>NC_045481.1:35587090-38087090 GCF_009650955.1 Corvus moneduloides | reverse complement strand
TATGAAAAGCAATGTAACAAATGAACAACAGAGAAAATCAAGCTTGTGAAAGTTTTCACACTTAAAAAAGGCAGCAGGGCTGCATAGGAAGAAACAGTACAGAAACCTATAGGTTTTCATGGAGAACAGTAAAGAGTGGACTTCCTTCAGAATTGAGCAGGGGTGGGAATTAACGTGATAATGGGACATCTGAAACATTAAACACAAGAAAAGAACCATCTTTGTATTGCAGATGAAAAGCTTCTATGTTTGAAGGGGGTTTAAATTTTTCTTCCAGCTTACTCTGGTGTGATGTAACTGCTACATATTGAGAATAATATATGCAACATTGTATCATGCAAATAAAAACATTTTAACAGCTTAACTAAATGCTAAGCAATAGACAGTTTAATTACCACCAGTTTCAAACAAGGCACTTTAGAACTGTAAGGTAAAGAGAGCAACTCCTCCCTCAGAACTGCCTGGTATCTTATATGTCAGCTGTACCTCACTGAACATTTGTCAGCTAACTCAAAGTAACAGGTATTAAGCAAGGTTTCCTAGCTGGAAGTGTGGCTTTGACCAGTTTTACAGGAGCTCTTCTCATAGGAATAAATTAATCTCATAGAGACTTCTCTTTACAAGGGCCAAACAATTGTTTAAACATATTAATGAGCACAGTTACAGTAAATAACAAAAACAACAAAAAAAACCAACAAAAAAGCACACAATATCTTTGCAAAACAGTAAATCCAGTGCTTTTCCAGATGCCAAGAGCTGTTTTAAAATCTGTCTACAGGTCTTACACACAGCTACACAAAATACTGCAAAGAGAAAGGGGCTGTGTTAAGAATTTGAACACATTCCCACAACCTACAAGGTACTTTTAGAGTTGCTGCTATCCTGTACTGCCACCTGCAGTCAAAGCGTATGTCTGACCTTTGTGAGAGAGGGCAAAACCTCTCTCAAAGCACAAAAAATTCAAAATGCAAGCAAGTTCTGCCACCTGAAAAAAAGTTCTGCCACTGCTGTAAACCACAAACGATGGTACAGACTTAGGTTGTTTAAGAGACAATATTCACCATCACGTTTCAGTTCATATTTCTACACTGAACAGACTGGAACAAATACTCTTTTCAAGCACAGACAACTTGCCATACTGATTTCCAGGACCTAGATTTTTCACCTCTAGAACAGGCAGCCACTACACACAAAACAGAGCAGACTAACTTCTGACACAAACATAGCTTACCTACTGAAAACAATACACAGATTTGTACACCGGGATTTTTACAAGACAAATGAAGTCATGTCGGAAGATTCTACAAGCCACGTTTCAGTAACACTTCACTCCAAGGAAGAACTAGTAGGAGACAATCTTGAGACAAACTCTGTGTGCCTCAGTGCTATTTCTACATTAACAAGAACTAATCTTCCTACATATCCCCTGTAAAACTGACTGACATCTGAGGACCTAAGACTATCTTTACCATCAGTTCCTTTTTTTTTTTAAATGCAGGCATGTATTTCTAAGGTCCTGTATTTTTACATGCCCTTACAAGAGAAAACAATGCTTTTCTGAAACAGACAAAAAAAAAAAAATCTTTCATTCAAGCTTGTTCACACTCCTTTTTGTCATGGCATATTTTTTCAAATTTTTTTCCCCACAGGTTTGTTTTTGTGGTTTTACTTGTAACGAAAGGTAGAGCAGTCCTTAGAACTAAACCCTCCTCTCTCAACACCATTATTGTCAAACTGATTGAAAGAATAATGGTTCAGAAATACATCAAAAATATAGTGACAGGGATGTATAAAGGCATTTCCACCTTAAATTAAACAACTTAGTTTAGCTAGGACAATTGTAAAATGCTTCCTGCATTTTTCTCCATGCAAAGTTAACCTTTCAGGCACTGTGAGATGACCAAAATGACTTCACACAATATTCCAGAGTGTAAGAGAGCTGTTGAAACTAAACCAAAGTATATTACTCAAAATTTAATTAATTAGCATCTTAATGACAATGCAAGACCCATCCTCCAAGTTACATTTTTTATGATTGAGACCTATCTGTACTCATGAAAACTGCCTGCAGAGAAAAAAAAGACTGACCCCCTCCCCCAGATGCTATATAACACACGCTCCTATTTCTATCATTTGCTCCATTAACTTCCCAAAATTCATCACAGGTCAAACAACAACAGAAGGCTATAGTTTCTGGGAACGTATGTGCTCTTTCTGCTCTTTCAGGTCTTCTACACTCCTGCCAAAAGTTTCTAACAAGCATAAAATTAAAGTCTTTGTACTCCTAGAAACAAAAACCCATGTCTACGCTTAATCATTTTATACCAGCCAAGCCAAAACAAGTAACTTTTGTTCACTAGAATAAACACCAGAAGCCCCTCTCCACCCTTTCTGCTGTAGGGGAGCAATTCAGCATATCCTTCATCCATGATGCAAATTTAAGCACAAAGAGTGACAAATCAAGGGAATCTGAAGGTGGTTTTCACAACTTGCTCTCAGAACAACCTCTTATTCTCCAGCCAGGTAGTACATTGTAACTGGGAGGTGACCTGTGACTTTGAGCAGTCCAGCTGGATTCCTGGCCCCTAGAGCTGCTGACACAGAAAAATTCAGCTTCAGCAGCAGCAGGTACGTAATGAGCTTCCATTTGTGAGGTCCTGCTTGCCATCCAGCCTTCTCCAGATGCAAAAGTATAATTGCACATCATTTGATGAGGTCTACAGTAATAACTTCAACAGTGACTAAAGAACATAACATCTGGATGGTCTGGTAATAAAAATTCATTTTTTCCAGGTTTGTCAAGATCCAACAACATGGAACACAACAGCCATAGACCTAATAAAGGTCTCTTGTGCCAGCCCAGGAAACCTCAACTAAGATAATTTCAAAATTCATTTAAAAGATGATGGACAACCCCAAGCAGTAGCACTTAACATCCAAAAGCCCTAGAAAATGCCAACTTGAGTAATCCTTATACACTGCAATCTGGTGTTCCCTTACTGAAGCATAAGAGAGGAAACAAACATCCTTGTCCAAAAAGCACTGCTTCGCAGCCCTCTTTTGTCATCAGAGCTGACCAAACAACCACCTCATTCTGTTCATATCATACCTAGATTTCCCCCCTTGGCTTATCACTGAATAATTTACTTTAAAATCCCTTCTATAATTGCTTTAGGTATTAGGAGAGAAAGTGAAATCTCAGAACAACTCCTGTTGGGTGCATCTTACAACCTTCCTCTTCCCTTCAGTACACATTACAGTCACTTCCCCTATGAAAAACCCTCTATTGAATACCGTAGCAAAAGGATATCCTCACAACAGTTTCACCCAACCAAAAGAAAGTAATATATCATTCTGTTCCTAAGACACAGTTCTACCAAGATTTAAAACACAATAGAAAATACATAATTTACAACTTTACTTGGACTTACCCGTGGACTGGCTATGCACAGGAAGGACGGCAGCTCAGTCACCTGGCAGCATCGTACACATGAGGTAGCTGATCTCCTTCTATATATGACATGGTCTGAATAGCCAGTAACTGCTTTACAGTGGCTGCTGAACACAAGGTTCTGAAAACAAAATTAAAATTAAGAAGTTACTATGTTTATAAAGAAATACTCCTCTCAGATCTTCTATCCACCCATGAGGAAGACAGACAAAGCACATTCCGTACATATTGCTCTTTGAATAAGGAAAATTCCACACATCTTCTGCAGCGAGTATGTAAAAATCTTTGTGTAATTATCAGAACATTCAAATCCAGAAATGTTTGCAATCAGAATAGATCATTCTAATAACTTGTCTTGACACGCAGTTGGAACCAGAAACAAGTTTTTCCGCCTTTGAACCTTTTGACCTTAGTTTTTCTAAAGAAGGAAGTAAAGGAATATTCTAGTAGATCTGCCCCTCAGGGTGTTTTCTAGCTACTCATTTATCTATTCTGTATTAAAATGAAATTTCACAGAGAGAAAAAAATTAAGAATTGAAATCAGGCTGGATTGGTATCTTTAGACTTGCATCTTTTCCAATCTTTTCCTTCTTTCCTGTGCAAAAGGGCTCTAAATTTTATCCTGAAGATTTTGAAAGTGCTAGCAGGGTTATATGCATGAACAAACGCATGTTTAAAACCTGGAATTTGCCACAATGTCCTTTTGATACAGAAAAATATACTGACTCAGAAGTGGAGACATTTGGATGACAGTGGAGTTTAAAGAAAGGAAAGTTCTTTGAAGATGCTCAACTCTACACAGAAAGCTAACAAAAAATTTAATTTTCTTTGCTTGCATCAGTTATAGCTCCTTTTTATTGTAATTACCTCCATCAAACATTTAAATAAACTGCTTATAGACTAAGCCATTTCTGCCACTTAGCTTTTATTCTGACTCTTCTATATTCATAGAGCTCAACAGTTCTTTATTATGTTTGTTTCCCATAGTACACAGAGCATTACCCTGCACACAGTAGGAAACTAGCAATAATTTTAGAAGCATTAAGAGGTATACCTCTCACAGCCATAGGACCACAGGATATGCCCTCCTGGCAATTCCAGCAGTTCGCATAAGTAAAAGGTAAACGGGATCTCAAGTTTTGGTATTGTTCTGCCCAAGTTCCTAATGCACCAAAATTAACAGACCCTCCCAATTTTCCGAAATCCCAGTATTTGAAGTTCTAAGCATTCAGGTACATGATAGAAGCAGACACCCTGTATAACATGTCATACACTTGATAGCTGCTTTTCTATGTATGTCAAGAAATGCTAGAAAACATCACAGTAAGAGTCTATTGCAGATCATGCATTCTGGGCCCTTTTTTTTTCCATTCACTGGGCGAGATGCAGATGGCTAGCACATATCATTTGGAACCTGCTAACAAGGAAGGAAAACAGTCTGACTGTACATACATGCCAGCACTACCCACACTCAACCTTAGCCTGTAAGCGCATCTTTCAGCTGCTGCCAGTGAGACTCATGGGCTGGAGCTGGCTAAAATGAAGTTCATACTCTGACTGAACATCTGCTCCTCTATTATATAAAAGGTGAGCACAGAAAGAGCTGACAGTAGTCTTTCACTAACACCGAGCAGAGCTAAAAAGCACAGGTCAAAGCTTGGGCCACACTGGATAATGTGAAGTGATCCCAAAAACAGCCTCTTACTCAGCTGGCAATTCTTAATCAGTAATGCTGGCTTAAGCAACAACTGCTTCACATGTTTATTCCTGTCCCCACAGAGCCCCTTCTTGTCGGCCTAGCCGTCTGTACTCATTAAGATGCTGATCAAGATGAAAACAAACCCCTGCCCCTCCGCTCCAAGTGAGTTTTGTGGCATGCTTCACCACCTGGTAAAACAGACTGCATGCTGAAACAGCAGTGTTGGAATCACAGGGCTGGGAATACGTGCCTGTGGACAATGGATACGAATGCTGGCTTACTCATCTGAGAACCAGAAATAGTGGCAACAGAGCACCAACGCTGCTGCTGAAAAGGGTGAGTCCTTTCCCATGATATATTTGTGCCACTTCCTGTGCTCCTCTCCAGAAGCCTATCTGGCTACACATCTAATCAAACAACAAATTCAACAGCCATGAAAAGACAGTTTTCTGCAGCTGGCTCATACAAGGATGTGTCAGGGTATACCCGCATCGGCAGAGGCAGGGTTCCACAGCTGAGAGTAGAGAAAGGACAGCAAGAGCTAGAGGGGGAACAGTGAACAACTGCTTTAGCTCAAAGCCCCTCTCTTCCCCACCCCTGGACCCCAAACGGTGAGTACAGCTGATTTTCTGAAGAGGAATCAGCATTGCAGGCAGTCACAAGAGCTTTCCAGTAAGTTTTATGACAGCAAGCACTGGCATACTGATTGTGGCCCTGGTCAATAGAGGGGTTTGGTAATTATTTCCTGGAAAGCGAGAATAGAAGAAATGGATAAAGAGGAAGTTAACAAACTGTAATTCCAAACCTATGCAAGTTTGTTACTTAATTCTCCTTTGGAAAAAACTATCAAAGACCTAATAAAGACGACTTTAGGGCAGTTGAAGTACCCAGGAAAAAACATAAATAAAGCTTCAAGAAGGTATCCAAAATAAGATAAAAATACTTGTACCTGGGCATTAACCTTGTTTTGAGTGCTAGACTTCTGTGTGCAAATTATGAGCAGGTCACATAAGAAACATCTCTCTGAATTCTGACATATGCAGCTGTTAAGAATTCATGAATGGAGCAGTCACCAGATATAACAGGGACAGTGGAAACCAGCTTCCCATCAACCACACACATGGAAAAGACTGGGTAAGGTTACAGAACTGAACACAGCCACAGCTCTGAAATGGATCACATACCTTAGTACAACAAAGCCAAAAACCAAAGTGGAAGATTGTTAAAAAACAAGAACGTACACATCCACTACAACTATGCAATCCAAAATAAATCTTGAAAGAGGCTCTCCTATACTGCAAACAGAGCTGCACATAAATATGTGTATATTTATGTAAATATATATGCACATCTTAAGCTCATTAAAGCTCCTAAATTTTTAAATAGAAATAAAATTAGGAAAGGAAAGGAGAGAAGGGTTCATGTAAACAGAGCAGATTTCATATTAATTTAATTCAATGTATACAAATTAATACATATTGCGTGGAGGTGTTGAGCAAGGGCAATGAAGAGACCTCACACTGAAAGGGATTTCTGTGTTTACATGATGAAACTTATACTATCTTTAGACAGATGTTACTTCAATTTCAGAAATATCCATTAAAAATAAATGTGTTTCTTTTTCTACTGACTTATTTTCATACTTCGTCTCTTGCATCGGAAATGCTGATCTGAGCAGTTAAGAAAAGCCTTTCCAGATTTATACCATTTCCTTTTTCCTCTTTTCTCACCCTCCTCACTCCCTACATGTTACTATCTTACGAAGCCCAAGAGGAAGCCTTGGGAATGCTACGTTGAAAGCTTCTCCAGTTTGGGCTAAGGAAAATGTTAGTTCTTTTCACTCACAATAATGTGTGGTGCTAAAAGACAGGCATGTAAAGGGAAGTTTGTTTTCAACTCTCCCTTTGGTTTTGCACTCTCTAACCACCCCTTTTTTTTTAAGGCATTCTAAATGTAAGTTCTCCAAACAATTCTGTAAATACAGCTTATTTTAAAGTGACTTCAGGTGGTAATTTGTCTAACAGGCAGGTTAGAAAACAGCTCTGAAGTATCTGTCATAACTGCAGGGCTATTCTTCCTTTAGATTTACTGGGGTTATCACAAATGCACTGTATTGCACACACTGATGAACTCTGCTCCTCAGCTGGTTGTTTTCTGTATTGAACGTATTAGTTGCAACAGTCATTAGTTACACACAGTCAACAGCCCTGGGAACCCCGAGACACAAGTAATGACATCCTCAAAGAACAGAAATTATTTGGAGAAGCCAAATTAATGTTTAAATCTTGCCAGGCTGTGGTATAGGGAGGTCTGTAGCCTATTCAAATGCTTTACATTTAATCACTAATATTAAAACCTACACATGCATATTCCACATCTTATATTTAAAATCTATAATCTTAATCCATCTTCTGTCCTTCAGAAAGTTTAATGATTTTGATATTTATACACGCCAAACCAAGGGTTATGTAAGGAGTTAGAATGTCTTTCTACATATGTAAAAATGAATGCTACCTCCTCTAAGTGCACACTTCTGATTCCATCTTCTTTACTGCCACACAAATTCTCTTTAGCCATACCAAGAGGACAGAGCTACAGTGTAGTCTCAGAGATAAGCACTGCAGGCACTACAGAAACAGCTGACTGTAATCTCCAAAAAACTAACTGAAAGCGAATTCATATAGCATAGACATTTTATTAAGCTAGACATAGAAACACAGAATATTGAAATACCAGCACAGCCAGAGTTAACAGGCACACACATTCACTTGGCTGGCCCTTTGTTTGATAACTAGGAGGACTCATTTTGTTGGCTTTGCTGTTAACGCTGCAAAACATGACACCAAGTCCAAGGTTGGTTTCCTACTGCTTATGCGTCTTCAATTTCAACTTCCTCTACACAATATTCAATTGAATTCTGGCTATCTCCTTTCCCCTTCCAGACTCATGAGCAGAAGCAATATTCCCTAGAGAAATTTGGCAGGATCTCACTGTTTCAGAAAAGATTTTTTTTTTACTGCATATCTGCTAACTGCCCTAGATGCTTTCCTGACTCCACGCTAGCACTTTTGTGAACTTATTTCCCAGCGAACTGAATCAATGGAGCCTTAACCTAACTCAGGAAATCAACTGCAATTTAGTCATAAAAAGGCAAAATCTTTACACATATCCTAGGCAAAAGATTAGCAAAAATGATCTTGCATTACACAGTAATTTGAATACATCTGGAGTCTACCAGAAAGCAGCAGAAGCAAATTTCAGAGTAGAAACACACCACTGAAAATGGTTGTCCACCAACTATAAAACACTGTCAGGCTGGTCTCCATTTTCCCCAGTTGCTGCAACAATGTATTGAATTTGACAAGAAAAGAGTCGTTTCAGCCAGAAAATGAGCATGTTGCATGCAAAAAACATTAAGAAATTCTGAAGCTTACATATAGAATCCATCCCTGACAAATCATGAGTCTAGTTCTGTTGCTCCTGTATTTACTTTTGGTGCTGCAGTAATATTTTAAAGTCAACTGATTTATTCATTATAGCAAGTTTTGAAATGTATCGCCACATAGGAAGGAGAAAGAGGTTAAACTATTTTCCTGGTCAGCACTCTGAAGTCTCTTAACTGTATCTAAAAAAGCAGACACCACCATCATCCTGTTTCCAAGTTTGTTTTCCCTGTTTTGTAAGGACAGAATGGTTTTCACCATTTCTCACTCATGAGGATTTGCTACTGTCTCCAGATCACAGAAATTTTGCTTACCTGCAGCAAAGTGCAGCTGTGCAAGTTAGGGAAAGACAGTGGGAAATTTACATCAAGCAAGAAATCCCTGTTCCTCAAAAAACATGATCCCTGCTCTTTGTCCTCCTCAGTCTCCATCCAGGAGCGCATGTGATGGAGCCTGTAGGATGCTTTCAGAGACAGGAAAAGAGCTAACCATCTGCAACAAAACACAGGAGAAACATTTATTCACTGCTTTGTGAAAGAAAGGCTTGAGTATTTACAGCATAACTCTATTTGACAGAAATGTTTTGGTTTTTTTCAGCATATCAGGCTTACAGTGTCCTGACTTAAAGAAAATAATTTTTGCTCGACATCATCCAATTATATTACCCTGATTTCGATTTTTTCTGAGGTGACTTAACTGAATCTAAGTGACTAAATCAAGATACACTTCGAAGCACTTTATCTAAAAGGGCCAAGCCCCAGTTAGCCACTACTATTTAAAATTGCACTCTGACTTCTCTGTAAATTGCTCTACATATAAATTATGCATAACAACCTGTGTAATGAATGCAGAATTTATCATAAAGACTATTGAGATATACCAAGAGAAATCTGAATTATGTTGCTGTAGTGCAGTCAAGAAACAGTAATTCAAAATAACCATAACAAGAAAAGAATATTACACTTACAAAGCCCTAAGCAAAACATCTCTATTTATTAATAAAGACTTGCTTTTAATCTCCAATTTCTTACAGTCACTATCTTACCTGACTCAGAGTCCTTTACAGAGTACACTATAACTTAAAAAGATCACCTCTCCTTTCGAGATAATACAGTTCATGATGCTATAAATCCACAGTTCTAAGCCTACGCCTCAGAATTCCATTCCATATTAAAAACAAGACATGTGGAAAGTAGGCAATATGGCTCAGGACTGAAGAACAACTACCACACCACAAGCTTATTCCACGTGTTTAAAACGTACGCTCAATTGCAACTGGTAAGAATTGCACTGAACTGACCTTCCAAAGTCTGGATTTTGAGTTTGTTAATGCCAGCAACCTGCAGCATGACCCTAAGCAAACTCTCCTTTTGCCCTTTGACCATCTTGTGTATTTACAATGTCAATTCTTTGTAATGCAGCATTTCTTGTGACAGGGGCATAAAAATTGCATTGCCTAATGGTGCCCAATACTTGGAGGAACACTCTAGACATTGTTCTGGTATTAGATAATGACAGAGAAATTATAATATTAGGAGGCATAGAAAATGCAGGTATCATCTGATATCATCTGTACTTTTCTTGTAATTACTAAAAGAGGGAAAAAAAAAAGTTGTCCTCACCTGGCTAAATGTCCCTGATTCATAAGGTTTGCCATTTCTGCTGGAGAGACATCAATAAATCGGAGGAAAGAAAAACAGCTTTCTTCGTTGATGCCTAGGTCACAGAAAAACTGAAGTTAGGCCAACACATTTCACAGACACTCACAGCTGAAAACTAAACTTGCTTCATAAATTCAGGATACACACTCTACAGCTCATGACAAATTTAGGCAAGTAAACAGAAGACTCTAATTTAACCTAGATCTTTTAGAAATACTGAAAATTCCATCTGAATCTCTGTTGCCTGACCCCACATTCCAGCTCATTTTCCAGTGTGGGCAAGAGAAGAGTGCTTACCAAAAAAACAAAATACATTTTAGGCCCAAGTGCAGACAGTAAGAACATTTGTTCTACTTATTAAGAATCAATAGGCAGTGTGCATATTTGCAAATTCGAACACAAATCCTCCAGACAGCCGACAAGAACATGCATGCCTCTGGATGCCTGTCTCACATGCTCCCTCTCATCCAGAAAGTCAAACGGGTTAGAAGGAGATGCAGGAATTGGTAGAGAAAAGCCTTGCTGGCCCACCCATGTGCATTACATAGCCCCAATAGCAGCTGAACAGGTCCATGCTAACAGATTTCAGCACAGTAATGCAGCCACTACCTCTCTTGCTTTTTACATCGGAAGCTTTTCCCATCCCAGTAGCTGAGTGATCTAATTAGCTCTTGTAGGAAAAATATTCAATCATCTATTAATAAATTGTATCTGTCAATATAAGCAGCTTTTCTGGGGTTTTTGCTCATTGATAGATTCTGGGTCACTGGCATCTCATCTAGTTTCCAGTTGAAAGCTGGCAGTTTAAGATACTACACATAATGTACTGAAATGAATCCAAGATTTCTTAAAATTGAATCTGTGAAAAATTCACATTAGACTAAAAAGGCAGCACTAATGTCTTGAAGCAAGTTAAAACAAGACAGACTGAATTAAGATACTGAACTGGGATTAAGCAGTAACCAAATAACAAGTTATCCACAGATTGTTCTTCCAGACGCTTTCCATCCTTTCCTCTTTGCGCAAAGGAAATATATGTATAAACACTAACAAAATTCTAACAAGTTTTGATCAGATTATCTCAGAGAACTAATTAATCTGGCCTCTCAGTCCTTCTCCCTGAAGAGGACATATTAAAACGCAGCTTGCTTCCCAGGACTGTAAACCTACCCTTCCTATGGAAGAGAGACTGCTGGATGTGGTCTGGTGCAAATGGCGAAAGTAAAACCCGTAACCACCTGAAAATGAAAGCAACAAAAGCAAACATCATCACTAAGAAGGTGTTAACACTTAACATGTTCAATCACACAATCAGCAGAAGATCCAGAGTAGCCATTGACTCTCCACTGTAAGTATTTTTGCACTCTGAATATGTGGAATTGCATGGCAGTAGAAGGGAAGTGTCATCAGTCTACATGCACTGCTGCTAATTTGACACTGAGACACACCATTCTTGTGGAACTGCATTATATGCTCTAGAAAAGCTGACCTAGTCTTCATACATGTCTTTCTCATCTCTTCCCTGAGCACTTTTCATAACTGAATGCAGACAAAATTAATCAAGAATTGCTACGGCTGGAGAAGACAGCAAACTGCACTTGGGCAGATTGTCCTCATCCAAGGTGAGCATTAAAAGCTGTCAAGGCACTAGCAGACGCTCATGTGACACCATGTTGCAACAGACAGATACTGATAGCTTCCTTGTATGTGAAAGCTCACTGAAGGGAAATCACGTGAGGTTTTTTTGTTTTAAGAATCTTTTAAAGCTTAATTCTACCACACATCATCAGCAACAACTCTAAATTCCTTTTCCTGGCTTTCTTACTCAATCAAAGGGATATTCTGTGATTAGGATTCCACCAAGAAAGAGCATCTATATCTGATGTTTAACAGATGAATGACTAAAAGGAAATGGACTGCTCAGCCAATGTCATTTAAATACACCAGATAAGGGATTTAATTAGCACCTACAAAGATAAAATAAGTGTAAGTAATAATACTTAATAAGCTAAACTGGATAGGAAATGGAATAGGCTTGCCTGTCCCGTGAGTGGTTAAAGACCCTGATCTGCCCATGACGGTAGATGAACTTGGAAATCTGGTATGGCTTTAGGGAGATGTGAAATGGAGACCAAGTTTCCTGTCGCTCAAACAGCTCTGGGTGATTGCACACCTGTAAGGAAGAGAGCATGTCAAAAGCTGGGAGGAGTCAACTTGCAGCATCTACATCCCAAATCAACCGTGACCAATGATCACTAAAACTTTAGTATTGCTTAATATTGCATGGCCATTTTAGTGTATCAGTTCAAATTTGAATATGGCATCATACCCTTTCCTATTCACGTAACAGCTATTGCCTCTTCTTCTCAAGTGAATGGCTTCCTTCAACCAAACCAACCTTTGTAACCAAACAAGTCAGCAGATGCATGCACCATTTGGCTAACGCTCTTCTTCACCCAACATCATGCTACACTGCATCCGAAACACAACTGAGCTGCATGCAAGCTTGCTTGCCTATGCCAGAAATTTTTTTATATGGTGTTTTCTAGAAGCCATATTTTAGTTCTGTGCTAACAAATGATTATACTTCTCAAAAATTATTATTTAAAATAGCCTTACCTTCCTGAACTGCATGACTAGATTCATGAGACTACTAGTGGTGGTCTGTGCTTGCTGAGTAGTGCCCATTGATGACTGCAGGAGGTCATCAATAGAGATTTTGTTTTTCAGAGCTTGGTACAAGAGCTTCTGTCGACTTGTCTGCTGGCAGTACATAAGAATTTCAATCTGCAAAATGATAATGAAGATTTAGCCATTTATCTCTGAAATATTAATGTACATAAAGCTGAGAGAAACACCTTGAGAAAAACACAAGCTTTCTCAAAAAATACATTTATAGGCAGTTGCATTCAGATCTGCCTTTCAAGATCTAACTTGGAAAGGACTTAACTGATAGGGGGGTTTTGGACAGCTTAGGTAATGATGTAGGAGACAGACCTTTAAAAGTACAAGAACACAACTAAGTAAACACACAGATTCTTAAGAAGCTGTGAAAACATCACACCTCTGCAGCTGATCAGTTTAAAATCTGACTTCAATTCTACCATCCTACAGTTCCCCACTTAGAGCAGCGATAAGGAGTGTCAGCAGCCAACAACAGCGACGGGTGCATTGCACAACAACAGTGGCCGTGGGAAGTCCACTGAAATAAGCACATCAGAACAAACCAGATGTCTCTCAGCCAATGGTGCCAAAACCTGGGGACTGTTGGCAACAAGATCATCTAGTATTGCTAACATCTGCGTGAAATTAAGAGACTGATAAGAGAGAAGAATATGATGTTGCCACTGTGTATTTCTCACTCTGTACAGGCAAGCAAAAAAAAATTCCTAAACTCATGCCAAATCCTTCACAAAGACAACTGGAAATGTTTATCACCCAGTCATTGCTGTATCAATCTCCTTCATTGCCATTAGTGATACTTCTGTCAAGCTAACGATTCCATTTTTAACTGGTAACAAAATGCTTTCCCTAGAAAAGAAGTTTGTTAATTAGGGGTTCTTCAGTTACATTCAAATCTAATGACATTGCTGGGATGTGGGGTAAGAAAGCAAAGGTCCAAGAAAAGTCTACAGTGAAATTCCAGGTATGCAGACTGACAAACAAGTTAGCAAAAACCAGATAAGAGAACAGAGCCATGACAATACAGCTGTAATACTCATTCCAGAGAAATCCTTTTTCTCACCTTATCTGACAGTTCATTTTCCACATCCTTCTTGATTCTTCTCAACATGAAAGGCTTCAGGATCATGTGCAAGCGGGATAGCTGGTCTGAAATAAAGAGAAGGGGCAAGAAAGAACAATTACTTCATTAAGGAAGAAAATTATATGGTGTTTTACCACAAATGCAGTCCCTTACTGCTCAGCCATTTCCCCCCATGTGACTTCTTACAGCATAGAGTTGATACTTCTCTGTTGATTTTTTTTTTAATGAGTGCTGTGCTACACTGTTTTTCTATTCATTACACATGCAATACTACAGTGAGAAACACAAAATTTAACATAAACTATCAACAACAACCCAATAATGTTCCAATCCCATTATGCATCTTCAGCTTTAGATGCCATATCTCATAGAAAGTTAGCCATTGTTAGTTTGAAAAGGAAACAGATTCTTAATATAAAAATGACAGCAGTTACACACTGCACTCACTCTCATCAATGGCAGATTTGTTCTCTGCATGGCTCTCTATGTCCTTAGAAAACCACTCATTGAACTCCTCATGGGAATCAAACAGTGTTGGCATGATAAAATGCAGCAGGGCCCACAGCTAAAAGGAAAGGAGAAAACACTGGATCATCAAGTCATCCTACTGCGGACAAGGTAATTGGGGATTCCAAATCCTTGCAGCTCAAAATCGCTTTACTAGAACATGAGATATGGCAAAATTAAAAAAAACCCCAGCTGCATTCTCTTCCCACCTCCCCAAAAAATGCCACAAATATCAACTTAACAAAACCCCATTAGAAAGCAGTAAGAAACACAGCACAATTACTTCAGCCAACAAAAGGAAAAGTCACTACAATTAGCTTTCATCCTGTAATCTAAGTATTACTTCAAATATCTTTAGTTTTAGTTTTATTTGAATGTGTAGCAAGTTTCCATATTTTTCCCTCCCAGAGCTGATCTTACGTTTGTTTGCCAGTGGTTTGCTACAAGCAGGATCCCACAACCACACAAATACAACAAGTTTCTCAACTGTTCACATATACTTAGTATGTATTCTTGTTATAAAAAAAAAATCCACTCTTGTGAGCTTCCGAGTACCTCAGCCATTGTGTTCTGGATTGGGGTCCCAGTCAACAACAATCTGTTTCGACACTGGAACTGCAGTAGGATTTTCCAACGAACACTGATGAATAAAAGCAGGAAAAATCATTTCTAGAGAAAACTGTAGAATGATATGAAGCATAAGGTATTTTAAGACCAATTGCTTTCACTGAGTTTCCCAAATGAGCTTTGGAAGTCACTGGACAAAACTATTACAGCTGTTCCCCATTCTTTCAAAAGACAACTAGAGGAAAAAGCAGCCTTTTTCCAATTAAAAAAAAAAAAAAAAAGAAGAAAGAAGCATAATTTATTTTATTTTTCTAAGTACCTTTTTACTTATTTTTAAAACAAATGCTTACTAATAAAATCTCATTATCAGAATAATTAACTTTGCAAAAGAAACAGTTATTTTGAATCAGAATGTCATGTATTTTTCAGACTTTACAAGAGGAAATGTATAGGCTACTGTGGCAGGAGTGCTGAGCTATTCATTAAAATCCTCTTAGAGGGGTGGTTTCCCAAGAATGCTGAAGAGACAAACTTCAGTCAGAATGAGCCTACATCTAAAGCAGTCCTCAACTTACTGTGTACAGTGGCAACTTGGACAAAGGTTATGGGAAAGCAATTGCAAAAGTAAAGACGGACAAATCCATTACTTGAAAACAAACAGAAAATTTTCTGGCATAGAGTCTCATGACACAGATTGGGCTTTATTGCAGCCAACAGTATTCATGGGGTTCTGACCTTCATTCACGCCTGGAAGTGCCACTGAACAAGGAATCAAAACACTGCATTTAATGGAGCCAATATAAGCAATATAAGCTAAAGACTACAGACCATTCACCAGGTGGAATTTTGTGAGTAGTCAGGAGGGAAAGTGAACAGCGTTTCAGTGTTTTGTTTAACTCTCCTGTACTCTATACAAAGTTTCTGCTCCACAGCTATTTTTTAATTACATTCTATATATCTGGAAAATCTAAATGCAAAAAACGTAATGAATCAATCCAGTGTCAGAGAGTTATATAGATATTTAACTAGGTTAGGTACTTAAGGGATCTTATGTGTGTCAATCTTAACTTCTATAAGTTTATTTCCTCTTGATGCTTTCTTGATATTCCTCCAAGAGGCTGATGCAGAGAGAAGACTTTTGTTCCAGTTAGTTTATTACCTGGAGCTACTCTTGAGTGCTTGTGCTTCATCCAGCACCATATACTGCCACTTCACTCGCTGGAAATACTTCACATCCTGCACTACCAGCTGGTAACTGGTGATTACCACATGGAAAGGAGCATCCTGAGTATACAATGTCTTCTGTAACCACAAAAGGAGAAACAAATGCCCCACACAATGTGAATACACGGTCAAGAGTTCACTGTCATTTCAGAATTCTGTTTTACAATCTTCTCATTACTACTACACTTTCCTCAGCTGACTTTCTAAATTAATTATATCAGAGTTACTCAACTAGTGGACCTGGACTTCAGCCCTTGAACAATTTCAGACGCTTCTTAACATGCAAGACAAGACCCAGGTACTGAACCCTACAAAATGCTATTGTTAAGTCAGGAACAATCTGACAGGCCTGCAGGGATTCTGGATTATGGTACCCTGAGTTAGGTTACTCAAACAGAATAAACAGTCCTTGACACCAAAACTTCCTGCTTCATTTACAGAGCTCTAGTTCCTTCATCTCAGCTCCACACTGCATTGAATTGTCCTGTATGGTATTGCTGTTCAGCACAAGAGAAGTCTTCCACCTCATTATCTTAATGAAAATGCTACTACAGGGATGAAAAAACTCTGCATCCACACATCGTTTAGTTTGGTGACGTGTAGCAACAGGCTTTGGTTTACCCAGCACAGAGAAAGGTGGCCAAAGCACACGTTCATGCTGGTATTACCTGACTCCAGAACTTCCTGATCACCTTTCTATCATGAGGATTTCCCCAATAAGGTAGCACCTGCAACAGTAAAATAAATAGAAAGACATTATTTTCAAACAAAGACACCAGCTCTAAAATTTCATCATCTGTAGTCTACAAAGTGACATATCTCTTTCTCCAAAACAACAAAAAGGGAAATCATCTTTTTCACCACACAGAAAAACCAGAAAGCATTTAAAAATACTTTAAAACAGAGCATTCCAGGAAAATGTATCAAGCAACTTGTGGCCTGATCAAGCTATGCTGAGAATCTACAAATGCCCATTAGCATGTTATACCTTCTAGCTAGGCTTTTCTAAAAGTTAAAAATTATACTTCGCTTATGTAAGAAAGAGGTCTGCACTTAACTGCTACAGTTAAACTTAGAGGACTAGAGGGCTTGTTGTCCTGTTTAACAACCCCGTACTTTGTATTTCAGAACTGACCCCAAAAACCTGAGATGAAGTTAAAATGTCTGGCCTGGATATATTTAATATAAGAATTTTAAAAGCAAGCACTACTGCCAGAGAAATCTGTTAAACTATCTACCGTTCAAAATGTCATGGGTCCTATTAACTCAGACCTCTGCAGAGCATCGATTCCTGCCACTGGTTAATAACATTGTACTGCCATCTCCTGCCTGATGGAAGGACTACAGTCAGCTAACACTGGGAGGTCTGGGAGGGAGGAAGAATGCTGCTTTCTGAGGCGGTAAAAAGTCCTACAGCTTCAACTGACAGGTTCCAAAAGCCTTTAATCGAATATTCTTCCTACTGTTCTAAAATAAGGATGCTTGCAAAAAAACCAGATGGATCGAGAAGTGATTTGTCTTTTAGTTTACATATTCTGCCATGGACATAAATTCACTGTGATTTACTACAAGCAAAACTGACTGCACACTTCTGTTTGATTAGAGGCAGAAAAAAAAAATGGTTGAAGAAGATTGATTGAAGTTGTAAACATGTGACAGTAAGTTTAGAGAATTTCTTTTTAAAACATGTTTTGTTCCCTGAATGGGGTGAACATTGGCATGCAGTAAGATCAGCATGTGAAAGAACAGCTATACAATGATATAAACAGTTTGGGGTTTAAGTCAAAAAAGAGAAAACTATCTTTTCACAAGCATCCTGACTGCATTTTTCAAACATTTTCTGTATTTCATTCCTGAGAAGGAGAAAGCATAAACAGTTGCTTGCCTATTCTATATAACGAACTGATCAAAGGAAGTGAGAGAAAGTATATAGAATGTCCAACAGCTCTCAAGTTTTCTAATCAAGAGCCCCTATTATTTTGGGCTATGAAAATACATGAACAGATTATTTTTAGGTTGTTTTGGGGTTTTTTTTCTGAGTACCTCCTCAATAACAGAAGTGTTTGTATTTCTTCGTTAGTTGCTTCAAAGGCTCAATAATGCCATTTTATTCCAAAATATAAGTCACTTGAATAATCCAGTACTGAACTGTGCTCTAGCACAACTTCTCCTCATGCAGATACCTCAAACTATACACACCCTCAACCAACAAAAGTCTCATGAGGGATCTCTCTACTTGGTAAAAGCTAACTCCTTTAACACTGCCCTGCCCCAGATCAAGAAATCAAATATCACCTATAGTAATACTTTCAAGTTTTTTTTCCTGCACTTATTTAAGTAGCCAAGACATTCAAACAATTAGCCTGATGTTACTGGTATACTGGTTGCTCATAACTAGGCGTCTTCTACTGTTTTCTGTAAAAAGGAAAATCTGATGTTTAAAAAGAACCCAATCAAGACTTCTTCATATCAAAGGTTACTGTGTTAACAACCCAAATACTTAAACTGTGATCTGTTCCTCTTCGCAGGTGTAACTGCAACTTCTGACGCTTTTGTCTATCATGAATTCTGGAATTCCAGCACTGTTTTAGCAGTACACATTTATTTTCAAATTTTCCTTTGCAACACTTCAACGTTTTCCAGTGGGAGACAGGTAAGCAGCTTGTTTTTCAGTAACTGGTAGTTCCTTGCTTTCTAATTTACTATTTACTATTTCTATTTACTATGTTTTCGCATTCACAATATACCTGAAAAACTCAATTTGTTTTCTTCTAATCTTTTTGTTCTTATCTATTTGTGCTTCATTTCTCTCCTTTTTGTTATTAACTTGTATGTCCATGGTTGTTCTGTTTTTCTGTAACAACTACATTTTGCCTCCCTCTCACCTGTTTAGAGTTTGTTCACATACAATCTTTATCTGACTCAAATTCATATGAATAACTGAAAACACAGCTCTAACCCTAAAGACATTATATAGAACTTGGTATGTAATTCCTGGTTCTGCTGCCAGACCCATATGTTAAAATTATACATCCACTTGCTGACCTACTACAATTCCTTACTGAGAAGGTGTCTTTAAGCTGATGCATAATGAAAATCATGTGATTAAAGTAAGAATATTTTTAAGCCCTAGATAACTGAACACTCCAGAAAAAAACAGGATGATGGAAAAAAATATCAGAAACAGGCTCATTACAGAGTTTCATATTCCAAGGTCAGTAAGCACCCAGATGTGACACAGAACTCAGGAGAACAAAACGGTTTGCTCTTGAGAAAACAGAAAGAACTTCCTTGGACACGTTTATTACCTTAAATTTAGGTACAAATCTGGCAAACTCCTGGTGCCAGTTGTTCAGTGTAGAGGCAGGTGAAATTATTAAAAAAGGTCCCCAGATATTCTCCCTCTGGAAAAAACACATAAAAAATTAAATTAAAAAAAAGTAATTGAACGGAACTGATATAGAGATGGTTTGATAGGGCTTTACATCTACTGAATGACAGTGGCTACACAAGAGGGAACTGTATGCAACCTAGCAAAACTCTCCCAGCACAGCAGGGTGATACAAAATCAGAGCAGATCTAATGTTTAACCAAGACTTATTTCATAACAGTGAAGTTGTTCCCAGAACAAACTCCTTTGTTTCTGAGAGTGGCCACCTTCACGTTACAAACAGCCCCTGTCATATTCATAAGGAAAAGAACTTCAGATGGCATTGAAAAGCTTTGCTCTGCCACATCACACATTACAATACCCTCTGGTGAACAACTGAGCTGATCCATTAATATATTAGCAGTTACAAGCTTGCCCTCATAAGGGAGAGGCAGGAAAAATAAAGCTGTGTGTAACCTTCCAAAAACCTCAAGGTGCAGTGTCACAGGGAGACAAGCTTATCTTCTTATTCCTTCCACAGAGATGAGCTTAAGAGCCTTCAGCTCTGCATACCTTTACAGTATTTTGGCCAACACTACCAGGAACATAAAGAAATGCACACAATTGTTACTTGGTCACTAGTGCAGCTAATTTTGCTTCTAGTATCCCTTCATTGATATGTCCTACCTAGGGCAACTGACTTGATTGCAGCCAACCTTTATTTTTTTGAAATAAATGTACATATTTCTGCATGAAGAAGCAAGTTCCTGTTGCTTACTTTGTTTTGTTTGTCTGCCCTGGCACAGAAGAATCACTATGCTTCCTAAAAAACCCCACTGAAATATGGAAATTAATGCTAATTGTCATGAAGCTCAGAATTTGAGCCCTTTGATATATAAAACTCAGTGAACCATCAAGTGTACAACTTGTTCTCTCCTGAGGCTTTTATATTCAGTGCAAGTGAGAAGATAATACTCTCTGAATAAATGAAAACTCTGAAGTACAGACATACACACATATTTACAACTATTTCAATGGCTCACTTGAAAACAATGTATACAACACTTTTTAAGACATTTAAGCTTTGTAATCCAAAATTCATTTCCAACATGTGAAAAGTATGCATCTTCTATTGAGCAGACTACCCAGGAACAAGCTATAATCCACCTACCTCAGCCAGATGTGCAAGGAGAGCAATACTTTGTACTGTTTTACCCAGACCCATTTCATCTGCCAGGATTCCATTGATGCCCTGCAAAAGATCCATAAATAAACACCTTCACTTTACTACTTTTTAATCCACAAAGGACTGGCAGAACAGCTGCCACTAGATTTAGTGGGAACAGCCCCACTGTAACAACTCTGACACTCCAAAACTTTATCATCTCTTACATCTGCTCCTGAGAGGTAATTGGTCTCAACTGTATTTCTTTCATCCCTCAGTCCAATTCCTCCCCTAAGCCTCTCTGCACTTCATGATCCCATAGTGACCCAGGCACACTCATAAGGACAAGACTGCCTGCAGTTTACCAGCTGACCCAAGCCTGAAACAGTACACAATTCCAAACAGCAAAAGTCTCCTCCATGTATGATCTAAGTGATGAACAGTTGTACAAACCACACAAGAATACTGAACTCAATGCTCCATTCAAAGCTGTTATGTTCTAAATAATCAAGAACACTGGCATGCGGCCTACCTAGTATTTTCCTTTCTTCCAAATACATTAAAGATCAACTATAAACAGTCTATTTTTAAAAACAGGACATTCTTTTGGCCAACGTTACTCTACTGACTTAAATAATCCCAGAAGTTTTAAAAATTTGCAAGATGTACTAACATACCTGCTCATATAGGTTGGCCAGCCAATTCATGCCTTTCAGTTGGTAACCTTTCAGTTTTCCATTGAAAATGGTAGGCTGTGGAATGTCTTCTCCTGCTCGAATAGATGGGTTTGCCAAACTGTAACTCTCTCCAAATCCAGTACCAGACTTGTTAGCAGCCCGTAGAGCAGCTGCCCGGCTCTCCTTTGCATCTTCATCAAATGATCTGGTCTAAACAGGAAGAGGAAGGTATGCATAAGATGGTGAATACATTACCTTATCAAGAAACTGTAAAGCAAAAGGCTTTACAACTCACATTAAGACACAATACTCACCAGAAACCATGAAAAAATGAGCCTGTTCCTATAAGCCCAATCTTTATACTCTGGTTTTCTACTTGTTTAGCACAAAATGAATTAAATTCAAATCTGGCCCCCAGGATTAATCTATTTGACTTGGCTGCTATGAAAGATCCTGGTACTTTGGCCTCTGCCAATTACTTTGCTTTCTCTTCTACTTCATGGATCCAAAAAATACATACCCGGGCCTGATGAATCTGGTAAGCATCCTCAGCATTCTTCAGAGCTTGGGCCTTGTAATAGTTGCTATCTGAAAATAACACACCCATGTTAGAGCTCTGCAGCAGTAACCACCCAAACACGCAGATAAATCCCAGTATTTGCAGTAGTCCTTCTTGCAGAGAAGGATGTTGTGCTTAAAATTGTTAAGTTTGCACCATAACACAGTACAGTAAATTTCAAAAGAGTGCAAGGAAAGGACTATAAATGAATCACTTACCATAATCTTCTTGGGTGATGTTGACCACTACTCCTCCACCAATATCGATCTGCCTTTGGGTAGAGCTGTCCTCCAGTTTGCGCAGGATTTCCTCCTGTATCCCATCGTGTCCAATATCTCGTTTACGACTCATAAAATGGGCATATAATTCAGTTTGTGTAATCAGGAAGTTAAGTTTTCGCTGCTGTCTCTTAGCCTAAGAGCATTTACCGAAAACAGATGAAGGGGAAAAAAAGACAGGACAACAGTTCAATGTTTAAAATATAATTAAACAAAAGAAATTCATCTAATAATGTATCAACAACTAATCTATCTAGATTATATTAAACACACCACTGTGCTAAGTGCTACATTACTAGTTGCACATAAGAACACTGACCACCTCCATAAATATCTGTATTAAAATATAAAATTGTTGTAAATAAAAAATTCTTTTAAATTCAGTAATCATGACAAAAAACCATAATAAAAGAAAACTCAAATGTTTTGTTTACACTGAAGAACTAAAATATCAACAATAAATAGCAGGATTTTAGCGCTTTATAGTACAAGAACTCAGCAGTTAAGAAATGCTCTCATGGCAACCTGACTCCCACATTCCGTTACTTATTAGTAGAGGGAATTATGGTAGTACACATGAAATACATCAATAGGTACTACAGTTGAGATATTATCATCACTCAGCATTCAGCAAGACATTGCAGAAGCTCTGTTCACCCTTAGGCTCTGGCAAAAAATGCAACAGTTAAAATTTGTCTATTAATCTAAGTGAGCAGAAAACTTCACAAAATGCTTATGAATTTGCAAGAATAAGAGGAACATAATAAATACAAGCATAATTTAAGCATAAAACTAAATATAAGGCATTCTAAAGATTCAACCTTTCCTCATATAAGGTATACCCATATAAAGTAACAACCTCAGATTCACTAGAGAGCTTTTACAAGGAAACTTTCATAAATTCAATCCCTTTTACTCTGTAATGGAGTTCAGGAAGTTGTCAGTTGGCCAACAAAAAAGCAAGCACAGAAAAATTCTGTGACCCATACATAAATGGCAGTATCAGTTTACAGCAGTGGAAAAAAAGGACCAGAAAAAAATTCAATGTCAATGAAAAAGTGTCTTCCCTTCTGGACCCAGAAAGATGAACAAACCATCACAAAACATTGGCCCTTACCAACATTGAGCTGTGTATGTCTGTGAGACATGCACTGCTTCTCTAATTCCTTCCTCAATTTCACTCAATTATAAAGAATTTATGCAGTTTGAAGGTGTTTTTTTAATTACCTCTTGCTAACATTAGAAGAATTACGTAAAGAAAAAGAAGATGGCAGAAGAAATATGTGGAATAACACTGAAACAGAACAAATAACTGAATTTCATGGCTTGGATTTAGAAACTCAAATTATCTAGTCACTTCTGTGTCTCCTCAGCAGATTAATTATCAGCAATCTGTTATTTTGCTATACCTCTCTCATCTCCTCATCCAGCTTGCGTTGCTCCAGAGCCTCCTTCTCAGCTCGTTTCCGATGCTCTTTTTCCACCTTTTCATACTTTTTCCAATAGAGAAGCATCTCCTTGGTGAGACGACGTGCTCGTGGTAGAGTTTCCTTACAGTTTTTCTGGGCTTGGATAGCAGCTCTACGTACCTCCCTCATGCACTGGTGGGCAAGCTAGACAGGAATAAGATTTGGAAACAGTGGTAAAATGGGCAGATTGTAAAGAAAGCCAGCAATAAACTTATCAGGATTTAATTACAACCAAGTCTGATCCTTCAAAAGAGAAAAAACTGTGATACTTTACTCAGCAGCAATGCTTCTGAAATGGCATGAGAGAATATGATCTTCCAAAAAAATGCTGAGATGATGGAGAAGACAAAACCTGAAGGCAGTTTCAGCATGGCATAATACTTAAAAGACTCATCTGAAGGATAGGTCCTTGAAAGGGACTCAGAAGAACAAAATTCAAGTCTTGCCTACAGCTCTGACTCACCTATTTTTTGACACTTTCCCAGAGTTATTTTTCTCACTTTTCAATAAGAATATACTTAATCCTGCAATAGCAGTATTGGTGGAACACAATGCTGTTCACATTAATACAAAGAAAAGTGAGGGAGCATTCTACAGTCTTGCTACCATTTCACAAAAAAACATAAGAAAATGCAATTTCTGTTCTAGTATAAATAAATTGATGTCATTGTCATAACGGTAAAAATTGCTGGGTTTTTTTGTTGTTTGTGACAGATTATTTTCCGCCCCTAAAATTTGCACATCAACAATTCTAACACAGATTTCAAATGATAATATGAAGGGGAAAAAAAGCGGAATTTTAAAATCTGTTAAGTCCTACAACCAAGTTCCTTAAACATACACCAGCGAGTCCCATTTTCTGCATCCCATACAAAGAAAATGCTCCCTCTCTCAATAATGTATACACAGAACAGGAAATTTCCCACATCACCTTGTCTCTAACAATTCACAGTCATATACTTGATTACCTTTTTCATCATTAGCCATAGGAATGAATCAGACACTTGAGCATAACACTTGAAGAATGCTCAGAAAACTATTACCAAGTATTTGTAAGCAATGTTTTCTAGGTACAAACAATGCCGCTTCTCAGAGAAGACGGATGAGAAGATGGATTGCTTTTGCAACTACTTAAGCCAAAAACTGCTTTATTTTTAATCTCAGGTCCTCTATATATTTATCTAAATTAAAGCACTTAATATTCCAAGAGCCCCTTTGATTTCAACCAGAATGCTTAAAGCCAGCAAGCTTTAGATAGTGAATAGACGGGCAGCTCAAAAGTCAAAGTGCACCAAAGCCACTAATGTACAGTATGAAAAATCAGTAAATTTAAAACTTACAAACTAAATCTTTTAAAAGCCAGAAAGCTCTCATGAAGAGAACTCATGTTGCTTGTTTCATCTGTTGCTTATGAAACAAGACAAAACGACACACCTAAAAAATTAAAAGCCCTATAATAAATGACAATTACTTGTATACAATGCTTTCTTCTACACTGCCCTGCTAGTATAGTCAGTATTGTAAGAAACAGAAGAAACATAAAGAGGTTACAGTTTGCTTATTATATGCAGTACAAGTAACAATATGAAACTAAACACCACCTACCTTTTTGCTGTTGGTAAGGAAGAGGTTGCGGGCTGAAGCTTTCTGTTTGTATGCCTGTAAAAGAACACCATTTGTAAATGAGTTAAAGGGTAATGGTTTCACAGTATTTTAAAAGATCGCTATCTAGTCCTCAATAGGTACATGTGTCAACTTCAGTCATGCACAGTTTTATAACTGAGAATAGGTATTGTAAGTATTCTTCATTTTGACTGAAACAGCTTTTCATCCTTAAATTACTGAAGGCATACATAAATGTATTCCCTCAAATCCTGGAGGAAGCATGCAAAACACCTCCTTTTTCACAATTGTTTCTTTAATTACTACTATTGCAAAGCAGGGTTCTCCCATTTTTATCACTGAAGCAAACAATATTTTCCACTCTTCTCCAAAGACATTAAGAATTAATGTAGATCATGTTCTTCACATGATCAAAATCAGTCTTTCGAAAAAATACAGTCTATCTCACTGTACATATCCTTTGTTTGGCTTTTAAGTTCATAAAGGATGATACAGTCATGACTTGCTTTAACTTCCTAGAATTCAAAGTCTGTTAACTGTGAACTCCAAAGAGCAGGTTCTAAGGTCCACTCTGACCATCTCAGAAAATTATCAACAGTGAACCCAGCTTTCTATTTCAAATGTGCCTGAAGCTTGTCCTGTAAACAATACAATACAATAGCTTGTTTCTGAGGTAAGGTTTGAAAAATACAGGTGATATGACTGAAACACTCCTTTCCTGAACTTTATGGTAAACCTAGATACTGGTTTGCTCTAGACTGCCATCCTGCAGATCAGTGTGAGCACCTGCTAGAGCTTACTGCACTTTTCATTGCCAAGGGTTGAATAGCCACGGCAAAACACTGCATGATCCATTTAGATACCACTGGTGATATTTCAGCCACACATTGCTTATGGATTACAGAATTCCAGTTGGGTCATTAACGACCAACAGAAAAACCAGGTCTCACTTTACTCTGTTTTTCTAAGTGCCAACTCCCCACTAAGTTAATTTTCTATTTCACTTTCTTGTATCATCACTGATCTACTGCCATTATCCAAGCTCACCTTTGGCAACTCCTTTTTAACAATGCTAAGCCACACTTTCCGCCGACGTGCATTAAGTTGCTCAATAGAAAAATGCTTTTTCTTGGACCCAGGTGGTGGTGTATCATGGGAAAACTTGGCAAAAACTTTGGTCTGGTGATGGTGGCGTCGTGGTGACTCCTCTGACGAGAGTTCTTCATCCCGTCTCCTCTTTTTCTTTACTTTTTTCAACTTGCCTGCATGGCAACAACAATCATAAAAATACATTTCTATTTTTTGGGCACATTTAGTCAGGCATCTTTCCTGAGTAAACTCTTCTAGTCAATTTATATGTGGAACCAACAAAAAAGCTGAACTTATCCATGTTTGCCAATTCTGGTACAATTCATTTATACTATTAGATATTTCCTCACTACTTTATAATGGAAATATTTTCCTGGTTAATAGATGGGTGAAATGAAATTACTTCCACCCAGGGAAACATGCTTTGAGAGTTAAAATATCTAGAACTTGGTGCAATGTTTCTTGCTTTGTGGCAAAATTCTACTTAAAGCTATGTAAAGGTAAGACATTTAAAAGTGACAACATTATCATTTGGTACCATAAGCCTCAAAGCAAACTTCTTAGCGAAGAGAAGAAAGCATTGAAAGAGACTGGCATGTTGTCATGTCATACCAGCCTTCAGACGAAACTGATACTGGTATCAGATATTAAAAATATTCACTGTGAGTATGCAAAATTATGGATGCTGCAAGATCAGTGGAGAAAAAAATCACCACAGTTAAAGGAATTTGCAAAAAGAAAGGAAGACAGCCTGAAATAACCCCTTTAAAACACAGCTCAAAGTAAAGTCCTTGCAGTAAGAGAGTTCACCTTACACTGACAGTTCATAGCCTTCTCTACTTCCTTGCAGATTTACAACTACTGCCAGCCCAAACAAGAGAGGAAACTGTACTTCCTGGCAAAGTGCATCTCAGAAACTCCAGTTGTTACATCAGAGATATAATTCTATTTTAACCCATATCAAACATCAATTCCAAGTTCCCTCTATTTTCCAGAAAACACTCTCACTCCCTGTAACTTCCTGTTCACTAGAACTACATATTCAGGAAAAACTGCAGCAGGTACTGGGTAAGTTCTCACATTTTTCAAGGACCTACTGCGCTTTCAAAAAACTCTCGAGTAAACGGACCGTGATATGAAACAGTTATTTATGGATTCCAAACCACTGAATAAGGTTCACAAAGAAAATCTTAAGCCCTGAACTCTCCAGTCACACACCTTTTTTCCACCCTAGCTTTCTAGAAGCCAGACAATAAAGCACAATATTTTCTGAAGACATTTTTCTTTGTCAGAACTTGGTATTCCCCTGCAAAACCCACAAGTTTTGAACATCTATGTTTAATCAAAGGAAATTATGCAGGAAAGAAGTTAAATCACAGCAGCAATTTCAAAACATGAGGTTAGTGACTTTACCTTTTATTTTTTTCTCTTCTTTAAACTTCTTTTTCTTAGGCCCTAGCAGGTGGCGCTGCTGCTCATAGTAGGGGTCGTAGGTAGAGAGTAGCCCCGCGCTGTAGTACTGGTACTGCTGCAACTGAAGGGTGAAAGTGAGCACGTAACAATGACAGTCCCTAAACAAGCTCAGATCCTGAACATAAATAAGAGATCAGGAAATATGCAGTTCTCCATATTTTGCATTTGTTATCAGCATCAGAGTGTCTGAAGTGAAACCACTGCTCCCAGGGGTGGCCTCCAAGTTCTGCACAGGGAACCAAGCCCACCCAGTTAAGTAGGAGGGAAGAGCAGGCAGTGAAGGTTGCACTTCCAAAACATACTGCTCTGTCTTTTCCACACAGGTGCTGCCCAGCAAGACAACACATTACATGGACAAAACAAAAAAACTAGTATTTGTTTTGCTTGCATTCCCAAATTAAATACATGTTCTGCTTTATCATTCCAAAGGATGTAAAAGGACAGGTTTAAAGAAAAGGCATTTAAAAGATTTCCACAACGACAAAAAACTTGAACACTCAGACCGTCAAGTAAAAATATAGCTGCCTCAGCACTTTTTCCCATAAATGATCGAAAAAGCCAGTATATTACCAGCATTATTCAAATGAAGTATTGAAGAATTCCACACAGGTTACATATAAAAAGGCAAATTAAAGACAGTACAGCTCAGAAATTAACTGTTTAAAACCTAAGCATACTTTTAAGTTAATAGAAGATTTTTGAAAAGTGAGACCATGAGCGCAAACAAACTTTCTGAGATACGTTTCCCCCCACAACTCTGTACTGCTGATCTGACAATACACTGGTTACTTTCACAGGGTATTATTTCTTGCTAGTCTGGAAATTAATATTTGTGTAAAATCTAACAAAATTATAACCTGTGTAAAAATTTGGTGTATGAATATTCGTGTAGCTATCAAGTATTTCAAGAAACTAACACAATATTGGTTCAGAGCTTCACAAGTAAACAAAGGAAAGAAGCAGAGAGAAGCAAAGAGCTGTGCAGGAAAATATTTCTTCACTCTTCTGGAGAAATTTGAAAAGAAGATAAAACAGGAAGACAAATTTTAACTTCAGGCACATACTCTGATAACAGAATAGGATAACCTCCTTCATCTAAGACTTTCTGCTGCAATTCAAATCAGCAGCGAAAATTTCTGCAAGAACCCTTATAGTTTGAAGAAATATATTATTAGAATCAAAGCAGCTACAGAATTTGGCTTAATATTAAGAAAAATGCAAAAGTGCAGCAGGCTATTTTCTTCTAAGGCAAAGAAGGAGAATATAAGAAGAAAATCCAAAACAAAAAAAAAAGGTAAAAAAGAAAGAGTAAAGTAAAACCTCAAATCATGACAGAAAACAAGGTAGAAAACACCCTTTCAAGATTGTAAACACCACCTTACTATTCATCATTTCAGTGATGATATAAATACACTTGAATAGCAGTTACTACCTGTATTAGAATTTAACCTGCAGCATCTCAGTTTTCACATATATTTTGTATATGTTATCCAAATCTTGCATTCTGACACCCAGTATTTGCCCTAGTGACTGGGACTGAGCACTGTTGAAGTTATATATAACATGTGCCAGTACTGACAGACTTGCAGCATCTTTCATTCTATGTATGTAATTGATTAAATAACCCTTGTCTAAAAGTGATGTTAGACAGTTACTGTCTACCAAATAAAAGTGTATTCTCCAGTCCCTGAAATGAGTTTTGATAAAAATGTAAGAGCAATTAAAATAATGCATTTAAAGGAAAGAATAAAAATCAATGAAATGTAAAAATTCTGGATTTTTACCTCTTTGTCTTTGCTATATTTACTTTGATGCAATTTCTTATACTTGTGTAATCGCAGCATATTGTGAAGTTCCTCCCTCGAAAGGGAAAATTCTTCTTCCTCCTCTCCATCCTCATCACTCGGTGAATCTGTGTCACTGGAATCATCACTCAGAAGGATACTCTAGCAAGAATAAATGGGAATTAATTTAACAATCCCAAGTCTCTGTACTGAATTGTTTATTAATGCAAAACACTCTTGAGCCTTTACCTAATAAAGGAGTGTGGCCCAACAATGATACATAGCACTTACAAAGTGTCTTCCATCTAAAATGACTCAGAAAAGAGTTTTCTGAGGAGCAGACCTGTGTAGCAGTGAATTCAATACACATTTTCTGATTTGCAGGAAAGTAGTTTTCTGTTAGTTTGTGACAGTTACATCATTTTAGTCCACTTTGTTTGTTTGTGGTCTCAGAAAAGCAGCAGTGAGAAAAGCCAGGATAACAGTACGGGCATTTTGTGATGTGTGGTTTGCAGGTGCTTCCCTACCCCATTTGTAGTTTGTCCCGCTATTCTACCACTTCTATCTGCATCAGTTTTTGCAAGTCTGGCTCGTTTGACCTCTTGGCAACCTCATGTTTTTGCTAACCTGAGATGGCTACAATACAGTGAAAATGCAAAGATGGCATAAAGCCACCATTCCACTCTCTTTTGCCATCCTCACTTTGAGACCTTGTACTTACCGAGCGCAATTTAAAAACAATTTTCAGATGAGTCCCAAATCACCATTTAATAAATTATATAACAGATTAGTTTAATTTAGACAGTGTACTAAAATTAATTCAGGTTCTGAATGTATACTCACTGCCAAGTCTGCCACTAAACTGCATTCCCAGGTGACACTCAAGATGATCTGCTCCATAACCTTTCATGGCACCAAGGACAGGCTGACAGCTCTGTAGTTCCCGAGATCCTCCTGCCAGCTTTTCTTGCAAATAGGTGTCATGTTTGCAAACTTTCAGTCAACTGGGACCTCCCTGGTTAGCCAGGACTGCTCATAAATGACTAAGAATGGCTAGATGTGTAACTACTCACAGATTCCAATAGCTGCATTTCTTTCCAATATTCTTACCTTCAGCCACTTTCTGCTTTTCTTCAGTTTGGAAAAATTATACAAGCTCCCTTTTTCAGACTTTGGTTCTGTTTAGAGAAAAAATAAAAAATAAAGTTCTTAAGAAATAATGCTTTTCCATCCTAACCTAAAGAAAGCAGAGATTCAACCTACTACATGCCTACCTGGCTGGAGTACTCCATTCAGGGAATGTGTGTTCAGCGTCCCAGAATTCCCTGCTCCAGAAGGCTCTCCAAGCAAGGTGTTTGGAGGCTCTTCCTTAACTTGCATCAGGGGATCCCCAGACTGAGGCAGCAAAGGATTGTCATCCAATCCATCTTCACTCTCATCACTGCAAGAAGATCCATAATACAGTGACAATGACAGGAAAATACTCAAAAGATGCCCATCCAACTTTCTTACATGTGGGCACTTGTCTAAAGGTTTGAGAATTGAGACAGCTTCAGATGTAATTTCACACATCAGAAATATTGCTGTCAATAATTTCCTATTAACCCCTTAGCAATAGTTAATCATCAGATCAGCCTGGCTATACTATCAAACCGTACCTCCAGTCTTTAACTAGGTATCTAGTTTTAGAAGCATGAACTAAGCAAGTCAAACCAAAGCACAATATTGTCATACTCATTGGGACATGTGAGACCCTTGTGAGGGTCTTATTACATGCTTGTAAATATACCTGTTATCTGTTGCCCATTCAGTTACCAGTTCTGTAACTCTACAATTCCAATGAAATTAAATATGTAATTGTTTTGGGACAGAAACATACCTTGATGATGCCTCATTGCAACAATTTACACAAAAATTCTGCATCTGACAATAGTCTTTCTATTTTCTTTATGACCAAAGGCTGTGTCACTGAAAGTCTACTTAGGGTTTCCTCATCCTACTTTTTGCAGACAAAGAGAGTTTTGGCCACTCAGCTACAAAAAAGAGCTTTAAAACATTGTGCTAATTCATACACGAGCTGGTAACACACTGTATTATCACTATGAACCGAGAGAAGCACAGTTCAAAATCTTTCATACAATCACAAAATATCCCAAGTTGGAAGGGACCCACAAAAATCATGAAGTCCAGCTCCTGGCCCAGCACAGGAATCACACCAAGAATCACACCATGCGCCTGAGAATGTTGTCCAAATGCTACTTGAACTCTGTCAGGCTGGTGCTGTGACCACTTCCCTGGAGAGCCAGCTCCAGCGCCCAATCACCCTCTGGATAGAGAACCAGAGTGGTGGTGCATTTCCTAATAAACCACCTAAATCTCTCCTGATAAAACTCCACGTTATTCCCTCAGGTCCTGTCAGTGGTCATCACAGAGAAGAAACAGAAAAGCTTTGTTTCAGAACTCAAAGCTAATGCTAGATTTATTATTAAATTTAATAGCATTTTTTAGATTTCCTCTTCTCTAGGCTGAACAATCCAAGTGACCTCTCCTCCTTTAAAGCAGAAGAGTTTCTAATGAACAAATCACTAATAAATTCTTAATATGGTATTGGCTGGGAACAATATAATAAAAATGCCTGTCTTTCCTTTGCATTCCCAAGGGAAAGTGGAAAAGCTTTTGGTACCTGGATATACTCCTGTTAAAGATGGCAGACGTCTGTCGTAAGAACTGATCCAGTTGCAGAGCTTTTTCCAGGTATTGCAGATAGAGGGGTTTTGCCAGCTCTGAGCAGCTGCCATCCTCCCTAGCACCTAGCTCTGAGGCCATAGAACAAACTTCTCCTCATGCACAGGTGCCTCTGAACACACAGCTGTAAAAAGAAACAACGGCCATCAGCAACACAACTCCTCTGAAAGGAGCAAACTTGGGGAGCAGACAGACCTACCAAGGCAATTCTGGGCAAAAGCTTAAGTTGCAGTTAATAGGTATAGTAAACAGAAATTTTCATTCAACTTTCCACCACAGTACTACCACAGCCAAAAACTAGATTCTTAGTTTTCTGGTTTATGACTCTGTAATTGCTGTTTGATAGGAACAAGAACTGTTTTAACCTAGTATGATAATCCAAGTGGTGACATAGAAATGCGAAGTATTGTGAAGACAGTCCTCAAGCATGTAAAATAAGCTTTCATCATTATTAAAGATAACATGTTTTACCCTGAACAGAGGGCATATATATATAAAATAACTTATTCCAAAAAGGAAGAATTACTAAAAATATTATTCTTCTGTTGTTTTTACCATTCCATTCACAGCTGTAGTCTACTGAATACTTGTAATATTCCTCCTTTATCTTAAAGCAATGCTACTCTTTCAGCACTGAAAATACAGCTGTTACCTGTTGGCAAACAAGCTACAAATACTTGACCAAAAACCCTTTAATTCTAAAGTGCAACTGTTATTTTATTAAAGAAAAAGTAACACATAAAAAGCAATTTTCAACACGCTTTTTAATATTTAAAAATTTAGAACATATTCTAGCATTATGTTTTTCAACTAGTAAAAATTGTCCACCTGATTTTATTTTTTTTTATTTCTTCTCTGGATTTAAGATTCTTAATAAAGCCAAATGCACCCCCCTGCAATATTTGCATACTACATATTCTAAAAACAAAGCTATCAAAACATTTTATTGCTCTGTCAACTGTGGTTTTCTCTTCCTTCAACTACAAAGGATGTCATAACAACTGTTACAGTAATAGCTCCGTCAACTGAAATTTTACTTTTCTTTGACTATAAAAGATGCCATCACTGTTATAATAATAGTGAGAAAGATACACGATTCCCAAAGCCAGAGTTGTCACTGTATAAATGGAAGTGCTGTCAAGATCTTAAATATTTACTAATAAATAAATATTCTGGTGGAGGACAAAAATCATAGAATGATTAGGTTGGAAAGGCCCTTAGAGAACATCTAGTTCTAACCCCCCTGCCATTGCCAGGGACACCTCTCACTAGAACAGGTTGCTCAAATTAAAACCAGTCAGACTTAGATTAATTGCTCTTCTGAAAAATTATTCTGGTTTCTACCACTTCTTAAAAATACCACAAAACCTGAAGCAAACTTCACATTAATTTATTGCAAGACATTTTATATTTGTTCAGTTATTAAATCAGTGACTAAATGGTTTTATGCTTATGTAAGTGAACATGCAGATTGGGTATCCAATCTTGAAGTTGTTCTCTCTTCACATAGACAGGTCCAAAACCCAGCGTTTAACCTTCTCTAAGTCTTTTATTCTCCAAAATTGCAGAACAGATTCAGAACTTCTGAAGTTAAAATAAACTATGATAAGTGATTCTCACCTTAACACTAATGGCTGTGGTAGAACAAGAGCAAATTTTATTATTTCTTAATAAATACTGAGCCTTGAGTTAACATCCTCACCCAGAGAGAATAACCAATAACACACAGCATTTGTTAAACAAGGTAACAGCTCTGATTTAAAAATTATTTTTAGACTGAAGCTTTCTACATATTAATTCTTACATACCTGATGGCAATTGAATGACTGACCTCTGTCAACAAACACTTATTTCCAGCAGAACTTAGCAGAACAGCACCTGAAAGCTTTTCCTATGATAAGGGTAGTAAGATGTACATTGTTCAAGCAACTTTCACCTATGTATGTCATAGTACTTAACAGGCATTTGAAACCAAACCAATCAACCAAAAACCTGAAATCAAGAACTGTCTTCCAAGAAAGAGAGCTATGAACCATAAAATCATTTAGGCTGGAATTCTAGGATCATCAAGTCCAGCTGCTAATCCAACACTGCCAAGTCCACCACTAAACCATGTCCCCAAGTACCACATCCACACACCTTTTAAATACCTCCAGGGACAGTGACTCAACCTCTTGCCTGGGCAGCCTGTTCCAATGCTTGGCAACTCCTTCTGTGAAGAAATTAAGTAAAAGGGTTAAAAAATGAGAGGAAACATGAAACTTGCGTCTGTAATGGAAGAGATCATTCATGAGGTGGTAGAAAAGGACACCTTGAAGGTGAAAGGGGTTTTCCTTCTGAGCACCAGTAAAAATTACATATATTACAAGAGCAAAAATCTATCCCTAGTAGCATAGCAAAAAAAGTAAGGTGATTCCTTTTATCATTCCATTTCAAAATGTATCTATCAACAACAGCATGTATTATATTAACATGGTTAACTCAGAACAACATGGCATCTTTCATCTGTCTGTTCTTTGCAGAAAACCACATTCCCGAAACTCGACATTTAGTGGCATTACCTGTCCTCTGGGCACTCTGGGGGGAAAAACATGCCCCAAAGGGCACAAAGCACACAGGACTTGATTTGGATTCACTGCCTCTGAGGAACCTAACAAACCAAATGTACTCTACTGCCCCACAATGAGCCTTGCCCTCACAAAACTACACAAGTTTAAGAGCAAAATAAAGGTGAAGAATTAAGATAGATTTGAGGTCAAGTTCTTAATTGCAGGATAGCAAACAGGCCAGAGGAAAAATCAAACACAATCATCTTCCTGATCCAAAATGACTAACTGGATGTTATTCTTTCTGCCCAGACACACTTGCCTAAGCACTGGTCTACGTGGATCCACCAGACTGGATCAGTGCCCCTGCCCCAGTGGTGCTTATCCAGCTCCCTGCTCATATAGTTTAGCAGATAACCCATCAGAAGGCTATTTCTTTACTTGTAGGATATAAATGACCCTAGGAAAAGAAGATGCTCACAGATGTGTTTAGTAAGTAGAAAACTAATATATTTTCTCAGTAGTGGCTCATTGCTACTGCACAGGGTTCCCATGCAAATATCAGAGCAAGTGCTGGTATCTGTCTGCACTGACTGCAGTAACTGTGAAGGGGAGGTTGCATTCCACACTTCAACACATTAAAACCCCTTGCTGTGTACAGTGCTGAGCAGGTACACACTTACGTGCTGAGGACCTGTCTTATCCTTACATTTTTTCCAATTATCTATGTTTTTAAATATTACTTTCCAGATCAAGAAACCTTGTCTGTCCATATTTAATAGAGTCCTCCTTGACCTGACGTAGTATATGTACTCTACATTTCACCCATATAAAAAGACAGGTTTTTGCTTGTCTTCCTATTTTAATTGCTCCACAAGGCTCCTGTACATACAACATTAATTACTCCTGTCCTCAAAACAGTTACTGGATTGTATCCTGCCTACCAAATAAACAAATAAGCACAGGAGAGCTTAACAATATCCTTAAAATGTATTTACAATGCCCAAAGAAATTTAGTAAGTGTTACACAAGCATACTGAATAGTGAATTTAATTCAGCCTTTCATTTATTTATATGCTAACAGTCACAGAGTGCTTCTCTGCTGATCAAAGTAATAATACAGAAGGCTAAGTGACAGATAATTCTTCATTCTGCATTCTTTCAATTCCACTCTAGGTTTTAAGAAACAAAGATTTACAATAGCAAAAACTTCTTGAACACTGAAGTGAGAGAAGATAGGAACAAACAAATGAGAGGCACACAGCCTGATCCACTACTGTATGTAACTGTTTACAACATCACCATCGTACTGCTTCCGCAGATTTACATGGTGACGACATTCATTCCAGTTTTCTTTCACATTTTTGAAAAAAATCTATCCTTTTGCTTACTCAGTTTAAGGACAAAACACAGATTTTTGAAAATATTTCATTACTGATGATAACATTTAAGTAAATACTTGTATGTTACAGGGGCAAAATGAGCAGAAGCTGCAGAGTAATCCTTGTGCCATTATGACTTTCTTATCGATATATACCAATTTTATGTTAAGTTTCAGTATCAAATTCAATAGCTATTTGCTTTCTCCCTTCCTTTCCCCTAGAGTTCTAATAGTTTAAAAAAACAGCATTTAGAAATAAATAGCTTTTGCACTGCCTGGCTGGCACTTTGAATCTTCCAGCATTCTTAATCAGGAGTTCACACTGAAGCCATTTAATTGTATCATGTGGACAACTGAATTATTAAAAGCACTGGTAAAATATCAGCAGGAATGTAGTAACTTCATGCAAATAACTTTCATAATAATTGTATTTTTTTAATATCCAAGTTCAGGTCTGAAAGAGCCTTCTTTATCCTGTTTTAAATCACATTGCTTAGTTCAATGTTAATGTAGGCATGGGGTTTCTTCCCTCACTTTTGTTTTCTTTAAGTCTACCCATTATAGCATCCAGTCAGTAAGTAAATATCCAGGACTGGAGAAGAATCCTCCAATGACATTTTCTGAGAGCATTTAGGTTTTATAACAAGGTTTCTAAATTTTATGCCCACTGGCCTGCACCAACCAAACAGCAAAACCGTGGTCTCCTGAAGCAGCTGAGCTTTAAAAGTAGTCTCCCAATTTAAACAAATATCCACTGCATATTTCTGAATGGAAGTCCAGCAAGCTTTTCCTGGGTATCACCCAGGAACCCTGTAAGTGGTAACTGCAAAATTTGGCTGTTGTGCCTAGCTGCAAGCGGGATGCGGTTTGCTTTGCAGAGCTGTTTGAAACAGTACTTTTTCATTCAGGAGTTTCTTGTGTTATTTCCCTTCAGCAGCTGCCACCTCTACACCTCAGATAAGGCCCAGAGGATTACTTTTTCTGCTCTTTATGACTCACATCAACCATCATAGAAAATAATGATAGCAACTCCACTCCTAGCTGAGAGCACATACACAAACACAAGCTGCCATTGAAGTAAAAAGTACTGGATTGCAGCTAATCCACAGCACCTCTTCTTAGCCTATGACAAATGCAAGGCAAATCAGGGAGGTAAAACTAATTCAGTCTCACCAGCGACACATTAAGTGCATGGATATGAAGTGTGATCAGCTGGCAGGTGAGCACCAATACTTTTCCAGTATTTCAGCCCACAGAAGTAGTTTCATTTTTCTACTCCATCCCATCACTGTAAGCACACTGACAAAACATCCATGTGGACAAAAACCTGAAATCACAGAAAGTATGTATTCCTCATTTATTTATAGCATTGAAGGTTTTATCCATAGTCCAGGATTAAGTGCTGCACAAGAATACAATCTTCTATGACACCTTAGTTGCCTTGCAATTTTAGCAGTTTTCTGGCTTTTTCCCACACATGGGTTTTTTGTGCTTTGCAATTTGACACCAACTTATTAAGACAGATTTTCTAAACTTATACAAACACCTAAAATACTTTTCCTTCTTGAAGAAATTGAGAAGTGAGACATACAGCTCTCATTGGAGCAGCAGAATTGTTTATGCTGTGAGATTTTCCAGTGGTAGTATCTCCAGAATAACTCCTGACACAAATACATATATACATATATATAGATATATATCTATATATATATCTATCTCCAAACAGAGGATTCACTCAGTCAAGGTCTGTGTGGAAAACGTACACTAGCATAGTAATAGCAGCTAGGCATATTTTTGTCAGACTTCTTTAGATGCATATAATCTCCAATAGAGAAAATTGTGGTGGTATCAAAAACTTGAAGAACTATTTTGCTTGAAGGAGAATTGCATGCTCTCCTTTCCCCACTCACATTTTAGCTGGCTTTGGTAAATGTACAGTTACACTAACAACCATTTCCCAGAGCTATATACCATGTTCTAAAACAAAACATAATTCCCATATGGTTTTGTTTTTTTTTTTTTTTATGGGAGTGTCTTATATATAACTTGGATATGTAAGACACTATGGCTTTTAAAAAAGCAAATATGATATTTCATATGAACCTAAAGCCCTCCACTAACCTCAAATTGAACAAATAAAATTCATGTTTATACAACTGAAGTCTGAGTTCATATCACTTGAGTTTGAAATTTAAAAAAGCCATTTTAATTGCTTTTCTGAGTAATGAAATCTAAGTAAACTAGATGCCTTACTTTGCTGTTTTGCTTTTGTGGTAAGGTTTCATATTGTTTTCCAAGGAATGAGACAGCATTTCACTGATCTGTGTTCCACCTTTTAATCACTTTTAAATACAGAGAAAAGCCAGTGGGCCACTGGCTCTGGATTTTCCAATTCCCAAAAAACCCCACTTACAGATAGGGCCTAATGTATTATTTAAAAGAAAAACTATACAGCAGTGTATCAGAAGCATGTACATAGTAAACAGCAGAATACCTTTAAACATACTGAACACAGAAGTTGGCATGTGAGAGCTCCACTTCCAAGTTTAAACTAGCAGAAAAACAAACCTAACTATTTAATTGTTCAATTAGAGTAATTCTTGTCCCAAAAGAGCAGTCAATAGCATTTATGGAGGCCTCTGAAAATGCATTTATACTCTCTGCTCTGTGCAGCAGCACCAACAGTTACCCTCACACTTTGCCACTCTGTAACACACAAAATAACAACTGCATGGATATTTTCAGTTCTGTTTGGTTTTTACTCCCTCCACCCCAGAAAACGAAAAGGGAACTATGTCGAAAAAAAGCTCTAAGAGGACTTTCCAGATAAACCAATCTCTAGCATGTAGTCTAACCTGTCCAAGAGCATGCTTATTACAGAATTTACAGCTTATTGCATTATACCCAAATAGAACAAAACTTGCTCATTTGAACCGTCAAGAAATAGGAGGCAGAACTTTCAGCAATTTCAACAAAGACACGTGAGAAATAAACAAGATAAGAATTACAGGCAATATCCTTTAGTACTGGAAAAAGGTTCAAGCTCCAATTGTATTTCTTGTACTTTTCCCTCACCATCTTATCAACCTCTCAGTGTCACAACACTCTTACACATACACACTAAAGGAGTGACAACACAAGTGATTCGTGTAAGTTAAAAAATACGTTGGTCACATACATACAGGCAAATCAGATGTGCTGTACAAATCCCTGCAGATTTGTTTGTAAGAGAGGAAACTAAAACTCGAATTATACACATTTCACTATAAAAATTTAACTTCACTTGCACCATTTTCTTCACGCAAAGGCGAAAATAAACTAAGTGATTTTTTTATTATCTGCAACACCGCAGAGGGGGAAGTTTTCCACAGAATACCGGTAACAGCATCAGAATGTACAACGCTAAATCATTAACAGAAATTGTATTGAGTCACACACAGAAATTGCACTAGGCTACCTGTTTGCAGTCAAACAGGAGCAGACTTTACAGCGCAGCTTTAAAGAAGTGCGCATTCACCAGCGCAAACACAGCACTGAACTACGTTTCATGTACACCCGGGAGACGCTTTCCATCAACAACGCCACGAGTCTGGCAGGCGGCCCCTTCCTGCAGGTGCCGGTGGCTATTCCGGGGGCGCTGGGGCAACCGCGGCCCCGGCCCCCGCCCCGTCGGGCTCTACGGGCAGCGCCGCGACACGCGGCCTCACGCGCAGGGGAGGGGGGCAGCCCGGCCCGGCCCTGCCGCGGCTCCCGGGGCGGCCGCGGGGCGGAGGCCGCGCTCTGACGGCACCGGGGTTGGGGGGAGGAGGTGGGCGCGTTCCCGCAGGCGCGCCCCCGCAGGCGGCGGCGGGCACGCGCTGCCGCCGGTGACGCGGCGCTCCCGGCCCGGCCGCGCCGCCGCCCTCGCCGCGCGTCCCCCCCCGCACCCCCCGCCCGCGCCTCGCGCACGCGCCACCGCCCGCACGTGCGCCCGCAGGTGCGCGGCGGCGCCCCCGCCCCCCCCGCCGACCCCCCCCGCCCAGGCCCCCCCTGCGCGCGGCGGGGCCCGGCGGCCGCTCCAGACGGGGGGTGGGGGGAACGGCAGCTCCACGGCCGCCGGTACCGCGGGGCGCATCCGGCGGGCAGGGCGGGGAAGGGGCCTGTCTCTTTAAGAAAAGGCCCGGCTGCTGCGGCCGCCGGTCGGCGCGGGGGGTGAAGCCGCGGCCTGCCCGGCCGGCGCCCCCACTGCCGCCTCCAGTAGCCCCGGCCCGGCGTGCCCTTGCGCAGTGGCGGCGGTGGCTAACCTGGGTAGCGGGCCCGGCGGCGACGCGGCGGCGGCGGCGGCGAGGGGCTGGGGGTGTCTCCCGGGCTCGCTCCCCCGCTTGCTCCACCCGGCCTCTCGCCCCGCGTTGCCGGGGCTGGCGTTGCCTGTCTCCTGCCGCGGGGCGCTCCCGGCTCCTGCCTCGCCAAGATGGCGCCCGCGCTGGTGCTGAGGAGGAGGCGGCGGCTGCGGGCGCTGGGACGGCGGCGGCGGCCACTTTCGCTCACTGAGAGGAGAGGAGCAGGGACACGGGGAGCCATGGCGGGGGGGAGGAGAGGCGCCATGCCCAGGCCTGATCAATCGAACCCCGCATGCCTCCCCGCCGCCCCGGCCCCGTGCCTGGGCCCCACCGCCCCGCCCGCGCCGCCGTAGCCGCAGCACGGACCCCACGCCCGCACCGCGGGGCTCGGCCCCGCAGGGACCCCGCGGGGGGCCCTTGCTCATCGATGCGCTCCCGCAGACGATTGGTAGGGTCTGGCGGTGACGGAAATTGCCGAAGGGACTCGGCCAGGCGGCCGGGTGAGCCAGCGAGTCTCGCGCGAGGCGGGGCGGGGTCTCGCGATGCAGGCGCGGGGAGGCGGGTGCGTCCCGGAAGTGACGCGCGCTCGCCCTTGAGGCGCCGTGGGGGGCGCGAGCGGGCCGGGACGCGCTCGGGGCCCTGGGATCCTCTCGCCGCCGGCCCCGGGCCCGGGGGAGCCGGTGCCGTGGGTGTGTGGGTGTCGCGGAGGCCGCCCACGGCAGCCAGGCAGCCTGTGCCGGCCTGGCAGCCCCTGCAGCCGATGAGAGCGGAGAGGGGCTGGCGGAGCTGGAACCGGGGTGCCGTCAGGGTTAACACATGGGGGAATTTGGTGAGGCTGCGTGAGTTCTACCGCTTTCGCTTTGTCATGCACCAAGAGTTGCATCAGAGGAGCTCTGGACGAAATAGGCCTCAGTGTTAATTGCGAAGATGCTTTGGAGTGTAAATACGGTGTGGCCATCAGCTGTTCAGCACCGCTGCCTTCCAAAACCCATTAACTAGTACACTAACAGCAAATCCTTAAATGGATGATTAATCCAAATCACCTACTGCATAGCGATAAAAACCTGTATTTCATGACTAAGCTGTGTCAGTCCAGCGCTCAGTAGGTACCAGTGTCCTTGTTTTGGCTGGGATGGTGTTAATTTCTGAATAGCTGGGACAGTGCTGAGTTTTGCATTTAGAATAAAAACCTGATGTTCTGAGTTTTGCTAAGTCGTGTTTATCCTAAGTCAAGGACTTTTTTGTTGCGTCTCATCCTCTGCCACTAAGGAGGAAAAACAATCTTGGGAGGGTTCACAGCCAGGACAGCTGACCCGAACTGACCAAAGGGATATTCCATACCACAGAACATTATGCCCAGCATAACTGAGGGGAGCTACCTGGAAGTGAGGCCGATCTGGATTCAGGAAGGGGATCTGGCATTGGTCAGCATGGGGTGAGCAATTGTATTGTGCATCACTTGTTTGTTTTTCTTTCCCTTTTTATCATTCTTACTATTTACTACTATATTTTACTTTGTTTTCAATTATTAAACTGTTCTTAACCTACGAGTTTTACTTTTGATTCTCTGCCCCATTCCACTGGGGCAGAACAGGAGGGAACAGCTTCATGGTGCTTAGTTGCCAGCTGAGCTTAAACCACCACACACAGTTACTAGGAAATAAAAATAGGACCATTGCTACTGCCCCAGTAAAACTTCACCAGAGTTGTCCTTAACTAGTGATGGTAACTGTATCTCTAACTACAAACAGGAGTTGCATTGTTGGGGAAGTGTGTGTGATTTGGTTACATGTTAGTACCACGCTTAGAGCTGGCCCTGAGCAGCATCATTATGGCTGATGGACCATTAAAAAAAAAAAAAAAACACCTCTTTTTTCTTCTTTAAGAAAATAGTAACTTTCAGTCTCGTGCATCAGTGAGCAATGACTCCATTCCAATATATTTCTTTTCTTTATGCCATTCCCAAAAGAGAACCAAAGGGAAAGCTGCACCCATATTTGCCCAAGAAAGTTTTGCTACTTGAATCATTATAGTGGCATAGATGCAATTAGACTGTGAAGTCCCTCTTGGAAATCCTTATTCCATGATAATGCCATTCCAGTCAGAGATTTAGTCCTGGGAAGAGGCTGAGAAAGCAGCTCAGTCTCTTACCAAGAAGGGTGGCCTCAGCAATTACTTTGTATCCTGTAGAGACGTTCCATACCACTCTTCTATATCCCAGACTTGGTGCCTTCATATCGCAGCTCCTCTTCCCTCCCTCCTTCCATTATCTGAGGTATCATCATTTTCTGTCTGGTAATAGGACTGGATGGACCTAGATGATTCTGGTTGTGGACATAAAAGCTAAGTGCTCTTGATCTGTCTCTGACAGAAGAGCCTGTGTGTTCCACATTGTACCCCACTGATCTGTGATAGCCCATCACTGCTTGGAAAAATCCTGCTTCAGTTAAATGACAAAGAGAAAACCTTGACTGTTTTTCTGTCACTCTGAGAAGTGATCAAGTCCGACCTATAGTTTCAAATAAGACTTACTTAAATACTGCTGGTATAGTACTTTATGGGGAGAGGTAAAAAAACCCAACACACCAGAAAACCGACATGTTTCCCCTAAAACCAGTTTTTAAAATGTGCAGATACATCATAAACACAGTCACACCAATTTACATCCAAAGAAAACCAACTCAAACAGGTATTGGCATGTACACATGTGCAGATGTCACATCCCTTCCAACCTGGTGTCATTCCCACCTTTGCAGCCTGATGCCCAGATTGTTCTTGGACTGCAGTCTGGTTGGCACAGTGACCTTTGACCTTTTCCATTCTTCCCTGTTCTACGTTCATCAGTGTTCATCGGTATGTTAGAAAACTTGTTCCAAGACTCAGGCATGGCCTACCTTAATTTTGTCCTGTGGTAGAATAGTAGTTTGCCTTAATACCTTATTTTGCTTGGGGAAGGACTGCTCTACACCTCCTAAACTGCTATTTCCACACACTTTGTCTATAGACACACAGCAGAGTGGTGTTACAGCCTTATCCACACAAGTTGGATGCGGCAGCGCTGGCAAACAATGGTGGTGGTGGTCTGCAACTTTCAGCAGCAAACGGCTCTAATGAGAATTTTACATAACTGCAGCAAGTAACAAAAGAACCAATGCAGTTTAATAGTGGTCTGATAACAATGCAAGAAAGTCACTCTTTTAAAATCAAAAATAGCTCTTGGAAAAAATGGATCTCAAAAATAGACCTAGAGAAGAACAGTCAGACATAGCAGGAGTTTGCTCCAAAAGACAGACCACCATTATTTCCATTCAAAAATGGAATGTTGAATTACCTGTCATTGTAAAGCCAGGAGCTTTTGTTTGACACTCTGCAAGGGGAACAGTCCCTTTTTTCACTTAGATGTCTCCAAACACCCAGCCTAAGCTCATCAAGTCACCTGTGTCAGAAATTAAATTCATACAGTCTGCCTAAGGTCAGTTTAACGTCCTTCTACAGATTTTACTGTGTAAATTTGATTTTCAAGCTCTGCTTTGACAAAGTACATCCTTGACTGTTGGAGGATGTGATTTGGGACTCTGCTATTTTTTGTGGGAAAGCAATACCCATCATCTCTGTAGTTTCCATCCTTCTGTGGATTGTTCCTTTCTATTAAATTCCATGGTTTGATCAAAAGCCCATCCTCATTCATTTTGTAGTCTTCTATTGCTTTCTTCCTTCTCAGCTTCTGGATGTCTGCCAGCTGACACTGCTCCTCTGGCAGCTCCATGCAAATGGGCTAATAAGGAAATAGAACCAGAAAAGAAATCAAATCAATACTTACGAAAACACATACTATACTTTTGTTAGAACCAGGGATGAGCTCCCGCTGTAATTAGCCAATGGAACGCACCAATCCTTCTGCTATCGTATACAGCACAGCACTTTATCTAGTGCAGCTTTACCAGGAGTGCACAGGGGATATCAACTGTGCTGCACATGGGTGTGCAGCTCCCCTGTGGTACCAGAGCTCTGCATGTGAACTGTCACCTCTTAAACAAGAGGACTCTGCACTGCTAGGAAAGTATTTGCTTCCCTACACCGATGGGTTCCTAGGCTGCATTTGCTTCTTTGAATTTAAGTCCTAAACAAGAGAACATGTCTGCATTTCCAAGTACGTAACAACTGTCAATATGAATCCACAAGGAGGGTTAAAAAGGTAGCACACATAGCTCCTTTACTAGTTCTTTTCTAGTGACAGAGCTGCAGAGAAACAGAAACACATTTTCCTAAGTGTGTGCATCCACAAGAACAATTAGTGCTGGCAGACAGTTACACTGAAAATGCAGGAAACTGCCAAGACTTTCAGGGTGGGAAGTTTGTGTTTGCTCCTCCCCCTCAGCACTATGGAAGATTATCAGTTTCTGAAAGACACGGAAGAGGGAAGCTGAGGGTTTTGATAAAGAAGCACTGAGGATCAGAGGTCACTGCTTTGCATCTGGTTTGTGGGTAAAAAGTCAGGGAACATCCTCCCTTTACTTTAGGAGGGAGCATCCACCATTCAGAAGACTCAACTACCACTTGCAGGTGATAACACAGGAAACCACAGAAAGTGTCAACATACCTTTCCAAAAATACCAGGACCAATGAGATGCCTTTCTTTTTATTTCCTTCCTTTTTATTATTTTTTTCTCTATTTTCTTCTTAATTCTCTTCTGCAAGTACTACATCAACAGGGATGTTGTGAACCACTGGCAATACTTTACTGTTGCTAGTAAATCAGACTACAGGCACATGCAATTATGCATAAGTCTGAAATCAAGCACTCCTGAATATGTTGAAGACTACAAGGATGATCTGACCCTAGCAGGAGCTGTGCGTTTAGTCAGAAAGTGATTCTGGTATTTTGCCACCAATGGAGGCCTGATAGAGGGTATAGAAACTTACCACTAAGAAAGAAAAGGTGCATGTGGCAAATTGACTGCAGAGATTGGGCATACAGAGCCAAAGAAAGGGTGGTGACAATTGACAATTATATTCATCAGCCTTCTCTTCTTCACACTTGTCTTTCCTCAGCTCTCAGTGGATGAAGTGATCCATAAGGTCAAGTGAACAGTATTGGCTTTTACTCCATGATAATGCATATTCACTTTTCCTTGCTGCTATTTCCAAGAGGAGAAAAGAGAGAGTATGCTCCTAATCTGCTTCCAGCGGTTGCATACCCTGACTAGACAAGAGAATGAGAGTAGGTTACTGCCCCAGTAGTCATTAGTCAACATTACTGGTTGTTACTTAGCATTATTCAATTCACAGGCAACCTCCAACTGGAAAGCTAAATCATCTTTTCCACCAAGTATACCCCAATACCTTATTATACACAAAAGCCATTGGTATTATGAAGTAGATGTGGCAGTGAGCCAAGACAGATTAGGTGAATGCTTCCATGCGAGTCCAAGCTTAAGTTCAATGTTGTAAATGCTGATCCAGGAGCTAAGGTTCAACATGTGACAGCTAGAGATGGGAAGGGGTGTGGCTCAGTATTCCATCCAGCTTCAGTACTCCATGTTTAATGAAGTCTCATGATTGAAGCTGTATCTGTGTACTTGTTTTGCAAGTATAGTTTACAAGGGAGTGTCATAAGTTTGGCAGACTGGGAGAAGGAAAAAAAAAAGCGTTCTTCTGTGTGACATCACTCAGTAAGACCAGAGGAAACAAGAGCAGGCCAGGGAAGCACGGCTCTGTTCGTTGCTCTAGTAAGGCAGCATGTACTCAAACAGCTCTGTAGCCCAGAGGCACAATAGAAGGCATGTCTGCGTAAGAAAAGTTCCCTTTGTCAGAAGCCTGAAGACCTGGTGGTTCTGCTCATTCAGCACAATCCAAGACCTAAAAAAAGAATAGACAAGGACCCAGAAGATGCTTCCTTATCTGGAGTGATGGAAGTTAGTTGGTTTCCAGATCTGGTCATATCCTCCAAGTGCCTGTAAATCAAAGAGCCCACGGTAAGTTGGAGACTCTCTTTCCTAGAGACTTTCACTCCCACAACTTTCAAGTAAAGGCTTGATGTACCACAGATGGTTCCTGTTCAGTCCCCCTTCCCATTTAGCAGCTGAAGTAGTGCAAGGTACCTTTATGGCCCTAGAGCATTTATTTGGCTTTGCTGCAGTACTGCTTCAGCAACAGAGGCCTCTCTTCCAGTTCTCCAGCACAGAGACAGGATAGTAGATAACATATTTCAGGTTTCCAAAATGTTTCCCTAGCATGGGTTTGTACCGGAGTTCCCTTACTTCTGCTGAAGTAGTGTTGGAGCTGAACCAGATCACATCTGGAGAACACAGTCAAGTGCAGGAATTCCAGTGTTGCTGTTGTTTGAGACTGGCTCCAACAAATGAAGTCAAGCTCATCACACCAGACTGCTGTTCACCAAGGGCCCAAGGTGGGGCACAAGTGTAAATTGTAACTGGTCAATGTAAAAAGTAAAATAGTCCAGTAAAAGCATTTTCCAGGTGACTTTCAACTGTTGCTCCATGAAGTGCATGAAGGCATAACAGATTTTAGTGGTAAATAAACTTCTACATAAACATGAAAAAGCACTGCAATAAATGGGAGTGGGTATGTGGTAAGTACTTTGACTATTCATTCTGAGAATCAGATCTGAATTAAGGCTTTTTGATTCAAGGAATTAATACAGACAGCTAGAAAACCTGTAATTGCACAAACAAAGGGTTTGGTTTTCCTTTTTGTCTTAGAATGGATTTAGCTGAACTCATCACCTTGAAAAGGATTCCCTCAAAGATAACTTTGTTTACTTACTGAGTGAAGAAAACTGAAGTAACAGACAAGATTTAACTAAATCACACTCCACATTTGGAGTTTAAACATGTATTGCAAGCAGATTTCAAATAAAGTAGAAGAAACTTTTATTCATGTGATCTACTCACAAGATATAGAAACAACAGAAAATTATTATCAGTGAAATGACAGTGAAAATGGCTACTTTTACTACCCATACTAGATTTCTAAAGTGGTTACTTCAGAAGGCAACTGCTTTAGAATGCAGGAAGTATGACAACCAGATGAGATATCAAATAGATCTTCAAAATACCATTTGAAATACTCAGGATTAAATTAATTCCTTGGCTAATCTTATGAAATAAATGGATTTACAAAAGGGTTGTCTTCAGCAAGCTGAGAACCACTTTAAAAATTCTACAAATAGCCCAATACAAACCAGAATTTGTATTCTCTTCCCTTTAACAAACTGTTCTTTTCCCTCGTGCCATGCCTACTTTTGCATGCATTTCACATTGGAAATTCATATGTCAAGCTAATTTTTTTCTATGACCTAGGAACAACCTTCTTTTTTTGGCAGCTTTCCTCTAAAGAGAAAAGGTTTCCACATATAACTTCCCCTCTTATATCTGTGAAGCAACTATGACCTCTTGGGGTTATCTAATCTACTCCTAAATCCTCAATAATGGGATTTACTGCTCTGAGCCCTTAAGTAATTCCCAAAAAATTTAAGTCTGTGCTTCAAGGCTTTGTAAACCAGGGCAAAGAAAAATACAATTTTTTTTCATGAAGATAAAACTGCATTCTCTTCTCCTAATAAATACTTCAAGACATTCACAACTGCAAACATAAGGCGCTAAAACGATTTAATCATGTTAGTTCGGTCTCCTTCTGATGAATGAGGATGTTTGACCATACACTTTTCACCCAAATTTAATACCAACAATATCTTACACGGTTAGTGCAAGCCCTCACAAGGTTATTTCATTGATCAGACAAAGACCACACCAATACCACTGCTTGTTTGGTTTGCATGGACCTGTTCTTTCCAGTAGTGCAATAAGTCAAGCTCTTTCACCAATAATCTCATTTCCTCCACTTTCTGCTGTAAAAATTAACAAGCAATTACAGAAGTGTCCACCATCCAACCACTCCAAGGTACCTGAACATGCACTACTACTAGTTCTATGTAACCACAGATGAAAAATGTTACTTTACTCGATTCTTCACTGGTTTTTTAAGATAACAAATGTGAGAATAAATGAGTAGGACCAGTATAACTCAGTGACACTTTTATAGAAATAAATATCTTTGGTCAACAAACATTATTCAGAAACAGACAGCATATGCAAACCAGCTCAGCAGTGAAGTTGATAGGAGAAAAATAGAACAAGATATGGGGACCAAACACTTATCAAAACAAAGCAACTCTGTCAGCTGCACATACCAGCACTTTACATCTGCCTGTTTCTCCTCATATCCTCACATGTACACAGCCCCTATTGAGCCCAGTGGTTCTCATCTCTGAGGAGAGTGAACAGAAGGCACAGGTGACTGTGCTCATGCCTTAAGAGCTGCAACTCACCATCCACAAGGCAAACGTGGGGTGGGTTCTGCCGCTGAACTAACAGGAAATGGAGCTAAGGAGATACAGACACCATCACTTCTGCTGCTGCACATGGGAAACAAGGTATGTAGCATAAAGCAGGGTGTACAGCTGCAGAAAAGGAAGCTGCTGTGACTTGGTCCTCCAGAGTTTATCCATTAGAGCCTTAGATCCAATCACTAACCAGAGAAATAAGCAAAGATATACCTACCTTTGCACTCACATGGTGATCTCCAGACCCAGTCCAATAAGCATTTAAATAAGCTGTTAGGTCAGACATCAAGTTATCCATTAGAGATGAGTGGAGCAGCAGAAGGTATATAGCCTTCAGGACAAATGCTTTAAGCAGGGCAGCTAGGAAGGGTCTCAAGAACCATATGTCAGGATTCTCCTGTGTATCCCAGTGCAAATGAAAATAGTTATTGTTGTGGTTTAATCCCAGCCACAAATTAAATACCATGCAGAGGTCACTCCCCTCAACCCCCATCATGGTAGGGAGGAGAATTGGAAAGAAAAGACAAACCTTGTGGGTTGAGATAGAATAGTTTAATAATTTTTTTTTTAAAGAGCTAATAATATAGTAGTGATAAGTGAAGGGAGAAAGAGAAATAAAATCCAAGAGAAAAAGTGATGCACAATATTCCATCATTGAGCAGCAATCAGCTCCCTACCAGGTAACTCCTCTGGTTTAAATACTGGGCACGGCATTCTGTGGTATGGAATATCCCTTTGGCCAGTTTGGATCACCTGTCCTGGCCATGCTCTCTCCCACTTTTTTGTGCAGCTCCTCATGGCAGAGCATGGGAAACCGAAAAGCCCTTGGCTTAGGGTAAGCACTAGTGAGTAGCAGCCAAACCATCAGTGTGTTGTCAGCACTATTCTCATACAGAATCCAGGAATCACAGCACTGTACCAGTTACTAAGAAGAAAATGTACTCTGTACCAGGACAGTTATTTTAAGTTGATAAAAATTTAAGAAAGCTTTTCATCATAGACTTCTGCAGTTTACAACGTATTTCCTGATGTTGATCTTTATTTTCTGTGCAACTGAATGTTTTCAGTTTCTAAGGCCATCTGTGTACAAGCCTGTGGTGGTTAGAGAAGCAGAAGTTTGGAAGGAGGGATTGCTTCCTAAAGGAAAAAAACAGCAAAAAACCCAGCCAACAAAAACACAAACCAAAAACCACCACACACCTATTCCAGCATTTAATGCTAGGTTCTCTCTCATCTATCTCTGAAACTAGGTTGGATTCCTAAGAGCTGAAATAAAAGATCTAAAGGCAAAAAAAATACTTCTGTGAAGGGAGTTGGGGAAGCAGCTAGGGATAGAAACATCATCAGCAATCATAAATGAAACCAGGAGAACATGAAAATAAGCCCCAGTTAAACAGCATGACCATGATACCCTGGGCAAAACTGTCACTACAGAGTGGTTTACACTGGTATACTTACTGCATGCACATTACACAGTCATTTTCCACTTTTAGTCTTCAGGGCAATGGGATGATTTGGTCTGGTAAACTAAGGAAGGCATGTTGTCATTTGGCTTAGATTTGCCATCAGAATTCTCAAAACAGAAATTTTGAGAGACACTATTGGAATTCTAAAACTTGCATAAAAATAAAGCTGTGTTCAAATTAGAGGTTTCACTGAGTAGCTTTTATAGCAATATCAAATAACATTTAATCCAGGCTTTTGAGAAAGATTTGAAGTCTATGAACAAGTGGAAGCCCACTTGTATTTACTGAAGAAGTTACAATACCAGAATGAAGGAAGAAAAAATGCTCTTGTAGGAAAGAGATTGTTCCTATTCAGTAAAAAGTCTTGCCTGTGTAGTGAGGTCTCATTAAGTATCTAGTACCCTTATTTAATAGGTTCTTTGGAAGTCTTCTCACCCCACCTCAACCCCTCCCCAGCACAAAAAAGCAAGGTCACGTGATTAAAAAATCCCAGCAAAAGGATAGAACCATAGTATAATTTATCTTAGAAAAATCTCAGTTATCATCGAGTCCAACTGTTAAGCCAGCACTGCCAAGTCCACCACTAAACCGCATCCCTAAGTACCACATCCACACATCTTCTAAATACCTTTAGGGATGGTGACTACACCACTTTCCTGGGCAGCCTGTTCCAGTGCTTCCCTTTCAGTGAAGTAACTTTTCCTCATATCCAATCTAAACCTCCTCTGGCACAACTTGAGGCCTTTTCCTCTTGTCCTGTTGCTTGTTACCAGAGAAAAGAAACCATTCCCCACCTCACTACAACCTCATTTCAGATACTTATAGAGAGCAATAAAGTCCCTTCTGAGCCTCCTTTTCTTCACACTAAACAACCCCAGCTCCCTCAGCTGCTCCTCATAGGACTTGTGCTCCAGAGCCTTCACCAGCTCTGTTGACCTTCTCTGGACATGCTCCAGCACCTCAATGTCCTTGTCATAGTGAGGGGCCCAAAACTGGGCACAGGGTTCAAGGCATGGCCTCACCAATGCTGAGTACAGGGGGACAATCACTGCCCTGGTCCTGCTGGTCACGTTCTTTCTGGATTTTAGTAAGGCTTTTGATACTGTCCCTCAGAGTATCGTTCTGGACAAGTTGCCCAACTGTGGGATAAGTCCATGATGCTCTGGGTGAAGAACTGGCCAAAGGACAGAGCTCAAAGGGTTCTAATGAACGGAGCTACATCTATCTGGCTGGCAACTGGGAACAGTTGAGGAATACCATTGGTATTCCTTGTGGTTCAGTTCCAGAGCCTGTTCTGTTCAGTATATTTGTCAACAATCTGCATGCAGGAGTTGAAGGCACCATTGGCAAGTTTGCTGATCGTACCAAACTGGGAGGTGTTGCTGATTCTTGAGGAACAAGAGGCCTTGGAGAGGGATCTACATAGATTGGAGCATTGGGCTACAATTAATGGGATGAAATTTTCCACGTTGAAATGCCAGATTCTGCATCTAGGATGGAATAACACTGGACACAAGTATATATTGGGAAAGTGGCTGGAAAGCAGCCCTGCAGTCAGGGACCTGGTTGGCAGCAGGCTCAATGGGAGTCAGCAGTGTGCCCTGGCATCTTGGGAGGCATCAAACACAGCATCACCAGCTGGTCAGTGGAGAAGAAGGTGCTGAGCTCTTCTCCCTGGTATCCAGTGACAGGACACATGGGAATGGTTCAAAACTGCATCAGAGAAGGTTTAGTCTGGATATTAGGGAGCATTTCTTGGCTGAGAGGGTGGCCAAACACTGGAACAAGCTTCCTAGAGAGGTGGTCAATGCCCCAAGCTGTCAGTTTTTAAGAGGCATTTGGACAATGCCCTTAATACCAGCCTTTAACTTGGCCAGCCCTGAACTGGTCAGGCAGTTGGATTAGATGCTCATTGTAGGTCCCTTCCATATGAAATAGTCTATTTAATCAAGCTTATGTTCCCCGGCTCTTATAAGTTCTTGGCCCATCAAGTTTTCCCATGCTTGTCCCCATCTGAAAGATTAACAAAACCAAGAAAAATAGAGAATGATGGTTTGGTTGCTGAACTGCACAAGAACTTTTTCATTCTAATAGTGCTGTCAGTAAAAGTTCCCCTTTTCCCCATTTGACTCAGGATTCATTTTAAGCAATTTGCTCTGTCAAAACTAGGTTTTAGAATTAGTCAAAAATATTAAGATATCCAGAACATTTTCCCACCCGAGTTATATATATATCCTGTATTGTACAATCTTTAAGGTTCTTCAAAACCTGAATTTCAAATGAGCTATTAGGAAATATCAGCATAAGCACTGATGCCAACTAATGGTTGCACCTGTCTCCCAAGGCAGTGTTACAAAATGTCCTTAACTACAGCAATTTAATCACTGCTTACTGCCCTGCTCTTAAAAAAAAACAAAAACCCCTCACATTAACATCGCAAGATAGCCAAAGGACAGCTCACAGCTGAGTCTTCAGAAGGTGCCTCATTGAATCATTCACTGAAGTTACCAGCTGTCTGCACTTCATGATGGCATCCCACTTGGAAGGTATCTTCACCTGTAATGTGCAGACATGATGCAGAAGGAAGCCACCAGTTGTCACTCAAAACTGCAGAACAGTTGCAGAGCATCAGCAACCTGTGATGGAAGGGATCAATATGCCATGACCAATGTCCATTAATCCAAGGCAAAGAATGTGGAGGTTTGACAGTGGTGTTGCATATTAGGAGTAAAGTGTGCTACAAGCAAATTAATCATCATTCTGACTGCATGCAGTTGCAGAGCTAGCAATCTGACTCCTTAAAGCTGTTATGTAAAGGGGTAGATTAAGTTTTAAGAATTACTTATATGAGTTTTGTGTTGTAGTTGTCTATGGCTCCTTCTAGCCCAGTACTCTTGGTATCAGAATAAACATACGGTGATACTTTCCCAGGATACTTATGGTTTTGCCTTTTATCCAAAACCTAAAATAATGATGGAATATAAGGAGAATATAGTGAAAAAATAGGTAAGTTGTCATAAACCTTTTGCCTATAACCTGATTTTGCCAGTAAGACTCATCTTTGACAGCACACAGAGCCAGAAGGAAAGCAGGAAACAGCCTCCAGCAGCAACTGCATGGCATGGTGTTTGCTTGTTTCTATTCCCGGTTTCATCCTTTTTACCTGTTTGCATTGATCTGTGGAATCAGATAGCAGCAGTGAGTTCTTCACTTGTGCATTTTATGGTTAAATCTTAACTCATAGACTCATGGACTTCTGTCTTATGGAAAGTCTCAAGCTGTCAAATTTTCTGTATTTTTTTCAGCACACACCTTTAGGAATAATTGCAGTATTTATTTTGGTAGTACACAAACATGCAACCAACATTTTACAATAGGCAGGGGTTTCAGAGTGTGAGGATGCCCAAAAGGTTAGGGATGTAAGCACTGACAACAGCCAGTTGCCTGCTCACTATGCAGCTTTTTAGACTGTTGCAGCCCAACATGAACACAACCCCTGCCCCCAAGGAAGTAAAATGTGAAATAGCAGTATCAAACTTCCACAAACTTTATCAAAAGCTACTTCAACTGGTGATTTTTTAAGTATTATAAGAACATCAGTGGGGAAGACAGTGAACATCAGAACACTGCTACACTCTAAATGGTGTCTTAATTATATCAGTTTACTTATTGTAAGGAACGAACTGTTGCAGCAACTGGCCAAAACCAGAGATAACATTTTTCAAATTGTGCAGGCAGGATTCCATGTAAACCAGAGTTCTTAATTCCATTGCTTCATTTGTTTTGCAGAGTGTCACTTGTACATCCAGCCTGTTCCCATTTTAACACTGAGAAGCTGTCTCTAGGAAGTGCTTCACAAAAAGCAGCTGTGAGAATTTGCTCAGAAGTACCTCCCAGTTATTTTTCCAGCAGTACAGAGTAGAAGACAAGACAGCTTAATTCCCCAATGTCAGGTACACTACGGGCTACCTGAGATCAGACTACGTCGGTCGCTTACGTCCATTAGAAGTAGGATTCAGGCCAAGGAATCAGAATAATTGAATCTCCGCCTAGAGAACTACCAGTGTGAGGAAAGCAGGCATGGCAGCTCATACCGAGACAACAGAACAACGAGTGCAATTCTGTGTACCTTGGATCCTAGGGTGCGTAGTTCTGGTTAATTATTTCCACTGTTTCAGTTACATGTTCTAGCCAGTACCTTTGGGACTGCTGGTGGGAATTTTCAGCTCTATCTTTTTCATACAGTCAAGACTTAAAACTGACTGATATTTGATCTGTAATGAAATAACATAATTTTTAAGGGCAAAAGGCCAAACTAAGATTAGAAAGTAACTGAGAGAAACCTGTGTCATAAAAAGCTTACTACATAGCCCAGGTTAGGGCTTTGAGGAGTTACTACAGGCAGTCATATCTATGACATGAAAAGTTAGTATATATGCAAGGACAAGTCATACATAACTATGTATGACATATCCATGCCCATTATGAAGGATCATAGCCATTATGTTACTTTCTTCTCTCTCAAAAGGCTCTTAATTCTCCTGTTAGTTACACATTAACCACCACACCACCAGGGCCAGCACTAGCAAAATCAGATTTTTTGATAACTTGGCCCGTTCCCTCATTTTACCAGCTTTTACCAGCAGATGCTTCCCAGTGCAGGATGCCTGTATCTGAATCTGTTTCTATGCTTGTGCAAGGGGCAGAAAGAACAAAGAACATAAAGCACAAACTGACCTGGCTCCTGGTTAAGTCACAGTAGCCTCAGGTTGTTCCGAGTTTGATCAAGAACAGTTAATACATCTTAAAAACCCCGCACATTAAACCTGCTGCTATTATTAGACAGTAGCTACCTTTTAAAATGGGTCTACACAAGATTCTAACTAACACTATCAGCCTTGCCTGTGGTTTCTTTCTAGCTAGAACAAAGCCACAACATTTACTTTGTTCAACAACTGTCGCATTCTAGCAATGTTGACCTTCTCTGAGAGAATGCCCTGAAGTTTGTCTTGGTTAAATTTTTGTTCCCAACCAGAATATTTGAAGGGTACCTGTGTATCCAAGACACTGAAGGACACTGTACTGGTGAAAGAGACAGTCTGAGACACATTGGCAGCCATGCATGACTTGAAGCATGAACTGTCTGATTTAAATGCCTACAGTCTAGAGCGTGACCACAACTCTGTTATCTGACAAAAAACCTGGCTGTTTAAAAGTGAGCTGCAGCATTACTTTTTGTCATTATGATGCACAATGAAATAAAAAGATTTCCATTTAAAATATTACGTGCACTAAAAAAAGAGTGCACCCTAATTTCTAGGCTTGTCTAGGGAAGGGAAAAGACTGTTGCAAAGACAAAACTAAGAGACAGATCACATCAGCCCGTGCTCATTCTTTTTTTACTCACGTCCTTTGGTATTTGAATTTTTAAATATAAAAGTGAATGGACAGTGAAATAGCTGAGACAGTTAGCATCTCAGCTGTGGAGAATATACAAACAGCAGACTATTCTAAAATGACCAAAGTATATATTTTATATAAAAGAAGATGTGGATGTCCTATCCCTGGAAGTGTTCAAAGCCAGGCTGGATGGGGCTCTGAGCAACCTGATCTAGTGCAAGGTATCTCTGGAACTAGATGGTCTTTAAGGTCCCTTCCAACCCAAACCATTCTATGATTATATTTTCTCTCCCACTACCCAGATAAATGCAGCTAACCTTTCTTTAGCCTATACAGGTTTTGCACTCTTGTCACCATTCTCTGAGAACAGAACGAGCTGATTTTGGATCTGTGCCTGAATAGGTAAACACCTATTCAGGTGTTATGTATGTGTTAGAGCAGGAGCCACACAATCAGATCAGCACCTGACAGCCAGCACAAATCCAAAGGGCAAAGCTCTTATTGAGCTTTAAATTATCTATCATGCCACGTACATTTCAGGAACAAGTGTAAGATTAAAATAGTCACCAAAAGGAATGCTCACTGGCTGAAGCCCTTTTGATTTCTCCAAAAGATCAGTTGTGCTGCTCAGCCACTTTTACGTTTGATAACAGCTACAGGATAAACATTTTGGAAAGCAGGTCAGTTTCCTTCTGATGTCTGCAGATAACAAGCTCTGTACCTACCTTTGTGTTACCATTGTTCTCTCAAAATACATCCTGTTCAGACAAACCAAGAGATAACAGTCTCGGGGAAAAACATTGTCTAAAACAAAGACTAGGTACATTGCTTGACTAATATCCACACTATCTCCGAGGGAATATTTTGAGCGATCTGAGGCCCTGAGATGGCTCTCTAAGGAAACACAGGGAGAACTCCATAGACCACAATCTGCTTGGTCCTGTGTCTGTTTGTTTGTTCACTTCAACACCTTAAGTGCACCTGAACAAGCAAGACAATCAAACAAAACACAGAAGTCAAAACATCATTAAAATGTCCATGCTGGTGAAATGTGAAAGAGAAATATTTCATGCAATACCCTCTACCTCTGTTCAGAAAATTAACTGCTGTATATGAAGCAACTCCTTAATTCAGCATGCATGGTTCTTACAGAAGATCCTGAAGCTACCCAACAATAAGCTTATTTTCCACAAAAGAGCCCCTATCTCAGATAAAATTTCACATTTATTCTGAAAATAAAACAGGAAAGCAGAATTTGAACAGATGTTCACTACAAAGATCAGCTACAGTCTTAAGGTAAGCTGGAGTTCAAGGGACAAAGAATGAAGTACCTGACTGGAGCCCAAGAAGCACACAATTTAAATATCTGTAAGTCTTTACCCTGAATCATTAATATTTGATCCATTAGTTAGTTAATTGGAGGGCAATTATACAAGTTCACCACTATGAAAAACCAAGTTGCATCACTGAAACTTTACTGTAATCAAATGGAAGTTACTAAAGTCATAAAAAATGGTAGCATCACAGGACCATAAGGAAGAATAAACTATTCAAATGTGGTCTTGTGAAAAGACTCAAAGCAAAGCCATCTAGGAGCATGGGTCTGCAGGAGTTTGAAACATATTTTTACTAGCTTTCTGAAGGCACAATTATAAATGTTTTGAGAGCATCTATATAACTCTAACTTTCCTGTGCAATTGTTCTGGAACTGTTCCACCACAGTTGAAATGCTCATAGGAAATTCTCCCTGAAACCACAAGCTGACAAGGAAACAAACCAAGCAAATTCTACCTAGGAATACTACTGGGACACAAAAACCAAAACCAAAACCAAAACCAAGCAACCAAAAAAAAAAAAAAAAAAAAAACCCAAAGAAAAATGTGAGAGATAAGAATTGTAAACAATAGTTTGGAAGAACCTTTTACCATATACCCACCACCTTGTTCACCTCTTTAGAGCTGAGAAAAACAGACTTGGCACAACTGAGTTTGAAAATCAGAATTATACTCAATGTTGTGGCTCCGCCAGCAAGTACATCGCTTCCCTTCTCCTCGTGTGAAAGGCAGGAAGCATTTCAATATACTCGAAAAGCATTGCTGTTCCCCTCCCTGAATCTGGTTAATTCAATGACAGAAACAATTTATATTCTAGTGCTGAAAAGCAACATTTGAACGCTTGTTAAAGACTACTTAAGACTAATGACTTAAACATCCCATCAGGAACAAAGTCAGTATTGAACTACAGCTAATTAATTTACAGACTATTACATATAGCATAAAGCAAGTATGTAGAAAAAGGCAGAATGGAGTAAGTTAATCACTTGGTAAGTCCAGTAGATGCCTTCTAGCTAGTTCCCCCTCAGCACTTTTCTCCTGTCCCCAAAGCAAAGCAGATGCCAATAGAAATGCACAGGACCTTCGTACATTAGAAATGTTTTTCTTAAACAATCCCATATTTATGCCATTAGTGAAGGAGATAAACAGATCATTTAACAGACATGCTTTTGCCTGAGCAAATAAAAGTAAGACCAAATTAACATGAACTTTAGGCATTTTAACTTCCCAGCACAATCCATAGGGGAAAGTTTTGCACATATACAACAACATATACAATGAACTTGCCTTCAGAATATAAATAGGGGGCACTCATCTCAACTGATTACCTTTGGAATAGTTACTTTCATTAGCAGTCTCATTGGACATTAACTATTATTATTTAACCAGTAAGCTTTAATGCAATACAGTCCCAAGACCTTCCCAAAGTGAGTTATTATTATTATTTCACTTACAGATAATGGGGGAACAAAAGCTGTGTGATTTATACACCGTTTTAATTCCTACTGATTTTTGGAGAAAAAATGAAACTGAATAATTCAGATGTGACCCAAAAAAGGAATTAAAATGATGACCTATAGGTGGGCACGACCCCCCTGCTCCAAATGCAGTAAGCAAAGCCTCACCATTGACTATTCCACGACCAAAAATGATCCTTAATCTTAAAGTGCTTCTGCCAGTTTCCAAGTTCTTCACTGAAATGAAGGAGGGGAAAAAAATACAGACATACATCAGGTTCCATTCTTTGGGGTAAAAAATTTATCATTACCTCTGACCTGCTGGAAAGCAGCTCTGCAGAGAAAGACCTCGGGGTCCTGGTGGACAACAAGCTGTCCCTGAGCCAGCAGTGTCCATGTGGCCAAGAAGGCCAATGGTGTCCTGGGGTGCATTAGGAAGAGCATTGCCAGCAGGTCCAGGGAGGTGATTCTGCTCTACTCAGCCCTGGTGAGGAGGCCACATCTGGAGTGCTGTGTCCCATTCTGGGCTCCTCAGTACAAGAGAGACATGGAGCTCCTGGAGTGGGTCCAGTGGAGTGCAACGAGGATGAATGGCCAACTGGAGCATCTCTTTTGTGAGGAAAGGCTGAGGGAGCTGGGCCTGTTCAGCCTCAAGAAGAGATGATTGAGTGTGGACTTCATCAAAATCTATCAGTATCTGAAGGGAGGGTGTCAGAGGATGGAGCCAGGCTCTGCTCAGTTGTGCCAAGCAACAGGACAAGAGGCAATGGGCAGAAATGGATGCACAGGAAGCTGCAACTGAACATGAGGAAAAACTTCTTTACTGTGCAGGTGGCAATGCACTGGAACAGGTTGCCCAGAGACGTTGTGGAGTCTCCCTCACTGGAGATATTCAAGAATCATCTGGATGGAATCCTGTGCCATCTGCTGTAGGATGACCCTGCTTGAGCGGGGAGGTTGGACCAGGTGACCTACTGCGGTCTCTTCCGACCTTACCCGTTCTGTGATTCTGCGATTTGCAAAACAAAGCAAGACCATAGCACCAAGCACTGCTATTAACTTGGGAAAGAAACAACAAAGCAGTTACTTTAAGCGGCCGCTCTCCCGCTGTGCACAGGAGCTTTCCACACGCCTGCGCGCGGGGCTCGTGGGCGGCCGCGAGGCGTGTGAGGGGCGGGCGGAGGCGGGCGGGGCCGGGCCGGGCCGGGCCGGGCCGGGCCGGGCGGAGGCGGCGGGCGGGGCCGCGACAGTCGGTGCGCGTTCGCCTTCCGCCTCAGAGCAGCGGGGCGGCCGCGGTCGGGCCTGTGCCGGGAGCGGCTGTGGCACCGCCGTCGCTGCTGTTCGGCTGCGTAACTCTTCCCCCGGCCCCTCCCTTCCCTTCCCCTCGGGCCCAGCGGCCGCGATGGGTTCCCGCGCGTCCACTCTGCTGCGGGACGAGGAGATTGAGGAGATCAAGAAGGAGACGGGCTGTGAGTGCGGGGGCCTGAGTGCGGCGGGGCGGGGCGGGAAATGCCGCGGGATCGGCGGCCGGAGCGGGGCGGGAAGTGCCGCGGGATCGGCGGCCGGAGCGGGGCCGCTCGCAGTCCCTCGGGCCGGGGGGCCCTGCCTTGCGCGGCAGCGGCGTTCGCGTCGGGGCAGTGCCCGGGGCCAGGCACCCACAGCCCCCGGGGCCGGACGTGTCTGGCAGGCCCGCGGAAACCTGGGAAGCGCCGCTGCCGGTAGCAGCAGCGAGATCCCAGTGGAAGGGAAGGGAAGCAGTGCTCTTGGTGCGTGCAGTATTTTATTCGGTCAGAGGTAGCTCCTTGGGTTTTGAAGAGTTGTCTGTCTCGATGTCTGGTGCTGGAGTTTCTCTCAGGTTTTTAGCCCAGAGAAACTGTTGTTGGATAGTAATTTTTTCCCCCAGGTGTTATTTGTTTCATGGGCTAGTGCTAAAATTGCTGTAAGGGTATTCAGAATGAATGTTGTGTGGCATTTAAACCATAAAGGAAGTGAAGTAACTTGTGAGAGACAGGTGTGGCTAACTAAAAAGAAGTGAAAATTTCTGTACTAGTCAGCAATTGGGAGAGCATTATTCAACCTGGACTCTAGTATTTAGATAGTTTAGCCTACAGTATTTGATCGATTTGTTCTCCATAAACATAAAATACCTTAGAGAGGGTGAAACTCCAGTGTTGTTAATTTGTGTGATAGAATAGTTGCCTGAGAGTTCTAGCAAATAGTAAATGATAGTAAATGGAGGATGCCCTCCTAACTAGTTTGGGAGCAGAGGTCATGATGACACCATAGGTAGCACTTTGCTGTTTGTTTCCCCAGGAAACTTCTCAGGTAAACATGCTGTGCCCAGCTAACATTTTTCTTCTGCATATGCCTTCTTATCTGTTCTTGCTACTTGAATATGCTTTCCTCAGTTTTCTTTCCAATATAAATGGTGTTATATATTCTTCTTAGATGTTAGTTTATTTGTGTCAGGAAAATGAGTGGCTACAGAAAAGAACAATATTAAGACATCGCTGGTGCTAGTGTAGTGGCAGTCTGCGTGAGCTAACATAGTTTCCATGATCCTTTTTCCGTCTGTCATGAAAACCTTCTACAGGAAGGCTGTGATAAACAAGCCTAGGAATGTCAAAGTCTGCTTATCCAGCAATAACCTACTGTGGCTTTTTTCTTTTAATCTTTAAAGATCATGGACTAAAGGTAGCCTCCTCTCACTTAGATGCTTCAAAAGCCAAACCCCAAATCTGGAATATTTTTCCAAAAGGTTTTACATTTTTCCTCATGCTGCTACTTGATTTATTGTCTGTGGTGTTTTATTCCTAAAATTTTACTTACATGATTGTTAAATAAATACCATTAAGATGCCTATATAGGCATCCTAAGCAATAAAACCCCCTGACTCTAGTTAGCCTCTAAATTCTTTTCTTGTATGATCAGAGTGTGATCAAAGTTATGATCAGTGGGTTTTAGCTTTGTGACCTCAGTTTTGTTCATTTTCCCCATGTTTTTATCTAGTCAATTTTATAAGTAATACCATTTTGTTAATCAGCCATTGCTAATCTCTGACTCATGCTTGCTTGTAAGTCATCGCAGTGTGTCTCATTGATTTATCAATTATTTTCTTCTTGTCCCCAGTCTGTAACTGCTGTTTAGGAACATGATTTTTCTCTGCTTTTTATACTTCTCTAGCCAGATGCAAAATTCCACCAAGCTGTTAGCAGTGTTATACACTTCATATAGGTGAAAACACTTATACAAGGTGGGAAAAAGCCCCAACACTGGTTATCTGGATCAAAGTTCACAGGCCGAATGCTAAGGTAGTGTTACTGAATAGACTGCTGTGTTCTGTTGGAAACTTGAGGCCGATGGTACTTCAGCTACTGAAGAGTTTGAGAAAGAGACTTCGTAGACGTGAAAAAATCTGGCAGCAGCATTACAAGTCCGTCTTGAACTGGTGGTCTGATAAAGTGCTCCCAGGGATTCTTTTTTGGCCTCTTTACTGTGAAACATGTTTTCTACAGTTCATCTGGGGTAGATGTGAAGCACTGAGTAGAATACTTAACCAATTCTATTGAGTTCAACTGTGGAATTATATAACTTCTGCTCAATTTCATGTAGCACAAAACTGAATAGCTAATGATTCTGACATGAGTGAGAAACTGTATGTTAATGTTCTTTAGCAGAGCTGGTGAAGAACATGTGTTTTAGGGGACTTGAAGCATAGTCTTTCAAAAGCTATGCAATGACTATCTCTTGAATGAAATTTGCTTGGATTAAAATTCTAGATTTTTTTTGGCTGTAGTGAAAAGCACTTTGTAGCATAAGTTCAGAGACATCTGCAAAGGTAAGGCGTCAGGTTCTCAGTAGCAGGTGCGAAGCCTGAAGTTAACAGACCTAAATCTCACATGATGTTGTATGGAAATTGTTTGCTTTGCATATAAATATTTTGAAATTTGAGCATGAAAACACCTTGAAGTCATCCTAATTGCTTTGATATTTCAGTAACAACTGTAAAAAAAAATGGGAGGCCCAAGACGTTGCTTGTCCGCATTCTGTTGCAAGCTTTTGGAAAGCTGTTGGAATGTAACAGTATTCAAACTATTTGGTTCACACCCTTTGTTTCCATGCTTTGAAGCACTGTACCTAAGGATTAATAATAAACTAATGCTCATACCTAAATTTAGGAGAAAAAAATGCTTGCATGGTAGCAGATAATATATTTTTCTGATGGATATTTATATATTTTACTAAGTATATAAATATATTTATATGAGTTTATGCTACTGTTGTAGACAAGAGTGTCTAATTGCTAAAAACTTTACAATGATTTAACATAAGTAAAATAGAGGGAGCAACTCCTAATTTAGAGGTCTTGACCCTAAATTTTTAGAAGGATCTTATTGGGCTAGCAGTATAGATAAAACGGTGTTTCAGCTAGCTTTAAGCCTTAACCTTGGATTTTCAAGAAGCATAAATTCATAAACTCATAAATTGTAGGTCTTAATTCTTCTATGGTATGCAGGAGAATCTTTATGTTTGCATGCAAATGCACTGAAAAATGTCCAGTGACACAGCTTTTGTGAGGGATGAGAGCCAAAAAGAAATTATGACACAACACCGTGGTAGACCTGAATCATCCTCCTTTCTCACAGAGCTATGATATGCTTTTTGCTTAGTATGACGTTAATGAAAATACCACTTCTCCTGTGAACAGCTACGTACTATTTCTCACATACTAGCTGTTCCAAAAATGGAGATGCTGACATTAGTTTGGGAATGGTAGCTAAGCAGAATTCTCATCACCTTCTTTGTTTACAGGGAGGAGTGGGAGTATGGGGCTTCTAATAGGAGATCTAACTCCTGCCTTCTTTTTTTCACCATCAGTTGTTGTTATGGTATCTAAAACACTAAATCAGAAATGCAGAAGTTTGAAGTCTTTAGAGTACCGGTACTTGTTTTCTATGTGTGTGTTACTTAACTTGAAAGGGAGCAAGCTGCCCAGTCTGATTGTAGAGAAGTTGCCTTAGGTGAATTGAGCAATTTGCCCAATCCTATGCAAAGAATGAAAGTTGCCGAGGAGACAAGAAGGTGGGGGGGAGGTGAAAACCCAGTTGCTGGCAGGTCATGCTGAAGGAGGGAACCTAAACAAAATAGCCTCGAGAAAGAAAGAACAGACCTTAAAAAAGAAATTTGCCTCGTTTGTCACAGATCAAACAATTTCTGTGCAACCTCTTCCCAAGTAAGTTTTAGTAAGTAAGAAAAGCATTGTGCATGTCCTGGTGATGGCTTTTTAAAAAACCTAAATCTGAAAAGGACATTAAGTCCTAGTTTAGCATTGTAGACAATCATACCTTTACTGAGTAATCATTAACATTCAGTTCAGTCTTATTTCATGTGTTTATTAACTTCATCAGAAGAGACTGAGAAGTCAAGATCTCCTGTAGGGCCTTGTTGTGGTTTAACCTCAGCTGAAAACTTAAGTACCACGCAGATGCTTGCTCACTCCCTGTCAAGGTGGGAGAAGAGAAGCTTGGGCAGAGGGGAGGTAAAATGCATGGTTTGAGATAAGAACAGTTTAAGAGTTGAAATAAAGTAAAATACAATAATTACAAAAATGTTAATGATAACAATGATAATGCTAATTGTAATGAAAAGGGGATAGAAAGAGAAATGAAAGCCAAGAAAGACAAGTGAAGCACAGTACAACTGCTCACCCTCTGTTGACCAATGCGCAGCCTGTCCCCAAGCAGCAATCGGCCCCTCCAGGCCAATTCCCTCAGTGTGCACCGGACATGATGTGCTGTGGTACAGAAGATCTCTTTGGCCAGTTCGGGTCAGCTGTTCTGGCTGTACTCCCCCTCAGCTTTTTGTGCACCTCCTCATTGGCAGAGCCTGGGAAGCTGAGAAGCCCTTGGCTTAGGGTAGGCACTACTTAGCAACAGCCAAAGCAACAGTGTGTTGTCATTGTTATTCTCTTATGAAATCCAAAAACCACAGCACTGTACCCGTTACTAAGAAGAAAACTAACTCTGTCCCAGCTGAAACCAGGACAAGTGTTCTTTCAGTGTTAAAGGAATTGCTGTTCTGTATAGGTACATCCCACTCACATCACAGACTAAAGATCTAGTTGTCTAATATCTTGGGTTGTCTAGTATCTTGGTAATGTTGACACAGTTATGCTGAACTTAATACTGCCTTTGTAATTTGTGTTTCAAATTGCAGATTTTAAAAGTCTGCAATAACTTGCTTGCTTTGTATCCCAACTCCTTCTCAAATTTCTTTAGAAATAGGCTTTTAAATTTTTAATTCAATGTTCTAGAAACCTGGTAATTTATTTCATGAGCAATTGGCTCCTGGGTTGGGCGCAAAGGGTTACAGTGAATGGGGTAACATCAGGCTAGTGACCAGTCACTAATGGGGTTGTGCAGGGCTCCATTTCAGGGGCCAGTACTCCTTAGCATCTTTCTAAACAACTTGGACATAGGACTCTAAGGCATACTAAGTAAGTTTGCCAGTGGCACTAAATTGGGAGGAGCTGTTGACTCCCTCGAAGGCAGAGAGAGATCTTAACACAACAGAGGGCTGGGCACCAAAGTATTGCTGGTCTAATGCAGGATCTAAACAATACTATTAAATTTAATAATAAATCTATCTTTGGCTCCAGGTTCTGAAACAAAGCCTTCCTCATCTCTGCTCTCTGGTGATCAGTGATAGGACCTGAGGGAAGAGCATAAAGCTGTGATGGGAGGTTTCGGTTGGATATTAGGACAAGGCTCTTCACCCAGAGGGTGGTTGGGCACTGGAACAGGCTCCTCAGGGAAGTGGTCATGGCACCAGCCTGACACAGTTCATGAAGTGTTTGGCCAATGCTTTCAGACACATGGTGTGGTTCTTGGGGATGGTGCTGTGCAGGGCCAGGAGCTGGACTCAGATGATCATTCTGGGTCCCTTCCAACTCAGGTTATTCTCTTATTCTATGACTCCCATAATGTTTAGATTTCAGCAGTCCTGTAAAGGAAGAATAGTAAAGTAAAAAGTAAAGCCTCTCTGACCACTTTCCAGATGCAGAGAAACTGAGTTCACTTTCCATTTTTAGGTGGAAAAAAGACAATGGGAATAGAGATAAACAAAAGAGAAGCAAAGGTACTATAGCAGGGGTCTTCAGTGTCATGAGTGATATAGAGGTCATCAGTGTAGGCTGTGTCCAGATTATTTCTAGCCATAAAGGAATTAAAGAAAATAAAGTGGAACTGTGAATCAAATATTTTTTTCTTTTTAATTGACATATACTGAGTCAGATAACAAAAAATTGTTAAAGATCAAAAATAGAAATGGGTAGAAGACGAAGTTAGACATATTTTTGCAGAATGAGCTAATTTGTAGATTCTTGAATATTAAGCTATGATTTATAGCTCACAAAGTCCCTAAATGCTTATTGTCATGTGCTTTCAATGTAACTGGTTCTGTGTGATCTCTTTTTTGAACAGCTTCTGGCAGCAGTGTAGTGCAGTGTAATGAGGTCTGCTCCTATGAGGAATCATTGACATGCTAATTTGTCATCTTCTTTCCTTTTTTTTCAGTCTCCCACAGTCAAATCACCCGCTTGTACAGTCGATTCACCAGTCTGGACAAAGGAGAAAATGGCACTCTTAGGTGGGTAATTCAGCTGTACTTGCATTGGCACATCTGTATTGGTGGCTTGCTGTTGCAGGATGTCTGCATGTTTTTCTCATTGGTAAATCATTGAGGCTGTTGTAACAAGTTCTTTCATACCTACTGTCTACATGAAAAGTTTAATTGTTGAACTGAGGTGCTCTAAGTACCAACTGTCTTTACTGTAGTGTTGAAGTTTTGTAGCAGTTAATATGAGAAAGTACAGATTTGGTATTCAAAGTCTTATAAAAATGTTCAGAATTGTGAAACAACACTTTCAGATTGTTCTTTCTCACCTTTCTTTATATGTTGCCTCTAATATTTATTCCGAGAATGGTTCTGCTGTATCATGTTTCTCCTGGCTTTCATAAGAAAAAAGGTCTATACTTACTTGTTTCTGATATCCAATGTCTTTTAACCATACTTGGATCTTCAATCCATTTACTATATTTAGCTTTGCACCTCTTGTTGACCACCCATATCTGTTAGTATGCTCAAAAATAAAAAAGAGCTGGAACCAAGTCAGTGTGACTAAACAAACATTCTATTCTTTAAAGTGGTAGTGTAGGATATTCTAAGATCTTTAGTGTTTGTTTCCTGTCTACAGTTTGAAAGCTACAGAAGTGATCTTGTTTCTTACAGCTTAGTCAATTAAATAAAGATGAGTCTTTAACTTTATCTGCAAAATATTTTTCATTTTGATGGACCAAGTCTGCTGGAAAGAGTATTCTCAACCAAAAGGTAAACTGTGGTGAGATCATGGCCTGTTAAAATATATCTCTGCCTGCTGTTGTTTTTCTGTAGCCTTCTCTACTCTCCTGGATTTTGTTTCCCATTCACCATATAGCCACAGTGCACAGGAAAGCTGGAGAAGAATGCAGGAGAGAGTAGGAAGGGGAAAGGGACCTTGTTGTAGCACATGTGAGATCTGGCTCTTACGGAGTTAATTTCTTTCATAGCAGCTCTCTCCCAGTCAAATTCAGTGATTCAGGCATCACCTGAGGTTTTGTATGTGATCTTGTAAAATATGACTGTAGGATGCACTATAAACCCAGAAAAGCTATAGGTGTAACTGTAATGCTGGAATCACCTCTTAAAAGATCAAAGTGGCAAGTTGTAAGATACATGGTCTTTGGCAGTACTTTTGGCTTACTGCAATTTCCTTTCCTGAAGGAAATGCGCAGTTCCTTCTGGTGCCACAAATTGCTGACTTCTCAGCATTTAAGTAATTGGATGTGGAATTGTATGGTAAACAACTACAGAGTGATTATTTTGGGTTAAAAATGCTCTCCCTCCTCTTTTGGCTTGCATAGGTTTTGAAGCTGATTGACTCCAGTGATTTGAACTGTGTCTGTACTGATTTCTAGACTTGCATAGCTGAAGGGATGACTAAATGGATTGAGCATGTGAAAAATTGGCTTGGGATGGGATATGCAGGAACTTCCAAAAGCCCACTCTGACACTAAAGCCAATGTATTATATGAATTGTAGCACTGGCAATTCTGATGTAGAGATCAACTGATGACATTGTGGATAAAGTTAATACTCCTTATGTTTAAAATTATTTGGGAAAGAACATTAACAGCCTTTTCAAACTTTACGTGTGAGTTTAATATTCATTGATGGATAAAGGTGATGGCTATCAGATTAGTCTAGCACAATTTCAACACAGGACGTGTTCTTCCTCAACTCCTCCGTGTTCTCCTCCAACACTGAATTCACTTACTGATTCCATAAGGCTTGTATAAACTGCAAAGTGATTGTACTCAGTTTATGTAAGAGGAGTAATTGATTAAATATGTTATAAATGTCTGTTGCACAATGTTCAGTTTCGCAGTATTACGCATCAGGAGGAGTTAGACTTCCATTGTTGATAATCATATGGTACTTAGGAAAGGAAGTGGAGGTTTGGAAAATCCCAGCAACTGTGCTTATTGTGATCCTTTAACTTGCAGTCTTGGCCCCTGAGCATTGCCCACTCTCAAACATGTCTGCCTTAAAAGTGGCATTCAATTTTTTAAACTTGTTCTGGTACCCACAAAATATAGGAACTATTAAGTTTAAGTAATAGAAAACTGCTTCCTGAGACATAAAAGAACGAGGAGAGAGCAAGAACTACAGCTTGGAAGGTCATAGATGTTGGTTTCTGAGCTACAGCTCAAAGAGAACTTGCTGCTTTAAGACAAGTAAGAGGAAGTTTTGCCTTGCTTACTACCACCAAACAGTTTAGAGGGTATGTCTTCTGTCTGTTTCCTGTGAGCAAGAATTACTGTTTCCGTAAGGATGACTTATACCTTGACTTATAAATCAAACATGACAAAATCACTCATGTGACCATGATTAGGAAAAGATGTGTTAGGCAGTTCTTTATGGCATGAAATAAATCTTTAAATGTGTACCACCCTTCTGAAGAAGGGCAAAGTAAAGAGCGCTTCGTACAGAAGATCTGGTAGATGATGATTAATCCTGGTGGTTATGGAACTATAGAAGTTCCATTAAAAAAACCTATAAAATTAATCAAAAGCAGAAATCTTTCTTAGCCACATGTTTCTAGCCAGTGTACCTATGTGTAATTTCAAGGCACTTTGTTTTTAAAGAGTTACATAAATGAAATATTAGAGATGATTATTGATAAAAACAAAACTTGGTCTTCAAAACATTTTTGGTTTTTGCTTCCTTTTTTCCCTCTCACATATTTATTCTCTAAGAGACTACAGCCATTTTTACCTGTAAAGGTAAAAATGTCAGGTTTGCCTTCACCTTTCTTTAAAATTGTAGAAAAATTTTATATTTTTCCTTAGCTTCACTTTTGCTAAACAAAATTATTAAGTTCCCTCAGACTTCCACCATCTGAACAAAACCATGTTGGAAAAGACAGGACAAAACTGTTCTTGGAAACTCTTTTGTCACCTTTGATTTCAATATTGCAACATGCTGAGTTGCCAAAACAAAAGATTGACACCCCTGGATGTCCATAGCTACATCTAAATGATGAAATCTGGAACATACTTGTTCTGTCTACATCCTAACTATAGCTCAGGAGGAAACCAGTGTGCATGTTTCCTTACTTACATGCTGATTTCCAATAGGAGGAAATAATATAGCATGAACAGGATAAGTATGTAATTGCTTAGTGAGTCTCCTTGTTGCACTGGTACTGTACTGTACACCGCACAAGAATACCTTTGTTCCAAAGTTTATCTACTAGTAAGTAGCTCTAGACAGACATGTATAGAGCTATAAAGGGAGATACTTATCTAAACTGGTATCTTTGTATGTAAGTTTTTTATGGAACCTCCCACTTAACAGTAGTTTCTTGTGCACTGGGGAAAAGACAGGTTAAGCACTTGAGAAGTAGTTTTTACTATACAGTAATGGGTATAGCCTGGTAAGTGTGGAAGAAGGAAGGAAGGGCAAATGTTCTGAAAGCTGGTACATACAGAGAATAGACACACTGAGCTGTTTATGCAGGTCTCATGCTTATGAAAGCTGTTCACACGTGTCTGCTGGAGAACTTCAGAAAGCCTCTGATCCTGAGAGAAGGGTAACATGAGCCAGCCAGGCCATCTGTCAGTCTTTGTCAGCTGACTGAACCATCTGGGTCTGGAAAGGTGTCAGGCTTGTTCTTATTAGTTCAAACTGATACTGCAAGATTGTAAAACATAAAAGCTAGCTCTCTGAATGTGGAATTCTTTACTTTTTCTCAAGAAAATGCAAAGCATTTTTAGCTTTATCTAAAATAGAAAAGACAGGAAGGATATGGGTTTGGATTGGAAAAGACAGGATACAAGAATAGTCTATACTTCCATCTTCAACCACACTTTATGCATGCTGCCTTTTTTCTTTCCTTCCTTATTGCTCATCTAATTATCACCTTTTTGCGTACTTCTTGGCCTTATGTTTATGAACCAATTAGTGCTCTGTTAGTTAAGCTATTTCAGTTATAATTTGTGTAGAGCATGTGTAAGGATGGGGTTAGATGAGATGGCTGATGCAACCCCAAAAGAGGGGGATATTAGTATTCTTTCCCTGTAACTTCTCCAGGCTTCCAGCACTTCATTGTCAGCTGTGGTGCTCTTAGATTTTTTGAAGTTTTTGGGACTGCCTCAAGTTGCAAATTCAACAGAAGGATAATTGGAGAGGAGGAAAGTAGGGAGATTTTTATGGGGGATACATTAGACCACCAAAAGGTTAGATGAATGACAAAGCTGATGTTAGTAGTGGAAGGAAGCAATGGAACCTCTTCAGTAGTCACCTCTTAAATATTTTTGACCAATTTGTATGATACACCTTACTACTTTTAATTATTTCCCTTCTTCAAGTAATTTCTTGTTACCTATATCCTCTGGGCATCTTTCCTTTCCTCTACCACTTCTGATGTGCATGTATGTGGGGTTTTTTTCCTTTCCATAATTTTACTTTCCCTCAGCTCTAGATACCCGTCCTCATCCCTGCTGAGGGAACAGTGCTTTGCTACCATACAGAAGTAACAGAAGAATGAACAACCAGAAATGGAAGGGAAGAAAGGGTCTTGCAGGCTTCTTGCAGCCTTTGGGATAAGGCAGAACCACCTTTACAGTAGGGGTCTGCTCTGTGCCTTGGAGGGAGTACTTATGCTTAGGAATACTTGCCTTGCTTAGAATCTACAAATTCTTTGCTGTAAAGTACATATAATTATGAATCCACTGGCATATGTATTAAATGGTTGGCCTGCATAATGTTTACATGCAGTTAAAGATTGCTTTGTATGTTGCATTTAAGCAAAGATTTCATAAGAGCCAGGTTCATGGAAAGATAGCTTAGAAGAGCCTTGTTGCCCATGAACACATAAGAAGTAGAGGGTATTAAGTTCTGTGTAAGCTCCAGCATCAGCCAGGTGAAGTTGGTCCCTAATGAATGCAGGAAAGCTTAGCTTTATAAAGTGGAGAATAATTTACCTCACACATTCATTTGCTTTTATGGCTATTGCAGCTATTTCAGTTATAACACTCAGTAATGTGCTCTTAATAAGCAAAAGTGCTCTACTGCAATCCTGATAATGACAGGACAAATAGATTTGAAACCTGGGGAGTTTTTTGTGGTTAATTGTTAATCTGTTAGAAAACGGAATCACTGGAGGCTGAAATGCCAAGTGTATACTGAGGCTGAATAGTAAAAAGTCACGATATGCAAGTAAAAAATTTTGAATCATTAGGATTTTGCTCTACATGGAAGAGAGGGTAGCTGCTGCTTTAGGGTTATAAAGTTAGCATTGACACTGAAGTTCTATTGTTAAAATACTGTTATTAGGACATAGGCTTTCCACATCATTGCATCTCCTGCTTAAATCACTAATGCATACTTTGACCTTCAGCTGTAGCTTAAAATGCAGCAGTCCTGAAGGGTCTGGTAACAAGTTGATTGTGCTAAATAGATGTTAACTTTGCCTATTAAAAATAACAGACCTGGTCAGAGCAGAATTTTGCTGGGATAACTTAAAAATATGGTCAGGTCTCTCTGTTAGAAGGTCAAACAGTTTAACCACGTTGTAACAGATGCACTGTAATTGGGAGTCTTAACAGTGCTGTGGTGGTGATTGGGTGCAAGAAGTGCTTTAGAATACATTTAAAACTAGAACATCTTGCTTCTCTGCCTTTCCTGAGCGAGACTGGTGATAAGGTCAGCCAATTTCTTTTTTATCCTGTCTTTAATATCACAGCATTATAAAAGGCTTGTATATTTAAATAATCTGAAAATTGGTTTGTGTTTACTTTATTAAGCCACTTTTTTGCTTTAGTGATGTCATGAATCAGACCTTGTTGCCAGTTTAGTTAGTGAGCATAGTTTTGAACAGTAGCAAACATTTAGTAACCAAGTTTGAGACTTTGACCCCAACTTCAAAACCAGCAGGACTGCATTTGACTTGAAGGGAACTGCCAGTATTTCTGGAGATTGGGCAGGAAATGTCAAGTTATGCATCCAGACAGGATAGGGTGGAGGGTTTTTACAGCTTAACCGCTTCACTGTTTGCAATTTAAAATCTAAATTATTATGAAGTACATCTTGTACTAACTGATAAGTTGCTGTGTTCTGTTGTAGGGAAAAGCAAACCAACCAAACCTGCTCACTAAGACACATTTGGTGTGTCTGCCTTGCTCACACCAAGATTATCCACTTTCCTGTCACTGACAGTCTGTTAGGTTGAAAGAAAAGAGAAAATATTAGTGCAATTCTAATAGGAGAATGAAGCCTGTGTTCATGTCCTTCTGTTCTAAAATGTGTATACAGTACAATTCATGATGTCTTTCAGATCAGAAGAAGTGTAAGCATAGCTGTGTTTATATTGTGCTGTGTACATATAATCACGAGCAGAAAAGAGAATGGCTGGCAAGAGAACTGAGTATTTGCCTGTACTGGTGAAGTTATATCTGGTGTATAGGTGCCTGTAAAAGTGTAGATTTACCACTTCAAAATAGGAGTACTGCTTGGTTGAAACTAAAATAATCTGAAATTTGGCATTTATTATAAAATATAGATTTGTTGCATAAACAAACAACAACAAAAAAAATCTATTGGAACATTCTAATGACCTATAGTAGGCTTGGAGAAGTATGGTATTCTTCCAGAATCTGAAATGAGGCAGTCTGGAAAAGTCATGACAACTCGTATGATTAAGTACCAAAATAATGATTAAAAAAACCCAATCAATATTTTCATCTTGGAGCCATAATTTCTTTCAAAGCAACTTCAGAAGCTTTCCTTTTCTTACATTGCAAACTAGTTGGCATCATTACAGTAAGGTTTCTAGCACAAATGATGTTAGTGCCTGAGAAGTGGTGTTAACATGATAAATGAGCACTTCTAGTTTGTAATGGAATATAGGTTTGGCATTGTCTTTTGCTTTATTTTGTGCCATTCGTCATAAAGAAAAAATTATTTTAAAAGTTACGTTTTCAAAATCACCAAGTGTCTTGCTGCAGAAATAGAATTCCATGGATGTTTTACTGTGAATTCTTTTTAAGCAGCTTCTCTGACTTCAGCTTTATGCTGACTCCTTGTGTTCTTGCTTTACTTAGCCGTGAAGATTTCCAGCGGATTCCAGAGCTTGCCATCAATCCACTCGGAGACAGAATTATCAATGCCTTCTTTCCAGAAGGGTGAGTTGCAACAAACTGAATTTGTGAGCAGGCACAAAATTTGTAGTTCATCTGAAGTTTTCATAGGAGTGAAATGCTGATAATTAAGGGACAGAATTTGAATTTGCTAATAACCTAACACCTCAAACTTGCCATGCAATGTGTGTGGGTACATTGTTTCCTCAGCATATCTTAATTCTCTAAAGAGAAATTCTTTACAACACTTTTTTGTGCTTTATTTATTGACAAACTCAGGCTTCTGTCACAGTTTTCCACTCTTCCTAAACTACTGACCACTTTTGAGGAAATTCCAGGCCATGTATGGACTTTAGTTCTTAAAGCAAACTTGTATCAATGCTATTCTGTGTAAAGCAGCATTACAATTAACTAATTTGGTCTTCTTGTGTCTGCTATGGTAAGTGTACCATTGTTATTAGATTGGCTTTTTTGGTTGGTTGATTTTAGGTTTTTATTACATTTAAGACATAGACTAAGACACTTCTAACACAAATCCAAAGAGATGATCGAATTTGCAGTATTGTCTCTCTTCATTGTACCTCTCTGGATTGTTCTATGGAATTGCTTCTCCTCTTGAACATAGTTGTCATTACTGATTGATGGAGATCAGATTGTCTAATCAAGTCATAATATCAGCTAAAACCAGGCAGGGTTTACTGAATAGAAAGCAGGCATCCTGGGAAGTATTTACATGGCTGGTTCCCACCGAAACTAGAAAAGAGAACTCTGTTGTCAGAGAGTGGTAAGCAGTGACAGCCTCACAGGCAGGAGCCAAGGGTGACAGCAAAGGTGGACAGGGTGATGTACTTGGTGAAGAAGGGCACGCACCTGAACACAAAGAGCAGAGGAGGTCCAGTGACTGTTGTCAAGTCAACCAACAGTCCAGTGCTTGACAGTGGTGAAACTAGTATCAAGTCAATCCAGGGAATTAGGGTCCAGATCAGCAAGGTACATTGCTACATTCCGGCATAGCAGCAGCATAGCTCAGGCAGTGGCTAAGAGTAAGGGCTTCAGCTTAAACAGATTTTGCAGGTAAGGGAAGGGGAGTCCTCAGTAAGACTTCTCTGAGCTTCTTTTTTTTTATACATCATACTTCATAACAGCACAATCCCAGCTTGCAACAGCATAGGCAGCCAAACCCTGGGGAGGTGGGAATGGAAGAGTTCACATGGTCTTGATGCTTCAGATATTAATAGTCTTCTTTACTGAAATGAAGAGCCTGTATAAGGTATGCTAAAAACTGACCCGCTGAAATGCTTACACAGAGAGGACCAGGTGAATTTCCGTGGATTCATGAGGACGCTAGCCCACTTCCGACCCATAGAAGATAATGAAAAGAGCAAAGACCAGAATGGACCAGAACCACTGAACAGCAGAAGTAACAAGCTCCACTGTAAGAAATGGGAACCTTCCTATAGAATCAATTATTTTTCCTTGGTTTTGGTTGGGTTGGGTTTTTTTTTTTCCCCTTAGGAAGGGAGGAAAGGGGCTTGGGATCTTTTGCATTTCCTGTGGAATGATACCTTCTAATGCCTGACTTTTTTTAAAATTTACTTGGAAGCTTATCTGTTCAGAATGTCAACAATTGAGCCATTGGTATGTTAGAATTTGGTGGAATTGGTTGACTCTTGAGTAATGTATATATGCTTTGCAAAATGTCTCAGAAGTGTTTCAAAATAGTTTGTATTCAAAATTATTTCACATTTTGAAGCCACATCCCATACATGAATGAGCTTTTCTTCTTATTTCTCCAGTTCTTCCATATAATATAGTGGCTTTTTCCCCACCTTCGGCTGAGTACTTTCTTAAGTATTTGGATGTCTGCCTACAGTATATGAGCAGAATGCTCTTTCTTGCTAATCAAAGTTGGCAACAGTCCTCAGAGCACTTAAAATTTCTGTCATATCTCATCCAGAATATAGTCAAATAGAATGATTGGTAATGTAAAAATGGTTGGCTCTGAAATTAAAGGACTGAATGTATCTTAGTGATAATTATTCTTCCATGACTTGGGGTTTTGAGGAAATATCAAGCAGAGTGCTTGTGAACATAAAATTTTTCCATTATTGGCAATAATGCTATTTCTGTGTCTGGTAATAACACTTTATGGAACTGGGCATGAGTTTTATGGTGACCTAAATTCTAAGCTAATTCTCATAAAATAATTTACAAGTACTTAATTGTGTTGGTTTTCTTTTAGATAAATTTATTGTTATGAAGAAAAATAATGGCACTTGAATTCAACTGCTCTTTCTTTCTTCCCTGTAGTTGCTTTTCGATTATACGATCTAGATAAAGATGACAAGATTTCCAGGGATGAGCTTCTCCAGGTAAGTAGCACAGGGTTGCTTTGAATGACTCAATCATGATGTTCTCTGTGACTTCATACCCACTTAGATGAGGGGAGTTGCAAGAGTGTCCTCAAAAGAACTGCTGGAGTAATGTGGTGGCTTTGCTTACCTCTGCCTTAAAGCTTTAGATATCGTATGGGACTTTATTCTTAGCTAGGCAGATCCTGTTGGAAGTGACACCTAAATATTCAACAAATACACTAAGCACCTTAAGAACTACCTTCTCTAACTTTCAAAGGTGCTTCTAAAAGGATTTCAAAAGGACAGTCACTGAGGTGGATTAGGTTGTTTGCCTGATCCTCTGTGCATCTTCTCAATAGAATAAAACTTTTTGAAATTGCAGCAAAGGTAATCAAAGTTCGTCAGTGCTGCATATGTATGAAACTGGGCTTGTGCTGGGAGTAATTACATGCTACTAATCCTGGGAAGTACACATGGCAATTTGTGGTTCCTGATGTAAGAAAAAGGTTTGCTTTTGACTGGAACTGCCCTCTTCTATCTGCTCAGAAAATGCTTTACTGACTGTGGAGGGTAACAGCAGTTGTCACTGGACTGTGATTCCTGTAGGTAAACATCTCAAGCAGCAGATATTCAATCAAATGCTGGTATGTTTTCTGGGGAAAAAAAGTAGAAGCATTGGACAGAAAGACTCTTTCCTAGTTCCAAAAGATTCCTCTTGCTTCTGCCTCTTCCTGCTGCCTAGTGAAAAAGCAGGATTCTTTGTCAACGGTGGCTGCAAAAGATACCTGTATTTCCTGAAAGACTTAATGTACAAAGAACAACAGAAGTCTGTCTAGAAATTACTTCAATGAAAATCTTGTGTGGGGTTATTTTGACAGTACACACAAGAAGAAAGCACTAAGAATACTTGTGTTCCTGTGTCAGTGATGGTTATGTTGTATGCTACAGGTATTACGGATGATGGTTGGTGTAAATATTTCTGATGAACAGCTGGGCAGCATTGCTGACAGGACAATCCAGGAAGCTGATCAAGATGGAGATAGTGCCATCTCCTTTGCAGAATTTGTAAAGGTTTGTAAACTGTAAACTATGACTAAATGAAACTGCTCAGTAATGAGCAAGTCATTCAAACAAATGCAAATGAGAACAGAGAGGAAGTCATTGAAATACTTGCGCCTGCATTTGGGCAAAGCCTTCTGCTAGCTTTTTCTTCCCTTTATTAGTCACATTTTGTATTTTTTTTAATACTGTCGGTGCTAATAATTAGTCCACATGTTTCTTTATACTCTTACATAAAGCTACAGCCCTGAATATACTGAAGAATTTTCACTTTTTGTTTTGCAACTGCTTCTTTCTACACAAGTAGCCTGACTAGCACAGTTAGAACAGATTAATTCTTCTGCTGTAATAGCACTGATCAGTTTTCATTTGCAGATTTCATCTGTTAGCAACACCGCTAATACTGGTATCGAAGTTCCTAGCTCTGATACTTTGAATTACATGTTTTCATAGTCAGAAATAGGTAACAGTAGGGAGCCCTTAGATAGTCAGTGGAGAAAGTTGTCCTGTAGCAGAACAATTTCAACTACCTAATGGGATGCTATTGACAAGAGGAACTAGACTTATCTTGGAGATAATAAAAAGAACAGAAACAAGTTGCAGCATGGGGAACTGTGGTTTGCTTTAATGAAAACTTTTTACTAAGAGGATGGTCATAGCTTCTGAAAGATGTAGAAATTCCTCCCTTGGAGATATTTAAAGTTTAACCAGGACAAGGCCCTGAGCAACCTGATTTAGCAGGTCCTGCTTTAAGTAGGAATTGAGGGGTTGGACTAGAAGACTTCCAGAGGTCTCTTAAAATGTAAATTACTCTTACCTTGGAGCACTGAAGTCTACTGCCTGAAACAGCCTGGAGCAGAGTAATGTCTTCATGCCTCAGTGTTAATAGCAATTTAGTGAATGAACTTGCCACTCCAGTCTTACAGTGATCTGCATTAGTGGTGCTCTGGTCTTGATTTTTGCTCTTCAGTGATTGCTCATGTCCTGTTCTCTACTCCGTTCTCCCTTGTGTTTCCTGGCCGGGCATTACCACACAATCTAGTTCTGGAAGTCCAGGCCTTTCTGCGTTGTTGGCAGACTGAAACTGCATTAGTTACATTTTCACTGACAGCCTTGTGGCTTTGATGGCTGAAATTCCTTCCCTTGGAAGGACCTTAGCTGACACTGAGAAACAGCAGTCTCTATCTGGATGAAGGACTGGCATGCTGAATTGAAGACATCCCATGTTCCTGCCCATTTCCTCAATATTAGAATAAGAAACCTTGTAGGAGAGATGTCCAGTAACTTAAGTAACTGTTCCTCAATTTTATTGCAGGTTTTGGAGAAGGTGGATGTAGAGCAGAAAATGAGCATTCGATTTCTTCACTGATGGATGGAGAACCTATTCCTTTCTACTCCAACTATATAATGAATAGAACTTCATTTTCTCCTTAGCACCATACCCCAGAGCATTGCCACTGGTGCATATACATCTCCAACCCCTCCCTGATTTGTTCTACCAATGTGAACATTCCCTGTGCAACAGGAAGAAAGGGAAATGGCTGCCATGCAACTTGGAAAAGGAGCTTTTTTTAATGTTGTTCATCCTGGGTTTTTTGCCCTTTCTCTTGTCTCCTTCTGCACTACTGTTTCAGTAAAATGTCTCTCCTTATACACTACTGTTTAATCTACAAACTGATTCTTCTGAGCTCTGAATCTGAGAATGGAAAAACAGGAACATGCCACAGAAGTGCCCTCTGAGACATTTCGGAGACAAGTATCTACTCAAATACTAGGTGCATTGATAATGATTCACTTTTGCCACATTACAGCTGCCTTTTTTTAAATTTTTTTTTTGCCCCTTTCCTATTTGGCTCTTTATATGCAGATTTGTTTCTTCGCTGCTTCTAAATCTGCCTTTTACTGGAGAACTTCTCAATTACTATGGCTTCATTGTACAACTAGCACAAATGCATGATGATAGCTTTGAGTACTTTAAATTAATGTGAATAGATTTTGTTCTTTGTGGAACGAATTCACAGGGACAATAGTAGAATCTATGGTGGGGACAGGCTGTAGTGTTCTTAAAAGGAATAGGAATTCTGCACTAAGTCACTTGAACTGTTCAAGTAGCAGAGGCAGAAACTTGTTTCTTCCTTTGTGTAGCTTGCAGGCTTGACAGCCAGTGGACCATGAAGTGTCCTCTCCAGATTGTTTTCATCTAGGATCCCTCCCCTCATCAGGGTGGTTTTGCTTCTGAAAGTGTAAATTTGTTTACCAGTATACAAAATGCAAGAAAACCAGTCATGCCAAAATCTTAGTTCTGTAACTGCCCCCTGGTAATAGTGTTAATGAAACATGAAATCATGAAACTGATTTAATGGGGTTTTTTTCCCCAATTATAGTGGCCTGCATAATGAGTAATTATTTATATTTTCCATAATGAAAGTCCCGGTCTGTTATATTTGTGTTGAGGGTGGTAGCTGTATTTAAGAAAGCTCTGGCATAAGAATACAATTTGGGAAAGTTCATATTATCCCAGATATTTCACAATGTATTTCTATACAAATCTCTTTGCAAGTGTAAGATGATTAATACTATTACTATAATGCTGATAAATTCAAGAGATCAGAGTCCTTGAAGGTTCAATAGTAACAATTCACTGTGGCTAGATTGACAAATGATCTCGTGTAGTTCAGCTGGGGCATTCCACAATATGGGAGATCCTTCCAATAAAACCAAAAAACCCTGGGAGCTTCTTTATTGAAGAATCGGTGTTATAACTGCTTCTCTGTTATGTGTTAACGTTTCTATAAATACTTACCAGTCTCAAAACTACTCTCAAATGCGCGTTTCCTTTTTTCTTAGTTCCTTTAATCATCACTTTTGTTGAAGGATGAAAGTCTCTGAAGGATTTTTGATTTGCTTTAAATTAAGGAATTCAAAAGTAAAATGTTGCACTTCATAGTTTTGCAGAGTGCAGCACGGTTCCAGAAGGAAATGTAAATTGAAAGCCTCTACTCTGTATGAGAAAGAAACATTATACATTTATAACCACCTCGTGTGAAATAAGAATGTAACAGTGCTAATGGACTGAAAAGTAAAAAGTGCTTGTAAGCTTTGTGATTTGCTTAGAAGTAGGTGTTGCTCTCTTCTGGCTCTATAGTTGTATCCTACAGTTGTGCCTTATTGTCCCAGTGAGACTGGATATTGTATTTATCAATCCATAAATAAACCTTCCACTGTATAAACAAAAACCAAAACCAAACCAATCCCCAGCTATTCCTGTATGGCAACCAACTATCCTTTAATTACTGGAAAAACTAAATACCAGTAAGAATGGTGCTAGCAGGCCTTACAGATCAGTTTCTTATAACTGAACTTATTTTCAGTCTTGATAATCCTTTATTCTGCTGGCAGAAACCAGTGCAAACATGAGCTCCAGAAGAGGACATGCAGGGCTGGTTTGTGACAGCTGTTCTTACAAGCTCCCACCTCCGATGTCAGATATTTTTGCTAACGTGCTTGAAGGTGAATACAAATGATCTAAGAGATGCCCTGCAAAAAAAACCACCCCAAAACACAATCAATCAAAGAACAACCAACCTTCCTGAAATAAACTAAAAGACCCCTAACTATCAGAATCTAACTTTGCTATTAGCAGAATAAGTCACATGTAAGCAACTATCTTACTCAATATTCTATATATGTAACATCTAGTTTAAAAGGTGGTAGACAGTAAGAGAAGTTTTAGAGACCTGAGATCTTAAATTTGTTAAATTTAAACTTGTTCAAAACTAAACTGTACAGATACAAGCAGATTTCCACAAAAGTAGTATTTTTAGCATACCTGGTTGCTTATAGAAGTATTTTGTCTTGAGAACAGGTCATCTTGAAGGTGAAAGTGTGGAAGAGGGATAGGGTTGGCAGCTCAGAGGCAGAGCTACTTAATATTTAATCTTTGTCTTTTGAAAAAGTAGTATAAGGGATAGGATTTTAAATACAGATGAACCATTCTCCAGTTTACTGAGAGAAAGTCTGTTTTCAAATCTGCAGCCAGGAGTTTATGTTGAGACTGACTGGATGGTTGACTGAAGAAATATGTTATTGAAACCAGTTACCAGAATGTTGTGAAGACTGTAGAAAGCAGAAATAGGTTTGATATTGAATCAGTACTGAAACCTGTAGGCCCCTTAGCTTGGCAACAACTCTGGGCAAAAGAAAAGAATCCAAATACAGGATTTTACTCATGAGGAGCAGGATTAAAAATTATGTTAGCTTCTGTAACTTTACAATGGAACATAAAAGTCTGCTTTTGGTTCTTTGAAACTACAGCTTTGGTTGTAAATAGGATATGGGTATAATATTTAAGTTGGCAGAAGTGTTTCATTTCTGTCTGCTCTAAAATGTGACGCGGTAGAAAAGCGTGTGTTAAATGTTTAACACACGTGTTAAGATTTCGAGCGAAATGGCTTGTAGTAATCTGTGATGAATCACGGTGAGACGGGGGTGTTTCTCTAGAGTTTTCTGAATGGGTACGTACTCCTCTTCACACTCTTCAGTACATCCACCCGTCAGCTTTAAGTGCAAAATTACTGCTGCTAAAAAAAATTTTAAAATAAATTATTTTTGCGGATGACACAAACCCGGCAGAATGACTGAAGGCAGAATGACTGAAGGCAGAATGACTGAAGGCCGCCTTCCGGGGCAACCACGCTGCTCGGTGAGCTCAGCAGGGCCGCTGGACCGGGACCCCATGTCCCCTCACCCCTTCCCTTCCAGACCGGGTGGTGCGGGGCGGGTATTCCAGACCACCCCTCTTGCCGCCCTTCTGGAGCGGCCCCTTTAAATCCGCGGGGCGGTCACCGGAGGGCTCGCCCGGGCCGGTCCCGCTCCCGCCGCTCGAGCCAATCCCTTTCCTGTGCCCTCCCCGGGCGAATCAGAGAGGGCCGCCTTGGAGGCGGGAGGGCAGCCTCCGTGATGGGCGGCGCCGCTGGCCAATCGCCGCCAGAGCCGGACGGCTGATGCAGCGGCACGGCACCCAATAGGCTCGCGACCGGGTGGGCGGGCCCGGGCGCAGCGAGCCCCCGCCGGGAGGCCGGGGGAAGGAGGGGAAGATGGCGGAGTGAGGGGTGGAGGAGGCGGAGGGGCCGGGCCGGCCGCGGCCCCGCGGCCTCGGCCGCGCTCAGGTGAGTGCGGCGGTAGCAGCGGCTGCGTCCAGCCCGGAGCCTGGTGCCGGATCCCTGATTGGGCTGGGACGGGGCGCCCGCGCACCCGCCTTCCCGTCCCGTCCCGTGGCTAGGCTGGGCCCGAGCTCGTTCCCGCGGCGCCGCGCCGGAGCGGCGGGAGCGGCTGGCCGCCCTCGCCGCGGCGGCCCTGAACGAGGAGCGGGACGGTGTCCGTGTGGGGACGGACCGGAGCCGGAGCCGGAACCGGTCCGGTCCGACCCACCCGGCGCCCTGAAAAGTCCCAGCAACTTCGGAGCTGGGGACGAGGGCGTCCTGCAGCTCCAGCGCCGGGCTGCAGCAGATGGCCGAGCGGGAGAGCCTGTTCCCTGCACAGCGATACCCCGCAGCCGACTGGGAACAGCTGCGGCTGGCAGCGACGTGGGCAAGGGAAACCGAAATGTATAATCTGAAATGAGGTTTTGCATCTCTGGCTACAAGCATAACGCTGAATATAGCTATGCTGCTGTTATCGTTATTATTCATGCAATCTGTGGGCTGGATGAATTCTGTTAAATCTGAATGGTTATATCCTTTTATGATGTCTGTAGTGCTGACACAGGAGTGCACAAAGGGAATGGCTTCCGAGTTGTTTGACAAAGCCAGAACATACAAATAATCTACCCTGCAAAACAAGTCCTATGGAAAGTGGATAGACTATAGTGGAATTTGGTTTAGCCTTATAAATTCATGTGATCGTTGATAATAAGGTAAAAAGAATTTAACACACCATGAAACAGCTAAAACTACTGCTAAACCCACTATCTCTTCTTTTCAGGTTAGTACCATGCAGGCCAGGTATGCCCTGAATTCTTCAAAATTGTCCGTGGTATTTTGTACTAGGGAATAGTACTTAGTTTAAATTCGGAAAAAAAAAACGGGGGTCGGAATCAACACTTCTTAGTGAAAACAAAAGAATTAGTGCCACTAGCATGAGATTCCTTGTGTTCTATATTTGTTCTTAAAATCTCGAGTTCATGATAAAATTGTGACTGCATTTTCAATCTGCATGTCAGGTAAAAGAAAAAAGTTGAAGTAGTTAAATGAAAAGTACAGCTTTAGATTTTATGAAGATATGATGTGTTAGCACACATGACCTAATAATGAAGTAGCTGTTTGTAACTGGTGAAATAACTGAAAATAAATGCAAGCATTATATTATATATTTATATATATTATATTATATACGAGTACTGTCAGGATTAGTTCTGCAAGCAGGAGCTACTTAGGAGAAAAATTTCCTAAGGAACATTTTACCGATTTTTATGTGCTACATTACTCATGTAGTAACAGTAATAGCAGCTTAGGAGCAACGTAATGTTAAGGCACAGTATGCTGCTACTGATGAATATTCCTACTTACACATGTCTTTGTGTGAATTTTTAAAATATGCCAGGGGATTTGTCTTCGGCATACTACATACGAAGGTAATTCTGCTTTATATTATCATTAAAAGAATAATAAGCAATCAGCTTGCTTTTGTGTGAAGTTGTACACTACTTTAGCAGTAAGAAATTGATTTGGATTAATATTTATTCTTAATTGCTTTCAATGCACAAGAGCTGTGAGAAGTAGTATCTTTAAAAAATAAAATCAGAATTTCCTGTTGCTCTGGTATATGTCAAATCAATATGCATTGCTTTACAATCTTGCCCACAGTGCTGTGAGTCTGCAGTGTGGAAATTTGCATGAACAGGCTATGCATCTCATGATGGTCACCTCTATTCAGGGGTGTCAAAAGTTGTGGGCCAGCCAAAGCTAAAAAATCCCGACAGAGTATGTGAAGAGTCTGGAGTATCACTTGAACACCTCCCACATTCATTCTTAAAAATTAGAGAAGGAGCAGTGTTTGAAACCAGTCCTGACATGCTAGAGGTTATGTGAGTGCAAGAAGCGAGGCTTGCACAGTCTTCGGAGGATTGGGGAAAAAAAAGGCTTTTTCTAAAATAGAATGTGGAAGAAGGGTCGTTTCTTTGCCTGAACAGTATTCCTAGAGCACATTCCTACGGTGTGTGTATGGCAGAATTGAAAGCTCATTTTTAAGCAGTTTCCCCTGTTTTCTCTGCTGCAGTAGGAAGTACTGTTACAATATTGTACCAGCAATGTAGTAGATGTGCATTGAAAACCTGGTAGAAGAGGAAAGAGGTTTTATTTAAAAATACAGACTGAAATAAAAAATTCAGGCAGAATGTGTGCGGTGCCTGAGATGCCTCTACAGCAGCCAAGCACCATAGCAGGGTGCTGTGGATCCAGCAAACTGGCAGTCTGTGTTGACAAGGGACATCAGCTGACAGGTCCTTACTGTCTCCTGGCCTCTTCCTAGGCTGGCAGCCATTGTAGGCTTCAGATGTGCCTTTGTTTACCCTTTTGGAGGTGTCATTGGCCTGTGTCTCTACATTGTCCTGACTCTGTGGATTATCAGTGTTCTTTGTCTCCAGATCTGGGTGTCTTCTGAAGTGGCAGGGGGATGTGACCTACTAACCTGGGTGCTGCTGACTAAGCCTCTTAGAGCCCAGTTCCTGCTCAGTGTTCTATTTGGTGCCTCCAACTCAGGCACTCCCATTCTTTCTCCAGTCACACCAGTCTTAGACTTTGCCTTACAAGTTCTCACCCTTGCCTTGTAGCTTGGATTTAGATGCAGTTTCAAAGTTGCCTAGAAAGCAAAAAGAGCATGAAGGCAGCTAAGACTGTAACCTACTTTCTATTGTATTTTCTGTTTATAATTTAAGCATTTGTCATTGTCCACTTTCCAGGTTAAATTTGGCAGTTTTTAAGCCATAGGAAAAACCTTAGTGGCCTTGTGATGTGTAGGGCTAATTTTGCTTTTCCTATCTCCATAGGTCTCCACTATACTTTCAACTTTTTGTGTTTTGGTCTTTGTGTATAAATCTGTTTCTAGATCTTTAGTTCCTCACTTCCTCATACTTCTCAGGCTCTAGGCAAGAGAAGAGGAGTCATCTTCTTGAGTCCTTTTAATTCTGCTTATCCCTGGAGCATTTGTGTCTGTGTGAGAGGCAAACATAGTATTTTGGGAAGCCAGATCTGATGGATATGAGTTTTTGTTGTACCTTAAAACAGAGCGTGGGGGGTGGAGTGAAAGTTGGTTGTATAGCTGTACACTATTATTTTAGTATAATCTCCAATTCCAGTGTGCAGATTATGTCAGAACACTGACTTTTTGGGGGTTTTTTTGCCCCATTGGTGGATTGGTAATAGAATATGTTAATATATATGAGAAGAATTGCAATATTTATATATAATATATATGAGAATATTATTTTAAAATATTGCAAATTTGCTAGTAAATTTATTTGTGAGATATTTCTTCATCTCTTTGGCTTTGGAATTCCTGAAGTTAGCAAACTTCTTGGATACAGGCACCTATCTGAATGTGAGATTTAAAGTTCATGAAAACTAATCTTTAGTTATGGTGGAGCAAAAAAATGAATGGGCAATAGGTCAAGACTTAATAGAAATAATATTTTCTGAATTCTTAACGAAGAAGGAGTCTATGAATGTAGGCAGTTTTGAGCTTTCACAGTTATTTCTTGCTCCACATCAATTGATTGTATGTTCAGTAAGGTATGAAACAAGAGCAATAGTATTTTTTTTCTTTGTAATGTCCACTAGCATTTATCTGAATGATAGTGTCACCATCAGTGTCAGTGCCTGCTAATTTTCAATAACGTTGATGTGTATCCAGTTGCGTTTGCAAGTTTTGTTGGACTCCTGTGAACTCTGTGCTCATGTAATCTAGCTGATGAAAGTCAGCTAGAAAGTGTATCAAGCAGAGTAGTTAAAACTGGGACATTCAAAGTCAGTGAACTTGTTAAAATTAAAAAAAGTAGGCTAAAGCTAACTGTATTTCAGTGTTGGATGAACCATTCCTTTGCTTGAGTTGCTTTAAATGTCACCAGCTGCTTTCTTCTTTTAATAAGACTTAGTTTAGTGTTTAGTTAATTCATAGTTTTAGAATAAATGAAAGAAGACCCAGCTTTTCAAAGATTGGATTGGTTTCTGTTATGTGGTTTCTATTCTGACAAGGCAGTTTAGGAGAGCTCTTGGTAACCGTTCCTTTTCAAGTTAATTCTTTTGTGAAGCATTTGCTGTTGGTTCCTGAATCTCTCAAAATCACATAGTGCTTGGCTGGTTCTTGAGGGAAAATTTGAGTAGGAAGGGTCAGAACTGACAACATGGGAATGGAGTAACTACCCTGAAATAGGGATTGTCTGATGTCTGGGGATTTTCTGAAGGTCCAGGTGCGTGTTGCTTGTAGAAATGCTGTGTTGTGCAGGAGTGTGGAAGCTAATAATACTTTGCTGAGGATACTGGGAATTTTGAATAATTTAAGTTTTGTGTGATGAGATAGTTCTGCTTATAGCAATCCCTTATTCTTCCAGTTAGGTTGTCAGCTCAGCATCCTCGCTACAGTACTTTGTTACTAATGTGGAAGAGTTTCTTGCCTTACTGGAGACTGAATATGTGTCCATCTCAGTTCCCATGAAACTGAAATGTGTGCCTGCTCTTAGTGAAAATTTATGTGTCCTGCGTCTTCCACACTTGGGTCTAATTTGCTTGATTTAAACTAAAGGAGGGGGTGCATCTGGTAATTTGAAAAAATCTTAACTAGTTCATGGAAGGTACAGGTGATCTTTTGTGTCTTGTGCAGATAATTATGTATGATCTGAGTAGCTTTCTAGATGAAAATTTAATTTTGTTTATTCATCTCTTTCTCTCTAAGCTCACTGAAGAAGATGTGGAATAATCAGAAATAATGGTGAGTACAGTTGTAAGGTTATTGATGTACTAAATATAAGGTACTAAACTTATCAAGTTTGTCAGCTAATTTAGTTCACTTTTCCATGACCAAAGAAATCTGTCATTGAGATTTTAATTTTTTGTAGCATGCTTTCAGAGAACTGGAATGTTTCTACCAGTGTCAGCTTTCAGCTTAGGCTTCACCTTAAAGAAACATTGCTTTGACTGTTATATATTCTAACAAGAATAAATGCTTTGAAAGTTGTGAAATCCCTATCCTATGGTGTCATTTGCTCTGCTAAGACAAATTGTGTCGTCGTATTAACTTGGAATTGTTCTCTTAAAAGTGTTACTTGTTAAATGATAGGATTGGAAGAATGATAAAATAACCAAATGTAAATTATCAAATAGAAAAAAGTACATTCAAAATTTCTAAGGACTACAATAAACTTCTGTAGTTTTGATTTATTTTTTCCCAGTGAATGAAATAAAGATATTCTGGTAGTTAAGGTGTGCAACAAAGGGCTATATTGTGTTCTCAGCTCTGTCACAAACCTTTGGCATGTTTTATTGCAGCTCTTCAGGTCTGTTTTTCCACACCTTCATGAGAATAAGACTTCCCCAACAGTCTGAGCGTGGATGGTCAACCCAATGATCAACTGAAGTACTTGAGTGACTCAAGAGATACCAGTAGTGACATGTACTATATTTCCATTTTCGTGGTCTACTCACTGCTTCTAACAAAGGAGCTGAAAATTGTCACTGAAAGACTATTTCTGAACTTGATCAACTGAATGGTTAAGGTAATTAAAATAAGATAAATATAGACAGGGAAAAGAGAGGAAGAGGTTAGTTATTCTCATGTTCTTGTATATGAGAAAGAAATTTTTTTTTAAATTTTTGTTTTTCCTTTTTTTGGTCTATGTTGCATCTCTTATTTTAACGCAGGAGAATGGTAATAAACACTTCTGGCACTAGCTATGCAGGAGTGCACCCATGCTAGCTTCCAACTTAATGCAAAAATACCATGTCTTAACAGCTGCTCTGACTAGGTAATAGCAGGTGAGTGTCACTGATGGAAGGCCAGGCTGTGGATAAGTGGGGAGAAATGAGTAAAAGTAGGAAGCAAATGTATGTGATCTTAAAACTGTCATAAGTGCTCTTTTCCTCTACAGCACTGGCAGTTTGATAATTAGTTAGGTGATAGTTTATGACGTCTCTCTGAACTGTGACCTGCTAGAGCAGGGTCTGCCCTCTCTGCCGTGTGCACTCCGCTGCTACCTCGTTGTCGTCATGCTCTGTGTTGGAGACACAGCTGAAACCCCACAGCTAATTAACAGTGGTGTATTTTTAGATGCATCGCTTCTGAGTAAGTGTACAGTTCAGCATTTCTGAAGTATTTCCTTAGCCAGCTTATGGACATCTAAAGTTAGATATAGAATCTTACAGGCCAAGGGATTACTGCAATTTGTGAAACCAGATAATTTTATCCATTAGAGTCAGGCTTTTAAAGTAGTAAGCTGGTGGGCATTTTAATGTTCAATGTATTTAATTCTAATTCCTAAACTACCTTTCCTGGTTTTTTAATTTGGGATTCCAGATCCTCTCCTGACATTCAAGAAGGTGGTCCTCTTACTTGCTCAAAGGCTATAAAGTGTTTCCCTTCTAGCAAGCAAAATCCGTCCTTCACTTCCATGGAGCTGAACGAACAAAGATCTGTCCACTTCCTGTTTGAATCGTCTCACCAAACATTTGATTCACCAGATGACTTCCCCCACAGAAGGAGACCACTGTTTTATCAAAACTCAAAAGCAGAGTAACAGAAATCAGCATTTGTTTTCTGAAAAATGTCTTCTGTGCCAGCTCTTCATTCAGCTTTCTGCATTCTGTTTTAAAATGAAAAATACTTTGTAATCAGATGCAAGTGGAAGCTGGTGTTTTTCACTGATATTTCCTTCTTAATTTTAGGAGGGTTAAGTACTTGCTGTGTCAAATTGGAATTCCTAGCAGATAAAGTGTCTGCATGCATTGCTGTGTCAGACTGACCTGATATATATGAAAAGTTGCAGCAGGAAAACCAGAACATTTTCTTCTCTGACATGAGGAAGAAACTTACCAAACAACTAGGGTCATCTCATACAAATATTTTCTAGTCCAGGTCCCAGGCTTGACTTTGTAGATAGGTGTCAACTCACGTAAAGCAGCTAATGCACAAGAACAAATGCAGAATCACCTTGTCTATACTGTGTATCCCAGTCTGTGATCAAAATGTGTATTTGCATGTGTGAACCTATGTAAGTGCAGGATATGAAGAGCTTTCACCTGAAGAAGAAATTACTCTGCACCATTTCATTTTTAGCAAAGAAAAAGTAAGCTTTGAAGGCCTCTGGGATAGCAGGATAATGACTAGGTTTGCATTGAATCATTCCCTTCCTTTGGCTTTTTATGAATCCTTAGCATCAAAAGGAACAAGACCATTCTACAGTCGAAGAGATGATGGGCAGAACTTCTTTACTGTAGAAATTAACTTCTGATGGGATGGAAGAGACCAGAGCTGTAAAGTTGCAGTTTATCCACCTGGCTTCCTCCACACAAATTCAGCTTTTCCTACTGCTGATGGAGTCAGCTTTTTGATTCTTTCATGACTGAGAACTCAGAGGACCTGTGTGTTTCCATCATCTAGGTAGAAATAGGCCCAAGAGAATGGAACGTTAGCTATGTAAGAGGGGTGAGTTGAGAGCAGAAATACTTAGTACAGTCCTTTTTCTGGCTCTTCTTATTCCTTCCCAAACTAAGGCACAATCTGGTTGTTCTTATGTTTACACAAGGTTCTTTGTCTACATAATTCGTGATTATATAGGATGTTTTCTGTCATTCTGGGATAGAAGTATATATTGTTTGTGTGCTCCCTGCTATGGGATTATCTATAACAAATAAGATTTTTTGGCAAAAAACTACCAGAACTGGGATATGTATTGTATTCCACCTCAAATCTGAAACTCTTCTTACTGCACCTTATTCCAAGCTTGTGATTTAGAAAATGTGATTTGCTAGCTTAAAATATGGGAGATACTAAAATGGTTGCGGAGGAGTTCTAGATTTCTTGTTTTGTTCTGTTTTTCCTTTTAGAAAACTGCTGGAGAGAGCCAGACAGACTGAAAATGGCTGAAAAAGCAAACAACTGAAATCCTTCTTAAATCTTAGTGATAGATTGCCAGGGCAGCATTCTAATATCTAAAATGTGGTGACATTTTATGAGACCAAGTTCCATAGCGGAATGAGGCCAAGTATTGATGTTGATCCTAATCCTCAAAGTAATGTCTGTGTTTAGACTTGTTTTGTAACAATAAGATTCAATGACAGCTTTACCCTTTTTTTGTTTCCATGAAGCAAAGAGCAGTCACGTAAGCTTAAGAGTGGTGGGCAGGACACTGTGTATAAAAGTAATGCCAACTGTAATGAGCAGAGAGGTGCTCTAAAATTGTGTGTAACATTGTGATGAGCTGTGTGATAAGAGCTTGTGTGACAACATTGATCTTGATGAGGCACCACCAGCTTGGCCTGACTTCTTTTAAGAACTTAGGATTTCTTTGCTGAATATGGTCTGAACTTTCTGGCATTGGAAGCAACTAGAAAAGCACACTTCCTTTTAGGGCCTCTGTACGTTGAAGCCAATAGGATTTAATGGAGATGTCTGTAGAAGCAGGATCCATCTCTAAGTGATGGAAAATACTGTCAATGTCATAGGATTACACGAGGTTGGGAAGTATGTGGTATAAGAAATGTCTGATTTTAGATCTGGGAATTTTCTTTTCTTCCTTCTGCCCATACTTACACTTCTGATGTTAGAGATAGCAGTTGTTTCTTGCATAGCTTGATGACAAAATACATGAGAGACAGGAAGGTATTTTTGTTTTCTGTGGACATGTACAAAAATTATGAATTTGTCTGACAAGAGAGCTGATTATCTAAGATCTTTAATTTTTTTCTCTGTAGGAATAATCCTCAATATTCTGTAACCCCGCATTGTAAGAAAAAAAGTAGAATTACTGATTTTTTTTCTTGACTCCTATTCATGACAGCATAGCAGCATTAGTTTTCAAGTTTAATTTTAGAACACCAGGATTTCATTAGGTTAAGGATCTGTGGCTTTCCTGGAAGTAATACTCCAACAGTGCATGCCCAGAAGACCCCCATTGCTGTACCTTCCTGGCCAGCACCTTTAAAGAACTGCTGTGTTAGGAAATGCTGCTTCATCTCATTTACTATTTCTTGCGCCGCTTTTTCTTTATGTTGGTTGGAAATCTTCCCATGTGAAAGATTACAAAAAAAAGGGGCATGTGCAATAGATCATATATATATATACATATATATATTTTAATACTTGTGGACAAAATGATGTTACAAGTTGTTTGAAAACAACAAAATCACCAATGTCTTCCATTTTGAGATGTGTATAGTTCCATAAGCATTAGTGCTTTGTAGCAAACTGTAGTGCCATGTTAGGATCAGTGCATGAGCCTAGTAGTATTTTTACAATTTCAGAGTGACAAATTTATTAGTAAACAGTGATGATAATGTAATTAACACTAGAAAGGATACAATAGAAATGTCACAAACATGGTCTAAACATGCAGTATCCTCCCTTTGACAATGGCAATGCTATCCTTAGAAATGGAACTCATTCACTTAATGAGCTTCATAGAATCATAGTTGACTTTTTGATATTTGTCTGTCTGTCCAACTGCAGTAGTACGCTAGAGTATGCAAGCATCCATAATTCTCATCTCTATCAGTGGGATTCTTTTCTTTTTAATCTTTGTTGGTGTTTTCTTCATTTTCAATTTTATTGAACCATTTATTACCTGTCCTGTGATAATACTCAAAAAAGTATGAATATGCTAAGGAGTTTGTGTGCATTCTGTACACATCTCTGTTACCTTAGGTCATTTACAAAGTCTGTCAAGTAATCTTTTCTTTTTTCAGATCTAACTATATGATTATTATAGCTAGTAAAACATTGCCCTCATTGTGTGATAAGTTAATAGTTGCAAAATGTGATGTGCTAATTATGCATAGAAGACTTTTATCCATTATTGCAGGAATGGGGAACCTTTTTTTGGCTGAAGTCCTATCGAATCTTAGAGTAACTTTGGTGGATCCTGCATTTACATACATCTTAATAAGAGAGAATATGATAAGGTCAAAGGCTGTTGAAAAATGATGTTGCAGACTGTATCCGTGCAGCAGGCTGTCTCTAGCCAATGGATCAGAGATTCCCCACCCCTGTATTATTGAGAATTAAATATCTTATATTTTAGGTAACTTCCAGTTTTGCTTTCCAGCTCTAAGCTCAATTTTAATGATTTCTGTCTCTCCCTCTGCTTTTTTCAGAAGGAAGGTTTAGACCGGGGAAGTGAAAATGATTTAGCACTCAATGGGCAGCTTGGACTGGTCAAATAGGAGACTGGTATGATTCTTGAGATGTGCATTGCTCTGTGGATGGCATCCTCTGATTTCCTAGGAATAAGTCTTTTATTTGGTGCCAGTGCTGCTCTTCACCCATTTCTCTCTTTCAGCTTAGAGAGGATACTGCATCTTTTTTTCCTGAGACCTGCCTGTAAATGGCCATTAGGGGGGAGGGAGGGAATGGGTAGCTTGGTTTTGTAATTTTGGTACAATATATCTTTAAAGTGATTAATCAAGAAGCATGTACTTCGTGCAATGACAGTAATCCAGGCAGAATTAATGTATGTAACAGGGAAAAAAAACCCCAACAAAACCAACCAAACAACCCTCTGCATCTAATAAATTTCTGAGAAAATTGGACAGGTGGGCCATTTACAGCAGAGCTCTGGGGGACCTGTGCTAACAGTCAGGTTCGATTCTAAATGGACGTAGCTGTACCATTGAATAAAGTAGTTTAGTGCTTGGGAGAATCAATTGAAAAATACCTCTGAAACTGGAATGCAAAATAGCACAGTATGTAGGGGGAAGAATCCCTGATGCAAACAAAGCCATAAGATGATTTAATAAGAAAATAGAACTTTAGTAGCAATAACTGTTTTGCATGTGATAGTAAATAACTTGCATTAGCAAGACTGTACAGTAGGGTAAGTGGGTAATAACCAAATAAGTTTGTGGCGCTCTGTGCTGCAGGGAGTTGTGTGAAGAGTCTTCCCGAGAAGAAGGGTGAATTCTTCTTATGTTCCTCTCATTGGAGGGAATTTGGCACTTGAATACTAAGTTAATGAACTTGATATATATATATTAAAAAAAGAAAAATTAGCTTTGCCACGTGTTTGAAGCACTGTCAGTGAGTGCTGGGGGAAGGGCAGACAGTTCTTTTTGAAAGGATAGCTGAAGTTTCCCTGTAATTTTTTTTCTTTTTCTGTAGCCTAGCACTTGCTCTGTTTCTCTGAGAAACTAAACCTTTCCAAATAACATGCTGTGAAGAGAACCTGATTCTAAAGTTAGAAGCTTTTGTTGTGGGAAGTACTTTCTTTTTTCTTTGTTTATAAAGACCAATCTGAGATAGTCTTTAAATAAATAAAAATAAATAAAAAAATTTGAGAGCACTTGACACTCAAAACATCTGTAGATGCCAAGCACAACTGTAGAATTCTAACGATGTTACAGCAGAAAATAATCTCAACTTTGCTAAACACTGTTTCAGACCATAATTGATTTCAGTTGATGCCTGAAATTTTGCAGAAGTACTGTAGATCTGCACCCAACAAATTATTTGCTATCAAAGGGTTGCATAAAAGAGCCACAGGAGTTCTAAACCGTTCCTAGTTGACACTTTCCAGTGTAGATACCTAGTCTATATAGACACAGTATGCCCCAACAGATAGTAATGTATTCTGAGCAGAATTATGTGATCACAGGTTTAGATCAATCTGGCTGGATTTCTTCCGGAAAGCTGAAGCAATTTAGACTGTGACTTAGAGCTTACTGGAAGCTTCTTGTGTTTTTAAAGCATGGGGGTGAAGCACTTTGGATCTTCATAAATTGATAATGGAGCTGTGAGATCTGTGAGCATTTCTACAGTATAAAGTAACAGGATAAGTGTGAGAATGTCTAAATTAAGTGTTGGCTAATATGTAATATGCATATGAAAAGCTAATTGATCTGAAAGGCTGTAATCAGCTTAAATTCCAACTATTGAATTTCTGATAAAATTGGAAGCTGGCCATAGGGGACCTTAATTTGATTGCTCTCTGATTACATTAGAGAAATTATGAATTTACCCTGGTCTGTGGTCAGCAAGTACATTTACATAATAATGAAATTATAATGAAAACAAAGTCATGTTCATACTTCAGAAGTATGAACTTTGTGGCTGAACGGAATTCTTCGAGGATATATCCATTCAGAAAAGAGGGGAGGAAATAAAGCCTGATGTAGCCAGGCAAGCTATCTGCATATACGTCCCAGTTCAGGCTTTTGGTAGTGATCTGAATTCTGTGGGCTACTAGACTAGAAATTACTATTCACAGCAACAAAAGGAATCCCTTTGCCTTTCAGCTCTTGTACTATGGCATGACTTCTGCTTCAACCTTCTTGATTTAACAGCTTCTAAACCTAAGTGGAAGTGTTAGGTGCTACCACACTTGCTGTGGGATGTCAAGGTGTAATCACCAGTGTGGACATTCCTTCTTTAGCAGTACTAAACCCAGATGATACAAATACATGCTGTTTGTATATCCAGTAGTGCTGCTGCTGAAGGTCTAGCCAGTACTTGTGTTGGGAATTGTGCCTTCTGAAACTGAGGGTAATTGTCAAATTTAGGAGAAAACAGAAAATCTTGCAAAGACTTCTTCATAGTGAGTGAGAAAAAATTATACTGAGCTTGAGGACACTGACACTTTACACGAGGATTACATTGTCAAGAGCTGGCAGTCTGGTTTTTTTGGGCAGAAAAGGAAAAATTACTGAAGATAGAACAATTTTTGATGTATAACGAATCATAGAAATTACTGCTTCTTGCATCCTTAGGAAACTGGCTGGTCTTCCTCCAAAACTAATAATACTGCTTGCAGGTCAGGTACAGAGCTGCAGAATGGCAGTTCAAGTTAGATTCCACTGGATTTCTTTCATGGGACAATCCAGCATTTTCCCCCTGTAGCACTTGACTGGTACACAAAAGCCAACAGTTGAACCAGGGTGTCTTGTTCAACAGTGCAGAACACTAACCATGGATTCTGATGTCTGTTCCCTTTCAGTCTCTGCACTTCCTCCTGCGTTTTAGAGAGTGTCAGTGTTCATGTCAGCAGAGCGTGTTTCCGTCTCTGAGCCTATGTACTGGGTTATAATATAGACAGATTGCCAAGACTTTACCCCATCTAAAGTTAAAGGTAGAAGGTTACTTTCTGTTCAGTGTGTCCTATGTAAATCCTGTCTGCTTCTCTCCACTTCCCCTCCAAATGAGCGTGTTTGCAGGTCAAATAAAAGGCAGGTAGTTTGTAATGCTTTAGGCATGGAGAACTGCATGGAGAAACTGAAGGAACGCGGCACAGGCCCACAAACCAAATCTTAGCGCTAGTATTCTAATTATGCATGATTCAAAATGTCTAGTGTATTGTAGTTATTACCAGTAAATTGAGATATGCATTTATACATAATGAAGCAATAGGAATTAATATACCAATAGCTTGAATTTCCTGCTTTGATTCTCAGATTTCGGGTTTTTTTAGAGAATGTGCTGCCTCTTAGAGAAGGGGGCAGAATGTATAGATAGGGACAGAAGCATGGCACCAAAACTGTAAATCAGGAACCAGGATCAGCAGAACTCGCCTTTATAACTTCTTGTCTGGTTCATATCACTGTCCTGAGCATGTAAAAAGCAGGGCATGAACTAAGCATGTTTAGAGGCGAGATGAGGTTTCTCACCTGCTGCAGCTGTAGCAAGGAAAAAGGGTGCAGAGTTTCTTAAACGGTGCACGGGGAGCGACTGGTGGGAAAGGAAAAAAACAAACCCACAGAACAACACAAAAAGATCACCCCAAAACCCAAGCCAACAAATTGAGTGTAGTATTTGCCAGACAGTAGGTAATAAGCTTGAGTGTGGTGAGAGAAATTATTTGGAGAAGACTGAAATTAATAAGCACAGTACATATTTTTCAGGTGTTGAATAGCTTTTTAATAGACAGTATTTTCAGGTAACTCTAGCCACATAGGCAGCTGTACTGAAGCATACTGGTACCAGCCAGCAATAATGGTATCCGCAGGAATGAACCTGAAAATACTGGTAATCTTGTATATTTTTTAAGTTCTTTAAAGAGATTTTTAAAAACAGAAAATGAGACTTGATCACTGAAGGTCTTTATCTTCTGCAACAGAGGTTGCAATTGTCTTTTTGCTTTATTTCACTTACTAAATAAAAGGGAATTTGGGTGCCATCTTTCTGTAAATTAGTGTGTTCTCTGTAATTCAAGTCTTAGTGGATAATGCAGTCAATTTCTGCTGGCAGTTTCAAAATAAGAGAATGTGTGGCATAGCCTACATCACTAATACTTTTCCAAGTTTAAACTTGTAATTAAACATGTAGAATACTAGCTTGTTATTGCAGAATTTCATACTTGTAGCTTAGCTTAATTCTGTAAGTGGGCTTAACTTGTGCAGAACACTTCTCCATGTACAGAGGCTCAGTCCTCTCTTAAATAGAAAGAAGTGACTTGGAGGAAGAGAAGGTGTGTCAAGTTAACTCCTGTTCATACTTCATAGCCAACCATTCATAAAGCACCGTGTTTTGGGTTTAGAACGGGAGTTGTGTTTTTTCCCATGAATGCTCTTTTTAGATATGTAAGAATTGCCAAATGAAGATAGGAGTATTATAAGAAAAGATAACTACTCTGTGGTATCACAAGTTAGACTGAATGAAAGTCTTTGAGCCAACTTCTTCAAGCAACAAAAAAATTTGTAAGACAAATTCAGCCCAGCGGTTAACCATGGTCATTCTTAATTCTTTAGAGCACTATGCATGGTTTTAAAGTTCATTGAATATTTTTTTTTGTAATGAGTAAGCCATTGTATCCTTTGTATTTCCCTTCACTATAACTGGGGGAATAAACTACTTCAGGATGTCAATGAAGTTATCTTCCTTTTGAAAAATGTAACAGCAAAGGAGAAGTATTAGGTATAAATTCCTAAAAATTACCTTAGTACTTAATAATAGGTTAAATAATACTTATACTGAACTTCTGATAGCATTCTTGCATGGATTAGTGGAGGAAATTATTGGTGTGACTATGAACTATGTACTCCCATTGCACATGTTTTACATGGTAACAGTGAAAGAATGTCTCCCTGCAAATTCTGATGTTTTTCCAAAAGGCAGCTTGCTTTTATATCTATGCATCTTTGAGGATTTCAAGATAAGATTTTATTATTTTGACACTGTAAAGAGGAACTGTTTAAAAATGAACCTGGAAACTCTGCACCTGTATACAAATTTTTTTAGCAATAAAGCAGCACAGGCTGAGAATGCACTAAAACTGGATGTGTCATCTGTTCAGAAGAGAAATTAACCAACTTACTATACACTCCACTCCACTTCTGCAGTGTACTTGCTGTAGCTTTGTCAAAACTCAACAACTTGAACTGAATTCATATATCCTGGATATCTGCTTTGGGGCCAGCTGTCCCAGCAGACTTCAGGCAGAATAGCTCCTGACTTAGACAGCAATTAAATAAAAATTGTTATTCCACTCATTCTAAGAAGAGCAGCTTAGCAGTTAAGAGCTTCAAGGGTTGTTTTAGAGGGTAGCAGAAACCCTCTGTTGCTTGCATGGATTGCCTAAAAGTAACAGGCCCCTCAGAAAACTGGTTTTTATATGTTCATATTGTTTTGGTGACTACATTTCTGAAAAATTTCTTCTGTGGTTGGCAAAGGTCCTCCCAGTTTCAAAGATTACAGAAATGTAGTTTAAAAATTTACCAGCTATTCTTCAGCACACACTCATTATTTATTTAAATTCATGCTAAGTAATATAATTTGAGCAACCGTTACTTTAATGCTTCATAACAAACCAGGACCCAAGCAAGATAAAGTGATGTTTTTCCTTCTGCAAAATTAATCAAAGGAAAAGTAGGCCTAGGACTCACGTGATATTGGCAATGATTTGCAAAATATGAATTTCTGAATTTCAGCTTTTATTTAAGAAGTTCCTTCTTCATAATTTTAAATATAAAACAAAAATGTAACTGACAGCTTTCTTTTTCTTTTAGGGATCAACACTAATGAAGCAAAACAATTTAGCACTATTACTCATAGTATAGACATAAAGTCTATAGCAAGAAACAGTCTCAATGCAGAAACTGGAATGAAAGGGCAAAAGCAAGTAGTCCCATATCAGTCACGTATTCTTAGACTCATGCAACAACACAAGCACTGTCACTCAGGAAGTACTACAGAGGTGGTATTAGAATTTGTGAGAGTCCCTCCTCTCCATGCACAATGACTGCTGATACTCCATGGTTTTGCTTACCACGATGAACTGAGCCCATATGGAACTCCCAAACAAAAAGCAGCACAGCGAGTAACAGTAGTAGCCTGAGTACCAGCTGCCTACCTCAAACCTCTAAGGTGCCTTACAGTGAGTTTTGTCCCTTCTGCTCCAAGCCCATTATGAGTTATTTTATAAATAAGACAAACAGGGAGAACTGGCAGCAGCAGCAATGAGGTATGCAACCTGCGGGTCATATATATGGAAGTAGAAGGCAATTTGCATTACTGGAATTAATCTGATCAAGTAAATAAAATCCTCTCTAGACTGCAAGAGACAACTACTAAACTTTCCATAAAGTTCATTAGCCCTCTAGGGAAAAAACATTAGCCCTTTAGGCAGCAAAAGGGAGAGGAAAGTGGCCCTTTACCTTCCAACAAACAAGAATTGTTTGTTGGAATTTGTTACTGACCCAGTAACAAAGGGTAAGTGGTGCTTTCTTTACTGTAAAATTATTTTCTAAATGTTTGGAAATAAGCAGAACCAATTTGCAACAGTGAGAAATGCCAATGAACCATGAGTACCCATTAGGTATTTTTTATGAAACAACTGGCCAATTGAAGGCAACAGACAAATCCTAACTTCAAGAAAGCAGTGCTTCCACAATTGTGCAGAAGACTGTTCCTTGGTTTCACAGTTCAAGTCCCAGAAAGAAATGCTCAAATCTGTTCAAGGCAGTTTCTCACAGCCTTAGCTGGCAGAAGTTGACTCAGTCCTGTCCATGGGGCTGCACTTCAGCAGACCTGGCAGCCACATGGGTTGCCCTTTAACTGAAATCCAAAACCTTGTGTTCCTGCCTGCACAGGAACCACATGGTGCCATCCAGACTCATGCACTAAGAACACTGCACCAACTGTGACATGCTTGTCTGCTGCTTTTGCAGGCAACACACACAGGCAAATCTAAAAACTACTCAGGAGTCCCTTTAGCAGTGGCTCACATATGAGATGTAGCTAATGAGCCACTTAAGCAAAAACTAGCTGCCATTAAAACCAAGGCTGCCATTAACGCTGTATCTGTATTAAAAGGTAGGACACGAACTTAGTGTCTCTAAGAATGTTCAATTTCTAATAGCGGTTCTTGAATATCATCACCTTGTTAAGTTTGTTTTCTGTAGCTCCAGAAATCTGACTGTAGTATTTCAAAGGCTGTTTTTCCCCCTGAAGTCATTAGAAAAACCAAAGTCACAGTTACACAGCCTCAGAGGGCGACGTGCTGCATGGGTACGTGCTGCATGGGTGAGCTATTGAGTCTTCAAGCGTAACTTCAGTCCGTCAGATTTTCACGTGTTCCCCTGAAGGGATGCACTTCATCATCAGTTCTTTGCACACACAGCTAAAGCGACAGATCAACACTCAAACCCATTCTGGTGCATTATTTCATCATAATGAGCAAACTCAGCAGAGATGCAGAAACAACTCCAGCAGTTCTTGAAAATGGGTATTAGTTGGCATTAACTCTTGCATATCCTGCCTGTAGGTCATCTGGATCTGGTGAAGAGTTTTGCCATTCTGTTACATAATTATTTTGTTCCAGTTTCTCCAGCTTCTTCATCACTAATTCTATGCGACCATTGAACTCCACAAGCTTATTTTTCACCTAGAAAAAAAGAGAAATTAGAGTATTAAAATTAGCAAAAAAAGTCCTAACACTGGATCTTTGAATGACCCACACCCCACTTTAAGTGGCTAAAGAGCAGCTCACTTTCAAGATGGGAAAATACAGAGGGCTTGATCTCTATGCTGCATGTTTAGTATAGACAAAACAAGCACCCAAATCAGAGGGCTGCACTACGAACTGGAGATGGATGAATGTGTGCCAGTATCAGCCCTTCCAGGGGCACAATGGAGATAACATTTAAGGAGATGGAGTTGCAGCAGTTTTACTGTGATGAATCTGATCTTTCCCAGTTAACTCATTACAAGTTTTCACACAGCCAGAGATCTTTGATAATATGTGGACAAACTGTTTCATCATTAGCTTAGGAATACGTGTGGGCATTATGTCTCAAAAAGCAAAGGCCAGATGCTTGAGCTTGTTCTAGTCAAGAAGGAAACTCTCTACAATCACATTAATTTGTGTTTGCAATGAAGTGCTATCATATTTTTACTTCAATCTTGTATTTTTACTAAATCACGTCTCGACTTCAGAAGTTTTACCTGGATAAGATTTTTGCATCTTAGCCTCACCTGACCTGTAAAAACACTGATCGTACAGAAACTGGAAGATGACTTGGAAGAGGACAAAACTTAAGAAATGTCAAAGGCCCATTAAAAGAGAAACTAAAATCTAAAGTCAAACCCCCAAAAAGTAAGGAACAATTAAACACATAAATACTGGGTATGCTGGCTGTCTTCTACACACAATAACTTTATTTGAGCTAAGGGACAGGCAGTTAACTAACGTAACAACTACTCAGGTTCAGATAAGAACATCCAATTTGAGCACCAAAACAGGAGGGAGGTCCTAGAGTTGTCTCTGAAACTACAAATATTGCCATGCTGTTTTGAGCTTACACAGACATAAAAATATAACTCTCTAAAAATCCCTTTCTAAAAAAAAATTTCTATTTTTTAAATTCTTCAACAGTGACAACACAAGTTGTAATACTTAGGCCAAGTCTGTACAAATGATTCTTGGGGTTTTTTTTTCTTTGTAAGGTATAGAGATAAAAGGATAACAAACGGGCCAAAATTCAGCTGGAACTGGGTATGTACTGCAGTTTAGGAGTCTTAGAAAATGTTCCATGTCTCATGCATTGAGTCAGTTATTGTCATATAAGGGCAGCATTTTCTCAATCTTATGCACTTAAAACCCCCACATTTGTATCAATGTTTTTGAATTAATGTCCAAAATTATCAGCATTTTAAAAGTATTTTCCATTAATGTGGATATCTTACTTTCTCCATTTGTTCTTTTAAGGTCACAGCTGGAAAATTCACTTTAGAAGCTTCTATAATCATTTGGCTTTTTAAGAGGTAACTGGAAAACAAAACGGGACAGGGAAAAAAAAAGAGAAGAAAAACTGTTAAAAACCCAGTTATATTATTTAGACAGATGATTTAAGATGATTTTAAAGCAGATTCAAGGTTGTTGCCAAAAGTAATAATTATGAAAATATTCAAAACGTAACAATCGTTTTACTTTGGAATCAAGATCCTCTCATCACCAACTATAAGTAATTTACAGCTTCTATAGTCAAGTCCTCAACCTATCATGGAACCACTTTGATACCTTACATTAGCTACATGAATCTGGAACTGAAGGAGATTTCAGTATTACACACAACTAAAATTAAACTCTTACATTGCACAAGGACACTTAAGAAGTGCAAGGCAATCAAAGGGATTCACATCAACACGAACAATTAGACATCAAGGATATTAAAATCCCACACCATTGTGCTCAGACAAAAGTCAAACCACTTTTGTTAGCTGTAGGCTAGTTGTACAGTAACTTACAACTACCTGTGAAGTCACTGCCCATAAGAATACAGTGTAGTCACTCACCAGATGATGCTGTCCTTGAAGAAACAGAACAAGCCTCGGAGATATGCCAGGTCACTGCCAGAAGAATAAAGAATGAAGCCCAAGGTCAAGCCACATGACCGACAGGTTAATAAATAATAAGCACTAAAAGGAGAAAGGGAAAAATGTTCTTAAACAGAAGTCTTTGAAATCATAGATGCTGTATGTTTGTCAGAGGGCGTAAAATCTTCAGTTCTATCAGGGCAAAGTCCAGGGCATAATAATGCCTCCACCTCAAAAAAAAAAATACCTACAAAAACAACATGACCATAAGAAATTTGCCATGTTGTGAAAGAAGTAATCTCTTGAATAAGTGACATTGCTATTAAGGAAGAGAATGCACATCTTATTATCACAGAGTGGTTTAAACTATACTACTCAAAGATGATTTAACTGATAATGCATGTGCCAGCTGAAAATTCTCTCTATTAAAACACATTATTGCCCCATGCAGAGAGAGGGGCAGGGAAAAAAGTCAAAAAAAGAGCAAGTTTTGTATTGAAGAAGTTCCCATATAGTCCTTATAGTTTGTAAAACAGCCTTTAAACAAGCTACTGATTCCGTAAGCCCCCAGATGACATTTCACGTTCTTCCCATTAGACTGAGTTACCAAACCTTGCTAACTGTACGTTCATGAATGGGCAGTACAAGTTCTTCATTTTCAGTATTAAGAAAAACCAGCTAACCAAAAGCCACCCCTACCCCCTCCCCGAAACCAAACCAAACCAAAAAAACCCCACCAAGCCAAAAAAACCTCAGAGATATTTTAAGTAAGAGACCTTTTAGGGGGGAAGAAAGGGACCTTATATAAGTTAAGCTGCCTTCTACTGCATTGCTCGAATGTTCCTCTCCACCTATAGAGGTTAGAGCAGCACAACTTTTGATTTCAAATGAAAACTACATCCCTACAAAATGTTTCACACATTCAAGTGTGAAACAGGGACAGAAGTCACTTGGGAGTTTGCCAAGCCCCTCAGAACCCCCCGCGCACAAGCCGGAGGAGCTCCCGGTCTTGCCGCAGCCCGGCTTTGCCCGCACGATTTACCGCGGCGGCCACTCTCACGGCAGGCCGATGCCAAGAGCAGGAACTACGGGAGCTACGCACCATCCCAGGAGGGCTCCCTCGAGGCCGACCAACAGAGAATCCTCCCAGGTCACATCGCTGGTGACTTCTGAGGAGAAAGAGAGAGAGACGCGCTGCAGCCAAGAGCCCCCGGACCAACCCCAGCCCGGCCGCCGCCGCCCGCCCCGAACGGGGCAGCGGAGCGACCTCGGCACCCGCCGACCCGACGAGGCACTGACTGAAGCAGATGAGGACGCTGAGCCCCGGCGGCTCTTGCCCGCACAGCTGCAGCGAGTCCCCCAGCACCGTCCAGCAGCCGCGGCAGTGGAACACGGCGCACTCCTCCGGCAGTGGACCCTGCCGCCGCGGCGGCGACGCCGGTGCCGGCGGCAAGGAAGACGACGGCGGCAAGGAAGACGACGGCGGCAAGGAAGACGACGGCGGCAAGGAAGACGACGGCGGCAAGGAAGACGACGGCGGCAAGGAAGACGACGGCGGCGGCGGCGGGATCCAGGCGGTAGAGGCGGGGGCGGGCGCCCGCTCCACCACAATGGACCCGGCGACCTGCGGCTCCTGGAACAGCTGTCGCAGCTGCCGCCGCACCGCCATTTCCTCCCGCCGGGCGTTTGAGCGCGGGGCCCGCCCTCCGAGCCTCGCGATTGGAGGACGGCCCGCGTATCTGCGTTGCCTTTGGTCAGCGGCCGCGTCAATCCTCGCCGCCCGAGGCTATTGGGCAGCGGCCCGCACCGCGCGCGCCTTCCCCTGCCGGGAGCGCCTTTTCGCGGTTGAAAATAAGCACGCGCGGCGGGCTGCGCCGCCATTGGCGGCTCCCTCGCCCCGCCCCCGGGTCCCGCCCCTTTTCCCGGCCCAGCCAATGGGCTGGCGCGGCGGGCCCGTTCGAACGGCGGGGGCGGCGCGGGCGGTGTCGGTTGGCGCGCGGCGGGCAGGGCCGGTCGGTGCTGCTGCCGCTGCTGTCATGGCGCTCGCTTCGCTGCAGCCCCTGGAGGCGCTGAAATACGTCGAGCTCCAGCGCATCGCCAAGGCCGCCGGCCTGAGGGCAAACCTTCGGGTGAGGCGGGGTCGGCTGGGAAGGAGCGGTGCCCGGGAAGCTCCGGGTTCTGGGGTGCCCCCGTGCCCGGCCGTGAGCCGAGGGAACGCGTCCCCGCGGGCGGTGCCCCCTCCCAGGTCTGGAGCGGCGCTGGCAGCGGCACCGGCCGCGCGGTGCGACGGTGGCTCCGCACTGGGGTGCCCCGGGAGGCTGTGCTGACGTCTGGGAGGCGGGCAAGCGCTCGAGGAGGAGGAGGAGTGCAGGGCTCCGGTGCCCCCGGGGAGGCTGCCCGCTCGCCTCCCGGCCCGGCTGTTCCCCCCCGCTGGTGTTCCAGCGCTGTTTGCCTCCATCGTGGGTAGTTGTGGTTGTTTTGTTTGATTTGTTTTGGTTTTTTTTTACGACTCGGAGTGGGAGGAACAGTGACAGCAGGGTACCTTAAGGGAGGAGAGGGCGCGTTTGGCAGTCGAGGTTAAGGGTGAGAGGTTTAAGGACGCCCCAATGTCCTGCCCGGAGCCGCAGGTGCACGCGTGACACGGCCCGGCCTCTCCTGGCAGGCACTGCCAGCAACGGGAGAAGGCATAAAGCCTTAAGGAAAGATCCACACCTTGGGTGGACAAGGCAACTCCCTGTCCTCACAGGACTAAGAATTGTTCTGGGAATGTTAGTTGCGGAGTATTTTGATTGATTTTATGCTGCCCTTTTCAATTAAGTGTTTAAGAGTCTTTCATAGCCTGAATTATCAATGGCGTGTTTTCATTGTTATTTTATTAGTATTACTGCTGATGTATGCGAGGGATGAAAAGAATGTTTTGCATGTAGCATGTCCAAGACAGAAGGAATTGCAGAAATTTGATGCAATTTTAATTCAAGTTCAGCTGCACTGTGGGGCTTAGAACAGTTTGTCTCATTCATTGAACGATTAACCTTCTGAAAAATAGACAGATCAGAAGAAACCCAGTCAGGGAAATTTGCCTTTGTGCCTCTGGAGAATATGCTACATATTAATCTGTGGCCTTCAGCACTTTATTTAATTGACTGACTCGAATGACGTCCTAGGCATGTCTTATTCTGTTGGATTCAGGAAATGTTCTGCTTGTTTGTTGGATCAGTTTATAGGAGGCTGGTTGGGCTTACAGAGTTCTTCAATGACTTAATGGACTGTTTGGTTCATGTGGTGTTTTGATTTCTCTTCAGGCAGACAAATTGTTGGAATCATTGAAGCAACACTTTGAAGGGACAAAAGAAGAAAGTGAAAATATGGTAATAGATAATAAATCAGCCGTTTGCTTTTAGGAAGTATAATCCTTAATTTGTAACCAATTGAGCGGGGCACGTGCTGAAGGGTGTTTTTGACCATGATGGGAACTGTAATAGAAATACCTTTTTCTTCTCAGTGCCCTTAGTTTAAAGCACTCATGTACTGATAGACATAGATATGCTAATGTTAGCTTTGCATTGGCCTCCTCTATGACTGAAAGCTGATTTCCTTTCAGCTGCCAAAATTAACAATATATTTTTCAGCATCAGTACAAAACTCTTCTCTGTGAACACTAACATTTAATTTCCACTGAACAAATATTAATTCTTGCCTGTGTGGCTCCAGACACTATTCAGTATCAAATATAAAAATACTTTATTATTTTGCATGCTTAGATGAAGGGGACTAGATGCTAATTGGAAAGCATTTTGCATCTACTACAATTTACTTACACTAGCACTATAATGAAAGCAATACAGTTGTGCTACTTCCTTTATTTGTTTCTTGTGTATTGTTTTCTTAACTTTAAAAAAGTGTTCTCTGTAAGCTGAATTATTTTGCTGAGTGTGGTAACGTTTTTGAAGTTTTTGATAAAAAGTAATTTGTTATCTGCTTTTTCTAAAATACATCTTCCTTGAAGTGCATCTCCTAAAAATCTTCTTTAAAGGTTTGAGGAACTGGTGTAAACCTTGTCAGCTTTAAAAAAATTTTTACAAGCATGAAAGGAGTCCTGTTTTTATTGGTGAAGAGTATTCCACAAATGTGGGAGGGTCATGGCATCATGCAAGTTAGATTTCAAATATAAAGTATTAAGCCTTTATAATCTTATTAAAATGAAATATGATAAAACAATAATAGGAATTGTATTTAAAGTCTCCAAACAAGGAGCTTTGATGCTTAGGGGAATCTAGATAGTGCCTGTTTCTTGATTACTACACTGCTAAATGGCATGCTACTGTTTTTCCTCTGTATGAAATACTTTTTTAATAATGCAATTGAAACTGTCCCTGGAGTACTTAACTTATGTTTGTGTCGGGTATCTTCTGATTATAGTATTTTTCTGCTACAGGATCCTGTAAAGAGTGCATCTGCTTCCATTAAATCGGATGAACTGAGCAATCAGGAGGAAATGATGTCTGATTCAGGGTCTTTTATTACAAAAAGACGTGGTAAAGAAAAGAAAATAACCAGAAAAAAGAGGAACTCCCATGAGGAAATGAATACCAATGAAGAAAAGCCAGTGCTTTCTGATGAGAAAGAGGTAATTTGCATTGCATGCTTTTGTGTGCTGACTGTCCTCCCTTCCTCTGAGCATAATTTAAGCACAACTTGATTTCTTTTCTATCACCACTTGTAGATGGTATATGTTTATATGTGTGTCTTTGGGTGTGTATACACATGTATAAAAATTCATATGCAAACATTCTGGTACTGGTCTTTTGTACTTTGTAGCACTGACTTTTGTCTATCTTAACTATGTGCTATCCCATAATAAACAGACATTACATGCTAGTCATTGCTTCAAGAAAATAAATTCCTCTAAGAAATATACAATTCCAAACACTTTATCTGCTTTCTCTAGTTCACTGTAGTATTCTGAATCTTAGGCTAGTTTCAGAATTTATCTAAAATAAGGCTGTTCTCGCTTTTTTGATACAGAAAAAATCATTAGAAGTCACACGATTGCCTAAACATCATAATTTTTCTATTGTGAGGGTTGTATCACTGAGGGAGAGAAAGTTTCAAGGTGAGGTGGAGGCAGAATTTTTCTTTCTAGAGTTACAAGATGTAGGTAAGCTAAGAACTGTTTGAAAGACTTACTCAGGTAGAGGAGGGAAATGAGAAAATGAAGAATGTTAGTCTGTTAGTGTTAGAGATGTACAGTATACAAAGATACAACAGTAAAAAGTAACATCCTCAGTGAATTTATTTTTACTTGCAAATAATTAACTTTTATGAATAAAGGCAATTTTATACTAAAATGTTAGAGCTGTGCAGTTAAAAGCTTTATAATATATCAAAGTTTGTGAAGTAACAGGGTAAGTATTTCACAAGTTAATTCAGTTTGGACTTCAGAAAATCTCTTGCTCAATCTCCCAATGAAAGCAGACTCAGCTATAAGGTTAGACCACAGTGCTTTAGGCTTTATCCAATCTGATATTGAAAACCCTTGAGGATGAAGGCTATGCACCTCTCTGGGCAATCTGTTGCACTGACTCACTGTTCTCAGAACAACAGCCTTTCTTTATAGCCACTTGGAACAAACTGGTTAAACAAAGTATGTTTAAATTGCAGGTGCATTCTGAAATGGAAGAAAATGAAGTGCCTCAGGGTGAGCACAAAAAGGGACAGAATGTATTACAAAACAAGAAGCAAATAGCTGAAGAGAGGGCTATTGAGAATCCAGGGATGGGTACTGGACAGAAAAAACAAGTAGAGAAGACTTCTACTAAAAGCAGGGCAGAACAACGTAAGTAGAAAATTTGGAAAAAGTAACTTCAATTTGTGCTACTTCAAATAACCAAAAGGGACATTTTATTGCGTCTTCAAGGATTTTTGTGGCACGTCTGTTGATCACTACCTTGTTTTGGGGATACCAGAAGAAAATCAGGCTGCTTTGAGTTTGTGTTACTTGTTTAACATATTGTAACACAAATCCACAAATTCTGCAGTGTAGGAATTTTGCCAACTTCAGAACTTTGACTTCAGAACTCTTGTTTTCAGTGAAGGAGTTCTCAGAGATCTGGGTATATTTGAGTTTTACACTTCCAAAAGGATCAGTGCCTTTTGGAATACTCTTGAGGTGTTAGTTGGATTTTTAAGAAGTGGCAAGAAAGGGAGGACTTGCTTCCTCATGCTTCATTTATCTTTTTCTACAGGTGAACAGTTTTATCTTTTTCTTTCCAGGAGTAAAATTAGCAGAAAATAACAGAGACAGAATCCTTTATAATTTGTTTGAACTACCTAAGAGTGTCTGAATATATTCCAGTGGATCACTTTTTCATCTGGTGGTGTTTTTAGTCCTTCAAACATGATGCCACTGAAAATATGAATTAATTTATCCCCCACTCCTTTGTGTATGCAGCTGACATGAAGAGATGACTTTGCCTACCCAATCTGATTAATTCTTGGTATTGTGGGTCTGTCAAGTAAAATGCACACCTGCATTTGCTCTGTTAGGCTCAGTGTTTGTAGTCTGTAAGTTTTATTATGGATATTCTTGTTGTTCCATAGAATTTACAAGGACAATCTTATGGGAGACCACCAATAATTTTGAACTAACTCAAAAATCTGTGATTTTCTATGAAGGTTGTTTTTTTAAAAAGAAAAGCAAGAGAGTATGTGGGGGATGCTTGGGTTGAGGCAGCACTCATCCTGACAGTTGGAACAGTGCTCATCTCTTCCTATAGCTGTAGTAACAAGTGTCTGCATTTAATATTGACAAGTTGATTTTTCAACCATTAGTTTTAACTGCACGCCCTTACTTGTTTCCAATAAGTATTCCAATAAGGATTTCTTTCAATATATTAAGGTCATCTAAGTTTACTTCTGAGGGGATGTGAATGAACAGAAAAGCAAATGTTTGGTTTTGATATGAATGAACTTGATATAAAGTCTTTACCTGATTTTTTTCTTAAGAAAATTAATCATTAAAATGTAAACATGAGCTTGTTACTGTACCTGAGAGCAAAGGTGACAAAAACAACTTGGACTCTCTGTATGTAAATAAGGCAGTGGCAGAAAAGTTGGTCAAAAGGTATTTCTTCTTTGTTACCAGCATTTAAAAAACACAGATCAAGGCCTGTGAATTTAAAGTCTGCTTTGCTTACCACAAGCACAGTTCTCTTGTTAACTTTTCCTGAAAAATATTTTACTACCTATCGTAAGATACTAGCCTAATATGACTTTAGGGTTCATGCTGGGCTTGAGGTTTTACAAGATATGTTATTATTGACAAACGAATTAAAACACTTTTGAGAGACTTAGAACATATCTATTCCAGCTGGTTTTATTTCTCAAAACCTAAACCCTCGAGGAGATAAAATGTGTTTTGAAACAAATATTGGAACACTATTTAAAACCACTGTGATTACTTTAAATCATCTTCCAGGAGTTCTAATGCTTTTGTCTAATCTTACTGTACCAGGTGATGCTCATCCTGCAGGAGGGAAGATTCCTCTACGGGTAGGCCGTGCATCTAGGTCTGCAAGAACAGGAACAACAGCTACTACACCAAGTAAGATAACCTACCATCTTTAGAAATAGATGTGTTTTCTCTGTGTAAAGGGAGACTTGACTTAGTTCTTCACAACTCAAATTTCTATTCCTGTTCAAAGAAGAGAATATTCTCTCTTTAAAAAGCAAGCAAGCAAAAAATATTTCCCAAAGGTTACATTTCAAGGTACATATTCCAGCTTGTAAATTCATAGTAGTAAATGACTGGCATGTATGTTAAAAAACTGGTTTATTGAACATTTTGGTGACTTTTGGATACAATACTTGCAATTAGTGATTTTTCAAAGAACAGGAACACATTACTGTTACTCCTGCTTGTTTAGTTTTCACTTTATAAATACTATGGTTGTGCTGTACTACTATACATTAGCTCATGTTCATCACTTCTTAAAATGCATTAAATAATCTCAAATGCAGAAGTATTTATTGTTTTCTTTAACTGCAGAATTTGGGGGTTGGGTTAGATGATCTTTAAAGATCCCTTCCAACCCAAACCATGGTTCTATAATCCTCCAGATTACCAGGTAGCTGGCCATGTAGCTGGTGAAATAGATTCTTTTGGTCCTGTTTGGTCAGCTGTGTCTACAGCCTTTAATTAGAGGGATGCAGTGTTTTCTTTGAGGCCATAACAATAGGTGTCACAACATTCTCCTATGAAGTATTAAACTTCCTTAGGACCATATCAGATCTGTGAATCTTCTTATTTTTGGAACTTCTTAGACTTTAAAAAGTTGCACGAGGCTCAGTTCAAGAAAATGGAATCTATTGCTGACTACATCGAGAGGAAAAAAAAACTGAATGAAAATTGCAGCACAGTTAAGGTAAGAGATAACACAGGAGGATACCCATTGTTGGCATATTCATTTATTTCCAGGGCCTGTCTGTAAAAGTCTTTTCAGGTCTCTTTAGATCAGTGAGTAGCTGGTCATGTGAACATGCAGTGTAATGTTATAACCAATGTAATTTAACTGTAGTCCTACATAACTAGTTATATAGTTATTTGTATATAACTTATGTAACTATACAAGTTTTTACATGTTAACAGTGTACAGCTGTAGAAACCAACAACTAACTTGTTGGTTTTGAGTGAAAATAATTGTCACAATTACTTTTGTGAAAGATCTCCTGGAACTTTTGTTTACAGCTGTTGAATTGCTGTAGAACTTAAGCAAGGGATAGGTTATTTTTCAAAGAGCAGGAATGAAATATTAAGTTTCTCTTCTGTGCCTGAACTATCATCCAATGGCTGCATATGACTCTCCTTTAAAATACATGCAGTATATGTTCTCAGTTCCTGTATTTCACCCTCACGTGGGTGCAAGCTGCTAACAGGGCCTCTCACAAAGTGCAGTAGAGCCTAAAAAAGTGACAGTAATGTGTCAATGAATGTATGAATGAGTACGTCAATGGCCTTAGAATTGTTCAGGTTGGTTACTCTAGCACTGCCAGGTCCATATCAAACAGTCACAATGAATCAAACTCCTGAAGACTACATTTATTTTTTTAATGACATATATTGCATCATTGTGTACTTCAGACAAATTACTATTGGCAGGTGCCAATGGTCAGAAAATCAATTCTCTTAAGAGTATCAGAAAAAGACACTCCACATTCTAAGGTATGTGTTGTCAGGTCAGTTTAATAATAATAAAAAAACTATTTACATTTAAAATAAGCTTTTAAAGAGGAAAAATAGAAGGGAGAAAACTTGAAGAGGCCATATGCTTCTGATGCACTGTTTGTTTTCCTTTCTTCTTGCCTGCTTTGTAGATAATTTTTCAGCAGAGTCTGGTAACTCAGAATTTGCTTTTCCCTAGAAACAAGCCAGTGGCAAAAGATTTTTATTCAGCCCAAATCCAGAAAGAGGCAGATTCTCCAACACCTGCACTCCTAGTAACCTCCGGCGCTCACCACGCAGTTCTCTGAATGCTGCTAATCGGAGTATTTTATCCCAGAGATCTTCATTTAATCCTTCTGTACTTTCAACATCCAAAATGAATGTCAGGTAAAAAGAACAAACCAAAGCTACCAGCAAGCCATTTGATATGATACACGTGAAATAATCAACACTGACAGAGATTTTACTACATCATTTCTCTTCCAAACATGAACTATGCAAGACTAATTCTGATTACTAACTTCCAGCCTGGCTTTGTAGCTGGTTTAAGCCTTACTGCTCTGTTACTATCTTCTTTCTTCATTTTTATGTCTGTTAGAGGAATCTCAAATCCTGGCTTTCATTTTGCTAAACTGCTCAAGCCAATTATTTTTCTTCCCTTACTGTGTTAGGTTTTCCATTTTGCCAGGCAACCTAATAGTTTCTGTTTATCTGAATTAATTTATCTTTAAAATTTTTTAATCAGAACTCTATTCAGTATTCCAGGTAAGTCTTGCAATGGACTCATCATTTGGGGTTTTTAGGTACTTTCTTCCTTTTGTCCTATACTTCCCCTCCCCTTCAGGTCACAGCAGGGGTCTTCTTGTGATTGACTACTATAAGCAGATTGTTTCTAGCAGATGGGAACCAAGCTGACACCAGAAAGTCATGAGGAATTGCTAAATGAATGAACTCATACTCAATGCTATTATACCTCATCTTATTTCTTTTTAGAATACCATGTGTATGTCATCATTCCTCCACAGTAATCTAATTCTCTATTAGTGTTAATACTTCCTGAACTTCTGTTATCAGTACATTTTATTAGCTTATTAATAATTTCCCTAAAGTCTTGATCAAGAAACCTTTTAAAAGAAGGAATTGAAAGGGCAGTCCTTATGGTATCCTATTGATAAATGTCCTTTTGCTTGGATTTCTTTGTAGTGAAAGCCCTTATTTCTACTATTTCTTTGTTGACTTCTAACTATCATACCAATTTTGACTTTAATCAGTTTACTAAAGTTTCCACAGGGACTGAAGTTCTGATTAGACATTCTCCCTTTGCTAACAATTTACGGTTGTTTGCAGGCCTTGGTTGTGTTACTTTCTCTGATGACCTTCACTTTTCAACTTTTGCGTGCCAAGACCATGGCTGCTGGGGCTTTTTTTTGTTCCTGAATAAAGTGTGTGTGGGATTGTTGTTCTTAAGTCAGATAATGCAACTTCTCATACTGGTATCTGATAATATATAATTATGTCACTTTGGAATGCAGGTCTTTTGCTGTTCAAAGGTCAAAATCAAGTTTACAAACTTAGTGGCTTTGTTTTTACTTTAAAAGTCCTCTTTTTGATTTCAATAGATAACAAATGAAAAAAATACACTGCCCCTATTGTCCTCTTGGATGAGCTTGGATGTCTCCACTGCACCCCTTATTGATTCCTAGCAATATGTAAACCAAAACATTACTTTTAGAATTTGCTTCCATTCCACTGGTCCAAATTTGCACCGTGATGGATCTTGCAAGTTGTACTTCATCATAAACTTGCTTGCCCATAAAAACATAGCTTTCCTCAACATTTACTCCGTCTTTCTGAATCTTGCAAGCTTATAGCTTATTCTTAGTACCTTTTTGATGTGGATGTTACTTCATTCAAGATTTTGAATTTTATGCATGTACTCACAAGTATCCCTAAAAAATGTGCATATACACACATACATACAGAATGTGCGTGTGTCTTGGAATGCAGGTAACTTGGGTGTTTAAAAATTTCCAGCTTCTTCCTCTTGTAGCTCTTCGAGGTCTAGCATTCTGATAGTTAATTGGCTTTCAGTTTTTCTTAATCTGAATTTTAAAACTAACGAAATATGCAGACTCCAGAATACAGAATCCAGATCTAAAGTAAATCATATCTGTTGGTGAATAAATCTACTTGCTTATTGCATCCAAATATATTTGCTTTCCAAAATAAAAAAGAAGTCTGTTCTTTGTAGTTTGTCATATTACTTACTGCTGTTGATGCTGGCTCAGAACTTAATGTTATACCAACAACGTATTTTAGTGCAGTTTTTGCATAAGCTGTGAACATCTTTCACACAGTAGATCTTTCTACCTGTAATTAATAAAAGTAGAATGCAGAACCTTCTGTATTTTGGCAGATGGCTTACATTCCTTGTAGGTGACTAAATTTGTCTTCATGTTTCTAATAACTTTCAGGTTCTCAGAAGCCACAAAAGATAATGAGCACAAACGCTCTCTTATCAAGACTCCATCTAGAATGTCTCCATACATGGAGGAGATCTGCACACCTGACACTCAAAAGAGCTGCAAATGTATAAGTCAGAAGAACAGTAAGGGAAATGCAAGAAATAATGATCTGACTGCATCAAAGGGTAAAGTGGATGGTGAATATTTGGCTCTTTCAGATCAAGACTTTTGTCTTACTAAATTATAAGTTTTTAACAACAAATGTCATGTAGACCCAGGTTTTAATTTAAATCTCTAATTTACAACTGGTTCTTCAGAACTGCAGTAGTTTCTTTGTTTTCCAGTGGTTTGAATAGAATGTTTAGGTGCCATGTCTTAAACATATGGTACCTAGCTACCTACAGAAAAGAGGGCAGAAAATCTTCTAGCCCTTTAGGGACTACATAGCAAAAGATTCATATAGCAGATACAGGGACACCCTGTCTGCAGTGAGAGGAATTCCTGATACTTTCTCAGAGGTCTCACTCTCCTTGTGGGGTTAAGCACGCATCAGGCTTCTAGCTGTGCTTTAGTACAACCTGTTATCAGCCTCAGCACCCTGATCAACTCAGGAACTAAAATTAAGAAAAATCAGAAGTCTTCTGATTACTAATGATCTCTGCAGCAGCACAACAGCTCTGCTATCCAGCCATTGACACCCTTAGCATCACAGGGATATTTGCACAGGTCAAGAACCCAGAGCTGCCTGGTTTGCTGTATAATAGTGATGTTTTTAAGGGGCAAGCTAAGTTCCATGCTAATCTGAAGCTGGCCTGTTCCAAAAGAATGCTTCTTTGTTTAATGTGAAAAACCACTTGGTTCCAAAATCATAGAGAAACACAACTTGGTTTGAAGGACTAGAAAAACACATGAAGCTGTATGTGCTCTTCCATAGTATAATCACAGCTAAAGCGCCAGTACTCTACAACTTTTGCCCTCTCCAGACCTGGAAGCTCCCCATTTCAAGTGAGCTTTGTTTGTGCAATTCTATCTTTAGAGGTGTCAGCAGGGGCATTTAATGGCTCTTTGGTCTTGATAATTGTAGTGTGGTCTTCACAGGCACTTTCCAACTTTCTGTGTACATTGATGCTCTTGCAACTCTAATTATGGTATCTTGATGCCTTTTGTAGTTCTTACCCCCTTCAAGTTTGGTGCTCAACCTGCAGAACCCACAAGTGGAAAGAAGACATTTGATCTCAAAGCAAGTCTCTCTCGGCCACTTCGGTATCAGCCACATAAAGGTACGTTGAGCCTGTGCAGTCTGCGTTGCTCACACCCCTTACACCCCCCTGTTCCTACAGGGGCGCATTGATACAAACAGCAATAGTGAAGTTTGCAGTCTCCTTTCCTGCCCCTTTTCCTTTCTCTCTGGGTTCCCACATAGTATGCTTTAAATTTCTTCACAGTATATACTTTAAGAACCTCCCACTGAAGATTAAGATTTTATGACCAGCAGCCCATAAATACAAGAATAAATATCCTTGTATTCCATTAAATAGATGTATGTACAGGAAATATGAAATATTTCTTACACAGTGAGGTGGATTTTTTTAATCTCATGTGAGAAGCTGAACTTTGCATGCTGAGTGTTACTTCTAAGTACCTGTTACTACTTACAGAAGAACTACTTGTAGGGAATGGGCTGGTGAATCTGATAATACAGCTTGAAGAGGCATTTCATCTTAAAGACCATCAGCAAGTAACAGACTAGCTAGGATAAATTCATGGTAAGAATTACTGAACTAGTCTCTCTTTTTGCTCCTAAATTGTAGGACGACTAAAGCCATGGGGAGAATTTAAAGAAAATGCTGTTCTCAGTAAGTCTGGTGGTAGCAATATCTCTTCACGTAAGAAAGATTACAAACAGCCACATCTCCAGACAAGGTTAGTATACCACTAGTCTTTTTATGAATAGGGTTACTTAAAATAATATGATGATTCATTCTTCTTTTTAGGATTTAAATGTAATTTGGGAAAGAATACTTTTTTTGTATTGAAGCTATTTCTCCTTCCAATGACTGCTGAATTTCAGGAAAGCCAACAGGAAAGGCTGCTCTGAATTTGTTAAACTTTTTTTCCATGAAAGGTATCAGTTTCACAATTTGGAGATTTACCTTCATCTTGGAAGAAGCTGTCAATATTGACATGCTGTTACCTTGTGTGTTAGACCTGTATGTCTGAGCAGAAGTATGTTTGAATTCAGTCCATAATGGTACTGTTATCTCTGCCTATGGCAAAGGCAGTACGCTGATTAAATGGGTGTTAAGTTGTGGTCAGCTTCAGATTCCTTTGGTTGCTTGTGTCTCTACCTTTAATATAACTTGATATGGTCTCTTTTTTTTTTTTTTTTTTTCCCCCCCTCCAGGGAAGAAAGGCGTGAGACACTTGAGCAAGACAGAAAAAAGAAAAAGGCTCATGCTCTTGGAAAACGTAGAGGCCTATCTGTGTGTTAGGACAAATAAGAAGTCCTAACTAAGACATCACTGTAAATACTGTTCCTGTCATGTAAAGGCTTGTGCTGTCTGTGTATGGTTCAGGTTGCTATTAGCTAGTGGAATCCAGAGAGCAATTAAGGAGACCTTGTAATGTGCCCTGAGCATAATGTTTCTTTGATCAACTTCTCCACTGAGATGAGAGTTCCAAACTTTCAGGGGCTTAGAATTCTCTTGTTGCTTCATAATGTTTTCATTTAACTAATTTACTTGACTAAAATATGTTCAAGAAGAATATACAAGCGGAAAAAAGATGCTCAAGAAGCCTCCTTGCAACTTAGGATAGACTTGCGCATCAGAATGCACTTGTTGTGTGCTAGAATGCAGGCTTTGAACAGCAAGCTTCAAAATGTTCCACAATATTCAAAATGACAAGAGCTAGAAGTACCTGCTTGCCCTGTTCTCCAGATCAATCCTTAAATTCTCTAAATTGCAGTAAGTATTCAGCATTTCTAATTGCATGCTTATGACATAGTAGGGAATTTCAAAGAGAGGAGAAAGCATGCAAGCTCTCTGGAAAACGAAAAGCTTACAGCATAACATAATTGTAAACTACCTTTTAAAAAAAAAAAGTCACAACTGAATTTACAAATTACCAACTTTGATGCTTTGAGCAGTTAAGATTTTGTTCCTTTCTATGGTAAATAGCAGATGTTAACAAAATTCTCTTGCTTTTCATCTCCAAGATGCTTAAAAGAGGTTAGAGTAGTGTTGAGGCACATTCAATACTTTGGTTTTAAAAGCAGTTGTTATTTTTACATTAAAAAATACATAGAAAAGTTGTCTGGATTTGTTAGGGATAGAACTAGAAAGGTAATTTAGCAGTTGTAATCTCAGCTGTTGAGCAAATACATGTTTCACCGAATTTAGTGTCCTATCAAATATATGTTGCAATGTCAAGAACAAGCTATTTCTTTTATAAACTGAATGGGGAAAATAAATATTTTGTATCTCTCCTGTTTATCAGTGGCTTTATCATTTAGTATACTATGTATAACTGCTTCCTTACTGTAGCACTCTTTTTGTTCACACTTGTATTTACTACTGTGTTTTCCTGTGCCAAGTTTTCCTCACAAACTCACCTGCCTGCCACTCCATGAAAGATCTTTGCTCTGGTATCTTTAGAAATAATAACCCTCATCCTTCTGCACTTAAGCTGTTGAATTGATAGTACAAGATCCTGTTTCAGCTTGCTTCATTGTGGTCTCTTCCATATAAAATACAGGTACATTTAATATTTCTAAAGTATACTTAAGCAAGGTCACTGTGGAGCAGGTCAGTGCTTTGATTACCTAAATTTGACAGCTGAAACATACACTTTACAAAGCAAGTGCTGACTGGTTATCTTGAATTACTGAAAACTGGAGTTCTCTGAAAAAGGGAGGTGTTGAGCTTCTGTGCCACCAGTTGAGGCTGTGATTTCTTACAACACAGCTGAGTTAGGCTAACTGCACACAGCAAAAGTGGGATCTGCTCTGCCCTGTAATGGTGCTAAGTAAGCCACGCTGTGCCTCCTCAGGGAGCAGACAGAGCTGGGCTTTTCCTTCCACCCCTTCTTTGGAGCATTACTTCTTTCCAACAACTTTAGCTCTGCAACATTGTAGGACTATGCTCAACAGCTTTAAAGGAAAAGTCAAGCCTGCTGCATAGCTCTTATTTCCACCTTGGCAGTGGCAGCTTTTTCTTTTTTTAGCTATCCAGAGGAGCCAAAATGAAAGGTTGAAATACTTCTGCCTTTTCCACTTTAGGTGCTGCTCTTTGTAAATTTCAGTAGCTGAGTCACACTTAAGCACCAGTCCTCAGGGTATTAAATCTCATACTCTTTTCAGTATAAAACTGTTAAAAGTGTTTTACAACTGTCACCAAACCACATAATGCAGAAAATGAAAGTGATGTACAAAAAAGAACAAAAAACTCATGAAATGCTTTTATTTCAGTAAAGGTCAGGACATAAGCCAAAACTTACCTAGGGAAGAGTTACTACTTTGTAAGAACATCACAGCTCCTCTAAGGCTATGTTGCAGTCCATGTATGTACAGTCTCTCCAGGATTCTGTCTCTGAGAGTTCAAAGATGCCAGTGCTGTCACGCTTCATGCACTTATCTCTTTAATGTTTACACAGGCTCTTCAAGTTGTTAAAAGCCACATGTTAAGAAGTATTTTATAAAAATAAACCAAGTATTTAAAGAATTTATAAAGGACACCAGCCCAACTTAGACTGGAGTGTTCTTGTCATATGTTTCATAGGCGAACTCTTCTCTATGAGCTCTGTCCTTTAGCAGACCAATAAAATCAATCTCCAGCTGGAATGGACCATCTACTTTATCTCCAATGGTGAATCCAAGGGTTCTAATCTAATTAAAAGACACATAGAGGTAGAACAGTATTTATAACATTACAATCAAACTCAGTTATATCTCCCACTTCTACATTTTATGTACCATTCACAGCCATCTACTTTAAGCTGGTGTTTGTTCAAAATGCAGCAGCATTTCTCAAGGCTTGAACACTTCACTATCCCATTTTCAATACACACCCCAGAGGGAAATTACTCCACATTTGCCTTTCTACCACTGTGTTAATAAACCCTTGATTTAAAATGGCCGGAGCCTAAAGCAACACTGCTACTTTTATCCTTCATGTTTTGTGTACAGCCACTGTCACCACAATTGGGTTTCTAAACACATTTTCATAAAGTCAAAATTCTTTCATGAATAGGAAAAACAAAGATGTAATTAAGGATGGAAGGGATCAGTCGAGATTGTGATACACCATGTACTCTGTGAAAACACCAAATCAGACATTTTAAAACTTAATTTTAAGTTGGCATGAGACTTAATTACTGAGTTTAATAGTAAGACAAGGTTCTTAACCATTGTTTTCCATTTAGAATAATGTTCTTATATATAAGAACAAATCTGTGTGGCTCAGGCATGCTTTCTATTAGCCTGTGGCTTGCCCAAATACTCTCTCAGCTCTCACATGTTACAAAACACTTCCACTGTTAACAGCTTAGTTGAGTCACCAGTGCAGGCCACCGCATGAACTCAAGCTGCCCCAAAGCCCTGCTGAAAGTGCAGGTCTGAGTGGTGCCCATGATTTTTAGGACTGCTGTAAGTTCGGGAAAATAATGCCTAGGATGTGTCAGATGAGTAAATGTCTAAATAAATACTGCAAATGTATACTAAATAAATAACAGAACAACGCTAGATAAATGCATTGACACTCCTCTGGATCATTCTAATGCTTTCAATGCTATATCCCCTTCCCCAGCAGCAAGCTCTACAAGCAGCCCCTTGGCTTTTGGAGCCCGGACAGTTTTTAAAGCTCCTTTCTTCCAAATCACATTGTTACGGATACCTACGGGAGTCACCCAAACTCTCTGCTCTAAAGAATCTATTCCTTTGTAAGCCCTAGACACACTGACTGTTTCCTGCCTTTTTTATTCCTATTTAATAATTACTTCCTGCCTTTCCAGGTTCCTAGGAAAACATACATTAGTACCATGAAGGCCATTCATTTAAGAGCTGGACTTGATGGTCCCTGTGGGTCCCTTCCAACTCTGAATATTGTGTGTGTGACCAAGACATTTTATTAAGATTTCTTAAACTGCCTTCACACTGCTTCCCTGATTTTTGGGTTTCTTTAAAATATGTTTGTAAAATTACACTGCAAGTACATAACTTTTACTGTCAAATGCTACACATAAGATAACCATCAACAAAACTTCAGTGGAGGATGCTTAGATCAAGTACTATTTGTCCCTTTAACTCCTAGTAAATATTTTTAAATACCCCAAATATGACTTTATGTTTTCATTTACCACATATGAGAACAAGTACCTTATAACAAGATGAGGCCCTTCAATTTCAAATAACAAACATTAGAGAATTTGTAAATTATCTATATCAGGCCAATATGATCTTGAAGGAAACTCTGAATTTCTTACAGAGCAGTTGTGTGTTCTTTATACTGCTTTTTCAATTGAAATTTCAAAAAAAGCCTATAGAAAACTTGCCTTGTCTAACCAGACAGGATGCTGGTTATCCTGGACTCTTCCCCGACTGGAGAGAAAGAATTTGGAGAATGGAATCTGACATAAACAAAACAAAATCAGACTTTAGTGTAACCAGTATATAAAATAGAAACTTAGGGAAAAGAAAATAAGCATGTGTTAGTAAAGTAACACTGCGCTATATCTGGTACTAGCATTAGTTGGGTTTATAAAACTGGCACAAAGAAACAACCCACGTTAACCCTTTCAGCTGGCTACTCACAGCCAGCTCCAGGCCCACCCTGTGGTGTGGTGGCTGCAGCCATCACACAGGGGCGTTACCCTGTTGGGACACAACGAAACACTGCAGCACAGAAAGTGGCTGTCTACACTCAGAATATCTCCTTCCAATAACATGAAAACATCAACCAGAAATTACTGCAAAGCCTAGCATGTGTACATACTGACAGCTTGTCTGTACCTAGGATGTGGATTTCACAGTGCAAACTTCGTACTCAGACATCAGTATCTCTAGGAAAGCACTTCAGGATAATGTAACAATTTCTTTGAAAGCAGTGGGAGCAAGAAAGTAGGGCTGGCTGGTGGCTGGTGAGAGGAAAACATCCAAGCCAGCAATGACACACCGACTTTCATCCTCCTGGCTCCTCATCTGTGAAACACAGGCTGTTCCCACGATTGGACAATGGTATCATGAAACAGTCAACACCAATTTGTAAGGATGTGCAAACCTCCTTATCATTGTCATCAGACAATTACAAAAGGTCCCCAAGTTGCATCAGAAGAGCCACAACTCACACTTCTTAAAAACATTATTTTGTGTCACAGAATCAAGGGTCACAAATGACAAACCCCAACTCCTGAGTCTGACTGACTCCAGAGAGGCTGGGAGTTAAGCAAATCCTGTTGCATGGAACAAATCCTACATCGGCCTACACCCATGTGTATTAGAGATAAAACGGTTATCACAGAGAATATTTATGGGAACACCTGCTAAGTTTCAATTGCTGTATCTATCCCATTACTCCAGTAAGAGCCAACAGTAGGCATTAAGGGGAACAGATGGTGGATCAATTCTTTAACACAATTGACACAGTGTGCCCTCCCCCAGTCCAGTTTTGGGAACTCCCAAGCCAAAAGTACGTCTTGTATAAAGAAAACATCGAGTGGACAGCAATTGAAACAAACTGTGAATGCTGAAAGAATTCCCCTTCCCATGTTTTGGCCAGGACCCCAAGAGTGTCATTAGTTTGAAAGATTCATTAGTTAACCTTTATTTCCTCCCAGTATGGGCCTCCTCTGGTGAACATGAAGTAGCTGTAGAGGTCATCCTTTTGGTGAGAGAAGTAAGGATCTGTATAAATGTTTACCATCCAAGGTCTGCCATCACCACGGACACGTAAATACAGACTGTTGAAGTTTGACCAGTCATAATACTTCTTCCTGTTAAAAGATCCCTACAAATTATTAATAAACAGAATTATTTCTCCGTAATAAAGGGACACTTTCATTATGAGGAACAAAGCATTGTTGCTTTGATCACTGCCCTTGTTATTATGTCAGATAGTATTTACTGTAACATAGTGAACACAGCTACACTGTCATCATCCTGGCTGCTGAGTTCACTGAATTTCCTTCATCAGTACATTAGAGACCAAAAACTGCAATATTGCCACTCTGAGGACTCACACTCATTATAAGGCACAATCTTCTAAGTATGAGAAATCAGACCTCCTTCCTAAAGACTGAATTCCTTACCAGGCAAGTACACAAATGCCATGGTGATGGACCAGTACTTATGTAGTTCATTAAGTTTAATATTCTGTGCTCAGTTCTACATAATTGAGAAGTGATGACAGGGAATTGAAGCAGTGAAATAATTATCCCCTTTGATAACTTCCCAGTTGAAGACTAACAAACACTGGGAGCATTTAATGTTTTCCAACATTTTTTTTCCATTAACTGTGTAAAATAATAAGATTGCAATCATGTCTAAATCTTTACTGCATTTTTTCCAAAGATCTGAAAAATCCTGATGTTGTCATTTGCATGATGGCATATCCAAGAGTCTTCAGAGAACTACACTGAGGTCACTCAGAGCAATGAGGGGCAGGGGTCAGGGTTATTGGTCAGAACTGCCAAGAAGTCAAAATTAGCACCAAAAATTCAGATATTTCCCCTTTATTTTACAGCACTACTACAATTACCTATCAGCTATCCTTCTACCAACTCATCTTGTAGGTAACAGAACAAGTAGATCATCAATATATTAATATAAGGTGTGTAGCTACTTGATTTTATGGTTTTAACAGTTTTGAGCCTTTCTACTTAACTAAAGATGGACTGATACATTCCACTTCTTCAGAATTAGGAGGTGAAAGTTTGAGTCACATTTGCACAAGTCAGTAGCAGTCCTGAGAGTTTAACTCAGGCAACACTCCACTTGCTGTTCCACTCATCTGATCCAATGCCACCATTTTAATCAGTGTTCATGTGCCTCTCATTAACCCATTGATTTTGGTTACTCTCATTCTCTGCTCCCCAAGATTCTGGCCCAGAAATTATTTACCTGAGTACTTGTGACAAGACACAAACAACAGAACACATTAAATAGTTAAAGATTTTATCCACCGAGTGAAAATGTTCCTTTGCTTTTAAAGGTGCTTAGAAATAAGGGATGAAACAAGGCATATCCATAATAAGCACATCCATTTCTGGTCTATTTTGCTCAATTCTGAGCTATCAAAGGTTTGTGTTTTGCTTTTTCTGACTTACAGTAGGAGGCAGACCTTTAAAAAGTCCATTTCAAAGCATTGTTTTCTGTTCCTGTGAGAAGATGAGTTCATTCACCCTAACCAAGTTTGATGAATAGACCAAGTCAAAGCCCAGAAAATTCTTACTTATGACACATTCAATTAACTTCAAACTTAGAAAGATGTCTATTTTAATCATACCAATTTTGGATATAAAGATTCATTCCAGATCCTTCATTTGTAAGGATGCTGCAAACAGGGTGGTCTATTGTACATAAGTAAAAGATCAAACATGAATCATTCCTTTTCTAAGAAAGGAAAACAAAATCCAAGAAAAAATGTAAGTTCCTCGCAGGTCAAAGGATACAGCAGCAATTAGATCTCTGAGAGAAAGTCTAATACTCCTGAAAGTGATCAGCAGTAAAGAGCAGGCCACTTGCTGTCACTGGCATTCCACAAACACCCTCAGATTCAGTAACAGAAGCTGTGCAAACACGGAGCTGTACTTACCACTGCCGGTCTGGATCTCATACTGCAATATCCACTGTATTTTGTCTCCCCATCACGAGGTACTTCTGTATTGAGGGTTCCATACAGCAGAGCAGCCTGGTTATTCCTACCCAATTTGAGGTAAATTTTACTTTTCCCTCCAATCTCTACATCAGAGGAAATAACCCATTCATTTAAATCTTCTTGGCTCCGAAACTGCCACAAGACCTTTGTTTGTTCCAACAAGTGCTGACTTAATGGATGGCCTCCAGGTCCTAGTAAATAATCTTGGGTTTCCTTCTTCAGCAAGCTTAGCTGAGTCTTTAGGTGATCAATGCCCTTCTTAAAGCTGAAATCAGCATTCTGCCAAGACAGTTTTTTCTCAGGCTCTGCCCCTGGCCTCCTGTAGCTGCTGTACAATTTTGAATTGCTGAGGAAAGGTCCAAGTAAGGAGAGCAAAACTTTGTGCCTGCAGCATCCACCACGGAAGGAAGTACCATTCAGCAGCATTACAGTCAGAGCCATACTGATAAACTTGAAGAATTCACATCTAGTAAGGCAATTAATGGGCTGAAAGTTAATTAACAAGAAAACTAGTATTCAGAGCTATCTTACTGTAGTTGATCTTCACCTTCAATGAAAAAGAGAAAAGGTTATAAAAGATTACATATGGGATGCTTGTGAAACTATTTAACTTTTATAAGTGAAATTAGCTAGAAATCCAAGTAATTGGAAAAAGGAATGAAAAAAACCATCAGGAATTACACTTCCTCAGAGCTCTAATTTACTTATTGACTTCCACCCTATGCTTTCCTCTCTTCCCATGGTGTGAAATCCCCACACAAATAAGAAAACCCAAGTAAAAGACTTCAAATAAAACTGAAAATAGAAAAGAAAATCAGTTTCTCTTTATCCCTTCCACTGTAAATAAGTTTAGGTGTTATGAATAATACCAGCAAGAACAACCTATGAAGGTTTCTAAAAGATGACACCTGTATAACTAAAAAGTATTATCCTCTGCATGAAAATCACAAATTCACAACAGGCAGACCCTGCTGCCACACAGATAAAAATTACAATCTCAGCTGACACAGATGACAAGACTTTTCAGGTATGACGTCCTGCAGCAACCATACCACATGCTTCTTCCATGTCATCCTCAATATACCTGTTTTAGGATTACAGAGACATTTGCAAAGACCAAAAAGTTTAACATGGAAGACTGCAATTCAATAGGGTTTTCTTAAATAAGTCTTCAGGAAAACTCTGCTCGATGCCCTATACAGAGGCGATTTTCCTTACTTGTAAAATTAAAGATATTTTATTGTTGGTGTTGGTTTTTTTTTTATGTCACAGAACAAATCCAAAAATGATGTCACATGCATTCAACTCCTCTGAGCTTTTAAGAATGAAGTCAGGCACCCCACATATATCCTCTGTACGTCACTTACCCTCCTTTACCCACGGTAAAATCCACTACTGTTATTCTCACACCTAATTAAGTTATGTCTAAAGCTATACTGAAGAAATTCACATTTTGCTCTGTCCTGCACTTCACAAGATCGGAGGCAAGTTCCCAATCAAGAAACCCTGTCTCCTCATTGCTTCACCCGAGTACAAGAAGAAACGGGGAATCTGAACATATTCTACTTTAGCCCGGTCTTTGTCCCTCGGCAAGGCTTTAGCAGCCCGCCAGTGCAGCGCCAGCACGAAGCACGGCCCGGCAGCTGCGACGCCTCGGCTTCCGCCCCGGCCCGGCTTGCGCCGCACCGCGCCGCGGCCTGGGCACCGGGCCCGGATCCCGCCCGCCCTCCTGAGCCCGCGGGCAGAGACGAGGCCAGCACCGGCCGGGCGGCGGCCGCGGCCTCTCCCCGCAGAGCGGCCGCCCCGCCGCTCCCGCCCCGTGACCGACCGACAGACCTCGGCGCCAACACCGGCTCACCTTCCCGCCGCCGCCGGCGGGGCCGCCGCGCCCGGGCCGGCCAAGCAACGCGCACCGCGCCGCTCGGGTTCTGCCGCCAGCGACGGCGGCCACCGATGTCCTGCCCGCGGCAGCGGCCAAGGCGCGATCCTTGACCTCCGCGGATCTCCGGGCACCGGAGGAGCACCCACGGAACGGAGCGCGCGGACAGCGCGCGGCTCCGTGAGGGGACAGCAGCGGCCGCCCCGCCCTCGCCCCGCCCCACGCGCCGCGCATGCGCGGTGCCCTTTGTGTCGGGCGGGCGGGCGGGCGGCGCGGGTCAGGCCGGGCCGGGCCGTGCGAGCGCCGCCGCCGCCGCCGCCGCCGGGGCGGGGAGGGGGCACCGCCGGCTCCGCCATGGTGAAGAAGCGGAAAGGCCGTGTCCTTATCGACTCCGACACCGAGGACAGCGGCAGCGAGGAGAACCTGGACCAGGTGCGCGGGCAGGCCCGGCCCGAACGCGGGGCCTGGGATCGCCGGCCCGCGCGAGGCTCGGCGCCGCCATCCCTCCCTCGCTCCCGCCCGGTGGTCCCGCGCTGCTCTCGCCCTCCTCAGCCCGATGGGGCCCCGCGGCCGCCGTGGGGAGAGCCCGCGCCCCTCCGGCGAGTCCCCGGCCCGCCCCTGGCAGGAGGCCCGCGTTGGCGGGGGCTCTCTGCAGCGGGCCCGGTGCTCGGCGCCGGCGGGACGGAGGGGCGGTGGATGCTCCGGGACGATGCTCCGGGGCGGTCTGGCCCTGAGGAAGGGTTAGCGAGGCCCGGCTGCCAGCGGTCTTCCCACCTCGAGTAGTGGGGAAACAGGCCCAAAGGGCTGGGCAACTTTTCCATGCTACTTTGGCACGCCGGGAGAGCAGCGTATCAGGTCCCTGCCTCCCCTCGGGGCAGGCGGGCTCCCGGAGTGCTAATGCGTGTTTAATGCAACCCCCTCAATCCTGGTGACTGCACTGGGGGAGCTCTGTTCATGGGAAACCGCATGGAGCCTGTAGATGTAAGAAGGGGTAGTATTTCTTTATTTGTCATCAGGGCATCTCCCGGGGTTGTAAGTGTGATGTCTGGTGTGAGCTCAACCGTGTCAGGCTTGGAAAAGGGGTGTCTCCCTCTTTGGAGGGGGCTGCTTTCAAAGACTCACCTTTTGGTGTAGCATGTATTGATGGTGTGATTCAAATGGTAAATAAAGACATCATAGGTGAAGTGTGTTACAGCTTGTATGGCAGTGCTTGTTCCGGGGAGAAGTTTGGCGGAATGAATATGCTGAAGCCTACATGTCTGATGTAATTTATGTGTTGGACCTTCAGGGTTTTTAATATAGAAGCTGTTGCTATGTTGCAATAAAAAGCCTTCCCAAACACTCAAAAATACTTCTGCAGACTGGGGCTTCAGAAAAATCAGATCAGATAGTCTGTTAAAACAAGTACACAGGAACTGATTAGGTTGATCTTGTGTACTTCTAGAGTCCATAGGGCTGCCAACATCTCGCTGCTAGTGTATCAGTTTGGTGGTTTTAAAACTTGAAAATAGGAGTTGGACTAGCTCTAGCATCAGTCAGACAATCGGAGCCATGGTGGTAGGAATAACCACGTGGTTCTGCATCCCTTCCATCCCTCACTGGCAGCAGGCATCTGCAGCTGTACCTGAGTAGTAGGTGCTTCCCCCTCCACTGAGCTGTTTGTAGCAACTGTAACAAACAGGGAGATGTATGTGCAAAGATGAAGATTAGGTAGCAGGGAAGCAATGTTTCTGAGATGAGAGAATACTGATTTAAATGTAAAATACCGAGTTAACCCCTGCAGATTAAATGTTTGACAGCTTCCTGTGGCAATCTAGGCTTGTTGACTTAAACAGCTAGCAGCCTCTTCAATATAGTATCTTGGAAAACAGAAAACAAGTGTAGAAAGAAAGAAAGAAAGGAAAAAGGAATATTTCTTAGCTTAAGTGGTGCTCCTCTTCAGGAGCTTCCCAAAGAGAAGCACTACTGAAACTTCTTCAGGAGCTTCCAGAGGAGATCTGTTAATTGTACGAATGTGCTGTGTTGATGTTGCAGGGCTTTTGCCGAGAAAAGTTGGTAAAAGCCATTACTAATGAAAAGTTTCTTTGTTGGTAAGTAGGCAGACTATCAGTTTCTGCAGTGTTTATGTTCTCATTTGAGGTGCTGAATTGTAATCAGTTTGTTTAGATAATCTTCCAGTTGTGAAACTAATGGAAACCAATCTAGCATCGACTTCCAAAGATGGCAGAAGTCGGAGTGGCTGTATTTCTACACAAAGCTAAGATTCATCAGCCCCAGAGCAATGTTTTTGAGAATAGATTCTGTGTCCCGGACTGCAGAGACAGTAACACAGCTTCAGAAGTGTTTTGCACTACTGCTTGTGTCACCTGAACAAGCAATGAACAGCAGATGATGGGAGTATTTGAGAGCCATGTAGTTCTTTGTGTGGGTGCGTGTTGCCTGTGAAAGGGCTTCCTTTTGAGTAGAACAGCTCTACTAAGTTTCACAGACTCTGAGCTTGATACCTGCTCTGTGTCTGTCCAAAGCTTCAAGTTTATTCTGGGGTGTGTACCAACAGTGAAAAGGAATTGAACAGGCTGACTAAATATTACCAACCATGACATAATGGTGATGCCTAAAGCATTTCCCCTTTAAAGTGTGTAATTGCAAACATCTCTGTTGTTTAGGAGAAGAAGCTGCTATCTACTGGTATTTGGCTTTTTAGGGCTAATTCCACATGGTGTAGTTAGGGTGGTTTTGAATTATTACCCAATCCATATAAGACAAATCTGAACACGACTCTGAAAGTAATTTGTCTTACGTGGTTTACACCAAGAAAGTAATGGTACTAGTATTTACTTTTAATAGCTTGTTACCATCAAAATCCTTTTGTAGCATCCAGTTGTATTAAAACTGTGTGTGTGAATGTGTATTTATGAAACGTAAGTAGACTTGTTCCTTAGTAGGTGACAATAGTCATGCTACTGGGATGTGCTCAGATATTTCAGAGAACCTGCCTGTGCACTGACCTGGATTGTTAAAACTAATTACGACACTTTGCAATAAATGTGTGTGTTTTCACACCAGGAGCTCCTGTCATTGGCCAAACGGAAACGCAGTGACTCTGAAGAAAAGGAACCACCTGTGAGCAAACCTACAGCTTCTTCAGACTCTGAGACATCAGACAGTGATGATGAGGTGGGTTTATCATGTTACCAGTGAGATTGTTATGGGTTATTTGTCTGATCGTACCTCAGCAGTGAAACTGTATTTATCATACAGTATCTTTAGCCTGCTGTCTTCATAAAGTGAGACTGTCCATCAACGATGGAGACCTGTTAAGGCCTGAGAATGTATTTTTTTCTTTTTTTCTTTTTTTTTTTTTTTAATGATTGTGTTTTGAATTCTAATTATATACAAAATAATCTGTATATAGAAAAGATGAGTGCTGGTTAAATCCACGTTCATATGGTCTGGTGAGCTGCCTGCTTAATGCTAGTGTTTTTCCTGTGTCATGTGTGCAGTTGAGGTAGCAGTGAAGCTGCTAAAGCTGGACTCTGAATTCAGGGAAAGAGGTTTTCAGCTTTAGAGTGGAGCTTCCTTCCTAAGAGAAGGGTCAAGGCAGGTAGTACTATTTTACAGGTAGTAAAACTGTTCTGTTTAGCTACTTTGATTCTCCAAGAACTGTGCTGTGAACTGTCTGGCCATTTGGACATGCAGCAGTGTGTGTTTTGATTGACATTTTTGAAGAAAGAGGCAAGAAGGAGTTTAGCATTACTTTGTTCTAAGGTTTGTCAATTTCTTGTATAGTAGTGCTTATCTGCTGCTTCTGTTTTTTGTATTTGTTCTTGGTACTATTTTCTAGAGCTGGTTAAAAGTCTGTGCAGCTAGAAAAGGAAATTGAAAAAGACCTATTTAAACAGGCACTGAAAAATGTTATACAGGTATTTGAGTAAAAACAATTTCTTGAAAGCTCACAAATATCTTTTGCAAGCTTTCTGCAAGTTACAGTGAGGTCATTTATTCCACCTGTTCCCTGTAAATTTGATGTGGAGATGTTTGGTGTGGGTTTTTGTATTTTTTTTCTTCTGAAATAACAGTAAATATTATCTATTGTGGCAACTTGCAGACTAAGAGGGTAGGTCAGTGATAAACTCTTAAGCATTTGTTAGTGTAGTAGAGTTCTTCCAATAAGTGTGCAGAATGTGCAGTTTAATTTTCTTTCTGAGGAATTTTTGAAACAAATATGCTTGGAACTCTGTTCCAAATCAATCATTTTCTTTAAAAAAAATTGCTTCTTGTGTATCTATTATACGTTTAAGGCATAGAGACAGAATTATGAACAGGCTAGATATATTAGGTTTCCTATTGGGTAACTACCCAGTCTGTCACCGTGTGTGCTCAGATCTGCTGGCTCGCAGTTTATTTATTCTAAGTTATGTGGAGAGCAGCTTGTCTGGAAAAAGTAGAATTGGGTGTGGAGAGCCTGTGGATGATAAAGCCTTCCATTCTGTGTTTAGCTCTGAAAGCTGTCAGAATTTTAACTTGTGTAATAAGGAAGGTCTACCTTTCCATTATATGTAGAATATGTCAATACCTCTTCACAAACTTGCACAGACGTTGCAGATCAGTAGTGCCACTGTTGCACCCTGTTCATTTGATACTCTTTCTAATCTCTGTATCATTTCAAGTTGATACTATGTTCTTTCTGACCTCTATGCAGCAAGAGGAAAAAGATTTAGCGAAGAGGTAATTAGGACACTTGCTTCTATTCCTGTGCCTGAAATATGCATTCTGAACTGCTGCTTGTCACAGCAGGATGAGCGGCTGGCTTATAACAGTTCTGCTTCTGCCAGTCATTCAGTTCTGTGCGTCCCTGGGCTTGACTACACTAGTCCTGCTGAACAACTCTGGTTTTAATAAGTATTCTTGTGGTTGGTTTGAAGTTTGTTCAACCTTGGGGGCTGGGACAGGGGGTCTAAAAGTTGAAATTGTATTGTTGGACCTCCTGCAAGGTGAAGACCTTGAGGCAAAAGCATGGAAATTGTTGCCCTGGGCAAATGTTCTTAATCATACGCATGTGTTTCCACCGAGGTTTTTCAGTGTGCATGTCCTTTGTGATTCCTGGAAAGCACTAAACGTTCCAAGATTGGCACTATGTTGCATGTACAGAAAAGAAGCCTAAATCTCTATTTCAGAGTGTAATGCACCGTGCCGCTTTTTTTTAAAGGGAGGAAAGTTTGTGGGGCATAGGGGAGAGAAAAACGTTTAGGAATTACTGAATAATAGCAGTTACAAATCATGCTACATCTATACAGTGCCCAAGGGATGTCACTAGATCTTTAATGTTATATTTATGTGTATCAGTGAGAATTTCTCATCCAGATGCTGAGTTCTGTAACACTTAAAGGACCTCTGTGGGCTGAATCAAATTTCCTAGCCAAGGGACTGAAGGTGAGTTGCAGGCAGTGAGATAGGAGGAATGGTCTAAGCTGTCTTCTGGTGGGGCTGTTGAACATTCTTGACTCAATTGACTGTAGACTGTTGTTCAGAGAGCTGATAAATGTCAATGACTGCAGGGCGTTGCAATAAGAAGAGCTACCTTTGCAAAGAGGTGTACTAATCTGGACATAAAAGGCTCCTTTATGTGGTGTGTGACCATGTCTGCTCAAGAGCTCACCGTCTCTAACCGGTAGCTTTCTGCATTTAACCAGTTAGATGCTAGCTAGGCTACTACTGGAGCTACGGTGCTAGAGGTTTGTGTGTCCACAAAGTATTCTTGTTACTGATTGAGGGCATTAGGTGGATGATGTTCCTCAATTGCAGTAGGTTAATTCTGGGTTCTTGCTCTTCCTTTTATTCTGGCTTCTTTGCTCACAGATAATTTTTTCTATTGCATGAGAAGAATGGATGACTTCTGCAACAACTTCCCTGATATTAGTGTTGGTTAGACAGAAAACCACAATGCTATGGGAGCTCCTGTTTGTTTCTCTTGAAAGATTTGTTGTTACCAATGGTGGTAAGACTGTACAGCTGTGGTGTAAGATCTACGCTCATTCTAATGTCAGGAAGGATTCAGTTCTTCCTTTTAACACCTACAGGGTAATGACAGAAGATACTTCCAGGACAAGAAAACTTATACAATGAACGCTTGGTACTAGTGTGGAGTTTACTGAGGATTATCTGTTTATGCCTTTTTTTACAAATATGCTAATTTGTTAGGGAGCTGTATAGCTGAAGATCTTGTCAAAAGCTATGGGACAGAGGAAGAGGTGAGCAGTAGTCATGCAGCTAGTGAGGAGATTGGTCTCAAATAACAGTCAGCCTAGAGGGTTTTGTGCCTCTTTGTATCTGCTTACTGCACTTCAAGTTAGACCACTCCAGCAAAGCACAGATCAGCAGAATACTGCATGTGTTCTTTCTGTTATGGGGGTGTCTTTTTGTGGGATTGTAGAAATTACAGTACTAAACGTTGTCTTTTCCTGTGTGCTTTTATTTTATAATACTGCTTAATTAGACCTTCAAGAATGAGTGGGCTCTCCAGTTCTGTGAGGCCTTTGCCATAGATTTTTTCCAAGCTTAGGAAATTTGAAACAGGCTGTGCTTTAATCTTCTTATAGACAGCTTATAGACTATGTACTTTGTAACTTTGACTTTGCTTGGGGACAGTTTCCTTCAGCTATTAATGTGTGCAATAGTAAAGCTTTTCTCAAGGAAGTGAAGTGCTGTTACCTCCTCTGCTCCAAATAAAGTGCAAATGCAAATCTGAATAACACAAGCTAATTGTATGAAGGCTGGCGTGTCCGAAGAAGTAATGTGAATAAGCTGTGGACAAAATTGATGTAACATTTAGTCTGCAACTAACTTCTTTAAATTGCAAACTAGCATGAGGGTAACTTCTTGTGATTTGATTTATGTGGTAGGAAGAGTCTGCAAGAGCTCTGAAGGACAGCAGGTTGCTCCAGAAGTAGACTCATGGAGGTATTGGAATTAAATATGTGAATTTTTTTTTTTTTCACGGAGTGAACTTTTCCTTTGTACTCATGGAGCAGTTTTTCATGACAACATCACAGTCAGAAGGTTCTGTCTAATATGTAGAGGAGCCATTAAGCCTTTTGGCCAGGTGATGCTGTCTGGCTGGTGGTGCTAGAGCTGTGCAAGGCACTTGTGGACCAAGTGTTTTATGGCTGTTGCCATCTCCAAGTGTTTGGCCCAGGCTTCCTAAATAAAATGTTGCAGATTTTCACAACCAGTAGCATCCCCAAGTGTGTTTTAATTGTGGAGTGCTTCCTGATTGGCATTTGGTGTCTACCATCTTGATGTTGTCACTCAAGCAGTTCTTGCCATTTTTCCGTACATGAACCCCCTCAAAATACTTCTAGAGTAAATGTTAATTTGAAGCTTAAACTGCATTTGAACCTTCTAGTTCATCTTTATGTATTATCACCTTTCTGTGAGCTTCTTCGAGCAATACTTGGATAAAAAGAGTAGATCAGGTGTCTGGTGGTATTTTGGCCCATGAAGCCTTCTTTCAGCCATTTCCTGGCAAAGCCTCTTCTGTGACTTCCGAAGGTGTGTTCTTTATTTGCTTATTTCCTTTCCATTTTGGTGTTGACACCTAGAGTCTTCTTTCTGTGTCTAAAATAGTTCTTTAAGTTTTCTGATTGCTGGGCTGTTGTTATCGTGTAGGTGTTTGAGGTGTTCAAATGACGGGTGTGGATCCTAAAAGGAAAGGATAAGTAACAAGGACTTTTTATTTACTATTTAGTTTTTTAAGTAGTGGTAGAAAGCATTTTGCTCCTTGAAGCTCTTGGAGTGCTGTCTGTGGAGTTTTCCAATCTTTGAGAAAGCCTGAAGACAGTAAATACTGCCTTATTTTCATATCTGTGCTTCCTGCTGTTGAGTTCAGACAGGCTGAAGCTGTAGTTTCATGACTTGCGTGGTGGACTGCCTTATTTTTTTCCTCTATGAATGCATGAAAGTTTGTAAGCTGAGCTGATGTTACCTACCGTGGTGCACTTAAGTGCTACGACAACAGGACAGATGAAGTTTATCTGGCCTAGGAAAGGAACACATTGGTAAGGGACCTATTTTGCTTTGATGTTGTGGCTTGTAGTTTGCATTTTGCTTATCAAGCCATTGGATATGGCAGGAAGGAAGGATATGGCAAAGACAGGCTGGCAACCTTACTTGTGCATCTCTGACTTGATAGGGGGTAAAAAAAAAGCTGGGAGAACATCTATTTGCAAATTAAAATCTCAGTGTGTAATGCATTTAGGTACTGTGTGAATAGAAGAAAACAGCAACTACCTGAGCAGTAAAACAGTTCTGCACTCTGAGCTCACTTCAGGTATGGGTTTTTTTTCTTTTTTCTTTTTCTCTTTTTTTTTTCTCCATGATCTCATTTCATCTCCCTAGTGGAAATATGTTCCAGGTTTGCTGAGCTATAAATTATTTTCTTGAATCACTTTGTGTAGTTGCTTTTTGAGAAGCTGACTTACAAATCTAGGTAATTTCTAATGTGGTGCGTTGGGGTTTTTTTTTTTTTTTCCCTAAGTCCATTCTGGTTACTGTGGCTTAATTTGGACTTCTTAGAATCAAAGAATAGCTTAGGTTGACAAGGACCTTTAGGATCGTCATGCCCAACTGTTTCTTGGAAGAAATATTCAAGCTATTAACACTGTGAACCTTGGCAGCAAGTGGAAAATTCAGGAGGCTCTTCTGGCTGCTTCTTGAGAGAGACCCATAAAGCTCTGTTGTTTGGCAGTACTAAACAATAAGCAGAAAGCCATGTAGCAGTACGCTTCTGCATGGGTTTATTAACTTGCTGTGTCCGGAACCATGGAGGGTCCAGATGGTGGCCGAGGAGGCAGCAGTGAATAGAGGGGCTGTTCCGAGGAGGTGTTACAGTCATGGGAAGCATGTGAGAGGCACTGACTGGTGCTGCCTGACTGCAGCATGGAAGAGGGAACCTGGAGAAACTGCAGTAGAGGACAGATTTTGGAAAGGGGCTGTTGTTTGGAATTAAAGGAAACAGAGTAAAGAAATGCTTCTGACTATAACTGTGTGCATTTTTACTTGATGTTGCATGTGAACATGTTGCATTTTTGATTTCTGCTGGTGTGCTGGAGCATGAAGAAGGGACTCAAGACTTTGGTTTGGATTGCAGGTTTCCATGCAGCCCGTGGCTTTCCAGCATTGCCTTCCCTCTTCCTCCTAGACCAGCTAATCTGTTGTGACTTCCTCTGCCGCAAGAAGAAATTCATGTTGGCCACTCTCTCTGAGCAATGCAGAGTGGTCATTCAGTGTCCAAATGACAGCTGCAACAGTGTCCAAAGGCAGAGCAATTTGTGAGCCTAAGAGTCTTGCACTGTGTCCTGGTTTTGATGAATTATTTGTCCAAGATTTGCCCTAACTCTTGTCTTATCCTGTAGTTGTTCCAGGAATGACCAGGCATTCCTGAGAGATTGGGTTAACTGAATAAGCCCAGAAGCACCTGAGTTGGATAAGAATTTGGCTTTGTGACAGCCCTGAAATTGGGAGATGGACAGAGGTCACTTGCATAAACAAAAGTGAGATGACGTCTTATCTCCAGGGTGAAATAGAAACCAAAGCACAGTTTCCTAGATTAGGGAGCAGATTTTTTAATTACCTTGTTCTGTTTTGGTTTGCTTGGGTGGTTTTTGGTTTTGGTGGTGTGGTTTTTTGTTTGTGGGGTTTTTTTGGTTTGAGGTTTTTTTAGTCTTTTTTGTTGTTTGTTTGTGTGGGTTTGGGTTTTTGTTGTTTGAGTGGAATTTTTGGTTTGGTTTTTTTTTGTTCCAAGTGTTTGTCACACAGGTTTCTTTTCAGTCCTATCTTCCTGGTTTTCTCCACAATTTTCACACAGGTTTTCTCCACAATTCTACTAGTGAGTTAAAAGCTGAGAACAGTGATATATAAAACATGTATGTAGAGCTATTAAACATTTTATTCGCTGAAGTCCTGCTGTTTTTTATCTGATCTTAACTTCTTTCATCTCAGCATGACCTCTCAAGGTCTTGATATAACTGTGTTGTGTACTGTGGCTTTCTGTGTGCTTCCTTGCTGTGCAGCATGCTGACATGAGGTATAATTCAGCATTAAAACCCTGAAAATTGGCAGAGCTCTGAGAGGAAGGCACCTCTGCATCACTGCTAAACACTTAGTTTCACTTTTCTTGCTGTTGTGTCTTCACTGGTATGCTGGCAACAGGTGAGCACTTGAGCAAATAGCAAAAATGCACTTTTCTGTACGCCTGGGAGATGATTCCTTAATGCTGGGGTTTGAACAGATTTAGGCAGAGTACAAGCTTGTTCTTAACTGATTTACATGGGCATAGGTATCCAGAAATATTATTAGACAGTGATATTGTAACACTGAACGAGTAAAACTTTAATGCTGAAGCCAGAAAAAACTTCAGTACAAGCTCAGGCTGGTATAAAGTCAAAGCTTTCTGTGCAGTTTCTCACCTGTCCTATGGACTATAACAGACTGGAGTACCTGCATAGGGTATGAATTGCAAGGCTCACCACTGTACTTTTTACCTCAGAAGAAAACAAAACAAACTTCTGCATTGACAGACTTCTGAATACTCTGATGGTGCCTAAAGAAAATGATGAAGCATTTGGTAGTATGGAAAGTATAAAGCTGGGTGTGAGACTAATCAAAACCTGGGAAATTCCAAAGGTATTAGTTCAGGTATTATTAGATCAGGTAGTAGCTTATAACTACTTGCTTGAGTTTCATCTAGAATAATTAAACATTAGGGTTCTCTGAGGATGGTGTCTTATCAGGTAGAGTAATTTATCAAATTTGATGGAATGACTAGTGCCTGCAAAGACAGACTTGATTTATCCCCCAGGATAGGGTGATTGGGTAGGAAGCCTGAAGTTTGTGTGCATCTGAGGTCAAATCTAAAGTGGTTTTTTTTTCCACTTAGAGTAGTTTTAAGTGCAAGATCTCAGTTACGCGCAAGTGTATTTGCTCACTTGCATTATGACTGTTTTTTAAGACTGCATGCTCAGCCAGATGGTGATGTGCATGAAAGATGAGAATAATATACAGGTATGAAGAGGATTTTGGTCTAAATAAATGTATTTATTTATTTGTTTGTTTGTTTTAAAAGCCTGTTATATTCCTGAGGGTCTCATGCCTGGAGAATTTCTAGGAGAGGCAGTGAAGTGCAAAATATTGTAAAGCTTTTAAGTTATATATGGGCAATCCTTATTGCTTCTATTCCTTTCTGGCTTTACCTAGGTAGTTGGAACAACGTAAAAATTCTATTAAAAGATCACACTGTAAGGTAAATACTAGTTCTTCTGGGACTTTGGGATTTAAAATGGCTATCTGTGTATGTTTAAGTCCTGGTTTAAGTCCTGTATGTTTAAATGCTGGTTTAAGTCCTGTACTTGGAAACTGCAGTCTAAGTTAACTGAAAATATGACATTAAAAGAAAAATAAAATTAGGACTTGATTTTTTTTTTTTCCTTTTTTTTCCCTGACTTCTGTGATTCTGATTTGATTCTACTTTGCATACATAGAGGGTAGTGTCACCACCTGCATCTATGAGTGCACTGTTGGCTTGTTGCATAGAAATACAGACACATGTACTTTTGGTAAAATGGAGATCTTGAAAAGGCTGTCATGTATCACTGGTGTCCTTCATGAAATGTAAAATCCGCTCTTGATTAAACTAGTTATGGAAACACATCAGTTGCTTCTGTTCAATAGTAAACTGAAGCTAATCTTTACAAATGCATTGGACACATTGTTTAGAATTATTTTCTTAGGAAAATATTTTCAATACCTCCTCTTTTGGCAGATATTGCAAACTTTGAAGTCTTCATTATTTTTTAAAAGGAATGACCTACCAGCTGTTGGCTTGCATTGATAATTAATTTTTTTTTTTTAAAAAAGGAAAAACTTAAACCAACCACACAACACCCTACCCCCAAAAACCTTGTCAAAGGCTCCCATTTATCTGATAAGTTTCCTATTGGCTTCTCTTTTTTTAATCTCTTCTTTCTGCTTTGATTTTTTTGTTGTCAGGTATTAGGCTATTTCTCAGCTGGTTTTACTCCAGTGTTTTGGAGAAGGGAGAAAAGTGATGTTTGTGTTTCACAATCCCTTTCTTGGTTCTTTCCTTGCAGTGGACTGTTGGAGGTTCTAAAAACAAAAAAAAGGGAAAAGCGGGTAAGGCAGAGAAGAAAGGAGCCATGAAGAAACAGATGAACAAAGCTGCCTCTTCTGGCAGCTCGGATAAAGACAGCTCAGCTGAGAGCTCAGCACCTGAAGAGGGTAAGATAACACATGTGCATCTATTTAGTGTGATTCCAAGTGAACTTACCTGTTGTGCACCCTCAAGAGTAGTGTTGCATGGTGATGTTGAAGACCATCTTCAAAGACTTTTCATTGTGTAACTTAAAGTCAGGATAACTTTTAAATTTACCATGGCTTGAAGTGCATGTAATTCAGTGTAGCATTGCTGCGAGCACTCCATTACAACCGCAAACTAAATGCTGTGTTGACTGAAGAATGAATGACATTTCATTGCTTGACTTTCTCCTGGAAAATTCCTTGCTTCCTTCTAGCATGTCCTATCTACCCATGTGGGTAGCATTTTTTATTCTCATTGACATATTTCTCCTTCCCAAACTTCTTGTGATAACAAAGGGAGAGGTGTATAGTGTTTGTGATGCAAATAGGAGCTTATCTTGCATGCATTTGCTCTGAAATGGAATTCTTGCGCGTTTATACTGACATGGAAGAAGAAAAATAATTCTATAACTTTGCCAGAATTTTTTATGTGAATATTGAATACATTTCAATGCTGGTCAAATTTCCAGTCTTCTGTTTTCATCATGCCCATGAAGGTTTGCAGGTGCTTACTTGTGATTTCCATTGATACTAAAAAAGGAAGTTAAGATAGTATATGAAGGAGCTTACAGTTTTAAGTATATCAAGCACAGGAGATACAGACAAAGGCATGAAGTGACTGCACCTGTGTATATCAGTGCTTACAACTCAAGGGTTTTCACAGTGTGAACTTGCAAAGCTGGAAGTTTCCAGAAATACTAATACCAGAATGAAAGTGAAAGAAGGAATGCCTGCTTTCATAATTTAGTGTAATTTAGTCAATTAATTGAGATAATCAAAGTGCTTGGTCTTGGATCAAATTTAAAGGTGGTGTTACCCAATTATTGGGGAGTCAGCTGTTCCCTAAACCCCTGTGTAGATGGGAGGGCTTGTTGCAGTAACAGAGCTAGTGTCAGGGCCTTGCCAGCCCTGAGGGTGTTGGTTTCAACTTTATCTCCTGATGTAGCAATTCATAGTGTTGCAGTCTTCACTGGACGAATTTTGGTCCTTCAGGTTGCTCTAATGAGGTGGTTAATGTGCTATACTGTGGTGGTTGATCGTGGTGTTTGAGGTGTGCGCACACAAATTCATGGCTGTCTAAGCATATAGGCATAGAAATCTAACTTTGAGACTGTAACACATTACTAAAAGGCCTTCTAAAATTTGCTTGTTCTGCTAAGAATTGTTACTTATAACCCAATTTGTGTTCAAATGTAGTAGCACTCATTTTATTTTTTTTAGCATATGTGTGTTATGGTAGTTTCAACCTGGCCTTAATTTTCATTTTATGTATGCTTTTAGTATAGTGGAAGATGAGTGTAAAAATAATTAGTGCTATCCTTTGCTAATATGCTATAAGGAAGTGGTTGGGCTTTGCCCCAGCTGAATCTCACTACTTTGTATTTTTGATTTAGGAGAAGTCTCTGACTCGGAAAGCAACAGCTCCTCATCTAGCTCAGATTCAGATTCTTCATCTGAAGATGAGGAATTCCATGATGGCTATGGAGAAGACTTGATGGGAGATGAAGAAGACCGAGCTCGACTGGAACAAATGACGGAAAAGGAGAGAGAGCAAGAACTGTTTAACAGGATAGAGAAGAGAGAAGTGCTAAAGAGAAGGTGAATTTTATGTCTGTTGATATTCAGTAGCAAATTCTTAAAGGCTGCATAGAGGGTCTGCCAACTGTGCTCTCTTCTTTAAGGTCCAAGCATTCAGCACTGTAAAATGAGTTAAGCTTGAGTGTATATTTTTTGGGTGTAAACTGTCGCTGTAGGAGTGAAGGAGCACACAGCAGGAGTTCTGCACATTCTTGCAGAAGACAGTATCTAAAAGTTTCTCAGCTGTTGAATACACTCAGTTCTGGCTACCCTTGTAGTTATGTTACTGCACCACAGGTTAGATGCCAGACAGTTAGAAGGCCTGCTTTCTGTTCATCTTTTTTTGTATTAACTCTCATGTGCTGATGCTTTGGAAAAAGGCAAACAAAGCATAAGGTGTACATGAGTTTCTGGAATTTTTCAGAAAACAATGGTGAAGCACAGAGCAGTGTCAGGGTTGCCTGTATATGGGTGTGAAACTGGTTTGGGCCCTAACAGAAGATAAAGATATTGAAATAATGAGGAGTGGTATTGGATATGTCGTTTTCATGGAATCTTTTGTGGATTTCTACCTTATGTACTGTGGTTTTGTTGTTTGTTTGTTACTGTTACACTGTCCAGTCAGGCAGCTTCTTTGTAGTAAAGGTATTTTTCTTCCTGTGTATCTTAATCAAAAGGATTTGGGATGTATGGGGCAAGGTTTCTCCAGTTTCTTTCTTCTTTAGTGCCTTCTCTTTTCTCACTTGCTGAGAAATTTCCCTAGAGGACTGACATCTGTTGAGTAAATCATGTCAATACAAATGACTGCCAGACTGTGTTTGTCCAAGCCATAGCCAGAGCACTGCCTGCCTGCCTTGATTTTAACACTGTTCAGAATCTTATGTGGTCTGCTGCTCTCCTCAAAGGGATCAGAATCATTGTAAGTTTGGATTTCGATCACTTAAAAGGACATAATATTTTTTAAATTTTACTCTCTATTCCATGGTAACTGAATGTCTCTCTTTTAGAATGAATGCCAGAGAATACTTGATACAAACAAATTAAACAACTGATGCTTGAGTTACTGATTTAATCTTAAATTAATTTGTGCTGTTCTGTGTGAAGTCTTGGCAGGTAGAACTAAGGGGGTGGTGGGGTAGTCATTTAACTTTATGATAAGTTGAATCTTTCAAAAGCTCTTTGTATGCACGTTATGCTGTGAGTTCATTGGGATTACACAGGCATTGCATCTGATATAATGCCTGTGCCTTGTGTGTTATGCTTCATGTTAAAGGCATAAAGGGCAGTGAGCTCACCTGACACTTCAGTTGGTTGTCTACAAAATCCAGGTGTAAAGGGCTGAAGAAGAATGGACTGTGTAATGTGCATGTGGAAAACACATTTTGAATTTCAATTACTGGAAGTTATTTTTTTCTCGTGTTTGTCCATATGCACACTTCACTAAAGCAGTGACCAGTCCCCAGTGCAGTGGAATCTCAGTCACAGGACTGTTCCATTGAAATCACTACTCTTCTGAATACAGTGGCTGAAAATAAGACATCAGGGTGATATATTTCATGAAGGTAGAAGTGGAAGTGCCTAAATTGTTCTGCAGAAACTGAGTCTGATGAGAATTTAGCTGCTGAAGGAGGACTCCCTGAGACATTGCAGTTATTCTTATACAGGCCAGTGAGAGTAGAAAGGTGAAGCTTAAGCATGAAAAAGTTAGCATGATAGTGGCTTTAAAGAAAAAAAAATTAGCTGTTTATGTTCAAAGTATGTAAAATAGCCATATGATTTTAGAGTTGTAGGCGGCATGTAATGATCACTGCACTGGCAAAGAGGAAGATGGAGTAAGGGCAGATTAGTAATTTCTACATGGTCTCGTCAGCCCTTTAGGTTAGCTCTCTGTAGGACTGCACTTTGTGTACTCAGCTTTTCTTCACTTTATTTTCTTGGGGAAAGGAGGGGATGGGAATAGGGGACAGGATAATATTAAAGGGACAAGAAGTTGAAGTGTTCCTTGCAACCTAATAGCAATTGTAATAGCATCTGAGCAATCCTTTGCTCTCTCAGGAAAAGCATTCTTTCATACATTCTTTTTGTTCCAATAACTGCTACTAGATTTGAAATCAAGAAAAAACTAAAAACAGCAAAAAAGAAAGAAAAGAAAGAGAAAAAGAAAAAGCAAGAGGAAGAGCAGGAGAAGAAAAAACTCACACAGATCCAGGAATCCCAGGTAGGAAATGAAACCGTTCTTGGTAACAAACCCTCTTCCCTTGGCAAAAGGAGATAGGATATGGCCTCTCTGCTCTTAATGTTTTCCCTTAATGTCAAACAGTGTAGAAAGCAGATTAGAATTTAGTTAATTTATATGCTCAAGCTATCTTTAGTTTTTCCAGTTCATTTAAGGAAGTTAACATCTTTGGCCTATTGAGGGGTACTCTGATACTCCTTTAATGAAAAATGCAAAGTTGCAGCTATGTCTAGAGTTGCTGTGTTAGCCATCCCACATGAGAAAAAGAAAGCAACCTGGGCAGGTAGGCTCCCAGAGTGGGATGGGATTCATCTTGTCTAACTTCAGCCATCTAAGAACCAGCTGATTGTTTACACTTTTTGTTGCCTCTTGTTTTATGCAATGGAAGAGGACATTTTCAGCTGACAATTCACTCCATGTTATTTTCTAGTGAAACAGATGTTTAACACCTACAATCAAATTAGGTGAGATGAGTTTTCCCTTAGGCACATGTTGAGTGGAATGAATTTCATTTCCCTACTCCCTCAACTCCATATATGTACGTGTGTGTACACTTTAATAGTCCATTTATAATACACATTTATACATATATTTATAATACACATTTATAATACACAAAGTGTACTTGCAAATACATATATGCATGTGTAAAAGAATCTTATTTAGAGTTCTTTCACAGTGCCTTGCAGAAATTACTTCAACTTAGCTCAAATTGCTGTCTTTTATGCTTATTATAGAGGCTGCTTTCTCTACAGAGATAGACCTGTTAGAAATGGAAAACACAAGACTTAAAACATTTAAGATTTGGATCCATCGTGCAGACTTTACAAGCAACGTTATTTCTGCTTTAAGTATTTTTAACCTAGCTTTTTTCTTTGCTACTAAATGAAAACTAGTGCTTTGATTTGGCCTTGCAGAAGCAGCAAATGAGAAGAATATTCATTCAGTTTTTCCTTATTGCATGTTATTTGCAGAATTACTTCTGTTTTATTTCTCTAGTCCTTTTTTAACTTTAAGGAGGATTTTTGAGACTAAGACTTGGTGGCAGAAATGTTGAACTATAAATATGTTAATTATTTTTGATATGAAGCAGAATAAAGAAATATGCTCCAGATTGATTTCCCTCTCTAGCCTCTGTAAAAAAATGAACTGAAAAAAATTATTTCAAAAAGGAGTATGTTAGTAATTTTTATTTGAAAAAAATTCAAAGTATGCAAATAATCTTTGTTTTAATGCTTTTTGGCTTACGGATTTATGGTGTTGAGGGACTTCCTGTACATGTTTTTAGGTCATGTCACATAACAAAGAGCGGAGATCAAAGCGGGATGAAAAGCTGGACAAGAAATCTCAGGCAATGGAGGAGCTAAAAGCAGAAAGAGAGAAAAGGAAGAACAGAACAGGTATGAAAGCATGTTGCTGTTGCTAGTTTTTGAGGCATTATTGCAGATGTCTGAAAGTGCTACATCCTGTTTCAAATTAATGCGACAATCCTGCACCTTGGAGTGAATGAATTCCATGTCTGTGTTTTCCTTGGTCTTTGCCTGACATGACCACCTAGGGTGGTATTTGACACCACTGATGCTGTATTCCTCACCCCTACCCCTCCCTGGAATGGTCTAAAACCAGAACTTTCATAACAGTCCACTGAATGGCTCTTGGTAATGTTTAGTTAATGTGTCTGAATTGGTCGCTTAGATCTCTGAATCATTCAAACTGTTACTTATTGGACTTGTGATACCTTGTTTACATTTGCTTGTTTCTTCGCTAGCACATCATCTTGTCCATCTTGCCACTAACTTTTGATGCAGCCATTTTTGTTACTGTACTGGGTTTTATTGTGATTCTCTCCAAACATGAGGTTTTTTTCTTTTTCCTTGTAAAATAACGATGCGATGTCTGATCATGGCAGTTTTTTCTTGTATATCCAGTTGTTACACCCATCTTGAATTACTATGTGCAGTCAAGTTGGGAGACTGAAAATAAGTGCAGCTGAGGTTTAGGATGATTTTAAGTAGTTTGTGTATATGCAAAGAGAGAAATCAATGAAACACAGTGGATTTGAACATGTGCCACTTGTGTCTAGTGTAAAATTAATACCTGTCTGCCTCTTGGATTTTTTTAAAGCAATTAAGGTTCAGCTCTTATAGGAAAGCTTTCATAAAAGATTTATAGCTTGCTTTTCCTTGCTCTCTGTCCTTCCCCCAGCTGAATTGCTTGCAAAAAAACAGCCATTAAAAACTAGTGAAGTATACTCTGATGATGAAGAGGAGGAGGAAGATGATAAGTCTAGTGAGAAAAGTGATCGCTCATCCAGATCATCATCCTCTGATGAAGAGGAAGAGTAAGTAGTAAACACTGGGCTGTGATTACTTGTAAGTATGTTCAAAAATAGAGACCCACTTTAGGTAGACACATGCTGTTTTAGAGGATTGTTTGGGGCAGTTCAGTGTCTCTAAAGTGTTTTTGCTTCTGGGCACAGTTGCATTGCTCAGATTTGAGTCCTTGGCACTATATCATGGTTCATGGGACTCATTTACCTTGGGTGGGTTTGCAACTTCAGTTCCTGCTGTTAGCTTTAGCCCAAATTACACTGTTGTTTACTGATTTGTTTGGTTCTACAGTTCAGCAGCTGCAGAACTCTGACACACATCTGGGCAGATACGTGTGCTGGCTTATCTTAAAGCATTAGTCTGTAAACTGCCTTGGTGTGTGTCTTTCTGCTTTCTGGTAACAGGGATAGTGGGTAATAAATCTGGGACTTCCCGTTAAGCCTTTCTCAGGAATGCTAAATTCACACATCTACATCAACTAGTGCATGATGAATCATTCCTTCTACTGGTAATTTAAATAGTGCTCACACTGCACCTTACTCAGGACCCTCTTTTTGGGTTTTGATTATGTCTCTACTTTTTTCTTTATTCCCTCTCACCTTTCCTGAATCAGGAAAGAAGAAATTCCTCCCAAGTCCCAGCCAGTGTCCTTGCCTGAAGAACTGAACCGAGTACGGTTGTCACGGCACAAGCTGGAACGCTGGTGTCACATGCCCTTCTTTGCCAAGACAGTCACTGGCTGCTTTGTCCGTATTGGCATTGGCAATCACAACAGTAAACCTGTTTATCGGGTGAGTTTAGCTCTGAGGGATTCAGTTCTTTTTTTTGTGCTGTAATTAAATATTTGCAGCTTATCCGTTCTTAGGTACCGGTGACTGTTTGTTTGATTGATACAAAAAGATTGCTTGTAACCAGAAAATGTAGTTGCTGCCGAAGAGGTGGAGGAGACTGGTTTAAGAATAAGTCTGTGTGACCACCTAGGGGAGGAGATACATTTAGTGAGAGAGGGAGAGCACTAACAAAGCTTATTCTTCCAGCTTTGGTTCACATTGTCTTGTCTCATCACTTGTATTGCAAACTAGAGTTCCAGACTCTGCTTAAACCAAGTAAGGATGAGTAACATTCACTCGTTGTTTCTAGGACTATTCCCAAATTATTGTCTTGATTCTTCTTTTTACAAAGTTTTTAGTACACCAGTGTGCCTTCAGAAGAGAATGTGATGGAGAACACAGTTTTGTTTTTCTGTTTCATTGCTGTAATCATAGAATACAATAATATTCCTTAAAATTACATTAAAGGCACCTAGAAGGGCTGTGTTTAGTATGTGAGCAGCATTAGTGTATTTCATTTGGAACATATGTTAACCCAAAACAACATTATTTGAGAAGGAAATAGAAAAGGTAGGAGAGTGTACACTATTTGGTCAGGAAGGCAGAGGTGAGAAGATACAAAAATTGCATCAAGCATTCAGATGGTATAATTTATTAACTCAAAAAATATGTACAAAGCAACTAATTCAGTACCTGATAATGTATACTGAGGAGTCTTGCTTTCCTTGATCTGGTTAGAATCGTTAGCTAGATTAAGGTTTTTTATCTCTAGTGAAAAGGCTTGAATATGCCAAATAAATTCCAGGAACATGAAAAAAAAAACCGCTCTTGCATCCTTCTTCTTGTGTATTTTATTCTGTGATACAGGTTGCTGAAATAACTGGTGTGGTAGAGACGGCAAAGGTTTACCAGCTTGGTGGCACACGGACAAACAAAGGCCTACAGTTGAGGTAAGATACTAAGCTAATCCTCTTTAGTTCATAAATCAGTGTCCTTTTCATAGCAAATCATGTTCTCTGTGGGGTTTGGAGGTGAGAACTGAAAAGCAGACTGAGCCTTGTCATGCTACTTACTGCTGCAATGTTTGGGTTGGGTTTATTTGGTTTTTTTTTCTCCTTGTGCGCAACGGAAATTATAAAATACCCCAAAAATGTCATGCAGGGAGTTATAATTTTGTTGAGATGTTGTTGTGTGGTTTTGGGCTTCTTTAATCAGTTTACATATATAGATCCAATGTCACCACTTTGCACCATGAGAAGGGGATGTTACACTTTCTTGTTGCAGGCATGGCAGTGATTCACGTGTGTTTCGCTTGGAGTTTGTCTCAAATCAGGAATTTACTGAAAGTGAATTTATGAAGTGGAAGGAAGCAGTAAGTTTGCCAGACTTCAGTTTCTTCTTAGCAACCTTCTGCCAAGCATACTTTAAGTAGAAAGTAACTCTCTCTCGTGTTTAGATGTTCTCTGCTGGGATGCAGCTACCCACACTAGATGAGATTAACAAGAAGGAAGTGTCCATCAAAGAAGCCCTCAACTACAAATTTAATGATCAGGACATTGAAGAGGTAAATGGTGCACTGTATTGAAACTGTGTCAGTGCTTAAAACTGACAGGAACTCATGCAATAGAGCAGTGGCTGTTACAAAGCAAAATGATCATGGTATTTGCTTTCCAAGAAGGAAATAAAAAGCTCAAAATGAAGTTTCATAACTGGATAGAGTACCTTGGTGATGCTGCTGTTGTTTGGTGTTCATGCCTGCTTTTCTTCATTTGTGCCCTGTTATCTCCTCTTGAACTTGTGTTGCATAGCTCTGAACTCCTGAGTATGGCAACTTAGTTCTCAAGTTCTGAAAAACTGACAGCATCATGGTAGTTGCATTTATCACAGTTTTTGTAGTTTAGTACTTGCTTGATACTGACCAAAGGTGTTTAGCATCAGGTTTTTGTAGGTAGTGAGAATGGAGCTCTAACTCATTACCAAAGGCACAAACTAAAAAACAAAACCATCAGAACATACATAAAATTCAGTAGCAATAAATAAATTTCTTAGATGATACTTGTCTGTTGCTTCTAATACCCAAATATCAAAATAGAGATTTCATATTTGCATATTCATGTTGTTTCCTCTGCATCTTACAGATTGTGAAAGAGAAGGAAAGGTTCAGAAAAGCACCTCCAAATTATGCCATGAAGAAAACTCAGCTATTAAAGGAGAAGGTGAGAGATGAGGTGATGCCTGCAAGTGTAATGCAGTCTTTGATGTCAAAGAACTGGAGTTCATCTGGATTTTGGCAGTAGTCAGCAGTAAGCTCGACTTTAACTGTGCAGTTGGAAGGTGGCTCTCAAAGTTCATTGCTGGGGTCAGAACACTCAGAGCTATTGCGCTCTTTTTTTTAGGGGCAATTGCCAGCAATTATAGCTGTCTCTTTTTGTGTCCATTAACAAGGTCTTAAGCTGGTCTGCCTCAGAAACTTTTCCTTTTTTCCTTTTTTCTTGGTTTTTTCCTTTTCTTCTTGTTTTTTTTTTTTTGTCGGTGTTGTTTTTTGTTTTGGTTTTGTTTTTAGAGTACCTCATAATAATGTTTGAAAGTTGATTTCCTCTTCTTAATTTAAGATAGGAAAAAGAGAAGTTGTGTTACATTATTTTTTACTCAGGGGTAACTGGATTGTCACTTCATGGCTGGTAATTTATATTGAAAAAAAAAAGTGGCCGAGAGATTTACTTGCCATGATCTGTTTTACCTGCAGTCCTCTGGGGACAAGTAGACCTAACAGCGTATAAAAGCCAAAGCCAAGATGTGGAGAAAACAAGCAGCCTTAAGTATCTCTGAAGATAGGACTGCATGAATAAAACCAAAACTTGTTTATGTCTTTCTCAAGGCATTAATGCTTCATATACAGTAAAAACCAAGAGTTTGTATTAGTAGACATTCCTTGGCTTAACTGTATTTTTGTGGTCCCTATTTTGCTGTGCACGAACATGTAAATTACTGGGTTCCCATCGCAGGGGGTGCAGTTGCTTTTTGTTGTCAGCAGGTGGCACAATAAGCTGCTGTCGTGCCTTAGGGGACTCAGCTCCCTGAAGGAAACGGCAACTGGCAGTTGTGGAAATTAATTCTTTTCCTGATCTGCTAAATGGGGATGTTAAATTTTGATAAAACTTGTAACTTAAGTCATCTAGCTGACCTGTCCTCCTCATGCTGGGACTGGTGTTCCTACATCTTTCTTAGTGCAAGGGATGTCAGAGTTTTTCTTCAGAGTAAGAAATCCGGTTTTGCCTTGAGCTGTAAGGAGAGTGTAGGTCTTTGTTGTACTCTTACCATGCAGGGAAGAACATTCACTGGAGTAGGGTTAGCTGACTGATTCATGGGTATATCCCTTGTCTCTCTGACTAATTCTGGGTAGAGAGTAGTGCTTAATGAGTTACTGTTTGGTTGAAGGCTATGGCTGAGGACTTGGGGGACCAAGATAAGGCCAAGCAGATTCAAGATCAGCTTAATGAACTTGAAGAGAGAGCAGAGGCCCTGGATCGTCAACGAACAAAAAATATTTCTGCAATCAGGTAAGAAGCAGATACTGGGAACTTACTTTCTTAAATGGTATCAAACAATACTTAGAAAAGAGAAACTAATGCATTAACAAATTAACTGCAGATTTTGTTTCTTTTTCTTTTCTTTTTCAGTGTGTTAATATGTGTTGCAATATTTCTGTTAGTGCTTGTCTATCTTCACTTTCTTGTATCTGTCATTCAGTTAAAACTGCCAAAAATGTAAACTCTCTTCTATATACCCCAGGTAGCAGTTGTGTTGCAAAAGAGTAACTTGTGGTCAGGATGAAGCTGCAAGAATGCTGTCAGGTGTTTTGTTGTGTAGGGATTGATAAATGACAGTCACTTTCTTTTTCTTTCCCCCACCCTCCTTTTTTCCATTCTGCAGTTACATCAACCAGAGAAATAGAGAGTGGAATATCGTTGAGTCTGAGAAGGCTCTTGTGGTAAATAGTGCTGAATTATTACTTTTGTACAAGTAGAGATGAAATGATGCAAAGAGCGATAATTGCATGGCAAAGTTACTAATTTTTTTTAATGATCTGTAAAGTCTTTCAGATTGGCAAATGGCATGATTTTAAAGCACAGTGCTTTATCTTTTTGCTCAACTCAATTGTCAGCAAATTAGTGACTGCAATAATGACTTAATGCATCTTATATGGTATAGGAAAAATAAGTCTCCTCATAAAGGAGACTTCAGATAATAAAAGAGTGAAGGAGATATTCAGTTCTCTGTAGTTACATTTTTATTAAGGAAAAGTTAAGCTTGTTAACAAATGCTTAAGCATTAACTATCCTGAGAGTTGTGTGCCTATTTTCTGTAGTTGTATGCAATAAGGACAGTTTTGTCCTGTGAAGCATAGGATGATGGGTGCATTAAAATCTTTCAAATCTGTAATGTTGTTGCTGGTTTTCCTCTGATCTCGGTATTGTATATAGCTGATGAGCGCTTGCATGGATGGCGGGCTGTGGGGGGATATACAAGGGTGCAAGCAGCAAACTCTGCAAAACCATGTGCTATTTCTTCGCCAGGCTGAAAGTCACAGCATGAAGAACCAACAAATGGACCCCTTTACTAGGCGGCAGTGCAAGCCAACAATAGTGTCTAATGTGAGTGTAATACTTAAGTTCAGTTGAGGCAATTTGCTGAAAAACAGAAACCGATGTAATGCAGAGTGTAGGAACAAAAATTCCCAACTGTGCCATATGCTATTAACACCCTGAGTGCCAGTGTGAGATACAGCTGAGTGAGATCCTGGTCTCTCTTTTTTTTTAATGTAAAGTGTGAAGGACAGAAGTGATGTGGGTATGTACTGCAAAAGCAACCATGATTGAAAATTCTGTAGTGAGTTCATCATGTAGAATTATTCAGATTTAGTTAGCTCTGGGAAGACAGTTTGCTTTAGATGTGAGTTTCACTTCTAATTAGCTGAAAGTTTCCTGTAAGATCAGTGAAAGGTGAGAGGAGAACATTTTGGACCTGTGATGGATGAAGTAGCTCAACACAAACTTCCCATGTGATACTGTGCCAAACCTGCTACTGCAGTCCCTACATATATAACTGATGAACAGCAAGCTGATCACCTCCTTCTTCTAAGTAATCTGGCCTTGTTGAGGTCTGTTCTGGAATAGTATGTGATTCTGGTGTAGGTACTTAAAAAAAATACTCCTCAGGTTGGCTCTCATCAGTCACCACAAACCAGCAAGGAAATAAAAGAAAAATTCTATTTTAGGGCTTGAATTAAATATTTCTGAAATACTTCCTTATTAGAAAAGAATTGTAACTGAGTAGCTTTATTGTGCTAGAGAACTATTAGGTAAAGAAAATAGTCTTCTAAAGATTTCTCCTCTGTAGTAGAGTGTTTCAGACAGAACTGTAAGCTGAAAGCAAATACATGTTACAGTAGCATTAAGAGTAGTCACAGAAACAAGCCATATCATCAGGAAATGTATTTCTGATCTTTTGAAATAAAAACTTTCTGAAGAATGATTTTTAGTTTGTTACTCTCAGATACAGTCAGGATGATTTCAGTTGCCTCTTGGGATTCTGAAAGTTGGGTGAACCGATACACAGTCTCTTATGGCTTTAGATTCATGAATATGAATACTGTTTTAACAAAACGTAGTTCTAGCTTTTGCCAATTTAAATGCAGGAATTTTAATTTTTTATTCTTCTCTAATATTTTGCCTTTGCAGTCCAGGGATCCTGCTGTCCAAGCTGCCATCCTTGCCCAGCTAAATGCAAAATATGGATCTGGTGTATTACCAGATGCTCCAAAGGACATGAGTAAGGCAAGTTTCCATTTTGGTCTCTTACCTTCCTCACACTGTCACCCTTCTGCTCTGTGAAGCTTGTGACTAAGCAGGTGTGCATGCTTCAATTCTAGGAAGGGGTATCCTGTAGAGCATTATCATAGAAAAGCAATAGCTTCTTGTTTCTTGGGAAAGGAAATTTAAGTTACTCTAGCAGTATGAAAGCTACACTAAGTATGTTTATGACAGAAGAGGGGAAGAACATTTTTATCTCCGTTTGTATGGCCAGATAAGGTTTGGAGACTTACTTGTAGTTTTTATTTCAGGGTCAAGGAAAAGATAAAGATGTGAACTCTAAATCAGCTAGTGACCTCTCAGAAGATCTTTTTAAAGTGCATGACTTTGATGTAAAGATTGATCTTCAGGTTCCCAGTTCAGGTAGGTGTTCCATCTGAATTTGGGGATGGGATTGTACAGCCCATTTTGGTAGAACTTACTTCTTCCAGAATAATTCTTTCGAGGTTATTGGTGGGCTTTTGAAAATGAGAGCAAGGACTCTGTTTACCATCTCGGCAAGTATCTTGAACTGAGGAGGAGGGGATGTGTGATAGTGGCATCCACTGAGAAAACAAGAACAACTGTATTGTATTAGACTAAAAGCTTGTATATCCCCTTATCTTTGATTTAAAAGCCATGGGAGAGAAGGAGATAATGAGTGGTTTTTTGCACACTCTTCCAGTCTATATTATCTATGACTTGTATAATCTTTGGGAAAAAGATGGGTGTTCTATTTAATAAGTCTTGGCAGCTACCTTGATACTTACTTTGTTAATTTGTCTAATAACTTCTGATGACAGATAAGCTGGGTGTCTGTGCTGTTCTGTTCTGTCCTCTGTGCATATACTGTGGGGATAAAGTACTTTTACTTGATTTTGAACCTGCTGCTTTACCAAGTTGCTGTTCCCTAACTTAGATATTGCAGATGATATTGAAACTAAATTTTAGGGAAATGAAAATACTGGCCAGTGAGTGAAGATAATAGGCACAAATTTGCTGGCTCTTCCTCTTTGTTATCCCGACTTTGGCAGCATGAGATGTGTGACAAGAACAGTTTAGTATCACAAAATCATTTTGTTTGAAAAAGACCCTTAAGATTATTGAGTCCAACCATTAACACTGACAAGTCTACCACTGAACCAGGTCCCCATGTGCCACAGCTACACGTCTTTTAAATACCTCCAAGGATGGTGACTCAGCCACTTCCCTGAGCAGCCTGTTCCAATGTTTGACTGCCCTCTTGGTGAAGAAATTTCTCCTAATATCCAATCTAAACCTCCCTAGTGCAATTTGAGGCTATTTTCTTGTGTCCTATAAAGTTGTTTTCCAGTGGAAGGAAAGGAGTATATGGGAGGAGTATATCAGTGCAATTTGACACACAAGGTTTAGTATTTCTTGCATTACTTGAAGAATTAGATCTGCAGTTTCTTGGAGGGGAGTAATTTAGGAAGTACCGTAAGAATGCACAAAGACAAACCTTGTCAAGAATCAAGAGCAGGAGATCCAAACTAGGTCAAGATTGAAACGCTGGATGTAAGACTACAGAATGAGGTAGGAGGTCAAGGACAAGAGACTTCCTGAAACAGCTAGTGAGAGTTACAAACTTGAGAGTTAGCAAGCAGGTGAGGGTTAGGCACTGAAGTACACTGAAGAGAGAAGGATGGGAGACAGAGTTTTCCTTAGACAGAACATCATTTTGGCATCTTACTTTGTGCGGTCTCCTTGCTTAACAGAAGAATCTGGAGACTGATAAAAATGCGTGTTGTAGACATAGAACGTTTGACTTTTTCTGCTTACTGTCTCTCTCTGGATTAACACACAGAGTCAAAATTGCATGTGCTGCATCTATGAAGAGAAGCCTGCCGATACTGTCTGTACTATTAACTGAAGTTCTAACCTGATGTATACTAGAGAAGCCAAACATGATTTTGTGGTGAAGTTGTCAGCAAAAACAAGTAAAAATTTGTAGTTTTCCTGTAGTTTGGTCCTTACTCTTTTCTTATCCCCAACAGAATCTAAGGCACTGGCCATCACCTCCAAGGCTCCTCCAGCAAAAGATGGTGCCCCTCGGCGATCACTGAACTTGGAGGACTACAAAAAGAGACGGGGGCTTATTTGAGCATGCCCACTCTGCTGCTTCTGATCCTGCATGCTCCATGATGATGTCCTACTTTTTCTTCCTCCCTTTTCAGTTCTCCCTTCTGGGTTGGAGCAGCAATGGAGCTGGGAAGAGACTCTTTAAAACTGCCAGTCATCTGTAACATAAACCATTCAACTATTTACTGTATAGACCTCCCTTCTTGCCCTTTCCTCTGCTCCCCTCACAAATGTGGATCTGTGCTATTTGGGGTTTTCCCATTTCTTTTAGTTTGAGTTTTGTTTTTATTTTGTTGATGCAGCTCGTTGGTCCACTCTGTGTTCAGTATTAGCCTGAGGTCTGGATTTCCGTAGGAATCTCTTGGCAGTCGCAGAATCAGCACTTGGTGATGTCCCCTTACATACCACCACAGGCACAGTGAATAAACATTGGCGCAAGACCTTTGTGGCTGGAAGGTCATCTGCACTTTCTCCCTCTTCTTCTTCTTCCTCATTCATCCTAGCTTCGGAGAAGGGAATCTTCAAAAACTGGCCTAGGTTCAAAGTGTAAATTTTTTTGGGAGGGTTGTGTGACTTTTTTTCAGGTGTTTTTTATCATTTTTAAGCTGCAGTACTATTTGTATCCGTCTGTCACAGTTCTTTACGGCTGTTTTGAATTTCTACCAGCTGTACTTGAGCATCTGAAATTGCAAGAAAGAAACTCATTAAATGTGATTCTTCTTACTAAAACGGCTTGGCTGATATAGCTGTTTAACTTCATGTTCCCTTTTTTACACTTAACTGATGAGAAGGAGGTACACAGCTCTTAATGTGGGACTTGTCATCTATAGCACATCCAGACTACAGCTGTAACTGGGTGAAGTAGCTTTTTGTGGGGTGACCCTGGGGAGCTCATTTGGTTGGGCTTTAATTTCTTCTCCAAGCTTTCAATATTACGTATTTATTAAGTCATCATGTCTTCACTGAGCTCCAGCTCACTTTGTTTCTTGCTTTCTGAACCATTTAAATGGGGCTTCTATCAATAAACAAAATTTTTTAAAAAAAGATCACATTCTATGGAAGGGGAAGGACATAATAGAAAGGTCAGTGGGTAATATGGACATTTTTCATATATAAACTGGTAAAAGTGGAGTGCAACATGAGCACAAGAACTGTATGGCTTTACGGAATATTTGACTGGACACAAATTGACAGCTAAATTATCACTCAGGTGTAAAAAAGAAAAAAAAATCAAGTGTAAATATAAGTGACATTTAACAAAGAACTTCTACAAACATACAACTGAATATATGAAACTAAGAACTAAATTAAAAGAGAATTAGAAGTCTAAAAGGTTAGAGGCCCTCGTTCAGGTAAGCGTGCAAGCACGAGTGTGTTCCTACTCAGGCCAGTACATATATGACAACTTAAGAACTGAACTGGATAGGAATGTTTTTGGGGGACCCTAAAGAGGGAAAATGCTGATGCTCGTCTTGTGTCAGAGCATTACTGTTTTTCTGGAATCATACACTGGTTACATTTTAACCTGTGTTTGATACTTTCTTGTTGGATTCTTAATGAAACTTTAATCTAGTTCTTATTTAACTTTCTCTTCCTTTTTTTAACAGTAGCTTTAAAGAAACATCATGTAATTGTGTGCAGATTGATTCTACGAACTGTGTATAAAAAGAAAATCAACGTATGAAGCCTACCATGTAAACAAATAAATAGAAATATATCAATACTTATTTACTGAATAGTCCATAGTTCTAGGGCATGTGGATTATTCTGTAAATATGTAATCATAGTCGACTTTATTTGATGGCCTATTTTAGCAGCTTCTCTGGAGTTACAGTAGGCTCTCACATATACATACTTGTAACTTTTTAAGATTGGATTTATGGGATCTACCATCATAACGTCATAGGAAACATTGTGATTCACTGTGTAGATATGCATTTGATATGATTTGGTTTTTTCAACAGCTAAAGTGATGTTAAGGATTTGTGATAAAAAAAGAATCTAAACGTACTTTGCAATAGAGTTTTCAAAATAATCACTCTAATGGTTTGCAGAAATAATTGCCAAATCAAACAGTTCAGAACTGATTTTTTCTGCTGAAATACCTCAGAGCTCTGAGATGCAGTGACAAGTGGTCTCTAAAGGTAAACTTAACCCAAATACAGTATTTGTAATATGCTTGGCCTTGATGTATTGGTTTTAGTTAACTTCTACTTTTGGTAACACAAGACTATCTGTAATACAACCAAAATGTGGATGAGACCCATACAGTGTTGTAAGTAACTTTTAGTAGAGAAAACCAAACCAGAGGAGATGCAGTGAGTTTAGGATGCCAATCTTAATGATGGACTATGTCCTAATTATCTGCAATTATGAAACTGCCACTTACCCTCTCAAAGTCTCTGGGTTTTGCTAAAATACTGTTTTTCAGAGAAGGCAACCATCAGTAAATTATCATGCAAACCTCTTATATTGAGAATGATACATGAAGAAAGTACTCTTGAATAGTTACATAATTGTATGAAAGCTGTAATCTTTTTTCCTTTAAGTGCATGTAAAGGTGAGTGACTACACCTCCCACTTGTTAGAGAGGGAGAGATTTGTTTACTTTGTTTCATTGGTGTCCTAGCATAGTTCATCACAATTGTACAGACTTCTATAAATAAACTTGGTTTGTTGGTTTAATAAGGTTGACTGTTTATCCCTTGATCTGAGGTGCTAAGGGTTTCCTGTCTGGATTTTGTTTTTTTAGAAACTGACTCTTCATTTATCAGTCTGGACTACTGTATTTAATACTAATATTGTGAAATAATTAGTGAAAAGTAAGCTCCCTTTCTTTGCAAGAGCAGCTGTTGACTCCTGGATCACTCTCTAACATCTGGAGTTGGCCCTTATCACTACAATCAAATGGAGCCTCTTGGAAGGTCAGTTCTCTTGCACCTCTGCTGCACCTCACTTAAAACACAGACTTTGCTTGTCTTGTAGAAATCCAGACTACTTTTGTAATCAAAAAAGCATATAGCTGAACTTAAAGAAGCTACTGAGTAAGGTGAAGCAAGACTTCTCAGGGGTAGTCAGTGTGAGGATGAGACACAGGCATAATTTGAAACAGGGTAAGTTCTGCCAAGATGTAAGATTAAAAAAAAAAATTACCCTTAGGACAGGTAAACAGTGCACTAGGTTGCCCTGAGAGATTTTTTTATTTTGGAGGTTTTCAGGAGAAGGCTAGATTGAGCCACAAGTAACATGATCCCATCTTGTAGCTTACCCAGCTATGAGAAGGAGGGTGGATTGGTGATCACCCTGAGCTCTTTTCTCACCTGAATTAACATATGATTCTATGAGTAATTTCATACTGCATTCTCCAGTTTTGTCTGTGTTCCCTGCAAGTACTGTCTCCTCCCCATCCCTCTTTTGACATGCAGACTAATGCAGCATGCAGAATTTTTCTCACAGACATGGTGGCTTACAATGGGCAGTGTAGCATTTCCCAACACACATGTCCTTTCTGAGACTCCCTGGTTGTGGGCACCTATAGGGTTCCTGCTAGGGCTGTCTGTGAAACACAATTGTTCCTAGAGATTAACCACTGAGCAGGCTGGAAGACTTGGCCTGGAAGTTTGAGTGAAGAGCTGTAACAGATTTGCTTAGCAAAGTGTTCCTTTGCTGTACTTGTGAGTTGTAAATTTGATACTTAAGCTACTGATACATATGCAGTCTTACTTTCAGCACAGTAGCTTGATCTCCTAGAGGGAGATGCTTAAGTAGCCAAATAAATACGTGATTTTTTAAATTTAATCTGGAGCTCACTGGTTTTACCTTACCACCATCATCAATTGCTTCAGATTTTAGGTCGCCTCTCACACTCAGTAGCTGAAGGAATTTCATGTGAGCAATTTCTTAAGTCTCATTGTGTGTGGAGTTAGCTGGGTAAAAAAGCCCAAACAAAACCCAACCGCCAGCTTAAGTTTCTGCTTGGTCAGTTGGACTGTGGGGCTAGTAAACATGGAGAGTTGTAGTGGTAATATCTTAAACTTCTACAGCTCTTTGGAAAGCCAGCCATTCAATACTCCTTTGGGGTTCTTTATGCCTTGACATCTATTGAGATGTTAAAGGCTCCTGTGGCCCAGCTGTGTCAGGCCATAACAGGTAGGTGTTACCCATGTAACTCCAGCCTTTGGAGAGTTGACTGGTTTTATTTAGCATACTTCTTTCTACTGAGAAGAAGCAGTATCCTGCTAAGTTAAAGAAGGTAAATTCAAGTAGGAACTTCTCAGAAATAGCTAATATATTGCAATTACCTATCAGTAACAGAAGGCAGGGTGAGTATTGATAGTACTTAGGATGGTGTATCAGGCATTTTGTATTAAACTGCATGTAGAATACTGTGTCTAATTTTTGGGTTTCCCAGTTCAAGGAAGATTTCAGCCACCTGGAACAAATTTAGTGAAAGGCTAAGACCAAGATGGTCATGGACTAGGGCTTGTTCAGCTTCTTCCAAGAAGGTCATGGTGTAGCACTGTAATAGTATATTGTGGTTGTTAGTAACAGGCCATAAGCTTAGTACTAAGTCTGCAAGGCCTTGGGACTGAGGATTATCGTACTTCCCTTTCTGGGCTTTCTTTGGCCTGCCTCTATCTTTGTATTAGTTAGTTTTGTTATAAAAATTTCTATAAGTGGTCAGATGTCTGTGGCTAATTTCTTTTACTTCAGTTTACCTTTGTGTGGCACAACCATAGTTTTATATATGTAAGAGTAATAAGCAGGTATTTTATGTGCAATAAGATATTTATGACCAGAATAAGGATGTGGAGAGAAATCCGAGCATGTTATATGGTAGCAGGCCTTTAGAATTGGAAACAAAGGATGTAGAATAGAGGAGTTACAGATTAATGATGGGGTACATACATGGAACTGGAGACCCCATAGTCTTGTATTGGTGAGCGATTAGTCACCAGCAGTCAAATATGGGGTGTTTTTTTCTGTGGTTTGATTTTTTGTAGGTTTTTCTGATTTTGTGGTTGGTTGGTTGGTTGGTTTTTTGTTTGGCTTGGTTTGGTTGTTGAAGGCAGAACAAGAACTGGACAAAATTGTGTTTAGGAAGTAACAGAACAAAGAAATCCCATCTAACATATGTGAAAGGCATCATATATCATATATCATATATTTGGATTTGAAGGCCAATAAGGAAAGAAAAAGATGTAAAAGCATGTTAACAAACAAAAACCCCAAGTGGATCCTAGAGGGAGAAAGAAGAAAGCAACAGCATATTCCTTCCAACAAAGGACTTCAGATGCTGATAGCTTCATGTTATCCTTTTCAGCAGTCTGGAGATGTTGATTTTGAGATGCAAAGTAAGAGCAGAAGGGTGAAACTAACCCTAAAAAAGGAGAGAAACTGAGAAATGTGTGTTACAGTTTTAACTCTATTACTGCAACTTCTGTATAGAAGTATACCATCTGCGTTATTATTCTTTTCCTATAGTAATTACATCTAGACTAGTAGACTAATTGGTTTAAGATTTCTGTATGCTAACAATTAATTCTTAGCTTTACTTGTATATATGTTGTATATATTGTATACATGTTGTATATATGTTAGGCTTCCTCTTTGCCCATAAACAAGATCTTCAGTGTAACAGAAGATGCAACTTCAGGAGGATCTAATAGCAGCTTCCAATGAATGTGGAGAGGTTGTCAGGAAAGTGGTCTGCTTTTTACAGTTGTGGATGCTGAGAGGATTAGAGACAATGGCATAATTTAAAACTAGAGGTTTTGATTAAATGTGGTGGAACTCCTCTATGAGAACAGTGAACAGGCTGCCCAAAGAGCTTATCTTTGGAGGTTTCCAACTTGATAAAGCTGGAGCAATGTGGCCTTGGATCTGATCCTTTGGGATGTAGGAGGCTAATCTTGGGGACCTCCTGAGGTCCCTTTCAATCTAAATTATACTATGACTGTATTTACAGTATGCTATGACTGTATTTACAGTAATTTCTAAGTGAAGCCTGAGTTTACTTTGCTGTAGCTTCTGTTCCATAGCGAAATTGCTTTAAGGAAACTGATAGGAGTTACCCAGGTTGCCAAACAGGGCTTGGCTATTGGCTAATGATTGATTTCTTTAAGGTCTGGCTTCTCTAAATATACAGTCTGCACATAAGTGTCTTAATTTTTGTCCTTTAATTGAATGCAAAATGTAAAGAGCAGTTCTGTTACTGTAGCCCACTGCTGGTGCAGGCAGCAACTCTTGTTGGGAAAATCCTGGAATTTAATAACTGTCACTTCCTGAATTCCACATGTTGCTTTCCAGTAGTTTAAGTGTATTTTCTGTAGAGCAAATAATATACCTGAGTGTTTTTAGGTTGGGTAGAACATAGTTGGGGTAGAATGTACTCTGTATCATTAACTTTGCACTCTGTTGTCAGTACTGGAACATGAGAATAATTATTTGAAATGAAAAAGGATTGTTTTCTTAAGTGCTGGCACCTGGTGTCAAAGCATGAGCTGGATACTTTCAGAGACTCAATACCCTTAAGCAGTATGAAGCAAGGGAGTGTATTAAGAGTGATAGTTATGGAGGGGTATTCTTTGAGGGATTTTTTTCTTTTCTTCATATCAAGCTTTAGAAAAAGAGTTGATTGAATTTCCTTGTGTGTTTGATCATGACAACAGCTAATGTCTGATTCCTGAAAGCTAGCTGCAGACTCTCTGCTCTACTAAAACTCTTTATATGCCATTTTGAGCTTCTGTCTTTCAACACATTTGTAATCCGCTGGCAACAGAAGAAACACTGAGCCATAAGGAGGGTAGGAAAAGAGTGGTCAGAGCCTGGAAAACACCAGGAACTTCTGGCCCATGAGGAGGAATACTGTGAGAGACACAATATGTTGCTTTCTGATGGCTAGCCTCCCACTTCTGCCAAATGTGGCACCAGGTTTGAGTGTTTTCACCCATGTTGCAGAAAACCATCATGCAGCAAGTAATTTTCTGAAATTATTTTTAAGGAATGTAAAGTTTCAAGATTGGTCAATTGGGCAAAGTTGTTACTCATACAAATGCTTACAAGCAAATTCCCTGACTTAATTGAATGTGCATAAATTATTGTGGATTCTGCGCAGGTTTGTTTGGTTTTAGTAAATGTATACAATTTTGCTGTATCAGAGCTATGGTTTTTGAGTACTATTCTGGAGAAATTACAGTAGGTCAGTGCAGAAACCCATGATCACAAAAAAGGAGAAAGGAAAGAAAGTCATTGGTGAAAAAACTTGCTGGAAGTCTCAGGTTTGTGTCCTAAATCTCACATTAATATTCAAGTAAAAACTTTTTGTTTCCTCAGTCTTCCTGAGGCAGATTTTTTTTGTTACTAAACCTCTGTCAGTTTGTTCTGCAAAAAATACAAGGCTGGATAGGGTAATAAATTACACTGCAGATGAGTAACTTTGTCGACTTGTTAAAGACCCTCTTCAACAAGATTCATAAATACAGCTTAATGCTAAGTGAGCATTGGAATGGAAGCAAAGAATACAGGTTATTTTCTGGCATGAGTATATATGTACAATGCCCAAAAGACATCACGTCTTTGGGGAGGTTGGATTTATGATTCAGTGGGTTGAAGGAAGGGGCAGTAGAGTAGAACATTAGAAGCTGGGAGTGATCTGCCTTTATAAATGGCATAAACAAGATCACGATGCCTTGTTTCACTGTGCTTGCTTCAGGAAAGAAATTCAAAGCTCAAACTTTAGGGTGGGGAGGGGAGTATTTCAGCTGTAAAATGTGCCACTAAAACAGAAAATTTTATCTGAGACTCAAATGATTTGGACTTTGGGCTTTACTAAAAGATGGTTTTTTGAATCATTTGTTGGCTCTCCTTCAAGACTACAGATAAACATGCAATTGTCAGATACCCCACCTGGCATGCAAGAATATTTGCCTTGAGTGCAACAGTGTAAGTGGTGTCTACTTCATCCCTTTGTAATTCTTCCTGGTGGTATATCTGCCAATGGGTAACTTGCTTCCAGTATTTTTCAAAGTGAAATTGCTGTGTAAAAGCTCAACTCCTGAAAGTAGCAATGTGCCACCAGTTTTTAGGCTGTTTGCTGAAAGCAGTGGCGGAGGAGTCCGAGCTGATGTGCAGAAGTAATTTGAGCACTGGTGGCCTGGCAGCTCTTGTGTGGCTGTTTTCAGATAGGGCAGTTCTAGTGAAGCCGCTGCTGCCTGCCTGGCCAGGTGCTTCTCATTCAAGAAACAACGGACTTTTTGTACCGATAATGGTATGGCAGAGCAAAGTTATTGCTCATATCCCACATGTGCTTTAGAAGGTTACTATGACAAATTACAGCTTCTCCCAAGAATGGTGCTAATGCAATGTTTTTTCTGGCTGCAGTTAGCACAAGGACACTAACAGTTGATTTCATGTAGTCTTCCTTGATCGGGGGAAAAGACTGATCTGTGACTAGAAAAAGCAGATCATATAATCTACATACAGCATATATACATATACAGCATATATACTTAAAAGGAAAAAAACAGACTTTTATTTCATGCTTTGCTGTTGAAGACTTCCCAGTCATCAAAAATTGAGAGTAGCTATTTTTCCTGTAATAAAGCTCTCCCCCTGGAAATATTATAATGGACTGTGGAGGCAAACTGGTTTTCCACTATTGAAGTAAACTTAAATGTTTGAATAAATGCTGTCTTCATCTGAGAAAGACTAGATGAATTTCAAACACAAAGCAGTTATTTTCAATTTTGAATCAGGGTTACTTAATTATTAAATTGATTATTGATTTTTATTTCCATTGCAAACTTCTGCGATATTTTCCCAAATATTCCTGATCGAAGACAGGAAGTTGAAGATAGCAAAGTATGATGGCCAAGCTTGAGATGAAGTGTAAGCTGAGTACCATTTTAGCATTTTGTAAAATTCTCTTCTAGCTCTGCTCCTGGTAAAGGATTTGCTATGAAGAGTTCTGCAGTTTAGCTTAGCAACCAAAGTCTGGAAGTGGGAATGAACTATTATAACAACATGGGGTATATGATCTTTAACAAAAACCTTCACTTTAGGCTAACATCCCCTTACTGCTTAACAATGAAGAGTTTTTAGAGTATTAATATTACAGTGTACTCTTGGGTTTCCTGTCACTGTATTGCCTGTTTCAGCTAGCACAATCTGTTCACAGCAGCTAGTGCTCTTCCAGGGGCAGATTAGGAGTACAGAGGGGAAAAAAATTGTTTATAAATTGTATCTTGAAACACTTTAGGGTTGAATGCCCAGAAGCCTGAAGACATACAATCCCAAATATTATATTATGGTCTATTTAGCCAGTGTTACAGTGAAAGGGAAGACTCTGTGGGAGGCGTGGGAACTGGATAGAGTCCTCATAAAGAATATATTCACTCACAGGTGACCTGAATTGCAAAGTCACAGGGCAGGACTGTTCCTGAGGTGACTATTTTGTGTTATTTACTGAAAGTGAAGGCAGAGCTCTTTGTGGACTGCCACATACTAAGATTTTGACTACTGGGCAGAGACAGCCTGGGTAGTTCCTCAGGTCCTGCGCTCTTCAAAAAGTAATGCATAAAGAGATCCACTATAATCTACCATAAAGTGACTCATCACTCATAACAAGTTTGTTGATGCCTGGTTAATAGTAATAACCATTAGTTATTACTATAAAATTAGAAAGCATTTAAATTCTGAAGGATTATTGCCCCTTTGTTTTTCTCTGTTCCTGGTCATGAACTTCCACCTTGAATAAATTCTTCATTTTGTCACACCTTGTGTATTTATATGGTATATTAGTTCCATTTGCTGCAGTCCCTTTTCAAAGGGAATCATGATGATAACTTACCCTTGGAGGTAGAAACTAAGCTGCATTCATTCCTGTAAGTTTTTAAGATAACCCATTTGCTGGGCTGTCTTAACATAAGTATGTTTCAGCTAACACTGTTCTTCAAAGTCCCTGGATATTTTTGGCCTGGCTTCTTGGGGATGGTAGCAGATGGCCACAGCAGAACAACAGATATTTTTTCAGATGTTAAAATAGGGCTGAATTGAAGTGGGAGTTTGACAAAAATACAACAAATGTTATCTGAACCCCAGCCTTGAGAGGAGGGGCTGGCAGAGTGGGCTGTCACAGAGCAAGTGGTCTGGCCTGCATGGAAGTGTTTCTAACTCTTGGTGTCTCAGCATGGCCTTTCTCAAACACCAAAGATGTGATGCTGGAGCTGCAGTGCCTGGGGAGCAAAGAGAATGAAAGGCAGTGACTCAAAGCCTGGCCCATTCAAACCTGGGAACTGCGCTTCTGAAGCAGGGCCTGGCTCCACTTGTGGTCTCTTGGGTTGTCTTTCCAGTCCCCTGAGCTCAGAGGAGCAGGAAGGTAAGGTTGCTCCCAAGCATGCTGAACAATTTCCACAGCTCAGGAGCATCTCATAAGAACCCTTCTCCAAATGCCTTCACTGGCTTTTTGCCACAAGCTTGTAATGAAACAGCTGTACTTGATTAGATTCTGGAAAAAATGTGTCTGTAGTTTACTATTGCCTTTGGTTTCTTTATAAAACAATATACATATTTATGCATACTCCTATTCTTAACTTATTACCAAGACTGAAAATTAATCCTGTGGAAAAACCAACATGGTATTGTAGAAAGTCATTCAGTATTAAAAAGAACTGATTTGTCAAGTTCAGGAAGGCAAAGCACTGTTCAGCCGTGGCAGGGAGCTATGGTAACCATCCACTTGGGCAAGCACATTCAAAAATTATACTTTTTGCAAGTGGATTGAGCCATGAGATTTGACCAATTTCCTTTTAATGGATTAGCAACCAGGCTGTTGTTACAATTCTAGGTGCTTTTTTAGCTCTAGCATTGAACAAGCACAGCAAAAGTTGAGTTTCCTAAGGAGTTTCTCTTGATGTGGGAGGACTAAGACTGCAATCTTTGGATGCGAATGAAATTGTTTGATTTGCTTGCCTGGAAGGAGCTAGTGTCTCACTGGCCAAACAGGCTGAGATGGTGCTCCAGCTTACACCTGTCAAAATGGTTACATGCTCTTTTTTGTCTCGTTTACCTCACACTTTATCTTCAGACATGAACAAAGCTAAGAGAAAAGGCAACTTGCTCAAAAAGGTGGTACTTGTATTATAAAGAAAAAAGAGAAGGAGCACTTACTTGTCATGAAAGAACACTTAAGGTGAAATTTCTTGTTCTAGGCAATAGCAGTCCATGAGGCTACAGGGCTAACTTGCATCAGACATGAACACTGCAAATTCAGTTTCCAAGAATTAAACAAACACTCCTGAAGCTGGTAATCAGGCTGGAGAGACAAGCGTTTTGCAGAATCTTTGCTGGTCTCTTTTTGGTCTTGAAATTGATTTGGCATTTGTTTAAAACAGAAACAGAATCACAGAATTTGCTGAGTTGGAAGGGACCCAAGAGGATCATCAAGTTTGACTCCTGGCCCTACACTGGACCATCCCTTGCAAGGATCTCCGAAAAAATAAAGACATCCTGCATGGGACAGGTGTACAACTGTAATAAGCTTTACTTTCTTACTTATCTGACCAGGCTGTAGAAGATCGATTTCTCTCTTTTCTGTCAGGGGACTGAAAGTTTCACAATAAAATTGTGTGGTGAGGGAGAAATACAGTAGATTTTCTGACAGGTTCCCAACAGGACAGTCTTATAAATACTGCAAACCTGTCCAGTGGAGAAACAAAGATGTGCTGGGTGGGGAAGGGCTCCCACAAGAAGGCAGTTAGACTGTCAGAAGTTTTGCCAGGGAATACACCATTGCTTCTTTAGAGGGAGAAGCAGCATTCCTCTTCTAGGCGGGGAAGGGCTTCCATCAGCGCTGCCAGGCTGAGTCTGATCAAATATCCCTTTGAGCCATTATCCTGTCTCAGACAACAGCCAGTGTGGGATGATTAGGACACAAACATAAAAAACAGGCCATAAAGAAACTGTTCTTTGAGAACTTCTTAGCATCCACAGTTCAGGGACATCCTGAGCCAGAGGTGATTTTGAAACTGTTACACTTGCTCAGTAACCATCAGCAGATGTAGCCTCTTTCTGTTTGTTCACAATCTCTTTTGGAAGCAAGAGAAGACTAAAGTGGCAGAAAGCACGGCATTTTTTACAGGCAATAGAAGCTAAGATCCATAAAGAGGAGTCTCTGAGATTCACTGGTCAAGAGACCACTGGAGGAGGAACAAGGGCCAAGGAGAAACTGTGATGGTCTTTGGATCCAAAATTTACAGAGAAATTGTGTAGTGTGATTGTAGACTTTTAAAGTAGCTGACTTGTTGCTAAAGATCGTGGGGGTTTTGTTATTTCAAGCAATGAAGAGGTGAAGAGGAGCTAAGAGAAAGAGTGGTACTGGAGGAAACAGTATGTGGTGAGCAGGTGTCACTGACACTTTTCAAAGCCTCCACTTTTTGTTTGGATCAAGACAACAAACTACAACATGAGCAGTGTTAGCAGCAGAGTTCCTGCCCAACCATCACACTTCTTAACTGGCTGGCTTTCTGGCATGTGCTCCTTGCTGAGGCATAAGCAGAACCAATACAGGAGTTTTGCTGGTGTGGGGCAACAAGCAGCATTCCTCTGGCAGGTACGTGTGTTCGCAATCTCCTCTGCTCCTAGGATTCGGCTGTCTGAGCTGTGCTGCCCTGAGAAATGACTGGGAGAAATTGCTATAGTGTCTGTCAGATGCTGTCCACATGACTTTGCCATCTTAATTTGATGACAAGATCACTCTGTTTGGGACTTGTCCTAAGGTCTTATTTGGTTGATAGTATATAATCCACTCTCCGTTTCTCTTCTGATCCCATTTCTGGGATATACTTTCCTAATTACATCAGACATTGGCTATATGCCTTCATTTTTAAGGCTCTCTGCTATTTATCCCCACCCTACTAATTATCTTTCATTCTTAATGAGGTACTGACTCCTGCCTCTGATCTCTATGGCTGACTTAAATATCTTTCAGACAAGTTCCTCCATGCTTTCTCACCATACTGCTTCTCCAGTTTTGAGGTACTTTATGTAAACACTCTCAAGGGTACCAATTCATCCTTCTGTTTCCTCAACAGAGCCCCAGCTCCCCACCCTGGCACCTCCAGCCACATTACCTTCCTTTTGTGTTCATTTCCCAGCCTGTCAGGCTCAGTCTTCTCCCCCAGCTCTTCCTTGGGCAGTGCACTAGATCCATCCAGCAGGAGAGAGCAGCAGAGATTTTTTTTTCTCCCATTGTATTGTTAAGCTCGTATTTAGTGGCAGGTGCCAGTGCAGCACCAGCTCCTGCAGTCTTATTTTGAGCTGCAAGTCACTGACAGAATTTTCCAACAGCCTGTTGAAAGGGAAATCATGTTCCAGACTGGGACCAGGCTACAGACTCACTGCCATTTGGATTTTCATCTTGCCAGTTGGCAAAGCAATGCTGCTGAGCTGCCACTTCAGTTTGTTAATACCTGGTGCAGCTTTCCTTTCCTTTGCTTTAGTTTTCTGTTTTAAGATAAGGTCAGAAGAAGATATTTTGCTAGGTGACTTTTGTGAATTTGCTAGGTGAACGTTCCTCAAGTGCAGAAGAGAAGGTAACACAGAGTGAATAAAGCACAGACCTGTTTTAAGGAGCAGATATGGGAGGAAAAGCAGAAAATTTAATCCTCTGTGACAAACCATGGCGAGTAAAGCAGAGAGGAAATTTTTTCAAACCTCTTAATAATTTCCTGATCCTTTAGAACCTATGGAGCCACCATCACTATATGTAAAGGGCTGAAAGATGAAAGAAAGCAGGTTTTCCTACTCAGGTGTTCGGCTGTTTGCTAGAAGCTCGTGTTCCCTTTCTGTGATCACTGTAACATTCACTACAACATCAGAGGGCCTTGGGACAAGATGCCAAACAGGCTTTAGGCATGCTCTGTGGAGTTTAAGGGGTACGTCTCAAAGGAGAGAATATGAAATTACTGTTACCCATCACTGAAAACTTAAAGCAGCTCAGTTCTGTGCAAATGCAGCAGGGTAAGAAAATCACAGAATCCCTTAGTTTGGAAAAGACCTCTAAGATGGAGTCCAACTGTTAACCCAGCACTGACATGTTCACCACTAAACCATGTCCCTAAAAGCCACATCCACATGTTTTTTGAATGCTGCCAGGGATGGTGATTTCACCACTTCCCTAGGTATGCTGTTCCAATGCTGACCACCCTTCAATGAAGAAACTTCTAGTACTAGCCTGACCTCCCTTCGCACAACTTGAAGTCATTTCCACTGTTCTATCACTTGTGACCTCCTTTCAGGAAGTTGTAGAGAGTGATAAGATCACTCCTGATCCTCCTTTACTCCAGGCTGAACACTCCCAGCTTCCTCAGCTACTCCTCATAGGACTTACTCTCTAGACCCTTCCCCAGCTCCATTGCCCATCTCTGGACATGCAGAACCTCAATGTCCTTCTTGTAGTGAGAGGCCCAAAACTGGACAGAGCACTTGAGGTGTGGTCCCACCAGTGCCAAGTACAGGGGGTCAGTCTCTGCCCTGGTCCTGCTGGCCACACTAGTGCTGATACAGACCAGGATGCCATTGGCCTCCTTGGCTAGCTGGACGCACACGCTGGATCATGTTCAGCCACTGTTGACCAGCACCCCCAGGTCCTTTTCTGCTGGGCAGTTTTCCAGCCTCTTCCCCCAGCCTGTAGTGCTGCCTGGGGTTGTTGTGACCCAAGTGCAGGACCTGGCACTTCACCTTGTTGAACCTCACACAACTGGCCTCAGCCTACCAATCCAGCCTGTCCAGATCCCTCTGCAGAGCCTTCCTGCCTTCCAGCAGATCAACACTCCCACCTGACTTGGTATTGCCTGCAAAGTGACTGAGGGGGCACACAATCCCCTCATTCATGTCATTGATAAAGATATTAAACAGGACTGGCCTCCCCAAATGTTCACGAGTGCTATTTTTTAGTTTTACTATTCTTTTAATGTGTTCGAAAAGGAAACTAAACTATAAGTCTTAATGTGTGTTCCAGATGAAAAGTTTACATCCATACACTGGGTTTTCAGAATATTTATTTTCTCATCTACCATAAAGAGAGTAATTGTATTACATTCCACATATATTCTCCTTCCTTTCTTCAAACCTGAGATTTTTGTAAAGACATTTGAAAACTTAATTTTTTGATGAAAAATGGGATAAATAAATATTTTCTTCTTTTTTTTTTTTGTTCTTAGATAGCTTTTAAATAATCTTGTCCTCTCTCCGTATTACACATTTGTCCACTTTAAAATTATGTGCAGCACACATTCTCTTTTCTTCTTAGGAGTAAATAAGTACAGAGATGAACTGATTAGAATGTTCTCTTTTCCCCTAAATCTCAGGATGTTTTTAAAGGGAATACAAGAAAGTAAAATCTCTATATCTTATGATGAAGAAGAACTGGTAGTGTAAACCAGGTGAGTTATTTTTCAATTACCACTCCAATAGGTAATGAACATACAGGTTAATTTCGAAGATACTGATCTCTTGTCTGCTAGTGACAATCCAGTTTGAAGCAAACAAATATTTCCAGTGTTGCTAACATTTTATAAGCACAACCAAGCCCACAGAGGAAGTCCTGTAAAAAGTGTCAGATCAGTATCACAGATGGGGCACGATGACTTGATCCCTTTACTGTGTTCAACATTCAAGAATTTTTACTGAGGTATTTGTCATCTGAATCAACAAAGCAAATGTCTTGTGTGAATATATTTTATGTGACTCCAATGTATGAGTTGTTTGATTGCTCTTATTAAAAGTATTAATTCCAGTACTTCCTTGCATTTATCACAGGACTTGAATCAAAACTTCTGTCTCAAAACATTGCTTCTTTTGTGTTTGTGCCCACTTCCAGCATGCTAAATAGGCATCTTTGTGTGGGCAGAGGACATTGTCTAATACAGAAACTGTTGCATTCTGTGGTCTTGGAAGACAGTGCTGTCCATTCAAACTCCAAGTGCTATCTTTCATTATGAAACAGTTAGAGTCATCATGAAGTTGTTATGATTAGAGCTCAGAGATTTCTCCTATAATGAAGAAAAGAAGTTCCTTGCCCATTTTATCTCCAGACTTCATAGAGTGGTGGTTTGGAAGCACTCATACCAACAGAATTTGTAATTCACCTGGTTTTGACTGTTTTATTATACTAAAGCAAAGACTCCCTTTGGATTAGCCAGTCAACACTTGTCTTCAGTTTTCATATGATCACAAAATCATAAAGTGGTTGAGGCTAGAAGAAATGTCCAATCCCCATGCTCGAGCAGTGTCACTTGTTGCCCAAGACCATGTTCAGGAGGCTTTATTTTTATATATTATTTTTTGATATGGAGATTCCACAATCTTTCTTTGACAACCTCTTCCAGTGCTCAGTAAAACATTTCATGGTGCTTTTTTTCCTCATTCCTTACCCAGGACTATGGAGTATATCCTAGGCTCTCAGTTGGCTCATCATCCATCCCCAAGCAAAGCTCCATGCACACAAGCTGTTCTGTCACAAAGGGCAACTCCTTCTCTTCACCTTCTGAGCCTGTCCTTCCTAAGAGCTTGCATCCTTATCTTGGAGCACTTCAGCCATGACAGCCATTCCACCATGTCTCTGTGATCCCAAAATGATCAGGGCCTGTGATGGCAGGCAGATCTCTAGCTCCTCATGGTTATTCCCCGTGCTGCATGCATGAGTGTGCAGGCACTCCTGAGGGGCACACTGGTGTCCTGCTGTGTTTTCCTGTGCCCTGTAGGCACTCCTTGCTTTTGTGCAATTTCTTGTAAGCAATTAAGATGACCTTGCTTAACTCTATTTTGCTGATTTTGTGTTCCTCTTCATACACATTATCCTGGGTCCTTTGCTTATAATTGTGTCCATCATGTCCTCACAGGACTGCTGGTAACTCTCTTCTTTCCCCATCATAATGCACATAACTTTCTGTTCCATCTAGATTACTTCTGCAGAATTGCTTGTGCCTCCAGGAAAAACATGAACAAAAACAAGTCAGGCTTATTTTAAGAATGTATGATAGGGACAGAAAATTCTAATCTGTCCTCAAATATTTATGCTCACTGGAGTTGCTGTTTCTTTTCATGCTGTACAGAAAAAACTTCACTATGTGCACTGGAGCTGAGTAAAGGTAGCTAGGAGGAATTGTCCTTTGACAAAAACAAATGTTACAAAAGTCTCTTCCAAAAACCTGAACACACAATAAGCTTTCAGAGAAGAGAAATGGCTCACTATGCTCACATGTTTATTCATATTTCTCAGTAAACTCAAAGGTCATACAGTTCTCAAGTGGTCAAACAATGGGTATACCACAATGGCTGTTTCATCATATCTTTCCCTCTCTCTCTCCAAGCCTGAACATGCTTTCAGCTTTACTTCATGGCCTAAATGAAGACATTAAGTGCATTAGGGTTAGAACTGAATAGTTCTGACACACAGAATGTGACTTTCACAGAAAACTGAGGAATGAAGAAAACTATGACTGTCCTCCACAGAAACCGATCCTTTTGGATTAAAAAAAAGTCAATTGTCCAGGCTCACGATAATGGAATTAAGACGGTGCATTTGGTGCAGAATGAAGGAAAATTATACTACAGAAAGATTTAAATTTCACTCAAGATAAGCTGAAATCTCAGCATTTTAATGCTGTGACAACCTGATTTGTTAATGTTTTGATCTGCAATACCTTAGCCTTTTTATACTCTGAACAAACATGCTGCTGGTGAGTGTTGCTCATCTTGCAACCCTGCAGAGGAATGTGCTTTGTCTATTCAGAGAGCACATACTGTGCTCACACAGTTACTTCATCACCCTACCACCATTGCACTGCTGCCAGGCCCTCCTGCCTGTCCTGCCAAGAGGAAACCTTGGGAAAAGAGGCGCAGAGACACAGGAGTGTCCAGCTGGGGAAGCTGATGGTGTTTTATTAAGGTCTCCTCTGGATTCCAAGTCACCAGCTGACTTCATTCTAGCTACGGTGGAAGAGTGCTCCTTGGTACCAGAGCATCATCTTCACTAGCAGCCAAACACAGGCAGTTATGCCAGGAGCAGGGTAGGAAAAAGAGTGTGTCAAGAAGCTGCATAAGAGCTTGTGTATATGAGACAAAGAAACCAAACCCCCCAGGTACCTGAAACGCTGCAGAAGTGTGGCAGGCAAATTGGAGGTGCATGTGCACGAGTCATGTTTAACCCTGAGCACCATGAGGAAGGGAAGTAAAGCAGCCGTTAGAAAAGGTTGCTGATTCAGAGGCTAGATATCTGTCAAAAATACAAGGTAAGTTAAGAAAAGTCAATTGGGTACCAAAGAATACAGAATTTCCAGAAAGGAATAAATAAAGTCCTTACAATAAACATGAGTAAAAAGATGTTGGAGAAAGGCTATCTGGTCTAAGGCCATTTTGCAATAACATGTCAATATCCACAACTGAGGAAAATATTGTTCGAATTGCCCATTTATACTTACTAAACAACAATCAAATGCACCAGGAAGCAAAATAAAACCAATAAGGTTCCAAGTGTTGGAAGGCAAAAAGCTTATGCTATCCTGGATGGTATTAAATAAACACCTGAAACTGCAACAGTGCGAACAAGCACAGAAGAATGAAGGTTAAAAGATCCAAGGAGTCTGCAAAAGGCAGTCAGCATGCACTGACAGGGAGCAGCATGCAGGACTGCACAAGGAAGCAACAGAGGCTGAAGTGACTCCCAGCCTGTCTGAAGTGACAGTACAACTGTCATAAACAAAACTATTTTACAGAGCCCAAACATAAGGACTGAAAATGCTTACAAAGAAACTTAGTAAATGGATTTTGTGCAACACAAAATAATTATTTTGAAAACATTAAAGGAAAAGCTATGTCAAGAGCCTGGAACATCTACTTATAGGCTGAAATCTTAATACATATTTATCAGGCAGTGAGGTATTAATGTACATTAAGAAAAAAATGACTAAAATGTATTCTTGTTAAACACGACTGAGAATATATTGCACAGAAATAATTTGCCAGGCATAAATAATTTAGGTGTAAAGATAAAATAAAATCTTGGAAATAAATAGCTTACAATTGTTTTAGAAAAGAAAATATTTATTCCATGCTTGTAAATGTGCCAGGGCTTGTTAGGAGAATGTGTACATCAGGTAGACATATATTCACAATCAGGATGATCAATGTAGAAATGTTTTAAAATGTGTGAGAAGGAAATTGCTGTAAGACAAGATGTAGGTGTACTGCCAAAAACCTCAAACACACCTACAAATGTTTCTTTAGTGCTCCAGCAGAAATGTAGAGAGGAATTTGATAAATAGAACAGCAAACAAAAGTCTATTAAATGGCTTCATTCTGTAGTAATTATGGGAAATGTGAGTGTAAAAGTTTGCTTAGGTTTAGCTCCAGGGAGTAATGCAACCTAAAAAAGGCTAAAATTGTATGCTGTTAGCCTCAAAGGAATGTAGATTTAGAAATATAACAAAGAATGGGAAATGTGAAAAAAAGCCCCAGAAATACCCCAGAAAGGTTTGCAAAGATAACTGCAGAAACTTCAGATCAGCAGTTGAAAAATGGTCTGGATTTCCTTGCACGTGCTTGAAATTCTCTTCCAGTTTGGATACTTTCTCAATTCACAGAAACAGTTCAATTCAAGTATAAATATCTAATGTAATTTTTAAAAAAGCTGAAAGTGATATCTGGTATGTTTGTGATATCGTGCTAAATGTGATAATTGCCTATAAACAGTACCCAATGTGATTACTGTAAGTTCAAATTTTTTACAGAAGGATAAAACTGTACCCATTTTTTACTGAGTGTAGAGTATCCACAATCCAATATTCCCATAAAAGAAAAAGTACAAACATTTTAAAACTAGAGAGTTAGGCCCAAACTCTTAATTGGCACAGCTAAAAATATTTTAAATCAGGTAGTTTTCAATAAAAATTTGAGAACTAAACTTCTTTACAATACAATGGGCAATATTCAAAATGTGAATATTGTGATCTGTTACTCTCACAAGCAAAAAATAAAACTGAAAATGTTCTAGAAAAATCAGACTTGAGACAGTGGCAAACAAGCTGGAAAGACTAGAGGCCTTTCTAAGTTTTCATCAGGTAGGTGCAAAGTTACTATTGAACAATAACAGGTATATAAAAGTTACAGTGAACATTTGAATTATTGAATAAAAAGGGGAAGAGGGAAAAAGAGAAGTAGGAGTTTAGTTTTTAAGTTAAAATACAGAACAGGCTGTTAAAATTTAACATCTTTGAGGAACAGGAGTGAGCCAATCACTGTAGAGAGCAAATGCTAGGAGCTGTTTTGGAAATCATGAAATGACATTTGAAAATGCCTTGTGTAATCTTTTTTTCTTATGGAAAAGAGAGTTGTAAAGATAATTGTTCCTTTCTGAAAGTGGCATGATCAACCCAGATCAGCTGTTGATGTGTGGAAGTGCAAGATGTACCAGATTTCTGTTAATTCTTCATTCTGTCCTAAGCTCCGTGTTTATCCCCTACAGTCTTTTAACTCTGGTAAAAATACACCCTTCTTATAAGTTTTTGATTCCGAGCAGAAGTTTTGGTGTGATAGATTAAAAAGTGCAATGTTTTATACAGAAAATAAATCAGGAAAACTAGAATTTAAAATTGGGCTATATTAGTCTAACTGGTGGATTAATTGTAGCAGCTTGGTGCATGTGCTATTTCTGGCTTAGTTACTCACACACCCATTTTTCAGCAGAATAGTGGGAGCAAGGCACTGAACAAACAAGATGAGGAACAAAAAATAAAGATTTTAAACTTGAATTGCGAACTGAACATTTCAGAGGGCTGAGGGTCTTTTAGAAGCTGAATGTAAAGAAAATATGCAGTTATGACACAGCAGTTTGATTATTTCCATTCACTATTTATCTTTCTTTCTCCAGCAAATGAGATTAAAGCTCCAACAGCAGATATGAAATTTTATGGCAAGGTTGCTTTTCAAAAATTATTAACTACATGCACAAAAGGGAACAAGGACTCATGAGCATTCCATGGGAAACCAAAGCCCTATAAGCCTCATCCATGCAATCATGGCTGCAGCACTGCAAGGACAGGGGGAACTTGCATGAAGTGCTTTATGGAGCCTGCTGCAGCCCCAGGGAGCTGGTGTTCACCAGGGCTTAGAGGGGATGAGTGGTTTGTCTCCAAGTGTGGGGACCTAGTGAGAAAATAGCCCAAGGATTGTTTTCAGCTGTAGATTTAGGGAAGCCGTGGCTCCCACAGGTGAGTGAAATCCTCCTGATGACCAACCAGCTCAATCAAAAGACTGAGTTTAAGGAACTCTACTAAAAATTTTTTTCACAAAATGCAGCAAACAAATGAAAATAATGCAAAGAATGATTACAAAAAAGAAATATAGGAGTATAAAAAGAAGAACCTTAGCTCTGGTATTTTGTAAGACTGTCATAGGGCCCAGGCCCACAGCTCGCTGGAAGCACCAGTGTCACCTTTAGGGCCCCTCCAGACCACAAGTGCCAGCTCTGGGGGTACCACCTGGCCCAGACCTGCCTCAGCTGGAGCCTCCCCACAGCCAGAGGCTCCGGGGCTCACTGTAAGCCCAGCCCAGGGCCCTCAGCCTCTGCCTGCCCTGGCAGGCACTGGCCTCCACCACAGCTGTGCCTGTGGAACAGCTTGGCTCTGGGCCTCCACCTGTGTTTGGGCCAATGCCCTGGCATGGCCTTTCCCCATGGCCTTGATGGAGCTGAGCCCAGCCCTGTGGGTTGGCTTTTTGTCCAGCCCTGGCCCAGGACCATGAGCCTGGTCCTGTCAGTAGGACCCAGCTGTTGTCTCTGTCAGCGGGACAGGCCCTGACATCCTGGGGACCCCCTTGGGCCCAGCCCTGCAGGAGCAGCTGCCATCCTGCTCTCTGTCCTGGATGCAGGACCTTCTCCATGCACTCAGTCTTCATTCCAGGAATGCTGCCCTGATGAAGGGTTGTGGCTTTAGTCTCCAGTCACTACTGCAAAGCTGTGCTATGACCAACATGCAAGTAGGTGAGTAGTGCATTTAATGGAATTCTGTGCCAGACAGGTCACACCTTTGCCTCACGGTTGTGTTTAGTGGTACTTGAACCCCCCAGCTCCCTCATGATCTCAGTTCTGCCTGTGGAAGGTAAAATCACAGAATCACAGAATATGCCAAGTTGGAAGAGACCCACAAGGATCATCAAGTCCAACTCCTGGCCCTGCACAGGGTCATCCCCAGAAGTCACACCATGTGCCCAAGTGTATTGTCCAAACACCTCTTGAACTCATTCGGGCTTGGTGTTGTGACCAGTTCTCTGGGGACCCTGTTCCAGTGCCCAACCACCCTCTGGGTGAAAAACCTTTTCCAAATATGGAACCTAAACTTCCCCTAACACAGCTTCAGGCCATTCCCTTGGGTCCTGTCACTGGTCACCAGAGAGAAGAGATCAGTGTCTGCCCCTCCTTTTTCCCCTCACAAAGAAGCTGCAGACTGCAATGATGTCTCCCTTCAGTCTCCTCTTCTCCAGGCTGAACAGACCAAGTGACCTCAGCTGCTCCTCATATGGCTGCCTCTCAAGGTCCTTCATCATCCTTGTGGCCCTCCATTGGATGCTCTCTAATAGCTTAATGTCTTTTGTATATTGTGGCACCCAAAGTTGCACCCAGGACTGCAGGTGAGGCTGCCCCAGTGCAGAGCAGAGCTCAAGCCTGTGCTGGTAGTGTGTCTGTCTCTTAACTCTCTCCCTTCCCTTAGCTCTCTTTTGGCCCAGCTTAGGTTAAAAGCCTTGATCAGTAAAATTAGTACATATACTGTGTTTTAAAGATGTAGATTTTTTCCCTACTTCTTTTTTAACTGATGGGTTACTGGTGGCTCCCAAGACACTACAGATAGACTGCTTCACCTGAAATTCTTCTATTGCTTCTGTTAACAAGAAATTTCTTGTTTTCTTCCTCAAAAAGTAGCCAATATCCCCTAGATTAATCAGGGAAGCTTTAAATTTAACACTTTAGTGTCTGCAAAAAAATCTCTATCATTAGTCAGTCTTATACCAGAAGACCCAGCTCAGGTTATTTCTAGAAAACCATGGTGAAATGATGGTCTGAGAACAGTGATCCGCAAAACTAAGGTCTATTTGGAGTGTAACTGCTTTTCTGATTCACTCTCCTGAAAATACAGTGCTGAGCTCTGCGTGATCAGAAAAACACACAATAGTCACCATCCATTAGTCAGTTCTTACCCATCTTTGTCCACCAGTTCAAATATTTTATTTACAGTACAAAACATTTTTAAATGATGTATCTGTTTTCCTTATTACACATAATATGGAATTTTATGGAATAGCTAGACCAGGAGAAACCAAAAACTTGCAGTTTCTGAACATGTATCACATTCAGAAGAGCAAGATGCCTGAAATTCTCACTTTTTATCTCCAGGCAGATACCAGAGTTAAGAGTCATGTAGGAGGAAGAAAAACTGGCAGAAGACCTAGATATGAAGATTGCCTGGTTCTGTGAGTAAAGACCCTAGTCTTGCATTCCTAAGTACAGAAAGACTCTCAGGTAACTTTCCACAGCTAATACTTTTTCAGGAGGCACTTACAGTGTTTTACTACTTTAGGATTTTCCCTGGAATGTGGGGGGCCTGTGTTCAGCGCAGTTCCTCCTCTCATTGTTTCCATATTTTTCATCTGCCTTCCCAAATCAATATTCAGCCAAATCCCTGCAAAGAGAGTCTGAAATCTTAATCAGACTTCCTGTAATTTTTTTTTTCTGGTTGGAAACTGTTTAGGTGCCTTAAGGAGGTAATCTTAAAGAGAGGGCAGGGACTAAAATCAGCAACTTCTAGCCTGATTTACCTTTATTGTTCCAGAGCTTCCCAAGAATTTAGGCATTTAAATATCTGATGATTGCTCAGATTCTCCACATTCATTTGTTTCTATTAGCTATATTGCCTCAAATTAGGATAAAGACTGTGCTTAATATCAGATAGAGTGATTAGCATGCTATCATTCTCTGTGGAGTCCAAACATTCACCTTCTACTCTTGAAGCCAAAAGTAACATCTTTCCTCCTTTAGGAGTTCCTCTGGCAATACCTCTTCAGTTTTGCTGAGATTTCTGGCAGGGAAACTTAGAGTACTTTCTGTGAAAACAGCATGCTAAGGCATCTTTAACAAGAGTACATATAGTAGTTGGAACATCTGGGTATCCATGCATGCTTGCAGTAGTGATGTCAAGGAGAGAAATGAGGCAAAAAGGGATCTCTTCTTGCAGAGGCCCCTAAGTCCTCTATGGCAGTCCTTGATGTTGGCAGCTACAAGTACTGGTGGAGCTCATACTGGGCCGTATACACCACACCACAGCATGTACTCTGAGTTCAGAATCCTTCTCAGCAGCATAAGTGCAGAGAAGCACTTATTTTCCAGTCCTACGGATTTTCTTGTGAGCTTCAGAGTAGAAATGATGGACTTCTAAAGAATGCTCAAGTGTTGCTTTAGGTGGGGAAATATTAGAGTTTTGGAAGGCCATCCTTGGATGTCTCCAACTAGGAGATGTGTCTAGAGGGCTAATTCTTTGCGTACTTATAGTATGTTGTTACTTTTACAAAAATGTAAGCAAAAATAGGATACAGGAAGAAAGAACCAGCAGTTCTTGAACACAAGTCTCTTGAATGCTTTCTTGCAAGTTGTGGGCAAAAGCCCAGGCTATACTGTTTTATTATAAGACACTCAATTATTGGTGTTGGAAGATAGCCTTTAAAAAAAATCATAAACTTTCTTCTTCCCCAATTACTTGTTTTTTATGTATTAGATTACACAGTGCTTTGGACTCCTTTTCCAGTCTTCTGCAAAGGCTGGAGTCTTTAGTGTGACAGAATAAAAACCACTACTTTTGTGAAACTTTTGTTGACAGGAAGAAGCAGCATTCTCTGTGCTTCTTTGAAGGGATTATTGCAATTCTTTATCCCTAAAATATTATGGCTTCTCTGGCAGTTTTGAGATGATAGACCAAGATATATTAGTCTGCCTTTTCCTTAAGACTGGCCTTCCCAGAGCCTTCTCCATTACTCCTCAGAAATCTCCCTCTTCGTGCCATTGCCAGATTCCATCAGGAGCACTGCCTGTGGACAGCTGGTCTAGTCCTTCAAGAAATACCTGCTTTCTTGCTGCACAGAAGTCCTTCTCCATGTCTTGAGTGGGGATGTGGCAGTGCAGATAGCAAAACTCCCTGTAAGTCATCTTAATTAGCTTCCTGGTAATCCAATTCTTTGAGGTGCAGCATGTTGTCCAGAGTAGTTTTCCTGTTAGACTGCAGCTGATTTAGGCGGCCCTGCTGTGTCACAGTGGCTCACTCTTGCCAGAATCAGGCAAAGGACTGATGAGGAAAGGCCACCTTAACCACAAACATCAGCTGCAGACTAGGCAGCCATAGGCAGGGGTAGGCTCCCTGTAGAAGCAAACTGTCACAAAGAATGACCTGGGCTGCTTAGCACAAGCCAGCAGGAAGGGTTTACATGTATGGTAAGTGCTGACAGGCCTGAGCTCTTAGTGTACATTTTCAGTGCTGTTTAAGCACTGCTTAACGTTATAAAATCATATCACTCTTGGCAGGGTGTAGTTAAGACAAATAACTTCATACAAATCTCTTTCCAAGTTATCAAAAATCTGAGTAAATGTAAAAATCTGTAAATGTATAGTGGAATCTGAGAATAGGTTGCACAATGGCTATGTTGTATGTCACTGTACTGAGTTATCATCAGAAAGCTGGTGATAAATTTACTCTTAATACAAAGCAGAAGAAAGGAGTCAAGACACGCTGCATGAAAACCAGTCAGCATAGCTGGCTGTAAGCACTAGCATTGCACAATATAAATACAATTTCATTTAACCCATTACTTAGTTCTCAGCTGTACAGCAAGAGGTTGTGGAAAAGGTCCCAGGAGAGTCAGATATGCAGATACCCTCCTGCCTCTGAAATAGACATAATGACCATGCTGATGCTAAGAAAATTGCAGGGACCTTCTTAGGAGGTGCCTCTAGAAAAAAAACCTGTCCGCTCATATGGAGGCAGGTGGAGGTGGTAAGGAGCCAAGGCCTGTACAACTGTTATCAGAGGTGGTATGGGTGCACTACTTTCCTTGTGTATTAGGGTTATCAGATAGACTTCATTTGATCAGGTTCTGGCCAATCTGGTCTAGTTGAACATGGCATGAGGGCTGGACCTGATGACTTTTAAAGATCCCTTCCAACCCTACCTATTTTATGATTCATCAGGCACAATTCCTTCCTGAACTTGCCTGAATTTAGTGAGTATGCACTGATCCCCTCTCAGTTGGTGAACTTATTCTGAGTGTCAGGGATAACTTCCAGATAGCAGTTTCCAGACCCTCTAGGTGACAGCCATATCTTTGATTTCACTCCCAACCCCTCTATCCTATTTTCACAGCTAACACTTCTGCTAGCAGTGAAACATCAGCTGTGACTCTTCATGAGGCCTTAGCTCTTAATTTGGAGCAATTGTTTGGGTGAAAACTTAACTGTGGAACAGAGAAGAAGACAGCTGGTTTTTAGTATTGCTTAACTTTATACACCTTGCTCATGACAGATTTGTGTTAAATGATCCGTGTTCCTCTGGGATTTTGTCAAAGCAATCATAAACATACAGGTAATGGGAACTGTCATTCATTCTGTATTGCAAAAGACAAAAAAAGAGATTATTTACCTCAGATGTCTTCAAACATCCTTATATCGTATTACAAGGACTAAAGTATAGAAATGTGTGTGTTCAGAACAGTGTCCAAAGGCTTTTGTCTCCTTACCATTGTTAGATCTCAGTGAAACATTCCCTGTGAAAGAACACAGCCACTGTACAAGCCGTAGTAGTACCCTCCTACAGGACCTTCCACCTTCTTATGCTTCAGTTTTTCAAGTCTTGACAAGTCTGTGGGTGATGTGATTTGGTATCAGTGATTGTCCCACTTTGAGTGGGCGGTTGGACTAGGTGACTTTCAGAGGACCCTTCTGACTTTTTTAAATTACGTAGTCTTTGAGTTATTATCAGCACAATGGCAGCATTTGAGTAGAGAATGGGATATTCCAAATAAAGCATACAGACTATCAGGAAACTTGGGTCTCTGTTTAGGTGAAAAAAAAAAATGTGGGTGGAGTTGAGGCAATGAGGAGACATGTTTTTAAAAGAATGAACCGATTTGTGGATAGATAAAGAATTATGGTCTGAAGGCTAGGATCCAAGGACAGCTCACCTACACTGTATCAGTACTAAATAAGTAAAATGAAGGAACAAAAGATTGCACTAACTTCTGACAGCCCCATTCTTGATTGCTATGTTTTTGTCGCAGCTAGAGGAGCGCTGTCAGAAGCTCTCTAAAATTATTACACTGTCTGGTGCCAGCAGTATTTTAATTATTGCAGTTGAGTCACAGATGATTGACTTTTAAGAATTGAGCTGCATCCATACCTTTCTATAACAACTCTCCCTTTTCTCTGGTGGCCAGGAAATTTCAGAGTGGTCTGATCTCTTAGAACAAAAGAAACCACATTATTTCGTGTTATAACGTCACTACAATGGGCTCAGATTAAGACTTCTGTGGAGTCTGAAGGCAATTACAGAATATCTGTCCTTTATTTCCTTGGCATTCATAACCTGCACATCCCAATTTTTTTGCCTAGTTGACAGATGCATTTTCTTCACCTGTTGCATAATACACGCTTGGTGGTATATCCACATCTGTAGAGGTATGTGACAAGATAATCATCTTAGTGTGCAAACAGGTGATCTTTGACAAAATCATGACCCTGACTTGACTGAGAAATGCTCATAAAGCCGGGAAAAACTAAAGCTTTATTTTTCTGGGAGCTTAATGTGTATGCTTTGGGCTTTTGGAAGCACTTTCCTAGCAGTTGTTTCCATGAAGGAAGAAAGTCATTGTTCTTGTCTGTCCCTGGGCACTGATGTGCTCGTTGTGTGGTACTCACTGTCAAGCACGAAAAGGCAGCAATCCTGGCATGTGTGTGGGTGTGTGCATAGACTTTCCACAACAGAACAGAATTTTGGTCCCTATTTTAGGTTACCAGGGCAGAACAAACCTTCTTTGTGAAAGAAAGTAGTGATGGTGCTCCAGAGGCAACTCTGCGGCTGCTATACTGTGTGGCTGCATAGACTGGGGCTAAGATCAGCAAAAATATCCCTCTTTCTCCCTCATGAAAGTGAAAACCAGAGCTGATCCTCTCATGCAGAGGGCTGGGTCTCATAAACTCTGGTCTTACAGGAGGGGAAGCATTGAGAACTAAGAAAACCACATCAAGAGAATGACAGAGAAGTAGGGAAGGGAGGCATGCAGATCAGCCACCAAAGCCCCAGCTGGCAGAGAAACTGCAGCCTACTTAGTCTCTTGCTGGAGTTTAACAACATTGTCACTAAACATTTATTTCTAATATCTAACTGAAGTTTCTCAATGTAGTACACACATTATTTCTCATTCCTTCCAAAGACAAGAGATTATGTACTTTTTTTTGCAAAAAATATCTTTTACTTGAAGACTGAAACTTTGTATCAGTCTTCTCTTTTTTGAGCCTAACAACTTCAGCTTTTACATTTCTTTATCAAAGGATATTATCTTTGGATATCTAATTGTTTACATCTCTCTCCTGGGGCCTCTTTTGTTTGGCAGTGTTTTTCCTGAACTGCTGTGTTCAGAATTGAACTAAACATATGAGAATTTCAGCAAATCCCATCTTTATTTTTGTTTGGAAAATGGCTTAAGATAATATTTTCAGAGCTTTTATAAATTCTAGCCCCAACAAGAATAAGCAACTTATTCCCCAAACATTTCAGTCCAGGAATATAATATCAGGTACTCATTATTATAATGGGAACCCTTCAGTGCATATCCTAGTAAAGTAACACTAGAATCTCCTCTCCATCCTGGTTGGTTTGTGTTGTAGTTGCCAAACATAAAACTATTCTGCAGCTGAACATGGCTCCCTTGGCTCATCTAGACTGAGGAAATTGAGTCTAGAAAAAAAATCCTGGAAGAATAACATACAACGTTCCCCAATAGCAAAGGTACCATTGCAGAACAATGGTACTTACTATTCCACAGGAAGTATCATAAAATTTCTAGGTATGAGACCCAGTGTACAACAGATTTCCAGAATGATGGCTCTCAGAGTGAACTCATCCAGAAAAATATCACTGAGGAAAAATCTGCTTCTTAGATTGATCAACTCTGAAATTCAATCAAACTTTCTTATTTGTCATTCTTTTTAGTAGAAATGTCCAACAATTACTGGGTAATATGAACAGTTCAGCAAAACAGTAACTTCTCCTGGGTGTGCGATCTGGCACTTGTGATCAAGGGAAACCAAAAAGAGCTCCATGTGGATGTGAATGTCTTTCAGGTACACCAGAATGATCTGTGGAAGCAGCAGGAAAATATTTGTGCCAACAATGACCAACCCCATATAGGAATCATAGACCATTGTGCATTCTTTCACCACTTCTATGAATAGTCTTGACAAACATGATAAAGGAATCCACAGAGTGAAATACATTAATGTGAAACATGTCTCACTTTTCAACTAATCTATTGAAAATTCTACATTTTGAACAAAGGTAAAGTATTAATTTATTGCAAGACTATTCTGACAAACTTTAAAATCTGCATACATCAGTAGATGCTGGTGGAATTTAATAAGTAATCTGTGTGCTCTGACCTAAATCAGGAGCCTGCTGTCAGAAGACTTCTGGCTACGAAAATAATACAGCTGCTCATTAATTGCCCAGAGTGCTCTTTGAAGTGAGAGCCTGTAGGGAGACCCTCCCATATTATGTTGCTTGTACCCTGAGATAATTGTATCTTGAATTTCTTATGATTTATTTAGCTTATTTTTCAACTTGAAATTGACTGACTACTAAATCTCAGAATTTAGACAGTAAAATAAAAACAGTAAAGATGCCTTTGCAGAAAGTTTTTCTGTGATTAATAGGATGTTCCTTGTGCCATGTCCACAGAGAAAGAGTAAAGAAATAAAAAAAAGTGCAATTTTTCATTTAGAAATGTAAAAGTATAACTGAACTGTATGAAAAAGAATTGGACCCCACATGCATACACATAAATATGTACATGTAGTTAAAAACTAACAGAAAAGGTACAGGAATAAGTTTATTTCTCCATAATTGCAAGTAGACATGAAAGTTCATAATTCTTTAAAAAGTGTTATAAAATAAATCTGGGGTTTTACTGAATGACCCCATTTGGAGGCTTACAATTCTCTTGATAGAAAAGTGAATAAAACATGGATTTGATAAAGTTGGCCAAGACTCTAATGATTTAATCAAGAGCTTCTTGAAAATTGTAATTCTTGGTGTTTTCTCTAAAACTAACTGTAATGTTAGAGTGAGCTTACCTGATACTTCCTGTGCTGTATGTTTGGTGCTGTTTCTTGCTCTGCCTGTTTGTTTGCTACCTTAAAATGTATGATTTCTTTCAGGAATGAGGTTTTGGATACATAACTTAAACCCAGAAACATTCCTCCAATACAATGGCACTAAGAATATCCTAGAGGAGCCTTAAATATAGTGAACTGTTATTTACCTAGGAAGAGGTTGTCAGATGGATGCTGGAAAATATGTATGGAGAAGCACAGGTAAAGCAGAGTCATAGCTGTGTATTTGATCATGATATAAACATGCATAAAGCAGAAATAGAAATCAGATGTGATTTTCTGATGTTGGGGGAAGTTCTTGTTCACAATGTAATTTCACTAAGCTTGCTATATCCAGGCTTGAACAAGATGCTTATACATCTACATGCAAATAAATACATACATATTATGTGTAAGTAAGGAAGCAAAACATTTTACCAAAGTTCTTTTGAAAATCTATGGCCTTCACTGTATCCATTGGTTGCTGATACTGTTTTATTCTCTGCCAGCACACAGAAAAGGAGAAAATAGGCCACAGAGGTTTCAATCACCAAGGGGTGTTTGAATCCAGAGGGTTAATTCTTCCAGAAAAAGAAAACTCTAAGTAGGAACTTTTTACCTATACCTACCAAGGCAGGTGTATTTGGTGCTGTGCATATGTTAGTACCTGAAGATACGCAATGCCTTAAGAGCCTCAGATCTACCCTGTTCTGCCTTTCTCTTGGGACTCTAAGGAAAAATGCCTTTTGTTCCAGTTGGTAACATATTAAAATATTTTAGCCTATGTCAAAGAAAACTAAATTCAAATTCCATGTAAGGAGGAATATCCCTAACTGGTCAAGTGCATATGCTAGTTCCTTTAGTATGTGTACCCTGGGAATGGAAGAACTTTGGGTATAGGGATATTATACCTAAGAATTCATCACTGAGTTAATCAACACATCAAATTGTTTTGAAGAGCAATAAAGTAGAAAATCAGAAATTAAAGCATCATGATTTTACTAAATAGTTCAAATGAGAAGAAAAAACATACTATTTTTTTCTTTTCAAGCCAGCCAAAACGCTCCAAGTGTTTGACCACATTTTGCCCACATTGAAAATAAAGTTATAGTGAATTTTCTTTGAACAGATGTAGTACTGTAAAGGCTTCGGTCAATGATTTGACTTTTTTTCATGAAGGAAAATAGTTAACTTTGATCAAATAAGCCTTTGAAAAATTGTAGTTTGCTTGTAGTATCCTGGCATACAAATTCTTTCAGTGCTTATGGGGAATGGGCTGTGCTCAATTCACTGCAGCTCTGGATTGCTTCAGATCATGCATTTTATAGGACTATCAGTTATTCATCTAGTAGATTTTGTACCTGTGTTAAAGAAGGACCAGTAATGGCAGTAAAACTGATCCAAGCAATAATAAGGTCATTAGTATGACTCAACAGTGTGCAAAGCTTTAGAACAGATTTTAAAGGAAGGAAGTAATTAAAGCAGGAAAATAAAATGGAACATACATTTTTCGGAATGTAGATCATGTTGTACTGATCTGATACGTTTGATAAAATAAATTATCTAGTTAAGAGGAATGCTATTGAATTCATTTTCTTCAACTCCAGAAGAACCATACAGTAATACAATAATACAGTACCAGTTTGGAAATCTTGCAGCTGAGAAAGCTGCGCTTCTGATGAACACAGCAAAGGATCTTCAGAACACAGACAAGCAATTGATGTGTGTTTGAAATGTAGGATTGAAAAGAGATGTAGACAGTGGATATAATATGTCCGATTTCTGAATACAGTGATTACAGCAAGATAAGACTGCAGTTATTAAGGTCTAAGAAGAGCACTGTGATTAATTGATGTGTGAAGGGCAACAGTCTAGTTATGAGTTTTATATTTCTGAGCCATATTAACTGAGGGACCGTGGAAGTTTCTATGCATATTCTCTTTTCCGTTTTATGTTCCTCATTGAATATTGCTTTTTTATGTGTAGCAAGTGTATGTTACTTTCCTTGCTTTCTCCCATCAAGATAGAAAATGTTTCTCTTCCAAATTCAGATCACAGCATCAACAGTTTTGTTTTGGGGTTTTGTGTGTGTGCGTGTGTTTGATTTCTTTTGTTGGTTTGGTTTCTTTTCAAGGCCTTTGAAGGAGTTTGATTACAAAATAATGAGAACAAACCTTATTTTGCAATGGTTATTTAAATAATCAAATTTAAACAGTTTTGAATTATGGAAGAGCCAGCTGGCATGTCAACCATCCAGTGATTAAGAGAGCTTATGCAGAGAGTGTAGCCCAATCGCTATTCTTGCTATCTGCTTCCAGAGGTCTTGCTGGTCTTTTATTAGGTAACCCTGTCACTTCCCCTGTTTGCCTCGACACTCAAACATATCAGTAACACATATGGGTATTATTGTAATTTTATTTCTTACATGGAAAATCTTATCCCTACATCAGGTGCTGAAGATCACCCTGTTTGACTGTGACCAAGATTTTTCCCTGCCAAATGTTTGTTTGAGACACACCTGCACTTAGAAATCTATCTCCAGGAGATTTAAATATGTATCACCCATTTTCATCAGTTTGCTTGCAACAAATAATAGAGTGGTTTGCGTGTGACTGATATTATTATGCTTCTGAACAACCATGTGAGTGTGTTAATGTTTATCCATGTATGGAGGTAAAGGGTATACAGATACTCCTACTTTAAACTTGTACAACTTTTTAGTATTTTAAGAATCTCTTTCTTATAATCTTTCCCAAATTTTGTTGTTCAGATTGAAAATGTTCAAGTTTGATTTTCACTTGTTAATCTTTGCAATTAAAACTAAGTTTATTTGATATTTTCAAAGCAAGACCAAGTGCACTATGTTGCAGGTCACTGTTCTAGAAGATAAAGGATAAAAGAGTGGAATGACTAATGCCTGCTACAAGCCATCATATGGCGAGATAGCATGAATCCAGCCCTACAAGCTCCAGTGTGTTATATTCTAGGAAAAAACTGCATTTCAAATACTGACTTAATGAAACTGAAACTGAAACTTTTCTCTGTGATACTGATATATGCTTGTCCCAGTTTGAGACAAATTCGGAGGAACATTCGAAATGAACGTCCTCTGATAGAAGGCAGGTTACAGCCATCCCTCCCCCACCAGGTTCGGAAAGAATTTTCCTCGGAGGAAAGTGAAAAAAACCCTATTTATTTAACAAGTAAAGTGCATGCAGGCACGGGAATAAAAAGAATAGCATTAAATAATAAAACCTCTCTCTGCGGAGAGAACCTGGGTAGATTTCAGAGTCCTTTGTGGGTGTGGCTTTCTCCTCTCTGGAGCTGGGTTCAGCGTGGGCCCCTCTAGGCCATGGTGTAGGGTCTCCCAATGATGTTCTGGTGTTGTTGAACAGTCAAGAAGAGAAGAAGAAGAAGCCAAAGTTCCAAGGAAAACCTCTCTTCCTCAGCCAGCAGACTAGCATAAAAGAAAAGGAGTTTAACCCTTCATCTCTCTCCTGAGAAAAGGAGCTGAGAGCTGGGAAAAGCAGGAAGGTGCTTTCCTCTGCTCTGTAGCAGCCAGACATGCAGGGGAGTGTGTGCCCTTGGAGCACAAAACTGCTCGACTCATACAGTCACCCCAGGACAATGCTCCTTCCTGGCACCAGCTCCAGTACTTCTGTTTGTACTTTATGGATGATCTTGAAGATTGGGGAGGGTCATAAGAATAACCAAAATACCTGAAATATGTTTATGTAGAGTACCTTTCAAAGTTACCAGCTGCTCTTGGTTCTCTTTTATTCCTGTCTTTGTTCCACGTTGCAGAGCAAAGCTTGATGGCAGAAGTTGGTTCAATCTGGCTGGAGAAATGTTTAACAAGATTCTGGGGCTAGTGACTGAGTTTTCAGAAATTCAAGCTGGGAAAAAGGTGACAATTTTTATTAGGAAAGACTCAAGTGATGGTGAGTTAAGATAGAAAAACGAAGGATGGATTCCTTATCATTAAAAAACCTTTTAATCCGGGTTGGGTGCTTTTTGAAGTGTGTTTTAGCCCAAACATATGTACTTAGTTTCAAGCGGTAACTAAATCAGACATTGAGTTCTGCAAGAGACTAGCCTAGAAAACCAGAGTCCCTTGCCCTATTAGATCTAGGAATGTTTTCCCCAAACTAAAGCTTTCAGTAATTCTGCTAAGAAGCTTTCATACATCTTGGATATGAACCAGGAGGGTACAAATATTGCTCTGCGCATGGGTCTTCATGATACTACACCTGTATTGGAGTGCTTTATATCTCTCTAAAAAGTCTCTTAAGTCAGTGACAAGCTGGATTTTCCAAATTTGCAGAAGCTTTGGGACATTGTAACACAAAGCAACACAATTGAAAACAGAATTTGGCACTTTTTTCCTTCGCTATAACTTCTTTTTCCACCACAGGTAGAAACAGAAGTAAATTTTAAAAAAAGCTCCACCAGAGAGTTGTTTTAAAAGACTGAGATAGAAAGATTCTCTTCAGTTTGCACCATGTTATTCTGTAAAAATATCAGCATTTGCTTATCTCCCTCACACCTGCAAACATTATCTGCTTATTCTTTTCCTGTACCATAACCATGTTGCCCCATGCTTTTAATAAAAATAAGAGAGTAAGATAAGGGAAGAACCACCCCCCACCCCCCCCGCCTTATTTGTCTATTACCAAAGTCACTCTTGCTGAAATGTTGGAAGCTTCTGCTTAGCCTCCCTAGTAACGAGCACCCTCTATCAAGGTTAGTTTGTTCTATCAGCAGTAGTCCTTTGTAATTTGTAAGGCCTCCTGGGTAGGGATTGTGTTTCTGTTATACAAGCAGACAAGAACAATTATATTCTGATTCTTCTCTAGGTACTGCTCTCCTAAAGACTGTCATAACTGAAAATTATTGCCTGTATTCATACTTTTGTCACAACTGCTTTTGTTGGTGGTTTAACTTTTAAAGATGATGGATAACTGATGCACTTGTGATTTTATTTGTTAAGTTGCTGTTCTGCAGTAAAAAGTACAAAGATCAAAGTACCAAATCTTACAATATTTTTAATTGTGATTTGATAATATAGTCAATAAAGTCCATAATTCACCAGTACATTTATAGGTCACTGACAACAAAGAAACATACGGGGGGGCAACTTCCAGTGAACTTCTGGTGGTTTTCTTCCATTTTGTTTAAATGTACAGTAGGTAACATAGTGTTATACCTGCAGAAAGCGCAAAATCAGCTGATTTATCTAGAAAGTCACTTGAACTTTTGCATTTTTTAATAGCAACAATACCACTTTTAGGCTTTAAAGAAATTGAAGAGATCAGGCTCATGGTGTGGACTTGGTTAGTGTTGCTCTTCTCTTTGGATAGGTGGGTATTAGTGATATATGTCTTTAGGCAGTCACTGTGGTCTAGTGATGTGGTCTGATTTTCGTCTTCCAAAATAAACACCGAACTCTATTGCAGACTGCAAAGTCTCACTTTTGAGGTACCAGGGTGTGAAATGAACTAAAAGACGAGCCTAGGCAAAGCTGATGATGCAGAACTACAGGGCACTACTGTGTCTCAAATTAGACTTAAAATGTTCATGAGCTCAAGTTGCTGTTAGTTTCAGTAGGTAATAAGTTATACTCAAAGTCTAGCTCACTTCTTCCAGTCCCCTTCCTGCCCATGACAAAGGCACAGTTGCAATAAACAGGTTGCTGTGCATAGGATAGGCCCATTTTCTATTTACATATTTGTTACAGTTGAACAACTGTTTTCATAGAATCATAGAATTGTTTGGGTTGGAAGGCACCTTAAAGATCATCTAGTTCCCACTGCCCTGCCATGGGCAGGGACACCTTCCACTAGATCAGGTTGCTCAAAGCCCCATCCAACCTGGTCTTGAACACATTCAGGGACAGGGCATCCACAGCTTTTCTGGGCATCCTGTTGTAGTGTCTCACCACACTCATAACAAAAAATACTTTCAATATATCTAGTCTGAATATATCCTCTTTCAGTTAAAAGACATTGCTCCTTGTCCTATCACTACAGGCCTTATTAAGAAGTTTGTCCTCATCTTTCCTAAAAGCCTCCTTCAGGCACTGGAAGGTTGCAGTTAGAGCCTTCTCTTCTCCACACTGAATAACACCAACCCTCTCAGCCTATCTTCACAGGAGAGATGCTCCAGCCCTCTGGTCATCTTCGTGGCCCTCTGGACTCAGTCCAATCGGTTCATGTCCTTTCTGTGTTGGGGTCTTCAGCATTGAATACAGCACTGCAGGTGGGGTCTCACCAGAGCAGAGGGGCAGAATCCCCTCCCTTGCCCCTCTGGCCATGCTGCTTTAGATGCATCCCAGGATACAGTTGGCTTTCTGGGCTGCAAGCTCACATTGCCTACTCATGCCCAGCTTCTCATCCACCAACACCCCCAAGTCCTCCTCAGGGCTGCTCTCAATCATTCTATGCCCAGCCTGTCTTTGTGGTTGGGATTGCCCCAAGCCAGGTGCAGGACCTTGCATTTGGCCTTGTGAACTCCATGACATTTTCACAGGCCCACTTTTCAAGTCTGTCAAGTCCCTTTGGATGGCAGGGGCTCTAGGCATCCCCTTGAAAAGGGATATTTCATAGTATCATCAGTCAGCTGTGAGAGAGTTAAGGACAGATATTTTAAAAAGATTTCCAAATGCATTCTATTCAAGTATTTAATTCCTTTTTCCATCTTCTTCAATCCTTCTATAAATGTTAGGCTCAGGGTGAATCCAACACGTACACTTTCATCCCTTTGAGTACTTCACATACGCACTTTTGTCCAGCCTTAGGTTTCCAAACAGCTCTTGGCACCCAGACAGGCTCGAAGTGAAATGATTGCATACCACTCCAGAACACGTAGAAATCAATGTATTTGACATCAGTGACTGAAACATCTCGGACAGACTTCTGTGAGCTTTGAGTCAGATCTTTTTTGAAGTAGAAATTGAAAGGTTTCATAGTGCAGGGACAGGGCATGGATGAAGGAAATTCTATGTCAAGGAAATCTTAAAAATAAAGTTAAAGGTCAGTCAGCCTAAATATTTTCTTCCCTTTTTTCAGAAGTCAAATATTGCTAAGAAAAATTCAAACTTGCCTGCCAAAGAAAGACCACAATGTGTCGTGCTGTGTGTATGGTATTCAAGGATACACCTTCTTTTTATTTGAGCTAAGGCATTAAGTAAACAGAAAGCAGTAAACTCAGCCACAGTTTCACAAGGCTGTATCCAGCAGGAAGCTCCAGAGACAAAAATGTTGTAGAGGTACTTCTTTTTTTAAATTTACTCCTTTTAGAAAATAGTAGGATTCTTTTTTTAAAATCTTCTAGGTGTTTTGTTAGTAAACTAAAACTTCCGTGTTTTCTGTTTGTGTTTTAAAAGATACTGAGTTTTGATTTTAGGTTTAGTGATGTCAAGGGTAATTGGCTTTTCAACTGGTCTCTTCAGATGCAGAAATAATTTTACAGTTGTTAATGCTTTCATGTGGTTTGTTAGTTTTTTTGTTATGTTGCGTTAATTGCAGGGGAAAAAAACAACGAAAAGCACAGAATTTAAGCCAGATATCCAGGATTAATTCCTGTTACCTAGGAATTATTATGTGCAACTATCCATGTAAAGGAGATACACAATCACCTAAAAAGCGAAATATTTTTTAGATAATAGGTTTAAAGCAGTAGTAGTAGTAAGAAGAAATGTTGATATTGTTTATAGACAAATTTGAACTTCATAGGTTATTACAGTCTACATTTTCTGTATTTTTGTTCTGTCTGCTTCAATTGAAATGGTCTTATTTAACTTCTTCAGTTTCTCCTTTGATATCTAAAACTCTTGGCCTCAAAACCCTAGAAAAGCCTCTTAAGGCAAGATACTTTTTGCCCTTTCAAATTTCTGAATTTTTTTATCTATCAATATGATGTATGGACCTATTTTTTTACTAGTGCAAGGACTCTTATTTCTGAAAACATACAGAAAATACAAAACTGCACGCGAGTTTCTTTTACCGTCATTTTATTTGTGAGATTATTTCTGGAATACTCTTTCCTCTGGGATTCTTACATGCCAAAATCTGAAGCTGCTTGGGAAATCTTTCCACAATAAAAATCCTAAACTTCTGAGCACTTTTACCTGTAGGATGAGTTCTACTACACTATTTTGGAAGCAATAAACTGCCTCTTTTGTTCAGCTCTTGTAGCATTTGAATGGGGGTTGCCATTTAACAATACAAATTAATTAGTAGCTTCTTCTATTTCTTCTATTTCACACTCTGCTTAAATATTTTTTAAAATTTCAACCTTTTGAAAGATCCAAATAGTTCTAAATTTGAAACAAAGAAAACTGAAACGAAGGATCACCTTGGGGTTTCTTTCCTCTTCAGGCTTCACGTATACTAAGAGTGCTTCACTAGTTAGAAATTCTTGTGAACAGTATTGGCAGATTTTCTGAGTAAGCATGTAAATGTGTAACAGAGACATGCTTTGTACATTTAGTCATGCCTGTGTGGACCAAGCAAGAGATAGCTGTGAAAGTGCTACTTAATTGTGACTGTACAAAGTGCTTCTGCCATTTTCTTTCCTCATTCATGTAGACATTCCTCATTCTGCTCTCCCGTGGTGAGCCCTGGCTTGCACTTGGGCATAGGCATGGTTAGCCACATTTGTACAACCCATACTATGGTTACACAACATGATACCATGTCCTGTTTCTTAAATAAATGTTAAAAGGATCATTAAAAGCCATGTTTTATTTTTATTACTATATTCAGGCTGAAATAGGATCTGAGGGGAAAGAAAACACCGTGAAGAATCAATAATTTAAAAAGTGATGATCTTTCTGGGTAGTTTCATTGCAAGTCTTCATGCAGAACTGCTTTTCCAAGGCTACATTAGTTATCCGAAATCCAGATGCTGCTATTGCTTCTTTTCTTTCTGGAAGAGTAGAAGTTGTGAGAAAACAAGTTTATCTTACTTGCTACTTAGTTTTAGATAGTGTTGCTACTAATTAACAAGTTTTAAATTAACATCTCCCATCTTTGAACCCTTATAAGAACAATGATATTATAAAACAATTCCACGCTGTCAAAAAAGGCTATCTCACATGCAAAAATGTCATTGACATCTTTTATCTTTGAGGGAACACAACTTTTCCCTCATGGCAGCTATTTGCTTCATGTACTGAAGCCTTGGCCCTTGGGACTCTGTTTATTAAGTTTATTGAACTTTTTATTCCATCTTAATTTCAATTGAAGATGGGCTCAGAAGCACAGCTATTGGCAGTTCCTTTGGGATTCAGTCACTAGTGTTGCTTCATGGGTTTAGATGGATGTGGTTATAGCTGCTCAAACAGGGAGACAGATATTGCTTATAGATGTAAACTTTTCCCCTGCTTTTATAAAGTTTTAAAACTCTGATAGTATAAATGAATGATTTAGTTTGTTCTTTTATTCTCAGCCTTATTTGAGGTGAAATACCTAACCCTCAACAAAAGCTTACTACAGCAAAATCTGAAAAGTTTACCCAGAGAAAAGTCGTAGGCTAGTGAATTTATGGAAAAAAATATTTCTTGTATGACTCCTCCAGTATGCTATATAGGGCAAGCATGAATTTCATGGTATGCTGGATATTACTCTGAGTTTCAAAAGTATGTTTCACAGAAACAGATTATCTTGTATATTTTAGACAAATCCAGTGTTCAATAGAAATTCAGAAGGCCAGAAAGGAGTATCAAATGGATTGTTCCTGGTTCAAATAGTTTATAAAATGTGAAAACTGTAATATTTCTGCAAGATTAAAACTGCTTCAAGGAGATTTTTTTCTGTACAAAATCACCTGAACACGTGTCTCTAAGTGAATTGCAGAGGCAATACAGGTAATGACTAACACTGGTATTTGCTGGCAATGGTGTCACATGTCCTTGGATCTTCTGTAATGCAGTAGTACAACAAACATCGCTCTGTGAGATTTTCCTTGAGCTGGTCATCCACAGGATACAGTTCTTTGGCCAAGAATGTCTGTACTTCGACAGAATTGGACCTTTGGTGGAAGGCAGGCAAAAGGAATTTAATCTTTTCTGCCAAGTGAGGATACTTTATTATAAACTCGTGTGATCTTGAAGTTTGATTAATACAAAGAAGGAGCACATTAAAAAATTGTTAGATGAAGCAACCTGATTCTGCAGCCCTCTAACAAAGTATGTCTCCATATTTTCTGCCCACATCTCATTTCACTCAATTCTGTGTCTTTCATCTCTCATCATAATAAGTGCCCCCTGAGGCAAATGAGCTCTGTGTCTTGTTAGCAGTTTGTGTAGTAGCTCACCAGGAGGGCAGGCTTCAGCAGATAAGAAGACTTCTGTAGCAGACTCCATTGGAATCCTGAGGAAAGAACGTATTTCTGGCAGTTGAGATAGCAGTGTACAACCATCAAATATCAGACACACTACTCTCTAAAAGGATAGCAATCATTTCACCAAAACTCTTCACATTTCTTACGAGAGTTAATGGGATTTACAGTAGAAAAAAAAAGTGACATCATGCCAATCTGGGCTGTGTTAAGCCCCATGGTGGCTTCATTGGTTTGGAGTCACGATATTGAAATAACAGTCTGAGTTTGGATAATTTAGCATGAAAACTTTGTTACATGTACTTTTTGTAGAGAGGTAAGATGGGGTGTCTAAATTATACAACAGGATGAACCACAGACTCAAAGAAAAGGAGACTGGAAAAGACCTCAAAACTTCATTTTGTGCATTCTGAAGCTCCAAAAAGAAATCAACTGTGCCTCAGAAATGAAAAAGGATCTAATTGTCTTTATTGGTAATAAGATTTTCTTAATATATAGCATAACCTTCATGTGTCATATTTGGAACCCACCGCTTTATACACTACAGATAAAAAAAATACCATCCCTCCTTACCTCCTTAGAGGTAACTTATATAGATGATAGTTTTCATGTGTTCAGTTGTCCTTCTGTTCTGTAAACGGAGTAAGCCCAATTCTTTCAATCTTTCTTTCTTGTGGCTTTTCTTTTTTCCCAAGACAACTGACCATTTTCTCTGCTTTTCTCTGGACTCTTTCCAGTTGGTCTGCCTTCTTTTGGAACAGTTTTACTTGAACAGGACACAGTGCTACTGGTTGCTGTGCTAGACAGAAATATAATAGGAGGTATTCTTAAATGTATCAAGCAAATGTACAATCAGAGCAGTTTCTCTTCCTAATATGTAGTTTGCATTCTTGATACGATGAAACGCTACTTATTCGTGAATAACTTGTGAGTGACTGGTACCCCTCTTATCCCTTTTATGGCAGAATGGCTGCTCCATTTTTATGAACTATTATTCCCCCTTATTATTCCCCCTAAACACAAGTGCATTGCAATGTGTTTTCTCCTACAGATAATTTATCTTATTTGTCAAAAGCATTCTGAGTTTAATGTACCGTGCAATGAGTTTACTGTTCACGTGGGCTTATTGTTATCTACGAGGTGGAAGGATTGTTCCTTTATCCAAATCATTAATGATCTGGGCCATTACTTGGCCCAGAATGGACCCAGCTAGAATCTTACTGATTATGTTTTTTGAGTTTGATAGTGAATGATTAAAAACTAATCTTTGCCTGTGGTTTTGGTGTTGGTTTTGTTTGCTTGGTTCTGTTTTCCTTGTTTGTTCCCCAGCCCAGGTAGTTTTTCACTCTTCCAGAAATTGTTTCGCTTTAATATACTTTTGAAAATGCTATGAGTCAATGCTATAATGTCAATAACATTATTAAAATAAAAACATATTATGTAACCTACTGTTTCTGTGTTTGGAAGACTTGTTGCCATGTTACAGAAATTAATAGCCAACATGCCAAAAAATACAAAGCAATATAGCTCAACTCTCTCCAACCTTTTATGAATAATCTATATTTTCATTTATTCTAGTGTTTTTCCAGAATTGATCTCTTCTTCATTTCTCGACTTTATAAAAGTGAGCATTGTGTTCACCACTTCACACATTTCTCACACAACTTCTGAGAGTTTTCAGACAAAGCTAACAGATCTGATCTTGCTCCTCTCCGTTGCCAAGGTATCTTAACATGTACTTCCTCAGGCTCAGGTGTCACTATGTATAGCATTCTTTTCACCTCTTTAGCAGCCTGTGAAGTAGCCGTCTGTATCTGTGCAGGGGTGTCAGTTCCTATTGCAGTCCAGGGACACTTATGCATCAACAACTAGAGAGCTCTCCTGGAGACACGCTGTAGTGGTATACTTGAGGATGAGGTGAACTGCAGTATTTTCAAATTATTTTTGGTCCTGTTCCTGTCCTATTCTAGACAGATTCTTTCTTACTGAGTTTAGTTATTAGTCATGTAATAACAGTTGACCCTTTTATGAAGAATGATGGAAAACGTACATCAGCCTTCTGCAAGTGAACTATCACTAGGGTTTTCTTTTCCTTCCAGATTTGTTTTCTTGCTATCTCTTGTCTCCATTTCTTTTTGCAGTTAAATTTGTGCTTTATCCTTTATGACTTTGTTTCAGCATCTAGTGCTATTCTTTGATACTTGTGCTTAGGAGCTTGACCTGGTTTCCACTTTCTGTACATTTTCTTCTTGTGTTTCAGGTCATTGAAGACCGTGCTGCTTAGCCAAGTAGCCAAGTTGATCTCTGACTATACTTCCTATCCTCCTACTGTGTAGGATTGTTTGTGCTTGTACCCTAAACATAATTTCTTTAAGGAAGTGCCAACTCTACTGAATTCCTTCTGCTTTAGCCATGTTTCCCATGAGAACTTACCTTCCAGTTCCCAGAGTTTATTGGAGTCTTCTTGTATAGAGTTCATTGGGTTAGAATTGATCTTGCCTCTTGTTCTTCATCTAAAAATAATGCATATTATCACAACACAGTTACTCTCAACCAAATTACCTTTGCCCTCCTATTCCTGACCATCCCCTTTCTTGGTTGCTTAGCAGGCAGCCTCTTGGCAGGCTTCTCTTGAAGCACTTGGCAGGCTCTAACAACTGCTGTAGACCCTGCAGGGAGTGGTTAAATGCTGCTCGTTATACCTAGAGACAGACACAGCACAGTGCTTTGTAATGTGCAACTGGAGATGCTCACCTAAACATTCTCAGGGAAACACTGGCAACTTTTAGCTGGGCATTTAATCAAAACAGACAAGTACTACGTGTACAGTGTTTCAGATGCTCTCCTGTGAAAGCATCTGTGTGGATACAGAAACATTTTGCCCAGCCTTGAAGTCCAGGTAAGGAGAAGACAAAATCTTTCCCCTATTTCCTTTGCATACCTAGGCATAAAATTTAAATGACATGTCTCTCTGGACTGATCTTTCTTTGTCTGAATCTTTGCTGTTTATTTACCATCACTCAGAGGCATGGGAAATCTCCACTGAGGCTGTCTGATTGGTGAGTAAAATTGGATTGTTAGTGGCTTTTTATGTTACCATGATTTTGTAAGTGTGGGCAAATCTCTGCAAAGGGAGATTTCTTTTTCAGAGTTCGTTGGGGTTTTTATTTGTTTATGTATCTAAAAATTGACATAAAATATTTTAAGGCATAAACTGAGACATTGTTTAGCTTTTGAAATCACACTATGGTGAAATGAATCTACAGAAGATTTTTTTGTCAGCCTATTATTCATTGCTATGGCTTTCCTCAGTTAAGAAGTTGATGTTACAGGGATTCTGGTGCCTGAAATGAAATGACAAAGGCTTTCATTCACTTTCTGGCTTTATTAAGGGTAGTATGCGTCTTGACTCTTCTAATTTCAATACAGTTTGTAGCTATGTAGGATTTTGTCAGATTTCAAGCATTTCAGCAGAAATTTTTCAGGCTAGATATCTGCCTCAGGATATTTTTGAAATCCTTTGAGCAACAATAGTTTATAGATTTTTATACAGGAAATCTGTGCTCTTTTTTGTTATCTTAAATGATTCCAGTGACCTTTCCTCTAAGAAGTTCAGGTACATTGCAGACTTTGAAATAAGCATTTGAAAAATGAGGTTAAGAGGTTCCTCTTGTACATTCTCAGTGGAACCTCTTCTGCACTGTAGAGTAAAACATCCGTTTTAAAGAACAAGGCAAACATGAGCAAGACCTCTAGGGAGAAATTGTTGGGGATTGCTAGCAAAATAGATTCAAGAAAAAAATCAGCAGGAAAATATGCCTTGGTGCCTAGTGCGAAAATTGATGTGGGAGGGAAAGAAAAGGGAAATGCGTCAGTTTAGTTTGGGAGATACTAAAATAACTACAGAAGCTGAAGTGCAGAGCCTGGGACTAGCTGAGTACAGAACTGAGAGTGAGAAGCAGTGGGGCTGCGTGGGAATCTTGGAAGTAGAAGGAGAGACAGTTCTGATGAGCTGGGCTCAGAAGTGGGGTTGTTGGAGGGGGGGCTGTGAGGCTGACTGAGGAGATGAAGGGAGGAGTCTGGCAGGGGGAGCCAGCAAAGAGCTGGTTTGTGCGTGAGGAAGGCTGAACAGCAGAATCAGGGTGAGATCTGATGGGTGTTTGGGAAGCTGGGGAACAGGATTTGCTGGGCAAGCTGCCTGGGGACAATATGAGGAAGGCTTTTGGAGGTGAGAATTTGCTGGAGATTGGGTTAAAATTTTGCCTGAGGAATAGAAGCAGGGACTGGGAAAGATGGGGTCACGCCTGGGATGGGGGCTAAGGGAAAAGCTCTGGTGCCCATGCAAATATGTGTTAAGCAGGAGTGTTGTAGTGCTACTGGAGAGTGGAGTGCAAAGAGAGGGGGGTACCAGGAGAGGAAGACTCTGGGCAGGCCATGCTAATGGTGGGAGCAGGGGAAGCAGGGACAAGATGTCCTATGGATCATTTTCCTTCAGTGCCAGGAATGGCATCCCACATGGCCAAGTCTCACCATTTTGTTGCTGCCAGCAGGTAAGACTGATGAGTTTGGGACTTGTCACTGTTGATGCTGGGTTTCTTCAGAAGATAGCAGCCTACTGCCACCATAGGTTATTCTATTAGAGTGAGTATCATGAGACTGGTCAGGGGAGCTGATTCACCACTGACAGTGATTTTTGTGCATGTTGTTATGATATTCATGAATACATTTTTCAGCAGCTTTTCAACACTTGGTTTTTAAAGAAACAAGATACTCCGCTCAACTTGACATGTTTGGTTCACAGGAAAAACATGTTCTTGAGACACTCAAGAGCTGTGCAGTAGGATCCCCACTACCTATGGCAGATGAAGGAAGGTGTACGGTGAACCAGGCAAGAGTTTTTAGGATGAGAGTTTGTGTTCTTTGTCTGCTGTGATAATCCCATGTGGTGTGGGGTGCCCACCTTTTCAGAGACTCATTGACTCTCCATTCTTCATTTTCTGGATACTTGAGCAGACTGTGGAAACCAGATTTGCAGATTTTTCAAGCATTTCTATCTGCAACTGAATCCACAAGACTATTTTGAACTTAGAGTGTACTGTAACGTCAAATGCTTTGAAATGTCAAGTCTTTAGTTTCAAGACTGTTCTGCCAAAAGGCAGCAGACACTTCATTTCATGCTCTCCATGATTTAGCTTATCATTTTAATCCTACTGTCTCCAAACTTCTTAATTTTTGATACTGCATGTGTCATAGTATGCTATAAAAACATGGTTCATAGAAACAGACTTAAAACATAACATTTCTGCTGAACAGCTTGCCCTGAAACAGAGAGGAGAGCAGAAAGGAAAGGAAAAATAGGCCTAGATTCATGTAGGAAGAGGGAAAAAGGTATACACAGTTTGTCAGTAAGTGTCAGGATGTTTCAGGCAAAGAGGTTATTTCTGTCAAACAGCAGACACCAAATCACTGGTGTTAGGACTTGTACATGATTCCTGTAAAGGAGTCTTTGAAGGAGTATAAAGAAGAAAGAGTGGGGGGGAATGAGAGTAGAGGTATGGTTTCAGACAAAATTAGTTTTGGATCCTGAAAATGAGGTTCAAAATCTGGACTAGAATGACAGGAGAAGCTGAATGAGATAGGAGCAAAAAGGAAAACAATTTAAGCAGAAATGCTTTGTATTCACTGGAGTGTAAAAAGAGAGAGGTCATAGCTGTCATCAATTATGGTTGAGGGGTGGGGACAGAAGGGTATAAACCCGTGAACAGCAAACAGGAGTTTGCCTGGGGGCGGTGTGCAAAGAACTGGGACTTTTACAAACAGTTTTGACGGGGCTGATTGGTGTGCAGTGGCAGGAATTCATGAATCAAGATCGTACTGGGAGGTGAAAAGCTTGAGGGGACAAAGAGGATCTAGGTCTGAGACAAGGTGGGTAGACCTGAATGGCAAGAAAAACACTGCTATTACTGACATTAGCTGAGAAGAGAAACATGGGAGGGGACAGTAAGACATATGCAAAGGCAGAGAGTTAGTTACATACATGACAAAGCAGAGGGACTTTGCGAGACCCATCTGCTATGAAACAAGCCTGGGAGGAGGAGACCGTTCATTGCCATCGTGGCTGGTGTGCATTGTTCTAAACTTTTCTTCTGTACTTCTTTTTTTCCCCTTTTTCCTTCGTTCCAAGTTTTTTAGACTCATCTAGATTCCCTAAAAGAAAGTGGTGAAGTTTTCTCTCCTGTGATTGGTTTTGCAGTGATTTAAATTGCAGTTGATAAGTGCATGGAATTTTGAATTAAGTGTTTAGATAAAAAGGCCCCACAGCCCATTACCAGATGTCAGGCACCAAAAGCAGTAACAGGGCACCATCCAGTCCCCTGGGGCTGCCCGCCACTGCCCACAGCCTGGGACCCCACGTCAGCCTCCTGAGGCCACCAGTCCCTGACCCAGTGATGCTGCAGCAGATTCCCAGGTCCCAGCCAAGCTGGGCCCACCCACGAGCCAGGTCTCCTCACTGAATCTATCTCTGCTTAGAAAATCAAAAATTTCTTTCTGGCTGCAGTTCCAGGAGGGAAAAGAGAGACAAGTTTGATCACTTAGTAAGGGCCGGGTTCCAGTGCATGAGTGACTGCACTGCATACAGTCTCGTTCCTCTTTAAATGTCTGTGGTAGTTTATTGGATAATTAGCATATTGCCTTCTATGAATTTCTTTGAGTTTGTTCTTCTTCGTCTTCACTGAATTATACCTTGTGTCTTTTTCAGTCCAGTTCTCAACCTCCCTTTTCCACAACATTGTTAGAGCAGGCTACAGAATCTTTCTATTTCCCTTGGCCCCCAGCTCTGCCACTTTTCCTTGGGTTTCTGTTTCCTGCCTCTCTCTGGGAGCTTTTGTCAGACTCGCTGCTGCCTTTTTCCCATGTACTCTTTTTTTCCTCTTCACTTTTGTCCTTTTCAAGCCAAAATTGGCTCTTCCTTTCGCTTGCTCTTTTGTGGGCTGGTTGGTAACAATTTTAGCACACTGGCATCATAACTGGTGTCGGCATCCCTGAAAGGGAAGACTTTTAGGAGTGATTTTAGGTGAAAAATGTAATGGCTCTCTAGGTGCTTCATAAACTTGGTTCAAAAGCAGGGGCAGCAGAGGAGAAAGCATGAACTGGTTTTTTATTATCATGGGCTAATGGTAACAGCGGCTACCAATATGACTGATCAGAAAGTAAAGCTGAGCTTTTAATACTGTATGAGAAATGATAGATGAAGAAAAACTTTGGAAGGTAAGACAAGGAGATGACATGGAACTAAGTAGAGAAGGAAAAGCTAAAAGGCAGGCAGAAGAAGTGGTGTAGTGAGAATAATAAGCAGATTCATTATGGCAGTGAGGAAGCTATCACAACAGTTGCTGAGACCAGAAAGAAGTCTGATGCAGTAATGGAGGGCTGAGATGACCACTGCACAGAACAAGATTTTTAGATTGTGCCTGTAATGGAAATTGTTACTTTGTACCCACCTCAGTGCTGTGAAGTGTGCTGTTCTGTGGGACGCCCTTGTCAGCCTTTTCCTCTGTAGCTCCCAGCCTAGACCATATGCTGTCTCCCCACTGGGCTTGTACCCATTCTCACTTAACACCATTCAACCCGTGCTGCAAATAAGATGATGTTCAATACTGTCTCTTGTTGGCAAAATGACCCAGGTCAGATACTTTTTCTAGCCCTTGGCTGTCTGTAACTTGTCTGAGTTTCCTAATCCATTACTGATTTTCCATTTCATGGACAGGCCAGCCCGGCTGCTAAGGCTCCACTTTCTGGGGTCTTTCTCCCTCCTGTCCACCCATCACAAACTGTACAAGCAAGGGTGCTTCAGGCTTGGTCGAACAAGGCTCTCGCTCTTGCAATTCACTCTGATAGAACGGCACATGCAGGACTGAATCCAGAGCTTGGTTTTCCTGCCCAGGCTGTTCTTGGGTGCTTTCTACACGTCATCCCCTCCTCACCTTCTATGTACCCATGCACATATCAGTATGTATGTATTTGCAGTTGTCTTTTTGAAGGGATTAACAGGGCTTAAGTACAGAATGGGGTTCAGCAACTGAGAATGTTATCTGTTTTCAGAGATTTTCCCTACCTTCCACTGAGCTGCCCTACAGGTACTTTTTTTTACTTCTGGCTTCAAATATGTCAGGAACACAAATAAGTATTGTTGTAATTTCATTCTTTTAATCTGGAAAGTTCCACTTATCAAGTGGGTGCAGAGGATCACCCCACATGCTCAGCTCTGACCAGGGTCTGTATGTGAAAAAATTAGCTTGAGGCGCACCTTTGTAAGTTTACTACCAGAAGACTTTAAATCATTATCAGCTTAGTTAGTTTACTTGAAGCAAATAATATGCCAATGTAACTGATACTAATGTGTTTTGGAACTATACATATATGTGTGTATACATATGTACACACTTGTGTGTACATGTGTTTCTGTACTTGGGTAAGAGGTGCCACACAAAAAGACTTAACAGTAGTCAATATTACCAGCTATAATACTTCTTATTTTTTATGAAAGTATCAAAATATTATTTTTAAGTCTTTTTTAAAAAATATTTCTTTAAATACTAAGGATTTTTCAATTGCAATGGTTCAGAAGTTCCAGGAGAAGGATTAGGGTTAAATTATATTATGAATCCTTGCTTCAGCAGTTGAAGGACAGAACAGTGTACTAAGTGATACCTGTGCAAGGCAATGCAACCTATTCCTTTGATGCCTATTCTAGAAATAAATCTGCTCAGCAGGAGGAAGAACTTCAGTCTGAGTGTGATGTGTTAGGTCATGTACTCGTGTAACATTAAAACATCTTTTGTTATAGGAAATGGATGTCACCAGACTGACTTACTATTTTTGTATGGCTTTGGTCGATTAAGGCAATAGCACTGATATAGTGGATTTAGAATTGTATAAAGGATTTGACTTGATTTGACAGCAGGTTTTGGCTAAGAAGCTAGAAAGACATCAAATCAGCTGGACACACACTGAAGAAATTAAACACTAATTAACTGACAGGCCTCAAAAAGTCTTATCACCTGATAGCAATCCTTTTGAAAGACTCCTGCAAGAAAGGATTCTATGAGGATAATTCTTGCTTTCTGGTTTACTCTTTAGTAATGAGCAAAAAAGAGTCAGACAATAGTTTTTGATGTAATTGGCAGAATCCAGTAACACATGCAGATATTGAAAATATTAAGCCATATCTATGTATAATTCATTTATAATGATGTGATCTGAAGAACAAGGAAAAATCAACAGTGCAGTGTAAGGCTGTTATCTGGAAGATTATATGCTTCATTAAAAATTTAAACAAGATTTTAAAAATCCACCTCCTCTCTACCCCTCCACCGCCCTTCCCTATGTATGACAAGAACAAAGAAGGTTAACGCCTTATATTTAATTTTTAGGATCTTCTTTTCTGGGAGTATGTAAGATCCAAAGAGACATTTAGATCCCTGTCTTCCTGTTTTGTTACTTTTCAGTAGAAGGGGTTTCTGGTTTTTTTTATGAGTCTTATGATGCTGTCTTTCCATCTTGCCCGGGACAGCCCATACTGCTGCCCTTCGGTTACAGCAGAACTAGTCTATTTAGTATGGACTTTTTATGTTAGCAGACTCACCACTCCTTGACTGAGGAATACCTTTACCTAAAATCACACTTAATTCAAGGTAGGATGAGGGAAAATGCAAAGAGAAGTATTAACTCCTTACATCTTACATAGCAAACACAATTACAAGTACATGGAAAAGCCATAATAAATATAAGGAAAAGTTCATCTGATTTACTGACAGACACCTCTGACACCTACTGACAAAGGTGCTTTTTATTTTGGATTTTTTCCCTCCTTTTTAATTTCCAGGTGACTTGTCCCTCTGACAAAATGGCTCTGAGAATCTTCTTTCCTCCTCTTCCTCAGGTTTCGCTTAGGTGATTTTGATCACTGGAGACTTTGCATTACACAGAACTGCATACTGGGGCCTCCCATCTGAAAACATCTTCCGAAGAAGCCTTTGGACTTCACCTTAAGGTAGCTTCATGTCACGTTGACCTCCCTTGTTGGGGGCAGTGTTACCTCTTACTGCCAGTCTGTTCTGTGAAGTTTTCTAAGGAGTCCAGAAAGATTTCACCTGTCATCTTGGAGCTTGTTCTATCCCTCCTTATGGTCTGATTGTTCTCCTGAATTTAATTAAAGATTCTTTTGCTTCCACAAATATACATAAGTCTTAGAAGAGGAATTGTCTCCTGTGTTTAACTAGGTCCTAAACAGCTTCTTCCCCCCGAGGAAGCAAGTCTCTTCTATTTCCCTGTGGTGACTCATTGACATATTTCCACATGAGATATGTCTTATAGCAGATCTTATATTCTCTAGCAATAGTGTAATTAGTAAATATGCATGATACAAGTATCTAAATAGGGTGAAAATAATCTAGTTCATTTTCTGATTCCTGAGAGAGGTATGATAACATTACTTCTCTGAAGTGACAGCATGTAAAGTGAATGAAGCCCAGCATCCTTCTCCTAAGCACACTCTAACAAGGAGTCCTTGTACAGAATAATTTAGTCATATTGATTTCAATTGCTACACAGTGTGAAATTGTGTCTTCAAACTGTTTCTGAAAAAGAATAAAAAGGGAACACTCAATCTTGGCCCTCATGAGATCAATGAACAACCTGACTGACTTTAGCTGACCTTGAAAACAGCCTCTGGTGCATTAGGACTCGAGGATCACACAGTAAAATGAGAATTGATGTACAGTGAAGAAAAGGTTAAAGGCAAATCTTCCTGAAACTTTTCTTGTAGCCTTTACAACGATCTTATGCAGCCAAGAAAATGAAAAAGTATAGGCTAAATGCCATTGTGTCTAAGAATACTGCATTAATTTGAATGAGAATTGTAACATTTTATTGTAAATACAAGTAAATATTTAATGCAGAGGTAGTGAACAGTGTCCCTCTCCATTCCCCAGGTCATACCTACACTGAGAGAGATTTAGTTATCAGTAATGCTGTTAACTGTATGAGTCTGCAGATATTCTGGTAAAAGTGTGTAATATCAAATACCATGTCAGCCCTGAAAGGAAGAAGCCTTGTGCTCAAGTACAGCTTCAGCAATGTAACTGGTGCTGCCTCTACCGCTGTCTCAGAACACACCAGAAACCAGTTTCCATTATGGCAGCTGGGGCTTATGTATGTCCACACAATGGGTGGCACACAAACAACTTCCAAAGTGGTCCTATTGTATCTTATAAGAACAAAACAAAATACGAAAAATTGAAAAAAAAAGAATTTACATCTTCAAGGAATCCAGGCAATGATGTGTTTATTGCCAACAGGTTCAGGGTGAAAACTTAAGAAGTGGAAAAGGAAGACAGTGCTGTTTGACTTCTTTGATTGTGCAGACTTTATGGAACAGAAAGAGAATGTCATGCTTGCCAGTAGTTATTGTTTTGCACTTAATTTTGCAACTTCCAATAAAAGCATGCTGATGAAAACTCTCTACTGGGGGAAACAGAGTAAGATTGCACAGGGGATTTAGATAGGCCTCTCTCCATGAAGTGCAAGGAGACAGAATGAGTGAGCACAGGAGAGAAAATATGTTGTGTTGGACTGCATTTGCCTTCTCTCCTTTTATCCAGTAACGTGGAACAACTCCTTTTCTGTTGTTTTCTCTACCTCTTCTATACATTTCCTGTCATACTGAACCATTTTGGGGCTCTTCTGCTGCAGCAGCAATGGCAGCAAACATATATACCATGCAGCGTCTTTGGAGAGTGAGAATGGGAGAATTCAAGTTAGTGGTTAGATTCTCTGCAGGAATAAAGAAGAGTTTCTCCTGCAGCAATATATTTGTACAAAGTGGAAAGCTTCAGGGCAACAAATCGAAAGGAACTTATCCTGAATGTGTTATGGTCTTTGTGGATACACCTGTTACAGGTTATAGAGAAGTTTGTGTTCCCAGATTCTAAAGGTTATAAAAAAAATACAACTTTGTAATCTAAATGAAGTTATTGTTCCCCAACAGCTTTAAAAGAGAAGAGAGAAGTATTTGCTCATAAGCAGTTCATTGTTTTGAGAATAGAGGGAATTTTTGGAATACTTCTAAATGGTCATATTAATTGTCTGCTTGTTTTAATAATATAATTGTGGTGAGTCTTTTCCATAAGAGAATTTTTACTTTTTAGCAAAGCCTATTTTTATAGAGCTTCAAAGGTCTTTCTGCTGTCCCAAATTCTGTAAGAGATTTACATGTTATCTTTGTCATATCAGTCATACAAAATCTAACCTGAATTATCTTTCCTTGTTGACAGAAAGACAGGTTTACTCTTTAGTGATCACGTCATTTTCCTTCCTGTGAGAATAACATGAACCAGAAGGTGGTAGTTTTCCTTCTCCCAAATTTTTTATTCGGGATATTTCTTTATGGATTTTTCTCTAAGAGACAAAAAAACCTAACAGGTGAGTAAAGAAATTACCAGCAAGATTTAATGTTTTATAGAAAGAGAGACATCTTTTCCAAATATGTTAGAAAGTGACTATGAAGCCCAAGATACAAACAATACTGTGAAAATATCCAAGGTCCTGTCACTGTATCTATCTATCTTAGCAATATTTGAGAGGCGAGCACTAAAAAACCCATGATGTTGGAACACCAAACTTGCTTAGACTAATACTGCTAACATATTGAAAGTTTTCATTTTAATAAATGTTTCACTAGGGAGGGCAGTTTATTGCATGTTTGCCATAGTCTAGTCTGGCTACAGTAAAAAAAAAAATTGATTTTATCATCTTCATTAAATTTTGTATGCAGGGTGACAGATTGAGTGCTATGATTGTCATAGATAAAGAGATCTATATAAGACTATTTCACTGAAATGGTTTAAATTTCTTCCTTGGTTACAGATGCTTTTCCTGATCCTACTGAATATTGGCTGGCAACTCAAAACAGTCGCAAAAACACACTGGGTTCTGTCTGCCTGAAGAATAACCTTAATAAACCAAGAAGCAAATTGGATTCTCAGGTTGCAAACCAGCTCTTTGTGGAGCACAAGCATAAATTTATCTACTGTGAGGTACCCAAGGTAGGCTGCTCCAACTGGAAGAGAACTATTTTTCTTCTTCAATCAGGTTTGAATGCAAAACCTTCTGAAATTGAGCATGATGACATCCACCAAACCTCACTGATCAAAAGGCTGGCGACTTACCCTCCTGCCTTACAAAAGGAATTTCTAAGCAATTACACCAAAGTGATGTTCACCAGACATCCCTTGGAACGGCTGGTTTCAGCTTACAGAGACAAACTCCTGCACTCTGAGCCATTCTACAGTATCACTGTTGCTAATAGGATTAGGGCAATGTTCAGGAAAAATAAAAATTCTACTGAAAAAGTGAGTTTCCAGGAGTTTGTCAACTTCATTCTAGCAAAAACACCACATACTCTCGACATTCACTGGAAACCAATGTTTCTGCTCTGTGATCCTTGCAACATTCACTATGATATTTTGGGTAAGTATGAAACTCTTGGGTTGGACTCTGAGCATGTTCTGGAGGTCATTGGTGCACCAGAGAGTCTGCAATACCCCAGCTTGAAGAGATATGGGTCAGAGAAACGAACTTATGGTGATATCACCTTGGAGTACCTCAGACAACTGACCTCGGAACAAATTGAGAAGATAAAAAAACTATATGAAATGGATTTTTTTTTGTTCAACTATACTATGAAATATGAGGATTATTTTTCCCTGAATGACTAATGTAGGTTAAGCAAAGACGTTTCCTTTGTACAAAATGGGCAGAACTTGTCCTCACAGGTGCTTGATTGGTGGGCTGGTGATTGCTGCTGAGATTATCCTGGAGTTTGTAGATATGGTTTATCATCCTAAGCACGCTTATAAAAAATCCCTGCCATAATCTCTTGTACCATGCAGGGCTTTACCTATTAAAAAGATTGTCTTCATGTTGATCTTTAACAATGTGTGTTTGTTTCATGAAAACTGTTCATAAATGATAGATTTATGATAAATGATCCATTGGTAAGAGACATGGGAAGGAAGAAGAATGTCACAATGAATATTTTAGAACACCATTTTTATGGTTTGGGTTTTTTTTAATTATAAAAAGACATAAGAAGCAATAAATAATCTAGTTGAGAGTTAAACCACTCTGTCTGCAAGAGCCTTGATCATGGTTACTGTAGGAAAGGAGCAAATAGCTTCAGGTGCTTGAAGCTGCATTACACAGAGCCTAAATGCCAGAATATCTTCCCATCTAGCAGGGCTCTCATCAGAGCCCATCAGCCTCATCCCTCAAGTAGCACAGTTGTCAGCAATCCTGTCAAAGTTTCCATTATAGCTCTTAAAAATCTTCTGATGAGCAGATCTGGTATTCATGGTGACTTTCCAAATTATTTTCATCACTTTTGTAAGCATTATGGTCTGATTTTAGCAGAAGGTCTGAAAAATGCATTGGGTTTTTATAGAGAAGTAGTTAGAGATACCTTCTAAACTGTACAACTGTGGTGCATGATCTAAAATCTCACTGGAAAGGTGACTCATTTATTCTCCAAAAGCACTTAACACCCAGTCAAAGGACAGGCCTGTCAGTGCAGTGGGGACAATGTTTGGGCTCTCCCATTTGTGCCGTTGGAATCCACAAGCCTCTGGGACTTACCTGAACATGGCACTTGGGAGGAGCTGGGTAACCTTACATAATACATTTGTTCTACCTGTGGCTTTCTCACCTTAAAGGAGAATGAGTGCAAATAAATTGTGGACTTATGGTGAGGGGAACAATGAAACATGTGGGAGAGGTAACTCAAACCATTAGCCACTCCTTATATTCCTAGGTGACTTTGGTTTTAGATCACTGAGCGGTCTATAACTGCTATTATATTAAGCATGAGATTTGTCCCTTAAAAAAAAGAAATCTCTTGTCTAGTTATGTTCAAATATTAATTTGTGACCATATTAACAGTAACGAATTTTAGCAACTAATTGTGACTATTAGCACCACCTCAAGGGGCAGTTGGTCTCTCAGCAGCTAACTTGAAAATCTCTCAAATGCACTTAGTTCTTCTCAGCCAAATCTGCAGATGTGTAAAGGTTGGCAGGCTAGTCTTGGACCCAAAGCTGGCTCTCAGCTTCTCATTACACAGAAAAGAACAGATACAAAATAAGTTAATCACACAGTAGCCACCAATCTGTACAGCCTTTGGTGCCAGCAGCATGGCCGAGAGAGAGGTAAAAGGAGACTATGAGAAATGGACACAATGGAACTTAAGTTATGGGGGTTTTAAGGAGCCCTCCCAGCGCAGGGAGTAAAATGCAGGGATTATCTGCTCCAGTGGGAAGGTGCAGTGATATATGACATCGGCTGGAGACAGTGATCAGGCCATGGTGACAAGAGAAGGCCTAGAAAGAAGTGCTCTCTCTCCCCCTTGACAGCAGCTTGTACACAAGCCAGGACTAGCATCTGGCAGGTCTTGCCTGGCTGACTATTTCATAAATTGTGCAGCTCCGGCACAAGGAGAGATCCAAAGTGAGAAGACCAAGCAAGAACAGCAAAACAATTTAAAAAACAAAAAAAATTTATGATTTTATGCAGAATGATTCATGTTTCTGGATCTTACCCTCACCACCACCATATTTGGTGTCCCCATAACCCTACTATTCCCCGATACTGGATTGCTCATGCCACCCTGGCAACCCTGTAGTTCATGTAGGTTTTTCATTTTTTTGCTTGTTAGTTTTCCTTAGGCAGAGGAAGCTGGAAATGACTCCCATCAAAGTTAAGGCTATGCAGAAGGATGCAGTCTCTCTCTTTTTCCTGAACCAGAGCTACATGCTTCTACTTTTTTTGATAGATCATGCAGAGGTAGAGGGGGATAAGATTTGCTTCATAACTCACTTCTACATGATAGATCCCTCCAGAGCTATATCTGAAGCCGTAAGTATATCTAAAAATACATGAGTACTCTGGCACCTTCAGGCAGCCTAGGAAAGCTCGGAAGAAGTGACACTGACAGAGTTTGATGGGTGTCTTTGCTATCAGCACTCAGTGTTAACACCCCCCTCCAGTTTCTTGCTGTTAGATGTGAGTGGCTTTCTATTCTTATTTCCTCCTTCACAGAGGTTCACATACTGTTCCTACAGTGGTGACAGAAAACTGATGGTTAATTCATTCTTCACAAGCACTAGTCAGTAGCAGAAGGGTATCTATTAAAGCAGAAAAATCTCTGTAACTATTCACAGCAGATTTTGAGTTTTGATATTTGCCTATAGGGAACTGTAAGTACCACATTCCTCAGGTCACTGGCTGCTGTAATGCTGTTTAGCTGGTGTGGGTCTGAACAAAGAAAAGCTGCAGAGGACATGTGTGTGCCTGTGTGCTCATGTAGCAACAGCTTTAGGACACGGCATCATAAAAGAAAGGTATAAGTTGTGGATTACCAACAGTAATAAAATGAGAATAATGGGTTGGAAAAGAGAAAAAAAAAAAAAATCATTCTTGATACTGTATTATAATAAAAGTTGATGAAGGCTCTGGACCTTGTCCTAGACAGCCCACAAGATCTGCAAGACACCTGTAAACTTTATGATGAAATTTACAACTCTTCATGGAATCTAAGAGAAGTTTCCTGTACTGTCTTCCCTAAAAGTGCACTGTCCAGAACAAGGCTCTAAGCTGAGCTGGGCTCCCTCCTGGCTTTTGCCCAGAGAATAGGCCCCAGTGGTATGTCCTTCCTCTGGATGCTGACTCTTGGTGATGTGTTCCTGGGAGGAAAATGGATTCTTGCAGTTGGGAGCAATGGTGGAGGCAGTGTGGTGAGGCTTAGGCCCCAGGGAGGAATTGAAGGGGGAGGGAGTGCCATAATTCATCTTCTGATTTATTGTTGTATGCCTGTGATATGGTCATTGCTATGTTCTTTTCTGATTACCTTAATAAACTGTAGCGAGTTAACATGTTAATCTCTTTGTTCATCCTTCTCAATAACATCGGTTTAAAAAAACAAACCCAACCCAAAGTTGTTCTAGCAAATAAAAAAAAAGCCACACGCTATTAGACAATAATCCATACAAAGCTGCTTGCCTCTGATCTGCTACATTAATATAAGACTGCCTCACAGAAATTTTAAAGAATTGAAAGAATTAGCAAATATTAATGTGTGCTCCAGTTTGAAGAAAAAATGCAAATAAGTTGAAAAAGGAAGAGAAAGAAAAAATCCTGCAAAGTCAAGCTTGCATCTTTCCCACAAATCTATCTATCAGCAGAGAGAAAATAAGAGACTTTTCCCATTCTCGTGGAAATTCACACACACACTTTCAGGATAGGTATCCACAAACCTGACATCATACTTTCTTCATGGAAGCATAACAGATCTAACAGATGATCAGTGTATGTCAGCAATGGAGACCATGTCACCAGTTGTTCCTTGAACGTTTCCTCCACTTTAAAAACAATGATTCTGCCTGCAAGCAGTCCTAATTTTTCACACAGTTTTGAATGTGAGTCTTAACAGGTAAACTGTGATTAGTGGTTTCTTGCTCAGAGAATTTCAAAGAGCAGGACAGCTGTGAACAGAATAAAAGGTGTGAGCAATGAAACTTCAAGTGTTTGCTGTTCCACAGAAGTGTCTCTGACCAATGGGAAGAAGAGGAAACACCACCCGTGCAAGTCATTGCACATCAGACAAACTGCAGTGCTCACTGCTCACAGCTAGAAGGTGATTCCATTTCTGTGTTCAGAGTGATAATAAGTCAAAAGCTTTTAGCTTGATGATCACCAGGTTTTTTGGCTTGTTTGTCATAGAAGTAGAAAAAGAAAAGGAAACAGGAAAAGAAAAAGGCACCAATGCTCCGTGATTGTGCTGTAGGCCTGACATGATTTCTCTCTGTCACAGCAGTTCTTACCTCCCTTCCTTCCAGAATTATAAATTACGACATGATTTAGTATAAAACAAAAAGTTATTGAATTGAGTGACATACATAAATCAATGTAAACCAAATAAAATCAAAATAGGCAGAGAATTTATCTGACAGAAGTGTCTGAAATTTCAGGAACTTCCTCTTGCAAGTCTGGACAGGTATCAAATGTACACAGGGGGCAGCTAAAATGCTGCTTCTAGTAAGAACTATTTTTATAGAAAAAGCTCAAGTCATCATAAATGTCAGTCAGTATACTGAGATTGAAATTCCAAATAAATCAGCAGAACAAAAATGAGTGATGCATCACAGGATCAGGTCTGTGAAAAGGAAATGGCTCCACTTTGTTTCAGCACTACCCATCTCCACCTCACCTTTGCTCACCACTACAAGAACAATTCCTTTACATCTTCAGGACCCTGATAATGGCTTCTTTTGGAGATGTACCAAAGCTTAGCAAGATGAAAGGGCTTTCTCAAAAAGTGCCATCATCCCAGCCTGTAAAGCCATTGTTAACAAGATTATGCAGCATTTGTGGAGTCCCACCAAAGGTACAACAGTCCAACCACAGTGGAGCTCAGAGCAGAACTTAGCATGAGTACCCAAAGCCAGGTGGGCATACTCCAGTTTATATTACTGTGGTGTAGCAGAACTAGGGGGAGAGCCTCTTACCTACAAATCTATGACTAATATCCTGACTCCTACCTCACTTGATTGCATTGTCCTCCATTTTTTCCCAGATCCCTTCTTCAGTATTCACCTGAACTCCATGTATGGACTCCTGCTGAGCTCCCACAGTTGGGAGCCTCCGAAGAGGTTCTTCAGATGCTGGCTTATTCAGGCACAGGTTGTTGCCAGGTGAATGTTGCTGGAGGTATTGCAAGAAGGCTTTTTGTGTGAGAAAGTTCTACAAGCACCTGCTCCTCCAGTGAGATATTACCTACTACAAGCTGAGATAAATATAAATATAAATATAAATATAAATATAAATATAAATATATTTTGAAGTTATTTCTCCCCCTTAAAAATAAACTCATCTTCCATTCAGATAGGTTTAATGGATAAGGAAGAAAGCTCTTTTTGGGATCATTTACATCAGGTCTCAGAGGCCTCTGTTAATCATACACCAAAAGCAACAGAGAACCCTCTCTCATGAGGGGCTATCATTCACTGCAGGGTTAAGTTTTGTTTACCCTCAGAGATCTGTTAAGATTTGTCCTCAGGGGTGTCTGCATGGTCAAAGAGACCTTTAAGATTTTTAGGTTGTAATAAGCATGGAAAAGAAGAGTGATGAATTTTGGAGAGAATCCACTTGACACCTAAATATTAAACCATTAATTTTGGGTCCATCCTGTTTCAGAAAGACAGCACAGGTAAGAAACAAACACAGGGAAAAAGCACTCAGATTAATAAAAGCAGATCATTATCCTGAAGATAGCTTCTGGCTAGGAACATTAACTCAGGACCCTGCCCACAATGCCAGCTGCTGCCTGCAAGTGGCCAACAAAGTTCTTTTTCAAGCAGCTAAGCAAGACAATTTTTCAGGCTTTTCACACTGATAATGTCTCATTTCTGTTCATCTGTACTGCTCTTCTTTGAATTCTCTACAGTTCCAGGTGGTTTCCAGCTCTTCTGCAGCAGCCAAAGCTGGTGCAACCCCGTGACTTTACAAATGCCACGTAGATTGAAAGTATGAACCAGGTATGTCACATATTATTAAGTTCCCATTTGTATTGTCAATTCAATGTTATTTCAAGGCCAACCCTTGTAGGAATATGTGACTTATCATGATTTAAAGACTGAACCATGATAGTCCATGAAAAACATCCCAGGACTTGGGATGTGGATTCTAATCCAAGCTTTTGGACCTGGACTGTTCAAACTCTCCAGGCTCACGAGACCAGACTTTTGGACGTTTGGGTTTGGTTCTGTTTTGTTTTGTTTCCCTATTGACAGCTAGGATCCTTGGAAATTAGACGTTGAAACTCCCTCGGTCTTTGGAGCAAGTAACCAATTATCCGCGTCCATATGGGGCCATCTGGTGGCGAAAGGGGCTCCGCAAGGGAGGCTCGCCCGGAGAGAGATTCTTGGAGGCTGCTATGTTTCAATTCTTTTTTTCCTGAAGTCTTGTCGAGAATCTCAAGACTCTCACGCCTGTTCCTTCTGTCCCTCTGCTTCTCTCCCCTTCTCTCTCTGATTATCTTCCACTTTCCCTGGAACAAGAATTCAGTTTCAACTTGGCCACTAGTGGCTTTCTTGTCCCAGTAGTTTTTTCACAGGTTTGCCACAAGCTTCCCTCCCTAACTCGCTTGGTCGTGAGGACTGACCAGCTGCTGACACTGGAAGTTACACTGTGATGTTCCAGCAAGAGCGTCTTGTTTCTGTACTGCACTTAGCTTCTTCCATGGTGAGAGCCTATCCTTTAAAATCTTGTTCTGGCCTGCAGCTGGGCAGAAAAATATGTCATTATGGATTTAATTTATAACTAAGCTCTAACTGAACTTTATGGTTCAATTTTATATAAAAATTACTTACAAAGACAGTTATTATTCACTTAAATATATTTAGAAAAGCATTTTCTTTTGTGTGCTGTGATTAATTGCTGTCATTGTTTCAGGGAGACATTTATCCATTCAATCTCTCTGAATATCTTTTTATGAGTTTTATCTTCATTTGACAACATGAAAAACAGGTATGATACATAGTTATATATGAACATTTAACCTGTCACCAGGCATTATCTGTGTAATGGGCAACTCAATACCTCCATTATTAATTTCAGCCAAAGTTCTGACAAACAGGATGAAAGCTGCAATAACATTGTTTTCCAGGAATCCATATGCATGTGTATCAAAGTGAAAATGTTTTCATGACAATTACAAAAAACTGCCTATGGTGGAAATGCAATTCCTAGAATGAAAATGAAATCCAACAAACAAACTGCAGTTGTGCTCTCTGTATCATCTCAGCCCAGTCTTTCCATTTCTGAAGGTGCTTATGCTCTCAGAAGCAATTTCTCAAGCTCTTTGGCAAGAACTTTAATAACATTATAAGAGAAATAGGGTTCATTATTACTCCAACGGATATACAGAGAAAAAACTCTACAAAAATATTAGGTTCCAGTTAGTAAATATTGTAACTAAGTAATAGTTACACTTGTCAGCTTTGTAGAGCAAAACCCAAACAATATTTCCTCAGGTTGATAACAACCCCGTTAGGGAAGCAGAGGTCTTCTCCTTGCATTTTCAAAGAGGATGTGTATTTTTCTTTGCTTTCTGTGTAGTCACCAGGCAGCCTTGCAAAATTGTACTTACCTGAGGCAACAATGCATTGGATGCATGAATAAAATACCTTTGACAACTTTTCTTCATTTTGCTGTATTTTTTTCCTTGATGTTAAATGTCATGTTAATAGCTATTTATACCAGTAAAAGCATGGAGTATTTTCCCCCGGTACTTCTGTAGGGCTGCTTTGTTTATCACTGTTGACAAATTGTGCAACTAGTCCCATGGAAAAGACAAAAGAGTGGAAAACACCTAGAGTTCAGGAGGCTGGAGGAATGCTTTGTTGCTGTGCCACTTATTCTGTCAGAGGAATCAGAAGAATTTTCTGAAAGATTGGCTACCCCTGACTCACAGTAATGTAGTTCCTTACAAGGAAGAGTGGTTGGTTTATTCATCTTGTTTTCAGTGTCTTTTTTCTAGCAATCTGCTCTCTTGGAAAGAGAAACAGATGGAAACCCAATCTGATGATCTACAATCCCAGTTTAGTTACTGAAGAGAACTCTCTGTGCTCTTAGCGAGGGTGGAAGCAGCAAAGACAAAGACACCTCCTGACCAACTGCCTCCAGTTTATATACCAGGTATGGTGTTCTGTGGTAGGGAGTATCCCTTTGGCCAGTTCAGGTCAGCTGTCCTGGCTGTGTTTCCCCCCCTGCCCAGCTGCTTGTGCACCTCCTCACTGGCAGAGCCTGGGAAACTGAGAAGTCCTTGGCTTAGGGTAAGCACTACCCAGCAACAACCAAAACATCAGTGTGTTGTCAACATTATTCTCACAACCAAACCCAAAACTCAGCACTGTACCACTTACTAGGAAGAAAACTAACTCTAGCCCAGACAAAACCAAGACACTGTTTAAGAGCCTTATCAGACACCTTGTAAAGGCATTACTGGTGACAGTGGTGTTAGGGGTTTCAAAATGGTGGCGAAATACGGGTTTCCTGTTTTGAAGACAGAACTACTACCGTAACTGAGTACAACCATTAGGTTTGGGGCTGGTTTTAAACTCTGCTGTGGTACCAATGGCCCTCCCGTGCCTGGCGCTACCGAAGCGAGCTCTCCGCAGCCCGCACGGAGGGCCGGGGCTCAGGCTCGGCCGGGGCGGTGCCGAAGCGGCCGCGGCGCGGTCCCGGGGAGCGGGGCCCTGAGCTGTCCGCGGTGCTGAACGGGCCCGGCCCGCGCTGCCTGCGGGGCTGGGGAGCTGCCTCTCGGCCTGTACTTCATTTCTTCTGCTTCTGGTGAATTTCATAGGACACCCTGTTCCCAGACACGTTCATGATTGACCGGAGGAAGTCATTATGGAATGCGCTCCTTTGCAACACTCTCTGCCTAAAAAATTTCCAGATACCTGTAGTGAAAAACATCTTCAAGACTGGGACAGCACGGACATACTTATATTAGTACAAAATCTGTTCTTAGACTTCAAGTGAAGAAGGCACTTCTCACAGGCAAATAAATATAAAGCATGCAAATATTTGATTTTAGGAAACAGAAATGTCAAAAACAGCAGAGAAAAGGTTTCCTGAGTATTTTAAAAAATTATTTTACTTTTTACTCTCTTGTATTACTATTTTTATTCTATATTTGATTTGATTCCAGAGGCAAACAGTCAAATCTTGTGAACAAAAATCTCTGTCAAGTTCTTCTTCATACTGTAGTCTAGTCCACAAAGCTGGGCAAATACGTGTGCCAACAGATGCTGGGAATATAGAGGAAAAAGTAATCTTTGTAAAAGACACATTGGCACTAACTTGGAGTTAGGTCATGCCAAAGAGCACTTTGGATCCTAAAAACCCCTCTACAAACCACTTTGAGCAATTTTACACAAGCACAAACCAGACCCTTACATTAAAACAAAGCCACTTGCTCATTGCTCAGTAGTTATTCCTGCTTACCTTTTTTCTTAAAAATACACTCATGTGGCATCATTAATCTCACTAGAGTGTGTCTATGACTTTTCAGGATGCACCTGATTCTTAGTGCAGCACTGTCAAACGAACTGGGAAAGGAAACTTTGTGGGAAAAGAAATATTTAGTGTACTAAGCTCCCCTACTTCCAACCTCCAGGTAGCCAATTGTTCAGTAAGAACAATTTTTTAAGTTTTAAGAGTTTTCTAGAAATTTCCCTCTTGCAAAGGGAAATAGAAGCCTGTGACTGCTGAGATATAAGTTTTCACCACATTTATGTAGTAACACCCTTCATTAAAAGGTTATTTCAATCCAGCTGCCATGCCATATAGTTGTAATAAATACTAGTAGTGATGGTTTCTAAGGAAAATACTATATTTAGCTTTAATCTTCATTAAAATCTAGTTATTTCAGACTCTCAGGGGTTTTTTTTTCCATAACCTACTGAGGTTTTTATAATTGTATTGGGTTTGCAATACATGGGGGCTACAGGTGTGGCTTCTTTGTGAAGATGCCAGAAGCTTTCTCTGTGTCTGATGGAGCCAACGCCAGCCAGCTCCAAGACAGACCTGCTGTTGGCTGAGCCTGGGCTGGGCAGTGATGGCAGAAGTGCTTCTGGGATAACACATTCAGGAAGGGAAAGAAGTGTTATTGCACAGAATTACTTGTGGCCAGAGAAGAGAGAACTGAGAAAGTGTGAGAGAAACAACTGCACAGACACCAAGGTCAGTGCAGAAGGAGGGGCAGGAGGTGCTCCAGGAACTGAAGCTGAGATTCCCCTGCAGCCCGTGGTGCAGACCATGGTGAGGCAGCTGTGTCCCTGCAGCCCATGGACATCAACGGGGGTCCAGAGATCCTCCTGCAGCCCTGGAGGACCCCATGCTGGAGCAGGTGGATGCCCAAAGGAGGCTGTGACCTGGTGGGAAGCCCAGGCTGAAGGAGCCTCCTGGAAAGACTCATGGACCTATGGAGAGGGGAGCCCATGCTGGAGCAGGTTTGCTGGTTGGACCTGTGACCCTGTGGTGGACCCGTGCTGGAGCAGCTTGTTCCTGAAGAGTGGCACCCCATGGAAAGAGACCCATGCTGGAGCAGTCTGTGAAGAACTGTGGTCCATGGGAAGGTCTCATGTTGAAGAATTTGGTGGAGGACTCCTGTGGGAGAGACCCCACACTAGAATATGGGAAGGAGTCTTCCCCCTGAGGAGGAAGCAGTGGCAGAAACCATGTGAGGAAGTGACCATAACCCCCATTCCCATCTCTCTGCATCTCTGATGGGGAGAAGGTAAAGAATTGAGAAAAAAATAAAGCCCAGGAAGAAGGAAGGTGTGGGGAAAGGTAATTTTTAGGTTTTGTTTTACTTCTTGTTGTCCTAGTCCAATTTGGAGAAATTAATTGGACTTGCAGGATTAATTCAATTAATTCTCCAAGTTCAATTAATTTCTCAAAGTTTAGTCCATTTTGCTCATGATGGTAATTGGTGAGTGATCTCTCCCTGGCTTTATCTCAACCCATGGCCTTCCATTATATTTTCTCTTCCCTGTATAGTTGAGGAGGGGGAATGACAGAGCAGCTTTGGTGGGCACCCGGCATCCAGCCAGGGCCAAACCACCACAACAGTTTATTCCTTTAAATGTCTTGGAATTGGAATAGCCTTTTGCTGAGATGTCTTTTTATGACAGGGAAGAACTATGATTTGTTCTTTAAGCACGCCCACAGATTGCAGGATGAACAGGTGAAATTAAACTTCTTGAAACAGTCTGTCTGTATTCACAATGAAACATACCCCCCTCTTCTTTACACTGTTATAAACCAGGAGGAAATCCACAAAATTTGATGTAAGCGTCACTACAAATACAGGCAAATACATCCTAGTGTTCTGAGGGGTTACAAAAGGCTGGTCAAAAATAACAACTGTGCTTACTGGAAGTGTAAAGCTAAGAAGTGGCTTCACTGAAGTAATTGTCTTTAAATCAAACCTTCATTCTGAAGTTCTCACAATCAGTTCACAGGGAACTAAGAGGAACATGTTTGTTAGGGAGTGTTACCTGTAATCATCTCAAACACATGACAGCAAGAATTCCTTTTATTTTGTTACAACATTTTTGTGTGGATTTTCTGCTAAAATTCCAGCTGTGGAAGATAAATCCTTTATTTAAGGCAAGAACAAGGAAAACATAAGCAGAAACCATGAGAGAATCTCAGATGCTCTTCTGCAGATCTACGGGGACTTTGAGGAGGGAGCACACAATTCACATGCCAAACCAACAACCTGCAGCCAGTGATGCTGCTACCTGGTTGCTCCTTTCGGCACAGGTTTCCCATCATGAATACTATACCTGGGGCGCTTTCTCCTTCCCCATTTTATTTTATTCCCTGGATATGTTGGCCCCCAGGCCAGCGGTAAGAATGTGAGGGATGAAAGTAGTGAGAGGGAAGTGAGACTAAAAGGCATTTCTCTTCCTCTTTCATGGTGAAGAACAGCAACTGCCTGCAGCATGAGCTGGTGCAGATGTGGGAGAAAAATATTTTTTCTCCCAAGTTTTCCCTCTGTTGTAATCTTCACCTCCTGTGTAGCTGTTTCTTCCCAGAGTACTTCCCTATCCTTCCTTATAGGGTAACCCTGTGCTCTATACACCAGCAGACCACTGTGAGTCATTTGTTGAGTGTGCTGTGCACACTCCTTCCTCCCCTCCAGCCTCGTCCTTTGTGTCTTTTCTCACTGTCACGGTGCTATCACCTCATGATCTCAAACACTTGCAACCATTTTTCCCAGGGGGCAGTGGAATCTGGCTGTACCTGAGGTGTGTTGTCTCCCTCTCTTCGGTTTAAGTATGTGAGGTAGCTGAATAGTCGGGGGTACTTTGTGCAGGCATGACTTGGAAATGTAATTTTAATTCCAGCCACGAGGGGACCTTCATAGTTTATTGTCTCTTTCCTGCCGGTTCGTCTGATCCTTAGATCAGTTAAACTTAGATCAGTTAATGTTTTGCTGCTTCTTAGGTAAAAAGACATTCCTTTTTTTTTTTTTTTTTTTAATATGGCTTTCATTTCTTAGGTGACGAGAATTAATATCAAAAAGACCCCATGCCTTGCACAGAGAAATTTGGCAAATAACCTACAAAAATTAATCCCAAAAATAAGGAGCTCCCACTTATTGCAGCAATTGTTTTCACATCATATGACCCGTGTTTGGAGTCTCCTCTTGCATGCAGTAGCTGAGTACTCGAATAATTTGATCTGGCTGTGTTTGTATGACAAAAAGAGGATGTGATTGTAACATGCACTAACTTGCTCACTTAGCAAGGAGCAGCAAAGAGAGAAAACTAAAACACACAGCCAGGATTCCCAGCCCCTTTGGAGCTGGTGATGAGCCTCTGAAGCTGCCTGCTGTCCCTGCTGCTGCTCCTCTGCCAGCTCCACTGGGCTGGCCACCCCATCACCTGCTCTGCTCCCACCTCCTCTGTGCAGAGAAGCAACATCCCTCGGCACAGCTGCTCCTGACACCACTCCTGAGAGGCAGGCAGCCCACCCACCGCTTTCCCTCTTGGCTTCCCAGGAAGAGATGTGCTCTTCTTCTCAGCCACGGAGGGGAACCTCTGCCTCAGGCATGAAGGGCTGTGGGTGAGTTGGGATCTTGCCTAAGGCACAGCCAGCACTCGGGCCATGTGCCTTTCTTCCAGTTTTGGGAAAAGGGCCTTCCTGTATAAAAACACACCCAACTCCTTTTCCCCCCAGTTATATCTCTTTCAGAGATATTACACCTAGGAATAAATGCTTGTGTTTGTTGCATCCAAGAGGGACTTGTGAATTGCAGCTCTCAAGTACTTCCCAGGCATTCTGAGGTCATGCTCAGCACGGAATTCAAGAAGGTGGCGCTTCTCAGCTGTCATGCTCTAAGGTCTCCAAGAAATCTCATGTGGGCAGTGAACAACTATGTATGTACTGCACAGGCCAAGTTAAACCCAAAGCTCCCCTCTAGATCATATTTAAACTGCTGTCTTCGTGAAATCTTTCTAATCTGTTTAGAATTGTCCATCACATCTTTGCCTCCGTATTGTCAAGGCTTAGACACCCTATGGGAGTGCAAACTGAAAGGAAGTAGAAATAAGCAATATGTTAAGGATAAGAATGTTTAGAAAGGGATTTCATGGGAATGAAATAGACCTTTATTTTTGCCAATATAAATAAAGGCAGAAAGCTGTTTTTGTAGCAGGCATGTGTGAAATGTGAAACCCTGGCAGTGCGCAGCAGTACCGATATGAATCAGAATGACTGCGATAAGCAAAACGCTTCACCCCTGGAGGTGGGAAAGTGATCTGGCAGTTACAGTAGCACAGAGAAAATTTGAAGCTCCCTGTTCCTGCCCCTGACTAGCTGTATGTCTGTAGCCAACTCATGTATTGTCTATCAGTTTACCCATCTGTAAAACAGGGACATACTTATCTGTATCTTATCAGAGCCAACTCTTGGCAAGCATCACTAGTGGACGCTGGCAGCCCTGTCCTGTCAGGAGTGCAGGATTTCACAAGTGAAAAGTACAAGTCACTAGCACTTTGCCAGGACACAGAGTACCATTCCTTTTGTTAAAACAGCTGTACACTTAAAAGGATATTTGGTGATACTGACTGAAGAATCTCTTTATTTTCCAGGTAGCCTTGAAAGACTTTGAGTTAAATCTTATGCAGACTTCAGAGGTCAGTAGCTTTCTACAGCTGCTATGCTATAAAAGAAGTCAATTAAACCTATCTAATCTTATCCAAGCAATCATCACTAATCAATATTATTAAAAGAACAAATTTTATACATGTATTTATTAAAACAAAAATGCATTGCGTGTTTTTGTTTCCATCTTCATTAGTTGAAAGTAAAATCTTAAAAATGGTATTTTATAACTGAACTGAGTTGGTAGTCCCAGAACCGTTGCCAAGGTTAAGGTTTCCTAAATAAGGTTTCTTAATCATAGACCACACATAATCTTGTAATTGCAGAATCAGCAGACAGAGCAACGGCTAAAAGAGACTGGAAACTGAAATGTCCTTCCACATGCAGCAGGGCTCTCCTGGAGGGTTCCTGTTTGACATGTGAAAGCTCATACGCAACCCCTCTCCTGTGAATAAATATATTTTTCCAGCTTGCTTATCTAGAGACAGAAGCTGCCACAGTGACATAAAAGAGTTGCGTGGGTCCAACCTGTGTGTGTGCATATAATCTTGGATACCCATTTAAAAATGCCCTCTGCATTTTCTGCTCTATCTATAAATTTACCACTGAGTATTCTTATTAAACCATCAATTATAAAGTCATGGTTTTGATTAAACAGTTATGACTTTAGGTATATACTAGGTCTAATCAATTTTCATGTTTTGAGACTATCTTTCTGCTACGTGTAATTTGAAACTAATTGCAAAAACTAATAATAAAAGTGCTGACTATCTTCTTTCAGAAAGGACTTAAATCCATTACAGTCTACCATGAAGGAATACCCTCCTACAGGTGCTTTGGTTTTCTCTCTGCCTGTTGGAGAAAAGTTGCACTGCCAACCATTTTACTCTGCACTTTACTGGTTGTGTTTTCACATATTTGGCAGCAGCTGTCAGCCCTGCCTTCCCCGCCACCTCAGGAGAACTCCCACAACTGCTTCTACACAAGACTACGTCCACCACAAGAATGGGCCATTTCAGCTGAAATTTCAGACTGCCCAAACTCCTGTCTAGGCACCACCTAATTCCACAAAAGTATCCAAAGGTCACTGATTATTTATTAAGTTTCCCAGCTGCCTTCCTGAACATTCACAAGCTGTGGGCCCTGTGAGAGGCACAGCAGCCACCTCAGGAGAAGGCATGTTGTGTGGTGCCTTTTGGAACACGCTTTTCCAAAGGTAACCTGCAACATCAGGCTCTAAAATAATCAGCTGCAGTCAAATAATCTGACCGAATCACAAAACAGGTTAAAAAATTATTTATAGCATCACCGGAGGGAGGACTCCCAGCCATGGCTGGGACTGTGTTGTGTGTGGAGCTCCACAGCCCCTTCTCCAAGGAGCTCCCAACCCAAGCACCAGGCAAGAGAGAGCAGATGGTGAGAGGCAGATGGGAGAGTACAAGGAAACAATGAGATAAATGAGCAAAAACTCAGCTGAAGACTTCAGCATTTGGTTCCAAAATTATTAATTTTAGTAATCATTTCAACTGATGTAATCCTACGGTAGAACGCCTTTCCTGTTCCAAAGGTCTTAATAGCTACAATTACAACACATGCCGCAGCCCAGCACGGGTTGCATTTTAGGTAAAGAGTGGGAGTTAAGCAGGCAAGAAGTACCAAGGCAGGGGGTGTCAAACGCTGAAATTCATTCGTAGAGGGGGATGGGGTATCGCAGCAACCGGCGGCTTAAGGCAACCTGGTTAAGGACTGCTCAGTAGGTGTGACGGACAATTCGGGCTTTCCGAGAGGCCCCAAGCCCCTGTCACACGCTCTGGCAGCCCGCCGGGGATGCTACAGCGAGGCGTGGGGACGCCCAGCGCGGCCGGGGGAACACGCTCAGCTGCTGGCACCGCGAGGTCACTCACGCACTGCCACCCGGTCCCCGCGGGCCGGTGACAGCCCAGTCACACCCCCGCCCCCGCGGGGTGCGCCGAGCCACCCCGGGATGCCGCGGTCCCGCGACGGCAGTCCCGGAGGCCTGGAGGTGCCCCCCGGTGTCACGCGAACGGAGGGGAGGGTCACACACGGCCCCCAAACCGCCACGGGCAGCCCTGAGGGGGTCGAGATCCCCAGAGAGCGCCAAAGGCCACCTCCCCCGCGTCCCAGCCGGGGCTGGGCTGGGCGGACCGCGCCGCCCCTCCGGCCCGCGGGCGGCCAGGGCGCGCCGCGCTGCGCAGCCGCCGTGCCCGGGGAGCCGCGGCCCGGCGAGGGGCGGCGGGCGGGAGCGGCGGCGTGCCGAGGTAAGGCGGGCGCGGGCGCCGGCGCCACACCCGGGCACGCACCGGGACACCCCCAGGCCGCTCCCAGGGGGCCGCCGCAGGGAAAGCGAAACCAAAAGGGTGGTGGTGGTGGCGACAGCGGGAAGGGGCGGGCAGGGGCTCCCGCGGCGCGGCTCGACTCTATTCGCTCCTCCCCTCAGCGCCGAGGCGGAGCGGGGCGGTGGCGGCGGGCGGGCGGGCTCAGCGCGCCCCCATGGCCCTGGCGCCGGGTCAGCGGGCACGGTAGCAGCCTCGGGCTGTCGCCGCGGGTGACTCAGAGCTGCCCGGGCAGGGCGGGCTGGAGATGCGCCTCTCCGCCGGGCTCCGGGCAGCCGCGGGAGACTGACTGAGCCACAAAGAAGTTTCCCCGGCGGCGGCGCGGCGCTCCCCCATGCACGCCTCCGGCCGCCGGTCTTGGAGCGCTGCTCGGCCGGAGCCCGGCGCCGAGCCCGCCATGGAGTCCCGCGCGGGGCTACACAGCAGCCCGGAGCTCAGCCGGGCCAAGCGGCTGACCGTGGGGGAGCTCTGCTCCCTCTTCGAGGCTCGCTGCGCCGCCGTCGCCGCCGCCGCCGCCCGTCAGCTGCCCGACCGGCCGAAGAGGGGCTGCCGACCCCCGAACGGGGTTCTGCCGCCCGTCATCCCCCGGCTCACCGTCACCGCCGAGGAGAGCGAGGAGGCGCAGGGCAGCCCCCAGGCGCGGCCGGCGCGGCCGGAGGGCGGCGGGCTGAGGACGGGCAGCTCGCTGCACCTGCAGTCCCGCAGGCTGTCCAACTCCTCGGTCTCCTCTACCGGCTCCTCGTCCCTCCTGGAGGACTCGGAGGACGATGTGCTGAGCGACACGGAGTGTAGGAGCCAGGGCATCGTGCACTTGGAGCACGGCGAGGACACCAGCCAGGTAGGGGCGCGGGGTGAGCGGTTCGCCCGGGACGCGCTGCCCCCTCCCCGGGCCAGCCTGGCCGGGCAGCTGGGCGCCTACGGGGCTCCTCAGGGGCCACTAGTTGCTCCTGCTTGGAGTGAGGTTTCTGTGACCCAACTCCACGCAAACTCCGGGAAACTCCTGTCCTGGGCCGGCAGCAGTGCACTGCGGTGCACAGGCTGCTGCGCCTGTTGGAAAAGCGCGTCTGCACGTGGGCTCCTCAAAAACCCGGCCAGGTGTGCGCTATTTCTTTCTGCTGTGGAATTGTACTTGATGTCCCAGGAATATGGGGAGATGTTTTTTGGTCATAAGTGGGTTGTTTTTTCTTTTTTCCAGTCTCCTGTGTCAGATGCTCAAAATAAAAATTTTCCAGGCATTTCCCAGCAGGTATTTTTTGTCTCTTTCAGTCCTGAGTCTGTGGTTGTCAAGTTTTGAGCCGCTTCTTGCTGTGAGCATGACAGGAGATGGGGAGGAGCTTGGAATGGATAGAATGCATGCTTTTGTCCATTCTGGCAGCAGCACATTCTTCTCAGTAAATCCCCTCTGTAATTTGGCTGCTTTCATCCACGAAGTGGATGAAAGGCATATACTTAGTTGCTTTTTCGTGATCTTTGATGTGTATTTGCCTGACTCCATTCAGCGTGCTTCTCAGGCTTTTGTACCTGAAAAATGTAGCTTTAGTGAATTCCCCCTCCCACCTTCATTGACACCGCAGCTTAAATTGTTGTTCTACTGCCAACTCATTGGTGCTGAATTGTTTTCAAGCAGAACATATGTTTTGATAAAAAATGTATAATGAAGACGTAATGCAACTTGTAGGTGATACCTCCAGCTGGACTTTTCTCATGATAATTGTGGGTTTGCTACTTTAGAGGACACATGGTACAGGAACTAAAATGCTGTGCACAATATTGGTTTTGTTTGCATCAACTTGTGGCCTCATTTTGGTAGAGAAAAAAACTCCAAGGTTTTGTACTTCGTCATGTTGAGTATCAAGAAACCTGTAATAATAATACTTAATTTGTACTTTTGATTCTGAGATAGAATCTGGTTTTCAGGGGAAAAAATTACTGGTTTTTTTGCTTTCTTTTCTAAAATACATGCTATGGAATTTTGTGGAAATAGCAGGAGAATAGAAATTAAAGATAATAAAGGGCCATAGGATCATTTTATTCAATATCCCTGCTATTGCATTATGTTTGCTTAATGGGGAGCAAGAATTAAGTGATGACACTTCAGCAGTAAGAGAACTCTGAGGTGGCATCATGGCATCTGATTAAACTGTGAATATAGACTGAAGCAAAACTGATTCTTCAGATAAGAAGCTGTGCTATCTCAAAGATTATGCTTCTGCATCTTTGAAGTCATTGGTACTGAGGGCAATATTGAGACCTAAATGATTGGGAGTATATCCTTCCCTGTAGTCTGACATGCATGTATGTAATACAGCATAAGTGGATGTGAGTGGTACTACTTTCTTTTAGGAGGTTTTTATAGCCACCTTTTAATTACAAGAAAATAAAATATTAAAATAAGAAGATCTTTAACATTGATTTATAGACAAACTAAAAATACCTGTATTATAAATGTTTTAAACTCTGAGAGACTGTCCTGTTCATTTAGGTGTGTGTGAAATTGAGAACTTTGATAGTATTATAATAACTCAGTTTTTGAAAAGGTTTTTGTAGTTTTCTAAAGTTTAGTGCAGGACTGGTTAATGCCTCCTTGGTAAAGTAGGTATTCCCTCAACGCAAGTAAAGTACTTGATGTTTTAAAAGGCTGAGTTACATTTTCACACCTGCAGTGTAGGGGAAGATGGGGCAAACTTGCATTCTTGCATTCTGACTGATTTTCTTTACCTCATTATCCCTTCTCTGGCAAGTTGTCAAACCGGAGCAGGGACTGGTACCTAGGACTCCAAACCAGCAGAATTTCATGGCACTACCTAATAAATTAAGTGGGCTCACCTGCTCAGTGACTGCTTATGTGGTTCATCCCTCCCTTCCTTTCTGCATTACCCACCAAGAGCTCAAATCCCAGGAATCTGCTGTTTCTCCTGTGGTCAGGTGCTCTGCCTGTCATCTCAGGTGGCCGCACTGTTTGCTCCCCAATGCCTGGAGGCATCCAGGACAGTTCTTGTGATTGATGTCTTTTGTTACTGGGCAATGCTGTGACCCCTGCACTCAGCTGTCCACACTTGTTTCTTTAGCAAAGCAGTGACTTCATACCATGCCAAAGTTGGAGTCTATGCTTTGAAACTCTGGGGGTTCAGCTTTACAGGATGTGTCCTTTCAGCTTGTAAATCTTGAGGCAGGATGAATGTTTGGTTTAGAATGGAAGGCTTTGGGTTCAAGGTAGGCACATGCAAGTGAAAATAACTGCAAATTTTAGGATAACCTAAGGAGCAGTTTTATATTTTGAAGATTTTATTTAGAGCCAATTTGGAACATTTTGTTCATATTTATTGTTTTCAGTGTATTTTAATAGTTGAAGGCTTGTTCAAAGAATGGAACAAAAAGAATAGAGACTTTTCTGAAGGAAACTGAAATCAGAGGTGGGCCAAAGTTACTGTTTCCTAATTCATGGGAAATTTTGACATTTTGAAATTTCTCTTCTGTTGGGGAATTCCCTGAGACTTTTCTCTGGAAATGTTAGAACTTAATTTGGAGCCTGGCACCTTACGATTAAGCTCAGACCAGTGCTCAGAGAACTGCTGGGCTGTCAAGCCTACCAGGCTCCCCAGTGCCTACCAGGGACCTTGGAAACTTGCCCAGGTCTTCAACTGTGGGAGTAGAAGTTCTGATAATGTTCCTGTTATCAGAGCTTCAAGGCTTCCATCTGGAGACCCAGGAACTTGAGACCTAAGCTGAAGAAGGCCCTCCCAGGCCTCTCTACTGTTGACCTGGAGATCAAGACCCAGGTGAGTCTGAAATATTGTGGGCTCTCAAGCTACCTGTGCAGGACTGTGTGTGAGATGGGAAGCTCAGGAGCCTCTGTGTTCAGGGCTTGCTGCCCTGGAGTTCTCAAGCCTTAAACCCCAGGATGGTGCCTGGGTGTGCTGTCTCTCTGACTGTATTCCTTGGAGGACAGTTCTCCTTGGCAGTTCACCTGGCAAACAACTTTCCCAGAGGATGAGTGATTCAGTTAAGTGTTTCACAGAGCATTCTGGGTTGGATGGATTGACACTTCATGACAATGTTAAATTTTTGTTTCTTTTTGAGCACAGTACGTGGGCATGTCCCTGGAGTGTTAGGGCCCGTGTGGGGGCAGTGAATACCTTGGGACCGATGGCTGACGGTGTGACAGCGCAGTCCCAGCCTGGCTCCGCTGGGACCACGTGCCGTTTGCATCTGGGCAGGCCCACCTTTGAGAGAAGCTCAGTGGGTGGTGTTCCAGTTTCTCTGCATAAGTTATTCATGCCATTTTGCAGTAATTAGCAGAGGCTTGGAAATTGGGCTGTCCTGGCTTTCCTGAAGGAAGCCCCTTCCAACAGTGAAGGGATAGAAGTATGAGAGAAGCCTATTCTGCTGCTGTCCTGTTTGTTCAGCTTGGGGTTCAGTGAAAACCAGTTGTGCAAAGCTGTGCTAATGGAAACTGCATAATGTCTTATTTGGAGCTTTGTAAATCTTGGCAGTTAACTTAAAAGAAAAAATACTGGTTATTTTTTAAATAGCCGATTGACAGAATAGATTTTACCCTATGGCAAAAGCTAACATTCCTGCCTTCGCTTGCATTTAAATGGGAAGCACTTCTGTAGCCTTGCTTCATGCCATCTGGGAGGTGTATATACACAGCTGAATCTTGCAGTGAAAACACCAGTGGTGCGTTTATAGTAATGGAGAGAGTACAAGAGTTACATATTTTTGTCTTCACTCTGTGAATGAGCAGTTTTAAGAAACACGAAGTCTGGTTAGCACCTTCTTTGTTGGGACAGAGGCTTTAAAAAGTGATTTTCACAGAGAATGAACACCCTGATAATGTACAGCAGCCTCTCGTCCTCTTTATAGGAGAATGTTATTTACTAGATAGAAAGATGCCAAATAAGTCTACTCATTTTCATAACTGTGACCTGTCATTCCAAATTCCTAGAACTGTAACCATGAGAACAGCTGACAGTTTGCTAGAGAAAAAGCAGTTCAGTTCTTGCCTGCAATGATACCAGTCCGGTAACTTCGGGGGGATATTCATTAGTGAAGTGCATTTGGTTTGGTTTCACTGATCTTCTTGATGTTATTTTTCGTAACATCAAGTACCTTAAAATGGACAAGCATGTAGAAAGGCACACACACTTAATAGCTAACTAACTAAATAATTTAATAAATACAGAATGAAAGTTTCAACTACTTTGGCTCAGGGGTGGGTTACATAAGCTAATGCAGTAGAATAAAACTGTTATTTTTAAATGAAGAATAGGAATGACGGGATGACATAAGTAAGACTGTTAATGGGATTTTAGCCTACTCTACAAAGGAAAGAAAGCTTGTGTAATCACTCTATCAATTCCATTTCAACAGCTTTAGTAGGTTTCAGCCAAATTTGGCAATGGCATAGACATCTCAAAGTTTCTTCAAGAGCTCTTTAAAGTTTCACAAAGGTCAGACTGGGTGGGAGAGAGGAAACCAAAATAAGTGCATACTACTTCTTCTCTGGGGGAGAAGGTGCCAGAGGAGCTAAACAGCTGTCTTCTGTTTTGTGTGTTGACTGGAAAATTGGCATGTGCGTACTGGCTAGTCCATAGGTGCTTCCATGCTGCATCGAGCTGCAGTAGGTAGTGTCTCCTGTCCTGAGGGTAATTAGGAGAAAGTATACAATGCTGTGGGCTGGTGAGGTTAGGGAATGTGGAAGGCACTAGTTGAGGCACAGGGGAGAAAGGGAGGAATTTATGAGGAGGTGTGGAAATGTTAGGGAGGTTGGAGGGCTTTTGGAATGAGTTTATAGAGGACAGTGACAAGCTGTGGATACTCTGATAAAGAGTGCAGGGATACCAGTCAAGTAGAAACAAAGCTTCACTAGTGTGCTGCTCATGAAACAGCTGCTTTTAATGGAATACATTTCATGCTTCTAAAAACATGCAGATTTATAATGACAGTCCCAAATAGTGAAATCCTCCTATGGTATACTGAACATATTTGAGGTGAACAGCAGTAATGTTCCACTTCTGCACAGTTCTTGGAACAAAACTCTGAACTGGGAGCCTTCTCTCAGTTTGAGGATGAATTCTTCACCACTGTACATTGCAATGGTGGAGTATATCAAAACATCAGCAGTATCAGGTCTAATGGTGAATGTTTATTAGTAATGTGGATTCTTGTCTGTAAGGAAATTACTTAGCTCTTACCAAATCAGTTGAGAGGCAATTAAATGTCTTATCAGATAAGAGTTTCTAATCCTGGATATATCTGAAATGGTGACTTAGAGGTTACAAGATTCTTCTTTTCTGAATCAATTTCACTCTGATAGTTTTCATTTTTCATATGTTAAAGGACATGTTGTTTGGGCATACAGTCTAAAATTGAAAGAACTCTGTGATAACTTTTTCCTTATGGACTTGTATTTCCTGCTGTATTGGGTGTGTTGTAGAAGTTTTTCTGTATGTGCATTTTTATAATGCTTGTTACAACTGGAAAGGTGGGAAAAAAATAACAGCCAACTCCTCATCACTGGGTGATGCATATTTAAAGAGGTCATACCTAAGTATATTTTTCTCAAGCTATCATTCACTCACCAGATTTATTTGTGAAAACCCATGTCAGTCTCAAAAGGAATAAGGGTAATGGCTGGAGCAACAGTTTGGAAATTTTGCATGTCTGTATATTTTTTGGGTGCTGATACTGTTACCCTGTTAGACTGGTTTGATTAGAGTGAATATTTTTTAATTGATTAATTTAATTACCACGTGTAATTAATGCAGTAGTTAACATACTCAAAAATTACCTCAACTCACATCTAAAGTTTATTATAAATGGAGTGTGTTAAAGTGGATCAGTTTGATTAACTGCTCACAATGTGATGCAATTTAATGTTGGAAGCTGAGAATGCACTGTATTTATGTGGTAAATAGCTGTTTTGTTTAGCAGTGGCTGAGAGAAAAACTAAGGATCATCAAATGGCATTTTGTAGTGATTATCTATAAAATGTGGTGGCAAAAAAAGTAATTTTAACCTTACACATCTTGGAAGGAAAAAGTGATCTTATGTACAGCAGCAGTCGGGTCTGTCTCTCTTCTTCCTTCTCAGTCAGCGTAGTTCTTGCACCAAAAGGGGGCTGAGGCAGAGAAAATTGGCTTGTCAGTCCATGTTAATTTGGATCTTGCATAGTGTAGGTTTAAATTGAATTTTTAAGTGCTCTTCTCTACCAGCAGAGCTTCATCTCAAAAGCTCACAAGTTGGGTAAGATGGCATTGTCTGTCCAAAGCATAGCATACCTGGGGAAAAATATCACAAAAAAAAGGAGGGGAGTGGGAGCAGGTGTTACACTCCATCAACTCATTCTGAACAGAAGCATAGGGAAGGAGGAGAGGCTACCTGCTCATCCAGTGTCAGACTAGCAAATACTTTGGCATATTGTTTCCAGTGCTTAACTGACTCATTCCTGTCAGTAATGGAGAATGCTTTCTGGGATAACGCATAACCAGCAGCATTTGAGTGGGTTTTTGTACTGATGAATGGTGAGTTTCTCACAAGGGATGAAATCTTTTACATTCCAAAACACGGGGGTGTGAGACCGATACTATAGAAACCTGCCCTGAACCCATCAGGCCTGGCTATTGTTGCTCGTTAGCAAATCTTCTATTCCTTGGGAAGAAGTTAGCCAAAGACGAATTGACAGTCATTTGAAGCAGTGATCATAGACTTGACATGATCCAGATTTAGAGCTTGGGACAGACTCTCCAAGCCAGAGTGACTGTAGCAAGCATGACACAAACACTGCTTTATGGGAGCTTGGCATTAACCCAGAATCCAGGAACACTCCATATTCACAGGCTGAAGTATCCAAGTAAGGTGATGCAGTGATGCAAACACTTTAAACTGTTTATGTCAGCCCATTAATACCACCTTTATTTTACTCACATTCAACTTCAGTCTGCCATTCTTATTCAGCCTTCTGACCTCATCTGTAACATGAGCCACATTTGTAACAGAGGTGTGGTTACAGGTGATAAAGAATACGTATAGAAACATGTTATGTCTGTCATTGGTACTGAAATGTGTCTGATTCATCCAGAGGATTAACAGGAAGCTGGGATGTTGCTGAACTGCGTAAATTAGTGGGAATGGCACAGTTCACTTGGGATGTATCAGCAGAAACTGCTTCATATAGCTTCATACATACTTCATACAACTTTCATGTGATAAGAATAACGCCTCTTGGTAAATTACACTGAACATTGCATAGAAAGAGAAGGTCTCTGTTTTCAGTGATGGTAGAAAATCATCATTCATTATCAATATAACTGATTTTGTCTCCTGGTCTCTGCCACATCCCAGCATAAAGTGATTCACTCTTAGTTATAGCTGCATTCACTACTCTGAGCTGCTACAGAGAACACAGCTTTCTTTGTGTCTCAGCTCTTTTCAAGCAGCTCCATACAGTTGAGAACACTGCAGCGGTTCTTTCTAGTGATGTTCACTCGAGACGGCGCATCTTTTCTGTGCTCTACTTTGTTTGCTTCCTGTGGTGGAGTGCTGAATCAAATGCAGGCTTCTACTTCTCACCTTTGAAGTGCTGGTGCTAGTCAAAGTCTGTGTTGTGGGCACACAAGGGATCAGTGGAGCTCAGCTGGAAGGGATGTGTGCAGCCATCCCACTCCAGGCGCAGGAGGTGAGCTTGAGGAGGCTCAGCTGTGCACGAGGCAGCTGTGAACTGGGTTTTGCCATACAAGAAGGCATTTCTTACCAGCACCAGCCAGTGCTGGCTCACTCTGCAGCACACACTTTGGAAACAGAGGGAGCATCGTTGCCATGTGTCAGCACCTTCCACTACTGGAACCTCTTCAGATGCTCTGAAATCACCACTCTGCTGAAAATCTTCAAAGATCCTCTGAGCATGTGGCACAGGTGGTGGTACTGTCTGGTGCTTTCAGATGACCAGTCTTATGGGTACACACATTGCAAAGGGTAGCTGCAAGCTTCTAATGCAGGCTACTCAAGGGCAAAACTTTGGAGAGGAGGGAAGTAAGAGGATTGTGATAGGTACAGGTTATGTACAGGCAGACAGAAGGGGAGTGGCTGGGAGTGGTTGGGAAGGCTACTGGAAATGCAAGAGGAAGGACTAGAGGGAAGAGCAAAACTTAATGGGCAAGCAGACTATTGCTTTAAAAATCAAGGAAAATACATTCTCAAAAAAGCAGGAGAACATGTGACAACTGTGTTAAGAAATCATCAGTCAAACACTGAAAGTATATGTAATGAAAGAACTCACGTGCCTGCAGTGTGGGTATGTTAATGTTCTGCTGTCTTTCATTACAAGCAGGCATAGCACTTGATGCACAGAATTAATGACTTTCAACTGTTTTATATTTCCAATCAACTCAAAGGACAAGTTACAGTTCCACAGTGACTGATGATATGTATTGCAGAACCTCTGTTTATTCATAGATAGCTCTGCAGCAGATCACAGGAAGGGGAAGACTGGCTTCCCAATTTAATGCTGCTGAATGCCGATGTGGAGAACTGCTGCCTTTCACAGTTTCACAGTCCCTCTTTGCCTGGGAAGAGCCTAGGCAAGTTATTTATGCAGACTTTCACCATAGAAAATAATCGTATTTTTCTCATTTTCCTTTTGACTGACTTGAAAGTGAGCCTTACTAGCAGAAACACGGAACATTTGTACATGCAACCAAAGTTAATGGGAGCTGTTCTACAACACTGTTCTATAGTATTGTATAACACTGGGTATTAGGAAAAGCAAAAATCGACACCTTAGATTAAGCTTTCAAAATTAGTGGGTACTTTTCATATTAACCCATCTTTCCTTCAGTATTTTTCCCTGTAAGATATGACTAAAACACTTCACTTAACAGGTTGTGAAAACAAATTCACTAAAATTTGGAAAACAGTCTATTACTGCAGTAATGGTTGCCTTTAAGTTTATACCAAAAACTTCAATTCTGAAAATTCCTAACTTTTGAGTACTCAGTTTTGCATTTAAGACATTATTAAAGATCCATCACAAATGTAATTTTGAATCTGAATGTGTTCCAGGGCGGAAGGCACTGACATCTGGCAGTGATGTTTCATCCTCCCTCTGTTCCCGAAGTGCTTGCTGTGGAGCAAGGTGGCACTGCCTGACCTGGGTAGTGTGCCCGTGCTAGAGAGGGCACTCACAGGAAGGCTGCACTTGGACAGGCTCTGCAGGCCCTGTGACAGGTGCCCTCTGGTATGGGGAAAACCTGGTTCACAGCTGAGCCTCCTCGAGCTTACCTCCTGTGTATGGCTGAACACATCCCTCGCAGCTGAGCTACACTGATCCCTTGTGTGTGCTGTATCCAGCAGTCTCCACAGAAGGTAATTAAATCCTAACAAGATTCTACTGCAAATTAATTTGAGGTTCTTACAATTTGCTAGACTTTGTCAGGTTGACTTCTGCTCTTCCCATTGCTTACTCCTCCTTTGAAAACTCTCCTCTTCCTAGATTTCGGGTTCCTTCCTCAAAACTCAAGGTTAAAAAGCTTTTGAGAGGATTCATTAGAAATTTTGTTGTGGGGTCAATATGAATCTTTTTCTAGCCTTGGGAACAGCTCAAGTTTTGTTAGAGTTGTTCAATCTGAAGCAAACCAAACAGTTTTAGATCTTTTTTGAGGTGGGTAACTTAGAGCAAATCACCAGAGAATGAAACATATAAAGAATTCTGGTGCTTTGGTGGTTTTGCAGGAAATCTGGGTTTTGAGACCCTGATCTTCTGAAAGAGGCAGGGCTGGAGCAAGCCTGTATGGCCTTTGTACTCTTCTCCATCGTTGTATGCTTACGTGATGCAGCAGAAAGGATAAAAATCTGTGTGAACAGTGTTTTTGCATGCAGATCAGCTGTTATCTTGTGCAGGGTTTGAGTGGGTTGTTGGCTAAGTGCACTTGACCTGAATATTCTAATCATGATAAGCTCTGCTTGGTGTGGGCTCCCTCCTTTGCCACCCGTGTATGTTCTGTAGGAACAGCATTGCTGACCCCACAAAGGGTCAGCTTTGTTTAGAGGAAAATGTAATCTGAAGAAACTAAGAAACCTTCCTACGCTTCAGCTCTCACTTTTAATAGTGCAGAATCCTGAGTATCAGAATTTTGAGCTGATGATTTGATACAGTTTGTATTGTCTTGCTCTGTGGAATTTAAAGAAGGACCCTGTTTGCCTTCTTTGTACCAACCCAGAAGGAGTAAGCAATTAAATCCTGAGGTACTCATTTCAGGACAGATCTTGCCATTCTGTTGAAAAATCTATGGGAGGATTTTAAAATAGAGACTCCTGACTTTCAGGTGCTTTTGCCTTTAACTTGCTCATGCTGCCAGCAGGACTACCAAAGACAGTCAGTATTAGAAATCATGAAGCCATATTTTATATGTTAGGAAGAAGTAAGCCTCTAGAGTTCTTTCTGGCCTAATGGTCTGCCTGTATTTGGGCACTAATCAGGCCCCTATAACAGTTTCATGAGTTGTTTACCAAAAATTTTTAGCAAGACCAAAGAGAATTATGTGCCTTCAGCAAAGACACCAAGAAAGGGAGCAAGTCCTGAGCTCTCTAACAGTCCAGTGCTTATTAATCACTATGCCAACAGTCTCCAAGTCTTTTTCCAGTGTAGGACTGGCTGATATCTTGAGTATGGTTTCTCATTCCAATATTAAAACTGGAGTGACAGATAACTAATTATCTTTCTTCTGTCCTTGTTTATACATTGGGATTTTCTGTGTCATCTGTAGAAATATGTCCTCTTCCATTGCTGTAGTTCTGTGTCTTGATCCTAGTTGGCTTTTTCAGTCCTCTGATTTTATAGACAACAGTCCTGTCTCGGACTATAGGATGAATGTAGCCAAGTCACCAATATTCTTTTTACATTGCATTCTTCAAGAAAAAGAGTAGATGGGCAGCAAAATCAGTCTTGGCTTGTGAAGTAACTTCTCTACATGGCCTATTCCCCTGTGTCCTGCATAGGTCATCCCCCATCTGCAAATGACATTTCAATGTCTGTCTTCTCTTTGTTGAGCCCTGGTAAATGGATATTGGTCGCTCTTGGTTTTGCTACCTATGTCCAATCTGGCACGGAAGCTGCTGCCTGCTCCATATTTCAGGAGGCTGGTGTAGGTGGTTGTGCAAGATATGGGAGTGTGGCTTGCAGTTCTGTTGCTAGGAGCCAACAGTATGAAGTTCTTTGAAGTTTTATGGGGGTTTTTTATCTCTTTTACTATGAGAGAAAAATTTTGGTAGATAAATTGTCTTTATAAACTACACCGTGTTCATTTTACTTTATTTTTAGGTGGGTTTGCATCTTAATAATTGGCAATTGAGGTTTGTGCTTCTACAGAGGTGGAATCTCCAGTATCCTGATGGAGAACACACGTTTACCTTCAGGGCAGAGGAAACATGCTCCATAAAACACATACACTATTGTTCAAACACCCACAGCTCTTCAGGAAGACAGATGCCTTGTTTCAGTTTCAGTCTTTAGTTGAGTCACTCATGCTTATGTAAGGTCTGAATTTGGTTCCCTTTCTTAAGGCTACATTATGGAAATTAAAATCTTAAATAATCCTTTGTCTCTGGGACTACCTGCTACTGATACAGAGGAGGAATTCAACTCGCCTCTCTTATGTTGCTCTGTTAACAGAAAGTCTTTTTTGAGCCTGTAGTTTTGCTCAAGGGATAAGTCATCTTTTCTCTGGATTCCTTACATAGTTCTTAGGGCTGCCTTGGGGAAGGACGAGTTTCTCTAATCTTAGGTTTGCTTCAAAAACAAACAACTACCTTGTAAGCCTCTTGCTCCAGTGGGATAAGGTGAAGGGTACTCATTTCCATAGAAGTACAGGTTTCTTCATCATTCCATTAATAGGAGTGTGGGTTTTTGTTTGGTTGGGGTTGTTATTTTTTTGTTTATTTGTTTCAAAATCCTTTCAACAGAGTGGTTTGGAATAATCTCATGGTTACCAGGTTGAAGCTCGGGGGTACTAAAGTGGTTGAAGGATGTGGCTTTCCCCTAGGTAAATACCACACCCCGCTCAGTAACAGTGCCTGTCGCATGTTGACACTTGCATTCCTTTGCAAGGGGTGGGCCCTGTTTGAACAGTGCAGTGCACCACAGGTGAAGCAGTAACTCCTTATGCTTCTTTAGAGGATAATGGAAGAGGCAGTTCAGAGGAGACAAGGAAGGAGAGGTGGACTACTGGACTTTGTCTTGTGATAGATAGAAGAACAGATGGCAAACTGCTACCAGTTTATGTCCAGTCTGTTTTTTACATGACATATTTTTAGACTCTAATAATCTGTTTCACTTAACACTGTATTACTGCTTGACTGTCTTATTTGAGTGCCTCTAATTTAGTTTACAAGCACTAATTAATTAAATTATTCAGCAGTGTTCTGAAGTAGAGTTGTTACAACCTGCAGTTGTGGGAACTGGAGCAGAGAAAGGGCACATATATGGACCTAGATTCCATACTGAAGCAGTGAAATTTGCTCAGATCTTCAGCGAGTGGCTGACAGTTTAGGATGTTAGAAGCTAAATTATCATGGTAGGAAAGAAAAGTTATGTAAAAACATTTTTAAAATCAATACCTGTCAGTAACCTCTCTCTATATATGTAGATATATACCTGCATGTGTACAATAATTTTAGAAACCTTGATTTGCAGACAAGTATTGGTATGAGGAACTTAATTTTCTAATTGAATGTTTTAATATTTTTAGGAAATGGAAATACAGAGCAAAAAGGGTTCATGTAACTTTCTTCACAGTCCTGCAGCACGTAAGTGTCATAAGACCATTGATGATGAACCATCTTGGTGCTTATGACAAGGACTCCTTTAAAAGTATTGCAGCTCACTGACACTGGGAGCAGCCCACTTCTGTCTTGCTGGCAGGTCTCTCCTGTGACTGAGTTAGACCATGATTTTACACTCATTTGTCAAGCTTGTTTTAAAACTCATTGATACCTCAGAAAGCCCTTTTCTTAAACCTTGCCTGAATATTTTGGGTTTGTTGCAAATAAAAGCCATTTGTTCTTGTCCTTCTCAGTGGTCATGGAGAACAATCGACTGCTCTTATAATTATGAAACCTTGTTGTGTGTTAGAAGACAGTTGCCATGCTCTCAGGATAAACAGTTATTTTTACCTCAGCAATATATTTGTTATTTGTCCCTGAATTTTCCCTCAGTATGTCCAAACTTTCTTGGAAGAGTGACTAAAATGGAGCACAATCATCTCAGGTAACCAACAGCTACTTACAGCAACCTTAATTCTGTCCTTGTTCTTCCTATCCTTTTCTATAGAAAAACTGAATTACCATGTAGTAGTCTTCTGCTGTTACATTTCTTTCAGGCAGAATCTCAAAGCTGTGTGGGATGCAGCTCCTGGGGCCCTTATAGGAGGATGTATTGAAAGCAGGGTAGGCTTTCAATGTGTCCACTAACTCAAACTGCCAGGGATATGAAGAGAGGGGTCTTTGACCAGTTAGTAGAAAACAATTTTGCAATTCCTGTTGGATGGTAGTGGTTTCTGGCAAATAGGAAAGTGTAAAAAGGGATAAGCATTAAAATTTTCTTTATTTCTCTTTGTCTGTTCAGACTGGAGATTCTGCTGTGGTCACTGAGTTACTGGGACGTTAAAGTGGTGGTAAGCCGAGCCCTGAACTGCTGGGCAGAGCTGTGTCTCCAGGTAACAGACTGCACCACCATTGCAAATAAGATGAAGCACGTGCTCAGCTTCCTTCCCAAGTTCACTCTAGGGAGATTAGCTTCTTGAAGTTATTTCCTGGCTTCTTGCCGGAACACAGTCTCACTTGATGTTCTGCAGAAACCACACCTGATGTAAATGGATTGGCACTTGGCAATACATTTGGATTTGAGGTCATGCACAGTTCACAAATGACACATTCGCGCCTTAACAAGTTGCAGTTATGTTTTAGGCTAAACTATTTATTGGTCTGTGCACAGAGAAATGTGGATCTGTTTGGGTTTTAAGTATTCCCAAATATTCATCCTCTTTGGAATTGATAATTCTGTGTCCTACCTGATAGGATATTTGGTTTATTTTATCATGTAAAGAGTGTTGTCTTTCTAGATGTCCCCTTCTCATGACTGGAGATGTCAATCAGTGACCCATGAGATGTGGAGGACGGGCAGAGAATTGTCAAATTGCTAGACTTTCTGAAGATTTAAACTGCAGTTGTTTTGGAGGTTAAGAAAGCTTTCTTTCCTTCTGCCACACCATCTGCTAAAGTGTTATTTGATTTACCACATATCTGTTCTGGGTGATGGACAGCCTGAATAAATCTTGAATGCTGGGGCTCTGAGTCAACTTTCGTAGTGAGGAACTTTCCATTTACTTCTTGGATAATAACATTTCAGTTTCCAGCAAGACTGATGTTTTGGCAGAACCCTGGTAGGGGCAGAATGCCGTTGGTTCAGCTTTCCTGTGCTCCGTATGGACAGGTGGCAGAGCTCCATCCTGTTAGAGAACCAGTGTCTTTCAGAGCAGACCAGAAGCTGTGAAAAGAGGGATAATGGCCATGTTTAATACCTGCTATGGAAGGTGGACAGTTTAGTATCCCTTAGGACAGGTAACATTTATTCTTATTGAAGTGAAATCTGTCTTTTAGTCAACAGTGTTGGATTTTACAACATATCTGTGAGGTGAATGAAGGAAACCCTTGTGACAGTGCAGCTTTGAAGCCGTCTAATTACTTTATTATTTTGTCTTTTGCCCCAGGAATAATGTAGAGGTTGTAGATATTTCTTATATTTGGTAATAACCAGAAACAAAATGCTGACATAGATTCCTGCAGAATAGTTAGCAGACTGTGGCTCTTGATGCTGTTTGCATCAAGGAAGGCAAGCAAGGCTTTTGCTTCTTTGTAGTTCATTTTCCTCTGATTTGGCAGGGACCGGCTCCTGGAGTGTACAAGTAGAATCCAGCTATGGAGTGGGACATGGGATTTTGTGCTCCTGGTAATTGAGTCCGATACTGACCATCCATTTCTCTTCCCTTCCCTTCTGCCTTTAGTCCAGACGTAATGAACACCAGCAAGCTTACCAAGTATCCTAAAGGGTTGCGAAGCCAAATTACATATACATCTCACTGCCTGGTGAGGCACCACAGGGGAGAAAACACAGGAACCTGAGGCTTCCGACTTGCAGTGTTGTTTCTGCTTATTGCATTAAGTGTTTCTCATGACTCTGAAGGTTTAGCCCAGCCCATCATGAGTGCAGCACAAACAGGAAATGGAAACCCTGCAGTCAGAGGATACACCTGCCAAACACTGGTTGAGCAGCTGTGGCCCTCACCCGTGGCTGAGTGCAAAGCCAGAAGCATCAAGGGCTAAGTACAGACTGAGCACTGTTTCTCCTCTAAGGTTTGGAGGCTGGAGGGTGAAAGAGAGGGAGGGAGGGAGAGATGAAGGTGTAGTCACAGTTTGCCTGGCAGTCTGATGAGAGGTGCTGATCAGGAGGCTGCTTGTGTAGCATGCAAACTGCTGCTCTTTAGGAGTGCAAATTCTCCCTTGGTGTTGATTATCAGTCTTACAGCTCCAGCTGGCACTCGTACATCCCAGGAAGATCAACTGTGTGACAGAGCAGGGAGTGTTAAGTTCCCCTGGGGACTTAGGTACAAGGATGGTCAGGGCTGCCAAGGCATCGAGCGCGTGGAGACTGCTCAGGGATATCCTTGACCAGGGACGTGATTACACTCTTTTTATTCCTTAAGCAAGAGCTTACAACATTTGAAGTAACACAGCTGCCCTGGCAGAAGGCCAGTTGCTGTGATTTGGCCAAATTATCAGTTGGCACTGGTTGGCATAGACCTCAGACAGCGTGAAGAATGATGCTGTTACATGTCAGGGCACAGACTTTCTAAAGCCGATGCTCGCAGCTCCGGACTCTGGACCAGGCTGCCCAGATGTCAGTTAGCACAGCGCAGCATTCCGGCCCTAAGTAGCTTTTTGTCTAGTCATAAACACTGACTCCTGTGCAGATTAGTGTTTGGTGCTTCAGGAACCTGTTTCCTGGCCAGGACCAAGAGAAGGTGAAACGTGGTAACAGCAGGGCTAAGTGAGTTGCTGTAGGAGCCTTACCATACCTTGGGAGCTGAATTAAGTGTTGCACTCAGGAGCTCAGTGATAAAGGTTTGTGTAAGGGTTTGCTTGCATACACTTGAGGAGCATTCTTCTTCTTAACTTGCTCTTTCACCTCCCACCCATTGAGATCTTTGTCTCAATTTGTGATTCATGTGTGATTCAGCCAAGTGGGTAGTAGACTTGGCAGCAAGAATCTCCTGAGCTTGAGGATTCCAGGAACCTTTAATAAGGGGTAAGAGCACAGAAGCTGGCTGCTGAAAGTATAAAGTGCCTTCAATGGCAAATTCAGGGTTTTGTTTTTGTTGTTGTTATTATTTGGGGCATTTTTATTTTAGCTATGGGAAAATCTTCCACCTTGCTTCCCTACACAGAACATTTGTGGATATTTAAGTTATATTTCTCCCAACAAATAGGGGGAAAATATTAAGTATTCCTCACTGGGTCCATGTCTTGTTAGGTGTTTTAAGCTTCTTCAAATACCAGATGATGCCAAAGCCTAGGAGTTGTTATAGTCTGGACAATTAAAAAAAAAGTAATAGAATTTTGATCATCTGCAATCAAAGGCTTTTACTATCTGCTTTAGATATTTTAGATGCCGGCATTTATGTGTACGTATGTATCTGTATATAGTAGTAGAGGAAACACTGAGGATAATTATAATTTGCTTACATTTGGCATAAAAAATGTCAGCTGTTTCAGGATCTGGATCTGACCAAGACAACTGCCTGCCTGTTTCAGATTTGCAAAGGCAACTACACTCAGCCTCAAACTGAAAGAACTGAAAACCAGAATCCCTTGGTAGGCAGATTTTGTGACTGTAACTGGAAAGATACTGTGTTGCTCAGCAACTCTTACTATCTTTTTAAATTTTTGTTTTCTTATATAACATCTCTCAAATCCCCAGTTCTCTCCATGAGGTGAAACCATATGGTGAACTGTCCCAGAGGTGTACTCCTTGAAAAAATTAAACTCCTAATAACCATTGAAGCTGGCTGCTGGGAAGCTGCACCCATGGAAAAGTCATTGGTTTGGGGGAAATTGTGCTGATAACAACTTGTCTTGGTAGAGTATTGTGATGTTGACAAAGCAGTAGACACCTTGCTTAGGTATTGTGTGATTATTTTTTTAGTAGGTTGTAATTACAGAACTGTTATTATTGACTACATTCACACAGAGAAAGAAGCATATCTAATTACACAGTACAGTAATTACATTAGGCCAGTAATTTTCTTGGTTGTGGTTGGCTCAAAATTATTTCTTACGGAAGCTTTTTATAGTAGTGGCAGGTATTGACTGTATTGAAACAGATGAGAACGAAGTTTTGTTTGGGCTAGGTTTAGTCCATTAAAATAATATGGTTAATAGCTTTAGACCTACATTTAAGTTCTTTACCTGTGTAGGTACAATATGTAAGGTCAAAGCCAATTCAAATAAAGTGGCAAACACTTATGAAAGCAGAGAAGAAGTATATTCATTTCATTTTCCAAAATATTTAAATAATTGAATAAAATGGGATAATTAAGAAAACAAATTAGCTTTCAAACTGATTTCTGTTTTAATAAACTATGGTAAATAAAGCAGTCAAGGGTTTTGTAAATAAAATTAACTCAGAGGTTTTAAAAAATATTTTAAGTAAGTGTATATACTATAAAAAGTAAAACTGGAGGCCCAGAAGGCCAGTGGTATCCTGGAATGCATTAGGAAGAGCATTGCCAGCAGGTCTGGGGAGGTGATTCTACCCTTCTTCTTAACCCTTGTGAGGCTGCATCTGTGCTTCTCAGTACAAGAGAGACATGGAGCTCCTGGAGCAGGTCCAGAGAAGGGCTTTGAAGAAGATTAGGAGACTGGAGCAACTCTTATGAGGAAAGGCTGAGGGAGCTGGGCCTGTTCAGCCTCAAGAAGAGACAACTGAGAGGGGACTCATCGATGTCAATCAGTATCTGAAGGGAGGGTGTCAGAGGATGGAGCCAGGCTCTGCTCAGTTGTGCCAAGCAACAGGACAAGAGGCAACGGGCAGAAACGGATGCACAGGAAGTTCCACCTGAACATGGAGAAAGCTTCTTTACTGTTCTGGGGGCCATGCACTGGAACAGGCTGCCCAGAGAGGTTGTGGAGTCTCCCTCACTGGAGATAGTCCAGAGCCATCTGGATGGAATCCTGTGCCATGTGCTCTGGAATGACCCTGCTTGAGCAGAGAGGTTGGACCAAATGACCCACTGTGGTCCCTTCCAACCTGACCCATTCTGTGAAGCAATAATAAACCTGTAAAAGATACACAGAGTTTAGAAGGAACAGTTATGAACAGAAAGTGACCACCTGCTCACACTGATACTTAAGACACCCATGTGAGTAATATGGACCTTGTGAGGACTTGTTGTGTCACTCAGAGTAATATGCATGCTAGTGTGTGACAAGGAAGGAAGAGAAGAGGGGCAAAAAAAACAACCCAGCAGAAAGGTGAGCCGCTGGAGAATGACTAATACTGTGCCTGGATAAGTCATAACTGATACCCAGTTTAGTAATTCTTAGTGTTATTTTTGGGCCTGCTCATAGAAGGCAGTTCCAATTACTGACTGGTCTGATGGGTTCCCAGGCACTTGTTTACTTTTCCAGGCACTATTGCTGTGGTTACTGTGCCCCAAAAGAGGCCAACACCCATCACCTTCTCATGTGCTCGCTGCTCACTGCGTTGGCCAAGATCCCTGGGCAAGGTGTTGCTCAGCGCTCCTGCATTTTGGGCACATGGCTCTTACAGGATTATTTTGAAATGCATATAGTAACTTTTGATAATTATAGTTTTCTGTACTCCGTACAAGTCCCTGTGGAGGAACTTTGTTCCTTCTAGGAGTTGGTGAGACACTGAGTAGGCAGTGGCAACCAGCATTATGGATTAGATTTCAGCCCCCATGTCCCAGAGTGGCAGAATTTAGCCTAAATGATGTAAAGACTTTAAAAGAACGGTGGATAATGATGACTGACAATTAAGTACTCTTTCTTAAAGCCTTTTAGGGGAAAAAAAAAAGGATTACTAAAAAAAATTCTCATTATCCTTTTGTTTCTTGCTGTCATAATAGCTTTCTTGTGCAGGCTTTGTACTAGTGCACACGAAAAAAAAAAGACAACAGGATCTTGGATAAAGAAACAGCTGAAATGTACCTGTTAAAAGGATTCAAGGGTCATTGTTTACAATAGTCTAGCAGAATATCCATGGTGATTTACCAGCTCAGGCAAGAAACAATTCCTTCACTCTGCTGCTGATGGAATCACGGATGTTTTTAAAGATCCTGTTGATTTATATTGAGTTTTAGTGTTCTTTTGTTCTTTAACTCATTATAGTTTCAATATGCTAGAATTATGAAAGCTGAATTACTTCATTTTTCTGAAGAAAAGGGTTTTCTTATTCCCCCTACCCGCAATGTGTCCTAATTTAGGTGTGACTGGTGATTTTATTTATTGTAATTGCTGAAAAGTCCCAAGTAGAACAAATTCTTGTGTATGTTACCTGTTATTTATTGCCTGAGGGTAGTTACATGTGTTTCAGGCATTCACAGAACTGGGATATTATTCTTTTTACCCTTAAATAAGTGAGAGATTTTATTTATTTTTCTACAGAACAGCAGAGGAAGGTTCAGCTCCCTATCCACTGTTCCCTTTAGGAATTAGAGTGGCTCTCCTATTCCTGAGGGAGTCAGCATATGCTCAGAGAGATGTTAGTTGTTCTGTACTGCCTGTAAAGCAACAACAGCAACCAAAAAGCCCCATCCAATGCAGGGAGTTTGCACTAATCTCTTCAGTGAGCTTGCCTATTAGAATGTTATAGCCCTTGTCCTGAAGTGATGGGAGAATTTCAGGAAAGCCTGGTAGTTCCTGGAGATGAATTCTTGGGGACAGTGGGGTCTGAGCCCAAATCCCTTGAAATGGATGAAATGCCTCCCAGAGAGTTTAATGGATTTTTGTCAGGCAAGTCAGTTTGTGCAGGCTCATCACGGCTGTGCCTCTGCACACTGGTCACGTGTGAAGTTGTGTGCTCATCATGAGAAAAGCCCTGGAGAAAGCTGTGCTCACACAAACCAGTGGCGCTCAGTTACTGCTGCTCTTCCTTAATGGATGGACACAATGGCAGCAGCCGCCTTTGTCCAGGGTTGAATAGGGTGGGAATACCTCACCTGGCCAGCATCTTGTCTGCATATGCACAGAGCAGGGCTCCACATCTGCTGCATGGATGTGTTCTTCTCTTCGGAGCCATGCTTCAGATTCAGGAAAGTGAGTCAAGAGAGTAATTCAGGTAACAGATCAGACACAGAACCACAGCTCCTTTGCGTGCATTGTGGCTGCATTGTGTGAATGGGTTTTCCCATTCTCTTCACTGAAATTTTGTCCATTTACTGCCAGGGACACACTTGCCATGGCACAGACTGTCACATGGCCTGCCCCATTGGCAGAAAGCTTGATTTTCCCTCTTTAGTGCCCCACACCTTTTATTGCTCAGGGGGGTTTATATCATGTGTCACTTAAAGGTCACATTGAATAACTTACATGCCGAGTCTAAGAATGTTAATATTTTTCATGTTTGCTTCTTGACTCCTTTGGAATGCCTTTGTTTTTACTGTTGGAAAACTCTTGAGCATATTGAGGCATATAAAACAGCATCAGTGATGTCAAGAGCATCTGATTCAGGCAATCCTGAATACAGATACAATACAGAGATAACTGAGTTTCCCCTGGGAATCTAGAAGAAGTGAGGTCTTGGAGAAACCCAGGCAGAGCAAAACATCAAGGAAGACTGAGCAGGAGTCTAGAAGAAACAGTGACAGAGGGAGATAAGACTGCAAATACAGATGGGCAGTGGTAGAAGCCCTCTTTGCCATGGCAGCATAAAGCAGTGATTTGAAAAGCACATAATGCCATTGCTAACAAAGAAGAGATCTTGCTTTAGAAATAGAAGTGAGAATGATTCCTCCTACAGCAAGCACACAAAGTTTTCATCTTCCCACTCACACCACTGCTCTACCAGCATGCAGCCCTGCTTGCATCCTGGCAATTTGTACCCTGGGCTGAGTGAGCTGGGAGGCTAGAAATTGAGGTAGAGGAAAGTGAAACTGCTGAACCCCTGCTGATGGCAGCACTCCCCACAGGATGGGTCAGAAGGCAGTCCTTTCTCTCCTAGTTTGAGCCTTCTGCTTTCCCTGTTTTGAGGGGGAGGAAAGGTTTGTGAAGAGATTATTTAAAATTTAAAAAGGTAAATAAAAATTGTCGGTGTCTATTTATTGGATGAGTAACTTAAACATACTTATCCAGGGCAGCTGTAACCTAAGCGGCCAAAGTCCACTTGAGCTGGGGCTGAATTTGGCCCATTGTCTCTCCTTCACGCCCACAATACAAATAAAAGCTTCAGCTTCTTAGCGTTAGGTGGGAGGGAGGAGGTAGGAGGTAGGAGAGCCACTGGAGTGTGATGTTGCATTGACAGTTGATGTGCATTCGTTGAGAATCTGTGCTTCTCGTTACTGATGCATATAACAGTATGACAAGTCACTGGGAGACAGGATGCAGCTTGTTAGGAGTGGAACATTATGATGTGGGGTCTTTATGGGAGAATTATGGAGCAATGTTGACTTCTGATTAAGGGATGGGGAAAAAGCAGTGTTGCCCTGAAAACTGGTCTGGAATCTTAAAAAAACTAAATCTTTGGCAGGAGCTACATTCAAAGAGGTCATTTTACTTCATAACAATGTTTATTTTCAACTGTTGTTTAAATAACTTGGGACTCTGTCCTTCTGAAGTAGAAACAGCAGAGTAGACTGAAGAGCTTCTGCTATCGGTGAAATCTGACAAATAAATATACAAAAATAATTTCTTTGCTACTTGAAAAACAGTATTTACATTGCACTTTCCTCCAGAAGGAGGCTACAGACATGTTTAAGTGGTATACAAGAGTCTCTCTCGTCCTCGCAGAACAGCGGCTGAGTCTGCAATAGACACAAGTCACTGTTCAGCACTGCAAGGCTGCAGTTTGGAACAGCTTAAGGCAAATAATAAGAAATATCAAATCCAAATAATACAGCATATGAACCTGCAGAAGTTAGTTATGAAACTGGAGTTTAGCTAGAGCTAGTAACATCTGTGGAGTTCTAGTAAGTGTGGCTGAGTCTTCAGAATTCTCAAACATCCAGGATTTTCTCTGGATGCTTCCTCTCACTGGCATAGTATGTTTTCAAAAGTACTGTCACTGCATGGGGCACATGTCTGACCAAGACTTAATTTCAGCTTGAACTCCATTAAAAAACAAAGTTAAATAGGTAGAAGCAACCTCATTTCAGAGTAAGTATGCTTATATGGTAATTATATTGTTATGTCCATTTTAATTTGAAGCATAACTTAAAGCTTTCTTGTGAAGACAAATCTTTAAAAAAGAAATTGCTTGTGTCTGTGGGTTCATATATCCTCTTGACACATTCTAAGATCACTGCAAGCTTTTGCCCTCACATGATGACCAGTGTTGCTGAAGGGTACCTTATAAGAAATGTGGTATAAGTTAATAAATTCGGGGAAGCTGGCCAGGTCAGAGTGTGATCTGGAGAGCAACATTTTGCCTGTGTGTTATTGCCTGCAATTTCACATTTTCTCTTTTTCACTTAGACTGTAGAAGACAATAAAAATTAGGTATCCTAAGCACCCCAATCTCCAGATCAATATCCCTGCTAGAGAAGACACGGTTGTTTTGAATGTGTGTTTTTCAGTTGATGAGCAAGCACTTAAACTTGTTTTCAGTGACATTAATGCCTCCTGTTGATTTTGGTGAACTCCAGTTGGCCCATTGATAAACACTTCTGTAAATGCAGCCTAATCCCCAGCTACACTTGATCTCAACAAAACTCCCTCAGCACTAAATTGTCATGCATAAGTATCATCCAGCTCCATTTTTCTTCTCCAGCAGGGTATTGTGTTCTAGTGATAGAAGAACTGAGCCTGCTCTCCTTCTTTGTAAGGCACTTTGGGATCGCTCCAGCTGTAACATGAACGCTGGTGGGCTGTGGTTCTCTCCCACCTTGTTTTCAGTTCCAGAGCATGAGACTTTTTCACTTTCTACTTTTTTTTTCCTTCTGTCTTTGCAACAGAGCACTCAGCTGCTCTTTGTGAGCAGCTGTTCTGTTTCCCTGTCTGCCTGCAGGGGTACCCAGGCAGCTGCACTCAAAGGTCGCCAGAGCAATGCCCAGCTTTGTTAAACAGTAACAGGATTGGGAAGGAGGGGAGGGATTAGGAAAATTCATGACCTGGAGTAGATTCTGCAGCAGGCTGTCTGAGGTGCTGAGGGACTTGGGTGAGCTCTGTGTCCAACTAGAGAAGCGCTTTCTATGCATGTATCACAGTAAGATTCACCTGCTGACTCAGGGAAAGCTGTTAATCACGAGGTGATGCTGAAGTTCCCTGGGAAAGGAAGTGTTGCTGACAGTGACAGGCAGCTTATGTGCATGTCTCATGGAAACTTAAATGTGCGTATGTGTGCATGTGTGTGTTCGTTCAGCGTCTGCTGTCCACATACTGGGTGACTCACACACAGAGGGCGAGGTGTGGCTAAGAACAGGCCTGTGACGTGCAGTCTTTTTTTTTCTTACAGGCAGCTTTCTTGTGTATGGCAGGGTGTTATCTTTATTTGTCCATTCTTGGGTTTGTGTGCATATTTTTCCAACAATGATGATAATGTTTGGTTTGTGGTTCCACCTTTGAGCACTTACAAATTAGTGAGGAACAACTCAATGTGCATGAAGCTATGTAACGTATTTGTGGCATGCCAGGATTTCAGCTTTTGCCCAACTTAAGATTTCTTTTCTTTTCCAGAAAAAGGCATGGCATACAATTAAAACCATGGTTAACTTACCAGTCATCAGCCCCTTCAAGAAACGCTACTCATGGGTGCAGCTGGCTGGGCATACAGGTGAGAGGGGGATCTTCAATGTGTTTGTCTCTGGAGTGAGGATGACTGCAGCAAGGAGAGCAGTCTTTCTCTGTTTCCTTCCTTCCTTCAGGTAAAAAGGAAGCAGACAATATCACATAAATCTGTGACCTAAAACATATTTTGGTTGTGGTGTGGATAGGGAAGTGGGAGTGATATACCTGAATAATGAGATGAGCAGGGAAGCAGTGGTCAGACTCTGGAGAAGGGCCAGGCTTGTAAGGTGATATGTGTAAAATACCTAGGGAAGCAAGAGACTGGGGAGTTAAAGCCCTAATCTGTCTGATGCTGTTGGTTGTGGTATGGGATCATTTTGCTTGACTTAGTAGCCAGTAGTTAGTTCTCTAGTGAGAAGGATTACTGTTCATGACTGTATGTGCTTCAGCCTTGAGAAGGACAGTGTTTCTAATACCACTCCAAACCCCTCATCTGAATGTAGGTCCTTGGGTGGAAAACAAATATGAAAATTGCCTTGCTGTCCAGGTGTTTGCATTGTGAATCTGTCATTGTTCACTGTATGAGTGCAAGGAGCAGCTCGGTTGATTCTAGTTTTGTGTCTGTAAAAATTGGTAGGTGTACTCCTGATGTAGCACACCAGGCTGATGCAGGCTTAGTTTCATTTATCAGGCAGAAAAACAATAAAGGGAAGTGATCAGGTTTGTGTCTCTCCTGCTTCATGTCATTCCTGTGCGGTGCTAGTGGGGGTTTATTAGTACACATGTGGGCAGGCACCTACGCTGCATCGTGCTGTAATGCAGTGCGTGAACCACCTCTGTGTATGCTAATGCACTAATACGGTGCACTTCAAAGCTGTGCTGAGAAATTTACTGAGCCCTCGAAACTGAGTAGCTGCAATTTGCACAGTGTTGTTGTTGGGTCTGATTTGTAGCAAAGTGCCAAGATGACCCAGTCTTAATGCAGTTTTTGTCACAGATGTATGGAGTTGGCTTCATCTGTGTGGAGCGATGCACTGGTCGTGTAATCATAACCCTTCTGGAGACTCCTGTAGTAGGGTGGAAGAGGAGGGTTAAGAGTTTACTAGAAGCTGATTAGGAGAGATACTGTTCCAGTTTCCTTTTAGTAGTTTTCTGTGGTTGGGTTTACTCCATCCTTTCTGCAGCTGTTCTTCTCTGATACGACAGTGTTTTTCTGAACTAGAACCTGGGCTGTTACCAGCCTTGCCCTTGTGCCGAGGCCGTGCCAGTTCTAGGATTTGTCAGAGGAGAACCAGTTGGGAATGGCTGAAGGATTCTGCTGTGGTAAAGGTTGAGTGTTATCCCCAGGATTAGTGAGGCTTCTACTTTGGTGCCCAATTTATTTCATATAGATCTAAAGGATACCTCTGAATGAAACGTGTACTTTCTTCAGATGCTGTCGGCAGGCTGCAAGACAGGAGAGCATTTGGAAACTCTGGGCAGGTGGAGTCTGATTACTGTGTGGCCTCTGCAGATGTCATTTGTCCTAGATACCATTCAGACACAGGGCTGTAAAAAGCACTATCACCCTCCAGACTGTACCTGCAGGGCATTAGCAGATTAGCAGGTTTCCAGAGGAGAGGCAGTACCTGCAGGCAGACAAAGAGGCAGTCACAGCCTGTGTGTGTGTGGTTGGAAAGGGCAGTGCTTGGCTTCTGGCCTGTTCTGGCTGTTTAACTATCACTGATTGACTGCGCTGCCTCTGTCCGGACACGCTCAGCAGGTGTATATAACTTGTGTGAGGATTAAGGACAAAGCCAGCACTGGCAGTGTTATGCAGCTTTAAAATAGCCTGTCAGAGGATTAATGAATTCTGGTTCGTGGCTTCTTCCTGTGCATTTTAGTAAGTATAGTACTGTTTAATAACCTAGCAAAGATTAACATGGAAAAAAAACCCAAACAGCCCAATGGCCTGAAGCAACTGCACTGCTTAAAGCTATAAATTCTGACATGGGAATGTATCCAAACGGACTTTAACTGCTAACAGCTGTTTGTCCTGTATGTTTTATTTTTTATGAAAAGCAACCTATCTCTTCTCTTCAGGGGAAGTCTTTAACTGCTGCCATGAGACTGAGACAGATGAAACTGGAATGGTGGGGGAAGGGGTTTTTCTTTTTTGCACATCAATCTTGTCAGCAAATGTTTGATTTTCTTTTTTTAGGGAGTTTCAAGGCAGCTGATAGTGGGAAGATTCTCAAACGCTTCTCAGAGAATGAAAAGGAGTGTTTTGAGCGACTGATGAAAGACCCACTACGCTCCTGCGTCCCTTGCTTCCATGGTGTGGTGGAGAGAGATGGCGAGAGCTACATCCAGCTGGATGACTTGCTTACTGATTTTGAAGGGCCAAGTGTGATGGACTGCAAGATGGGGATCAGGTGGGGTGAATGAAAGAGAATGTGCTTTCCCTGCATTTGAAGGAGGGGGGACATATGGTCCTGCTCATAAGTCATCTTGGACAACCTGAGGGCAGTATGTCCCATTATTGCCAGATTGTACATGGATTCTGGAAACTAACTGATCTATAGGCTCAAAAACTATCCACATCAAGAAATTTTCAGGGGTGATTTAAGACAAAGTTTCTCTGCAGTGGCCTGATAATACGTGGGAAAAAAATGTTATGATTTATTCACCTCCAGTTCATTGAATCCTTGTGTGTGCAGTGATTCAGAAGGCCTCACAAAGAGTAAAATTTCCATCTCCCAATGTAAATGACTGAATAGCAGTGTGAAAGCCCATTTCCAATGCTTGAATGAGTCTTCACTGGTATTGATCTTTTCTGTAAAGAGTTGACAATTTGCTCAGGACTGACCTGTTTTTTTCCCTACTCTGACATCTTGAAGTGTTGCCATCATTTTGTTCTCCAGATTCCCACTTTCTTTTCCATTCATTGTCTGTGATGAAGATGAAAACATCAAAAGTACTATCTAAGCATAACAACCAGATAGGGATCTGTTGAGATCCTGGAGTAAGGTAACAGTACGCAGAAGTATGAGCTGTCATAGTAATCTTTTGGGTGTCAGCTCAGATACTCAAGAGTTATTGTCATAAATTAGTTACTCTACTTACAGGAATGCAGATACACCTTTTCAAATAGATGCAAAATTTTAAATGAATTAGAAATATGTAGCACTGGTATGTTCAGAAGAAAGAAAAGGATTTGCAACAGTACACATTTTGTTGAAAGTGGGTGACATTCTGGCAGTGAGTGACATCATCTCCTAAATACCATCCTGGTTTGTTACGCTATGATGAAGAAAGTAACATTCAGGCACCTGACAAAGTAGCAAGCTTTACAAAACCAGTGGAATGTGGAGAACATGGATAGTGCCTTTCTAATGGCTGCTGGCTTAACAGATTGAGTGATAAGAGCAAAATGTGGAAGTTTTGTGTCCCTTCACCTTCCTGTTCTTAGTTACCTCTTCTGGTTTGGAACTGCTCTGATAATCTGCTTTACTCTTTAGTTTTTTCTATATGAAGAGTGATTCTGTCTTTCACTGAGATGCATTAAGTAAAACTTAAACTTTCTGGGCCTATAAAAATTACCAATGACTGATGTCAAGTTTTTTGAAGAGAGAGAATGCAGTAAGTCTTCAATAGCCCTATTTGTTTTTTTGATTGCATGTTAAGTGATCTTTCCTAACTGTCGTCTGAAAACGCAGTTCTATTTTATGGCACGGTGGGAATTCAGCTTTCTCCTATTCTATAACCAGGAAATAACAATAAGTTGTAACAGTAAGTAAAGGTATAGTTAGAACAAGAAGTGAATTACAATTCCTGATTCCTGGGGCTGTTTCACTAAATATGCCTGCACAGTCATTGCTCTGTGTACTTTGGTTTCCCCATGTGCAAAACTGGGGCAATGATAAGGCTTACTTTCCTGGTTGATGTTTCTTGAGGCCGGTTTGTAAGCTGTAAAAAGAAATATCGGGGCAGTCCTTAAGGTCATGTTGGGATGTGATGTTTGCAGAACATATTTGGAGGAAGAGTTGACTAAGGCACGAGAGAAGCCAAAGCTGCGTAAGGACATGTACAAGAAAATGATTGAAGTGGATCCTCTTGCTCCCACGGCTGAAGAGAACGCCCAGCATGCTGTCACCAAACCCCGGTACATGCAGTGGAGAGAAACCATCAGCTCTAGTGCCAACCTGGGCTTCAGGATTGAAGGGATTAAGGTAATTGTTTCACCTCTGCCTGTTCCTGGAGACTGAACTTTGTTGGACGTGTTGATTAATCAAAAATTAATCAAAATTAAATCAAAAAGCTTGTGCACATCAGTCTCCAGCTTTTCCAAAGGATTATGTGAAAATGCACTGACTGAAACCACAGAGTTCACTCTATTGTAGTTTTAAAGCATTCATTGTAATTGTAACAGAGAGTTTCAATGAATTTAAGCTTCAAATATACGTCAGCCATACTTGAATCAAGTACATATCACAGAGACCTTGCAGGAAGGACTCAAGGAGGTACGCAGTGCAGATAGAATGAAAATGAGACTCTTGTCAGGAGGAATTCAGAACAGAAGTATTAACTCCCTCTCTGCATGCAATTACTTTTTTTATCCAGGAACTATACATATTTATTCCAAGTGAATCACGGTAGAGTGGTTTTGTTGCAGTTATGTTTATTGGCAAGGCATGTTAAAAGCATTTGCTTAGATACCCATGGGATCAAGGAAACCACTTTTCATTTTAAATAGATGATGAGATCCAGTATGAATGGAGCTGGAATAAAGCCAGAACAATACAAAATGAAATTTCTCCATCAGCCAAGTCCATCTGCTGTTCTTGATGGATAAGTTTGTGCCCCTGTACCATTCCTAGGATACTACCTTAAGCCACAGTGGAACCTGGGCAATTTTCTTTCCTACTTATTACTTACTTACCTTTTATAGAATCATAGAATGGCCTGGGTTGGAAGGGACCTTAAAGATCATGTAGTACCAACCCCTGTGCTGTGGGCAGGGGCACCTTCCACTAGACCAGGTTGCTCAGAGCTCCATCCAACCTGGTCTTGAACAATTCCAGGGATAGGGCACCCACAACTTCTCTGGGCAACCTGTTCCAGTGCCTCACCACACTTGCAGTGAAGAATCTTTTTCTAATACCTAATCTAAACCTACTCCCACTTAGAAAGGACCCCTTGTCCTGTCACTACCTGCTCTTGTAAAAAATCCCTCTCCATCTTTCTTATAGGCTCCCTTCAGGTACTGGAAAACCACAATTAGGTCACCCCAAAGCCTTTTCTTTTCCAGGCTGAATAATCCCAATTCTCTCAGCTTTTCCTCATAGGAGAGGTTTTCCATCCCTCTAATCAATTTGGTGGCCTCCTCTGGACACACTCCAACAGGTCCATGTCCTTTCTGTGCTGAGGACCCAAGAGCTGGATGCAGCACTCCAGGGGGGGTCCCATGAGAGAGGAGCAGAGGGGCAGAACCCCTTCCCTTGCCCTGCTGGCCACGCTGCTTCGGATACAGCCCAGGACACAGCTGGCTTTCTGGGCTGTGAGCACACGTTGCTGGGTCATGTCCAGCCTCCTATCCACCAGCACTCCCAGGTCCTTTTTGGCAGGGCTGCTCTTGATCTGTTCATCCCCCAGCTTGGATTGATACTGGGGGTTGCCCTGCCCCAGGTGCAGCACCTTGCACTTAAACTGCATGAGATTTCCATCGGCCTACATTTGAGCCTGCCCATGCCCTTCTGGATGGCATCCCATGACACACATGCTGGTGACACACATTCTGGTGTGTCAACTGCACCACTCCAGAACCTGGATTACTTTTGTTTCTATTTCACAGTTCAAGCACATAGAAATAAGAAAGGGATAAAAGAGGGCGATGCTGATGAACAGAGGCTGTTTAAATACTTCTTTCTTCTCTGCTTCCCTGTGTGTCTTCTCTCTTCCTTATTCATAGATTCTCCTGCTGTGATACAGGAACTGGGGCTTCCAGCTCATGCAGTGCTGGCCCCATGTGCTGTGCCACCCACTCCTGGCTGTTAGACACAGGCACCCTCATGCAAGAACTGTCTGGGTGGTAGATGAGTAGATGATCTGTCTCCAGTGCAGCCCAAACATGTGATCCTGTCTTGCCCTTTAGCCAGCTAATGATGTTATCAAGATACTTGTTTTATTCCTATACACCTTAGGTCTTTGTATGCTCCTCTGTGTAATGGAATCAGAAACCCAGATGATCTTGAGGCCTTTCAAGTATGTTCTTGGAAAGATCGTTGGTGAGTGAAGATGTACAGATTTGAGTCCTGGAGAGTGACTGAGATAAGGGAGCACAGGGGAGCTTCAGAAAAACTTCCTAGCTTGTAATTGTGTGGATTTGTTGGTTGTCAGAGGTAGGTAGGAGCAGTATGACACACAGATTGTGTAGTGTTTCCCACTGTGGAGACACTGCTGTAACTGTGCAAAACATGAATACTTAATCCTTGATTAAGCACAGGAAGTACTTTGGAGCACATTCCCTTTATCTCCCTGTGCTGTGAGGCATGTAGGTATCATTTTCTTAAATGATTTTTTTAAATGGAGAAAAGGTGGCAGAAACTGAATTGTTCAGGCAATGCAGGTAGTCAGTACTCCCTACACTGTTCCACTGGAGGTGAACAGCGCATCCCGTTCTGTATTGTTGCAGAAAAGCAAAGCCATTCTGCAGGGATCCCCATTTTGGTAGGAAAGCCTGTAAGAGTCAGTGGTGCCAGCTAGTGGTTGATGGTTATAAGGGGATGTTCTCCCTAACTGCGCTGGTAACTTCTGGAGTTAGCTGATAAGATATGTTGGCTGTGGTCATTCAGAAATTTTCCTGGCCTGTGGCTGCTTGAATAAGAAGCGAAAGCAAAGAAAGTGAAATCATATAAGCCCTTCTGTGAAGCAGCTGCTGATAAATGAGATCTGATTCACCATATGCACTCCTTCAGTAGTGGGGTACCTGTTCTCTTTAGGTTGATCCATTTCTTTTCCTTGCCTTGCTTCTGGATCTCTGAAATCAAGTCAAGTTCATTTATGGGATTTGTCACTTTTCCTCCTGTCAAAAATATTTTGAACCATTTGGTGTCCCTACAGTTGAAACCTGTTGCTCAGTATCTTGGGGCTGCCTGATTCCAAATGCACATTGCCTCTCTGGCAGAGGCTGTCTGAAGGCCAGGCATCACAAATATTTTGTCTACAATACTAAGCTAATGTTTTGCAGAGCAGAGATGCCTGGGGCTCAGAGTTGGGATTTCTGTCTTCCCATTCTGACAGTGAATGTCTGTGCAGTTTGAAAAGTTACTCTTCCTTTGGTACCATTTCTTTAGCTGTAGATCAGGGATAGCTATTTTCCCAGGAGGACATCAGATTTGATTCATAAATCTTTGTAAATCCATTAAGTTAACTCAGAGCCCTTTAAGGGAAGTCTGCAGAGGGCTCTGAGCAAGACCCCATGGTTTAAGATAGATAGCACTGTTTTATGGAGCTGTGACACCTGCCCTCCTGTGAGCCGTGTCACTGTCACATCTAATGAGAAGTATTGCAAACGGCCCACAGGCTGCACTGTGTGACAGACTGCCCTGCTGTGCGGGAACGTATGCGGAGTCTTTAGCAAAGGCGTGACTTCAAGGAGTGAGTCAGGCAAGTGCTTCTTGAGGATCAACTACATCCAGAGTTGTTGCAGATCCTTGGTTTAGAATACTGGCGTGGTGCCATTCAAAATCTGGATATTGTTTACAGCAAGTAAAGACAGGCAGTAATTATGTTTTCTGCCAACCACTGGAAAGGAGCAAAATCATAAAAGTGTTTCTCAACCACAGGGAAGCAAGCAACTAGTTTGTCCAGACACAAAAGGTTAGAAAGGGAACACTGAGCAGCTATTCCAGACTTTGCTCTACAGTCCGCAGCATAGCGAGAAATTATTTTTAAAACAACCTTACTCCAGTGAAGAGGTACGAGATGAAGTTCCAGATTTGTGTGTGCTATTGAGTATTGACACACATCAAATCAGATGGCTTCTAACTTTCACTGCCTACCTGCTGAACTGATCTGGCATAACGCGCGCTCTGTTGCATGAGCACTCTGGAGTTTTAGCATTATTGAATTTTTTTCATGTATACTTTAGAAACCAAGTTCAGCTGTGGAATAAATAGTGTTTCACCTGCTGAGACTGCACCTGAATTTGTCATTTTGGTGCAGTGATTTAACATGTAGGAGAGAACATATTGTATTAACCTGCTGATTTACTCGTAATGAAAATAGAGGATTGGACTGATAAAATGGAGAGGAAAACAGTTTGATAATCCTGCAGGCTTTTAGTGGATTTTTGTTACCAACTGTAATAATTGCTGTATTTTACATGCACATCATAAAATCTCCTGTTTGTGTCTCTTGAAGCAACAGGGATGCTCTTGGAGACATGCATATTCATATATTCTATGTTTACAGATACCTCCAATTCATGCACTGCTCTTATTTACTTGTAGCTCCAGAAGCACATAAAAATACTCATTTTTTTCAGTAGCAGGGTGCTTCTGTACTGAATCTTACTGCTAGCACAAAAGTACTCTGAATTTCTCCAGGACACACTTGGAACAAGCATGCCTACAGTGTCCTTTGCCAAAATTCACTCACCTGCTTTGTCACTGCTAGCACTGTGAATCCCAAGTTGTTCCTGCCTGCAACAGATTTCTGTTCTGTGTCTTCTGGGACAGATTGTATGTTCAAAGGTATGTTTGGAACTGAATCCTAACTGTGATTCTTTGATTTCCCATTGAAAAACAGAAACAACAACAAAAACCACCACCACCACCAAACCCCCCCCCCCCAATAACAATAAAAAAAAATCCTCACCAAAACCCAAAAGAAGCCCCCAAACTAAAAGGACTAGTAAAATTGGTTTTGGAAATGTTCCCTTACGCCCTCAGCCAGGGTTTCACTAGCTAGACAAGAGTACAACCAAAGAGGTCTCTGTGGTTTGCCCCACTGAACTGCTAGCACTGACATGAGAAAACCCTCCTGCAAGCTGGTAATATCATGAATTGTTTTTTTTAAACTTGCACTCAACAGGAAATGAGCTGCCAGCGCCATTTAAAGTTATCCAATCAGCTTTTGTATCTCTTCTCTTCTCTTGCTTGGTTTATCTGTTCTCTTCCGGTTCAACGACTTGCTTTCATCTGGTTAGCGAGGGCTGAGCTGTTGGTGGTTCAAGAGGATTGACTGATGAGGGGAATGATATGCGTGCAGTATAAATAATCTCTGTCTGTGTGTGGTTTTGTGCAGAAGGCGGATGGAACATGTAACACAAACTTCAAAACGACAAAGACACAGGAGCAAGTTCTACAGGTTTTTGTGGAATTCATTGAGGGCAACACAACTATTCTGGTGAGTCTGAGCTCTTCACATGCACTGATCTTGGACCAATGCGCTTGTTTCAGGTCCATGCTTTCTTTGGTACATGAAATATGAATTAGACTACCAAGGAAGTAAGTGGTCTTGACTTCCAGTTGCTCTCAGGAGGTGGGGTGGATTTGGGGACTTGGTGGATTGCTGAGGAGAAGTTGACTGAGACCAGTCATGTCAGCTCTTGACATGAGTTGACTCCAAGTGCCTCATGCTATCAACATGCTATTCCAACTAACTTATGGCTTGCCATCAGCTTCAACCATGGATGTTAGATGCATTAGATGGGTGATATCTAAGCAAGGATTGTGTTGGCAGGAAAACTTGTGATTTGGGAATTCAGTCTGGAGAGGATAAAATCAGAGCGTGGAGGCAGGAAGTGAGATTGGTGACTAGCTGTGCTCCCATGTGTGAAACTTATCTCAAAGAGGAATTCCTGTCTGCTAATTCATGGGTAGCACAGCTGGCATGTGGTAGATGGCATAACACATGTCTTGTCTTTGGAACTTCAAAGGATGCTGTAATGTTTTGCTGCACTGTGGAAGCCATTATGAAGGCAGATTAGCACTTCAGGAGGAGTGTGCTTGGTAGTTCAGGACGGCGTTAAAATCTGCACTAGAGCTTTATACATTAGGCCTTGATTCTTTTTATCTCCTCTCTGCCTCCACCATGGTTGGAGCTCCTTATTTTTCTAACACAGTTTCTTTCTTTTCACTTTGGGGAACTGGAAGATTTTTAATTCCTTGAAACTTTTTCTCTTTATTAAAAAGAAAAAAAAAAAATTGCAGAAAGCCTCATGACATCCAAATCAAGGCAGATAAATATTCTTGGTGTAACACATGCAGCAGATGAACTCCAGTCTGTTAATTCACTATGAAAGCTTGAAATGTATTTTCAGATTGACTTTCAAATGATGAAACTGTTGTTTTGAAGGACCTCTAGCCTAAAATGAATATGGTCTCTTCATTATATTGAGTCTTGTAAACAGATTATCTTTATTCAGTTTTCAATGAAATGTTTATGGGTTGGTTTGGGTTTTTTTTTTCTTCTTCCTCCAGAAAAAATACCTCAAGCGTCTGCAGGAAATTAATGTCATTCTTGAATCCTCAGACTTCTTCAAGCGACATGAGGTGAGCAGGGAGTGTTAAGCTGTGGAGGTGCTTTGCTTCTTTGTTTGGTCATTCACGTGTACTTCGGAACAGCCTGCTGTATGAGTAGAAGGTGGTTTGTAGAAGGAAGCTAATGCATGTTGACAACACAGACACCACAAAGCCTGTGTCACAGTGATACAGAAGATTAAACTAGTTGAGGAATAGTAAATCCTCCTATCTTTATGACATCCCAGCACTTACAGCTCTGGGTCACTTCATGGAATAGTTTATTAGTACCAGTTTCCTGTGGTTTCTCTAATCTTGATGTGCTCCAATGGAATATTTACAGGGGAATGGTAACATGGAAGCTTGCATTTGGTACAGTAGCAGTACAGTAGCATTCAGTTGTAGTTTGACAATGAAGGCTGTGTTAGTTATAAGGGATTTATGTTGAAATACCATTTAATTCTGCTGTGCATGTTCTCTGTGTGCTTTGCTGTGCAGAAGGCATCATTAGCATTGTAACTTCTGCTTGTTAACAGCTCAAGATTTTGAGATTAGACATTTTATTTTGCCTTGTTGATGTTGCCTTATCAATAGAGATATTTTTGTTAATTATGGGTCATGATCTGTCTTTGAAAGGAGTTACTGGCCTTTGCTGAATTGTTCAAATTGAGACCTGATGCTAAGTAAGATGAAGAATTACTTTTCTTCCTGTTTTTTATTGAGTCCCATTTCTTATCTACACGCCCATTTATACCTAACTGATTGATACGGTTGTGCAAATGGGGCATGTAAATCATCAATGTATAAGTGCAGCCCAAAAGTCTGTTGGGTCACAGGTGAGCTGAGGAGATCATCTTCTTAGCAGGAAGTGTTAAGTGATGGGGGAGGGCTGAAGGTGTATTTTTAACCACACTGTCTCAATCTGTGTTCCAGGTCGTAGGAAGTTCACTACTTTTTGTACATGATGGCAGTGGGAATGCTAATGTGTGGCTGATCGACTTTGGAAAGACTACCCTTCTTCCTGATGGGCAGACACTGGATCACAGGATCCCCTGGCAAGAAGGCAACAGGGAGGATGGGTACTTGTTGGGATTGGACAATTTGATTGGCATCTTGGAAAGCATCACTGAAAGATGAGTTGAGAAAGGCAAAAAACTTGCAGGGCTTCTCTGTAACTTTCTGCTTTACTGAAGTAGAAGGAAACTCAGCAGGAAACCTTTAACTCTTAAACTCCTGAGGTCGTCAGTGCAGAGGGAGCTGCATCCAGAACCCAGCAGTCAGTGATCAAAGTTAACTTTGCGTCAGCCCTCTATGAACCTAAATAAATCACTCCAGATTGGTCTGTGTTGCACCAGACGAACTTGAGACTGGTCCTCAGAGAATGAAGACCTCCATACTCGGGAATCACACCAGCATGAGTCTGTGTGATAAACCAGAATGATTCTGATTTCTGGCAAAATGGGACTCCAGATTACTTCTTAGTGAACCAGGGCAGATGCTTGGGAACTCAGGGCAGGAAAAACACATTTTCAGGGAACTGCATAGTTTTGAAACCAGATTGGTTTTTTTCCTCTCTAATTCCAAGTCCTCTTGCTCCTGTGTACACTATAGGTTGGACCAACGACTTCTGCTGCATTATGTTACAGTGTGAACAAGGTGCAAATGGGCGATAATCACAAGAAACTGGGAGCAAAGAGAGACAGCAGTTTTTAGTGGCTTGATGTGACTAACTGCTGTTGACCATTCCTCCTCTTCCCTACCCTAGCCTTGCTTCTATCCAAGAACAGCCTTGGCTTTTTCTGTAGCCACTCAGGAGATTACAGATACTCTAGGGAGAGAATAGCAGCCTATTGTCTCCAAAAACTTTTGACTTTCCGACTGGATGGGCTGTTGGAAATGTTACTGACTTGGAGAGTTTGGTCTCTTGCAGCTGAACTGCAGCTCTGAAAATCACTAATGATCTTTCACAAACTGGTCAGGGAGCTAAGTTTTTTTCCAAGGCTTGTTTATCTTTGAAGATAAAACCCCTATACACATGCACACACTAGTAGTCAGCAACCAGTGTGATCTCTTAAGATCATGGTTTGTCTGTCTCCTAATGCACGTGACTTCTTGGCCATGTTCCTGTTCTCAAATATGATGCTGCCACTTAAGCATATAAACTGGCACAGCAATCAGGAGGGTAATGTTTCTGCATTCACAGTGTTACACAATGATGAGATAATTCCCAGGCATCCTTCCTCCAAAGTATCAGCTGTTAACTCCAAGCAGTTTGGGTGAAGGAATATCAATATATTACATCCTCCAGTCCCCATCTGGAATCACAGGGTGATCTGTGCTTCATTCTTTTGCTGTGGTCCAGGCACAGCCACAGAAAATTCAGTTTTTAGGTTAAAATCAAGAAAGATTGAATTGTTTTCTTGCAGTGGCTTCACCTACCTTCTCCGATGGTTGCCTCTAGTCACTGGAACAGTTTTTAAATACTGGCAGTATAAGTACTCTCATTAGTCACACGTTCACTCCCATTTCGGGTTTTAACATCAATAACATGGTGATGAACTTTTCACAATGCAGGTAAGACTTTCATTACCAGTTGATGGTCAAACCCTTTCAACATCTAAAGGTAGTAATGCAGGCTGATTAGAAATTCCTGACCTTTGCTGGTGTCCTGTGCTCAGGAGACATTCTGAGAACTTTGGATATATGCAGGTGACTCCACATTTGGGAAACTGCTGTTTCAGTAATAATTATCATGAGCAAAAAAAGCCCTATAGAGTCCAGATCTGGAATGAAATCTGTAATAGTTGTAATTAGAGAGCCTAAAATAATTTCTAAAAGGAGTTACTTTGGGTAACACACTACTGTTCTAAAAGATCAGTCAGATTTAATTACTTTTTATCACCTCTAAACAAAGCAGCAGTGTTGAAAATTGAAGGTCAGTTGTGATGTAAAAGTTAGATGACATAGAGTAGGTATCGCATAGGAAGTAATGACGTAGAAATATTTCATCTTAAACCAGAAGTTGTCTGAAACTGGTAATTACTTTTGCAGTTCACTGCAAATTCAGATGACTTCTGTGGCCTCCCAGAGTCTCTCTGTTTTATATTTATGATTGTATGTTAATGAATTTTTCACTTGAAGTTCCAGAGTGTTTACATTAGGTTATTTTGAAGTGACAGTGAGCACAGATTATATCATTCCAGATGCCTCCTAACTTTTGAACTGCTATGAGATCACAAATGAATCCATAGTGAATTCCATACAGTTTAAAAAAAAAAAAGTATTTCTCCTTTTCTGCAGCCAACAGGCAAGCCATTGGATAGCAGTGCGTAAAGAGAATAGCAGTGCTTAAGGACAATAGCAAGTAAATAGGTCTCACAGTCAGGACTTTAATGACATTGCCTTTTTTATGAGACTGCAATTGCAAGCTGTCCTACCATAATTAAAAAGAATTATAAAAGTAAGAAATAAGATTGTTATGATAGAATTCATTTAGTGGTTTGTCTAATTAAGCTTCAGAGTTAAATTTCTTTCTTCTGTTACCGCATATGTGAAGCTTTTGCACCAATGTAATCTGTTTTCTGGAGGGGAGATCTAAACAGTAGAGGTTGGTGCTCAAATGTCAGTTGAGATTTTAAGACAAACTTTTAGAATGACTGTCCAGTTCTAAAGGAGAACTGAAAGCAATGTGGTACTAGTAGCTTCAAAAAAACCAACTCCTGATAGCACCTGGATGGTTTGCAGTACGTGGTCTTGGGGGAAAACTTGGAGAAGGTCTGTTCCACTGCAGTAGCTGGAAAGGTCAGAGAAAAAGGAAAATCTCTGCTGTAGCAGACACTGATCTGGAAACTCATTCTGGATGATGTATAGTTCTAGCAAGTTAGTTTTGAAATGGCTCTTTGTCTTGCTAGGGGATTAGAAAGGAAGAAATCACAATCATCTGTTGTTGTTAGGGGAAAGAAGAGAAGGAGGCAGCTTTCCATAGCAAACTGCAGGTGTAGGACTTCAGCTGAGCAATGGAGCTCTAAGGAGCTGAGGCTGTGAGCTCAGGGGCAAACTGCCCCAGGGTACGTTTTAGATTCCTTGTTTCTCATCAGATGGGACAGGTGCCTGTGGACATGCACTTGCTAGTGTGAGGAAGCAGCATGGCCTTCTTTCACTATGGGGTAAGTTGTCTTGAATAAGCTTATATTTACCAGAGGGTCAACATGATGCACTTGCACAGGCATGTAACACAGGAGGAGCTGATGTATGGTAACTGAGGAATTTGTTCACATACAAGTCCAGAATGTTGTAATGCATCTGCAGAAGTAGTGCCTCACTCTGGAGACACTGAGCACGCGTGATTCCACAGCAGGGTCAGAGATGCTGGCCTAGAGGCACTTTGGTGCTGAACAGATGACCTCTGGCTTAGGCTCCAAGGTCTTTAAACTCACTAGTTAGATGCAGCAGTGCTGTAGCTGCTGCATTCCTGTGTGAATCGAGAAGTAGGACTAGGACTTCTCTCCTTCAACTTCATTATTGACTTGGTTTTTTTGGCCTTGGACAACTATCCTAGGCATTGTTTTGTTCCAATTTTACAGACGGGAATAGACCTCCTTACCTCACAGGAATGGTGTGAGGCTGTCCTTCATTATTGCCTGCAAGCTGCTGTGAGATTCTTTGGAGGAAGGTGCAATATAGAAAGAAATGCAGAGAGATAAATCGGATAAAAAAATTATGGGTGTTGAGGCCCCACAGGGATATAAATTTGGCTGAAATTTAACGGAAATGGTAAAAATTAAATCCCTCTAAATTTTGTGCAGGGAGAAATTCACTTGATATCCGATCCCATTCCTGTTAAAGGGAAAGATTTCACTGGGAGTTGGACCAAACCCTTACGTATCTCAGAGGGCTTTTGCTACTTTTTTTATTGCTGTTGTTATTATTTGTTATTCTTAAGGTACTGAGATCAAATGGCCTGTATCATCTACATGCATCTGTTCTGAACACTACAATGCAATGCTGACATTGACTGTATTGGATGAGTGTGTTACTCTGAAGTGTGTATGCTACTAAATAAATGAGACTGAAGGGAAAAAGACGTCTGCTGTGATTTGGTCATGTGAGAATAATACCTTTTCTTCAAGAATTTCCTGAGGGAAGGGAGAAAAACAATATATTTCAGTGTTTCTTTTGCTTTTAGTCTTTAGCATTTGGTACTTCCTAAAGCAAAACCAATTCTAAGACATCTAGAAGCCAAATGGTGGAGCTTGGTTCCAAAACCTGTTGTATACATTACCTTTAGAACCTGATTCACACAAAGCTTGTCAGCTTCCTTCATGGTAAGCTCTGTCTCTGAAATCTCAGTGAATAGCCTACAGCATATAAAAAAATGTGCATCAAGAGGCATTTTTCAGACTCAGAGCACTTAACTGTTCCCCTGGGCAGTTTTGTGTGGACACGGGCAAGAAGCACTCGACATTCTAGTACTGGCAGCACTTCTCAGCAAGAGAGAGTGTATTCTTGCCTGTGTGCAAAGAGTGCTTAGAAGAGAGGGAAACAAATAACCACCGTTAGTGTCTCTTTATTTTGTGTTGCAAATATAGAAGTATACACTTGTCTAGCTTTAAATTGCATAGAAGCAGGCATGTCATCTACTTATGTACAGTAGTTACCAGAAAGGTAAGTTGGCAGAAGTGCTGCCATGGTCAGAGGTAATGACAAATCAAAACCTATTCACGTAAATGGAAAAGTCATGTGATGTGAGGAGGACAGGTTAGGTATGGCATCACTTAAGGTCGCTGCATGGGATTGAGAAGGGTGGACAGCCAGGAGGGGAGAGCACAGCCATGCCTACAGAAGAAACTGCCTCACACAGCTCAAGGGTCTAAGGAAGTGTGGTCCCTGGCTGACACAGCTGTGGAGATGCAAATACAGTAGGGGAAACAGTATTCCCAGCAGCAGCATTTTTCTTCTCTTTCAGGAAGGTGGGGGAGTGTTTTGGAGGTGGAATAAGTTACACTTGCAAAAGCCCATAACTATTTTATCAGCCTTGGAAAGCTTTCTTAGTGCACACCAGCCCATGGGCAAATCAGCTGAGAACTTAGCTCAGGAAAAGGGTTGATATGACGGGGAGCACCTTAAATCTGTGCAATTAAAAATTCTGTTTGTTTAAAGGAAAAAGTGAAGATGCAAAGCATTTACGTTGAGGAGAGAAAGGATAACAAAGCAATCAGAAGCAAGAATATCAACAAATGTGAAAAGAAAGCAGAGAAAGACAAATTGAAATTTCCATTATTGTTTCATCTTTTGTTAATCAGTCCCTTCGTTAAAATGTGAGTACGAGGTTGTATGAAGCAACATAAAGTACTAATGCTAAACACAGTCATAAAACAACTGTATACACACAATTACAAAACCATTTTGGTAATGTTAAAAGACAGACACCTATCAGGAAGAGCAATTTATAACCCTATAAATGGCTGATTCTGCAGTAGGGAAGTGTTGGAAGACTTTTCATGTTGATTATAGGACCGAATTAATCCCAGATCTCCAGCTCATGTCATTCCTCTAGGAAGCAAAATTGGGTTTTGGCTCCCAGTTGCCAAAGTAATCTAATTTTAACACTATAGTTTTAACTCATTGGTTATGCACTAAAAATGTCTCCTTAAAAAGCAGTTTCAAGTAAGTTATATTTTGCAATGGTAGCAGTTGAGCACTATGAAATCTCTGTACAAACAGTAAGTTTCAGTCTCTGAGTTGAAGGACTGAAGGTTGTCTTGTGTATCACTGCAACTGTTATTTTTTCTTTTGAGATAAAATGGTTTGGACAGCATGTAGCATTCAGCATCACAACAGGAGCAATATTGACATTATTTCCTCCAGGATATTAATTAAAAATTCATTATCTGTGAGGGTTTTTAAACAGCATCTAAAAAAGACTATTACAGGTCAAAGATTCATGGCAATATGTTGACAAGATAATTCCATTTGAGAGAGTTAAGAGCTTGTACAAAATTGAGGTTGCTAATGCAGATTCTTTTAAAATTCCCAGCTCTTTCTTTTAGTGCCCATTTGGTACCTGCAGCTCCAAGTCTTGTCTTGTTAGAAGAGACTGCACCTGGCTCAGTACAGCCGTGAGCTAAATGCTGTTGTAAACCTTCAGAGTCTCAGAAGTAAATAATACATGCTTACCCTACTCTTACAGTTGCTCTTCAACACCCCTTTCTTGATCACTCTTAGGGATAAGATCCTGGTCAGGATGGAATTCTGTTCAGTCTCAGTGCAGCTTTGTCTATGTGCTTCGTGTAAATGAGTACCTTGATGCAGCTATTCAGTAAAAACAGGTATTTGTCCAATGTGCTGGACTTGCACTTTGTTTATAAAGTGAAGGCAGAGCTGCAGCCAAGACTGCCCATGGCACTGGTAATAGAACTGTGCTCTCCTCTCACTTCACTTTTCAATGGCTTCCCTGGTTTTATCACTACTGGCCTTTCTAAATTTGTGAGTGGCAGTGAGGCAAGTGCTACACAGGGGGAAAACAATGGTAGCTCAGGCTGGGTAACTATCTGGACAGTAGGGATCCTCCTGCTTCTCACTGGAATCTTGGGGTATTGTATAGTCATTTCCACATTGAAAATATGAAGAACTGTCTTGTGTCTCCTGCTTCATTAAAAGTCTCTGGAAAGAGAAGGTGGTGTAGTTAACTTCCCATGGCTTCTGAACAAGCCAGTATTTCACTTCTCTTGCCACCAGTTTCCAGCCCCTGCTAATGGCTAAGGAGAATTGAAAGCAGATTCATAATGGGCCTGCAAAAGCATGGCCATGACCACCAGTGCTCTGCTCAGGACAGACACGGGCTGAAGAGTGAGCTGGCATCATGTCCACTGCTGCTGAACCAGGATCACTGCACTCTGCTGTGGCCTTATATTCAGGGAGGAAGGGGCCAAGATGCTGGCGCCAAGTCAAAACTGCTGTAAAGTTTAATAGGTCACCTTTGGGGGAAAAAAACTACTAATGCGTGAACCATAAGAGTAATAAATCTGAAAGGTAAGGATAAACTGATGAAATTCCAATTAGCTAAAAGTAAATGCATTTATTTTTTATTAGCCAGTCTGAAATATGACCAAAAATGTTAGCTTTTGCAAGAGGAAAGAATGAGAAAATTTCCAGCTAAATGGGCTTTTCTGCCTCATCTAACTGGGCTATAGCAACTCGTGGATGTAAGACAGGACAGGCAATGAGCTAAATGGGAGAGAAGCTAGAGAGCTAAAGCAAAGGTGAAATGGGAGGAAGGGCATGAGGTAAGGTCATCCATCTCCCTTGGTCACTAAACCCCTCAGCTCACTACTACTGAAATTTGCCCCACACAGAGGGACCCCCTGAGGGACCCCTCTCTTCTGACCATCTGTCATTTTACAACACAATGGATTTGGAATTATTTCCACACCATATGGGTCTTTGCTGAAAGGTGGCCATCATCACCCTTTGTGTCTGGAAGTCACAGAAGGGCTGGTGTGAAAAGGGACCTCCAAAGATCATCTAGTCTAACCTTCCTGCTAAAGTAGGTTCACCTACAGCAGGTTGCACAGGATCATGTCTGGGTAGGTTTCAAGTGTCTCTGGAGACGGAGACTCCACAGCCTCTCTGGGCTACCCGTTTCAGTGCTCTGTCTCCATCAAAGTAAACAACTTTTTTTCTCATACTCAGGTGGAATGTCCTGTGTTTCAGTTTGTGCCTGTTACCCCTTGACCTGTTGCTGGGTACCACTGAAATGAGTCTGCTCCTGTCCTCTTGACACCTGCTCATAAGATATTTGTATGCTCTGAAATGACATTGTACAAAACTGTCCATTCTAAAGTCAAAGGTCTAAAACTATAGAAAGCATGGAGCAGATATCAAGTCAGACCAAAAAAGCATAAACCTGTGTCAAAGATGCCTTTCACTGAGGATGGATTCAGACTCTTCACTCTGTGCTTTTCTTTACCACAACTCAGTCGTGTCCACCCTGACTGATGTAAAGGACAGGAACTCTGTGTGGTCAAAGCAAATCCTCGCCTGCTGGCCCACACCTTCAGACTGTACATGCAGCTGATCACTAAGCATAAAGCACGTACCAGAGAACCTCTTGCCTCAGAAAGGAGCCAGAGAATTCTACAACTGGCATCTCTCCACACAACTTGATTACACACAAAGTATGTAATTTGCCACTGTAGGTTGACAGTGTTGACATTCAGGAGTAATACAAGGATAGAATGCTTCCAAGACTGTTCAGACTCAATCCAAACTATTTGCCTTTTCAGTCTCCTTATTTTGCAGCTTTAATCCATAAACACCCATTTAGATCCTAAACAACTGAAGAAAGCCTTAGAAATGAGCTGTTTTGGAAACAAACAACTACATTTACCAGCAAGTCTCTGCACTTGCAAGGCAAGGAACAATTACAACCTGCTCAGCTGTGTGAAGCCAAGTCATGGTTTTGGCTTTCTCAAATGATTTAGCTATTCAACCTTCCTGTATAAAGAACACCCGAAGTAGGGTTTACATTAGATTTCCCTTCACTATTCCTCTCCTTTGCATTACTTTCTACCTCAGAGTATTAAAACCAAGAACTCCAGCACACCAAATGCTAGACAGTTATCCAAGAACTTCAGCTTAGTGCTTACCAACATAGCACAGGGAACTAATGCTGAATATCAAAGTACTTACAAAAATGAGATTCATCTTAAGTAAAGTCCATTAAAAGATAAAGACAGTCCATTTCTCATCATGCCATGCAGCTCACCCTTCCTTGAAAAACCACCTGCCCCTTCTATGCCCGGAGCTGTGAGGAAAGCAACACCGTGAGGCAAGCAGCACATTTCCTTCAATATTCAAAGGATTACTATCAGCTCCACCAGCAACTGCTTTTTTGATGGTAAATGTTTTCCTCTTCATTGCTTGTTTACAAAGCACATGCTCAGAGGAGCCTGATTTTTTTTTCTTTCGTTCTTCTTACTGCTTCCAATTTGAGCAATAGCTTCCACAAGGTCTGCTAATAAAACAGATGCAAATGTGGCTGCTATTTTTTTTTACTTCCCTTATAGTGCATAAGCATTAGTAATTCACCAGAACTGTAAAAAGCTCTTGGGAATGTTGCTGCTTGCAACCAACAGCACACATTTTTGGATTCTTGGTTCAGAAAGAAGCATAAGCTGTGTTGGTCATTATTTCCATCCAAATGCTGCAGCTGGATGGTAGGTCCATTTCTTTTCACCTGAGCAGATTGAGAAGGAATTATTTCCTTATTAACTGTATTCTGAATCAGACAAGCAATGCCATTGTTCTCCACTTCTAAGCTGGTTCAGTGGAACACATTTGAAGGACAGAGATAGAAATGCAAGTGTCTTTTACAATCTGGGGATCCAGTAGGTAGACAGAGGAAGCAGAACATTCCTGATGTTGAAACTTCACCCATCTGAAGGAATTAAAGTGGAGGAAGTAAGTGAAACAGGAAGCAGTCCTTTCAGACACACACATTCCCTGATCTTTGGAAGAACCATTTCTACTATACTGGAGTAACACTCAGGTCATCTGATAAAGACAGACCAGAGTCCCTCTCTCTTGACGTTTTCTCTGTTTTACAAAAAGGCTTTTCATCTCTGTGCAGACTGGAGCTCCTTAGCACAGCTGCTCTGACCTCAGCTAAGGCTGATGGCTGGTGCTCAGCGCTATAGCACAGGTCATCATAAGCATAATTTACATTGCCACAGGGGAAAGTCTGGAGTTTCACCAGTTCAATCCCACTGATATCCAGGTGAGGGCAGGTACTTCGACCTGGAGATGCTGGAGATGCCCGAGAGCTAGGAGAACTGCAATTCCCATCAAAGCCTGAGTCTTCCCGCTCTGGATTTGCTTTGAGCTTGGAGCTGGGGCTGAAGTGACAGATATTCTCTAGCACCCATGATCCATAGGTTGGGTTCCAAAGATTTTTTGTTTTGTTTTTAAGTCTGTGGGCAGATGGATTGCTGAGCTCCAACTTCTGGTTTGAGGTCTGCTGGAACCACGACCCACTGTTGAAATCACTGAGGCATGGCAGGCTGGGCCCTCGGGCAGTCCAGTTGCTCAGGTTCTCCACCAGTAGCTCTTGTGGACATTGTACAAGTTTGTGCCCAGCATGGTGGGATTCCAGTGTCTTAGGTGTTGTCTGAGGTGTGAGAGAAGGGCTTACCAGCATTGGCACTATCCCACTGGAAATGTTTGGGCGCATGACCGTACTTCCTTCATCCTCTGGTGTGGGGCTACACTCCATGGGCAGCTCAGTGTTGATCACATCAGGGTCCTGAAAAACAGAGACAAGAATCTGTTACACCTTCAGGGTGACTGTCACAGGTTTGGGCAATACTGCGCGTCATACAAGGTGCTCCGTTCCATCTGGGTATCATGTGCTGTTGGGACTCACATGCTTCCTTTGAGAAGAGACTGTGCTTCACTGAAATCAGTGACTAAGATGTGGGCCTGTAGTATAAAATTTCTCTCTTGAGAGGTTGGATCCAGACCTGTAGCTATTAAATGCTACTGGATGGTGAATTCACTGTGCCATTTCATTCCCCCTCTCCACTCCATAACTATTCAGCTGTGGCTTTTGAGAAACATTAGGCAAGGTCAGAATATGGACCTGAAAGAGATCTAAGTACCTTTCCATCACAAGGTGAAGAACATTTTGCTATTGAATAAGCTGAGAGCTAAAAGCATCCATTTGCACAGGTACAGTGTATGCTCATTTTGGCTGGGTGGAAGATGGGAGAGTGAGGATGGACACTGGAAAAGAGCCAACAGCACCATCACACTAGTAAAGTAATTACATCAGTCTGTCAGGACCCTTCACTTGCTTTAGGGACTAAAGCTAATGTCTTTGGATAGTTGGCATTCCATGGATTATCATCTACCTCGATACCAAAGACCACTACCTGTGTGCAATACTTGATCCTTTCCAGGATGGTAGAGAAGTTTGGCCGATACTCTGGGCTGTGCTGCCAGCACTGTGTCATGATCCGGTACCTTAAAGTAAGCAAAAAAAAAAAAAATTGATCAAGAAAGATTATTTTGTAAAAAGTGTTTCAGTATGAAGTGATCAGGGCTCCAAGGAACCACGCTTGGTACATGGCCCAAAGGAGGAGTGCAAAAGTGGGTATGTAATTTCTATATCCCTGGATCCTGTCTGATTAGGGAACCACTACTTCAAGCAAATCCTGTAGTGCTCTAAGCTGTATACAGGAGACAGCTCAAGAGACGTTTAGCAATACCCACCTAACACGGAGGGCAATCACCATTCCCTGACTAGAGGTGTCTTTGTCTACTTGTCTGACACCTACTATACCTTGGTTTGTGAGAGAAAAGAAATACTTACACTGGTCCTGGGCAGTTTTTTGGTGGATCCATTCTTCCTCCACTGGTAACAAATTCCAGCACCTCCTGATTGGTTTTGCAAGGGTAGGGCATGTAGCCTAGAGAGAAAATTTCCCAAAGCAGCACTCCAAAGGACCTGTGTCAGAAACCAGCCAACAATACCAATCAGGTTTCATTTGTGCCCCACAAACCTAGCTTGCAGCTGTGTAGGCAACACAGCAGCAATGACCTTTCAAAGCTGCAATTCAACCACAGTAATGTGCAATTAGTGTGATTATGAGTCAATGTGTACATAAAAAGACACCCCAATCATTCAAAACCTTTGCTCAAGCTCCAGAATAAGTTTTGCAGAGGTTTCAAAATATTTAACAACTCTGAAGGTGTTCTTTCTGCTGCATTCATTATTACTACAGCAGGAAATGCCAGAGTGCCCTTGGCTGTGTATGGTTTAACCGAAAAGAACTGTTAGATATGGCATGGATGTTTCTTGCCTTACTTGGGAAAACTCGAGATGTTTGTCTAGACCAATACTTTTGGTGCCGGTAACTTGGCTGCAGGTTGAGCTCTGGGTGGTAGAAGCCCAAGGCAAGAAGCTGTGACCTTGCAAAACAAAGGGGAGGAGGACCTGTGGCACTGCCAGGTGACTGGACACTCAGAGACACAGCAGGAGCCAATGACTCCAGACTGTGGCACGCTTAGACTGTGAGAGTAAAAAGCCCAGGGCTTCCTTTGCTTGGGGTCCCTCCTCAGAGGACCGAGCTCAAGTAGTTGTTTTGTTGTTGCATCTTGATTAAAATATTTTAAGGGTCCCGACCTCTGAGCCCCTGCTATGGGAAACCTGTGGCCAAGCTGGTAAGGAAACCTGGCTTGACTGTGAGTGTGGGGGATGTAGCTGTGAAAGGGCCTCTACCCAGCTCAGGTGGCGCGAGTGTGACTGGACGGTCAGGCAGGGACTTTCAATTGTTTCCTTAATATTTGGATCGGTGTTTCAGAACAAGATGCTCAAGTACAACATCAAGGAAGAGACATCCAGTGAAACTGAAAGGCAGAAGCATTTCTGATATGGTTGTGCTTTTTTACATCCACAGGTCAGATAGTCAGTGCCACTAGAAATTATGTGTGACTTAGACGCAAGGAAGTCAATAGAGTTCTGCCAGGAGATCAGCAGGGTCAGAATTTTCAGAGCCACTTTTTGCTACAAAGGTCAAAGTAATTTTCAGTATATGCATGTTACTTATAATAGCCCATTACAGGAACTGTAGCACTTTCCTTCAAAATATTTAGTGCTGGCTGCTCACAGTTTGGTGCTGATAAGCAATCCCTTGTCTTCCGGCATTGCTAACAACTTCAGGAAACTGGGTCAGTGTGGCATTTGAGGGAATGTCTCAGTACAGCATATTGAAGGATCTACTGTACAGAGAAAGAGGCATTCTTAAGCAACTGGAAAGCTTCCATTCCCCAGCACCTGTGCATGAATGTGCCACTGTTGAGGAAGTGCTTATTTTAAAGAAAGCTCAAGTTGCATGAGAAATCAATTCATAAATATTGCTTCCTCAGCAAACAGCAAGGACTTCTGATTAAATCTGCTGTCATTTTATATGCAGCAAGAAAAAATATACAAAAGAGTAATCATGGGTGGTACAGAGACAGTCATTTACAAGGTATATAAGCAGACCCTGTCACTGATGGAAACTGGAAGATTCTGAAGGCCAAGGGAAGTATTTGATAATATTTATCTGGATTTTTAACTGAGATTCTTCAAAATCTAATCCGCTTTTGCTTTTCACTTCTTGATTGGCTTTATATGATACTCTGCATTTATGAATAGCAAATTTTATTATCTCTATTTACATTAGACTTTTAAATTCTTATTCGGGATTCTTTAGCCATACTTCTGAATGCAGTGGGAAGACTTCTCTTATTTTTCTGGGAAATTCTGACATTTTTTAAGGTTCCTGCTCAGCACACTTTTTTCTTGAGCAGTACATTTCTTGATGCTTTTCAGTGAGTAGCAGAAGTGGTTAAAAGACATTTATTACCAGGTATCCGTCTTGGAGGTGAAAATGCCCTCTAGAAAAGCTTCTGGTGGCATCCACTTGACAGGAAGCATGGCTCTTCCTCCCTTGCGGTAGTAACTTGCTCTGGGAAAGACAAAATGCACAGAGAAAGTCACGCAGCCTGAAAGGGCTTGATACAGAAAAGATCACCACGGTAACAGCAGCTGGGGATTGCATGTAACAGTGGGGGCCAAGTGAGAAGAAGGAAAAGTCATCAACACAAATAGTGCATTGAAGCAGGATTTTATATCCTCTTTGCGACTGAGATGGAAACTGAGGATGTTCTTGTGCGCAGCTAAAGACACCAAACTTGCTAGTGCTTTGCACAGGGTGTTAATGCAGCAAGTCTTCTTGACATCATAAAGTAAGAATTGTGGTTTCTGGGGTTTTTAAATTTTATTTCAATTTAAGATTATTCATGATCAAGTAGCTAATAAATTTGCCTATGCTTGGTTTAGTGTCCACAAGTGTTTGTAGTTTCCTGGGACCACAGTCGAAGTGGATTGGTTCATAAGCATAGATGTGCTAATTTACAGTCTGTTAACACAAGTTAGTTAACTGGTCATCAAATTCAGACACCTAATGGATGGTTCCACTGCTTCGCATGTCATGAGACAGTTCAGACTGACCAAAATTATACAGATTACTGAGTTACTCACAGAACTGAAATTGCCCTTCACTTACCTGTAAATATCCCTGGCCATTCCAAAGTCACCAATTTTGGCTATTCGTCCTGCTCCAGTACAGGTCAAAAGGCAATTCCTTGCAGCTATATCTCTTAAAAAAATTTAAGGAATTAATTCTAATTCTAAACTCTTAGGTAGTTAAAGGAATAAAAAAAAAATATTAGACCCAGTCCTGCAAGTGTTAGTTGAGCAATCGTTATACAAATGAGCAGAGCCCTGTTAAAAAGAGAAAGAATTCCAGTTACATTATAATTTTTATTAACCACAATTCTTAAACTGCATTTGAGTTATATCTTCTACCCAGCATTTGCCAAGCTTTCCCCATTCACACCTTCTTTCACAAAAGCAGAAAACAGCATCAGTAGAAGAGGAACAGATCCAACTTCTTTTGTTTCAACCACATTATGACAGATATCTTTCTTGCTCTATTTTTTTAAAGGGGGACATCTCAGCAATGTCACCATCAGTTACAGATGTGATGCTGTTGGACAATCTTAGTAAACTGCTTGAAAAGATACGTAGAACCAGATTTGGTGATCTGTTGCTTTGCTACTTCTGGATATCTCCCCTGGAATCAAGCAAAGCTCCATATGGAAGCAGCTGTTTGCTGGGTGCAAGTTTAGCTTGTGAGAAATGGAAGTGATGCCTTTGTGGCCAAGGCTAAAAGATTTCTGTTCATTTAAAATATGCATTCTGAAAAGAAACTCATTAAAATCATAGCACTGTGGGGGTCCTGTTGACTGCCAAGATAAATAAGCTCCTTGAACAACTCGTGTTTCTTCGCATTGCCAGCCTTGAAAAATCTCTCAGGATTTGGAAGTCAGGTTCAACTTTCTCTTCCATTATCAGCTGTAATTCCTAGATGACAATTCTTGTGCTGTAGAGACCTCTCTACAACCCCACTACACTACCTTTTACCCCTAGGATTCCTGATATCTGTAATGAAAACCTTCATTTCCCAACCCACTCTAAGTAATGTGGACATCCCTAACAAATACTAATACAAAACCTGAGAGAAATTCCTTGTGTTCAGATTTATTGAATTGTTGGCTAAGACAAAATGAATCCATTTCCAGTTGTTTATATTAGAGATCTAACAGTGCAAAGATTGACCCAGAGATTTTTTTTTTAAAGTGATATGCTGCTGTTACTATTACAGTAAGGATTCTTAAAAAACAATGCTGTAGTGATTAACTCAGAAGTTTCCAATTAGGATACTGATCCTCTCATGTAATCATTAAGAGATCCAAGAGCCAAAACTTGTTGCACATTTTTACTGCTCTCTTTTAACGACAGAAAACTCTAACCCTTTTCCACCGGAACTTCCTTATTGTTGCAATATAAATGAGTCTGAAAACTGTTTCACATGTTCCAATCGTAAAGCCATATAACATATTACCATATCTCAGCCTCATGGCTTTGTGCTGCAGCTGCTGCTTGCCATTGTTTGCCTAGGTTTCTGCAGCCCCTGCACACTGTTGCCCATCTCCGTGCTGTGCAGGCCCACACGTAGGTATGCGTGCTGTGCGTGTGGGTGAGCTTGTTGCCTGCTTGCTCATCTCCAGGCTGCACCTTGGCTTGGTTGGAGCCTGTGTGTCCCTCTGGTGTGCAAGAGCTCTCCTCTCCTTTACACGCAAGGGCTGAACACAGCATGCACTTCATAGTAAGGTATCCAGCTGCCCACTGTGCCTGGGAACATTATGAGCTGAAAAAATTCTTCGTCAAAAACAAAGGATTCAATACCCAACTGGGAGTTTTAAAAGGATAACTATAACCTTTCTCTCTTCTATAATATTTTGTTTTTATTTGAAGCATGCTATATCAACATTTTTTTGCTCAACAAATGAGTAAAAAGGAGTTTGAAGAGACAAATACAGGCTTCCCAACACCATGCAGCAGTTCAGCCACTGAGCTGGGAAAGAAGCCTGAGATGTGTTTTTATGTCCTGTTATCCCTGCTCTACTCTCCTCTAGTCTTTGGCTCAAATATTGTGGACTGTCCTGTGCTGGTGGAATAGGGAAAGCATTTAAGTCAAGATGGGGAGATGAGGAAGCAAATAAACACCTTATTGTCTTATGAGCCAACACAGAGTGACACTACCATCTAGTGGACTACAGGGCTACTCTCAATTGTCTTTACATTGCAGGCACCCGAAAATTAATACGTAAACCCTCTCTCTTGGAACAGAACATTCCTCTCCCTCCAGGAGTGCAAAGAACAGTGCAGAGCCTAACTCCTAACAAAAACCAGGGAGATCCACCTGGACATCTAAGCACAAGCCTGTATTGGTAGAGGAAATAATCTGTCTCCCCTGTGGAGATTAGTCCTGTCTAATCCACTGCAAATAGAAAGTGTATGAGCCTCATGCACCTTGAGACACATCAGAAGAGACTTTTCTCCTACCTGTGGATGAAATGATTCTCTTCCAGATATTTACAGCCACAGGCAATATCCCTAGCTATGTTCAGCAGGTCCTGCATTGTTAACGTGGATGGTTGATTCTGGAAAAGGACAGGAAATGGTAAGGGAGGGATAGTGGAGTAGAAGAATATAGTTCAGGCAGGGGATAATCAGAGAGGGACAGAAGATGGGAAAGGGAGAGACATACATAGAGAACGGGGGAAGGGTTAAATGAGTCAGGAGCAAAGAGGAACATAAAGCAGATCAAAGCAAAGAGTTAGAAAATAAGTAAACTCTTATTTAAAACCCAAAACTTTCAGGAGATTTCACCTCTCTTGAGCACAGTACATGAGTGCAAACTAGCAAGAGATTTATGGCCTGGTGTGAATAGCCTGTTAAAGGGGGTGGGAGAGAGCTATTCCCTACTGTGTTATGTGAAACCAAAAGACAAGCAGGTTTAAAAGGTGAGATGGAATAGAAAAAAAAGGCACCCACTTTTAAAGAGTGAGTCAATAAATTATCAATAGAAATTAGTGCATGAACGAGAGAGAGAGAGAAAGAGAGACAGTAAAGATGCACAAGTGCACATCTTTACACCAACATCAGCATTCATCAGCTTATCTGTCCTGGTAGAAGAACAGTGATTACCCTCAGGAGCAGGGTAAAAAAGGGATGCTTTACCACAGGACTCCAGGACTGGTACTAACCCTTCACCATCTTCACTTCCCTAAGAACAATGAAGAAGACTTTTTCCAGGATCCCTGCTTATTTTCACTCCCTTATATAATTACCCATGGGGAAATTTTCTCAGTTTTTCTCTAGGAACTTATTTATTACTCTCAGGAAGAGTGAGGAGAAATTACTACGCTGCTAATCAAAGCCCGAGATATATCAAATAAATTAGGCTCAGCTCTTCAACTGGTATAAATTTGTGCCTCTCCATATGGTGCCAATGCACACCTGCTGAAGACTTAGTGTTATGAATTCTGATTATAACTTAGCTCCTCACGTGCCGTCTCAGTACACTGAAAACAAAGCAGGTACTGAGGAAAGAAAGCCCATTAATTTGTAGTCTAATTAACAGAGAAGTCTGGAATGGTAGGACAAGGTTTTACTATTTCCTCCTCAGTTACTAATAAACTGGAGTTTCTGGCCCTGCTTTCATTTTGTCTCACTGCCATCTGCTTGCATCAAGCAGACACAGGTATCCGGAAGTCTGTGGCAGCTGGGACACACGCACAGCCTAGCTTGGCTCCAGTGCCTTTTTCCAACTCATAAAAACATAAAAGCACTCATACTGAAATCAACCACAAGCCTAGCAGGGAAGTTCTCTCACCATCCTGGGTCGGTTCTGCCGAAGAAAGCTCTTCATGTCTCCTCCAGCCATGAGCTCCAGCAGAATGAAGCGAGGCAGCGTCTGTAGGCTGACACCGATGCACTGCACGATATTCTGGTGATTGAACTTACTGAAAGCCAAGATCACAGCACATGGAAGAGAAACACAGCATTAGTACCTGGCCAACATCTGGCACACTCTCATTATGCCTTGAGATTTGACAACCTGGATTGAAGCAAATCCTGATGTTGTTACCAAAAAAAACTTCAGACATATCAAAAGGCCTCTCTGGTTATGACAGCTCCAAGAACAGGGTTATGCCTGGCTTTGCCCATGAAAAGCCTTCAACAGAAGGTATGAAAAACTAAAAGCAAAGCAGAGCCTTCTGTCTGTGAAGAGAGAATTTAATGGACACACTGACTGAAAGATGAGAGTGACATGAGAGGGATAAGAAAGTTAAGCATGCAAATTTCATTGGCATTTGTGATACAAAGTCCTGACTGGTAGGGATTTTAATTCAGCATTGGTTATTTTAGACATGGTGTTGTCTAGCTAGGGGACTCAGTTCAGTGTTTAGTCTGCCAGAGGGACTCCGCTAATACCTTTTGCAGCAGCTGCCTTTGTGATTCTACTTTTTACAAAAGGAAGCTGAGGTTGTCATGAGACACAGTAAGACTCAGTCATTAGACAGCAGCATCTTCCCTTAGATAATGATTACCTAGATAATAAAGGAACTAAAAATAGAAAGGAAGTTGGGGAAGAGAAAGAGTCATGTGCTACTAAGTGAATCAAGGCACTCCTTAATTGATTAAAATTGCTCTTTAAAAAAAGCATACATCAGTGTTACCTCCTGTTCAGCTACCAAAGTTCTTGCAGACTGTAGGGAGTCATGAGATTCATGTTTTAATAGCAGAAAACCAGCATCTAAGTATGAGATGGGCCAGACAATGAGAAGAGGAACTTCACATTGCACAAATTCAAAATGGATTAATTCTGAACACTTACAATGAACCCCGGCTATGCTACCATTTTAAAGTCACCCTTAACCCTACTATTGTTTTAAGGTTATGGATTTCTGTTAATGAAGTAAATTCTAAGACTGGAATACTTAAAGTACAGGTGGTAATAGGAGTGGCTGTCTGTTATCTTCTCCAGGAAGGTTTTATAGATCTTATAATTCACTGTCAGAAGGTCACTGTCAGAAGGGACCTTATAAAGGTTCTGTCAGCTTACAAAGACATCAAATCAAATGCAGAACACATCTGTACGAAAACGTTTTACCTTCTTACTCCTCTGAATGGGACCAGCAGAACCAATCAACAGAAATCTTTGTTTAATTGTTGTGATGATTTTTGGGTAGGATAGAGTTAATTTTCCTCACAGTAGCTCATATGGTGCTATATTTTGTATTTGTGATCAAAACAGTGTTGATAACACATTGATATTTTAGCTACTGCTGAGCAGTGCTTACACAGCATTAAGGTTTTTCACACACACACCCACACATACACCCACCTCCCCCGCAGTGAGAAGGCTGTGGGGACAAGAGGTTGTGAGAGGACACAGCCAGGACAGCTGGCTCCAGCTGACCAAAGGGACATCCCATACTGGATGGTGTCATGCTCAGCAATGAAAGCTGGGGAGGAGGGGAAAGGGTCATTCAGAGTTTGGCATTTGTCTCCCCAAGTAGCTGCTGTGCATGATGGAGTCCTGTTTTCCTGGGATAGCTAAATACATGCCTGCTCATGGGAAGTAGGGAATGAATTCTTTAATGCTGCTTGGCTTCCTCACACAGATTTTGCTTTACCTATTAGACTGTTTTTATCTCAACCATGAGCCATCTTGTCCTGATTCTCTTCTCTGTGAAGAAGAGAATTGTCCTGATTCTCTTCTCTGCTGTGCAGCCAAGTTGCCAAGCACCAGAGATGGGCAAAAAAAGAACCTCAGTTACTTTGAGATAAACAAGTAGCTAAAACCAGTAACTTATATGCTATCAAAACACCTTCTGGTGAAAAATAAGACTGAATTTCTTTTCTGAACACTGGCAAGGGGATAAGTGATTCTATGATAACTTGCATTACTCTTTTTCCCCCTGCCCACCATCAGTAAAAAAACCCCTTAAACTATACCTGATAATCAATGCTTCCATCAGGAAATCCATCTCATCCTGCTCAGAGCAGACTTCTGGCAGGGTCTGTTGGGAGGTAAATGCAGTGAGGGCCACCCCACCAAAGAATTGAGAATATTTGCATGTCCACCAGAGAAAAAAGGGAAAAAAAGGAAAAAAAAAGAGTGAGCATGTAACACGTAAATCACCCCAGGAACCTATGACCAGGGGCTCATCCTTTCAGTGTGCAGTTTGTTGCACTGCATGTGACCCATCTGCTAGTTAAAGTAAGAACAGGAAACCACTGACTTACCTGAAGATTTTTCTGTGTGAATTGAACTCTATGCATACTTCTGGAGCAAAAATAGCTTCAGATACACATCAAGAGAAATATTAGGTAGGAACTTACAGACCTAGAAAGCTCTTTAAAATGACATTTATTCTCCCTTTTCTTTGTGTCCACATTGCAGCACATGCTTGCATGTCCTATGACACATACAAGCCACTTGATTTAAACATGTGTGCCACACGCCCCTATAGCTTTCTTTCCTACCATCAGATTTGGACAGCGTCTTCTGCTGATACAGATGAACTGGACTATCACAAATGAACAACATGCTGATCTTCTTTTGTTTGCCACTGTGCTCTGGTGCTTTTTCCGGTCTGGATAGTGAAACTGAGTTGGGCAGGTCCAACTGCTTATTAATGTCCTGGGTTTTCATCCACAGTGGCACAGGGAAATTCATTACATAAAAGACAGGATTAATAAGAGTAGAACTTCTTTTTGTTAACAAAGGCTGTGTTCTTGAGCTGAACTCATAGAAGGAGATTTGGTTCTCTAAGTAACAAGCTTATAAAATAACAGAAGCAGACTATGAGCATCCTTAACTTCAGGGCTGAGTAACTGACAAATCCTGAGGCAATAGCAGTAATTTCAGAGAAAACCAGCCTGTCATCTCTTGCCATTAATGATAGGGAAATTAGTGTGATATAACAATATATATTTACAACAGCATCTTTAACACTGTGCAATATCAAGGGACTATCTGAAAATTTCACATAGAGTAGAAAAACATTACTCTCGGTATAAAGGGAACTGAGAAACAATATAAAATTTTAAATATATCATGTGATAAACTTAGGAGAAATAAAGCACTCAAACCAAAGCTGATAATGCCTGGATGCAGCAATGTGTGTGAGCCTGCATCACACATATGCATATGACATTAAGCATGTGATCAAAGTGAATTTTCAGCTGGGATAGTGATAAGATAACATGGCTCTTATGGGTAATTATTGCTGTATAAGAAATTTGTGGGTACTGACCTTGATAGCCACTTGTAGAGGGTTGGGATCCCCAGCAATGCCTACCACGGTTCCCTCATAAACCTCACCAAATGCACCATGTCCTAGTGCCCTGCAAGAAAAGAAGAGAGGGAACAGACATTTTATGTTCTTGGATCCAGTGTTGGCCAAGCTCTTCTCTTCATCCAGTCCAAGACAAATCAACAACAGAGTTTTGTTTTTGTCTCAAAACTTCTGAAAATAGCTTATCAGTATTTCTGTTACTACCACTAAAATAACAAGGTTGGATCCTTGATGGTTCTGAACAAAAAATAGACCTCCTCAGTCCTAGGGCCTATCACCAAGTATGGCAATAGCAAGACAAGAGAAAAATGTAAAACAACAGAATAAAGGTGACTGCAGACTGATGTCTTCAGGAGATTCTGTAAGACATAAGATTGATCAAATTTTTCCTTCTGAAGTTTATATAACTTTGATCAGTATCATCTGGATGGCATGGAGTTGAAGAGCAACCTAGTATCTCCTTGTGACAGGAAATTTCCTTGTGAATGAAATGCTGAAACAGACATACTGCTATAATTTGGAAGGGAGCTACTGCCAGGAGGAAAGTGCAACAAAAACACAATCACAGTAGAGGTGAAATAGCTATAATAGAACACAGAACAGGAGGCTCATGATCTTATACTTCTGCTTGAGAACTTTATGGAATCAAATTATCTTAGAGAACATAGCAAGTATCACATCTGTCGTATTTTGGCTGACTTGCACTAGGTGCTTTGCAGTTTAGTCAGAGAGGCAGCCCTTGTTTTCTCACCGAAGCAGAGAGATGTTCTTCCGTGGGATCTCCTTCAGCTCATTCGGAGTGGCAGCCTTCCCTGCAAAGCAGTAGTTGGGGTTGTAATCAGTCATGATGACAGATGTACGAATTTTGCTCAGTTTATATTCTGGGCTCTGCAGTCGTGCTCTGGCTCCTTCCAGCTGCTGCTTCTTCAGGTGGTAAACTGCAGGTGGGGAGACAAATAAAAATGCACAAACAAGATCAACAACAGGATAGAAAAGGTAATGCTGGCCACACAGAACAGAGCAACACAAATCCCATAATTACAAATGGTCTGGAAACATCTTTAGCCTGCCAGTATCATGCTCTTCTTCACACTCTTCAGTGATTAAGTACTGGATATGCAAACAGTCCTGCAGGCACCTAATCACCTAGGAACAACTTAGGTTTCCTATGCTACTTTATGCACTGGCTGAGGAAGAGTCCTCCACAAGACATCTTGTTGACCTAGAGTCCCAAAAATCAAACTGTCTCCCTGAATGAATTATATATTTGATTACAGATTGTGATTTCATCCTGTATTGCAGGGGCTGCTACAGAAACACATGCTAAGAAGGCTTTCCTAGCTCTTGTGTCCTGTGGCAAATACCAGGGAAGAGCAGTCCTTACCCTTTGGGACTATGCTTGTGCCTAATTGTAGGTGGTGATGTTTTCTATCACTTCTTTTTCCCTGTTCCTCCAATCCACTCGGGAGAGCACAACACTTTGGCTCCAAGTATTGAAAGCACTGGCACATGGCCAGGTGGTCTCCTTTTGTCAAATTTAACTGGGAAAAGCCAAGTCAAATGGTGATAAGAAGTAATATATCTTACTGATAGACAGGCTGCCACAAGTGAGGATCATTCCAAGCACCACAATCACAGACACCACAACTAAGAGGAGGGGGAGAGGCAGCTGTCCCTCTGGTGTAGGACCCTGGGGCACTGGAAGAATAAAAATAGAGGTGCATTAATCAGAAAAAAACAAGAGCTACTGTAAAGCATCCCTCTGATGCTTGTATTTCAGAAAAGAGTACAGAGATCATGGTCAGAGCATCCTATAAAAATTACAGCAAATCCCTCTATAGCCCTGAAAGTTGAAAAAACACCTAAATAATTTAGAAATCATTGTGAAGAAAGAACACTAACTGATAAAACACAGATTTCTTATCCGTTCTTCAGTTTTCTATAAATGGGTAACATCACTACTCATAAGCTGAAAATCTCTACAGTCTTGATCTTTTGGAGCTCCAAGAGACTGTGAGAGGAAATAAGTGTAAGTACAAAACATCAGCTGACAGGCACAGTGGGAAACTGCTGTGGAAGGAAGTAATTTGTGGCTTAAATAACTCAGCAGTAGGTGGTACGTTATCCTGGAGAGGTATTTATGCTTAAATATCTGATACACTGAGCCCATTCAGGAAATTCACACCATGTCTCTTTACAGATATTTTACCTCCTGCCTAATCCAAATGGGAATGTTGGAAATGGTGGCAGAGATGCAGCTCAGCACATAAGCAAAGGTCATAAGGAATTCTCAGCCCTATGTTTGACTGACATTTCTCACAACACCTTGTCCACTGGAGCCACTCACTCTAACTAGGGAATTGAACATCAAAAAAGCCAGAAGGAGAGATGATATAAAGCACAGAGATGTTATCCAATGAGGCTAAAACTTGTCAACTTACCAGTGCAGGTGACATTGTCGTTGGCCAGCACAGCCCCCATCTCACATTGGCAGACTGGCAGGTTGGTGTCAGGGTCCCGCTTGCAGTTGTCTGAGTGGCAGTGGCTGCAGTTAAGATAGATCTGAACCTCCACCTCACCATGACTCTCCATGGCTGAACAAGGAATCAGACACAACAGGTGGGCTTAGTTCAGTTTTTCCTATCTTGTTCCAGTAAGGTAAAAAAAACCAACAAAACAAAACCCATCAGGTACCTACAACTTCTCTCCTTCTCTGCAGGAGAGCAGATAGTCCAACACAGTGTGGACTTGTCAGAAGCCTGATGGGGATCAGTAGGGAAGAAGATATTTGGTTCCTTAAGCAAACAGAGAGGCCTTGAAGTGAATTGACCTGGAAAAGTCGGGGACTGAGGATGTGCGGTTGAACCTCATGACTGGTGACTCTCCTGGTTTAGAGATTGAGAGAAAAAAGGTCCCAGAGCACTATGGAAATATTTAAAGAAATGACCACAGCTAAAGATCTGACCTGCAGCATGAAATAAGCTTTAATGAAATGAATAAAAAGCAAAGACAGGAGAAGAGGGAAGAGAAGAGAGGAGATAGAGAGGAAGAAAGAAAAAGGAGGAAGAAAAGAAATGAGAGTAAGAACCATATTGTACCTGCCAAGGGATGCAAGAAGATCTCTCCAATGGGGTTCACAAAAGAGATGCCATCCTGCCCACCAGCTGTGATATCATCAGTATCAGAGGCATGTCCTCCTGGGGAGAGAAGAGTACGGCCAGCTGATCAGTGCTGCATGCTGCAAAAAATGTGATGTCTCTGAAGGGTTGCATTCATTCCCATTCACCTGGAGTCACTCTGCAATCTTCCAGTGATACTGGATTCTACAATGTAAAACCCTCACTTGACCCAGCCAGTATCAAAGTTAGTGAAGTGACTTTATCTGATGTAGGTGTCTCAGTTCAGCAAGGTAGAAATATATTTGCTTTGAGCAGAAAAAGGAAATGAAACATTTTCCATGGGTAACTTGGGTGAAGGGATGTTTCATCACACCTTCCAAATATTAGATCACATAGGAACACCTTTATAACCTTGATTTCCCCAGCTACAGAGAGATGGTGGAGGATAGGGTGGGTTTCATATCTGTGCCTCACCTCCTGCAGCAGTGTCCTCTGCACTAAGAGCACTAGCCCTGACCTGCAGGTGCGCTGAAGGGCACAAAATTAGTCATCATGACTATTCCCCAGGAGACTTACCTCTGTACCCTCCACCTCCTCCCCCAGAAGTACAAGCTCCTCCTCCCCCACCAAAACCACCAGAGGTGGTCCACTGGAGCTTGGCTAATGCCTGGGGACAAGCTTGACCTCCTTCTCCACCTTCCAGAAGGGACTTCCCAGCCTGAGGAAGCAGACTCTCATCTTGCCAGCCACCACCTCCACCTTCAGCCAGAGAGTGAGAAAACAAGAACAGGTGAGGGAAGCACAAGCAGAGATTCTTTGTAGAGAGACAGAGATTAGCCCATATTAATTTCTTAAGTGCCTAGTTCAAGGTAAACCCTTCTTTAAGTTTAAAAGAATATACAGACAAGCTCCTTGCTGCCATGGGCAATAAAAAAGAGGAACTCTAATGCACAGCCTGTGGTATGTGCTGCATAAACCAACACCTCAGCACCAATTTTTTGTGGCATTAAGAAAATAAGGAGCCAACCGCTCCCCTTCAGGATAACTGGTTAGGGCAGTCAGCCATGTGAGATGCTGAGTTCCCCAGGGAAATAAAAATAAATTGGTTTTCTACATCTCACTTTAGTGGCCTCTCTGTAAGCCTACTACAGCAGGAAATGAACAACCACCAGAATTTTTTTTGCCTCTTAGGAATGGATTCTAGGCACAGCCATCACAATATTATAAATAAGCTTCCATTTCTGGTATGATTACCATAATATAATTGTTTTTGTAAGGGTTTAAGGGGAGTAACATGAAAAAGTCTTCCCTTCAAAGGCCTTTGTTACAGTGTGAAGGAGTGGGCTCCATCCCCCAAACATCAATTTCCCTGGTTCAGTTCATAGAAGAAAGGAGTCCTCCTATGGAATTGCCTCTACTGGAGCACTAATCACCTGTCATATGCATTCTCTTTTATCTCATGACATGCCATATAAGAAGACTTACAGACTACCAACATATTCCTAACAACTACTGCCACAGAAGAATTCAAAAATTGAAGAAGTAGCCTTTCACTTCATGCCTACAGGACAACGAGTGTATTCAGTCACCTGATTCAGACCTTGTGCAGTTTTAGCGTCTCACCTGCTGCCCCAGTCCTTCCACTGACACCAGGAACCGCAGTGCTGTTCTCAAATTGCTCCAGGGGTACATCATCCAGGGAGATGTCCTGAGCCTTCAGATAGGCTTTTCCTCCTCCTCCTGCTGCGATGAGCAAAGGTTCGAAAATCCCATCCTTCTGCTGGAAAACCCCCCATCAAACATCAGAAAAATTTCACATCCCTTGGATATGTGAACTCACATAAACTCATCAAAGATCATGAAAGCATCCCAAAGAAGAGTGGCCCAAGGCCAGGGCAATGTTACTGCTTGTCTCATAGAATCATTACAAAATTACTTTATATCATGTTCCTGAGTACAAAAGTAACTAACTGAACATCAAGGTTTTGGGATTCATTTTTATTTTAGGACTGCTGCCAGCATTGAAGTGGGATCCTGGTGTAATTCCCACATCCGAGCTGTTAAGGACTGAGGAACCAGTTCACCTAGCCTAGTGACAGTGATAAATATGAACAAGGATATGAAAAGAGAGAAACAATTAAAAAGACAAAAACCAAAGAAAAGCAGAAAGAGGAGGGGGAGAGAGAGGCAGAAGAGTAAGATTCCTTTTTCACAATTGTTTTAAAGAACTATTTATCATATGCCATGACTGTCAGTGAGAGCTAGTTGCTCTGCTGGACACTGCTCAGGCAGGATGCAAAAAGGAAATACTTACTCTAAAGATGTAGGTTGCTCCTCCTCCACCCCCACCTCCTCCAGCCCATTCCTTCAGGTCCTTTTTTTTTTTTGTAATCTTCTTCAATGAGAGATGACTCCCCTAAGCAGATCTTCTGGGTTTCAGGATTGCCCTGAAAGGAGACAAGAGATGGACTCAGATATCACTAAGTCCAGCTCTTGAGAGTTGTCTGTGTATTTCAGTTTAATAATGTCATAATGTTTGTCATGCATAGTAGACAGATATAAACCAGTATGTAGATTATCTTTGGAGAAACTGACCTTTTCTACTAGGAGTGACAGCTGAGGGATAGATCTGTCTGTAACTTCTGATTAGCAAACTCACATATGCAAATGAAAATAAAGATGCATAGAAAAAAAAGTAATAACTCATTATTAATTTCATGTCATTAATATTTTGCATATTTAGAACTTCTTATAACCAAAACCATTAAAATATTCTGGATTAGGGATTAATTCTGAGAACTTTCTTACTGCTGTATTTACTATTTATTTCTCAAGAAGATAAATGCACAAAGCAGACATGGGTGACCCACACATAGTTAAGAATAATCTATTGACACATCTTGGAAGAGTAATTTGGAGACCCAGTTTCCTATTCTGGCACCAGTCTTACTGGCTGTGTCCTCTCATTCATGCAGAATCACAGAATGGGGAAGGTTGGAAGCGACCACTGGAGGTCTTCTAGTACAACCTCCCTTCTCAAGCAGACTTCCCTGGAGCATGTAACTCAAGATTGTGTCCAGATGGCTTTTGACTGTCTCCAAAGAAAGAAACTCTACAGTCTCCCTGGGAAACCTGTTCCAGTTCTCAGTCACCTTCACAGCAAAGAAGTTCTTCACATTCAGAATGTGTTCTGGAATGTGTTCCATTTACTGCCCATTGCATCTCATCCCAAGACTGAGACTGAGACTGACTGAAAATGACAGAGGGAGAGCTCTTTCTCAATTCTGTTAGCCATGGTGCATGGCCTTTCTTAGTTGGTGGAGCAATTTGTCTGGTTAATTCAAACAGGAGGACAAAAGATGGCAAGGTAGATGAAGACCAGGGAAAAGCAACTGGGGTAAATCTGAGGAGAGAGAATCAAGGTTTGGAGCTGCAGAACTTCTGCAGAGAAAGGAAAACAAACATTAGTCACCCAATACACAGATTCATCGTGATTTCCAAAGCCAAAGAAAGTTGGGCTTTGGAAGTGGGAAAAATTAACTGCAACTTTTTCCAGCAGCACCTGCCAGAGAGAGATAGTCAGTGGTGGTTTATAATTTGCAATTTGGAGAAAAAATCATGAAATGAAAGGGATTAATGGAAACTTTTCAGATTATGACCTAAGACTGGAGAGTGCACTGAAAAGGGAAATGCAGACACGCAAAATTATGTTTTATTTAGATAGATAAGATTCTTGTACAATATAAAATGAAGAAAAGGTGGGTTTAGAGTCTGTTGCAGCATCTGGGTAAGATCTCATGTCCCGTGAGGAAAGTAAACAGTAACTTCAAATGCCTACAGGAATAGTTTATGCATCCCCAAACACACCATTCTGTGGGGAAAAAACAGCTTTGTTCCCAGACAGGGGTTAACAGATAGCACTTCTGGAAAAAGGCAGTATCAAAAGCTGATGCTGAAAAGAGGTAGTTTTTGAGCCTAAGTGGCAAAAGGACTTTCAGATCATTGGGTCTAGCATTAGAGGACACATATATAAGTGTTCATGTCACCAATTTCCATTTCTCATGAGTGGTTTTTTTGCCATTACAAAAACCTAATCCAGGGGCCGCTGGAGTTGGTGGGAAGATTCTCACTGGTTTTGGTAGACTTTGGATTCAGACTTTAGTCTTTAAGCTTAGAGAGTATCTAACACAGTGCAGCCACAACACTGCTGGATGCTTCCATAAATAATAGTAAATTTTCTGAAAATCCTGGCAGACAGAAAAACCCTAGGCTGTGGAAAAACAAGAGAGAGAGCATATCACTCGCCTACAAGCTTGCTGCTTAAAATAAGCACAAGAAAGCTGATGAAGAACTTATTTCAAACACCAGAAGCTTAAAGCAAAGTTTCTGTGGGCTTCATATTTGTTTGTCCATTTTGGGATTGTTTTTCTTTTCAGTGTTCTTTATATCTGTATTGAGATTCTTTCTAACTTTTATTGGTTATTTCCTGTCTCCTGACTGGATTTCATTGCTGGATTCTGGGATTTCTATCTTTTATCACCAAACCCCAAGCCACCCACTGAATAGTATCTACAAGGTCTCTGCCCACACATGCTTGGTGGCCCTCACCCCAGGGCAGGCATCTTCCCCCTGCTGCCCCACTAAGATGTACAGCAGCTCATCTTTCTCCAGGTGGAAGGTGGCTGAGATGAAGACCCCGTGGGACCTCTTATTGTGGTTTTTGGCTCCCTTCCCGCCAGCTGCTCCATAGGCAGAAATCCTGCAAGAAATAGTAAATAGTTGAAGAAACAACTCTCACACTTCTCATCCCCAAAATAAATGCATCTGCAAGGTCTGTCCAGCCTTCACTTCCAAACAGACATTTCTCCAGAGCATGCTCCCCTGCTGTAGTAGCTTGTGGCTATTCTTTGAGACCCATGTAGGTAGGCTGCTCAGGAAGATAGACCAACCCTCACCAGAGTACTGGCAACAGAGACTGCAGGAGCAAATAGCATGAGCTGGTATAGCCCACTCTAGAAGTCTAAGGCTACAGGACTGAGATGATGGCGCCACTTCTACTTGACTGTATGCCCACTCTCACTCCTCTTCTGATCTCTTCTGAGTCACTGCTCACCCTCCCATGCTTCACAGTAGCTCAGACATATATCCTTATAACTACTGCTCCTATTTATTCACTCTCCACCCACTCAGTACAGATGGTCCCACACTTGTGCTTGTTGAAACTCCAGAAACAAAAAGCAGTTAAAGGTGGCTGCCCTCCAGCACACACTGATCCTCACCTGTATATGTTTGTGGCTGGCACTCTCCAGACTTGCACTCCCCGGAGTCTGCCCTCCTTCTCCACAGTCACTGACACATTGCTGTTCCTGTAGGCACTGTCGCACTGAGCTTGAGTTGGCCCACGGGGACCACTGGCACCACATGTTGAGAACCACCACAGAACAACAGTTGTGTCCCCTGTGACCAAAACAGCAAGAGTTGAGTCTGATGTGAGCTTCCCTGTATTTCTCAGTACTTAAATTATACCCACTTTGTTCTAGTCATAGCACAACTACTCCTTTGTTACGGTCACTGTTTGCTTTTCTCCTCTCTTATCTTATTTCCTGCACACTATATGATAAATCCTGGACTGCAGATAAACTTTATTGATTGGGTGTGAGGGGGGAAAGGAAAAGAGAAGAGGGACTGGACTTCTAAGAAGGGGTTTATCCAAGTGTCTCACAGATATGATCAAATTCCTCTTCTCAGTGGCAGTCTGAATGAAGAAGGTGTTCAACTTTCCAGAGGAGAACTAAACCATGTACCCAGAAACATGAGTTGAAAGTATCTGTCATTACAGCTAGTGACCGTTTATGAAACACAGTGAAAGTTTCAAGGGACTTGTTTCAGGCTTGCCCAAGAAGCCTGTGGCAGCAGAAACAGCCAGGGGACAGCCTCTTGCTCCTGTCAGCAGGGACCCTTCTCCCCCAAGCAATTTCTTTCCTGGTTCTCATTAAGCATTATTCTTTTATTTCTACAACAGTGCAGCAGATAACTATGTCCTCCATTTCACAGTAATTTTCTAAGACCCAAACAAATCCACTTTCTTCACATAATTAGTTGAAGCCTAAGAATAAAACTTTTCAGTAACCTATCTAAAAACTGTGTAAAGCAGTGTGTGCACTGCCAAAAGCCTGGGTCAAAAGTAGAACTGTTTAAGAGCCGAATGGTTAAAATAGAGGTAAAAATTACAAACTTTTAAAAGAAAAATTCCGATCTTGTTTAAAGGAAAAGGCAAGAAAAACTATCCCCAACAGACATCCTCCTGCAAACATGCAGATGGATCAATGCAGTATGAGTTTCAGCTACATTACAGCATTCCCTTGAGCTAACGGGAGCAGACAGCAGTACAGATTGTCACATTCCAGGTGGACACAGCCTTCAGGAGCTGGTACAGTCACACACTGGTATTTGTTGGCCGCAAAACAGCCTCAAGAACAACCTCTCCTCCTCATCTCCTCTTTTAGACAGCTCTTCTCACCCACACAGTTCTTATCTGTCCGCCAGAGTGGCAATCTCTACCGCTATCAGTAAATTAGTCCCCAGTGTCCCCTGTTCTCCTAGTTTCTCATCCATTTTTTCTCCTCACTTACTTCTCCTCCCTGGATTTTCATCTTTACACCACCATTCTACACATATTTTATTCAGCTTCACTGCTCAGCACTCTTTCTATTCCCAACTTTCTGTACAGGTCTACACCTTTTGTTCCTAAGCTGCCTATTTGTGCACTCCGAATCTGAGTCATGCAGCTTTTCTGTTTTTGCTTAAAGAGATTCTGCTTTTCTTTAAAGAGAACCTGCTATTTCAGGACTGGTGAGCTGGGCTCCAGCAAACTGCTTCCCTATAGCCAGAGACTACCTGACACAGTTTCCACATCTTTGGCACGGATTACATATAGCTGCCCTATTGCTGTAGGGCAGGCAGATCACACACAGGAGACAGGAGGGGAGCCACCTTTTATAGTCAAGAGACAGGTTTTCTGTACTGAATCAGGTACCTGGGAGGGAGGGCTCTTCCAGGGGGTTCAGAAGATGCTCATCCAGGATACTAATCTCACGTGGGTACTGGCGTTTCCCACCAAAATGATTCAGTTGTCTTCCTGTAATAGTTTGTAGAATAGTGGAAAGAGGTGGGAAGATGGTAGAAAAGAGGGATGGAAAATTTAAAGATTACATTAATTAATTAAGTGCAACCATTTGGTTAAAATAAGTGAATATTACCTTGGGTAGAAAATGTGTTCTGAAAAATCATAATTCTGTATTACTCTTTTGAGCCCATGTCCTGGGTTAGCTACTTGTGTCTGTGCTGAAGTCAGTGGGTCTTCACATGAACACAGACTCTGCATATTATCCCATGCAGGATAAGCTCCTTGGCCTGCAAATTGCTCTAGCGATTACAAGAGATTTTAGAAAAAAATGTAGTGTGGGAGAACAGATAGCAGGTATCGATGTTCTGCTGGTCAAACCGGTAGGTGACAATTCTGGATAGTCAAATGACAGGAGGTGTAAAGGAGAGTGGTGACAAAAATCATTGTCTTTGGTTCTGAACGGTGTCATGGCAAGTAAACCAGCTTAACAGATCACTCCCCTCTCAGTAATCAACTTTGAGTACCTGAGACCTCCCTTAGAGAACAAAATACTAAATAAAATTACATGCCTCACTAACATACACAGTTAAGAAACAGAAGCATACCCTTGACACAAAATGTAAATCTTTGGACAAATCTTTTTGAAAACCACGGAGCAAAACTCTACATTTCTGACCACTGAGACTGGCCTTTGAAAACCAGCCCTTTCTCAGAGGGGAGGAATTTCAAATCAATTGCTGATCCAAAACATCAGAATGCGTTGAGAACACCACAACACCAATGCTGCCTTACAACAGGAAGAAGTAATAACTGAACCCTTGCCTCATAACCTGCAAGCAGCCTGTTTCAATAGTTAAATTACCTGGTTTTATGCAGATTTTTACTTGGAAAATCTCTATAAGAAAAAGGACCGGCTTATTTCCATCTGAGCCCTCAGTTAATTTAATACTGAACATTTTTCATCAGTTGAAAAACATTACAAATATTTCAATTTGTTCCAGTTGTGAGAATCTAACAGCTGTCTGATGCTCTATTGAAAAGAGACTCACTCAGTTCCAGATGGAAAATGATCTCTGCCACAAAGCCGCTGCTCTAAATAGCGATAATTAACACCCTTGTTAGCTGTGTCAGAAAGGCCAAATAACTAATTGAAGTATGGAGACCTTGCTGAGCTTTTACTCCTGAGAACATTCCCCCAAGGTCTGACTGAGAGCACACTGATGCATGGAAGTAAAAGAAAGCTTTGTACTGACACACTCTGTTCATACTGAGATGAAGAACTTCAATGGGTGAAGTTGTCAAGCCAGTGAAAAATGAAATTAATCCAAAACAAATGAATTTAATCAAATGCAAGGAGGAAAACAGAATGAAAAATACAATGCATGGCCAGAAAAGATGCTCCCCAAGGCCTGCACTGAATTACAAATCCCAAAGGTCACAACAGTTTCAGATCTTAGCAATGTACAAGAAGTCTGGTTATGTTTGCCGGAGCAAAGGAATGTAAAATCACTCTCTGAAACAGTCAACCTGTGTGTCTGCATGGATTTTTTTGTGGCATCCCAACTGAGTATCCTAAGGCAATGCCTCATTCCCAAACCAAAAATCTTTCTTCCTTCTCCAAACAGTCTCAAACTCTTACTCTCCAGAAGAAACTTTCTGTTTCCTCTGTACTAAGGAGTGAGCATAGGAGCTGCAACACAGGCTGAGCACCACCCTGTCCATGTGAGCTGTTAACTCTTTTAAGGCTGGCACTTTCTACAAACATTGGGATCCAGGGGCTGGTGCTCCAGTCTATTATAGTTTCCACTTCCTCTTCTAACAGCCAACATGGTGACTGTAGAGTGAATGGAAGGGAGCAAGAATTAATTCATATTAATGTATATTTATATAAGAATAATGTGAAGAGCACTGACTTCCTTTCTCCAGGTTTTAGCTAACACTGATTTCCCCATGGAAAAGAGTCAGAGGGAAGTGTAAAGGAGAAAGACAGGGCATCTTCTGCAGGCAGAAAGCTAAAGTAATTCACTCCTGCTTCAATGTCTCTGTGACTGTAATGAAAATAGAGAGAGAGGTCTGGTGGCTGAGATTAATCTGAGTAAGATGCCTCACAGGATCCTCAGGGTGTGAATGGCCTCCTCAGAGATTCAACCCTACAGGTTGCAGTATTCCTGGAAGCCTCTCCAGCTTGTCCTGCAGTGGGACAGAGAAGGGGGAGGCTGCACCAGGTTCCCCCTTCTCCATCCCTTTGGCTGATCTACTGCATTTCTAGTCAACACCTTCTTCAATCAGTGAAAGGAGGCAGTAATGAGGCTTGAACTGCTCCCCACCATTCACCTCAAGAAGGGACTGGGAGGGCAACAGAATCAGACTTTGCTGGGTCAGGGACTCTAAAATCAAGAAGTAGAGATAAGCTATACAAAAGCTCTCTTTGGACAGTCTTGTTGTTTATAAAACAATCTTCTGGGAAATTGCAAATGATGCACAGACTGAAATGCAATTTCTAGGCCAGGGCAGCAGAGTTTGATAGACCACAGACCTGTGATCTTAATTGGAACAAGACAATGCTGAGAGCACCAAAAGGTAATAGCAAATGCAGTGAAAAGAGCAACTATCGGCATTCTATTTGCTATGCCAGTCCACATTTTCATATTAAGACACCCAAAATTCAGACCTCTTCCTATGTAAGCTCTAGTTCACTGAAACTATGAAGTATCTTTATGCCTGTCTGCCTAAAGTTCTCACAATGAACCAGACATGTCATCCAGTCTGTGACACTGTCTTACACAAGGTGATTGTATAAGCCAAAATGTGGGTTTGTCTCACCTTTTCCACAGGGAAAGACATCTGTCAGTGCCCAGGAGCTGCCATCCAAAGAATGGTCTGTTTGGGTTTTGTCCTTATTGATGTCTCTTGAGCTGCCCTCACTACTCAGTTGTTCTCTTAAATCTTACTGAACCTTTCCTCTCGATTTTGAGGTATATGGAAAACCTTACCTTCTTTCTCATCTTGCATACACAAACAGTGCTTTCATTCAGCACTGGGTTTTGTAGAGAGTGGAACTACAAGATTGAAAGATATGGAGAAAATAATATTTACATCCTAGCAAGCAGCAAATCCTTCCTTCCTGCCATACATCCTTCCTGCTGCCCTCATGAAAAGAATTCACTGCTTGGATTTTAATTGGCTCTGTCTCTGACATCTGAAACCTGTCCTTGCCAGGGAGAAGTAATTTTATTACTAAAACCACAGCAGAGCTGCTGGGTTTCTCTGCAACCTAACTGAATTAAAGTCATGAGAAGACAAATACAAGGGGATTGCTTTCAGAGGCGAGAAAACGTCAATTTGCAAAGAGGATTCAAGGAACAGTGGCAAGTGCAAGGCTTCCGAGAAACATGTTTCCTTCGTGATGTCTTTCTGCTGCATGACTCACACATCTCTGGGTCATGCCTTCAGATGGGGTAAGTGCCAGTTGTTCCTGAGCATCAGTGCAATTTATCCCAATGGAAAACGCGGAGTAACTTGGGCGGTTTGATGGACAAGCTCTGATAACATTACTGCAGGGGGGCTTACACCCCACCTGTTTGCCAAAGGATGTGTACCTACACCACAGCCAGCAAAATGTCTGTGGGTAAGCTGGAGGATCTATCTGCTCCCGTCAGGGTGGTAAACTCCAGCAGCTGGGTGCACATCAGTGGGCAGAAGCACATCTGGAGTCACTCCCTTCAGTTTCCTCAAGATTTCAAAACAAAGTGTTAGCATGGAGGTCCCAAAGCGTTTGGGAGATAGGGCTGTTAAGGAGCTGGAGTGAAAAAATTAAATAACCATCAAGGAACAGCCTTTCCTCTTGTATCAAGTGAAAATGTGTATAGTCAGCATTTTATAGAGGAGTGGCTTCAGTGCCCACAGAACAAAGAAACAAAGAACAGGACACTGGATCAGACAAGGATGGGAAGGAATAGTGGCTTCTCTTGATGGGCTTTTAACACATCTACTTCGACATAAGCCTTCCCATATGTTGTGTTAGGCTACAGCTAGCCACTGCAGGGACATGCTATTACCCTAAATGCTGACACATTGGCTGTGGTGACACGTAGAGTAGCACAGGACCACCAATCCACATTTTTTCTGCAACGGAAGTCACCATTCAAGTGTTGCATATCTTTCAGATCCTTTACAACAGAGCATGTCTTTTCCCCAGGGACAAAAATAAGACAGTTTCTAATATTTGCAAGTAGTTCGAGTATCTAAATTCTTTCCACTTGTCTGCTAAAATCCACTACAACTCCTTCTAACATGTTTCAAAGGGTAGCACTGGCTCCATTTTTCTCTGTAATAGTTGTCAGTTGCTTTCTCAGTAACAAAGCAAAGGAAAGCTGTTATATATCTGGCAGTGATAGCTGATGTACTTCCTTACAGACTAAAACAAACTTGTTGGAGTAATCTAAATTTTATAGTCAGAGAGTCAATATATTCCTTCATTTTCTTCCTTTCCTCCACTAAAATATGGTGACTTTCCCCTTTGATTTCAACAAATTTGCTTCAGCTATCAATTACCAGGGTGCATAGATCAGCAGGGACTGTGGGAAAACAGTGTGATGTAATCCTTCCATTTAGGAGCTAAGGAATAAGCCTAGCGTTTCTTGCCAAGACACACAGACAGGTCTCAACTATGTGATACAGAGCATCCCAGCTTAGAGAAAAAAAGGGTGCTAGGAGACTGACACACAGTAAAATTGCCTCTACTTGCAATCTTCAGTAGGTCTGAGATAAAATGGCATTGTGCTGAAAAAGCGGACACAAATGATCCATGCACACTCTGTGGGGAGAACAGAACATCCTGGATCTGTGGGATGCTGATTACATTATCCAAATTTTTTAGGGGATTCTGCAACATTTGTGGCTCACCATCAGTGAAGCAGTCCAGGCCAAATGTAATGTTGTCGATAGCAATGTCAGCTTGGGAATTCCAGCCCCAAGTTGCCAGGAGTTCCAGTTGAAACCTTTGCAATAAGACAGATGTTTTAGAGAACACCAACAAAGGAGTAAGGAGGGGGAAAACAAAACAAACAAACAAACAACCCCCCCTAAAAATACAATGTTCCCTCATCATGGAAAAAAGATCATCACTATTTGCAATTCTTCCTCCAGACAAGCCCAGCTGAGCAGCTGAAAGGGCTTGCTATATGTCTTAGATACACATCAACCCCTTGTAAGCACCACAACATTCATATAATTTCACATTTCATGGGGAACAAGAATGAGAGCCCTGCTTTCCCTGCTACCTGCACATACATGCAAGCAACTGTCCCCCACTAATTGTTATACACAAACAACCATCCATATTCAGTTACCAGAAACAGCCAGGGAATTAGGCTGGGGGGGGGGGAAATCTCCTCCTTTCCACTCCCAAAGAGATAGAGTAAAAACTGAACAGAATATCCAAATGTCTTGGGCCTGATCCTCAATGAGTGTAACTCAACAAGGTGACATGATTTTATCTCAGAAGGATAGGACATTTAAATTTCAGCCATAATTCCTTGAAGAGTTAGCTCTCTGGACTGCCTCTTTTTTCCACTGTTACCAGGTGTTGCTTATCTAGGAGTTCTGTCAGGTCCCATGTGCTTTGCCACCTTCTGACTTCACAAGGAAGAAAGAAAATGAGCTGAAGGATCTCATTCTAATGGATAGGACTGAATTGTTTTCATTACATTTCAGAAATAAACAGATGTCTGATGTCCAGTCCATTTAGAGCTTATTAAAAGCACATGGGCAGGACCTCTCTTGCTGTCTCTGGTAAAGCTCAGTGATGATTTACGAGAGATCAAGCACTGACCTGCATAACAGATTAATCATTCAATCCAGAAACACACTTGTCCCAAATTAGTGCCAATAAAGCATGTGTGTGCATTCCACCCACCAACCAAATGTTAGTTGATATCCACAGTTAGTTGCATAGCTGCATACAAATCTTTAGGGATAAACTGCTTTCACCCCAACTCAAGAATGACCCCTTGTGCTTAAATGAAAGCAACCACACCTTCAGTATCTGAGCACTCTGGGAGTAAGTGCAGCAAATGCAAATCAAGGATCTCTTGAACGACCTCTTAGCTGTGGTGTTAGTGGGGAAATTTGTCATTAGATCCCCTTCCTACAGAAACCCTCCTCTTCAATAGCAGGCTTACCAAGACCTTTGCATTTTCAAACCTTGTGTATAACTCCACTGACACATGACAATAACTCCCCAGCTGTTTGACGGAAGAGAGTCAGAGCACCCTGAGCCCAGAACCAGGGCACTTCTAGGACCCACAGGCATAGACACAGCAGCACAGCTTACCCCTTACTTAAGGCCCTCACATGGCATTATACCCTTGGTAAGGTCAATCTGCTGCATCTGGTCTGTGGAGACAGAGCAGATGAGGGTCCCTGGCACTGCATTACAAAGTAGGTTTCTGCTCCAGCTGAGTACAACGGGGACCTTGAAGAATGACCCTCCTCCTTCAGTGCATGAGAACTGACATTTCGTAACCTCTAGGCTCTGTATGCCTCCCCTTCCTCTTAACTTCAGAAAAAGGGGAGGAATTTGCCTTTTGAACTCAGTGCTGTGTTTGCCAGAGGGGTTTCCATTATTCCTGTCCATTGATCTCTTTCTGCTGACTCCAACAAATTACATTCTCCAGCTCTCTGATGTCTGGTCTTCTGTCTGTTTGGTTTTCTCCTGGTAGCATTTTTTTTCCTTGTGTGTGTGAACCAAGTAACTGAATTTGCCAGCCAATCACCAGAAGCAGTTTTCCAAGTAGATAGATGCCCAGCTGTCAGGCTGATCAGAAAACTGTCTTCCTTCTCTCCTAAGAAATAAATTCATTGGATGAAGGTCTTGCTAACCTCCCTAAATAGAGCCTTCATGTCCTCCTTGTTCTTTTTGCTAAGGTTTCTCTACTGCTGGCCCCATCAAGCAGTCCATGACCTGCTACAGCAACTTCCTGTGTTTCAGTTCATGTCTACTCTTCTCCCTGTGTGGTCTGTCCCCTTCCTACCCACTTTACTACTGCCTACCATACCCTTAAGGAACCAGGGGAAAGTATAGCCCTTGCTTGTAGCAAGAGAAGGACAGAAGTTTCCCGAAGATCTGGGATACAGAAAAACAACATGCCAGCTCAAAATCTGCACTAAAAATTACCCTAAGCACAGCATTGATAGAGCTTACATTACTGGGGAAAGCTGACAACACCCATAAATATGCAGAATAGTCATTCATGTAGTTTTATACCAAACCGTAGTAAAATTGTCCAGGAATGTTCATCACACACCTTTCTTTACAATTGTTTTCAACTTCACCAACATTAAAACAATTCAGGCTGAACTTTTCTATTTTGGGTGATTTAGTATGACTTTTCTAGCGGTCAAAACATTTTGTGAGTGTTGAGGATGAGACAATGCAGGGATTCATGACTCTGACCATGCTCAAAAATGCTGGTAACTTTTTAAACACTCTGTGTATTTGAGGTGGGATCTGAAATTTGTGAGGAAGAGAGTCACATGGCAGACATGAGCTTTTTTTTCCATGTGAATGAGAATCAATCAAAAATTTAAGAAAATATATTTGACATTTTTAAATCCCTGGCACTTCCAAGCCTGGTATTTTTTAATCCTTTAGTTTTGTCTTCCCTGGATATCTGAAAGTCTCAGGCTAAATGGTGCTTTCCATGCAGTGCTGTTATGAACTGTGTCAGGTCCTGCTTCAGCTGCATGAGGTAAGAACTGCCCTTCCAAATTAATGAATAAATATTTTCTGACCCAGCCTTTGTTTCTGCTGTTGGTCCTGGCGAAGTAGGAGAAAAAAAAGCTGCCTAAACTGAATCCAGAGTGAACAAGGTGTCATCCTGGAGAGAGGCTGGGAGCTCACTGGGAATTCTAGAGCAGAGAAGCTTGGACTTGGTGTGCAGGGAGTTTGGACCCAAGATCTACAGAGAGAATTAAATAGCCAATCAAACAGGAATACTGGGAATAAACCTTTACTGTAGGTCTGGGATCACTGAAATGAATGCATGCAAGAGATCGCTAGGAGAAGGGAAGTGCAGGGAAGGGATTCAGACTTAATAATGAAAAAACCAAACCAAAACAACACACAGAGATGGCATCTGCTGAAAGACAGATGGAAACAAGAAACAGGGAGGAGTTCAGAAAGGGAAATTACAACCAGAAGCATGAGACAGATAAAACAGGTTCCCAAAAGGGAGGTTGAAGCAGAAGAAAGAGACCAAGTATATGAAAACAAAGAAGAAAGGCACAAAATGCCCACAGAAGCAGGTAAGACAGGACAGAAGGAGTAGATCAAGGAAAGAACAAGACAAGAGGACTGGGATGGAACCCATGTCCTGGGAGCACAAAGATCAGGGTTTCCTCCCTTGGGGAAATAGCTGCAGCACCTTCTAGCAAAGTGTGTACTTGTTCTGTGTCTGTTACAGATCAGTGTAGCAAATGACAACCTATTATTTCTGTCAGGCACCTGGCTAGCACAGGTAGTACAGATTTGCCTTCTAGACTGAACAGTTCCATCCTTACTCACAGTGATTGTCGCTGTTGTGCTGCTCAGTTTTAAAATTGAAAATGTCATACAAAAAGGTTTCATGAAGTAAAACAAGATAGAACTATTTGAAAGAGACTGTCATAATAAACACATGCATGCATGACCTATCTACATCTTTCATTTTGCCTAAGTGCTCAACTTTTTCAAACATTGCAATATTTGAATATTTGTATATCAATTATTTTTCATGCCATGCTGGTTAGCGCTCCAAAAAAGCCTCTTGCTGTCCATTCCCTTCTGCCACATAAGATCCATTTTGCTTCAGAACTAAGAGCCAATATAGAAATTGGAGGCTTCAGGGAACAAGCATAAGGGACTGTATATCAGAGGAGGCAGAAGGTCTTAGATATCTCTGAAGAGCCCCTTGATCTCTGCTGCAGACAGGTTCACAGTAAAGTGCCCAGAGAAAAGAGCTATTCTGCAGTAATTCACTGGTCATACTTTACATATGCATAACTAAACAGATGCTAATCCACAGGACTTCAGACTGTGTCAGACAAGAATATTAAATACAGTGCTAGCAGGCAGACCCTAAAGGAATCACTCATGGCAAAGCTGTGTATGGTGAACACATGATAATACTAAGACCAAAGGTAATAATGAAATTAAACTAGAAAGAGGGTAGAACAACATTTTCTCTCTCTGTCTGAGTTTTACTGCTGCTTGGGTCTGAATAGCTATCACTTCCAGACCCAAATCCTCTCCTTTCACACAAAGATGCAGAGAATATTTGGAATCTTCTCACACTTTTTATCCCATGAATTTTGAGATATTATTTATTGTCAATGCTGGGTAGATATATTTCCATTTATAATATTCACTGTATAGACTTGGAGGGGTTTTTTATCTTAAGTTTCATGTGAAACAGCCCTTCCCCAGGAATATGCAAATAAAACCAGATTGGAGAACTTGAAAAAAAAAAAGTTTATGTTGTGCAAAATAACCAGCTATCAAGACCAGCTAAATGGCTTGAGTCTGAGTGACATTAGGTGAGGGAGGAAAAACACTTGAATAAAATTAGATTGCATTGAAATTCTTTAAATATTCAATATTTAACTTCATTTTAAAACCAATATCACACTGTATTTCCACATCTAAACCCATGAAAACTTTAGCGCAAGGCTCATTTGGGCAGCAGTCTTTTCCTGAAATCATTGCATCAGTAATGTGGCAACGAAGGATCTCCTGCTGCCTAAGCTGCACTGATACAGATCCTAAACTTGACAGCTGAATTGGCTACACTGTGGGATCAGCAACCATCTGACTCACGGGCGTGCTTTTTACTGTGGGAGTACAAAGTGCAGCCATACTAATGCAGCTGTTTCCCTACTGGGAGCACTTGGACACTGTGAGTACACTGGCTTGCTCAGATTGCTAAAAGGTTTTTGGTACAGATGATTGCTCTTCCAAAACCTAAGTGCTGTTTGAGGCTGCACAGAAGTGCAGCCACATGGTGTGGGCTTGTGTTGAGCTAAGCTGTGCATGTGCACAAAGATATGCACTTATGACAGAATACTTCCTGAGCAAGCAGAGTCACTTAAAAATGGGCCTGGAAGAAGGCAGGAATGAAAGTGGCACTTCACAACAAAGACAGTAACGATTTACTAAATCTATAGAGATAACCCTGACTGCTGACAGTTGAGCTCTTACCGGTTCTGAAGCACTGGCATTGGTAAGGTGATGAGAAACCAGTGGTCACTCCAGCTCCCTGCTCTTTCCCACATTGGCAAGGTGATTGAAGCTCCCTTTATCTCTTCCCTGAGAGAGAAGGACACTGTGCCATTGTAGCTACCAAAAACATGCACTGAGAACTGAATCTGTAACAAAGGAACAAGAGGAAAAGAATGGTAACCTTTGACAAAAGGGAAAGGTAGTCACTTCTCCCCTCCCTGGGAATTTGAGACAAGAAACCTCTGAGTCTGGGTCAAACTGTTTAATGACAGAGATTACTAAGCCCCCACTCACTGATTGTATTTGACTCAGCACCATTATTAGCACAGAATTCTCTCAGGGAAGACCCTAAATGACACTATTGTTGGGCAGCTGTTTTTCAACCACTGATGACAATATCCACAGTCTCTGTCACCATCTGGGTGAGAGGACTGGTTTCCTTGTTATTGCCTTCTCTGAGGGAAAAGCTGTCCTGCTCCAAATACCTTTGAAACAAGGACTGTCTTTAGAGGCAGGAAACCTCAGTCCATATACCTGCTCCAACTCATAGGCACCCCCTGCATTGTAGCACCCCTAAGACAAGCGAACAACAAAATCATGTGGCCAAAGAGTGTTTTGATGCAGGACTTGTTCTGTGGAGCAGGTGGAGCAACCACTTCCAGTTTGCAACAGAGCAAGAGAAAAGTGCCATTTCTACCACTGCTTTGAATGTTCAGCTGCCCTTTATGTTCCAGAGAGGTCCAGTACTGGCAGGAAAGGGAGCACACACACGTTCTGCAAAGAACAATCACAGAAATTCCTTGCTCCTGCAATGTGGGCTCAAATCCTTGCCAGTGGAGGGGAGAATGGATCCAGATCTCCTGTGACCTCTACACAACAACCAACAGCTACTGTGCTTCTCCTCTCCTGGTTTTGTGAACCTATCTCCAATCACATTTTATTTTGTTAGAAGTATCTAGCAAATTTTACCTGGATTTACAAATAAATATAAATGCCAAAGTTACATTTCTGGCACCTGCACTGTATTTATTTTCCCAGCTCTAATTAGGAGGCATCAAAGCTTTCTCTTTTTCCCCTAGCAAGACAGGACTCCAGCTGAAACTTGCAGCTTAATTTTCCTAAGTGTTATGGCTATAATATTACTTAATATTTTTAATTCCAGCATCTCAGAGCTGCAAGGCAAGTTACGTGATTTTATCAAGGCCACGTTGCATCAACATTTTGAAATTACTGAAGAATGTGATCAGAAGTTTATTACATTCATCTATTTCTGGAAAATCTAATGCCTCCTAACTTCACACTCCTGTTCTCAGTGAAACTATCAAGTTTATTAACTCCTGCAAAGGTATTGCAGAATTTATGAAGAGAAATCTCAGCAGCAGATATGCTGAAAGGCTCAGCGACGCATCCAGACAACTCTCTTTTCTACAAACCCTGGCTGCCCCATACAATTCAGCTGCTTGGCACCTCTCCAAAGAGTAACTTTACCTAACTGGTACAGTTTGGCTGGGGAGTTTTCCATAATGAGTAGCTCCTGCTTTCAACTTACTGGGGGTGCACCTCACATCTCCTTTCCAGTTCTCAACAAGCAGCCAGCTAGGCAGCTTAGGCAACTCTTCTGCTTTCCAGAGTTTTGTAGAGTGTGTGGAGGGACAGGAGAATGGACTGATTGCGCAAATAGTGCCTACAGTCTGATGATTTACTCCACAAAGGTGCTAAGACAGGGTGACATACCTGGTAGTCTTCAGTGGCAAGACTGGGTGGCAAGCTGGTACTATAAGCCTTAGCCACACCACTTGTCTGAGTGCTGTCTGCTCGCAGGTAGAGGAAGTGTCCTGTGAACACAAAAGTGAATCAGAAAAGACAAAATGATCTTTTGCTGTTTTGGGTAATCTCTTGAAATAATTTAACATCATTAATGTTACTGTAGATAAGTAAGCATATGTAGGTGTAAGCATGGCTTGAGAGCAAATCTGTAAGTGAGGCCATAATAAACACTCTGGTAGGTTTCAGCAGCACAAAAGTCAACATCGCAAACCTCTTCTTGGAAGGTGAGTGCATAAACCTCAGATACCACTCAAGATCTTCCCATACAGAAGCACACACCACTCACAATCCTAATTCCTACACCATTAGCATCAATGACTCTTGCTGAGACAAACACTGGGCTGGATGAGTTGATTTGCAATCTTTGTTTCCAAAGAGAGCTTAATACAAGCTCTTGAGAGACAAACAGGACAGTTGTATAGAAACCCTTCATTTTGGCAGGCAACTGTGAGGCAAGACTCATGTGCTATCACTTCTGACTTTTACTCTGAACAGGTGAGGGTCTGGCCTCCCTCGTTCTTATTTAGCAAGTTGACAGTTCTGCAGTTCTGGGAATTATTTGACTCTTTTTTTATTGTGGTATTTTATGGCACAGAATGTGTATGATCAGTTGGGATATTCTTATATGTGATGCTCTTCCTAACCCACTAGAGGAGTCTGTCAAAGGCCTTCAAAAGATTTCTTTTTTCAAGCTGCCTATTTCTGTTGGGCAATTTTTACCTAGTGATGCAGCAGTTATCGTATAACTGCTGAAGAACTCAGCAGCTGCCTAGCTCATAAGAGAAAGGAGGAGGGAAGAAGTATACACTACATGATTTTTTAAAGGTGAAAGAGAATCCTTGTCTCTGACAGTTTTATGTTAACTTTTCTGCAGAACATGTTTAATATAAAGTTTTGAGGCATGCTCAAAAGTTAATTTTAGCTACATTTGAAGTTGTTATAGATAATACTGATGCTGAGGTTCATTTGGCAACGATGCCAAAATTTTAAAACCAATTTAAATAAACCTAAATTCAAGGCTGTTGTGTACATGCATACACAGAGAGTGGGAGAGAGAACTAAGAGGAACCTACCACCAGTGGCTTGCAAAGTAGACCCTACAAATAAGTCATCTTGAATTACTTCAGAAAAGCCCCGAATAGACCAAGGAGATACTGCAGTTTCATTCAGTGTCCAGCCACATGGACCTTCTTCGAAAGAGCAGTGTGAACCCTCTGGGAGACGGTCTACAATCGAAAACAAGGAAGAGTAGGAAAATAGGAGAAACTTGATTATGGAAGAACACAAACAGTAACAAAAATGAAAATCCATTGTAGTTGTCCAAGTTACCCCACCTATGCTACACTGTCAAAATAGGTCTCATTTGTTTATTTCCAGAGTCACCATTAGAAAGCCAACACTTGGCTTCTGGAAATACTTGAGACTTCCTTGTGCTGTTCTACTCTAAACACTGTGCAAAACTGCAGCCCCTGTAATCTAAGGAATGGCAAATCACTGCCACATGTTTGTAAAGGTCTTGCTGCATACAAAATTGCAGGCATCACAAAGCTTTGTGTCCTCATAAAGGAAGGCAAATCGGATTATTTTAGATTTCCACCACTGTACTTGGAACAAAGCTAAACATTGCCTCTCAGCACCACATATACTGTTAGGGGATTTCTCTGTCCTGATGTGCAAGAACTCTGAACTGGGATCTTGGAAGGACAGATTTATGATGCTGTTGGTCACTGACAGTGGAAAGATGATTAGCATCATTCCTTGAAGGGAAGGTTTAGATCATAAGTCCAGAAGGAAATTATCACCCAGCTGCAGACATGTAAATGAGGTTTTGACTTTCTCTGAAGTAGCAGTAACTGTGAAAGGAAGGTCATTGACCTCCTTACTGCAATACTTACGAAACAAAATCAATTTTAAAAAAATCCGGTTTATTCTATACAGGGTGTATTTTCAAAGAGAATCTTGGTATCCACTTAACGTAAATGGGCCAAATTAATTCAGGAGGTAAAATACTGAATTAATCTAAAGATGGAACCAATTTAACGCATTTTTTATTCTTAATTATTTCTTCTAATGGGATGAACGTTCCCATGAAGTGTCATGCCACATACTCACCACACCTCACTCCTTCCTCCTCTTTGGTAGGGCAATCACTGATGAATTCACAGATCTGTAGGTGGCTGACACAGCCTCCATGAATGCAGGGGAAGGTGGAGCCTTTGTCATATATAAAAAGACCTTGGTTTTCTTTATCTAATGGAAAAAAAAAAAGAAAGAGAACAAAGCCCAGAGATTTATTGACAGAATGTGTATGACCCTTCATGTGTATCAATCTTCACACATAGGACCTTGTCCTTTGTATGATAAATGATGTTCACCTCTGCTTTCTTTGTGTAGTTTTCTATCCAGCATGAGATTCCCGGACCAAATTTATTGCTCTTTTCTTTCTCATGTGCTTCTTCTGCTGTGTTTGTAGATTTTTTTTTTTTTTTTTAAATGAACAGCCTTGCAGTTTTCGACCGTGACGTGCTCCTCAGTTCTGCACACACAACTGTGCACCTGCCAGGCAGCTGTGACATGCTGCATGGCTCTCTGCTGCTGGAGGCAGGGGCACCCATTTATCTCCAGCCCTGACAGACACATCGCTATGCCCTGTTGAGGCTCAGGTTTAACAGCACTTCAGCTGCTGACTCATTTCTGTGCCAGCTTCCAGCTGTGGCATCCAGCCCATGAAGTAGCTGCTTCCCCAGCAAGTGGGCCCACTGTACACAAACTTTACTCATGCACACTAACTAGTCTAGTCAGTTATAGTCCGGGAGCATTTGACTGATTGCACAGGTACCCATCAGCCAGGCTGAACACGATTTTTAAGTCTGATATCTCCCAAAAGCACGACTCTTAATGCAGCCAGCCTGTCCTGTGGATGCATATGTGCACAGGCCTGTTATGGACCTGCTGCCCTTTAGCAGAGCTCTGCACAGAAGTTCCATTGGGGTTATTACTACTCTGGAAAAAAAGCAAAATTAGTGAACCAATTGCAGGAGAAAGAGAAAAGAACACCTCTGCATCAATCCAGGTACAGAATCTGAACCAGTATTTTTTCATGACACTGTGTTGTGCCAGATACATGCACCAGGTTATATAGAGACTGAGAGCACAGTGCTTCAGGCTGTTTGTATCTCCTCAGAACTCTAGGACTGTCAAAAAAATATTACATTAAAAATATAGCATCAGTTTAATTAAAAGAATAATGACTACAATTAAATCTCTAATATGATCAAAACCATACTCATGATAGTGTTTTCTTTTTACATTACATTCCAAGTTATTTCTACAGAGTCTGCAAAATGGAAGCAATAACATTATATTAATTCATAAACTTCAGGAAATGGAGATGATTATGTCCCCAACCTGAAGGCTGCCTGTGCTGACAGACTCTTGCACTTCTAAGAAGCCTCAGTGACATTAGCAAGGTTCTGCATAGCCACTGAGGATCATTTGCACAACATTCAGAACAAAACTGTAAGCTCCAGGTAAAACTGACATCTTAGCTGAGCACTCAGTACTTTAGAGGAAATAATTACATTCCAATTATTTTCATTTTAGATAAAAATTCTCAGCCTGGCAGTAGCAAATAGACCCCACCAGGGGCAGATAAATATTTCTTTTCTTCATAGGTTTGTTAGATAAAGCCCAAGAACACAAAAGGCTTTGGTTACACAGGGCAGTCTTTTGTCCTCGATTATTTAAGAGAGAAAAATACTAAATGCTAAAATAATCTAGGTAAAGACTTTTTCATCCTTGTTGTTGGATTCAGCATAAGTCCAGTTGTTTTTGCTTTTTTCCCATATGAAGATCAAGCAAAGCAAAGCTGAAAAGCAGAGAGGATCATTTAAATCAGTTCTGTAATTCTGAGTTATTCATCTTTCATTTAAATCCTATCCAACTATCCCTCATCACACTCATCCATTTTGGTGAGGATGTATTTGATTATTCCAAACCTGTCTGTATTGCAGCATACCATGAAAGCAGTTCCTGAGTTGCAAGGAGCCCACTGCCACTACTCCAACCTCCTGTGCTCCACAGTTTGAATACACCAGGGTGATTGTGAAAGGTCTTTCTATTCGTCCAATCTGGGCCACCAGGTATTTCCATTTCATCCTAGAGGACAGCAGAATGTTAGGAGACATACACACAGCACACTGGAATCCATGGAGTCTTTAGCATAAAGATTCTGCATTGTACCAAAGAGAGGTAATAGTATCTGCATGGGAAATGGATCAATGGATGTAAATAGTAAGATAACAAATGGGTGTTAATATAAAAGAGATGATGTTCAGCCTAGCAAGCTCATGTTAGGTTATCTTTGCTGCAGAGCTTATTGCTAATGGTGACTAGATCCAACCATTCCCAATGATTCTTAAATTGGACTTAAATTATCCCCAATTTTGGACATGCCACACCCCAATATGTGCTTTCCATACACATGGTTGTGTTCTGTTTGCTCTTGAAAGTACAGATCAACCAACAAGCTGCACAAGTCTCTGGATCTCCTCAAGCCAACGCTGACATTGTGTGTTCTGGAAGTAAATGTCTGGCCCTCCCTGAATGTTTCTTGGTTGTGTCAACAATGAAAACCTTTATCTGTGTGTTATCTATCTCATTTTCCACCTTAGCAAACTACAGTGCACCCACAAAGCAAGGGATAGAAGAGAAGTGCTGTTCCAGGAAATGCAGATTACTCATGCCACTTACATTTCACTGCACAGCAAATGCCATAATCTCCAGACTGCAAGGGTTTCTCAATTGTGCAGCATTCATGGCAGTTTGGAGAAAGACAAATGGTCCTATGCACTCTAATTTTAAAGATGGTTGTCAGATATCAAAAGCTTGAGAGATACCAAAAGGGAATCTTCAAAGTACCTCATTCAAATTAAGTCTGGTGGAAGTCAAGGTACCCAAGTGTCGTTTAAAAAATACAGCAGAATTCTTAAAAATACTCTTACTTTATTTTTGTCTCCAAAAACTGTTCTTGTATGTTATGTAAACAAGACAGAAAAATACAGTTAAATCTATGTGCTATTATTTTGTAAATTGATTGGAGCCATGATAGTGACAAAAGAATCCTTGCTCTAAGCCCTTTTCTGAGAAAGTATCAGACAGAGATAGTTTTACCCACATTCTACACACTGCTGATGTTACTGGGGCCACTCTGAACACGTGACCTAAGTCAGTGCCAATGGAATAATAAGAAGGCCAGGTCACATTGTTAAGAGATGTCAATCATCTCTGCTCCCAGTATTACTTTTTTGCTTAGGAAACGCCTTCAGCTGCCATGAAGTGGTCATGTAGCCCTTGTCCTGCACCAGAAACACCAAGAAGGCAACACCCAGATTACAAACACATCTCTTCTGGGCTCAATATGAAAATTACAGACCACCTTATCAGCAACTTGCAAAAAATCCAAAGCAACACTAATTTTTTATCACCCTCTCTTGCATTCTTCCCTTCACAAACCAATTATATACCTTTGGATATTTTTTTACTATCCCTTCTATGGCATCCACCCACCTTTCACTTTCACAATTGTACATATGCATGAATACCCACAGATAACCTGAACTCATATGAAATTGATCTCTTCTTATCAAGAAGACCCTATTTCTTCTATTTCCTGTTCCATCATAATATATTCAGTAGTTCATTATAATTTAATTCATCTTCAGAAATGTGCAGCCCTGAATCCCAGCAGCACCATCTCTACTTCCCAACAAAGGAGAACAGCTGCTTTGCTTTCATTTTGTATTACAGTGCAGCTTCAGGAACATCCATCACCTATAAATATATCTCATAAATATTCTTATAAATATATTCCCCCTGCCACACTGTGGGACAACATCCAAGACCATCCAGCACTAACCGAGAACTGAGTCACTTCTGCTACATAACACAGCTTTTTTCATCACTCCATTGCATCCTGTTGACCACAAGAACAAATGGGCCATAATCAAATTGGTTCAATGAGCCAATAAGGGTAAGGACAATCTTTAAATCTTTTGTATTTACTTATTAGGCATACTAGATCTGCCAAGCACTGAGGCATAGTTCTAGTACCTCTATCAAGTTACAACCCACCCTCCAGCTGAGACATCATGGTATTGCCAGTATTAATACACCACTGAGTGCAGGAACCTGTGGCACACAGCCTCTCATTCACAGTCAGTGGTACATTTAGTAGTAGCAACTAAGGAGCCCCACAGCTGAAAACAATGACTAGTTCAGCTGCTGCACCTTAATCCTATATGCTTTGTCAGCCAGACACTTTGGAGCTTGCTGGTTATAGACTGGTATATCAAAATAAAACTACTGGTCATCTAAGTCAATAAACCAAGTTCTGAAGTGCCATGAGTTAGGAAGACACACTGTCCATTCTGCCATCTCTGCTGGGAGAGCTGTGGTATCTGGTAGAAGAACAAGGCCACCATCTAAAGACACTACTTCTGTGAATTGGCAGCTCTTCTGAGTCAGAGCACTAAGGTCCCACAAAACATCCTAGTTCTGCACTGAAATATCTCTACTGACATTTTCTCCATTTATAACACTGTAGAAAAAGCTGTCTAGCATCCAAAGACTGCAAAAATGACAAGCAGCTTTGCATCACACAGAGTGCTTTTGTGTATGAAGTCTCTTAATCATCAAGGTATTCCCCTTCATAGAAAGCCTCACCCCCTAGATCCAACTGCAGTAAGATTTCTAATGCTCTAAATAATTACACCTCCTTTGCTTGGTCCCACCATTGAAATGGAGGCTAGTCAGAGCCAATGTAATTTTCTTAATGGAATCAGGAATGAAGCCCATTGTTGATCCAGCAGAAGATGAATCATTGCAGCAGGCTTCCAGATAAGCCAAGCTTGGCAATAACTTTACTATTGATTTTACGTCAAACCAGATCTCAAGTATTGAGGCAATATTACTCTTCTTCTAAAAAGAGATGTTAAAATTGATCTGTATGCATGGAACAACTATCAGGGTCTGACATAATTTTGAGAAATTTGCATGGATGGAAAGTTTGAAGTTGCAAGCCATCTAATGCTTAAGGCAAGAGAATTCAAGATTCACCTTGCAAATATCTAATTTCAAATTTTCATTTGTAGTGTTCACTTTGGGTTTTCACTAGCCTCTCAGCCTTCTCTGCTGAACAGATGTTTTCCACCCTCTTCTTACCAATCCTTTCTATGATGTCATTTTTCATATCCAACAAAGGTAACTGATGATTAATTTTAAGAAAGATTTAATGTAAAGAATAACCGTTTCTTCATTAGGACTGAAAAATTAAACAAAGCAGAACATGAAAGCTGAAACATTTTCTAAATTAGGGGGACCCACTGCATGGGTTATTGCACAAAGCTGCATATGCTAGGTGCTTCTAGACTCAATCAGTGAACATGAAAATTAGAAGTTTTGCATCACTTTTATACACACAGGAAGCTGTTGTCTGCAAGTCCTCACAAACATCCAGTGCTGACCACTGGACTTAAAAGGAAACAGAGCAAAATACATGCCTCTCCCTCCAGCCTTCACCAAAATGTTAGAGGGTTATTCTTTGACACAATGTATCTTTGGGTGCAAGTTCAAGAGAGGCAAAAGAGGCTCTAACTAAATCATGCTCCCATATTAGTGTTCAAAAATCATAGTCTTATACAGCAGCTGGACAGCCTCACCCTTTGTAGATACATTTTTTTTAATTGAAATGGCTCTGCTCATTGTTGTCAGCAAGCATTTAGATATTTTCTGAGAACACTTACCAGGCTTCTCCCTTGTCATCTGTACAGTAGAAGTTAAATAACTTTAGTGGATGAAAACAACCACATTAGTAGAGTATAAGTGTCAAAGATGGCAAGTTACTACAAGTGTCTCAGAAGATGGTGGAGTATTTTATCACCACCACTCCTCCAAGAAAAAGGGGGGAAGACACAAAAAACTAAGCAATAAACAGTTTTGTGAGGTTGGCTACCTGAAAACCCATGTGTGCACATGGCAATGAACTTTTTGCTTTCTGATCTACCAAGAGTACTGTGGCCATTTTAGAATGAAAATAGAACAAAATCAGCTTGGCTTATTGACTGCAGAAAGGGAAAATATTATCCCTGCCCCAAATGATGCATTTTAATTGTCACTGAAGTGTGAGTACTTAGAGTTGAGAGAAACTAGCTTCTTACTGAAAAAGTTTTAGTTGAGAACACTAAAATAATTGTGGTCCACAACAAACACAAGCATGTGAAACCACTCAAAACCACAAAGGACTCAAGAATTTTCAACTGTGGCTGATTCTGGGTCTGTGTCATAAAGATGAAAAGGTGGGATAAGCAAAATAGTGAAAACATTTTTTAAAAAAAATTTAAAAAAAAAGGTGAAAAATATATTAGATGTGACCTGAATAAGCATCATAACCATAACCCTGAGAAAGTGAAGACAGTTTTTTGAGTTAAGTGCCAGACAAAGAAGGCTTGGCCTTGCAAGCAAGGCTATGGGCTCCTGATGTTTGAGCTTTACTGACATAATGAGAAATAGAATTTTATATCTTTTTTGTAATACATAGAATTTCAAACACCTCACTCCCTCAGCAGTTCTCCTTTTAACGGTAATAACTCAGAATACACATGATCTATAGGTGTGGTATATAACAGTAAACACTGTCACTTTGTGACTTTGCCCGACGTGTTCAGAGAACGTGGTGCTGAAAGTCCATCTGTTTCTTTGTTCTTTCACTAAGGCTTATGTGTGACAAAATAGTGGCAGCTTCAATACTACCAATTTAATGATAAATCCTACTAGTTGGTGAGGTGAACAGGACAGAAGCTTTCTCTTACACATGACATATATATAAGCTTTTGGGAGCTATGTAGCTGATGGATCCTGAAGGAGAAAGCACCATCTGTAGAAAATGTCTAGGTCCAGAAAGAGGACAGTTCACTGAAGTAGTCTGGCGCAGCTGGAGTTTATGATGAGGTATAGCTTGGTCATGGAATTGAGAGGTGACAAAAAGGGCCGAAGCATGATTTCCTGGAGTGTCTGATTATCCAAAAAAAGTGACACCTAGCCTTTTTCCTATGTCCAAGTTTCTACTGTGACCTGAACACAATCCCTTGGTAGTAATTTTCTCTGGTTACACTATGAACCACACATAGGCACCTATCTCAAGGTCGCTGCATCATTGTCCTCCTTGTTCTGCTCTAAATTGTGCATCAGTGTTTGGTTAACACAGAAAAGCTTGTAGAACTCCTCCTCCCTGTGGAAAGTCCCTGTAAAGTGGGAGCACTTCAGGGTGGTCTCTCCTTAACAACCAATGTTGTTAAAATCTTAATCATGGAGAGAATGTTCATTTCAGGCTACCTGCCTAGCAAGAAGCGGGTCAATCACTGTGTTAGAAATAAATTCTGTTCTGCCTGCATGGTCAGGTTTTTTTAATTGTACTGAGATTTTAATGTTTCCCTGTAATGAGGGGGAAAAGGCCAAGGGTATTTGACCAACATGGTTCCTAACTTTGTTTTATCTCTTTTGTATCCCTCCTTTCTATCTTGATTTCAAACAGCAGTTGATCACCTCCCTTGTTTAAAATCTTAAGAGTAAACTCTCTGAGCTTACCAGTGCTTCATTTCACTAAGAAAAAGTAATACCAGTGTCTATGCCAACTTCCAGTAAAGCTAACTTCATTCTAATAAATCTAAATGCCATCACTTTTAGAGAGATGATAATCTTGACTTCATATAGAATTGTTTTGCAGTGCTCAAAGAAGCTGCTAAACAACACCCATGATCCATTCCAGAGATGCTGCAGTGATTATCAGCAAAACCTGGTCTGACCGGTAAGGTGCAGAAAAAGGGTACTTTATGAGTTTACATAGGGGAATGGAGTCACAGCTGCAGAGGCCTGTCAAATGTACAAAAAGCAGCAAAGGCAGCTTTGAGTAGGTAAAAAAGGATATTAGAAACTAATCCCAGAAAATGCAACAGATTCCCAGTGAAATTGGCAAGAAGATGGGGAAGGAACAGCAAGGAACGAACTGAGCAACAGCTAAAAATCAGAGAGAAAGAGAGAGAAAGATCTGAAAGAAGGAAAAATAAGTTTTTTTAGTCAAACTCTGCTATCTTTGGCTGACTGGGAGTCTTGGCTACAGATCTCCATGGCAGCCTGGGGAGTGCCAAAGAATTCAAAGAAAACAAGAACTGGGATCTATTGCTTAAGTTCTCCATGGGAGTCAGTCAGGTGATGGAAATAAAAAACTCTGTTACGTGTCTGACCCAGGCTCTTATAAGTCGGATTGCAGCAAAGGAAAAATAAGCACATGGAAGATGGCAAAATTAGATGACACGTGGACGTTTCTCTTTCTTTTTCCTGTTGTGATTTGTTCCCTTTACCCATTTCACTTCCTTACTGCATTCTGCTACACACAGGAATGAAAAAGTAAAACACTGACAAGAGCAAAGGGAATACAGGACAAGATCTGGGGTTGTTACACCTTCTTTTGTTTTCCTTTACCTCTTCTTACCTCTAGCCTCAGTTTTTTCCCTCCCTGAACTTTACAAATGGAGCAGAAGTGGATGCTCTTGAACCTACTAGAAAGGAGGAAATTACTAAAGAGGTAAAATTAACCCCACCTCAAAATGAGAGCTGTGACCCTTGTAGCAATGATAGGACCCACTGAATCCATAGAGATATCAGTCATGTTACCAAGGCAGATTTTGGACTGAATGCATTTTACAGCTGCAGTCCTTGAACTGGTGAAAGCATTAATCACTCTTCACTCTTCTAAATGTGAGGGAAGAAGAGTGAGATCTAAGCTAGTGTGTTTTTTGCAAAGGGGACACACAAAACCTGTGTCTTTTACAGGCATCCTGTCAGGAGGCTGCATGCTTCAGTCCTGACAGTTAGTTATACCTTTATTTTCTGCTGTAATAGCAACAATGACTTTAAGAAGGCAAAAGACACTGATAAACAGCAGCCTGGAGGAACTCCACTCTACCTTGCAATTCAAAGGCTCAACAGTTGAAAATTGATTGTCTTACCCAGCATTCTCCTCATGGCCAACTCTCAGAGAAATTATTGTATTTTTGTTTGTCTCCACATATCTGATTTCAACTGTGAATCTCTGGAGGAGAGTGACAGCATCCTGAGAACATATGGCCAGTTCCAGCAAGCAAGAATCCAAGCTCCCAGGCAGGATAGGGCTTTGCAGGCTGAACTCACATCTATCTGGGAGTCTACTGGTGTTCAGGAGGAAAATGTCCCCTGTGAAGAGAAAAAACCCACAACAAAACAAGAGACACACAGCATGGATGGAAGAGAGATAATAAAAGGAAAATGGATAAGGAGTTTGAAGAAAGGAGTCATGAGAATAAAGAAATAACTATGTGCAAAACAAACAAAAACAAAGATAATCAAGTAAAAATTAAGGGTCTAAGTAAGGAAATTATAGAAGAAATGAGAACAGAAGGAACCAAAAAAAGGATGAAGACATGTCCAACAAAACAAAAGCCCGAGACCTTGCCAGTCAGACAGCAGGCATGTGGAGCCAGTTATGGCTTGTATAGGATTTAGTTTCCTAAGAAAAATCCAGTCTCTGTAAGTAAAAGTAGCTTATCCCAAAATGGGGAGATAGGAAATGAGTATATAAAGGGGCCAGCTGTTTAGAGTACATCCATACATGACCGAGGCAGCACACATGCATTACTTGGCTCTTACTGACTCTCAGGTGCTGACTGTGCCTTTGGGAGCTCTGCACCAGAACCAGCTCATGGTGGTACTTTTAGTGACATGGGCCTGAAGCCTCAGCCTGCTGACTCCTGCTGCTGCCACCCACAGCTGCAGCCGGAGCTGGACAAAGGAAGGTGTCCATTCGAGGGGAACTGCAGCTCTGCCTACCTTCAACATCTCCTTGGGAGGAACTGTTTTCCAGAAGCATCTGCTGCCTCTCCTGGGACACCAGGACTCCAATGGAAGATAACACCCAGTCTGGTTTGCCAAAACTGTCTGTGGAAGTCACCCATGAACAGCTTGAGCCGATGATACAAGAGACTTCTGTTGTGAGAAACCAAAGGTTTCAGTGAGGCCTATCCCAGCTCAGGGAGCAGAGGTAACAGGGGCACGTGAGTGATTAGATGTGCAGCGTATGGTGGCTATATCTCCCAAAAAATGGAAGAACTGAAGAGAAAAAAGAAATTTTGTCCTGGTCAATAACAACAGAATCTCTCCCAGAGCAGATCAAGGAACATGTAAGAATGAAAACTAACCTGCAAATTCTTGGCAGATGTAAGTCAGATTCCTCCCACTGGTATCAACAGTGAATTTGTATCAGTGGAAAGTCTAGGCCATGAGTACTCAAAGTCACAAATGAGAATAATACCAATAATATCAACAAGGATATTGAAACTGTATGGATTTAGCATTTTGGCAGAGAGAAAGAACTGATAATCTAAAGGTCAATCCTCTCTTAGCAGTAGAAAGAGCCTGACAGGGTCTCAAGCCAAATAGGTGAGCAATGCAAGCTTAACATGATTTTTTTTTATTTATCTTTTTTAAACAGTTTTGCTTTCCTCTAGCAGGATGGATAAGAATACCTTCTTAACAAACTCCAGAGTCTGCTTGAAGCATTAAAAACTCTAGATCATCTTGGCCAGAATTTTTCATAATCAGCATATTATAAACCAGACAAGAATTCACTGTTGTCTCATCAATCTAATATAAACTCCCTGAAGGGATGTTAGCTGCACAAAGCTCTCCCACACAGAGTGGAGCTGAATAGAGCTGATATTAATTTGCATTATATTTATTTTCAGTAGTAATAATAATATTACAGTAATAACTGGAATGTCCCCAGGCCAAATGAGAAATAATGAGACTAAACATTCATGTTTAGGATCCTGATGTTCAGAGGGTATTCAAACCTTGCAACCATGAATGACACAAAGTTATCCCTTTGGTAGCCCTGTTCCTGTGGAGAACAGGTAGGTAGGAAGGACAGAATTAAGGTCAGGGATATAATAAGGAAGTGTAGCTGCACAGGTGGAGCAAAAATGGAAACATAAGAGCCTCCAGAAGTTTGCCGATACTTCAACTAAACTTTCAGATATAATAAGGAAGTGTAGCTGCACAGGTGGAGCAAAAATAGAAACATAAGAGCCTCCAGAAGTTTGCCGATACTTCAACTAAACTTTCAGAAAAAAGAAGAAATGGAAGCATCTTTTGAATGCAACAGCAAAAACGAACAAATTTTCTCCTAATTACTGAAGCTAATTCTAAGTTCACTTTTATAAAACAACTTTCAGTGTGCCGGGGTAAGAGAAACACGGATGTTACAGAGTTGCACATAACTGTGGTTTGGCGCAGGCTGTGGTCTCCCACCCAAACACTTCTCCTCCTCCATTCCTTTGGACACTCCCCAACTCTTTCTGGCCTGCTCATACTGGAGTTTGCTGCCTCTCTAAAACTGACACCTGGGCCAACCATCCAAATATCTTCTTAGCCCAATTCATCAAATGCATACAGCATAGGAAGGGTCTGGGCAGTGTCCAGCCCATCATTTTCACATGGAAGCCACAAGCAGATGAACTGGCAAATTGTGTATATGTGTGTGTGTATACAATGCCAGATTCCAGCAGCACACAGGAACGAGGTCAACAGCCATTCTCCTCGCTCTGATGGATCTAGGAAAAAATGTCTGTGCACAGCTCCAGGCTATAGTTTGATGATCCAGTTAAACAGCTTTAGGGATCTCAATAGCTCAGAAACTCCACGGCTGTGTGAAACAAAGCAGAGTCCTGATGCAGACCCTCTGTGCTGTTTCAAATTTATTGAAGTTTGACAGGTTAACTAAGTATCCACAGACTTATTGTCAGTAGAAGTAATATTTTTATCAGATAATTTTTTTAGTTGGTCATAAAACCCAGAAAGCAATTTCTCTTACAACAGCATAACAGTGAAAGAGAAAAGTGAAAGCTTAGGAAAGAAGAAATTCCTTTTCCAAATAGACGGTTGCTTGAAACTCTTGTTTATGACAAAATCATTTCATCAAACCTTACTAATACCTCAGCTTGCAGTGACAAGGACTGTACCAATGCAGACTTAATCCTTTGAGTGTGTCTCATGTGACAAGGTGGTTCACAACTGAGATAGGTGAGCACAACTTTCCCCTTGAAAAGCACCTAATTCCCAACTCTCTGGGCTTTATAAGGCCTGTCCACCACAACCTGAGGCTGAAGAAATTGTATTGTGATGGATCAACAATAAGCTGGTTTTTAGCACAAACCACAGAGTAAAAAAACTGGGTACACTCGTGGGCACCGTGAAAGAGAGCACTGAAAGCTGAAACCTCTAACTCCACTATGTACCACCTTACACATGTTTCATATCCAGCTTTGCTCATGAACCTGGAGAACCTCAAGTACAAGTCAGCAAAAAGGAAAAACGTGACAAATTAAAAGAAAGAAAAGGTATAAGAGAGAAATATAGCTGTATTACTACAATCAGCAAAGGACATATTTTAAGATATGACAAAAATGCTCTGAAGATTAGATCGAAAAAAGCTCGTGGACAGTCCAGGGTATGTCAGAAAGGACTTCAAAGAATTAGATACCATCTGCAAGATGTTACTATAAGGAACATTCCTCTAGGTCACCTTGCCACTTCCTGGGAGGAACGTGTGGCTTTTCTAATCCCCAGAGGTCTTTCTTTATTGTTTAGCATCTTCATTAACAACCTGAACAAGGAGACAGAGTGCACTCGCAGCAAGTTCACAGAGGTTACAGAAAGAAAAGAGCAGCTGACACATATAGGGCTGTGCTGCCATGCAGAGCGGCCTCAACAGGCTGGGGATTGGGCTGAAGGAAATCCCAATCCTTGAAGGAATAGCTAAATCCTGCACCTCGGGAGGCATAACCCCATAGACCAGTTTGTGCTGGGGGCTGACTGGCTGGAAAGCAGCTGAAGGGAAGGACTTGGGAGAGTGGTGAACAGCTAGCTCCCTGTGAGCAAGCCCTGCACCCTTACAACAAAGGCAGCCAACAGCTTTCTGGGCTGCGTTAGGAAGAGCACTGCCAGCAGACCAAGAGAGGTGATCCTTCCTCTCTACTCAGCACTGGTGAGACTACATCTGGAGTGCTGTGCCCAGCTCTGGGCTCCTTAATACAAGAGACACACAGACTTAGAGGAACAAGTCCAGCACAAGTCCACAAAGATGACTGAGGGACTGGAACATCTTTCACAAGAGGAGAGGCTGACACAGCTGGGGCTGACCAGTCTGTAGAAAAGTACGGTATGGAGGATTTTATCAATGTGTGCAAACACATGGATGAGAGGGAATGAAGAGGAAGCTGCACATTCTCAGTAGTGCCCACTGACAGGACAAGAGGCAGCGAACACAAGTTAAAAATCCTCACAGCTCACTTGGTTTTCACAATGCTGTGAAAATAAAACTCCATTTGGAAAAAAATTTCATTCAATATCAAAGAAGATAGTTTGTTCTAGAGGGGTGGGAAAGCAGCTCCACTAATTAGCTTTTATGTCAAGAACTCCCAACCCCAAATCTGGTGGATTTCAGTGTGCTGATGATTTTATTTTTCTTTCCTTTTTCTTTCTTTTCCCTTTTCCTGCTGTGTTGGGTTTTGGGTTTTTTTGGCTTATTGAGCGGGAAGGGAGTTATGTTTCTTTTGTGGAGGGCTGTTTGGGGTTCTTTATGGTTTGGTTTGCTTGCTTTGTTTGGGTGTTTTGGTTTTGGGGTTTTTTTGTTGTTTGTTTTGGTTTTTGTTTTTGTTTGTTGGGTTTTGTTTGTTTGTTTATTTGTTTTTGTTTCATACAGAAATAAGGAATTGCCTTAAGTTTACAGCGGCCTTTCTGAGTCATTGCTCTAGTTCCAGTCAGAAATACAGTGTCATAACTTTCTGGGGAGAGGTGCTTGTGACTGCCAGCATCTATCTTACACCTAGATTCTGAAGGAGAGATAAGGAGGATGTAAGGAAGAGGACTTGTGGTACCTGGTTTAGAAGGCTGATGCAATGAAACCATCCTATTTTTTATCAGGGAGAGCTTCTGAGTTGGATTTGATGCAGAAGAGTTTTCTTCATGTGATCCAGAACAGCAGACAGCAGCTATACCAAAATAAAAAGAAGAGGGATGTGTTTGATGTTGCCATACAAAACTATGCTCCCATATAATAAAGCATGAGCATATATATGACAAAGCCCTGCTATATTACTCTCACCTTCATTGCAATGCATCAGTGCAGTACCATCCTGATGTCTCTGGAACAATTCATACCAACAGCAGCTATTTTATTTATTTAACCTGTGCATGTGAAAACACACAAGTCCCAAACTAAGCATGCAGTAGTTTGTATCTAAGATTATCGCTGGCCTTTTCTAGAAATTGTGAAAAAGTTGGCAAAAACAAATGTATTTGTTTTCAAAAGGTGTTCACAGGCAGCAAGATGCAAAATGAATTGCTTTCAAACCTTGGCCATTTGGGTTATGAGTTCAGCAATATAAAAATGTCAAATCATGTCAGAGGAGACAGAAATCTTATTCACATGAATTGCAGTTCATACAGGGATGTACAGACGCACCATTGATAACATCTAAGATATTCTCAGCAGAACTAATTTGAACAATAATATTATGAGAACTTGCATCAGTATCTATAAAAAGGAAAACCCCCCAAACATGAGCATATGTTCACATGTTTCCCTCACTATTGCATATAGTTTTTCAGCAATATCTGGTCTGATTTTAAACTGCTATAACAATTTTCATTTTAGTATAGATGACAATGCATCACACAGTGAGTAAAATGCTGTGAAATGTTTCATAGCATGAAAATGCTGCATCCTTCCATCTTTCATTATGTTACTAAAGACAGTCATTCAAGGGGTTCCAAGGAAGGGTAATTTTAGAACAGAACAGCATTATGCTGCAGCAGACACATGCTGTACTGATGACAGATTTGGGGTCTCCACAGACCAATTGTCAAACACCAGATTTTTTCCTGCCTCTGCTTCCAAATATGTAGGGACATTAATGTTGGAAATGTTGATTCTGAACTGCATATAAGACACAGGCCCTGCCTTGATAAGCAAGATGTCTTCAATAACAGGATGAAATCCTCAAAAAGACTGGGAATTATGTGGCCAAAGTTTAGCCAGTCTTATGAAAGTGTTGCCTTTTGAAAAATCCATGCTAATAAACAATCATATATCGCAAACAAATCTATTTCACTATATTAAAAGAAATTCTGTTATGGAAAGGGCTTTTGACAACTAGAGTCTGCTCCTCCCAGCTTATGTTCTCTGTCTTTTGAGATGTTGCTCAGTTCTCTATCTCCCAGTCTTTGCTAAGCACTGCTGTAGCTTCAGTATTTACTTCCCTCAGGGCTTTCTGTAAAGTCTGTTCCACCCACTCGTCTCCTCACACACTTCAAGCTGCTTGTATACTTTGGAAATATCCTGAGTATCGTGGGACCCACAAACATAGTACAGTCATAGCACAAGCTCTGCTAGAGACATTTGTCCTGATAAAACTAAAACTTAAGCAAAATATTTGAAGCACTCAAACCCCACACCCCCTCCCCACAAACACCTTTGGGATATTCCTCTTGTTTCTCATTAACAAGCATAAGATCCAGCGGCAGATTACCATGAACAGAGCCCTAAGCTACTTGGAAAATACTTCCACTGCCATCGGTGATGCCTGAGACAAATAAGATACAAAACAACAGTAACACCCTACTCAATTTTGGCAAAAAGCTGGAAGGGTTCCTTCTATCGCACGTAACAACCCTATTCACCTACCCCGGGAAGATGTCATTTACCTGAGAGGTTAGGTAAGACATCTGAGAGGAAGGAAAGGCAGTCATTACAGCCAATTTCACTGACAGACAAAGTGTACTTGGACAGAAGATCCTAGACTCAGTGATGGACAAGGAATTTGTTGATGGGCACCCACAGAAATATGTCCCTATTCATTCATTTCCTCACAACAAAGAATTTCTGGCTATTGCTGAGGAGAAGAGGACTCACAGTAACAGCTTAGCAGCCTCTAGTCCAGCCTATGCTCTTACTTTTAATCTCAATTATTTTTCTTTCTCATTCATTCAACTTATTTGATTGAATTGAAAATCTAGTGCACACAGTCACTAAGACGCTTCTGATAATCCAGAGATGCTTCTAATAATCCCACATCATGTCCTCTCACACATATTTGCATGTAATTTTTGTATGACATAAATTTCAGCGTAGAAAAAAATAATGACTATTACTTTTCACCTCCATGATTTCTCTATTTTGATCAGCAAAAGTCAATTGTTTAAGTGAAAAGAAATATAAGATGGAGAGGAAGGAGATTAATGATTTTAAACTAAGTCTGTAATTAAGGAACATGAAATGATCAGGAAGAAACAGTGTAACATATTCAACTGTCACAGGAAAAATATGGGATCTTTTAACAACACAGCTCAAATCCGTCTCTTTTTCAGTAAAATAAGAAAATGCCATCAGTGAGAAGGTAATTCCATTTCTTTCACTATCTTACAGCAAAAAAAGCATTAAGATACCTGCAGGGCTGATTGTTCTCCTGAATCCTGATGTTACCTTGCAGAAGAGAAGAAAATTACAGGAAATACTTATAGAACTCATGATGGGAAATGAATTCCAGACCAGCCAAGATATCTTTCTGACAAAACAGGAATTTCCTTTACAGCACTTTCTGGTGGTATTCCCCATCTAATATCAAAATAACAACTCAATATTTCTCACTGCTTCTCTGAGAACATAAACTAATGTACAGACTAATAGATCTGACTGTCAGGAAGTCACACTAAGCCTAAAGAAGACTCTTTGTCTACCACCAATCCAAGTATTTTTCAATGATCCTAAAACTTCCATTTTCAGCTCAATAAATAATCTCTGTCCTTCAAGAATATTTACAGCATTAAGTTATTAGTCTTGCTCTTTGAAAATGTCACTGTGAGCTCCAACTGCTTGCTATTAAACTCTTTTATTCTTTGCTCATTAGTTGGTTCAACCCCAAATTCCTTGCTTACTTCATCACTCTTGTACTCTGTCCAGACAGATTGTGGGTAATGGTCAAAAGGGGAGCAACACAACGAAATACAGTTTTTCCAAAGCCTACAAGGTGCTACTTCAGGATCTTTTAGAGCCCTTTCCAGTTTTTCAGAGAAAAAGGCAGAAAGGCAGACATTGGCGCACACTACTGTCATTCAATGCAGAATGGCCATTCCTCTTCTCTCCTGAGATCTCCCTGTTAATCCATGCAACAATCTTATCAGACAGTTTGGCCAAAATAAATTATTTTAGTTCATTGTCTATCATGACATCAAGTCTGTTTGTGATGTATTTCTTGCCAGGTATTTCCACCCTCCACTGTATTAGTTAGTTCCCTTTGAGATACCTAGCTCCATTGGTGAGTTGAACTCTGCCTTTTTTTTCCTACCCTAATCTTTAAATTATCAGCAGATCATCAGTACAATTTTAATGCTGTCTTCTGGCTTACTCCTAAACTCCTATATAGAACATAAACCAGAACTTACAGGACAATTATAGGTAGAGTTAATTGACAATAATTCCTGTTTATACTTTTGTTTAAAACCAAACGTGACATAGCCATTTGTACCAGGCACTCACTTAAGTGCATGTGTAGAGTTGTCAATTTAAGAACATGACTGGAGGTGGGATGTCCTACATGACTTTTGTCAAACTGGTAAACTCATTTGAAAAACTGACACTGCAACAAGATGTCCTTTCAAATAAGCCCTTTAGATTATGAAGTAATTATAAACCCTTTTCCAGCTCTTTGATCCTATATAAAGTATTCTGATACTTTTACTCAGATTGATGTTAAGGCAGCAATCTTCGTATTACCAAGCAGTCCTACTTGGCAGGAGTAGAGCAGATGTAATTAAGTACTGTCACCCAGCTTATACCATTTACCCTTTTTAAAAGCAGTATTAACTTTCTTCCAGTTCTGCAGAATTTCCCCAGTATCCTGACACACTTACTGCAAATATCGACATGGATGTCTATCAAAGTTCCTTAATTAGTTCTTTCAGAATTCTTGAATACAAGCTGTCTCAACCAGCTGTTTTACAAAGTAGGCGTTTTAATAACAGTTTTTTCACAATATTTTTTGGTTGTTATGAAAGCCATCACATTATTTCTATGTGAGAGTGAAAAATCAATTTTTTGTTTTATTTTTTCCTAGAATAATAATATTTACTGGATACTTTTCCTTTTTGTCTCTATTACTGACAAACCTACCACATGCATTTATGATAGATATAATGGCTAAAATATTTTTGCTGTTAATGCAATTGGAAGATTTCCTTAGACTTCCTGCTGATTTCTTCTTAATTTCTTTTGCTTTTTTAATCTATAGCTAAGCTTTCAACTTTTCAACTTCCTTTTAGTGTAAGCAATGAAGTATTTTCCTTATTTTTTATAACAGCACAGTCTCCCCTATCAGCTATAGCCTTGTAGCTTTCTAGCTGTTTACACAAGCAACTCAATTACTATCGGAATCTTTCTGTCCACAGATTTTCTTTCAGCTGAGCTACTGTGGCACTGTTTTAAGTTCTGAGAAATTTACCTCTTCTGGAACTACCAAGATACAGCACTTTCAGATGTTTTTTAGGCACTAAAGTCTGTTTATTTGAATATCTCAGCTGAAGTACATATCAGAACACTTCAGATTTTTATTCTATTTCCAAGAAAGGTGTTTTCAAGCCACAACCACTTCCATCTGTGGAACATCCAAGTTTAGTTCTGAGCTCAATTCTTATCTCAATTCTTTACCTACTGAGAATGGATCCAAGATATTATACTAATAAGTGACAGGAGAATTTTCATTCTGATACTGTCATCTATTCAATATCTGCAAATATGCTCCCATGCTAGCAGAACGAAACCACCAATATGCCACTTGTGTTGAAGGTTTCACATACATGTACACACACACGGAAAAAAAACCATTTTTTCCCCCTCCCCTTACACACAACAGGCTACTTATTATCTCATCCAGATCTTTAGTTGGATTTGACAGTGTAAGCAGTCATCAGCAACCCCATTAACATTTATTTTAGGTATTGATTGATCTTCAAGATCATTTTGTGCAATGGCTGGGGAAAGACGCAATGTCATTTTAGCCATAAAATGCTGTTCTAAACTTACTTCTGTCCTTTGATTCCAATCACAGGAATTCTCCCTTCTAGTGTGAGAAACTCCAGTTTATCAGCATTTACATTCAGAAGTTAGTAAGTGCATTCCACTGCCGCTTGCTTATTAGCCAGCCTCATCACGTTGGTAGCAGGCAGTTGAAGAACTCCTCTTTCAGTCCTTGGGGCCTTGTTTAATTTTATTCTCAATATCTTGTCTCTCTGCTAAGTAAGTGTTTTTATTTCTTACTTTTCTATCATTTCCCTTGGTTGCTAATTTAACACCGTGTGAAAAAGTCTGTCCTAACAAGTCTGGAAGATTGCTTCCTCTCCAGTGAGCTGGAGGCCAGTCACACAACACAGTCTCTTCTCACAGGAGAATATAGACATGCATTTCATTGTATAACACCCAAGTCTTATATAACTTATCTGACTAGCAGAACACTTAAAGACTTTTATTTGTTTTGTTGGTTTTTACCTTCCTTCCTGCTTTATATGCAGAACATGAATGATATCTAAGAACACACCTTGTTCGTCCTTCTTTGGCACCATTATGAAATTTCTAAAAATTAGTTACATTCTGCAAAACTAAACCCAGTCATTTATGCTTGGGACTAGATTTGGTAGCTGTCTTGGTAGCTTATTTACTTCAGAGAACCTTCTCAGACGTTGCAATCCCATCTGGCATCCAAAAAGAGACAGAATGCCACGTCCATGCCCACCTGCTGACTTCTGACAAGAATCTTCCTTGAAGGGTGGTAAGTGGATCAATCCAAAGAGATTTTCACCACCAGTAAGTCCCTGTTATAATATTCACTTGGATTGCAAAGATCATCTGCAGTTTCCATGACATAATGAACAACTAGACATTTGCGGTTGTACGAAATTCCGACAGTCCCCTCTCCTGCTGCTCACAGCAAGCTGCTTCCTGGCTGCCTCTAGATACACAAAATGCTGCTTTGTCTCACATTTCCTCACTTTCTTTATTCAGTCACTCAGTGGCCAGTTCCTTCCCTGGATAGTGGTGTTTCCTGAATCATTTTGTGCAACTACTCTTTATTCTCCCCAATGCTTTGTAGAGTGCATCCTCATCCCTTCATGCATCAAACACTTGTTTCTAATAAAATCACTGTGCCTCCCTTCAAAAACAAAGACTTGTGAAGCTCTGGCACTGAGCACAGTACACTGCAGGTTTCCACCCCTGTGCTACAGCTACTAGACTGAGCTCACCCAGGAAAAGTTTTGCCCGTGCCATCTATATTTTTCTCACAAACCTCACCTACTGAATAGGATGCAAGATTAAATTCTTGGCTCCTCCTCTCAATACTACTTCCCGAACTTGGCATATTGCCTTTGAACAGCAGGTTGCTAATTATGATTTCTTATTCAATTTTCAGTGTACATCTAAACCGACTTAGAAATAGATCTGAATTTCTATTTTAATTACCATTGAGAAATAGGATGACAAAAACACTTCTTGAAATCCAAAAATATGCCATCTACTTCATCCTGCTAATTGTGTATCGTACATGCACATACTTATGTGTGCACATATTGCCACATTAACTTGGAAAGATTTCTCTTTTTATAGCAAAGCTGCTAAATACCCATATGTCTATTTTTATACTACTAACTCTTCATTACTCACAGGTAATGAGGGCTGGGTTTTGCATTGCATTTCACCTCTCTTGAGGCTGCTCAGAGTCAATCATATGCTGCCCAACAGCACAAAGGTTTCCAAGGATATTTGAGATGTAGTGTTTGGAAGAACTCCATTCTGCTCCACTTTTTATTTTCTCTCCTCTGTTCAGGCTGGGATGAGTGGTAGAAGAGGCACCTACTGCGCTCCTGCTACCTGTGTACAGACTTGATCCTGACAGCTATCACAGGTTGTATCAATGTCAGTTCTGAATAAGAGAGATTTGTCCATATGACCTGCAGCTTCACTGGCAGTCAACTTCTGTTCTTCTTGGTAGAATTCCATTGGCCTAACTACAGCCTTGCATCTGAAAGTTGGCCCTCGCTGGGGTGACATCATGTAAAAGGCATGCCTGTGTCAGAGACAGCAGAATTCTGCATCCTGAGCTCTTAATCTGGCACCTTTTCCTCCCTTCCTCCTCCACTCACGTTAATGGGGAAAAAAAGATTTGAATCATTTAAGAAATGCATAACTGTGTTTTCCCCGCAAGGAATATGGATCTTTTTGGATTCTCGAAAACTGGCCAAAAACAGAGGTGGGAAAAAGAAGCAAAGTAAAAAAAAATTAATCAAAAATGTTAAATGAACCAAAAAGTGAAATCCTTTGGTTCTTCAAGAACTTTTCTTTCCTTTTTAAACCTCAAGATACTTCTTCATTTTTCTGCTATAAAAACATTCTCCATTCTTAAGGAGAATTTTCCTTTCTCATTGGTTAAGTGTTTTAGATTAACCTTTCAATATTTTCAGTCTTGTTCACATCAGGCCACACTGTCTGTTTCCAAAATCAGAAGGACGACGAGCTGGAGAGTGAGGAAGGACTCAAGCCTTTCAACCTGGCTTTGTCATTTGAGAAAAGAGATATGAAATTGCACCCTAAGACACCTGTTTTACAGCAAATTGCTGAAGAGCCATCCTCCCAGAGGGAACATAACTTGGATGACTGACTTACATTAGATGTATTACTCTGAAATGAAGAAAATTCAGGGGGATGTGTCCAATTCTTAATAAAGGATTTCAAGCAGCTACAAAGAAGCAAGAATACATGATGGAAATACATTTTGCCTTCCAAGGGAAGAGCTCTCCAAAACTGTTCTGCTCTTACACATAAATATAGAGGAAGAAATATAATTGGTTTATTCCTTTAGAACAGCACTCATAGTGTTTTTCAATTGCAGCTTAAAAGGAGGTATGAGTGAATTCACACGTGCAAGTGTGACAGGCATAGTCACAAGGGAAGGTGAAGGAAGATATGAAGCCTGTGGGTGCAGAGACAAAAGCAGAAGGGATGGGATCCCTCAAAAGCCTGAAGCCACTCTCTGCTGATGACAGTAAAATGCAGAGTGACCATTTTCTCATGGCATGTTTTTGTATGGAAATGCCAGTTCCATTACTTAATAGGAAATACTAGTATCTTCCAAATAATCACGTGGAAACTATTATATCATTTTATTAAGGTTGAAACATGTCGTCTTCACTCTGTAATCTGCTCTGAGTTCAGGGTTTTTAACATTAATGCAGTAAAATGATGTAATACCTAGCTGAAGGGAAATACTTTAATGTTCTCAAAACAGACTCTTTGCCATACTGAATGACTAATTTTGATTAAGTCAAAGCATGAATTTGGAACAATTTGCTTTGTGAAAAAATGTTAAAATTTTGAGTCTTCATCACAATTAGAAATTAAAAATTATTTCTAAAATTAGCTTCCCATGAGAGAGAATATCTAGTTTTCAACCAATTTGTATGCTAAGATGCAAAAAAATTTTCTGCATGTTGCCCAGAGCAACCAACAAAATCAGGTGAGAGAGAAACAGGATACCTAATTGCTAGACAGCTGTCCTTCAGGCGATGCTCTGCTGCCAAATTCAGGATGCCTCTGCATTTTGCAGCCTGTGGCAGGAGCTCTGTCTCCCCACCCTTCAACTTCCATGTAACAGCAGTGCAACATTTCACAGGAGAAGAGGAATTGTGTGCCAGCAAGAAAGTGAGAGAAATATAATTTTCGGATTCAGGTCTTGATTTAATTATTACAATGAATATGAGATTGATCCTGTAAAATTCAATTTAGGAAAAAGAAAATTATTTTCAATTACGTGAAAGTAATTGAATGTGAACTTACACAAGGTAAGTGGGGAGGACAAAAGTGACTTTAATCTGTCCTTGAGCTCCATTGATCTTCGAGCTTACTTAATGTCCCTTTCCATCTTTGTTTTACTAGTAAGAGCCTTAGGAATGCTCTAAATGTATGCGCTGCTTTAAGAATCCCTCCGGGGCTGCTTTGCTCACAGAGGCTATCCAAGCACAAAGGCACATTTCCTACACTTCTTTTTTCTTGGTCTACTTTTGACACAAGGATGACTGTCAACAGCTCTTCATCATTTAAGGATTCCCCTTTGAGTACTTAAACCCTCAGGCAGCAGTGCAAGACAGCTACAAGGATGCCCATGTATCATTGCAAGCAGATTTTTTAGATACACTCCTTTGTCTGGTAACTCTTCTCAGACAGGAACAGAGGCTCTCAATGTACAGCATTGTCTAGCAGACACTACTCAGGAGAATGATTCCCATTCCCATCCTGCTATTAATGCTCTGAGCCACTGTGTACAATAATACAGAGGATGGGATCAACCTCTTGGGGAAGGAGTTTTTAGCAAAACAAAGGAAAAGTATGATGCAAAGACTTGGTTATTGTTGTCTTATCAGCTCTCCTGGTTCACCTGGACTAGGAAGAGCCAACACTAATTTTCTTCTCCAGGTCTTTTGGTCATTGTATCCTACAAGCTTTTCTCCAACATTTAACTTCTGATGAATCTGTTTGGAGATTATTGAAGGATCAAAAACTAATTCATACATAACAGATAATTCCATCCACTTTGTATCAGAAACAATGACATCTCCTAGTTTCATTAAAATCTACTAAAATCCACTCAGCTGCTGCAGAGCACATGGCTACCAGTGAATTCTGCAGCACTGAGAGGGTCCTGGTAACAGAAGAGAAATGCCTGAAAACCTGCATGCTCCTGAATGGCTCCCATATTAATACTCAAAGCCCCATGCAGAACCTGCATGCCAAGTGCTTCTCAATGGTTTTACCTTGAAGAAGTCATGCACAGTTTTGCACTCTACCTTCACACACAAATGCACTATTCACATGCACAAAGTCACTTAGATAAGTCTGCCTAGCAGTGAAATAAGAAACATAATTCACCACAACTCTTTTTAACAATGAGAATACACTCAGGTATTAAATTAAATACAGGATATATAAACCAACCAGATCAACATATACAGTTGTTTCCAAAACATGGCAGTGACAAATATAGCCCCTTTGGGAAAGCATCAGATGACATGTTTTAAGATGAAAAAAGTCATGTTTAAGCAAAAAAACCAAAAAAAACCCAGACTAATACACGATGCCATTTGTAAATACTAAGTATGCATTTCATTTGACCATACCAATCTTTAAGAATATTGTTTGCTAGTTTCCTGCTATTGGGCACATTCTATTTTCTCTACTAAATTACAAAATCCTCCATATGGAATTAATAGTAATCATATAACACTTAACTTCCCCTAGCTCCTTTTCTTTCAACAACCTTAATAATGATTGACTGCTTTATTAAAAAGACTAGGTTATCATTGCCTTTACCTATTATTTTTATGTCTTTCCTCTCAGCTTCTTTTAATGAGAAACAAAGATGAAAGAAGAAAGAGTTATAGCACCCCGATAGAAAGACCAAAGATTGAAAGAGCCTGCTAGTTACTTCTACTGATCTTTATTTAATCACTTCAGAGGCTTCCCCAGAGATGATGTTCGTCTTAATCCAAGGAGGAGCAAGGGATTAGGAAAGGTCTAAATAAACCTAACAAAAGTATAACTCATAGGTATTGCAATACAACATTAAATAAATAAATCAATCAAACCAAAGAAACCCCACCCTCCTCAAAAGCAACTTTAAAATAAGAAAGAAACCAACAACCCACCCACCCACATACAGCTTGAGCAGAGTGGTTAATAAACAGGAAGGAGATGCAGAGGTATCAGATATTTGATTTTTTTTCCGAGGAAACCGTGAAAAATGCTGTTAAACTATCAATTCTTTAAGGACACTTGCATGGCTACATCTAATGCTGCTCTGGTACATGAAGAACCTCTGTAAAGATGACAGAAATTCTTGCAACAGGAAAAGCTCCCAGCCACAGTCCTCCTGAGAGTACCGAAATGTAGTCTGTTATCAGAAGCATGATGTGTGATTTAAAGTACTGCTCTGAGTATGAAAGTGTAAGAATGAGGCTCAAAATTCTTATTATAACATAAAACAAATACCCCTGATGAAAAAAAGCATCCAAAGGAGGAGTTAGCAGTAGGTAGACACCATGGAGTGTAGAATGAGAGAGATGCTAAAACCATGCCATTACTGGTTGTCTTTGGTCTGATTCTGGTAGAGATCTGTTTAGAAATGGTACCTATTATACTGAGATACTGCTATCAAAGTTTTTTCTGCAGCAAAGTTTCACATTAGTAGCAGAGCAAAGCACTGTAAACTGCATTTTGATTACTTTAAGTTATGGCTATAGTCTTGCTTCGGTTAATTAATTTGAACAAGAATTTCAAATGTACCAAGGTTAGTTGAACAAATAGCAAGTATTTTGACATGATAGTGATTGCAACATATCATTCATCACTTACCAATTCAGACTCAAAAAAGAAAGGAGAATACAATTGTTACTGCCTGTACTTGATGTCTTTACACCTAAAGAAAAGTGAACTGGGAGATAGTTAAAATATTAACATTCTGGGAACCCAGAACAGCAAGACTTCACTAAGAATGTCACTCAATTCCCCAGTTAGCAGAAGTGAGTATCAGAATTTTCAAGACACAGTCAAAAGCAAGCTTTAAAGAGTAGCAACTGTACAATTCCAGGATTTTTAAGAGATCATTCGGCACCAAAAAAGCCAAAGTAAACTCTAAGGCAAAACAGATTTAGTTTTCTTGTAGCATCTAGAATGCTAAATACATTGTGATATTGGGTGATCCAGACAGTCAATCAGTAGCTGCCAACAAAAACACTTGTCAGCCCCAAAAATAACCCCTAGCTGAGCTGGAAGGGGCTGGGGACAAGAAACTGTGTGAAACCAAAGCCCAAATAAGTTGTTGGTGCAAATGGAGGATGAGGTAGACTCACACTGCTTTGCCAGGTCACTTTCCTGACTGTCCTGTATTCTGCAAAGTGCTGGCGTGTTAGCTTGTGAGTGAGAAGTTTTATTTGTATTGTTTGAAAAAAAAGGAAAATAGCAATAGTCAGTAGGATTAATTGTTAGTCATCTCTTTCATCTAAAGGCTTGCTACATAATACCAGGATAAAAACTGACCTTTCATCAGCTCTTCCATGAAATTTCTCCTTTATCTCAGCTAGATTCATTGGCAAGTTTCCTGATCTTTCCCTCAGCAGCATCAGTAAGAGTTTGAACAGAATGCCTGACTTCAAAATATTTCACCAAGGCACAGCTGGAATGTTAGCCTTTTTTGTCAATATGGAGAAGCACACCAGAAAGGTAACATATGCTAGATAACAAATAAAGAATATAGGGCATTAAAGTTCAGGGAAAGAAGAAGATGTGGGTAACAAGAAACTTGTTATCCAAACACATGTGTTTCTATAACCAGGAGAGGAATGTGAAAAACAACCAGTGTTACTTTTTTATTTACTTTTTCCCATTTTCCTATTTGGTCACCCTTGTGTGACAATCACTCTGGGCTCTATGACTTCAAAGGATAATATCTTGTACTCAAAGAAAAGATACCTTCACCATTTGACTTGTAATTTAATATTACAATAATGTTTTCTTTTAATGAAAGAACAGAGGTTGTTTATTTGAAGTTGGCTGCTGGCCACATCTTTTTAATCTATATGGGACTGCGGTTTCTTAGAGCTGTATAAAACATCTGTTATGAAATTCAGGAGGGGAAGAGAAACCCTTAAGACCTGAAGAGCTGGGTCCCATTCTCATCTTTTCCATTGATTATTAAGAGTGTAGGCATGGGCAGAAGCGCTGATCAATAATACATTCCACAGAGATAACACAGATAAATAGAATCAGGCTCTATCTAATGTAGAGGAAGCCAAATTCCCAGCTCACACCTCACATTCTCAGAGATAAGATACAGATAAGAGACAATGAAGGAATAGCGCTGCAAATAAAGATGCATGGAGAGAAAAGGAATAAACACATATGAGAAAAAAGCCATAGGCAACGGAACTGCACTCAAATACGAATTTTTTTTGTTTGTTTGTCTTTTAGGGTTTTTGTTGTTGTTGTTGTTGTGTTTGTTTGCTTGGAGTTGTTTTGTTTTGATTTTAAAAACCTGGAGAAATAAGAAATCAACCTCAGGTGATGCCAATTGTTTTAAGATTACGTCAGTGGAGTCCCAAAATGAATAGTCTTCAGCTGTCACAAGCTGTGCCATCAATGCCTGTTTTACCGAGGAGAAGATATGGTACCTGCTGGAAATTGCAGAACATAACAGTAGTGTTAGTGGTAAAGTACACTTAATAAAACTGACTGCTATATGGTAGCAAAGCTACATTCTCATTCACAAGCAGCCACTCATTAGGTTCTCATTTTCAGGCAGCCAAAGGCTGTAGCTGCTAGACCTTGGGGAGCCGTGTAAAGGAGTACAAGACCTCTGCCTTGTACAGAAAAGTAGCATCTGCATTTTGCCATACAATACTGACTTCCTCAGAATTATTTTGCTCAGAAGCCCCACCCGCCACTCTTTATAAAACCCACGGATAAGGGAAAAATATACCACACTGTAATTATGGTGGGCTTCCACACAAGAAGGCAGTATCTGAGTAGGTATTGTTACTTGAGTTCACACATTACTATAGCCTTTACCAAGAGGTATCACTGAGCACACATGTAAATATGCACGTGTGTGCCTGCATATACTAGTGACTGAGGTTCTGTCACTTGTGCTTTTTGCAAAAGAGAAAGTAATGAAAATATGCAGTTAAGCAAAGGCTAATTTTATTCATGTGATCAGTTTTCTCTAACCTGTCTTGATGTTTTTTGCATTCAACACATAAACCAAGACTGAATGTAGGTTCTTCTGCCCATGCCACTTCTGCCATTTCCTGTAATATGGCTATTTGACACTGGGAAGGAAAGAGGAAGATCAGTGAACATCCAATTGAACTTGCGGCTCATAGGGTGGGGATCAGCAAAAAAAGCACATCTTACTTTTTCATTGTATTATGCTATTAGCAGAGACATTCACAGAAAATATTGTTATTGATATTAGATCCTAAGCCTGCTCTTTCTTTAGAAATCAGTCTAATAACTGAGTTACAGGGGAGCAAAGAAGGATGACCCTAATTTCTTTATTATCTTAAAAATCAGGGCAACAGGCACGCTGCAAAGTTAGTACTTTGTTTCCTTGCTGGTAGGACTGGTATACAGAACAATTTGCTTGGAAAATTTTAAACAGAGTTTTAAAATTAAGCAAAGTAATTTCCTTTCAGCATATTCCATTAAAAAGGAAGAATCTTAGCTTGTGGGTTACTCTTACTTAAGCTGTCCAAAATTGATTTGAGATGTTTAGAAAAATCAAGCCAGAGAAAAGAACTCATCTGTTACTTTTTGTTACTCCCACAGTCAGAGCACGTCCAGTTACCCATTCTGACACTCCTGCAATACTACAGCAGTTTTTGTGACACAATTCAAAACAAATCACCATTTAATGAGGCAACTATCTTTTTCAGGTGGAATGCTGGAATTGGCACATGAAAACATAATCAGATTTAATCCTTGGCCCTGACACTTGGCCTGAGTCAGAAAACCCACCAGGCAGCTCTAGTCCATTGCCTCAGATTTGATAGTTTAGCGTCTCAGGCAGCTCTTGCTCTTTTTTTTTGCATTTCCAGCACTCCTGGCATAGGTTGAATGTTTTGTGGTCCTTTCTCATCTAAATTCTCATGACAGGGCTGCCTGGATCTGTGGCACTTTGTATTCAGTAACCAAAAGGACTCAGTGGGCCCTGTAGTCCTCTGGTGCTTTGCAGCAGGCTTGGCTGCTCAAGTAAATCTGCTGTCAGCAAGTCACACACTTGAGGACTCCTTGCCTTGGCAGGCTATACCGCCATTACTTAAGTCCATGTAGCCTGGCGTGAACACCAAGCCAGACAAAGAGCCATGAAGAAATCAGGCTGTGGGGCTGCTTCAGCATTAGTGACACTTTCCAATGTTCTGCGTATAGAACAAGCAATAGACAAAGTGCTCTCCTAGATATATAATATATTCCAACTTCCTGCAGAACCAACCCTCATCTGTAGGAGCCTTTCACCTCTCTACTGAAATCCAACCTCAGTTCCCACCCACAGATGACATTTTTGTAGCTTTCTCTCTGTTCTGGCTCCTTAGCATATTGTATTCACACGCAACCATTTCAGGATTAATTGACTTTCACTGAAGAAGCCCGTTAAATATAAAAGCTTTTGACCTCCAACCGGGTCTCCAAATAAGTGAATTTGATGATTCATTTTGAGCATCATTATGATATTTCAGTGGAACCAAATGTTGGGATTTTAGATGCTATTTTCTTTAGCTAATTATATTTCTGCTAACTCAGTTCACAGTACAGTAAGGACTGGGGTTTATGCATATGAACTGACGTATTTAAGAGATTTACTGAAATGAGTGACTGACAGTTTGTGGATAATTACCTGCTACTAGTTAATTTTGGATTTTATAATGAGCAACTGCAACTTACAGGGTATTACTTCCCTGCTGCTTGAAATATTGTGCAATATGTGGGAACAAAGGATTTAATTTAAAGAGAGCCATATCTTTCAAATGCCAGACCTAAATTACATTTTTTCCCTGAAGGCTTCTGGGTTTTAAAGAACAAATAATACACAAAACATAGAACTATGTACTCTGAAGAGACTTTCTCTCTAAAAATTAGTAAGAAAACATTAAGAACAAACTAAGATATCACTAGGCCAAAACTAGTTTTAATTCTCTAAATTAAAATCTAACTATAGCCAGGTCTAGGTCACAATGAATTTGGATCAATAAATCAAATAGGTTAATGGCGGTGTCTTAAATAATCAAATTCTGAAATCACCAAATAAATGCATCAGCTAATCAAATCAAATCACAAAGTTAACACACACTGAAGTGTTTTTCATCAATCCTCTACCAGGAGATTGAAAGTGATGGCTGTTTTCCTTTGATCAGAAGCTGCATCTTGGTTCTGATCTAGCACAGTGGTCATGGTGCAGCTGCTGTGGAACACAACATTCCAGGATGAATTTAAACTCTTAAAGGAGTTTTAAGACAGAGCAGCAAGCTTCTTTCTTGTATCACATTGTTGTTACACAAACTCTTACTCTGCTACTCTTACTTCTGATGTGGTATAAAAAACCCTGAATGTTTAATGAAAGTCACTATTGAAACAGGCCGTTAGCTCACAGTACTAGCTCTGAATAACAATTCTTCATCTCCTTACTGGCTTGTCCCACCCAGTTCTCATTTACATGCAAGGAACTATTAACAGCATTGTTTCCCACCACTTCAACCATGCTCACCCTCTGCAATGAACAAGGAAGTTTCTATCCTTCAAGGTTAAGAAAGAGAGAATGAGACTTAAGTTTGGAGGGGTTTTCTTTGCTATCTTGAAAGCTCAATGCAGATGACTGCAGTTACTGGTACTAAACAGTGCAGTAGCTTGTGATGAAAACAAAAACTCGAAGTAAAATGAGATTACCCTTCTCTTAATGGAGAAGTTTCCAAATGACATGGTCCATCTAGATGCTCCCTGTATACTCACTGGGCAGAGAACCTCTAAAAAGCAGTTCATTGTGTGTCTGCCAGCTGTGGGTTAGTGACAGAACTGAATCCTCTCTGGACAGGCTAGGTGGGATGAATATCAGTGTTGCAGGACTGAACTGTTACACTGATACAGCCAAAGACAAGTGTCTCAACTTCTCAGCCATCAAAAGTGAGCTGGAGATATTTTTCTGCTGATATAAGTGGTGAATCATGAGAAAGAATCCCTTTCTCTAATAAGCATACTTTTTCTTTGAAGAATAAAAATAAATAAAAGTTATCAGGGCTGGGATGAACTTCCACTTGCTCAGGGGTTCAGGAACCTTGTTATATCGAATCCAGGGACAGCTAAGTGACTTCTGCATCCTAGAAATAGCTGGTATGATCTAATTCTCTTTTAAGGTGCTTGCTTTTGGCTACCTTAGCCAGAGTTTTAAAACACTTCTAAAACAAAAAAAACCACAGTACTTTGGCACTTGCCTGTCAAAGCTTGGCCTGTCTTTCCACAGAGAACCCCAATGGCACTGTCAAAAGAGCCCACAGTGCCATGGATGTGACAAAAGCATTATTCAGCTGGGGTGAACAGACAACAATGTTGAGGATGCTCCTTTTTTTCTTTCTTTGGAGTAGCAGTTGGAGAGTACAGACAGTATGAACTCGATTTAAAAGGATCCAAGAATGTTCATGGCTGTAACTCACAGCTGAACCACTGATTGCCATTCCTCACCCAAATTCATACAGCCTACTAGCAGCTCTGAAAAGAAATAAAACAACCTTCCCAAAACCTCATATGCATGTTCACACACCTCTTAACCACCATCCTATCACTGCACCTGAGAAAATGAGGGAGGTAGAGAAAACCTTATCTGCATTAAGAGAAAATAAATTTTGCTCTCAAGTTTTTCAGCGTGTCATTTAATTTATGTAAATTAAAGTTCACCCATATGCATTTGGATAGGAATTATTCCAACTCAGTTGCAAATAAACTGGAATAACAGCTAATAAAAGGAAATCTTTCCGGTTTATTCCAAGAATATTAACACCCACAATGGGCTAACACTGCTAGGAATTTAATGTAGCTTCCTGAATTGGCTACATATTTCTTAACCTTGATACTACTTGCAACATCAACAGAACTGACACTAACAAAATTTAGAAGTTTCTGTCTTTTTCTCAGTAATAATTTGTGTGCTGAAGGTAAGATATGAGTTTTCTGATTGTGTGCTATATTATGTTTTCACATAATCATTTGTATACTCTCATTAAATATTCAGCAACTTTATCCTGTTATGCACAGTGCATTTTTATGCTTGGAAGTACAGCCAGTTGCATAAAATACTCTTTTAAATGCCTATATTCGATCATTTTATGTTTCTTATACTGCCATTTTCTCCAGAAACGGGTACTGCTGGAAATAGCCTTCTTTCCAAGTCTTCTATTTAAACTTGTTCCCATCATTCAGACACAAATTTATTTTGGGAGGGAGAGGCAGGCCTAAGAGTTGGGAAAGACAGGATGGGGCACTCCTCATTACATGATGCTCCTGGAGCTAAGCATCAGCCTAATCAAACCCAAACTTCAAATTCATGTTAATCCTTCCATTATGTAGTAGCTTGTCTGTTTTCAAGCATGCTTCTAAGACAACCTATGATCTCTATTCTCAGCAAGTACTTTTGCAACATTATGTTTGTTTTCTGAGATGTAGATGCTGTTACAGTATCTATAACACAGGTTTTGAGTGTTTAGTGATTTCTACCCATAAACAAACACCTATCACTTAGTCTCTAGAGTTTTCTTTCCTCAGTCTGGTCACCATGCTATTTTGTTGTTGTCAATGTTTAAAGAATCTATCCTCATGAAGAAGCCAGCAGTTAATACTCTATGTTCCATTCAATGTTTTCCATTAATTTCAAAATTACCCCAATTCCACATGTTTCGTGAAAGATAATTAAAAACCTTGCTTAATTTATTCTTTCAACAGGCACATCAAAGCCCTGTTGTACTAACAGAACTTCTTTTAATACAATTTTGATTATGGTAACCTAAAAACGAACATGCTTAGATGTTAACATGCCCTGTACTGTTGTCTTCTCCATTTGAGGTCTTACTGCTAATTCACCTGCTTCTACGTAAACTGTGTATTTTGGCAATATTTCTGTCACAAAGTATAGCAGATGCTGTCTCACCATTCCTGGTCACTTTTAAGCTTTTTTGGTGGCATGTTGCAGCACAGAATTCAACATCCATCCTCTTCCCATCAGTTAAGAATTAACATTCATTTCTGTGTTGCACAGCTTGTAGTGATCAAACACCTGGTGTTTTGATGCACCTTAGTGACTGACACAATTCCAATATCTATGTGATACACAACAGCAGTAAGTACTATCTGACAAATCTACTACATTTTTTCTTAACCTCTCACCCTTTTCTTTGCTGATGTATGCACAAAACTTCCTTGACTGATTTTAAAAAGTCATGGTTGATGCTTTTTTTCCTCATATGACAGTGATATATATCAGATAACCACAAGGATATAGATGAGCAATAAAATAACCACTGTACAGAAATAAAAGAAGTGAATACATGCTCTCTAATACAGACGAGAAAGAGAATCTGAGGTCATCAACAAGGTTAGAAGTATCAAATTATTAACAGATATCCAGTGATCCAGCAACTGGTGTATCTGTCTCTGTAATTAGCTCCTGGATACACACCTTTCCAGAACCTTTGAGATATTAGGGAAGCTGCTGTGAGATTATAAACCTGCATAGGAAGGAAAGGCTCTGTTAGAAAAAGAGGAGATGAATCAGTGACACGCTATATAACATCACTGGTGCCTCAGATCTGGGAGATTTGAATGCACTCGGCTTAGTATTAGATAGCACAGAGCACAAGAGGAGGTAAAGACTAAATTATACTAAATATTTACTAAATAGAAGTCATAAAATTCTCAGTAATTCTGAGTAATTCTCAATAATTATGCTGAAAAGGCAAATTGTTCCATTAACAGAAGATTCAGTATCAACGAGGGGAAAAAGCCCACAGCACATAAATGCCACGTAAGAATGTAAGAGCACTACCTCCTCAGGCATAAACAGTTTAAAGATCCAGAGCTGGAACTCAAAAGCTCTTAACAAAGTGGCTGGTGGTGCCTTAGCCATAACACTCATTTTAGAAAGTCTCAAAATGTTTAAAGGATCTCAGTATGCAAAGAACAGGAGCATTTGCTTGACATTTAAGAAACAGTAAAAGGAGAGGCAAATGATATGCTGGATCCTGATCACAATCTTGAAGAAAATAATGGAAATATTGTTTTATGTTTGACTAATTAACAATAGAAATATAGATAAAAACACACTGTTTCATAGAATAAAACGTGGTTTAAACCCACCCTAATCTTTGGAGACTCTAATGGCATTGCCCACATGAACATTTCCTACAGATCCTAAACACTTTGCAGTCTTCCTATACCCTAAAGTTGCAACAAACCCACCAATTTAAAATCACACCTGCAGCTGGTGATTTTCTAATGACAGGGACATACTCCACCAGCTTTCCAAAACATGGCAAAAAATTTACTTCTGAGATGTTTTGGGCTAAATCTGTATGAAAACACATTCTTGCTTACTCATGATTTTCCTTTCTAAAGGCATTTAGCAGTTCACTTGTTGGTATTGCATTCTTTATGATCCGCTCTCTGGTACAGATATTAAAGAACATGCTAGATCTCCAGGGAATAGACCAGGAAGTGTTAAGGCAACAAGATCCTGCCTTCCACAGTGATGTTCAGAGGCTTTTCATGTAACAGAAATGAATAATAAACTGATGTCCTTTGACAAGGACCTTCCAGCTCTGTTCATGGACACCGGGTTCCAGAAGCATACAAACTTTGTGTTTTCTGTTTCCTATTTTTTAAGAGAATTCTTTGTCATCATGTTTGAAACAATTAGATCTGATCACTGATATTTATGTACTCTTGTTTACACTCTGCCAGACACAGGTTACTAATAGGTGTGCAATTGATTTTAATACCAGGGAAATGCAGCTCATATAACCTTACAAACAACTAATCTCTTTCTAGTGCCTAATATATTGTTCCCAGTAACTTGCTTCATCCTACTTTTTCCTTACAACACAAGTATTTCAACTTTTAGCTTAACTTTCCAGTTAACATATCAGATTTATGCAACTGTACAAGAGCTTGTAGTCTTGTGGTTTTCCTTCGTCAGAAAGCACCATATTTCTCAAATTATATTTTTACATGAGACCATGAATACAGGATTTTTTTGCTAAACTTCATCTAGCAGTATGCTTACCACCAGTACCCTGGCAGCAGCTGTATGGAGCAGCACGGAAGATTCCATCCTCTATAATTTCTCTGCAATACTGCCAGGAAAATATGGAAGCAGTGCCACAAACCTCCTCTCACTATTTGCCAAATTCCTTTCCAGGAGGAGAGATTCCAATTGCTCCATGCCAAAATTTAGTTTTCTTAGGCATAAGTTGTTAAAAGGTAGGGTGCACAAGAATACTGGTAAGAAATTAAACTATGTCTTACCATAAATTGTCCAGCAAGTATATAAGAGTGGGATTTATGACTTCCAGCACCTAGTACTTGGGTGTAAACTCTAACCTAGTTAACAGAGAAGACTAGCTGAAACTACTCACTTCTGAATGGCTCAAGCTGACCCAAAGGAACTCTATTGTCAGTGCCATGCAATGAATCGATTTGTCACGTGTTCACTGCGTGCCTCTTAACATGTGTTAAGAACCTCTGACATGACAGTAAAAGACTGGTGTTTGAAACAGCCCTTCAGCAGCTAAACTAGGTTGCAGGAAAGTAGAAGACTGAGAACTGAATCTTCTGTCAATACCCCTTGCATTCTTCACGCTCAAGACCTCGGATTAAATTCCCCAGCACATTACCAACACTCTCTGTTACCTGGGGCTCCTTCTGTTACTGCCCAGACTACCATCTGTAAGAAGAGGGCAGAGGAATTTTTAATCCTGCTCGTCCTTTGATGTCTCCTGTAAGTTCTTCAGGGTCACATCCTATTCTTTCACTCCTTGTATTCTCCTCCTCCACAAAAAAGTCAGGACATTGAAAAGGGAGAGGATGTTTATATTACACTGTGAAGAACTTTGGCATCAACTAGTAACTTTGAAGAATAATCCTGAAGATAAAAGATACAGATGAAGGACCAGACCCTGTCCAGCAGTCACATGGCATAAAAAGAATGGTTTACAAGGAAATGGATCTCTAGGGAGTAATTTGAAGTTAAAAAAAGATTTCTACATGCAGCCCAGGGAAATGCAGAGTTTTATCAGTATTGGCACAGTCCCCAGCAAAGGAATTAGCAAATGTGGAAGAAAAAGAGCTCACACAATTTCCACTCAACTGTGACTAGGCTAACTGCAGTGAAAAGTGTTTCCACTTAATCTGCACTGACCCCTAACCACCTAATGCCTAGGACATTCCTGTTTATTGAATGGAGATAAGTGGGCAGAAATCATGTCAAGGAGGAGACAAACCAATATCATGAAACCCAGTCATGACAATTAACAAAGAGACATAAAGAAGCAAATGTTAAGCATGTGCGCATAAATTGAAAATCAGAACAGAGTCAGAATAGAGACTCCGTACATCAGACATCTATTGATTTCTGAAGGAACACTGCAAGGTAGGTGATGACTAAACCAAAATATGTGAATTGAGAAGAGGGATGTAAAGATATGATGAAAGAGGAGAGAGAGGATCTGTTTGAAACTTAGTAAGAATTCCTAATTTTCCAATTTTATTTGTACATAAAAGCATGTATTTAATTAGAGATGCAAATGAAACAATGTAAGACATGCAAATAATATACCTGTCAAACAAGATGACAGTTCACAATTTTTTAAATCCCAACCCAACACTTGGCAAAGTAAGAATGGATATTTTTTACTTTTAATGACAGAAATTATCTTAGCACCATGGCCTGCTACTTCAGCCACTCTCCAGAAGTGGACGTGTTTACATGAATTATAGTTAAGAATCTGGAGGAATATTTTGCACAGTCCAGCACAACTGACAAAAAAAGCACCATAGTTAAATTACAGACCATGTCACATTAGTCTTAAGTGCCACAGATTTAACTGCAAAGGAGAAATAGAAAAAATACTTGAAAGGCAACAAATAACTAAAAACACCAGAAAGTAATGACTATAAGGCAAAACCAGATATGAGGATGAACTATTAATTGGTAGTTTTGTGTCATCACAATACACGCTTTCAGAAGTAGAGAGCAGAAATCAGTGCACCCAAAGTGTTTAGACAGCTCCACACGATCATGGAGTGCTACAGCCCAGAGGGAAAAAAGATGAGCCGAGCAGAGTGTAAAAAAGGGAGGTGTCAGGGTACACAAGCTGCCCAAGGCCACGCTGCCATGGCCTTGGACACAAGTGCACTGAATGCAGAGGAGCAGATCTGTGCACAGCTACCGAAGGCAGTGACAAGAGCAGCAACTACAAGAGCACCAACTTACAAGGCAACCTCGGACTCAGCAGTGCAGGCAAAGCTGAAGACAATGACAGTGCTGGGGCAGGCGGGCAGGCATCAACTCCAGTCTAAGGAGGTCAAAAATTAAGAAGGTAAAGGAAAGGCCTCAGACAGAGGGAAGACTATGTCAAAGAAGTACATCAGAGACCAAGAAGGCCCTCCTCAACAGCAACTTCATGCAAGAAGTATGAAAATGGTTTGGATGTTCTTCGTCAATGAGAGGCCTGACAGGCCACAGTGGCATGGCTAGAAAGCCACTTTCTAGGGTATAGTATAGATGAGGTTAGTGAAACCTCTCTTGGAAAGAAAAAATGTGAACTAGCAGGGACCTTGAGAAAAAAAAAGATAAGAATTGGAGTAATCATCAGGAAATCAAACTGTGCAGACAGGGCTGGGATGCTAACTTGAATCTCAGCACAAATATAAACAGTCTTCCTAATAGTGAGATACTTCAATAAGCATGGAGTCTGATGGTATGCTGAACGGTAAAAACAGTGATGGTTTCACTGTCCCCTGCTTCAGAGTAGCATGAGAGCCAAGCCTTCTGAGGCAGGTGAGTCTGGGCAGTCTCCTACGATCTGTACAGTTCTCTTATGGAAAGGATTAGGACTCAGCTCATTCACACTGTTCAAAGCATTTACCATCTGAAAGATGACTCCCCAGTATGAATACCTTCACTCACAGCCAGTACAACGAAAGAGGTGCAGAGTCTTTTCTCAAACTGCAATTGGAATTACTGTTGGGAGCAGTGAACTTTGTGTAACAGAATTCAAGTGGGTGGGACAGCCCTGGAATTCAGAACTTCCTGGAAGGACTAAAAGTCAAGCATGACTTAGACTACCTTATGGCTTTTTGGCAAACTGTTTCTTTATTTTCAAAGACACTTCTGTCATTTGTGCCAAGACCTGAACTTTATTTTTTGGTCCAAAAAAATCACCCTTGTGTTGAAAAAATATGACACAGTTTTTGCTCATGGCCTAAAACAACATAACCAAGATGCATGAATTGTACTACTCTGTTTGTGGTGGGAAACTAACTTTGCAAACGGAAGAGCAATCACCTGCATCTCAGTTTTATCATTTGTTTTCCCCACTAGTAAAGAAATGTAGAAGGCAGTGGGGATGATAAGTCAGATGCTCCCACTGCTCTCAGAACACAAAAAACAGAAGACAGACAGTTGTGCTGTAAAGAATGAGTAGAACCTTGCTTATCTTTACATTTCATCTTATTTTATTGTTGGCTTCCAAGAGAATAAAGTGTGGTTTAGAGGTGAGATCTTTGGGCTACAATACTACATTTCACAACTGGAAAGCAGCTAAGTGGGAATATTTCCTGTAAAGCCTTTTATTTTACTTCTGACATGAAGTCCTTAAATATTATGAACTCTTCCTTTCCTTTAAAGGACCCCTTCAGAATCAGTGCCAAGATAGAAATGGTGAAGTTGGGAATGTCTATCCTGCCAAGGAAGAGGGCCTCAGATTACTGTCTCTCGTTATTGCAAGGGTGAGCTTGAGGTTTGACCACTTCATGAATCACTCAATAGGCTGGCACAGCCAACACTATTGTGGCTATTCTGACACTTTTATCACCCATTAACTGCTTTGAAAATATCCTCCAGTTCTTACATTCAGGTGGTTTCATGGAAAGGAATGAGTAGCAGAAAATCCAAAAGACTGATAGCTTATAGACCACACCAGCGCTGATTTGATCCGTTTTAAGACAAGGGGGCCACTCTTATTCATCAAAGATGTTTCAGTCTATCTTAAGATTCATGATGGAGATGAGAATGTTACAAAAAAACACCAGCCTGGTGAGAAATCAGTGCAAGAATATCAAAACAAGAGAAACCAGAACGGGTGTCTGCAAAGCAACAAAGATTCTTGGAAAAATTTCTGACTTCCTTTCAGACCATGGGTAATTTGATTAAACACTAATAAAAAAAGTAGTGCCTGAAAGATAATGGGGACAATCCTGAGCTATTTCATTTACAGGCAGTAAGGAAACATAATTGGATGCATTTCTGGATATTTAAGATGATGCCATGATGATTTTTTTGCCTTTTCTTTATACCCCTGTTAGACCTTTTTTACAACTTCTGTATTCTTAGTGCTTTTTTGCCTACATTCTTGGATTTGTTTGTCAAGCTGAGAGACTAAACATTTTAGAAGCTTCATAGCTAGGGATCAGTGTGCCCCAGACCCCAAGGTCCTCTCCAGAACACATTCTGTAAACCAAGATAGAACCATCCAGGAGAGGGTTCCTTGGGGAGGGGGGCTCATTCAAGCCTCTCACTGGGGAATTTTTGATAGATATGCTAATTAGTAAGACCTATAATGTTATACCAGATCTTTTGGGGGTGCATTTTCCAGTGTGCATTTTGGTGCATTTGACCTGGACGTGGTACACCTAAGGATCCTTAAAATAAATACCAAGGTAAAATCCCTTTTTCCCTTCTAACTGTGTTTAACTCCTGATTTTAAGACCAGGAAAAGGTATCACTGAAAAGTGCTTATTGCATGAGAAACAAGCACATAAAAACTACTGTATATAAACAGAAGACATGAATACTGAATTTTCTGGATGCCTCATACCAGGCTCTTATGTTTGTGCAAGAGAAAAGAAAACCATCTTTTATTAGAGTGAATTCATGAAACACTGTGGGTGCTGTAGGCCAGACCTGTTTCACTACTACTTATCTTCTGATTCACTAAGTTATTTTGGAATCCCAAGAAGAGCACTCAGTCTCTGGAGGTGATAGGAGGGGAATTGGCAGGAGAACATCAGCTCCCTTCAGCTTTAACCAGGCCTTTATCAGAGAGTTATGAATGATACTACATACTCCAGTAGAGTGTCCCTAGAGAACCCTAAAGTGTCTGACTACTGCTGGCCTGGGGCTACAGTTTCTTCACTGGCGAAGGGTCAGTCCAGACCTGTCCATACAAGGGAGAAAAATGAGATTTCTATTCTTCAGTCCCCAAATGAGCAACCTAAGAACAGCAGACAGCCGTAGCTCTTTGCTCCCAGGACACCAGCCAGCACAATGAGGAAAACAAACAAAATGAGGTCAAAAGTCTGCACCGTTTTCTTTCTGTTCATCCTCATTAAAAGCCTGAATCACAGGTCCCTAAAGGAACAGTGCCCCCAGTGCAGTATATCAACATGGAGTCCTTTATAAAAGACTTAAGTCCTTTACTCACAGTGACATGTAGTTTATAACAGTTAACACAGACATTGCCTGAAAGGCTCTTTAATTCCACACAATTCCTATGATTCCAGTGCACACTCTTCTGATATCCAGAAAGGCACTATCAGACCAAGGATGGGTTTCTTGTCATGCCCACCAAATACAGCACACCTGTCAGTTTCTGTACCTTTAGACCATGCATGGACTACCCATCCAGCTTATCATTTTACCTTTTCCGTTCTAAACAGCCTGAAATTGTAGCTGTAATTAGCAGATTATCATCCACAGGAAAAGATCAAATACATATTTGAGTAGTACTGTTTTTTTCTGTATATGATTGTCAAGAGTTCTCATTGCCCACTTGGTACTACACTAGATATCATCCCAATGGAGGAGAGAGTGTTCAACAGAAGTCATTCCAGAGCTCTCACAGAATCACACATCTCAAAACAGCCTTTCTGTACTAGCTCCCCCTGAAAAAGCCTCAACATGTCTGCGTCAGGAAGTTGCAAATGACCTGTAAATACCAGAAGCGTCCCAAGAACTTCCAAGAATCCCTATCACCACAAAAGTCAGCTACATGGTCAACAAAAACTACTGCTTCTTTGCAAGAAGAGCATGAACGTCTCTTTATTTACAGTAATGAGAAGGTATGACCAAGCACAACATACGCACTCTGAGGGAACTGCACAGTCAATAGTAGACAGTATATCCTTTTGGAAGCACATTTTGAAGCATCTCACTACAAGAAAGACGTTGAGGTGCTGGAGCATGTCCAGAGAAGGACAGTGGCATTGGTGAAGGGTCTGGAGTACAAGTCTTACAAGGAGGGGCTGAAGGAGCTGGGGTTTTAGCCTGGAGGAGGCTGAGGGGAGACCTTATCTCTGTCAACAACTACCTGAAAGGAGATTCTAGTCAGGTGAGGTTTGGCCTCTTCTGCCGGATAACAAGTGACAGGACAAGAAAAAATGTCCTCAAGTTGTGCCAGGGGAAGTTTAGACTGGACATTAGGAAAAGTTTATTCACTGAAAGGATGTTCAGGTACTGGAACAGGCTGCCCAGGAAAGTGGTGGAATCACCATCCCTGAAAGTGTTCAAAAGATGTGTAGATGTGGCACTTGGGGACGTGGTTTAGTGGTGGACTGAGCAGTGCGGGATTAACAGCTGGACTCAATCTTAAAGGACTTTTCCAACCTAAATAACTATATGATTTTATTTGCATTGCCCTGTGTTGCAAATGAATGGTTTGTGCTGTTTAAAGAATCAGAGGTAAATGTTTTGGCAAAAAGCAGATTTTCACATGAATTTGTAACTTTAACAGAGTTCAGGGGCAAGTTTCACTCTATTACTTACCAAATGAATGAAACATAAAAAGGAAAATCAAATCAGAATCAAAGGACATAAGCACAAAAGATAAGGATGCAGAAGGGTTTAGCAGCACTTAATAATTAACTGATTTAACAATTATAAAGCAATCCATCCAATAGGATTTACTATAATTATAACAGTGACTTAATGATAGATTTACATTAACAACATTCGTACGTAATCAAGTCACACACATGCACAGAGGCGAAGAAATGTATACATCTATATCTTTGTGTGTTCCTCCACACAGGAAGTAATTCCATCTTGTGTTAAAAAAACCAGTGCCATGTACCCTGCCATAGTGTCATAACCATATCTGAAGTAGCCAAGCTAGAATCTCTTACTATATCCTCTTATATCTCAGTATTTTTGGACGGCTGTGTAGAAGCAGTTGTTGTTGGGACACTGAATATCTGTTTCACTGTCTTCTATGCTCAGAGCCTCCTCAGAGAAGACTAGGTTTTGAAGTTACTCTCAGGGATGAATGATGAGAAGCCAGCTCCATTCCCAGAACATTACTAAGGCAAGCTTCATTGATACAACCTTGTGAAGGAGCAGGCTGCAGCATGCAGGGCGCAGGGAGGCCTGTGCTTGGCTTTGCAGGCAGTCACGGACGCTGCTGTATCTGCACATGTTGAGGGCATGCAGAGCAGTGCCCAGACTTGTGTGTCTGAAGAAGGTGTGGTTACTGTGACAGTGAAGGTGGACAAACACCATCCCCTCCTATTATCTCCCCAGCACAACCTTGCAGCCCTAGAGTCAAACACCTTTCAGACATCTTCCTCACAGCCTCAGCTAGAAATTGTTGCCAGCTTCCAAGGTAGGGACCACAGCTTTGCCAACAAGTACTCCAGTAGCGTGTGGAGTCTGCCAGTGCCAGCTGAGACTCCCAAATGTGCTTCCTAACAGCTGAGTCTCTCAATGCCAGCTGGACTCCAGAAGAGGAAAGCAGTCAAACAAACACTTGGAGGAGGCTAAGAAGGTGGAATGTTAAAGTGAGCACAAGTTTAAGCAGTGTATTAAACAGTTTGTCAGCCAAGATTTCAAATGTCTCCCTTGCATCACGGCTAGAATCTTCTGCTCCTGTAAGTAATACCTGCCTCCAAAGCACACACAGCCAGAGTAGTGTGTGCTTTATTCTTCGCATACACTTATTCCTTCCTTTTTATGCATTTGGGAATCTGGGCTTTGAAAGTAAAGGCATAGAGGCATGAGGTGATTGTTCTGCATCCTTTTAAAGCTCATGCCAGGTGCAAGTAAGAAAAGCAGAGAAATAAGCTGTGTATTTCTTACAAGATGTAAAGATGCCAGTGCAGCCTTCCCTGAGCTCCCCATGCCAGGTACTCCTATCCACTGTGTGTAAGAGTTACCAAGCCACATGCAGAAGAGCAAGGCAGGCAGCAGGGCTGCAGAGAATTGGGAATGGCTTTGCACAGCACACAAAACAGCCAGAAAGGTTCTAAAACCCATAAAACTGAATTTGACTTCGGAAATAACATTCAGAACACTGCTCTGTCAAAATAAGGCAGAGTGAGAAAGAGAAGCTGATTAGTGTATTTTAGTAGCATTCACAAAATGCATTTCCTTCAAATAGCACAAGCATTTGGTTGCACCTAGAAAACAAACACCAGCAATTACAGCCATCTTCTCTCCTCTCTTTCTTCCTAAGATGAAACCATACTCTGAAAATTGACTCAGTGTCACAAAGGACCAAGCTGGCAGGAAGAATATCAATCAGGTCACCAGACAAAAAAGAGGGAATTTTACATCTATTCATCAGTGTTGTGCCTTCTCAGCAGCAAATAAGGATACTTTATGGAAAAGTAATACATATATACACCTTTATGGAAAACACTTTTTTGCCCTTTACCAATGGAAAAGCCAATGCTGGTAGAAAACTTAATTGGTAACCCAACATTCAATGTGAAAGAATAAATTTTTCTTCAAAGCAAATTTCCAGTGAAATGGAGTTATAGATTCTCCTTAATTATATTTTATTTTAAAAAGGAAAGGAAAAAAAATTCTGTAATTCTGTGCACTAGATCTATTTGAAGGAACTAGAACATTTACTGTTTTATATCTCACCACATCTGAATGAGGGAGATAAAATAGGTAAAATAGGACAAGAATTAAGGCACCAAGGCTAAGGAGTCTTCCCCAAGTCATAGAGAAAACTTGTGGCTGAAAACCAGCCCTAGGAAATCTGACTCCCCTTGCCACATTATAAGAAAGGTAGGCAAAGAGAGCTGGAAGGTTGCATTACCTAACTTAAATACATGCTAAAAGAAAAAAATTATTTATTTTATACATTTACTTTTAGTAGTATATTAGGTTGATTGAAAGAATGACAAATGTCTCCAGTGCTGCCAGTGCTTATAATTCTACTCTGAATTCAGTTCTCTACAGTGTTTTTCTTAAACATGCAGTTTCTGGAGCCATGTAATGACATGAAAATTACAGCAACAAAAATGACTTAATAGTTACCCAGGATAGCAAACACAAACTGGAAAGTCTCAGAAACCAGATGGCTCATAAATATGTTTAATTTGATGATTTTTAACCCTATCTGTGAAACCTGAGCTTAGAGAATACAAAAAACAGAAAAACAGTGCTTGCTATACTTTTTCCCTTTGCCATTCTCAGGAAGATTACACAAAGATACTTTGACCAGCTTTATTTCTTGCCCCTTTGTGTATTTGTGTCACAAAGGATGAAAGGACATGCTGAAGAATATTCCTGTATGTAGCTGATGTTTCTTTAAAAGCTCATGGGAGCACTTCTGTGTATGCTAGAGAGTATGAAACATTTTGTGCATAAAATTTAAGCCTGCTCTCAAAACTTTTTTACTGTCTTCCTTTAAGATGATAAATGCAAACCCTCACTCTCCACCTTCAGAACAGTTTCAGTCCTATCCATAAATGTTTAAGAGTACCTCCTCTTAACAACACTCTGTACATGGTGTGGATCAAAGTTGAAAGCAGACTATTTTGTCTGAAGGGCTAGGGGGAGACTTGAACAGCACACAACATCATGGTGTATATCTTATTCCTCAGTGCCATAGCATCGATGGTAGGATTCAGACTGTCAGCCCAAATTTGTCCCCTAAAACTGTTACAAGTTTTGTTAACTGAATGCAAAAAACCTAACGTTCCAAAAATAAGAAACTGTCAAAACCAGAACTAAATGATAGCTAAACCAAATATTTTTCTGGTTAGTAAAACAGGATTGTAGGTGTTTTCACTGTGGTACAAATTCATAAGGTAGTTGCCAGCTCACTGACACCAAGCTGACTAGGCTGGCATTGAGCACTTGCTCCCTTGGAGAGATTGAAAAGCAGCCATCCCTGAGTCAGATCAGGTTGTATTCACATAGTCTGAATTCAGATGTCTAATCCTACAGGCTGGTTTCACAAGATACTTATTTCCAAGACTGTTGGGAGAGATTCAGAAAACAAACCCCAGCAGACTAAGAGTTTCCCAGAACAATTTCTTCTGCCCCAGCACGCCTTGCTTTTAGCCCCACAGTGAGACTGATCCCCTTCTTGTCCTTGTGCGGCAATCACCATACCCTCAGTTGTACCTAACACAAGCTGTAAAAGGTCACATCGTAACTGAAACATTAAAATTACGTACAAAGCAAGAAAGCTTTTAACCTAGATCATTTCAAAGCATCCCTGCAGTACAACTGACAAAGCTGAGATGAGACCCTGCAACCAGTTGGGGGTTGCCTAGAGAGTTTGAGACAAGCATGCAAGCTGGAGAGACCAGATCACCCGGATGTTGACCTCCATGTTCACTCAGTCTCAAGAGCCCAAAGAAACCAGTAGAAGAATCAGCACTTATATTTCTGAAATTCTGCATTTACTTGTGTGCTGCTTTTGGCTGGGGCAGAGTTAATTTTCTTCACAGCAGCTGGTATGGGGCTATGTTTTGGATTGGTGCTGAACATAGTGATGACAATATAGTGATGTTTTTATTATTGCTGAGCTTACACAGAGCTGAGGCCTCTTCTGCTTTCCATGCTGCCACAGCAGTGAGGGGACTGGAGGTGCATGGAAGGTTGGGAGGAGACACAGCCAGGACAGGTGATGCCAACTGACCAAAGGGATATTCCAGACCGTGTGGCTTCATGATCAGCATAAAAAATGTGGGGAAGAAAAAGGAAGAGGGGGATGTTCAGAGTGATGGTGTTTGTCTTCCCAAGTCACCATTACATGTGATAAGGGCCCCTCTCCTGGAGATGGGTGAGCACCTCTTTGCCTATGGGAAGCAGTGCATGAATTCCTTGTTTTGTTTTGCTTGTGTGCACGGCTTTTGTTTTCCCTATCAAACTGTGTTTACCCTAACCCCTGAGTTCTCTGACTTTTGCCCTCCTGATTGTCCCCCCACTCCGACTGGTGGGGGAGTGAGTGAATGGCTGCATAGGGCTTCATTGCTGGCTGGGATTAAACCACAACAACTTGGTATAAGTTACGCCTCACCTTTCTCAGTGGAAGAATATCAATAACAGTATTAATTGGGCTGTTGCTTCTCATCAATCCTTCTTATTGCAGCCACAAAGCAATTCCTACCAGTAATGAAATAACTTCTCCATCTTACCCTACGTATACCTTAGTACAAAAGTGATTGTAATTTCTTCTGAAACTCAATTGAAAACAACTACTGGCTAGATTTACCAAAGCTGATAACCTGTACACTCACATGCTGCACAGATCCCTGAAAAACTGTAATCACTATATAAAATAAACAATTAATGTACTATCATGCAAAATCAAAAGCAGCCCCTGAGTAGTGTACAGTATGCGGGAAGACAACATGTTTAGAGCAAAGGGGTTTTCCACATATTTTCAGGTTCTAAAATAAGTTCCAAATAATCTGCAAAAAAACCCCACCCACCATATTTTTCCTTTCATTAATTTTCACACACACACATATATATACAGGAAGGCGTACAAGAGGGAAAAAAATTGTGTGGGAATCAAAATATGAAGGTAAGAAATAAAAATCTTATGCCCTGTCCAAAATTCAGCAAATAAAAAATGAAAATAGCTTTTGGAAGGTAGGCTAAATGCTTGTGTCTCATCAGACCAATCTAGTACAGCCCTAGATGAGGTGAAAAGAGCTAGATCTGCATACATCTCCCAGTTTTCTATCCATCTAAACGGCTAGAACACAAGCCCTTTTAACACAGCTAAATAAAATCCAGCTTGGTTTACTCCCGTTGTTTTGCTTATAATTAATTCACAAGTTCATTTTTTGCAAATTTTACTGACTTTTGTCTGTAGGACTGCAACAGACTGAGGAACACAATGTCAAACTCTGGGAAAGTTTAGATTCTTCTAAGAACCTGATAGATCTTGAAGGGCCAGGAGGCATGTGGGACTTCAGGAAAGTTGAAAAAAATTAGTAATAGCAATGATTATGCTATCAGGGCTTATAGGATTCATAAAGTCCAGTTTCTCACTAAACTCTAGTCTGAACTGTTTGCCTGCATGGGGTTAAAGAAAGCTTCCTTCCGAGGTTTTAAATACTATTTGGGTTCCTGCAGTGACTATAAACACAGAAAATGCTCCTGTTGTGAACTACATACTTTAAAAGTGTTACTCATGTAAAGAGATTTGAATTCCAGCACAGTACACATCAAAATACCACAGAGAAAACTCTAAAAACATGTTAGAGACCATGGAAATTTTAAGCAGTCATGCTTTTATGTGATTCTATTTGCTGAAGCCTAAGTAATAAATAGGTCTTTAATCACTCAGAGCTCAGTAGGAAAAAAAAAAATATAAAGAGCAAATATTTGGAAAATTTAAACTGCAGTTAAATATAACAACAAACCCAGAAAATTTTTTAAAATCAAGACATCTGAGTTATTAGAAGTGTGTAAGCATAATCATCCATGCTCCTGCATTGTCTAAAATATTAGTCAAGGCACAGGGGGCTGCAAAACCACCAAATTAATTATCCAGTGAAGCAAAGCCATTGTTCAGTTCTGTTCCAGAGTGAATTCAGCTTTGCCTGAGGTTGCTTGAGTTCAGGCTGACAGCTGCTAACCCCTCTTTTGGTAATCCAAAACCACACTGGCTGGGCTCCTCATCTCCATTGGAAAAGAATTCCTTCATCCTGCTCTGCCGCCCAGCCTTGGCCACCTCCTCTCCTCTGTGTGTGTCTCCAGTTTCCTCCTGCCTCCCTAAGGCCAGGAAAGCAGAGCAGATATTGTAAGGCAGAGCTACAAGGGAAAGTGCACAAGCAGAGTTCACCCTCAGCATATAGAAAAAGGTCTTGGTCACAACCACAGAGCCACTCAAACCAGCCCTGCATGACTGCATGGAAGCAGGCACTTCCAACAGCACCTCTGATGTGGGAATTGTGATTCCAGCCGACTATGACTCTGAACCAGTAACCTGTCTGGTGCAGCTCTCATTGAATTTCCAGCATGACCCTCAGTTCTGCTTCAAGGCAGGAGAAAAACATCCAGTTTGGGTTTCTACTGGCTTCTGAATAGCACAAAACTCTTCACCAGAACAAGGTAGGAATAGATACTTATCACCTCCTGTACTTAATTCTGTGCAACAGAACACCATCACATCCTTTCATGTCACTTACTACTGTCACTCTCAGTTACTTCATCACTCCTGTATTTTTAATATGTAAATATGTATCACCATAAACATAGACACAGAGGAGAGGTGTGGATGCTCTAACTCCAGAAAGTTCGGCTGTTTATGCCCTCAAACACATGCTGTGCTACAAACTGGGAAAAAAAAAACCTAACTGAGCAACTGAAGTACATGAATAAATGCATCATTCTTGGCTGATAAGCCAAAGCTTATGGGATTTCAGATACCAATTAGCTGAAAATCTGTGATGTCTTATTAAAAGACATGGTTCTCCCATTAGACAGGGCAAAAGTTCATCTGAGTTGCAAGGATAAATCTGTGCTTTTTGAAAAGACTTCAGCTTTTAATTTTATATTATAATTCTATATTTCACTCTTATTCTTGACTAACTCTGATGAGGTTGTTGTACAATAGGTTTTTAAACTCAATCAGTGCTAATGTCAGGGAGGTTTATACCTTCACAGGGAATAGAATAGTTCAGTTGGAAGGGACCTACAACAATCACATAGTCCAAATGCCTAAAATAAATATAAAGCCAGCTGGAAATCTTAAGTTTTTCACCAACAAGTGGAAAATTGTGTCAAGTTTCATGGTTTTACAGCCAGCTTTTTCTTAGGGAGCACATATAGAAAATCAACCTGAAATTCTCCTAAAAAGATAGCATTTGGCCTGTGGGTGAATATCTCACTGAAATTCTGAGCTCTTTATTTACTCAGTACACATGGCAGAGTTGCTTTTTCTAGGTGAGGAAGACTGGAATGTCACCTTTGTTTCCTTTTATGTCATTTCTCTCTGTTTCCATTTCTGCTCACGGGTCCAGTTGTGCTGGTAGGGTACAACTGGGAGAAGCCACAACATGGAGATACACCACCTTGAGGAAAGCAAAATGTTTCAGTGACACCCTGCTGCTTGCCTGGAAGCTGTAATCCTTTAAGCACTGCAGAGGCCCAGAGAGGTCCTGACACCACATTTGCTTAATTGTAAAGGTTCTACACCTTGACTTCCCTCCTGTGCATCCAGCACAAAAAGGCGGGAAGCTGACCTTCCCCAGGCACAGACCCTCTGTAACCTAGTGGTGCTGAACAAGTCACAATCTGAAACAAAGGCTCTCTGTGTTCCTCCTGCAACACACAACACACCACTGTGGTCTGTTAGCACTCTCATAAGGGAGCTGTTCTCCCTACACACTCAGAGCACATCTGTCAGCTACAAGTCACCTCTCATCAAACACTACAATTCACTCCTTTTCCAAGCCAGCCTGCTCTCCTACCTGCCATGGGTTTCATCTTTGGACATGCCGTTAGCGGGCCACATGAAAGCACTGGGTTTGTTACATGCCAGTAGACGAGAGAAGCAGAGGAGCAATTATAATGGAATGGGAGGAAGAGGAATTGTAAGAGGAAGGACTGATGCTGAGAGGCAGGAAAAGACTATAAGCCTGATCCAATTAATTAACATAATTAATGTCATTATTTTCCTCCTCTGATTTAAGGATTCAATACAGGAATCATGCTTACTCGTAAGAGTCTCAGATAAAAGTCTCCAGATACAGAAGGCAAGATGTTGCATGGCTGTAACTGTATTCCCGTAGACATCCATCAATTTAAGTTAACTATGAACCCTGTGGGCTCCTTCCTCTCCATATATTTCTGGAAAGAGCTCGCCTGCCTCTCCTTTCAGCAGCCACTTTGTGCTTCTGCTTTTACTAAAGGTTTGCAAAAAGTTACTTTTGTTTCTTTTATTTCTGAGAAACTTGACCCAATACCAAGCTACAAACAGTACAGTCACTGTCTGCATGTAGAGTAATGAGCATCAGCCTAAGAACAATCACCTGCATGCACAAGTCCATGTACAGATTGGAATGTGATATTATAAAATAACTGGACAGTTTTAATTCAGGATTTTCCAAATTACTGGCAAGCCCAAAGAGATTTTAAAAAAGCAAACCAAGCAAAAACCTGTCACAGGTCAACCTAAAAATCTTCCAGAGCAGAAGTTTTATAAAATTGCACAGACCAATACACTTCAGGGAGTGCTGGACTAGAAGAGCTCATGTCAAAACGAAACATTTAATAACTAATCATGTTTTATGCTTTTGAAATAAATATTTCAGATTTCTGAATGCAAGGCTTTTCTGTGCAAAAGTGTGAAATAAAAAAAAAATAATTAAAACATGTAGATATATTTGAATGTCTCAGTACGAACTACCTGGTGCACACACAAAACAAATGACCAAATGTAGCAGCTCAAAACCTAGACCACTTTATGAAGCATTTCACTTTATTGTCACACATCAGCAGTTTTCACTAAAATTAATTCAAGATGAAAATTTCTCTCCACTCTTGTCACAGATATCACAGATGCACTTCCACACACCAGCACAGCCAGCATGCACTGCTTCACGTATACAAGCAGGCTGAATACAGGAACCCTCCTATCCTGTGTATCTGTTTAGTACTCCAGGGAGTGGGAGAGGAATGCTTTTGAAACTTCACTGGAGTGAGGCATCCTTTTCTCCAACTTTGATCTTATGGATTAATTAGAAAATGTGCAGCTATGTGACATGGACAGAAAGATGGATTTCTTCTATGGCTGCTCATAAGACATTGACTTCAGCTCTAAAGTAAAAGTACAGGTGGCTCACTACCTGATTTCTGCCTCCTGCAACTTAGTCCTCCCTCCTGATGCAGTTTAGAAATCCCTGTGTTTGCCTGCATGTGCTCCCTTACTGTGGGATTCCCATAGATTTATCATATCCTTTTCCACTGTATTTCAAAGACTCCTCAACTTGGTAATGTCCATGACTTAAAAAGAACTGTCTTGTTTTCATTTCAAGGCATCCACCCAATATTTGACTTTCAGTGACAGCCATAGCGCCTTGAATTGGATATTCGGACTGGGCACAGTGTATGGAGACATGCTGTCATTTGCACAGTAAAGCACTGTGGATACAACTCCTAAGACAAATTTCAAGGATCATTCGATGCTGTTCTGGTTGGAACCATGTAAGTGAAACCACTACTGCTCCTGTGTGCTACTTTAACTGAGCAGAGATAGGCACAAGAAGAAGAAAATAAGAGAGAAGTTCTTCGATGAAGAGACAAAAGAGAAGACAGGGTCCCATCCCTTTCATGCTTGACATGCTCTCCTCCAACAAAGGGATTCACAAAGCACTAAATGTTTGTCTAAGTGAAATAGAGGCACTGGTTTATTTTAAGTTGGCTTACAACAAAATAAGGTACTTCCATATCTTCATGCTCATGTGGACTAACTAAACTTAAGCCAGTTAATACTCCTTCTACAAAACAGGTCAACTCAGTTCTGAGAGGCAGATAAACCCAGGGCGAGACACAAAAAGTTTAGGGCTTCTGAAAACTGTTTGTTAGACAGATGCAAGCGTCCAGGAATGGGGGGTTCTTCATTGCCACACTGATACACCATTCCCCAAACAAAAAGCTGGCTGTCTTACTCCTAAACCCACCATCAAGCTTCCTATGCTTCTCTGCCTTAGAAAGGATTCAACAAAACCCAAAACCATAACTGTTCACCAGGCTGAAATTTAATGTAAGTTACCCTATTCTGTGACATCTGCACTACAAGTGCTGGAAGGGACTGTAAAGAAATCCTGACAAAATGCCTCTGCTAATATTATCTCACGGACTGTGGTTATACTCAATAGCTAAACTCTGAGCAATGACATAAACCTGACCACACATTCAGAAGGATGGTTGAGGTTTGCTCAGTATGAATGTTCTGCTGTAATTTTGCAGATAGCTGGCTCTACACAATCAAAGGCAAGAGTATGACATGTGGCCAAGCACAGCCTGGTTTCTCACAGAAGAGGAAAGGACGGACCTACCCAGCCCTCACCAAGCTCAAGTAATCAAAAGAAAAGAATCCAATATGAAGGCCCAAAGTAACACTTGTGCTTAAAATAAAGGAAATTCTCCCAGACATTCATTTGGCAGCTTTTTTCACCTTATTCCTAACCACCTCCTGAGACCTGAGGTTAGTGTGCAACCTGAGCCTCCAAATGACTGTGAAGTGGCTTTCACACTGAACAATGCAATGCATACCTGTGCCCTGAGTCCTTTCCTGGTTTTGTTACCTTCGGTTTGGTGGTTCTTTTTCTGAGGGTTTTTTCCTACTGTCGTTCTCTACAACTTCCTGAATTTTCTCATAGTGTCTTAATTTTTGCACCAAGAGGAGTTACAACATCCCCCAGTGTTTCGATGTGCCAAAAATTGTCAGTGGATGGGAACTCTGAAATCATTCTTTTATGACAGAGCTCATTAGAAATTCATATGCCAGCCAGGAAAATAAAAGAGAGAAAATAGGACCTGCAAATCCCTCATCACTTGGACCTTGGGCTTTCTAAATAAAGAGGGAAATGTAAAGCCACTCCAATAATATGCTGCAGTAAAAATTCTGCAGTGGAAATACAAGTGGTTTTTAAATTAATTGACTATAGAGTCTGAGAGCTGACCATAATAGCCCTCATAGTGAGGCAAGGAACCCCCATGTGAAGATTATGACAGCAGCTACACAGTTAAATGCTCACGCATTGAAGTCTCACCCTGGGTGATTGAGATTATTTTTGGCAGAAGATTGGAGAGAGATTGTAAAATGTACGCTTATTTTCATTTAGCTCTTTACTTACTCTTTCTGTAACACACCCTTTTTTAAATCTCTTTCCTAATACAGACATGCTTCATATCATAGACTTGGATATACAGCAAATATAATTATTGTTCCTTACATTAATCTTACTTGCATGTTGAAAGCCACTCCACCAAAAACACTGGAAAGATACTTAGCAGTTCTTGATGAGACCACATGCCATAAAAGTTGAGGCTTTAGGGACATACAGCTCTGCTAGCATGAGGCACATTTGTCCTGGGACCCTTTGAAAGTAAAACAACCTCCTTCCTCCCAATAGAAATAAAAGGCCAGAAATAGCCTGAAATCAAAAACTCTGTGCTATGCCTTAACATACAATTGTAAATAGAACTAAATCATGAAACCTGCTTAGAAACTAATGTCCCAGTGTGTCTTCATATAAAAGTAAATATATGCAAGTTCATCATTTAGTCAGAGAGAGAAATGCACTGCGCTAGCAAGAGCTAGCTGTAGCGGCCAACAACCTGTTTGCCTTTCCTCCTTTCCTGCGTGGAAGTTACATGATCTGTTACACTGAGAAATACAAAGTGTCTCCTGATCCTTGTCTAAGGGTCAAGTTGTAGTCACTGTATCTACACTGGTGGTACTACTGTAACTGCAGATCTCTGAGAAGTTCAGCATGTCCTGATTGAGGCTTTTCTTTCCTAATTTGCTTGGCACTGTGCACATATAGTAAATGTGTCCCACTCCTACTTTATTCTCCTATCTTTGGTTGCATGCATGCTTCCACCTCCCAACTTCTCTCCTATTCCTGCAGCTTCCCTCCTAACATCTCTCTTCTCTCCTACTGTCACTTCATTTCTTTTGCTGTACTTCAGAACCAAAGCTGACAGTGACAAACAGCAGCACAAAGATTCCTTTCAAAACTTAGCCTGAGAACCACTTTCCAGGTGGGAGCTCCTAAGTCCACCTTTTATAGTCCAAATATTTTCTTCTCTCTTTATCTCTGTCCCTCATCTCCCTGCTTAAACAAAGCATCCTCTCCAAACGACACCCTTTCCTGTAAGCAACCTTCTCTACTCCTGGAGCATTACTTTCACCCACCTCTCTAAAACAGCCCCAAAGAAAACAATCCAATAGCCAGAGAAACAAAATGGTCCTAGGGTAAAGCTGTTAGTTTCATGCTGAACCCTTGTACAACTACTGCCTGCATCCAGCCTCAGAGCCTCGACAGCAGCAGCTTTTCTAAAACTACAGATCACCTATTCATTTCAGTGAACAAAATTTACTTACAATCAATAACCATCAAGATTCATCTTCCCTCATGTCACGCACTTTATATATGTTTCATGCATGTACTTTCACTCCCCATCTCCCCTTTTCCCCCTACTGTTCTGAAAAGAACATTTTTCTGGTTTTAAAGGTAAAAGGGAAGGGGCAATAAGTCTGAGTCTCTGGGCAGAAGAGGGACTTTGCAAAATAAGGAGATAAGGGGGAAGAAAAATAAGTTCCTTACCCACTGCGGTGACCCACAGCACCAGCTGTGGTAGCCGGTTCATGGCTCTGCGGGGTGCGGGCTGGTCCCACCCGGGTGCGCGGCTATGGAGGGGATGTGCCAGGCTCTTCCTGCGGGCTCCGCTGGAGCTCTGAGACCGGGCTTGGGCTCCTGCTGCCTTGGAGGAAAATTCCCACCTCCTGCTCGGGAAGGCTCGTATGGGTCCTAGAGCCACCCTCCCTTCCTTGCCTCCTCCTCCTCCCGTTTTGCATACCGCTTCTGCACGATCAGCAAATCCAAAAGGCAGTTGCTTCAGACATGAACATATCCATCTATAAATTTGCAGGCATTAGTACTCACGAGGACAAGATGAATTCCTAATCTTACTGGGTTGTTCCCCACTCTCATTCTTCTCTTGCAGCTGGCTCAATAACACACACGAGATTCATGCTGGACTAAACTCAGCTTGTATTTAAGATGATCCCCGTGGCCTGGAAGTGTGTTCACTGACTGCCCTGAAAGAGAAATTGAACCTATTTACACAACCTAGATACCTTTCTTCCCTTAACTTCACTTATAACCACTTAAATCCAGAGCAGGACAGCCTTTGTTGGAAACACACAGTGAGGACCCGTAGCGCAGCAAAGTGTAGGTATTCCACCTGCGAGCTTAGGCATTCGCTCTTTAAACACTTTAATTAAAACTCCTTTTTCTTCTGGACCATCAGCATTTCAATTACACTAGTTCACTCTGCCTTCAATTGCTTTGCAGGTGTGTCTTTCCTTCATGGGGAGTTTATTCTAAAATTGATATTATTTTTATAATCAGAATGCATTCTTTATGACTAATTCTCCATGTAGATACTCTTACCCTGAATTAGGGGTGATTTAGTCCAAATTAGCATAATTTATTGTGGATGTTGTGAATTTATCAGGTATTATCTGAGTCTTGAGTACAATACCATTCAATATGTAGGAGCTGGAGAGATTTGGAGCTGACATGAACTAAAGCCCTTATAGGTCTGGTGGGCCTGGCACTTTCAAAGCAGAAGCCTGCATTCCATATTTAATTGTGGTTCACAGATTAGACAAAAAATTTAATTAATTTACTTAACCTTCTCTGAGTCTTCCACCAATATCTATGCAGCTCTCAAGGGTAGACTTTATTTTTGTATCTTAATCGTGTATTTGGATCTACAAACTTGCTTTTTGTTCAGCAACACATTGCTACTTTCAGCAGATTTACAGAGGCTTATTTTTGAACACAACCTGGATGGTTTGGAAGTAAACATCATTCTGAGGCTTTCCTCTATGGCCACATCAATTACAAAATTATGGTAGCAATAAAGACAGATATTATTTGTTGCTTACTAGTTGAATTATATTAACTGTCTCCCAAGCAAAGTAATAGACCAAGACCAGATATAAAAAAAAGAAAAAAGCTGCCAGCTTTCCATCTCTTCATAAATAAATTTCTTGGCTGAGGCTCTAGGGTTGCAAAGCAGGTAATTTTTTACTCCCAATAGGTAAAAAGTAGAGGCACCTCAGGAAATTTCCATACTTATCTAAACCCTCCCATGAAGAGAAATGTAAATAATCTGTATCTGCAAGGAACTGGTAGCAGCAGCAGACACTGTTTCTGTTAACACTCAGTTTTAAAGAAATTTGTATTTTCCATGGTTATGCAACTGATTTTCATTTAGTTTGGCAAAGAGAGATGAATTCCGAGGCTCATTACAGAAATGTGAGGCATTCTATAAAAAAGAGATAGATGCTTGTGATGCTTTTAAGCAGAGGGTAAAAGCAGGAGATAAGGTGACTAATCTCTGGCCAACTGCCTCATTAGACACTTTTGAGAGGTTGAGCCCTGACTAAGCAAAGTAGACCTTGGTCTATGGGAAGGTCCATAATTAATCCTCAACAAGATATCTGTCAAGTAAAGCTTCACCCAGACCAGACAAATACTGTTATTTTAGGGAATCAAAGATTTTAAAGATAAAGGACAGGATACAGAAAAAACAAATGTTGCGCAGTGAAAAACACAAGAAGATATACAGAGTATGAAAACAATAGAAGTCAGAACAATGCCCAGCATTTGGAAGGGGGACAGGAATTACAAGCAAGTACCACTCACCAGCAGTGTGCAAGTCATACAAGAGCATGCACAGAAAAAGCCCAACAACAACAAGGGAATGGCAGCAACACCGCTAGTGCAGAAGAAACCTCTGAAGAAGTAATTAGGAGCAATGGACAATGCTGCATCATCAGAAAGCTGGACTGTCAGTCAGGAAGCAATTGGGACTATTACAAGCTTTTAAACTGGGCACTTACTCACTAGAGCACTGCCAGAATCTGGACACTAGCAACTGAAAAAACCCACTGGTCTTGAATAATGGTACCATCTTTGGCTCAGCAACACAGGAACAACCTACTGGAGCCCAGGAGAGGGAAGCAGATGTGCTTATGCTTATTCTTACATTTGTCTGAGGGCATCCACTATTGTAAACATGACACAGGAATCTAACCCATCTCAAAAATGTTTGGAATAGGGTTGCAAGAAAAGTTGCCACCGTGCTACCAAGAAAATGCCTCAGAACTGAAGGGAGATGAGGCACTCAGCTGCTAAGCAAGCAGAGCTTCAGCAATGAAGGTCTAGTCAGTGCCAGAAAAAAAGAAGGAGTTTTCACTTACATGTACACTCAGGGGACAAAAATTACAAACAGTGGGAAATATTTCCCACATAAAGGAAGAAAACATTGGAGAGGTGACTGATCCAAAATACATTTCTACATGGGACACAAAGCAAGGCAAATGTTCATGTAACTCCAACACCACCTTTGAACCACCATACAGTTCTGTCTCGGGCTGCATGGTGCATAGAAATATACAGCACATTTTTGATAGTATATCCAGTACAAAAGTCTGTATCATGATATTTTAATCTAAGAAAAAGATGAGAAAAATGCAGCAGAGATTTCATAAACCTTTCATGAGAAACAAGCTGTAGGGCAAAAGCTAAACAAAAATTCCTTATGATGGAAGTAATATCCAGGAAAGCAAGGTGAATGGAGTGAGATGGTACAGACTGGGCACACTAAGGTGAAGGAGTACAGACTCGTTTCAAACAAACACAAAGCATGTAAAGAAATTTGTCCTCAGTCAGCCTGCCTTAGCACCCTAAATACTGGTCGACAAAATCTTTAACAGACATAGGATTTGACTACTATGAAAACATCTGGAAACAGAAGACATTAACCAAAGATATCTCAGTGACAGAGATGGTATCTAAGCACAAAACTAACTTGTTCTTGGATTCTTCTACTGAGAATATTGATCATTTTTTTAAAGTTGTATTGTCAGACTTTGAGACTGGTCACTTATCCATAAAACAAACTGGGTGTTAGTGTACATAAATAAAGAAAGAAGATTTGGCTTTACTCCATAGCCATTAAAGCTTCACATCTTCATGCATGGAAGAACTATGTAAGCTAAAACTGATCATAAAACTCTTTACAGCCTAAGGGACCTGGAAATTCTCAGCATAACCTTTCCCATAAGCAAAAAAGCTACAAAAGTATTTTGGTTTCAAATATATGATTTCAGTGTTCCATAAAAACTAAGCAAGATCTGATGATGGTTAGACGCTTGATCTCTGGATTACTTTACAAAGGAATTATGAAGAAAATATATCCAGACCCAGATTTTATGCCTGTTGCACACACAAGGTCTTTAAGAAAAAATATCTATCTGGTGTCAGACAAAATGTGAACTTTGATTGCTACAGACACTGCTGAGAGCACACCCCTGCAAAAAGTGATTGGGGCCAGTGCCACAGATAACACCAGTTGCTCCAAGTTGTGCATAATAGCTAAAAGTCAGGCTTTACCCCTTAAAATTATAATAGGTTAAAAGGGGTTGAATTTAATTAAGTGTGACTTTGTTTCAATGAAAATTAAATCCTCAGACATCACACAAAAAAGTGTAAAAAAAGAACATGCACAGAACCATTTACGGATTTAAAATCTAAAACCAGGACCAATGATGTTTTACACCAGCTTCAGATAAATAGCAAGTTTGAGGAAATTGTTGCAATGCTTGTTGCACAGGAGAGAAGGAGAGGTAAAGACGTAGGTGGTGGAAGGAGGGAAAAAATCATGATGCTCTATAGCAAAGGCAGGATATATTTTCACTGCTGCTAGGAGAAAACAAACTTATTGGTGTCCTTAACTATCAAATCCATTCCTGTGTAGGAGAAAATCTAAGTCATTTGTCCATGATAGCACTATCCTTGCTGCATTTTAGAGAACCTGTGCTAGTAACGTCTGACAATCAGACACCTTTAATAAACATGAGATTTAGCAGTTTGCAGCAAAGTACATACAAGGCATGTCACTGTAAGTCCCCATTATTTCCAGTACAACAGGTCAGCAGAAAGCAGTGTCAAAATAAAGCACCTACTAATGAAAAACTATAGAGAGCGTATTCAGCTGTGTTAAATCAGAGCATGACACCAGCAAAACACGGCTTGTCATTTGCTGACATTTCATTCAATGGAAAATTGAAAACAAGAGTGCCTGTGCTACTAGGAATGGATGTCAAGAGCCCTTGGGGACTTGTAGCTACCTAAGGAGACAGATGAGGAAAAACAGCAATCCAAAAATTACTTGGAGTACCTGGAGCCCATGCCATTTGCCCAAGACAGAAAACTCATACCTGTGAAAGCAAAACAGCCAAAACAACAGAATGGATGCCAAGACAGTTCAAAAGCTACAAGAGTACGTCACACAAGGAAGGCCACCCCATGAGTCATATGCAACCTTTTCTTAAGGGTTTAAACCTTTTCTCCAGGACACTTGACTTGGTGTTTGCAGTACCTGCCTTGGTTTTTCGTTAAAGAAGCTGTCAAGACGTGCTGTAAAAATATTTAAATGGGAAAATAGTGACTATGCAGTGACTAAACAATGCAGGCATTTTAACAGCAACATTAGTTGAGTGGTCTTGTTGATTGTTGGTGTGGATTAGACAGGTTAAATGAGTTCAAAGAGAAGGTGTGTTGCATTTTTATTCTCTATAATATAGTCACAAAATTTTATTCAAATTCCGAGTCAGTCTTTTCTATAACCAGTCATATTACTGTTCAAGTAATACATTTTTGACAGTTTCAGATGATGCGGTGCCATCACCCTTCTAAGTTAATACTTTATTAGTGTTTCATGCATATTTCCAACATTCCAGCATGCTTATCTATTGTTCCAGCTTTGGATACTCTTGAATGGATTCCAGATGTTACTACTTACGCAGGTAAGTGAATCAAAGAATACTGGAAGGGACCTCAAGGATCACCTGGTCCAAACTTTATTGGCAAATGCACTATCTAGACAAGACAACCCAACACCCTGTCCAGACAAACCTAAAAAGTGTCCAGTGTTGGGGAATACACCACTTCCCTGGGGAGATTATTCCAATGGCTGATTGTTCCTGTAAAAAATGTTCCTCTAGTGTCTAATAAGTCTCTCCCCTGGAGTAACTTGTACCAATTACCCCTCACCTTTTCCATGTGATGCCTTGTAAAAAGATCTCTCTTGCAAAAAGAGAGTCTTCTTTTAGCCACCCTTTAAATACTGGAACATGGTGATAAGGTCTCCCCTAAGCCTTCTTTTTTCAAGGCTGAACAAACACATCTTTCTTAGCTTTTCCTCACTCAGCAGGCTTCTCACTCCCTTGATAATCTTTCTGGACCTTCTCTGGACCCTCTCCAGCCTGTCCACATCTTTTTTTGCATGGCAGAGACCAAAACTGAGCACAATATTCCACGTGTGGCCTGTCAGACCCATTTAATGTCTTATTAAATCCCATGGGTTTAAAATCGATACATTCCTTTAGGTCTAACAACATATTCAAGATTCAGCTTCTGTACTGAAAAGCCCACAAAATGCTGCATTACAAATGGGCAGCACTATAGAAGTCCAAGCAGTTGATCAAACCAAACTTCATCAGTTCAGACTTTCTCCGTGAGAATATCAATAGGAAAGTATCAGAAGTAATGCGGACATACAGTAGCTGTGCCTGAATTCAGAATGCCATGGAAGACTGAGATGTACAAACTCAGCTTGGAGGCAGAAAACAAGCTCTTTGCTCTCTCCCCCTTTCAATTATGAGTCCAGCTGTCTGCCTGTCCTGGCTGAAAAACACAACTATGAGTGTGACTGACAATTACATATTGGAGTCTGAGGAGAAGCTCTTCTCATTTGCATCTGATGACTGGGGACCAAAAGACAGAAAAAGACTTTCAAAAATGGTAGGAAAAAAGGGCACAAAGAGAGAAAGGATTTTATAAGCTTGCTGCTCTGAACTGATCATGTGGCTAAGTGGTGTGTAATTGTGCACTGTTCTAAGGAATCAAGATCAAAATTTTCTTGAAGAATCACTATTAATTTCTGTCATATCTGAATTCCTCCAGGAATTCTTCTGGTATTTAATTTCTGGGCTATGAGGAGGCAACTAGCTGCTTCATTCTTAGCTTTGTGGCTCAGTATTTGTAGTTGAGTCATCAGCACTCAATCTGCTGCATCATCATCATCATGTGCAGGATTGTGCCAAGAGACAGATGTGGCAGATGATCAGTATTCACAGTTTGCTTTGTTGAGGATCAACACAAAGCCCAGCAGAAAGCAGTGAGGATAAGCATTAGTTATGCTCTTGCCTGCTCCTTGTCCTACCTCTTGAGCGAGAGCAACATGTCTAACAGTGATGCCTGCCTGTTACTACTGAGACATTCAAGGGTGCCGTTCAGGTGACTCCTGGAGATCTCTAGAACACCCTGCCTCAAGCAAGTTCCTTCAGCAGCTTTTGTATTTTACACAAAAATCTCTCAGCCCTTACAAGCTTTTTCCTGTAGAGGCTGTTAATGCATCTATTATTATATTAAGCATCCATCGTAACAACAGTTTCTACTCAGACTGCTCATTAGTCACCTCCTAATGATACCATAAACCTAGTCTCTGCATAGGCAGAGATTTACTATCTGTGAAGATTCTTTCAAAACCTTTTCTTTTGTTTCTTTTTCTCCTCATTTCACCATTGAGAAGAAATATTCATAGTCCTCAAGAACTTTGGTGTTTATATATGGGGCAGTAAAGTGCTTATTGTTCTTTCTTAGAAGAAATAGAAACTTGAAGCACAAAGATATGAACAAGCAAGTCTTAAAGGCATTTAGATATCTAGGCAGACAGATACACAGCAGGATTTAGGCCTTAGAAAAGTCAAGCAAAGAAAATGGTCCCTTCAGATGTTGCTATTGCCAGTTAATGGAAGAACTCCTAGATTTCTTCCAGCTTCTGCCAGAACTTGAACTGGAGGGTGTTGGACTGATAGCCTGAGAGAGAAAGTAGCTCTGGAAATCCTGAAAAAGGATTTACCCTCCTAGACATACTTGAACAACACTAGCATCTTACAACTTTTGTGACATTTGTGACAATAAGGCACAACTGTTAAGAGTGACCAACAGTCTCTGGGTCCATCAAAGCACTGGTCTCTCTCTCTGCCTACTCTGTAAATCTGTTGTCTTTTGTACTGTATTGAATTGTTACTGTGTTTTTTAAGCACAGATAGGTTTTATACTTTCCATCCTAAATGTAAGGCACAGCTCTGCAACCTGAAATTAAATACAGGGAAATATGCACATTGAGGGGTGAGAAATAAACTCCTACCCAGCCATGCCATTACATGACATGTCCAGTTCATCTTTTGGTTCAGTGTAAAAGATAGAAAAACATGCATCTATTTGCACTGAGCAGACATCACGTGTCAATAGATTTCAGTCAGTCCTCAAGTGAATTCAAAGCCATATTCTAATCTTTTTAAAGTTGTTTGCATTACCTCTGAGTGACATAGAACTGCAGAGAATACATCTCATCTCTTACAGAATTTCCATAAGAAAGTATTCTACACACTGGGCTATTTTTGCAGCCTGTGAGTGCAGCTTCACACTTGATTCTGGCAATGTTGCCTTTAAAACAATTGATTTTTTAGTGTACACTCACTTGCCTCTTGTAGCACTGAGTCACTTTTTGGTTCCTAAAGCATCTGCTTTAACTACAACAGTCACATGGGGGCTTAGAAGGGCTGTAGAGGTTCCTAGTGAACTTCACAGCTTGGTATGGTCAGGAAAATGCTCTCATGTACACTGAGAATTAATCCCTTGCTGAAATGATCTTGGATTTGCTGCCTGTGGTCTTGACTTCACAAGACCTTCTCAGGCCCAGATAAGTATGTAGGCTATGTGAGCAGGTAAACAACAATGAATAAAAGGCATTTATTTTTCTGATAGAAACATTAAATCTCAAAATATCACTGAGCAGGATTAATCCAAATACCATGAACACAAGCACCATGATCATCATGAATGCAGCCATAACAACTTACACATAGCCTTTGATGATCCCATTCCAATACAGTGGCACCTGCAACCCTGAACAGGATTCAAGAAATGCTGTGTTAAATCAGGGTAGTGGAGGGGGAGGGGAGAAAGGGGCAAAAAAGCCCTAGGCTACATAAGTGAAGGCCTGAATGTTACACCATAGCTTGTCATTTATGCCTCCATTACACTAAGTTGCACCGGATTTCTGCTGGTTGGTTGTTACAGAGCTGTCAATGTTTCATTAACATTACACTGAACTATGCAGAAAGTCAGTCTGATGTCCAACACAGGTTTTCATGGCTACTGAGGACACTGCTTTTCCCTCTGATGAGGAGCAACTTTATTGCAGTACTCTCTGTATGCATAGCTAGTAAACTACAGGGTGTATCACATGACTCCATGCTAAATATGCTGCCAAGAAAGAGCAAGATATTCTATTTGAAGACTGAAGTTCTACATCTTTTCTCTGTTGATCCTTACCTCAGTGTTGTCAAAGCTCTCTCAAAGCTCTGTGCTATGTTAGAGATCTCCTCATGGCCCTGTTATTCTGATGGGAAGAAACGATCCTATGTGAGCATACATTCCCTGTGGATTCTAATTCTTGAGTTCAAGTGTGCATAGCACAATATAGACATTCTTGAAAACAAAAACACATCTTGAAATGCAATATAAATGACTGACAGTTGACTGCTATCACTATTTATACACACAAATCATACAGTGGTAAGTTTCAGGGACCTGCTTTCTTCTCCATGGTTACTTTGTTCTGCAGTAACTTTCCAATTTGTCAAAAGCTAATTACTACCATCCTTTAAGTGGGCTACAAACACTGACCCTGTTGTCCTCCATTGCAGGCCTCTATTTTTCAGAGACAATGACATACCTCTCCTAAACCAGAGGAGAAACCAGGAAATGCATTGAAAATCAGCTGTTAGTGTAGATTATTGTAACATATTCTTAAGGTAATTAATTACAGCAACTTGTCATCTCTCCCGAATTACAAGAGACACCAGTAATTACTCTTAGATTTCAAAAGCTTGGTGAACATAATGACATGCATTTGTATTTTACATGCTTATTTTACCAAAATGAGATTCTCAAGCTCATTAAATAAATTCCAGAATTTTCTATCACACCAGGAAAAGACTTAAGTGTCAAAAAGAAAATGTAGCTGGCCATAAGGCCAACTTCTGTTATAACGTCTGTTTTTTCATGATTTTCTATTCAACTCCATTTTCAGATACATTGTAGAAAATGAGTGTTAAGGCTGGTTTGTACTTTGCACAGAATAATCAGCCAGAGTCTTTCCCAAAAGCTGTGAATATAAAGCAAGAAATCATTTGGCCAAATGTCAAATACTCAACAGGTCTTTCTCCTCAAAGAGCAAGATGCCTTGCATAAGAAATTCTTTGGCACAAATTCTGGCTACAGTGAACAAAAATTATTTTTCAAATTTGCATAACCCTGATTTTATGATAGGGTTACTCTGTGTTCTCTTTTGAGAACCTTAAACCACCACCCCACTGCCTCCTTGGAATTCTCTCACAAAGCAAAACCTGCTCCAACTCCAATTTTTAAAAAGCAAGTTTCTGCATAGTCACAGTGATTACAGGGGTGTGTATTGCAAGTGTGGTTACACCGAATTTAGGTGTGCACTAATAACACTTGTTAAAGAAGACCATTTGATTATCTGGAAGCGACAGACCATCATTCATGCAGAAAAACCACAAACAAAGCTTTACCTCAAAAAACTATCGGGTGTAGGTAGCCAGGCAAGGAAGCACGTGCATTAATAGGAGTACAGTACTGTCTTCAACATCCTCAAATGCTAGGAAAAACAACTGTGGCTGCAAAATATCTTCACAAACTCTATTCATCTGCTTAAATGATATTTATTCTGAGTGCTGTAATACCCTGGGTTGTTTCCCTAAATACTTGTATCTTCTTCACCATTCCAATCCAAAAGGCCATGCACTCAAACCCTATAACTTCTTGATGTCCATGTCATGTGCAGATGGCAGTGGTTTGGATACTGTGTAGGTACCAAAGTGTCAGGAAAGCTCCTATCATATTTTCAGTCTGTCATAATTTTCCAACAGGAAGTAAAACTTAGGCTTAAGGAAATATTTTGTGGGTTGAGGATTTTTGTCAGGAGTGCAAAGTTTATAAGCATTGTTTTTAAGTGAGAAAGGTGATCTGGTCATTTATTTCTTGGTCCTTTTCCACCTAATACTCAGAATTATAACCTCACATTCTGAATGTTTAGCATGTGGCAGATGGCTCTACTTTAGCTGGACCCAAGTATTATCCAGTAACTAATAAAAAAACTGGTCAGGTTCTTTACTTCTCCATTGTCTCCAGCTTTCTCTTAATTTCTCATTGTTGAACAAGAAGGATACAATAACTTCCCCTAATCATTAAGCTCACTGTTTAAGAAATGCTTAGCAGTAGTAAGAATCTAGGCTGTTTATTCACTCAAATCCTAGATAAACCATTTGTAGCAGCTCTGAGGAGTTCCATTAATCTCTGCAAATAAGCTAATTTTATTTCTACATACTTTTGCATTAAGAAGAAAAAAATGCCAAAATTCTGACAGAAATGTCCTACCTGTTATTTTTCCTGCACCAAGAAGTAGAGGCTACCTCCCTGGAAAATCTGGTCTTAAGATCAGGTCAGTCAACTTTACATTGAAGAGATTCACCTGTGACAGATTTGCTTCCAATACCACTGGGTACTAACAGGCCAGCCACTTGTGAGACAACTTTCCTGGCAAATAATGTTTCTCTTGCAACTGGATTCTCAGGTGTAACAGGTCCACAAATGCACCCTTCTGGCATACCAGGGCTCTTTTCATTGCTACAGCATTCCGATGCAGCTGTCTGCATTTCCCCAGAGTGCAGAAATATTTGGGTTTGGTGCCTAGGGCTAATGATCCAGAGGGAAGTACTACAGCTCTGAGGTTCCAGTCTAGTGCCAAGCTTCTCCAGACATCACTAAGGGACAAACCAAAGCAGCAACATAGTCCCAAAAGTTAGTGGGGTGCAGCAATATAGAAACAGGTGTTTCTGAGGGTGGACAATATTGAATAACCTTTGTTTGAAAGAATCTCTCTCCACTTCTCACCATCAAGAAAACATTGGTGCTGGAGAGCAGTGAACTTAAGTATTTTTGTTTTATGAAGAGTAAAACATTTTGTACAACTAGCTCCAAAAGAATTTTGCTCTGATTTTAGGCTTCTCTTAAGTCTGTGTGTGCTTTGTGTTATCTTCTGTAATAACCACAGAACCTCTGAGGAGGCAACAGCTTCTGTCCTCATCATAGCAGTGTCAGAGAAACAATGAGAGAAACAAAGCCTAATATTATGTAGTCTGGTTGTCACAACAATCCTGTGGGAGACAGAGTCACACTTTCAAAGGCAAATACAGGATTTGAACTTGGGTCTCTGGTGTCTCAAATGGGAGAGGCAATACTACTACCTCCAGCACCTGTTTCTTTCCCCAGACTACCTGACTTAATTTTTATGACTTGTACAACCTTTGTTTTTTAATCTCTCTCCATAGACTAAAGATAATCAGGGAGCTAAGCTGCTATTTATGGAAGCCTAAGACCTATTCCCTGTTGAATAAAATACTTGCTAAAATATAAAATCACTCAAGCTAATGAAAAGTAAGGAAATGAACTATAGCAAATTAAAAAAGAACGGGAGAGTGGGAAACAGGGCTGAGAAGGAATCTGGAAATCTTTCATCATTCAGTACATTATTAATCAGTGTAATTAAAAAGTAGTTAACAGTCTTGTGCCAAGTTTTGTATGCTTTTGTTAGTCCACAGAGAAAGTAAAACACAATAGTGTAGATACTGTCAAGAAATTAAAAAAAAAAAGCTTTAAAATTCTTTATATCAGGCATACAATGTTCTTCTCAAGGAGGGTAAAGACACTGTGAAAGGGTTGGTGTTAGAGCCAATCAATATGGCTGGGAAGGTCCCCTTGACAACGCCTCCATTCTCCCTCCAACGCTCCAGATTCCCCCTCTGGAAAGCTCAGGGCACAGAGGAGTGTGCTTGTGCCTCAGTTTCACAAAAAAACTTTTATCACTTTTAATTGCACTCAGAATAGGCACCAAACAATATAGTAGCATAATGGAAAGGACTGGGGAAATCTCACTAGAGAGCCTTAACTTGTTTGTTTACTCAGGTCTCAGATTTGTAAACACACCTGTTAGCAAAGACAGCTACACTGACAGCTTTAACTCCATGACACACAGGCACTGGAGCCTGTAACCTTTCCTGACACCCACAACGCAAACCCCAGAACACAGAATTAGGTTTAGGAACATTTCTTTTAATGAAGTTCTGTGACAAACACAGGGTGAGCCACTAGAACCATCTAACACTACCCTGAAATTATGTATGATAACAATCTCAAAGACAAATCTGAAAAAGGAGACTGTGGTTCATACAGGTGATGAAGGATTTAACAGCATCAATAGGCACTGAAAAATATACTAGAAACACAAAACAGTTTTCCATCTTTGTGGACTTAAAATGCATCATTTTATAGACGTGAAAAACATTACCAATCCTACAGCTGTTTTCCTAACTTCTTTCTTAATTTCAAATCACATTTGAAGCCAAGACCTCAGTTATGGCTCCGGGACCTGAAGTTAGAGCAGAATCCCCAAAAACTTTGAGTTTGGGCTTACATAAGCATGTCCAAAAATGAAGATCCTGAATCCATGGGATGGGGGCCCAGAAACCTACAGCATGCAAATATTCATGGATGACATGCGCCGGAGGCTGTAGAGTTTCCCAAGTCAAGACCTTGCTGATTTGCCTGAGAAGCTGAGAAAGATGGAATGGACTTGTGGCCACTGAAAGCCCAGGCAGCCTGTCATGAAACCTAGCAGAGCAGTGTAGGCTGCACACAGACACTGCTGAAATCAACCACTCAAGAGAGGAGGTTGAGGTGATAGCAGCACTACATTCATCACCCCTGAGAGACAAAAATCACAGCCACGGATGCTGTGTGTGCTGCTGGCAGGCCGACAAACACTGCAGCAGCAGTCCTAAGTGGCAGAGTTCTAAGGATGGCAGGAGGGAAGGCTGCTGGGGTCAAAGGGCTGTAAGATTATGCTGTGGACTGTATATAAGAGGCTGCATAAGCCTCTGAGAACAGGTGGAGTTGCCAAGTACCTCATTCACCTCCAGACAGGTCTCCTTCTGCCAAGTGCAGGTGTAGAGCCAGTGTCAGGTTTGAGGAAAAAGACATCAGATAAAATAGCACCATTCTGAGACAATTAGCCGGCAGAGGCCTCACTGACTGCAAAATCCATATTAAGGCCAGGTATTTAAGAGAACTATAAAGCTCAGGCACTTGAATCAACCTTTGTGATCCAGCTTTGAAGATCTGACTTTATTGTACTTGCAGCTTTAGGTATCTCTTTCCTTTAAACGTGCTTTGCAGAGGTGAGGACACTTGCAGGTGAAAAGCATAGGACAAGCATTATCATTCACAATAAGCAGGAGCTAAGCAGAAAATTTAATCGATCATTCTAAATAACCCTCCCACCTTTTTAATTTAATGCATACCTTTTCCAGTGACTTCTGCTGCAGGGTAGTATTTACATGTGAAGTGTGCAATTATGACCTCAGAAGAGACAAATGAAATCACCTACTTAACTTTGTGACAATTACATGAAAATGTAGCTCTCAAAAATACATGTCCTCATATAAGGTATGTCCAGATTGTCCAATACCATTATAGAATGATTTTCTTCATCGAACTTCACAGTTTTTTAAAAGTCTGTTAAATTGCAAAGAATCTGTGCGATTTTTGTTGTTGTTATCCCAGAGGTCCTCCTTTTACTTGAAATTTGACTCTAAAGAGGAAATTATGCTGATTCAGTTACCTCATTGCTCTGAAAAAAACTTAATGTAGCTTTAAAAAGATACTGACATGGTTTCTCAAGCAAATAAATTCTCCTTTTTCACCTTAGTATCAGTCTGCATTAAATGGTAGCTCCAAAAACTTCATCCGCGAGTCATTTAAGTTATTAACACATTTGCACAACAAATCTCTCAGGAGAATGCTTTGCAGAAAGTCTGTGCTCCAGAGATACGCAGACAGTTTTTTTGAGGATTCAGAGACTATGGATGTTCAACACCAAACTAAGTTGCAAACTAAGTTTGTGAGCTGAGAACAATGTTTCTACCTGAGGACACTTTTTTCAGCCACAAGTATCTTAGACACAATTGTAAATCCCTACCGACAAAAGTAGTCTTAATGAAATCAGATGCTTTCACTGGAACAACTCTAGGGAATTAGGACTTAAAATCTCTTTAATTTAAAATCTATTGTTATCTTCAGGACAACTGTTAATACTGGCCAACATGTTCACTCGGTGAAACTTGAAAATCAATACAACCTTACTGCTAAGATTTAAAAATCCAGTTAACCACAATTAATCAAAGTGAGATACAAACAGTCCTTCTTTCTTTAACAAAAAATGGCCATCCAATTTTGAAATTGTGGCATTGTTTCTGCTTTCTTAGTAAACATTTGTGACCAGATCTAATTAATTTTTAACATTATGTTTTTATCAACATTTTTTAAAAGATGCATCAAAAAAGAAAGGTCCTACCACTCAGGTAAAACAAACAAAGAAAAATCTATATATAATATACAAATCCAAGGTTTTCCACAAGCTACTAACTTCCAATGTCAACTACAGTTAAAGCAGTTATAAAGAAACCATTCTCTGATACACTGCAGAGCGGTGAGCACAGTGCTGCTATACCAGCCACCAGTCATAATTCAAAAATACATACAATAGAAGAGGGAGGTCCACTAAATTAGTTTCCAGTAGCAGGTGTGTCTGTAGAAGAGGCTGAAACACCAGACAGCTCAATAGCTTGCGGACATCAAATAAAGCACACCACACAAATTGAACAAATACAATAACCAGTCCTCAAAAACCCCAAACCTCTTAAGGGTGTTCCAGCAATGGAAGGCTGCCTGCAGAAAGTTACTCTTAAACTCTGATATTTCCCTTGTGTTCAGTAATACCAGTTTCTGAATTGGAAATGCTTTAGTCAGTACAAAGTGAATTCAACTTAGAGCAATGGGCACATTCACGCACCACAGTTTGACATTTGTCCCAAAGGCACATGGCAAATTGGTGTCCAGAACACAAATAAATTAAGCCTTCTGTCTTCTAAGCTGCTGCACAGCCTAACCTGTTGATATTTACCCTTGGATGCCCGTAATCGAACAATCAATCATGGGATGCTCATCTGCTCATCTAAAGCACAGACTTTCCAGACAGCTCCTTTTTAAGTTTCTTCTCATGCTGACTACTGCATCTTTTGCACAGTTTAAATACAGGGTAGTTCTGTGGACCTTTGGGGGGGAAAAAAACTCTGACAAGAGTACTTGTTATATACAGCAGAGATTTGCCATGAGGGAGTGCATATCTCAAATGCACTTCCAGGAAGGAAAATTCTCCCACACCTACATTCAGCAAAGAAGAATTTTTCTATCTCTGGCTTGTTTATCATTTTGAGACTAAAACAGCAAGCTCTATGTGTTTCTGCTGCAGTACAGGCTGAAACCAATGTATTATCTTGTACACTAAGTATGATGCCTGATTTGGCAGTGGAGCTGCACACATAAGAAAACACAAAAGCTGTTATGAAAGACTCCCTAAAAAAATTTCTCCAAAAAAGAGTTCTCCCTAAAAAAGGGTTCTCCCTTTTAAGGTTGTCCCTAAAAAAGTATATCTAAGCTGATGCTGTGCTCAATTAGCTTGTTACTTGAAAGGCTATGCATGCTGTTACTTTAGCTCTTGATCATAAAAGACTATTTCCTGTGGGTTTGAAATGTCAACTCTTTCTAGCAAATATAAAAATATTATTTCTTTTATATACTCATTTAAAAGTTAATCTTAGTGAGGTTTAAAATTAACCAGTTACTACACACTGCAGTTAAAACTGTCTTCAGAGAGGCACGTTCTCATTGGCATGTGTATGACTTCACCCTTCAGAAGACATTTCTGCTATTTGTCCAAATCCCTAGAGGCATCCTCATGACAAATAGGAGTGAGCAGTGACATTTCTCAGTGGTTTTATTCAATTATAAGTAATGGAGCTTTCTTCAAACATGGGGTTTATTTAATACTGGCCATATAAATTATTAAACCCTTCATGGAGATCTTTAACTCATTAAATAAGAGCCCAAACCACATATAAATTGCTATATTTTTTTCATTCAGACACAACCCAGTTTCCTTTATTTTCTTGGCAACCGAACAATGTTAGGAAACTGAAATGTGGAAAATTTAAGAACTTGAGCAAGCCTCAACTCACACCACATACTGACCCTCTTTCTGTCCATATAGGCATCCTCTGCAAAAAGCAATTAAGCTAAAATTTGTCTTGAAAACATAAAAAGAATCACAGTTGAGCTTAGTGAATTAGGAGGAAATCACAGCATCTAATGACCTTCAGAAAAATCACACTAAACAAAAATTTAAATTGATGTGACTTCTATGAAACTTTGTGAGAGATCTTTTTAATCATGGAATATTTCTGATTACAGAGATGTTGATTCTAATGTCAATGTTTGTATTACAAACAGATTTTAGCTTTTAGCATATACATTATTTTAAGAAGATTAGTGTTTGATGCAATTGTCCAATTTCATGCAAAGCAATTAAGGCAGGAATGCTTTCCAAATACTCATTCAATGCTACCAGTTACAAAGTTAAGCAGGACAGCCAGTGGCAAGAACTTTTAAGCAGTAGTGCATTAGACAAGACAGACTGTGCTTCTGGAATGCGAGTCACAAATTGCTCTCTCAGCCCAAACACGGCCTCAGTGCCAGCAGAGGCAGATTCTTCTCCTGTCTGAGAGCTGAAGAGGGAGTGTAGTGAAGTACATGACCACTCCACTGACACAAGAGGTGCAAGGCAGGAAGCAGACAGCTGAAAGCGCGTCACTGCAGTCAGGGGACCATTTTCTATACAGATGTAGAAACAGCTATTCTCTTGACTCCTTTCCCTGAGATTAATGTATCCAGACAATATAAAAGAGAATGGTTTCCACTCTCCCTTCCACTACTTCTGCATTTCCTGTGTTGTTGGAATCATATCTTGTAAAGACCAATTCTTCACTGTCCTTGAATCACACAAGCACCCACAAACATCACTTGCTGCTTATTCTCTAGAGCAAGAGGCTCAGTGAATGAAAAAGAACAGATAGGCTGTCAAGGTAAACCTTTAGCACCTAATCAAAGCTGTAACTGAGAGCTGACAGCGAAGTTGGAGCCAGCAGCTGATGTATAGAGCTGTGCCTTACACATGCAGTGTCGTTTTTCACTATCTTGGTTTGAGAAATTAGCCCAAACTGGATGTTGATGAGCATGTAAATTAGCAAAGCTAATAGGGAGCTACTCTTCCTGATGTTTTCTTTTTTGCAGAATACCATCCCATTTGGTCTTGCTTTCCCTATCATGCAAGCTCACAGAGAACATCTGTGAGAAAGCTTGCTCATAATAAATGTTTTGAAAACAAGTTATCAGGATCAATAGTGCCAGTCTTTGAATCTAATGAAAGAGAGCTTCTTAGCCTAAATTGAGAAGGATGGTCACACACTGCCTCTTATATACTTATAATTACTCTAACCTTGCCTGATCAGCTTTTGCTATCAACAGCAATGTAAGTTAGACCCGGTTTACTGCTGGACTTTTTGTGCAGAAATATCCACATGGCAGCCTATGGGAAGAAAAGATGCACATCCTGAATTCATCACCATAGCAGTATGGCCTAGACAGGACCAAAAAGCCAGTGAATCAATGGACTCTGATAACCTGCATGGTCCTTCTTGTGTCCAGGAAGTACAGAAATGCTCAGGCGTGCACTTTGCCCATCATCCTGAAATCCTACCCATCCACATAGCCACCTCAATGCCAGCGGTACCTCAGCCAAGGCTGGCACAGCCTCATGGTCTCAATTAGTTTACACCAGCAGTGTTAGAGCTGAACTTATTATGCTGTTTGTACACAAGCATCTCAAGGCCTAGCTGTGTACCAAGAGACAGAAGTGTAGAAATGCTGAAAAACAGGTGCCAGCTCTCTGCAGGGGCTGAACCGAATTACCTCTTTGCCACCTTCTGGACGATGCTAGTGGTACAGCTAAAGACATGTTGTTATCTTTTTTTTTTTTCCCCTCCTCAATTTTATGGTGCTAAAACTGAACTGTCATTTTCCAGTGAGATCTGAAACCATGGCTGCACATTTTCCTGCACTCAGGAGTAGATATGCCAAGCATTTAGCCTTCAGGCTAGATACCTTAAGAAGCTGAGGAAGACTATAGGTAAATATAAACCTCATTGTCAGTTAAAGGTTTCTATCCCTGTTCTCGTCAGAATTTTATCCTCTTATCACAGAAAGAAACCAAGACTGATGAATACTTTATGACTTCTCATCCTCATACACCACAGAGAGGGGTGATAAAAAGGGAGGGCATCTAAAAATTGAATAGCATATTTCAAGATCCTTATTTATCCTTAACATCTCCATTAAGAGGACCACTAATAAATAAAACACAGGTAAAAAAGGTTGGGTTAAATCAATCATCTTCCCCGCTAGACTTTAGAGATGACGTTTAGCCATTGGGACATTTTCAACACACTACTGCTCCAAAGGACTCCACAGCTCAAAATAGTGTCCTGCATGAGCAGATAAGGATACCAAAACAAGGAGAGATAAATCCTACAAAGCACTGCACAATGCAACGGTCAGGCAGTTCCCACAAGTCTTCAGCTACACCACTTGTTTCATTCTCTCTCAGTTATCCACAGAGAAGAGGAGCAATAAGGAGTTTACAGAAAAACCAGCTTGACTTTCTCACTTTCTGTCTCACATTTCTGCTGCTTCCACTTTATTTATCATTCTTTCTTCCCTGTCTGTGTGCATGCCTGAGTGTTAAAACCCTCTCTTCTGCATTCTAAGAAACAGATCTTTTATATCCATGTTTCAGGATGATTGGTCCATTCACTGCTAATCACAGTGTGAAACCGCTCTCTTCTATTCCTAACCTTTTTATCATTCAAAGCCTTTATCTAAATCTGAAACTATTACTGATTTAAATAATCCCATTGACAGAAATGAAACAACCTGAGCACAGTTAACTCCTGAAAATGGGAGGACACTTCCTAATCGTTTAACACTGACACTAACAAATTCTATGATTTTCTTCTCTTTTGACAATGCATCAAATAGAAGGAAAATACAAAAACATTTGGAAGTCCTCTAATATACCCTGTGAGTTATAATTACCTTCAAGCTGTTGCAGAAGAATCTAGAAGCAATTAAGGTAAGTTACCCCATTTCACAAGTATCTCTAGGATTCAAGGTTTTCCACACCTTAGTTCACCAGTAGTTGAGGACACAAAATAAGAATAACCTTATTTAAAGAAAAGAATGTGTCTAAATTTCAGGCCACTGTCAGAAGCCTGAAGAGGATTTTCTTTAGGATACAGAACAGTTTCTCTACAGTTGGGATATAAGTTAATACTAAGTTAGAGTGATCAAAATAACATCTAAGGGACCTACACCAGCTCCAACTCAGCCCAAAGCTGTGTTCAACCCAATACCAGTGCCAGTCCACAGCATCCATGCAGTCCGGGTATGCTCTTTGAGGTTATTGGAATTAATGAGAGAATTTTATTCCAAGATAATGGGAAGAAATATGAATTCCGTCACTAACAAAAACCAGTGTAGGCAAAATACCTCAACAAAAAGCCACATACTTTGCCTTTGAATAGACAACTTTTAGGCTGTCCTATGCTAAACATACAGAAAAGAGAGCTAATGGTAATAATAAAATAGCTGTTTAAGACTCTACACATGCCTGCCCTAAAGGAAAGTGGGCTTTAGAAAAATCCTTCTTTTTTTACTTTAATGCCATGCAAATATTAATGTTTTCCTGACATCCCTGACCACTCATTTAAGGGAGGCAGAGATTTATTTGTGAGGAGGAATATAAACCAGAAAAGGTGCATGCTAGGACAGAAGTTCTAATTCATTCCAAGCTGATCACAAGAAGACATATTAAATAGTTTTCAACTATTTAATACCGGTTCTTAATTAAACACTTCTGGCTGTAGCTGAGTATTTTACAGGATTAATGCCTTGCAAATTTTGTTGGTATAAATGGAACAGCATCACTGAATTATGTTGCTGTGTTTGGTGGATGTAACAATGGGTCAGACTGGATGATGAGGGCCCAAACTGCAGATGACATCTCCATTAAAATGATTCATGTTATCACAGGATTAGGTCACAATAGCAGGGCTGCAAATGCCACAGTGCTTGTCAGAATCATCTCTTGCTGCATCCTCTCTGAGTGGTGCCAGTGACACATTCAAGACTTGTTCTGTGATACTCCAAGTGTTTAAGGACTAGAAAATGACACATGGAATAAATGGACATCCCAGGGGACCATTAACAGGCTATCAGGCTTTCACTTTTCATTTTGAGTTGACATACAGGATAGGTTAATGACAATCAAAAGCCCTTTCTATCTGGCCTTGGGGGAACAGCACTGATGGGTTACCCAAAGTACAAAAAGCCACAACACAAAAAAGACACTTTAAATGGAAACTACAGCAGAATCTAAATCCTAAATAAGCCAGTTCATGCTCCACACTTCCAGCTATGAAAACTTGTGTCATGATTTGTATATTGCCAACTGTAAGGGATTCTTAGGGAGTCTGGGGGCTACAATTGAAGGAGTATCAGTCACCAAATGAGATCAAGTGCTCTGGTCCCGGGATGGTGCCTGATTGGTCCCTCGCACATGCTATCCTCTCCAACCTTGATAGGAAGAAAGTCCTGCTTGCTAACAAAGCACAGGTCTCTCTCTACATTTATCCAATGCACAGGGCAGATGTGTAGGGTCATAGCTGGTGTCTACAGGATGCTACATGATGCATTAGTAAAGGTAAGCAGACAGCAAAAGAAGCCTCCAAGAGAGACCTTTTGCTTTTCTGCGAACAATCTTAATATTAATATCATCTGAATCCTTCCCCTGCCCAGCTATAGCATGAATCTGAACAACTTCTGAGGAACACAAATGAAAGTTAGAAAGAAGCACAGAGGTACTGCATTTTGACCCTTTCCTAGGACCATATGCCTTGGAAGCAGAATACTTCTTTTGAAACCTTTACCCGACTGGTTGTGCTGCCTTCCTGTATTGAATCTATGGATTAGTTTGTGTAACTCTTAAAATCAGATATACATTGCATCATGGATTTACACAGAGGGTTTAAATGCAGACATATTTTCTGCCTTGAATACAATTATGGACTGAAAATAAACACTCCAAGCAAACACAACACAAATCCAAAGTAAAGTCAAAAAAATACTAATCAAAAAATTAAGACAAAATTATCAGGAGAGGGGGAAGAGTAATTTTAAGTTAAAATCAGTGGACAAGAGCAAACAGGTGAGCAACAAGTATATTTTTGACGAGTAGGGGAACCTGTGATGGGAGATGAAACTGATGGGAGACTATGCAAAGTAGACATAGGCATGGAAGATTACAAAGTGGGATGAGAGATCAAGTGAAGGACTATTGCAAAAGCTACATGAAAAAGATAAAACTGAAGAAAAGCTCAGTATAAGAAATTCACAGGAACACATCTCTAGCCAAACAGCAGTGTAGTTGTAAGCTATACAAAGTGATACATATATGCACTGGAAAACCAACTCAGGAAAATCCACAATTGCAAAGCCACAGCTCTTATTCACACACTCTTGTATGTGCCTCACAGAAAAAAAAATGGTTTTTTCAGGTAATGATAGTCCTCAAAATTAGACACAAAATCACAGGGACGCAGCACACATCCACATGAATTGAACAATCAATAACCTGGAAAAGAAAGAACAAGTAAAGTAATCTCTTGAGGATGAAGTTACTTGATCTCTGTGACCTACAGGAGCTGTTATAACATCTCCATAACACAAGCTGCTGGTGACAAGGTGAAACATCAATAATTCAGACAGCTTGCCCACACAAAGAAATTTTAAATCATTACATGACAGCTTTCTTCTGCTACTGTCTCTGGTGAGGAACATGGTAATGTGCTACTGCCTGTACCCCAGCACTTCACCTTGCCTAAGGAAGTTATTTCTTCTCTCATTCTAATACTCTGCAATTACATAGACTTACATGTAGTTATGCATCCTATACACAATTTTCTATGCATAGCAGCCTCCATAATTTGTCTGAATGTTTAATTCCCTGCACATCGTTTCTCACTGGCGATTGTTATTCTGTCAATGCTTTGAAGCACTTGCAGTGCTCTCCTCTGAAGACAGAAAAGGTTCCTTGTTTCTCATTCAATTTGTTTTAACAACTTGATATTTGGTATCAGGCCACCTTTTGAGTAAGCTGCCCCCCAACAAGATCTACTGGGAAGGTCTTAAGTCAGGCAGCAACCGGAGGTGGCAAGGTATGAATAAATGAAGCAAAAAAAGAAGTCACAACTAGGATATTTGACTTTAGGTGCTCCTAAAGTCCAAGAGAATATGAAACAAACAGGACTAAACCAAGGAACTGCAGAGAAATAGTGACAAGTAGATGTTGGTGTAGCTGCGGTGAGGCTGTTTGGAAGGACTATTTGTTTTTTAAAGTAGACTAACAACTGCAGCATATTCCATCACTCTTCCTCAATCACTTTATCATTTCTCTGATTTTACTTTCACTGAAGTCGCTTGGGAAAATATTCCTGATTGACTAATCTATAAGAAAGAAGAACACCAGCACACAAGCAAGGCAGAGTACTGTGGTTTTAACCAGCCTTCAGGATGGGCTCAGCAAGCCTCTTCACAGCACAGGTCACATTTGAATGAAGATGAGACTCACAAACAAAGTTAAGTACAGCAATTGTAATTTAAACAAACTTAGAAACACAGTAGTGGTGACAAAGACAGAGAATGTAATTTAGAGTCCAGGTCTTGATCCAGAAGAGCAAGCTGAACTTCTCTCCTTTTCTTGTACTCTGAGAAAATACCTGAACAATTCAGACACCAAATATGAAATAATTTGGATATCAGGCAATTCTTTGACATATTAAATTTACTTTTCACTGGCTTTAACTGTAATTATCTGGAAATAAAAATACTTCATTCTAAATGAAACACTAAACTGAAGTTAAATTAAAATATTTCTAGCTCTAGTTTAGGGGGAGGGGGAGAATCAAAAATAAAAGTTACTTCAGTATTTTGCTTAACGAGACTTAGAATTTGGAAAAAGTATAAGCCAATAGGCCAATTTCTATACACCCCTTCTTAGAAACTAAAGGATTATGTAGGTTTATCATTGAAGCACCATATACAGTCCACTGCACTATAGAAATGATGAGCAGGCTGCTTTGGCCGCTTGTGAGCCTTGTAACCCACAAGTTACCCAGGCAACCCCCAACAGAAACCAGCTAAGTGACCAAAAGTAACACAGGGAAAAAAATATGTTCAGTCTAGCTACTGCTAGACTTCTGCTACTGCTGTAACTAAACATTTTTAGGGCAGGGGTACACCTCAGTCAGCTTGCATATTCAGTGCCTCATTCAGTGCCCCACACGTGTGTTATTTATGGGCTAGTTGACAGCTAGATGGGTAGTTAGTGCTACCCACCACATGTGCACTCTAAAAAGCCAAGAAGCAGATACCACTAACTGCTAACTTCTACTTGCTACCCACTGGGGACATAATTTGTAATCAGTCTTGGTTTGTGATAGTAGAAGCACTACAGCTTTTAAAAACCTCTGACAGACAATCACAAAAGACCATAAGTTGCTGGGAGAGAAGCTCTGTCATAGGTATGTACAGCTGCCAAAAGCACTACCATAGGAGCAGAGACGTGATGGAAGCACTCTGCTGTGGCACAGTCAAGGACACGGTCTGCCTGCGTACAGGTGTCCCCTCTCACCCCAGGCTCCACAAAAGGCAGTGCAATTCAAAATGGGGTAAAAGAGCCCATAGGACATCTTCAGTAATTCCAAGAAAAGCCACCCACCAAGCTGGTGGGTTTTTTGGTCCTGGCGAAATATAATGGGAGGGAAAAAAGGAGAAGCACGAAACCTCAGGAACACACTGGTCTTTGGCATCAGCAGGATTTGGCTTCCACTCTGCTGCCACCTGGAATGAAGAGAAATTGCTTCCACTTCACCTCAGGGTTTTCCATAAACAAGATACAATTATATATGAAACAGGCTAGAAAAAACAAAGGCAGCACTAATGGGGCTCTAAAAGGGTTTTGTTAAAGCAGAGAGCACGAGCGTAGCTGTTAATGGCGAAGCCACTGGAAACAAAATGTCAGCAAATTCACACCTGTCATTTTCTCTCCCCATCCCATGTCTCCCCAGCACCGATGCCTTGGCAGCACAGAGTCAGCAAAACTCACACAGGCACCGTGCTTAATTCACCCAGGCAGCTGGGACCATACAGTTCCCAAGTCCCTCTCTCTCTATCCCATTTTCTCCACTAAGCAATGATCCTGCTGGTGAATGGTACATGCTTCCGCAGGAGAAAAGCTCTTCTCTACTTGCTCTCCCAGAGCAAAGGGGAGAGCCTGAACAGTGAGAGCTGTCAGTTCCTATCTTTCTTTGCCACTCAGCTTATTTCCTGATTCCTAAAATGAAGCTGCAGCTGCACTGGATGGATGCACTTAAATGCAAGCCTCCGGAGATGGGAAAGTGCTGACTGCTGAATTGCCCTCTTTCACCTTATTCTCATGCCATTCTCTACTCTCTCAACTTTTCTCCCTGTCCCCACCCCCTCCTGCTCAAAGGGAACCAGAAACCTGTTTCCTTTGAATTTTTTGTACAAGTCATCCTCAGTGAATGCTCCCCTATATGCTCCTCCTAAATTATATCTATTCCAGCTTCCTCAAGCTTAAGGGATTTGAAAGGCCAAGAATTAGGGCCTTGCATGTATGCGGTTAATTGTTCCCATCATTCTCACTGCACACCAAAGAAACATATATGTGCTTCATATATTTTATTCATGTTCTAATTATTTCATGTTACCCAAAGAAAGCTGTTGTACTGCAGCCACAGTCTTACAAGGCACCAGCCTTGAGACCAGACCCAGGTTACCAGCTGTATCCTAAGGACTAGAGAATTCCAGTCTGATATCAATCCTTGCAAGTGATACGACTTAGACTTTGTCTGTAGTTTTATGATCATGCAGCAAAGTGAAAATATTAGGCAACTATTTTTAAACAAAACCTAAACATTTTTCAAAGCTTGCTGGAAAATAATTCTAAAAAGAGGCTTCTTTTTTTTTTTTTTTCAGAACATAAGAGAAAAGGAAGAAAGAGAAATCTGGTCAAATCTACAACCTTTAAATGAAGCCACATGAAAGTACTGTAGGTACTACAGCAAGAGGCAATCTACCAGCCTTCTCAAATAATCAGTCCCCTGTCTTTATTAAATACACACTCCAAACCACAATTTACAGTTTCCCATCCTAGAAATCAGTTGAAATTCCAAAAAGCAAATGCTCTTCTTGTTCCAGCACCAAGTTATCCTAACCAAAAGAAAGAGAGAGTGCACCCCTCTACCAAGTGCAGCGGCCAACAAAATGGTTAAAGTAGTCATTGAACACACATGTGGCACAGCAACAGCCTGGGCATCCCTTGTTCCCTCCCAAGCCTGAGCCAAAGGCTTCTCTGAACCAGCCCCCTCCCCAGTCAGTCATATGCTGGGCCATCACCAGAGTGGGTTGATCACAATGTCCTGTCACACCATGAAGTCGTGTCCAACTGGACTCCTGCCTTGGAGCTGGGGGGTGCCAGTCTCTTTTCCTTAGAGCACTGAGAGGGACATTAATTCTGTGAGTCACACTGGAAAATTTATGACATTCTAAGCTCAAAAAAGAGAGGGTAATTCATGCAAAAAAAGAGGAAATAAGTGGGTGAGAGAAACAAAGATGACAGTAAAACTGAGCCCTGTGGTCATGAAGCAGTGCAGGGACAGAAGGGTGCTCCTGGCATTACACACTGTGAACAATTCAGCTACAGAAGGCACAACTCCCATGTCCTTCCTTGAGGATTTGGAGTGTGCAGACCCTGTCAGAAACATCCCAGAACCCCTCTCTTCTCCCACCCATAGTTAAAACCTCCCATCCTGCTTCTAGTTAAATCAGCCCGCTGCCCCGTATTTGCACAGGTACACACATGTGCGCCCCATGGCTCCTACACAGCTTTGCTCTCTTTTGAGAGTTGAAGTACAGCACCAACCTGTAATGTAAAGTGCACAGTGGAAGGGCAACATTTTCTGGTTTTCCTCTTTTCCTACACATGTTTTCAGCTGTAAGATTATACTAGGACTTTAAATGTAGCTCACGATAACTTTTTATTCTCAGTATAAGTTTGAAAATCTGAAAAAAAAAGGTTAATTTACATGTTAAAAAAAATGCTATGATGAAGAAATGAAAAGCCATACTCATTCAAATTTTCTGCAGCTTTGGTTCACTTTATAATGAAATTGAAGATCCTGGCTTGGCAAAAATAACACACGTAGAAGCACTTAAATATAAAAAGTAAAAAAGCCTTGCAGGTACAGCAGCTGACACGTAATATATCCTAAATAGCCTTCTAGAAGGAAGACTACTGTACCCAGCTCTTACATACATGTATCCAACAGAGCAAAAGAAAATGGAAGAGGCTTGCTTTGAGAACCAAGTCCGTATTAAAACTTGATTGCATTACCTGAATCCAAACTCTTAGAAAGACACTTCGAAGTTAGTGTAACTGCCAGCGACACTGGCAAAATGACATGATTGTGCCTTCAAGTCAAAATTCAGGGGGCTTTTTTCCTCCAGTTCTCGTGCAAGTCAATACTAACTCCACTGTAGCAACAGCAAATTAATATCTGGCAAAAGCATTATGTAAATGACTACACAGCTACTTTTAAGAAAATTACTGGGAAAATATATTTGATTCCTACCAGTATGAATTGAACTTCACAGTACTTCCAATCACCTTTCAAACAGATTGATACAAAATAATGACGCATCCAACCCTCATAATTTTGACTAGAGTTCTCAAAAAACAGACACCCATATTCATATACTCTGTCCTCAACAGGTAAATACAGTTCACAGCCAGAGGTTAAAGCTAGGAATCTTAAAGAATATACATAAAAAACCCCAATATATTAATATTTAAGAAGGAAAAACTGCTCTCAATGCAGAACATTTTAGTTCTGTTAAGAAAATGGGAGTTTCAAAGTTGAACTGACGGAAAATGAACACTGAATTCAATGTCTAGGAAAAAAAAAGAGGTGGTGTTATCTAAAAAAAAAGAAAAATAAAAATCAGAAATGAGATCTGTGTACAATCAGACCCAACTTTAGATAAAGCAAAAATTCATAGAAACCACAACTGCATGAAACTGGGATGGAAAAGAGTTTTGGGTGTACACAGAATCGTCATTCCAAGAGTCATGCCAGTATCAGCAGAGTGTAAAACACATTTAATGTCCAGAGAAGATCTAACACAGCTTCAGAAGTAAGAGAAGCTGTCATTCTACCCAGAACAGATTTCATGTTTTATGTGACAGTGACAGAAATAAAAGGTAGATACTGTGAACAGAAGCACAGACCATTAGACTTAAGAGACCTCAGAGTCTGACCAAAGCAGGCCAACCTGGTACTTACGCCACACATTATCAGTAGGAAATTCTCTGAATCTCATTTCCGAGGTCTTTCTCTCAGAAAGTCATTAAGCTCTAATTAATGGCTCTGTGAGGTGGAGGGATCCGCTTTGGCATCCATTAGGATAGGGGCTCAAATGTCAGACCAGCAAAGGCATTAGGCAGAGTCTGGCATTTTGCCCAGTGCAGGATTAGCATTGATGCATTCAGCATCCTTTTAAATCCTTGGCTCTGTAAGAAAATCTGCAGGTTTTCTCTCTGTCCGTGTGATGGATAACTTCTCTAAGTAATCTGTTGGTCCATCACCAGAAAACACCTCTCCACCCCAACTGAACAGGAAGAAAAGATCAGTGTGGTCCTGTTGCAGAGCCCCACTCCAAAACAAAGTTAAAAACAGCCAGAACCTGAACCCTGAAGATGCCACAGGACTGAAATTGCAAGATCTTTACAGGAAGCATTGCCTGCAGTTTGGGAGCTGGCAAAGGAAGTGATAGAGGAGGAGAAGGGGCAGTAAATGTCTTAAAGAGCTGAGACTGAAGTACTGCACAGTCAGTGGGCACCAGCAGTGAGAAGTTAGGAAGCACCTGACTGCAAGCAAGGTAGGGAAGCATGAAGGAACCACAACTCTCCTCATACTCCATCTGGAAGCAAGCAGGATGTTTTAAAGGCACTGGTTATGAATCACCAATTTGATGTTCATTTTCACTGAAACCTGATAGCCTGCCAGAATCACTGTTAGGCAAGGTACTAAGCCAGACACCAGGATGCTGACAGCCTGCCCTTTTCCACACCAGTCATGTTCCCTCACTTCCTAGCAGCCTTGGCCTCCAGCTTCTGTAATCCATCCTTCTTCCTAATTTGTAGAATATCATTAGTAAGTCACTCACTTCTAATAAGAGAGCCCATTCAGAGTTGCATATTGGACTAAACTAGATAAAAGTTTCACTTCTGCTCTCTCGAATAGCAAGCAAAGGTGATGTGGAATGTATTTTCCCCTACAACCAAGATACGTCACTAAGAGTTGTTCAAAATAACTTTTGTAACCTCTGTCCAACCATGTCTTGCTCCTGGGTCTGTCCCATTCCCCTACCTGTGAAAACGTAGGTCTACTGAATTAAGTAGCACATCCAGGTTCTGGAGACAGAGGAAGGAAAGATGCTGAAACATCATACTACTGATTCAGCTGGATTGTTATTAACTAAACCTAACCAGAATTCTATCCAGTTCTATCCCTGGACAGTGATAAATCAAAAACTAGCCCTTGTGAAACACGAAACGCATGACTTTGCATCTTTCTCCCTTCAGCGTCTCTCTCCTTCCATTGATGTCAAAATACTTCCCAAAAACAATCACAAAGCAATGCTGAAAAACCACAGAAATATGTAGTTACATGCAAGGCTTCTACATGGAATTAAGGCATAGGAGGAGTGGCAATTCTTTTCTCCAGATAAAGAATGCAAGTAGTATTTCTAAAGCAAATTCTAGGCATAGTTGCATATAAACCCTTCTTTCAACGATGATCAGAGCAGGAGCAGAACTCTCATCTCCTGACCCCAAGTCTTAGCTTTTAAGTCCTAAAATACCCTCGGACCTGAAGAAAAATAAAAAATGTAGTTTAAAGTTAATGACAATGGAAACCTTTGAGAGTTTGGGAGTTTTACTTGCTTCCATGTTCCCAGGTTTCTGATTTAATTTCACGATCATCAGGTGATTTTTGAAAGAAAACTCTCTTTGTTCCTTTGTTTCCTTACTTGTAAAATGTACCTCACCTGTGCTTCAAAGGACAAAGTACCTTTATTCAAATGTGAGGAATCACTAAGAGGGATGGCTATGGCAACAAGTACAACTATCAACCTCTTCTAAACTAGTTTCTTCCTTGGAGAAGCTGAGCACCCAACTTGTCTATCCATGATACAGTATTTGACAAATTGAAGGATATGCTGTCAGAAGGACAAAAAAATCTTTTTTCCACCATCAGGGGAAAACATCAGAGTAACTGCATGGACATTTTGAAATTCAGTACAGTCAGTCTGACAGCTTCTCTCAGTCTGTTGTTTCTGTATTGCACTTAACAACTGCAGAACCAGCTCAGAGCGTTACCAGGTTAAACACCAGTCAAGTATACAGTGGTACTGACCTCACAAGAGACACAAAAAGAAAAGCACCATCAAAAGAAACCCCCAGATTTCCCCCTCTGTTCATATCCTCTGCCACCACATAGGCCTTTCTCTTGTAAGTGGAGAATTTCATAGCCTTATGAAGAGTTTTATCCTTGAGAACAGGACCCTGCCAGCAGCCAGGAGGAGGCATCATCCAGATTCATTTATGTATATAATTTGTCTGCCTTCCCCCCATTATCACCACTGGAAATAAATGTAGGAAGTTGGAACAGGCCAGCAGCAAAATTAAGACACTGGCCCTCAGATATGGATAGGCAAACACCAGTCTGGCCAGGTCGTTAAGCAAGTAGATGCTGGCTGGGGAAAGGGCTGTGAGGAACAGGCAGAGTGATTACTACTGCACTCAGAGCAAGCCAGGCAGCCAGAGCTGCCTCGCATTCAGATGGGCACCTGCCAACACAGGAAAGTAAGGTTTAACCTGGCATGTGAAGAACAGTTTTGCAAACTCTGTTTTTGGTAACTGCTGCTACAGCCGTGGGACAGAGGCAGCAAGAAGTGAGACCGCAAGTGAGCTGGGCATTGTTTAAAAAGGCCCAGATGGAGCTATGATCAGGGTGACAGTGGAGGGCAAATAAACCCACAGAGGCACCACTGGCACCTGATGCACAGTAACTCTCCTCCACACCAAAAAACACCAAAACAAGTCAAGATATGAGAATACTTGTGTGCAGGCTAAGCTTGCAAAAGGAGAGACTGCTTAAGAACTGCTGTAGGACTTGAAAAATAGAAGTACACTGGCTTGAGGTAAAACAAGACCTGTAACAAAACGTCAAACAAAACTCAGGCCAAGGCTGTAGACATGTCCTGCAGAGTTTGGCTTTATGTTGTAGAAGTGATAACCTCAGGGCCAGAAGCAGACTGGAGATACACCTCAGCCTAGGCATTTTGAGATTTGTTTTGGTCTTGAGAGTTTCTTCCTTTATCTTTTCCCTTTTTCATGCGTCTTCTTCATACCCATGCCTGAAAGTGGTAGCAGAAAGAGACCAACAAATTTAGCTGTGGAATAGTGTCCATGTTTGCTTTGTGAAGCAAAATATAAGAAGAAAAATTGTTACCTAGCTGTATATCTTGAAAAATAGTTGCTATTAGTTTGAGCAGCCATCATCTTGTGATATTATGTACATATTGACATGGAGAGGAGGAAAGCAGATGAGTAATCAACAGCAGTGAGATGCAAAACCAGAAAGAACACAGTAAGTTCAACTGTATTAGAAAGAATCAGCTTAAAAGGCAACAGCTAAACAAACAGAACAAGCACACAACGGGGGGCATGGAAACAGTAGCTTTGTTGCACAGCTTTACAAAGCAGACACAGAGTTTGCATGACATGTCAGAGACTGCACAGGCAGGGGCAAGGCTGGGAACTCGCCTATCTGCACCATTCCCAGCATTCTGACAGCATATCACCTCACCACTCAGCACTTTTTCCCTTTCCCACAGAAACTGGGTTTCAAGCCTGAAGTAGCAAATGCAAGAGAAACCAAATTGGGAAGCCATGCTCTCAAGTTCATTCTGTTACACACAGGCAGTGTTACAACATCTCACCTTCAGTAGGCATGAGAAGAATAAGAAACCAACCAACCAAACCTATTTTAGCTGAGTTCCAGAGTTGTTAACAACATATGTCTTTACCCAGTCTTGGAGAGAAGTCACATTTTCTTATTACGGCAATGCAAACAAGTGAACGCAGTCAGCATTACAACTGGAAGCTGTAGTGTAATATGTTCTGCATAGAGTGGACAGACAGTTCATGAGCTGATGTTTCCCGCAGGCTTGAGGCTGTGTAGGAAAAAGACTGACTTAGGCTGGACTGACTGACTGGCTCAGGTTTATGGGTGTAAATTGCACTGAATTAGCAAATCCAAGAGTGGATTCAGTTTACTGCAATGAACACCTTCCACTTAAAGCCATCATGAATGTGCCTTTAAGTGAGCAATCCCATGGATTCTGCTACAAGAGAAAATTGCACTGGCCTTAGACTAGCACAGGGCTCTGATTCACAAGCCTTCACTGATCTAGAGATCACTTGTGGGGATAAGGACAGCAGTTCCCAGGTTACTACCATACTCCCTACCCATGATTACCTTTCCCACAGGAGATTCCTCAAAATGTTTGGTGTATCCCTCTGTTTTCAATCCTGAGCAAATCAAGGGCAGTCCTATTGAGAAATACTTGGCAGTGATGGTGGATGAGGGGCTGAACAATTTACCTTGCAATGAGCTGGCAATTTACACTTGCAGCTCAGAAAGCCAAGCATATCCTGGATAATCCTGCATCAAAGGCAGTGTGGCCAGCAGGGCAAGGGAGGGGATTCTGCCTCTCTACTCCTCTCTCATGAGACCCCAGCTGCAGTGCTGCATCCGGCTCTGGGGTCCTCAGCACAGGAAGGACATGGACCTGTTGGAATGAGTCTAAAAGGAGGGTCACTAAGGTGTTTAGAGGGATGAAGCACCTCTCCTACAAGAAAAGTCTGAGAGAAATGGGATTGTTCATCCTGGAGAAGGCTTCAAGCCATCCATATTGCAGCCTTCCAGTACCTGAAAGGAGTCTACAAGAAAGATGATGAGAGACTTTATCAAGAGCATGTAGTGACAGGATGAGGGAATGGCTTTAAACTACAGGGTATGTTTAGATTAGATATTAGAATGGAATTTTTTACTGTGAGGGTGGTGAGGCACTGGAACAGGTTGCCCAGAGAAGTTGTGGATGCCCCAGACCTGTAGGTGTTCAAGGCCAAGCTGGATGGGGCTCTGAGCAATCTGGTCTAATGAAAGGTGTCCCTGCCCAGGGTAGAGGGGTTCGAACTAGATGATCTATATAAGGTCCCTTTCCATCCAGGCCATTCTATGCTTCTATGATTCTAATCACTGCAGTTCACAGGTCAGCCATTGAAATCACCAACTTCCCACAGGCAAGCAGTAGCAATGGTAACTGGGACACAGAGATGTGACAAACTTATTAGCAGGCAGTAGACTGCAGCATGGTGGGGCAGACTGTGAAGGCAATGTCCCTCTCACAACTTTGAGCCTTTAAGCTCGGGCAAATCCCTCACTGATTTATTCTTGTCTTTATGTTGGATACTATATATAGTATTTGTGAAATCAATAAAGAGATGCTCGTCGCTGCCTGCAAAAACAATGCAAAGAGGCCGTCTGTAATTTCAAAAAGTCAGAGTCTGGATTGATTAGCAGTGCTAATGCTCACGTGAGATGCATGAGCATGTCAGGATGAAGGAAGCTCTGCAAGTTTTTGAAAGTGGACCAGCAGAGTAAATAAATACACAGGCCTCTCACCTTTTTAATAAGTGTTCAACTTCAATGTACATTGTACATGCCTCTTCCACATTCCACATGTAACAGATATTTAGACCAGCACAGCTAAAGGACAGTAAAGATTGTCTTAGAGACCAGCCATTTGTTCAAGAAAATAAAGGACCCATGCACTGTCATGCTTGCTACAGCTTAATTAAAGTTCACATAGAGAACTGGAGCAGGAAATATCACACAGAGGCAGACAAATCTGCAGCCAGCCCAAGAAAAGTATTGCTTGAACAAAAGTCATGCAGGGAGGTTACCATCAATTTCCCTTCTCACAATGCACAATAAAGAAAAGATTTGAAATTCAGTCATATCCTGCTTTAAAAGGTCTTCAAGAATCTATAATTTGCCTTTAAGGAAACAAGATGGGGGTGGGGAGAGGAAACTAGTGTGTGGTTGCATATGATAAGGCAAATATAGCTTTCCAGTGTTCCTGTGGGCCATGCTCTCTCTACCTCTCAGTCTGCCTTGCATTCCCAACTACACTGTTCTTTCAGGCTGTGCTGTCTACCAGTGTGCAAATGCTGTGACTCCTTTTCTGGGAGACAGCAGAATTCATAAATTGTCTCCTTCAGCCAGCCTGTGCACCTGGGTGCGTAGCCCACTAACTGATGCGTTTGTTCTGGTCTTCATGAGGATCATATTGCTACCCAATATCTGAACTTCCTCAGGAAACTAAAGTGGAGCTTCCCCAATGGATGCTGCAATGGTGGGCATGAGAAGGCAGCCATTCTGTACTGCAAGACAATCACTCAACTGGTCATTGTTGGGAACTTCAAAATCTTAAGCAACTGGATCAACATACCAGCAAACCTTCGGTGGTTGTACATTGGTAAGAAGGAACCAGAGCATCACAGAAGTCATGGGGACAGGAAATCAGCCAGTTGACACACCAGAGGCAGGCCAGGAGACCAGTGTGAGAGTGCATGATACACAGATCACCAGGCAACTTGATTTTCTTTTTGAAGCAACAAGCAAAGACAGGGTACTACTGTTTCCACCAGCTCCATGAAACAGCCTTTTAGAAACAAAAGCCATTTTCACAAATGTTTCAAGCTTCTCTAGCTATAAGCTAAACACGAAGATAAGCTCATCACACATTTTGTCTCTTGACCTTGAAGCTATTCATACATTGTCTCACTCTGACTCATGACACAGTCTACTGTGCCATATCCTGCTATAAATTTAATCTCTGTATTTACATTTGAATGGGAGACACTTAGCTGTCCACCAACACAGCAATATACGTCCCCTTGTTCTGGGATCAGCTTCAAGTAATTAAATGGATAAAGTTGCTGCAAAGTACAATGATTATCACAGAGTCATCATAGTTGCCTGACCTGCTGCAGATATGAGCAAGTGAATGCTATCACATTTCTTATACCTGCAAGTAGACATGGTTTCTTCATAGTTTCCACTGCCATGCTCCCTCTATACTGGCAAAGTTACCAAATCTTTTAGACAACTTTGAATTAATTTGAACCTGCCCCTTTTTATGCAAATATTGCATACAACTTATGGCTCATGATATTTAGAGAATGTTTGTTATAATTTCCTAGTGGAGTTAGTTACATATTTTAAAATATATCAGTTTAGCATACAATAAAAAGGAGATAAACCCTCAGCATCTATTTATCTGTCTTTTGCTGTTCTATCAACTCCAAGCAAGATCAACATTTTCAGAAGTTCCTATCTATTTGGCATTAGAAATTGTCAAATCTTTTTCCTTAAAATTTTTGCAGCAAGAGCTTTGATAGATCTTAGGCGATATAAAACAAATTCACAGATTAACCGAGGCTGAAAGGCAACTCTGGAGTCAACTCCTCCAGTCTTCTCAAAGCAGAAATAACTCTGAAGCTGAATAAGATTGCACAGGGCCTTGCCCATATTATTTGAAGACCACAGAGACAAGACAGACTCCCATGAGGAGCAATGAGAATGCAAAGGTGAAGGTAAACTACAGAACAAAAAGACAGATACTTCAGTTTTTCACACATTCATTCCTATACATTTTGCATCCCTGTCTAGCAGAGATTCATTGAAGACCTACCACCTAATACATCCACTCACACGAGGTAGGATTGGTATGCAAAAATCACCATAAACAGATGTCCATCTCACCAATGCTTAAAAACTTCAGACTTCATAACCTCTCAAAGTAGCTCTCCTTATGGTGCTATCTTCTTAAATATACAAACAGCTTTCCCTTAAAATCTAATCCTAAACTCTCCTTGCAAATAAAATTCATCATATTCTTACCTTGTTAGATACTGAGAATATCTAATCTTCACTGCAACGACCTGGCATTTATTAACAATCATATTCATATATATTTATTAATTATACTTATTACTATATTATTTTATGTTTTATAATATATTATAATGTGTTGTTTATTATATTAAATATATTAATATATTAAATATATTTTTCTATCCATCATATTATTTTTTTTCGCACAGTTCTTTTCATCTTTCTACACAGGCTATATTTTCTAGAACTCTGATCTCTCTCACATTTGTCTATCACTCTCAAAGCATGGTGCCAAAACTGGATACTTCTGTATTTGTATATTTGATTTTTCCTTTTTCCAACCACTTGTCTTTACTGAATTTAATCTCATTGGATTTTACATAATTTCTTCAGTCTACAGAAATCATTATGAATTTTAATTCTGTCCTCCAAAAGGTTGACAATCCCTTTTGGCAAATCCCATAAGCACGCTTGTCCTCCCATTGTCAAAATAACAAATTAAAATATTGAATAGTTCTGGACCCAGGACAGATTTCTGATGACCACACTTGAATGTTCTCTCAGCTTGACAAGGAACTATTGATAGATTATTCAGTCTAGTTTTTCCACTGGTTGTGCCAATCTTGTGTGGGTTTTGCTTCCCAAATTTGTGTACAAGAGTGCCACACATCACTGTGCCAAGCCTTACTTAAAATCAAGACACATCACAGCTGCCACATCTACTTGTCCTTTAGGCTGACAAGCATGAACACTGCTGCTTCAAGCTTTGGTACTAATTAAGCTATACCAGAAATCAATTTGAATATCAAGTTGATCAGAAATGGTCAGTCACACAGGTGCACATGGGTTCAGCTGCTCAGCATAGTGCGCTGCAACATTTCCACCAGAATTTTAGCCTGTGCCCAGCAGGGAGAAATCCTGCTTCAGACATATTTGCCTCTTCCCTGTGCTGGACACTCACTAGTTGTTGGGGAAACCTCTGAGTTGCATCCCACATACTTCAATTCGATAGTAATGGGCAAAATCTGGACTTTGATACATGGGAATTTGGAGTTAGGTGCCCACGAAGCTCATTTCACTCTCAGAATTATGAAGAAATTTGTTATTTCTGCAGATTTCTTTTTCTCAAAGGAATTCTATTGTGTTTCTTGTGTCTTCTGACTTACCCTCACCAACCTGTTGTGAAAGTCTGTTGCTATTCCTACATATCCAAAGATATGGTTTAGTTCCTTGGTGCTATGACTATTCTTTTTCCCTTCCTTCTCCCTCTTGTTGCTCTTCCAACAATAAGCTCATCCCTCAAGCTCATGGTCAAGTATCTCTTTCCTGTTCTGGCTCTGTTCCTTGTGCTGTCCTGCACAGCACATTCCTACTCCAAACCCCACCAAAAGTCATGTCCCCAGCACACCAGCTCACTCTTTTCCCAGTGATCCACAGTAACACATCACATCAGGCACTCTCTGTAGCTTTGGGACTTTAAGGATAACCTTCAGCATGGAACACCTGTTGCACCTTAATATAGGGACTGAAAGATGCTGTGGTTCAAATTCTTAAGTTCTCATCTCCCTTTAAAGTTGTCACAGTGACTCCTACATTAACAGAAAGTGTAAACTTTCCCATCTTTTCATTCTTTAGGGATATAGAACAGCAAAAGCAAAAAGATGAGTTAAAATGGAAGTTTTCTAACTCAGTTTCCGTTTGCTTAAGCAACCAAGGAAAGATAATGGAGTGAGTGAGTATTAGCAATTACACAGCAGTTCACCTTGCTGAAAAGTTTCTGCATCCAGAGAAGCAGAAGAGCCTTTACTTGTCAGGCTCCTGCTAAGGAGCCTTCAGCCACTTCCATAGCAAAAGCTAAGGGAAAAGCAGAACAGCTCCCAGCCCAGGCGACCACAGACCCTGCCAGGCAATCTTGTGGCCCTTCCTCTGATACAGTAATTTGCCATAGGTGGAGCCAACCTAGGCTCTATTGGGTGGCCCAGTTTCTGTGGGAGAGTGCCGAAATTCACAACTTCTGTTGTACATTGCCACTACTGTCTTGGATGTATAGTCCAACACAGAAAGAAGAAAGAATGAAAGAGAAGGCAAAGAAACACAATATTTAGATTGAGTCAGGTATTTAACATGCACACAACAAAAAAAACCCGACACAAAGCAGAATTAAACAGATCCAGGTGGATTTCCAGGCTGGTACAGATGCTGTAATGTCCCTGAATATCATCTGCCTTGCAGGTGTAATTTCAGCAAATACTCGTGGCACTCCAGAAAGAGAAGCAGCTGAAACCAAAGATATTTAGGGGGCTAACAAACAAGAGTCTCCACAAATATATATTCCCACTTTAAAAAAAAAAAAAAGGAAAAATCCTTTCATTGTACACCTTGTACTTCACTGTGGAATAACCTTAAAATCATAACCTTAGGTATCACTTTTACATATACATTTGTACTTACCCCCTTCACAGTCGTATGAGGCACCAAGTACAGCTAAATGAAACTTCAGTGATTTCTAAATACAAGCCATATGCTCAACCTTTCTGACCTCTACCAGATTCTCCCTGGGTTTTGCTTCAAAATAGTATGCAGATACTATGTGCATGTAAATTATGGTACAACACCCTAAAATAGGACAGCATTGAAAACTGGGTCTAGGACTCTCCAGAGATGGATGAAATTTAAGTGAACATTCAGATGCACTTTACAGATGGCTTAAAAAAATGTCAAGTGTCTTAAACATGTCAAGTAATATTTGCCATTACACACCCTCAGTATCTGCTCTATTTGTGCTATTTCCTATTGCAACTCTGCAAACATGGCTGTAACCTGACATTTTTGTACTGGCATGTTTAAACTGGTAATTTGAATTGTAACAGAATACAAAGCCAGCTGAACTGGTTCTGGGTTCAAATTTCTCTGTAAATATTGCATGTGTCCAGTTATAACTTAAATCATGATGCGAGGACAGTCACATGGCATCACCTGTTCATTGTCACCTGCTCAGGCTCCCTGGGCAGAGCTGGTGGGTGAGCCACAGGCCTGGCCTCTGTATCTCATACTTGGTTCCCATGGAAACTGTTATAAAGCCACAAATTTTGCATCAAAATTTTTTTTCCTCTAAAATTAATGGTGTCGTGCATCTCAAAACAGGAGAAAAATACAAGTGAGAGACTTCATTCAGGCCATTATGTATTTGAATTTTTTTTTAACCTTAAGTGTGGAAAACAGTAGTGATGGCACAGTTTTGAAAGAAATCAAAGATGTAAAATAATAAATGGTTTAACTTGGCAAGATCTTAACTGACTATTGTTGCCTCAGGATATACTTTAGAAAAGTGATTTGCCAGCACTGTAAAGTGACTAATTCTTGGAAGACAAAGTTATGAAGATCCTGTATTTACACCCTTGTCTAAATATTTAGGTACTAAAGGATAGATAGAAACCAATTAAGACTGCAGCTGGTGTTGATTCACTAATTAACATTAAACTTGAAAATCACATTCGTGACCAAATCTGAGTGTACTAGAATTATGCTTTTTATATACAGGTATTAATCAGGGGTGAGAAAGCCGTTCAAAAGAAAATTGTTAGTACATTAAAAGGCCTAGGAAAAACACCCAACACTGACATAAAGAAGCACATTGATGCCACTGAATAGAACTACCTTATTTCTGGAAAAAAAAGTGTTCAGACTCCTACCCTGATCCATCCAAACCTGTTCAGGAACCACCTTGCTCTCCAAGCACTAGACAACCCCATGCAAGAGCCTTCCCTGTCCTGACTCTTCCCAAACTTCTTTCCTTAAACCGCTTTTCACTCATCTCTCTGTCTCACTCCTGTGCTTTCCAAACCACCCTCCTAGAAAGCCTCCACACCTTTAGCTGTCTTACCCAGAGATTCCTCCTTCTTTTTGAACTTTTCAATGCATTCAAGTAGATGATTCTCAAAACTGGCTCATATCTGAGTGCTTCTCTACCTCATCTCTCACTAGCCTCTTGACTATTTTTCAGTCTGCATAGACAAGACCTTCCCTTTGCTCCCAAACCTTTCCTTCTGCCAAGCTCCGACCTGCCACTGGCAGTCAGTGCTGTTTTCAGCAGCTGACTGTTGCAGTAGCCAGTCAAGCTCTTCTCATCCCTATCTCTCCTGAAGGTTCCTAACTGGACAATGTTTCACTTTCCTATATGGCTTACACTTCCTGAAAAAACATCACACACACACACACACACCCCTGACTACCTCAAAAGCCAGGAAAACCTAAATTAATGGACAGATACAAGAAATACTAAAAAGAAGCATTAAAAAGCTTTGCTGTGTATGTAAGTAGCAAAGCATTTATTAACTAAGTGGAAGGAGGGAAAAGAAAGAATCCTCCAGTCCAGTTTGAAATGGAATGAGGACAGACATTTGCAGCCTTTAAACTTTCTGCTGGTTGCAAACCCAGTGTGACATTCTCACTCTCCATAAACCCCTATGAAAATGTTTCCATTCAGCCTAATGAAGCTTGCCACGCTTCCTCTTCACCCTTGGTCTTCAGCTGCTGCCTGGTATGGGAGCTAATGAGACAACCAGCCATGTTTCCTGTGCACGTTACATAGGAAAGCTTAAGCACCTAAAGCCATTGCATACAGGTGCTCTGCCGGAGCTGCTTCCATTTGCCTTCCCAAGCCCTCCTCTCTAAACTCCCTCAGGACAGAGTATAATAAAGGGTACATTACACCAAAGCACACAGCTAAAACACAGCCCACTTTAAGGGATTGTGGCAAGTCAGCTACACATCGCATTGAGATAAGGAGTCATCGCTTCTACAAGCCTTACCTCTTCCTGGTAGGCTCTGACCAGGCAGGAAGGCAGGGGAAGCTTTGTAAAACAGCTGGGAAGAACCCAGGGAAGAGCAGTATAATCTTTGCTTGTTAATGCTCTAAATCTCCTTTTGCAGCTCCAGAGAGGCTCCTTGGGAAATTACTTCATGGACATGACTGCGTTTGTTTGAAAACTCTCCCAGTGAGAGATAATTATTTCCACAGCCTAATAAAGGCAACGTAAATTAATCAGATATATCACTACTTAATCCTTAATAGATGCTAGTGCAGGGGAAAGAATAAAAAAAACCAAACTAAACAAAACCTCTTAACTCATGGTATGCGTGATACAAGATTACAGATGTGCTCCGTACTGCAGCTAATTAAATATGGCACTGGATCAGTGCTAATGAATATAATTTCTTCCTTCTTCCAAATGAAAAAAAAATAAAAACAAGAAACCAGGGGAGGGGGGAAAAGAGAGGGCTGGCAGAGGAGAAGATGCATTTGCAGCTACTATTTACTCCTGTGGTGTATTCCTCCAACACTAGGATAAAATTATTTATTATTCTTACTTACAGTACTTTTCAGCAATGTCTTTAAATGTTTCTAAATTTTAAGGAAATGGTCATGTTGCAAGTTCAACTTGAGGATATTTCAATTGAGCCAACAACTGTTTCAAGCACCAAATCTCATCTATCCACACTGAAGAGTAGGACCTACATGGATCTAAAGTGACAGACACATGGTCCTATGTGACGCTCCTTTACAAAGTACTAACACAACTTTCATTCATTACACTGGCGATTCTAACTGGAATTCTGATAGGAAACCTTTTGAGCATGACCAGGATAATGCTAAGATTTTTGATCAGGCCCTTCCTGTGCTGTGCAGATACTCTTGAATGATCTATATAAACGGGGTGGATTCAATAACAGAAGACAGCGGTGAACACCAAGAACACACTCCATAGTGTCTGTATACTGTTTGTTCAGATGGAGAACACCATGCCAAAAGTGGATAGCTAATCCTGAATCATAGGCAGACTAAAAGCTTCCCTCACAGTTAAAAGGAGATTCTGTTCATTAAGCCAGACCTTGCACTGATCAACATGAGATGATAATTTACACATCTCCTTTTGCTCAATAATTATTGAGCAAATTAGGAGACAAGAAAAGCTGCTACCAGGATAGACAATTACATCCTAGCTAATGATCTATGCTTAGGATTCATTTTTTCCAATTTTTCTCCACCAAGATGCCATGTCTACTGCTGACCATCTGAATGCCTAATGAGGAACAGCAGCATTCCCTCTTCTGGAATAAAAAGTTGGAGCTATAGCCCTGAAGAGAAGTGTCATTCACAGCCATGTGTGAGTGACAATCAAGCCTGGAGAAAAAGCAAAAGAGAGTAAGAGGGTAAAGTTAAAATTCTCTAGGTTTCTTCACTTGGGTTACTTGGACACTAATAAGAATCATTCCAAATTGATGTTCTCTTTCTACCTTTCCTTAATTCCATAGTACTGACCTATCCTCATGACCCTTTCCAAGGCGTGGGTGTATCATCATAATCCCTTCCTTCCTCCATGCTTTTTATGGGGAGGTCTCAGTTCAAACATGACAAAGATAACTGATGTGTCAGAGCCTCATGAAGATATGTGCCAGGAAATCCTGTTTTCCCCAGAGAAAGCAGGGCTTTGGTCAGCATCTGCATATGCCTTCAGATCAGGCTGTATAGGAAAACATAATGTTTATGTTTCTTATGTTTATGATCTTCATCTTCACTCTCCTCTACCACTATAAATTTGGAACCAGGTTTTTTTTTGTTGTTGTTGTTTTCTTTCCCCTCCTTTTAGCACAAACAGGTCAGTGAACTTCACAGCTTGAAACCTTGACAGAATCATCTGTTCTTCATTAAAAGCCATTAATGACAATGATAATGGGGCTAATTAGGCTGCATGCAAACATACACACGCTTCAAGGGCTCCAGGGCTACAAGCAATCAAAGATCCGAATTGAACCAGCTGCTGAACACTATTGATGAACACTAGGAACCCCCACCCCATCTTGTCCCAAAGAAGAGCAACAAGCAGTCAGCATTCCACCGGACATGTGGAGCAGGTTATTCTGATACACACATGGCTCAAGGTCTTTTGCCTTTGTTCCCATTGTCCTTCCACCATTTCCTCTTCACTGTGTGTTAAGAATGATTGGGAAACATCACCACAGCCTGGGAACACGTGTTCTCCATCACCATGGGCCAGTTTTAGTTCCCTGGTGGGTAGAGATGAGTGCGCATGCAGGGCTTGAAGAAGCACATCATTCTGTTACACCTGCAAACCATTCCCAACAGGTCCACTTGCTACTTCCTTCAAACCTGACTTCTGGAAGTCACTTTGTTATTACCTGCCTTGGTTTCTTAGTCTCTCAAAGCAGAGACAGAACCACTGCACAGGCACCTGCCACACCTGTATCAGAAAGGTTAGAGCTTGATGTGAACAGCATCTAGAACTTGGAGCTATACTAATAAGAGCCTCCTTTTAATGTAACAGCTCAATTACGATAACCAAATGATCCCCAAAAAACCTGATCCACAGAAACACCATCCATTGCAGCAAGGCCTGCTGGATCAAGTGACATTCTTGCATGTGGAAAACTGAAAATCTAGAAAAGCAATGGCCAGGACTTGTTAACTCCAGTGAATCTTTAGCGTAAAGGACAGGGACTTCTTGGGAAAAAAATGGAGATTCTGTGAACATATCTGATAATGTCCCAGCTATGAAGACAAGAAGCACCTAGTCCCCTGTTTTAAAATATTAGAAAGGTTCTCTGACTTCTTGTATTACCATATTTATTTTACAATCTGGGGATTAACATCTCACCTACACCGTCTTTCTGACAGAGGCCATTTCTTCAGCTTTTACTGCTTAGTCTATAGTTTCACAGTCTTGCAACAGAAAGTCTTAAATAGACTAATCCATTCCTACCACACTTGCATGATCATAATATCATATCAGCCAGGCTCACAACCCCCTCTTTTCAATTTCAGAGAATTCATGATTGGATAAGAAGTGGTTTCTTACCATTACAGTATCTGATAAGCAATGTTAGAAAGTTGTAAAAGACCACCAAGCTGATTTGCAGAAATACCTAGTAATGAGATGTCTCTCCTGTGTACAAAACCCACTGACTGTGGAAAACCTTCAGTAGTACAGCCATAAAAAAAAAAGTAGCTATGAAATTTCAAAAGCAATACACAGCTACATTACTGCTGCCTCATGGAAAGTAAAGTTTTGGTTTTACATTAGTCTTTTTTTTTTAAAACACAAAATGCATCATAAACCACCTGAAAACTCAGCATGCACTGACTAGTGGTCTTAGAGGACAATACCGTATGAACTTTTCTCACAGCTGAGTACAACATATGTTTGCTAGAATCATTCCAAGTTAAATATGAAGCTGAAATAAAACTGATAAGTCAGTTAGAAAATCTTCATGTTCTGACCTCCGGGTAACACAAAATAGAATTTATTTTTTTTTAAACCAATTCTTTTAGAAAGCAGGAGCCAGGCACTGTCACTTTATCTATGTTTTAACAGCCTGGGTTTCCCAAAATGTATCAGTGTCATTTATTCCAGTGGTAATTTTGTATGCCCTGTGCTTCTTTGAAAGATACATCCATAAGCCTCCTGAATCTGTTTTCACCACACGCCATTGGCCCTGCTCTCCCTCAGCCCTGCCCCAACCCACAGCAATATTTCTTTTTAGTTGGACTTCAATAAAAATGTGTCCCTCCCTAGAAGCAACTCATTACCCAAGCAGGTTGAAGGAGGTTATCAGGAATTAGGTATTACTGCACAGTGACCTGTGAAGGTTATTACTCCAAGAGCAACCATGAGGAGCGGGTGCATGAGGAGGCGCATCAACAGAGCCCTGTCACTATGCAGCCTATACCAGCTTTTGTACACTTCTGTTCCTCAATTCCCTTTCTTCCCTAGAGGGTCAGGATGAAGTTACCCACTGGCTTTTGAGGGATGTCTCCGAGCACACAGCAGCAGGGTACAAAAGGGCTAAATCCCCACAGGCAGCAAAAGGCAAGGTGTATGGCCAGAAAGACTGGCAGCACTTGCTGACAACATCAAGGATACAGGAGCAGTAGGGAACACCTGTGTGCCAGGTGAGCGGGGCTAAGCAAAGAGAGCTCTGCAACCAGACCACAAGCCACCATGATGCCTTGTGGTGAAAGGAACCAACCTCAGTTCTGTCCCTGTAGGCCTGGGGTCCCAGCTGTGAAAGGGCTGGGCTGGCTTAGGAGGAGGCTGGTGGGCTGGTATGTCAAAGGATGGTGATTCTGGGCCTGGGGAGCTGTCATAGTACAGGCTACACACAGATCATACTGATGAGCTTTTCCTCTGGATCCTGAGCTCTGTCTGGTATTGAGAGCACAAGCAGAAAGAGCTAGAGAATAGAACTTACTGCCGTCATAGGACAACTGAGCTATCAGACAGGGGAGTGCTGAGGAACAAGCTCTCAGTCTCATCACTCCAATTTATTTGTGAATTTAGGGCTTTCAAACAACAAATCTAGTCAAAACACATCAGAAGATTCAAACTGACTAATGAAGATATTACAAAAGTTGCCTTCATTTTTTTTCAATTGACCCATTATACACAAAAAAGATTCCACACAGTTTCTCCCATTCCTTTTCTTTTTTGTTTGTCTTGACCACAAGAACTTCAGAACAAAAGTTTTCTTTTCCCAGCCTTCTCTGTAGTACTACATGCGTTCAACACACTTAATCCGGAGAACTCCTGATTCTGACAAAAGTCCCCAGCCACCTCTGTAATCGAAGTATCTTTGCCAAGCAGCAGAAATTAAACGGAAACAAAATCATACCCATTAATCTTGCAGAGGTTTGAACACACCGAAAGTACAGACCAGAAGGATCAGAAGGTGTTAAAATTCCTGTGGCAGAACAGACTCAGTGATAGCCTCCTAAAATTTGTGTGTGAATTTAATATTTAACAGGAAAATTATGGATAGGAATCACTGCATAAGCATAGGATTCCTTTCAAGTGTGTAGGAAAGGGACTGCCCTGCAACATTGGCCAGGGTTGCCATAAGCTCAGGTGGCATTTGGAAACAGTTCACCCAGGGGAGCCTCCACTGAGTACAGCTGTCAGATGTTGAGCTCATTTTCACCTGTACTCTGAGACATTTCAACAATCTGGCAACTGCATTAGCATAGCACTGAGCTTGAATTAATTACCATAATTCTGGCTTTTAATTCAGGTTTTGGTTGGCAATACAGGAAACCTGAATTTTGGGTTCCTCATAGCAGGTTAGCAGTGGCACAACAGCATAATGCAAAATACTGAAGTGGTGTGGTATCACACTGCTGGTTCACATTTTATAGTGCTGAGACGCAGCAGGGTAAGAGATATAAACCACTCGAAGGGGAACCACAGATTCAGGCTCAGAGCTGGCTAAGAGGGACATAATTAATTCAGCTTAGAGCACAGATAGTGTGTACTCATTTCAGGCCTAACAGAACACTGTACAGATATTCCCCAAAGTAGCAAAATGCCTATCCTGCTTGCATTGGAAAACTTTCCTCCTCCTGGAGGGACAGTGTAACCATCTACACAGAGTCTAGTGAAACTAAGAAGGGAAGGCTCCTGGTAGGAGGAAGGATTCCAAAGCCTAATCTGCTGTAATGGATTAATGCCGTCCTGAAAATCTCACTGGGCTGAGCTTTCAGACCCTTTCCCCTCAAATATCTAGGGCAGTGTTGAAAAATGCATGTGCCACCATCACTGAGACATGGACAACTTCTTCCCATTCCTCTTCCATTTGCTGGGTAAACAGGCCAATAGCAAAGTCAGCAGCCATGGCAATTTCTGAATCAATATTTATCAAGCCCTTCTCCAACTGCTATTTCATGCCTCATTGGTCAGAGAGCATCCTCTCCAAGTGAGCCAGAAAATCCTGACCTTGCAAATGACAGAGGAGCTGCTGCAGGATTACAAAGTAGAGCAGCTCCTCGAGCTAAAAAAAAAAAAAAAAAAAAAAAAAAAGGACACTTCACATGAGCGTCCTCTTGGCATTATACATTCTTCTTCTGCCCTTTCCTTTCTCCCATCCCCTCTTTCAGCAGCAGCCCTTGAAGCTGAAGGTTCATTTAAGAGCCCTAAACAAACAACTCATTCATTAGCAAAAATCAAGCTACATGTAAATGACATTAAAAGCCACAGATACCCTCAAGGGAATCTGGTTTGGATTGGGTTTTTTTGTCTGTACTTTTAATGACATAAAAGATGGATTTCTTCCTGCCCCTCCTCTAGGCATAGTAAGTGAGTTTGTAATTATTCCATCAAACAAAAGCAACTGCACCAATTAGGTGAAATAGACTGACAGAAAGGTGTTTGGGGCACAAGGACACAATCCCTCCATCCTAGCACTCCACAGAGGAGGCTACAGAGAGCAGAGAAACCTGGGAGAGGCCAAGTGCTGTAAGATCACCTCTGGAAAAACAGATGGCTAAAAAATCAACCAAAAGCTCAGGGACATTTGAAAGGAAAGAAAGCATTGCCCTTCCTAGCCAGAGAAAATAACTTGTTAAGAAAACAAATATGTCCATGATCCTTTGAAGAGATGAAGTGGTGTTACTTACCAGCACAGCCTCTGAAGTGTATGGACTGCCTCCAGGAATCACTCAGGAAAATCAGCATGAACTGTGCACTTCAGTCCAGAGAGGACTTGCAGTGCCATGCAATCTGGTACCACAACATGTCCCTTTGCTGCAGCTTGACATGCCTGAGGTTTTCTGGGAAAATACATTTGTACCTGAACACCCCATCAAAATATAAACTGTAGGGGAGGTATTGTTCCAACCAGAAAAGAATGAAAACAAACAAAAACCAAGTGCAAATGGGAGAGATCCAAGAGGAGTCACTGCTCTTTAAAGTTTTTTTATTCTCAAGCAGAAGCAAATAATGCCTCCAAGCACATTCCACACAAGGAAATTGCATCTTTAAGTTTACTCCTAGTCTCAAGCTGATCAGTGAATTTCTGGAACTTTGGCTACTGTAGCATAAGATGCCTTAGGCCTTCTCTGTACAAATCCTTCATTCAAAACAAAACAACTAAAAGTAGGGATGGTTTCTGTGCACATTTTCCTCCCATTAATCCCCACTACTCTTCTGGGAACACTTCTCCCTAGACAGTTTCTGTCTTTACTATTTCTCCTCTTCTTTTGGTTACAAGCTATTATAAAACTGCTCTTTTTATTTTATTATCATTATCTGTGTAGGGTCTAGCAATAACCTACTTTGTTCTTTTCAGCATTCCCAAACTGATCCTCACAGTTCTTCAGTATCTCTGACTCTTTTCTGAACTCTACCCAAAAGACCACATCACTGCATTTGAAATATTGCACCGGACTCTGAATTTGAAACTCTCTCTACTCATTCAGAGAGCAGCTTTTTTCAGGAGAGATTTGTCATGGAATGTCACTTGGGTGACAGCTCCAAATTTCATAAAATAACCCATCTTATTGGCACCTCAATCCCTTGAAAGAGGCCACTGTGCACACCCAAACCCAACAACTTCAACTGGCACTTTGTTCCTAAGGAAGTCAAGCTGACCACTCAACCTCTTTTTGTACAGGCTTATTTTTTTAGTTAAGCCATGTTTCATATGATCTCTCTTGTTTGAATCCTGTTGTATTGACTTCTGTCCAGATTTCAACATTTTAGTTGCCTTTGTATTTATGTGGTATTCAACACCACTTTCCACATTAGCAGCATCAGTGAACTAATGGGCTATTTGCTGTTTCCCCAGTCATTATTCAAGGCCTTGCAGACAGCAAGCCCTTCAGCAATACTCGTGCCTGCCCAGGACACTGCTCCTCAGCCTCATTGCTGCTATTTACCATTTCCCTACATATGCATCCCTGACTTGGCAATTTCAGGCTGCCATGCCTTTCCTTGTTTTATGGAGGGGCACACCAGAAGAGCAGGATGCTCCTTGGCCAGTCTGGACTCACAGAGCCCCTGCCAGTAGGGATGTGTAACTGGCCGGCTGGCTCCAACCAGACTGAGCAGACACGGCAGAAATAGCAGAGCTGTTCTCTCAGCAGAGACACAAATAGATGCCCACTTCTCTTCTATTCACTTACCAGTTCCCACGGAACACATAGGTACTCCATACATTTGCTTTCTGTTCTGTTACATGGTTTCAGGTTGACTGGATAGCAGGATTCCCCAGAACTCCCTCCTGAAGGAACAAGTCTATCAACATACTCGAGTTGGAATGCACTTGTGTGCACTTGCAGCAACAGTGACTTGGGAGTCAGTCATGGTGGCAAATTCACCTCATCAGGATCCTAAAGGCTGAGCAAGAGCAGTCCCTGCAGTCAGGCTCCATTAAAGGCCAGGGACTTAAGTTTGAAAATACATTGGATTGAAAATATATTTGAAAAAGTGTATTTTTGTTGAGGTGAGTATCAAAAGATTTTTTTCAGGTATCCCAGCCTAAGAGTCACCAGAATGTCCAAAAGCTGTGAAGTCTGAACTTCCACAAAAGCAATGATGGGGCACTTGCACAGGGATTACTATCCCTCTGTCAATTGCTTCAGTGAGAGCTTAGGGAGCCACCTTGGCAGTTTGTGCTGTAGTTTCTCATCTGTCAAGCAGGAGGAAGAAGCAAACCACTTCAAACAGGCATCAAGTTACTCATTGCATTAGTGTTTATGGACTGCCTCGAGGTACATTGGGCACAGGGGGAAACAAAAACTTGGTGAGGGTGGGCAAGTCAATGATCAAATTTTGAAGCATCAACTTTAAAGGTGTTCCTCAGGGTTCAATTCCAGGAACATTTCTGTTCAATACATTTATCAAGAATGTGGATGCAGGAGTTGAAGGCACCATTAGCAGGTTTGCTGATGGTACCAAACTGGGAGGTGCTGTTGACTCCTGAAGGACAAGAGGCCCTGCAGGGGAATATACATAGATACCCTGCTGTATTCAGCACTGGTACAGACTCACCTTGAATTCTGTGCACAGTTCCGGGCTTCGTAATTTAAGAAGGAGGTGAAGGTCCTCAAATGTGTCCAGGACAGGGCAACAAAGTTGGTAAAGGGGCTGGAATGTCCTGAGGAGCAGCTGAGGACTTTGGGCTTATCTAGTTTGGAGAAGAACAGGCTGAAGGGTGACTGCATTGCTCTCTACAGCTTCCTGAGGAGGGGACACAGAGAGGAAGGTGCTAAGCACCTCTCCCTCTGATGCAGAGACAGGGACATGTGGGAATGGCTCAAAGCTGCACCAAAGGATGCCTGGACATTAGAAAACATTGATTTACCAAGAGAGTTTGGTCAAACCCTGGAACAGCTTCCTAGAGAGGTGTTCACTGCCAAAAAGGCCTTTGGACAATGCCCTTAATAACCTGCTTTACTTTGGTCAGCCCTGAATTGGCCAGGAAGTTGCATTACTCTGGTCTGTTCTAAACAGCAGAATGCACAGGTCACAGAATCTTGAAGCAAGCCTTTTCAAGTTTGCTGTGCCATCTCAGATCTGAGGCAAGAAGTTTTCTCTAGACAAGTAGGCCTGGCTGACCTAATTTCCCCAGATGATTCAGAAACTCTGACAAATGTACAGTACCACCAGATATATTTTCATTTTGTGTACTTGGCTTCCTTCTCCACCCACCTCTTCATAAAGGACTGATTTGATGCTATATTTCACTACAAACTCATGCATCCCTTTTCACTGCTGGTGCCAACCAAGTCCCTCAAACAAGGCTGTTGCATTTGACCTTCAGAATCCATGAGTCAAACAGCATGGTGTGACCAACTCACCGTCTGCCATTCACAGGCACATCCGTGATGAGGCTACCCAGACTGCCAGCTAGCCATATAACTGCAGCATCCTAAATAGCTTCCAAATCAAATCAAAAGTAGTAATATATTGGTGACTCGAGAGAGAAAAGCTTTTTGTTTCTCAACAGATTTATTTCTCTTTCAAATTAAGACCTTCTGATTTCAATTTCACCTCCTCTGCTGCTGCTTAAATGAAGCTGCTAAAAGCACGGATGACGCAGAGCCATGTCCTTTTTGAGCTAAGCAAAACTTCCTAATAAATAGATGGAAAGACTTGGCACAGCTCATTCATTGGGCACTCTGAAATAGGAGAGCATTTTCTGTTGTCCATTTTCTCCTGTCTCAGATAACATCTGGCAGGTTTCCTTGCTGCAGGCCAAACAGGCTGTTGACAGGAACCACAGGAATACACACTTTTGTGCTATCAAGCAGCACTACAGCGGGTGTGCTTTTGAGGGCAATGTGGAAGTCTTCGGGCACATAAAAGGGTGTATGCAAGAGGGTGGGAATCAGACGGCCACACCACATAAACAATGAAGTTATGAGCCAGGTCCCAACTCTACCTCTGCTATAAAGGAGAAAACTGGCCAAGTTACATACAAGATGCCAAGAATAGTTGGGAAGGGGAGCTTCTTTAACCTGCTCACAAATGCCTTTTCAGAGTGCATCTACTGTGCCAGAAGGATTTTGCTTATACGAGGGTTTTTCCAGAGTGGCTTTTAACATGGGTACACAAGCACACACAAACCAGCTACCTGTGACATGGTTAAAGCAGGACTGGCATGGTCTATGCACTCCTGCTACAGCTTGCTGTGGCTGCAGTTTTACAGTTAGGGGCAATGAGGGGCCCCACATGGAGGAGGCCATATAGCCAGAAAGATGAACTTACCCAGAAAAAATATTGAGAACTGAATACCCTCCTGATCAACCCAGGAATTAACTAATTTTCAGGCACAGATCAGTAAGCAGTTCTGTGCACAGCAGGAAGTGAAAGATACACAAGCTGCAAAATATTATTTACAGCTCCACTTTGGTCTGCCATGAAAAGGGAAAAAGAAACCAAGATGATATTTCATAGTAAAAACTTGTTAGAAACCTCCTCAGGCAAGGAATAGAGCAAGGACTAAAAGCTTTGATGGCATTTAGACTCCTGGTTACACAAATCTCTTCTAAAATAAAGCAGTCTCTAGAATAGATAGTCAGATCAGACAGTGACAGATCAGTAGTTTTAAGTTCATGGTCTTTCAGATGAGACATAAAACCAGGTCCTGACCTTGTATGATCATTAAAGATCTCATAAAGCTTTTTGCAAAAAGCGGGTTCTTAATCCCACTGGCCTGGAGACAATCCAATTTAGGTAACTACCTAAATCAATCTTGCAGATTTATCTAAATACAGCACTCTGTTCTCCAGGCTAAAATAGTGTGTGGCATTTCTGTGTGCTGTAATACACTAAGAGAGTCCTCCCTATCTCAGCATTAGGTGAAGTGATCTTTTCATATACACTCACTGCCACTCCTACATGGGGGTTGTGAACCTTGGTAGATGTTAAGGAACTTGGAGATGCAAAGTGCAGTGGTGTTCTAGTTTCAGCCAGAACAGTGTTAATTTTTTACAGTAGCCAGGAGCCTGGTGTGGCCAGACTCTACTGGTATTTGATACCAACTCATATAATTAGCAGGGTGGGAAAAGGGACTCTGGCTCACAGTAGGGAAGAGCCAGTTGTTATTTGTCGTTTCTTTGTCCTACCCCTTTTGTTACTAATATTGCTGCTGCTCTTGTTTGTTTTCTTATCTCATTGCAGTTTCTAGCATTGTTCTTATTTCAAACCATGATCTTTGCCTTTTGTGCTTTCAATCGGAGAGGGGAGGAAGGGGAACAAGCGGCATCTGGTTTGGGAAAGTCTTGGTGGGAGCACTAAATGGGGGAGTACCATTCCTAAACCACAACAAATGGAAAAGGCATTTATTACCATGTGTAACACAATTCAGTTTCCATTAAACCTTTTTCACACTAGAGTGGCTAGAAATTAGAGCTTTCCAGATTTTGAGAGCTAACAAATAAATGAAAAAGCAGAAAAGCACAATGTTTATACCTGTGCCACTGAATAAGCCTGTGGGACAAAATTCAAAGAGAGACAGGGACAAGACTGGGACCATTGGATATTACCTGAATTATGACCACTGAATACATCAATGGTCAGCAGGTGAAAATAAAGGTGGTCCAAACCACTAAATTTTCAAAACATAAGGATAGAGTTCTTTGATCAGCATTTAAGGGAAACACACAGGTCCTTCCCAAGCAGAACTTCCAGCTTCCACCCAGAAGGATTAATAACATATCATGTTTTCAAAAGGTCTTTATAAACAGCAAAACGAGATGTTCCAAAACTCCTTGGGGTGCATTCCATATGGATATCCATTAAAGTGGATGAGAGAGCAGACAAAACCAAACAACAGAAGCATCAACTGTGCTGTTCAGTAAGGAGTTAGTCTCCCAAAACAGTCAATAATTATCTCTCAGAGAATAAAGCAGCAATAAAACCCTGAAGGCATAGAGATCAAACCACAGAGGACTTAAAATATGGTTGTAGTAAAATAGTGTGGATTTTTACTGTAATAAAAATGTAAGAGGACAATCACATCTGTCACCAGAAAGATTAAGCTTTGAGAGACATAGTGTCCTAACACGAGCATGCCTGCACACACATAACAGAGTGCCTGTGTCAGGGTGGGCCTCTGGGTACTAACAGTCAAGGTTTATTTTGAATTGAGCTCTCTGTTCACACCTATCTGTCAAGGCAAGTATGTTATTATTTTGCAGATGAAAAGGAAAGCTTCTTATCAAAGCAGCACTCAATTATGGTTACTTACAGCAGGTACCTCTCACAATCCTTGGGTTTACTAATCAGAGGCCACGATTCCATTCCCACTGAGATCTAAGAGTAGATTCCCTGGGAAAAAGATCAAGGCTAATATGCAGATGATTACAGAGATGTTCTCACCTGCATCTTGTCAAAGAAAAACATCCAAGTTTTCTTCACCAAAAAAGCCTACTAGGTTACCATTTTCCTGATCTTCGTTATTTACTTGAGCAGTCTGACTACATAACCAAAAGCCAAATACAACTTATGAAAGAGGATCCAAGAAAAGTCATTTCTCATGGTGACATGTCTTTGATGAGCCTACAGAATAGGAGCACACAACAGCTTTTTTAATGCATGCAATGTTTTTCTGGTAAAACATTGTGCACTGGAGCTGAAAAAACATGACCCCAATAGGATTCATGGTCAGTCTTTCTTATTCCTCTCACACTGGGGAAAAGTTAGCAAGCCAAAAAGGCACTGGTAAAGTTTAGCTTACAGGGTGCAGTAACGAGACTGTGGGAATATTCTCTAGTTACTGATTTAGTACAAGTTGTTGGAAGAGTATGTGGTTAACAAAAAAGAAGCCTGAACTAAGCCACAAAATACATTTATCACACTCTAAAAACATTATTCCTATAAACAATAAGTTTTTCATAAATAGTCTCTTGAGGATGAACCAGAAAATAAGAATTCCATTTTGGATACAATTTTGTCAGTGACATGAGAAGTGAAAACCTCAGAAAATCTGGAAAAATTTTCACATTAGAAGAGCTGTTAACACAGTAATTAGGGTCTCCCACATAACGAAAAATTACCTTAACCTCGGGCTATTTGTCTTTCTGGAGTGCCTCGTATTTTTCTCCATGACCATCCAGGCAATTCCTTATCCACCAGATGGTCCATCCATCAAATCCATGCCTCTCCAGTTTAGAGACAAAGGATGGCATGAGGGACAGTGTCAAATGTTTTGCACAAGTCCTAGTGGATGATGTCAGTTGCTCTTCTTTTAATCCACCAATGCTGTAACCACACCATAGACCTCCAAGTTTGTTAGGCACCATCTGCCTTTAGTGAAGTTGTGTTGGCTGTCACTAATCACGCACTTAATAGCCCATGTACCTTAACACTGTTCCCAGGAGGATCTGTTCCTGGCAAAGGTTTAGTCTGACTATAAAATTGCATTTTCTATTTAAATCGAGGCCAAGAATTCCATGCTAGCTGTAGAATTATTGCTTCTTTCTTCCATTTGCAGCTAGGATAGGAACTACCAAAATAAGTAACTACAGAAAGCAGTAAGCAAAGACTGCTGGTTCAAAGGGAAAGCTAAGTAGCAAAATTCAGAAGTTTCCTAATCCCGTGAGTATCTTGGAAGCAGAAGAGACTCATACAAGAAGACAATTTATTGTCCCTGAAGCAACATTGGCATTTATATACTGAATCTAGAGGAGCTCTGCAAAGTGCAGGTGGGCACCTGCTAACTTTCCCAACAGCACAGTGGTTGGCCTTTGTGGCACCTGTGCATGCTGAGAATGAAAACCTCTGACCCGCATTGCACAGGAGCAGTTATTTAGTCACTGCTGAATACAAATACCCAAAGTTCTGCATCCTAATTTTAACTTGCAAATTGTACTGCTACCAAAAAAATATAAGCCCAGAGAAGGCTATAAAATGTAAAACTTGATGATAAGAGCTCATTGCAAGGAAGCATGGTCAGCAAGCCCACACTCTCCTCCATAAATATTTTAAGTGTTAATAAAACAGTACCAAAGAGAGAAAGACACGAAAAAGTATTTCTTACATCTCCTTTCCTCCCACTTCTTTTAACAGTGGACAGACAGGAGGAGAGCAATGGCAGCTCCTGCCCAAATAATTTCATCGATCCAAACATGATCAATCTTGCAGCAGACAAGAGGAACAAAAACGAGCCACCATCTGTGGTGTCTTCTGGGTGGCAGCACAACTAGCATTTTCTGAGTGAGCTGACACTCATGTCAGAGACAAGAGATACATGATGGTTTTAAGAAACTTTTGTATCATTCTAAATTTGTGTTTTATAATCTATATTGAAAGATACATTGATGCCAGGAGTAGCAAGCTGCTTTTTTCTGACCTATGCTGACAACATACCTTCACAGTGGCTGTCATTGTATCCTCATGGTGTGTTACATCCTCTGAAACTAAAATTCACCGCCAGCAATGCAACACCTGAACTTAATTCAGAGCTCTTTGCACTTCCTGCTGCTTGGAAGATATTAAAGAGCTGCCCTGAACATGCATTGTGCTGAAAGCTGTTAAGAAAAGTCCACGTACAGTGAGGAAACTTGGAATACTGTTTTGGAGATAAGTTCATTCATTTTTGAGGCAAAAATTTACCGTGGTTGAAGTAGTAACAGTAAATAGTCACTTGATACACAAGTGTCAGTCTCCCTTTCAGAAGACAGATCCAATACATTAATTGCTAAAGTGTCATCAAATATCCGACAGATCAGACCCAAATGGTGTGGTGTGCTTACACCAGACGGCAATCTGAGTCTTAAAAGTAAAGTTACAGTCTTCTTTGCTGTAAGGTTTCCAAATGGACATGTTGTACATGTTATTTATGGACATCTGCCCAGACCCTCAGATGAACAACTCAAGAGATGTGAGCTTCCACCTCAAATTCTCAGCTCTCCAGTTTAACTGTTGAATTACCAATTGCTTCTGCAAACAGCCAAAACACTGAACTTTTAATAAAAATAAAAGTAAAAAGGCAAACAGAGGGAAGGAGAGTCTAGTGAAGAACAAGAAAGACATGGAACACATGGAGTCCTGAAGAAAGGGAGGAGGAAGAGAGGGGAGGAACCACTGAAGAGAGGGGAGGAATCACAAAATTCCTCTCAACCTGAGAGACCCAGAAGCAAAAGCTGAGCTACCCTCCAAGCCCATTGGCTCACTCAGTCCTTCCCTTTGTCCCTTTCCAAAGCTTCAGACTGGTCACTATGGTCAGGGAACAAGGTTGTGCTGTACCTCCAGCACCTGCACTCCTGTTCCCTCAGTTACCACAAAGATTGGCTTTCTCCTACCTCCTGTTTCCACAGCAAGCAGTCCTGCCAGAGCCCCCTCATTGCACCCAGGGCCTCACAAACCACCCCAAAGCAAGGCCTTGCTGAGGGCAGGATGGCCACAAGGCTCAGGACTCGGGCAGCCCTCCCTCTTTCCCGGGGGTAAACCTGACGCAGTGCTGTCAGCACAGACCCAAAAGGAGAGCAAGCACATCAGTCCCAGCACAAGAAACACATGGATACTCTACCAACCTGATCTGTGTCCTCAACAGCCCTTAGGCAGACACCCCCGCTCCAGAGAAGCAGATAAAAGGTATGAAACGCAGTGTTTGCCTCCCGCTGCTGCTGCCGCCCCTCCCCGCGCTCCATGAGGGCCGGTGCTGGGCCCAGGTGTTCCCTGTTACCTGTACAGCCCCTGAGCTGCTGCCCCTCAGGACGGGCTCCCAGCACCCAGATTGTTCCACAAACCTTCCCTCCAGCCTTAGTCATCAACTAATGCCTCAGTTTACAGCATACACTGACACCTATGTGGCTGTGCTTTGACATCAGTGGTATTTCTACATCACAGACCTGTTTTCGTTGTGGCCAGGACAAGCTGCTGCTTTGTAATGAGCAGTAACATCACTGCTCTGGTTTGTCATCCATCCATAGATCAGGGCAGGGCAATGCAGAGGGTGGGTGACTCAAGCCTTCTCCATATGCCTTAGACTGCATTCTAATGTCCATATACAGTACTTTCTGGGAATATTCATCACCCTGACTGGGCTTATGAGCTGGATGCTCAACAGACAGCAACATACTGCAGCTTAGAGGACATTCATCTGTCTCTGGAGCCACAGGTGTCTGCTGGTATGTGTCGATTACAGCCCACCTACAAATAAAGAACTGAACCTGAAGATGGGGCAAGTGTCACTCTGTCTAAAATATCCTCTGTTCACTTAACCTGCAAAGAGCTGCTGCTGGGGCCAGGGGTGGCTGGAGGCTCACAACACAGCTGGTGCAATGCCTGCTCCTTTAGCACAGTCCTCAGGTTGAGCTGGAGATCTTTATGCTGGGGCTGGCTAGAAGCCTAAACACAGCATTGCTGAGCTGTTTTGAGACTCAAGATTATAAAGGGACAGAGGGGAATGCACTGTGGCAAATTTACCTCTGCTTACAACCACCACTCACCATGCAAAACACAGCAGTTCTGTGAGCAGGGCTTCACAGCACATTCTCCATTAAAAGGGCAGGATGGAAGCCAGTTTTTAAAAACTAGGGCAAAGGCCAGTAAATTACCACAACGTTATTTAAACAAGGAACACCAGAAAGCCAGCTTTGTGAACGTAAAGCTTATGTGAGCTTCTGTAAGCTGAGGGGAATATACATGATTTGCCTCCCAAATATGATCATCAGCTGGAGGCAGCAGCACTTCATCAGTGAGAAGTTTCCAAAAACTTTGTAAAACTAGGAAGAAGCAAAAGCAATGATTAACACGCCTTTCTGCTCTTCTTTATGTCTGACACCAAAAGAAACGTGTTTGTCTGACCCACAGTATATTTATACATCCCCATCTTATGGCTTGCTCTGTCCATGACTTCATCAGCAAAAGGTGTTAAGGGTTTGCCTGGCATTAAGTGGCCAGACAGAATGCATTAGTCTAGAAATGGATTATTAAATTCCACTGTCAAACTGAAGTAGTCAATAAATACAGTGGAATTAGAGTCCTTCAATTATATAATGCTCTGTGTGAACTGTTAAAAAGTTCCCATACAGTATGATTTCAGTCCTGTTTTGATTTCTTCCTTGCCTAACCCTTTACTTTCTTTGGTCAGGTCTTATCCTACCTCAGTGTGTAGTACTGCCAGCTACTGAGTTGCCTACATCTTTTTGGGAACCGCCCCTACTCAGCAAAGTGAGCCAAGTCACCACATTTGGATTCTAAACTCCAGGACTTCAAACCACTCATGCAGTTGAGGGATCACAAATCAACTCCATTTCTTCCAGGCAGAAAAGAGTGAGCTTCCAAGCTGATGGAAGAGCTCTCTGTTCCCTTTCAAAATGGAAAGGAAAATTCAGTAGAATGCCATCAAAGTCATAGGATGCAAAACTGTGACAGCCCCACCCTCTCACCTGCCTACTCAACAGCAATGCTAAAAGGATTATCTTCAACTCATCTTCAGTCCAATCAACCATTTGTTTTTAAAACCACATTGCTCCTGCCTTTCAGCACAGTCCATGCTAAATTTGTATCAACAGAGATCCCACTGTTATTCACATGGGACATCATCAGTAACTTGGATGAAAGCAAGCATATTCTAGCCACAAAGGACCAGAAGATGGGGTGCTCTTTTTAAGAATTAAAAGACAGGCAGGAATTGTTGTAGCTGGTTTTGTTGACTTCTGATGAGAGTTATCAGAAAACGTATGTTCTTCCGAGTTAGAATCCCTTCAACACCAGAAACCTATCTGAGGGTCTTATTTCAGCAGAATTATTTTCTTCTCAAAGAAATATTAAGGCTTCAGTAAGAAGTTAAGAAGTCACACCCACTTTTTTGGACAGTTTTAATTTTCTTCATCTCCTCACTTACCCTGACCAGGATTAAACTGGATTAACAGAATGGGCATGCTTTGGTCCTGCCTCAGACTGCATTCAGCTTAAATTTAAATCTTATGTTCAATGTACCATAATTTTTCAAAATTGCTCCTGCTGGCAAAACACTGTATGGTTCTTAGCAACCCATCAATAAAATATTTAGTCCTCCACACTTGCTTCAAAAGTATATGCAAAAATAAAAAATGCAGAAAATTCAAACGATGTATAAGGGTTGGTTAGTTTTTTGTTTGTTTTTTTTTCAGGTCCCAATAGCACTGAAGCTGAGAAATCTTGCATTTAAACTAGATAAAGCAATGCCCTCTAGCGTTCTGTGGAGGAATCCCATACAAGGCTGCCAAAAGCCTTAAAAAATTCATGTACCATCTCAAGTGACAGTCAACGTTTTGAAACCTTACAGCTCACACGCAGCATCCTTGGAATTTTCTACTTATGACTGTGGCCTGCAGAACTCCTTGGGATCCTTTCTTTTCCTTCCCTCCATTGGTGATACTTGCATCATAATTTCAAATACCATCTGTGGACAGTCTTCCCACCTGGGGCATGTGTCAAATCACATCACACCACCCTGCACCTTCCCACACAGCATTTGGTACCCTGTATTACTGACCCATCACACAAGCAGGCTGTTATTTTTGGCTTGAGGAGCTTTCTTACAGAGCTCCAAAATTTAGTAGATTTCTTTAAGGTGGCAGCTGTTCCAAGATATTGATAAACTGCAAACAGAACTACGCAAATACAAGAAAGACTCAAAGGACAGCATTCTCATAGTTCAAAAAAACTCCTGCAGAACTATCAAAATATTTATTTACATCCTGTACACATTACAAAACTCAACTTTGCATCCCACAAAGGATTGGAAGAGATTTTATAAGTAGAGGTCTGAAAAGCAAAACGTAAAGTCCTTGATGAAGGCTGCTCTTAAATGGCCAGCTAGGAGTCCTTAAATTTTACTATCCATTGCTCTTGAAAGACAACTGCTGGGCTCTCACTATCTAGACAAATTAAAACTTGAATGACTTTGATGAAATTTTTAATCACATCAAATACTTTTAAAATAATTAGCAACAATAAAAAAATCCTGTTAGACTACTGTGCTTTTGTTATTTTGCATGCCATTGATCTGCTGCAGACAGAAACCAGAGATCAAAAGGGAAGGAAAAAAAAAGAGATTGGAAGGAAACACCAGTTCTGCCCACGTCCTCTCTGAAATAAAGGGGGAAAAAGATGAAACTGACTATTTTTTGGCAACCTAAGGGGACTGGTACACTTAGAAAACTGCCAATACAAAGACAGCATCAGCCACAAATGCCCTAAGCCCTATGTGATTGTGCGGGCATTTGAGGGGGCAGCAACACTTGACTGTCAGGTGAAAGAAAGATACTGTATTACGGTTGGACACAAGGTCTTTTCTTCTCCTAACTAAATGATTTCTTTGATGCTATTAAGTTGCTGTCTGGAATTTGTTTCTTGTCTGAACAATTTCAGTAATTACAAGTAGGCCTATTAACAGTGATTCACACTCCTGTTGGGACATTCACTGGAGCAAGGCTAATACAGGCGCGGTCTCTTCAGAGGGAAGCTAGCTTGGCCTGCTTGACAGGTAAAGACAGGGGCTTAGGTCTTCAGACCAGGCATCACCCTGCGCCTTCCAGAGGCATTTATTCATAAGAACAAAACATCAGAAATTTCTTTAAAAAGTTTTGTTCATGAAAGTCAATTTCTCCAAACAAAAGCCTGCCAGAGTGACCACACAAAAATTACTGGATATAAAGAAAACATCCGGTGAGATCATACACCTAGAGTAAATTCTGGGCTTGATGTGATGAGCCTTTTAGGCGCCTATATTTGCAGCCCTTGTGTCTGAGGCTGCAATTCAGAATTTGGATATAGAAGTGGAATCAAATTAGACATTTTAAAAATTATGTTTGAGCTAGGAAACTCCACTTCCAAATTGAAATTGCATTCTCCTGAGAGGGCAACCAATACATACTCTAGCTAAACAAGCAGATACTTTTTTTTTTTCTCTAATGAGGGGTGGTTACTGCCAAGCATTCTGGCCTGCAAAGAAATTATTTTTGATCTTGTTATACATGTAACCAAATTAAGGGAGAAAAGAAAGCAGTTTAGAGACCATCCAAAAGACAGCCAAGAGAGGATATTCACTATTTGTACCTCTGCACTAGGAACTCGTATTTCTTAGAGGTCTGATACAATACATCTGTGTTACTGAGTGTATGCACAGAACACCATCTTTCAGAAACTTCTTGTATGTATGCTTATACATAAAAAAAAAAGACTCTCAGGATCAGATTCCTCCCTGTTGCACCGTCATTCTATTTGCAGGGTACAGTGTGAGGAAAGGACCATTCAAAATCCAAGGTACAAAAAAAGCAATGGAAGGATCTGGGGAAAACAGACACTATCTGGAGAACCCAGTTTCCAGCCTGACTGACCAAAACAACTTTTACACTTCCTTCAGTTTATTCAACAGTCCAGTGCCTTGCAGACACATTCTCACCTTCCCTGGGAAGAAGCAGAACAACTTGAAGGAGAATGAAGGAAAATGCTCCAGCATCCATCACAGAGAGGCCACACACACACATGCTGTCATATCTTGACAACCTGTCTGTTGTTCTGCAGGGCTGGGAGCATTCTACTAGTGCTTCACTAGGCAAAGATGCCAAGAATGTCCAGGTAAGACATAAAATCATCTGAACTGCAAGTAGTTTCATCAGTGAAGTATAAATTGAGCTCTTCCATTCTTCACCTTGGCCCTCTTCTTGCACAAGCGCTCTGCTATGAGTCTACTGCTGGTGCATTCTCCATAATTTCCTTCTGTGTCACTATCTGGAGGTACTTCAGTCGCATGGGAGGGAGCTGCTCATAAAGGTCAAATCCCAAAGGACTCTCTGCATTCAGTAGTCTGTAGTACAGCAGGTGCTTTTTCAAGTTCTGAAGAAAGAAACAGAAAGGTATCCAATCTTTTCCACTGTCTCAAACACAACACAGCAAATCTGCAAATAGTACAATTCCATCATGCCCATGATATTTAATCATATCATCTTCAATAGAAGAGCTATAAAAGGCAAATTTCTTCCAGTAAAATTCACCTTTTTTGGCATGAGAATTCCTCTTCTAAACACAACTCCATTGTCTCCTCAACAGCCCCTCACAAGGACTTCTTGCCAGAAACCCAAGTGGATTTTTGAGTGTGATCTAATAATTTACCCTGGACACTAATCACCCAGGGCCAAATGATCCAGCTCTGTCCCACAAAGGATAGATCTTGGCAAGCTCCTTGAAAAAAAGAGAAACCTTACATCTGTCCTGTTCTTTTCAGGGGTAGCATTCAACTAAGATTTAAGACAGATCACTGCTAGCCACCTATTCATAACTGTGCTATAATCATTCCTCTAGTATCGCTAGCTATCCAGATATAATGCTGCTTGGACAAGAGGCATGGACAACACAGTACAGGAGATTCATCTAGGTTCCAACGGGCTCAGTGTTCTGAGGTCAATTACTACAAGAACTGGTTAAGTGTATTTATAATTATTGCAGGCCAAAATCCTACTGCTAATCTCCTCTCATTCTCAAATTAGCAAGGTAATTAAACACAAATTTCAAAAGCCAAATGTAAGTCTGTAAAACCACCATGTATGGAAAACTTAATTCCCAGAGACACAAACTGAATCTTACAAATCCTACCTCATCCACCAACAGCCATGTCTTCCGCAGCATGCTTTTCCGAGCAGCATCTGTCTCCTGGGAACAAAACACGTACTTTCCTTAATATGGTGCAGTAATACCTTTGCCCAGGGGCATACAGCACTCCAGGATGATTTGTTCATTATAATGATGACCAGCTTGTTCCAGCAGAAAGTGCTTGAGATGTCTTATCACTTAAATCCTGCCTCTCTGCTCCTTTCCCTGATCTGAATGTCAGCTGACTTCTCAACCTCCAGGTAGAACTACAGATCAGATGTGAAGTGTTGTTAGCACAACTATTCACTGATAGAGGCCCCAAGGCCATAGAGAGGCTTCTGCTTGGTTACTCAAGCAAAGTCAAAGAAAAAAGTCCTTTGCACCTTAAGATTGCTACGGCAGAGGCCAAATCTGTTACGAGCTCTCTCTGCCTGATCACCTTCCTTATGCTTTCTGTTTATTCTTCCCCCCACACCACAGAACGCATAATTGCTGACCTCCAAGATTTCAGTAGAACTGGCTACCATTAATGCAAGTGCTTTAGGGTATAATGAACAAAAGCTGCTGCCTCATATGTGGGTTCTCAAGCAGCTGACCAGTCCTCAATGCATTTGCTTACAATTTTTGTTTTCAAGTCCCAAAGGTCAGTGATTCATCAGAACCCACACTGGATGCACAGGGAGAGCAGATGCAGAACCCAGACTGCAGCCCTGAAGCTCTGCTATCCATTACCCACCTGCGCTGTGCTTTCTTGGGAGAAAATAAAACTGTTCACATGAGCCACAGCCACCACGTACAGAACAGGGCACCAGGTGTGGCGCAGCGCACCAGTGACCAGCGTTCGGAAGTAGAGTCGCAGGAGGTTCAGGTTATCCTCAGGAGGGGAAGTGTAGCGCTCAAGAGGCACAGGAAACTGCAACAAACCCATCCAGAGGCAACATTACAACTTTTGTCAGGGTCTAAGCAGTGAGAGGAAGTTCATGACTTCTAGGGTGCCCTTCCTTGTGCATGCCCACCTATACAACGCGATGTACCCCACTGGCATGAATCGCATTTGCAGCAGAGCTGCTATGGCCCACCCGGACTGATGCGACCTGCCTTGACGAAGTGTTTGTCAGGACCTCTTCAGCTTCATGGAGAGATGTTTTACTGGTCCTACCACTGCAGCTGATTTTCGGCACAGATGAGCACATATAAAGTAAGAAGACAGGGTACTTCCGACAGCACCACTAAATTCTATCTCCTGTGCTCTGCTCACTCAAAAGAAACGCAGTCCTACACTTGACACACCAAATTTTCTTGCAGAGTTATTCAGCAGAGCACAACTCCAGTATATGTGGAAAGATCGTTGAGAGGAAAAATGACCATTTGTCTATGCATGGGCAAGGAAAAAGTTCCTACCAAGGTGTGAAAACACGTATATAAGGGAAAGGTAGCAGAACACGGGGTACGACCAGCCCTTCAAACACACAACCTATAAATTAAAAGGTTCTCAATGGTTAGACCAAGCAAGGTTTGGGACAGTTTCCACTGAAGGCTGAGCTATTTCACAGCTCCTGCCCTCCACATATACACACAAATCAAAGTTGGAGAATCACAAGCAAGAGCCCAGTGAGCCAGAAATACGTAGTGACAGGCAATTACCATAAGCTAGGATTACCTGCTGTAACGGCACTCCCAGCGCCCGCAGGACATTTGTGTGCTCCCCAAAAACAGAGAGACGCAGATGAACACTGAAACACTTCTGTAGAGGTAGAAGAACAAAGACTCCAAAGAGTGGATCTCCGAAGGAGACACCCTCAAATTGCTCCAGGAGACTTATATAGAGATCGTGGAAGGATGCCAAACCAGGGAGAGGAGCATCCAAGTTCAGGGAGTCCAGGGCCTTGGGTTGGCAATACACAGAGAGAAGGGCAGCTGTGTAGCGGTGGATAGGTGCTTCTAGAAAGAGGTCACTGCCTGTGAGGAAGACACACATGAGCCGTGCAAGTTTGGCAGCAGTCGGGATGCTCTGAAGGATTTTAGATCGCCAGGTTTCCAGCAACAAGACCCACTGCAGGTTCAAGGTCACAGTGTTGATGAGATCACGTGGGAGAGAGTTCAGTATAGTCCCACGTGTCTCTGCATTAGTCACTTTGTTGTAGAGGCTGATAAGTGGAAAGAATGGCCAGTCCGAAGGCAGGATGGGCCCTTTGGCCTCAGGAAGCAGCATTGACTGGATGAGGTAATTCCGCCCTTGGTAGGACGCCTGAGAACGTATAAGGGCGGGCTGCAAGTGGGCAAAGTGAGAGAGGTAGCAGGAACGAATGGAAGGCAGATTCTGGTATGATTCTCTCAGTAGGGCACCACGAGTAACCTTTGGAACAAATGCTGCTGCAGAGCCAGGCTGTGCCAGTTTGGCACTGGTGCCTAGATGCAGAATATCAGAGAAGTCAGCTGCTTCTGGCCCTCCAGCTTTCCCTTCACTGTAATGTAAAGACAACAAACAGTTTAAGAAACAAATGAACAAACAAAAACCTGAAATGCCAAACAAACAACACACCACATAAATTCATCTCTACAGTCTTCCTGGAACAGGAGGAGTAGTATATGCAGATCACTCAGCACTTTCTACATCATCAAGCTATTCTAATACAGAAAGCCTGTAAAGCATCAGCTACCTTGGCATTTACAGGGAATTCAGAGAACCACATTTGGAGTCAACAACACAGGCTGTGCCATGAAAACTCTCCACACAATGCCAGTCTAGTGTGAAGGCTGAAACCCCCTGTCCAGAGAGGCAGCCTACTTACCAACACAGACAGGAGAGTGCTGAGACTAAATACTGCATTTCAGATAAGGCCTACACGAACCACTAAGACAATGCTCAAAACAGTAGCTTTGCAGCTGGCAGTGGCAAGGTCAGGGGAACCATACGAACTGACAGAAACTGTGCATGTGAAAGGTGTTTGTCAAATCCATATGCCACAATCTCAGACCAAAGACTCCCCATTTTGTTGACCCAAAAAGAAGAACAAAACACCACCACACAAACAAATCCACAAACAAATTTTCCTTCTTTCTGAAAAAACATAGTGTCTCCTTATAGCACCTTGGTTCAACCTCCTTCAGGGATACACCATGGCTAATTTCAAATAGATTGAAATGAACAAGATAAACTGCTACCATTTCTTGCCCAGATATGAGAGGATTCATATTTGAGATGCTCATGATTTCTTCCAGTGTAAGGTGGAAGACATGGCATTTGTCAAATCAGCAAATATTTGTGTAAGAACTTGAATAATAAGGGTCTGAGGAAGATTCATTAAGCTTTTCAGGCTATGACAAATTCTCATTTATTTTCTAGACTCACTACTCTCAGGATGGCAGATGCTAGGCCTTAGAGAGGATCAGTTCTATCAGGAATCACACAAGCCTTGTCACAGAGGAAATCAAAAGAAACTCATCACATTTCTCAACACCAGTACATCAGAGAAAAATATGCAACCACATTGCTTGCCCGATTAGAAGGCTCTGTGCCTGGAGAATATGCCAATGAGTAAGTGAAACTTAACCACAGGCCCTGTTACAGGCCAAAAATTATGACAAAATTGCAGTGCCAACGTGTTTTTTCTATTTTCCCCATGTCTTCCCACATATCAGACTAGAGAAAGGAAAAAATGCAAAGCTTACGGAAGAAACTCTGGATTAAAGGCAAGATCCAGTAGGACCTCGTGAGCCAGATGCTCACTCCCTGGCAACAGACGGCTTAGCAATGCCATGGCAACACAGTGATGAAGTGAGGCATGCTGGGTGTAATCCGGACAAGTGCCTGCCTGCACAGGAAACAAAACAACATATAAAAGCACTGTATCATTTGTCAACAAGACATTCAGCAAGGACAGGAGGGTCAAACAAGACACAGATCTCACTGGAAAGTGAAAGACTGAGGCAGACTGCAAGAGCTGTCAGCATTTGTACCAAGAGATATTTCTGCTTCCCCTGACTGCCTTAGATAGTCGACAATTTTTTAGCAACACGCTTGAAAACTTTGTTCCTACTCTATCCCAAAGAAAGGCAAAAGCAGATTTTTTCATCCAAAGTATTTTGGAACTAAATCCCCACATCAGTAACTGGAAAGACATTATTTGCTAATGGGGCACAAAAGTCAGCAGAAGAGTCACCAGACCTAACTCAGATACAAGAAAGACAGCTGCCAGTGAAGTCAATTCCTCAGGGGAAAGAAATGAAAGGACTAATAAGGATACCATTCTCCGAGCCAACGCTAACACAAAGTACTGCAGGTGATATTCATGGCGTAAGATCCACGCAGATGAGGAAGTCACAGAGGGAAGTCCAGTCTGCCAGCTCTGATGCAGATAATTCTTCAAGCCTCTGAAACCCAGCACAGAGCTGTACTGTAAAGGAATCACAAGTGGAGAAAAATAGTATTAGGACAGTTTGTGTTTGGAAGAAAGCAAAACACAGCCTTCTCCAAGGCCCACCCCCTACCTCCTCCCATGAGAGAATTCCTGTTGGCTACTCCAAAAGGCATATTTAAAAACAGCCTTATAAATATCTGCTTTTCTGCCTCAGGGCTCACCTGCAGCCATCATGATCATCCCCATCACAGATAACCGACAGTCACTGCCTACATTTTCCATAGTGCTTTGTAAGGCAGAAACCTGGCCAGTGGCTTAAAGTGTTTCTCCCTCATCTGGCCAGATATTTCCATCAGTAGCCAATCAGCTAATTCAACATGAGGTGAAACAGGAAGGCTTTGAGAAAGTTCATGCTAGGTATTCCATCTTTCAAGGGCTCAGCCATTTGCTCTTTAGGGTCTGCAATCTTCCATAACTCACTTATTCTAAAAATTCAGAACAAACCGAAGTAGGAAGGACCCTCTTCTGTAGCACTCATTCTCTTCTTTAATATTACACCATTTTTCTCTGTTATATATGCTTCAACTATGCTTTCCCTCCACTGACACTCAAGTTTTATATTTTGCTCAAACAACAGTTATTCAACTCTTCTCAACATTCTTTATAAATCCATCCTTTAAGCATCATCTGCTCTGTAATTCCAGCTTCCTGGTGCCAACTGCATATTGCAATTCAAAGACAAGATATTTTTCTGATCTTCATCCCACTTGTTCTGTAAGTGGGGCTGTTTCTCTCTATAATACTTTAATATTTTTAAAATAAAAATGCACAACAATTTGCTTTTAACAGTCCTTCTAACATCTCTTTGATGCCTGGGCAGGTACAAATACTAACCTCACTCACAAGTATTATCATCATTTACCTAGAATTTATAGTGAAAAAGTCTATTCTCACCTTGCTGGTCAGGCCTTTGTGAATGTGAGTGATGTTATTGATGAGAAACAGGAGGGCAGTGAGGAAGGGGAAAGGTGACTTCGAGCCAACCAGGCTCAAAGGAGGTTTGCCTCCAGTGCAACTCAGAGATGCAATGCTGACGACAGATTCTGGTGCTGGGGAACAGGACAGAGGGTTGCACAAAGCAGAACATGGCCTGTGTGAACAAATAAACAGAGAGGAGTTAGGTCAAAAGCATTCACACTGCTGAGGAATTATCTTGTTGAAACATTGCTATCTATCTGAACTGTACCACACATTGCAGTAAAATGGAAGCCCTGAAGACAGTGAAAGCAAAAAGCCAGTGTCACAGCTGGTACACTAAGCACTACTGCCATACGCGCTAATGCCAGCGAGCTGTCAGGAACTCTTCTCTTCAGCTGAATTGGTCATGATGAGCAGAAATACTGATGCAGTGACGCATCTCTGATGTCAAATACTTGAAAGCATTGGATGTTTGATTTCTAAAAAATACGCCTTTCCCCACATACATACACACACCAGACTAATAGGGCTGCCCAGCCACTCAAGACATTTCGATAATAAACTTGTAGGCAAAGCCAAAAAGCCAGATTATATCTAAAATTGACATTGCAAAAATGCTGCCCTTCATGTACTACTGAAATGATTTTTAAATTGTATTCAGAAAGAACCTAGCTTTAATGTACACATGAACACGACTGTGCAAATCACTCTTGGTGCGTGTGTTCTCTGCAGGTGGAACTACAAATTCCCACACCAGCAGTGCTTGCGGGGCCCACAGTAGATACATAATGTCTGTACAGGTAAGACCACCACAAGGAAAAGTGACCACAAGCAAGTTGCTCACTGGTAATGGGGTAATAGGGCAAACCCTGTCAAAGATCCATATCACTACTCTATGGGAGAAAAGTAATTGCTTAAATGCATTGCTCTTTCTACCACTGGTATTACATGTACGAGATGCATAAACACATGTGGGGCTCATGAAGCACCCTGAACTCCTGGACCTAAACTGCCCAGAAAGTTTAGACAAAATAGCAAAAATATTAGAGCAGAGATTAGCTGACCATGGTTTTTACCAGCCAGTGTTAAGAACAGCCTGGGAGAATTCTTGCTGATGAGCTTTTATAGCCTGACCAAATCCATTGTTTTCAGACCTCAAGGACAGACAGAGAAGGCTCAAATGAGTGCTCTTGTGTTGGAAGCTTTGGTGCCAAAGATTCAGATCTCAGTTTCAGTCATGAAAGAACATGGGCTAAACTGGTGACCATTCAAATACCACTTGAAACCAAAAATTTCAAGTGCCCTTTGTATCAGATGTTCTTAGAGGCAGATGGATGCCTCCCTGACTGTAAGTTAGGCCTTTTAGAATCCCCACTCCAGAAGATTAATCACAACCTAGTAAGGAGGCTCCCTCTACAGCAGAAAGACAGAATATCTGCAGTTCTTAACTGTTCCCAGAGCCAGAGCTTATGTTATCCAAATGTCTGCAAGAACAGTTTGGTATCTGTTCTTGCACTTCTCTGCAGGGGTTTTCACAGCCCTAATGAAGCTCTGCAGGAGCTTAAAGATGTGAATCTAGTTACATTCCTTTATATAAGCAGCACCACACAGAGCACATAAACAGTACATGCACACACACACTCACCTCATCATGTAAGAGGGACTCAACTAATGTTAGTCGTGTTGCTTATTTTTTTTTTTAGACCGGTGAAACCAAAGAAGAATCAAAGCCAAGAGTGATTAAAATAATCTGAAATTGATATGAAAACCCCAGCTACAAGGTAAAGCAGAGATGCAGCAGCACCAGGAGAAAAGGAGGAGATGCAGAACCTCTGCAGCCATCATGCCTTTTCTTTAAGGGGGGAGAGGACAAAGCAGGGTGTAGACAGAGCCTTACTCTACTCCAATTCCCATATGTGGGGCACATTGCACAGGGAGAAGAAGAGGGAGGGGGGAGAGCTGTAACACAGTACAGTATAGAAATGGGGCTCCCTTAGCTTCTGACAACAACATCTTAGCAGGGGAATGGTTTTACCTGAGCAAGTCCCACATGCTGTCTATGGCTGGCTGGCTGAGAAGGGGCTGCAGCACCTCTGATGTCAAACGTTCCAGTTCCTCTAAGCAGTCAATTGGATTGACTGATGGCTGTAAAAGACATGAAGAATGACAGAAAAAGAGAGTGAATGACCACAGCATCCAGTGATAGCAAAAAGACAGACTGATTTATTTGCTTCCTCTGTGTTTATTATCTTTTTGCCAGACCCCATCACGTACATAGTGGTACTGCTCTAGGTTAGAGCTGGCCTCACTGCTCGTAGTGTGGAAGCTGACAGCTGGCACCTCAAGGTGTTCTCACACTCAAATATTAAAACGCATGCCAGAGATTCTTAATTGGTTGGAAGCAAGATACGGGATCCCTGGAATCAAGATTCCCCCTAAATGAAAACTTGGCTAAACCCCCTCCCCATACCATCTACATGTTTCTATTTAAATTGAAGATGACACAAAGGTGATCAAAACTACCTTGAGAAAGCTGAGTGGCACCACAAGGGTCTCCAAAAACAGTAAAAAAAATTTTTTAAAAAATCAGCTGCATAAAGTGTGATTGACCTACCCACCAAAGCATGACTGTGGATGAACACTGCACAGAGGAGGAACTGTGGCTTTTAGAGAATCATTCAAATTCTTTTGGCCCTAGTAAGCAATATTCCAGGTTGAAGGAACATGCTGGCAAATTTTAACACCACATGCTTTGGGATACAGAAATACTCATTTCTATTACATAAAATATGATTTTCCCCAGGTGAAATCCACCTCCAGAAATCAGTAAAACCTTTGTGAAGGTGTTAACCTTAGTTTTTAATAGTCTAACAAAAATATTCCAAGAAGGTCCCAGTATACACTAATCTAATCACTATACAAGTTAATTTTTTTTGCACTAATCTATTCAAACATGCTATGTACAATTTTTTTTTAATCATCTAACCACAGGTAGATGACTGAACTTCTTTTTAAGTGGAAACTAAAAAACCCAGCACAATTCAAGAACTCAAGAAATTGTTTCCTCAGTCACTCTTCTGGGATATCTGTAAAGGTTAAAAATGAGCATTAACCTCTTGGCTGTCCTGGTTCTCTAATGCTCAGGACATAATCACAGTATGTGAAAGGTACACCAACCTTTGGGGCACTGAAGACATCTTTGAGAGATACTGGCAGTTTCCACCCCAGCCATAGCTAATAAACTCAGTTGCTTTTGGCAAGTTTCAGAGGAGTTGCACAAGTGTGAATAACTACAGCCATTAAATTACCCCAACACCTTCAACACAGCTCTCCCAAGTTGGAACTCAGACATGTCAGTTGGGCAGTAAAGAGGAAAATTGCATTTATCCTTAGAACATGAATCTTTAAGGTAGCTAAAATGTAAGACATTATTCTTCAACAGCATCACACCGATGTGTCACCTTCAGAAAACTCACTTTAAAAGATGATCACATACTACAGCTGTGTGTTACAGAATCTGACCTTGAATGTCAGTGAGGCAACAAATAAATTTATCTTTATTATTTCCTATCCAAAGTTCATACGGCATGACCCTTAATGCTCAATCTTCCACCCAGATGATTGCAGTGTAGGTGTCCACATGTAAGCTCTCAGACCAAAGCAAATGCAAAAATGCATGACTTGATTTATCCCACTAGGAAAAAGGACTGCCAAATTAAATTAGGTTGTATTTGCTTCATGCTTTGGATCTCTGTGGTAAATCAGAACAATCATGGCACTACCACATACCTTGATTGAGACTCTGATCGCAAAGGATGAAAGGACAAAAAAGGAAGACAGGTATTTGGCACTGCTAACATATAGGGTCAGCAGACTTATGTAACCCTGAATGTCATGCAGCCTAGATATGAGCTGTGGTAAACAAAATCATTGCTCGGCTAGATGCCTCAATATCGGTCTTTTTCAGCACTGCCTGTAAGTTCAAGTTTTCAGAGGTAATACACAAGCTGATGCTGGTGAGATGAGAAGACAACCTGTATTTTCAGGCCTTACCTGCTGGCTGTAAGCACTGTAATAAACTCCCAAGAAGATCACACAAGTTGTGGTCAGAGGCTGGAGAGTTTGCCAAGCTTCTATCTGGGATATCTCCTGAAGGATTTTTTTCAGACTTGTCTCAAGGAAGGGCTGTAAGCCTGACACTTGATTCCATGCTACTGGAGGAGGTGGAATAGGTTCACTATCTTCTGAGTTATTGCTGAAACACAATGGAAGAATGACATAGGATAGCAAATAAATGTCAAACAACTGTCTCTCTATCAATATTAATAGAAAGATGTAGTCTGGAAAATTATATCCAACAGCTTAAATAGGGGGGAAATGTCTTTCCATAATCCCACAACCCAGACTAAATAATTTAGGCAGAAAGGATAAATGTAGAAAGTACTTACAAAAGCTGAAGAGTCTTGTGCATTACTCTGCCCTGAGCCATGCTCTAGCTTTACCAAAAATGCTATCTCAGTACTCAGCTTTAGTTAAAGAGTTTATTGCTTTCCACCAGAAAAAGTACCTGTGTCTGCAGCAAATCCTACTGCTTCAATGTCTATCAAAACAAATCACTTCTTAATCCTGATCCATCTTAGCTTCTACAGAGAGGTTCTTTCCTCCAAACCTCAGGGCATTTACTTTCTTTACTCCCAAGAGAAAATCAAAGCAGCTTCCTAGCTCCCTTCAGCAGGGCATTTGGCTAACAGCACCCTTTCTGCCCTTTCTAGCTTCATGTGGATTTTGACTCCTGCCTCTGGCCAGGCCAGCAGGCATACAGCTGTCAGACTAGACACTACTTCTGAGCTTGTGTCAGAGGGAATACACCCCACCATGCAGGGGCTCACATGTGAGACAGTAAATGATTCCAAATGAGGGGTGGGGGAAAAAGGTGACAGCCAGGTCTCCAAACCAAAGAAAGGAAAGACAGGATGCCAACAACTGAGGTGCACAGAATGGTGACAGAGAGCGCCTACCTGCTCAACTTGGCCTGCAGCTCTGCCGTGTAGCCTGCTGTTTGTGTCACATGTGTCAACAGAGTAACCACTGCCGCAGCTCGCTGCACAGACAACTCAACCACAGGGCTCTTCCTGCTGAGCAACTCCGGCAGGGACTGCAGTATCCTCACCAGCACAGGGTAGAGATCACTGTAGTATGAATTACAGAACACATACGGTTGGAAAGGGTCTCTGGAGATCATTTGTACCTCAATTCCCTGCTCAAGCCAGGTCAGCAAGAGCAAGATTGCCCAGGGATATGTCCAGTCAGATTTTGAATATCTGCAAGAACGGAGAGTTCAGTATTTTGCTGTGCAGCAATGCTCCAGTGTTTGATCACTTTTACAGTAAAGTTAGTAAAGATTACAGTAAAAACACTTCAGTGGAATTTCCTGTATTTCCATTTGCGCCCATTGGTTCTTCACTTTCCACTGGCAGAATCTGGCTCTATCTTCTTTACACTCTCAAATCATTTATTTATAAAGATTGCTAAAATGTGATTATGAGAACCATCACCACCACCACCACAATAACAAAATTAAACCGACGCAGAAAAAAGATGACAAAGGAAGACTACTGCTATTCCAATTTCATCTGAATGGGACCTACCTAATACACTGCTTCCAAGCACTCTGATTATCTCTTGAAAAAACTACTTTTATTTTATTCTTGCTGGGGAGTAGTTCTCAGATTCTCAGTCACACTTATAATCTTGCAACTTTAAGGAATCTTTTGCTGTTTCTTTCCTCAACATTATTTACAGTGCTAAAATAGTATATACAGTTTTTACTCTTTTTAAATCATACACCAGATTGTGCCAAAGAAAACAAAACGCTGTTGTGGATGAGTATCTCCCTTCTGAAACCCAATACTGGCCTCCCTTTTACTCTACTTCAGAGCAACTCCATAGCCATCCCTCTTCTTCCAATTCAATGTAATTACACGAAGAAGATTTAATGCTTGAGCTAGGTCAGACTTACACCAGGGCAGACCTTGGCAGTCAAGCACAAGCACTTGTCCTGAACTGGAAGTCAATGTATCGTGCAGTTTGTCTGCACCAGTCTGCCCCACTCAGCATGGTGACTGCTGCCCACAGACTGCCCCTAGGTCAAGCAGATTCAGTCCTGCGTGCACTGCAAACCATGTGTTTTGACGTCATATAAGCATAGATTATTCACCCCTTCAAGGGGAAAAAGATGCAGCCCTAAAAAGCTACAGTGGTCTCCCACTGTAAAGGAGAAACAACAAAATAGCATTGCTTAAACACAGGAGATAGTGAACAACCAGAAAAAGGGAATACTCAGCATAAATACCTTTAGAAACCGAGTTTTACTGCAGGAGGCAAGAGAAGGTCAAGTAAGATACCCTGAAGGGGAATAGAGACTGAGCCTGGAGATGCCTCTCTTTGCCCCTTTGGAGCAGGATGACCATTATCTCTGTTGTGCCCTCCACCCCCACTTCTCCAGCTTTGAGCTGTACCTGTAGAGGTCGCAGGCCTGCCCATAGCCAGCAGCCACAGCCCACAGCCGGAAGGCTTCGGTGCTCAGCCTGATGGCTTCCTCCCTCGGCAGGAGCAGATCCACAGGGTCTTCAGCAATAAAGCGACTTAACCGACTCTTCATTTCAAATTTGTTAAGCTGTAAAACAAACAAAGCAAAAGAAAAGGATGAAGAACAAAAAAGACAAAGGGATAAGGGGCATCAGCTGCATGCACCATTACCTCATTGCTCTGACACACACAAAGAGCTGCAGATTTCAGTTCAGTTCATTCTGAACTCTTTCTTGCACCGCTCAAACCTGCTTTTATTTTGTGCAATCTCAAGGAGCAGACTACAAAGGATCACTAAATGGTCAATGGCTATTTAGAGAGAAGTATTCCTGGAAGGGATGCCTAGGGGTACCTAGTCCACTCCTAACACAAATCAACTACACCTAAATAATTTCTGATGGAGGTTTGTTTATCCCCCACACACTCTTGTTTTGGATGCTCTCTGCAGCATTTGACTGATTTTTTAAAAAAATATATGATTATCCTTCTTTAAATAGTCGTAAATACAACTCTCTTAGTCAAGATTACATGTAAAGATACACTTTGTGTAAAACGATGTCTACAAAAGTACTGAACTGATGCTGACATTCTTTTGGGGAGGCCACACTAGATGGGTTTCAGAGGTTCTACAACCTAAGTCTGTCTGTAATTCAGTGTTTATTTTATGCAGAGGGTACCTCCTGCCTATTACTTTCATAAGGTTATAGAATTTTGATGCCTTAGAAATGTTCTGAGGTTATTTTGGTATTCAATTAAGCATGACATGACTCATTTGCAGTTCTCTAGAAATAATTTTTATCCTCCCCTACATCTGGGTATTTTTACTTAACCATAAAAAAGAGCTTCACTTTCCTTCTCCCACACATACAAAAGCTTCTATGTCCTCTGTCTAAACAAATGAGGTAACAAGGTCTTTTTCACAGCACAAGGACATATTATAGGTAATTTAAATTTCAAATGCTTTAGAGACATCTTGTAGGGAAATCAATGCACACCAGCAAGAAAGCAAAGGAGATGATGAGTCAAAACTATAAATTCTGACACCTCTCCTACAGAACAGAGGACAAAGTCAAATTTACTTCCAGGAGGAAGATGGAAGAACTTTGTTGTTAGCTAAAATAAATTCCTACATTGATGGTTCTGATTTAGTTTTTTATGATTTTCCACTCCCACGTTTAAGTGCATGTAACAGAACATATGAGAGTGTAACAGCAGCAAAGCCTGAGTGTCAGGAACCTTCTAAGCAATTTTTGCATGCCTTGAAATACCTGGAGTACACAAAGCCTGAAGTAGAAAAACATCTGAATTTTACTCTGTTATGTTCCTAGCACCACTTACAGTCTTTAAATATCCCACTATCCATCATTATTCCCTATATTTTATAGCACAGGCTGGTGTTCTGTTGATACTAGCAATTTCCTGGATGTCAATTTGTTAGGTGCTGTTAACAATACCGAAGCAAAACCCTTAAGAAGTGCTCTTTGCACTGTAATGAGTGCTGCTCTTGGTAGATTTCATGCACTTATAGTATCAGCATGACAACCTATATGAGGGAATGCAATTATCTCTGAAGTGGAAAACCTGTCCAGAAGCTAAGAGGAGCTGAAAACACTGACAAATTATCTCAGAGTTAATTAATGTCAAATTAATGGCAGAAAAGTTCAACCAGGGTTGTAAAACAAAAGGATAGTTGATTATGTCCCTGGTTTATACAGTCTTATGCTGCCTATCACTGAAACATGGGAGAGTACAGAGCAGCACACATCAATGCATGCTCTAAACATCTGCTCCTGGTCAGTATTACCATGCTAGGCTCTGTGACTTTTGCATGAGTGCACTATGCAAACCATAAAAAAGCAGAGTAAAGCTTGACACAGTTCTTCTACCATTATTTAGGAGAAGCATCATTATCATGACGCTGTCAACAATTCCTTCAAAACACACTGATGCACCTTCCTCACACTGATTTCTTCAGCTTCAGCTCAGAGTCACCTCCAGTTAGTCTTCTGTCTTTACTTAGAAAGTAAGGCATAAGGAACAAAGGCCTTTGCAATCGGAAGAGCTCTTCCAAGAACCACTCACCAGCCTGGCTGTTGCATTTCGGCCTCCAGATGCCAACACCCTGATGAACTTCATAGCACTGGCGCAAGCAACTCCGTGGAGACTGGTAAGTAAAAACCCTGGTTCAGCCACTTTGGGATCCCACTGAGTAGGGAGAAATTCCCTGACAATGGTCTCAATCAACCGAGGACAGTCAAGCAGCTGGAGAGAAATGGAAGGGAGCACAAATAACTAAAGGTATGCAGTTATGCAGACATGCAGAAGACATGCAAAACAGACATGTTTGTCTGATCTCCGTGCCATAACTTCACCTGATCTTTCTTCCCCTTTCCAAACCTTTCTCTATCATTCCCAAGCTCCTATACAGTGGGAGATTTACCTGGCTGCACGCCTCAGAGGAGTGCCTTGCTATATGGATGAGGATGTGCAGTATATCCAGAACTACTGTTGGAACAGGTCGCACCACCTCTAGGATGTACCTCAGCCGGTGCTGGATCCGTGTTTTCAAAAGTCCCTGAAAGATGTTAAAAAAAAAAACAACCTATTATGCTCTAAACAAGTACTCTCTGCACTTCAGTTGCTGGAAGCCAAAAGCAGATTACATCTTCTGCAGAGACTGTTTTAAAATTAGCAGTCATGAAATAAATAAGTTTCTGTGGATTTGCAACTATGCTGGCAAATGAGCAAGAGTTATCTGAACTGAGCAGGAACAACTGAACTTCTGTTCTGAATCAGACCAATGGAGAGTTTGGATACTTGTGTTTCCCAGAGTATAAAACTCTAAATGACAGGGAAATAACTTTCCCTATAAAAGACTGTTAAAACCTACTGCTGGTGAAGAAGGTTCTCATGCTTCTGAATAATTCTGGCTAGACACCACCTCCAGCTAATGCAGCACTCCGTCTGATAGTACCTGTCATGTCAGAGGAAGTTGACAGAAACAGAGAACAGACAGGAATTCCTATTTTGCAGTAAGAAAAGAGATGCATAGGGATGATGTGATTTTTTTTTTATGATCAGCGGCGGTGCCAGGAAAAAATCATCAGTTTACGTAACAAACAGTGTGATGCATTCCTGGTTCTGGGAAAAGGCAAATCCATAATACCCGAGTTCGCATTACTGATACTTTTAAAAATTTGCAGCCAAGCAAGTTGTAACTCTAGGCCTGACCATGTTCAGCAGCTAGTTTAAATACTCCTTTTCCAACTGTGTGGAACAATTGGGTAGTAACAGCCATTAAGCAGGTGTGAAATGGAACTGCACAGTAATGGGAACAGAGGGGAATTTTATCTCAAATACCTTCTGAGCTCAGGCCACTTGGAACAAGCTGAACTATGCTGAACCATGCAACTGCTTACAGAATCACTAACTGATCTCCTGTCTATCTACAATTTTTTCGTTACATTTTTTAAAAAGTGCCCCACACCTAGCAGAACACATCTGAAATCATGAAGCCTCTAAACAAGACCAAATGCCCAAGTACAGGAATTAATTCACCCAGCGATGCTTTTAGACCACATGCCACTCAAACACAAGCTCAAGCACAAGGAATAAGTGATGTGATCACATATTTTAATGATTGCAGCAGGGTGCATTCGCTCCACCAAGGCTGAGTTTGAGATAACAAAGTTTGCTATTTTTAGATCTCATATCAAAAATATGGGATTAGGCTTAAAATGTGGGAGGAATTCCTTCTGAATGCTGTAAAACTCTTAATCTGAGAAATGCAAATATGACATTTAGGGAAATGGTAAGCAGCCACCTTATGTCAAATAAAAAAAGAGTATCACTGTACAAATCTGCTAGTTCTGAACTATCTAGCTGTAATATTCTTGTTTAACTTTAAGAAAGTGCATACAGACATTTTAATAACGGCTGGAACGTTTTCATTTTTAACCCAAGCAAATGAGCCTGAAAGTCATGTCTCTGTGCAGCCTTTCAGCAAGTCTTATCAGTGCGTTTGTTGCTGAACTCCCGAGAGGAAATTAAGAGATATTAATTACACTGAAATCCCACAAGTCAAGTCTCAACATTTTTAGAAACCGATAAAATTATCCTCCTGGTAATATATAGCAGAAACATAACAACCAAGAGCCAGGCATGAGTTCTAATTCTTGTTCAGAATGTTCTTGTCCAGCATGCACAGGAGGGTAGGTGTTTCAACAGCACACACTGCACTGTGCTGAGCCTACCTTCATAAAAAGAAACTAACTCTGTGCTTACCTTTACAACATCGTATCGGGCCACATCTGGGTCTGGCTTGTTTTCATCCTTTAATTTTTTATCTTGAGATTTCTCTGTTCCATTTAACTCTTCCTCTTCCTCCTCTTCTTCCTCCTCATTGTTAGGGACAAAGGGGAATGCAGCCATCCCTTGGTACCATGAGAAAGTCCAATCAAGATATTTCTATAGGGAATGTTGAAGCATATAAAATAAAATTCTCACAAAGAATAACAAAAAGACAAGGACAAAATCTTTTCGGGGATGCTTTTGAATATGGAATACTTTATTGATTCCCATATAATCCCAAGAAAATGTGAACACAATAAAAGGTATTCTAAACATGTACAAGTGGAATTCAGTGCTTTTTCAGGGAAATGATTTTAGCCTGACACACACAGACTTGGAACACCATTATAAAGAATTACCGCGATGTGAATTAAATTCACTACATAGATAACAGAAATTTAGTTTAGCTGGAAAAAAATTAAGATTATAAATAAGTAAATAAATAAATAAATAAACCAACCACCAAGGCTCTAGGCATTAAACTGAAATTTGGTATTTATTGGCTCTATTCCCATTTCTGAATCTGTGTGGAACTTAGGTCACAAGTAACACAGAAAGATCACGCAAAAATTCATATGATAAAATAAAGATTGCTTGGTGTATTTGTTCATGTTTGCTTCACTTTTGTTTGAACATCCCTCAGCTTAAGCAAATAGAAAGCCCTCTTTTTTTGTTCACAGCTAATGACAGTGTCAGGTACTCTCAAGTTCTATGGTAATAGTCCAACTACGATAATAGTTTCAATTCTTCAGAGGGGATTGCTCCCATAACAGACCTACTTCCCCCAAAATGTTTTAGAATATGAAAGACAGCCAAATCAAATGCTTGCACTGCTTAATAACTGCCATAATTTTCCATTTCCTGCACCCACAATCAGAAACAAATACCACATTAGTCAGAAAAGTAGTGGTAGACTTCAATTGCCAAGTACCAAGGAAGCACAAGCTATTATTAGACACTAAAAAAAACCCAAAAAAACCCCAACACAATAGTAACTAAAGATGGTGGGTGAATGGCATGGTCAGAAGAGGCCTAACTTGAGGGGGTGAAGCCATGAGTCTATCTGGAATACAGTTTGGGACTATAGTCTTCCTTCCACCAAGAGAAGGAAAAGAACTAAGATGAAGTAGATGGATCTTCAAAGGAAACAAAAAGAAAGTTGCTTCCTTCCCATAGCCATTGATGGATGAACAAAACTTTCAGACAGCACGATTTTTATGTGTGCCGATCTTCTGTGCTCATAGTGCAGATAAATCCTATTTGTCTTACAAATCCTGGAGCAGAAGGCCAGGCTTCCAACCCTGTCGCTTTCTCAGAGACCTTTTGAAACTCAGCAAAATAAGACTCTAGGAAGGACTCTATGAGTTAGAGAACATACTGACACAGCATTCAGAGTGCTGCTTCTGACAGCAAGAGTCAGCAAGCCCTGCTTACACAAAACATCACGCCATAAGCTTTGACCTGAAAAATCAGAGCACTGCCAACACTTACAAACCAGAGTAACACCAGAAGAGAGAAAAGTACGTTAAGAAGCTGATTCATAGTACTAATTACCTACAATGGGTGGGCAGGCCTCATGTAGCAGAACTTCATTAGGCTCATAGATAGAAGAGCAGCAAAATGTGGAGAAAGCTACCTACTGCTTCATTTCTCTTGCCTCCCACTAGGGATAGCTCTATAGGCCTGGTAGAAGTCACAGGGGGCTTCCACCCCATCTCTTCTATCACCAGCCCCTTTGCAGTCAAACACAAAAGCAGCTCTCAAGGAAGGAACTTGCAACACAGTCCACAGCATGCTCTGCCAATAACAGACTATAACAGCTTCTGTCCAACCAGGAGTACATCTTAATCTGGCTGCTCCAGACTGTCTAGCAGCCTTGAACATCTAAAAGAAGTCTTAATCTTCTAACAGGTGAAAAGCATCAATGAGAAAATAAACACATGAAAAGGCAAAATTATGTATGTATCAGTGTTACAAAAACACATGGGAACAGCAGAAAATGGACAATGAGAGAAAAAGAAAAGAGCATTATTATGAGGGATAAGGGAAAGTGTGGAGAATATTTAATCTGTTAAGAAGCAGAAAAACTATTAAATAAGAAACAACATAAAAGGCCATATTAAAAAAAAAAAAAACTCGGCACACACATTAATAGTGGCCTGATCCAGATTGCAAAGATACCAAAAGAAGAAGAAACTTAGCAGCATGCACTGAATTTAATCATAGGACAGAGCTAATTCAAACAGGAGGGAAAAAAGATACCTGAATCTCTCAAACTGGGATAACACACTCCATGATCTGTCTCAAAGCACAGCAATGGCACTCTATTCACCATTAAGCTAACACATCCAGTAAACCTTTGTTCAAGCTACTTACCATGTCTTCTCATTCTGATTCCTGTAAACAGCTCAGCATGAAATCAAACCCAAGCTCTTAATGATTATTTTACCTCATCATCAAGTGACACCAGCAGAGCCCGGAGAGCACCAACAGATGCTGCCATGACATTATCCACTGCATCATCCAGGGAGAAGCGCAGCAAGAAGAGAAAGCCAGCATCAAGCAGCAGACGCAGAACGCTACCCTTCAGTGAGGAAGCAAACTCTCCAGCCCTGGCCTGGAAAGTGTGCCAAACAGAGCCAGGGTTAAGGCTGTCTCATCTCAGCTGGATACATCTCTGGGCTGTCACATCTCAACATTCTGCATCTTTGCCTCCTTCCACTTCGACTGTAAAGCTGCTAAGCTGTGTGGAGGTTATTCTTCCTCTTATTTTATCCTCCATTCATTCTACAGAGGCACACAGCTACAGTTCCTTAATGCAAGAAACCCTTCTTACTAAAGTCTAAGCCCATCTTTTGACTTCATCCTGTTCTGCCCCATCACCCTTCTCAAAACCACCATGTTTCTTCTTCTCTGCCGCCAGTGCCATTAGGGGGAATGTTAGCACTTCCCCCAAAAGTTAGGTGGAAATGTGCACAGAAGCATTCATTTTGCTTTCTGCTCTTGGCACATTGCTCTGTGAGTAGGCTTAGTTCTTTCTCACCTCCTACAGAAAATGCACATCATGAAGCTGGCTCAGACAACAGGAGTGAAAGGGTCAATGCCAAGAATAGGTTTGTCACAAAAGTAACGTTAAAAAAAACCCAATTGCATCCAAATTAACAAGAGAACTGAAATCACACCACTGCTGTTGAACAGCACTTGAAACAACTTGTTGAAAGAACAACACTCTGGAACCATCCAGAGAAACCTGCATCTCTGTTATATCCCAACATTTAGCTTATCTAGCAGTGAGGATCCTCAGTGAAACAGAATGCCCTGTTGGTGACTTTGCTCATCTTCACTGAACAGCAAAAAACAAACAACTAGTATCAGAGAATCTGGACCCTGACTCACCAGAAACTTGAATTATGGGGAGGAATTCCATAAAGTGACTTACCCTTTGAACAATACGACCTAAGACCTGCAGAGCCAGTGTCCTCTGTTGTGTAACTTGGCTGCGAGACAAATGAAAGAGCTCTTGCAGAGAATAACCAGCCCTCTAAACGGCAGGGGGAAACAAAACAAAGAAACCAAAAACACCCATCAGCTACAGGTAAAAACAGGCCCCTTAAAATAAGATTAACTGTAACATACTGCGTAACAGAAGATAAAGTGCAAGCCAAGGTTGTTTGCCACTTTGTGGCAATTGCAGAAGAGATTCTAATCTTAGATGTCACAGGAGAAAATTGAACTTCTTAAGGAAAGAAAGTACGTGCACCTTTTTCCAACACCACAGAACTTTAACAGCATTAAAGAGAAAAAACATCAACAGTTTTCTGGAAGTAATGCGGTTAATGCATGCAGACACAACTTGTCTTCAGGAGTTTGTTTCTCAAGAAAAATGCACTTTTCAAAGGGGTTTTTTTGTCACTAAAAAGCTTGACACAAAAGGAATCTACCAATCAAACACAGGAAACAGAAATGTGTGTACCTTTTCTATTACATTACACCCACCTACCTCTGCCTCTTCTCCATGGTGGTGCAAACCTAGATGTGTTGGCAAATCAGCATCTGCGGGAATCAATTCTCCTTTTAAACTGAATCGAGCTTGCATTCCCTACAGCAAAAGGGTGGAGGGAGAAAACTATTATTTCTATTGCTGTCCACTCCATTCATCCCTTAAAATAACACTTTTTACATCACCTGCTGGAAGATGGCAGCTCAAAAACTCCTCAGGCCTCAAATTCTTAAAAAAAAAAGCACTCCTATCTTTCCTTTTTTCTCAGTTTTACCTGTTTCATCCCAGATTACAATGGCTAGACTCTCACTTCCTAGCTCTCTTGAGTGCTACGGACTGAACTGATCATGTATCATCCCATCCTGTGAAAGAAAATGGGGAATCTTTCAACCTGATGAAATCCTACAGACTGAGTAGCCAGAGGACTCATTTTTGAAGCCTTCAAAAGTGTTACTGCTGAGAAGCATAATCCAGACACTAACACGCAAAGTATCAGTTTTTGCTTTCCAACCTTTTTGGTTTTCTTCTGCCGAGGTGAGGGCAAATCTTTCATCCATTCCAGCTTCTCAAACTCTACATTGTCCATGTGAATCCACTCCTTCCTGGGCTTCACAGGCAGATCATCATCTTTTTGTGGGGAGAAAGAAATGTCAATGCTACCTTCCAAGGCAGTGATGAAGGAAATACTACTTCTTCTTTGCCAAGCTACTTGGCTTAAAGACTCAAATACAAGATTATGTAAAATAAAAAGAAAACAATTTTCAAACTGACTGTTGTCTGATGCATGAACATCAAAGGTTTAAAGCTATTTTCATCTTTCATGAGAGCAGGAAGAGGAAGTAAACAGCACTGTAATGAAATTCACAGACAAGGCTAATTTAGGAGAAGTTGAACAGAAGTCAGGACACAAATAAGGCAAAATTATCAGAACTAGTGCAGAAAAAATATCAGCCCTACTTTTGAAAAAGCAAACTAATATCATCCAAGGAAGAGAGTGTTAGGGGGGTCATGAAATGATTGAAAAGTATTAACACAAAGTCCCAGCAAATTATCGGAAGCCAGTATGATTTCAGCCTAGATACACTGAAGGCAACACAATATTTGTGCTTTGGTTGCATTTGTGATGCTGCTCTTTAGTTTCCCTCCCTAAAGGCTTGAGAAGATCAGCTTGGGAAGAGAAGATCAAAACAGCTGACAATTTGCACAGCTTTCCAGAGACAGCTCAGTGGGAAAACTGGACAGCTCAACAAGAATTTCAAAGGTGCAAGTAATACAGGAAGAAATTACTAATTTAACTTTATAAAGAGCTTCGACTACAAGAATTTGAAAAACAAGACATTTGTGCCTGACATCACGAGAGTTGCCCTAGGAAAGAGACAAATTATCACGTAGAAGAATCTCACAAGTGAAGAGACTGAAGAAATATAACCAGGAAAGGTAAGGCTTTGCTACTAGGATACTACCCCAAACCAGAATGAGATGAGCTAAGAAGTCTTTGCTATCTCAAAAAAAACCACATGTAAGGACAATAACAGGCAGTCTTACAACATAAAAAGCATTAGCATCACTCCTGCTGGAGCAGCCCAGAACTCATCTGCATTGCAGCTATTAATCCTGGTACTCTGGTCTTCTCTTGCAAGGAACAACGAGTCCCACTGAGATGCTCTCCTTTCATCAGATCTTTTCCTGCTGATAACTGGCCTGAAACCTAACCTTTTACTTTCCTCTAATCAGCAGATAAACTTTCAAGAAGGGCACTCATCCTCTCCAGAATAAAGCTTCACCCTTATGATCAATGTGGCATTGAATCAGGCAAGGAACCAAGCACAGAGTTATCTTGCTCAGCCAGAAAGCTGTTCTGCAGAATTTCAGCCAAAGGCTCAGCATGCATTTTAATTGAAGAGAAGGAAAAAGCATCTGAAATGTACAAAACTGGAATGTTTGTGGGTGGTAGATGCAACACGAGAGGAAATAAAATCAGCAGAAAAACAAAATATATCGACATTTGTAATTTAACAAAATGTTTTCTCTATTAATCACTAAATTGATAGGGGTGAGCTAATCACTCTGTGAATAAGATTATGCATGTTACTACCAGCCCTTAGTACTATGATCTTGTCAACAAGAAAAGATGGATATGTATTTCAAGATATCAGCAGTCTGTTACTGAGAAAACCCTTTAGAGAAGCACAAGCTGGCAGTGTGAATGCAACATTCACACTGAACTTTTTCAGACTTGGGCTACATTAAAGGCTACCACCCAACCTCTTCACTTTTTGCTTTGCTTCCCCTTTTCTCTCAGTGACAGAATTTACTTTTCCATTTGATAAGGTTACACATTGCTGGATAAATGCTTCACCATCTTGTTTCTAATAAACAGTAGCCTTTTATCTCATTAGAGAGGGAGGTCTGACTTTCGAGCAATCCTATTGCTTTGTGTCATCACTGGAAATTCAGCGTGACCATTTCTGCTGGGCTATTCATGATTAGTTTACCTCTGAGTATAAACAGATGCTGAAATCCCAACAGTAAGCGCTAATGTTAAATTCATTTTTACATCTCCTGTTGGCCAGGATGGGCTGCAGGCATAAACTAAAGTACTGGAAAAGCTTCCCTTGGTTTTTTAACTGTGTTTCAGCTCACCCTTTTTGTTGTTTCAAATATCCTGGGAGAACTCCTCTTTTTTCCTGTGCTGTCTTCTATAGGAGGCAAAAGATGTCAGCACACAACGTTCTAAACACGGAGCTATTCTCAAGAGCATTGCTATTATTACCATTACAGGCTGAACAACATGTTTCTATTGCTCCCAGGAGAGGAAGAGATGTCACTTGACCTGGTGCTACTTGTGCACTCACTTGTTCTGGGACTAAAAAGAACTGAAAATAGTCCTTTTGACTAAGATGGATCTGTGGAAAAGTAAAACTAGGGGAGAAACTGCAAAAGGACTGTTCAGTGAAGCGTCTTCCTCAAAAAGAGGCTGAGCTTTACTTCTTCTGCACGTGTACACACAACATACACTGACAGACTCATCCCTCTCAGCAAAAAAATGGTAAATGCTTGTAATCTCTTGCAAACATCAAGCTGAAATCCCAAAATGATTCAGAGACTTCTTTAATCAGTCTGCAGGTTATACTGGAATACAAACAATGCATTAAAAGAGAGAATCGAGAGATGCAGGAAGGCAAAAATTGACATGAAATTGGGGGAGAAGTATGTTAGGAACAAAAGTGTGAGGAAAATGACAATAAGAGCTTAAAAATCACAACAGAGAAAAAGAAATTGCTAAAGAAAAAACGCAGTGAGAAAAGCAACAATAAGAGCAGAAGCCTAAAGGGAAAACTCTTCCTTTCTCTGCCATGAGAATGTGTGGGGTTGGTTACTCTAGTTGCTGGAGATAAAGCAGCTTTCTCCTCATACAGACATATACTGAGCATTAAAGGGTTCTGTCATAAGAGGCAACCGCTCCATAGCACTCCACAAGAAGCAGGACATTCTACATCTTGATACTTCCCCCTCCATCCAAAGCACAAAGGAAATAACTCTACCCTGTGAAAATCACTGTGTGGCTTCTGAGATACAAGATACAGAGTAGGGCCTTCAGGAGCAGTGTCATGCTAAGACATACATGCTTTATGTGAGCAATTTCCCTAACAGGAGAGTGATTGTCATCTCTGTGCTATCCTGTGAACAAATCACCCACCCAACACTCTCTTGTCCCCAGCCAGTACCAGTTAGAACGAATTATCCAGGCACCAGCTGAATCTCATTACTACACTCTTCTGTTTTCCTGCTCACAGGACTGAACAGAAGAGCAATGACACCTAGTTTAACACACATTTTCCCTTCAGAGGCCTCAGAACAAATTTCAAAAAGCAAGACCTCCCAATGAACAGCTCACTTCCTTTACATAGTGTATCACCTTTCTAATCTGTGGAGCCCATCTAGAGATGTTCTTTTCTGAACTCAAAATACATATTTTTTAATTATCATGATAGAATTCAGATTAGGATGACTACAAAGTAGCACAACCATCAATGTGGATTGATGTAAACACCATACAAATATTTCTGTTCAGACAATTAACAATATGCACTTTGTTTCTTACCTGTAATTTCTACCTTCATATTTTCTTCCTTCCTCACAGGTTCCAGACCTGACTCCTGCATGGAAAGAGATGATCTTACACCATGCTGAGCCACAGGCAGAGATTCCATAAACTCCTCCGGTCTGTTCAGTTCCATTTTTAATTCCTTTTTCTGGCCTTCATTGTTACCACGCTGTGATTTCAAGAAAGCAACCAAACTGGGATCTGCAAGTATTGACAAAGAGACAGACAGATATGTGACAGAAAGTCTCAAAATAGTTCATATGCCTATAGCTCCTGCTATTTATGTTTCAGTCTTCTCCACATGTCTCTTTCTCCTACCAACTGTCACTTCTCTTCAAACTGAGGCACTTCACTGCTTTATGACCTCTTAGGCACATCAGCTGGGTGCAACTGACTGGTGAGGAGACACCAGAGAAAGAACTGACAAATGTCTTTCAGGGTAAAGCAACCACAAAAATTCTGTTTTCCCAGTTTACAAATAAAGATAATTGCTTCTTTTCCCCTCACTGCCACTCAAATGGCACATCCAAACAAGACTATTGTGGAGAGAATTCTGGTCTGTGTCCCTATCTGTGGACCACTCAGTGGCATCAATCTGAACACTAGGAGAACACACAGGACAGACACCACAAAAAGAATTACCTGGTCTTTATTGAACTGCAGTAGAACCGCAAGTCATAGCTCAGATATTATGTTACAAGGTGACCTTTGTTTGCTCTGAACTGACTCCCCATTCCAATTATGGTCTGACAACACCCAGAAAAAAGACATAGCCATTCTCTTCATGCTTTGAAGAGAAACATTTGGGAGGTAGATGTATTTTGAAGGATAGATTATATTCATATGGCTCTAAGATCACCATTTTACTTTCAGATTTGCTACAGATATCCCACATCATTTTGGATGGAGTGCGCTGTCTCTGAATACTCTTCATCTAGAATATGGTGTTGGGATGCTTATGCCAGAGGTGAACAGTAAGAGCTTGTGCACTGTGCCTCAATCAGGTACAGAAATACTCCAGTAAGCCGTGTCAGAGATATATAAAGTAAAAGAACATAACACCTACAGTGGTTATTTATTCTTTGAGGACAAAGGACAAGTAGTTGAAAAATGCTCTGTACCTGAGATAAGTCATCTCGAAAATGACTTCCATGTCTCTGAAACATCTATCCCACAGTTATGATTGCTGCATGCTCTCCTCAATGATGCAGTTTAAACTGTCCTTGGTGAAGGACAGGCATTTAGCCCAGTCTCATTAAAGTATTCCTATTTTTTCTGAATGCAAGCAGAGCTCTCACTTTCTCACACTTCACTGTACACAGCAAGGAAAGACTGTATTCATTATTTCATCATTTCACACAGTGACAAAAAAGTCACTGATGTCAATCTGTGTATGGTATGTCAGAAACTAAGTCTACTTTTGTCCAGAGTCTCCATGAACAAGACCAGAACAGTACCAACAACAAGATGCTGCCCAGCACAGAACTGTGTACCCATTCTCATACTTCACACCATGGAGTATCATCTGCTTCATAACTACGCAGTTAATTCAGGGACCGGACAGTATTTAACACCCATAAATCATTCACACTCCTGAATACGGAGAAAAAGTCTCCTTAATTCACAGCTCTATGCCTGTCCGGTTCCTAAATCCATCTGTAAGTCAGCAATTTAGTTTAGGAGTTGCTTCATCATGTATAATTCTCTAGTCACAGATATTCTGGGAATTCCAAAATTACTCCCAGTTTCTTTAAGGCCTCAAAAGACTAAAATATCTACAATTTTAATCTATAAGGTATATAAAAATACGTTGCTTCAGAAAATATTGTTCAAAACTACTTAAAATGCACCCCCTCCTTTTTAAATTCCTTAAGTATTCCCTTCACTAATATCCCAAAGGACGGAGTGGTGGGGACAAGGAGCAAAGATCACAAATCAGTCACAAGAAGCAAGTGCATAAACAGGGTATTTTTCATACACATGCCATTGTTATAAGCCATGAAGCCAAATAAAATACTCGGGTCTCTGAAGGATGTACCTAAACAATCAGGCTGCAATTATTTTGTGTAGTTCTTTGACACCTTTCCAATTATACCCATGCTGCTTGCAATGAAGTCAAGATCATTAATACGATCTTTAAAGCTGAACCCACAAGAGACTTATGCATCTAAAATGCCTCTCACAGCTAAATTTGATGCTAGAGAACCTGAAATCATGAGAACTTAAAAAAATCCTTGTCTGCCACCTACATCTGTACATCTGCTCTTCCTGAGCATATAAATTCATCAAACCAACACCAACAAGTGTTGCAGTACCCCAGATCACACAAAGTCTTATCAAACATACCACATTCAGTGTTCTCCTCTACCTTGTCATCAGCTGCCAGTGACAGGCATTCCCAGAGCACCACTGTGGACAGGGCTCCAAACCAGAGACCAGACTCCTGCCAGAATATGCCTGCACCCAACAGCCTGATAATTAAAACACTTCTTCAAAAAGTCAAGGCTAATTGCAAGGTTTTCTGCTCTACCAAGTATAGGTTTAAACTGAAATCTCCCACATGCCCATATGTTCTCCTTAACTGGGTACTGAGAGTTCTGGCTTGAGTTTTAGGTATTTTGGAGGGGAAGACCAAAGGTTCTCTCTCACCTCAGCACTGCTATGACACCGCTTTCTTATCAGCTTCAGAGAATCACATTTTAGGACCTTAAACATTTATGTGCAACCATGTATTTGGAGTGCAAGGCATTAAGTGCACGGATCATCTTAACCCACAGCACAGAGGGGTGACGAGAAAGACTTAAGCCAAACCAACCCTCACCAAGAAATAAACAGTCTTCAGTTCCTCCATAGTTAGGTCTTACTCATAAGCTACTGACACGACATGGAAGTAAGATTATCCACACATGGATATTCCAAGCAGGAATTCCAAGCTCCCATCGTTGCCCCATGAATTTGCTAAGACTTCAGGACACCTACACATCCAATAAATTGCCTCATCTCTAGAGCTGACCCTGGGAAGCACATACCCAGCTGAGCCAGAAGCTTTGCCTGCTCCTGCAGGATCTCTTCCTCAGACATGGACTGCAGCTTCTCCAAGTTCTCTTTGTGAATAGCTTGAGCTTCCTGCTCACTCTTTTGGCTTCCAAGACCCTCTCCCGTTATGAGACAAGGACGCTGAGAGGTCAAAAAGTCACCATCTTTATCTATAAGAAGCAGCAGAAAAACCAGTTAGTAATTTATGTCTACAGCATCACAAATAAATCTCAATTCTGTCATTAACAGGCTTGAATAATTTCTCCTTTAATTTTTTTTCCTTGGTAGTAAAGTTAGAATAGGAGTAAAGAAGTTTAGTTTAGCTTCAAACAAAACTAAAACATTTGTGCTTTAATCCCATGTCACAACAAATATGTTGACATAACTTCCAGCTTGTTTCTTAGGGCGCTTGAGGAGGGATGGCAGGGGAAAGGAATTATGTTTCTTTAATGCAAAGCAACAGCAAGAAAATGTAAAGTGGAGCATAATTCACAACTGATGCATCAGAGCATTCTTCCAAGCTAGTGAATATTAGATTATTTCTCTGCCCAAGAATGCCTGAACCCACATCTCTATGTCAGCTCAACCATGACCTAGTAAATATCTGCTGAGTAAGACAGAAAATTAAAATTATTAGGTAAACCAGCTTCCAGAGTGATACAGGATCAATTCTCAACACAGGCATGTTTACCTCTAACAATGTCCTGTACTCACCTTTAAGGGTTATACACATTAGAAGTTACAGCAAGGGGCGTTTTTCACACCCTGAACAAAACTGAGTCCCCTTTACCATCTGACCTAAACCCATTTTAAATGTCCATATCATTTAACCATAGTGCCAGCTAACATGCTCCCTTGGTCACCGTGACACCGTCCAGCTCTCCTGTAACCCACTAGACAAGGATCTGTGGCTTTACTGCTTATGTTTTATTCATATGCTCCATATATTGACTTGGAACATCCCTATGCCCCTAAAACAGCCAGCCCTGAAAGCATCAAATCCCTGTTCAAACAGCAGCAATGACTCTCAACATAACACCAGGAAGATTTGATGTCATTTCCACAGCAGTTGTTTTGCATATTGAGCAGAAAGAGGTAAGACAGAGTGACCTGGCAAAAGCTTCAGTAAGCTTCCCACCACCAGCAACTAAACTAAGGGTTACCTAGGACAAACGTTGTTACAACAAGAAATTAAGCTCTCCCTCTTCTCTTGCTTCTAGTGATCCTGCCACAACAGTCTGGCTGAAGGGGCCAAGCCATTTTGTAATCTCTCTGTCGTGCTACTACATTTCAGAAGCATTCATGTTCAAGAGGATCACAGCTATAAGGCTTCTCTATTTCCCTTTCAGCTTTCTTAGACAGAATTACACATGCCCAATGTAATAGGACATAAAGTAAGCACAGTATAGTGACCTGGATGGTGGATTTGTGCATGCACAGCACAGCACAGCTGGCAGTTCTCTTACCAATTCTCTGACAGAGAGCAGGGCTGACACAAACTTAAGACAAATGGTGATAATCTTCAAATGACATCTGGCCTCTATTTCAATGTGAAAATATTGTGTCAGGGTAAAACCCAGACACAGGGTGGTCCTAAGAAAATTGGACTGCCCAAGACAACACAAATTAAAAATAAAAAGCCTGGAAATGCTGGTAACAGTGGAACTGGCTTCATCTTGCCTTGTCACGTTGCTGTCAGACAAGTAACTGCTGGAGGTAGCACTGACTCATCAGCACTGCCTCACAGCACTCCTTATGGAGCAAAGCCACAGTCTCATGGCAGCAGATCTGGTGACAGAAAACTGAGCTTTCAAACATTTAAGTAGGAGTGAGAACCCACATCACAGTGGTCTCAAACGCTTTCAACACAGAACCACCCTCTTCCTAAAATTGTGGAAATCAGTGATGAAACAAGAAAAACTTTACATATAACAAACAGAAGGGAAAAGGAGGACAAGAACCTTGAAAAATAAATCTATTTCCCTGTGTGAAGCAAAAAGGAAATCAGTGAGAAAGCTAACCCAATTTTCAGAATGCATCTTGGAATTTTCTCTTTAGAATTTTTAGTTGCATCTCAGACCATTTCAAATCATTGCCACAATACAGACATTCCAACTGACCTTGAGATTCCTAAACTGAGGACAACAATGCTACCCTAATTTAAAAATATGGAGCACTGATGTTATGGTTACTAAGGCTATGTAAATATGGTCGGCGGGATAGGCAGAACCTTCTCCACTTACCTCTCCTGCTGCTGAGGAGAGGTGGCTCTTCCACGGATCTCCCAGGATCCAAGGCATCCGGAGCAGCTGATTTTACTTGCACGCACTCGGCAGCAGAGGGAGCCGTCGCTGCCTTTTCAGCAGTTCTTTTCGCTGCCATCTTTTGTGCAAAGATGCTTTTTCTTCCAGCTCCCAGCTGCACCTACAAACAGGGAAGCCATGTGTCCACTTTCCTCTCCAGAGTCTCTCTGCACACCTGCCACTAACAAATGTATTGATCTGATCCTAAAGACACCCTCAGACCAGACTTTGGGACATGATACAGGGAGGCTGCTGACCTTTTCTGTGCATGTGTGACTCTTTTTTAACATACAGTTCACTGCTATGACAGAGAGACAAAAACATGGATGTTTTTGGCACCTAGAGAAGGAAGATGATTAATTGTAAGTGAATTCAAGCAAGGCAAATACACCGAAAATGTCGCCAAACACAACAATTCCAGCCTTCCTGCTGTGTGGAAGCTCTGCATAGCTGAAAACCTTGGATTTCTGAGTATAAATGGGGCTGTACTTCACTGTGCTCACCACATGCTTGGAACAGACTTCTTATAAGATGATTAGTGAGCAGCAGGGTGAAGAGATTTACACAGTAAGAAGTGGGCAAGTGGTGCTAAAATAATCCTGGCTAAATTACTGTGTTGCCTGCCTAGGTGATGGAAGGGCATGGCTCTGAACAGCCTTGCACAGGGGATACACAAGAAATCCAAAGGAGACTAAGCTAAAAATCGCTTGCATGTCCCCAGTCCAGAGAAGCAACTTAAAAGGCAGTCTGAACATTTGGTAGCTGCTTTATGCACTTCTGCATCAGATAAACAAAACTGGTAGTTTAAAACTTTCAAAAAAGCTGTCCTTCAAAATAAGCTACCTCCTCAAAGCAACCACAGCTGTCAATCACATATCAGTTCCCAGCATCTGACTCCCACTCAGCTAGCAGTCCTTGCTACTACAGCAGCAACTGATAATAGCAACCACAGCTTCCAGTTTTACAGCCTCAGAAAAAAATTATGTCAAAATCAAAAAAGCTGCAGAAGACAACCTGAGTGACCATACTCAAATATCAAGCCAGGAGAAATCAGGTGCAACTTCGATAAGAACCTGCTGGACAAATTAACAGAGATTGCTCCTCAGGGAAAAACAAGCAGAACAGGAGCAATTATTACAGCACTGCAGATTTGATTCACCTTAGTGAAGTCAGCTGAAGGAGGCTAAACCAAGAAGACTCCAATGTTATTTAACTGCAAGGTATGGAGTACCTACTTGATGGCAGCTTGGTAGAAGAATTCTCTCCTACATGCAGGTGGCAATGCCAGAAATACATTAAGCTAGTTCATAATCTCCAGCATACCAAGTTGTTGGGGTCCCACTGCAACACCAAGTTGGTTTTTTTGAGCCCTACCAAGCCCCATTAAGCATTAAGCTTTACTGGGAGAAAGTTTAATTGTTAATGAAGGTAGCATAAAACATCTGCTCCTAATCTTACCTCGCTTTTTATCTCAGAGCGGTGAAATGTCCTTGGAAATGGGTCTCCTGTGGGCACTGGCATGGTCACTGCTATTGCACTTGTGTCTCGTTCCTGAAGAAAAAAATTCAAACCCTGTAAAACCATTGCAACAGCCAGACATGTTTGTATCATTTAGCTGAAAGCAGACTCAAAATCTCTCAGCTCTGCAGCTCACATCGTCAGCAGGCTCAGAACACCTTGCGCTTTTTTAGAGACAAAGTAAGGCTATTTTCCAAAAGACTGGGCTGCCAAACTCTACACATCACTCAAAGATTCAGATAAAGGAAAACCTAGGCCAGTGCAAAGCAATGAGAACATCCCCATTAGAGTCCCGAAATTCACCCAAATCCACACTATAGCACATGCTTGCACACAAGCAGTGTGACCAGTAGACAGCTGGGGCTGGAGAGCAGATCTGAATCTATATTTAACTGAGAGCAAAAATACACCCAAAGAGCTTTTTTCTTTCAAGGTGCTCCAGGACACTGGTCTATGGTGCTGCTTCATTACACTGTAGAAATAAAAAGCAGCAACAGAGCCCTTCATCCCTGCTTAGTTCACAGCATTCAAAAAAACAAACACTAGATCATCACACAAAAAACAGGCATACAATAATTTTGCTGAAAACTGCTGTAATGTGTCGATCATGACTCTCCAATCTTTCCTCTGGATCTTCATCCTCGAAGTGGACATTAGCACTTTTGATCTTGGACTTTTTTGGAGGAGCTGGAGTTAGAGGTGGGAGAGTATCAGGAAAACCTGAGGAGGGGAAGCAACAAGAAGAAAAACAAAGCAGTCAAGTTACTGCTGTATAACCACTGTGCAACAGGTACCAGACCAAGGCTTCCTAACAGCACCTTTTATTCCTCTGATGAGAAACAAAGATGAGGAAGCAATAAGACAATTAAGAGTCCCCATCTCTTAACTTGAAGTGTGTAGTGGAGAGAAACATGCTTGAAGATTTTATTATTTATGTATTGGCACAAGGTCCTTCCAAAGAGCTCCATAAGCAGGAAAGGATAATGAGGTCTGACTGCAAGTATTAAGGGAAGAAGCAAGGCTGTACAGAAACAAATACCATCCTTGCAGGTTGTGTTGAGGCGTAGAAAAGCACATTTCCACTGCAAACTGTTAAAAGTGAGGGATTTGTATGATCACGAACAAACATGTTTCCACCTACTATGAACAGATCATATTTCCTCTACCTGGAACAAAGTACTGCAAGATTTACATTATTGCTTTTAAAAAACACCTTGTGCTTCTGAGATAAAGCACATGACAGAAGTGTTATAGCTACTACTGATGGAGAAAACAAAAGCAAGCCAGATCTGCTGGCTGAAAACTGGAGCTGCTAGGAGAGGTAAATCTCAAAGACACTGAGGACAAGGTCTGGATAGACAGCAAAATAAGCAATGTCCAAACAGTACAAATTACAGAAAACACCTCCTGCTGGCAAGGTACCACAGCTTATAAATATGGACTAAGGCAACAAAGGTGGTTCTGTTGGATGCTACTAAGATTGGACAAGCTAATTTTCCAAGGCTAAGGAATAAATAATACTGCAAGAAGGGCACAAATACAAGGGAAAAGTAGCATTGGATCGAAAGGGAGGTGAAAGGCAAGCAGTGAGGAACAGTGAAAGGTGCAGAGAATCCTAGTAGTTCAAAGAAACAAACAAATTTACCATCCAACATGACTACATCTTTGCTGTCCTGTAGCGGGGGTCTCTCAGCATCTGTGCTCCCTTCCTTCCCTTTCCTCTTGTCTGCTTTCTTCACAATCTTCACTGCAGGAGAAGCTCTGGCTGCCAGGAACTGGTTTTGAAAGTGCAGCAGGTCTGCCTCAGACTCCCCAGGCTTTGGTCTCGACAACATCCTGCCTTCTTGCTCTTGCAGCCCAGCCACACGTGCTTTTCACATAGAACCCAAACACATAGAAAACTGGTAACAGAACCGGATTTCCTGGAGATAGAATGGGGACAGCATGGGAAAATTATGCATTCTTGTCCCACTCTTATGTTTCTGTACATACTACAGATCCCCAACTTCAGGATCACCCAAAGACACATCCACTTGAACTGGAGTCCCACACGAACAAAACCTTGTTCTTCATCGCTGAACAACAGACTACTAGACAAGCCTACATGAGGTCTGTCAGCCAGCTAGGAGCAGAATGGCATCCAGCCAGCAAACAGCCAGACAAAAAGTGCATCACTGCCAGAATGCCAACAACATGGCCTTGGATTTGCAAAGTCAGAATAACATCTTGTCCAAGACAATAGATTTGACTTGCTCAATTATCAAAGCCAATCAAGAATCTCTGAGCCACAGTATCACATAAACCTCCCCCTCCAGCATACCACCTTCTCCAGATCCCAGCATTAACCTCCCTGGCAGGATGCAAGACCAGTCCACATAGATTTGGACAATGCACTCGCTGACTCTATTTGCTCTCCTTCTCACTCAGATCTCCCAAGTGAAAAATGCCTTTCTTCCTGATGTGGACCTCCTGCTTCAGTTCTCTTTCACTGCCCTCTTACTGGCAGAAGCTGGGCTATTTCCAAGCATCTTCATTCACTGCCCAGGCCAGTTTGGGGTTGAAAAACAAGGGTGAGATTTATACAGACTTTTACCTCTCTGCACATGACACTCACCAGGAAGGCAACTAGTCCACCTCCCATCTACCAGGCACGAAAATATTTGTGGCTCTTACTCCCCACCTCTGATTCCCAGAGCCTGGGACCAGCAATCCATTTCTCACAGGCAGCAAGTAAAGTGTTTGCAAATACATTTCATTGTACTCCTAGCAAAAGCACACACCTACTTGCTGTTTATTTATGGAGCTTGCTGCCACAACGGGGCTCCCACAGCCAGACTTCACTTGCTTGCTCCCTCTTTGAGATCCATAACAAGTGGAACACGCATCCCAAGCCAAGTGTTCCATGTCCTGTCATCACAGGCTTCAAAGCCCAAAAGAGGAGGATGCCAGAGTTAACAGGCACAAAACACACAGTTGGAAGCAAAGGCTGCTGCTAAGCTTTCTGCAAGAAGCCTCCTCCACACAGACCTCTACATAAACTTCTCCAAGTCTCTCCCTATCAAAACACTTAATCAAGGAATACAGTGGGTCTTGAAACTGCCTTTGTTTCTCTGGGAAACTGGCAGCACAAGAACACAACTAAGCAGCCATTCTTCACGAGGTTGGGTGTTCCTCCAGGAAGCCTTTCCTCAAAGCCTTTGCTTCAACACACATGGGACCTGCACACAGAATAAATGTAGGGAAAACACCTTGCTTTCTAAGGGGACCTTTTTCCATGTCCCATGGAAGCCAACAAAGCACATTAGCAACACTCCCTTGGCTGTCAGCAGGAGTCATTCCTACCCACCACAGCTCAGAGAAAACATGCAGGACAACTACAAACTCCTGAGGATCAGCACTAACCCCAGCATCCTGCAGCCTGCTTACTTCCAGCCTTGCATCTGCCTATTAAAAGCTCACCATATACAACCTGTTTGCCCAGAGGGACTGCCAGCCAGCCAGCATAAGTGCCACACTGAGATACTGTCCTAGGAACCCAGGTAAGGGGTCAGAAAGGCTGTCCAAGGACTACAAGCAGTCACATAGTGATTGCTATGTGGACACACTATCAACTTACTTGATAAAATCCAATACTGGTAGGCTTTTTAATTTCTTCTGGCTCATCTGCATTTACAGTGCATTTTTCTTCTACAGCAGCAGAGCCCAACATGCAAAGGGAGACTTTTACATCACAGTAACATGTATGAACTAGAAATAGTCAAAAGAGAAAAGATGTATCTGTTGAAGCAAAAAAATAATCTCTGACTGCTACTGTCATTTTTGAGCCCTGGGGAAGGTCTTTTTGCCCATTCACAAGTCTACAACTTCGCATTATTGTGATAAAATTATCAGATTTGGGTGAAAGAGGAATACAAGGCCTTGCTGTCACAATTAGTGCCTCAAATTAACCTCTTTCTTCAGACCTTGTTGGTTGTGGTAAGAATTTAAAAGGAGAAGCAGAGAGTCAAATCTCAGTCCCTCCTGGGCAGCCCAGCAGCCAGGGGAAAAGTACAATTTCCCCACTTGAGATCAGCAGGCAATGAAAGCCTCACTCAGGATTACTGGCTCCTTTGCAAAATGGTGATGTGCAATCTCTGCTCTGTCACAAAAATGCTTTCTGCACACAATGCTGTAATGGCCAACAGTCTTCTTGAGACTTTTAGTTGCCACAGAGAAGGCAGACACTGGAAAGACACTCCTCCCAGAAGCAAAACCCCAGCCACATGAGTCAACAGCTGCAAGAAATTCTCCTCAAAGAGGCTCCACATCTCATGCTGGTCACATAAGACTCAGTGACTCTGCGTGTCGGGCACACACCGTGTGCATGCACGCAGCACCTTGCCAACAGAAACGCTGCTGTCCCCAGCTTGTCTCGAGAGTCTCTGCAATAAACAGGAACCAAAACAGCATAAAATAAAATGAAAAGCAACAACCTGTCATTAACACACTGAAGAACTGATGCGTTCCCACCGCGTTCACAGCCGTCATGGACTTTCACAAACGACTCTGAATCAAGTCTTAAACAGGCAACGGCGACACGGCCTGGCAAAGCCTCTCTGACGGGGGAAATGAGGGAGAGAGGGAGGAACACAGCGGCACAGATCCCGCAGCATCTCCGTGCACAGGGGGCACTGCCACGGGACCGGGGACCGCGCGGCGCCTGTAGCCGTCCTCCTCTTTACACCAGGGTAAAGGCGAAGTGCTAGCCCCTGCCGGCTACACCGAGAGAGACGAGGCGAGGCGAGGCCAGGCATGGCCGGGCCGAGGCCGCCCCGCCGCCGCCCCGGGGCTCCCGCGGGCCGGAGAGGCCCCGCTGCCGCCACAGCCCAGGCCGCCACTCACCTGCGCGGCACCGCCGCTGCCGCCGCCGCTTCCGCCCTGCCCCGGCCGCGCTTCCGCCCGGCCGCCGTCACTTCCGCCCGGCCCGGCCCCCGCCCCGCCCCCGCCGGGCGCCCCCCGGCTCCCGGCGCTGAGGCCCGCCGCGAGTTCGCCCTGGGCTTGTGCGGCCCAAGGCAGCTGCCCCCGTTCAAACACAGGGCATCAGCGTCCCACAGCGCCTGTCTGCACACACAGAAATGCGTTCATGTAAAGGCAGGAGCTGTGCCTTGTCGTCATCGGCACAGTTGCCATGCCAGAGACCAGAGGTGTTTTGGGAGAGCAGATACATAAAGCTCTACGAACATGGCTGTAATTTATTATTCATATCTGATTGCTCATTTGTAATACGTGCCAAGAGTTATTAGAAACTATGAGAGAACTGTTGGAACTTGCAGGAGCTTTGATTTTAATGTTGGTTATTGATTTTAGTGCTTGGTCAACTCTCAGCGTTTTTACAGAAAGAATCAGGTTGGAAGGGGCCACAGCGGGTCATCTGGTCCAACCTCCCTCCTCAAGCAGGGTCATTCCAGAGCACATGACACAGGATTGCATCAAGGTTTTTGAGTATCTCCAGTGAGGGAGATTCCACAACCCTCTGGACAACCTGTTCCAGTGCTTGGTCACAGGCACAACAAAGTTCTCCTTCATGTGCAGGTGGAACTTCCTGTGCATTAGTTTCTGCCCTTTCTTTTTTGTCCTATTGCTTGGCAGCACCAAGTAGAGCCTGGCTCCTTCCTCTGACATCCCCTCTTCAGACACCGGTAGACACTGGTGAGATGGATAAAGGTGACAGACCTACGAAAAGGATTCTCTGAGCATGAGAACAGGTACAGGTTCTCACTATGGCTTGGACTGGAACAGGTGGGCTGGGAAGGACTCACCACAAGTGCCCTAATGCTGTAAAAAGTGAAGCACTTTTTAATTGGTTTTTTTTTTCATACCTTTGGAAAGCTGCAATACTACTGAAAAATTACAGCCAGAAACAAATTTTATCCATTATGACCACTGAAAGCACTTAAATCTCTAGATTTCTGTTCCTCTTTAGACCAAGCATCAGAGGACCACTGGTTTTACAAAAGCGTGGGGCAGATGCAGTGGTGCGAGTAGAAGACTTCTCCCTCCCGCTTCGAGGCTTCCCTGGGGCTGAAGTTGGGAATGGTTTCCCATGGACCCCATGAACACAGTTCAGTTCTCCCACCTGGACAGTAAGGCAGGGAGGGCGTGGCAGTGCTTGTGTTGGAATGTGTTTGGGTGAAGCACTGGGACTGCTTAGACTGTCTGACAACTGCTTATGGTTCTGATTCCAGGGAATTTAACAACTGGTTGTAAGGTCACTTTCACCTCACTAACGTTGTTAGCATGGAAATGGTGTAAATAAATGACTCTCCATCCAGTGGGAAAGGATACCCTAAAGGTGTCACAGGATATTTGACCCTCCCTGTCTTTAACTGAGTCAGTTCACTAAACAAGATGGCCTGAGTCATGAAAGAGCCTGCTTTGAGCCCATCTTTTCCTCTCAAAGCCAGGAAAAATGTTTATGGAGACCATAACCAACTGCTAGCTGAATTTTGCTTTGCTTGAGTAGTCCTCTGATTCTAATCATAAAACACTAACTTTGTCTCTTGCTTGCTACTGAATCCAGCCTGTACCTTTCTGAAATGCTTCTCATGGGCATGGCAGCATTGAACCTGGCAAAACTAACACGTGTTCTTTGAGTTACACCTTGTCTGAAACTACTCTGAGGGTCAACCAGACAGAACTGGTCAACACCACGGACAGTAATCCTACCCTGAGTGGGGGGTGGCATTCAAGCCTGACAGCCAGAAGCATTTTCCTTCCCTGACTCCTCTCACACTGGCTGCACAGCTTCTGCAGCCACACACAGTGTCTCTTAGCATGCAGGTGAAATGAGGAAATAATCTTTTTTGCCAGAAAGACATACAAAAATACTCTTGAATATATTCAATTTTAATTACCGCAAGACAGGAATGCTTCCCATCAAAACTGCCAGAGCTGTATGTATCTTTCCTTCATTCCATTAATTATTTACCTTCAGTTTTAATAATACAGTTAAGGGCACTATATATAGCTTATGCTCTATCAATAAATCATGCTTGTGTGTCTTCATATTTATCCTGTAAAATTATAAGTACTAACCCATTTGCATGGATTTGCTAAGCAATTCTAGCAACGAAATTCCCAGCAGGGCATCTCTTGGAGTCTTTGGAGGTGAACTCAAATATTCCTCACTCAACGAGAGCTATTTTATGAGGCTTTTTATGAGATTTTTTTTGTTTGATGAGGTCACCAGTCTTTTCACAAGTCCCAACAATCTCCTTCATCCCCTGCTTATAGCTCTGTGCTGATTTAAAACCCTGCAGGAATATTAAACCTACTTGAGCGGCCCCCTTTCCCCTGCCCCCTTCTGGTAGTGGAGTAAACACTAGGAGAGATTATAAATTGGAATCACAATTTACTGAAAAATTGCAATAACCACAACAATGTTAATAAAAGAGTATACAAAAGAGAGTGTTTTACCCACAAAAGGGTATTCACTACTGAACCAACAAAAACACTTCCCGAAGACCACATCCAGAGTGGTTTTCCCAGACAAAGGTAAAACATTGACTGGCCCTGCACTGGCAACATGGTATATGTGGGAAAACAAAAGCAGAATGTCGGGGAGGCTTGCAATTTAACTTTCCCCCCTCAGACCAAAAACAAGAGAAGAACAGGGACAAGACAAAACCTGGTGGGACCTGACAGGGCTCTGAAGCAGGTCAGAGGACCCTCCTCTTGGGCCTGACTTTGTGGGAGTGGGCCTGGAGAGCTCAGTGGTTCCCGTGGCAGCTCCAGTGGCCGCTGCAGTCACAGCAGCTGCGGCTTGGGCTCCACGTGGCTCAGCTGGGCTCTGCAGCGCTGCTGCTTTCTCTCTTTTCTTTCTCTTGGAGCAGTTCACCAGCTCTTGGGCTCACCAGCGCTGTCTTTGAGCACCAAACCAGAAAAGCCACGGCTCAGAGGAACAGGGAAGGGACTGCCAGCAGCAGACAGGGGCTAGGTCCGTCAGGCTGCCCCTGAATCCTGCACACCCCCAAGCATGGCAAAAGATGGCCAGCCTTCCACTTCCAGCCCCTGGCTTCCTCCTGCTGCAGCCACATCCCTGCCATGACGTGAATGGTGTGGAATTATACAGTGCTAGAAACTCTATCCCTTTCCTCTATAACCGTAATAAACTCATCACAAGCAAACAGTTTGACATGACTTTTCAACCTATCATCAAACCCAAGAATCCACACAGTATCATAAGGGCAATGTACACAAGCCACCTTCGCCATCCCCTAAATCCAAGGCACTTTAGTATTCATGTGATCCACAATCCAGGCTCAGTCCATCAAACTAGTCCTTCGGTTGCATTGCTTGAAACAGTTCTCCCGTTTGTTCAGCAATCTCCTTCAACTTCTGACGCGCCTCTTCTATGGTGGTGGTGGCGTTATGGACAGTGACACAGCATTCTCCATCTGTTAGGTTTAGCATCCCACACACTCCATTCTCTTTCAACAACAACATATCTAGGGCTAATCGGTTCTGCAAAGCCATTTTCGGTGACTGCTGGACCTGTGAACTTGGTTCCCTGAGCAAACGTCCGGTCCAGTTGCTTAACACATGGACTTGCCTTGTTAAGTTCTCCAAGACGTATTTGTGCCGTTGGATAACTCCACTGGACACAAAAAATGATTCTAAGTCTAACGCAACATTTTGTCTCCAGGTATAATAGTCAGGGACTTGAATCCCCCCAATCCACCCTTTTTCATCTGTTGGATTGTGGATTTCTCTCCGCACTTTGTTGTTACGATAAAGTGTATAATTGAATGTTTTAGATGGACACATGGTAGGAAACCCAATAGTACACTGGAGTCCAGCCATATCATACATGTTCAAGTGGGAATACATTTTCCCATCTGAACATGCCCATACCGTTCCCCGTGGAGCTGGATATTTGGCTTGTGAACACTGATACAGGTCACCTTGGGGAACTTCCTGTGCTTCGCTACTTGAATTCCAGACCCTTCTTCGGTCAGGGCCATGTGTAACGGGAATGCCACAGGATAGTGCTGTCTCCGAATTTTCATAAGACCCATTGCATCGGGTGTCTTGGTTTAGATAGCCGTAGTTGGGATAATCCCAACAGGTACACATGTCCCGGATAAAAGTTCTCAGCTCTGAGATGTACCAGGTTTCTATAGGCTCACCTGCTCCTGTGGTACAATCTAATATACGGGAACAATTCAGAAAGGAGGTCTCTGATTTACTTTGGATAATGCTTCTATGGTTCCTCACTTTCCAGCAGATGCTCTCCCCATTAGGTAGTGTGGTCTGATGGTACTTACAGTCTGATTTCTCCACTTCCCATTCTATTATTTTCCCTGTGGGGGCCCTGGAGGCCCACTGTAGGGTAGATATAGGGTCAAAGATTTGTTTCAGAGACCAGGCCCACTCATAATTTGTTCGGTTAACTTGGTGTGCGGTTCCTGGGTTATCAGGGATTTGTATACACCATCCTGCATCCCAATGTAAATTGTACTCATGTTCGAAAAACCCGCCCTCAGCCGGAGAATCCCACCATGGTACCACCGTGCAAGGGATAGAAGTGACATTGTGCAAGGTCTCAGTAGGGTGGGTGTCTAATGACCGATAGCATGTCTGATTCCATAAATGGCTCCAGGTAGAGTCGCGTGGGAGCTGGTAAAAGGCTTTCTTGTATTCTACCCATGTCCCATTTGCATCCCATTGTTGTCCTTCTTTCTGCTCTAGGAACGGGGACTCGACTGTTCCCCAGGTAATATTTCCTCCTGTTTTTTTAAGATTATCCAGTTCTCTTGTTAATATCTCTGAAAAATTTAACCAAATCATCATAAATCTAAACCCCTCTGATGCAGAGTTGGGGAGGTTAATGCATATTCCTTGATTTGTATGATTCCAAATATGCATAAATCCTTGTATCAACTCCCAAGCTAAATTTGGTTCAGTACTCTGATTCTCAGTCGCTTGAGACAAAATCATACATCCATAACATAAGAGTAAAAACTTTCCCCACACCATTTTTTTTCTAGTAAAAAGGCAAAATAGGCTTAGAAAAATCAAACTAAAAAATACACAAAATGATCTGTTCACTCAACAGTTGAAAGCATAGGTCCACCAGTGGATTCCAGATAATCTGCAAAACATATACATGCATAAAAACAAAACATGATTAAAAGGAGGGAACAATCCACCACCCAGGCACACAAGTTAAGTGGCTTTTTCAAGGTCAGGGGTACTAATCCCACTCTTGGTAATTCTGCCTAAACCAGTTGTCCTAGGTAATGGAGAGGATTTGCAGGGTCTTTGGCCTCTTTTGTTCCAGGGAGTATGGGTGGGGATTGAACACAAAAGGCTGTGAGTTATGGGCACCCATTAACTCCCCAGCATACCCTCTTGCCCATCCAGGTTCATGAGATTTCAGGGTCCTCTTCAAGAGTCCATTCCTGCATTCAGCAATATCATGTGCCTGGGGGTAGTATGGAGTGTGAAAGATCCACTGTATTCCTTCATCCCATGCCCAGTCTGGAACCACCCTGGCAGTAAAGTAACTACCATTGTAGGATTGGAGGGACTGGGGCCATGGCAAATAATTAAACCACAGCTTCAGTCCCTTTACAGTGCTGTGCCCTGCTGCTCTTGCTACTCCCTCAGCTTGAGTGAGCTCTGACATTACTTCCACCCTGACAAGAACATACTGCTTTCCTTCTGACTTCAGGCAAGGCTCTATACAGTCCACCTGCCAGGTCTCCCCAAGGCCTTTTCCATGTCATTAGTGAAGGGGTGCCTCCTGCAAGGGGTGTTGTTTCTCTAGTCCTGTAGAACACGGGCTGCAGACTCAGATGACAGTGTTACACAGTTCCCAAGTGACAGGCCACCCTGTGTTACCAGGTCCCTTAAAAAGGTCCTTAAATCCTGAGTGGTCTCCCTTGACACGTGACCACTCTAGCAGATGTTCCCATTTTTCTTCTCCCTTTACTGCCATACCTGCCACACAGCTCAGTGAATCTACCTGATTATTCAACAGGTGGGCAGGAATCCATCCCACCAAGGAACTCTTCTGCTTAGCCAAGTTTAGGGTATCTTCCCATTTCTCTCACTGCCACACTGGCAACCCAACTGATCGCCCACTGGTTTTGTTCGCAAAATGGGAGCCACTTGGGGCATCCCTTAAAAACAGCAGAGGGGTCCATATAAACACTGGTTCTTTAGTGTCAGCCTCTCTAACAATCACCCTGCACATGGATAGCAAATCTCCCATCTGAGCACTTTCTTCTCCCCTTGCACAGTTCTGCCCCCTGAAACAACACGCAGGAACACTGTTCAGTATTTCCCTCTCTTTTGGAGGATATATCAGGGAATCACACACTTTTCAGGTGGGGCTCAACTTGAGGGGTAGGTTTTATATAAGAAGTGAGGCTCCTGCTCCAGTAGACTGACAGGCATTTCTTGTATTTGGAGCACTTTGGTTATTCCCTCATCTATCTGAGGCATATGGCAGTGATGCTGTAACTGTTCATACCACCTTCTTACTGCTTCTCCCTGTGCAACCCCCACACCAGGTAGGGTTCTGGCCAGTATGGGTTTCAAAACCTTGAAAGGTCCCACTAGAATAACTGATTCTTGCCATATGACTTTTTCAGCTCCCTGTAGAGCTAGACTAGCCACAGAGACACTGCTACCAAACCGAATAAAGTTTTTTTGCATCTTTAAAGCTGTGCAAATAAAACCTGAGAAGGCAAATCAGACCCCCAGGTCCCCATTGCCACATATGCATTGACAATCTATGAATTACAAAGCCCCATTTGATATGAAGTGGATCTGTTGGATGTATTGGCCCTAAAACCTGATATAACCTGGCCTCAAATATTAACAATTTTAGAACTTCTACATGGACAGGGGTCCTGTCCCAGGTGGTCCTCTGGTGTGTTAAATCATGATGAGGGCAGGCTATGATGGAGAAAGCCAGGATGTGTTTTCCCCAAATTACCAGCAGGGAAAGGGCATGTTATAGCTCCTTCTTCGATCCAGGAATTTTAATTTGCTCAAGGATTTGGGGTGAACACACACTGTTCCTCCCCTCCACCATGCTCCCAGGAACTTTACCTCAGAAGAGGGGGGTTGCACCTTTTCTGCTGAAATTTGAAAACCTAAATTTTCAGGGTGAATAATTATCTCTGTTTGGGTTTGTCCTACTGTTGTGGCACTGGGGCTGCCCACCACTATATTGTGAATGCATCGATCTGCTTTAACTCCCTCCACAGGCATCACTACAGAGCATGCCATCTTCAGATCCCAGCATTAACATCCCTGTTGTTATGGATGCAGTAACCTGGATGCAAGAGCCGGTCCACACAGATTTGGACAATGCACTCACTGACTCTATTTGCTCTCCTTCTCACTCAGATCTCCCAAGTGAAAAATGTCTTTCTTCCTGATGTGGACCTCCTGCTTCAGTTCTCTTTCACTGCCCTCTTACTGGCAGAAGCTGGGCTATTTCCAAGCATCTTCATTCACTGCCCAGGCCAGTTTAGGGTTGAAAAACAAGGGTGAGATTTATACAGACTTTTACCTCTCTGCATATGACACTCACCAGGAAGGCAACTAGTCCACCTCCCATCTACCAGGCACTAAAATATTTGTGGCTCTTACTCCCCACCTCTGATTCCCAGAGCCTGGGACCAGCAATCCATTTCTCACAGGCAGCAAGTAAAGTGTTTGCAAATACATTTCACACTCATTTCAATCACTGATCAGCACTAGCACTGCAGACTTGGCACCCTCCCACCCTCAGTATGTTGAAATAGTTTGTACATATTTGATCTCTTCCACTTTCAAAAGCTCAGCAGGACTCAGGCATGATTTATTGTGAAGTTGGAAAGTGGACTTGGATTTTTAAAACTGCAGTTATCTGCCATAGGGATAGGCAGAACACATGAGAAAATGCAAAGCATTTGCATTTGTTTGTCCAAATCTCAGACAAAAACAAAGTTCAATAATTGTGCAGGCACAGCCACTGTGCTGAAGCCATGGTTTCTCTTATACTATTACCATACTCGATTGTAAAATATGTGGGGAGAAACCTTGGGGGAAAGATGCTCACAGACACAAGAGTTACTGCCTGCAGGATTCATGACCTACACTTGGAATATTTATACTGTTTGCAGGGGTCTCATTCTTGACCAAGGTTGGTTGAGTAGAGAAAAAAGGGAGCCAGGAAGTTTTACATTTGTTGATTGGTTTTCTGCAAGGTATTGGTGTAAAACCATCAACCAAAGGCCACTTCAGGGCAGGAAGGCAGGAAGGAGCACCCTGCTGTGGTACCTTGCTACTGTCAGGGAAGGGCCTAACACAAAAGTACCTGGGATCTCACTGCGGCTCTGACTGATGCTGAGAATGCGAAACGTTCCCTTCCAGCCCACTCCCCTTGCAACTGCACAGCAAAAACTGCAACCCCCACAGACAGCTCCTTTTTTATTTGTGTACTCCTAGCAAAAGCACACACCTACTTGCTGTTTATTTATGGAGCTTGCTGCCACAACGGGGCTCCCACAGCCAGACTTCACTTGCTTGCTCCCTCTTTGAGATCCATAACAAGTGGAACACGCATCCCAAGCCAAGTGTTCCATGTCCTGTCATCACAGGCTTCAAAGCCCAAAAGAGGAGGATGCCAGAGTTAACAGGCACAAAACACACAGTTGGAAGCAAAGGCTGCTGCTAAGCTTTCTGCAAGAAGCCTCCTCCACACAGACCTCTACATAAACTTCTCCAAGTCTCTCCCTATCAAAACACTTAATCAAGGAATACAGTGGGTCTTGAAACTGCCTTTGTTTCTCTGGGAAACTGGCAGCACAAGAACACAACTAAGCAGCCATTCTTCACGAGGTTGGGTGTTCCTCCAGGAAGCCTTTCCTCAAAGCCTTTGCTTCAACACACATGGGACCTGCACACAGAATAAATGTAGGGAAAACACCTTGCTTTCTAAGGGGACCTTTTTCCATGTCCCATGGAAGCCAACAAAGCACATTAGCAACACTCCCTTGGCTGTCAGCAGGAGTCATTCCTACCCACCACAGCTCAGAGAAAACATGCAGGACAACTACAAACTCCTGAGGATCAGCACTAACCCCAGCATCCTGCAGCCTGCTTACTTCCAGCCTTGCATCTGCCTATTAAAAGCTCACCATATACAACCTGTTTGCCCAGAGGGACTGCCAGCCAGCCAGCATAAGCACCACACTGAGATACTGTCCTAGGAACCCAGGTAAGGGGTCAGAAAGGCTGTCCAAGGTCCGTGAGCACTTCTACACTGCACAACATAATGACTGTTATGTGGCCACACTATCACCTGCTGTTGTGCACCCTGTCTATACTAGAAGTCTCAAAAAAGAGCTTTCTGTCATGCTCTGGACCTGCCGTGGATACTGTCTGAAAAACCCATCAGCTCTGCAGGAAGTTTTACAGGCATGGTTGGGACAAGAGATCTCAGTCAGACTAAAAGAAAACACAAGAGCACAGAAGGCAAAAAAGTCACAGGTTGCTTCAAGGGCCAAGATCCACTTCTGAATCACCCAACTTCAGTCCAAGTGTGAGCCTGGGCAGGAAGGTCAGTCATGACAGTGAGGGACCCTAAGCACCAGGGCAGCACCAGTGTGTCACAGCGAACGGCGTTTACTTTACACCGTAAAGTACGGAGCTCCACAGTGCTCTCCCAAATGCTTTCCAGAAGCAGCGTTTAAGCTTTGCGGCAAACGTTGCCCCGCTGGGCCGCTGCTCTCGGCAGCCCAAGCCGCCACTCACCTGCGCCGGCACCGCGCCGTTCCCGCCGGCACTTCCGCCCTGCCCCGGCGGCACTTCCGCCCGGCCGCCGTCACTTCCGCCCGCGCGGCCCCGGCCCTCGCTGCCGCGGGGAGTTGGACGGAGTGAGTTGGATTCGCGTTTCGGCTCCGGACGCGTTAATCGCGGCCCTGTTTCTCGGCACTGTGGTTACGGCTGCCCGCTGCTTCCGCCCGGCCCGGGGCTCCTGGAGGGACGTCCCGCCGCCGAGCCGCGGCTGTGAATTCGCCCTGGGCTTGTGCGGCCCAAGGCAGCTTCCCCAGGGCGTTTTCCTGGGGTCCAAACAGAGGCCAGCTGCATCCCACAACCCCATTTCTGCGCACACAGAAATGCATTTGTGTAAAGGCAGGAGCTGTGCCTTGTTATCGTCGGCACAGTTGCCATGTCAGAGACCGGAGGTGTTTTGGGAGAGCAGATACATAAAGCTCTACGAACATGGCTGTAATTTATTATTCATATCTGATTGCTCATTTGTAATACGTGCCAAGCTTTATTAGAAACTATGAGAGAACTGTTGGAACTTGCAGGGGCTTTGATTTTAATGCTGGCTATTGATTTTAGTGCTTGGTCAACTTTTAGCGTTTTTACCTGGGAAATGAATTCTCTCAGGATGAGAACAGGCACAGACCCTCACTGGGGCTTGGGCTGGAGCAGGTGGTCTCACTGTTTGGGAAGGACTCACCACAAGGTCTCTGATGCCATAACAAATGAAGCACCGGGGGGGTTTATCCCTTCAGAAAGCTGTGATACTAAAGCAGAATTACAGTCAGGAACAAGTTTTATCCATTATGGTCATTGAAAGCACTTATATCTATAGAAACTAAGATAATCTTTCATCCTGTCAGCAGACAGCCAGCCTTAACTACATTGTGAGGGAACAGGGCTGTGATTAACTCATAAAAATTGAAACGAAAATTTCAGTTTTTAAAATGCTGAGCAGCAAACATCTCCCTCAGCTTCGTGTCTTCTGATGAGCAACCATGTTCCTGACATGGTAAAGTGGACAACTGCACTATTTTAGGTGGTTGAACACTCCTTGAAGTAGGAATCAACTTGAAGATGCCCCATTAGGCTTACTACATAACAAGAGTGACCATGATTCTAACCTTATGGTCAGACATACGATTCTGGCAGAGGTGTTTGAGCAGTTACTGCTGTTACATCTGGTGCACTTAGAGATGCTCCTAGCAGGAGAAATAAATAGATGTGTTCTTAATTACATTTGGAGTTCTGCAGAAGGGAACCTCGAGAGTGTTCGGAGTGCTTCTCCAATGCTGCCCTGCCAGACTGCAGTTCATCAGCTGGCGGAGCTCTGCTTTGCACTCCCTAAAGCAAAAGGAATCATATTAAAGTCAAACCTGGTTCAGGAATAGCAGTGCCTGCTGAGAACTGGGGTGTCAAATTCTCCGTCTCACTGAAAATAACTGCTACCCTACCACCACCATCTGCCACTTAATACTGTTGTTCCCAGTTTATGCTGGTTTGGGATGCAAGAAACACTTTGAAATAATTGTGCAGACTTCTTGCAGTTAAACATCAAGAGCGAAAGCTTCTCATCCTTTTTATGTGGAACCACCCACCATGCTGATGGCTCCAGGACTGTTGCTACCGCAGGTCTGGCTGACTGAAGTGGGAAGTTTAATGTGTCCTTTGGCACCGTGTTGGCTTTTGTGTATCATTGCCTCTGGGGCAGTGGAAGTCGTGTAGGGCTGCTCCAAAATCTATTGAAATCAACAGATTGTGCCTCTGCTTGAAGCAAAATGAGAAACCAAGGTTTTAGTTTTTGCACTACTCATCTTCAGACCGAGCATCAGAGGACCACTGGTTTTACAAAAGCGTGGGGCAGATGCAGTGGTGTGAGTAGAAGACTTCTCCCTCCCGCTTTGAGGCTTCCCTGGGGCTGAAGTTGGGAATGGTTTCCCATGGACCCCATGAACACAGTTCAGTTCTCCCACCTGGACAGTAAGGCAGGGAGGGCGTGGCAGTGCTTGTGTTGGAATGTGTTTGGGTGAAGCACTGGGACTGCTTAGACTGTCTGACAACTGCTTATGGTTCTGATTCCAGGGAATTTAACAACTGGTTGTAAGGTCACTTTCACCTCACTAACGTTGTTAGCATGGAAATGGTGTAAATAAATGACTCTCCATCCAGTGGGAAAGGATACCCTAAAGGTGTCACAGGATATTTGACCCTCCCTGTCTTTAACTGAGTCAGTTCACTAAACAAGATGGCCTGAGTCATGAAAGAGCCTGCTTTGAGCCCATCTTTTCCTCTCAAAGCCAGGAAAAATGTTTATGGAGACCATAACCAACTGCTAGCTGAATTTTGCTTTGCTTGAGTAGTCCTCTGATTCTAATCATAAAACACTAACTTTGTCTCTTGCTTGCTACTGAATCCAGCCTGTACCTTTCTGAAATGCTTCTCATGGGCATGGCAGCATTGAACCTGGCAAAACTAACACGTGTTCTTTGAGTTACACCTTGTCTGAAACTACTCTGAGGGTCAACCAGACAGAACTGGTCAACACCACGGACAGTAATCCTACCCTGAGTGGGGGGTGGCATTCAAGCCTGACAGCCAGAAGCATTTTCCTTCCCTGACTCCTCTCACACTGGCTGCACAGCTTCTGCAGCCACACACAGTGTCTCTTAGCATGCAGGTGAAATGAGGAAATAATCTTTTTTGCCAGAAAGACATACAAAAATACTCTTGAATATATTCAATTTTAATTACCGCAAGACAGGAATGCTTCCCATCAAAACTGCCAGAGCTGTATGTATCTTTCCTTCATTCCATTAATTATTTACCTTCAGTTTTAATAATACAGTTAAGGGCACTATATATAGCTTATGCTCTATCAATAAATCATGCTTGTGTGTCTTCATATCTTCATATCTTTATCCTGTAAAATTATAAGTACCAACCCATTTGCATGGATTTGCTAAGCAATTCTAGCAACGAAATTCCCAGCAGGGCATCTCTTGGAGTCTTTGGAGGTGAACTCAAATATTCCTCACTCAACGAGAACTATTTTATGAGATTTTAGAAGATCATCAGTCTTTTTACAAGCCTTGAAAATTTCTCTCATCCCCTTCTAGCTTGCCACAAGTCAGTTTCACATGACTTTCTAAAACATGGTTTTGGTCTTCCAAAGCAGAGAGAAGCAGGAGTGCCTACAGCTGAATGCTTTCTCATTGGATTATAACAGGGAAGGATCAGAACAAGGAAAACAATATGGCAATGACCTTGGTGGGATTAAAAACGTAAATCTGCAAATGTAGCAGTATTATCTGTGTTGCAGAGATGATAAATATTAAGATGAGTTATTTAAAAAGCAGGTGACCATGGAAGCACATCATTCTTCTGCCCAGAAGGCAGAGACTGAAGTTGAGAACAGAGCAGCTGGAGAGCAGTGTGATGAGCAGCTGCTGGTGAATGGAAAACAAATTATCATGAGGCATCAGTCCAAGATATAAACCTTACTTGTGTTAGCTTTTGTTAGAGAAATTTTTGACACTAGGCTCCTACCTTCATCAGATAGATTTATTGGCACAGATCAGTCACTATATCTGGTAACCTGAGCAAGGTGCCTTAAAAGAGGGACCCCGAACAAAGAAATCCTTGGACAGTTATACCCGTACAATCTAAACTCCTCGTCCCTCACATGACAGTCTGGACCAATTGCAATATTAGGGTCTGGGGTCTTCCTGCTTTTCATGGGTTCACTGTTTTGTTACCCAGTGGTTGCCATGTGGTCACCTTCACACCCTCTTAGGTCAGGTTGTGTGGGGGCTTCAGTCAGTTATGTAGTTCATGTTTTAACATGATTTTTATTGTTCATGTACCTGACCTATGGGCTGTCCACTCTAGCTATTCATTTTGTAGTCCTTGTAAAAAATAGTTGAGTCTGGTAGGACAAAATGCTCAGTAGTAAGTTGTCACCTCTGCTATTCTGTGACAGCAACACCCCACTGAGTAAAGGACATCCCTGGGACTAGGTGAAGCAGGGATATTTTAAATGAAATCTCTACTTGTTCACCAATAAAAAGCATACATCCATGCTTAATGTGAAGTGATTTAACCATGTAAGTGAGAGGGAAGGATCGTGTATTTTAAAAACCCCAAACAGCAGAGTATTTACTCATCACTAGTAATGCATCTGCTGAGCATTATGTTGCCTTTAGAAAGTTAGCATGGGATTTCCTCTTTGTTGTTTTTTTCATCAGTTGTTTCTATAGAAATACCATTTTTATCAGACTAGATGAAAATATCCTGAAATAACACACCTCTTCAGCAAATACAGATATTTCTTGCTCTGTCTATATATTGTATCCCTATCATACTGGGTTTTCCTCTCCTCATTAGAACATGCAAATAAAATGCAGTTAAAAGCAAGTCACTGTACAACTGGGACTCCAGAGAATATACTCTTGTGGAAATTAGAATGGGTGGTCAAGCAAATGTATTTCTCAGGTCATTCAGACACTGCCTCTGAAGTGTGTTGCAGATGAAAATCTGTATTTGCACAGATGGTGAATGTGTTGTCATTGACAGTCACTGCTTCACAGAAGGCTTAAATGAAAATGGTCTTGAGCTGACCTTACCTGACAATGCCCTCTGCCCCTGCTATCGGTGAGGAAAACAACATTTCTGAAATCCAGCTTCTCTCAGCTGACGACAGTGTCTCCCTTGGCTGCTGCTGTGGGATCTATCTGACAAAATTTGAGTGATGTAGTCAATGCATTCAAATCCACTGTCATAGATTTTAAGGGAAGCCTGTCAAAGTGCCTAAGCCTGAGATTTCAAGCAATTGAGACAGTTTAAAGCACTGGATATGCTCACATGATTACTCTCCATGGCAAATCTCCTGAAGAACTGGCTGTTTTGTTGGCATTAGAATTTGTTCCTTTCTTTTCAGATTATTTACTGTTGTATCATGGGGCAAACCTTATACTTTTGCATCTGAACAGGATGAGAGTGATGTGTACATGCTTTATCCAAAACCCATCTGTACTAGCGAGCGTATACACTGGAAGGAGTGCCATGGGAAGCTCAGCTCTCCCAGGCTTCAACTCTCACACCTTGGGAACAGAAAGCACGGCCTCTGCAATGCTCTTGATTTAGGGAGGGACTTTTATGAGGGCAAGTAGTGATAGGACAAAGGGAAATGGCTTTAAACTGACAGGGGATATGTTTAGATCAGATATTAGGAAAAAATTATTCACTATGAGAGTGGCGAGGCACTGAAACAGGTTGCCCAGAGAAGATGTGGGTGTCCCATCCCTGGAAGTATTCCAGGCCAGGTTGGATGAGGCTTTGAGCAACCTGGTCTTGTGGAAGGTCAGGTGGAACTAGATGGTCTTTAAAGTCCCTTCCAGCCCAAAGCATTCAATGATCCTGTGAATATTTGATGTAGATGCCTGCACAGCAGCAGTTCCTACTGCCAGTGGACCCAAGCCTGAAGTATTTGACTCTAAATAGCTGTACTAGTGCAGCTAGATCTGCCAAGAGTTTTTAACAGTGATGATCACAATATCCTGATGATTTAAGTGATCTGGCAGAACTAACTGCAGTCACACAGAATTGGGTTTTCACCTTCATCTTTGGAAATGTCAAGGGCTGTGATGGGTAGCTGTGCCTCATCTTCTTAAGTACTTTTCCATGAACCTTTATTAGGCCAGAGCAGGTTTCCCATTTCTTTAGGAGTGATGTGAAAAGCTGTGGATTCCCAGAGGAGCGTGCCAGTGGTGTGCGTTTCTGCTTCTCACATGGCAACACACTGCTTCACCCAGCTTTGTGGTAGGCAGAGACAAGCAGCCTAATGAGAAACAAAAGGACAGCTAAGCAAAATGGAAGAGATACCTGGAAGAGAGATATTCTAAGGAAGCTACCAGAACTATATTGTTATCACATGAGATATCTCATGCCTAGAGGTGGCTCTGATACGTAGTGCTGCATCACTTTTAAATTCTGTTGCCACCATATAAATAGAAGAAATTACTTTGCCAGTCTTCCACAGGATAGGAGTTTGTACCCTGTATTTCCAGAGGCTCCGTGCTTGTGAGGTTTGGTGTATGTATGGCAGCAGGACAGGACTGTTCCCTCACTGGTGGTATTTGGTGATGGAAGTGAAATCAGCAGAAAGCTTCACCTGTACATGCTTTTCTACCAGGCTGACATGTAGGCACCTTTCTAGAGTACTCTCTTATGCTTGTTTTTTGCCTGACAACTAGTTCTCTTCAGTGTTGTGGGTTGGGGTTTTTTAAAATTCATTTTCAGAGGTATTTATAGCTATTGCGATCTCTCAGTTGCCTAAATCAGGAGCAAAGAAGATGACAGGGACCAAAGTAAAGCTCACTGGAAGAGAACCCCCCCTCCTGTTAGTGGCAAGTAGTACCATTAGCAACACCAACATTTAAGAGCCCTTTGGCAGCACAGTTACAGGAGAAATGTCAGAGATCACTGCAGTGCTTGCTCAGTGTCACCGTGTGGGAGCATTGAATGCTCAGGTGCATGTGTTGCACCTTTCCATTATGGTTTGCCACTGAGGGCCATGCTTTTTAAAAGTCTGTTTGGCACTGGACAACAGCCCTTAGTGCTGGCAGACTGCCTTCTAGAGACATACAGCAGCAGCAACTGCCCAGCTTTCTTCCCAAGGGAAAATGTTGGTAACTCTCCAAATTATCGACTTGGCTCTGGAATGACACTGACCAGATGGCTGTTTTGCATCAGAAGTCATGAGCTGTGGAGGTTAATGGATGAATTTGGGCTTCTGAGTTCATCTTGGGAAAGAAGTTGACCAAGGCCTATGATAGTTAGGTATTTCCTGATAAGGATGAAAGGTATTTCCTCATCTTCCAGCCACACGTGATATTTTGGTGCTTGAAGCTGCTGGTCATTTGCCTAGCCTAGGATTGCTCCTCTGGTCAGTCACTGTGCCTGAGAACCTCTCTTTCCTATATAAGATAACAAAATATTGAAAACAGATTCTTTCATTGGTATTCCCTTTGATTTACAAAGCCCCTCAGTGCTGTGGAGGAAGAATCAGGGGGCTCAAATTCCTCATGATTGTCCATAGCACCCCATTAATACTGAGATGTCTTTACAGTATTTGTAAAAAGAGTTTTGTCCTCATTTTCTCCAAAACAGTTTGTGGACAGAACCTGGCTAGCATCAGGCTGAATTACCAAGTCCCACTGAAAAGCAGGGTACATCAGCTCAGGCTTGGAATGACATGAGCAGCAAGCATCAGCCTCATAGGATGCTGGTGGACTATCATAGACATGACCTTTTGCTAGTGCCTGTCTCTCAGAACATCTGTCCAGTTTTGTGCAGGTCTCTTCAGCACACCTCGAACAGGAAATGTCAACACTTACGGGAAACAATGCCCCTGTGCACAGAGAAGGGCAGAGGCACATCTAGACCCCTCAGTTTGCCTGACACTGAACCGTGCCGTAAATCAAATCCCTCCTGATGGGAGAGAATTTTCTACAAGTCCTTGCAAGGAGTTTCAAAGATAAACCGAGACTTTTCCTTGAGTTTCAATGCTTCCAGATAGTTGTTTATTAAGTCTTATCAGAGGAACAGAGCCACTAGCATGACCCAGGTACAGCACAGAGCACAGAAAGCAGGAGTGAAGGCTCTCTATCAAGATTTACACAGCCTTTTAAAGGTATTTTAACCAATAGTTACTAAAAACATATTATTTTCACTTTCCTACCAATTATTCAGTAACACGGGCAGGAACTGTGGAATTCTCTATCCAATCATTCCAAACTACTTTACTGCAGAACATGGAGTAGTAGAAGAAGGAGAAGAAGGTTTAGAGAACAACAACAATCCTCCATTTTGGTATTTTTTACTCTTATCTATTTACTACAAAGAGAAGCCCAAAACCTCTAAATTTTTCACCCTGTGACAATCTTACATAGTAGTCTATCACCTAATTCACACCACTGTATTTTCTAGTTCTTGTCTGACCATTGGTAATTTTTTCCAAGGTTGGAGGTTAAAACAGTGTTGTTCAGGGGGGTAAGAACCCTTAAAAACCGGCAGAGAAATATTCTCGGCACTCTGGGTTCCTACAGTTGCCCATGGCCCTTCCTGTCCTACCTGGGATGGAGAGTATCTGTTCTGTCTCCATCAGTGAAGGTTGGTGAAGCAGAAAAAAGGAGATGTTGGACTGTGCTTCAATACAGCAGAGGAATAACCTTTGCTTTTTCCTAAGTGCTTCTTGGGAACAACTCAAGAGAATGCTGTGAGGGAAGATGAAGCTCTTGGTGACAGTGATAGGGAAAGAACTAGGAAAGATTTCTCAGGGCTTAGAGGTTGAAAAATCTGGGAAACGAGTTGTGGGGGGTGGTGATTGTTCAGGTATTGGAAAGAGCACATCAGAAGGAGTGAGATAAGGGAAAGAGAGAAATAGGAGACAGCTGCCAAATTTGAAAGACACAAGCCAGAGAAATAGATGAGAGCAGAGAACATTTCATTCTGAAAGGAAAGAGGGAATGGCAGTGCAATTTCTGGCAGTAACATTTCTAAATCTAAAGATTGAGCATAGGCATCACTGCCGCCAGGAGAGAGATGGCAGGAGACAGGGCACAGACATCTGAAAGAACAGGAGGGAAGCAAAAAGCCTTAAGTGTAGAGATGCGCTGTTAAAACTCAGGCCCCTCAGGACACCAAGCCTGGTGTTTACAGCAGGGGTGCCCCTGTGCCAGGGTGGTACCAGTACCAGGTGGTACCACCCCGGCTCATTTCATGCTGATAATTGGAAAGGCATCACATGACAATAGGCTGGTGGTTCATCCCCCTGTGATCCTCTGAGCTGTGATCATCACACTCATTGTCAAAATGCCCCTCGATATATGGCATCCTTTGTCAGCACCAACAGATAAGAGCATACAAAGACTTTACAGCTTAAGAGCCAGTATTGCCTTTGTCCTCTTTTCCTCCAAGAAGGCAGCAAACTACAAGCACTGGAGGATGTAATCCAAGTGCTAATAAATTATTGATGTCTCCCTTCAGCTTTTTACTTACTAAAAGGATATCAAAGCTCATTTTGTGAATGGTCCAGACAGATTCTCTTTTGCTATATCCACAATTTGATTCACAAATATTTCACTAAGCGTTAATATTGAAGCAACACAGTGTTCTCTCTTTACAGGTTTAGCAAAAGATAATAGACATGTTTTGGATTACACAGACTCATAAATAGATACAGTGATATGACACTTGTAACTGCAGTAGATGTTTGATTTTGTAATTTTTAAAAAGCAGAGCTTATTATTAACTAGGAATACACTTTTTTTAATATTGAAAGCCTGTTGAGATCACTGTATTTACTCCTTACAGATAGTCTGCATAGTTCTTTGGCAGCACATACAAGTCATAGGAGAGTAAGACTTAGTTTATATTTAGCAATAGCTCCTCTCTTCCAATATGCCTATTTGCATAAGTGAACTAACAAACCATCTGTATTGGAAATAGTCTTTACATTACTGTCAGCTTTGGGACAGTATGTGGCAGTTCCTTAACACCATATATTAATTTTTGCTGGTTTTGGAGCAGCAGAGACATAATTTGAAGCCCTCATACCGCAGTTTTCTTGGAAGGAGTTCCCCTGGAACAGAAGGCTTAGTTTTTCTCTTTCAATAAAGTACTCCGTAAGTTTTGATGGCCAGAAATGCTCAGGATCTTCATGTGTGTCTCATCTTAAAGACAAATACCAGGCTTCCAGGTATGTCTTAAAAATAGTACCAGCTCTTTGCAAATTTAGCCCAAATGCCATCTCTCACTAAACAGCAGGGCAAAAATCTGCCTGCTAAGTCAGTGCAATGGCCCAGCTGAGCTCAGAGAAAGGATTATCAACATTTTTACAGTGGCATGCTCTGAATGACAGGGTGCTGATCTTAAACTGACACAAACTGCAGTTCCTGACTGCACCAGTTTCTTCTTGCTCTGAATAGAGGCAGCAAAGCTACACATGCTGTTTAGAAAGATTGAGTGACCAGGCACAGATCCCAGAAGAGAGAGCTGATTTTTGCAATATGATACACATATTTTGCAAGCCAGACCGCAAACTGCTTATCCCATTTTTGGTGCTATATACATAAATATTCATAATTAATCTGTGTTAGAATAGAGTATAAAGACCAAAAATAGCCCCTTCAGGCATCTCATAGCAGTGACACTGATCCCCTGCATTTCTGAAATTTAAAAATGAGCTTCTTTGCATAGATTTGCAGTAGTCTCTGGAGTTCAAACTTCCTTTTTTGCCCTGTTCCTTCAGTTTGTGAGGGTGACCTTGATAGCAGAGATTGATACCTTGAATCTGGAGCTACAGAGGTGGAAATAAGGACACCCAGTGAGAAATGACATTTCCAAAGCTTAAATCTCAGGGATAGTAACCTTCATTTTCCCTTCTCCAGATCTCTTTCATCTCTAGGCTTTTTTCCCATATTTTAGCTTCAGGTACCAGCAGAATTCTGACGGTATGGCATGTGGGAAGATGTGTATGCATGTGCCTTCCAGATCGAATTCAACTGGGGGCTACATATCCTCAGAGACAACTTCATCTCTTAAAGGTGGAAGGGCCAATTAGCCAGTCGTTGAGACTGCTGGCAGCTGTTAGCCAAACAGCCGTCAGGATTGGTTTAGATTAAATAAATCACGGTTTATTCAACATCAAAAACAGAGTGTCTGTGGAAATGAAAATAAATTCATGAAGCTGTTCAGGCAGCCGCGAAGTCCAGTGGGTATTGGATGTATTTAATAAATAAAAGCAACCATTTGGACTGGGATGGCAGACAAATCTGACAGGCTGAGTTCTGCCAGGTCTTTGTTTTCTATCCTTGTCTGACTCAGCTTTTGAATATGATGCTCTTACTCCTTGGCTGAGTGGCTTGCCCAGCTGACACCTTTTTGGTGCACAGCCTTTCCCTCCTGTCTGTACAAATGGGGGCCCCATCTTCTGAAAATTGTCAACCCTTTTGCCTTACTGAATGGGGATGCTTCTTCATAGCTGTATTTAGTGATACACTAAAGCCCATTTTTTCTATCTTCCTTCATGTTGCCTTTAACTAGGGCTCTTAAACAGTCCTTACAAATAGAAATTTGGCACAAAGTTCATCCCGTCTCTCAGTGCACAGTTTTCTGACTTGGCACATTTCCCTTCTAACCACAACACCTCATCATGCCCCAGCACCCATTCCATAGCCTATTTAGGGGCCATTAAAACCACCTAGACAAACACAAGCTGACAAGGCAGAACACTTTTATTATCTCTCTTGCCCTATAGATCTTGGTGGGTATGTCACAGGCACTTCTTATGCATTCTTTTTGGCTCCTTTGTGTCCTAGATGTGACCCACTCCCTGCCCATCGGCTGACTAATTTATCTTCCAGAGATTTCCCAGTGTATCACTTACAGAAAGGAAATTAAGTATTTTAAATGTGCATTTTCACGTGGTTTATAAACCCGCATTGTAGTCCCTTCCACTGTACATCTTGCAGCTCCTCTCCAGGTCTGAGAGAAGTAAAAGCCAGACTACTTTGGACATATATTGGATGCAGCCAAACAAATGCCGTTTCTGCCAGGAGGATATGTCATCGGGGAGGACAAGGCACATGGATCTGTAGCTGCAGTGGCAGTTGCTGCTCTGCAGTGTGAGCCAGAAATATGTGAGGCAAAGGGAGTTTGTTAATTGTTTCTCATGGACATCTTGCACCCCCAAGAATGGGTAGGTTTCTCAATCCAGCATCAGCCAAGGCTTCTCCAATGCAGTGAATATCCTAAAATTCATATTTAGCAGAACCCAATAGTTTTAGAAAATCCAGGTTCTGGGGTTTTTTGCTTTATGCATTCACACACCAAGAACCATTCTCTGCCCTACAGTCCTTCTAAACAATCTCTTATGCAGCCTGAGTGCCTTGAAACTGGAGTGGTGTTTTCCAGAGCAGCATGCCTGAAAAAGCAGCAAGCATGTTGTGACAGGATTTGATGAATATTAAAGTGAGGGTTGATGTTTCAAGAGTGTTCACTTGCCTGTTTGCAAGATTTTTATGAAGGATTTAAAATATATGCTGCTGTAGGGCAGAGAGAGAAATGGATCAAATGAGATGAGCCTCACAAGAGTGAAATGAAACATGAAGCAAACATGCCAAGGTAAGATGGTGCAGTACACCAGTTTTGATCAGCAGGAGAGCCAATCATGACTGGATACGCTGAACACAGGATGCTAGCAGGAGGAAGAAATATTGACAGGGCAGGGAGTTTGCAGGAGGCTGCACTTGTGGGGGAAGACCTGTGCAGGATGCAGATAAAATCAGAGGAGAGGCTCAGGCCGCAGGGAGGGTAGGAAGGGGCAGAAGCAGCTGGGTGGCTCCATTTCTACTGCCAGCTACTCTTCCGAGAAAAAGGAGGTGAAGGTGGGCAACAGGGCCGGGGTGCGGGGGCAGCCCCAGAGCTCCGTCCCGACAGCGCTGCCCTCTGCCCCCGGTGCGCAGGTCCAGCGACCAGGGAGGGAAGCGGGGCATAGTCGGGCTGCTCCGTGAGCGAGCGCTTCCGCGGAGCAGCCTTCCTCCTCCTCCTCCTCCTCCTGTCCCTTCTGCTGCTGCTGCGGGGCCGCGTCCCGCCGCCAGCCCGGGCGAAGTCCGGGCGCTGGGAAAAAGCGGGAGAAGTGGCCGAGGCTGAGCTGTGGGCGGCGGAGGAGCTAAGATGCGCTGAGAGGGGGTGGTCGGCGGCGGGGGTGCACCCGGGGCGGGCGGCTCGCACCCGGGGCTAGGGAGTGAGGCTCACCCTGAGAAGAAGACAAGAGAGGGCACCCCGGAAGGGTAGGGGTTGCGAGGTCGTTTCCCGGGAAGGGGGCACACCCGGCAGTTCCCAGACGCCCGCAGAGCCGCGCCGGGAGCCGCCGGGCAGTCGCCTGCCCACCTGGGGGGGCCGGGAGCGACAGGGGCACCCCCCTCCTCCGCCTCGTCTTTCTCTCCTCCCCTCCGCCGCCTCCTTCCCTCCCTCCCTGCCCGCCTGCCTGGGATGGTGGAGGGAGTCGGGAGCACCCGGCAGGGCGGCCCTGGGCGCGGGGGGCGGCTCGCCCCAGCCCCGGCCACGGCGCGGGGCGCGGTCCGCGGGGGGCTCCGCCGACTCGGGGTCCTGCAGCCCCCGCCGCCGCCGCCACTGCCGGTGATGGCCAAGGATGTCCTCGGAGGGGGAAGCCGAGGCGGCTGCTGAGAGCGGGCCGGGCAGCACCCCCGCGCCGGCGGCCGCCGCCGCCGAGCGGGAGGAGGTGAGCGGCGGCGGGGGCGTCCGCCCCGGGCCGGGGGAGACTGGAGGGGCAAAGGCAGCCTCGCCGCGGGGAGGGGTGCAGGGCGGTGGGGTGTGGGGAGCCACCGGCGGAGGTGCCCGGCTGAGGGTGTTTGCGACGCGGGGAGAACCGAGGAGCGCAGCTACAGTCCGCCCGGGTACCTGCAGCCACGGTGCGCTGCGCTGCTGCCCCGCCGCGCCCTGCAGTGCCGGGGCCGCCGGCGGGACCCCCGCGGCCGCCCCGAGCCCCCCGGGCCGGCGAGGCGGCCGCAGCCCGGCGGCCGCTGCTTGCGGGGTTTTACCGACGGGCCCCCGGCGCCCAGCCCTGCCCAGGCTGCCGGCCTCGGGGCGGCGGCTGGGCCAGCGGCTCTGCACCGAAACGATCCAGCGGGGGTGAAAGGGGGCCTGCCCAGTGGAAGTTCGGCTAAATGAGCCCCTTGGGGTTTGGCCTAGGAGAGCCTCCCTCTTCCCTGGGACTTGTGAAATGGTCAAGGAGACTGCAGCTCTGCGTGTCACTGGTGGAGGTGGCCGGAGGGGCGCACGGAGCATGAGAAGGGGCTTGTGGTCTGGGGCTCTGTGCTTTCAGGTGTTTGGGGGTAAAGGAGGAGGTCATGCCTTTCCTTTTCCTTGGGGCCTAGGCACTCCTGTTGCCTAATCTGCAACAGAAAACAGTGGAGAAAATACAGCGTAATAGGTTTCTTCAGATCGTCTGTGAAATGCTTACTGTGGCCTTGCACATCATAGAGGGGGAAGAATGGATGTGTCTGAGTGTTGACACAGAATCCTGAGCCACAAGGTATTGGCCAGATGGAACTGCAGGGCTGTTTGACAGTGGGTGACAATGTATGTGCACTATCCTGCGCACTTGAGACAGCAAGCTGTCCTGCTTTAGAAATACCTGGGATTTTCTTCGATGCCTGATGTAGACTTTGCTTCCAACAGTTTTAACAGGTCTGCCATTTACGTCATGTAATCCATGTGCAGTTCATGGAAGCGAGTGAACTTTCTTCATAATATGGAGTTTAAAACGAATGTACTTGCTCCTAGGAATGCAGAGAGCAGCCTTAAAAAAGGCAGAGAAAATTGAAAACAGAAGTGAAAGCAGCCCTAGAACATTGCTGTGTGCAGTTAGTCTGCTTAAAGCTTTTGTTAACAGGTCCCATGGCTCATCGACAGTCACATAATCCTGTACTCAAAATCCAGTAGCCTCAACTAAGTCTATGTGAAGCTGCAGAATACTTTGCCTAAAAGCAAATAGCAGTTTTTAAACTACCTATAATTGAAAATTGACTTTACAGCTCAGGTTGAAAAAACCGTCATCCATGGGTGAAAATTAGGGTTTTCTCCTGTTCGATTGCTTTTTAAGCACATGCGACACAATTCGCCATGAAGAGCTGTGGCTGGATCCAGGATACAGCTGGTGTTCCAGCAGTAGAGCACACCAATGTAATTACAGCCCTGCAGATGATCGATAGATATTTAATGCTGGAAGGGATCTTTTTGATTTATTTGGTCTAGGACCAGGAGCTACTGAAGGCTTTCCAATGTATTAAGTCCACCATAAAAACATCTAAGCCATTTGTAGACATGAAAGCACTTGATCTCTCTGCTAACCACTATCTGTATCTTGCTTCATTCATCCTGTTCTCAGTTTTTCTTCTGTTCCAACACAAACATTTGCACATTTGAGTCTATATGTCAAATGCCTGTGATATCCTAACACTACAGTCCTACAATGTTGGTCTTTCCTCATGCCTTCCCCATCACCATGTAAATAGTCTTTCTGCACTTGGGCCTGCAGTGGCATGTAAATGCCCTGTATTGGTATTAAATGGGCATTTCATGGGCTCCTCTGTTAAGCCTTGTCATTTATGGATTTCACTTAGATCAAATGCATGGACCTAAATGGTAACAATGACTGAAAATTGCCTTTATTGGGTATTAAATCAACGTGAGATACAACCCTGAGCTAGTAACAGAGAATGTGACTGAAGTCTAAGTTTTTATATTTGAAAAAGGACAAGCGAAGGTGCAGCTGCAGAGCAGGAGGGAGAGCAGCAGTTCAGTTACCTGCCTCAGCCATTGCCCTCTTCTGCCAAGGACCACATAAGTTTCCTGCTGACTTTGCTGAATGTCAGAGCAAGCCCTCAGATTACCTGATGGTGTTCTGATTTGGGTTTTTTCTACTGAAACATTAATTTCTTGAGCTGAATGTCCGGAATAGATGTTCTTTTGTTGTTAGTGTAGGATTCTACCATTCCACCAACTCTTGTGAAGAGGAATCAAGATCTTTCAGGGGAGGGTATGCAAAAGATTCCTTTTTCCAAATGTTTCAGCAGTTATTGCTGAAGATTGGTTCTCTGGAGATACTTGCCTTTGCTTTCCTCTCTCAAATAGCAGAACCTGCTGCTCTGTACTGCCCTGGTTAAGCAGTAGGCTGGCTATTTTTATTTTTACTGTGACAGCCTATACTTACACTGAAGAGTTGATAGTGACTTTTCTTAATTTCTGACAACTTATAACTCAATAGGGAAGTGGTCTTAAATATATAAATCTTTAAAACTTAGTTGGAAATCGAAAGGGTTTTTTTTCAGGAAAACAAAGCTGCTCAGTACAAACCTCATTTTTTGTTTCCAAAGCCAAGTAATCACTGAAGAAAGCTGAAAGCAGCAGCTACTTGACATTTTGAAATATGTATTTGTCTTGTCTGTACTGGCAAAGTCAAACAGCAGTTGTCCATGCCTGTTTTTATCTTCTCTTCCATATTTAAGAACTTAAAATGGGTATGATGTAATGTAATCAGTTAAGCTATTTAAATAAAAGGGAAAACCTCATGGGTCAATGTTCGTGAAACCCACAGTCATTGGCTTTCTGATGGAAATTTTACAGAAAAGAGGAACCACTTAAAACTGCCTCATTTGCCTCATGTTACCACTGCAAAACGCAACAGGGGTGAATTTGTAAAGTGGTACTTGTGGTCACAACGATGCCAAAGGGGTGTTACAAGTTAAGAAAACATACACAGTGCTTGTTTGCAGGCTACAGCTTTACAGGCTCTCGGGTCAAAAGATAGCTGGGACCTTTCCTCTTCAGTGTGCCACTGTAGAGACACCCTCTGCTTGGGGCATTGACTCCATTTACTTATCCAGCTTTTTTATCATTTTCCCCCAACATGTATTTTATTTGTCAAGGCTTATTTTATGGCATTGAAAACACCAGGCATAAAGCCCTTAATAACACTCCCTTTCTCACCTCAGTTAGCTTTAAATTGTCCCCATCTGTGGGCTGAGTTGTACCAAGGTAGATGAGAGGTTAAACAAAAGCTGCAGAGAGAGCATTGAGTATCAATCTCCAGAGAGGAGCCATTTCCTTGTAAACCTCTCCCTTGAAAAGCTGCACAAGGCACTCACACGACAGACACTGATGCCCAGAGAAGGGCAGGAAATGGGAGACATGATTCCAAGGGAAACTGCACTTTTCATTCTCCTTGACTCTTCCAAACCTCATGCAAAAACCTGCTCAGCTAATCCCCTGAGTGATAAGTGCTGGTTAGCCTGGTGGAAGGCTGTCACCATCCCAAGTGAGTATGATTGACCAGTTATCTTTTTAAGGCAAGGTGCATGATATTCCCCCTCTTGAACGAAGGTCAAATAGGACAGGCCCCTTTCTTCCCCTCCTGCCCTTGGTCTATTCAGCAGACATAAACCAAAGAGTGCTCCTTATTCCTTGTTCCAAATTATTTGTCTTGTAGAGACAAAGGAAAATGTCCATCAGGAGTGGCAGTATTTTTCATGATCCTACAGTTTCAGGCAGTATTTGCATTGCAGATTCTGTCATAAGAAAATCCGTGCTGAGCCATTGCATCTTTTTTCTGCTTTTGTTCTTTTTGTTGTCCCACTTTATCTTCTGATCACGTGTCTGTTCTTGGTGCTCTGGAGTTGGCTGTCTTCTCTGCAGTTCACATGAGAAACTGTCAAGAGTTTTTTAAAAATAGATAGGAAATACCAAGTGAATGTATCTGAGCTCTGAAGGGCAGCCTGGGCTCCAGCTGTGTGGGCCTCTACAGACAACAGTCTTCTGCTCCTCGCCACTGTGGCCGAGAATGAAGTGAATTGCTCCTTCAGGCTGACTTTTCCAATCCCTCCAGCGAGGGAGTTTTCTCAATGAAGCACTGAGCTGCAGCAACTGTCGAGCTTGTGGAATTCAGCTACTGGAGGGTTACAAGGACAATTTAGGCAAATGGATGTTAAATGTGTAGATGTCACTTCAGGGGAAAGGAACAGAGTAGATGACTTGGTAGTAGGTCCCCTTCAGACTTGGTTTCTAATGCTGTTCTTTCAGGTGGACAGACAGTCACCTGATACTGGTGGAAAAGCAATGCATCTGCACACTTTTTGGAAGCCCCAAATACTCTCCTTGTTCTCTCTTTCTCACTTCAGAGACCCCAGAGGATGATGTCCCTCAAAGAGGGAAGTGTGGATACCAAGGATGCTTTGCAATCAGTGCAAGCCATTGCAAGAGTGAGGTAGGAGGTATCTTCTCCCTGGGAATAGTGCGCTTTAATTCCTCTCATCTGTTTCTACACCTTGGAAGAAAATAGCTCAAATCATTGCCAGTGACCAGGGACTTTGTGGAAACAGAGAGTAAAATATCCCCAAGTAGTCCATAGTGAGTAGGGCTTGTTTCTTTGTGTGCCTTAACACACTGTCATGAGTCTACACCAAAAGTAGTGGCTGCTGAGCTATCATGAGCACTGTGAGGCCCTTCAGTTGTTAGTGACACTGTAGTGACACGGCAGATAAGGCTGTGTCTGAGTTTTCAGGAGTTCTACTTTTTGGATAAAGTATGGTTAAGTAGTTAATTAGTTTCTAAGTTCTAATAATGGAAAATATAGTTCACTTTCAGACTCCAATCATTCATTGTGCTCCTCTGAGCTTAAGACCTGTAAAGTTAAAAATAGCACATAGTGAAACTTTTCGAGGTCACAGTTGTTCTAACAGCTGTTAACGCCTCAAAACTGTAACGGGGCAGCTTCATTTCATCAGCACTGCACAGGGGAGCCACCCATGAGTTATATGTTACAGTGAGGATGCTGCCACAGTGCAGCTGGCTGGGTTTCTGCCAAGAGCACCGGGCAGGGCAGGGGTTGAGGCTGCCTCTGACAGCCACCCCTGCCTGCTCCTCTCTGAGTTCTGGCTGCTCTGCCCACAGCACATCTCCCCTGCAGTAAAAGCAAGGAAGAAGAGTGTCCTGCCTGAAACAGGCAAGACAGATGACAAGTGGGAAGGATGGAATAGCCTGGCTGTGCATGGCACAGGAGGCTGGCAGCCTTCCCAGTGTGGAGTTAAGGTTGTGAAGGAGTGTCTGATGTAGCTGGCAGCCTCTCTCAAGGTGCTGCACATGCCACTGGGAGAGGGGGCTCACACCCCCTGGAATGCGTGAAGTTTTGACCTCTGTGGTTTTACATCAGGTGAATAATGTACAGAGAATCCCAACTTACACAGAGCACAGTTCCTATACAGCTGAGGTGTTGCACATCCCAGTTCAGCATTCAGCCAGCAGAGGCCTTGTTCAGGAAAGACTGGTTACTGGGCTCAGGGAAGATGGGCTGGAAACAGCCACCGGCTGGTGAGAGCAAGGCCTGGCAAGGTAGGAGCTGACAGCAAACGGCAAAGAGCAGGTCACAAAGGGTCCCACTCCTGGTAAGGAAGCCAAGGATAAGTAATTGAGGTGACTGGCAAATATGGAGTCTGAATAACGTGACTTTACCAGGGAAGAGAGTGGGATCAGTCAGGGACTTCTGCACGTCATGGCTTTGGGAGAGAAGTGATTTGTGGTAATGGGTTTATGGCTGGAGGCCTTCTTCATACCCGTTTGATTGATTGCCCTTAGGAGCTGGCCTGAGAATTGTGGAGTACAACAGGCCTACAGGAACAAACCATGCCATCTCCCCCAGCCTGCAATGGGCAGAGGGAGCACAGAGCACCATGGAGGCAGGGGTGGTAGCATCTGCCAGTACAGTCTTGCCAGCATGAGAGTTCCTCTAAACACCAAAAATAAAGAGAACCACTCCCTTATGGCTTCCTGGAGATGAGATGGCCAGGCAAAAGTGCCACTACCTGGTGGAAGAGGAGTGTAGTGAGGGCATGTGCTGAAAGGGTGGGGATGACAGAGGTGTTCCATGGTTCTCTGCAGGGGACTGCCTGTCAGCAGGCCAGGGCAGGAGCTAAATCCTCTGCTTCCCAGCACCTGGTACTCAGAGTGGCAGGGTGCAATGGCTCACTTCCTGGAGTGTGCTGCTGCAATGCTCATGTGAAATCACTTTATAAGTGCTATTTTTTCAGTGTCTTCAGGAGGTGTAAGAAAGTGTGCTGACAGCATGACATGGGTCAAAGTCATGGCAAGAAATAAAAGCCAGGTGTCCTGGCTCTCAGGATCCCTTTTAACCATTAGGTTTTTAAATGAATTTTCAGTGAAGTTTTCACCTGCTGTGCTGTCACATACTGCTGCAGAATGTGTCACAGAGAAGTGAGAGAGAGAAGTGATATTTATAATGAAAACTTGTTTCTCCCAGGGAAGCATTAGCTGCTGGGATACTCCCTTATCTTAACCAGAGCACCATTATAAAAACCTGATGGTGCTGAGGTCACAGCTGTGTTCAGCAAGGTGCAGAGATGGCTAAGCAAACTCCCCAAATCTAGCAGAGCAGCTGAAGCCTGAGTAGTGGCTGGGTGTTATTGCGAGGGATGCTCAGCTCAGCAGCATGAGGGACCTGGCATGGCCCCAGCCTGAGCTGCAGCAGCCCAGCACCGTGGGGCTGGCACTGCCTCTGCTGAGGTGTGGTCAAAGGGCTCTGGCTGGGAAGTCACATATGGGAAGGCTGGAAGTTGACAGTTCAAATCACAGAGCCATGTTGTTCTGCTAAATATAACGATGGCATTGCAAATAAGGGAGAATAAAAATAAAACACCATGGTTCTGGGCTAACCTTCGTTCACAGGTCCCTTTGAAAGACTTCCCCAGACTTCACTGGAGCTTGGATCTGTCCTGGATCGTATTTCTCCTAAGGACTTGAGAGTTCCCTCTATATCCTTCATTTAAATCTCAAGGTGTTCCTTTAGACCAAGCAAAGATTAAAAGGGATTCATAATTATGAACTATTTTTCTCATCTGCAAAGTCTCTAAACAGGCATTCAATGACTAGGCTGCAAACTAGAGAACTGGTGTGGAACTAACACTCCTCCAGTTTCCTCCTCACAAGGATATCTTTCCTGGCTCTCTGCTTTTTCTGCCAGAGAAACTGGTCCATAGCTGTTGTCCAGCTTGGCTTTAGATCAGTCCGTCACTTCCCCACATTGAGACTGAGGGAAGGTTGGGCAGGACACAAGATCTGTGGCAGTGGTGAGAACACTAAGACACAGGACATGCTCCTCAAGGATGAAGAGAGCACCAGTGACCCTAGGAACCTGGGAGTGGGAAGGAACAAGATTCCATATACCACTGGACTGTGGCACTAAGATCCTGAGCTGCAGGCTGATGGTGTGCACAGCACAGGAGAACACATACCTGCCTGAGCACAGCCAGCCCCCTCTCCCTGTTTGCTCCTCTCTCACCCCTGGGGAGCTGCATCTCCTAGGTAAAGGTGGGAGCAAAGCGAACATTACAGGATTCCTGTTGAACCCAGCTGAAACTTGGACAAGCACAGGCTGGCTGATAGCTACTCTCCCCTTCTCCTGTCCCTTCTGTCCCCATGCCTCAAGGGCTGAAGCAGTGGGAGCTGGTCCTGCTATCCCTCCCGTTTTCCCTTGACTGGTGTCAATTTTCTCTTTATCTCAGCAAAGCCACTGGTAATACCAGTGCACCAGTCAGCAAGCTGCACCTGGCTGATCCCGGGGGCTGTGGTGCTTTTGTGTTGCCAGCAGCATGCCAAGGGTGCAGGGAGCTGGGTCTGGCTTTCACAGGATGGAGCACACAGCTGAGGATCACTCCACTCTGCAGCTACAGGACAAACAGATGGATGGATGCTGCCATCAGCCGTTTTTTAGGATGTCCCTGCAGTGTGGGAGCAGGGGCAAGGGCACTTGCCCGGACACCTCTGTGCAGCACGGCTGGCTGTGGTGGGGCATGAGGCGGGCTGCCAAATACCAAGTGGCACAGCTACCTATGGCTCATGTCATTCACTTGGCCTTAATAATACAACAGTGGGTGGGAACCACATCCCAGGAGCTTTCCTGTGGTTATGTGATGCTTTTATCAGTTAACTGATAAGTGTTGAGGTAAGCCTTATACCTGTAAAATTTACCCCGTGTCTACTAGAAACCACCAATATTCAAGGCAGGGGAGTAGGCAATATGAGCTAAGTATGATGGGTGCTTAAAATGTAGAAAAAAGAACTGTTCTTGGAGTTACTGTCTTGCTCTGAGGCAGCTTGAACCCCAGCTTTCCTTTCCTGATGGACTCATACCCAGTGTTGGCATTACTGGGAAAAATCCTCTGCCTCCAAATAGGCTCTTCGTATTGGTACAGAGTCGAAAGCCAGTGGCAGCAACATCAGCAGTTCGGGTGGGAAAGCAGTAATTTTGTTAGTGCAGCATTTTGGTGATCTTGTAAAAAGCTGCCACAAAAATAGCCTTAATTTCTATTTTGTAAATGGTGACCATTTTGTTGCTAGGATTCCTTGGCACTGAAGATGGAACTGCACAGTTTTCCTTGGAGCAGGGTGTGGAAGCATCACTTATGGATGTGTTTAGGGCCAAATTCTTCACAACAATCACATATGCACCCTTGTATTGTCACGAGTGGCTTTCCCATCCTGCTGCAATGAGCAGCATATGTGTTGGCAGGGATCCAAATGTCTTTTATTTCTGGGATTTCCTTTAATTCTGCTTGGAGAACTCAGAAGTATCCTGCAGGACCTAATCCTGAATCTGACATTTTAGAGTACTGTAGCTCCTTCTGTCTTGACCTCTGCTTTCCTCCTGTTCAGATGCTGACTTGAATTCATGAGGATGATTGGTATGAAATAACAGACTGTCTTTGTGTGGTGTTTCAGGGGTGTCCTAGGATCTGAAATTCAGGTGGATCAGCAAGATTTGTGTCTTTTCATAGTTCTTACTTGTCCTGCAATAGGCTCTGCTGCAGAAAGGATTTAATGGCACCATTTTGTGCACCTGCCTACCCTGAGGTGTTCCCTCTGGCAGCTCCGCTGATGGAAGAAGGAGATTATGTCTCCGCCGGGATTTAAACAATGAGAAACCAGGCGATCCCTGCTCACCACAGGAGGGCAGTTGCCAAAGCGAACGCCTGAGCCAGTGACGCTACAAACACGTGGAGTGCATGATGCAGGTTCTTATTTTCAAACCCAGTAACAGCATTTCTGCTATGCATTGACATCATGGCCCCCGCCTGCAGGAAGTTTTTATTCTCACAGGAGTTTCGTGGCAGATGAGCAAATAGATGTGCAGCAACCAATCTGCTATGTGTTCAGGGACTGGAGGGAGATTATCTTTGATGCAAAATGGCTTTTTTGGTTGCCTTCTATCCCTTGTATTTCCCTTTCCTTGCTACTGGCTCAGCAGGAGCTAGGGGTAATGGGCTTCTTGCCGTTCAAGATGGATGGCAGGAGGCATTTTGTTTCAGGCACCTCAGGAGGGGATTGATGAGATGACTGTTGTAATATCTCCCTTTCTCCTTACCAGGCCTTATTACTGATACCCCATGCAGTGCCCAGATTGGGTCAGATGGTGGAGGAGCACTTCTGCCCATCATTACACCAACGTCTGGGTTAGCACAGCCCGTCAGGCTCCTTCCTCACTGTAATAATGAGCATCTGACCTTGGAGTTCATTTAGCCCTGGAAAGCAGTGAGAGGTGGCACTTCTCCTGCAATTGTCATTTTCCTGGTCACCCCAGACTTCTTAGGCTGGTCTTTCAGCAGGATCACCTAAGGAGCTGGAAGATGATAGCTGCACCCACATCTGTTGTGACTGCTTGGGGACAGTGGATAGAAATCTCCTTGTTCTTGCATCACTCCTGTCCACTGCAGAAGTGGTGAAGCCTTTTTCAGCACCAGAGGCTGGTCCTGGTGTCAGGGCTCTCTTCAGTTCTGATTAACAGCACAGCCTAGGGCTTGTCTAGCAAGGACTCAGTGGTCCTCTCTGTGTTGTCCTGCCATCAAGAGGTGGAACATTTTCCCCTGTCTTGACCAAGATTTCAGAGTCTGTCATAGTTAGAGAAAAAGCTCTGCTTTCATCCAGACTCTGGTCACCACTTGCCAAAGTGTATGACTTGTGGTTATTGATTACTCTTTCCCTCTCAAGTATCATATTGGGATATATTAATCACAAGCATAAATCTATAGAGGCAAATTCAGTTATGACTGGTGTTTATTTATCCACCGTTTTTTCTTCTTTCTTACCTGATTTAATCTCTTCTTTTGCAGTCCTCTGTCATTGTTTCCCCCACTCCTTTTTCCCCATGGACAGGAAGATTATTCTTGCTGAATAAGAGGGGAAAAAAAAATACAATATTAACTCCTTGTTTACTTGAGTAATCCCAAGATGTGGGGTCGTTTTGTTGTTGAAGACAGTAAAGTCACCCTGTAGCCCCAAAGTCAGGTTTGGCAGAAAGCAGGAGCATGCTGTGATGCCACATCCTGCTGAGACACAGCTGCAGCATTGACCCTGCAGCATGCTATCACCTCCATGGGAATCTCTGGTCTGATTTATCACAGCCCTATCCTACCCCCCAGGCTGTGGGGAGGAGAGAGGGGCACAGGTCTGTTTTTTAGAGAAGTTCCCAGCAGCGAGAAAGCAGCCATTCAGGAGTATCTGCTTTCCAGGTCATGGATGGGCCGGGATAACTGGTGGCTCATAGGATGCTTGGTGCTGTCAGGCTCAGTGCTGCCTCCATTTTTCTTCATCCAGGTCCTTTCTCTGGGCCCTCCTGCCCCTGCCCAGGCTGACTGGTCTCTGTCCTCACCTGCCAGCACCCTCCCCCTGCCTCAGTGGCACTGGCATTTGGAGTGTGTCTTGGCTATCCTTTTCCCTCTTTCACTTCTTCCCACCTTCCATATTTCCCCCTCCTTTCTCTAATTCCATTCAGGCCATGTCTTTGCTATACTCTGTTTTCTCTCATTCTTTTATTTTAGACATGATAGTATTTTCCTTCAGCAGATTTGCAGCTCTTGATGTCAGCCACCAAGGACAAACACATGTGGGATTTAAAAGGACAGGAAATGCTTTTGACATGATTTCCCCAAAGGAGAATTTTAATGCTTTTGAAATTGGGGAACACAGGTACCTGTCCATGAACCAGGCATAGACAATCAAGCTTGGGCCCCAAACTGTCCACAAAACAAACAGAATAAATTCATGCTGCAGCAGCATATTTTCTGCTTATACAGCTCATGCTGGAGTTTTCAAGGAGACTGAAGAATAAAATCTAACAGAAGATGAAAAAGTCATTTTGTCAATAGACACATATGGAGAAATAGCGAGGATAAGGCAAAATTATAGATGAAATGTTTAAAGAACATGACTCCAGATTAATTTGGTGTATTTCCTCTAGGCATCACAGGCTATTTCTCCCCCTTCTATTGGTGTCAGTTTGGCAACTTTCAGTTCAAATTTATTGTGCCAGTCAAAATTGGCAGGGGACAAAACAAGAGTTTTTTCAGTGTCACCATAACCATTTGCATGCCATGAGCACTACTGAGGCAGCTAGGAAGAGAGATGCTCCAAGCCCACACTGCTACACAGCTACTTCTGGAGTAAAATACAGCTACTGATGAAGGTCATACAGTAACAGCAAGCTAGGTGATAATGTGCTCTACTGAAGCTTTGGGAGGGTTTCTTTTAGTATGGTATGCAGGACTGCTCATGGAATTATTCCTGGCAGTGAACACTGGAAATATGAGGAGCACCTCAGTGTCCACGTAATGCTTACAGCCTTGTTTTTGTTTTTGACGCTTAGCTTTGTGAAAACAGTTGTCTTGTATAAGTTAATGCGGTATTTAGCCATTAGACTGGCAGAGTTCTGCAGGAATAATTACCACATTTGACACTGTTCACTGGAATTAGGCAAAACATCACTGCTGGTAACATTTACAGTTGGCACAAACATTTGCAGGCAGGTCTGTAATGGTGAGATGAGCACAATTCTCCTTAGGGATCTCCTTCATTTGATAATTTAGTTACTCAGTCCAAAGCCAAATCTGAAGTTACACATTTCAGGGTGGAGAGTGCAGCCAGCTTTTCAGCTGTCCTCAGAAACAGTGACTCAAAAAATACCTGGGAGCCAAGGGAGTGAGAGGTTGAACATGAACTCCTGGGTTGTTGCTGGGCAGAAATCTGCAAATGCAACCCTTGAAGACAGTAAAAAAGGGGGAATGAGTGGGAGTGGAAGGTGATTTTATGTTTTGGTATGATGCCAGTGAACTAAGTGCTGAAGTCCTGTATTTATTTGCAAGGTGCAGACTTAAGAAGAATCTCAAGGTGCTGAAGAGAGAACAGAGCACCAGAAAGAGCTAGAGCAGTGAAGTGAAGGACTTGAAGACCTTGGCTGCTTTAAATTTTCTAAAAGAAGGCTAAAAGATGTCATAATTATAAGGGAGAAGTATCTTCAGAGTGAGAAGGCAGTCATATGAAAGGAGTCTTTCATCGCTTGGAGAGTGGGCATCCTCACTGCCATGAATGGGGCTGAAGTGAGGCAAAATTAACAAAGGCAATAGAAGTTCATCACCAGAACAAATTTCAAAGGGAATTGCAGGTTCTTCATTTCTTTTAAGTTATCAGTTAAAACAGAGTGTCTTTATGGAAGATGAGCTTTTACCAGCCACTAGTTTCTGGGCTGTCCATAGGATGGTAGAGTGCAATTGCATTGCCTGTGAGATACCGGAGCTATGAGAAAGAAGGAGGCATAGTGTCTCCCAGTCTTAAAGTCGAAATGTAAATTGGGTTGTAATATAAGCTGAACCTTCCAGACCCAGCATAACCATGCAAAGTTGGTAGGAGAAATTTCTGTGACTACCTGTAAGGGCTGAAGAACTGTCTGGTTGTTTATTCTCTAGTAAGAACCGCTGCCACTAGTGGATGGCTAGTGGGGTGAGTCCTGCTATCAGGCGCGCTTGTATCCAGAGGCCAGCAAAAGCAGCCAGCCAACACTGGCAAAACAGAGGCACCAGAGGTTAGGCATTCAAAAACCTGGGCTGGTGGAATCAGTCTGGATGGGCTTCTCTGAGTGTGGCCCTTCCTCCTCCTGCAATGTGGGGAGCTCCTTTAGAAGAACAGGGATAGCCAGATCACCTTAACTTGTGCTTTGAGGAATTAATTTGTTCTATGTACCCATCAAGAGAAAGGGGACCTAGAGTCACAAGCACAATTTGCTTATCCAGAAATGTGTTGTTCTCATTCTTTAGCATCAGTGTTACATTTTGAATATGCCTTTTAACAAAAAAACAGAGTTTGAGGCAAAGTAATTTTTTTTCATTCTTGGCCACCCCCAGTGCAGTCACTTTCAGGCTCACTTAGCCTAGTTACCACCTACAACTTACCTACCAGTGTCTTAAATCTGGTCACGTGTGAGGAGTCAGGGCATGGGTCAGAGAGCCAAAACCCTGGCCACCAGGCCTTTGCTCCTGCCACCAGAGCACGCTCAGCTCCAGATGTTAAGCAGGGGATGTGCCAGGCTGTGCGTGCCCCCTTGGCTCTCTCTACCCCTTCACACTAGGCAAGATCAACAGCCCAAATCTGCACGTTCCTACAACACGGAGCACGGTTAGATGGTTTTAATTATGGTTGCTGCAGCCAGAACCTGACCTGGCTGCTGTCGAGCCAGGAGGAGTTGGGTGGGTATGCCTGTGCAAAGGAGGCTCCACCTCAGCCCTTGCAAACGTGCTTTTGATCTGGGGCATCTGCCATCAGAGGGTGCTTTTGAAGGCAATTGCCTTTTCAGCCACTGCCTGGATGTTTTATCATTTGCAAGCTAAGTTTCTTAAAGGAGAAATAATCAAAATGTTGCCAGCCTGGAAACTCCTGTCTGCTACAGGTGTCAGTTGAAATTCCAGTTCTCCATCAGCAGCTGGGGCTTTCCAGACTATTTTCCAGCAACTGTGGCCACAAATTAAATAGCATCTATCATTTTAGTGTCTCAGAATGCTCCACACCACCAGTCAGCAAACAGACCATATGGAGCTGACTGAGTGGTACACAGGTCCTTTGCTCTGTCTGAGCTTTCTGGAAATGATGGGTCAAAAAAATCAAACACAGAGCAGCACTGTGGGGCTGACTGACTGCCTGGGGCCAGGGACAGCTCAGGGCAGGCTATCCCTAAACCTTGTCACTCTCCACAAGGTTCACAGCACAGACACCCACAACCCTCCCTGCACATACCATCTCTCTCTCATGGCATTTTGCTCATTCATGCTGAGATCTACCAAAGAATTTGGAAAATATTTTTTGGTTACTGCTTTTAAGTGTGAATTTTGGCCTGTGATTATGAATAGTTTTGGTAAGAGTTTCCAATCCAGTCAGGTGCAATGAGAAGGGAGGCCTCTGAAAGCAGTTCAGCAGCATGCCAGAGATTAGCAAGATGTTATTTACAGCGTGTGTATTTAACACAACTTGAAATTCATAAACAGTGATACTGACAGCTCAGCTGTGCTGCTTCGTGGCATTCCATCCAAAACAGGAGATCTTTACGATTTGTGCTGTCATCAGAGCAGGTTGGGACCTTTTAGGTGAAACATTTGATTTAACAAATCCATTCCTGTTCACAATACATGGCTGTAGAATCACAGAACAGTTTGTGTTAGAAGGGACCTTCAAAGATCCCTTTGTTCCAGCCCCCTGCCATGGACAGGGACATGTTTCACTTGACCAGGTTGCTCAAAGCCCATCCAACCTGGCCTTGAACAGTTCCAGTGACGGGTCATTCACAACTTCTGTGGGCAGCCTGTGCCTCATTTAATCTGTCAGGACATTTCTCAGGTCAACGCTGGAAGCAAAGCCCAAAGCAAAGCCCTCCGCAAGCAGGAGAGGGAGGACAGCTCTCTTGGTTTGGGTTAGAGAACCAAGCCCTTTAGTCCTAGCTGGTGGACAAAGTGTCTGGCAACTGAGCCTCCATCTATTCTAGTCTCTGTTTAGCTCTGGCTTTCTGTCAGGCTCTCTGTCTTTTCTTTCTTCAATGATGTTTCTCTATGAAGATTTTCCAGGGGTTATGCTTCTATTCCACATCAAAACAACACAGATGCCACAGCATTCCTCAAAGGATGCAACTCCTGTTCACTGGCTAGCCCAAGTTATCATGGAAATTATTAGTTTCCTTAAGCATTTATTGTACTCATCCAGAAATACAAGCTTGCCCTGTTTCAATCTAAAACACTATGCACGGAAAGGAGAAAATTCCACACAGTACCACAAGCATCATTCTTGTAAGAAGGTGGTATGTTAATTAATAAAGTCTGGGAGCACTGGTTTAAGATGTTAATGAATTTGTTGTGCAGAGAGAGATGAAAAGATATATTTCCTTATTAGATTTTTAAAATGTCTGATACCTTTATTGTAGTTATGTTGTATTTCATGTATTTCCTACAGTGTTTCTAATAGTATAATTGTGTTAGATAATTATTTCAGCAAAGGGAAGGAGAAATAGGGGGTTACAGGCCAGATAAAACGTGGTCAGAACTTGAAATAGGCAGGACAGCTGTGGGGGTAGACCCTGGATGAGAGATGCTTTTATAACTGAAAACCTGCAGAGACTGGGATTTGCTTAGGAGCAACAGCAGGAATGACACAGTGGGTCAGAAAAGCCAGGTGAAAAAATTTGTGTATTTTACCAAAGGGTTTTGAACATGAAGGCCCTGCTGAACTGGACTGGTAGGTGTGTGAATCAGATGTGGCAGTGGGCTCCATGGCTGCATATCTTCACTAATGCAAAGAGGAGAGAAGCTGCCTTTTTTGCAGTCTGCAGTGACAATAGCGGAGAAAATCTGTCTCGGGCTGATCCAGCCCTTTCAGTGCAGTGGATTGAAGACCATTTTTTAAGTGCCTCCAGAGGATGCATACAGAAACGTCATCTTGGACCTGCAAACCTCTACTGCCAGCCCAGCTGGGTGCTGCTCTAGGACTGGTGGAACCAGAGCTATCTCATCCCCCAAAGGGGAGATGGCATTTCACAGAGATAAGCACATTAGGAGGCATTTGCCCACTCTGATATGGCCTCTGATAGCCAGCCACCCTAACCAGCAGGGCTGGCTGAACCACCCCTTGGGCAGAAGCCAGCCTGTGGGTTGTAGGTTGGACCACAGAGAGGTTGTTAGTCAAGACAAGTGAGATAAAGGGAAGGTGGGATTGCAGTGCCTTTGGCAAAAAATGCCCTAACTGGCATGGGACAGCCTTGTTGCCTGGCTGTGCCCAGGGCCAGGCTGACAGCACTTCCAACAAGTCATAGAAAAAAATGGGGTTCCTTGAGCTGCATGCATGACTTAAGCACTCACCTTGCATTAAAACTGACTGCTGGACACTTTTGGTGGGTCCACTGGCCCTCTCCGTTGTGTGAACCGTAAGCGATTTTAAATGAGAGGTACCTGTGGAAGCTTGAATGTGAACACAAATTCATGCGTTAGGATATCTTCCTGCTGGTCCTTCTGCACAATCTCAGGACCTGGAGTAGAGAGATGTTAATGTTTAGAGTTTTCTTCACCTCAGAAAACCTTCAGAGAAAAAAAAATAAAAGGATAGAGCTTTGCAATTCTTCATTACAATTTATATTTTTGCATTACTGTAGAAGTTAAAAACTAGTTTCATGTCAAGAAGAGACAAAGAATAAAAGTCAGTAATTTCCAGTGGATTTCCCATGAGTCAGGAGAGCCTGGGGCTCTGACCTGGGGTCCAGTGTACAGCTGGGGCAGAAGCCTACATTGGGGCAGTAACCACAGTGAGACTGAGCAGTGGGCATTTGACAAGAGTTTCAAGAGATGAAACTCTCCATGACTGCACATAGACTGCACATAGGGGATTCACTCCCAAAACTTCTCTAGTTATTTTTAGCTGATTTAGGGACTGCCTGAAGCTACCTTGTGGCTTTCCTCTTAAGTTTCCTGCAAAAGGCTAAGAAAAACAGCCTTATTCTTACCAATACTGAGATTTTTTCACTGCCCTATCTACAGAAGTTATGTACCCTGTACTTTATAACCCACTTAGCTTCTCTATATCTGTTTTAGCTGATGTAAAGAGAATACAGAAGCCAGAATACAGCCCAGAATAATTATACTTTATTCTGACACATGTGCACATGCCGAAGTTTTGGGATAAGAATATAAATTCTTTACAGATTCCTTCTGGATGCATCAGGAAGAATCCGGGGCCAGGTTCTGCCCTACATGCCTGCAATTGTATACTGGTGTAGCTTCCTAAAATCAATAAAATTACTCTGCACTTACACAGTGTAAGATTAAAAGCTATGAAATCAAAACCAAACCCCATGAAATCTAGTTTTGCAGTGTTCACAGCAAGTTGTAAAACCCTCTATGGTTACTTAGAAGTGGATTTCTGTCTCAAAAAAAAAAGCAAAGTAGTATTAAATCTGACCCTACAGCCCTGCAAAGTTAGATGTCAATGCTTCCATCTCACTGAGGAGACAGCAAACTCCTCTTACCAGTGGTGCCGCGCTGTTACTTCCTGAGTTACAAGATGCTGCTCCTTAAATTCCTTGCTGGTTCAAGATCACTTAGTGAATCCTAACTGCTGTAGGTCCAAGATAAGCTTTACTGGGGGAAAAATTTATCTGTGAAGAAAGAAAGAGAAGACATTTCCTGAACCTAGCATCTGTTGGCATCTATGGAGCAGTTTGATGCATTAGAGGTGGCCCCTTGGGAGAAGGAGTAACAGTGTGCTTCTATTTTTGCATGAAATCAGGCTCGGCAGAGAGCATGATGATGCATGAGTATCAGTGCGTATCTGCTTTCTCACTGTCATTTCCTCAGTTAGGAGAGAGGCAGAGGATGGCAGTAACAGAAGGGATGCAAACAGCCCTCCTCATTACCTGCTAGGGCACTGGGGGTCTCTCTTCATGCACTCTCTACAGACAGACAGCTGCCAGCCAGTGGTGTAACTCCTGCTGCTGCTGCTCTTTGCAGGGACACAGCTCTGTTTCCACTAGCTGCTTGGTTCCATTTGGCATTTTTCTTTATAGCTGAACATCGCATGACAATGCAGCTGATTCACTGCACCAGGGCTGGGGTAAGGACTGCAATCATGCCCTCTCAGGGGACCAAGTGGGAGTGCAAGAGTGTGAACCCAGCTCTGCTCCCAACCCGACTTTTGGGACTTGAAAGAGAGGGGTATGCTGTTTTAAATATTCACACATACACCCTTAGCTTCAACACTGAAGCTTTCAAGTATTTTAGGTCAGAGCTAGTCTAACTAGCCTGAAGCAATGCTGCATCGTGCTGTAATCTTGACAATTTTTTCAACTAAATGTGCTTGAATCTAGTCATTTTCCCGATGGCTCATCTCCAAGAAAATTGTGTCGATCATTTGGTAGGTTTCAGGGTTGGATGTGAGTCAGCTCTGAGTCAGGCAGCAGCTTTAGCTGCGAGAAGTGCTGGTCCTCCTATGCTGGCACAACCTGTGGAGCCGCAGCTCTGCGACAGACGCTGCTCCCGAGCCTCCCCAGCAGGAGCCTGTGGGAACTTAAGTACGGGGCACTCTCAAAGCAAAGGGGCAATTCCACAGCCCCACACTTTTGGCTGTTCACCTGCTGTGAAGAGCTCTCGACCTCTGAAGATGGCAGGGTGTGTAAATGGTGCTGCTGCAGGCAGGGAGAAGGAGATGTGGCCCTATCTTGCCCCTGCAGAGGTGTCCATCTGACCAGGGTGCAGGCACAGTGAGTCACTGCTGCATGAACAACTTCCCTCCCCAGATCCAGAAGGAAGCAAGGAAAGAGATTTGTCCAGAGCCTTCTGTCCCTGGCAGGGTGTTTCTGTTTATATTGACATTTATATTAAGTAGGGAGGTGTCCCAGTCCTCAGGCAGTCAAGAGAAAAGCCAGACACAGTCGTGAAGGGAGCAACCACTGTGTGTGTTGTGCAAAGCAGCGTGACTGATGGGTTCCTCGCTCTCTCTTTGTCTTTCTCTCCCCTTGCACGGCGGTGTGATTGAAGCAACGCCCCGTGAAACAGTCCCTGAGTGCTTGCATGTGCCGAGAGTCCCACTGGAAATGCCTCCTCCTCTCCATCCTCATGTATGGCTGCCTGGGTGCAGTGGCCTGGTGTCAGCTGGCCAGAGTCACCAAGCTCAGCTTCGATAGCTCCTTCAAGGGCAAGTCTATGATCTACCATGACAGCCCATGCTCGGACGGCTATGTTTACATCCCACTGGCCTTCCTCTCCATGCTGTATGTGGTGTACCTGGTGGAGTGCTGGCACTGCCACGTCAAGAGGGAGCTGCAGTACAAGGCAGATGTGGACAGTGTGTACGAGTGCATCAACCGCATGCAGCAAGCCACTCCATGCATCTGGTGGAAGGCCATCAGCTACCACTTCGTACGGCGGACCCGGCAGGTGACCCGCTACCGCAACGGTGATGCCTACACCACCACACAGGTCTACCATGAGAGGGTCAACACACACGTGGCTGAAGCCGAGTTTGACTACTCTCACTGTGGATACAAGGACATCTCCAAGGAGCTCCTGGGCTTGGAGAGCTATACAGCCACCAAACTGAGGTTCACCAAGTGCTTCAGCTTTGCCAACATTGAGTCCGAGAACTCTTACCTGACTCAGAGAGCTCACTTCTTCACGGAGATCGAGGGGCTAGATGACTACATGGAGGTGAGGGAAGGCATGCAGCTCAAAAATGTGGATTTTAAAGAGCTTATGATGGCCTACGGAGACCCAGATCACCTCCCATGGTACGTGTCCCATTATGCTTTCTGGGTGGCAGCTATCCTGATGATCTCCTGGCCGCTCAGGGTACTCATAGAGTATCGGACTGCTTACGTCCATTACCACGTGGAGAAGCTGCTGGGCCTGGAGTACACGGTGCCCACGACGGCAGAGGAGCCCTTGTACCGGTACCGCATGCCCCGGGACACCACGCAGGACAGCACCGAGCTGGAGTGGCACATCTGCACCAACCGGCAGCTGATCCCCAGCTACTCGGAGGCCATGCTCATGGACCTGGCCAACTCCCCAGCCTACAACAGCTACACGGTGTGTCGGTACGGCGAAACGGCCCACGGCTGTGAACGCTGCAACCGTGCCTCCAGCACCTCCTCCATCTTCTCACGCCACGCTTTCCACAGCTGCAGTGGCAACTCCCGCCTCTCCCTCAACACCAGCCGCTTCTCCCTCTGCCGCATCCATGGCTCCCACAGGACAGGCCTCTGGAGGAGCCGCAGCAGCAGCATTGCAGACCGGGGCTGCCAGGATGAGCAGTGCTGCTCCTACTCCAGCCAGCTGGCTGTCAACGAGAACCCCCCAACCTACCACGATGCCCGATTCTTCCCTGTCCTGATCGTGCACAGGCCAGAGGGGCAGGACCGGCAGCATTTCTACGTCAGGCGTTCCTCCTGTCTAGAAACCTCTCTGTGATAGGCCTCCATGGTTACTTGGCTCCTCTGCTCTGGGGCAGGGATTGCAGAGGTGACACCAGTGGGGAGTCTGCAAGCATCAGTCTCTACAGCAGGTCAGCAGGACAAGTTTCAGCTCTTCCCCCTGCCATTGCGAGAGGACATAGAGACTGACCGACACCTAACCTCATTTCCAAGATTCTCTCCCCCTCCACCTGGTCTCCCAAGTCTTTCATTCCCCATTCCTCTCATTCTTTCACTCTTCACCCTTTCTCTGCTCCTTGATTCCCTGCCTCTCCTCTCCTCCCATCCCACTCTCATTCTTTTTTTTACATTTCAGTCACAGCATTTGACTGTTGTGGCTGCTGGAGGATTTTAAATGCTTGTGCTTTGCCAGTACATTTGCCCTCCTAGATGCTTTGCAAGGTACGAAGCCCGGATAGAGCAAGGCACAAGGCACACGGCCAGCCAGAGTCAAGTCAGAAGGAGAATTCAGATCTGCAGGCACTGAGTCACCTCCTGCAAACCCCAAACAAGGTGCTTTTTTTTATATTTTCCCCAGCCTTTTTTTCCTCTTCTTCTGCCATTCCTTCTCTCCTTTGTTCATGTTCTTCTCTCATTTTACCCTCATCTTCCCTTTTTTTCAGTTCTCTCACTTCTGCTTTCCAGTTTTTCTGGGGTTTTGCCAGTGAGGAGGATATCTTTCAGGATGTAATTATCTTCCATTGGGCAAAAGTGAGGTATTCACAGAACAAATGTCACTGACTGCTCACACATTCACAAATGAGGCCCCTGAGAAATGCTGAGGACTTTCTTTCAGGAGCAGTGACATACACTGATGCAGCAAAATGCCCTTTCTCACCTTGCCCTGCCTGGTCTGCAGCAGAGACACTGGTTAACCTTGTCCAGCTCCACCCCAATAGGAATCGTTGAGAGCCATAATGTAGATTAGTGCCCTGTTAATGCCACTATTTTTAGGAGGGTAGGCCTGGCTTGTGGTTGTTTCATTCCTTCAACTTGAGCACAGCAGCGCAGGCTTGACAAGGGGAGAGGGGCTGGAGAGGGAAAGGTAAATATGGTATTAACCCACCCACAGAGAGTCTGGAGCTGTTAGGAAGCTCTTCCACCCACAGTGTCTATTACAGCAGTTGTGGGACTGCTCTACATTATTTCAGCTTTCTGTGTGCCCTGGGGAGGGCTTTTGGTCTGTAGCCCACTCCACCTTCCCAGGCGAGATGTGGTGCCACCCGAGCCCCAGGCAGGGAGCACAGCTGGGAGCCAGCCCCACTGGCCACTCCTGCTGGGGCTCCAGGCTCTCCCTGCAAGGCTTCCCCTGGTGCAGGTGTAGCACTTTCCAGAATTAGTCCCAGCCTCTCCGAATCCAGAAGGTGTCTGGTCCTGACAGAGCATGCCACTGCACTCTGGGCTGGGGGCTCTGCCCTGCTGGCCTGGCCCCCTCCGAGGGCCTGGGGCTGGTCGAAGGAGCTTGTGGCCACACTGAGGACCCACCAGGGACCTCGCACCTGCCAAACCTCCGTCCCACGAGGGATGGTTGTATGCTGAGCAAGTTCCATACCATTTTGTCACATGGCTGGTGGAGATTATTGTCCACTCTGACTCACAGGAGAATGCAATACGATCGATCGCAATACATACAGTCACTTTCAAAAACAAAGTGTTGTCTCGCCCTACCTTACAAGCAGGTAAGAAACTGAGCCCCCAGAGGGGCTGGCAACAAGTGCTTCCTCCCAAGTCCATTTTGTGTGTATCAACATGTAATATGAAATTTGTAAAGTCATATTGATATGTGTAGATTATATGTAACTCTGCATACTTATGTGGTGATTTCTTATGGCATTGACTGTTGCACCATGTTAAATACAATTTGGTTTTGTTTGATGAGTCTGTTTCAATGTGCTCTGTTTATTCCAACACCAGAAATGGAAACATTGGCAATACCTGGCTAACCTGCTCCAAATGATGGCACCATCAGAAAGGTTTTTAAAATTCTTATGAGTTGATCTTTTTTAAATGTAAATACTTCATGTGTGATTTATGTGACATTTTCATTCTGACAGCTTGGCATTTATCATAAAAGACAGATAACACATATGATGTGTTAGTTTATCACCTCTAAAAAAAATAACCATCCCAGACACGTGGAGGAACAATGTTTGGGCTTGGGATAATGATTATGATTGGGCTGGGGCCAAACTGGATAACCTTGAAACTTACAGAAAAATCCAAATTTAGATCCACCATACAGTGACCCAATCCTAGTCTCCCATTTACACCATGCTACCTGCCACACCCAGGCAGAGCTGGGAGAGTTTGGGAACTAGGAAAGGATCAGGCCTGAAAGCTGACTCATACCTGATATCCTTGTATTCTAAAGACAAAGTAAATGCAAGTCTTTAATAGTGTTCCCTGTCCTTCTCTTTATTCTCACAGAAAGTTAAAACCAACACATATGAAAGATGTAGGAGATAGAGGAGGCTGAAACAGAGAGGCTGGAATATTTCAACACAGTTGCTTACTAAAGAAGGTGGCAAAGAGGACGACAAGAAGGGAGAAGGGAAGAGATGGTAGAATAATATAAATTAAAAGGGAACAGAATTCAGCTGTAGCTAAGATAATTACCAAATGAGCAGTGTAACTCAGTTATGGTAAGCTTAGCCCAGACACAGGCAGGATGAGTTTCAGCCTTCTTGTGAGCTGCTGTTGCTGCTGTAGCCACATGTGACTTTAAGTATCGTACCCAAGGTCTCAGGATGACCAGTTTTGTCCCACATGTATGCCAAGATGGAGAGTTATATTTGGGTCCTCAGAAGTGGCCACGTAAACACTGTTATTATCTGACATGAACAATCCATTATGATGGGTTGGGCAGAGAATGGAGACAGTTTATTCTCAGTTTAATCTTTTTCAGTGACCTGAAAAGCCACTGTATTATCCAGTATTATCTCAAGCTGTGTCCTTGGCAAGGTTTGGAAAGTCCTCAGGGTTTGTGCTTCCTCAGTCACTGTGTTCTGGCCCAGCTTTGGGGCATTAATTTGAGAAGCCATCCCTAAACTGCAAAAGCCCTCACACACATGGAGCTTCCTCCTGTCACTTGCTGTAGCCTCTGGTGGTGACCAAAAAGCTGGGAGCAGCTCTTGTTCTAGTCTGGGACTAAATATGCTGGCTTCCACAGATGTCCCACTCAGGAAGCACCTGAATAGCCATCCTGGGTCTCCTACACTGTAGAGCAGAGCTACTCCTGTACTCCTGCAACCCTTGAATGCCACTTCATCCTTGCTCTTGCCATTGCCATGGCTTCCCAATGCAGGATGAGGGATCTGCCCCCTAGCAATAGAGGGGTTAATGCTGCTTTTCAAATCCCAACTCAGAGGATGGAACGGACAAGTTCCTGAATCCCAGTGCAAACCAGGCAGCTCTATGGAAAACACCTTGTACTAAACAGGGATTTTGTATCTAGTTGCAGAGTGACTACTTTGACAATGGAACAGTGGCATGTGCCAGCAGTTTTTGTTGAACTTTTAGGGCTATGGCTTCTCATGTGGAAATGGGGGGTTTGGGGTGCTTTTTCACTGGGTTAACCTGTCCCAGATGTCCTGTTGGGTCTCAGTAGTTAGAAGAGGCTGAATAGTAGAGGAAGGTGAGGAAGTCCAGCAAACACTTCTCTTCCTTCTGCCTTCTCTCCCCTTCCTCCCTTTTGTTCTTTCTTCTCTTTTCCTTCATCTTCAGAAGTTTCCCAGTACTGGGCATTCACCTCTGGATTATCGTATAGCTCTTCAGGCATTTTCTGGAATATACCTACACTTCCCAGCATGTCTGGTGAGATGTGGCAACACATTATTGCAGCAGAAGTAAGGAAAGAATGTAATCCAGGGAGCAAACAGCTGTGTCCTGTATGTGTGAACAGTGAGGACTGGCACTGATGTTACAGCTTGAAGAATAAAGCCATGGTGCTTGATTCAGTGCCACAAGAGGCCAAAAGAGTTTATTTATCTTCAGGTCCTAAAAACATTTAAGATTCACCAGTTCCTTTGATTTTTGTGTGGTAATATTGCACTCCTCTGTAAGTTTTCCCACTGCAGTTTGCACTCCAACTGGCAGTGTGTGCAGGATTTCAGTCCAGCTTTCTTACGGCTCTCCTGCCTGTCACTGTTAACACAAAGCCCTTCTAAGAAGAGCTGAAGTCAGATTCCCTGATGGGGAAAATTCCCCTTGGTCTACTGCTTCCAGCAAAGCTTTGCTCTCTTACACCAGCCCAGAATCTGGCCTGTGCCATGCTACAACAACTGGAGTACTTCCGGAGCCCATGGGACCAGTGTAGTGTAAGCCTCTGTAATTGTAGGGCAGAAGAAATCCTTACGAGAAAATACCATAGAAACATGTCCTTATTCTAATGGCCATTATTTTTTTCTCATGAGACAACTAAAATCTGCAAAACTAGCTACCTTCTGGAGGGTGCTATTGCCATACGTGCAGAAACACACCATGTAGCTGGGTGGGTACATGGGGGAGACACAGCAGCAACAGCAAGTGTGCATGAAGGTTTTAGCAAGCACCAGCACAGAACCTCTCAGCCCAAGAGCTGTAGTGATGCCAGCGATTTACTATCCCCAAGTGCAACTAGACTTCCTACAAGCACTCGAATGGATGGCTTTGTCAGTGTCTCCTCCCAGCTGCCTCATTGCAGCAGGAGGCACCGGGGAGGGAGTGACATTTCCATTCCAGTAATGAAATCTTCTTGGCATTGCTCCAGTCCCCCAGGAATTCCTATCAGAAATGCAAATGACTTGGGGGGGAGTGAAGATTAGAGTTTGCAATGGAATTATATGAGTTTGCTGTGCCTCAGTTTCTCCATCCCCCTCCTGCGGATAATGTAGTTTCCCTGCACTCCTCCGTTTAGCCAGGTTTCCAGGGTGTCGCAGGAGCTGCTGGGCAAGTGCTGCACGCTGATGGCTGTGACAGAGCTAAGAGCTGCATCGTGTTGTAATGATATTGCTCCTTATGGCGCCTTTCAACCCAGATTCTCACCGTAACTCCTACGAAAAGGCAGCGCCAGATTTTTTTAAGTACTGTTTGTAAGTGACTTTTTCCACGCCGTGATAGTAACCCTGTGGCAGCGGAGATCTCCCTCCTAAGTTCTCTCCCCACTTTTCCGCTAGTGGAAAAGTGGTCAAGGCCGAGCCGATCCTGCTTGAAGGGCACGGGTGGATCTCCTCACCTTGCCGGTGCTCCTCCACAGCCACAGCTCAGCCGCCGGGATGGAATGACCGACATCCAAGGAGCCAGGGGCCGAACGGTGAGGAGAGTATGGCCGAAGGAAGGAGCTGAAGCTGGAGAGGGCCGGCCGAGGGAGATGGGGCCGGGGGTGCTGCGTACATGAAGCGGGGCTCTGCTCATCCCGGCAGAGCCTCGGCTTGGGGGAGGGCTGAGTCCCGGTGGTGGCCCCAAGTCCCCCTGCCCTGGGGGCTGGATGGTGCGCCGGGGCTCTAGAGGGGCCACATGCAGGTAGGGGGATAACCGGCGCCCCGGCAGCTCCCGCGGATGTGGGTCACCCGCTCCCGGCGCTCTGGAAACCAGGCCGCCCGGCGGAGCAGCTCTCGAGGGGCGCCGCCTCCACACACCTCCTGGACCGCTGCCGCCCCGCCCCGGCCCGCCCTCCCGGGGGCTCGGAGCCCGGGCCCCGTCCCGGGGCGGCGGAGCGGGGGCGGCGGGCGCGGTGATTCGCCGCTTCGGGGGCGGTGGGCGCCCGGCTCATGCATATTCATGACGTGATGTCAGAGGGGGAGCACAGCGCGCGGTGACCGCCCGAGAGCGCCATTTCCTGAAGGAGGCGGTGGCGGCTGGGTAGGGGCGGACAGACGGACTGACTGACTGACTGACTGACGGACGGACGGACGGACCCGCAGAGTGGCGCCGCGGCGGCCGAGCCGGCAGGGGGAGATCGCCCGGCGGCGGCGACCGGACCGGACCGGACCGGAGCGGACCCGACCCGACCCGACCCACCGACCCGCGCCGTCGCCCCGCAGCAGGTTCTCCCGCGGCTCGCCCCGGCCGGAGCCAGAACTTTGAGCGTCCCCGTAGCCTCCCGGGAGAGCCCGGTGTCGGGCGGCGACGCGGGGCAGCCCCAGCTGCTGTCGCCGCCGCCCGCACGGGCGGTGGGAGCCCCCCGCGGCGCCGGGAGCTGGGGGGAGGATGGTGGTGCGGGAGCGATGGAGCTGAAGCGGAGCATGGCGATCCCGCGGCTCCTCGTGCTGGGACTCTGGGCTGCGGTACTCCGGGACGTCGCTGCCGTGGCAGGTGAGCGGGGCTGACAGCCCGCCGGCGGCGGGGGGTAGCGGCGGGGCACTGCCCCCCGAGACGCCGGGTGCGGCGGGAGGGGCTGCGGGGCACGGCTTCTGCCGCCGGCCGGGATCCCCGCGGGCAGCCCCCGTCCCGCCGCCTCTCCGAGTGTCGGCAGCCCGCGGAGGGTCGCCGGACAGGAGCGGCCGGGCGCGGCCCCGGGGTGCCTGGTCCGCCCGGCGCGGCGGCCGCGGGGCCTCGGGCAGCCACAGGTGGGGGTCGGGGCCGGAGCGTTTTGCCGCTCCCGGCCGGGCACGGGCTGCTCCGCCGCGTTTGTGGAGCCAGCGACGTGGCGCTCGGGAGCCGGCGGTGCCGGCGGGGAGCCCGGGCTGTGCGAGCCTCTCCCACCTGCGAGTAGAGTAGCGAGTAATCCTCCCCGGTGTTTGCGGAGGCATTGCTCTGCTGTGTGCCTAGCGCGGGCCGTCGCCGAGGAAAGCCGGGCGCTAACGCATTCCTGAGTGGCTTTTGTTGTTTTTTTCCCTCGTGAACTCATTTTCCGAAGTTCCACCCCCCAGTCGGCAGGGAAAGGCAGCGTGCTGGAGCGTCTCGGCGCCCCGGCCAACCTCCTCCCGACTTCAGCGGGAGTTTGGGCTCCGCGCTGTATGTGGAGCGATGTGCGCGCAGTGAGACGGAGCTGGGGAGGCTGTGGCACAGGCTGGATCGCTAGATCAGTGTCCTAAGGAATCTGAGGAGCAAAAAGCCTTTACCCCGGCATGCATGAGCAGACGTCTTCCTCTCTTTCCACTCCCAACATCACAAACAACATATTCTGTTCCTAGGAATTAAAATATTCAGAGGTAGCAAGTTGAAAAAACAAGCAAACAGATGTGTCATGTATTTTGACAACTAGTGTGTTCACTTGCTGTCAATTCAGACAACTGCTTGAAAAGAAATTTAATACAGTTTTATTTCCTATCTATACATGTCACAATCTGCAGCTCTTACAGGTAGGCTTGGCAGAACCTATTTGGATGAAATTATTTCTTGCACAGTCAAGAATGTTGTCAGGTGAGAAATAGTGAGTGGGAGAGTAAAATGAGGAATAGGTGGAAATTAAAATCCCTATTTGCCTCCTAGGTGATTCTTCCTGATACCTGCAGGAAGAGATGCTGCAGCCAAAACTGCATTTTTGACCTATGAAGTTATTAAAGATACCTGATCTCTAATTCTTCATTTTGGTTGATATTGATGGAGGATTATACTTGGACAATATGTACAACTCTGACTGAACACTTGTACTGTATGTTAATTTCCTACATCATTGATTTCTATGCAAACTAAAAACCATGAAGGGTCTCTAACAATATTTCTTTGTTTAATTTGTGGCTAACTCTTTCAGCAGGGCAGTCTGAAGGATGCTGAGTAGTTTGATTTTCCATGAAGGCACCTGTAATGAAAATGTCTGTCAGTTTGTGTGTGTGTTCAGCAGCCTGACTACATCAGTTTTCTGTAACACAGAGAGAGCTGCTATGAAGCTTTCATGTTATATTCCAGTATTGTGAGTGGTGAAAGGGAGGATGCTTTCTGGCATGCACTGGGACATGTTGTTTGTGTTACGTTGGAGTTAAGTAATGCAAGGTTAGATCATCCTCACCCAAGGTGATTAAATTGTTAGCCCAGCAAACGATCTGTAGCAACTAAACTCAAATGATCAGCTTGTCCATTTTCCAGTGCTCTCTGTGAATTTGCTAAATGAATAGCAGCAGATAGAAAGGCAAAAGACTGAGTGTGGGGAAACCAGCTGGGGAGTCTCATTAAGGAAAGGAATAAAGACCTTCTGCCTGTGTTCCGCGTTTGCTCCTAGACTACTGGTACTCATCTGGGTACAGGCTGCTGGTGGCAGAGCGCTGGCTGGTCACACAGTGCTGGGTCCCCTTCTCCCAGCTGTTACAACCGCGCTATGAGTTCCTCTGCTGCTCTTCTGCCCTGTGAGGTGGTGCCCTTGTGGCTGTGGGAGGGTGGCATTTTGGCAAGAAGGGAAGTGGCACATCTGAAGTCTGTGTTGGATCACTGGTAAGGCTTTAACAGAGTTTGAGAGCAACAGGGCTGCTCACTTAGCAGCGCTTTCTGACTGGCTCTGTGGGCTAGCAAGGCATCCTGTGAGAAGCTGACCAACCAGTGAACTGGGTGGAGTTGTAATGTACTGCGATAGATGGCCAGGCGAGAGGGATGGAGTAATTTTTCTCTGAAGGATGTGGAGTCCACTGCCAGGACATAATACTGGACAAGGCTAGACCTGTTCTGGTCTGTCAGTCCTGTGCCACTGCATAGGGAATAGCCACTCTCCCTAACAAAACTACCTTTACATTTATTTTCTACCTTCCTGCTTTCCCATGGTCTCCTTTGATCTTCTGGTTCCTCCTTTATATGCCTGTCTTTCTTAAATGCACTTAGATAGTTGGCTTCCGTGTCTTCTCATGGTAACAAATTCCATACATTTGCTTCTGCTTGAGGGAAACACTCCCCATCCACCCACACATGTAACAGTGCTCCGGGCCAAATTCTGATCGCTTCTGTGTCAATATAAACCTGAGCAGCTTCGCCAGCTCTGGCCCTGCTGCTTTGGGGTTGCAGTGGTGTAGCTCTGGGTACAAGGTGGTCCTTTGGCTGGACTGAAGGGTCGTCCAGGCAGCTCATTTAGCACACACCCACATCACGCGACAGAAATATCTGTTCTCTAAACAGCTCTGCTCCTCAGTGAGGTATGCTGTGAAATAGGCTTTCATGGGTTTTGCAAATTGTAGAGAAGCTTTCTGTAATGCAGGAGAACAGTGTATGCTGAATAACAAGACATAATTGATTCTTTCTCGTATCCAAGCTCTTTACAAATGCATACAATGGAGCAAGCATGATGATTTTGTAGCAGCAGAAGAACACCGTAGCTTAAATTCAGGCCTGGGGAAAAGAGGGGGGTGCGGTAGCGTGTTGAACGGATGCAGTTAGCACTGCTGGATCACTGGCACGGCGAAGCTCCTGGCGTTTCTGTGCGTCTCTGCTTGGGCACTGCTCTGCAGAACATCACCCTGCTGTTACACGAGTTGAAAAAATCCCCATGTACACACTGAACCACCACTTTTCTCCAACAATTGTGCTTTCAGTGCTTGCATTTGCCTATTGCTTAGCAGACATAGTAGAGCAGTGCTGAGACTAACACACTCCTCTGCAGCGTGTGCTGGTAGGGTATGCAATTCCAGACCACCAACCTAGAGTAATTTGCTGTACTCCAACCCCCCTTCTTCTGGGGGTGGGGCGGAGTAGTATTTTTTTTTTAGGTATGAAATTTACAGGACCTCCAATCAAATTAAAGGTGTCCCAGGGTCAACCCGTGAAACTAAATTGCAGCCTCGAGGGGATGGAAGATCCTGAGATGTTGTGGATCAAGGACGGAGCAGTGGTGCAAAGCATAGACCAGGTGTACATTCCAGTAGATGAAGAACACTGGATCGGCTTCCTCAGGTACAACAGATGCAGAGAAGGAAGAATATCATGGAAACTATTGCACAGTTTTCTGCTGTCAGCTATATCTCTGCAACTGCAGTGCCCTCAGTGGGGCAGGGTCCTGTGGTCTGCAGTTCACTGTGTGGCAAGGGCATAACTGAGAGCAGAACTGAAGCCACTGAAAGCTGAGATTTTATCCACTAGAACCATACTGGTTTTCTGACTACTGTGGGGACAGGTGCTTTGCTAATGCTTGCAATGCTCGAGACGTGACTTCAAGGTGAAAGGATGTTCTTGCTTTGTTTGCTCATCTTGTTCTGCCATGCAGCAGTATAAATAGGTTTTCTCTCTCACACTCATCCTGTTCTCTTACTCTCTCTTTTGAGCTGTCAGTCTGCCTGAAGGGTGAGGATTGTTTATTGAAATGAGACTCCCAGGACTACATCCCCTTCCTTTCTCTGGGGAGGAGTGTTCGTCCTCTGAACCATCCCTGATTCATTTTGCAATGAATTCTAATTCATTCCTAATACATTTACACTACATAGTATCAGTCCTGCCCTATTCAGAGGCACAAAACTCTTGTGCAAAGCAGATCTCTGTGCCTTTATTCCGGCAGAAGAGGGTTGTCAGCTAGTTCTGGAAGTACTGAGTTAAACAAGACCCAAGGTTCTGCTCTGTCTTTTTTTATGCATTAAAAGAGCTTGTACAGGCAAACATACCAACACCATGAGAGCTCAAAGCTGTTGATTGACTGAGAATCACTCTTTGCTGAGCTCTGGCTTCATCTCCTGTTAGGTTTCTTGGATTGACATTGCACAGAGTCTCCAGTTCCACCAACTAAAAGTCTCTGTGTTAAAGCTTGTCTGTTAGAAACATTTTAGTAGGAAAAAACATCTGTGCACAGTAAAACTATTGCATAACATTATGTTGTGGAAACAGTTTGTCTTGAAACTATACTGTTTACTTCCCCCCAGTTCCACTAGTTAATGCTGCCCTTCACAATCTCAGTCTACTCTCCTTTCTTGTCTCTTGTTTTACTCCACTGAGAACTCTCTGCAGCACCAGAGATAAGTTAGGGTGCTAAATCTCGATGCATTTTTCTCCTTTTTCCTTTCTTCTCCTAAAGAAATCATTTCTACCACCCACGTGTGACTCTCTGCTGTGATCACTGTGTTTCAGAATATGGGCAGGACAGCTGATGCCATTTGAAGGTCCAGCTCTGAAAATCGGGCTGTAGTGGGTCCATTTTGTGCATTTCGGCAAACACTCTCCCTTTTCTGTCTTCCTTCCTGAGACGTCCTTCCCCTTCTCCAAGGAGGACTGCTAGCGTTAGAAAGGTGGGCATCAGCTCTGCAGAGGATCCCTGCATGGCAGCAGGCTCATGGCTGTGCGTCCCGTGGGGAGCAGTCAGCACTGGTGCATTGACAGGCTCTCAGAGTCACACTGGTGCCTTTGGTAGCTGAAACCTTCTTGCTTTGGCACTAAATTCTGCCCTTGCTCACCATGCACCAGCATAACCCCTTGAAATCACAAACTGGGAGGCCTAAGGAGTTTTGCAGAGTCAGCCACTCTTGGGATCAGAATAGCACTGAGCGCAGTTGAGGCAAGGGGGGCTCTTTTCTGACCCATCTGTTCCCACATGAGGCTGTTGCCAGTCCTGTCACCTGAGGCAAAGCAGTTGAGCTCACTGGAGGTTTGCAGTGTGGAGTTTCCTGCTAGCTCAGATGTTGTAGGCCAAGCTGTTGCACTTAAAGGCTAGCTAGAGTCATGATTCAGGATTGAGATGACCCCTTCCTATCCTCAGAGGACACAGATGACTGGTTTTCTGCGAGGATGTTTTGGAGGAAGACTGTCTGCTCTGTGAGGACTCTCTCCACCCACTTTAGAGAGGAGCCTCCCATCTCTGCTGTTTTGCCATGTGCTTTGTGCTGGCTGGCTGTTGATCTCCTCCTCAGAGCTGGCTGTGTCTCAGTGGGTGTTTTCCATGCATCTGGTTTGCCAAACACTGGAGGGTCCTTTGGGGCAAAAACATGCTTTATCCACATAAAATATCGATATGGCTTTTGACTTTTTTCAGCTTGAAATCCGTCGAGCGGACAGATTCTGGGAAGTACTGGTGCCAGGTTGAGAACGGGGGGAAGAAGGAAGAATCACAACAAGTGTGGCTCATAGTGGAAGGTAAGGAGGAGTAGTAGTGCTGGTTTCCTTTCAGGGCTGACCCACCAATATGCTCTAGGTTGAAGTGGTGAGAGCAGATTGCTCCAGTGACAGGCTTCTTGGCTCTGAACCATTGCTGCTAACTGCAGGGAGATCGCTACAGAGCAGGAGTAAGAAATAGAAGAACTGCTTCAAGGAGCAGAGCTGTCAGTTCACTGCCTTCTGGTTTTATTTTGGCATGTTAGGAAACAATTCTTTTCATGCAAACACTTTTCTTTCCAGCTTTTAAATCCATTGTTGCGTTCATCTCTAAGTAATTCATAGAATGGTGAATAGTTCAGGTTGAAAGGGATCCATGGGGCACATCTGGTCCAACCCACTTCTCAAAGCAGGGTCACAGCCCGTTTCTGTGTATCAGCCAAACAGGTCTTTGTGGGCAAGGTACAGTTAACCCAGTTGTGAGCTTTGTGAGAAGTGCTGTACATCAACACTTCATAGCTGTGACTGCTCCATGAGCCACTTTTCTGTCCGGGGTTGTCTGGTAAGAATAGCTTCTGCATGGCTGCCCAAAAGTCACCCAAGGCAGTGTGGATTGGTGGCTTCTTACTTTCTCTAGTTTCATTTCCCTTGAGCCATGATTCTGTTAGATCCTCAGAAGCTACTAGTCATAGGATGGCTTTGTATTTGGTGAAGAAATTGACAAGAACAGTGCATTTGCAGCAAGAAGTAGGTTTTTGGATGTATTTGGTAACATTTTGGGCCAGAGGCGAATTGACAGTCCTAAACAGGGGGGAGCAGGGAGGGTGTCGTGGGAGGTCATGTGGTCTGGGTATTTTACAGCAAAGGTCTTGCTCACTCAGAGCATGGAAACATTCATAGCAGCTCTCACAAGAAGAGTAACACATTCTGCCTTCCATCAATCCCAGGCTTTTGTCCACCTAAATTTTCAGGTGCAGTGTCAACTGGAGAATGTTGTTTACAGCTTAAAACACTCTCTTGTGCAGAGTTTCTATTTCTATCCAATTATCGTGGCCTGCTCCAGAGGTGGCTGCACTTGCATGGTGGGTGTGTTAGGAGTGTCTGGGTAACTCAGTGTGCTAAGCTGTCTGAAGAAAACGTGCTGCCCTTCTGGACTGCACGGGCAAAAAGTATCAAAGTCACAGAAAACCAGCTGCAGTTAGGTAAGGTGGAGTGTGTTGAGAATGAAGGCCAAAGCTTACAGCAGAAGTGAAACAAATCCAACCAGTTGCCTTTATGAGAAAAGCAAGTATGGCAGAAGGTAGTTAAACTTGAACTGGGCATGTAGTCATGTGTAAAGGGACTTGGTGGATAAAATTAAAAATTAACAAGTAGTGATAAGGGGTGGAGTTTAAAAAATGTGTCAGCTGTTAGCATAAGAAAACACCTGGGAATACAAAAGCCTATCAGATCCACCTTCACTGTTACCTCTATGTATTTCTTCCTGAGACGTGCCAGCTTTGTGTAGCAGTGGTTGCTCTATCGATGACAACTGTCCTCTGACTGAGAGAGGATCTTTACTCTGGTGATTTGCAGCCTTCAGAAAGTGCTGACACACTTCAGTGTGGCACACAAACAAATGTGGACTATTGGTGATCTAACTTTAAGTCAGCTTGACTGGATTTCTATGCTGTGTAATATCTGCCTTGAGATCTGCTTAGGTAATCTGTATCTGCCAGATTTTCTAGCAATGGTATTTGAACTGTCTTTGTAATAAAAATGTTTGATCTTATTAAACACTTCTTAGAATTTACATGAACAAAATTATTTTGAACCTGTTTCCTGCTTTAGAAACTAGTCTCAGGCCTTACTGAGAATATGATAGTGTTTGATGCCTGGAGAGGTGATCTCAGAGGCGCACTGTGGAGTGTTAAAAAAATGGATTATGTTTCTTACGGAACTTTCCATCTGAAATTACACCTCTGACTATGTGGCTGCTCCTGGGGCTGCTAGACCCATTGTGGCTACAGTCAGAGACCAAGCCACACCCGTGTGGACACATTCCCCTGAATTAGCACTGTCTCAAAACCGAGCTGTACATAAAAATCAGCCTTATAGGTCAGATGCTGGCTTGGAAGGAGGAATAGGTGGGATCATTTCCTTGTTTCGCCACTGATTGCCTGGCTGCCGGCTGCCCAGTGCCTCCATGGGACATCTGTGAAAGGGACGTGCTGGCACTCACCTCTTGTACCAGGAACTGGGAGGCTAAATGTGTCACAGGCAGCGAGGTGTCCAGGTAACATACGGACAGAGGCAGTGTGAGTTCCTCAGCTGGATGAGTCACTCCCTCAATTATGAAAGTTTTTAATTGTGGTCTTGTCTGCTCTGTTTAGCTGCTCCCAAAGTGAGAAAACCTGCCGAGCTGGGCAGGATCTTCCTGAAAGTTTACCTTGGGTGTCATGACAAATGGACAGGAGGCAGGGATCCTGCTCACAGGTAGAGAAATGGTGATTATTTTCCCTTCTAATCTTCCTCAGAGAAGGAGGGCAAAGCAGGCAGTGGTGTTACAGCTGGTATCTCAAAAGCTTACTCAGTTTTATTGTTTATGTGTGAATGCAATAAATAAATGAAGTAAAATACGTCAGCAAAAACAAGCAGTATGCCATGACGATGGGTATACCTGTCCTGAACATTAGCCTTTGCACAGATAGGCACTGTCATTCCTCAACAGACTTGGATTTAGACCTGTTTTAGTCTGTTCGTTTACTTACTACTCTAAAGGAAGGAGGCAAGGAAGGCACAACGGAACTGCCACCTGAAAGACACAAACAGTGACTGCACAGTCAGTGAAAGACTGAGGAAAGCACTTTTGGCTGTAGCTTGGGGGAAACATCTAGCGTTAGGCTTCTAAATAATTGCCTGCTGGTGGAGGTGTTCAGCATCTGCCACACCGGTGCAAGCCCTTGGGCCTTTGGCCAGGGACAGACTTGTGTAATTTCAGCATGTGAATGCACAATGTTGTCAGTTCCTCTGTTTCTGTGAGGCAACAGATCAGCTTCCAGAACACATTTTTTCCAACTGAGAATACCAGATTTTGGGGTAAGTGCAGTTGGTAGTAGCAGTGCTTGACACACAAAGATTTCTGTATAGAAGGGAACTGAACATTTCTCTGGGCCTTCAGCTCTTCCACCAATCACCAGAAGTACATACTGGCTGTCCTGCATGGTTGGTGAAATTTGTGCTCCTGGTTTGGAGCACTGAAACCGTGAGAGTTTTCATGTTTCCCGCAAGAGGAACCACATCTCTTGATGGGTCGAATTACACTCAGCTATTGCCACTTAGAGCTGACCTAAGGTAGGTAGCATTGCAGCTGCATCTCGCTCCCCATGGGCCTAATCGGAGACCTGTTGTACCAGCCAGGAGTCTTTCCATGGTGGGGAACAGATAATTACCAAAAGAGCTGTGTCCGTGGGTAGCCTACAGCTCTGAAACAAATTACCCCTGACTCCAAGGCAGCCCAGTTGTCGTGGTGTCAGAGTGTGCTGGAAGGCATCTCCAGTCAATTAAGCTCCAGAGAGAGCATTGTAAATGCTCCCAGTCTCTCACTGCGGGGATTCTTTCCTCATTCATGGGTTTGTTAAAGCCAGTAGTTCAACACTTTCTCAAGCTTCAGTTTTTAACGCATGGCAAGAAGTATCTGCAGCTGGATTAGCTGTCTTTTAAAGTGGTGTCTGCCACCATTGAAGTTTTTGACTGTTGCCTCTTTGAACTCCAGTCTCTCCAGCTGAAAAATTGAGAAAATACTACCACTAAAAGCTGTTTCATAAGGGAGTCTTGAATTGAAAGTGGTTTTTCAAAGGCATTGTGGGAAGCAAGCACTCTTTCTCTCTGACTTCTAGTGGTAGTATTTAGGCACTCATGCCCTGAGGTGATCCAGCATATCTGACCCTTGGTTTTTGTGAAGGGCTTAGAGGGCGTCGGATTCAGCATAGCAGCTGGACAGATGGATGTCCAGTGTTGAGCACTGGTATTAGTGGAAATAAACAAGGGGCAGTTGCTCCAGTTATTGTCAATTGTCTGTTGCTTTTCCAGGTGTGCCCTACTTTACTGTGGAACCTGAGGATGTGTCCGTGTCCCCTAATGCCCCATTTCATATGGCCTGTGCTGCTGTTGGTCCCCCTGAACCAGTGACAATTGTCTGGTGGATGGGAGACTCCAGAGTGGGGCTTCCAGACGTCTCCCCCTCCATCTTAAATGTGTCAGGTAAGGCTGCTGGCACTGCAGGGGATCACTTTGAGCATCAGAAGAGGAGAAGAGCTCTCTTCTGATCGTGCCTTGTACATTGGATAGCCAAATAGTGTGGGAGTGGTGTTTAACTCTGCATTAAGGGTTGAGTGGTCATGATCACATACAAAGATTATCTCAAGGGGTGATGGTTGCTCAGTGTGTTTTCTGCTGGCCTGAGGCACAGAGGCTCTTGAGGCACACAGAGTTTGGGTGTGACTGGCACTCTTGTTAAAGATGCTACTGAACAGATGATGCATTGGGTGTCTCTTGTTCCATCTCGTGGAGGGTGTTCATGGTTGTATTGAGTGACTCTGTTGGTGCCATTTCTCTTGGAATTCTCCAAGCATTCACATGTAACAGATGCCATACCCTCCTTCTGTGCACAGCCCTGTCACACACTGCTTTCCCCTCTCTTACCCACCCCCATCTCTGTTCTTGCAGGCTTGCTGGATGCTCTTATCATTAAAATCTGACTGCCTCATGTAATTGTTTGACACTTCAAGAGTGATTGTATCAGTGCTGAAGTGGGCTGGTTGATACCCTTCAAGACCAAGGTTTGCCCCAGAGCAGAGCTTTCCCCAGCAGGGTCAGCAGAAGAACTCAGGAGCCAGTAGGTGTTAGGGCCTCTCTTCAGACCCCTTTTAGAAAAGGGTGATGTATCTCTACCAGGAACTGACTGCAACTGTTCTTGTGGTTACCTCTTAAAAGTAACTTGATTCTAGTTAGTTGTCCAACAGCCTTGTGTTATGTTTTCTGTTTGCTGCTGTTTTATTATTCTCAGCAGCCCTGACCCAGAGTTGAACTAGTTATTTAGAAAGAAAAGGTTTTACAACTAAGACCATGTCTGGAGCCTCTTTATCAGTGTTAATACAGTTACACCCAGGGTGAGTTTTTGTATGTTTTTGGCCATCCTTTGAGCTATCCAGTCCTATTCAGGCTTCCCTTAGAACCATATTTAAATGCAAATCAAAACATGATTTGTGATTTGAAATGGTTTCAATCATCTGCTCCCTCTCTTACATAGCCACTGATGCTATTCTAAGTTGGAAATTAAAACTGCTCCCTTATGATATGATCTGCCTGTTGAAATGGAAATGGAAAAGATGGATAGGCAAGAGGGAAAAGACAATAAAAAAATAAGTCACTCCTTCTCCACTAAACTCATCCCATGGTGCCTCAGAAAATTTCTGGTTTTGGGGAGCAGTGGCTTGGAGGTCTGAAGAAGGACATCTACTCCTAGTGATTCTCCAAATTAACTGCTATTTTATATATTAAGTGTCATCGGCACCTTTATTTGCTTTCAGTGTTCTTTGGGATGTCCCTTGGGCACACTCTTCCAGTACACTTTGAGGTGTCCCTTGGGCATATCTTGTCTTTGCAGCTGAAAACATGTAGCAGGACACAACCTGCATGGCTGGATTACCAAAGTGTGTCAAAAAAGACAGTTGGTAAGAAAATGAGCATTGCTAGCTGAGGAAAGTATCACGCTCTGAAGAAAATAGTAACAAAGTACTTGGATAGAAAGCAAGCATTTAGAAGCTTCAGCAATGTTGTATTTTGGAAAGCAGTGCTGGCATGGTGCTAGGGAACATGCAGTTCCTGGTTTGTGGTGTGTTTTGGATTTTCCTCAGGGCAGGGCTGTGTTAGGTTCTGTCTTGGGACAGGCCTACCACAGCAGGTGCTGCTCTGCTGCTCTGCCTGGCCTTCAGCCTGCTGGCAGCATCTTCCTCTGCTTCACAGGGATGAGAATAGCACTCCCTCCTCTCTTCCATTACACCTTCTTTGCAATGCTGTTAGTCTCGGGCTTGGGAGATAAATCAAAGGTCAAAGACACTGTGCAAGCTGCTCTCTGCAGCTCTGAAATGTTTTTCCTTCCTAAGTTGTATGCCCACAGTGTGCCAATCTTTAACTTTTCTCGGATAGAGCCTTTTAAGGCAACTGAGGGCCCAGACAAGTGACAATAGTTGCTGGACACAGTTCTCCAGGCAGCCTTGCAAATCTATCTCAGTTCTGATTAATTTGCAATATCTATATGCATCTTGGGGCAGCCAGACGTCAGTATGATGCCATGGGATGGAGGGATGCTCACAGAAGACATTCTTACTTGTATCACCCCTGGAAAGTGTTTCAGTGCTGGTTCAGTAGCATTTAACTTCTAATTCCTTTGTGTGTGTCTTCAAAAGTCTGATGCAAGGTGAGGGACAGGTGGGCACTGACTAGCAATAGGCAGCATCTGATTGCAAGTTTGCCTGGGCTTATAGGCCAGTTAGAAGATGAATGTTGCTCAGGTGAAGGCTGAGGCCCAAAGGCTTTGTGTGAGCTCCCAGTTCAGCACAATCCTTGCTCCAAAGATGCTCACCAGAATGTGAGAAGCAGACATCTACTACCTGAGCACTGTAAGCTGCTGTCCTGACAGATTCATCCCTCTTTTTCAGTGCTTTCTGACACTTCCATGAAATCTTTTCTATGTTGCTACAGTCCCTCCATTAAAAATGTGTTTAGCACATTAGTTACTGAAATCTGCATGCCTTTGATTGGCACCCAGCTCACCCCTCCAACTGCCTGTGGAGCTTGAGCTGGATGTCACAAATAATTTAAATTCTGCTGAAGTTGAAGCTGGATTATATAGCTATTTCTGTTTCCTTTTCTTGGCTGATCTCCAGGTATTAATCAAAGCACAGTTTTCTCCTGCGAAGCTCACAATGTAAAGGGATTGTCTTCATCTCGGACTGCCACTGTTCAAATCAAAGGTGAGAGACTGGGTGCAAGAGACTGGGCAAGGGCCTTGGATTTGCTCTCTGGGGAGGGAAAGTAGGGCTCCTTAATGCAAGGAGTTGCCTCAAAGCTGCCAGCACCAGTTGGAGCTCTCAGCAATCAAAACAATGCTTTGTGTTCTAACAGCAGTTCCCACTTCCTATGCAGGGCCGTATCCCAGGCTGTTGAGAATAATCCACATCTGATTCAGGAGTGGAAATGTGATGTCAAATGACAACTTTTCCTTGAAAAGGAGAGAGCTGGGGCAGTTAAGTTGTTTGTGAGAGATGAAGCTGATATAAATTTGCAGCAGGGAAATCTTTCCCTCTTGGGAATAGATGGGTCTTGTTAGAGCTGAAGAGGCCATTACTTCTGCTTGCTTTTATTAGCATCACATTAGATGTTGAAAAAAATCAAAGAAGGTGATCACCAGTGGCCAGTAAGGTCTGCTCATCCACACTGAGTTTATGAATTTTATTTTTTTAATTCTTTGCTCTTTAAAAGCTCATTGAAAACAAGTAATTCCTAGCCTGTGCATGACCAGTTGCCATTTGGAAGTCTCCAGGCTGATGTGACATTTGCTCTGTTCCTCCAGGTGACTGAAACAGGGATAATCAGAGCAATCAGCTCTTCCCCTCCTCTTCATGTTGAGATGCTTCTGCATTTGAATTTTTAGTCATGCTTTAATGCACTTTTAATTACACAATCATCAGTTCCAGGAGAGGCATGGCACAAAAATAATTTGTTCCGAGTGGTAGCTTATTGCTCAGCACAAATACAAGCAATCCTTTATGTCTGTATCAGTATCAGAACTCACAGTTGTAGTAGCTAATGTTCATTAAAGGACAGATCAAAATCCAGCTGTAATCTACTACTCTTGGAGTGTGTTTTTGTTCAGGACATTGTGGTTACTGCTATGCCAAGAATGCAGAATGTTGGACTAGTAAGATTTATAACTTAATTTAAAGCCATTTGGAGTTGTTGCCTTGAAGGCTTGTCTACCCAGGGGAGTTAGTTATTGTGGAATTTATCTTCTATGCATATTTTTATCCTGGGATAGAATTTAGTTCACAAAGCTATTACACTTTAAAAAATCTCGTCAAGCCATAATTTGAGAAGACATTTAGCATAAACAAGCTCTTTAATTTTTTAGTGTTAATACAGATTATTTTTTTTTTTAACCATTAATAAGATGAAGGAGTAAAGACCTCAGAAGTCTCTCATTTCCCAGCAATTATGTTTAGCTGAAAAGTGCTCCTCAGGGGTCAGTCATCAGCTAATGAATCCACACAACCTGTTTAAGAGGGACATACTGCCATCACACACTTGTGTCACAGACACATGTTCTAGAGCTGAGAAAGAGCAAGCTTAAGTGACTCAACTAACATTGCACCAGTATGTGTGGCATGTCCTAGAGACAGAAAATCTAGAAGCAAGTTCAGTGCTGTAGTCATAAAAGTTACATCTGTAGTACCTCAAAGATGTGTCTAAAAAAGTAGTTATACATTTACCTAAGTGATGAGGCTTTTGTGAATAGAAAAAGTTCTAAGATCTAGTACAGACCTGTTAAAATTAAAGCAAGGCTCCTATGCAGCGGAAATAGGGCAGGCTCAAATAATGTTTATTTCGTTCTTGATCCTATAAACATACAGAATTCAATGAAGTTGCTCCTGGGAGTAGTTGTGTGCACATGCATGTTCAGGGCCTTCCTCTCTTACACAAACCCATCTGCTAATGAGGACTCTTAAATCTTTCTACCATTTATTAAACAATTAGTTTCTCCTGTGTTTCCAGAGGCAAATATTTTTGCTAGGACGTTGACAAACTGTTAACATTTCTTCCTATTTGCTCCTGTTGTTGTTCATTATCTATTCTCTGTAGTGCCCACAATGTGCTGGGTGTACTCCAAGCAGAAAATTACTGTTATTGTAGCCCACAGTCCCCAGCCATGTACAAAGCCCCATTGTTCAGCCACTCTCTAAGCACAGAGGAAGTTAACTCTCATTATGTTAACGCTCAAGGTCCTGTTTTCTGACAGCCTTTGCTCTCCTTTATATGTGCAGCTAACACTTTTAGGGTTGTATCCCGTGTTTCAGAGCACAACCGGAAATAGCCGCCCACAGTTTTTTCCCAAGAGGTGGTTGGGAAATGCATCTGGCCCTTCTACAGCTTGCAGAGTTAGGGGAAGGTGCTAGCAAGCCTGCCCTCCTCAGCCCCTCGTTTACAGAGGGAGGGGGTGTGTTAGCTGCTGATTATTTACTCTCCCTGTTGGCACAGCACGTAGCTCCTTCGGGCCTGCCATCCTGCCTTGAAAATCACGTGTCGCCCAAAAGTTAATGAGTGTGTCTGCAAAACTTTGAGTTACGGACAATGTTTCAGCAGTACCCAAGTAAGCAGTAAAAGCAGGATTTTTTCGCCATAAAGAGCTTACAAACCTGAACACTGACATCGAAAGAGAATGAAACGAAGATGCAGGAAAGTTAACTCACAAAGAACTCATTGCCCAGCTTCCATCTCAGACCCTTGGTCTGCTGCCCCACCTCACACCCACACACTCTGTTCTTATCTAGGTGGCAGGCCACTGCCCTGGGTCCTGGTAACTGGTTAACCAGCCAACAAAGGCTTTATAGAGTTAATCTGTGTCACCATCTATTCCTCTCCTCCAGGCCCTCTGCAGAGACCTAGGCTTTTGGGCTCTGCATTTCTCTTGCAAGATGGCCCTGTGGAGATGCTGAAGGCAGCAGTACTGAGGTTGTCCTTGGTGCAATGAAATACAAGGGTGCTCTGGCAGGATAGAAGATGCAGCTGGAGAAATCCTGGCTTGCAATTACTTTTCCATTGCTGCTTTCTGATGGATGCAACTCAGGAGACGTGGAAAACTTGATCTGCAGGCAGAGCCTCATCCTGAGGATGGGTTTTTGAAAGAAGACTCCTGAGGGTACAATTTGTTGAAGTGCTGCAGGGAAAGTATTACAGCATCAGCGTAGAATTTTTTAAAATGAGAAGAAGGTCAGGGGAGAGGTTAGTATTCATGAAGCTGCTAATTTTGTCAGGAGTGTCAGGAGGTGCCTGAATGAAAACTCAGAGGTGAAAAAGAGATGGTGAGTGGAAGGATAGGAATTAACTATGTGAAATTACAGTGAGAGGAAAGAAGAAGTCAAAGGGAAGCATCAAGGATCCCGAAAGGAAACCAAACAGTTTGGTGCTGTGCTGTGGTGGCAGGAAGCACGAGCATCTGATTAACTGTCCAGTCTTGGAATCCTGATTTTGTTCCTGGCCCTGCCCTTAATTTGTAGAGTGGTATCAATCGTGTGGCAGGCACTCCCTTTGGCTTGAATTTCCCCTCTGTAAAGCAGAGTTTATTCATCCCACGGCTGAGGAGGCAGTTTTCAGTCGAGGCTCTGTCCCAGGGTGTTTCAGTGGGAGTCTGCAATGGACACCTGGAGGCAGCACAAAGCAGTCCACTGCAAATCCAGCTCCAGGGTATTCAGGTCACTACATCAAACCATACTCCACCTGGTGCTGGCAGAGCTTGTGTCAGGGGCTGGACTGAGAACCTGAGGTGGGATTTTAAAGCCCTGACTTAGTTCACAATGCGGGTCCACAGGCAACCGTGTGCAGGGCTGAGTCATGCGCTGCAATGGAGGGGGCAGGAAAGAGAGCTGAGTAGCAAAGGAGTGAACATCACACACTGGCATTGCTATCAGAGAGGTCAACCTGTGTGCATCCAGCAAGTGTGCTGGACAATGAGAGAATGTCTGACAATAGCTTGTTCAATGTTAAGATAATAGTTTCATTCACAGCAGTCAGGGACACTCTCTAAAGATGTGATATTGTACCACATTTCTGTTAGTGATTTCATTGCATAATTTTTAGCCTCAAGCCTCTTCCACTTCCATGTGAATACCTGCTCAGTTCTGTGTACACTGAAAGGTCTCTTTGTTTCCTTCCTAGCTATGCCTCTCCCGCCTCTCAATGTAACTGTAAGCCAAGTCACCAGCAGCAATGCCAGCGTGGTCTGGGTGCCAGGATTTGATGGCCGCGCACCCCTCCATTCTTGCACTCTTCAGGTATGGCCTCTCTGGATTGTGCCCTGCCCTGCATGAATAACAGGACTCTCCTGAGCCACAACATTTCCTGGGCCATTGTTTGCTCTCCCATCTTATTAGCAGTGTTTCAATTCTTACTTCACAGCCTTAAAGCATAAAAGCTTAACAGGAGGCAACTCGGAGTGTATATAGGTGCCAAAGTGCAGGTCATGAACTTCATGCTCAAAAGTTAAGTGTTAAAGATTGGCCACATTCTCCTTGCCAGCAGGTTATCACATCAGTTGCTTCGTGGCAGCTACTCCATGCAGGTCATTACACTGCAGCACACATGAAGCACACAGCACTCTGTGGGAAGTGCCCTTGAGCAGCTGTGGCTGCAGGGTGTGCACCCTTCCTGCATGGAGCGGCGGCCCATGGTAGCTTGTTCCAGTGCAGGTGCCTGTGAATCCCACACCAAATCAGGCCTATGCTGTGGGATGCCAGAGGAAGTGGAGGAAATTGGACATACCAATGAATCCAAGGTATGAGGAGCCTGCAAAGTATAGGATGTGGTACAGGAAAGGTAGGAATGATGGAGGTAGGAGACAGACTGGGCTTTTTGATACAAGATCAGGCCTATTTGCATGTTTCAGAGCAATTTGAAGCCCTGTCTCTAAATCTTGATTGGTTTTCCATTGTCAAAGACCAGTTCTTCCTAGAAAATCAAGCTTGATAATATTCTGTAGGTCTCCCAGGTGCAGAGTACTCCACATCTGAAAAATTGGTCTGCTTCTTGAAGTTCCTGAGAACAATGGTATGTGTCCAACCTCAGGCAGAGTTAGTTTCTGTCATTGCATACTTAGCTGTAGAATCAGATCAAAGAACAGGTAACCAAGTGAGAAAATAAATGGTGATACCCAAAGCGGGCTGTGCAAACACAGCTAGGCACGTTCCCCATGGATTTATTTGCCAGGCCCCTATGCTTTCCCTACCTGATTACAGCAGCATTGTGATCTGGAGTGGAATTTCTATGGGGTGTTGCCAACTATGCAGAGGAGGATTATAAACTCAAGGTATGCTGGAAGCAGTCTGGATAATTTACTTGCAGTCCTCTTTTTATTGGGGGGGGGAACAGAGATTTCATGCTCTGATGTTTATTATATTTCAGAAGTAAAATAAATCATCTAGTTTTAACTGGTAGAAAGAACTCCTGAAGGCAGCTGGCCCTGGTCTCTGGGTTTTGTTGCTGCTTCTGTTCTTGCTTGCAGTTGAAAATGGTTTTCTTCCTCCGTTTTACAATGCCAGTTATCTCCAGCTGGAACAGCCTATTCTCTCTGGCTTGCATGCTGCAATGCTAATCATTCTGGGGTTTAAGTTGTCCCTCTCACTTTTGGCAGGGGCAGGGGTGGGGGATGGGGCATGTGGAAAAGAGGTTGAATCAGAGCAGCCCAGTTTCTGTCCACTCAGCAGTCTCTCACCCCTTTTCTAAGCCTTTTCTGTTCTATTTGGGGAGGACGGAGTCTGGGAGCAGGGTAACTTGGCAATGACCCTGCACTGTCAGAAAACCGTGCTTCCTCTGACTCCCACATTGAGACATTCTGTGTGAGGCATTGACCTACATTTCCATGTGAAAATGCACGTGTTCCTGGCTCCTCATGATTGCACTTCTGCTGGGAGTCTCCCAGAAAGAGAAGGGGAATTGGAAGTTTGCTGTGTTTTTCTGGCACTCGGGCATTGCAGCGGGTGCCCCAGGAGCACCATGTTCAGACAAACAGATTGCTTCTGGGGACAGGGCAGGGAATGGCAGCGTTTTCTGACTTAACACAGGCCACGTTCCAGGGTGTGAAAGGGGCAGGTGCAAGAGCACTAGCTCTTGGGAGTGTTGAACAGAAACTCATCGTCCAGCAGACAGGGTTTTACACAAAAGTTGTCTTGTTTTTTCCTTGCTTTGGATGAGACTGATAATGACTAACAACATGCTTTTCTATTCAGGAAAGTCGAGATTCTTCCTTTCCACCAGCCAAATAAATCAGTGTGCCAAAAGTGTATGTGAGAGTGAGCGGAGGGGCAGTGAGAAAGGGAGAAAGGCTGCCATATAAAATATATAAAGTCCATATGACTCTTTTGCTTTGGTCAGTACATCTTGCTTTTACTCTCAGCTTTGCTATTTCATATGCACTTGAGGAGAAAGTCTGAGCCTGGGAGCTATGCAGTGATTTCTGCTATTGTCAGTACAAAAGTAGGAACACTGAACCTGCCTGTGCGTTAAAAGCACACAGTGATATCAGATTTAAATTGACATTCATGCTGCTTTAAAGCTCAGAATTGGAAACAAAAGAAAAAGAAGGGATGCAGGAGTGGTGAGAAGTTTCTTTTCAGTTAATTTTGAAACAGGTTAGTTGAACATGTCTACCATGTCTCTCATCCACTAAAAAATTGAAAGTATACAAACTTCTGGAAAAAAGAGGTTGGCAAAAGGTGACAGTAGGCAACAGGCAAGTTGCTCTACCAGTTTCCATAGTTTTCATTGCCCAGATTTAAACAAGCCTCAGAAGCTGGCTGCTACCACTCAAAACGACAAGCACATTTAGTTTTCTTTGAAGGAATAATAATCAACTGTAGAAATTGTAACATAAGGGAGGAAATGTTTTAAAATATGGAACCAAATTTTCATCTGGTGGAAAATTTTTGTACTGCCCGAGTGATGTCACTTCATGATTTTTAGTTTGACAACTCCCTTTTCAGTATTTTAAGCATCACTGGTACTATATCTATTCTTACACTTTCCTAAACTGACAATTAAATGGGTTGTTACCCATATGGACATGTTAGTCATACTGTTTATGGTACCAGTCATCTCTGTTTCACTCTTGGCACAGGTAGCTGAGTCACCAGATGGCCAGGAGGTCTCCACTGAAGTCACCCCAGTGCCACCCTTTGCCTACGGCGTGCAAGGCCTGAAGCATTCCACCAACTACAGCGTTCGTGTGCAGTGCAGCAATGAGATGGGCAGCTCCCCTTTCACCAACAGGGTTTATTTCCAGACCCTGGAGCTTGGTAAGAAACAGCAGACAGGAGCAGGACAGCAGTTCTGAACCTGAAAAAGAGATGATTATAAATGTCATTTACTCCTTGCTAGTTCTGAAATATGGGAAGCATTATGCTGTTGGATTGCTCATCCGCTGTAAGGGTCTCCTAGAACAAAACAAGAGCAGACAGTCAAGTGTGGTTAACAGCAATGATGCATAATGCAGGAGCTGACCCAGCCATGGGGCTTCTGCATGCTGGTCCCATTAGCTCTGTGAGATTCTTGGGATCTTGAGAGAAGTGAGAGCTGCTGACCTGTCTTCTCCACTTGAAGCCACAGAGTGCTGGTGGCTTGCAGAAGTTCTTCTCTCGCCTCACACCCTCTCTTTTCTGGATGATCTCAGGAAAGAGGGTGAAAATGCCATTTTCAGTGTGGATAGTGCCTTATTTTCCTGCACAGAGTGATTGTGTTCTGTTCTCTGCTTTCAGCTCCAAACAGCACCCCTCAAAATATCCATGTTATTCAAAGAGATCCTGGTCTAATTTTGGAGTGGGAAGGTGTGGCTCCAGATGTGCTGAAAGAAAATGTCCTGGGATACAGACTGGAATGGATTCAGGATAATGTAACTCAGGTAACAGACTGAGAAGGTACTGAGCCATTGAACACAGAGCTGCAGAAGGTTTATATTAAATTTGCTAGGCATTAAGGTCCCTCATCTATACCAGGGGATTAGATTGGTGACACTGCTTTTGTGTAAATGGATCTATTCTGACTTTAGGGAATGCCTCGGTATTTGACTTCAAGATTTAGGGCCATTTCTTCCTTCCTGGCATATTCAGAATTCCTTCACTTGAATGTTCTTCTGCAGTCAGACCAGTTCTCTGCCGTTCCTTGTACAAGAAGGACAACACAGAGAGAATCCACTTTGTGTCTCTCTGACTCTTTCTTGGGCTGTCCAGCTCAGACAGTGCAGGATCTGGGCTTTCTCTCTCCTGTGACTGGGCCTTGGCTTTCCAAATCCTAGGAGCAAAGGTGTATTTAACAAGTGAATGAGTTGTGCTGTAAATCACAGAAGGAAGGTTGTGGATTCTTAATACTTAGGGAGTTGAAAGGACCCTGACAGCATGAGAGCCTTTCATTTGTTCTTTGGCATTGACCTTTCCCAGGTATCTATCAGCCTTTGAAGTTCACAGCATTTCTTATGGTTTCTAGCTTCCTAATAGGTATTTACCCAGTGCTTATTAATGAAGAGCAAGCCTATAATAATAGACAGCTGGAGGAAAAAGAGACTTATTTCCTATTTTGTATGACCCATTTCATACTAGGTCAGCATCATTGACTTTGAGTGATGGTGTTTTGAGTTCTCATTGAATTTACACTGTGTCAGTGGTGGCAGCCAAATACTCATGGGTTTGCTGTATGAAGAAGATCCACAAAACTACTGAAAATATGTTGGCCTTGCCATCCTAAGTGAAAATTGGTGCCGAAATTCAGAAGCCATTTAGGATTTGGTCAACAAGTTAGAACAGACAGACAGACTCCTCCCTTGGATTAAAACCACCAGATGCTTTACAGTAAATCACAAGAAGGAGGTATATCTTTTAATAGCAGAGAAAACCATATTTCTATAGCAACGTGCATGGGAGGACCTGAAAGGAAGAAATTATTAAACCTCCTATCTGCCTTATGCCTTGGGAAACTGCTAGCAATTTTTGGGAAGAGAAACCCAAGACAACAGCCCAAATCTCAGGCAAAACTGAGCTAAGGATTGAGGAGTCACAATTCCCAACCCTTGTTGTAGTGCCAGTGAAGTACATGGTACTGTTTTGGTTTAAAGGTGAAGTTTTACATTAGATACCTTTTAAGACAGCTCACAGTTTGTTGTCATTTGCACTCAGGGGGAGATGGTCGTGCAGGACACAAAAGCCAATCTCACCATGTGGAATCCTCTCAAAGACCTGATTATCAGGGTGTGTGTGCTGAATTCTGCAGGGTGCGGGCCGTGGAGTGACCTCTTCCTGCTTGAAGCCCAGGAGGTCATGGGTGAGTGTCTACTATTTTCTCTTCACTTTGGGGGAAAAGTCAGAAATACTGGGACTGCTGCTTTTTCTGAGTCTTTTTCTTTCAGTGCTCACAACTTACTGAGACATATGGGCTTATACAACAGCACACTTCATCAAGGAGACTGGAAATTCAATAATCTTTAAAGAGCTAGTATAAACAAAACACTTCTGGCCTCTACTGTGTCTTCTTAGAACAGTGTTTTACTGTGCTTAGTGCAGAGCAGAAGGGCAGACACAAAGAAAATATGCAAATGAAGGTTTATACAGATTTACACAAGTAAATGTGACAGAAAACTCCTCTAACACAGATTCTCTTCTTTGATTTAGTTTTATGCCATTCCTGCTAGTTTTAGTGAAGCGTGATTTAAACCATGGCCACATGGGTGTTCATAATGGTTTTTCTGAATGTATTTTTATTGAACCAGTTTAGCTGTCTCCAAGGAAAAGCTGAGCTACTGGTAGAAGAGGAAGATGATGGTACAGACGCTGTACCTTGAAATCTGGACCACGTGGAAGGGTTTGTTGGGAGCAACATGCGCGTGTGGAGTGCACTCCTAGTGCTGAAGGGCAGTTAGGCTCACCTGGGGTGATTTGCTTCCTGCTTGTGTTTCACAGTGAATGGGAAATAGGAGTCAGGCTATGAAGCAGGGCAGGATGTTACATGGGGAGATGGGTAGAAGGAAGAGAATGCTCTTGCTTGTGAAGGAAACTGTAACAGAACTAAGGGGAAGGCATTCCAAGTAAAGATGGGGATTGGTGATGAGAAGTCAGTGAGGTGTGATCATACAAAAAATCCCCCAGTCTCCTGAGGTTTTGTTTCCAAGTGCCCATGGCAGGACAAGATAGCAGTCTCTAATTTCTGCTGCTGACCCACGTGCTGTTGCTATCTTCCCACTCCACACGTTGTTGAGGAATCACACGGACATTGAGCTCTCCTGATCCCTCCACACTTAGGGATGGCAGGGGGACTCTAGAGGGGAGCTCCCAGGCAAGCAGGAGGTGGGGGGTACAGGCAACCAGTAGAGAACTGCATCCTTACCTGCAGGAGTGCATTTAGTGCTGGTTTTAGCATGCACATTTCTCAGGTCCTTTGGTAGCCCAGTTCCTGTGATGAAGTCAGCACTGAAGGTCAAGTGTGAGCACACAGTCACTGTGGGATCGAAGCCCTCAAATTATTTAAAACAGAATGAAGGGATGTGGAGGTTCAGAGCTGAGCCTACTGAGGTTGGTCACTGGCTCCATCAGTTTTTTCCTCCTACTTTTTGATTAGGTATTTTCTGTGGTACCCAAATACAGATAAATGTATCGGAAGGAACTAGGAGTTCCATTTGGAAAATGGCCATCACTGGCAAGAAGCCCCAGGAAATGTTTAGGGTTTGCGTTTTACAGGGAGCTGGAATGGGATAATCCTGACAGCATTATCTGTTGTTGTTTGATTGTTTTTATTTACAAACCACTTCAAAAAAAGTAGCATCAGGAGTGGTCCTTGTTTTGGCCATATGTTGTCTGGAAGCACATATATTTCTTCGCAAGCATAACAGGCAGGAAGTAAAAGTTCACTGTGGAAACACTGACAGGCCTTAGGCAGCAGAGCTGCAGAAAGACTGCATTTTTGTTTCAGGCCTGGTAGAAAACATAAATCGCTTGCTTTCCTAAAATAGCAAACTGGCACTGGTTGCTTTATGTGAGAAATGCCAGGGGTGGTTTCTGACCAGCTCCCAGTGCGGCAATAAGGATGACTAAGCTCGTATAAACTTTAACTCAAATTTGTCATCGCAGTGAAGCTAGTGGGAGCTCCACCCTACTTATGCAGAGATCTTATGTGCTGTTTACAAAGATTGTTTTAATATTTTCAGAAACTTTCTCAGTCAAAACCTCTTTTTTTCATTGCAGAGCAAGGAACAGAATGGTTTCATAGCTTTTTCCTCTCTGTAATCTTCACGATTGTAGGCTGGAGAAGACTTGGATTATGTTCTTTGCACACCTTTGAGACATAAACTTCCTGCAAAATAGAAGGACTCATCATCAAGGGGCTCCTAAATACTCTTCTAAACTCTTCTAATAATAGTCTTCTCTCTGCCTCGTGCATTCTTAAGGCACATGCTGGTTGAAAAAGGGGATGCAGGAGATGGGAGAGAGACAGAGTTGAGAGAGAAGAGGCAACCTGTGGGCTGCAGCCTCCCTCAAGCTCAGTGACACGAGTGGGAAGCAATGATGTGTGGGGCAGAGGAGGAGAAGCAGCGAATTTCAACATTAATTTCTATTTCTGACACATTTTCTATAAACTGTGGGATGGGCTCCTGATTTCCAGCAGTTCAGAAACAGGGAGAATAATTTAGTTTAGTTTTGTTTTCATCCACACTCCTTTTGGAGGGACTCCCCAGAAGTTGACCTAAATGCCTGCTCTCTCACCAGAGCAGCCAACAGACAGAGACTAGAAAAATGAGCCTTGAGAGGTTTGTCTCACCACAGGGGAAGGAAACCTTGTTGTTAACTAGCAGAAAGGACCTTTTACATCAGTGTTGTTAGCTGTTTCTGATTGTTAGGCAGGAACAGCCCAAGTGATTGGCTTGGGAATTGTGGAGAGGGTTGGAATTACCTTTATTATATCTGAGAAATACAGCTTCTGTTTCTGATCTCTCCCTCTTCACAACAGCCTTGAAGGCTGGGTTGAAAGTTGCAACAAGAGGGAGTATCATAAGATCAGAGTCTATAAAGCCTTCTGGGTGGTAAAAGAATATGTGAGTCACTGAAGGAGATAAGATACTGGAAAATAAGTACTAAGGATCTGATAATTTGCTTCAAGTGGAGAAGTACTAGTCTGCTTCCTCACTGGTCCACGATTCTGTGTCCTTAAACTCTATCTGTTTATTAGACTAATATTACTTCTTTAAAAGCTTGAATGATAAGGCTCATCAATGCAGCTGGTAATCAAGCCTCAGAAGCCTCTTGCCTGCCAGGACTCTGCCAGTAAGGGTTGTCTGACTCTTTTTCATATGCATCTGTGCAGAGATTCATCCAAATTCCAGCCCATCAACCTAACATCTCTTTTAGGAACAGGTTTATTTATACTGTCATGACGTATAACAGGATTACTTATATCATCAAAGATGACTCTTCCTTACCTTCTGGTAAAGGGCAGTCAGCTGCTGAGGGTGAGCAAGTGAGCATGGAGATGAAGGAAGTGCTCAGGGACCTGGTACCTTTTCTTGTTAGCTCTTAAACAATTTGGAGATATGAGGGCTATCCTAGATTTTAATAAACCCATTCAAATTCACATTTAATCTTCAGTAATTGCATTTGGAGAAGAAGTCTCTCGGGGAATTGGATTAATTTATCATTTTTTTTGCCAGGCATACGTAATATTCTTTTTATTCATAACTGTATTGCTTATCTTCCTTGCCTGGCAGCTTGCTCAGATTGGCAGCATCTCCATTTTTTCTGTAGACATTTTGTACTCAAAAGTATACATATTCTGGGAGCAAGTATTATTTCAGTCTTGGAACATGTAGGCTGACTAACTTGTTTCTTGACTCACAGGGGACTTTAAAATTTACCTTTTCTTTGGGGAGAGACACTGAGAAGCTGCAACCAACCAAACAACGTTGTGAAGTTACAGCTAATACCAAGTCCCTCAGGGTGCTTTTCTTTGTGGGAGGGGTTAGAGGAAAAATGTAAATATTTTTAACCAGATTGCCATGAGGCAATTGTCCTTCTCAGTGGTCTTTCAAAACATTGCCTGGCTGACATTCAGGTAGTGCTGAGTAGCCTGGTCAAGATTCTAATGTCTGTCTCAAACAGGACAGGGTGAAACCTGCACACAGAATGCTCACATTAAGCAATCTTTTTGTCATGAAGCTCCAGTTTGAAGTGCCTCACATCATGAGCTCATGTGAAATAGTATAATCTGGTGCAGCACCTATTACCTTCTCGAGGCCCAAAACCAGTAGTTTCTGATAACTAGATGCATCTGCTCTGCCTTTGCTATGAGAAAGAGCTAGTTTTCCTGATGATTGGCTGAGTACCTGTTTATGCCAAATTCCAGTATACAAAGATCCACCAGGTCCAGCAGCATGAGTTTCCCATTTAAAAGCAAAAGGAGAAATTGGTCTGTTTACCATTGATAGTCTTCTGTTTCCTGACTGGTGTTTTCTCCATCATCTAGGTGGCCAGAGACATCCTCCTTATGGGACGTCCTGGGTTCCTGTGGCACTGGGCATTCTCACAGCTCTGGTCACAGCTGTTGCCCTGGCTCTCATTCTCCTTCGAAAAAGAAGAAAGGAAACTCGGTTTGGGTAAGGGAGTTTCTTCTTGTGCTGGATAGAGAGCTCTCTGCTCTCTCTTCTATTGTGGTTTCTGACTCAATTATTTTTCAAAAAAGCATTGTGGATGGAGTACTTTTGGCAGCTTTTTTGGAAAACTGTATTGGTTGGGTTTTTGTTGGGATTTTTTGGGGGGTTTGTTGTTACTGGGTTTTTTCCACAGTTTTGGGGTGCCTGCCTTTTCTTCAAAATGAGAACACCAAAAATACAGTAGAAAAAATGTTATGTTAATAGCTAGGCCTTATTAGACTATAGAAATATGAACTTGATTAAGGTAATTCTTAGCACTGCTGCTTAGGAGATTCAAAGAGAAAAGACCCACAGATGAAACATCTGTATTCTTACAGGCTGAGCCCTTTATCCCATGCTGGTTTTCAGTCTATCAGCTGATTGTAACTTCCTGACTGCCCAGAACCCTCTGGATCTGCAGTAAAGTTTCCTTTCCATCACCTCTGACACTTGGCTGCAGTTTGCTCCCTGCTGTAAACAAGGTTCCCGTTCTTTCCAGTCTCCCAGACCTCCCTGTCACAGCAGCATCTCTGTTTAAGTGACTCTTGCAACCTGTCCCAACCCGCAGCTTCTCCCAAGCACTCGGGAGGAGTGATTCCCCTGTTTTGGAAGGCTGTAGGTGCATCTGCAAAGCAGCATAAACCTGTTGTTCCCCCTCTCCAGATACACCCTCTAACAAGACAGTCTGCAGTACTTACACAGCAAGGGGTGAGAAATCATCCCTACTGTCCAACACACTCTTTTAGAAGTGAATGGCCCATGTAATCATGGCTCTGTGTGTCTTTTCTGCCTCCTAGCCATGCCTTTGGCAGTGTGGTTGGCAGAGGGGATCCAGCAGTCCATTTCAGAGCTGCCAGGTCTTTCAACAGGGAGGGCCCAGAGCTCATTGAAGCAACATGTAAGTAAAGTGACTTGAGTGATTCTGCCTGGGAAGAATGTTCTGCATGTTTTCTCTCTCTGTTTTCACTGAAACTGATGTTTTTTGATCAAAAACATAGGATTAATTTACAATGAGGCTTAGACACTGTGAATTGCAGAGGTGAAGGGCCAGAATTGCTGCTGCCATGCCAATTACATAGCCCTTGCTAATTACAGCTACGGTCATTGTGTATATTAATGCAAGACACAAATTCACCGCTCCCCTGCCCCAGTTTCACTCTACAGGGACTCCTTTGACTGGACTATAATCCAGTGGTGAGATAAATATGGCTTAACAATATTAGCAGTACTCTTTAAACTCAGTGTGCTGAGCTGTGCTACAAGCATGAACCAATTAATCAGTCTTAGAAAGCCAGGAATTAGTAACTTATCAAACGGGAGATTGAGTCCCAGGAATGGCCAGATGATCCATTAAGGTGATCCGTTTCTGTCTCCTGGTTCAGGAAGGGCATGGCTCCCTGTGACAGCGCTGCATAGCTGGGTTAGGATGATGCTCCAGTCATTAAAATGGTGCAGCTCCATCAGCTTAAATTAAGCTGTGTGAACCAGTGTCTGTCAGTAGCTCTTTGGATTGGATTTTTGTCTTCTCAGTGTTATTTACATTATTTCTGTATTCCTGTTGTTCTTGGAGTGTTTAAGGGTGGTATTATCACACCCTCTCCCTTTAAGTACTCTAAGTACATTTTCTGATGGTTGAAAGTTGCTGGCCTCTTGTCTGTGTTGAGGCTAGAGGACATGGAAGAGAATTCTGTCTTTTTCAGCGTTTCCTCCTTACAGTGTGGGAATCAGATTGGAGATGGAGATTGGAACAGGTGACTCTTGATGTTGTGACGGAATATTTAAATATCCCTTATTTGATGCTTCATTTGTTTTGTTGTTGGTTTTTTTTTTCCAGTGGAGAGTATAGGGATCAGTGATGAATTGAAGACAAAACTCAAAGATGTCTTAATCCAGGAGCAGCAGTTCACCTTGGGAAGAATGCTGGGCAAGGGTAAGAACCAAAACTAAACAAGGCTTACACTGAAAATCCCACTTGTGATACTTTTACTGTTGAGTAGGGAGAAGCAATTACAAGCAGCCTGTTTTCTCTCCAGCTTGTAGATGGAAATTTAAATGGTAATATCCCTTCCACTGGGATAAAATGTTTCAGAGGTTTAGCATAACTGAGAGGATATTGGCTAAACCATTCCTGTAATATGGCTCTACACAATCATGAACTGCAGTCTACGCTCAGCTTTCCAAAGCACTGTTAATTCACTGGTGTGTGAATTTCTTTCAGACATTTAAACAAAAGAATATTCAATTAAACTTCACCTTTTCCTTTTCCTTTATAAGACTAGTTTTATTGCAGGTTTTTTTTGACCCTTTCCTATAAGGAGCATTCTTCCATTCCATCCCTCCTAGAACAAATGTGTTTCTTTCAGAGCAGGAAGATGACCTTCCTGCAGAAGTGGTCTCAGAGGGATAACAATGCTAAGTAATTAAACAGCTGTGTCATCTGTTTGTGAGTGTTAGCTCTTGGCCAGTTTCTGGGATCCTGCTTCAACCCTTTTGGGCTGCCCCCATGGCAGGTAACAAACTGAAATTGGCTGCAGAGGGGCCCCAGGGCATGGCCTTGGTGTGGGGATGCCAGCTGGCAGGATCTGGTCTGAGTTGTCAGCCTCACTCCCACAACCCCAGGTTACAGGTTATAAGATGACATAACTGCGTTACCTTGGGCTCTGCTGACTCTACAGCTGAGCAACAGCTCCATAGGATGGAAGCAGCACAAAATACCTTTGTTCCTTCCCATTTTCCTGGTTTGTGGTCAGATCCACTGCTCATGGTTTATGTGAAGTAAGCACGTGCCATAGAGTAGTGAAGGACATTGGTGAAAAGCTAGCGGAAAGATAATGCTTCTGGGGTAGGTGTCCTGAGTGCCATATTTTGCTTTCTTCTTTTCAGTGTCAGAGTTCCTCATACTAGTGCATTTTGGGTGGGATAAGTGGTTACAAAATTAGGGAGAGCAGATCTAATGCAAAGAGGCTGTTAGGCTGTGGTATAAAGCTTCTTCAGGCTAAAATATTTTGAAGAAGTTTTGGCCTGTTGCATTTTCTCTTATCTCCCTTAGAGAACACACCAGGGCAAACACTGCCTTCTGTGAATCATCATATCACTCACACACAAGTAGGTACTCCTATGTTTTCTCTGGTCAGCTGTGATTCATAGAAGTCATTCTCTGAGTTCTGAGAGATAAGGCTGACTGTATCTCAAATGGTTGAGTCCTGGCACCATTGCTCTGCTCTGATGGCTGTCAATACTGAGAGCTTCCTCAGCCAACCCATCCACTTGCTGCTCCACCTAATGGCCTCCTCTCTGAACAGAAGCTCACTCAGACTCGTCCCTCATGATATGGCTTCCCCAGAAATGTCTGCCTGTGATCCCAGCCTAAACTCTGTCTCTGCATCATCTATCTGGTCAGGGATTGTTTTTTTCTCTTCTTGTTTTCCTTTGCCTTCTGGACTGCCAGCACTGTGATCCCTGTCTGCTGGTAGTGATATCTCTTCTAGACACACATATGCTGAAAGCTGCTGTCTGGAACTGCAGAATGAAAAATGAAGCATTTCTTATGGTTACTCAGCTTCTTTGCTAGTGACCCCTGAAGTGAACCTGCTGTGAATCATACTTTCTTCACAAGAAGCTGTTCCCTCATTGCCTACTCTGATAATTTTACAGGAGAGTTTGGGTCAGTTCGAGAGGCACTACTGAAGCTAGATGATGGCTCTTTCCAGAAAGTGGCAGTGAAGATGCTGAAAGGTATGTGGAAGCAGGGCTGCCTGAATTACTTAAGAAAAGAGAGCTTGGAAAGATTAAATGTTGTCTGTCCTATTCTCAGCAAATATCCCTGATGCTCTTTATTCCTCTCTGAGCTTCCCACTCAGCCATTCTACCCATGTTGTCTCCCATCCCTTTCATGTCAGTCTTTTCGTAGTGGACGGTCTTCAGGAAAGGACCTATACCACCTTAGTTGCTTCTACAGCACACAGCACGTGGTGAATGCAACCAAAACCACTACATCATGCAGCACAGACAGCTCAGACAGGTCTGCTCTGCCCTAATAATTCAGCAGTGAAAGGACAGTATTCCTGCAAGCACGTAGCCTGGAATAAACAGGGTGTTTGGGCTGAATGCAGTGACAAGCTAACTCATCTCAGTCAGCACATTTGACTGAGCAGTCCAGCTCCCATCTGATTTGTCATTTGGTGAGTGTATCTAACAAGGGCAACTAACACTTTCATCAGGCAGAAGTCTGTGACAAGAAAAGCAATTAAAAGATAGGTATAAATCAAAGGAAACATGAATATATATGTGTTTATATATGTTAACCTACCTTATTTGATCCCTTTTGCCTGTAAGGCAAAAATTAACTGTGACTGAGTGAAAGCAGTCACACTCACTTATCTCTGGAGCTCAGTTTGCTTCATAGAATAACAGCTTGTACTAAATACACTAATACCATTCTAGTGTAAGTTGTATCATTTTATCCAGTTTCAACAATAATTCTAATCAGTTTGCAAGCTTTTGTGTAGTTAGAATGTCTCCCTTCAGGCATCTAACTTAGGAACAATCTGTCAGCCTCCAGAGGCACCTTCCTTTCTTCATTGACTGTAAAAAGGGAATCTCTGTTTTGTCTTCTGAATCATATTGAAATTACTTGCCTAAAGCAGATAATGTGAATACTCCCCTACAGGTCTGAGTCTGATCTTGCAGCAGGACTGGAGGACTCTTGCTAAATTCAGCAGCAGTGGTGGAATTAGTCGACTGGGATACTTCTTGATTATATTGATATATTTCCATAAATCTGGACTCATAGCAATGAGAAATAATTTAGTCCAAAATTTTTCTGATGTATGTCACTGCTGAATTTGGCCCAAGCTGTCTGGTAGTGTGGTTATTTAAGAAATCTTAGCTCTAGCACCTTACAAGACTCAATCGTGCTAAGAGACATAAAAGCATTGATCCTTCATGCCATCCTTGTCAGAGATGAATTGGGCCCTGCTGTGCCAGTCAGGGGCTCCAAGACCATCTCCTCAGTTTCAACATTTTCTTTCATTTGTGTGGTGTCTCCTCTCCCTGACATTTGTTGTTTAGGTTCTTTTACCTAATTAATTCTTACATCTTTAACCCCCACACAGTTTGCACAGCTTCCAAGGAAAGTTCTTACTGAGAAAAGAGCTGCTAACCAGTGGGTCTTTACTCTGCCAAGAACCAATTTACCAGATGTCCCTGATAATGTGCTTACTGCTGCCCATCCCAGGAGAGAGAGTCAGGCTCTGCTTTGTTGTAAAATGGCTTATCTAGCTATAGGTCTGAGAAGATGTGTTGCGCCACAAAGAACAAGCTTTTGATAATCATTATTTGTAAAGTCCCTTGGAGCCACCTACAAAGAAAGCAAACTTACAGTCACTTTTTCCAGCGGACATCTTCACCTCGACTGACATTGAGGAGTTCCTGCGAGAGGCTGCCTGTATGAAGGAGTTTGACCACCCTCACGTCACCAAACTGATCGGTAAGACAGCGCTGCTGCTCGTGCCACAGGGCTCCTCCTGTTCCTGCATTATCCCACACAGCCTCACTCCCCCCAGCAGTGCTGGTGCAGCCTCCTCTGTGCTGCCTGGAGTCCTGCACAGGTCAGCACTGCTCCTTCCCAGGCCCAGAGGGAGTTGGAGTGTGTGCAATGCTCCCCACACCTGCCCTCACACACCAGTAACAACCATCTCCTATTTAAGCCATTTCTTTGGTTCTTGCAAATGAATCAGGGAGACTTTGGCTGGCTGAGGCATGTTTAAACTGCTGTGAAATGTGAGCGGGTGGGCTGGTAGTCTATAAATAGGAGGGAAGATTGTGCCTTTCCAAAATACTGAGTAAGAAGAAGACATTTGTGGGTGGACACTTTGGAGTGCGGGTATTTTCCAGAAGTGGAGATTGCTCTGCAGAGCGTGGGGTTGGGGCTGTCTGGTCTGGAGTGATCCTAGAAACATCTGTAGTTGGTCCTGCAAGACGAGCTGAGAGGCACTAGGCTCTTAGTACAGCCTCTGAAGTAAACAGGGTTAGAGGCATTTTACCACCTCCTGGCATAAAGTCATAGAAGCTTGGGGCATGGAATCTACCCACCAAAATGGCACATTTTCCTCCAGATCTGTAAGAGGAAGGTGCAGCAGCCTGTGAGATGGCCCTGGGAGTGATCTGTTCGCTAACGCCCTTTCGCTGTGTGTGTCCTCATCAGGAGTCAGTCTACGAAGCCGTCCCAAGGGCCGTCTCCCAATTCCCATGGTGATCCTGCCCTTCATGAAGCACGGAGACCTCCATGCTTTTCTGCTGATGTCACGAATTGGGGAAAACCCATTTGTAAGTCTGTCTTACTGTAGAATTCCTTCTGGGAGGGTAGGGATTTTCGGAGAATGTATTTGGAGAAGCTCAGGATTGGTCTCCCAAAGGCACTGGCAGATGATTGGATTTTAATACCAGAGAAAGTCGTGAGATGTGATCTTAAAGCATTTCCTTCCATGCATGTTGAGGCCCAGCTCCTCCGTTCTATCCCATCCCCTCCCTATGTCCCCCATCCCTGCTCTGTAAAGTGGCAGCAAACCTTGCAGTTTTGTCATACGTGCTTGAAAGCCTCCAGTAGCAGAAGCTAAACTGTTCTTTCTTACAGAACTTGCCTGTTCAGACACTCCTCAAGTTCATGATTGACATTGCCAGTGGGATGGAGTACTTAAGCTCAAAAAATTTCATACACAGGGACCTTGCAGCTCGGAACTGCATGTAAGTGACTCATGAGTTTCAGAGAAGAGAAAGACCACAGTGGGTGAGGGAGGGATGAAAAACCTTTTGCATGACAGAAGCGTGAGGGGTCCTGTCTAAGAATGCTGATCTTTGCATTTAAGTGACAATAGACATAGGGGAGTCAGGGTCATTGTGGTGGGGTGTGTGGTGGGGCTGCTGGGAGCAGGGAGCAACTCCTAAAGTCCCACTGAGCTTTCAAACAGACCCTTTTTATAAGGAACTTTGCCATCATTGGTCTGCACATAAAGTTTCATAGAGCTGATTACAATACATGTTTGTAATTAGCCACTCTAGTGGCTGTGTGTCAGCATAGGCTTTTTGTTCCACATTATAAAATAACAGGAGGGAATGGGTTTGGCTGTGTTAGTAGAAAAGAACTTTCATGGTATCCTGAAGTCTGTATTTCTGGTATCTATTTTGAGGACTTGATTATCACAATATAAGAATTGTAGTTTCCTTGAAAGCTTGTGGAGAATGCCTTTAAAAATAATGGCATGGTGAGCACACCGTATGACCCCACTTCACTGTTCTTGACACCAAACTACCTTGACTGCTTTGAAAGGAAGAAAAGTCCTTTTTTTATCCTTTCCACTTGGCTTCTTCCCTGAGAATGGAGTAAGGAACAACTCATTGTGAGAACAGAACTCTGCCTCTGAACAAAACCACAACAACCAATAAAATCCATGGTGAGGCACAGATTTCCAAAGGCATTTTAATGTCCAGATGTACAGACAAAGAGCCTGATAAAGTCATGATGAAAAATGATGGGTTAGCCTGCTTTGACATTTATGAGGAACCCATACTGATTTTCTATTTTTGTAGACATCCTCCAGAGGAAGCCGAATGCCTGTTTCAGCATATCTTCTGGGGAAAGCAGGGGGTCCTTTATGAGGCCCGGGAGCATGAAGTCATTGTGGGCTTTACTTGGACTATCTGCCAACGTGTATAGGTTTAAGAGGGTGACAGAGCAATTTAGGACAGTAACTAGGCCTGGAGAGAAGATGTTGCAGATCTAGTTCAAGCAGTTTTAACAGGCAGTCTAGGCAATCACCTTATGATGTTTTCTTATTGCCGATATGGGATGCAGGCCTTGGTGATAGCAGTGAGTATTGCAGATGTGCTCTGATAATCTTGGAAACGACAGAAAGTAGCTGAATTTCTTTTGTGTGTGTAAGAGAGTAGACCATCTGAACATAGCCACTTCCTTACTCATAATTATTTCCCTGTTAGTCTGAAGGAACTAGTTTGAGACCACTAAGCTACTTCACATTGGTCACCAAGTAGATGAAATCATTCTCTTTTTGTGTAATACTTGGTGAACTATATACCTCAGTTCTCTGAACTTTTTTTTTTTTTGCCTAAGGTAGCAAATAAATGCTTTCCTTTCCTCAATTGTGAAAACTTTCCCATAGGTTGGATGAGAACATGAACGTGAGTGTTGCAGACTTCGGACTTTCTAAGAAAATCTACAGTGGAGACTATTACCGCCAGGGTTGTGCCTCCAAGCTGCCAGTGAAGTGGCTTGCTCTGGAAAGTCTGGCAGACAATCTGTACACAACGCACAGCGATGTGGTGAGGTTTGCTCTAGTGCCTTTGGGGACCACTTGTACTCCTGCTAAAGTGGAGGAGTCCCTCTGAGGGTAGGAAAAGGCCCTGGTGATAGGAAAGGGAGTTGACCTTGTGTTTGAGGGATGGTGCTACCTCTGCCTTGGGTGCTGTCAGAACTCAAGGCTAAAAATATAGGAGAGCGGTTAATGGCAGAAGACATCAACCCTTTTCTTCTTGTTGTCCTTTTGTCCTTTATTTTTCAGTGTTTATCCCCATCCTCCTCTTCACTTTTCCCCTCCTTCTCTTCCTTTTCTTCTCTCTATGCAGTTTCTTCTCTCTTACTCTTTGTCCTTTCTCTTCTGCCTGACAGTTTGAAGGTGACATTTGAAATGCATGTAACCCACACACTTATGTACAAGTGCAGCAAAGGTACTCTGTGCTGCAGAAGGCATTGGCAGAACTCCATAGATCTGAATACATCAGTGCTTAGACACTCCCTGTAACTTTGCCCCTGGGGAGCGAGGCTAAACCCATTCATCTGAAATTGTTACTTATTTTTCTTTTGGGATTTTTTTTTCTGATACCATCTTCCCTCTTCCTTGCTGCCTTTTGATCTATTTTCAAACTAGTTTTGTCCTTCAGTCCTGTGGACTTGCCTTTCCAGTTATCCCTGTCACAATGTCCTTGAACAGATAACCAGGAGCGCCTTCTAATGTGGCTACTGTGTTGCCCAGCCATTGCTGCATTCACTGTAGACGGTGTTTAGTGATTGGGGGTCACTAATTCAGCCAGTTTACACTAGACACTGGACAGGGGTTTGCTTATGAAAATAATAATTTTTTACCCTCACAAACCTTGCAGTTTAGATGAAATGTACAACTGTGCAGAGTAGAGCAGGAATGAATGTGAGCCATAAGTGGCTTGTTCTTTGCCCTGCTTATTGGCTAAACTCTGCTTTCAGTTGTACCTGTATATTACTAGGAACTCAGAATCTGGTTAAATGAATTAAGAAACTGACTTGTGAGCCCTAAACCAAAATCTTCTTGTAGCTGGGAACCAACAAACTGATACCACATACCTTAGAGAACCATAAGTAGGAGAGGTTTGCAGGTAGAAGACAGGAGTAGCTCCCAAATCTTCCCCCGCTCCACTGCAGGATGGGGCCGGGCAGGGCCTTCAGCTGTCTCCTAAGATGATGTGTCAGCATCAGTAGCATCTGGTGGGTCATTTCTGTTTTCCAGCTAGAGTTTGGATAGTCCTTGCATCACTGCTGCTCAGATGACATTACCCAGCACGGTCTGAGCATACTGAAACCAACCCCAGCGAACAGGGAACGGTCTGTTCACTTGTTTTGTGTGCTGTTCTCTTTCAGTGGGCATTTGGGGTGACCATGTGGGAGATTGTGACCCGAGGGCAAACCCCTTATGCTGGCATTGAGAATGCAGAAATCTACAACTACCTCATCAGTGGAAACAGGCTGAAACAGCCCCCGGAGTGCCTGGAAGATGTGTGAGTACTCCTCACCCTGCTGACATACGATTTCTTGAGAAGTTTGGCTCACTGGAAGGAAACAGGGGCAGCTGGCTGCGATGCTGATCTGAATTTATCCACTTTCCAGTACACAGAGCCATTCACTAGAAAGTCTCTGGGTTAGATACTAGATACTCTTTGCTGGCAGAGCTCCCAGGAACCTGTAGTAACTGCACAAGCAGCTAACTTGGCTCAAGGGTTTAAACAGTGTCAGCATTAGCAGTTCTTGGCTTTGTGGAAACTGTAACTGTGTTTCCAGAATCACTGAACCCTGCCTTCTCAGGCCAGCATCTGAGCAAAGGGATGAGTTCCATGGCACACCCTGAGGGCTGAATAGAGAGGCAATCCAGCAAGACTATAAGGAAAGTGGATTGTGGAGGCAGTGGCCTTCATGTGTCTTTGAAAGCTTGGCCCTGTTTTCAAAATTTGTAATCTACTGCTCTCAGAAATAGCAGGCTGAAAGAGAAGAGAGCAGATAAGACAACTTAAAGTTGTGTAGATCAGTGTCCCACCTTAAATTACATCTGGAAACTAATCCAGGACAGTCTTGAAGATTCTGACTGCAGACATTGTCAGACTTACAGGAAGGACCTAGGTAATTCACAGGGCAGCAGGTAGCCACATGCTGCAGCTTGTGCTCCTGCCTTAATCCTGCTGCCAAGGGATCACTCTTGGCCAGCAGGTCACATGAAGTGTTTGCTCAGGAATCCTTCTTCCATGAGTGTTGGTTGGAGATTCCTGGTCTCCTCACATAGGGCTGAGGTCTCCCAGGGAGTGTCACCATAACTTATCCCAGGGTAAAAACTTGCCTTGTCCGGACAAGGTGAAATCATTTCACTGAGGCCCAAGCAAGTCTGTTTTCTGTGTGTTGTGCCCAAAGCAAGACATAACTATAAGCACTGACTTTAGTGATCTAAGTCCTCTTTCCTCCCTCTTCCCCCCTGCTCTGATGGTGGATTATTTCATGTGGTTGCTTTTTCATTTTTCTTTTTTTCCACATAGGGAATAATCTGTACTCCTGTTACTGAAGCTGTACACTTTACCTTCTCAGCAGTTTGTTTTAACTTTTACTGAGTATAAATGAAAACATTGTTTTATCACTGCTTAAATTCATTACATGTCTGCATCTTGACTGCTCTGAGTAGCTTTGGTTCCAAGTTGTGGAGCTTATGGCTGTAGGATGTTAGAGATGCAGAAAGTAGAGAAGAGACTCAAAAACCTACTAGGTAGGCATTGGAGAAAAATCCATCAAAAACTACTGAAAAGGTACAACCACTGTTTTGTGAGGTCCTGTAGCTGTAGGTTATTGAGACCTGAGAGAATACCAGAAAGATCTCACTACATACTCACCCTCAGCTTACATGCTTTCCCCAAGCTACTGGGCTCTGTCAGTCATAGGGTGCTGGGGCAAATGTACTTTTGGGCTGATTCAGTACAGTCAGTAGTTTTCTACTTTTCCTTCAAATGAATGACAGCAAGGGTGAAAAAAAGTATTTAATTTGGTGCCACAGAATTGGAAGTTTCTCTTTTATCTGCAGCATTTAGAATTATTTCTACTGTTTGTAAGGGATGTAAACCAGGATTAAGGCAACTGAATCATAGAAGCTTTCTGTAAAAGTAGTGTGAGATCAACAGTCTTGTGAATCTGATCACAAGCAAGGAATATAAGAAGTAAAATAAAACCCATCATGAAATGCTTTATTTCCCAGTAAAGGCCATATCAGATTTTTTTCCATTTACAAGTTTAACTGAGGTTCATTTGTATGCAGTGTTTTTCAGTGCCAGCACTGTGCTTTGTTCCTGTTCCCTGAAAAACTGGCAACAATAACACCATAGGAATGCAGCTGCCAGTCTTGTGGGTGATGCACAAAGAGGAGCAGGACAATGGCTCTGGCCGTGCTCCAGCGCAGTGCTCCGGCCGGAGGCCTGGCCGGCAGGAGGGCAGCCAGCACAGACACTGAGCTGTGAACGTGGCCGCAGGGCACAAGAGCTCCCCTTCCTTTGGCCAAGCACGGGCCAGCAGAGCCAGTGATTGTCTCCTCATGCTGGCCCTGGGGCAGCCAGAGCTGAGGTAGCTGGCGTTTGACCATAGGAGAAAGGCTGCAGGATGGGACCTGGGCCTGGTAATGGCCCTGAACATGTCTTCTGCGCAGGGGTGGTACCTCTGTAGTTGAAAGGCCATTTCAGCATCCCTCTTCCAGCGTTGTCCATTCTTTAATAGCCCTCTAAACAAACCCAGTGTGCCTTTTTCCAGTCCTGTTGACATCCTGTCAGGCAGCAACAGCAGCACACTTCTGTTACTCTGGGAGTGCTGAGTTAACATGGCACAAAAGAAAGAATACTCTGGAAATAACATGCACCTCCCACAGCTTGATCTTTGTTTTCTTCCTGTGATTTATCTGCTCTTGATATATATATGACAAACTAGAATTTGGAGGGATGGCTTCAGCTGTGGCAGAGATTGTGAGTGTGCTATTTTGTGAATAAATTCAAAAGCTATTACTAGGTGATGTCACACTCGCGGTCCTATTCTAGCTCCCTAGAGACAGCAGAACAAGGGCCTTACCACGAAATTCAGTATACTTTGACAGGGCTTTTGGGGTTTTTGATACTGTCTAAATAACTATTTTGACCAAAGGGAGAATGCCCTTGAAAATGGAAAGAAACAAGAAATTAGATCCATAATGGCCATCCATGCTGTGCCACTTGTGCAAGGCCAAAGCTGATAGGTTTTGGGGGAAGCATCAGTGTTTTTTTAAGCTTCACTGCCCAGAGCTCCTGTTCAGAGGTGCAGGGCATGGCTGCTCCGCTTCTCAGTGCTCTCGTCTCCCTCTATGTTGCAGCTATGATCTCATGTGTAGATGTTGGCATCCTGAGCCCAAGCTACGCCCCAGCTTTGGAGTGCTCCGGTCCCAGCTGGAAATGATTCGTGGGAGGATGTCCACACTCTCTTCCAGTCAAGATCCTCTCTATGTCAACATTGGGAAGGACAAAGAGGCATCTGCAAGTGACCCTGCCCTGCACACCTCCTTTGGAAATACGGATGCTGAAGAGACTATTGCTGGGGCAGCTGCTGCTGTCACAAGTGACTATCGCTACATTATGAGCCCCTTGTGCCTTGGAGATGATGCTGACAGTGAAAGGCATCCAGATGGACAAGAAGGGGAGGACAAAAGCCTTCTGTATGAGCTAGAGACAGAAGGAGAGAAAAGTTGCTAGCCTGTACATAACAGTGACACTCTGTTTCCCTGGGACTGGATGTGTGCAGCATGGTGCTGTGTCTCCTGGAGCTCTGATGCCAGATCTGGAATGGCTTTGAACAGCACTGGCCAGGGCTCTTGGGCAGCTTTTGTAGCTTTCACCACCTGTGTGGGCTGCAGTGGCAAATAGCTTGGAAGAACTGCAACCCAAACAACCCCTTGGATTTGGGGGAGGGAGGCAGTAGGATTACAGGGTGACCACATCCTGGTGAAAGGAGTTCAGAGCTAAGGCAGCAGTCAGAGTCTGTGCTCTGCTCCTTCTCACTGAATGCTGGAGCAGAGCTCAATATACCTTCTGTTCAGTCAGTGCTTGCTCTTGTGTAGATGTTGTCTTCAGTCCTGGCTGCGTGACTTTGGGACTGGTACCTCTGAAAACAGTAGTGGGTATTTATACTGTCATTCAGGACAAGAGGGCAAAATTCCCCTCGTGTTCACTCAGCAGTACTGCCTAGACTTGTTGCCTACCTCAGTGGTTCTCAAACTGATCAGCGGATCTGCTCCTACCCAGCACTGAATTTGAACATCTGGCTCATTCCATGCAGTGCCAGTTGCCACTTCCTCAGTCCAGGGCTCTTTTAAGAGTCTCAGACATTTTGGTGAGCAAGGAAATCAGAAAAAAAATGAAAATCCAGCATTCCTCTTCTCCCCATGTACCTTTTTTATGTCTTTCTTTTTCTTCTGTTTAATGCCAGTTCAGGCCTGACTAGACTTGCAGCTGACATTAAAATGCAAAGGGAGGGAGAGCAGCTGGCTTGTGTGCAGGCAGAATCCAACTTCAAAGGGATGGAAAGGAAGCAGTGTAGAGAGGACTTAACAGCAGTATGGGGAAACAGTGCTAATTAATGCTAAGTACTGCCCTCCAGGAGAGGAAGAAGACTGAGATACAGAATGACAGACTTGCTCAGTTTCAGCAGGAGTGGGATTCAGCATTTGCTTCAAAACTGGATCCTTTAAATCGTTCTCTTTATTAGTCCTATGACTTCTTCAAATAACCAGGAACTGTAGCTGCTATAGTGACATGCGAAATCAGTTTCAGGAAGATGTGCGTGTTGGGAGAAGGGATCAAGTGGGAGATCTCTTTCTGAAGAGAGACGCTTCATGATGAAAAAGCTTGAGAACCACTGGCCTTCCTATTGAGGAGGTTTTCTGGCATGCTGTAAAAGTCGCATAAAACATGGAGTAGTATCACTGCAGCCTTCCAGATGGGGCAAAATTAATGGGTTTGCTCTTTGGGTTTTGTTTTGTTTTCCAATCAGCATGTCTGACTCACTGTAACTGCAAGTGCTTGTGTGGTTTTTAATAATTTAATATTTTACTATAAATCAGCATTTGTTTTGTGCAGTGGTTCCCAGCAAGGAAGTGCAGTTACATCTTACTCTACTTATCGTAAATATTTGCTAGATCTTAATTTCTTTTATTTTCACTGCGCTGAAAACTTGGCAGTATTACTTAGGATTCCACATTGCACTTCCTCAAACTAATACCACAAATGTCAGCATTTGCTGAGTTGGCAAAGGTGGGACCAAAAAGTCAAATGAGATTGCAGACTTGGTATGAGAACACTCCACCCTTTTATACCCAGTATTTGCTTATTGTAAGGTTGGGGTCTAACTATAAAATTCAGGTCACGTTTCAGCCCTTAGTGAGAACTCTTCCTAGGGAAGGGGAATTTCAGCCTGGGACTTGGGCATGGGTCCTTTCTGTAAAGTTTCCTACTGAACAGAGATGTCCTACAGGTGTCTCCAGAAATGCAGTATGGTTTCTCAGTCACAGATAAAAATTCTGCCATCTTACACCCCAGGCGGTGCAGGGTTTTCTCTTCACTTAGCTGGAATGCTGTAAATGCAGGAGAGAAGATAACACCTAACAAAGGGTGACAAAAACCTGTGCAGTGCACTTTTGCCGTGAGGGCAGAAGGCTATGCTCCCTGCAGCTGCCTAGGAAGTGCAGATGTACATATAGACTCTAACTCTGGGAAGCATGTCTTTAGTTTTTATGCATTTTTTAATAATAAAACCTGTACTGTGTTTGAGTCCCAGCCTCTTATCGGTGGCAGAACATGTGATGATGCTCACTATCTGTGTGGGGTCATAGTCAGCCCCAGCTGAAAATCATCTTTCTACCTTCACTGAGCATGGTTGGGCTACTTCTTGGAGGCAGAGAACATGTTTGGCCTGCCCAAGGGACAGTTACTCTGCATTGCTCCAGCCTTGAGATTGTGAAGACCAAAATCTGATGGGTACGGGCCATAGGTTCCAGAAAGAGACAGACTCTGTGGCCACCGCTTTGTAGGAACCTGCGGAAAAGCCCTTACTGGGATGTGCTGCTTCCTACCCGGGAATGCAAGACCTTTGCATCAGTTCCTCCCTGAAAATTGTCGTGTGCACCCATCCAACTGCTGCCAGTACTCTCAGTGGAAGAGAGGTTTGGGGGCAGTGGGTAAAATTCAGCTCCTGACTCAAATGTTCCAAGCACAACATAAAAGAGCCCCTGGGTTTCCAGCTTGCAGAGAAGAAAAGGTGTACCTCATGCTTTTATTCTTCACAAGCAAGCAGCATGCTGCACGCCCTCTGCCTGCAGCTCACACAGAGAGGAAGAGTGATGGGAAACTGCACAAGCGCTCACCCCCCATCTGCAATGCAGGAAAAACGACTTCTGAAGCATGAAGCAGATGATTTAGTTAATATTTTAGGGTTCCAGTGCCCAGTGATGTCCCTTAGATCTGGTTCAAATGATGATTTAATCCTTTTGCATACAAGCCTGGACAGACCAGGTACAAATGAGGCTGTGTTGTGGGTGGGAGAGGCAACACCAGAAGAACTAGTGAAAAAAGAGTGAGGGAAGGAGATTTTAAAATGGGGACAGATGGGATGAGCTGTCAAGAGGGAGTTGGAAAGCAGAATGTGAAATTTTATATATGACATACCAGAACAGCGAGGGCATTGCCTCAGATGGGACCGAGCAGGTGTTGGAGGTGGGGGCTGGCTGTGTGTTTTGGTAAAGGATGAGGTGCTCTGGTCCACCCCAGGTGCCCTGCAGTGTTCTGCTCTTAAATCACAAAGAGGATGTACAGAGCTGGCCTGGCCCTGCGTCTGTTTGGAGACATCACTGTGATCCTGACCCCAGGGAAGCTCCAGCCTAACAGCTCTGATTGAGGCACCAGCCTAGCACACCGTTTCCTAAATAAACAAAATGTTTCTCCCACAACCACCCATTTTTTCCACCATCCCAGTACAACAGTGCAGTCCCTCCCATCTTCCCAAGCAGCAGCCCTTGCCCAGTCTGCTGGGGCAGTGGGATGGCCGACATGTGCATGTTTATGCTGAAGCAACTTCTGTCCCATACGGGTAAGCCTGACCACACTCCTTCATCCACATCTCCTGGAGGATGAGGCAGGGTCTCCTTCTTTTTAACAGAGACTCAAGCCACTCGGGGCAGTTACCAGCTAAGTTGTGAGGCAGCATGACCCCACAGAACCTAGCAAGAGCACAGCAGAAGCTCACAGCACTGCCTGTGTTGTGTAGGGGTAGTTAGTGCATGAGGAGACATGCCCCTGTCACCTCCAGTGCCAGGGCTGACTGATGAGCCTCAGACTGTGGGCTGTGCTGGGAGGTCAGCCTGCAGATATGGGGATGCTCCAGCCTGATCCAGTACCTCATCAGTGTGGGGAATCTTGTGTTCAGGGCTGACAGCTCAGCAGGTGCTTGCAGTGAGTGCATGGATATACCTTGGAGCTACTGCACAACTACCCTGCGAGCAGCCACCTTCCTTCTTGACCTGTGTTTGGAGGGAAGTGTTGAAGTCTTAACTCTGTAAAAAACACTCCCTTGAAGTGAAATGCAATTAATTTTGAGTAAAAATCTGAGTCTCATTGATCAGTGAAAGGAACAATATTTGCACGTAGATATTTTCCTGATTTACATTCTGTACATTGCTGGTAGTATTTATCCTCCTCTGATGCTCAACAATCACCAACTTATGTAAATCCTCTTATTTTTTACCAGGGATTTCTGTGTGGAACTGATTTGTTATTTCACACCTGCTGTGCTCCCTTAAAACAGCAAGTTTTTCTACAAACACTGTATTCCTGTGGATTTGGATCCAATGGGTGATTGCAAGCCCTGGGTGAAGCTTGCCCCTACGTAAGGTTCTTACATGACCTTTTCCCTTGGTGGAGTCTCTGGTGCCCAATACTCATTGAATTTCCATCTGCAGTGAAGGTACTGATGTGGAAGTAATAAGGTCTGCCACATGCAGACTTTTCTCAGAAAACTTGTAGGAACTTAATTATCCTTCAGACCTCAATCTTGCCATCACATTTGGCTGAAATAAAGCAGTGGATTCAAAAGCTATTAGGGCCAACACATGCAGCTGGTGATCAGAGAGCCTTGTTACCATGGGAAACAGAGCTAGAAATCAATTACTTAGTCCAAGAACAGAAAAGACTGATGGACATGGGTTTTGATTGCATTTTCTGTCATACGAAAGGAACTCAGCGTCAGTATGAATCAGACCTCAGTCACTGCACTGAGGTCTAGCAACAACAAAGATGATTGACTCCTCACTTCCTAATTACTCCATGGATCCTCCAGCTTGAGGCACACCAAGCCAAGTCACTCCCAACTGCAGTTACGTGAAACAGAACATCTTTTGGTTATATTTGACAGTAGGACTGAAATTAGGAAACAGGTATTTCAGCAGCACAGAAGGTATCTAAACAGCTTTTGTTTCCTCCAGATTCTTTTCATTGGCTCAAAATAGAACTGAAAGAAATGTGTGACCCCAGGAAATAGATGGCACTTGTTGATTTAAGCTTTGCTCAGTTCAGTGTAGATTTTATGGAACTGGACTAGTTTCCAGAAGAGTCTTTATAGGAGCTGGCTCTTGCCAGCCTGTGGCGTAAGGAAGCAGAAATTCGTGACAAAGAAAGAGGGCTTGCATGCACAGATGATCCAGCTGGAGTACAGGAGATTGCAGCACATGCTGCAATGATAAACATACAGTGCCAGTAAATGTGACAGAAAGGGGGAGCTGAAAGAAGCAGCGGGTCATTGGAGAGAAGCAGATTGTACACTGCAACATGGCAGTGCAGCAAATTCAGAAGGTCTCTGCTTTCTTAGTTAATATATAAGACAATGATCCTGGCTGCTACCCTGTCATTACCTGAGTGGGAGACTGCTGCTGCCTCTCTACTTCTGTTCTGCCAATGAATGCCTCTGCGACAGCGACTTTAGCTTGTGTGACACGGTGCTAGCCAGAGCAGAGAGCCCTTTGGTCACTTGCTGCTGCCTCTCACTGTTCCTTCTTATTAAATTACGTTTAAAGAAGCTAAAACCCCCCAAGGTTCACACTGCTAGATGATGTAAAGCAGCATGCCTCCCCAACATCAGGCAAGGTTCAGGGCTAATTAATACATTTCCTGGTATTATTTGTCTACAGAATCCCACTTCTTACACAAAGATACACAAAGAGAAAGAGGAGCAGAAATACTGTGCAGGCATGTGGCAGGGCATATGAGGAGGGACTGAGCTTTAACAGCCTTTTGTTGACCATGAACCTTAAACCTGAGCTGCAGGGTGTAAGGGCAAAGGAAGATGCACATTTGGGGCTTATGCAGGGGACCCAAACTGCATTCCAGAAAGAAGCAGACACTTCGCTGTTGCCAGAACCCCTGCTAAGTAAAAAAACAAACCTGTGTCAAATCTGAAGTTCAAGGCTTGGCATCTCATCAGACAGCCGGGACAGTTTAAGACCCTCTCCCCAGTATTTGTTTGCTCCCTCTCTGCTGTAATTGGGACCCCATCAGCCAGGGTGGCGCTGCTGAGGGTAGCGAAGATGTAGCTGATGATGCACAGAAAAGGATGAAGCACAGGCACATGTTTCTACCAGCACTGCTGTGGGGGTGGAAATCTCTGGCAGAGCAAACAGCCGGTGACTTCTCACACTCCCTCCCCCTTGTCTGATTCACTCCAGCTTTTCTGCCAACACTCCCAATTACACCAATGCACTTCCATTGAAGCTGATATGCTGGGCTGTACCTGAGGCAATGATCAGGCTCACTATGTGAAATCTTTCCCATATTTTCCACCTATTGATGAAGTCTCCCTGGGTCACCACTGAAATTGCTCAGGGCTGCTGCCCTACCAGCCAGTGAGTTTTTCTGCAGGCATCATCAGGCAATGAGCCAAATGAGAGGGGCTGAACCCATTCATTTATAGCAGAAATTAGCATGGCTCAGTACTTCTCTGTTTCCTCTCTTAATATACTCCAGGAAATATTGCCAGTATGCTGAGCTCTGTCGAGCTGTAGGGTAGGGAGCTGCAGTGCTGGAACTAAAGACGCAGTTGGCCCACAGGGATGTTTTGGGGGGATTTATGCTCACACACTTGACCAGTGTTGTCTCAGTGGAGCAGACCTCATCCCAGAGGCCTCCTGCACTGCCGGTCTGAACCACCCACTGCTGATAGTGGTATAAATCAGTGAGACAGGCACCGAGATCATCAGAGCTTGATTTCTGGCATGAAAATAACACAACTGAGGGAAGGATGTAGTCTGTAACCTGGAAATACAACCAGTCTGCTTATATACCATGCCCTGACCTCTCCTGGGTGAAGATGATCTGCTGGGATGACGTTGGTTTTCTTCCTTGAGCCTGTTCGGCTGCTGAAGCATTATTTAGCACTGCTGAGCCCTGATGCTGATCCCACAGCAGGGGCACTGCGCAGCAGCTCACGGAAGTCCAGGGGATGATGCCGTCACAAGGCTGGCAAGAATTCAACATCGTGCTTTACAGCTTGCCTGTTTATCAGAAATCTGTGAATGTAGAAAATATGTGCTTTCCTTTGTTCCAGGAAGGCTCTAAAATTTCATGAGAAACAATTAATGGATTTATTTTTTCCATAAACATCTTACAGGGCGTCACTGACACTGAATATGGCAAACAAAGAAAAAGCTGTTCTTAGCTCAACATTAGTGCAAATGGGGATTAAATCTTAAAGAAGACAAGGCTTTCTGTGGTTTTGCCATACAGTAGTAGGATGAGGTATATCTCTGTCTCTCCCACAACTCTCTTTTCCTGGACCTGCTAGCACAGATGGAAGCAAGGCACTGCCTTGTTTTCACCAGGTGTGGTTAAAGGGCACAACACGCCTTTCCCTCAGTGCAGGTGATCCCACCGACAATGGCTTCTGTTACCGCAGTTACTTCTCACTTGAGCTTTTGCTTGTAGGGAGGATGCTGGGAACAGGAGCTGGGGATAATGTGCAAGCTGGGGACATTTTTGACTCTGTAGCATGACATTTGTGTCTCAGAAACATCAGTCTCCTCTCCCACAGAGGGAATTGGAGCTGCTCTTGAGATTCATATGACTTTGCCTGATTTTTAAAATCCCTCACATTGATTGTTTATGATCCTCAGAAATATGCCCATAAAGGCAGTTGAACATAGGCCCTTCAGAAAGCTGAAGACAGTCATTTAATAATCTACAGGTCTGTAGGGGAAACCTTTCCCTGCAGGTTTTTTTTCCCCTGCAGCTCTCCCTGCTGCCAGCTCAGCCATGAAATCCTATTTTGCATCCCACAAATGCAATTTCAGTATCTCCCTATGACCACACTGTCCTTCCAGTCCCTGCCCCAACTCAGATTGAGAACAACCATCCTGGCTGACTTGGGGCAGCCCCAGTACCACCAGCAGCCCCTGATCCCTGCTAGCACTTAGACCCACAAAGATGCTGTGCATGATCAGCTGGATCCTTCCCCTTGCTGATCAATTCAGGATCTTTGCCACCATGCCACTGAACTGTTCTGAGGGTCCTTGGCAGCAGGCACACTTCTTGAGACAGCCTCAGTGCTTTACTCTGCTTAGTGGCTTTGCCGGTGAACAGTGAAGAGTAATTCTGCTTATGTTTATGAATGTTTTTTTCTTGTAATTCAGCTGTCAAGAAGGAGTGGCAGATTGCAGAGTGAGAGAAAATTTGATTCTCTGGCTCCATGCAGTCTTAAGAGTTGGGAGATTTTCTTGGCCAGACTTTACTTCTGCTCAGTTATACCTTATTGACCCCTGCAAAATTACAGGAAGCATCTGAAATGAGAATTTGGACCCAAACTAGTAATTTTTTTCTCATATTGACATTCAGCATGCAAAACCTGATGAAATTTCTGGATGTAGAGTTGGTGAGCTGCCCTATGAAGCAGGCTTGGGAGAGATGCAGAGACACCTTCAAGTGCCAGCTCTCAGACCACACAGAGTTCGTTGCTTGTTTGCTCCTTAGGCTGCTTGTGCAGTTTTGTGATGTGGTTATGTTGTTATCAGCAGCATCTATGAAGAAACTGCTTTGCATATTTGATGATTGCCTTGTCTGTGCCATTTTAGTAGTTTCTCTGAATGCATGACAGTGAAATATATAACATGAAAATACTGCCTTGAAGCACACACCTTAGCATATCCTTGCTTTAGACAAGGATGCTGCACTCATAGTGAATGTCCTGACAGTCCCTCCTGACTGCATGGGGGAGTTTTGGCTGAAGCCACACTGGGAGGTATCTGTGAGAATGCATCTACTGCTCACAGGCTGCCCGAGGGCTGCCAGTTCCCAGGCCTGGTGAAGAGCTGGACTGAGGAAACCACCCTTGCCCAAATGGGTAAAGCACAAGCAGCAGGTTGCTAATGCCAGCTGCTCTGGTCTGTGAACATGCTCTGACTGCACTGCACACTGATGCAGCTGTAGCTTTTTCAAGTAAGTTTCCTTGCCTCAGGCCAGACCGTGAGATCTGGTGCTCTGCTGCCAGGTGTCTGAGCTGGTCTCTGCATTGCATGCCTGCCTCAGGAGCTTTATTTTTGCTTTGCATCAGTCTCAGAGGTAGGACGTGGGCAGCAGACAAGTGCCTAGGGCAGCGAGTTGCTTTGGATGGCAAAACTGCCCATCCTGCTGCTTAGTCCTGCCAGGGCAGTGCTGCTGGGGCCAGGAGATGGGAGGGAAGAGGGTGCCCTCATGCTCAAGTGGGCCAGCCAATGGCTTTGTCTCCTCTCACCTGCTGTTGACCACTGAAACACCCTTGGGGAGGGCAAAAATTTTGCAAATGCGTGGGAACCTCTAGATGGTCCGCAATGGTCTATGAATGGTTTCCAACCCACCCAGAAAACCTGTGCCCCCGCTGCTCGCCCTCTGAGCAGTACCCCAGTGCCTGGTGCCTGCCTCTTCCCTTTCCCCTACTCCACTCTCTCCCTTTTTCTTCCTCCGTGTTACCCACCGGGTAGGCCTCCTGCTTTGGGGAAGGTCCAAGGCCTTGGCCCCACTGTGCCAGTGGCAGTCTGGGCTGCAGGGGCAGAGCTCTGCCCCTTGCAGGAGGGACGAGCTGTGCCTGCTTCATGTCTCCTTTCATCGGGAGAGGCTGCAGGGCACAGGTAGAGTCTGTCTGTTAGATCTGTAATATCGTTTGAGGCTCTCAAAACTGCTTTAAATGAGGATGTTGCAGCGTGAGAACTACTGGCTTCACATATCTGAGAAAACACCACTTTCAGTTTAAAAGGAAATAATTCTAGGAGCCAGGAAGAGGCTTGGATGCTGTCGGGAAAGTCAGCCAGGAGCGCTGGCATCGGGTGCCTCCGCGCCGCAGCTGCTTTCGCACTGCTGCCGGCAGACGTGTGCAAGGGGTTTGCAGCTGGAGCTTCCTGCCGGGGCTCCAGGACAGCTCCGTGCTCACGTGGATGACGAGCGACCGGCGTTTGGGTTCCGCGGCGTGTGTACGGCCACGGAGGAGGAGCCCTGGGCCGCGGGCAGGGAGGTGCCGCGCCCGCCCGGGGCCCCTGGGGCCGTGCAGCCGCCGCCCCTCCCCGCGGCGCCGCGCCCCCGCAGCACCTCAGGGCAGGTTTGTGCCCCGGCCCCCGCCCCCGTTTATTAGCGGGGCTCGGGGCGATGGCGCTGCGACAGCGATCTGACCCCGGGAGCTGCGCGGCAGCCTCCGTCCTCGGGGCTTGGGTGGGGGAAGCATTAACCCCTCGCGTCCCGGTGTCGCCCGTCACCCTGAGGAAGGGGCAGCCCAAGGCCTGGGGACGGTGGGTTTGAACCATTCGGGCAGGAAAGGGTTTGTTAGGCTGCGGTCCCTTCAGAACGGGAAAAGGAAGGAAAAAAGACGGGTCAGCTAGGCTTGTGGCAGCAGAAAAGCCAAAACTGCGGCAAACAAAGCAGTTGGGAAAGCGAGGCTGGGAGAGCTCCGCCGGGATGGTCGGGGCTGCTCCCCTCGGCGAGCGATGATCTTTGGCCGCATTCCAAAGGTAGCTTGTGCCCGTTAGGAGCTCGCCTACAGCAAGAAAGCTAAATCCCAGTGTTTCGTCTCTGATTCGTTCCCAGGGAGTTTCTGGGTTCAATAAACACCGTGCCAGGGGTGAACTGCAGAGAGACGCGCCGGCGCCAGCAGCTCCCTTCCTGTGGGTACTGCCGCAGGTCTCCCTCCTCCCTGTAGAATGACTGAGGGTGAGGAGCTGAAGTGCAGCCCTGTTTCACCCTGCCGTCTTTGGGCTGGGGAAGGCAACAGCTTGGGAATTCAGAAGTCGCAACTGTCCCTGGCCGTCGCGGAGGGAAGCTGGGACGATCCCTCTAAAGAAGAGGACTTGGCCACCACCTTGCAGTCTTCTGTAAAAGAGAGCAGAAGCCCAGCCTCAGAAGCACGGGCTCCTGCAAGTGTCCAGAGACAGGAAGACGTAAGAAGGAAGGCTGCAAGGGGTGTCAGTGAAACTGCGGGAAAAACAAAAAACTCTCCAACAACATTTTTAATGTTAGAGAGTCAAGGCATTACTTTATTATCTGGCCAGGATGTACCACAGGAATCATCTCATCCACACATAGCGCGGGTGTGCAGAGAGAATCATTGCATGACACATTGCATTTACTAGATTTTTCAGATCTTTTATACGGTCAAAACTCATACAAACTAATTGGGTCAGTGTTCATTGGTCTCAAGTTGTGTAGTTCTTAGTATTTGGTCTCCTACTGGATGCAGATTACTTCACTTCCGATGTTAATTAGATCTTCATTGCTTGATTTTCTGATAAGTCTTTTCCGGAGGAGACTCCTCCAACTCTGCCAGAGGCGGAGTCTGGGGTAGATGTTCATAGATGGCCGCTGATGTTCTGTTGATGTTCCGTCGATGGCCTTATCTTGTTGGGGCTGCTCCCAGTCTGTTGAAATGCTGAGTCCATCAGCATTTCACCTAGAGAAACAATGCCCTGGAAAGAAGCTTCAGTTCCCTTCCCCTGGAGCAAAGATGAACAAACCTGGCGAAAGTCATACATAGAAGTTTTTAAACAGGTATGTTTTCCAACAGGGGGAGCGGTCTGGAGACCTCGATGAGCTTTTGGGGGGCTTTATCACCTCTGTCAAACAAAAACAGCAATAAAGCTAGGGGCAGGTCTTCTACTTTGCCTGCCATTTTTCCTTGTCGAATTATTTAAGAAAACCTGGACAGGCTGTCCTACCAACCTTACCTCTCCAGTCCCAGTGCCTAATTCCTGGCCTCTGGCTTTGGAAAGAACCTTTCTTGCTGTACAATTACACTGCTACCTTTGCAGCCCTGGTGACCGGCATAAAGGGAAGGTTCAGGTTTAAATCGTGATGAGGATGCACAACAGCAGCGGCTCCAATGTAACCAAGACAACTGATCTTTATTAAACTTTGCCCAACAAGAAAAACATTAGGGAAACTCTTAGAAAGCAGCCATCATAAATGAACCCTTTCCATGTATTAAGATAAGAAAGTCATTGTTTGGAATCCAAAATCCATGCTGGAAAGCTAGTAAATGTCAGCTTCACAATTATCTCAGCAACCTTTATCTGGTTCCTATGTGTGCAATGCTGATTTCATGAAAAATTCACATATTATTTTCTTCATATGATCCTGACTTGCTCAGTGCCCAGGAAGTTGCACCCTTAATTCTGACATTTTGCAGGCTTTGAATGACTGATTAAAGCATTTAAATAACATACTTCAAACATAAGGGTGGTGGCGGTTGTTAAATGCAATTATTGTTGTTTAAATGTAATTATTTTTACATTTTGACTAATTACAAATGGATATTGTTAATGGGAGAACAAAATTTGTTTATAGGGGTTTGATTTCTACAGTCATCAGGAATAAACAGAGCAGGTAATGGGTTTGGCAATAAAATGCCAGCCTTAGGCATAGACCAGATTTAGCACCACCCTTTCTCTTTGTATCACACTTCCTTCCTCCCACGAGCTCAGCCCACTCAAAACCTGCATAATTTCTTCCTATAAAAGGATGTGCCTGTTTCTGCTCAGTTTTCTAAAGCCTTTATTTCCTAAATATGCTCCTCAGTGGGAACACTCCTGTTGGATTTCCAGGCGCATTTTATCACTCTTAATGGGATGGGTGGGGATGGAAGAACTGAAAAAGTTGGGTGTTGATTCCAAGTGAAGGAAAGAGGCCCACAGTGAGCGGTGTGTGAACAGGAGGGTGGAGAGAACTGGGATAGTGAGTGGGAGCCTCTGGGTAAACAGATGATGTGGAAGAGCAGTGTGGTCCTTGGGCAAGCACACCCCTGGAAGAACAGGTACTGACTGCTCTTTCTCCACCTTCCCCTTTTAAAGGTTTTATTCAGAAGGGAAGGGAGGGGGAGAGGAGGATTATTATTTTTCTTGCTTATTTAAAGTTCCTAAATCTCTAATGGACTTCAGTTTCCCAGTACTTAGCTTTCAAAAAAAAAAACAAAAAACAAAAAAACAAAACCAAAAACAAAACAACCAAAAAAACCAACCAAACAAAAAAAAACCACAAAAAATGAATAGCCAACAAACAGAAGGATTTTTCTGCAAAACCTCGCTATGTAATTTGGGCATCTCTGCTTTATATGATGTGCACATTTTTGAAGTTGAGATTTCCCAATCTAATTTGCATAGGAACTTCTTCAACACAGCATTCATGAGATCTACCTCTTTCCAATAAAGGACATTTTTTGCACTTAGAGACCAAAACAACACTTTTTTTTTTTTTTCCCCCTTAGCTGTAACATGCAGTTGGCTCATTTCTGTGATATTCATAAACACCATCAGGTTTCCTGCAAAACTACTCTAGTCATAATGTCTTTTCCTCCTGAGAGGTTATCAAAGACCTACTTCCCCTCCATGTGTTATCTTTTATTTGTCCAAAACTCCAATATCTTTGATTGCCTTGGCATTACTTCTTTATCCTTTTCTATGTTTGCAACATCATTACAGTTAATGCCAAACAATAAATTTTATTTGCATAACATTTCCTCCGTTTGGCCTATTAACTAAAACAGATCTTGCAGCTGGGAATTGGGCACTCCATCCCTTATAGCAGCAGGAATTTCAAAGAACCTATCCCTCAATCTGCTCAGAAATTCCAAAAAGACAGGTCCTAAGCCCACCAGCGCTTTCTCCATTGACACCCAAACCCTTCTGAACTTCAGCTGTAAGATTGTAAAAGCCCAACAAATGTTTAGCTTATGTACCAGCTAAAATATCTGTAACCTTTGTATACAGATTCCTCAAATATACTTATCTAAGACATGAGGGAAGTTATCTTTGAGCTTCTCAGTGACCTGAGAACCAACCACTCAATTCAGTATCAATTCAACATGAAGTTCAATTTTGCAGAAGTGTAAATCTACACCTAATTAGACACTTCCCTTTTTACATCCCTCATGGACTCCCCAGCCATATTGTCACACATTCTCAGTAATGTCACAATGCCTAGGGAATGCAGATTGCTGTAGATTGCTGAGCACCTTTTGAGGCCAAGACCTCCAACACAGAAATTTCAGCCCAGGGCTACATGATGGTGCTGTTTACCACCAGCTTTTGTTTAAATTTTAAATTAGTTTCCATTACATGTGATCTTCCTTTCCCCTAGCCAACATGAAATTATTTCTCAAGACTGAACAAGAGGCCTGGCCTTTTTCATTGACACAGTTATAGCCCTCAGTTGGTTACAATTGCCACACAGTTCAGCCAACCTGCACATGCCCATGTTACCCAGAGCTCGGGGGGGTTCTTTATGTATTTTTTTTTCCTTCAACATTTGTTTCATTATTTCTCTGTATACCAAATACAGACTTTCTGGATAAAAATCTCCAGAATCATCTTTTGCCTAAACCACGCAGGGCTGTTATATTAAGAGGTATTAGTGAATACACCTCTATGCTGATGGACCTTTATTTAACTCTTTCAGCTCACACGTAGCTTCAGGTAGCTTCCCGGTAACTCGGGGATTGGTGTGAGTGCCAGTTCCGTGGGCGCTCGACAAACACGCCCGTTCCCGGGAGCCCTGCCAGGTCCGAGAGCCTTGTGCGAGCGGCAGCAGCATCCACAGCGTGGGAAATCCTTATGAACCCCAGCATCGCACCGTCGGCGTTCTCTCGTAGCTCTAGTTACCGCCGGAACATCGCACCCCGCCGCACAGGAACCCTTGTTCCGTGATTTACAAATGCTGCCGGGCAGAAGGCGGAGGAAAGACGAGGAGTCCCGGGAAGGCGCCGCGGGCGGCCGAAGGGAGTGCGGTGCCGCGGGAGGAGCGCGCCCGCGGGGCCGGGGCCGGCGTGGCCGTGGGAACGCGCTCAGGGCCCGGACACCCCTCCGGAAGGGCGCGCACCCGGCACAGCCGCCGAAGGCGCTGCCGCGCGGCCCCACGCGCGAGCGGCGTGTTATCCCTCGCGCACGGCCGGGGGAGGGGCGGGAAGGGCGTGGCCCGGCGGCACCCGGGGAGCGGAACTGCGTCGGCGGGCGGCTCCGGCCAATCGGCGGCGCGCCGCTGGCGGGGCGTCGCGAGGCAGCTGCTCCGGGCGGCCGCCGCCGGCCCTCACGGCCCCCCGCGCACCGCCCGCACGGCCGCGCTCCGGTACCGGCCTCGCGGGGGCGGGAGAAGAGCCAGGGGAAGGGGCAGGGGAGCGTGCGCCGCCCACGTGATGGGCCGCGGCGGCCAAGGAGGACGGCAGGAGGTCGCGCGTGGCGGGCGAGGGCCGCGTGGGCCGGGGCGTTGCCGGGCGGCGCGCGGAGCCGGCGGCGCGCGGAGTCAGGTAGGAGCCGCCCGGCCCCCCCTTCCTTCCTTCCGTCCGTCCGTCCTTCCTTGGAAGTTTTTCACTCGAGGTGGCGCGAGGCGTGCGCGCGTCACGTGAGCGCGGCGGCCGCCCAATCACGCGCGCGCGCGCTGCCTGTCCGCGCGCTGCCGCCGCGCCCGCTTTTGAGGCGAGGGGGTCGCGCGCGGGACGGGAACGGGACCGGCGGCCGCGAGCTCCCTTTCGCGCGCCCCCGCGGCGCTCCGTCCAGGGGCGCGAGCGGGCGGGACCCGGGGGCGCGGGTAGTGGGTAGCGGCCGGCGGTCACCTGACCGGGGGGGTTGTTAAAGGGACCGAGCGGCATCCGGGCTCTCCAGCCGGGAAGGGTCGAGGAGGGCCCGGCCCTGGGCAGCTGCCGCTGCTCCCTAAGCCATCGCTCTCCCGGGGACCGGCCCCCCCGTGGGGGCGTGGCCGGCGCCACCTGTGAGACGGGGCTGGGCTGCCGGGAGAGCCTTTCCCGGGAAGCGGCCCTGGTGCCCCTGGGGTGCCACAGGCCGGCGGGCTGGCCGGGGGCGGAGCGGGGCCCCTCGGCCGGGGGCGGGGCGGCCCGCGGGCGGCGCGCGTGCGCCCCGGCACGTCGCGGGGGGCGGCCGCGGGGGCGCGGGGGGCAGCGATGCCCTCCTTGGTGCCCTCGTTGGTGGCCTTTAGTACCATCCCGTTTGAAACTCCTCGTCCTGAGCTGATGAGTTTAAAAGGGAGTCGAAGCGCGAAGGCGAGCTCAGTGAGGAGGAGGTAGGCACGAGGGTCTGCGACTGTCTCAGTAGCCCGGGGAGATGAGTGGTTTCCCATTACGTGGTTGGAGTGTATTGCCCGACTTGTTAAGTTGTCAAGTCTTACACAACAGTCACGCTGCATTGCTCCTGACGTGAACTGTGTGAAGGCATGGGCCGTCTGTAATCGCACTTGATGGCATCGGCTAGAGCCCTGAAGATTTGAAGTTGCTGCAGACTCTGAAAAGCGAGGGCGGTGTAAAGAAAAGGGCAGACTGATGCTTTGATCTTGTCGCTTGCAGGTGTTCTGCCCGATGCAGCTGCAGTACGCTTTCAGTGCCCTCAGGCACAGTGCCTTGTGAGTTTGTACTGAGGACTGGAAAGGGAAATTGATTCTGCTTTAAAAGTATTCCTGTAGGTGAGCATTTTTGTGCGCCTTTATGTGGCAAAAAACCCCCATATTTCTTAGGTCTGGTGGAGATGGGCAGCATTCATTCACTTCTGTATTTCATCTAACAGCAGCTGGCTGTTAACCTCACCCATTGCTGGCTCAGTTTTGGTGCAGATGCTGTTGAGCCTGCCATGGTGGGGAAACGTACAACTGGAGGAAACCACTTGTGAATAAACTTTTTTGGTCACCTTCCAGGAAAAAAAAAAAAAAAAAAAAAGGAAGTTCTTTCTCTTTGACTTTAGGCCACTTCTTCGTTTATACACAAATCCCCTAGATCATTTCTGAAGTTCGTGGTTGTTTTTAAAACCTGGTTTCCTAAGGAATGGGAAGTCCAAGACATTTTTCTTACAAACAGATGGAGTAGGTCTCTGCCTAGTGGTGTGAGAAAGAGCTCTTCCCTATGAGGAGGCTGTTGTCTGTTTGCTGTTTCATAGACAGCAGAGGATCTACAAAACAAATTCAGCCATCGCATGTGCATAGGGAGCAGTGTCATTAGCCGTGGCACCAGCAGGGCTTACTTCGTGTCTTATCCTTCCCTAACTAAGGATGTGTTGTGCTGTGTTGGTTTGCTTTTTTTAAAATCTTTTTTAAGACTGGGTAACCTTAGAACAAAGAATCAAGTTTTGATGGTGGAGTTGCTCTTCTGTCTCCACACAAAAATGGAACGTGCTTTCACTGTTGGATTTTGGCTAGTTTTAGTACCTGGAATAAATCCTTGATATGTCTTTTGCTGAACTGGATAAGGAAGAATGCAGTGAGAATGATGTGTGTGAGAAGGATGATGAAGGCATGTCATGAGAAGAAAGCAACCAGAAGAAAGTTCTTTTGTTTTAATTTTTTTTAAAAATCAAGCCCGAAACAGAAAGGCATTAAAGGAATGTGAACAGCATAAAAGAGAGAAAATGAATGTGGGAAACAGATAAAACCTATGTACAATAAAAGTGCATTCTTTGTTCCAATCATTATGTTCAGGAAAAGCCAATTTGGAGAATGACAAGACTGTGACCCAGATACTGTTAAACTAATACATGTGATGCTGGAATTGTGCTGTTTTGCTAACTCTTGTACAGTGCTTTCTGCTAATGTGGTGTGGTCTGCCTGACCACAGAGTAAGTCAATAAACAGTAATGAAGATGGATATAAACCTGGAACACATTGCCAGCAGTCTGGGCTTTAATTGCGTCACTTTCCTTTTTACCATAACTTAGAAGGGGAGTACAGGTTCCTTGGCAGTTCTAACGTGCTGAGCCATTGTTGACTGTAGCAATGAGTATTGCTATAAAAGAGCTGAATATGTAGGATAGTCCTGAACTCAGGTGAGGGCTTTTTATTTGCCTCATTTTTTTTGTCCTATGATATAGACAAAATCCCCAGCTGAACATTCATGTATGTGATAAATGTTCCTCATGATGGTCATAAAGGGATTGAAATTCATCAAAATGCTGCTATTCCTGCTGATTATAGCTAATTTCTGCCAGTGTTGCACAGCAAAAAGCATAAAGCATTGCTTTATTGTTTTATTTTGTGATTTTTGGTAGTTAAAATAATAGTATATTAAAAAATACAGCATTCACTGAACGTATGAGTAATGGGCATATCACTGAGTGATGAAATATGGGAAGTAATTAAAAAACTTCAATCCAAATGTACCATGTTGTATACAGATGAAAATGAGCATTTATTTCTAGTTAACACTGGCTTTTCCCCCTGCCCTCTCACCAGTGGTTCATTCTTTACAGAAATCACAGAATAATTTGGGTTGGAAAAGACCTCCAAAATCATGGAGTCCAACCTTTGACCCATCACCACCTGCCAAGCAGACCATGGCACTGAGTGCCACATCCACTTTGGTGTGTTTCCATTGTGCAGTCCTCAGTGTTTGGGAAGTGTTTCCCAAAAGTTCAGGTAACTCTTGAGAGATGCAAAATATTGTGCATTATACGTTTCAGGATTAATGCTGTTTGACAAACTACTGACTTTATGGGGAGCGGAAGTTCGGGCTCCGTGGCATGGTATGGGTGTTGGAGAGGTGAAGCAGGAGTTCTCCCTCCCCTTCACCCCTCAGGTATGTGCCCTCTTCCTCCAAAAGCAGCTGCTGCTCTTGCAGGCATGTACCTCTCAGTTGGTGAAACACTTTCTGAACTACCACCTATTCATCCTGCAATAGTTGGGGCTCTGAGTGTGAAGTGAATTTGGTTTTAGTATAAAGCAATGCTCTGGGCTGAAATCTGGCAGTGCGCAAGCTGTGTCAGACTTTGTGTGGGGATAAGGCTTTCTGACTGCAGCTGTGTTTCAGCATGTTTGCATCAGTAAGAAAGCTAAAAATTTTTTTTTAAATGTCTGAAAAAATATTTTTTTCCTGCAACAGTCCATTTCTTTCAATATTGTTTTTCTTAATCTCATTTTTTGGCTAGATTCTGCCACCACTTTCATCTTTTATCTTCTTGGCACTGAATTATACTTCTTCACTAAAGCTAAAGAAAGAATTTAAGCTAGTTTCCTATCAAAAATAACATTATGTAAACTTTTTTTAAAGTACATTTGGGCTGGGGTTCTGTTGCTTAAGGACACAGGTCTGGAGCTGACATAGATGCTGCTAATTACTAAAGACATCCGTGTACAGCAAACGTTCAACTCTGGGAGACTACTATTTGTCCGGAGAAGCAGTTGGAGGCCAGTGGGGCTAGCTACAGCATAGAAAATGGCACTAGATACCTTTCTATATGCAGTTTAATCCAGAGTTTTGATTGGATTAACAGAATTTCCTGTGGGGTGCTGCTGTTAATCATTCTCCAAGGTGGCAAAACATTGTCTAAAGAAAGTATGTTTTTTGTATTTTAACTCTTCTAGTGTGCACATTGCACAACACTTCTGACTGTAACATTACTAGGTTTTCAGCTCTTTAAATGCTTGTGGATTTTGGTTTTTTGGTTTTGGTTTTTGTTTTTTTTTTTTTTTTAATGGCCAAAGTTTTGGATTTTTGAGCCCAGTCAGGGCTGTCTGGTCATAGTGAGTGATAAACTTGTAGCCTGCTGTAATAAACTGCTGTCTGCCGCTGTGGGTGTGTTACACTGGCACAGCTGGTTTTGATAGCTGTTGTTTCCAGCTAGTGAGCATAGTTTCAGCTAGTGCTTGTTTTTAGCAACTGAATTTAAGAGCTTTATGCTCCAGTAATGCTCCCGTAGTGTCTTTCAGACTATACTGTGTGACAGAAATGTCCTGTCATGTATCTACTTGTGTAGTAGCAATCTTTGTATTCAGGGGATTGCTAACATAAAATGTGATCGACACCTCTTCTGTGTTTTTCACAAGTCGGCAGCTGTTCTGTTTTGCTTAACTATGTATAGTTACATGTATATATACTCTACAAGGTATGTTGTTCTCTCACATGAACATCTTTAGCAAAGCTTGGGACTTGTGACCCTCCAACTCCTGATTTGTTACTGAATCTTTACCACAGGTTAGACATAAGAGTGGCTGAAGAACAGTTTGTTACTGCAGCTCTAGCAGTTACAGTCTCTTATTACATGTAGCATGTAGGCTTGAATGGGTGCTTTATAGCACAGCACTATGTAGGTGTTACTGAAGGGAGGAGTGTGATTTACTGGGTGCTGAAATGCAGCTTGTAAAGACTGTAGTTCATACCTTCAAGGGAATATGTCTGAAAGGAGCATTTGGGGGAAGAGTGTACTTCTTGGTGGTGAACTTGAGCATCTCAAATACCTTATACCAGCCACTGAGGGGATGGTTGTAACTCCCTCTGATCAGGGAGGACAGTATTCAGTAGGTTCAAACCAGCTCATTTCTGTGCTGCCAATTCATGTTCAGCACAAACAAGTCCTTAAAACTGGTGTTTGTACTGATCTAAATGAGATGTTGTTCTTTACTGCAGTACTGCTGTTTCTTATCAGCTTTAAGCTTCTTAGAACTGGGTTACTTAAGCTGGTGGGAGTCTGTAGTACTGCTGTGACTTCTACCGATGAATCTGTTCTCTTGATAAACCAGGGGTTCAGTTTTGGTGTGGGCAAGCATTTCTACTTGCCTTAGGTAAAATTGTAGCAAAATCTCTGGCAATGTCAGCAGTCTCTGGTTTGTTTCTTTTATCATCACTGGAACAAGTGGCTTGTGGGCCATGAACATGGGGCACTGTCTGCTCTTCAGTTCTGTGTCTGCTCTCAGTTGTACAAATTACTTTCTTGCTGAAAAAAAACCTACTTATTTTTGTACTGTCATTGTTCAGAAGCAAATTGGTTAATACAAAAACAGAGTTGCTATCCTGTGGCCCTAAAACTTGATGACCGTTCTACAGAATACATGATGACTGTAGGTATAAAATGACTACTCCTGAAATTGGTATGATTATTTCTGACTGGATTTGTTACAGGAAAAATACTGTGCTGGATCCAACAGCTTGAGGCTGTTGCAGCTCCACACCCCCAAATATGACCAGTAATAAGGCTGAAAATAAATTGCTGGTAGGCACAAGCCCATAGAGCACATGCACACTGACATTTACATGTAAACATGTCTGGTCATACGGATCAGGCAGACACATAGATACAGGAGCACAGCAGAGACAGCCATATCCTGTTCCCTTCCCTATCTGAGCAGGAGGAGGTTGCACACATATATGTTTGTGTGTGTATATATATAAATTTATATATTTATATGTATGTACTGGGTAGATACCCTCCAGCAGCTGAGCTTAGGCACTCTAGGTTGGTTCCTGAATCCCAGTCTCCCTGGTTGCTGGCATGTGGACACGGCAGCTCCAGAGGCCAGAGTGCTGTTCCCAGGGCTGGCACGTGCTCTTTCTCAGGTGGCTGAGACTACCCTGCTTACCTGATGTCCAGCAACCCTCCACCCACATGACCCTGCCCGTTAGAGACAGAGGTGTGCATACATGCACAGAGCCAGTGGCATTCCCCTGGGCCTCTATACAGACCCACCTATGTTAATGTTTTGATGCACATTTATCAAGTCTCTTAAAAATGTATTTTCTTCAGTTCTGTGCTTCTGAGATGATTTCCTATAGCATAAACTTATGTTGCCAAGAAATCTCCAAAGAGGTGCTGGCCTTTTGTAATGTTGCTCTTGTTTTGCCCGTTTTCAAATAAGGCAAAAAACCCCAAATAGATTGAGGAACAGTCCTGACAAACTTAAAGTTTTGTAACAGTCAGTGCAAAATTCGGGTCTGTGGGTGAGCCTGGACCTTGGTGTCACCCTGATAACTGATGTCTTTGCCTTCTGGCACCATGTGTAAGCCTCTGTCATTTCATAATGGATGCAGTGTTGTAAAATAAATAACCTTAATGGAAAAAGGGATTTTGGGGGGGGGGCTTCATGGAGGCGTTTCTGTCTGCAGCCGAGATGCATTTTAGTGTGAATTCCCTTAACATCCAGAATTCTGTTTTAGTAGGCCTATTGTCAGGTGTTTATAACATGTAATTCCCATGGTGTATGTGAAGGCCTGCCGGGCTGGGCATGGGGCGGCACCTGCTCTGTGCAGTTCTGCGGGCGGGAGGGCTCTGTCGAGGCCGTGTCAGAGCTGCGCTGAGCCCGGGCTGTTCGTTCGCCAGCGCGCCCGTAACAGCGGCCAGAGCCCGGCTCCGGGGCGCGGTGTGACAGGTCTGTGTCAGCCCTCTCAGAGTCACGGGGCCCTTCTTCAGCTGCGAGGGTCAGGGTCTGAGCCGCGCTTTGGCCGGTCAGAGAACTTGCTCAGACGATGGAAATACCGCTGACTTCGTTGCTTCCTCAGCTGAGGGTTTCCCGGGGAAGCGGCCGGTTCCTCCCGGCGGCAGCGTTCCGAAATGTGGAGAGGCGCGGTGCGCGTTGCCTGCGCCGAGAGCGGTGCTCCTTTCCCGGAGGAGGCGGCCGCTGCCCTGGGAATGGGAATGGCGGGGCGGTGCCGCCCTGCTCGGCCCGCCGGGGAAGCTCCTGGGGCTGAGGCGGCGCCGGCCCCGACCGCCGGGGGGCGCCGTGCGCCGCGGGCCTCGCGCGCACTCCTCGCGCGGGCGCGGAAGGAGGCGGAGCCGCGCGACCGGGGCCTTCGACGGCCGCCGGCGCGTGAGCGATGCGCGCGCGCGCCCGTTCGAGAAGCTTCCCCGCGCGCGCGGCGCTGCGCGGGCCGGGCCGGGCCGGACGCCGGGCCCTGCGCGCGGCGCGGGCACGTGACGGGCAGGCGGGAGGGAGGGGGACGCGAGCCCGCTATACGCCTGCGCGCGCTGCGGCGCCATGACGTCAGCACGGTGCGCACGCACGTTGTCCCCAGCTGGCGGACACACGGTCCGCGTGAGAAAGGAAGCGGGAGGCCGCGCGCGCTTCGCGCACGGTAACGACCGGGGAGCGGGGCCGTGCCGGGAGCAGCGGCCGCCTCGCGCGCGAGCCCCGCGCGCCTCTCTCCGCGCGCCCTCCGCCCGCCGCTCGAACTGCGAAAATTGACACCAGGCGCGGGCACGAGGCGGCCGGGCCCGGGCCCGCCGGCCGCGCCCCGGCGGCCACGCGAGGCGCCGTTGCGCGCGGGCCGCCTCGGGAGCGCCGGTAGCGTCCGTCCCGCCGGGCAGGGCTGCGCCGGGTCCCGGCGAAGAGCGCCGCGGCTTCCCCACGTGCGCGCGTCCCGCTGCCCTTCGCCAGCCAGGGCGGGCGGTGGTTCCGGTTCCCGCTGCTCCTAGGCGGCCGCCGCAGGCGGCCGCTGCCGCTCTCCATCCCGAGACTTCTGGTTAGGGTCCGACCGGCGGGGCCGGGGAGGGGAGCGGTGGGCAGGCGGGGGGGGGGGGAGGGCGTTCAAAACGACAAATGCTGCGCTCGGCCCGCAGCCGTGACGCCACCGGCTCCGGGCGGGGCCCTCGCCGCCGCGCCCGGGGCGGCCCCTCCAGGTGCCCGCTCGGTCGGTCGGTGTTGAACGGCGGCGCGGCGCGCGCCATGGGGCTGCCGGCGGCAGCGCGCGGCGGGTGGAGGCGGGCGGGGCAGCCCCGGGGCTCGCGCGCTGCCGCCGCTCCGCTTCCCACGGTGCCTCCTGGTGCCCGTCCGCCCCGGAGTGCCGTGCGCGGAGCCGCGTCCCGGTGGCCGGGTGGAGAGTTGGGCTGTTTGTTTGTTTGAGAAGGACGCTCTCGCGTCTGAGTGTCGTCCCGCTTTTGGCGGGTCTCAGTGCGGCTTGTGAGTGGTTTTGGCTGCTGCTTCTCAAGTACAAGGTCTGCGTGTAGAGAAATCTCTGAAGCTGTTTAGAACTTTAGCTTTCACAAATACACGTGTTTCCCCTGAAATACTGGTTTAGAGTCTACGTGCTATAGTGAAACAGGCTACTGTGTGTCACCAGATGTAATAAAATGTATGAAACTGCTTTCTGGTAACAGACCATACTAGTGGTGAAATAATGTACATTTTGATGACTCTAATTGCACATAATAATATTTTAACCTCGCATGTCTCAGACTGACTTGATACTGTGCGTGGTGCCTGCAGTAGAAATAGATGCAGCGGTATAATGTAAGAACTTTAGGTGTTGGAGAAGAGGAACTGTTACTCTGTAGGTCTTTATATGCATAGAATTTTAGCTAAATGCATGGTTGTTGAAGTTTTTTGTCATTTTTTTTCTGGTATGTCTTAAGTAAGGTAATTTAATCCAGTAAATTTGAAGTAATCAAGTAAATATAAAGCTACAGGTGTTCCACATATCTTAAACCATGTCTGAAAACCCTTTGATAGTGTGTTTCCTTTATGAGCCAATACAGTTCTGGTGCATACTGCACAGCATTAATGTGAACTCACTTTCTGACTGTATGTTTACTATACAAATGTTAGCTTCACTTACCTTGCCAGTATGGACCTCTGAGGGACACCACTTGTCACTAATGTCCCCTGGGACTCTGAGCTGTTGATCACTACCCTCTGGATGGGACCAAACAGTCCAGCCGTCAAATCCATTTCTCTCCAATTTGAAGAGAACTTTGTGGGGACTGTTTCAAAGGCTTTATGGAAGTCCAGATAGAGAACATCTGTAACTCCTCCATTGTCCACCAGTGCAGTCACTCTGTTGTGGAAGGCCACGGGGTTGGTCAGGCAGGACTTGTCCTTGGTGAAGCTGTGCTGGCTGGCCCAAATTACCTCTGTCCTCCATGCACCTTAGCATAGCTTCTAGGAGGATCTGTTCTATGATCTTCCCAGGCAGGTTAGTAGTTCCTAGAATACGTCTTTCTACCCCTTTTTAAAAAATGGATGCAGTATTTCCCTTTTTCCAGTCACCTGGGACTTCACCTGACTACCATGATTTCTTGAATATTATGGAGAGTGGCTTGGCACATCAGCCAATTCCCTCAGGACACTGGGATGTATCTCAGCTTTTAGCAGTGGTGATTAATTTTGGTCTCTGGTTCCCACCAGCTAGATACTTGATATAAGAATCAATCATTTTTTGTCAGTGTTGTATTCCACATACAATAAGGATCAAAATACAAACATCTGGATGTGAAAATAGGATTCTTGTGAGTTACCAGAAGTGCATATTTTAAATTTTCACATAGAGAAATATACAGGCTATTTGAAAAATGAAGTAGTTTATGATCTTTTGTTACAGTGTTGACGTAATCCTTAACTTGGGAGGTAGACACACAAAGGTGGAATTGTGTATATGCAGATAAAAGTAACTTCCTTAGTTCCCTAAACAGTGATTATGTTAATCATAACGGTACAAATGTTTTTTTGTTTGATTTAAATTATTTCCATAATTGAGAAGATAAAGGAAGCTAAGGCAGCCCAATGCTTCACATTTGTCCATTTAATCTTAGCTGCATGGCCTTTTGGGGGTTAGCTTGTGTCTTTCGCCAAAGCTTATCCATTTGAAGTATTTTGTCCCTTCTTTTTCTCTCTGCCCTTGACAGGCAATTAGAAGTTCTTGGGGTTGGTGGGGGATGTAAGCAAAGAAATTCCAAACACAAACTTAGATGATTTCAATAAAGAAATTCAGAGAAAATGTTTTTAACTTTCCTTTTTCCTTTCTCTCTTTAAATTTTTGACAAGTTGGAGACCTCAGGGAACTCTTCTTTCTGGCAAGACTTTCGCCGTTGTGTCAGAAATATGCCATTCGTTCTCATGAAAACTCCTGCATGTTTTGCCTGATGTTGTTAAGCGAATGATCTGCAGAGTAGAGGTAATGTCAGAACAGATTGCATAGAAATACCAAGCAAAGTAAGGAGTTCTGATGTTGCAAAGCCTATGTGAAAAAGCAATTTAAAGGTGTCATAGCCCCCATGTCTGTATGGTCAAAATTATATACACACATGCAGCCTTGATTTGTTACACCCTGATTGTACTGTGTTTTACAGTACTGATTATTTTTTTAAGTTCTTAATGTGGAGAGCTATTGCAAAAAGGATATCTTACGTGACTTAATTACTTTTTTAGGCTGTGTTGGAGTAGTTTTAACTGTATTTTCCTTTTCTTCCAGAATGGTGAACACACATAAAAGATTATCAGAACTCTGTAGCATTTGCATTTGGTTTGAGAGCTTGTGAGAGTGCTCATCATGGAGAAACAGCAGATTGTCCTGGCTAGCCGGGATGGTGGGACTGTGTCTGGTGTAGCGCCTGCTTTCTTTGTCATCTTGAAACAACAGCAGGGAAATGGAAAAGCTGACCAAGGAATCCTTGTAGCAAACAGTGATGCTTGTGCTCTCGCCAGCAGTGTATCAACTCCAGTCAAACCCAGAGTCAAGACCTGCCTCCCAGCTGACTGTGTCTCAGGGGGCATCACTGTCACCCTAGATAACAACAACATGTGGAATGAATTCTACCATCGTAACACAGAGATGATCCTGACGAAGCAGGGGAGGCGCATGTTTCCGTACTGCCGATACTGGATTACAGGGCTGAATTCCAGTCAGAAATACATCCTGGTCATGGACATATCCCCTGTGGACAATCACCGATACAAATGGAATGGCCGTTGGTGGGAGCCCAGTGGAAAGGCAGAACCACATGTTCTAGGGCGAGTGTTTATTCATCCAGAATCCCCTTCCACTGGCCAGTTCTGGATGCACCAGCCAGTATCCTTCTACAAACTAAAACTTACCAACAATACCCTGGACCAGGAAGGTCACATAATTCTGCATTCTATGCACCGTTATCTGCCACGACTTCACCTGGTGCCTGCAAACAAAGCCACAGAAGTCATTCAGCTTAATGGCCCTGATGTCCATACGTTTACCTTTCCACAGACAGAATTCTTCGCAGTTACAGCCTACCAGAACATCCAGATTACCCAGCTGAAAATAGATTACAATCCTTTTGCTAAAGGGTTCAGAGATGATGGGCTGAATAGTCGACCTCAGCGTGATGTGAAACAGAACAGCAACTTAGAATTGGTAGGAGGTGATGTTTTTAGCACTCCTGCCATTTGTGGTCACCCTGCTGAAGTCGATGCATTAGAAGTGCATCAGAGAAGTTTAGATTCTTCATTCATTGGTCAAAACCCATCAGACGTTGAGCTGGATAAAGAGTCCTTTAATGCAGAAGGAGACTTCCTGGGTCTCCTGGACAGTGACCTGCCTTCAGGTGTTATGCCAAAGCTAAAACAAGAAGTCTCTGAAAGGTGGGTTAACACTGCATTTTTAGTACAACCGCTGGTTAAGTGGGATGTTTTGTAAATAAATAACAGGATGCTCAGTGTACAGGTTTACAGCTAAAGGTTGCATGACCTGAAATGGCAGAACAGTTAATATTACTAGAAGCTTTTCTTTGCTCAGTCATGTATCAGTCTTGACTATCTAAGGCGTCTGAGGAATGCAAGAGTTCAGTATTATTTTCTGTGTTGCTTTAGCTCCCGTTGTTGAGAAGCACCGAGGGATTTCTTTTAACCCTCTTAGCATTTTAGAAGGCTAAATTAATTTTTTCAGCGTTTTAGACAGCACATTGCAGTTATCAAAACACTGCCTTTGCTTTTAGGGTTGCTCACCACTGTGACGTGCTGTCTCTATCTATCGCTTCAGTTTTCATTAGTGAAAGTGAATGGTGTGTGGGTATTTAGGTTGGGCACATGTAGGGATTGCTGCAAGGCAGTTGTAACTGGCAGCAAGCCACTGTTTTGTCAGTAACTGCTTGGTGTGAATTCTTTTATTCCATGAAGAAGTATGAGGTAGCCTGCCTGTTTGTAGTCAGTTGCCTCATACTTGCTGTGAGGTAAGGGAAGTACTTCAGAATAACTTGGTTTTTCTAAAGCAAGCCTGGCAAAACCTATTATTTTACTGCACTTTCACTTAGTTATGAAAATCCAAGCAATAGAAGAGAGCAGGCTTAGTGAATAGTTAATGTGCATGTAGAGATACTTTGAATGCAAAGAAATGACTGAAAAAAATAGAGGTTTCTTTTCTGCCATGTTGCTTCATGTCACTTTGTTAAAATACCAGGCTTAATCTGCCAAAGATGTAGTGACAAAAGCAACCTTCATAGGCCAGTACACAAGAGAATAATTTAACTGCAGGATATCAGGATGATGTTAATGGTGAAATTAGAGGTCAGTTCTTACAGGAGAAAAGTTATATTTGTGATGTAATTGTATTTGTATTACTGTACAACTGTATTATACAAAGGCTGTATTACTATACAATTGCGCTGTGTTTTAGAGAGGATAGAGGTTCCCTCAATTGTTTTTTTGTCTGGCAAGAAGGATCTCCTTGCCTTTTGAGTAACTTTTGAGTAACTTGAGAAAAACTTCAAGTTACGAAGTTATCCATACTTTGGCACTTTATTTTTGTAATAATTCTTAAGAGTACTAGACTAGTTTTGAGTTCTAGAGTGCCCAGGCCTTTCTTTTGCAGTATTTTCGTGTGTCAGTCTATTAGAAAGAAGGTCTTCTAGACTTATTTCATTCTCAAAAAAATGCTGTTCTAAGCCATCTTAAATACTGAAAATACACCAATTACAGAGAGGATGGGCTTTTTTTAGTTCCTAAGACCATGGAGAAGGGTTTGGATAACTTTGCATATTGGAAGTAAAACTCAGAAAATAATTATTGTCAGCTTTATTTTGCTTTCATAGTGATATTTCATTTGCCTGGAGAGGGTCATTGAAGCAAATTTTTTTGAGAACTGTTTATTCCCAAGGAATAAAAAGCATTGTTTTAAGGACTCAACGACCTTCCTTAAAAATAGCTGATGCAAGTTGGCAGATGTAATTTCTTTTGGTGCAGAGCACGTTAGATTCCTTCTCTGGTTCTGCCTCCAAGGCAGTTGATCTCTGAAAAGTGCTAAAAGCTGCGCAGACAGGAAAAGGCTGCAAAAGATCTTTCTGTTGTCTGGCTTGGAAGCACCTGCCACTTGATGAATAAATGATACTACTGTCCTAGAACTACTTTCAAGCATTGTCCAGCTTTTTGTTACATGTTCTTGTAATCTGTGTGAAAAAGTCAAATTCTTTACTTGGAAAGAGAAAATTGATCTTATCCAAGAAATGGTGACAGTATCTTTGTAAGTGCTGGAGTTTTTCAGAATATTAATTCTCCTCTTTCTTCTGAATCTGTTCACAGTGTTTTCATGCCATATGGTTGAGTTTAGATGTATATCAGCCTTTCAAGGACAGCGCTGAGAGTGTGGCATTTTTCTTTCTCAAACCAAACACATTAATATTTACATATTAATGAAGTCTGGGCAGTATGGGTTTTTTTGTGGTGGGCAAGCTCTTAGTAGTACTTGATAGGCACTATCTTGCTTTTAGGCAGGGTAGTGATTTTTGCTGAGCTTAGATTTGAGTGAGAAGCAAGTTGGAAACTGCTACCTGTCAGATAATCCTCTGTGAAAGAAGTGGAGTTCCTAGTGCTGTTGAGGGTGATACTCCCCACCAATACTCAATTCTTCTGGCGTTTTTGAGAGTAGAACCACGTTAAAGGTTGCATATATCGAAGAGTAATTTTAATCCTGAGTTATTAGAGGACTTCAGAAATAAAGGACTATTTTCTTTATCCACAGTATTATGTGGGTTCTTTCCCTCCTGCTTCTGTGGTCTGATAGTATGTTTAGTTTAATTAGATGTGTTGTAAAGAAAACAAATGTTTGAGTTGTGGATACTTCTATAGAAATGCTTATGCCTGGACACACTCAGACGTTTAAGCCATGGAAGGTACCACAAACAAACTTTACTGGTTCTTAGGTCTTACAGGCTAATGTACTCTTTCTCCTTTCCAAGGTCTTTTGAATTTCCTTCTTCAAAAATAAAAAATCTGTGGGATTTTTAGTGCTCCAGTAGTCTTGTTATTCTAATTTAGTTGTCTTGTGCTTAGTCTTGACAGTTCGGTTTTTTTCCTTTCTTGCCTTTGTTTTGGGAGAAGAAGGAAAGTGATTATCCTTCAAACCTCTGCCATAGATTGCTAGATTAATTCCACAAGAAATCAGATTCCCCCTCCAACTCCTCCCGAGTGCATTTTAAAATGATGTACCTACAAAAAAAAAGTGTCTTGGTACTGTCAAAGAATGAGCATCTTAATGGTTTTTAATCTGGAAAACGCCAAAAAGGCAATTTCTCTGCTTTTGTTGTCATATTGCAAGGGTGCAAAATACATTACTTGGGCTATAAGAAAGTTGGTTTAAATATGAGCATTATTCCATATCAGGTGAAGAAAGAGCTAGTTAAGACACTGTTTCACCGTTTTTACCTGATCTTGGATTAAGTTCAGTATTTTGAGAGGACAAACTTTGATTCATCTTCCCATAGATTAGAGGAAGAGAAGTTTCTGTGACTACTTATGTTACCGGTAACTTTACAAACTAAGGGCCAGATGAAATTGCTTCAGTGTTAAAAAGCAACTTTTTTATTCTTTGAGAAGGTGGTTATTGCATCAGAATTTAAAAACAGCATTTTGTGCAAATCCCTTATCTTCTCGTGCATATACATGCATGGGTCATACCTCACGCTTGTCACCACCTGGCTTATGGTTGCATTATGCAGAATAAAACAATGTTTTTGTCTAGAAGTTTCAGTGTTACAGCATGGTTTTTTGGTTTGGATACTGTCCAGATCCCTAATAGAAACGTGATCCTTAGCTTGCATGTACACACCTTGTAATAAAGGAAAATTACTAGAGAAGTCCAGGCTTTACTGGGCTTCCAACTGGAAACAGTAAAACTCAGATGAGAAATTTATTTGTGGCTTGCAAGTTTGCTAGGGTTTTTTGCCTTTTTATTTTCAAGAATTTTAAGGTAGCAGAGCTGATGCGTCTAAACTATATTTACTTTAATTGTGGATCAGCTGTACTGAATCAACCTCTTAGCTTAGTATTGTGGCTGGATTTTCAGCTGCCAATAACCTATAAGTAGTCTGTCTGCATTTCTTTCATGGTAAACTCACTGACCGAGAAAAGCTTTTTAATCTTACATTTCACATTATTAATTAAATGAAGGCTAGAAAATTTCTAATAGACGACTCACTGTCCAGAGAAAACAGTAGACAAAACAGGACGGGTATCTACTTTCCTGCTGCCTGCTGTTCCCTCACAAGTCATGTTTTTACTTAAGCTTAATGCTGGTTACTTAGTGTCCTTATGAGTTGCAGCAAGTTTTCTAGATGGCTTCTCTTGTTCTTTAGAATTTCATATGTAAATATATAAATCTGTATCTTGACTGTCAGCGCCCTGTTTAAATACTGCAGTCTTTCTTCATGAGGGGAATACTCCTAGCTCCCTGTGTCCCAACTTTTCTCCCTTAAGTATGTCCTCAGTCTACACTGGAAGGAACCACTTCTTTTCCCCTTTCTTGATTCCAGCTGTGGGTTCAACTGAGCATAGCACTTTAAAGGGGGAGGGGTGGATAATATTAATGATAAAATATACACACATACATATATACATCCAATATATGTAAAGTAATATTCACTCTATATAATATATTAGTACTACAGTTATGTTAAATTTTATTTGAGATTTTCATCATTAATGAAGAATTTTACTTTTAATAACATTTTAATACCATGAAATTGACAATAATAATTTAATGTAATTAAAATTATATGCAATGTATCATACAATCAATTTTAAGGTATTATTGGAATACTGTGTGATACATGGAGTAAATAAGTCCTGACTTTTTTTTCTGAGTTCTATTCTGGATGTGAGTTTCTGGCTTCATACCTTAGCAGTTTTCTCTTATGACAAGGAGCTGGGTTCTGATACACTAAACAAAACTGGTGACTGTAGTTCTTTGAGTGATGTGTCTGGCCCTCAGAGAAGCCCATCATCAGAGTGTAGCTGCCTGTACTGTTAGTCTTCAGTATCTAATGCATGCTATTTTGAATTCTGGTTAGGTTAGTACTCAGACCTAGTGGAAAATGCAGCAGGATTCAGTAGGATATTAGTATTCTGTAAGTGTTCAAATAACAGTTGAATTTAGGAGTTGTCAGTATGTGGCTTCAGCATGCATTAACTAAAATTTTGGTGCATTAAGGGCTCACTTGGCTTCTTACTTGCAAGCACAATGGCTTTAGTGTCTTAACGAGATACACAGCAAACTAAGGCCACTTGTTGAGCATTTCAAATATGACAGCTTATCGTGAGTTCATGCTGAGTAGAAGAGGAAAAAGTGCAAATGTCACCCTGATATTCGCAAGGAAGGAAGTTGTGCTGCTGCCTTCAGATAAGAAGTTGGATTGTTCTTAATAATGGCAACTTCTTGGGGTTTCTTGAGTGTTTACTTCTAAAAACATAAGCTTGTAAGTGACAGCTTATTTAGCAGACTTATGTCTGGGAGCATTTTGGAAGCTTTTTACAATATGTAACAAAGGATTATGGGAGATGGCGGAATTGTGGTGAAGGAGATTTCATAAAGATCTTACGTTGTGTTTTGGTTTTGTCCCCTCCCTCCCACCCCAGTTCCATTGCTAGCAGTTATGAAAGCAATTCCCGTGTGGCATCTCCACTGGACCCAAATGGACACTTCAATGTAGTCGTTAAAGAGGAGCCAGTAGATGACTATGACTACGGGTCAAATATTTGCACACAAGAAATAACTGTGAAACAGGAAGACACAGATGAAGAAACTGATGAGTATTCCAACACTGAGGATGATGATCCCATTGTACAAAAACACCTAATGAGACGCCATGAAACAGATGGAATTGATGGAGAATTCAGGTCTAGAAAGCGTATGCTAACCAGTCCTTCAGGCGTTGCCAAAGCAAAAATGTTAAAACTGGATAGTGGTAAGATGCCTGTGGTCTATTTGGAACCTTGTGCAGTCACAAAGAGTACAGTGAAGATATCTGAGCTGCCCCAGACCATGCTTTCCTCTTGCAAAAAGGAGAAATCACCTTTGGGTGCAGTCCTGGATTCCTTGCCCATGTGTTCTGAAAATCACAAAGACTCCTGCTCAGGCACAGTCCCTGTGCCTGAGGAGTTAGTTATGAAAAAAGAATCTCCTGGGAGTAAAATGTCACAGAAATACTGTTCAATCGGAGCGGCCCAGTGGGCTGTATCCAAATCACCTAATTTTAATCTCAGGGGCTCAGTAAGTTGTGACTTTCCGGATAAGGAGATGTGTGGCAGAAAAAGGCCTGGGATACTGAAGAACCCTATGTCCCTCAAAGGCTCTGGTAGCAACCAAACCACCTTATCATCAGTTACAAATAAAAGAGGAAGGCCACGGAAACTGAAAATTTCCAAGGCTGGTCGACCACCTAAAGGTATAGGGAAAACTGTAGTAACGAGCAAGAACACTTCTCTGGGGCCTGGCAGTATCCTTCCAGATGTTAAACCGGACCTTGAAGATGTTGATGGTGTTCTTTTTGTGTCCTTTGCATCAAAGGTAAAATCTCACTGTTGTGAGTAAAATCCAAAAACCTTTTAAAGCCCTTTGTGCTTACAAGCTGAAGTTACATGTTCTTTTAACCTGAGTTTGGAGTTTTGTGGCCTCTTTCCAAATCTGTTCATATTTTGACCCTGTGTTACTTATAACATTGTCTTACTTCTTCTTGCAGCTTAGGAAAAAGTAGTGGAACTTAGAGTTCTGTATAAAAAAAATGCATGCTTGTTTATGAAACAGTCTCATGTTTTGAGTAATTTGGTGATATTTGATGTGGCTTAGTTTGCATCTAAGTGTTTTAAGGTATCTTAACTTACTCAAGGCTCTTCATGTATGTAGGAAGCTCTTGACATTAACACTGTTGATAGAGCTGGTGGAGAAGAATCACAGAATCTTCAGGCTCCCCTGTCGACTACAAGTGATCCAGGTACTTTTTTTTTTTTTTGTGAGTGGCTCTTCCCTGCAATAAGGGAATTTGTAAAGATACACTGAAAAATTAATAATGAAGTCAGTTTTTTTGCATGGCACATGTTTTTTCTATGTTCTCTTATTTTTTGAGTAGATTGTCAAGCAAGGATACAAGTACTGGAAAAGGAGTTGATGGAAGAGCTGAAGACCTTGAGGCATAAACAAGTAATACATCCTAGCCTTCAGGAAGGTAAGTGGTGGAGTGGTGGTGTACATACTGCTGCACCTGGTTGATCATTACACTTAGTCATACTGAGCTGATAATTTCCTACTGGTGCCAATACTGTATATGCCTAATAAAGCTGGGACCTGTCTTTTCATTTGCACACATTTCTGTTGCAAACTAGAAAATTTGGAGGTGTCAAAAGGTGAATCCTGACTCTCCAACAGGAGAGCAAGAGTCTGCATGTTATGTGCCTCTTGCAAAAGTTGCTGAGCCTTCCAACAGTGCCTGTTTTGTAATGATGTAAACCTGGTTGAAAGCAGATGGAGTTGGTTTTACTCCTTCATAAAAGTAGGCATTTCCTGGTACTAGAATAGCTAGAGATCCAGGAACACTTAACTAAGACATTTACTGTGTTTTGGGTCCTAATTTCTTTGAGTCCCTATTCATCCTGTTCCCTAGCCATGTAAAAGGGCCAAGCTGAGGTACTTGCAGTTTGTGATCTATTTATATGCAATGTTATCTTGAGGTAGATGGAGGAAAGTCAAGGATCCACAGAGCGGAGCTTCGTGTTCTTTCTACTGATGATGTTGAAAGACATCAGCAATAGTAGTCCTGAGACCAATGGCATTAACATAGGCATCAGAGCAGGTGATGAAATTATTGATACACATGGAAGTGTTGTACTTCATACTCCTGAGGTTCTGGCACTGAGTGTTTCAAACACATAACTGTCATACTGTAGGGACTGAGACTCCAGGTACTGATCTTGACTATGATACGAGCTGTTCTGGGCCCTCACAGAGCTTCTGTGGTGAAGAACATTGGATTATCTTGAATGGTTTATGCATGGGGTATGATGAGAACTAGCAATGTTAAGCCTTTTTAGGATTTTATTGTGGACCTCCTAGGTGTTACCTTTACCAAGAAAGTATCATAAAATTACAGTGTGTTGGCAACCATGGATAGATTGGCAAGTACAGCACCAGTGAGGGCTGTTTTACTTATGAGATGATCCTGCAGCTGGGAACATGTACAACCCACGTGCTTTTTCTCCAGCTGAAGTGTGAGTTGCCCTCTGAAGGGTTTTGAGCAGTTCAGAGATACTACAAAATGGACAAGAAATGTCAAGCATTAGGCTAAGAAAGAGACATCTGAAGAATTTTGATTTTCTTGCGTGGTTATGACCATCATTTCCAGTGTTGGATGGTAATCTGCTGAGCCTGTTAAATAGTGAAATTGCAATTCAGCAGTGATGGAGATGAACCACAGCTTCTAATTTTTAGAGGGAAAAGAAGATATGGGAAAACTATTGGCAGCAAGAGGTTACTACAAGAGATGTAGTCTGATCAGGCTGTAAAGTGAATTACAATATGAATACTTTCGTTGTTAGACTTCATCTGCTGCATGTGAACAAGGAACCAGACTTTCTCCAGATTACCTTCATCTACCAAATAGTTACAGATCTCTTACCTTGCAGATTTGAGATTGTGGAAGGAACAGACATAGCAGTTTTGATATTAACTCTGGTTTTGATTCTCAGCAGTGTAGTTGAGAAGTTTAAGATTCTTTTTGAGATTCACTAATGAAATGTTGAAGCTGTACCTGAGCCCCACAATTGCTCTTGATCTGTGAAGTTAATAACAGGGTAATCAAGGCTGTCTACATCTTAGAGGCAGAATTGCAGGAAGATGCTTCAGAAAGAAGGAAATCCAACATAAATGTGTTAAAAGGAAAGCTCCTGCTGGAGCATTGCAAATGCAATGGGATGCTTCTTTTATCTGAGCTAATTTGAATCCCTGATTATGTTCTTATGGCACTGTTGCCATGTTTCATATTTCAGATTAATCAGCTGCAGCTGATGGGGAGGAGAGAGTTCTTAAAGTTCTTCATTTGCTACTGTTTGCTTACAGCAACTGAAATTTAGCAAGGCTCTGGAGATGATAGAAATTTTAAAAAGTGATAGTTCACCTGTTGTGTATGGGGATGTCTTTACTGACATAATACTTAACTGTTACTGTTCGTACTCTGTTCATACTGTCTGCCGTCGTTAGACGTTGCACTTCTTGGACTCATCGCTCTTGGGTTTTGTCTCAGTGTTTTTTATTTCATGATTCTGAACTGAAATAATAGATATTGTGCATGCGTGATGTTCTTATTTTTGAGTGTAAAACAAAGATAGGCTTGATTTTGCAGGTGACAGAAAGGAGTGTGAAGAAAAATAAACTCTCTACTCTTTCCATTGTACTTGAGTAGAGAAAAGAAATGGTTGGCATCTTGACATTTGTCAGTTGACATGTTTTTATACAAAATGCCAGATTGACTTGCTTCTCATTTTCCCTATGTAGATATGAAAATTACATCTCACTAGACTGTCTTTGATAACAGTATCTGTTTAAACCACCCTGCCTGAGATTTGTTTCATGTCAATCGTTTTCAGGCTGCTAGTAATCTGGTCACTGTGTTTCCACTTGTGAACATAAACATGTACAGCTAGCACAAGGTTTCTACTGTACATGCAAACACTACTTTGTTTCTTGAGCCTTGTCAAGTCATACATTTTCAGTTTCAAGATGCATACATTTAATGTATTCATTTCAAACTTGTGGGCAACAGGAGCAACATTTGTAAGTTTCTATAGCTAAAGATCAAAACAGATGTTCTCAGCTCCCAGCTGTGAGCTGAATTTGATAGACAGTGATTTCTTTAATTCAGTGTAACAATATTTTCTGAGAAGGTGCAATATCAATTTTCCTAGCTTTTGCTTTCCTCAGCATTTCTATATCTATATTTGTTTTGCCATTGGACAAAGAATAGCTTTTTGTACAAGTAAATCTTTCATTTGAGTATTGGGGGTTGTTAGTGAAGGAACATGTTGATTGCCATCACAAACACTTCAGTGCCTATAACAACAGAGATTGTTTAGTTTCTTTATAGCCATTTTCCCACCTGTTTCGGGGGGGGGGGGGGGGGAAGCTGTTTTATTGTGAAGCGCCAAGACTGGGGAAAACCGTAACGTGCTGAGCTTTGGAGAATTTGTTAACCCGAGTCCTGAAATTGCTGTCTAAACTCATTTTTATATCATAACAGTCAATCAAACACACACACATTCTTCAGACCTAAAATGTGGTTTGTTGTCTCTTACTGCTGGTTGAAACTGATATATGCTTGGTATGTGTTCTTGCATGAGTTTTAGCCTCTGTGCAAACGGGGATGTATAAGTACTGCTGGCAGGCTTGGTAACTTAGGGATATGAAGTGTCAGTCAGTTGTGTTCGGTTCAGAGAGTAACTCTAGCCTTCAAAGATGTAAATGGTGCTGACTTCTTCAGAAAAACAGACAAAAGGTTTTATTATGAGATTTATTACAACACTGGCACTGTGGTTAATAAATTTCTTTGAAAACTTCAGTAGCAATCAAAAAAACTATGAAAAGTAATTCAATTTTTTTTCTCAAATTCCCATAGTGTAAAATGCTCTTTAATTTATACCTGCTATAAATCCAGTGTAACTGTTATAGCACTAATGCTTTTTTTCAAGTCTCTTAAAATGGTGGGTGAATGCCAGAAAAGCCCGTGGTAACTGAATGGTTTATCTTTTAGTAAATATCTTAACTTTCTTTTTTCTAACATCTTGCTGCATTGAGATATTTACTGATGCTTGCTTCTTGTAGTGGGACTGAAGTTGAATTCTGTGGACCCAACAATGAGCATCGACTTGAAGTATTTGGGTGTGCAGCTTCCACTTTCCTACTCAAATTACTCTCTGTGGAGCTATCCAGGTACCAACCCCAATTCTCCAGGTGTGTAGAATATGAATTTGCTGTAATCTCAAGTGTCACTTTTTTGTTATCAGTGATGAGAAGAAGAGAAGGGCTGTTTAGTTCAACTTGGTATCTAAAGAGATTAAAACTAAAGTGACGAAATAGGAGAACTTCCTTAGATCATTACATGGTTACTGGGCAAGGAGTCCTGAGTAATTGCAGCTGGATTGTGTTTGGGGTTGCCGTTTTGGAATGGCTGTGGTCTGGTAATAGTATCTATTTTATACTGACCTCTCAAATTGCTCAGAAAAGGCTTAAGCAATCTGAATTTGTCTGATGTTGCTCACATACCAAACAAAAAAAAAAAGTTGTTTTTAACAGAGCTGAGTATCAGAATTTTCCAGAAGACCTTGAGATGCCATGTAGGGGCTACCCTATAACTTCATGATAATTATTTATTACAAGAGTTGTGACTGATTGTTCTTTTTTAAACTTGCTTGGTATCCAAACAAGTGGATTTCTCATTATACTGTGACTATGATTCTCATACTGTTGTTAGGTACTGTTTTTAATAGTGAACTGGATGGACAAAGTCCATCTTATATACTTATCTGCCTTCTACTTAACTGCTTCTCCCACTGTAATGTTCTGATTACTTAGATCTTTCTTAGTCTAGTGCTTTTAAGAGCTGGTAGAGGCAGACGTTGAATTTCAGATTGTTTACACTGCAGGAGAAGAAGATTCAGTTCAGAAGACCTCAGTCAGCTTAGTGTCCAGTGCAATTATTTCTAGCCTAACAATATGTTAAATGGCCACACAGATCCCTGTTAATATTGTAACATTCCATCTTAGTTCCCACAGTTGATGCATAACTTGACAGAGATGTTACTGTTTTCCTTCTGTGGTTATTCACTGTCCATGCCCCTAATTGAAACTCATCTGAATTTGTCAGAACACTGAACGTTAAACCAAGTTTCTGCAGGTGTCATAGAGGTCATTGGCTCAACTGAGGGGAGAGAATCAAATTACTCTTCTTGCTGAGTGAGGCTGTAGTATCAGCTCAAAACCTGCCTGTTCCATTTTAGCCTACTAATTAGTTCATTGGCCCATTAGTCTCTTGGAGCCAACTGCTTTTGCACATTGCTAAGGAGATTAAAACTGAAAATAAAGGAAACACTTTTTGTATGGGATAGCAGATGCTCGGCCATAGAGCAGAACTCTACAGGAAGCTTGGCCTTGTTAAATACTCTGTTAATTAAAAAAAAAGTGAAAATCAAGTTGCTTCAAACCTTTTGATTTTGCTACTGTTCACCTATCCCTGAAAAGGAATAAGCAGAGTTTGCTAAGACACTAATACAATCAAACTTGGTTCATAAACTGAGGCTAGATTTCTTCTTTTCCAGATAGTGGATTTCCTTTTGTTTCCAGGACAGGAAAGACAAACGATTTCACAAAAATCAAAGGCTGGCGAGGGAAGCTTCATGGTGCTTCCAGAAATGAAGGTAAAAAAAGTAAAAAGAGAGAGATCAATGTACATATTTCCAACATGTGGCCATTTTCTTGACCTTCCATAGACCTTGCAATCTGGTATTTGTGTGTCTTAATGAGAGATTTTTTTTTTTTATATTGAAACTGTTATGATTAAAGAGTTTTTTAGTACTGGTTCCATAGTCAGAATGGAGATTAATGAGGGAAGAGAGAAACTTTGAGTAAGATAAAAATATGTGTTCTGTGGTACACAGAAGGCTCAAGTGAAGAGCAAAGGTGTAATAGTTTTGGTTTTGTTTGTGTTTTAAGTTTATATGGAAGTGTGGTAATTCTAGAATTCTGTTGCCTCAGGGACCCTAAGGAACCTGAGTAATTTTCGTTTATATTGGTGTATCTTAAACTCCAGTTAGAGCACGTATTCCTCACATATTTGATTACTTTGCCATATGTCAAATGGACTGTTGAAAATTTGCCAGTTTTTTACTTTAGATCAAATATTTAAATGGTACCTTCTGCACTTTTATGCAGTGTTGTGTTGGAGTATTCCAGATACGTCATGCTATACCAGATAGGCCAGGTGCTTAGGACAAACAAAGTAAGAATAGAAGCACAGAAGCCCTGTAGTGGTTTCGTGCATGAATGCTGTGTGGGGTCTGGCTGAGCTGGAGTTCATTTTCCCCACAGCAGCGCTCTCAGTGCTGTGCTCTGCACTGGCAGCTGGGAAGGTGTTGGTAACACACCAGTGTTGTGGCTACTGCTGAGCAGTGCTCGCACGCACCAAGACTGCCTCTTAACATTCCCCCCTCAGCAGTAGCCAGTGGGTGGGCATGGTCTTGGGAGGGAACATAGAACAGCTGACCCAAACTGATCAAAGGGATATTCCATGATGTATGTCTGCTCAGCAGTAAAAGCCTAAGAGAATGGAGAAGGAGGGAGGGCATTTGTTACTTACGATGTTTGTATTCTGGAGTAACTGCTTCTTGTTCTGAAGCCGTGCTTCCTGGGAAGCGCCTGAGCATCACCTGCTGATGGGAAGTAGAGAACAAATCTTTTCTTTTCCTTTGCTTCCACACATGGCCTTTGCTTTTACTTTATTAAACTGCTTTTATATTGACCCATGAGGTTTTTTGCAGCTTACTATCAACCGTCTATTCTGCTGAGAAGGGGAGTAATAAGAGTGGCTTGGCAGGCACCTGGAGTCCAGCCAAGGCCAACCCACCACAAATACGTGTGCAAGATCTCCACAAAAACAGTTGTGCAGGCTGCTGGTTGTGTTTCAGAATGGATTATATTTGGTGTGCCTATGTTATATACAGTTCTTGTAGAGGAGTGCATTTTTTGGAGATGTATTTACCTATCCTACGGTGTTTAATTATGATAAGATTTAACTTCAGGAGTTAAAGTACTCTTCATTTATTTAGGTGGCAGTTCAGAAGGTTCTTTGAAGAATCGCTCAGCATTCTGTAGTGACAAGCTGGATGAGTACCTGGAAAATGAAGGGAAATTGATGGAAACAAGTATGGGATTCTCTTCTAACACTCCCACTTCTCCTGTGGTGTATCAGCTTCCCACTAAGAGCACTAGCTATGTTCGAACGCTCGACAGTGTTTTAAAGAAGCAGTCCACTGTAATTCCATCAACATCTTACACATTCAAGCCTGTTCCTCCATCATCTACCTCTAGGAAGACAAAGACTCAAACCAGACAGGCATCTACAATCAGTAGAATAAAATCTTACAAGCCCATTCTGCCTTCACCTTTTCCTGCAAAGCAGAAACAGAACTCATCAGGGGAAAAGGCTGCTAAGTCTGCTAGCAGTTCGAGTAACCAAGCAGATGGTTGTGCTCTGCCAACTGTGGATGAAAACACGTTTCCAAAGCAGATCAGTTTGCGTCAAGCACCACAGCATCAACAAGCACTTCGTCCACCAGGTTTGTCTAAATCTCAAGTGAAGTTAATGGACTTGGAAGACTGTGCTCTCTGGGATGGGAAACCACGGACCTATATTACAGAAGAGCGAGCAGACATCTCTCTGGCAACCCTGCTTACAGCTCAGGTAGATCTGTAATGGTTCTTTCTTTTCTGTACTGTTGCTTTTTTTAATCTGCCCACTTACGGATGTTGCATAGAGATGCAGAAAATAAGACCGAAGCTGCTAAGGATCATGATAAGGCATGAGATTCCTTTGTGGTGTAGTCTTTGCAGTGAAACTTGAGGAGTGCTGACTTAGCAGTATGTGAAAAAACTACTTGTGATAATAGTGTGTTGATACAAATTATTAATAATTTGAATTGTTTAAAATTTTCACCATTAAAAATTTGGGTTAATACAATTGTTATTCAGTAACTGCATTTCCCTGCTATTTTCCTTTTTATGTTTTCTGTTGAGCTAACTGCAAGAAAATCCTGGTCATGTAATCTGCCTGTCATATGATAACTTCTTTTGCTTTTTTCACATCCTGCTTATTACCAGGATGGTTTTGCTTTCTCCAGTTGCCTCTCAAAAGACTTCAAATGCAAACTCTGTTCTGTTGGGTTTTTTTGGTTTTCTTTTTGTATAGAGGACAAGTTTTCATATGTAGACAGTGTAACTGGAGGGGTTTTCTAAATGAACTTTGAATAGCAATTTTGCATATGCTTGATTTAATTTTACTAAAATATTTCTCTTACTAAAATTTGAAGTCTATGCTTCTTTAAAACTTCTTTTAGGCATCTCTTAAAAGCAAACCTATCCACAAAATAATAAGACGACGAGCACCTCCGTGCAACAATGATTTCTGCCGACTGGGTTGCATATGTGCCAGTCTGGCACTGGAGAAACGTCAGCCTACCCACTGCCGCAGGCCAGACTGTATGTTTGGGTGTACCTGCCTTAAGAGAAAGGTCATGCTGGTGAAGGGAGGATCAAAACATAAGAAAATGATGAAAAAGGCTGTGCGTGGAAAGCTTGTGCTGTTCGGAACAAAAGGACAACAGCAAGAGGATGAAGATGTGGAAGAAGAGGGTGATGGGGAAGAAGAGGAGATGAAGCAGAAAGACAGGAAGAAGAGGAAAAGGGTGGAATACAGTGAGTATTGGTGGAGATTACAGCAAACAACCAGTCTTGGTGGGCATTTTTTATTAGGATGTAGTAGTGATGCCATTTCTAAATCCAGCTGACTTACAGGAAATAACACCTTTCCTGTTTTTTTTTTTTAAATTCTTACTTACGTGATCAGCATTTTGGGCACTATGTAGTTATTTATTGAATCAAATAGCTGGAGTTTCGTTTTGGTAGTTTAAACTCTTGTTCAACTCTCCAAATGTCTTTAAAGACTATGGATACGGGATAATTACTTCTGTCATTGTTGGTAATGTTCACTGTTACAGTGCTGTTATCTTTCCCTGTTAATGAATTAAGTATCTAGAGCTGTGTTTTCAGTTGCTGTAAGTAGCTGTGTAGTTCATGGATTTCATTGAAAATACAGTTATTTATGGTAATTTCAGATCTGGCCTAAGGTATGCTCAGAAAACCAAATTGGTAGAAATTGTGTCTGAATTTACATTTTCGGTTTCTTCCTAACCATACTTTTAGGAATAGCTAAAACAAAGTATTCTGTGGTGTTCTACTGGAATAAATTATTTCTTCCATACAACTGCAGTATACAGGTCTGGGATTTTTTTGGGTGTTACCCAGTTTTTCAGTATGCACCATCAGTGAAGGTCACTAATTTTCAGTGTTTTTGTGTATCTTCTATCACAGTAAAAATGAGAAACGAGGACTAGTGTAGAAACATTTTTATTTTTATTTCTTCTTTCTTGTAGACAAATCCCAGTCACTTTCGACTAGAATTTGAGGCAAGAAAAGCAACCAGCAGAATTTTCTGGCAGTTTGAACTAGCTGCATGGCTAGACCTCAAACGCAAACAAAAAATTCTGTTACTGCTGTGATAGATGGTGTTTCACTTGTAAGTAATTTTTGGTTTTTTCTCTTTTTTTCAGCTATCTGTGACTCAGAGCCAGAACCACCTGTTAGGAATTGTCCATTGTGGGTGAAAGTAGAAGGTGAAGTAGATCCAGAGCCAATTTATGTCCCAACACCATCTGTTATTGAACCAGTTAAATCTATGGTACTGCCCAACCCAGAGGTCTTGCTTTCTAGTAAGAACAGATCTTCCAGTGGAACAAAACCAGGCAGAATGTACACTCCTAGACCCAATCCAGTGGTAAGAGAAAAAAAGAGATGCATGTTTTTCTTTGTACTGAAAATTAAAACAAATACTGCCAAAAGCTTCTGTGCTAGGCAATTCTAGAGAAGTTTGAGGTGAAAGCCTAGGACTGACTGCCCATAGGTGTGTTGATAAGCTAGGATGAATTGATTGTATACAAATCTTTAACTATGTCCCTCTTCTGTTGAGAATTTACTGTAGCAATATGGAGATGGTGGAAAGTCATTATGGTTCACTAATAGCCTCATTTAAAAATAGAGTATTATATGCTATTTTTGTCGAGATTATTATTAGTACTGTAATATTTATAAAAGTAATTAGCTACATAATGTAGCCTATCTAAGTATGAATTACATGCAAAAAATGTTTGGATACAGACATAGTGTGTTCAGTGTAGTTCTGTAATTTTTTTTTTTTTGTCCTTGAGGTTTCACTGCCAGTGTTCTAAGAATCTGGCTTTGTGTCTCCTCTCACCTTAGCATCAGAAAAAAGCAACAACAGCAGTAGAGGAAAAACAGCCATAGAGTTGAGTGTAGTTATATCTGAAGAACAAACATACCAGAGTAGTTATTTAATGTATACCAGATAATGTTAAACAATGCATGACAGTTAGGATTTGTTTCTTCACTTAGAAGAATTTTTTTTAATTTTTGGAGGCTGGTGGTGGCAGACTGGACTATGTGATGATACTGAGAGGGCAGATCTAGCTTTAAATGCTGGACTTTTCTCTGACTCTTACTATTGAAGCAATTATGTTGAAGTGTTGTTAGAAAGCAAAGCTGTTCCGTGAATCCAATGTGCATCTCGAACAGAGAGGAGAAGTTTTTGTCTATTTTTTTTTTCTTTTAGATTCGAGAGGAGGACAAGGATCCTGTCTACATGTACTTTGAAAGTTTGATGACTTGTGCAAGGGTGCGAGCCTATGCACACAGGAGAGAGGAGAAAAAGCAGCAAAAAGACAAAAGTGATTCACAGAGTTGTAGTGTAAAGGTACGAAGTTATACTGTAACTAGTGTGTATTATAGAGCAGGCAGAAATATTGAAAATGTTTAAGTAATTTTTTCCCCAGAAACTCCTACATGACATGAGGGCTTGACTTGCATTTGATGGTGGTAGGGCTGTGGAAGCTGGAGCCTAAATCGCTTTGCAGTGCTGGTAAACTTACGCTGTTACTGTGCTACACATTGTCTCATCTGGGGAAATGCCTGGCTGCCACAAGTACATTATTATGTAAGGCTTAAATGTTCATTGTTAATAGAGCCCTTCTAAGATGAAACCTGTAACATTGTCAAACACAGCATATATTTATGATTTGGGGTGAACTAGTTCATTTTGTGCTGTAATTTTTAGTGTGGAAGTGAGATGTATAGGGTGAATATTTCCTTGCATTTCTTTCCTCCAGCAGGAGCATGAACCGGAGCTTCAGCCTCCTGTGAAGGCAACCTGTGAGGTAGACAAAGACACTAATAAATCCAAAGGTAAGAGCTGAGTCGTGAGTATAATTCGGCCTCTTGGTAGTTACACGTTTTTGTGGTATTTCTTGAAAAAAGTAGCTACTGATGAAACAGAAGTCTGTTTGCTGGGGGAGTTACTACAGTTGTTAATAAAAATCTTATGATATGCATACAGTTCTCTTAGCAGCTGGGGGGGAGGGAGGCACATGGAGGTACAGCAGACTAAATATCCAGTACTTGCTGCTGCTCTAAGTGTAAAATGACCTGTGCTGCAGCAGCTTGTTTAGCAATAAGAGATAAAACTGCACGACACTTGTCTTCAAGAGAGTTGATTAGGTACTTGGGAAGAAATGGAGATGAATGGTTTTGCTTTGTCTGGGTATTTTTTTTTCCCTCTTCTTTTCTTTACTATTACTTTGTAGTTACTGAAAAATTAAATATCCAAGTAGTACTGGGAGGATGGGACCCTCATATTCTTGACGTAGAATTGTATGGGACAAGGAAGTGCCTGGGCTTTATTTGGAATTATTTGATAACTGAATTTGTTCAGTTCAAGTTGAAAGATTGAAGTTTTGCTATGTTACAGATACTGGGTTTGAGTTTCTAGTTCATGAAGAAGTAGGCTAGACATCCGTGTTCTCTTTCAGTCTGAAGCGGCCCAAATCATGTTACAAGCCTTAAAATGAGACATTTACTAGAGGCATTATGTCATCTGCTAATGAACTATATCTGCCTTTTTGAGCTTATTTTTTTACTGTTTAATGAATACAACAGCACACTCTACATTTAAGGATGGGAATGGAAAAATAATACAGTTAGTTGAAAATGCCAATGCATTGGTAGGTGAAATTAAAATGGCCAGGACACAGGGCTCAACATCCTTACAGTTTTGCAAAAAGGGACGTTGTATCTCTAATGACATCAAAGGTCATGCTTCTGTTCACACATCTTGTGCAAAAGACAGTTCTGCTAGCTGTGTGTCCTCTCATGCCATTATAGGACACGGGTGCTTTTCTGACTCCAAGAGAAAAGTGCCGTCTCTTGAATAACCAGTGATGCTTTCTACTGTGTTGGTGTGTTTGGAGAACTTCTACCTATGTATTGAAACAACCCAGCTTTGTTTAGCTTGTGATGCAATGGGATACAACCTGACGTGGTATGGCTGCAGGGATTGAACCGTGAGAAATAATTACATTAGTTTTGCAGTGAGTTTTGGCTTGCTTGTGAAGCTCTACAAGGGGAGGTGATGCTTTGAACAGTTCTTTTACTTGCTGTTGGCCTACAGCTGAGCTGAGACAAGGGTGGAGGTGTGGGCAGAATGAAATTGTTTGACTATCCAGGTGATTAAATGCCATAGTATTGCAGAAACCTATTTCAATTCTTTCTCAGAGAAAAGCTGGTGGTCTTCCCGTAGTGAGGGGGACTCTTTCTCCACCTCCTATGTTCATCACACCACTCGAGGTGAACCAACCAAACTTATCGAGATTATCTCTGACTGCAACTTGGAGGAAGATCACAATAAGATCTTGACCATCTTATCACAGCATATCAACAGTAACGCGCCACAGTGCCTCAAAGTGGGTAGCTTCATTATTGAATTGGCTTCGGAATACAAGGCCCAGGATGAGAACCATCCTTCTGTCTGCTCCTCCAAAGTGAAAATTTCAGTGCCGTCCTACCAGCACAAGGACGAGAAGCCTGAGATCCCTGTCTTGGAGATTCCTGATAGCGCAGTGGCGTCATGCAATAACTCAGAAAATGTAAAGGTCATGCGGGCAGAGCCAGTGGACAAACTGCGGGAGAAGCTGCATTGGGGCAAAGGCTTGCCTTTTTATGCAGGGGTTTCTCCTGCGGGAAAGCTGGTTGTCTACAAATGCAAAGCTAATACGAGCCCCTCGGGCTTGATTCAGGTGGGTCCCTCTGCCTTTACTGTGGAGATTAGATGCATCTTCATCCAGTACTATCCCAGAACTCCTTGAAGGGGAGAACACTCTTTAATTTGTCTACATAGTCTTGTGCCTGTCTGGACAGGAGTTCTTAGAATCTGGTGGCATTCCTCTCCATAAGCTTGTCCCTTTCAAGATTTACTCAATAACAAGAAATCGGATTGGAATTCTGAAATCTGATGGTTTAACTTGTCTTTTTGGTAATTTGGGTCTTGTTGACCCAAGTGCGGAATCTCTCTCAGGATCTTTTTAAGTCTTTCTAGAACCCCATGAAGGTGCATTTGACACATAATGCTTCTAAGTGAATGACTCTATGAGTCCACAAAAAGAATATTTTCTGTCGAAGTATACACTGGGACAAAACTTTAAAACGAAAATGTAAACAGTAAATTGCTTTTTGCTACAGCTTACTGTTAATCTTCACTAACATCCTGAATCCTCTTTGTAGAATATATGTTCTTCATCAAGAGACTTCATAATCCTAAATTCAAAGGCTCTTTTCCCTGCAGTTTTGTGTTGCTGGCTTGGTGGTAAGAATTAGTAGTAGGAACTGCAGGGTTAGGGTGAAGATCTTTTTCCATCATAGCTATTTGTGATTATAGTAAAACCACTTTCGGGAAAACCGAAAATGAGAGTAAAATATATTTTCATGACACTTTTCAGATGTTACACTCTCAGAAAGAGAAACTAGTGGAGAGAAAAAAATCAGGAGATTTCTTACCTTCAGTAAAAGTTGATCCATCAAAGCTACTGTTTATTTTAGTAGTGTGTTAAATGCATTTGGCTTTTAGAAGGTATTAATAAACAATTTGAAAGCAGAATGCAGCACTACCAAAACTTTGCATTGTCCACTAGGCATAAAGCCTGACATGCAGAAAGATGTTCTGGTTTTTTTTCCTGTGCAGTCCATTACCACTACAACTTGAAATTCGAAGTTAGTGAGCTCATCATACCTTAATTACAGTATCAAACAACAGTGTGGATAAGGAAAAAGTTAGTACAGCTTTTACAAGCTCTTTAGAGTTTTGTCTCAATGTATATGTCATCAGTATTCTTTCTTTTGTGATGCTAGGTCTTAATTAGGTTTGAGAATTTTATCCAAAGTTGTCCTTAAGTTAGGGAACCTATTTTTATTCAGGACTACTACAGCATAAGTAAGGGATAGGAGAAACAGATGCTAGCTTCACTCTTAGCTAATTTTAGTGATTTCACATGTTCCTTGGACTCTCTGGTTTTATGTCAGAGTCTGAGCAGCATTTAAAATCTGTATTACAAAGATAAAACAAGAGTTGTTTGAAGTTCTCCTGGGCAATAAGGAAATTAGGAATTCCCATTCTGAATTGCAATGGTTTTTGAAAAGGACATTTAAGAGTCCCATGGAATGAAACACCTCTCCAGAAGTGGTGAATTAGCATTCTTTTCACAAAGTTTCCCTTTTCCCCTTTTTTCAGGTTAATGATAAAAGGTATCCTCAGGCCAAACTGCTTTTGGGACAGATGGGGGCATTACATCCTGCCAGTCGGCTAGCAGCTTATATCACAGGCAGGCTGCAGCCCACAGTACTTGATATCGCAGCCCTCAGTACTGTGATCTCCAAGGTAGCACCCAGTGCTAAAACACCTGCTTCTGGGACACCATCAGTCCAGGGGCGCACAACATCAGCTCCTAAAACTACATCTTCCACCAGCACTACTTCAACCCCCACAGAGACGACTCTGAAAACCCATGTCCCAGCACAGAGACAGATAGGTAGGTTGGAACTTATTACTGTGTTTTAAATTGCGTGAAGCTGAAGTACAGAGTGAGTGTACAGCATTAATGTTGATTTCTGTGCAACGGTGCATGCTGCCTTTGGCTGCATTGCCTGCCTAAGATGCCTCTGCAATAAATAACCTCTTTAAAGCGAAAGTTTTATGTTGACTTCAGAGTAAGATTACAGATGTTGACTATTAGTTGTTTTATTAATGCTGCTAGAGCATATTTTCAAGAGGCGAGAGTGGATGGAGACTCGCCAGATATTAACCGGGATTTTTGTTTGGAGTTCCGTTACTATCATTTTTAATTGCTTTTCATCAAACACAGATTAACTTCAAATGAGTATCACTAATACATGGTTCTTCGCTGTTAGATTTTCTGCTGATGTTGCACTCATAATTCTTGTGACCACCAAAGATGTGTGAAGCAGCAGTGAAAGACAAGATGGTCCAAATCTGGATTAGCAAATCAACAGGTGTGCAGCCAATAACCACGCCAGCCTCTAATCTCATTGGATTTCACAAGCTAAACAGGGTTGGACTTAGCACTTTGAGTTCAAAAAAAAAAAACAAACGAAAGATTGGAAGATGCATGAGTTACTTGTTTATCTGAGTTGGTACTGAAATGGTTACCCCAGCATGGAAGGAGAGGAAGTTGCCTTTTAACTATTACATTTTGCATGAGTTTAAAAAAAGAAGTCTAGTACCCATCCACATAATCCCACACATAATTTAAAGATCTGAAAAAGCTTTGCAAGGGAAAAGGATGTTACCTGTGTCCTGGAAAAACTTTAATTTCTGATTGATTATTTTGTTTCTTTCTGCCTAAATTTTCATTGCTACGTAAATGGGTGTGTTGTTTTTCTTGTCATGTAATAAAACTTGCTGTTTCGTGTGTTTATGCAATTTGAAAGAGCTGGCTGTGTTTCATTGATGGGTGAAGTCATTGCTGCATAGTGATTTAAGTAAAAAGTATCAGTTCTGGCATAGTCTGGGGTAGACATGCTGTATGCATAAATAACTGCAGTGTTTAAATTGGGCTTGCTCCATAATCTCAGTGCTGTTGTACTCATCTGTAGGCATCTGGAGTGATGTAAATGCAGTAAATTCTGGTCCCTTGGAGAGCAAGGGATGAGGTAAAGGATCTTCCTCACGGTGATTAATTTCCATCAGTTAAATTTGTTCCATCCAGTGTGCAGTCTGAATGTTGCTGCAGTTAGAAGGGGAAACTCTATATCCCTCCCATCCCTTTCCCCTGTGGCTGTGTAAGACGAATACAGTAGAAGGGGATGAAAACCAAGAAGCAATATAAAGGGGAAGATGACACAAGCTGTTACACAAAGAATTTGAGGTTTAGAGAATAATTGGAACTCATTGTTTCATTTAGGTGTTTGTTGTCCTGCACTGTTAGTTAGGATTGTCCATAGTTTCACAATGAAGAACAAGCCTTCAAGACCTGATTCTTTTGTGTGTCTGGGAAGAAATGCAGTAAAGAGCTATAGTAGTGGAATAAGGCAGACATATTTCTAACATGTAACGCATATCCAGGACTGCCATAAAGGTTTTGATTTAATTGTAAGGTACATAGAAAAAGGAGGCTCAAATTCATGCTGAAATTACAACTGTAGCACCTCATGAACGACGAAGAGGAAATCTATTGAAATTTTGACCTGCAAGTTTTTATTTGCAGCTGCCCGACCCTCACCTGGTGGTGTGTTTACCAAGTTTGTGATAAACAAAGCAGGAGCTCTACAGCAGAAGATTCCTGGAGCGAGCACACGCCAGCCTGCCTCAAGGCGACAGTTGCTCAGTATCAAGCCCACACCGATCACGGTCATTGCTCCCGTGGTTCCTTCAGTGCTATCTCCAGCTCAGTGCACAGTCTTTCCTGGGGTCACTACGGCCAGCACCATTTCTCCAGTTGCTGTGGAAAGCAGCAGTGTAGCAGCATCTACTGTGTCCACTCCTAACCAGACAAAAGCTGGTGAACTTCCCTGCTCTCCTCCTGCAATTACAGTCACAGCTGCTCCTGCAACACCTGGAATCAGCACCTGTACTACTCCATCCACCACTCTTACTGCTACTGTGAACACAACAAAAACAACAGAGGTGGTTGCAGCAGTAGCAGCTACGTCATTCCCAAAAATTGTAGTAACGCCACCAACTGTTACTTGTCCTGTTGTCACAACATCCACTTCGACAGTTGTACTAACAACAGCTGCAGCAGCTACACCTGTGGTGACCACACTAACTTCCTCTGCTGTCTCTGTTCCAGTGATACTGTCAGGAGTCAATTCAAGTCCTCCACAGAACCCAAAAAGAGGTAATGAATGCTTAGGTGCTTTGGGTTATTACTCTAAATGCTTTTTTTTTATTAATTCTGCCTCTTTTCATAGCTGTAATACAGTCTGCAACTGGTTTCAATTTAAATACGGATTCACTTGCCTCGTCCCCCTTTCCAAAGCAGGATAAGAAATGTCATCTCTTAAGTTGCTTTTTGTATTCCAACCTGAACTGGTAGAGAAGGGAAAAAATGTAACTATCTGGTCAGTGACTGCTATGAAGTGAGCTGGAAGCCTCACACCATTCCTTGACCTATAGAAATGTATAGCACAGTTACAACTGCTAGAATTTCATGGTTGGCATGGAGTCCAGGAATTAGGTATGGATTTACTCTTCCTGTGTCGTGGTTGAGAAATGTCAGTGGAACTACATAGAAAAAACCCAAAACTCTCCTGACCTGGTTGGTTCTATGCGTTCTGTGAATAAAGAGTAAAACTTGCCTTCAAATAAACTTAAGAGATTCAGTTGTTTGCAAAATATTTGCATTTGTATTTATTAAGAATAATGCCTGATCAGTAGGCAGTCTCTTAAACTGATTTTTATGTAATTTGTTAAAATATTTCAGACGATGCTGTTCCACAAGCTGCAAGTAAGACTCCCCCAAAGATAGCTCCTGGAACAGACAAACGTGTTGGACCTCGATTGCTGCTGATTCCAGTGCACCAGGCACCTTCTGCACTGCGACCGCTGAACAACACGCAGCTGGCACAGAGGCAGAGGATGGTCCTTCAGCCTCTCAGGAGCCCTGGGGCTGTGAACCTGTTCAGACATCCCAATGGGCAGATCATTCAGCTTGTTCCCCTGCAGCAGGTTCGAGCTGCGGGTGCCCAGCCCAGTGTGCAGCCAGTGATGCTCCGCAATCCAGGTACAAAGTCCAGTGCTTCCTTCATGACTGACCAGTGTGTTACTCAGAAATGAACAAGGAGACATATCTTTGTGATGCTCCTTTCACCTGCTGAAAGTAATTGAACAGGGTCTAATTTGGTTCTGTGTGAGTAGTTGAAGAACATAGTGTAATTATTCAGATGCAGTGCAACTTAAATACCATGTGTATAATATTCAGAAAGTGCAGTTAATAGCTAAGTCACCAAAATTCGGGAGTTCTTTGCAGCAAGTAAAAGGGCCTGTGTGTGTGTGTGGCAGTGAAGCCATGTCCATCGTACTGTCCCAACTTAAGAGACACTCGACCTGGTGATTCAAAAATAATTCTTGTTGGAGATTCTCTTAAAAAGAATTACCTGTTACCCATGTTTTGTTGGATGTGCTGCTCTGTTTTTGTTAGGTTTTCAGGTTGGTTAGTGTGTTTACAGAAGATACTCAGATGAAATTTTACATTACAGTACAAAATTGCCAGGTTTTTTCCTCCTTGAGAGTGTGAGATGAAAAATAAGTGTGATTTTCAGCTGTTTCTGTAGTGCACAGTTGAAGACAGGGTTGGAAGAGTTAGAAATTGCAGGTTGGGTATGCTGTTGTATGTATTTGTAAATTCTAACCCAAATGTACTTTAAATGCATGTTTACTCTGTAGTAGGACCTTTTCTTCTGTTCTCTCTGTATCAAAACACACCTCAAAGAGAGGGAGATAGAGTGGGGTGGAAGGGAGAGCGAGAGCAAGCACAGTAGATAAAACTCTGGGGAGGAGAGAAAACAATGCTGAGCTTTCGTTGAGGTTTGAGCATGAGGTGTAGTAGAGAATCAGTCAACAAATTTATTTCATTTCTTTCTGTTTTGAGGCTCTTGCTGAACAAGAGAGACTAGTTGCCATAAGTAATATTTTTCTTCCCTGTTTACGGAGTGTTGAAACACTGCAGAAGAGTTCATAAAGGTGAAAAAGATGGTGGTATAATTTTGTAATTTTGACGTAGTTTTTTTCTTTGCAAGTCTTTTTCTGAGAGGAAAAAAAAAGTTAAAATTAAATACTATTTTTTTACTTTTTTATTTTGCAAAACCCCAATTTCCCTGTTTTCCAATAAATGGGAAAGTAAAATGCAGGACTTTCAATGCTGTGTCTTTTTTGATTAAAAAGCTTAATGCTAGAACTTGGCATTAAATCTGTTAGTTTTAGAGGGGCCAATTCATTGGTTTTATTGGGGTGTTACTTAAAAAAATTGAAATTTGTATGTCTTTATGCAGGACCAACTTTTCCACTGAGAACTTGTGGTCAAACGCCTGATTCCGTTATGATCCTTGGGAGTGGTGTCTGCTTTTAGTACAGCATCAAACATTAAAACTGAAAGAAAAAAGTTGCTTCGAGAAAGTCTCAGTTGATGTTTTGTTTTCCTCACAGGATCTGTTGTAGGAATCCGGTTGCCCGCGCCTTCTAAGCCTCCTGAGTCACCTGTTTCTCCCAATTCCTCTGTGTCTTCCACTTCTCCTGCCACAAATTCAGCTGTACAAACTGCAGTACCCAAGTTATCCCCCCCATCCAACCCAGCCACTCAAGCATCTTCTCTTCTTCCTTCAGTAACAAGTTTTGTATCACAGGCAGGCACTCTGACTCTGAGGATCTCCTCCTCTGCTGCCAGCAATGTCCCAAACCAAGCAGCCTCCGAGTCTAAAATAACCTGCAGCCCAGGTGGTCTGCCAGCCACCACTGCTAATCTCATACCTTTACAGTCCGGAAGTTTTGCTTTACTTCAGCTCCCAGGACAGAAGACTGTGCCCAACTCTATTCTTCACCATTTTGCATCTCTTCAGATGAAGAAGGATTACAGGAAAATATGCAAGAAAGAGGACTCAGGTGCTGCTCAGCAGAAGGAGAATGGGAAGGCTCCATGCTCAGGTGACCCTGAAGTTACAGAGTCTGAGGTCACAGTGCCAGATGGGAAACAAGAAGAAAATGAGTTGTCGATTAACCAGGTGAATGCTGTTGAGGAGTCAGCATCTGGCACAGTCACACCTAGTGGTGGTACAAATTCCACTACATTAGAGATGGTGGAGAAGAACTCAAAGGTGCTAGAGAGTTCTTGTGATGATAGCTTTTCTTCTCAGCATGATGTTTCTGCAGATGTTGTATCATCTGACCATTCATACATCAGCGAGAAGCCAAATGATGAGGAAGAAAAAGGGGATTCTGAAGAGAAAGAGGGTTCTGTCAGTTCCGAAACTGTTGTGGAGGCAGTTTCAGCTAACTCTGAAACTCTTTGTGGGTCATCAGATCAGTCTTCAGTTGCTCCTCTGGATAATAATGCACATTCACAGAGTCTTGAGAATCAGGAGACTGCCCAGTTGAAGAACCGTGGGAAGGAACAAACACATGCTGAACATGAAGAGAAACCAGTAAAAGAGGAGGAAGGAGATGCAGAGACACAGATGGAGGAGGACAACAGAGCAAGTTCTGGACAGTTGCATAGTCAACAAGAGCAAGATATACAGCTGAAGATCAAGGAGGAACAGAGAGAGATGGAACTGTTTCAGAACAAACAAGAATGCCAGGGTGATGCTGCACAGCCAGGTATGGAAAGGAGGGAGTACAAGAGCTCTATAGAAGTGGAAAACATAGGAGGGAAAACAAGAAGTAGGCCTGAAGTTTGTTCTGCAAAAGGGCAGGATAATGCTTCAGGAGAGAAGCATACAGTCGATACTGAGGACAGCAAAGGAAACATAGCTGAGCAGGAAGGCAGTAACAGCAAAGAACGAGCTGCTTTTGATTCTCTGGAAGAAATGAAAACAGGCCACGATATTCTAACACATGTCAACAGTTCTTGGAGCAAAATATCTAGCATTGTACCCCCTTTAGAAAATAGAAGTGAAGTGGATGGCCAAGCTGATACATCAGAGAAAAGTAACTTCCTGACAGCACCAGAACAGAGGGCACACAGAAAGGGTTACATGCCCACTATTGATATAACTGCTGATGATATGGAAGAGGATGAAGAGGAAGATGAGGAGGAGGAAGAAGAGGATGATAAAACTGATGATTCTGCTGATGAGATGCTGGATGGTGCTTCTGACTCCGCAAGTGAAGAGGAAATAGATGTTGAAAAAGTGGTAAGCATTTAACTTTCTATGGAAGGATATATATATACACTTTTTTTTTAATTGCCTGACTAATGTGTCATAACCCATGGATTTGCAAGACAGAGTATGATGTTTGTGTTTTGGACTTCAGTCTCTTTAGGAAGTGTAAATTGGGTTCCAAATGGAAATGTCTTTTATTAGTTGCATGCTTTTTTTAGGTAGTAGTGGCCTTGTAGAAATTGCCTGTTTTTCAGATAACAGGAGTTACATTGAGCCATCTGTAATAAAACTGTTGCAGGTTGTCTTCCTCCGATATTTACTCAAATAACTTGGTTACTTGAAATGTGACTTAATGATCCAAAAATGTAGTGGCCAGTGTAGTATTTCTGTTACTTTAAGGTGTTTTCTTCTATTTAGTTTTCGTAGTCTTAATTAACATTTATATCTGGAAGGAATGTTTGAATCCATCCTTAAATTCATTTTTAAAGTTAATAATACATTTAAATAGTATGTGAAAGCTGTCATTCCTTATTTGATAGAAAACAAATTGCTCCAAAAGTCACAGAATAAGGGTAAAACTTTGTAGTTAGTGTAGTTATGTTCAGATTTTAATGCTCATAAAATTCTCATCAAATTTAACCCAAAAATTAAAATAAAGCAATCCAATGTGTAATTCCTTTACTTCTTACGTATCACTACATGACTTAAGAAACAGTGCATTGTTACTTAAAATTACAAAACTGTAGTTTCATGAATCAGTCAAATGGACATATGAATCAAGCCTTTCTCAGGATGAGATACAAGTGGAAAGAGAAGGGTTAAGCTGGAGAAGAGTTGAAGAACAGACAAATTTAAAATAGGAGAGATAATGTTTGTGTCTTCAGGATTTTGAAAGTATAGAATTCTTTTAGTTCTTTTGTGTTAATGTACTCCTCTTGGAGTTGAAAATCAGAGTTCTTTGGTACAAACAGGTCCAGAAGATTCCTAAAACACCTGGGCAATAACTTCCTGGTACAGGTGCTACAGGAACCAGCTGGGAATGGTGCCCTCCTTGAACTGCTGCTTGGTAACAGAGAGGCGCCTGTGAGTGAAATCGCAATTGTCTGCTGTCTTGGCCATGGCAGCCATGAAACAATTGAGTTCAAATCTCTGGTGGCAGGAGGAGAAAGTGCCAGCAAAAACTTCAGCTGTGGATATGAGGAGAGCAGACTTCCAGCTACTCAAGGAGCAAGTTAGGAAGGTCCCGAGGTTACCCACCTTGCTGACCAGTGGCAACCAGTTGATTTAATCTTTTTGATTTCAGTAAAACTTCTGGTACTTTCTCTCACAGGATCCTTCTGGACAAAATGTCCAGCACTCAGCTGGATAAACACATCATGTAATGGCAAGCAACTGGCTCACAGATTGGGCATGAAGGGTGATTAGTGAATGAGATAACAGCAGATTGGGGACTGGTCACTCCTGAGGTTCTGCAGGGCTCCCATCCTTGGCCCTGTGCTCTTCAACATCTTCATAAATGACTTGGGCACAGGACTGGAAGGGATACTAAGTAAGCTAAGCCAGGAGGAGCTGTTGACTCTCAAAGGTAGAGAGGCCCTGCAGAGAGACCAGCCATATGAAGTTGAATGACGGCAAGTGCTGGATTCTGCACCTGGGACAGGGCAACAGCCCTGGGTGTCCAAACAGCCTGGGGAACAAGAGGCTGGAGAGCAGTGCCATGGGAAAGGGACCTAGGGGTCCTCATCTATGGCAAGTTGGATATGAGCCAGCAGTGCCCTGGCAGCCAGGAGGGCCAAGCATGTCCTGGGGGGCATCAGGCACAGCATCGCCAGCTGGGCAAGGGAGGGGATTGTCCCGCTCTGCTCTGCACTGGGGCAGCCTCACCTGCAGTCCTGGGTGCAGCTTTGGGTGCCACAATATAAAAAAGACACTATTATAGATTGTCCAAAGGAGGGCAATGAAGATGGTGAAGGGCCTGGAGGGGAAGCCATATGAGGAGTGGCTGAGGTCACTTGGTCTGTTCAGCCTGGAGAAGAGGAGACTGAGGGGAGACATCATTGCAGTCTGCAGCTTCCTCATGAGGGGAAAAGGAGGGGTGTTGCAGCGGAGATTTCTGCGACATGTAGACAGCGAGGCCCGTGGAAAGAAATAAGGACCAATTCTTGATAGATGTTTCAGAGATCTTTATTTTCCAGCTGCATGGCCGGGGTCCTGCCGAAGAACCGGCACAATCGGGATCCCCAGGGTCCTCTCCTTGCAGGGGAACACAAAATAACCAATGGGAACAGGATTGACCAGGGAGTAGGAAAATCCCGTAGGCCGTGCCTCTACTCCAGGGTCTCCTCCCCCTGGACCCCACACCGGGGCGGGGAGCCCCAACAGAGGGGCAGGCACTGATCTCTTCTCTGTGGTGACCAGTGCCAGCACCCAAGGGAATGGAATGAAGCTGAGTCTCGGGGGAGGTTTAGGCTGCATATTAGGAAAAGGTTTTTCACCCAGAGGGTGGTTGGGCACTGGAACCGGGTCCCCAGGGAAATGGTCACAGCACCAAGACTGACAGAATTCAAGAAGAGTTTGGACAATGCTGTCAGGCACATGGTGTGATTCTTGGGGATGGTGTTGTGCAGGGCCAAGAGATGGACTTCGATGATCTCTTCTAACTTGGGATATTCTATTATTCCATGATAGCCAAGTGAACAACTCTGGCTTTTAGAGAATCTCTTCCACTTCCAGAAAAACAGACTAATCAGTTCATATTCCAGCTCACTGTTCTCAGACAAGATGATAGCATCTCAGCTGTATGAAGTGACAAAACTGAACACAGATGTTATTTTTGGAAGTTCTTTTAAGTTGAAAACGAAATTGTTGCTCTCTTGTCTTCCATCAGGTGGTAGCAGTTTCATATGTCCTATGTCCTTCAGTAACTTGAGCAGAGTTACCACCAAGTTTTGAGACTTGCAGTTAATTCATTCCTGATGCCAGATGGACTTTCCAGACACAAGTCTTAGGAATTTGTTGGTAAACCAACAATAGTGTCTAGGTCACAGAGTAGTCTGTTATCAAGGTTGATGATCCTGCTAAAGGCTGATGAAGCAAAAGAGTAATTATTAGATATTGTAAGAAATGTTTGTTTTGGAAGAAATGTATTGCGCAGGTTTTGACTAGCATGGTTTGGAAAGCTGTCTAAGGGTATGTCTTCACCACAAGCTCACGCAAATATGATAAGCTAGCCTTGGTTCTAGAGCAGTAAAGCTGAGGAATGAGATCTCAGAGGACTGTAAAAACCTGTCTGGAATTTGGATTTATTAATCTCTGTTGCCTGCAAGTTGAGTTAGCATGTCAGTGCCTAATGGAGAAATCAGTTTTGGATTTAAATCTGTTATTTTTCACTGGGATGTACTCTTTCCTCAGTGTAGTGCTTACAAGACAGATTGCACTGGTATTGTTTGTCAGACTGGATGAAGTCAGAGCACATAAACAGGCTAGTAGAGGATGTTTATCTGCTTCATTAACTTAGTGGAAACAAAGACGCAAAGAGTTACGTGCATGTCCTCTAATAGTTTGGTTTAGTGGAAATACTTAAGACAGCTCTGTTTCTATTAGTTTGGAATGTGTACTGGTTTTAGTTGCTCAGGAGATGGCCATTTGAAACCTCAGAGAACTCCAGTGAGAGTCAGGATGATTGCTACCTAGCTGTAGTAGCTATTACTGTTTATTTTTTAGCATATTTTTTCCACACTGGTTAATTGTTCTTAGTTTCGCACATCAATGCCCTTCAGATTACCTTCTTACCTTGTGCTGACTTTGTGTCCTTGACTTTGAGACTTTTCTAGTCTCCTCTACTCAACAGAAAGAAGCTTCCTGGGATGGTATCTTTGCCCTTTTTCATTTCCTACCCTGAGTTGCATCAAGAGAGGCTTAGGATGGTGAATCATTGTGGGTTTGGTGATGTGAATAAAACCTTCTGGGGATATCTACAGAAGCAGACTAATGAGTATCAGGACCTGCTGTCTGAACAAATTCAAGTGTGATGGTCTGGGAGATGACGTTAAACTCTTGATCCCCAAGGCATGATGATTGCACACAGAGTTCCTGCTGAGAAGGACTGCTTGGCCTGGGCTAAGTCACAGACTGAGACTTCTAATTGTTCACGAGTCCTTGTTGGCTTAAGCCAAAACCATGCCAGGGGTTCTGGTATTGTAATGCTACAGATAAGAGTCCCACAGTTCAGCTTACTAGTCTAAACACAGCTTCTATGTCTGGCAAGGCACTGTGTTGTAAGTGTTGTTTAAAAGTGTTTTTCAGTCATTCTTTTTGTGAGCCAAACACTGAAATTAAAAGGACTGTTACCAATTATTATAAAACGGTAAGTTTAATAAAAAGTGCAAGTAATATATTTTGTGGTCAGTACAAGTTCTAACAATCTCTTGCATGTTCTCAGCTTTTAGTTCAGACCATGTGTGAAACCTGCAGACACTGTAGCATAGAAAGCAGCTCCAGAAATTACGTTTACTTGGGTAATGTGTAATGACATCCACTGTCATCAAACCTCCTTCCTCAGCACTGTCTCTGAGGATCCTCTACCATCAGGCAATTTGCTCTTTAGGTATCAGCAATAGGGGTTTAGGCTGCCAGGAACAGAGAGAAAAATCAGAGGAGAGGGCTTAGAACCAGACATTGAAATGCAGAGAGGGAAAAGTGCTGTTATTTCCATAACAACTTTAGAACTCTGTTGTTAGGGTGGTATTGCTCCTCTTTATGCCTTCATTCCATATGGTGTTTTACTCCTACTCAAAGGCATTTAGAATTTATGTAACTACAAGAAGTAGTTTGGAAAGACTGAAAGTAGTATGGATTGACTGATGCTAGAAAGGTAGGGCTTCCAAAAGCATCTTCAAGAATCATGCTGGGCTGTGGATAAGGTTCAGCCTATGGCAGGTTGGCACTACTTATATAGGAATAGCTGTTCTTAATGTCAGAACTTAAGTGGACTTACTTCTGGTGATCATGATTGTGATATTTTTCGTCTTGATAGGAATTCAAGGGTAAAGAGGAAAGATTGCCAACCAGAAGCATTTTTCCCTTTGTTGCTAGATGTAAGAATGAAAAAATGAATTACTTTTGTTTTTCCTATGTCCACATTCAGAATGTGTCAACTTAAAAGATGTGAAGTTCTTGGTGGGCTGCAGAGTTTTTTACGTCTGTTTTTTTTTGTCCATCTTTCATGAAAAGGATGCCATATACTGGGTTTTGAATACCGTTTTTCTAATATGATAGCATGTAGAAAGTTTTAGTTCTAGAGCAGTTCTAGCTTGATAATTGCTATCAGCCCTTTGATTAGCCCAATATAACTTACCAGCACTGAAAAGCTTTAAGACAGTGTTTCGATGGTAAGCGAATTTCCTCGTGTGTTTTTCCTCTTACTCTCTGGGTTGTGGCATCTTTTTTGAACTACCCTGCCTGACCACGTTCCCATCATCAATGTAATGGTGTCCAAATGTAGTTTAGACAGGGTGGTCCTGCCCACTGAACAAAACCAGTATGCATCCCTTGCATGTAAGGGTCACAGAAACTGTATAAAGTGGAAAAGCTAGGGAAAGTATCAGGAGGCTTTCAGCATCAAGGTGGGTTTATGAATGACCTAGAAGAGCAGGCAGGAATCTGAAGTGCTCTTTGTATAAAGGAATAGATCAGTGTTGCGACTACCTCTTGTACATGCAGTATTTTCAACATAATCTGTTCAGTAGTTCTGTGATTTAAATATTATCTTTATTTGAATAGTTTTGAAACAGTTTAGTCGGGATAGTTCAGGGAACTGGGTGAAATAGAGTAGAGAGTGGAAGTGTAATTACATTTTCTTGCTTAAGGAGTAAGAGTTCTTCATTCTGTAATCAGACCAAAGATTATAATTAAAAAAACTTCACTAAAAACTATAATACAAAACAATTGGTTGAATAGGCATGTGTTCTTGGGAGAGGGGGGTATCACCTGGAACTACAGATGGTCACAAGATTGATATTTAACTCTTGTTGTTGCTACAGAACTGCAGTTGTTCTTTATCTCTCTCTTCGCAAAATAGCAAGTTTTCTTGCTCAGGCAAGCATGGAGAAAACATACTCTTCAGAATATAATAAATACTTAAAATAATGATTTGGTAGCATTTTGGAAAGAGCCAAAATCTTACTCTTCATCATGTAAGCGGTTTACTGTATGATCCAAAGAAGCCTGACTGTATGATGTTCTGACTTACCCTGTCTCAGGTATGAGAGACCATTACTAAGGTGATAACTGTTTCAAATTTTGTAAAAAAAAATTAATTAGAAAAAGTCTACGGTAGTAGGTTGTAAAGGCAGTTTAATCTTACTTGGAGATAAAGGCAGGAAAACTCTCTGAAAGCTTTTCTCTCACCCATAATAAAAGCATAAACAACAGAGATGGGTTCTGCCCTTACCAAAATGCATTTCACAGAGTTGCTAGTGGGAGGAATTCCTGGAGGCGACAGTTAAAGTAAGCCCCTGCTAAGCACTGTTTATTGGCCAGTGTAGCTGGAGATGTTGATTCCTTGGTGGTTCTAAATGTTATGATGTAATCTCCTTTGAGACTAAAGTGAAACTGTTTTGGCCTGAGCGCTATTGCTGAGTAGATACTCATTTTAAAAAAACAAAACAAAACCTGTTCCAGGATGCGTGTGAATACAGAGAGGATGACGAGCAGGTGGACATTGAGACCGTGGAGGAGCTTTCAGAGAAGATTAACATTGCCCGTCTGAAGGCCACAGCTGCTAATATCGAACCCTCCGACCAGAAGTAAGCACCCCTGGAGAGCACTGCATACAGTTGTGTATCCTACTGCTGGGCTGGCGTCGAGTGATCCCATTAAACAACGGGTGTAATGTGATGGCAACATAAAGCAAGGCTTCTGTCAGGCCTTCCTCAGCACTGGTGCTTCCCAGTGTCTGTGAGAATGGTGCTGGCAGAACTAAGAGTAGTTTCAAGGTGTCTTAGCCTTTTTTTTCCCCCCCCCTCTAATTACTTTGTTTATGGAGATGGATCTTGCAATGTAAACTTAATGAGTGAATGGCCTCCCTTCCTGCAAACTGAAAATTAGCAGGGTTGTCTTTGTTTTCAGTATGATTTTGCAAGCTTTGTTTATTCTTGCTGGTGGACTTCTGGGCAGGAAAAGTCATTAGGTTAATCCCTGACCCTGTAAATGAAAGATTTGTCTTTGGGACCATTGCCCCAGCAAAGAAAGTATTTTCTTACTGACATATAGTCTGCCATGGTTGGATAGCTTGGCTTAATTTTTTTGGTTGGTTTGTTTTTGTTACTGTTGCTGCCCTTGCATTTATAATGACAAAGGCAAAATAAAAACATGGCTTACTTGAGGAATGTAATGATAGTCATGGCTGTTTCTCAGTTGCATCAAACAAAAGAATGGGGAATGTTGCATCTATAGTTCTTTTTGTTTGTAGAATTTTTTTTAGAAACTTTGAAAAAGCTGCTATCTACCAGATAGTTGTTGTTTTTTTTTTTTTTTTCTCCCCTTTAAAGATACAGCTCAACTTTTATCCTTAGGTGTTGACTTTGCTTTAAGTTTTGAAGATCTTTCAGAGAGAGAGAAAAACAGATGTCGTGTTTTATAAAAAATAATTTTCAAACGTGTGCTTTCTTTGTTTTCTTGCAGCTCCTGAGATATGAGGAAGCTGCTGTTACTGTATATTAGGATAGTAATAAATGTGAAGATTTTGACTGGTGGTTCTTGGTGGGGGAGAGATTACTCTGCTGTCTATATTAAATCAGTGTTTATTAAAAACAGAACCAAAACGTAATTAAAGAAGATACTTTATGCAGCTCACAGTCACAAGCTGAATTTATTCTCTTCAGCATAGAGTGAAATAGTTTCTTTTGCACTGAGATAATTTCACAACTTTCAGCGCAGCTCAGTTATTTCCAGGATGATGGCATTGGAGAAAAGAGTTCACTTTCTTGAGAGAACTCAACAGTATCCTGCTTTTATGCCGTTATACCAGAAAAGTTAATTTCAAGGCATAAAAATGAGCAATTCTAGACTGCTGGAATGTAGTTAATGAGGATAGAGTGTATGAGATGAGTAGCATTGGGAAAAACTTTTTACCTTTCTTCCAGATACCATCCTCCTAATTCTTCGGATGAAACATTATCAGAAAAACATTCAAAGGTATATGTTTGCTCTCCTCTTTCCTTTTAGTATCACATCTCCATTTTAAAGATAAACTTTCATCTCACATGCAGCTCTTAATGTGATTTATCTGCCTTGCAGATACTTGTGATTAAATGCAAGAAACTAAATGTGCTGGGAGGGGAGGTGCTCAGTCCAAATCTCCTTAAAGCAAAAGGGCTGGTGCTGGTGTCAGTGGGTTTCAGATTCAGCTTTATGGGAGGAAGATCTGCCTTTCATTTATGACTCCGTTTGCTTAGGGTTTGTGTTCTTCGCATGAATAATTTTTATAGCACACTTAAAATAATAAGAAATATTTTTATGTGTTGAAGACAGTATGTAAGATTATAGAGGCACAGCACTGGATGAAGGGTTTCTGAAAACAGAAGTTTAAATATGTGTTTAGGCAAGTTAAAGATACCACAGAATCTTTTCAAACCAAAACTCACTGCAGTCCTTCAGAATCTTGTGCTGTATTTCCGGTGTCTTTGAAGCCAGCTTCTCTGTCCATAACTGACTGTGATATACTTGACGTCAGCTCTAGAGCTTCCTGCTGTGGTGGGGTGGGGCTTTGAGTGTGGTGGGAACCTGGTGTAAGTCTTACCTATTAGAGCAGACTGGGATGTATGCCTTTGCCTGAGACAGGGATGGGTTCCAGGATTCTCTGTCTGCCTCACCTTCTCCATGTATCCTCTTCTCTGCCCTGGAATTTACATTGCAAGGCCCTCCTTTGGCAGGAACCCACCGCTGACATAGGAGCAGATGCAGCTGTACTGTGCTCATGTCTGCCTGTGAGGGCAAAATGGCTCTCAGGAGACAAGTCTTCAGATTCCTCCTAAGGCCATCAAGCTCCGAAATAGTATCACTAAATCTGAGGAGTCTTTCCACTGATGCTCTGGGGTTTGAGGCAGGCCTAAAAATATCTAAAAAACGGCATTAATTACTTCCCCATTAAATAAATAACGTAGTTGTACAAAACCTGGAAGAGTAATGATGACATAACGAACTTTTAAATCTGTAGAGATCAGTAATTTTGCTTATTGTCTGGCAGTCTTTTTAGAAACTTAAGCAAACTCAAAACCAGAGGCTCTTGGCCACATTCTGTTTGTTGCTGGATGTCTGGGGTGATAATTGTCAATGCCATCTTCCACATTCTGACTTACAATGTCTCTTGGCACCAACCCATACGAACCTATGAAAGAAAATGGAAATCAAACTAGTTTAACTCCAGGAAAGATTCAAGTCTCTTGTGTTGGTGTAATTATTTCATTCATTAGTAGACCTTCTTGACAAGCAAAAAACAAAAAATACTTGGCTCAAACGTGTGATTTTGTTGTAATCCTGTGGTTTATCTATGTAGCCTTGTGTTGCAAGAAGAAAACCTTATGAACAGAAGGGACTCACGATCTTTTCCGTTAGGGTTGATGTGATTGTGTTGGTCACTTCTTTGGTCAGTATTTCATTTCTTACTGCTTGTGCTTCTGATTCTGAACTTTCAGGGGAGACATAGTAGCAGGATAGCATGACATGGAATCTTCAGGTGTCTGTAGAAAGGCTGTAAATCTCACGTGCATTTGAACATTGTCTGCCATCGCATTGCCTTCTTTACTTAAACTGGTCAATCTGGTTACTTCTCCAGCAAAAGCATCAGACCTGGAAAAGAAAGCTGAAGTCCCAGGCAGAAGCCTTTGCTCACTACCGCCAGACACACACGGCAAACGAACGTCGGCGACGTAATGAAATGAGAGGTCTCTTTGACAAGCTGAAGAAAGCTTTGGGGCTGCAGAACCTTCCTAAGGTCTCCAAATGCTACATTCTCAAGCAGGTAGGTATTTTGGAGCTTAAGTGAGGAGGAGAATCATTTAATCTGGACAGAGTGATTATGCTAGTATGAACTCTTCAAGCGAGTTCCAGTGAAGAGGGAACTTTTGTCATCTCTGCAAGACTCTCTAGAAGAGAACAATACCTGAAAGAATCTATATTCCTAAAAGCTTAGTCTTGATGACATGCACGCATATTTTTGGATTAGCCCTCCCTGTGTATTCTTTGTGAATCATGGAAGGTTATGTCTTAATTCTTTAGGGGTTGACTGTGTACATCAGGAAATTTTTAAATCCATTGAAGGCTTACTTTTTTAATGCTTGAGAAGATAGCATTCCATTAGACATTTTACTGACATTAAAAGCTTATTTGTAAAGATGTAAAGGACAGGAAACCAAACATGAATGGTAGACATATGTAGACAGATAATTATGCTTAACAGCTGTACCTAGAAACTAGGAGATAAATTTTGGGATTTTTCTTAAAAATTGCTGACCTTTGGAGGAAGGACAAACAAGATGTTTATCAGTCTTCAACTGGCATTTAGGGAAAGCTGGCATTCATGGTACTTCACATGCCTTCTCTCAATCCTATTTTCTCAAGATTACAAATATTTGTAAATAAACCTTGTACACGTTTCTGGGAAGGAAAATTTTTATTCTGTGTGTCACTGGTTTATAAATCAGTTCCCTGATACTGTTCTAGGCCTTTGAAGAAATCCAAGGACTGACAGATCAGGCAGATAAGTTTCTTGGACAGAAGACATTGCTGACACGCAAACGAGATGGTCTGATTCGAAAAGTATCCACGCTTTCAGGTGAGACTGGTTTTGGATGCAAACCCTCTGTAATAATGAAAGAAAAAGCTTTTAGGAGTGAGAATGGGTGGAATAATTGGTGGATCCAGGTGCGTCATTGGTTCGCATGAAGTTCAGACTCATGGTGCCAAACAAAGTTTGATAAAATGGCTTTTGTTTTCTGTGCCTAAAGGATGTGTAGAATGCTCTCTGTGCTGTGAGCCACAGGCTTGGGTTCCTTTGGAAGGGTGGGGTGATGGTGTCACTTCATTCTGTCATTGGTCACTTCCTGAAATGCCCTTTCTGCTCTGCCCTTCACAGTCGCACACAGCTGTCTTTGGTCGGTACTGAAAACTCCCGACTCCTTGCATAGCTTTGCAAATGACTCCTTGTGCTGCTTTCCCAAGAACCAGTGCTCCTAGTGGCTAGAAGGCATCAGCTTTGTACACAGAACAAAACTGCAGTAGATTCTAAGCTGCTGCTCATCCAGACATTTCATGTTGTACTTACTGTGTCGTTCTGTCTCATTTGGAAGTGTAGGAAGGCTGTGACACGTTTTCAACCAGCGCCAAAACGTGTGAACAAAATACTCTTCCAATCGTCTTACAGTCTGGGAATATAAACAGGAGAATACCTGTAAAGTAGAAATGAAAGATACTTAAATCTTTTGTACTTATGTGAATTGGTTCATGCATTTATGAGGTATTTTATTTATAAAAAGTAAAAAGTCTTTTAGTGAAGTCTAGTAATTCAGAAATATATGAGAGGCCTTTTGAGCAGATAATGAAAGTAAATAACTTCACAAAGTAGTTATCTGATCTTTTGCATTCCTAGTGAAGACATCAGATTTGATGAGGAAAAAGTCCTCTCTCAAGACAATTAATTAAATATAGACTTAATTAAAGATATACCATGATGTTAAAACGTAAACGCTAGGCAGAAAACAAGCTAGTGTAGTTACTTGAACTTTGGTCATATTAAACTGTGTGCATATGCAGAAACCAGATTATTTATAAAATCTGTGTGTTTGTCCAAGGTTAGAATTTTCATGGCAGTGGTAAACTGTATGTGAGTTTGCATTCAAATGTCATTTGAGTAACAGGATCCCTGAGTCCAAGAAATGTCATGCCAGGTAAAGGTAACATTTTGCCCAGTAGTTGTATGCTTATCGTTAGGAGAGGTGGGAGGATTTTTTCACAGCTGTGAGTGTTTCAACTAGAACTTGTTCAGCAAGAGCCTGTGCTTGTGCTGGATGATTTCTGCTTATCAAAGTGGCAGATAAATTCTAAAATGTGTGGAGGTTTTTGAAAGAAAAGAAAAATTGGAATAAATAGGTAGTTGCTTCCCTCTGATACTAAGTGTGCTATTTACTTGGTGGGGATGATGGTTATCTGTTTTATAGTAATTGAATAATGTCAGCTTAACAGGTTATTAGTTCTGCCTTCAGCATTTTAGTTTTGGGAAGAGAGTTTGAAGGTAGGCTGACTGTCTGATAATTTTTCTGTAGGAAAGACAGAGGAGGTTGTCCTGAAGAAGCTGGAGTATATTTATGCTAAACAAAAAGCAATAGAAGCACAAAAAAAGAAGAAAGAACCTGAGCCACAGAAACCAGCTGCAACCTCAGCTGCAAGCACCCAGCAAGGATCCTCTGCTTCCACCAGAGAGCCAACCCCAATAGCGATGACAAACAGAAGGGGCAAGCCATTGATCCTTGCAAGGAGAGGAGTCCGGGCCACAGGTGGGCCAAAAGTGCTGCATGTTCTGCATCAAGGGGAGACAGCCATTGAAGCAGCACCCTGTGGGAGGGCAAAATGCCAGCTGGCTTGTGCAGGCAGCCTCACTCCTGAAACAGAATTGTGCATAGGACCGGGAAATGTCCATATGATAGGTGTGGAAACCACTTGCTTTCAGTAAGGATGAGACCAGCATGGCTGAGGTCTTCAGGTGAACATGACTTCAGTTTCAGAATGATGGGAAAAAAATACTTAACTAAGTTGTCCTTTGATCTAAAGGAGTTTCACTGCAATCCAGCAGTAATTTCTGAGAGTTGAGGTGGTTCTTTTTCTGCTGACTCAAAACCTGAAGTTCAACCCCCAGAATGCTGGAGTTGCTAGAACAGACTCAGTTTTTAAAACCTCCCTCCTCAAAAAGCTAGCTCTCAGTATGGTGGAGGCTTGCTCTTAAGTTAAATGGCAGAGTTGTCAGACACTGGAGAGTTTTTTGTAGCTGAGGACTTGTAGAGAAGTGTTCAACATTTGTGGAGATCTTCACATCATAAATGTAGGAAGGAATGAAAGAATGACTCCTTCCAGAGCTGTACCTAATGCTGGATTGCAGGGTGCTGTTTGCCATCAGGGTGCTGTGCCAGAATAAATGAGTGTTTTACACATTTCTTTTCTTGCAGAGGACTCCTCAGCCTCTCTCACACTCACTGCTGCAAGCGTGGTGATGACTCCACAGGGGCAGGTGCTTACGCTGAAGAGCCCCCTGGTCCCAGGGCAGGTGGCAGCTGTTCCTTCCACACTGTTGCAGGCTGAATTAAAGCCTCGAGGGGTCGGTACTGCCATGACAACACAGCCAGGTAGGATCATGTGAGATGATGTTAAAGAAAATCAGTATAATGCTGTTCCTAGATGTGTAGAGCAATTTATGAAGTAACGTGTTATTGAATTTTTGCTTTAATATTTCAGATTTTTTACAACTTGACTGAGGTAGAACTTTGATAAGAGAGATTTGATGTCATTAACTCAAACTTAGTTTATCAACAGGTTAAGTAAAACATGTTAAATTTTTGCTATTCAGAAATGAGGGAAACATAGAGAATAATTCCTAATCACACAACCAGTCTGCATTTCTGTTTCTTCTACTTTAAGACGTTACTATAATGTAAAGTCTTGCCTTGAAGTGCACAGCTCCTGTGTTCCAGGAGTATCTGAAGTACCTGAAAGTACTGTATCTGAGTATCTGAAAGGCTTTGGTTTCCACTTCATCCCCTCTTCCGGTTTTCTTGGATAAGGTATTACTTCAGTGATGATTCAGCTGCCAGGATCAACAGTTCCTGTCCAAGTAAAAGGAATCCTTACTAACTCTACTGTTCCTATTACACTGTCAACTGTTGCTGGAACTCCAGCGCCCTCAACAGTGGTATCAGCTATGGCACCCCATTCAGGTAAGCTCTTTGTTTTTCATGGATCTTTGTGCTTGCATGCAGGGAACGTTATCCTTGCGAAGCTGAAGGTAAACTGTTTTCTCACTAGGAAGTAATGGTAGGTGTTATTATCTGGCTGTTCAAAGAAAATCACTATTAAATGTTTTGAACAGTGTAGAGGGGCCTCTAGGAGATTATGGATTAGAGCTTTTTAAGTTTCCTTCATCCCACTGAGCGTCCTTGCCCTCAGGAAAGACAGAATAAGTGGATACTGGGTTGTTTGTGTTGTAATGCATCCTACTGGGGAAGCTTCAGTGCAGAGTGGTGATGGGACTGCTGAAAATCTTTGCCTGTAACATCCAGGCTCTTATTGTGGCACAACCCTGTCCCATACCCTGCCAGCTCTGCTGCCCGTGGGAGGGCTGTTTTTCAGAACCCTGTGCTGTACATTGGATCTAGGTGTGGGGTGGTTCCTGCCAGCAGGGTTCTGCTTGCCATCTGTTGTGCTAAAAGCAAGCTGCTCACTTCCTGCGTCCTTGTAGTCATTTGGTCATAATGAAAAAGGAAAGTTCACTTCAGATTTGGGGCTGGGAAAAATCTAAGTGCTGTTAACAGGCAACAGCTTGGAGGCAGAAAATAAGTAATCATTTAGTCCCTGGAATGCCTCTGTAGTGCACAAAACCAGTACTGCAAAATGCGATCATAAAAAGAAAGGATGAAAAACAGTAAGAGGGAAAATTCTCATTCTGTTTGCCTTGTGCATCACCATCAGAACTGTAAGCATTGCAGTTAGTTGCACTGGAGCTTGCTCTTGTTCCACAAGTTGAAAGTTAAACTATTGGTGTGTTAAAGCTTCACTTGACAAGAGTTATGTAATTAGTTTAAATTGCAGTTTACTTGAGGAAGACCTGAAGGTGAGCAAATTATGCTTAGTTAGGAATTAGCTTGCAGTTAACATGTATCCTGATGGATGCTGCTTTGTGTGCTTTTGCAGAAAGCGAAGATTCATTCATGATGCCAAAGATTGTTAATGTGACATCGCTGGCTGCTGAAGCAAGCATGAATCTAAACCCAAACCGAAACAAAAATTCTAATGTAACAGCAGCTGCAAGTACTCCAGCTTCTGAGCAATCCTTGGCTGTAGTACCCCTTGAACCTATGAAGAGTGACAGTGTCCTTTCAGAAGAAAAAGCCAAACCATGTCTGGGAGACAGTGGCACAGATGGAAGAAATACCGCAGGTCCAACAAAAGTTTTCTTTGAACATAAAGATGGCCTTCCACAGCTCTGGAACGTACCATGTAAAAAGGAACCTTCAGAGTCCTTCAGCAAACAGCTCTGCATTGGTGAGTTTGTAGGAAGCCAAGCCAGGAGGAAAGATGGTGATTCCGGAGGGGAAAGATTAAAATGCAAAGAATTGTCATTCCGCAAGCTCCAGATCAAAGATTCAAGGATAGAAATGGAATTGAGGAAAGTAGCATCGGCAATGGAGGAAGCAGACCTGGATACAAGTGAGATACTGAGCAGCATTGAGGAGAGTGATGACATGGATGAAACCCTCACTTCACTGCTCAATGAAATCGCCTTCCTCAACCAGCAGCTGAATGATGATGCTTCAGCCATGCCAGAGCTGCCCAGTGCCCTCAGCTCAGATTTCTCTCGTAAAGATGCAGAGGCTCGTCGGGGAACAGCCAGTGATCTCTCCTCTGCAGATGGGTCATCCTTCCAGTTTGGCCATTTGGGAGGCAGTTTTAAGGACCTTTCTGAAGTTCCAGAAGGTGGTGGCTCTTTAAGCCCTCTCCTGTTGCACCTGGAAGATGATGACCTTAATGATGGGGACAAGAACTCTGGGGAGCCTTCATCTGAGGCAGATGTCTTAAAGATAGTGATAGGTACTGAAGTGAAGAAACCACTTTCCAATCTGTCCATAACCAGTGGTGGGAATGGCAAAACAGTAACAGCCTTGTCAGATGCTGCTAATGTGACTCCACCAGTTTTGCAGATGAAGACTAATCCGGAAGCCAGTAATGCTGACACGTCATGGAGGCCCATGCCCAAGCTGGCACCACTTGGTTTAAAAGTGGCAAGTCTGCCAGTGGACTCGGAAGGGCAGAGTAATAAGGTGATGCCCTTACTGGCACCTGTAGTTGCAAAAGTGGCACCTAGTGGGGTAAAAAATTCATCACCTGCAACTCTTCAAGAAGGACAAGATAACAAAGTGATGCCCGCATTAGCACCTGTGGTTGCAAAGTTGAATGCTACTGGGACCTTGCCTTCAAATTCAGCAGGAGGCAAATAAGTGCAGATATTTTTTATCAGACTGGAACAGAGGTCTAGAGCAGTGTGAGCCAGTGTCATTGTTCAGCAGCCTCCATTGTCTGCAACACTTGTTTTCTGTACGGCATCAGCACTGTGTTCATCTGAAGGGCAGGCCCCAAACTGACAAATAAGTGTTGTGAAACTTTAAGCATGTTGATATATTTTTACCTCACTGTTGTATTCTGGGTGTTCTCCTTCCCCTTCTCAAGACAAAAAAGATGATCTATAACCATTGCTGGGCAGATGGTATCCTTCCAGGATTGGGTTTTCACAGAAGTAGTTTGTTTGTCAAGGGACTGAGAAACTGAGGCTGTTGAAAGAGACTTGTTCTCTCCCCAGTAGGGAGGCAGCTATCATGTTGGGGAAAAAAAAAGGATTGTTTGTTTTTGTACCAGGCAAATTATCTATGCAGAAATGGCATTGTTCACATTTGCTTGTTTTAATATTTCTGGAATATGAGAAATGTGCAGAAACCAGGTTGTAGTTACTCTCAAGGTTGATACCTAGAGCAGCAGAAGGGAAATTTGAGACTGGAGGGGGCTGAATTGAAAAGGCTTTTTCTTTGGTGCTAGATAGTTCTCTAGCAGACACTTTTTAAGAGCTTATGCACAGAAAAATTTTAATAAACATTTCTAACTTCCACTGCTTGGGGAAGAAAAATATATTTCCCAATGTAATTGGAAGTAGGACAGTATGTTAACTTTAATAATACTGCCCTCACTTTGACCTCCTGCCCCCACATGAATATTTCCCCCTTTGATGCTTAGGACATCTGTAAGGAAAACTTGCAGAGAGTTGAAAGAAAATGTGGGCACCCTATTGCTGCATCTTTAAATACATCGCTGAAGTAGCTCGAGTGTTTTCCCAGGTCCTATTTTCTTTCCTTCTGTCATTCTTCAAGATGTGTGTGGTGGCTGGGAATGTTAATACCAAGTACTGCTTTGTGAAAACGCAGAATGCTTTCAGGAGTCTTGTAGCCTGGCATAAGTGAGCGAGGTGTACATGTGAATGTAAATATGAAAATATGTATATAGCTTTCCAAACCTTTCATTTCTTTATAAATTCAGGAAAGGTACTCAGAGGTTTCTCACTGCATTTGCACAAGCTGTGTATAGCAAAAAGTCAGCAAAAATGCTCATTACCAGGGAAATAGGGCAGTATTGAATCACAAGATGTATTTTTATTCTTCTCTGCCACTGCTTACTCAATAACCTGTAGATGCTCTTCACTGTTCAGCTGTTGGATGTGAGGGGCCTGCAGACTGTAAAGATATTTATATTTTTGTACACAATTTCTGTTTTCATAGTTTTCTTGACAAATGAAGTTTTCAGCCTCGGAGAGATGATTTGCTAATGAGTGTATACACAATCTTTTCCTATCAAGTTTGTAAATATAAGTTACGGTGCGCTTGGGGGGCTTCTTAACTGCTCTGAAAAAGTAAAAAATGTTGCCGTGAAAATTATACAGAATTTGATGGTGCATTCTGTTTTATGTTTAGGAATGTAATTCCTTGTCTTAACTGTTCTAGCACAGCAGCTGGGATCACCCCCTGCCCTCTAAATTACCCATCTTCAGTGATGCAGTAATACAGGAATTCCATCCTTCCAGCACTGAGGTTGTGCAGGTGCTGTGAGTGATGTTCTTCCACAGTTAGGGAGCAGTGTTTGTACAACCATACACCCTGTGCAGTATGCTGCATCTTCTGGATCCATGTCTAGGTTAGATCTATCAGGGAATATAAGTACCTTGGGTGTTTCCTCATCTTTTTGTTATTTATATTATGCCACAGAGGAGAGAAGCCCTTCAAGCTCAGTGTGTGTAAAGTTACTCCAGAGACTACATAAAAAAGATTTTTCACCTGGCCATTCTAAGCAGTGTGTTTTAAAGTAGTTACATACAACTCTCTATTGCCTTTTGCATATTTACTATTCTAATATTTCATACAAGTCTCGCATTAATGACGTGGAAAAGAGAGTTTCGGTCATTACGAGAGTCCTGCAGGATGTTACAGTTGTCACTGACTGCCTTAGGAAAGGAGATTTACAATCCCAGTAAGTACTTAGACATATTCTTTGTTAAGGAATTTTGACCTTATTTTAAACTAGTCGAAATCTGGAGTAACTAAATTATTTTACTAGCACTACATCAGACTTAAATGTATTTACCTGGGAATCTGGTTCTGAGCATTTCCAATAGGCTGAAGTTGCTTATTTTTTTAACTTGTGGCAGTTTGTTTTGCCAATAGATTTCATTCCTCCTGTGTGAGAAACAGCAACAAGACATGTGCTGTGATAACTTTTAAATTCCTAATCACTGACCCTTGTTTCTGCACCTCACCCTTTTATGGTTCCAAACAGCCAATTTTAATTAGCACACAGAATTGTGTACTCTCTGTGGGACAGAGAAGGCTGTAACATGATAACCGATCGCACATGATCTAAAATAAATGCTGTACTTTCGAGGATGTTCCGTTCATTATCTGGTAGTGTAAAATTTCTGGATGTGAATTTACGGTTTTGGCACTGGGCAGTAAAAAAAATTTTACTGCAGTAAAAAATGTACTGTGTCAAGATGACAGCAAAACCTTTTGGTCCCTAAATGTTATTAGTAAATTAACTAAGAACAGCCCCCAGCCTGGCTGTAAAAGGTGGCATTTGTTGCGGTTCCAAAGAAGATCTTTGATGGGTTCTACCAGCCGGCAAAGCATGTTTGAAATGCTCTTGGGTTTTGCTCGTTTCACTGTCGTGTGTCTGCAGCACAGTATTTTGCTATGGATTTAAATGCTGACTCTTTGCTCTTCCCTTAAGCTCCCAAACTTTTTGAAAATGATATATACTGTCATTTGAGGCAATAATCATAGAATATGTCACCTAATGAGAAGATTTTGGAAACAAGAGAACCAAGGAAACCCCTGCAAGGCGCACGCTCTCGCTAGACCAAGAGACCTGGAGATTTTCTTTGTTTTTTTACACATCTGTAAATAGACTGGAATGTTTTTAAGAATATAATGAAATGTCAGATTTAGCTTTTTTCCTTTTATATATTAAAATATATCTTTCCCTCTTTTTTGCTTTTGAAAAATTGATATTTTTGTAGAAATCTAACAGTACAAGACTCTTACCTGTATGTGAGGGACAAAGTGTAAAACTAAAATAAACCAATCAAGGTCAACTAGAAACTGGCTTTGAAAGTTTGTTCCAGGGTTGAGAGAGGGAGCAGAAATGATGTGGTGGTGTGCTGTTGGTGACAGGTGGCACTGGACCTGAGCAAGTGACACACGAATGCTGTGAGGCAGAAGTTTTGGCAGCGCAAACATCTGGGTTTTGGTGATCAGACAGCTCGGAGACTTCTCCCTTCAGTCTTAGCAGTATGCAGGAAATGGCATCGCTTGTAAGAGGGGATTTTGACTTGCTAAGTGCGGAAAAGGTACCAAAGGGACTTTATTTTTGATGAGATGCATCCTGAGTAGGAAGCCAAGGGGGTTAACATTTGATCATGGCATAAAAAGAAAACTAACCCGAGAGCTGAGAGATTAAGCCCACAGAAAAGCATTCTCCAGATTCCTTACCCCAACCCCAAGCCTGGGTTTATCCTTTGTATGGATTTCCTTTAGAGAAGTTGAACGCGAGGGCTGTCCTAATGGAAGAGGTTTGCACATCTGTCTTCAAGTGAAGTGTCAGAGGAGAGAGGCTTTTTAAAAAGAAATAGATAAAATGCTTGTAGCGAGTAGCTGGCTGTTGCTTCCGTAGGCAGTAAATGGAAGATAACACACTTGCAAGTGTGTGGGGGTTCATTTGGGGTTTGTTGTTGGGTTTTTTTGTTTTGGTTTGTTCTGGTTTTGAGTTTCAGGTTAGTTTGGTTTAGTGGTTTTTTGGTTTGGTTTTGGTGGGGTTTTTTTTTTGTTGTTCTTGTTTTTGGTTTTTTGTTGTTTTTTTGTTTTTTTGTTTTTTTTGGTGGGTTTTTGTTGTTGGTTGCTTTTTTGGAGGGGGGGTGGGGATTTTTTCTTTGTTATGTAGTAAATGTCTACAAATGAGAAGTTAGTTTTACAGACCTGAGAAGAGAAAATACAAGAAAATACAATGAAGAGAAACACTGCACATGGGGGTAAGCAATTGACTGGAGAAGAGATGTCACAGAATTTATTTTTATTTAAAGAGGAACATCAGACCTCACAGGAAAGAATGAACGTATTTTTTCAAATTTCTCATGCAACCCTTCAGCAAGGCCTCATCCTATTACTCCTTATTTTAAAGGTTAAAGTTACTTCTTGGAATAGAAAGGAATACAAGCATAAAGTATATCCAGTCAGGCTTGCAATGGAAAGAACTTTCCAATAGAGGCCAACAATCTGTGCTGGGGATCTGTGTTTTCCAGCATATTTGTCGTGTTCTTGGAGATGCAGATGGTGCAACAAATAAACTCTGTTAACAGACAGGGAAGTTACAGGGAGCCTGTGCAATAACTGATGCTAAAGTCAGATTTGAGTCCATAAATGCAATCCAAAAATGTGCAGGAGCAGTTTGTGCATAATTAGCAATGAATGGAATCTCAATTAATAACTGTCATTTGGGGTCGTGGTAGTGGAGGAATTGTAATGCCTTTTGTTGTCACTTAAGCTCAGTGCCTCATCTTTTTGCCCTTTTAACTGCTGCTACAGACCAGGAAGGCATCATTACACCACTGTGTACTTGGCTGTTCCTGTTCATTTGGATTTTGTGTTGCCTCAGCTCGCACTTCAGTTGTCCATCTTGTGTCTCTTGGGAGTTGGAGGTGACAGGTGAGAGCTTTTCATTCTGTCAACAGAATTGTACCCCTAGAAGGATTTAGTCTCCACTTGCTTGAGTCTTTTCTGATGAAGAGGAAAGCCTCTGTGTGTCCTCCTGACCAGCCACCTGGGCCTCGCAGGCTGCCAGGACAAACCTCCCGTGCAGTGTTTGAAGCAGCTGGGAAGCCCTTTGCCCCAGGCTTCCAGCCACACAACCTCCCACACACTCGACAGCATGAGCATATCCTGGTGCCAGTGAGGTCTTTGGGACCTATGGTTGTCTGTCTAATCCAATTATGCATCCAGCCCAGCAGCCTGGGCTGTCGGGCCTGTGTTGGTGTGTTTGGGAATGTCCCTGCTGTCCCCTGTTTTGGTGGGGCTGCTCTCTAGCAGCCCCTTGCTGCCGGCAGAGTTCCTGTGACACAAAGGAACCTCGAAGACCTGTCCTTGCTGTAATGGTGGTCACTTACCTGGTTCATCTTGCTCTTGTGAGGGTTCCCTGTTTTTTGCAGGGCTGTCAGCATACAGGACTGTGGTTCCTCGAGGTTACAGCTGTTGCACCTGGCTCTCTAGTGAAAAGCAAATGCTGGAAATCAGAGTGGAGGGATTTGAACCCGAAGGCAACATTTCACCCATCTCTCTCTGCGTTCCTCACTCATCAGCTCAGCATGGGAGTAGCTGCTGGGTGGATCAGATCCCTGCCTGTGTAAGATGTGGATGTGATGGGGGTGTATCAATGGGCAGTCACAGCTACGTGGGTGTGAGCGGGAGGGCTGCAAGAGCAGGGCTCGGTCTCTCTGCCAGCCTGCTGGGACCAGCTCCGAGGAGGAGGAGACAGGCTTTCCTGCTGCCTTTGACTTCCTTTCCCGTCCCTGGCGAGCGCAGGGCTCCCTGTAGTTCCCCCGAGCGGCGCAGAGCGGTGCCCCTGGCAAGTGCTGCAGCGTGCTGTGCCTCGTGGGCTGAAAGCAGGCAATTAAATAGCAGCTAAAAAAAGATCCGCAGACATAAGCTGTGTGCCATTTTTAGTGGCTTTCAGCACCGATTAACTCCTTAGACAACAGCTGTATGAAACAGCCTGCCCAGCTTTTCCCGGTCTGTCCCTCTGGTCAAACCCCGGCCGTGCTGGGGCAGGGCTGTGGCTGCCCCCAGCAAAGCAGCAAAACCTGTGGGTGTACAGCTCTTCCCTGGCTTCTCCAGTGCACGGAGCTATAGGGCACAAAGCTGCTGGGCAAGGTCTGTAGGCTTGCCTGGGTCTGCAGAGCTTACATGAGCAGTGGGCTCCAGTTTGCAGCTGAGGCTACTGAGCACTGTAAGGATATAAAACTCTTTATGCCCCTGAGGTGCCACTGGTCCTGGAAAACGGACTTTGGATCTCTGGACTTCGGAATCCAGTGACCTGTGATTGTTATTAGACAAAAACTGTAAAATAACCCCAGTGTAAATACCAATCATCTTAAAAAAAAGAGGCCAGAGTTTGTTTTTTAAATTGTGCTGGACCCAATCTACATAAAAAAACGTTAAGTGAGGATGAATGCATGACACAAGCTCGCTAGTTTATGGAATAGCACAGTGTGTTTTCAGCCCATAGGGATGGGATGACTGATGACCCCCACGCTTCCCCTGGACCTTCTGCAGTGTGAAAATATGATCAAGACTTGTTTGATTTGTAGCTACTTGACTGTTCTGTTTAACAAGAAGTCCATTAGCAGGACAGTAAGAGCTTTACAGGTGTTTTTAGGACAGCACAGCACTGTCCTCTGAAGGCTGTTGCAGCAGCACGTGCCGCTGTAGCCTCCATTTCAGTGCCTGGCCAGGATTTCCTGCAGCAGCGAGAGGAGAAGGGTGGGTCTGTACTGGAGCTGACTGAGTAGTTTGGCAGAAGCAGTGGGGGAAGCTGCTGCCAGCTCTTGCACCAGCCATCCCTTGCTGCCTTCACAGTGCCCTGTGTGCCAGACCTTCTTGCAGGAGCTGCACAAGCTGCTCTTGGCCTGAGAGGCAGGGGCTCATCTTTCTCCCCTTCTTCCACCAGTCCTTCTGCCTGCTCCGGCCTGGACCTCTGAGCCCCATCCTCTGTGTAAGGAAAAGGGGCTTAGACCCTGCTGCTTCCCGCACTGCACCCTGGCCTGCCAGGACACACACACACACACACACACCAGCACCTCAAACCCAGGCCTGCGGCTGCACTCGCCTTCTGGCGCCAAGGCAACTGCTAAGCACATGCTGGGTTTTCTCTTCTGAAGAGCAGCAGTGTCATGCCGATCCCTCTCTGCTCTCTTCTGCTTCCCTCTGGCTCACCCTGCCCTCTGCATGGCTGAGGGCTTGCCAGCTGTGTGTTTTATTCACAAAACATGTTCTAGCCTCAGATGTCCTAAAACAGCAGTAAAATTTTTGAAGGGATCCTGGAATTCCTTGCTGAATTTCTTTTCTCCTGAAGGAAAAACCTCAGTGGAGACAAGGTGTCTGGTTTCTTTTGGTATCCAATGAAGGCTGGAGCTGTTTGTGTAAACAGCAGCTAAAGGTGCCTCTTCCTGCAAGAGCTGCTTGTTGCTTGGCACGGGTGAAGTTGTGCTGTCCTCAGCCACGAGCCCTTGGCCCCCATGGGGCCACAGCTCTTGGTTAGACAGCCTTGTCTGTCCCTGCCTAAGCCTGAGGCATGGGCAGCACTGAGCTTTGAAAAGGTGTGAGCTAATGCTGTGCCTTATTTCAGAGATGTGCTGGACCTGGATGTTACTATAAAATGTTATGTAGCTAGAGTAAAACATGATTTGATCAACCTTTGGTGTCCCTTTGGGGCCTGGCTGGAGCTACAATTGTATGCTCAGCCTTGGAAAGGCAGCAGGGCCTGGACAAGGTTCCCTCTGTGTAAGATGTGGATGTGATGGGGGTATCAATGGGCAGTCACAGCTACATGGGTGTGTGGGCAGCCCTGTGTGGGAGCAGCACACTGGGATGGGGGCCTGTGGGAGTCCCACAGCACGTGCCCCTTGGATTCAGGGTGGGGGCAGCTGCTGGCTTGGCCAGGGCTGGCTGGGTTTGGGGTGTGTGGGAGGTGGTGGTGTGGTCTCTCTGACGGGGAGATGGGTTATGGGGCTGGATCACTTCAGATGGGCTAAGCTTCAGCAAACTTCAAACACATGTGAAGGTTTCCACATATGAGATGGATAACACAGCAGTACAATTTTCCTGCTCTGGTTATTTTGATACCTTTTTTAATGGTGTAGATCTGAGGTGATCATGTTTTAACTTCTGTTAAGGTGACTGGATATAAAAGCACGACAGAAAAAGGAGGTGGTGGCAAACCTTTTGCAATAACAATGATTAACTCCTGCTCCTCAAGCAGTGTCTGCACTTCTAGATTAAAATGGCTACTTGGTTTTAAAAAATGGCTCAATCAGACTTGCAGCTTGTGACTGCTTTTGCAAAGCTTTGAATTGGCTTCCTCAGCTTTTGAATGTAATGTCCATGGCAAAAAAGTCTCAACCCACATATGTTTTGTGGCTCTGACATGTGGGGCAATCAACTTGAGCTGGAAGGCTTAGTCTTCAGGAAGAAATTTTAATAAACGGCTCCCACCAGGCGAGCTGAACTGATGGCAGCCACAGTGGGAATTGTTACTACTGTGCTCCAGTGTAGACAAGGCCTCATTGTCTGGCTTTGATGGGGAAAATGTCCAGTTTCACAAAGTTTGCTGAGCAAGGGAGAAAATAATTATATTGCAGATCAGCTTACAAGGGGCACATTCATGTTTGAAAGAAAACTTGATTTTCATAGGGTGAGGAAGAAAAGCATAACTGCCAAAGGAAAAAGCCAGCGGCGTTGGTGACCTACTAAAATTGCCTCAAGTCAGAAGTTATTCCTGGCTGAAGGTGGGTCCCAGGGGGCTGGATCCCTGGCTCTGGCTGAGAGGCAGACAGTGGAAGTGGGAAGTGTGCAGGAAACCAAGCAGTCCTGTGCCTCTGAAGGTGCTCTGTGCTGCTGGCACTCGGGTGCGAGGCGGACGTGGCAGAGAGCAGAGCCCTTGTGTGGCTGGACACAGAGCTGCTGCTGCAGCTGCGCCGCCTCAGGCCACGGTGCTCTCGTGTCTCCAGGCTCCCCCATGGGCACTGCCAGGGCAGAAGCTGGGGCAGTCCCACATCCCCATCCTCAGCCTGCTGTCTCTGGAGCCTGCAGGGGCTTTGGGCAGGCCAGCACAGTGTATCCCCCATGGGTCAGACAGCCCTGCCACCACCCCGGGTGTGTGACTGGCCACAGCAGCACCACTGCCTCGAGTCTGCCCAACTCCCAGTTACTGCAGCTGAGATTTCATTTGCAGTATTTGAGCAAAATATGGGATGCGTTTCGCTTCGTGTGCTTTTATTTAGGAAGACCACAGGGCAAACAGTGCAGGAATATGCTTTACAGCACGGGGCTGGTTGTGCTGAGCCACATGAAGCTGGCCCTGGCTGCTGACTGGCTGCCTCCCACTGGCACTGGGAGTGTTTGCTGAAGACATTTTGGTTGTCTCCCCAAGGGGGAGGATGTAATTATCTTCTTTTTGCAAGATTGCATGTAATTTTCTCTTCAGTGCCTTAAAAAAAAAAATTGAAGCAGAGGCAGAAATGAACTGTGCAACAAGCTGATAACCTATTAATTCTTTCATTAGATTGAAAGCAAAGCTCGAATGAATCTAGTGCTATAAATCTTGGGGGTTTTGGAAGCATTTCTCTCAAGGAAGCGTGCACTCTTCTCTTTTCAGGAAGCTGCAACACCAGCAGAAACCCAGTTTGTTGTCATGGCAATGTCAGTAGTTGCCTCCTCTGTATGCCAGATCATAGGCACTCACAGGATCATAGGAAAATTCACATAGGAAAGGCCCTCTGGAGGTTTGTAGTCCAGCCCCCTGCCCAGGGCAGGAGCAGTCATGAGATTAAACCAGGCTGGTCAGGTCTTTCTCCATCCAGGACTTAAAAACCTCAAGGGATGGAGATAGTGCCTCTTCCTGGGCAGCATTTCTAGGCTGTTGCTACCAGCCTTCTAGCCTTCCTAATTCTAGTCTTTCTGAGAATAATATTTGGGTTTGCTGTGACTTTGGTAATTAGTCACCGTGTTTTCTGTTTTTCACCACCGTGAGAGTGTGATCTGGCTATACTTTTATACTCCCCTCTCAGTCAGTCGTCCTGCCAGATGACTAATGGGCTGTGTTTTCTTGTATTTGACATGGTTTTCTGCCCGCATTTGCACTGCTTAAGGAAAGCATCCCTAGTCAGACCTGTATTTGCACGTTAGCAATGGGAACAAATGCATCCATCCATACACATTAAACGTGCGCTTGAGTGCTCTTCAGATAGACTTACAAGCATGCAAATGTTGCCATTAATCCCAGTCCTGCTTATTTGTTGTCGTGTATGTAAAGTGTGCTGGACTGAAGAAAGGAGAGAGTGTGTGTGTATGTGTGTCCTTGTCCTGAAGGGCACCCTCTTGCCAATTCTCTTTTAACAGGATTGTTTCATGAGTTTTGTGTTCCACTCTCCTCCTGCTGGTATCGTATTTAGTGTACCACGTCCTGTCCAAGGACCAACTGCTGTCCAAGGTTTGTCTTGTTTAATTGAATTATGGTTGCCATGGGGAGTGGAAAGGTCGGATTTTGTTCTGTGTGGTGAATTTTGCAAGCCAAAGTATGTTACAGAGGAAGAGGAAAACCTGGATCTCAAAGTCTGTGTCAAGGAGCCAGAGGTTAAACAGAAGGGATTTAAGAAGGGGTTTATGGTAATTTGTTGCCCTACTTCCCAAGGAAATTACATTCGAGCGGTACAAAATTTAGGCTTATTGGAAAACCCCAGTTCCACAACCAAGTGCCACAGCTCTTGTGCTTATCTCCATGTCGTCTCCCTGCTTGCAGCTCTTGTTGTGCTTATCTCCAAGTTGTCTCCCTGCTTGCTGCTGCTGTCCCAGTCTCCCCTGGGACCGAGTTGTGCTTTGCCTGTTAACACCTACCAAAGTCCTCTCAGAGTCGTTTCTAGAGAACCAAGCACAAGCAAAGGGACTGGACATTGACTGCATACTCCTAGGTAGGGCTGGGCAGGATACCAGCAGTGGGTCAGGAAAATTACAAATAGATGCCGTGCCAGCATTTCTGGTATTTGGTTTCCAAACAGCATGACATGTAGTTTGCATTTCATTCCCTGTGCCTTCCTCCAGCATCTCTGAGGTGAGAGGATGGAGCTTGGTGTTCAGGGATGCCACAGTGCTAAGCCCTATTTACAGGCTCTGTAAGAACCCCTGTGGGCCTCGTTACTGACCTCTGTGCCAACCTGACATATGGACCCCAACACAGCCCTGCCTGCAGGAGGGGGACACAGAGATGGACACCCCAGTGGGAAGCAGCAGAACATCTCTGTGGGAGGGTCTGGAACACAACAGGAAGTTTTGGAAAAAGCTCTCTTGCAAGATTTTGTTTTGATATTTACTTTTGTCTTTTAAGGATGTGAAAGGTGAAAAATAGTGCAAGTAAATGATACATTCATGAGATGTTTCCCTCCAAGCAGGAGTTCATGAGAACAGATGGGGAAATTGAGGCAAAAAGCAGTGCCTGAAACCCGTCCAGCTGAGTATTGCCCAACAGCATGAGAGATTTAGTGAGGTAATTTGAATGCTCTGTTGCATTTGATTTTCCACTCTTCACACTTCAGACCTCATGGGGAGGACAGGGTTGTGACATGAGAGGAACTTTAGAACATCATCACCGTGCTAAGTGTGATTGTGGGAGACAAAGCGAGCAGCTGCGAGAACTGATACAAATGGGTGGGTTTCATGGCTTGTGATATAACGCTTTGACATCACTTGCCATCAGAGGGACTTTCATATTTGCTTGCTCACAGTTTTTCTCTAGTTCTTTAATTTTGCTAACAGTAGTAATAATAAAAGGCATCTGTGGAGGCCATACAGCACAGTCAAGCTGTAAGATCTGTCATGCCATGTTTTTCTCAGGGCAAAATCCAAAGCTGCATGAGTTCTGGTTTACATTGTCATCTTGCTACAGAGCACCAAGAGCAAGACTAACTCCAGCCAGGGCACTGCCTGCTTTGGGCTTGTAGAAGATATTCATGCTGCATTGTTCTTATTAATTACAGCTCTCTGGAAACATGAGGCATAGGATGGAGGAAAATGAAACAAACAGGCTTATTTAGGTCAATTACAAGAGTACAGGCTAATTGCAAACAAAGTGGTAAAACAGGAGCAGTCGAGGCTCAGAGGAAAACAATGTGAACAGTGACCTACATACTCCTGGGGAGCAGGGGGAGGTTAGACAGCAGGCCATTGGGAACACCAGCTCAGCAGAGAGGGGTTTGCAAGCGTCTCTGCTTTCAGGCCCCTGGGCCAGGGCCAGCCTGTGTGCTGAGTGCCATCCGTGCAGTCTGTGCAGAGCTGGCCTAAACACATAACATTCAGGGAGACATCAGCCAAGCGATGCAGTGGCATTGTTCCCATGTGATGTTTAGCCCCATAGAAATCTGCAAAGTCTCTTCTGTGAGGGCAGAACCTGGAAAATAACTGCTTTCCATTGCAGAACAGTCTGGGAGTGAATATGGTGTTAGTTTGTATGCTCTTGCTTACGCTGCCAGAGGGAGGACAAGTGAAGGACAATCAGTTGCTTAGACACATACTGAAAACCCTATTTTGTGATCCCTTTCTGTGCCTGTAACAGTAAGGAGCTCTCTCTAACCTAACCTGGCCCAACATAACGTAGCCCAACCCAGCCCTTCTACAGTGAACAGGCCTCTGGGTGATCTTAGAGCAGTCAAGCAGCAGCTTTCAGCCTCTGCTCAGTGAGCCCTTGCAAGTACTTTTAAGACATTTGTGGAAAGTAGCTCTTCTCGACCACCTTTCACAAACCCTTTAAGCCCACTGCTAACAAGATGAAGTTTGTAGATGTTTGCACCCCCACTCACTGCAAAAGGTTTATGGGCCCAAAACTGGGAAAAGTATAAAGTGATTGCTCTAAGGGAAGCTTTTATCCTTCCTCACAGAGTTCAATGGTGATTTCATCCTGTGGTATGTATTTCCAGAGAGCAGTAATTAGGGAGAACAATGGAACACAACTCCTACAAAAGGGAACAAGGATTTGGCATCCCTTATTTAAGTACCAGCTGAGTCAAATGCTTTCCTATCATGTGGTTTTCAGCTCTGGAGTCCCCTTGCAAGTAGGAGTATCCAACATCCAATCTCTGTGTGCCTGCCAGCACTGGCACCTATCCAGTCAATGGGAGACAGCCTTCTCCTATCTGCATGGTGCTGCTCTTGTCTCTACCCACACCTAAGGTCCCATATAACTATGCTCTAAAAAGGGCAGAGTTCATGCGACACTGGAGTCCCACCGTGGGCTTTTGAGACTGCCAAACCATTTGGTTCTGTGTGTAAATGGGCCCAGACTCTGTTAGATCTAAACTCGAAAGGACCCCTGTGGATTAGCCTGGGTAACGTCGTGGCTTGTCTGACCAGCCAAAGCCGTGATGGTGGCGAGTTCACTGGCCCCAGGCAGTGTCCAGGCTGAGTTTTGCCTCAGTACTTGATATATGTCCTCCCTCATAACCTCCACGTAGCCAGCAGGAAGCACAACACGTTTACATTCAGCAGCTACCGCATAGAATTCTGATCCCTGAAAAATGGACAGCAAAGACAGGTCCTGCTTCTGGTGGAAATTTAATAGGGTTGTAACACCATTTATCTCCCTCCACAAGCTGGCTAATGCACAAATGTGTGGGCCAGATCACAGCTAGTGGGGATAGGTGTTCACACAACTAGCGTTGAACTAGTGGAGACTGGAACAGAAGTAGTGGGGACTGTGGCCTTGCTCTTGAGGAGCCACTGGCCCCTGCAGTGCCCTGCCAGGCCTGCCTGCCCCTGCAGCACTCAGGAGGTGGTGAGGCTCTCCTGAGGGCCGTTCACCACACATGCTGCCCAAGGTGGCTGTGGGAAGTAGAGCAGCCATTCATCCAGGCTTCAGTCAGCTGGCACATAATTTTTTTATCAATCACATCTGCCACGCCACAGCAGGCTTGGAAGCACACCTCACTGCACACTGGAGGCCCACGTGCCTCAGGCACCAGGTGAGTCAGAACACAGCCTTGCTTTGACAGCTGAATGGACACTTGTGTGCACTTCGCTAATTATGTTAAAAATAGTTTTAATTGAGGGCATGGGTTTTGTTGATCCCTTGAAATACAGGAGTGAGACATAAGCAGACTAGTTCACCTGTTACCATAGCAGAGTCAAAATTTAAATGGATTTGTAATTTTTTCCTTTATTTTAGGGGACATTCTTCTAATTCAGAAAAAAAGTGAGTATAGCTGAGCCTGGGATTTCTAAGTACATCTGTGCACATTTTGTCTTATTACAGAAACTATCAATCCTTAGTGGACACAAGCCTTTTCTAAGCAGTAAATTTCTATCTTCAGCTGGACTTTCTACACTGCACATTTTGTTTGTACTCCCCATAGTTTCTCTTTATCAGCACAATTTCCTGGCAACCAGCTGAATGGCATTCATGCATGTATATTTTTCTTTTTTTTAAAGCACAGCTGGGATCTATGATATAAGCATATTCTCCTTGGATGCATTATAAACCATAGATGTCTACATGACTTTTCCATGGGAACACATGAAGAAAAGGTCCTGTGTAACTGCTGGCTGAATTCTAAACATTTCAAGTCAGGTACCAGGAGCCTGATAAAAAGACCTAAGATGTGGTTGGAAACAATTTCCAGAAACTCATTCTGCTTATCCCTTGTAGCTGTGGCAATAAACGAGAGAGAGGAAGGACAAAGCTCACTGCCAGAAAACAAGTCAACAAAAGCAACTAACTCTGTTTGGGTTTCATCACCTGATACGCTGTACATTGAGCTTTGGAGGCCTCTGTGTGTCCAGAAAAGAATTCTCAGCGCATTTTGCCAGGGCAAATCCGTATATAATTAAGAGGTTAATAATGAAATTATTATTAAGTTCACAGTCATTTTCTTAGTTGGAGAGAAGTTAAATGTGAAGTGCACTCTATATACTGCCTGGTAGCTGCTTTTCTTCTCTTACCCTCTCTCTACCTGTCTAGTTTTTCATATAGTTATTTTTATTCTGGACTAGACCAAAGCTGTTTATCCTTCCTCCTCCACCCTCTCTCCACATCTGAGTGCCTGCTGTTCACTGTTCTAACAAGAAGTCAACAGGAGGAAAAAGGCATAATGACCCTGCTGAATCAACATCCTGTGAGGCTGAAATGGTAGTCATTATCCTAACTGGAAAGCACTGCTATGGTCCTTGGGTAGGCAGCTCTTACAGAAGAAGACCAAATGCTCTTCTTCCACAGAGTTTAAAGTTTGTGGGAAAAATGTGTTCTCTGCTCTTCACTTGGCCTGAAAGCTGCTCAGGAACGTAGCAGTGAGGGTGTGGCGCAAAATGTCTGTCCCCACTATTTTTGCAGGCACACGTGAAGCAAGGTCAACCCATCTTCTGAGCTGTGTGGGAGCTCTGAATCTGCATGAGAGTGACGCTGGTCCCTGACTAACTCACCTGGTTGCTGAGCTGGCCTCAATTGCTCATGCTGGCTGCCACAGCTTCCAGTTTGGAGATCCCTCTAGTACCAGAAGAGCAGGTCAGCTCCAGCACACCAGTGTCTGAAAAAATGAAATCCTTTCTTGGATCTGTTTCTCTGACTAAGAGAACAAATTTAAAATGGCAAAACCCCAAGATGATCAAGCTACCACTCAGGGGCTTGGCTGCAGTGTGGTATCAGCACATCAGGGTTTCAGAGGCACAGAGCACTTTGCAGCCCCCATCACACAGGGAGCTTGGGAAGCACTCAGTGGATGCAGTCATGGGATATATCTGCCCTCAGCATGTCAGCACAGCTGGCTGGAGACTCACCTCACGTTCCCTGCCTGGCCACAGGTAGTGAGAAGAGCTTTGTAACGAGAACAAGTTCAAGGAAAGGTTTAATATCACACTGAGAGGGCTCATGTAGCACTTCTACTCTGTTGCTTTGTGTCTTCTTTTATGTTTTTTGTTTTTTTTTTAACATCATATTTTTAACTAGGAAAATAATTTCTTTTTAAATCACTTCCAAAATGTTCCTTTTGCTTGGAGTTCTACAGGATTACAGAACTATTGCAAAATGCTATTTCTTAGAAAAGCACAGAGGATTTCTGCAACAGAGAATAACATTTTCAGATACTTCATTACCTAGTGCTTAAAAATATGGCATTTAATTTGTTGAGGCATCTGTTCTTTCATTATTTAAAGCATCCCTCAGAAGACTTCTTTAAGAACACATCATTCAAGACCAAATGCTGGAAATGCCAAAGATAAATGACATAATTTATTCATGGTACATTATCCTTTCTGTCAAGGAAGAATTCATGACCTCTAGAGTGAAGCTGAAAGCCCTGTTGCTTTTGGTTATCATTAACTGATGTCAGTCAAGCCTCTGCCCTGTGGAGATGGGCCCTACAGGAACATACTGTAAAAATACAAGCCTTATTTGGAAATAAAGGTAATATATGAGGAGGCAATAATGGCATAACAAAAGAAACAGCAGCAGTCGCTGGGGTGGGTGAGCACACAGCGAAGTGCTTGCCCCCGCACAAGCCACACACAGACCTTAAATGAGCTTTGGCACAATGGCCAGCAGATTACCAGCTTGACTGCTGCCATGGGAGAGCTTTTGGACACCATGAGCAAGAGCAACATCAGGAGGCTTGTCATGGAGCAGCAGGTTTACCAATTGATTCTAGACATGCCATTGGATGAAAAGCAGTTTCTCCATTTCAAGTGGTTGGTATTTATTGGAGGATAGGGCTGGGAGAACAGAATTCATGCAGGACAGCATCATCTTCTCTGGTTTCATTCCAGCTAAAGCTCCAGTAGTTGTAGAGTCAGTGCAAGGGTTTTGCACTAACCTTTCACAAATTTGATATTACAATTGGAAAATCATATACCTCTAACAATGAAACAGGTGTGTGGTAAGACTTGTACTGCAATACCTAGAGGAAACTGGTGTTTCCTGCCTGTTTCCCTTTTGTACTATTGAGATCAAAGAGAAAAAGAGCAAGTGTTTTTATTAATGAAACCATAGAAAAAGTTTCTTTAAAAAACACTGCCAAGATCTTTTTCTTTAGGACAAAATGAAAAACTGTGACATTTCATGTTGCTTCAGAAATAACTAGAAAGGTAGTATGCTTTAGTCTGAAAATCAGGAACATCCATTCCCTGTCCCAGTTCCTTTTCAATGAATTTTGAAGTCCAGTGATGTTTCAGAGTTAGCCTGTCTCTTCAGTCACTTCACAGACACAAAGAATTGTAATCACAAATCACATTATGCTGTGCTCAGCTTCCAACAAAAGACGAACAATTCTAGTTGCTTTTAAACAGCGTCTCCCAAGCATACATCTCAGCTGTCCTTTGTTTTCAAAGACATCCCTCAGTTCTTTCTCAAATGTATGCATGTTTCTCCCAAATGTGATGACTCTGATGTTTTAGTGTTGAACAGCAGAAATTTAAGAACTACTGACTACATTTTTTTTCCTGTGCAATGCCAGGTCCCAGTCCTGTACAGGCTGGTGCACATTTCAAACTCCATATCCACTGTGAGTAGTTCCACTCACTACAGTTGATAGCCTGGATAAAACTAAGCATATGTATAAATCTTCACAGAAGAGGGATTTTATTTTTGCTGCAGCAGCAGGTCTGGTTTCCTTCATGAGTTTCTCCTCACCCTTAGCAAAAACACACTGTTATTGAGCAATAGGACAAGAGGTTTGGTAGGAATGGACAATATTCACATTTTCTAAGAGAATCCTTTTCTTAAGTTCCACCTCTTGGATTGCAGACCACGTCTGGGGCCGAAAGCTAAGACACATATATGATTCCATGATTCTATACATATACTCTTAGCTTCATGGACTTCAAATACTTTTATTTTAAAAACAATTGCAACATTACCAACTCTGACAATTTTATTGTAAATCTCACAAAATTTGGTATCTTTCAAAAAACCATAATTCCCAGAACCTTGTGACAGTTTGACACAGCAACAAGCATGGATTTCTCTATGGCACGTGTATCCAAACAAAAATTATCAAAGGTTAGACACTGACATTCTAAATTCACTTCCTGCAAGTTACTGATAGAGATTAGAAGGATGTCCTGTTATGCCTCTGGGTGTTTTCATCAGTTTATGCAGTCTGACCAGACAAACCTTAAGATCCTAGCCCTGCAAGACCTTGTGCCTGCTCAGAATCCCACTTGGAATGCAAACAAACTTTTCCTGAAATTCTGGTGGTGCAGGTTCACACAGTCACAAGCTGTGATGGTGGCAGTGTGCTGGCCACAATGGGGAAGACCATAACCCACGTGGGTCATTTGTCATGGTAAATCTCTGCCTGAACTTCAGCAAATTTTCATGGCCTGTATTTTTGGAAGGATCATCTCCAATTGCTGAATACTCTGGGTTTGAATTATCACTGAAGACAGGGCAGTCACCAAAGACAGGAAAGGGAGCAGGTCACCCACAGTAGGCAATAGGGAGCCAGAAAGATACTCCAAGGACATAGGACAAATTGCAATAAATGTCAGGGCATGTTAAGGAAGAGGGAGCTAGCAGGACTTTTCCATGCTATGAAAGGCTGGTTTCCTTTCCCCCCTTTAGGGCTGTGGTGTGACCAGTGTCGATATGCACAGTCTCTTTGAACTGAGAGAGGGAACTACATCCTAAATGTATGCCCTCTGACAGCAATTCAGCCTTGCTGGCTTGTGAAATCTGCCTCCCCACCTCCTCTCACGTGCTTAGTAGCTGCCATGGCATGGTAGGGCAGCTGTCTCTCTTCCCACTTGGAAGCACAGGAATTAGCATAGTGGCTTCTGAACTTTTCCACAGGGAACAGGTACTAGACAGCTCCAAGGCAAAACCCTCTTGCTGGCCTGAAGTATATTTGCTTCTAGGCTCTCACCTGCTAGGAGCCAGCAGATGTCCAAATTTCTCACTCCATGGGCGTCTTGATGTGCCAGTGGGCTGCCAGCCTCCTAGCAAAACCTTTGAAGAGCTGAGAAGGAGCTCCAGGACTTCATCATAGGTGGAAATCTATGCAGTGGGGTCCTACCATGCCATTGTATGGTTGTGGACTCCCGTGGTCATCCAGGAATACCCAGCTCAGCTGCTTATGGGTTTGGCTTTGCCAGCAGCCTCCACACCACCTGTGTGAACATCATAGCCCCAGTAAAAGATCCACACACTAGATGTGAAGTGTTGGCCATCCCACACTGTGGGGGCACAAGCTGACATCCTCTGTCCCCTCTCCCACCCCAGAGCAGCAGGGTTACACAGTCCCACGGTCCCCTTCCCTGTCACTTCCCCACAGGGCTCGGGTCGTGGCACAGGCAGGATGTGGTGACAAGCCAGGAATGGCCAGACAGGTGTGTGGGGCAGTCAGGACAGTGTGACACCCCCTGCGACAGCAACACCCCCAGGCACGGTGTGACGACCCACCCTGAAGGGGTAGGAAGCACCCAAGATTTGTCAACGCTTGTGGTCGAAAGAACAACCAAAGTCAGAGGGTCCACAAACAATGAGGTTGGAATTGTAGACACACTAATTTGCACCAACAGTTCAGCCCAGTTAGGAGACCAAGATGGGTTAAATGACATTTGTTGTCATCCTACCTCTTGTCTTATGTATGGCACAATTTTCCAAATTCCTGGTGTTACTGTCCAAGGCATGCTCCATACTTGCTTAGCTATTGGTGGTGGTGTCAGAGTAAGGGTAGTTTGGTTATTCTTGGGAACGACTATATTAAGTTTGGATGTTAAGCCAACACGCGTTCCATTCTGCCAGAGACACTACAATAACAGGTTCAACCAGGGAAATGATGGACAGGGTTACGGGACACGATGGAGGCGGGGGCCGCTATCATGGGCCCTGAGGGGCGGCGGGCACGGCAGGACGGGTCCCTTACGTGCCTTTGACCTTCTCCCGGGTCTCACTTGGCTCGTGTCAAGTCTTTGCGGAGATGCGCCCTCGGGTCCCCCATTAGAGCGCGCCGGAGCCCGACCAGTGCCGGCGGCCTCCCGAGGCCCAGCGCAGCACGGCCGCTCCCCGCACAGCCCAGCACGCCCTCCGCGCCGCGATCCCTCCGCCAGCGCCGCCCGTCTCCCTCCGCCGCCCCGGCGCCGCGGTTTGGCCCGCGCGGGCCGCCGTAGCGCTGCCGGGCGGCCGGGCCGGGGCCGGGAAGCGGCGGGGCGGGACGGGCGGGCGCGCGCGCCCCTGCGCTCCCGGGCTCGGCGGGCGGGGCCCGGCCTCGGCCCCAGCGCCTGGCCGGCACCTGGCACTGCGGGGCCGGCACCTGGCACTGCGGGGCCGGCACCTGGCACTGCGGGGCCGCCCCCTCACTGCCACCCCTCCCTGCCGCCGCCGCCCAGGGTACAGCCCCCGCCCCGCCCGCGGGGGCGGCCCGCGCCGCGGCCCCTCCTCGGGGCAGGCCGGCTGCATGGGCAGGCGCTGCGGGGCGCCGTGGGCGCCGAGATCGCCGTTCCTGGGCGCCAGGTAGGAGAGGTTCAACGCGGCGCGGCGCGGCGGGCTGGGGCGGGCGGAGGAGGCGCGGCCCCTCGCCCGCAGTGCTGCCGCCGCAGGGAGGAGGCTGCTGGCTGTGCTGGCTTGGACGTTTCTCTCTTTCTCTCCTCTCTTCTCTCTGCCCTTCTCTCTGTCTCTCTCTTTCTTACCCCCGTCCCCATTTTGCACAGAAGCCGGGAGGTTAATTCACTGCAGGCTCTGACTGCATCCCGCTTTCCCCCGGCCACCAGCGGCGCTTCGGGAAAGGTGAAGGTGTTGGCCGGGGGTCTGTAATCCTTGGCAGCAGCTATAGGTGCCTACTTGATCCACTTTGTAAATAGAGGGTGGGGGGACGTGGGAACATCATATGCCTTTATTATCTGGTATCACACACTATGTAATTGTGTGGACTTAAAACAGAGATAGATCAGTGAGAGTTAAAAACTCCCTCGTGTGTGTTGTCGGGGTTCTTCTGCGACTCAGCGTTTAATAGTCAAGTACAGCATTATGCTTTCCAGGCTCTGAAGCATAAGGTGGAATGGATGTGTGTGAAGCTAAACACGGGGTGGCAATTTTTTTCTTTGTCATAAGATGATACTGAAGTGCAAAATCTAAATTTTGGATTTGGGAATTGGTGTGGATGTGTTAATCGATATTAAATGGATGATAATTTGTGTGGAAACCTCTGAAAATAATAATGCTGCGTCCGTGCCTATTTATGCCTTGCCTAAGGCATCACTATAAGCTCTTGCGTTTACATTTCTTGCAAAGAATGAGGCTAGAATTTATTGTGAATATCGTATTGACTCACGATGCATCTTTCAGTTTAGATTACTGCTGATTTGATCCTCTGGAATCTGCAAAAGGAAAGTCTGCCAGCCTCTGTGAATAGCTTTGCAGTGTAACAGGAGTGGAGTTCCCGAGCAGAGGGAGATATGTGAATGTGTGGGAGCAAAGCTGAGCACAGTGGTGTTTCTGCCTCAAACCTGGGCTCGTTCCCCAGGCACAGTCTGTGTGTGGGGTGAATACCTCCGTGGCACCTGGAGATGATGTCAGTCGAAGGGTCTACGATAACAAGTCGGATCAAAAATCTGCTTCGCTCGCCTTCCATTAAGCTGAGGAGAAGCAAGCCTGGGAACAAGCGAGAAGATATAGGCAGCAAGGTGAGTGCTGTGTGGTGCAGCCAGCATGCTTTAACTTTGTTGTCTAAGTTTCCATCTGTACTGATAATGCTGCTTTGGGAGACGTGGTATAACTGTAGGATTATGCAGAGGAACTGATGCATGACTGGTCTGTCTTTTAGTTGGGATCTTTGCTGTGCTACAGATCCTTCCTAAAGCCTGTACCCCTCTTCTGAAGCATTCTTTTTGCTTGTGTGATATGAACCCAGTCTGTATCAGAAAGCTTTTTGGGATTTCCCACACTGTGGTGTGTGGAGTTGTTACAGATGACTGACAGGAAAAATGCAGTGCTGCCTCTTCCTCCATGTTACCAGCTGCTAACCTGCATTACCGGCAGCTGAGGATACAGAAACACCTGTTCTGTGTAAGCAATTGTTCTCACCCTGCAAAGCAGAGTTCTGTGAGCCTATGGAGAAGGGAAGGATGATATGAAAGTTGTGAAACATGTCTTAGAGGTGTCTGTTCAAGACAGATAGGGTCTGTGTTCCATAGGTCTGGATGTGCTTTCATCTGTGTGTCTCAGACCATCTTTCCTTGGGGTTGTCTTCTGTTGGGTGTAATTCGTTCTACCAGAAAAATCCATCATTCTTCTTGGTGTTTTGGAGAATTCCTGACAGACACTCACTCACTGGGAATTGACTATGAGGAGAGCATGACTTAAACCTGACTTCAGGGAGCACAAGAGCTGGGTGGCATTGCCTTGTGCTGACAGCAGGTGCCTCTGAGTCAGGGCACCTTGTTCTGTCCCTGCCACTGATTCACCTCTAACCCTGGGCAAATCACTCGGCCTTTGTGTAGCTCTCTGTCTCCACAAATAGAAAACTTAATCCCTCCCCTTTTGAGAAGACTTGCTAATAAATAAGAAATAATGTAATACACGTCTGAAAAGTGTATTCCTTGGTCTCAAAACAGTAATGCTTCAAAATTTCTTGAAGTGAAGAGCGTATATAAAACTTCAGGGGAAGTAAATGACACTGTACCTAAAAATGGTCTTTCCCCAGGATGACATCCTGTTCTCAGAACTCTCATTCAGGTCAGAGTTTCCCTTAGATGGCTCTTTAATACCAAGGAACACAGTATTTTTCTCTTGCCAAGCAAGAGAAAAACCTGCATGGCTTCCTTAAAGTTGTCTAGGGGAAAGTCCTTGGTGCTTGTGCTTGACCTCATTGTGTACGTGTACGTGCATTTAATGCAGCCAGTGGACTGCCAGTGAAACGTACTTTGTTGGTGTTGCTGAAGAGCAGTTTGTTGGTCCGTATTCTGCAGAGACTTCTACTGGAAGAAGTAGTACTTGTACCCCACATGTGATAGCGTTTGATTTTGGCTCTGTGGTCTGCACACTCCTTTTCTGGGCTGTGACCTGCTGCTACGTATCCTGGGTATTCTCTGGTACATGTTTCATTTTGCTTTCCTTACACGTGCCTTTTGGGAGAGCTCCATTTTATCCTTTGTGCTGTCTCCCAGTGTGCAGCCAGGGCTGTCTGAGCCCCTGGGGAGGGATATTGTGGATTCATTCTTCACCACTGAATTAGGGTTTCAGGGCTGGATTTTGTCTATCTTATGAGTAAGAGCCGTTAATCAGTGAGATGCAAAGGAACTGATGGGGAGTTTGCTGGTAGAATCAGTTTGACATTATGAGGAGTTAGGGACAGGTGTTGGTTTCCTAAAGTGATCTGCTCTGAATTAGCTCAAATGAGTTAGGGTCTGCCATCAGTGGGCCAGCTGGAGTGGGAAAGGTGAAAAGGAGTGGGCTCTTTATCAAAGTTCTGACATATGTTGGGTGTCTGTGGAGATGCTCCCTCTGCTACATGTGTGCTCCTCTGCTTTCCAAGGTGAGAAGCAGCTCTACTTTTCTAAAATAGCAGAAAACAGATTTCAGTCTGCTATTTGGTGTGTGTGTAAAAGCCACTGGGACTAACACTGAGCGTCATACACATCACCCCTGAAGGGTCTTTTTTGACCTGCAGGAAGGAGTCTTTCAGGCATCTTTGTCTCTTGGACTTTTTGAGAAATGACTGCTCCAAGAGCTGTATGAAACTGGTCAGGTGGAAGAGTGGAAGGGCCTATGAAGTTGGTCATCACAACTGAATACTGCTTGGTTATGTAGGATGGAGCTGGACTGTTGCCTTAAATTAATCCCTGGAAGATGATATCGTGCTTTGCATATGCAGATGTAGGTGAAGAACCAGCCCTCAACAGTCCTCTGAGTCCCTCAAGTTTTTTATTGCAACCAGGTGCTCAGTTTAAGACGGACAAGCACCCTCAGTGGCACTGCCTAAACTTCCATGAGCTGTGATTTTTTTTTTTTTTTCCCTCCAGTGGGAAGTGTCCTGGCTCTTTCCTAAAGAACCCTTTGGGCATGTGAGGCTTGCCAGGCTGTCTCAGTGGTTAGGGACAGACCCCTTGGGCAGTTTGTCATGCTGAAGAGAAGGCCTGTGAAATTGGCTCCTTTCAGCGAAGCAGCTGCATCGTGCTGGGCTGGCCGTGGGCAGGCTGTGGGAGGCTGGCTCTGTAGAGACCTGTTTGTGCATTGCTGTGGAAGGGGGAGTGTGGGTAAGTAGAGATATTTTGCATGATGGCTGTGCAGGACATGCAGTGTGTTACTTGGGATCTGTACAAGAGAGAACTTGTTTTGTGACTTCCACTAGGACTTATTTCTTGCTATAATTAATGCATGGTTGTACTGTAGAGCTCCAGGAGATCTCTATGGGAGCAAAACTAAGGAGCCAATAGCTAATCATGGATATTAAAAAAAGAAAAAGGGGGGCAAGGAATGGGAGCTCTAAGTAAACCTTGTTGACCAATTGGATGTAGTGTTTGGTTTTGTTGCTGCTTTTTGAAAACAGCTTTTGTTTTGTGGGAGTTCTGATTTTTGTTGCTGCCTGACTAGTTTTGTGTTTAGACTTCTTTTTTTGTGTGTTTTCTGGTGTTCGTGGCTTGAATCCACTTTTGCTGTGCTCTCCAGATCCCTGTTTTTTGTGTTGAACCAATATAGACCTAGAGTACTGTGACTTAAGTCTAAGGCTTGTTGACTGTTGGGATTTGTAATGTACTGGTGTGGCGGTTGGAAGCTAAAATTTCCTCAGATAAGTTGATTGGCCTGCATTCAATTTCTAGAGGATTACTAGCCCTGCCAGAAATCCAGCCGTGCATCTGGTCACCGTGCTTGTGATTCCAGTAGAGACACGGGGTTAAAAACGGGGCACTAAGTGCCTTTGAATCACCCTGCAGAGCAGTACTATCAGGAGAGTCGGGAAACTAAGGGCTGACCCATCTCCCATTGTTAAAATGTCCTGGTTGCTGTAGTACCCTGCTCACAGAAGTAATGTACCTAAGGAAGTACAGTTCTTGCAGGGGCTGTTTATATTGTTGAGCTCTACACTTGTAAATATAAACCTCTTTTCAATCGATGTAGGTGTGCCTGTTTTAGGGGGTTGGTGTGTATCCTAAGTCAAATGAGATTGTGAATGTCAATGTAGAAACAAATTGCTACAAAACCTGCTACAGGCTTTCCCTGAAACGGGAAGTCAGTGAATCAAAGAAACACATTTGGAATTTGCTGCTTGTTTCTTTGATCTCTCCTGTTTTTTCTGAGCCAGAAATATTTCAAGTTGCTTGTTTAAAAGAGTGCTTTGACTAAAACCTGAATTCCTCAGCAGGGAACTGTTGTGTTGTGGTCTCCCCCTCTCCAAGCAGCACGCAGACATGTGCAGCTGGAGTGCCTGTTCCTGCCCCATGATGTTGGGTTGGACTGCGTGGCTCTGCAAAACCTTCTTGAGAGCTTTTGTTCTGAAAATGAGCCCTGACTAAGTTGCTCCTAGTGGGACAGGGTTTCCTGTCCTCCTTTGGTGAGGCATGGTCTGTTCTTACTGCCAGCCAGTAGAAACAAGTACCTGTACTTCTGTGTCTTGCCAGTGAGCTTGCCCAGATTTAAGAGGAAAGCACATCCATGGAAGCTTCAGACCTCTCATGTCTTGTCATTCCCAATGAAGTTCTCCAGCTGCTTAATCCCCTGAGAAGCTGGAGGGCTCAGCTAGGACCACAGGCTGTCCTGGACACAGGAGAATGGAGGAATGTTTCTGTCCTGACTGTAGCTTCCTGCTTTCAGCACACAGTCCTTTTTGTTTGAAAAGATCATAGCTTCCAACATGAATCAGTGTTAGACCACTGCCGGTCTTAACTGGATCAGCTGAGAATTGCTGAACCTGAACTGGAACAGAACCAAAAAACCACACAAATTTGGTTCACTGATATAAATGCATCAAAAATTATCACCTCTTATTAAATCACTCCAGGTGCAGCTGAGGCTTGTTGCAGAGTGGGATTCTTTGTAAGTCTTTGGGAACAACTTGGTCCTGCAGCAGCAGAACCTGCTGGGTTCCCAAGGGAGCTGGGTGTGGGGCTGAGCAGCCTGACTCTGTGGGGGAGTTAGAGAGCAGCCTGTCTGATGCTGGCATAAGCTTTTCTTTTGGCAGGATTTGGAAGGGTCTTCTACAAAATGACGGTGCTTTTGAGGAGCTGTTCAATGCAGTATTGCCTCATTCATCCTCTTCGTTCCACTGCAGTCTGAGCGGTGCTCAGCCCACCATCTCTGGAAACAGGGCAGCCAGGGGCACAGCTGAGGGAATGGTCTGGCTGTCTGCTGCTGTGCCTGTTCTACTTCAGCATCCATGAATACTGCTTGACCCCAGTTGATAGCTAGGGATCTCTCTCACAGCTCTGCACTGCTCAGTCTAAACACACCCAATTGCTTCAACAGCTTAGGGCCTGCTGTCCAGAGATAGAAGGGATTTCATGTCTGTCTCTGGTCAGGCTTATAACAGTGTCCCTTAAAGTAGAGGACAAAGGCTGGTTGGCTTCTCCACAGCCAGACCTGCATTTCAGTGGTGTGTCTGTATCTGTAGGTAGAGTCAGTGGAACAACTGAGAGTGTCATAGCTCAGAAGTTGAATGCTTCCCTGCTGGGTTGCTCTGGTGTCCCCTATTCCATCCTCAGATATGTGGTGCTCGAGATGACTCTGTGTTTGTTAATAGTTTCACACACAGTGTTTTCTTTTTCCATTCTTCACTCTGTGAATGATATGCTTTGTCCTGAAAATACAGGGTGATCTGGCTAGCTCTCCTGGTCTAAACATGAGTGTTAAATGTGACTTACATACACATAGAATATCAAAGCCAGAGTTTTTCTGCCAGTGGACTGCAGAGCCAGTTGACTTTGGTTCTTGAAGTATGGTGGATATAAAAGCATATAACAATTCAACATATTTGGTCCTGCAGCCTGCAGTTGTATCTATAGAACACTGTGATACTTCTTGCCAATCTTGAGGCAAGATTACTGGCAAGATCCATCCTTCTGTCCATCCCTAAATTATGTGCTGTCTTTACTGTGAAAGATAGCAGGAAGACATCTCTGTGGCAGGGGAAGCATGATGATGTGCTGGGGTGAAGTCAGTATAAATAACACAAACCCGGTCATTTGCCGGGTGGGTTTAAATGGTTCTTGCTTCCTGTGGATGGTCATACACTGCTTACCTGGATAGCCTTTCAGAGCTGCTGTGGTTCTGCCTTGAATGTTGTTCTTCACCTCCTTCAGATGAGCTGGGTCCTCTGAGAGGGCATGTAGGACTTGACTAACCTGACTGGAGAGGCTCGTAACCACGTTTTACACTGCTGTCCCTGCTGTGCTGGGTGACCTCTGCACACACAGCCCCTCTTTTGCCCATGGCCATCAAGCGTGTAGTATTTGCCAAAGACCTGGCTGGGATAGTAAGATGGCAGAGGTCAGGGCTGGTCAGAGGTGTTGCAGGTGGTACATTTGCTGCTTGCTAGTCAGAGCTGTTGTTCAGTGTGGTGCTGAGGGGGCTGGTGGAGAAAGACATCCTCAGACACAGTGGAAAGAGACCTCCTTCAGAGTATATCATCTGTTTCACTAGCTTCGTGCTTGGCCCTACCTGTGGTATATCACCTCATTTGTTTCAGAAGGGCAGAACAGTTGAAGTGATGATTGGGTGTTAGACCAGGCTGGGCCACTATCTGATTTTCTATCATCAAGGATCTGCAAGCACCTGTAAAATGACTTGTATATTATTTTACTGTCCTCTGTGTCTAGTGGAAAGTAACTACAGGGCACCACCTCCATTTCTGGCTGAGAAAGTGGTGGTCAGCATTTTGGTGGCCTGGAAAATTGAAGTAGATATTTTGTTTCCTGTTGATCAGGTCGTAGGGAGAAGTTGCTTGATTAGCCTTGGCACAATTTTCTCTGTGAGTGTGAAAGCAAACAACGTGTACTAGCTACTCTTTGGCTTTTTTCAAAGGTTTTGATGTTTGGTGCCAGGAGCGGTGCTTACATGGCACTCAAACAGTGCTTAGTCTTGACATTAATGCTGAGTGATCCCAGCTAAGGACTGAATAATTAACTATCACCGAGCCCAGTTTCAGTTACTTCAGGCTGCTGTTTGTGCCTGGTGTACCTGCCTCCGCATAGCTGGAAGTTTATGAGCTCTGGTATGTGCGTAGCAGGGTTGCGGCACGCTCGCTGCTCTGGTTCCCAGCTCCAGGTGTGGGCTGGTCCCTGTTCCTGAAACCCTGTGGGCTTTGCTGAGGCTGTACCCACCAAAGGCTGGCTACTGCAATTCAGAAAACCCTCCTACTATTTCCTTTCACCACAGTGCTGCTTAGCCTTGCCCTGAGCATGTTCGTGTGTTGTGTAAGGAAAATGCAACTGAGGCCTGCAGCTGTTGAAATCAGCTGTGCTGTGTGATCTGTATTCAAAAATACCGATGCGAAGGTGTCTCATATTTGTATGACCATAGACTGCAGGAGCATCCCATCTCTCTGCCTTGCTTTGGTGAGCACTGGACAGAAGGGATAAAGTAGACCTAGTCCAGAGGAGCTTCAGGCTTAAAACACTAAAGATATGAAGGGAATGGAACATGCTTTTTCTATACAGACATGGTTCCAAACTCACATAGGAAGTCTGAGGCAGACCTAGAAATTGAATCTTGATCCTCTAAGGCCAAGTCCTAGCCTTAGTCACAAAGCCCAACCTCTCGCAGATTACCAGGGATGTTTCTCACCTCTCCCATGTGAGGGGGACTTGTGTTCATTTAAGATTATTTGCTTAGAAGTCCCCAAACTGTGCTGTTGTAAATGCTGACTTGGTCCTATTGTCACTAATGATTTCAGTAGCGCTGGTAATGATGGCTTTCCAACGAGCTGAAGCAGATGAAGCACCATAAGAATTAGAGCTGTGGAAACCCCAGTAAGCCTTGTAAATTTGCTAGTGTCCCAGGAGACCAGTACTGTTGTTAGTTACTGTGGGGAAACTGATTGAAAGTAGTACTGTGGAAGACTATGAACTGCTGGTGTATTCAGAGTTTCCAAGTCAATAGAAATAAAATCAGACCTGCTTGTTCTCCCAAATACAGTGTTAAAATTCACACTTGGTCAAGATGGCTAATGTGATGTAACAACTAATAGGAGATTTCTTACCTCATGAAATTTTAACAATGACATTCCTTCCTTACTGTGATGCTTCTTTAATTTCTGCATCTCCCTGACATTTTGCACAGTTAGTCTGAAATTTGCCCCATCATGGATCCAGAGAGACTCCTTTCTGTGGAAGAAAGTAGATTTTTGGAGGTTGCACTATAGTAGAGAGTCATAACATTAACAAATGTCTTGAGAGCAGGCAGATGGAGGGGTTTCTGAAAGGAGAAAGCAACTTTATGGCAGTGTCCATGGATTCAAGGATACAGATTTGTAAAGCTTTCTGCTCCTGTTTTTCTCCCAAGTAGGCACTGTGAAAAACAGTGTTGCCTGTTCAGAAACCCTTCCCTATTGACAGACAGGCCCAGCATAGGGCAGCTGTTTGAAGTGCCAGTATTGAAGTGTTAGCTACCTCTCCTGTGCTCAACAGTGGTAGCCTTTGAGGTCTCCCAAGGGCTTTGAAATTGGCCGCTCACCTTTGAGTAGCACATAAGGGGCTGCTTGCCTTTGAAGTCTTGTTTGTACTAGGGATGCTTTCATTTGCAAAAAAAAGCGCACCATTGCTCAGGCCAGGCTTTGCACCAAAGGAGCTTGAGTTCATTGCACAGTCCCTAATGCAGTCTAGATACTGGAGATGCTGAAACTTTGAATAAGACTGAGGGTGAAAAGAGTGTCTGCAAGACCTGCCTCCTTATTTGGTGGCAGGTCTTGGTGTTCAGAACTTGCTGTACTCTGTGCTTTGGCCAGGGCCATGCTGTGACTGGAACCATGAGGGGATAGGGATGGTGTTGGAGGTATCCTGAGGGGGCATGAGTGTCAGGGTGTACTTGGCTAAGCACTTGCCTGTGCTAGAAATAATTTGCAAGCTGAGATCTAAAAACAAGCTGTCTTAATGGTAACACAGTATCAAAAGAGTCTCTTGAACAGTCTTGTCCCTCAGAGAAACAGGCTACACCAGTGAAATGACTTCTTTCTGCCAGTTATATTTCATTAGTACTAGTCTTTTCTGCAAGAGCTTTGTGTGGGCTAAGAGTGATGTTTTTCATGCTCTTAACCAGTGCTTCTGTGCTGCTGATCTGTATGAAGGTAGAGTGAACCTTGAAATAGAGCTGTGTAATTTTCTTTTAAAATGCAGTTAAAATTTTTGGGTTCTGTGCTCTGCTCTTCAGTCTCTGAGCCTCTTTTTTCCCTTCAATGTAAAGCAGACAGGATACTTTTCCACTTACTGCAAAGTGTCCCAGCATCCTGGGCTTTAAAACAGCTGCATAACTTGGGCTTGTGTGTGGCTTATCTCCCAGTTTTGAACTAGATATAGTGGTTCTGTGCACAGTTGTTTCAAACCTGCTTCGCGGGTGTCATCCTTCTCGAGCAGCTGGGTCCAAAAGCATTGCTAACTGTAAACTGGAACTGACAAATTTGGGATCTGCTATTTTTGCTTAAGCCCATCGTGTCCGAACTTATCTAGTTTTCTTGGACTGAATCATGGTCAGACAGGCTTCAGAAATGGTTCTGTGTATTTTTCCAAACTGTGAGGGCTGGCTGGGGAGTGTTTGCCCAGTGATTGTGCTCCAACCCCTGCTATGGGAGTGGTGGTTGAGGGGAATGGGCACAAGATGACGTAAAGTGTTCTTAATAAAATGTATGAACAAATATTTCTGATGAGTGTGTGGTAGGCCTCAATGAATGGAGCTGTTTCTAGAAGCCTGAGCAGCTTTTGAGGCTGGAATTGGGATTCTACTGTCCTCTGCAGTGGGAGGATAATCTTCCTCCCTGATAATCCGTGGTTTGTGCTGCCTGTCTCTGCCTTCCCAAGCTAAGCTGTTGAGATGTATTAGCATGCAATCAGCAGCGTGAAAAACTGGTGCTGAGGGAGGATGAGGTGCTCTGGGTGAGAGGCAGCTTTCTTCAGCTTCCTTGCTGCTGCTTCTTTTGGCTGTAACTTCTGAAAGAGCAGGTCTCCTGTGTCACTGTTTTGAGTGGCTTATGGACATTGCTTTGTGAAGTTCTTGGCCCATTTTCTGTAGCAGGGCTGCAAATAAGCTTTTTGATGTCTGAGACCTGCAAAAAATACTTTTTTGATGGAGCCATCAGTGGAAAAATGAGTGTGGTGCTGGGGGAGAAGATACAGTGCCTGGACTATCTCTGCTGTGTGTTGAAGCTGCTCCAGGCCCTTGGAATGAATGTCTCTGCCCAGGAGTGTCATTGTGTAAACACAGCTGTTAATAAAATGGCCAGGGGGCTGCTTAATGACCTTCTATACAGCCTGCTGGATCTGGGGCAAGAGCCAGTGGGCCGCACAGCACTTGGGTTGCAATTGCATGGCCTGGCCTGCCTGCTTGCTGGCAACTTCATGGCTTCTGTCCCGGCTTCTTCCAGGTGCTGCAGCCTCCTGTGGCTGTGGACATGCTGTGGTGTGCTTGGGAAGGGGCACTGTGACCCTGCCTCTGGCTCTGTGGGTACCCGGTGCCTAGGGAGGGCCCTGCATTGCCTGGGGCCTGTGGCCCTTGGTAAGCCTACAAAGCTTCACTTAAACACACGTTTGGGAAAAGGAGACAACCAAGCTCCCAGTCTAGACAAACCCTCTATAATATGCTCAGAGTCTGCATTGTCCCATACAGTGCCTGGACCTTCATGGTGGAACTCTGGTGACCAAAGTTCCAGGCTGACCAGCAAGGCTGGGTAAGACCACCAGGTTGCCCTGGGTAGTAACGTTGCCCTCCGTGGTAGAGGATATGATGCACTGGGCAGCTTCTGGCTTTGCATTTCTGCCAAGGAAACTGAATTGTCTCATTAGTTTGGAAAAATCTGCCTCTTTGGTGAAAGACAAGTGTTTTACAGGGCACCTGGGGATCTCTGAGGTTACCAGGGGTTGAGAAATACTGCTCACTGTGGACAGACATGTGATGTTCCCCTGGGAAAAGAAGAGCGCTTGTTGCAATAAGGCATTTAGTTTTGCTGTCAGTATGTTCCAGAGGTTTAAAACAATTGGGAACACTCATCACCTACTGCCTAAAGGTTTGCTGGCAAGCAACAGAATCTCTTTCTTTCTGCTCCTGGTTTTTTCTGGCACTTAGGGCCTGTTGTACTGGGAGGAGCAACCCAGCCCTCCTTAGCTGGCAGCCTTAGCTGAGGAGAGAAGGAGGCTGTGTAAAGAGTACTGTAACTGTCTAGACAGAGACGAGCTGGTATTCCTGCCGTGGGTTGTTGGGAACGGAGTTGTGGGCCTGAAACATACTTGTGTAGCATTTGGGATTAGTTGAGTTGTGGAGCTCTCATGCTGAGGAGATGGCAGAACCATAAATCATTAGCAATCTCTGTAGCTGCAGAAGCAGTTAGGACAGAAGGAAAGGCTTAGAAACAAAATCCATCATAAAATGTCAAAGTGGGTGGTTTCCCTTGCTGGGGAGAGGGTCTTGTCTCTGGCCAGCAGAGGGAATGCCGCCTATGCATTGCGGCCATCTCTCTGAAAGAGGAATTTACTTCCAGGTCTGCTGCCTGCGTTTTGTCCCGTGTCCTGCTCTCCCACTCTCTACTGTGATTTCATTTGGATGCTTTTCTCAGGTCCCCAGAAAGGAAAGTACTGTAAACAGCTGCCAAGCAGGGTTTTGCCTTGTAGAGCGTACTTAAATGCTGAGGCCTGGTTGGATGATGGTATGATTATGTTTCTATTTTTCTGTGTGTGTGTGTTTAATAGGAAGAACATATTGTGTTCTGGTTGAGTGTATGTTACTTTTCTTAGTGTGCCTGTTAGTACAGTAACTTACAGGCTGCTCTTTTCCCCTGCTTATAAAGTGACAGTGGTATTGTGTTACAGCTGTAATGTACACAGTGTTACACAACTCTTAGTAGCATTTTTAGAGTTGTGATGACCTTGAAAAGTTTAAAAGAAAACTGAATGCAAACTCTGGCACCACTCCTGTGGGCGCTTCAGCTTAATTTTGTGTGGTGAGGAAGTATGAGTAGTTAATTTCACCCAAAGGATGTAAAGATAAGTGCCTCTGTGGCCAATTGCAAGATCAGAGTCTATGTGTGATGATTCATTTAATGCACATAACTGTATCTGTGTGCATGCCTTATATGTATATCATGCAGTTGTCTTCATCATGGTGTTTTGACCAGCTCAGCTGTGCTTTGTCCAATAATCCATATTTCCTGAACGTGTTGCTAACCAGTCCTGTGAAGCCTGGAACAGAGACTGTTTAACTTTCCCTCATTCAGATTCCCCAAATAAACAGTTAACCGGAGAAATTCCATTTTTATTTTATACCCCTATCATCATCCCTGAAATTGGTTTCCCTTTTTCTCCCCATCTAGAAGCTTCCTGACAGAGTGACGGAGCCTTCTCTGATCCAAGCAAGATGCTGACCTGGCATGTTCAGGAAGGGCAGTTCCATCCCTGAAGTTACAAACAGGTTTATGCAGGAATAAAGCTAGGTTATTTATATCCCAGGAGAAGAGACGCCTGTCTCTTCAGAGACCTGAGATGGTGGTCATTAACTTTTCCACTTCCCATAACCAAAAGTGTCATGCATTTTTAGATACTTCTGAAGTGTTGATTATGCTTCCCTCCTCTTTAAAGTTCAGTCCCATTGGGTTCAGGCATAAGAAAGGCAAGCTTTTTTAAAAAATGTGTTAATCACATATCTGTTCCCCCTCCACCCTACCGGTATTCAGCTGTCACAGAGAAAAATGTGATGAAAGGTTGTTTTTATGTGTATTGGGAAGACTGACAGGGTCGTGTTAGAAGCCTGTGAGAGGGATAAGCTGATGAAAGGCATGGTAATTATCACCTGGTGCTTGTCTACATGTGGGCTGCTGTTTGAAGCTTGGCTCACCTGAGGCCGTGTTAAAGCCTAGGCTCAGCACTGGGATCAGTAACCTGAGAGGTTTCTAGCAAGTGTCTTCCTCATCTGCTTGTCACTGAGGTCCCTGCAGGCAGTGCTGATCTAAGTACCCTTTGGGTGTTGGGCCAGGGCTGTACTCCTTTCCATTCTTGTTCCTTTTCAGTGTGTGAGCTTACGGGTTCTGGATTCAAATCAGACTCATTGAAATATGGTAGCACTGCTGATATTTTCAGTACATGGTTTGCAAATAGAGCTGTGCAAATCTAACTATCTTCTGTTCGCCCACTCTTAAGTTTACAAAATGCAAGCGGATACTGGCAGATGCTCTATGTATTAGATGTCTGCCCTTATGCTGGCCCACACCCTGGTCACCTCCATGTGGTCTCTTGGCAGTCAGGCACTATATCTTGATGTGACAAGAGCTGGCTGTTAACTTACAGCTATAAATCTGTTGGGGCTACAGTGGAAGTCTGTCAGTGCTGTGCAGGTGGCAACTGGCTTACTTATCTTGTGGGTGGATAACTTTAAAATTTTTTTTTCCTATCATGGCTTGTGTTTCTGCAGTTGTAGAGCCTGTTCTGGTTACAGTGGAGCAGCAGTTAACAGAGTTTATGGGACATTGTTTCCAATTGCTGTGGTCTAAACATATGTACACCAGCATTGAGTTACTTCTGCCTGGAAATAAGCCACAGAGCTATATATAAAATATATTTGAACTCTTGCAGTAATGTTGTTGGTATAAATAGAAGAAAGTGGTAGACCCAGGGCTTCCCTTCCTTACAGCTGATTCAAGAAGACTTCCCAGATACTCTATCTGCAGTGGAAAAGGCTGTGGAAGGTGGCTGAAAGCAACAACAAAATGCCATACAGCATGCCTTCAGGGAAGAGCATAGGTACTTGGGTCTGGAGCATTGGCTTCGTGCTTGAAGATCTCAGCTCTTTTCTCTTGTGGTGGAATACCTGTGAGAAATTCCATAGGATTCAGTTCGCAGCAACCTGGTGGCCCAGCGCCACAGAGTTTGGTCTGTGACAATCTTAGTTTTTTTGACTCCAGAACTGCTGCTGAGTTTGCTTGAATTGTCAGATGTTTTCCTCCTCAAACTATTAGACAGATAGTCTGGGTACTTGTGGAGCTGCCTTGATCATCATGTTGTTACACATTGGAGGGAGCAGTATTTTGAAGTGGCATCATTTGTGGTTTCACAGGTGCATTGGGATGCTGCTATCACCTTTTAAACTATGGGGAGTGTGCTCAGGACTTCTCCCAGGCAGTACTTGTAAATATAACTCTTGCAATTTAGAAGTAGCTCTCTGGTTCTTTGTTGAGATTGTTTAGTGCTAGTATTTGCTTGGTCAATTCAGCTGCTGTGACAGCTTGTGCCAATTTTTGTGGTCCTTTCTGTCACTAACAGATTTGTATCTCACCTGAGGGGAATGTAGGAAGTGACCTCTGTAGAAAAAGCAGAAAGTGCTGATAAGCACTGAGCAGCCAGTTTCAGTCTTTGCTTGTGGGTTAATTCCATCTTTAAACTCTAAGTACTTGTTTTGACTTTGCTAATTTTTAAATAGATCCTTACACAATATTGTCTCCCAAATGCTCTATTGCAGGTATCAATCTGCAGCAAAGTTTGCAGGTGGAAGTAATGTCTTTTCTTAAACACACTGATGCAATTAGAAGAGGAGAGACAAGACTGCGTACATGTGGGAACATTTCCGGGGTTCAGTGCTCCATGAACAATTCTCTACAGTCATTTCTTTCTGCATTTTTTTTTTTAAAGAGTCCAAATCATCAGCTGTGTTCTTTCAACTCTGACAGGCCATCAGCTCCGTTTCATCCAACACCTCTTCTCTGGTTCATGATGGGAATTGCAGCCTGGCTTCATGCAGGAGGTAGTTCTGGTGCAGGGGTGACAGTAAAACTTGTATCCAGCAGTTGCCCACTACCTGTCTGCCAGTGCACTGCAGCAGGGAGTGGACACAAGCTGCATAGAAGCTTTATAGCTCTCTTTTTGCTGGAGAAAAATACAATTTGAGCAGGGTGAGCACAGTGGTTCAGCACAAATGTCAGTCAACAGGGATGTTCTCTCTTGTGCTGCTTTGCTCTTCAAGTGTTATTATCTTCCTCGTTTTAACTGCAGAAATGTACTTAGGACTGTAGTTCAGCTATTTCTGAACTACATGTGTCACTCAAAGGTATTTCTTATCCAGACAAGTTCTGCTAAATGCTTCTGAGTAAGTGAATGTGTCTAAAGCTATTTACCAGGAAATTGGGAGTGTTGGCTCTCTGCTGAAGACTGGAGTTCCATAATTTCTGCTTTTGCATTCTGCTTTTTACAACAGGGATTTTTGCTAAGAACTAAACATGTAAAAGCAGCAGTGCTTTGTGAAGTGTCGAAGCAACAAGAGTTGGTTGTGTGCCTGGATCTAGGGCTTTCTGAATTTCTCAACAAGAAATGGTGGTTATTGCAAAGGTTTGCTTTCTTGAAATATGGCAGAAACCACATGGTAACAAAAACAAGTGTTTTTAAAGTCTGTGGATAAAAATTATTTCTTCTGGGTATGGTTTCACTTCCTCAGCTCTAACGTTTGGTAATTCTACCAGTTACCCATGCTCCTGAGCCTAAATGCAAACTAGAGGAGACTTCTTTTCCAGTGCTACTCCCTCTCTTTTAGGGTTTTAAGGGACTTAGATGGCCGCCTACTCCTTTTTTCTTTTTTCTGTTAAGTCACCTTTAACAGCTACTCAAATATGTCAGCTTATGTTGGACTGCTGTACCCCTCATTTACAGATTTTGTTTCCTTCAGGAAAAGAAACTGAAAAGGTGCTTGGGAAAAATCACAGGAAGAAGTGATTTAAGGGCAGAGTAAGTGAAGAAGGAAAGTGAGTTGAATGAACAACTTAATGAGTTTGTTTAGGATTGCGTTGTAGTTACCTTTATAACCTTTTGTCTCTGTGTGGTTTATTGTTTAGTGGTGGTTTCCTGTGTGTGTGCAAAAGTGAGAGGATTGATGGTGTTTCTTGATGCTGACTTACAGGAAGAGTATTCAGGTCTTTGGGATGCTGGGTGTAGGTCATAAAACTTGTAAGAAATTTTGACTGTTTGGAAAAGACTAAACTGAATTCTGCATCTGCTGTGACTGTGGATAAAGATTGATTCTCCTGGAGTACAATTTTGCATCTTTGCAGCAGAAAGATGGCTCAGTGGTACTTGAGTGAGCACATACAGGTTTGCTGGAGTTTTCTGTGGTGGTGACTGAGCAGCAGGGGCAGTGATGGGATCACCATCAGTACAGTGAAGGGCTTTCCCCTGTACTGGAACAGGAGGAAGTGGCAGCAGAGTTGTTGAGGAGACGATGCTTGTGCTGTTCTCTTCAGCTTGCTTTCTCAGTCTTTGGCCCATGTTCCTATGTATCACTTCCCCTGGGGGATGTGGTGTCCTTTCTGGCTGACAGGACAAATCTCTTGGTTGCTCAATATGCATGTTGGTGGACAGATGTGAAGAGCTTCTTAATTCCAGGATGCATGAAGGGCAAGATGCTGATAGAGGCTGTTCTGTAAGAAGCTTATTCTTTGGGGCAGAGGGCAGAGAAGAGTGCAGGAAGGGATTGCCTAGAGCTAGGCAGTGAGTGTTGGTGGGGGGCGGGCAGGGAGCTTGAATGTCTCCTTCTGTATATACTGATTGGCTCAGGCAAAATAAAGAAATCTCTCATGTTTTCTTTTGATTAATTTTTAAGCATTCTTTAAAAATACTGTCCTTGGTCTCAAGCAGGAGTGAGGTACTGCAACGGTGCAGCATAGTCTACACAGTAGATAGCTGCTGGAATTTGGGAAGGAGTGAGATTATTCCCAGATCTGTTGCTAATTTGTTGCATGTTCAAGACATTTACCCTCAGTGTTTGTGTGGTATTGCCAGCCAGTCCTCTTATACTTGGTTGTAGATTGCCAGCTGTACGAGAGTACACGTTGCTGCCTGCTGTAAGTACAGGAGGGTTTTGCATTTGTTGGGACTTCTTGCAAGTACTGTGAAACAAATAACAAATAGCTCAGACCATGTTCAGGGAGAGATGGAATACTAATCTCTTTACCTCCTGCCTCCTTCCATAGGGATGTTGTCTGTGTGATAAATGCTTCATGCTTACTCTGTCCTTCCTGTTGTATTTATTCCCATCTTAAATTGCTGATATGTAATTTTTTAACGTAATTTAAATCAGCTCACAACAAAACCATTTTCTCATTCCCTGAGGATGCAAGTATGTACTTTCCCCCATAACATCACTGAAATCTTAGGGAGATGCATGCATGGGAGGACAAGGTGTCTAGTCCTGGAACGGTTCAGGTGTTACAGGTAAGATCCTTCAGGTGTCAGGGGAGGTCAGCTCTCTGACCTCCTGTGGCAGGGACAGATACCTGCTCTGTGTAAGGAATCTGGGCATGAACAGGTGGGCCTTTTATATACAGAGAGTCTCTGTAAGACAGTACTTCCAGTTTCTTCAAGACTTCCTACAGCTGTGCCTTCTAGAACGCATAGTTGCCTTCATGACGACGCGGGCTGGGTAGGTAGGGATGACGTCTGGCAGTCGAAGACTTTTAGGACAGAATGGCTGTGTAAATCACTGGTGAAGGATAAAAATTAATTGATTTGGCATGGGGTCATGGGTGAATAAAGAAATCACAAATGAATTATGTGTGTTGCCTCAGCCAGGCTGATCAAAAGGCTTTTCTTCATCCTGCACAGCTCTGTGTGTTTCTACTCTTGGACTCAAGATCAGCCACTAAATTCTCCCCCGAGCCTTGTCAAACAGTTCACAGATCCGTTTATACCAAAAATAAGCCCCAGAGAAGAAATTAAGGGGAAGGAGATTGTAACATGATGCTTTTCTTGAAGTGCTGAGATGTGGCTTTCTTCTGTGGTTCCCCTCAGCAGGGTTAACTGTGGGGAAGGCTTTCTGCTCCCTCTCTTTCAGTCTGTCTTCTCTGTGTCCAAGTTTAGTTTGAATGTACGCATTGTTTATAGAGTTCAACAGGAGGTGATTTAGGATAGAGCTCCTTGCCATGACGGTATCAGTGTTAGAAGTGCCGTGTTATGGCCCCTGTGTTTGACTTCTCCAGAGTCAAGAATTATGTGGTTCTGCCATGGTTTCCTTGGAGTGTATGCCCGAGGAGCTATGGACTTTTAACCGTTGCCTATTTGCATTTAGGAGCAAGCTCAGCTCAGGATTGGGACCAAGAGGAGGGACTTCAGCAGAGCCACAGAGGGAGCAGCCTTGCCAGCCTGTGCCCACATTGCTGTTTGGCTCTTTTTCTTATTCTTGTTTCTTGCTTCTTGTGAGTGCTAAAGCCTGGGCAAAACAGAGGGGAAGGAGCCTTTCCTATCTGGGAAGTGGTGATTAATGATGATGAACAGTGACCCTTACACTAAGAGAACTGTTTGTTCCTGCTTGATTTCAAACCCTTATATGAGTAACTGAAACTCTGCCCAAGGGAGTTGTATTGGCTTTTTTTTTTTTTTTTTTTTTTTGGTATTTGTCCTCACTGAAGCACTTTCTTTTCCTATATTCAGGCCCCTGTGCATGGATTTGGAGGAGACCCATATGTAAGACTGCCAGAAAGTCAGAAGTTGCTTCCATTGATCTCCACTGTTTGGACAGACTAGGGGAGTGTTGCAAGTTCGCATTTGTACCTAATCCTTGTATAGGTAGTTCTTGATGCAGGGAAAGGTGAATTGGCTCCATCTTCTACTACAAAGAAAAGAAATCACCAGACAAATTGCCTATGTGGGAGGGCAAAAGCATACCCTGGTAAAGCCTGGTATATTGTCTGCTCTCTTTCCTTATGAAAAAGTAATGCACATTTGCAAAGTGGAAAAATCTGGTTCTTGTGGCGGACCGATCCTGCAGAATTCCAGGTCCCAAGAGCTCAAGGAAGGGTTTCTTTGAAGCCTGCCCACACAGAGGTGTCTCTACTGTGTTCCATGGGGCTTAACTACCTGTGGAGCTGGTCTGATTGACTCCATGTGCAGATGCTTAGTCTGGAACAAATCAGGACTGACTCTTTATGTACCAGCAATACCTGTAACCTGTTTGATGTCGCTTTTTTTTTTACATTCATTTCATACATTCATCACGCAGTCTTCACAAACTTTGCTTACATCAACAAAAAGAGTTTCCCACACCAAAGTCAAAATAGCATCGTGACAACACCAGCAATGGTGGACAATTTACAGATGTTTTGTCTCTTGTCCATTCATCATGCTTGTATCTCTGAAGCTTAGATTTTGTGCAAGTTTTGTGAAATCTCACGAAAGTCTGAGTTGGTGTTGCTTGTACAGTGACAATGATGACTGAATGGTAGAAGGAGGAGAAACTGCTGCTTGTCACGCGTTTAGCCAAGAGTTGGTAAGGTTACACGGGCCTCTCCTCATCCCTGCAGTATTTAGGAAGAAATTGAACTTGCTGTGGTGGTCGGGAAGAGAAAATTGGTGTTAAATGAAGAAACAGAAGATTATTTAATGATGGTTATGTTGTGCTGCAGAAGCTGGTAGGAAATTATCGACGTGTCCTGTTTGCAGGCCGCAGGAACACTTGCAGGTGTGTTCTGCTGCCAATTCTAAGTTCCCTCGCTATGGTTCCTGGTAGAGGTGCTTTTAATAGCCTCCCACCCACTCCCCGGGGCTGTGCAATGGTATTTATGGCCTGCCTGGGACTGCCTTTCTTCAGGTGCATGAAGAAGAAGGCAGAGTGCAGATTCAGCACGTAGCCCCTGACAGCTGGGGCTGATGGGTCAGGAATGCAGCCCTGACAGCTGGAATTGGACTGAAAGCAGCCAGCACAGGAGGGGAGAGCAGGCCAGAGAGGCTCTGTGGAGAGATGGATGAATGCACGCACGCTGTGGAAAGACAGCCTGTGGGGACCCTGGGTTGCTTATGTTCCCTTTCTCCCACCTTCGTCCCTGATTTGTTCCATTTGTCCAACTGTCTGGATCATTTTTAATAAATGTGTGCACACTCCTGTTGCAACCCCTGTGCAACACACCTGGCAGAGCTATTAGAGCTGAGGCTCAGCGCTTCCATTGGAATACCCCCCATTCCACCTCTCCTTTTATGCAGGTTTACAAATGTAATGCTTCCCAAAACTCAGTGATTCAAAACCTTTCATCAAGTTTGTTTCTACCCTTGCCACTCTTGTGCCAAGGAGTGCCATTCATTACTTATGTTGTGGGAGATTGTTCCCTAATGTTCTTAAAGTGGTTATCTTGAAATCAAATTGCATAGAGTTGGCAACTGCTTGTGTCAGACTATGATGTTCTGGTCAGGTGTTTTTGTGTTTTGTTTTGCTTTGTGTTTGTTTTTTTTTTTTCTCTTCCACTTTATTTTTTTAAATGGGTTAATTGTGAGGGCTTGTTCATAGCTCTGAATGCTTTTCCCTCATGAATACTGCTTTAAACTGGGCATTGGCTGGAAACACCTTAAAATGTTGGAACATATCTGTGTAGTGGGTTGCCTGAAACCAATTTGATGGTCTTGGAGTAGTTCCTGGAGGGTCAGTTGGGCAATTGGTGTGAGTGTGCAATGGTGGCTGTGAGCAAGGCTTAGGAGGCTTGCAGCGAGAGAAATGGAGACTGCTCTGTCAGCCAGAGACCTTCTGAATGGGTTGTGTGCTGGAGCTTGGCTTGCTGCTGTTGCTTTTTGCAGGTGGAATATTTTCAGTCTCCAGGCTTGTCAAGACATTGCTCTTTCCTAGCACTGGTTGCTGAGGGAAGAAAGACTCAGGCTGGAGAAGAGGGAGAGGCTAGAAAAACCTCTTAAAAAATATAGTATTATATATATGTAAAAGAAATTTAAAAGTGCATATTCTATATGCATATACAAAAGCAGGGGAACACATTGGGTAGGTGAGGGACAGAAACCAACTGTGGAGCTGAGTGGTTTTGTTCATTCTTTGTGCACTTTTGTAAGTCAAACATCTCCTGCAGTTAATTCCATCCACCCATCTTCAGCCCTCCCCCTGCCAGACCAACAATAAAAACCCTAACTCCCAAAAAAAAAAGTCAGGCAGAGGAACCTGGTCCAAAGCCAGACCTTTGCATGTTAAGCCGAAGTGCAAAATGAATATTTCACAGCTGTGTTATAAAGCCCTGAAATGAAGGCTTTGCAGTGGAAATGCTGACAGCCCCTTAAGTAGAACAGTATACTGTAATTAGTGTTCTGTGTTTTATGTGCCAGACAAAGCTCAGCAGAACTAAATGTAAAACTTCAAGCCTTTGTTTTTCTGCAGCAGTAACAGGACATCAGACAGTGTGTTCAGACGATGGATTAGAGCCTACAACGTGTGCACTGGTCCCTGGAGGTTGGACGTGCTTTTTTGCAGTGGAGCTCGGGGGCAGCAGCAGAGATGTACAAACAGGGCCAGCTGTGAGATTTGGCGCTCTGTATCAAATTTCACTTATGTAAGATAGACAGCTATTTCTTAAATGCTGACACTGACAATGTACAGCTACATTTTCAGCATTTTCATGTATTGGATGCCTGAGTGCATTGATACGACTTTGCTGTGTAGCAGCATGGAAAACATGTTGGAGTGCGTGCAGAGGTGCTGAAAACCCTGGAAGCAGAACGTAGAGACAGACGTGCAAACCACGGTGCTGTTGTGGAACTCAGGCCTGATGTTGGAGCTCGCTGTGTCAGTGTATTGGTCCAAGGACCACTGGGCTCTCAAGTCAACCAGTAAAGGCATTTTTCTTTTAAGACAAAAGAACAGATGAGTATGTAGCCACTTCTCATGCAAGATCGCTACTTAGTTACAACTGATTACTTGATGTGCTACGGAAGGCTTTTCAAAGTAACCCTCATGGGTCATGTATCTCAGGGATTTCTGCATCCTCCGCTTTTTCAGGAGCGTGTGCCTTTGCACATATATTATTAATATGCCTGCTTTGAGGTAGGAGAGAGGGATGAAGGCAGGCACATTGTGCAGTGGATGGTAGATGAACTCTGATGGATGTTGTCTTGTCATGCTGACTTGATGCCGCTACTTAATTAAATGGATTCAAATGTTAACTGTGTTATACATAGGCCCATGGGAAGGCTTTTAAAATAGAACTTGTCTGGTTGTGGACATTTATAGAACTAGCCCTTCTGGAATGGATTGGAATAGTTGTGCTGCAAGAGCTCTCTCTGAGGATGCTCTTCATCATAAATGCTCACAATGGCATGGAGAGAAAGGGGCACATTGAAATCAAACTATTAATTCAAGAATAGGATTTCCCATTCCATAGGGGAGCAGACAGGACAGAATGGAGCATAAGTTTCCAAATGCAAAGCAGCAGGCAGTTCTTATCTGTGGGTTTGCTGAGCAGGGATGACCTCTTTGTTGTGCTCTGTAAATGATCTTAGGCGTCAGAAAGAGAGATTGAGAGTAAGGTATTAATGGAAAAAAAAAGGAAAATAAAATGGACTATATTATTCTGCTCTGTAAACACTTGCTGTGGCCATGCCTGGAAAGCTGCATGTGGTCTTGGTGTTTCCACTTCATCTCAGGAAGAATATAGTGGGCCTGGAAGTAGCTTCACAGAAGAGCTGAGAAAGGATATGCAATGGCTTTCAGGAGAGCCACAAAGTGACTTAGTGAAGACTCTTGTACTTGGAACACAGATGACTTGGGGTGATAGTATAGCTCCTTACAAAATCATGAACCACCTAGAGGTGGTGGATGGGGACTGACTGTTCACTGTCTCTTCCTGTATAAGGATTGGGGCACGTGAAATAAAACTATTAGAAGTGAGGTTTAAAACAAATAATGAAAGATGGTTCATCTTGCAATATACCGGACTGGTGGAGTTCCTTGCCAAAAGATGCAGTGAATGCTAAGCTTTTATAGACAGAGTGGATAAGCTGATGGTAGAGAATTCTACTGAAATAAGTTATAAATGGAGAATATCTATTTCGAGACTGGAAGACTGACAGGAGGTGAGAAAGAATCAAATTTATTTTCCCTGTTCTTAAACTTTATCCATACATTTCTTTATACCATTCTTCCTTTGTTTTTGGCTGCAAATGGAAAAAGAAACCAGGGCTAGATATTGGTCTCTGATCCAAGGTGGCTGATCTCGTGAAGTCTGGAACAGACATATCTGCTTGCTGCACATGGTTTTCTCAGGCTGTAGCCTCCTGCCTAATGTTGTAGTTACTGGGGCGTGTGGGCAGCCCTGTACAGTAACATCAGTTTTCTCCCCTTGGTTGTCATTTTGAGTGCTGGAGAGTAGCACAAATCCTCTCAAATGCTTTGCTTTTTTATTTCCATGTTTAAATAAATTGTGCTTGTAGTGAATGATGAGATTTTGGGCCCAAAAGAGAATGAAGATACTGTAAGAAGGCAGGAGGTGAGATAACCAAGTCAGAAAACTCTAATTTCTTTAGCTTATGAGTATGGGGATGAGGGGCTGAAATACTGTTCAACTCCTGCTTAGTCTTTTGCTGGTCTGGGGAGAATGATGAGGTGAGTAGCAGCATTATTCAGCCTACAGTCAAGACTCCTTGAGGGATGCCTGGTGTTAAAGATGGCTTTCTCTTGAAAATTTCTTTTACTCTCTTTCTTTAAGATGAAGGTAGACCACAGAAATCTGCTGGTGTGCAAACAGGCACAGATACAGGAGCTCCTACCCAGCAGCAGTGGTTCAGTAGTAAAGCAGTGCAGCTGTAGGCAGAGCACCTGTGACAGGTCAGGCAGGACTGTCAGTGTGACTGGGTTGTCCCTTTTGGCACCCGTTCTGGTGGAAATTATTGCTGTGCTGGGTGTGTTTACTACTGCTTTCTAACAGCATCCTGGCTGGATGTGCAGGCCTCAGTTTGTCTCCTGTATCCCTGCATGGCTTTGCAAGTGTAGATGGTCCCGAAAGAATGCAAATGATGGGAAAGAGGAAAGTGTTTGCAGAGGGGTGAAGTTGGGTTGATCCTTCAAGGATTTCTGTGTTGTCCTTACAGCATATGGAAGCAACTGTTTGTGGTCACTTCCTCAAAACAACAGAAAGAGCTCACGCAAGTACAAAACTCACTCTGAGACCTGGGAGCAGCTGGTCAGACATTGAGTTTTCTGAAAAGTCAAATGAGGCTGGCAAAGGCTGTTTAGATCAGTCTTTCCAAAATGATTATCTGCACCTCAGTAGGAAGGCAGCGATGGCATGGCTTTTTCCTGCAGGCATGGGCTTTCCCCATGTGCTGTGTGGGACTGTGCCTGATAGAAGCAAGGGCTGCTCTCAGATATGCCCTTTGACTTCCAGGTGGGATTGGGCTGCAGTGAGACCCCTCTTTCTGGAAAGGCCCAGCTGCCGTGAATACCTGTTGGTACCTTGAGTCCTGCAATTCAGGACTCTGCTGGTTTGGTCCTACCTATCTGTTGGAATTTGATGTGGAAGGAACAGGGTAAGGGATCTGCTTAGGTGCTAAAATTTCTTTACACGTTTGTGCAGTTCCAAGTAACCAAATTTAGATTTAAGCCTCTAAAATGGCTGAATATCAGATTTTGCAAGACAAGTGTTAGCTGCACAGATTTTGATGCCTAAGTGTGTATTGAGCCTTGAAATTCGAATAAAAGTTGACCTTAAAGGAATGGAGATGGGATGGTTCCAGATAGCATAGTGGCAGTGCAAAATGAGCTGCAGAAGTGTTTCTTGTGTATGGATCAATTCAGTAACTCTTGCAAGTCACACAGAGAACCTTGACTGAAAGTGCCAAATGCTATTAATAGAAGCCTCAAGATGAAGAAACAAATGCAGCTAGTCAGCCTCCTCTCCTGCCTCTAATTTAGGTACAAATGACAGGTTTAGTCTTGCAGTTGTTCCCAGGTTTGGATGAGGGTGTTGAGGTGGCCCATTAGTTGCCTGTGAAGGCCTGAGCAAGCAGTGACATGTCTGACAACTGTAGGATGCAAACTGGGCAAACACAGGAGCTATTGGTAATGAACAGTGTCTCAGATCTGCAGGGGAACTCTCCAGGTCCTGTGGTCAGCTCGTGTCAGACTTGGGAAGGTGTGCAAGATAATGCATTTCTGACTGATGTGTGCTGAAGTACGACTTGGGAGACTTGTCTGAATGGCAGTGTTTATGGCTGTGGAGGACTGGGAGACTGCCTTTACCACAGGAGGAAGTGGGTTCCTGCCTTGTTTTAAGTCGTAACTTCAGAAGTGGGATTACAGCAGACCTGTATCAACAGATCTGCCCTTTGCTGACAAATCTTAATTCCAGATTAGGAAGTTAAAGTTGATGTGTTTTTGCCCTAATTAACCATATTAAGCATTCGTTTGTTTTAGCTGGCAAATTGAGAAGAATCCAGTTCATACTATGTTGTTACCTATTGTTTTTTCTCTCTGACATGTTTTTCATTCTCAAGTTTTGTGACAAGCTGACTGTCTCTTGCCCTTATGTCACCCAGTCTGGAAGCTGGTCACGGGGAAAAAGCTGTGGTATATTGTGGGCAGGTTCATGGGAGTAGAGCTCACAAGTCTTGTAAGATCACATTTTAGATTTATACGCACTCCTTTTCAATGCAAGTTGGTTTTAATACTCGAGTATTATTATGTGGAGGTGCTGCCTTTGGATAGGCTTTATGGGTTTGCCTTTCAGGTTCTTTACACTAGAAAGTTTTTGAAGTTAAGACTAGGAACAAAAGAGGGAAAGCCTTTTTCAGAAAGTTAGTTCTGAGTCTTTAGTCTAGAGACAGGTATCTCCTTCTGTGGCACTAGGTCTGTCAATACCAGAGGTGTGGCCTTGACAGTTGCCTTTTTCTAAAGGAACAAATGATCTGTTGGAGGCCAGAAGATACTCACTGACAGTAAAATAATTAGACTGGAAGAACGAGTTACTCCTTTTATGTCAAGCTGTGTGCTGACCATAGGAGAAAGGTAGACTTTCCACATCCTAGCATTGCCACAAAAAATCTGTTGGCAGAGCAGCAGGGGACCTCCACTGACTCTAGAGTGAGAGAGGAGGCTGGAGTAAGGGTGACATTTTGGTGATGGTGAGGTGAGAGTGTCAAGACAAATCAGGTAGTGCTCCCGTTTGGTTTCTCTTCCTCTTAAAGACTTGGAGGAGTCAGATTGGGCTTTGGATGTGCAGCTGGATTGATCCAGTTGCTAGGGAAAGGGTATTGGTTTTTTCCCCTGAATTTGGGCTTCCTGTGGTTTTTCCCAGGCTGTCAAACAGAAAACAAAAAGTAGAACACGGTTTTCTGCTGGTTTGGTCTTCTGGACAGATAATTGCCATGCCAGGGCTGTCGGGAGTGAGGGAAATGGCGGGGGGTGTCACTGCGCTGAGTAGGATGAGGGAGGAAGGAACGGTCTCCTCCAAGACAGGCTGCTGTAAGATCAGCTCAGCTGCGGTGTGAGACTGCACACTGAGAGGCTCAATAAATGTCCTTGCAGAGCAAAAACATACCTGTTGGTGAAAGTAGGTTGCTGAATTGCTGCTGAATATCTGCATAGCCAAGGTCAAGCAGTGCCTTTTAGGATAGTGGCAATTACAGCCAGACGGAGCTAAAGCCTGTGCTGAGCAGTGTAATAACAGCATTGCTAAATTGATGTTTGCTGTCAGCATCAAGAGATTGGTGCCTTATGTAGATGGAGCTACTTGAATGGCACACGTCTCTTCCACTTCCTCCTTTGCTGTCAAGAATGTATTTTCTGTAGGAATTTAAACCTCTCCTAGTCTGGGAACTGGCTGATATGAGCCAGAATCTCAGCAGCAGAAGCACTGAGTTCTTCCTGTACATTTTTGAGGCTACTTTAAAAGGATATGTGTTTTGAAGTATTGTTAACAAGTCTGGAAGAGTAGATATCCTCCTGGCCTTTCCCACTCCTCTCCTCAACCCCCGCATTTTTGTTCCAATATTAAGTTAAAACAAAACTAGTTCCTTTCTTTATTGGTCAATTTGTAACTGCATTTTTAATTGCATGTTCTTAATTAACAAAAATCCAGTGGAGTTTTGTAAAAGCCATGTTTTCAGAGATTCTCAATTTGCAAGAGAAGGGAACAATTTGGTGGTTTCTCATAATGTCTTAAAGTATCTGGGGTAGATTATTAATAAGAGGGGAAAAAAAGACCAAGTTGTTCCAGGGATTGGAATATGAAATCTTCCACTGTCCATGTCACTGGTTTGAAGGCGGGCCATATTTGAACTAGCTGCAAGCATGGATGGCTCATGTTAAGTGGCAGCACCTCAGCCCTGCTTAACCTGCTGAATCAATGTGGTTCTCTGTGTGGGGTTACTTCTCTCCCCTTACCTAGTAACCTGAGCCATGAGCTCAGTGAGGCCTTGTGTGTCACCCTGCAGCAGAACTCCTCAGGTCTGGTAAGGTGTATGGTCAGGGCGGCGTGGGAAACCTGCCCCGCCCCTGCCTTTTGTGCACCACGTTGGTATAAATGCAAGATGTTCGTCTTCAGGGCAGCTATTAAAGACAGTAGTAATTATTGCAATAGTAGCTTCTTATGCTGTGTCCATGCCTCTAAGGCCTTAACCAAATATAACTTAGATGATGATGATAATTAAAACCAGAAGACTGTGACCCAGTAAAATCCTTGAGTTTGGCACAGACAGCAATACTGAGGAGGAATGCATGCATCAAATATATAATAAATAAAATCAAGCTGTGCAAATGTAAAGGAAAGAGAATAATTTTGTGTTGCTCAAAATAGCCCCAGGGCTAAGAACTGGTTTGTGCTCAGAGGCTGAGTTCTTTCATGCCACTAACCAGGTTTTGTGCAGTGTAATCCCACTGCAACCTTTTGCTTTGGGGTAATCACTGAATTCTGATGCTTTCTATGCCAGGGAGTGCTCCCCAAAACGTTGTGTCATGTCCTTTTGTCACCCGTCCTTCCCATTTTGGTTTTTTTGCTTTTATCAGCTACTTACCACAGAGGTCTTTATATCTTCCAAGTAGATCTTCCCAGTTGCATTTCTTTTCTTTTCCTAAAAATAGTTGATATCTTTGCCTGAGGGGAGTGTGGGGACGTTTTAGATAACAGTCTCTTGCAAGGGTCATTGGTATGCAACAGGCTTGGAATGTTTATGGCATTCTGTCTCATGATTCCTGGCAAGAGATGCCCTCGACCACTAGTTGTGATTTCCAATTCAAGCACTGTAGGAAAAACTGACTATTTAGTTCCTAGGAAAACAAGACTGGGGCCAGGCTGAACAACCCACTACTGGATGGAAGCAACAAAGAGAATGGGTCAACTTGGAAACAGTTTTCAGGAAAGAGCCAAGCTCTAGAGACTGTGGTATCTCTAGAGATATCCAGAGATAGTGGTATGTTGCACTTACTGGGAGGATGGGAATCCATGGTCAATGAATATGCATCCCAGCTTTTCACAGTACTATCTGCTACTTGCAATCCTCTGTTTGCAATGCTCTGGCATAGAGAAAGTAATAAGTGGGTTGATAACTCCTTCTCTGTACCCTAGCAGTATTTGCCTATGCCTATATTGAAAGTTGAATGGGAACAACCTTATGTACCTGGGTGCTTCTTGGTGGATTTCTAAGAGCCAGGGAACCAGTGTGAACCAGACCATCAGCATCTGTGTTATGGATCTATTTGAACTACAGTCACGTTTCATGGTACTTCTTGTTTTCTTTCTTGTATGTTCTAGGTGACTTTGGAGAAGGTGTTGGGCATAACCGTGTCAGGAGGCAGAGGATTAGCCTGTGACCCCAGAACTGGCCTCGTTGCTTATCCAGCAGGGTGAGTCACTAACCACATTCCTCAAAGCTAAAATAAACCACGACTGATGCATTAACATAAGGATTCAGGGTGTTTCCACTATCATCTTCTATAGGAAGCCTGTTTACTGCTCTTTAAACACCAGAGAATGATGAGACTCAGCGCTGTTAGCGTAATTGGCAAGGGAAAGGGTTTGCATTATCAAGTTTTAATGGAACTACTCTCATTCCTCTTGCTCTAAGCTGGGAGCTAAATACATTTTGTGGACTTTTCACTGTGTTCTGTAGTGTGATGAATGTAAGCATAACTCAGTGCAATTCTCAATCCAATAAATACCTAATGGAGCAAGTGATGCTTTCAATGAATTGACAAAAGCCTTCTTGTAGATTCCCTGCAATTTATGACTTACCATGTTCCTCAGCCAAATATGAGGAGAGATTTCAGGCTTATAGCCTGAACCTGCTTATATGTGGGTTCTTTGGAGTGAAACACATCTGTCAGCTGTAGTCTCAGTTCAAATAGAGATATCTAGAAGGAGACTTTGATGGAAAGCAAAAGAGCTACCTATAGAGACATAGGTGAGGGCTGGAGAGGTCTGCTGGAATGCATGTATCAGTATGAGTTTGGCTCTCCTTCGAATTTGTTTGTTCTGCTGGTCAGCAAGCTAAAAGGGAAGACCAAGGGCACTATCTCCAACTCATATTGTGTGGACATACCCTTAAGATATGAAAGCTGGAATTAGAAGAAAAGAACTTCCACATCAATTGTAGATGATGTTTTCAAGGATACAAGAAGTGTGCTAGCAATATTTAAAGATTCTGTGTTTGTGGCTAAAATGAGAGATGGAGTCAGTGAAACTGGCTAGAATTTTTGCCTGTCCTGGTGATAATCCTAGTTCACCAAATCACAGCATCGTTGTGGTTGGGGGAGCCTCCTGAGATCATCTAGTCCAATCCTCATGCTCAAGTAGGGTCACCTCTAGCAGGTTACCCAGGACCATGGCCAGACAGCTTTTGAGTATCTCCAGAGATGAAGATGCCACAATCTCTCTGGGGATCATGTTCCAGTGTTTAACTACTCTGACAGTAATACAAACAAAATAAAAACATGAAATTAAAGGGTTTTTAAAATTTTATTTTTCTTAAGTCTTCAAATGGAATTTCATATGTTTTAATTTCTGCCTATTGTCTCTTTTTCTGTCAGTGGACAGTCTATTAATCTGTAGACAATTTGAGGTCCACATCAGTGTTCAACAGCATCCGTTATGCTTGAACTCTTTGGAGTCAGGCAAATATATTCCAGTGTGTTTTGCCTCTTCCTCTTCATCTTTTCTGACACTGAATATGTTTACACTTGAAGTTGGCAAGGAGAGAGAGAAGAAAACGAGTGCAGTAAACAGATATTTTGGGCCTTTGCATAGCTGAAGATAGGTTAGTTTTGTTAATAGCAATGTCCTTTGATGAGCATGCCTGATGTTGATTTAATCAAGTGTGAGTATACCTGGGGTTTCTTTTGGCTAATTAAAAGGTTATGTGGTTCCTTAGGGCTTTACAGGGGAATTCCTGTCCTTACTTGTTGGTAGTAACATCTCATGGCCTGGGCAGGAGTATATTAGATGTGTGTTGTAAAAGTTTAATGGCTTATATGACTTGCTGCTTTTGTGCCATGGCTGGCCTGTTTTGTGATACTGTTGTGATTTGCTGCAGTCAAGACAATCTCAAGTTAACAATCTAGAATGAGCTTTAGTTAAGGAGTCGTGAGAGAGGTACTGATGCAGACCTTACTAAGTTGATGCAAGTTTCATCTTGTTCAGTTTGGGATTTTTCCCCCCCCCATTCTGATTTCCAGTGAATGTCTCTTCATTTGGAAGAATCCTGACCTTTCTGGTACACTAGCTTCATTTTGTTTATATTTGTTTCTATTTGAATTACACAGACTCACAGAATGGGTAGGGCTGGAAGGGACCACAGAGCGTCATTTAATGCAACCTCCCTGCTCAAGCAGGGTCATCCTAGTGTACATGGCATGGGATTATATCCAGATGGTTCTTCAATATCTCCAGTGAAGGAGATTCCACAGCCTCTCTGGGCAACCTGTTCCAGTGCATTGCCACCTGCACAGTAAAGAAGCTTTCTCCATGTTCAGGTGGAACTTCCTGTGCATCCGTTTCTGCCCGTTGCCTCTTGTCCTGTTGCTTGGCACAACTGAGCAGAGCCTGGCTCCATCCTCTGACACCCTCCCTTCAGATACTCATAGACATCGATGAGTCCCCTCTCAGTTGTCTCTTTTCAAGGCTGAACAGGCCCAGCTCCCTCAGCCTTTCCTCACAAAAGAGATGCTCCAGTTGGCCATTCATCCTCACTGCACTCCACTGGACCCACTCCAGGAGCTCCATGTCCCTCTTGTACTGAGGAGCCCAGAATGGGACACAGCACTCCAGATGTGGCCTCCTCACCAGGGCTGAGTAGAGCAGAATCACCTCCCTGGACCTGCTGGCAATGCTCTTCCTAATGCACCCCAGGACACCACTGGCCTTCTTGGCCACATGGACACTGCTGGCTCAGGGACAGCTTGTTGTCCACCAGGACCTGCAGGTCTCTCCCAGCAGAGCTGCTCTCCAGCAGGTCGGCCCTCAGCCTGTGCTGGTGCCTGGGGTTGTTCTTCCCCAGGTGCAGGACCCTGCATTTGCCTTTGTTGGATTTCAGACAGTTCTTCCCTGCCCATCTCTCCAACCTGTTGAGGTTCTTCTGAAGGGCAACACAGTACTCTGAAATCTCAGCCACTCCTCCCAGCTTGGTGTCATCAGCAAACTTGCTGAGGAGGCCTCTGCCCCTTCATCCAAGTCACTGATGAACAAGTTAAACAACACTGGGCCCAGTACTGAACCTTGGGGGACACCACTAGTGACAAGGTTCCAACCAGACCCTGTGACAGTGATTATCAGTGACAATCTGGGTTCTGTTGTTCAGACAGAACTGTGCATTTACTGGATGCCAAACTACTTACGTGAGTCCGATGTAGCAGACTGGGCATGGCTCATGCACAGTTGTTTCATGACCTGTCCATGCAACTTGGTCATCCTCAACTGTGGTCCAGTGATTTCCCCATCCCACTGCTCATGTACTGAGGTTTTGCAATGCTGACATGCAGGTGCTTTGCTCCTCCAGTCTGTCCTACCCCTAAAAGCTGAATTTACGTAACAACTCTGTATTTTCCTAAGAACACTTTCAACATACCTAGATTGATTTGGTTGAGATCAAAACAGTTGCCCCAGGCATCCACATCAGGTATAAAGCAACTATGTGAATGAGGACTTGTGCATAAAAAGCTTTGGCATTCTTTGAGCATAATCTTAATTTGGGTCTCTGGTTTGCCTAAAATAATTAAAAAAAAAAATTTAAAAATAATTTAAAAAAATAATTAAAAAAAAAAGGTGATTTTTTTCTGAGTTTTCACTTTCCTGGAGTTTCTGAATCTCTTGGGACGTTTCTTAAACTGAAAGAAGCAATTCCCAATGCAACCAAACTTATTCCAACTCCACTGTGGTGCCAAAGAGCTGAGTGTTACATTATTTTTTCCTTTTCTTCCCACTGGCTTTTGCACATATGATCCTTTCTGTGCTTTGACCCTCATGAGGCTCCCTCTCTGGCAGTGTGTGATGGCATCTGTGCTGACCCTGGTATGTTTTTGTGGGATCCTTGTGTTATAGGAGACCTTTCTTCATGTCAGCGGTAAAGGGCTAAAGGCACTGAGTGCTGCAGATATTCCAGGCTACCACTTTGATGTAAAGCTGTTGTCTTGGGAAATAAGACAACATATGAGAGAAAATTGTATCGTCTGCAAAGGTCTTGCATCTGCTGCCTGCACTCACCTGTTTTTATACTGTCAAGTGAAACAAACCCAAAGTAGCTTAATTTGATCTCTGTTTGTGTTTTGCAGTAACAAAGCTGTTCTTGGGGGGGGGAACACAGAAATGTACCAAATTTTTTACCTCATGTGGCAGGACCAATGCTTTGTCCTTTTTTTGTTTCTATTCCCCTGCTTTGCATTTTCCCTGCTCTTCTCTCAGTTTATTCTTTTTTGAGGTTTTTTGCAGTAGCTAGTTGGGGCTCTGTTTCCTAGAAACAAGAAGAGAAACAAAACGAAGACAATCGGCTGAGGATGACTAACATTAAAAAAGGAAAAAAAGAGTGTGTGAAATGTCTATAATTTAAATTCTAGACCAGCTGCTGAGATAGCTTTAGTCAGCTTATCTGGTTTTGGTTTTGGTGTTCTGTTTACTGTTGATTTTTAAGCCTTGTAGGTTCATGTGACAGATTGATTTATTTTACTTCTCATTGTTCTTCTTTTCTTGGCTCTCAGTTGATGCTGATAGCTGGTTGGGAACCTGATCTTCAGATGAGGCACTTGTCTGCTTGAGGAAGCAGCCTGTGCTTTTTCTTCTGAGGAGCGGGAACGTAGCACTTCGTCCCTTTAGTGTGCAATGTCTTTTAAACACTATGCTGTTATGCTTTGGTTAGCTTAAGCATCCCTGTAGCTCTGCTCATCAATTTGGAGCCACTCTGATACATTTCAGGATTTTTCACATTTAGTGGTCCTTGCTGGGAAGACTGGTATTTGATACATAGCACGTGTGCCGAGTTCATCAATCTCAACCTGCATATTCTTTTGTTTTTTCCCCCTTTCAGCTCTTGCATAGCTCTTTGCATGCAGCAGCTCCTGCTAAAGGCAGATATGGGTTTAATATAGAGAATTCTCTCTGTGACATAGTAAAATGAGTTTCTCTGGCTTTCTCTCAGAAATTACTGTGGCCAGGATGAGCACAGGCCCCTGGCTAGCTCTGTGTGTGTGCACAGTATGTTTGCTGAACGCATGATTTGGATACGCCTGTATTCTGTCCTATTCCGGAATGAATCATCTTTATTTGTAGATAGGAAGGGAGGGACAATAGAAGATGGAGCTATATGATCAAAGTTAAAATGAAGATACTGAGTCTTTTTCTTGCTGCTTCTTGCTGCATGATCTGATTGAAGAGTTAGACTTGTTCCTTCTTCAGTTTTATCACCTTGGTTGTTTTGTTTTGTTGTTTTTTTTTTTATGAGAGGACAAGTAATATTCAGAAGTAAATAGTTGTATGAGTGTTCAAATCAGAAAACTGCACAGATGTCTGGGTCAAATTTTATTTTAAGCAATTTATGCAGTTATGCTGGATGTCAGTGCAGCAGCCTCTCGTGTGCCAACCTGCACTGCAGCAACATCCAGCCACAGTCCCATCTCTTTTCACTGTGTCTTCCCCTCTTCCATCCCTCATCCTCAGCTGATTTGCAGTACGGAGTGGAAGCCATTTAACTCTGTCAGCCCTTCTGAGTCATACTCCTCCTGGCTGTCAGGTCCTGCACTGACAGGCAGTGATGATGGTCTCTATCACAGCAAAGGGAGGAAGGGGATGAACAGGAAATGAGTGAATTGGTTTTAATCTGTTCAGGAGCCAGCTCAACACATGTGTAGCTCTCTCACATAGCTGAGTGGTAAATCCCTCTGGAAGCTGAAAGAATGAGGATTTTTCTTTTCCAGAAGTGATTGTTGGTTTACTCTCAAATACCTCTTTCCAGTTTTGGTAGATAGGCTGTAAGGCTGAGTGGTTTCCAGCCCATGCACATGTGGAGTCTCTTGGAAAGTTTTAGTCATAATTTTCCATCATTATATAGATAGATTACTGCACAAGGTAATAAATTATCAGCTTAGAACAATTTCCCTTTACCTTAAGCTGTATATAACCCACAATGGAAGAATAACATTTAGGATAAACTTTGAGTAATTTTACCAGGTATGATGTTGCCTTGCTCCTTCTTTCTTCCTTAAAGTGGAAGTTTTTGGTCAGTGAGCTACAGTAACAAATTGTGAGAGGCAAATCTAACAGGTGACTGATGGTGAATGAGGCAGAATGTTGTTCTGAACTGGGATCTTTGCAAGACTTATGACCATTGTGGCCGGGTTAAAATTGGTGATGACATGGACAGTGAAATCCTAATTTGTAAAATAACAAGTATTCCTTATTTCAGTGCCTGTTTTTATTAATTGATTGATCACATTGCTTGGGTGCCATAATGGTAGCTGCCTTTAGAAAACTGTGGGTGCACAGAAGGAATCCACTTCCTTATAGAGCCACTACATGGTACATGTGCAGTTTGAGCAAAGCTCTACTGCTCTGTGCAGGTATAGTTCTTCACTGGTTTTTGCTTAGTATAAACGCTAGTGCTATTGGGCTGTATCCTAAATGCAGCCTGAATTGGTACAGGGATATTGAAATACTTGAGCTGCTTGCCAGTAGATAAATCCACTTCTGCTGGTGCTGCCTCCTTCAAGTTTACTTACCCAAAGCTCTGAAAGAGAATTTCTGTGCTTTCTTTTTATGTTTTTTTTTTCTAAAGGAGAATCCCGTGGTGTTGTTAAGATGTAGAAACCTACCATAAAATGAAGAAAAGTTCTTGTGTATGGTTCAAAGCAAATTTCAGCATCTTTGGTCACATCAGAGGCAGCTTGCTTTGTTCTCTTTGAAACAGGACAGTTGCCTTTCAAGAGTTAGATCTCTTTTCCCTTCTCATCTCCCAGGAACCTGGAGTGTTGTTAAAACATTTCTTCTGTGAGGCTACTGTGCTTAACATGCCATCTGGGGAGATTTTCCAGCTGGCATAATTGTGGTGATGGGCTCAGAGATGAAGATAAGAAAATCCCCTTAACTGAGATCATTAAACATAATTTGAATCTGTACTTCAGATTGGTTTGAGTTGGGCCATTACAACCAACCAAACAAAATTTTCTGTGTCAAAAGTGAGCAACACTGGGTTTCAAAAAGATGTGTCCAAAAAGATGATAAAAAGTAGCCAAGTCCTTCCTTCCGTTTCCTTCCCCAGCAATAGCAGATTTCTCAGAAATAAGCAGGGATACTTTGTCTCTCACATCTCCCTGTCTTAAATATCCAGTGGATAGAAAGCATGAAGACCTGAGATGTAACGTACTTCCTTTCACTACTTGCCTTTATTAATGTATATTAGGAGGAGGGGAGGATGTAGCTGAAGAAGTAGCTGTTAGAGAAGAAGGCTGGGCTGAAGAAGGCTGATGCAGTCTTAGTTTCTGGCAAGAGAGTAAAGCCTGCACCCGGGACCAAAGAATGAAGATATCCTTTGCAACAGTGCTTTATTCTCAGGCCACATAACTGTAACTGAGTTTAATTTGCACAGGTGGGTTTAAGGGGACTATGGCCTCTCCCCTGCTCTCTTGCAGTTGACCCATGACGTTCACAAGTAACAGTCATGCAGTCTGGAGCAATTGCCCTCTTCAAATCTAGGTAGCAGCTGGATCCAGTTCTGATTCCCCATCACAGCACTTCAGACAGAAAAGGTCCTGCCAGCTGGAGTATGGGCAGTCTTTCTTGTGTGAGCTGTTTCCACATGTTCGTAACAGCTAGACAGGAATTTCTACATTGTTTTTTTCTTGGTCTCCCTTTTTTTGAGTACTGGAGACTCTTCCACAGTTAATCGACGTCTCTCTAATAAAACTACAGTTTAAAAGTAGAATTGTTTGCTGAACAGTTGTGTATTGATCAGTTCAGCTGTAATCTTGCTTGGTTTGACAGAAGAGAAGATGAATAAGCAAACAAAACAGTACTAGCAATCACCTGGAGCTGTGGGCAAACTCCCCTGGTTTAAGTCTTTATCAGAATTGGAGTCAAGCCTGTCAAATTGACTTCCAGGCAGTTTTCTTCAGCCAGTCCCCAGGTGTGTGTGTGTGTGGCTGCTTTTGATCTCTTGTCTAATTAATTAAAATTCTTTAGCTTCAACAACCAGCGGAGGACATAGCGTTTGGTGGAATCTTAAATAATGAGTTAGCTGTGGAGCTTCAGACCTGCAGCAAACCTGTTGCCCAGCAGAAAAGGGAGAAAAATAGGACAAAACCTCAAAATAGCTGGACAGAAAAGCTTCTTACTAAACCTGAGGGAGACTGTGTCAAGTCTGCCGAAAGTGCTGCTGCATGCACTGAAGGCTGCAGCACTGGGGTGCTGTCAGACAGCTGGAGGGAACGTGTTGGGAGCTGAGCCCCTGAGTCTGAGAGCTCAGATGCTGGATGGGGAGTTGGTTAATGCCATCTTTGCCAGCTGTGGAGTGGCTCTTGTGATGGACAGCGGGAGTCTTGTGGAATGCTTGGCTTCAGACCTTGTGTGACTTTTACATTGTGTCACTCTTGGTATTGAAAGACTAGTCAGGGCAGTGCTGATGTTTGGTGTTGCCAGGTCCCTTTGAGACAAGCTGCTGCTGTGCTGTACACAGAGTGCTGTTCTCCTGTTCACAGAACTTCTGGGGACTTGTCCAGAGTGCCATATGCTAATCCAGCCTTCAGGTTACAAGGGGGTGGGTTGCTGTTCTGTAGCCAGGCGCTACAGCTTGGGACAAATAGAGGTGTAATGTGATGCTTTATCCTACAGTTACTATTTGAGGATCTGGCATCAGCAATAAGTCTGATATGACATCCTCCTTCAAGGCTCCAGGTACCAATGTATCTGTTTATTCCCTGTCTTTCAAGAGAAACCATGTGATATGAGCCCTTTCTCCCAAAAATTTCTTTGTGTACCCCAGTCTATCTGGGATCAGCCTGTGCTCGTCCATGCTTTTGTAATTCCTCCTTTCTGTCAGGCGCCTGGAAGGAGCTGGGCTTTGCAGCTGAGCTCAGTGTAGGAACGTGTTGCTGCATCCCCATCTGGCTACAGAACCCCCTGTCCCAGAAGGAGCACAATCTGTGCCTCCTTTTGCAGCTTTTGCAGTGCCAGGACCTGTGACAGGCAGTACCCACTCTCTACACTCAAGGATGAATCAAAGTTGAAGTCTGGTAGCCCTTGGTAAAAGTTTGTTGCTGTTCATAAAAACAAAACAACACAAGCCAGAAATCCCCAACCAACCCCAACCAAACCCCTAAAAGCCACAACAGGAAGCCTTTACTTGTTTTACCAGATGGTTTTTGATAGATTGAATTGAGAATTTTTCAAGAGAATGGTCCCACTGAAATGAAACATTTTGGGAAGTGTTTCACAAATTTATTCACAGAAAATCTGTAGAGAAAGGGAATATATGAGAGGAGGCAGATGTCTTCCCCCAGAAAGAGCAGCCTGAGGATCTCCTAGGATCTGGGAATCCTGCTTTGAGGTGAGCAGAAAACTGAGTTCAGTTCAGAGGTGAGCTGGTAACTATTCTTCTTTCCCATTCCCACCTTCAAACTTGCAGAGTTGGGGGCAGGGAAATCACAGAATTACAGACTTTGGGTTGGAAAGGGACCTTTAGAGGCCATCTAGTCCAACCCACTCTGCAGTGAACAGGGGCATCTTCAACTGTTTGCTCATCTATCACCGCTCTGGGGAACCTGTTCCAGTGCTTCACCACATAACTTTTTTGGTAAAAACTTTCTAATTTAAATCTATTCTCTTTTAGCTTAAAGCCATTCCCCCCATTTCCTACTACAACAGGCCCTACTAAAAAGTTTGTCCCCATCTTTCTTGTAAGTTGCTATTAAGTATTGAAAAGCCACAGTAAGGTCTCCTGGAGCCTTTTCTTCTCCAGGCTCAGCTCTCAGCCTGTCCTCACATGAGAGGCGTTCAGGTCCTCTAGTCATTTTCGTGGTCCTTCTCTGGACCTGCTCTAACAGGTCCATGTCTTTCCTGTCCTGAGGATTCCAGACCTGGATGCAGTACATCAGGTGTGGTCTCACCAGAAGTGTGTTGTTTGGTATTCTTTATGTTGCTCTATATTTGGAATAATACTGAGAGTTTGTCCAAAGGACAGGAAGACTTTCCTGAAAACAGCCAGCAATGGGGAAGAGCCAGTGTATTGTAGGGCATAGGGAATAGATTCTTTTTCTTTATATTTTTAGTCAGTGACAGGACTGGATGGTAGAGAAAATCACTTTATTTCTCTCAGCTTTCACCTTTTTCTAAAAATAAAAGTAACAGTTGTCTATTTTCTCCCTTATAGAGCTATAGATAATAGGAGTTGGGTATTAAATAGATGACTGTATTTAAAAAAAAAGGGAAAAAAAAGGAATAATGTGAAAGATGCTGTGTTGTACACCAATCCTTACCTGTGCTAGTTTGGACACTCTTCTCCCAAGACCGCACACTACCCATCCCTCAAGATGTTAAAGCCCACAAAGACATGTTGTGCTGCCTTTCAGAGCCTCTGCAGTGTGATGCTCCTGCTCAGAGTCCCACAGCTGGTTCCATGGATGGGACATGCTCAGCTGATGTTGTGGTATGTGTAGACACAGAAAGTTAAGGACATGATTATGGCAAAAAACACCAGATGCTACTGGCTCCACTCCTTCTGTGTCCTCGTTTTCACCTATTCCAAGTGCTGAGCAAGCCTGGTTCTTAGAGAGAGAGGAGAGCAAAATGGGGCAGTGGTGGAAAGAAATGCTCTCAGAATGGTTTGTAGAAGAAAATAGGATGGAGTTTGTGTAAGCATCTCTTCAGTGGTGTAAATTCCTTGATTACTAATTACCTTTGGATTCTGACTCTTCAGTACCACAGGATGACACACAATTGTGTTAACTGTAAGCAACTTTTGAGCTTAATTTATGGTGAAGTTGGTGATGGTTTTTAGTGTAAGAATGAATTGCAAGATCCTTACTATGGGTCAAAGAAGGCTCCTTGCTTGCACTGTCTGTAGGCAGTGTGCATGTGCTCTTTCCACCAGTGATGGAAATCTTGGAGAGGGGTTTCATTCTGTGTGTGATGCTGCAGTGGTGTGAGTGAGCTGTAAATGAAGTTTGGTACTGTGGGTAGGGCAAGTAGTTAGGTAGCTTCTGTCCCACACTGTCTCACACAACTGGTGTGGCAGGTCCAGGCACTGCCTGTGCAGTGTTTCTTGGGGGGCTAAGAGTATTAGCTGAGTCCTCAAGAACATTAATGTTAGTGTGGATTCTTGCTGTTGCCAAAAATATTAGTGATGAAGAAAGTGAGAAAAGGGAAATGGGAATGCTTTTATCTTTGCAAGGCTGCAATGAAAACTCTTGTCACTGCAGAAGCACTTAACTGCCCTTGAAATTTCTCTGTGCTGGATTCCTGAGGCTGTGAGTAGGGAAAGGTAGGGGTTTTTGGAGGAGTCCTGCAAGTTTGTTGCTGTTTGGGTTGCCTAACAAACCATATTAAAGAAGACTATGTAGTACATTCTTCTTACTGCTGCCATCCTAGTTCCAGGGCAAATATTCCAGTTCCCTCAAAAGGAAAGTGCCATCGTGCCTGTCACAACAGCTACAGCAGTTGCTGTTTTAATGATTATATTGGTCATATCTGACTTTAACCTGCCTTAAGAGAAACCCTGACTATCCTCAATCCTTGAGTGTGTCAACTGGATTTTTAAATTGGGTGGCAAGCTAGTAATAATCCCATGTAGATGGCTGGTTTGTTACTTTGTGCTTTGATCTCATTAACCAGCATGTGAACTAAAGGGAAGTCTCTATTTAAAAAAAAAGAAAAGCCGGGGAGGAGGAGGTCAGGGAAGCAGTCCTGTGGTGAGGGTCATAAACTTGCAATTTATGTGCAAAGAAATGGAGGCAAGAGAATAAGCAAGACTGCTTTATTTAATAACAGATCTAAACACTCAGGTAGAGCTCTGCAAGTGGGAAGCTTTCACAGGTTTGGAAAGGTACTGCATGCTGGTGAAATAGGGAAGATAAGTGTTGCAAAGCTCTCTGTGCCTCAGCTATTTTGGAACACATAGGCCTTTTCTCAGCTTGAAGCTCTGCAACCTGCTGGGGTTTGCCCATTAGCTGACAAAGGAGGGGGACGGCGGAGAGCACGAGTACCCAAATGCCTGTGTACCAGCAGGTAGCAGCCTGCTCTCTGCTCCACCTGCTCTGGGTCTCTCCAGTTGCACCTCCTAGCAACCAGTGCCTTGGTGCAGCAACACCACTGGCCTGGGAGCCAAGTACTGAGCTTGCATAAGAGCGAGGGGGGGGAGTGGGGGCTGAATAGCAAAGTCTGGGATGAAAATGAGATATCAGCTGCCTCAGCTGAGCTCCACCCTTTCTAAGAATCTCAAAACAGGCACTGTGTCTCCTGGCAACCTTGACACAAATCATAGAGTTTAACTTAAAAGAAGTACATACAGTCCAAAGGACATATCCCATCTCCAGGTGTGAACAACAGGGAGTCACTCCTTTTCTTCTTTCTGGAAGATCTGGCACTGTAGATGGTCTTGGGCTTCACTCAGTTTCAGAAGGCAATGAGTTAAAGGTGAAAGAGCGTCGTGTTAGGATAGCTAAGAAGTGCCAAGAAATGGTGTATTTTGTTTATTGTAAGCATGCCCTGACTATTGCTTAGGAACCAGATGTAGGACTTGGCCGCCTCCAAGCTGCACTGGAAGATGTGCCCTGCAATGCATGCACACATTGGCCTGTTGTGTACCTGAACCTGGTTCTTTCTGGCAGCCAAAGACTGACAGAGGTGATACTGGCCAATTTCTTGCCTTTGGAGTCAGTTGTTATGCTTTTGCAATGCTGACCTAATACTTCTTAGGAAGTACTCTTAGTCTTGGACTCTAACCTGAGAACATTTCTCTGTGACAGGAGATGTAGATATACAAGCAAAACTAAGTTTTATGGTGATTGCTTCTCCTTTCAGGAAAGCCGTCTTTTCAGATCTCCTGACAACTGATGCTCATTAACTACTCTGAAGAAAAATTTCAATGCATTTAAAATGCTGTGTGTTATGCTGAGATAGAGGTAAAGCAGAAGCAAATGTTCATCTTTCATTAAAGGCAGAGATGTCACAAGGCTTCTAAAAAGATAACATGGGCAGAATTAAACTTCGCCAATCTGGCAGTGTCTGAGCTATTCCTTCTGTGAGAAGTGGCAAGGCTGGGACAGGGAGCTGGCATGAGCTCTGGATGTTTGGGCCTGGGAGCTGCAGCAGGCTTCCTGTGCATTGTGGTGTGGACAGTTGTGGGGAGAAGCAGGCCCCCCCTGCCCCTTCTTTCAGCATCTGCCAGCCTGACCTTGTAGGGTGCTGAGTAGGCAAGGCTGGCAGGAGGCTTTAGTGCCTTTTTGTGGACCTGGCAGCCTGCTGCCCAAAGCAACTGTGAGCTTTGCCCATGCCTAGAGGAGCAGAAAACAACTGGCTTTCTGAGAAAGTGATTTTTTAACTTCGTGCTTTCCAAGAAGCATTTTTTCCTCTGTGTGTGTTTGGTGTAGAGCTTTTTTGTTTGTTGTGGTGGGTTTTTGTTTGTTTGTTCGGTGGTTTTTTTTGGTTTGTTGTTGTTGTTGTTTCTGACTGTCTTGCAGAGATATGGCCTGGATTATGCTTATTGAAGCATTCAAGGGGAAAAGCTGCTCCAGTTTCTTCGCTGCAGTGGGGGCTTTTGCTGCCTGCTCTGGAATGCAGGAGAGATCAATAATGGGTCAATGGGTCCTGGAGGGGTCTGCCCAGTACCTTACCCCACATGTGACCATCCAGGGAGGTGGTGGTGGGGAGGGGGCTAGCAGACAGGGTTAAATTTCATTACTTTTTTGTTTTGCTCCTTTGAATGATGCCATTTTAATATTGATACACTTTTTGCTCATGGTACAACAGTTAAAGCCCTGAGGCATCAGCAGTGAGCTGTCATGTTGGTCTGCCCCAGATGATTAGTTTGATCTATGGATCTTTCTCCCTGCTTTTGAATTGCTCAGGCACAATGAGGGAATACTCTGGCTGTGCATGCTGCTGGAAACAGAGGTGTTGGCCAATTGCTTGAAAGCAGGATATATTTTTCCTTTGGGACTTGATTTTAAAGGAAGACACATATTCAGCTTTTGAGAGTTCATGGCATGGTGTCAGCTGCTCTTGCAGGGAAGTTGGTGCAAACCTGAAGTGTAGAGACAGATTTCCCCGTGTAATCCCAGCTGGGTCTGCAAATCTCTACAAGGAGCTGCTTGCTCCCAGGAGAGTACCTTCAGAGAGAACTCCCATCTTCTCTTGTTATATACCATTGGGCTGGAGAGCTGAATTTGCTCAGCACTTGATGACAGATTTGATTATCCTGCAGGAATTTTATTGTAAACTTTGCTTCTCTTTATCTTTTTCTTGCCTTTCCCTCTAAACTGCTCTTTGCCTGTTTTTTTAATTTTTAAAAGATTTTTTTTCTTCAACTTGTCTTTCACTGCTTTCTCTTCCCCTGTATCTGTGTCTTGTCTTTTCTCTGAGGTGCTTCCCTTGGGCTTTGTTATACCCACTGTTGTTCATGGGCAGAGAGAAAGCACCCCTTCTTTACAGGCTGTGTACGTGCATAAACAAAGAAAGGCAGGATTTATTGTTGGTATAACTGAATTTGTAACACTCTAATTCAAGAATCATTTTACTTTACCACTAATTATGACAGGAAAAGAAGGAATAATAATGCATCAGGGTAATTCTATATAGAAATGTTTCAATAATTGTGATAATGCAACTAAAACTGTAATGCATTTCTTTGCTTCTGTTTGGTTTTCCTGGTGTTATGCTCACCTTTATGCTACTCCTCTGGATCTTTAAGTGAGTTGTTGAGGGTAAATCTTCAGCTTTGTAGCCCTTCTCTGGGAAGGGCTTTGATGTGGGCTTTGTTGGATTCTTCCTTACTCCAGGGTCCATCTGGGTAATTTTTTATATGTTAGCTAATATACTTGCACATCTTGCACTTATAGAGCTCCACATTGCTTCTGGAATTCGCTATGTATGGTGTTGTTAACGCACATTGGATATTTTTCTTTATTTTATTTGCTACCCCTAAAACTTTTTTTTTTCAGCTCCAGGTCTGTATTTTTTTAACAGACAGTGCGTGAGTTGCTCGCAGCCGTTTGGTCTCCAAGGCCCAGCATGTACCTCCTCTCTTATCATCCCATTCCTGCACTCCTCTGCACTGTGTCCTGCTTTTCCACTTCTCAAGGCCTCTGCTCTCATACCATGCCTGCATTTTTCTCCACTATGCACTCCTTAGTTGTAAATATCTCAGTCTACATAAAATAGCTGTTGGTCAATGTTGTTTATATAAAGCTGTGGTTGTATTCCACAAAAGATAAACAGAAGTAAAACAAATCATCTATAGACACCTGGTCAGTTAGAGAAATTACTGTCACAGCTCAACCAAGTAAAACAGAGCTACAAGCAGGTCAAGAAAAGTTCAGAGCACAAAAACCCAGGAAGTCCAAGGCCTTTGAGACTCAGTAAAAAGCTTGTGGCCTGTTGCTGAAAATGGCAAATCTGGGGCTGTCAGCCAGATTCTGATTGAAGAGGGACTGGATCTTGAGAGCAAGTGGAGGGGTGGAGCACAACTGGGGAGCAAGAGATCCCCAAAGCAGGTGTCTTGGCTGGTCTGTCAGGACAGATAGTTGTTCTTTTCTCCTTGTTGTTGTGCCTAGGACAGCTGTAACTTTGGGAGACCTCAGCATATGGAAACAGGTCCTTTCCCAAGAATTAACATAGTATGCTGTGATTCTGTAGTGTTCATCCTGGAAAAATTTGCATTCTCTGCCTTGCATGCAAAGCTCTTCAGGTTTCCAGCCATGTTCTGGCTGTTTGTTTCATCTCTCTTGCTCATGCTTTGAACCAGCCAGGTTCTGCTCGAGGCTCCATTTCCTAGTGCTTCTCAGTCTTTCTTGTCTGTCTGATCAGCACATTTTCTAGTCAAGAACTATCTCAATGATCCTTTTATTCCTCCAGTCTTCCTATCATCAGTTGCCCGTGTCTCTAACCCCTGAGGCTGCTGCTCATCTGCAGTATTCCATAAGTGTTTGCCGAGAGTGCTGAAATAAAATGCAGTTCTGCAACTCCTAGCCCAGCTGATTTGGTACTTCCTGTAGGTGTATTGCTGGCATTGCTTCCCTGCCCCTAGGGAAGTGAGTGGTTTTGGAGAGAGGGAGGGAGAAATGTGCACCCTCTATGTGCATGTGTACATTATAGTCAGCTGTGAGCCATGTGTATGCATGCGTGTGTGTGTATATACCTGCATATATATGTGTGTGTGTCTGCACAGGCATTTGTCATCAGTGCCCTGTGTCTTTTGAAGCTTGTCAGATGTGCAGACTGACAGACATTTCAGTCTGTGTAAGTCCAGCTGCTGCTTTGCATGGCTTCATTTTTCTACCTACCTTTGCTGCAGGCTAGAGGACAGGTGGAATATTCTGCAATGCAGGTCTGTCCCTGGTACTGCTAGGACAGGGTTTCTCATTCATGAGGGTTTTTTTTTTTGCCTCTCCTGGCTTTGACGTGTTGAAGGGAATGGAGTTGTTTTGAAGGTGAAGTTCCTGCTGAATCACTGGTGACTAGGTAGCTGTGAGCCATAACAATTAACTGGAAACATTTTCATCTTCCTTGCAACTGTAATGGTTCCCAGTTAGTAAGCTGGTTTAAATTTCATGGTTTTCCTCTGAGCCCTTTTTTCCCCTCTGCTTTCCCTACATGCACTTCTTTCCCAAGTCTTTCACAATCTCTGTCTGGCTTAGCTCTCTGCCTCCCAGAAAAGGTGCCTCCTTATTGCGCAGCTCTGTAAAAAGCCATCACTCTCCTGAGGGCACTACTGCCACACGCCGCTGGCTCCAGTCTGGCTGCTCTGGGGCTGTGTACAACTTACCTGGTGGGAGACAGGACCCAGGCTGTTTTTCCTCTCTGCATCCATTTCATGCGAAGTGTTTTCCTGAGTCATCACCCTGCCTTATATTTGCCCAGGGTCAGAAGGGTTGCCAGTTTTAAAAATCCTCCTCTTCTTCTGCTCTGCCTCCTTAAAAATAGACCTTGAAATAGCATGAAAACCTTCAATGGTTAAGAATTTTCCACATGCAATAGTTCCAGGGGGGTGAGGATATGTTGCAGTGAGATGAGCTGGACCTGCTAGAAATCACTGTAGCCAGTCCATGTGGACAGGCAGCACCTTCACTGTAGGAGGAGGCAGGAATGAAAACTTCTGCAGTTTCTCATCTGTGGTCCTGGTAAAGCTGAAACTTCAGTGGTGCCTCATGTATGCAAGAAGAGAGGCCTGGGTTGGTCAATGTTACAGTCACAATCCCTGCTCCTTTTGGGATCTTTTTATCCATTCTTTTTTTTTTTTAAGTATTTTTAAAGTGTTTTGGGTGCTGTTTCAGATCTGTGCATCTGTTCTCTGCCATCTGCAGCTTGAGGCCAGAGACACAGGTGGTTGTTTTAAAGATATAGTCTGGCAGGTGTAAAGGGGCTGCTGAGAGCAGCCAGTGGAAGCTGTTGGCTGTGCATGGCAGGAGTTTGTGTTGGCCCTCCCTGTGTGGGGCAGGAGCTGAGGAGAAACTTTCTGGGCACTCAGCCCTGTCCCCTCATCTGCAGCAGGACCTGTTCAGGTAGACAGGCACAAAACACACTAGCAGCAGAAGAACACAAGGATGGCAGCATCCTTGCCAGATCATAGGGAGAGCAAGCTGCCTGTTTTTGTGGATGTCATTAGGTCACATAGGTATTGGTGGAGATTTTGCAGGGCCCTCAGCTTTGAGGCTCAGTTAGTGTGATGGACAAGGTGAATTCAGTAGCTGAAATGGTGGGGAGAACAGAGGCTGCCCTTGTCTGTTTGGGGATTATCCCTTCAAATCTTTGTCAGTTCAGCTCTGCCACAATTTCCTCTTGCTGCTCTCCCTCCTCTGGGTGTGGGTGCCCACTGTTTTAAGGTATCTCTGAAAGTCAGACTTCTGGAGGCTGAGAGAAGAGTCTGGACAAGTATTTTAAAATATGCCCTGTTCTTCCCTAGGGCTGGGCTATTGGAGGCCAAGAAGTCGGACTTCAGTTTGTCACAGTTCTTCCTGTGGTTTTTGGAGCAGAGCCTCTTGTGTGATGTGTTTGAGCTCCCACTCCTGCAGATTTGGGGTGCCATGCAGCCTTTTAAATAGAGCAAGCATATACCTGGTTGGCAGTCAGAAATTTCTACACTGTTAGTTTAGTGACACTGAATATATCACTGACTTTCTTTTTCACAGTGGGTTCCTTGTTCAGTATTCTTGGCTTTTCATTAGCCTGCACTGGTTTCTGAAGTGTGAATTTAGCTGCACCTCTCAGGCTCCCACCTTTTTAGTTCTCTCTATCACGGATTGGTACAGGGGGCCCTGGAGGCTTTTCTGCTCAGGCAGTGACACCCAGCTCTTAACCTCTCAACAGATAGATCTTTCTTCTCAGCATGCATGTAATTAATACAGTTTGCATGAAAATACCTATTCAGTTATATAGTCAGTGTGCACATCCTCTCATCACTGTTAACCCTCTCCCAGTACTGGCTGTGAATTAAAGAATTTTTTTGGCAGGAAGAATTGCCACATAGAAAATTAACACCAGCTTCTGTAGACACTGCTTTGCTCTGATCAAGCTTCCCTAGGCAACCAATGCAGTGTAAAAAAGATTTTGTTCTTATCAAAGTCTTTTTTTTTCCCATGCATTTAGTGCATAGGAAGCTATTGCACTCTCATTTCAATAGCTTTGGGTGGGGGGAAGAGAGCAACGTATGAGCTAGAAATTGAGAAATTTTGAAGGGATGGGACTGCTTGCTCTTTTCATTTATTCTTGCAGTGGCATGAAAGGCCACTTTGTGGTGGGGGGGAAAGAAAGCTAATGTTTGTTTTGATGTCTTAGTGGAGTTTTCTTTCCTCTGTACAGCATCCTCTTTATAGCAGAGGCTCCATGCATTTGGGAGAGGAGGACTTGACACATGAACTTCGCCTACAGTCATGTGTCCCATGAGATAGGGCAATGCTGGTGCTGAGTTGGTTGGTAGCTTGGAAAGGAATGCTACTGCAGCCTTTTAATGTTCCCAAATCCCTTGGAAGGGGGACTTGCAGAGGAAGAAAAGGGGAAAACACTTCTGCAGAAATTTGGTTTTTGTCAGCTTGCTGAAGAAGGGTGAGGAAGGAGATGGCTGGGGTAAGGCAGCTGATAATAAAGGGATGTTCTGGGAAACAGTAGGACAATGAGAAGAGTAAAATGCCCAGAACCTTTGATTTTGGTAAGTGCAGAAGTGATGCCAGTAGGAGAAAAGTCAGAAGTAAAGGTGGGGGAAGCTGCATGGAGTGACCCACTGCTGCTGACTTAAGTGAGTCAGATACTTTGTGTAAATGTGATACTGACGTCTGATTCCTCTCCATTCCTGCTACTATATTTAGCCTAGGAAAATTGCTTATTTTTTATATTTTGTGGGTATTTTTGCTTTTGCTGGAGTCAATGGAAACTACTGTGACATTCCCTGCCTACCTTCTCCTTTCCTCTCCCTCTCCTCCCTCCCTCCCTGTTTTTCATCTGTGCATATGATGCACAGTTGTGAACATGCAAGACAGTGCCTTCATGGAGGTTTGGAAAGCTCTGCAAGGAACCTTTTTTGTTGGCTCCCTGATGGACAGTGCTCATGTTGTCTGTAAAAACCTTTGATACTGCTGTGAGAGCTAATTCTGTCCTTCCCTTGTGTTACCCGAATGTCCCACAAGAAAGAGGCATACTGGGAAAGATTCCCTAGCCAAGCTGTTTATGAAAGCTGCTTGCATCAGGAAGGTGTACTTAAAAGTTGTGAGGTGGCACCATAGACCTAGAAATAATACCTTTGAATATGTGTGCTGTTGCCAACAGCCTCTGCAGGAACCAGCATGCAAACAACCAGGACACTTGATCTCAGCTGGCTGATACATGGTTTATACAGCAGTAATCCATACAGCAGTGAATAGTTTCTATAAATGTCTTGGAAATCAGAATATACTTGTGGATTAAAAAGGTGCTGTGATCATCAAGCCCTGCCTGCAGCTGTAGAGGAGGTAGGGTTTGTGCTGAAACAGGAGTGCTAAACATGCTGATATTCTCAACAGCTAATGTGTGCCAGGCTCTGTAGGTCTCACGTGAGGTGTTTCTGGAGCTAGCCTTAGTTTGCATGTTGGTACTAGCATTCAAAAATATCTCTTCAGACAAAGGTGTCTTGAGAACTTGAATTTGTTTTGAAAGCTTCAGTTTGGGAAAGGGGTGGAGTGTGTGGAACAGGTGATGTGACCATTGTGGAACTTTGGCTTTGAAGTACTTTGCTTTGTCTACATGCACAGCTGGAAGCTGTGGACAAAAAGATCAGTGCTCTCTTACCATGCATGCATCCTTTCTTATCCCTCTGGCTGTAAAATACTGAATGCAGTCTTACAAAGGAGCAGACAAAGGTGGAGGATGGTTGGATGGGTGTATGCTCTTTGATGCAATTAATTTTCCATGGTAGTTGTTTTTATTATTTTAACTACTGTAAGATTAAAACAAGCATAAATGGAAAGGAGTAGATACTTTGACTCTCCTGAGGGCTTGATAACCTTACTGGATTAGGAGGCATTGTGGAGATGGTGGGTCAGCAACCTGATCATCCAGTGTCTCCATTCCATTCATTTTGCTAGACTGATTTCCTTTGCTAAAATGGAGCATGCCCAGAGTATTAATGGGCTCTGAACGAACTTGTTTAGGAAGCTGCTGCAGGTTCTGCTGGACTGAGCGGAGCTGTGAGTGTCTGAGCAGGCAATGGAGGCCACCCTGTGTCATTGAATCAGGTAAAAGAGCCTGAGATCATGGACCTTTAACCTAACACTGCCAAGTTACCACTAAACCATGCCCCTGAATGCCACATCTACATGTCTTTTAAATACCTCTGGAGATGGCAATTGAACTATGTCCTTAGACAGCCTGTTCCAGTGCTTGACAAGCTTTCCTGTGAAAAAATATTTCCTAATATGCAATCTAAACCTCCCTGATGTAACTTGAGGCCGTTTTCTGAACACTCTGAAGAGATTAAAGAGCTAGAAATAGTTTCTGCCCATTGTGGAAGTGTACTCTCTAGGATGGAATGGACTAGAAACCTTCCCAAGCATTTTGAGAGGGAGCTGGTTTTCAAACTTGGATGCTCCTGACTCCCAGAGCAGTATCTGTGCCGCACTGTATGACTGATGGTTTGTGGTTTGCCATCTTGCTGAATAGGGTGTCCTTGGAGTTGGCTGAAGTCTTCATTGCCCTTGTGTGTGGCAGACAGGAGAGGAATGGTGGAAAATCAGTATGGGACAGCATTGCAGTAGGGTAGCTTTTGTTGGGTAGAAGTTAATTTAAGAAAGCAAGTTCAGAAGACTAGTTAATCCTGGACAAATGGCTTTGTTGGCAAGAAGATCATAGCTAATTAGTAAGTTATGTTAATTATTAACTGACAAATCAAAATGTCTTCTTTTGCTGAGCTTATGAGTTAAAATTACTGTTTTGTGGTATGAACCAATGGTTGCACACCAGTAAGGAGATATTGTGATTTATCCCCCTGCCCCTTCAGACAGCGTTTGTTAATTATGGGTCAAACTTAGGGAATCAAGCATAGGGTTGTCTTAAGATAAAGTTAAAATACCCACATTTGTGGTGGCTGCTCTGGTACTAGAGGCTGCGTGGCTCTTGGAGTGGTTTGTTGATTTGCCTCGGTGTGTGAGCTGGGTGGTAGCTCTTACATTCCCTGTAGGCTCTGGACTTGGCCAAGGTTGGGGGAGGGGGGAGAAAGCCTGCGGGCAGACAGCCTGTTCTGGGGTGCCACTGAGCTAAAATTCAGGATTGTAAGTTGCCAGAAGTTCTGTCCTGTAAGTTGATAATAGCAAAGCCCTGGACCTTTGTGGCTCACTACACTATTCTAGGAAGTTGTTTGTTTGCTTGCCTGGTTTGAAGACCATGGTTTATATTTTATATCTTTCCTCTGTTTTTTAAACTGTGTTCACTTCTCTGAAGTCTGGTTTCTCTGCTGAGTTCCTCACAATAAAATAGAAACTTAATTTTAAGAGCTGCATAGGAAAGTCTTTGCCAAGATTTTTATGTCTTCCCTTTATTCTTTCTGGTTTTTTGAAGCTTATTTTAAGCACAATTCATCCTTGTAACTCTGCAGGATTTTGGTCCATTAACCCTATCCAACTCCACATAATGGGGTTTTGCTTTGCTTTTCTGATTAGCTGGAAGCTCGGGATTAGATAGATTTTCACATCTGCTAACTTCCTATTTCATATCTTGTGATTTGCAAGGCTTAACCTTCCCTGACTTGTTAATGGATCACAAACCACCTGTTTCTTTGCATTAATCCCTTAGAAATATGTAGCATAGCTTTGACTTGAAACTCTCCAGTTTGGTTCACTAGGGTAAAAAGTGCAAAAGGATCAATCCTGGTCTGAACAAACTGCTTACCTACACTTTCTCTGCTCTTCCCCAGGGTTACATCTCAAACCATGGCTATCTGCCAAAATTTTAACTATCAAGACAGTTTGTTGCCTTTATTGCCTTGGTCATCAGGGTAAGGCATGAGTGGATAGGGGTGGGTGAAATGATGTGGTTGGAGAGGAGTAGAGTAGTCTAAAGGAGGGGAGGGCATATCCTGTGCATCCTTGGTGCTTTGATGCTGGCTTTGAGCTAGTAATGTTAATGGGGTGTGGCAGCTTCAACCAAGGACTCTCAGCTCATGGTATTGGTGTGTCTCTCCTCTTTCCTGCTCTCTTTTCCATTTCAAAATTTCCACTGCTTCTGGCAGTGTAGCCTGGTCAGACCAAGGGAAAGGTCAGCTGCCAGGGCTAGGTGAGGAGATGCCAGAGACGTTGCAGGGCTCTGTCAACCCTTAGCTATCTATGCCTGTAACCCTCCCAGCCCTGCCTGCTGCTGGGGTTGTGGAGTGGGGCCTGGAAGGATGCGGCTCTTGTTCTAGGCAGTGGGGTGCCAAGGTGTGCTTTGTCCTGTGCATGAGTGTGTGCTACCTATCTTGAAATGTTGGTGAGGTCTGTAGGTGAAGTGGAATTCTGTGATGCCTCGGCTTTTTGCCCTTCTGCTTGGCTGTTTCAGGCATACTCCTCTACTCCAGGCCAGCTCCTCCACTTCTGCATGTCCTGCATGTTTCTTCTCCCTGTGATTTATGTCTGTAGCCTGGCACGTGTTGTAAGCAAGCCCCAGCAGGATGGTGTGGGTGAAATCCCCAGTGCAGCAAAGGCTGCTGGCAGTGGAGCAGGGGCATCCTGCAGTGCTCCCCCAACACTGCAGTGAAGGAGGAGCTGGGACTCTCCAAACTCCAGCAGTGTGTTCTTGTAGAGGGACAGGCAAAACCCACAGTTTCTATTTCAGAGGGGAAGTGAAAAATAGGTCATCAGAGCAATTGTTACTCTATCTTTTATTCCCATAACAGCATTTTCAGTTACTGGTTGTTACTGTGCTCTGCTACAAGACAAATGCTGTTACATGAAGATTTAAAAATGGTGTATAGGGTGTTTGTGGAGAGTGGGGGAGGCTGCAGTACCTGTGACTGCTGTAGGTCTAGTTGTGGTGGGCTGAGGCACAGAGGCAATATGCCGTGGGCAAGAGTAGTGGGAGACGGGGCCTCTACTCGTTCCTTCCTGCCCCAGTCAGCAATAGAGGTGTTTTGCTCCCAGTGGAGGTGATTATATTGCTTACCAGGAGCTTAGTATTGCTTGCTTTTGCAGTTCATCTTACTGAGAGATATCTGCAAGGCCCCTGAGCAAGTTGTTTATGCAGATAGACTTCTTGGGTCAATCGTTTTTTGGCATCATATGTCTCATTTCTCAACTGGCCAGTCACTTATTGTGCCATACTCAGTGGTTTCTGTCCTGTCTGTTGTTAAAGTCAGGCACAGAAATTTAGTGCCTTTACTTCCCCTTTGTCCTCCCCCTAAATCTTTTCCAAAAGATTCCCTCTTTCCTTCTTCCTTACCTTCTTGTTCTTACACCAAACAGGCTGGTTTGGTGTCCAGGTACACAGGGTCACTTTTATGGCTGGAGACATAATCCATTAGAATTGTTGCACAAGCTTTCATGGTCAACCTTTCTGTCCAGCTTGAACAATCAGACTCAGGGCTCCTGTAGGCTGGAAAGGTAATTATTTATGGTACTAGCAAATGGTACTCCTCAACATGGAGAGACTTATGATTTCCCTCTGGACTGTTCTTTTGCTTTGTGTTTTCTAGTTAACCTCAGCTCAGCCTGTGATTAGGGGATAAAACAGCTTTTGGGGCTACTTTTGCTGCTTTTTTTTTTCTTTTCCAGTAAGAATAGCTCTTTGGTTATCTTTATGCATGTGGTGATGTCATCTCTTTTTGGTTTTCTGTTTCCTCCATCTAGGTGTGTTGTTGTGCTGTTCAATCCTAGAAAAAATAAGCAACACCATATTCTAAACAGCTCCAGGTGAGTAAAGCTTTAAGCTGGACTTGCTGTCTGTGAGAGGTGAATTCAAGACTTTTATGGTTTGACTGAAGTGCAGGAGCTGCTGTTGCTCCAGGCTAATTCCCCTTGGTAAAGAGTTGCCTTGGAGACAGGCTGCCTGCTGCTTTGACTCCAGCTCCATCTCATATGAGGTGCTATTGCTGATAAAGTACTCCTCATAAGCACTGTGATCCCAAAAGGAATGGTCACGATGTGAAGGAGATCTTACTACAGCTCCATGGTATCTTTTTTTTTTCTCCACCTAAAAGGATGACCTCATTATTGAAGCCAGCAGTGGGACATGGTCCTGCACCTGGAATAAAGGTGCAGTGATGAACCTCAACTTTTGGAGCTTTTCTGCTGCTATAAGCTGCTGCTTGACACTTGGGCAGCAGGGAATCCCCATGGCAAAGCAAAACCATTATGTCAGGCTATTATGAGTGACTGTAGTGTCTTCAGTTCATCCCAACCTACGCCCCAGTCATGATGTATTGAAATTAAGTCACATGTTGGAAATGTTTCTCAGTGTTATTTTCTCTGTTTTAGGAAAACAATTACAGCACTTGCTTTCTCTCCAGATGGAAAGTATTTGGTTACAGGAGAGGTAAGTATGAGAGGAGAGAGGGTGCACCTTGTCCATCGCATTTTGAAGCAGGGCAGAGGGGCTTAGAAGAAACAAGCTGCTTTCACACAGAGGAATGAGTTTCAGAGTTGCCTCACTGTTCAGTGGACCTGCTGGCTTATGGGTGGCTCTAGGTGCTCCTGCTGGGAGTTTTTTAACATGTCAGCTTGGGGCATGGGTCTTCTGGGGTGGCACCTGTGGGCTGAAGGTAGAGTGAAAATAAGTGAAAAGACACACAGCATGGTTCTACTCTAGCATCAATGAAGAGTACTCAGATGGTCCTGAATCTCAGCCTGAGCTTAGCGTTGTCCCTTTAGGATTTCAGGAAGTAACTGAAGCCAGTAACAGTGTTGTGGAAAAAATGAAAAGTGCATGTGGAGTGGAGTTTTAGGAATAGTCACAGAAGATGCTGTTGCTGTGGTTTGGCATTGTTTGTTTGGCTAGGGGCAGCAATTGCTTCCTCTTTCCCAACATGCCCAAGGGGGAGAATGAGGATGAGTGCAGTGTGTGTCTGTTCTGCATTAGAAGTTCAAGACATGGGCTGTGTCATGAGGCTGGAATTGCTGGATGTTAAAAATCCACAGAAATGCTGACCTCCATATGGTTGGGCTCGGTTTGCTCCTGTGTGTGATTAATGGCAGTTTACCACTAGTCCCTGTGCCTCTTAGAGATGGGGAGGGAGCATGTGTGAGATAGGTCTCCTCCTGAGCCTCAGCCACAGGGAGGAGAAGTGCTGTGCTGGAGCTGTCAAGGTGGAGCCTGTTTGCTCCAGCGGTCCCTAGTGTGGTCACTGTGATGGCAGCTGTCATGTCACTGGGTGGCTCCAAAGCTGGGCCTGCATCCTGTATGGATCAGACCAAGGGTAGAAACAAGAGTGAGTTGTTTTAGATGGAGGCTACCACGACACAGAAAAAGCATAAATTTTCCATCATTAGATGTTGTCATTAGTTTTTTAGTGAAAACATGAGGTTTTATAGCTGTAATATGTTTTAATGCCTCCTTACTCTCTAGAAATCTTAATACAATAAACCCCCTTTATATTAAAATTCTAATATATATTTTAATAATAATAATAATATAAAATTCTAATAGATATATTTTCTCCATGGTATTCAGTTCCGGTGCCTTCTTTTATTTTCCTTTTTTAAAAAAAATTCTGGTGCTTGATTCTTTTCATGTGGGGTACTTTTCTTGCTAACAAACTTTCCTGTTTGAGGATTCATTGGGCTACATGGCAAATTCAAATGATGAAAAAAAAAGAAAAAGTTGTTCCAGTTATACACTAACTTTGTGGGGGTTTTTTTGTTATTCTTGTTGTTGTGGGTTTTTTTTGGGTTTTGTGTTGGGGTTTTTTTGTTTGTTTTTCCCTTGTTGCAAAGCATGTCTCGTCTTACCCTGTTGTAAAACCGTTTCTTTTTTTCAGTATCCTCCCACGTGTCTGACATTTGAATTATTGCTTAGTGTAGCAGTGTCCCCTGCTGGTGTCAGCAGTCGTGTCTTAGTTCAACCTCTGTCCCATAGGGAGATGCTTTCTGAGTTCACTTTGTCAATCTCCCTTTTAGCTGCCTTATGCTAATTCTGCCTAATAACACCTTAGTTTTCTGCATGGCTGGCCTTTCAGAGAGGAGAACATGGAGGTTAGTCCTTGGCTGCCATACATATTAAATGTCTTTTACATATTTCAAATTCATAAGAAAACGCTTTTTTTTTTTTTTTTCTCTTTTTAATTATTATTTTTTATTTCTCCACATGGAGTTGTAGAGTCCTTGTCCCTGGGGGTCACACACACCCTTTTGGTGAGCATTTCTTAAAAGATGAAATGCAAGTTCAGTTTGTTAAGGTCTTGGGGTGTATGCTAAAGTACTGGGAAATATTTATATGTATGTACATATTTAAATATAGAAGTTGTTTAGAAGAGCAGCTGATTCAGCTCATTGTAACATCTTGCTAGCCACCTTGAGACCTGAGCTCTGCGTTGCAGGAGGGAGAACTGTACCAACTGCAGTTAAATCTCACCATGGCACTTTTCCAGGCCACAAGCAGTTGCTTAGCAGAGCTTTTGAACAAGGCAATTAAAACATGCACAATTTGAAGCTTTTAAAGCTTTGGCTTTTACTTGTGATGAGGCTTGCCTCGCCCACACAATCGAATGACTAACTTAAAACTAATCAAAAAGGTACTGTTCTGCCATGTTGCCATGGATATGTTATCTTACAAGCTACTGTTTTGACAGACTTCAATGTGAAATTGTGAGCAGTTACTGGAGTAAGATTTGCCCATCAAGCACATTTCTTGGCCAGCGTTTCAGCTCATCTTGTGCGCCTTGTTTTAATTTGGCTTAATAACAAGCAATTAAGCAAAAGAAAAGATTTGTCTGGCACAAAGTGCTGAATTGGCATTTTTGTTTCTCTGGAGAACAAACATAAAACCAGAGGCTCTGTTCCTGCCATGTCTTTTTCTCTGACATTACCCTGCCTGTACTCTTTTCGGCAGAATGCATCCGTGTGTTACCTTGTGACAGAAACGATGCTGCTATTCCGTCAGAGGCCTCCCTCAGATGGTGTGTGAGAGTTCCCACAAAAGCCATGTCATGTTTTTGCATGGCAGGACCTGGCTTGATATCTCAGATGTCCATGTTGTGTTACGAGCTGAGGATGTGAGGGCTTTTGGTTCACTGAGTCTAGGGATAACAATCTATTACAATCCTTTTCACAAGCAGGCTGTAAGTTCCCATTACAAAGACCAGGGATGTGCATCAAAAGTATTGTTCTAGTCCCTGGCTAGAACAGGGACTAGCATTTTGTGAGTAGCATAAGAAAAGGATTAAAGCGGGGGAGGTGGTATTAATTTGCACACCTGTTGAAATGCATATACTCCTTTGGTTCTTAGTCTAAATCTGGGCTTTAAAGAATCAAAGGAACCTCTAAACCTATTGTGAGTGCACCATCTAGACATCTTTTTCCAAGCTTCTGCACATTTACATGCTCAAATTTGTCAGAAGTGACCTTGGGGTTATATTTCCTGTTCTGTGTCTGTTCTTGTCCCTTCCAGAGCGGGCACATGCCAGCAGTTCGGGTATGGGATGTGGCTGAGCGAACCCAGGTGGCTGAGCTCCAGGAGCACAAGTATGGTGTGGCCTGTGTGGCCTTCTCCCCCAGCTCCAAGTACATTGTTTCAGTGGGGTACCAGCATGACATGATTGTCAACGTGTGGTCATGGAAGGTAAGTTTTCCAGGAGGTTGGGTGGACCACAAGGTGTTGCTAAATTAAAAAGAGCTTCCAGTCTGACTGTAAACTATTTCAATTCTATCTTGCTTTCTGCTTTTTTTAATTCTGTAGTTTTTGTTTGGTTTTTGACATTCATAGACACAGACAAATTTGGACATGAGAGAAAGCTATGGTCCTTTAGGGAAGGTCTAAGTAATTTCCATGAAGGGATATTCTTTATGGTTGGAGATGTGTGACATTTTGCTGTCCAGCCAGAAAAGCCTGGACTTTGAAACCTTGCCAAACCATTGTGATTTTTTTAGAGGCTTGTTAAAAACTAATTTATGAGGTTAAGGAAGGAAACTCTCATTGGCCAGAGATTTCTTTTGTAGTGTAGTGGATGCTCTTGGCTTGTTTTGATTTTTTTTTATGTCGAAGTTTGTGGTACTCTGATCCTATCCTTGATGGGCGAGAAAGGGAACATAGGGAATTCATAATGGGTGAAAGCTGATGAAAGTCACTCTGCCTGTCACTGGATTGAGGCAACACTTGGTAAAAACAAAGCCTGTGTCTTTCCTCTAGTAAACGTTTAAGCATTTGTTGTTTGTAGATAAGAAAATAAACATTTATTTTTAGTAGGCTAGGGGTCCTCTGTAGTAATAGATGCTCCTGCTACCTCTTCAAGTGCTGTAACCCTCTCTAAAAGAGATATGATTTAAGGAAATAAATCAATGCATCTGTTAAATCTCACAGGATCATAGAATCATAGAATGGTTTGGGTTGGAAGGGACCCTAAAGATTACTTAGTTCCAATCCCCCTGCCATGGGCAGGGATACCTTCCACTAGACCAGGTGGAAACCCCATCAAAGCTCTGTCTAGTCTGGTCTTGAACTTTTCCAGGGATGGAGCATTCACAACTTCTCTGGGCAGGCTGCTCTGATGCCTCACCACCCTCACAGTAAAAAATTTCTTCCCAATAGCTAATCTACATCTACCCTCTTTCAGTTTAAAACCATTACCCCTTGCCCTATCACTACACTTCCTGATGAAGAGTCCCTCCCCATGTTTTCTGTAGGCCTCCTTTAGGTACTGGAGGCCCACTATAAGGTCTCCCCAGAGCCTTCTTTTCTCTCTTGTATTATACATTTAGTATGTTACTCTCTTCATCTCATTTCCTGTGCTGTAATTTAAGATCTCACTGTTAGTTGTCTTCTGTATGAGCTGAAGTTTGACGTTGCTATTTTTTTGTATGGCTGAACTGTGTGTGTAGTGAGAGAACATAAGTGTTATGTCTGTGTTGAAAATTGAGTGCTCAGCCTTTGGATTCTTTCTAGTTATACAAATGAAAGTAGTGACTTGGACAGGGTCACAATGCATGGCATATGTGGAACAGTACAAGTAGTTTTGCTTTCCCTTGCTTATGCAGGTTTTTCTGTTCACTGTATAATTGTGGACATGAGAACTTGTGAGGTAAGGACTGTCTGACTCTTCTGTGCTGAGGAACACACACTTTAAGCTTATGTTCCAGATTGTGATGGGAGGTCCAGCTGGCCTTTATTTTGCAGGCTGTACACCAAAACTAGAGATACTTTACCTGACCAAAGTCAATAAAGACTGAGACTAAAGCTCTCCTGAAGCATTTTCCTGCACTTTTAACCACAACCTGTCTATCCTCTATGCTGCTGCTTGGATTTTCCTGTTTTTCCTGAGTGGTAGACCTAGTCATTTGACTGGGATGGAAGAGAAAATCCCTGTTGTCTGTAGGATTCCCTTGCTTCCTTAAAGAAAGACCATAAGCAATGATCCCGATGCTGAGGTCTGCAAGGGTCTGAAGCTTTTCTCTGTGTGCTGTTTTGAAAGAAGTTATAATTGCTGTCCCACTTGCTTTTCCTTTATTCTGGGTTGGGGGATCCTCCATGGTGATGGTGCAGCAGGCTAGACTCCTGTGGTGCTGGTTTCTTCAGTTCTGTCAGCACACAGTCCAGTGGGGCCCTTTGAGTGGCGGGGTTTGTGTGCTGAGGGAATTGTGTCTGGAAGACTGGGAGCAACTGAATCCCTGAAGGGAAGGGTAAAGGAAACACAGAAAGAATGAAAAGGATTGCATTGTTGTCAGCCATGTTCTGCATGCTTGCAAACCCACAACAGACAGAGCAGAAAACTTTTTTATTCTCACTTCTATCTGGGCAAGGCAGGGGGAGGAAAACTGAGCAATGACACTGTGAACAGGGAGCTCCTCCTCCTATCTGGCCATTCTGCTTGGGCAGTGTCCATCCTCTTTTCTGTCCCTATGTCTTCTTCCTCCTTTCCCAAACTCTTTGACATTTTGAGGTGCACATTTGAGGTATAACACATTTTGCTTTTTCTCTTCCAGTACAAGCATGGTCTTTATGTATTTTGGGTCTTTTGATAAAGTATAATGTGTTTAAAGAGAAGGGAGAATTTATGGAAGAACCAGTACTGTTTTCTCCATGAAAATACCTATTCCTGATCTTGAGTGCTGTGCCCTCATTGCTGCCTGGGGGCTGGGAGAGTTCTTCCTTGTTGTGGCCTACATCTGCATTTGCTGATGGGAAATGAGTTTGCTCTGAGCTCCTGGTGGTTGTGAAACCAACATGTTTGTCATGGCTCAGACACCAAGTTCCTGCAGGCACTGGTGCCTGCTGATTTGTTCTTGATCATAGTCAATGTGGAAGAGGAATTGAATATAAATGTGAATTGTACTGTCTGCCAAATCAGTGTTCCCAGCTAATGCTGGGGAGGTTGTATATGGAGGTGAATGGGGAATAGTTTGAGCCTCATCTTTTCCCTGCTGCAGTGCTTGTACTGGATACGTGCCTGTAATTGAAATTAGTTCCTTTGCTTCTGAGCGAAGAAATTAAGTAATCTAAACAATTATATTTCCAGAAAAACATTGTAGTGGCAGCCAACAAAGTCTCAAGTAAAGTGACGGCAGTGTCATTCTCTGAGGATTGCAGTTACTTTGTCACTGCTGGAAATCGACATATCAAGTTCTGGTACCTGGATGACAGCAAAACCTCCAAGGTGAGAGAAAGTGCATCAAGGCCGAACTGTTAACAGCCATTTCCATCTTAGAGCAAGGTGGATTTTGCCCCAGTGAGCTGTGGGAAGTGGGAACTTTTTGATTTTGCTGGGATGCAAAGATAGCCTTCCACCTCTGGCTCTCAAGTCTCAGTCTCCCCATGGGCTGATAACACCAAAAGCTTGTCTTATCCTGCATTGAGGTAGGGCTGTGGCTCCTGGAGTTGCATAGAAGCATGCTTGTTCTTTAGTAGTCACATATACTGAAGGACAACTAAACCAGAAAAGAGCTGCAGTCATTTAACTCCTTGGAGCACAGAGGTAGGGAGAGCTATTTGACATTGGTATGAGCATCTCAGAAGGTTGTGAGTGTAATTTTGCAGCATCAACCAAAGTGTTTAAACTTTTAGCTGTTCTGCTATTCTCTGGGGGGCAGAATCCACCTATCGTGATTTTTCTGTGTGCTCATGAACAATTGCAAACATGAACAGCAAGTAAAACCTCTCCTTGTAGGCTGTTGACAGTTCTTTCTTTGAATCACTTCAGCACTCAGGGGTTGATGTTCTAAAAAAATCACTGTCTGCCTGAAGTGCCTTGCTGAATTTCTAACAAAGTGTTTTCCGTTGGTAGGTCAATGCCACAGTCCCCTTGCTGGGTCGCTCGGGATTGCTTGGAGAACTGAGGAACAACTTCTTTGCAGACGTGGCTTGTGGAAGGGGCAAAAAAGCTGACAGCACTTTCTGTATCACATCCTCAGGCCTGCTCTGTGAATTCAATGAAAAAAGGCTGCTAGACAAGTGGGTGGAGCTGAGGGTGAGTTTTACATCCTCTTATTCTGCAGTATTTGTGCCTGCTGAAGCAGAGCAGGAGCAACAAATAATAAAGGCACTCAGAGGTACAAGCTGACCACCAGCAATGAAAGTAATTGTGCCTCTGCCACCCTGTGCTTTGCTCTGGAAGGCCAGGAAAAATAGCGTTACTTCTTGGCAAAGGGATTTTATTAATCATTGAGGTTCTTTTATTCTCTTGTCTCAGCATTGCAGTGACTGTTTGACTGGCAAAGCAATGTCCTTATGGCAACTCCTGTATGGTCCCTCCTGCCTTGGCCTGGCCAAATAGGAGTTTTAGAAGGGTTCTGATTTCTGTCCAGTCTGCAGTGTCTTACTTGGCTTGTGCATCTCAAATGCAGGTTGCCAAGGTACTAGTTGATTTGGCTATTCTAAACCACCAGGTTGGCCCATAGTTAAGAATATGATCATGCTTGTTTTCCTTTCAACTGAATGTAACATGCCCACCTGAAAGGATCCAGTGTATTAAAATCAAGGGAAAAAGTCTGTCCACGCTTTCACTCAAGTGAAATGCCTCTTCTTTTCTTTCCTTTCCTTTCCTTTCCTCTCTAAAATCTGCCTTTCACTCTCGCTCAGAATACAGACAGCTTCACAGTAAGTTGAAAAAACTTTTTGCATTGAACTCATCCCCTTTCCTCCATTTTGTACTGTTTTCTGCCATTTGTACATATCCCAAAGGGAGGGGAAGAAAATCCATTTTGTTCTGTTTCTTGTCTTCTCCTGACAGGTAATGTGTTGGCGTGCTAGTACAGGGTGAGGTGCTGCTTGCTTGCCAGTGGTGTTGAATGTCACCGGAACAAAAGCAATGTTCAGAGTAGGACTCAGCTGGAGCAAATGTGTAGCTCTGCTGACCTCCCATCATAGTGGGTGGCAGAGAAACTGGGCTTTTTTCTAACTACTTGGGATCTGTAGTGGACCTTGGCTGGAAAGTTCTTCAGAAAGGAAAAATTGATTTTTAGGCTTTTCCTTACTCTCAGGGCTCGACTTCACTACAGCTTTTCTGACCATGACTCCTTTGTCTGTCAATTTGCTGTTCTCCCTGTCGTGTGTCTGGTGACCTTTGATGTGAGAGCACGTTTCTCATTTGCCCTCTCATGTGCTGTGTCCTCCTTAGACCACTGTGGCAAACTGCATCTCTGTGAATCATGACTACATCTTCTGTGGCTGCGCTGACGGCACCGTGCGGATTTTTAACCCTCTGAACCTTCACTTTGTCACCACTCTGCCAAAGCCACACTTCCTGGGAACAGACATCGCAAGTGTGACTGAGGCCAGGTACTGTGGAGAAGGGTGGAAGGGAGCAAGGGAGGCTTGTGGGGGTTAGAACTGTTCCCCAGACCTTTGCCATCTGGAGCATGCTCTTTTTATGGATTAAAATTGGCAGCCTGTTGCAGATCTCTCTGAGCTGTTGCAGCCTTGCCCTGTATGACTGGACTACAGCCCAAACCTGGTTGCTGGAGTACACAGCTTATCTTGCTCTTCATCTCCCTGGGGTTGCTCAGGTCTGGTGGCATTGACATTGCCACCACACCTGAGCATTTTGGCATTGGTTGCTATGAGCAGGCAGGCAGAGGGCACAAGATGCTGTGGCACGCTTCAGTTGTTTCTGTACCATGGCACATCCTTTGCTTATCACTCTCCTCCATAGCAATGATGTTGCTAAGAGATGCCCATGTTCTCATGGGGCATTTTCTCAAAGGCTCTCTTGCAATCTTTTATAGACTTAAATCTACTATTGTCTGTAATATTTCTTCTCCCTCAATCTTGTGCATTCTGCTGTCTTGTTTTCCTATCTTGCTCCAGTATCTTCTGTCTTGGCTTTCTATTTCTTACCTTTTGAGGTGAGTAATGTGATTTCTATGCAGTTCAGTCTGCCTCTTGTAGAGGGTGTTTGCCAGTCCTGGCTGGAGGCTTTCCCAGTGTTCTTCTGTTGCCCTCTTTCACTTCTGTCTCTAGTGGGGAAAGAAATCTAAAAACGATACGAATCCACCAGCCGTTATGCCACTGGGTATCTGGAGTCTCCATGTCTACAGATATATACTCTAAACTTTTCTTGGGAACTTTAGGTAAAGGTTCAAACAGTGAACTGTATAATCCTCCTCCAGAAGATAAGTGGGAGATAATGATGTTCCAGTAAGGGAGCTGGAAAAGGAACTCTCTTCAGTTTAAAATGTAAACAGTTTCTGGTAGTGCTAAAATCAAGCAGTTGTATATATGGACTTTTTGAAAAACTCTGCTATTCTCATGCATCAGTTAAGCAGAAATATTCATATGCATCTTAAATATGTATTTGTAGTGCTGATTACAATCTAACAACATTTTAAAATGAATTTATTACTTCCAAAGAAGCTTTAAAACACAGGACTCCTTATGTTCCCAAGCATGCCAGAGCCTCTCTGTGGGATGCCAGTTGCCTACAGTGAACTGCCCACGACTGTATCAATTACTTGATTTTTCAGTAGAATTTGGGCTGTGCTCTTCTGCTCTTCCAGCCCTCAAATCTTTGCAAGTGCAGAAGCAGGGCTTCAGTTGTTTGGTGTGCTACGTGCACTTTGGCTTCATGGGTGCTTTAAAATTACCAGTTCTCAACACCCTGGCACTCTGTCTGTAATTACCTTGCTCAATATCATGAGCAGCCTGTGGGATGGTTGAGTTCACCTCAGGGCAACAGAGAGCTCCTTTGTTTGCCTGGCAGCAGGATTGAACAGAGAACGCCTGTAGAAGAGATACAGGGTTCACATGGTCATGTGATCTTGGGCCACACCTGGGCAAAGAGGTGTTTACTGGCTCTACAGAATTCCTTTCTAAGTTACCATCAGAGAGCTTGCCTAACTAGAAAGGACATCTGCATTTTATGTTTTATATCCATCTGCAGTTGCTCATCTCACAAGCTGCTGCAAGCAGCACCATGCTGGCCTGTGTGTGGGGTGGGAGTGGAAGGGAAGCAGGTCAGGCAAGTGGCCACTGAAATGAACCATTCCTTTGTCCCTCGTGCTGATGTGCTCCTGTGTTTTGAGTGCAGTGCTTGTTCTTCTACTTGGCAAGAGCAGTTCCTGCTATTAGTAAACAAGATATAGTACCCACCAAAAGATGATTCTCTCTTTTCTCTTTGTTTTGAGATTATTTGACTTGGATTTTGCCACATGATTATGCAGGGCAAACTACGATGATTTCCAGTAATCATCAAGTGTCCTGTTTGGTCCTTCTTCAGGGAAAATCAGTCACATGTGGTGGGACTCTGTGTTGGATGGCAAGGAGAAAGACTTTTGCAATGGGACTTTGAGGCTTCTTTTGGACTCCGGTTGTTCAAGAGACAGGTCTTCCTGGCCAGCTACTCTCTCTCTATATGCCACAGTGTATTGTTCACCTCAACAGTGCCCTGTGGAGAATCTGAGCTCTCCTGTTTGAGCTCCTTGCCCTGACTCCTAGAGAGCACAAATTAACCAGGCTGTTGTTCTCTCTTTGTGCAGCCGTCTTTTCTCTGGTGTGGCTGATGCGAAGTATCCAGACACAATTGCCTTGACCTTTGACCCCACCAACCAGTGGCTTTCCTGTGTATACAATGACCACAGCCTGTATGTGTGGGATGTCAAAGACCCGAAGAAAGTGGGCAAGGTGTACTCTGCTTTGTATCACTCTTCCTGTGTGTGGAACATTGAGGTATGTTGTCTGCAGACACAGGTGTTGGATTGTGAGTTGCAGCTGAGAAAGTCATCAGACGAACTACCAAATTTGAATGCAAACACTTACTGTAGAAGGAAAGAATTGACTCAAATTTTCACCTGTGGTTGGTGTGTTTGCTACTGGGCCTGAGAACAGTTCTTTGGCTGCACTGCAACAGCTGACTGATTGTGTGAGATGCAGTGTGCTACTGAAAAAAAAATCTCGCCATTAAAAAGTGAGAGGTGGGAGAAGAAGCAGAATTGAACAAAGCTGAATACAGAGCCTCCTTTTAGAGGATGCAAAAGAGATTATTGCTGACCTCAAAAAATTGCTTGAGATCTGTGGTGAACAAGTGCTTCAAAAAACCATGAAACAGTGATGAAGTCTGAACTCTGGTCCTCCTTAACATATTCACCAGAACATGTGGAAATAGTCTCTCAAGTGTCTGTCATCTTCCAGTCTGTCTAGCTGGCTTTCCCTCAGAGGGACAGAGGGAAGAAAAGGAGGTATAGGAAGCAGTGCAGTTGTTAATATGTTGAAATATGTCTAACGGTGGTCAGGAAAGGGGAAAGTGGAAAGAAAGTGGAAGAGGTTGAGAACTCTGTTATTATTTATTAATTGCATCACACCCTTTCCTTCTGAATTATAAATAGACAGTAGTAGATGAAAGTTGCAAACAACAGTGCAAGGTGGTTATTGCATGGTCATTGTCTGGGATTTGAGGTGCTCTCTTTGAACTATTAGAAACAAAGGATACTGGCTTGTTGCATGCTTCTTAAGGAGGTTTTTCTGTGATCAGGGAAGCTCAGTGAACATTTGTTTGAAGTCAGTATGAAACTCTGGTCTGCAAAGAGGTTTTTATCAGAACTGTCTGGCTTTCATGTTTAGAAAACAGAAGACAACCCTTTTGTCTCATTTTTTTTTGAAATTTGCTACCAGTATCTAGAATGGCAGATGCCAGGCAGTATTATTCAGGGGTTGATTTTACCTGCCCTTAGATGTATCCAGAGGTGAAGGACAACAATCAGCCCTGCCTCCCCCCTGGTTCTTTCATCACCTGCTCCTCTGACAACACCATTCGTCTGTGGAACACTGAAAGCTCCAACATCCATGGCACAGCCCTGCACCGCAACATCCTCAGCAATGTAAGAACCTAGGTTTGGATTGCCTCCTTGTCCTTGGGGTTGCTCTTCTTCACACACAGGTATTCCCAAGTTAAGGCCCAAATTTCTTTGGATCTCCAAGTCAACACAGGTTTCTCTGTAAACTGAGCACAAATCTGGTTACATGTATGAACCTGAAGAAACATGAAAGGAGTACTGGGTGGAAGGACAGTTTGTCTGAAGCAGTCCTGGGGACTATTGCTGTTTTCATAAACTGCCCATGGATTCATCAAGCTTAGTCTCTTCCATAAGGGCCATATGCTTCAGGAGAGCTGGTTCTCTTTTTCTGCATCTCTGTGATGTGTAACCACTTTTAAGATTTGTTTGGAAAAGGTGCATTAAATGAAGCAGAGGTTGGGGAGAACTGAATGAAAAACAGCTTGCACTCACTTCATCTATATAAGAGGGAGCATAATCATAGAGGACAGTGACTACATATGGACATTTGCTTCAGATCATGGAAGATCTGTGGACACAGCAGTCCTGATCTCAGGAAGCAAGTGGAAAAAATTCTTGCTTTTTCTGTCACTTCTCAGAAGGCTGACTTAGATGATCCCTAGAAGTCTTTCAGATTCCTGCTGCATGCCCTAATATGTTGTAATCACTAATCCCAGAGGTCATCAGTAGTGCAGGAGATGCTGTTAGTTTCTAGCTTGAGTCTTTTGAAAAGGGTGATCGTGAGATACAGCTGGAAACTTTCATCCTACAATATGAAGGTGCTTAGTGCTTGCTGCTAGATAAGAGGTCCTACCAGTTACACCATTATTGCCAATAAAATGTTTATGTTGGCCAGGAGCTCAGTTTCTAAGGCAGATGCTTTGCTTTAATATTTGGTAACTAGTAAATATTTCTGGGTGTATTGTGTCCCCAGGACTTGATGAAAATCATCTATGTAGATGACAACACTCAGGTACTTCTGGACACTGATTACAACTCAGCAGGAAGTGCAGAGAAAGCTGATGCACAAGTGCTGGATACAAAGGTGGGGATACGCACGGTCTGTGTGAGTCCCAGCGGGGAGCACCTGGCCTCAGGGGACAGGATAGGCACTCTCAGGTAATCCCATAAACCTTCTTATGCAGATTGCAGTCTGCTCAGACATGAGAATCAGAAACAGGTATTGTTAATTTAATAAACGTACTGAAATGAGCCATGTTGTGTCTTAGAATATATGAGTTGCAGTCTCTGAAGGAAATGCTGAAGGTGGAAGCCCATGACTCTGAGATCCTATGTCTGGAATACTCCAAACCCGACACAGGTAAATGCAGTTGAGCTGATTCCCCTTTGCCTATAAATGTAATGTTGATCAAGTCAGAATGTCCAACTATGGTATGTTAGAATTATCATGGTGAGCTACTCCTGAATTTCAGAGCAGGCTTGTAGTGTTGGGCCAGTAGGGCCAGCCTTTGAAAAAAGTCTTCTTTCTCTTACTTTGTATTGGAATATTGTATGTTGAGATTGAAACTTTTTCTGTTTAGTATTATAATGTGCAATTCAAGGGTGTTACTTTGTGTCTGTCTATGCAGTTAGCTACAGTATAATGTTTTGTCCCTAAGATGACTTGGGAAGCTGTTTTAAAAATGACTTTAAGTCATGATCTTGCACTCTTTTTAACTTTCTGACAGGTTTAAAGCTCTTAGCCTCAGCCAGTCGGGATAGATTGATTCATGTCTTGGATGCTGGGAAGGACTATAGCCTGCAGCAAACCCTGGATGAACATTCTTCTTCCATCACTGCAGTGAAGTTTGCAGGTAGAAAATTATGGCCTCCCTCCAAAACTGGGTTTGAGCACTGCTGTTGTCCCGTTGTGTCTGTAAAGTAATTTCAGCTACTTAAATACTGGGCTAGGTCAATTTGAAGCTGCATCTGGGGGTTTTTTTTGGTCATCTTTTTTAGTTGCAGTCCTGAAAGAAGGTGATACTTGCCTTCTTTTCTGGTTTTGCTTTCTTTTCCTCTCCTTCTTCCTCCCAGAAAAAACCTCTCCTGAAAGTCCTCAGCATTTCTTTGGAAAACTGTTTTCTCTAATTATTTACTCCCTTTAACTAATTTCAGAGGACTACATGTTGCTCTTATTTAGGAGAACTGTGAACAGTTGTCCAAAAAAAATCCCCAAACACACACAAAAAAAGTTTTGAGTAAAGTAAATTTGTCATTGCAAACCACTGTAAGAGTCTGCATTCCTGGTAATGGAGCACATTTTATCCCCAGCACCCAGTTGCTACTGATGGTCAGATACCAGTTGGGAACAGCAAGAGTTGGCTGCTCTGTCAGGAAAAGCCAGTAGCCAGGAGTGACAGGAAGGCAGGCAAAGGTAGTGGCCTTTTCCACTGGTAGTGGGAAAGTACCACAGGATGTGAACAGGAACAGATCAAGTCCAGTGGCGGTAACTAGGTACAGCCAGTAGTCCAGGTCACCAGACAAATCCATAGTGATAAGACTATGAATTCAAGCAATTCAAGGTCTTGATCAGTCTGGAGTGGTCAGGGACAGCTACAGTTCAGTGCCTGCCAGGCAAGTTCACAGCAGCAAGGCAAGATGGAGTTCAGACCAGGAAGGTGAGTCCATGGGCTGGGTCAGGATTCAGATCATTGTGGGTATGTGTCCAGGCACAGCTGTGGCTGCAATGCTGCTGCCGTGTAGCTCAGCTGGGGCTCAAGGATGAGAACCTCAGCTTGAAAACTGCTCCTGAGTGAAGGGATTCTCTGAAGCTTCACAGCACGGGCTCCCCAACACAACTGTGTGACTTTTCCAAGTTTTTTTCTGGAGGAGCTCCAAGGCCAGCAAAAGTTGCTCTGACAGATCTGTCTTATCAGTGAGCTGGCCTTGAATGCAGCCAGCTGACTTCCTGGGAGATGAGGGAAGTGGGCTCAAGGGCTGGCAGCTAAAGCCTTTGTGCTGGTCTATGAGCCAAGTGCAGGCATGCTCTAAGTGGGTGCAGTCCAAGGGCCTGTGTGATGTTGGATGCATTGTCGCTGCTTAGAGTTTTATCAGGTGTTGCTTTGATGAAGGAGCTGATTGGTTACATAAGAGTCCTAAGGGAAGAAGGGAAGCCTGCCCCTGCAGTTAGATAGGGCAGCAAGAAACGTGTGACCAAGTCTAAGGTCTGAAAAGTGCCTATTGCTTTTACAGAGTGTGCATGTGCCATGTTGCCACAGAGTGCTGTGGCACACAGAGGTATGAGCATATTGGTGAGGGAGAAGACAGAATTACATCCTAATCTGTCCTGTAAAGCTTCTGTGTTAAGGCCTCATGCACTCTGAGCATAAAAGACAAATGTCCCTGAGAAGGGGCTTCTGTTTTGCTGCTTGGGGAGGAGTCAGTCTTAGCTAATCAAGACTGGAATAAATGAGCAGTGGTATAAATTGAAACATTTCCTCCACCTTGTGTATGTGTTTATCTTTTGTCTCCTGCCTTTTCTCTCCAGCCAACGATGGGAAAGTGAGAATGATAAGCTGTGGGGCGGACAAGAGCATCTATTTCCGCACTGCGCAGAAGGTAACCTTATCACAGCTTTTTCTACAGTTCTAATTTATAATCTCTCCACAAAGGAGTTACTTCAAAGAATGATATCAGAATTTCTGTATGAGCTTGTTGCTATTTCAGCCTCAGTGCCTCCTGCTGACTCGATAGAAGAGATTACATTCAGAGAACTAGTTCTGTGAAGCACGCAGCTACTCCCAGCCTGACCTCTCCCAGCAAGATGTGAAACACCGAACTGTTAGGATATCTGCTTTTCTTTCACTGCCAGACCTATTGTGAGGACTGGTGAAAGAGTATGTGCTGGAGGGAAGAGTTCCATGTGCCTCCAGTCTCATCTGTTCCCAGCAGCTCCCTGGGAAGGATTGTTTTGTGCTGGCTGTGTGAGAAGACTCATCTGGATTTACTTGTTTTTAAAAACGGATTACCTACTTGATTTTGACACAGTTTTTATCTGTGTGTTTAGACAGGAGAAGGGGTCCAGTTTACCCGAACACATCACATTGTTAGGAAGACCACACTTTATGACATGGATGTGGACCCCAGCTGGAAATACGCAGCTATTGGATGCCAGGATCGTAACATAAGGTTAGTTTCCTTCTCATCTTGAAAATATTTTTGCAGTCATAAACAAGGGAGCCCCATCTCCATCATTATTCCTCTCAGTTCTTTGATACAGCATTTTCAGACAGATCTGAGGCACTGTGAGGTTGAACTCTGCCTTTCCCCTCACTGATAAAAAGCTGTGACTATGTGCAATGCCCATGGGACTCTTGGCTACTCATTGCAAAGGTTTTCTACTGGGAGAGCAAGTGTGCCTTCCTTGGCACATCATTGAGCTGTGGGGCAAGAACTTCTGCACTGTGGTAATTTTGGTTTTGAAGGTACTTAGTGAAAAGCTGTGAGGTCCTGTGAAATACCTGGGATTGTGGGAACCTAAAACTGAATTAGATGTGACTGTCATTGAACAAGTGGAGTCTGTTCTCTGTTCCTTTTTTATCCATTTCTCCAATCAGTCTGAATGAAAGCAAAGGAGTCTCTCTGTAGTTGTGTGTCTCCTATTATAGCTGTATGAGATGGTACGAGTTTTGGTCATAGCTAAATATTCCTACTGGATGTGATTTGGTTTTGTATTCTAACATAAATAAAGTGTCTTGCTCTCTTTGGTCTAGTATGAAGGAGGCCAGGTATTTTTACAGCAGTGAGGACTGATTGATTATTGGCTTGGGAATAAATCATCAATTTTAATTCAGATGATCTGCCTCTGCATTACTTTTGAGGTTTTTTCTTGAACCATTTAACTGATTGGTGATAATACTTCATGGAGATAATTTCTCCACTTCCTGTAGCTTGGCCCTGTTTCCTGTATTTTATGTGGAATGAGGAACAGGGAGAGAAAAGGATCCTGGTGACAAGAGCCCCAGAGCAGTACCTGGGCAAAAATGAGCCATGTTATCTTATGTCACTCCCTCAGGGTTTTCAACATAAGCAGTGGGAAGCAGAAGAAGCTTTACAAGGGATCCCAAGGTGAAGATGGCACCCTTATCAAAGTAAGCTGTTTTCTTTTCCTTCCATTTTCAGTTTTTTTTCAGCTTCTCTGAATGCAGCTCAGGGGCAAGAAAATGAAATACAAATCTGAATACAGTAATTTGTTTTTTTTTTTTTTTTACTTGCTCCATACTCTGTCCTTTACCCTGCTGCTGCTGCTTCTTTCTATTTCCACCCTTAAGGGCTGGTAATGTATTTGGGTTTCATGAGGCTAAAACAGGAAAAGAGTCAATGAATGCTGAAGCTGATGTATGATTTTTCTCTCTGTCCTGTTTCTGAAGTGAGTCACTGGACCATGCTGTAAAAACAAGTGGAACTGCACCAATATCTGTCAGGAGATGGTTTAATCCATTTAATTTGATATTTTACTTTCTACTCCAGAGACCTCATTCTGGGTTTCTTGACTGGTTTTGTTAGTGGAATTAGTTAGTTTTGTTAGTTAGTTTTTAAAGTGGAAATGCCTGTTGATCAGTGTTTGTGAAGTCGATTTCAGAGGGCAAATACAAGGGAAACTCTTTGAGTTGATAAAATTAAATAGCATCTGCCCTGAAAAGCTTGGGTCTTGGAGTTCTGGACAAGCCTGGTACTTCTTAGAGAGCGTCTGTGGATGTTTTCTACCTGCTGAGTGCATCCAGGCCTTGGGCCAGCATAGCATGCCTGTTTCTGCCACTATCCAGGGCTTACCCTGGTAAATCTGATGTGTACAAGATTCACAGTTGAGTGGAAGAACTGCATTCTTGTCTATCTATAAAGAGGGAAAACCAGTTGACAAAATCAAAATATCTCTCAGGTTAAGTTGCCAAATAAGCTTCTTCATTGTATTTTTATTTTTCACTGATAATTTTTCTACTGCTATAATGCAGTAGTATAATTATTAGGGCCTGGAAGGAATGTCCTTTGAGGAGCAGCTGAGGACATTGGGCTTACCTGGTTTGGAGAGGAAGAGGCTGAAGGGTGACCACATTGCTCTCTACAGCTTCCTGAGGAGGGGACACAGAGAGGGAGGTGCTGAGCTCTTCTCCCTGGGATCCAGTGACAGGATATATGGAAATGGTTCAAATTTGCAGTGGGGAGGTTTAGTCTGGACATTAGGAAGCATTTCTTTCCTGAGAGTTTGGTAAAACACTGGGACAGATGTCCTGGAGAGGTGGTCAATGCCCCAAGCCTGAGAGTGTTGAAGATGTGTTTGATCAATGCGCTTAATAACAAGCTTTAATTTGGTCAACTCTGAACTGGTCAGGCAGGAATAGATGATAGTTGTAGTTCCCTTCTAGTTGAAATTATTGATGGGTGTAAATAACTGGGTAAAAAGGGAGGGGAAAACAAACAATTTTGTTCAGTGTCAGTTCTTCTGTTTTACAGAGAATGAAAAATTCTTTCTCTTTGCCTATTATAATTCCTACAAATTTTTTATAAGCCAGAGTAAAGAAAATGAAAAATTGATGCTACACTTTAAATTGCTGATAAGCTTAGGTGCTTGATTAGATCTTTCTCAGACAAGAAACCATGAAATGTTCTGAGAGCTGGATTTTTTGTTTTTAATATCCTTTTTGGTGTTGTTTTTTTTTTTTTTTAATGTGTATCTCAATTACTTTTACTGTTGTTTTGCTCATTTTTAAGACAATTATGTAACCAAGGGATTATGGTTGTCTCTGGAATTTAAACTTCCTTGGCATGTTATTCTGAGATCATAATACACATTGCAGTTTAATGAGTAGAACCCAAACAGTGATGCTGGAAGCAAACATCAACAAAATAAACATAAGGAACCAGAAGAATTACCATTATTTAAATACCATGTCTCCCTTGAAAAACATAGTTTTCCCTCTCAGTTCCTTAAAACTCTATAAAAGACAGAGCAGGACATTGGGTGACAGTAACTGTATTTGCTGTGTAGTGCTGCTTTAGACCTGGTCAGGCATTTTCAGGGGATTTTCTATTTGATCCAAGATAAAGCAACAAATAGGTGCATATGAAAAAACACACAATGAACAAAATAGCTGAAAAATGGGAGTTGCAAATGTTGGAGTTGTGACAGCATCATTATTGAAGTTCCTTGGCAGTGTTGAGTTCTTTTTTGCTTTCTCTCCTGAAGACTTGAATCCTGTAATATTTCACTTAACTCTGTCAGATGTGATTTTTTTTTTCTTTTTTTATGGTGTGTGTGTTTTGGGGTTGGGGGTGTTCTTGTTGTTTTGTTTTGATCTTAACATAGAAGAAAGTAAGACCCCAATGGTTAGAAGAAAGTAGGAGAGAGGTAGAGGTCTGTCCACTGGTGGCAATGCCTTCACAGTCATGAAGGCATTTAATTTAAGTGCCTTCAGTCTCTGATTAGGTTGGAGAGACTCCTAGAAGTCTAGTCAGGATTAGGTAGGAGATTTGTCCTGGAATGCTGGATAGGGTGGTACTCAGTTGGAATCCTGTGGGCGCTACTTGCATTTTATTCTGACTGTCTTGGGTGTTCTGGACTATTTTCATGTAGTTTGAAGGTAGTTTCTCACCAGATCTTTGCATTCCTCTGGTCTCCTAAACCAGGTGCAAACAGACCCTTCTGGTCTTTACATTGCAACCAGTTGTTCTGACAAGAACCTCTCCATCTTTGATTTCTATTCTGGCGAGTGTGTTGCAACCATGTATGGACACTCAGGTAAGGCTTGTAACCTTCTAGAAATGCATTTTTTTCTGCTGATGACTATATAGTAGGGTCTGATACTAGTCAAAGCTTTCTGAAGATTCCTCCCCACCAAAGTTTACCTAATTGGTATTTTTGAGTAGGTTGTAGTTGGATGAAATTGTAATAGCCTATTTTATTGCAAGTTCAATTTTTGCATTTTGCACACAAGTGCACACACACACAAATGTCAAGCCATGTATTTACTTACACAGTTTTTCTAATAGCCTATAAGGTAGTCTGTGTTTTTTTCAGTGTATTCAGTTTCATTATGATATACCCTCAGCTCCTACCATGCAGGAGCTGTTCTATTATAGGCTAAAAGAGAATTCAGTCTTCATGTATATTTTGCCGTGGGGTCCCCTTCCTATGTCAAGCCTAGATTCTTGGTTAAATGGTTATAGTAATTGGGGCATATTGATCTGTGAAGTGTGAATTACTGAATATAGCTAGCCTATTTGGCTAATGATCTCTTCTGTCCATTTCAATAATTCAGGGAAGATTGGTTTTTTTGTGCTTTACTTCACACAGAGATTGTAACTGGGATGAAATTCAGTAATGACTGCAAACATCTGATCTCTGTTTCTGGTGACAGGTAAGAGGTTTTGCTTGTTTGTAATACTGGCTCATGCCATCTCATACTGGATCTAGGATGTCCTTAAGAAAGGTATATTTTTTTTTTTTTTTTAGGGATGTTTTATGAATTCCAAATAAATCTGATAGCTTTCTGAATCCTAAATGTGTGCTGTTGGCAAAGCTCACAGAGTTTATGTTATGAAATACCCATGTGAAGTATTTTCCTTTTCTAAGTGTAAATACTATTCTCTGCTGGAAAGGGGACAGAGACGTGACCTGTTTCCTGACCAGCCTTCAGGTCTGTAATATAAGGCATCTTGTGCTATTTTTGCTAGTAGTGCCGAAACTTTTTCTTGCACTACTCCTGTTGGTGAGGTTTCACCAGGTGAAAGAGCTTGTTTAGCAGCAAAAGGGACAGGCCTGTCCCCGCTTTTTGATCCTGTCCATATGGTCCTCTTCCCGCTCCCCTGAGTCAGCAGTGGTGCAGCTGACCCCTCATTCAGCTGATTCAGGTCACTACATCACTACTCCCCTGAGATGAGTTTCTGCACATTTAGTGAGCTAAATCAGTTCACTAAAAGCTTAAGTAATCACCAGACTGAGCCCAAGGGAAAAAGGAGAATATGTGCCTAGTATGATGATTGTATAGGTGAGTGGAGCCACTATTTCTGGAATCAGTGAATGCTTAAATCAGCTGAACTGGATAAAATTTTTCTTTTGAGAAAGATGGTTCCTGGGGTGCTATTGCAAGTTCAGAGCAACCCAGATTCTCTCTCTCTCTCTTTTTTTTTTTTTTTTTTAATTAATAAAACACAACTGAATTGGAAAGAGGGTTTTAGAGGGTGTTGTTACAGAACATAGAATATATCACATGAAATCTCATCAGTTGGTTGCTTCTGTCTTTCAGTAATAAACAAATTATTTAGATTTCCTCTTTCTTTTCCTTTCATGTGGCTAAATAGTTTAGGGAAAAAAGTTGCAGGAGAGAGAATCCTTTTGTTGTGAACTTCTGACAAATTCCAGAAACATGGAAGGTTTGAAATCCCTAGTGATCCTTGTGATTTAGTGCAACATTCTTTTGTTGACATTTCCATGAGAAAAAGGGTCATTTTCTTCACTAAGGGTATGCAGGAGTTGGATGAGAAGTGAGGAAAGGATGCATGAAGAAGTCTGCTATAAAGAGATGAGAAAGCATCTTTTTCAAAGGAGAACAGGGAAAATAGTCTGTTCACACACAGCAGCATGTGCAAAGAATAGAGCTGAGAATAGAAAGAAAAACAGAGATGAGAAAAGACACAAGGACTGTGAGATTCATGTGAGAAAAGTAATGCAAAGTAAGAAAAAACAAAACAAAACCCCCTCCCCAACCCCAGCAAAATAAGGGGTAGGTGGGTGCTCGTTTCTGTAGAGTTTATGTTGAGTGCACGTTGTTTGCTGCTTATCTCTAGGTTTGATAACTGCGGGCGTGGGATTAACGAACAAGCCAGATTTGCTTTCAGAATTTTGTTTCCTCCATTTCAGTACCTTTTCAGCAGCAGATTATGGTTGCTGTTACTTGCAGAGAGCTGCTCCTTGAGGGGAAACAGCTGGCTGCCCTGGGTTGCCATGGTTCCCAGACACAGTGCCTCAGCCCTTTCTCCTGGTTGAAAAGCTCCAGTGGGAGGATGACAGTGTGTTCACAGGCAATGGGGGAAGTGTCTGTATGTGATTTCAGTAGCTGGGAGTGGTGCTCCTGAGCATGGCACTGGGGACAAGAAGGGAAGTTTTAGTTTTGCTCTAAAATCTCCACAGACTGCAGACAGGGGTTTATGGGCTTTTTTGGTGTGATATGGTTAAAACCTTTTAAATTGTTTCCTCATGAGAGAGAAAAAAATGAAGAACATTCAGGTATTCAGTATCCTAGCACTTTTGACATTTGCCTCAGGTCAGGGAGACCAAAGTTCATGGTCGTTGTTCAAAATGGCAAAGCAAATTAATGTTTACATTCTATCAAGAAAAGAGGGAGAAGTCAGTAATTGAAAAGTCTTCTGTGTATTGGAGTACTGGCACTGATGGGTCTTGAAAAACTGAATTAAATCCTCTTTGGATTCCAAAGCAGGGTGCAGGATTTTATAAGTGATAGCCAAAACACCATCTCTGTTTCTACATCAGTGTAGGTATACCCAGCTAGACAGGAAAGATGACTGAGATGAAAAGAATTAGTTAGCACTAGGGTCAAATTTCAAAGACAATGCTGGTCATTTTACTTTCTAGTAGCTGAACATGAGATATGGTATTCTTTAATGTGATGAGGAATATATTTTTTTAAGCTGAATTTCTGAAGAAATTCATGAAATGAGACCACACTGTTGGTTTCCTTCTCTCAAATGCTTTTGAATCTGTTGACCAAACTCAGTCAAATTTCACAGAACATTCTGAATTGGAAGGGGCCCACAAGGATCATCAAATCCAGCTCTTAAGTGAATGGCCCATACAGGGATTGAATTTATAGCCTTGGTGTTATTAGCACTGTGCTCTGACGTGCTGAGCTAATGGCTGCGTAAATTCTGTGCAAGTGTCCTGTATGGAGTCCCAAGTAAAATATTAGGAGCACCCTGACTGCAAAAAGTACTGCCACATGAGCTTAACTGTTATTACAGCACAGAGACTCCATGGGATGGTGGGCATTAGGAAGGCCTTGCCTTTGTGGGGGTAGTGGCAGTCAGAGACTTCATCCACTGGTAGAGGATGCAAGGGACATCTGTAGGCTCCACTTACCCTGGTGACCATGGAGGGACTTGTTACAGCATTTCCTTTAGCAGCTGGTCAGATAGTCAAATAAAGGTATGGGATCAGAGACAGGTCTGTGTAAATATCTCTGCAGTTGCTCTCGCTCATAGAGAGTCTTTGACAGGCAGGTTCAACCCTTTTGTCATGAGGCTTGTGATGGGATTGAGTTTTTTTGAAGCTGTTTCTGCGTGTGTCTCTCTGCTGCAGACAGAAGGGCTCTTGTTTGTCTCTGCAGTGGGAATTAGTACCAATAAACTTAACTGAGACTTGGTGCCAGCCTCACCTTTCCCTCTTTCAGCTGCATCTTCATCTGGCGTCTGAGCTCAGAGATGACCATCAACATGCGGCAGCGACTGTCTGACATGAAACAGAGAGGGAAGCAGGCGGAGAAGTCTCCTCCTCACAAGGCAGCTGGACTCATGAGGTGAGCAGAGCAGACTGAGAAGAGGTGGCTGGCTTTGTAGGGTGGAATGTGAAAGAGTGGCACTGGGATTCAACTGTAAGGTTTTTGCTGTCTTCACTGATAGTGTCTTCCAAAAGTTCTCGTATTCCTCTGTTGAATTTGCCATGGGTTTTGTACCCCTCTTCTTTGGATATAGAAACCAGACTGGGATCTTCAGACAGGCTTAGTGTGCTTCACTAATTGCAATATGTATGCAATGCCTCTCGTGTCTTAATTTAGTTTAATGATGTGGTCAGAAATTTTAATAAGTAGTTCACCTAGGAATAGTGAGGATGGTACACAGAATCCTACCAGGGAAGCTGTGATCCTTCTTGAATAAAGTTCTCTAGATCTAAGCTGAATGCAATTTAAAGGCTGCTTTCTGCAGTGTCAGTACTGAAGTACACCTGTGAGCTGTATGAATTGGCTATGTTTATCATAATTCTAAAACATTCCTTACAGTTTTGCTGTTTCTTTGTTAACTATTTTCTGGAGGCTTTGTAAAAACCCAGCTAAAATAATTATAATATGAATAATAAACACAAAAATAATTTAAATAGAAAAAGCTCTTGCTAGCTAAATAATATTATTTTTTGCTTGGTAAACAACGTATCTAAAAACAAATTACTGCAGCCTACAAGCTAAATAGATCTAAATTTATCTGGTGACCTTTCTTTAAAAAGTAGTGCTTCTGTTTTTAAACAGAACAAGAGTGATAGGGCATTTTTGATTATTAGTGCAATGTGTTTGGTTTCTCTGTAGTTTGTAAGTAACTGAGACTAGTTGGATTGTAAGCAATGCAGGGGAGAGTCCTGACCAAAATGATACGAGATCACAGTGGGGGAAAAAAGGATAAACACAGATTTTTTTGTTGCTGTTGTTCCTATGTCCCAAATGACTACAAATGGAGTTCTGGATATAAAAGTACCCAAAGCGTTAGAGGATTTACCACACTGGTTGTTGAGTATCACGAGGACTGTCCCACCCCCTTTGGGAGCAAGCAATGTTGTAACAAGTCTGTCTGCATAGTTTTGTTTTGGAAAGTCTTGATCTGCTCATTCTTGAAATGAGTCCTGTCTAGTAAGTGCTTTTGGTAACGATGCTGGGAAAACTCAGGAAGCCTTTTTTCTACATTAAGTTCGGGATCTGTCAAGCAATGTGCTTTTTATAGCAGTCTCTCCATTATTCCAGCAGCTGCAGCCTTACCCTACCACAGCTCAGCCTGTTACAGATAATCCCAGTCCTGTTCCACGTGAGGTGATACTTGTTTCCATCACAGACGCTTGCTGAAGGGCGGTGCTAGTGCCACGCCAAGCCCAGAACTTTATTAAACTTGTTTGGTAGCCTCTTTGCAAGCCTTGAATCTGCTTGTCAGCTTTGAAAGCTTGTTTTCAGTTTTGATTGTCTGCTGTGGTAACTGGAGATCAGCAAAGACATAACTTCAGAGCATTTTGGATTGGTACTGACGATGGAAGAAGAGCCTATTGGACCAGCATTATTGAGGTGGGAGAAGGAAAACTAATGAACTTGAGTGAGATTTATTTTCTAGGTGCCCTGCATCTGTTCTGATTGTTTCCAGAGCCTGTCTGTGTAGGTTGCAGTAGAGAGTTGAGTTGCAACTTGTGGTGTAAAGTTGTTGTCTCAAAAGACTGCCAGTAGTATGAGAGAGTTCCCTGCCTGGTGATAATTCCTTTGTTCTACTAGATCTTCTTTAGAACAGTATTGCTAGAATTTGGTGGGGGAAGTAACACTTTCTGCTAGTTCCATGGTATGAGCGTATTACAGGATGAATAATCAAAATAATACTGGGGTAACAAAATTGATCTGAGGAGGCAGTGGGAGATGAAGATTTCCAATTCAGGACAGTGCTTTCTATCCAGTTGCAACTGTCAGGGCAGGAGCTGACCCAGGTGAGTAACATGAGCAGTGTAAACACACAGAAGGTGCCTTTTTGGGTAAAACCAGTGCTTCACAAAGCCCAGTATTCTGCCTGTGATCGTGGCAGTGGAAGATGCTATTTAGTGAGACACTCTGTGAGCCTTGCTGTATGAGCCTTTGTGGTCCATTTGCCTCATGCTCCTTTGTTACATCGGGGATGTTAGGAGGTACATCTCTATGTGTTCCCTTTACTATCTGGTCATGGACCATTGTCCATTGAGTTTGTATAAATTCTTTTTGAACTTCATAATATTGCCTGCCTCTGCAGCCTTCTTTGGTGGCAAGTTCCTGGAGTTCACTGCTCTCTGTGGAAAGGACTTTTTTTGTCTCTGTTAAAACACATTCCTACTAGTTTTATTGAAAGTCCTCTGATTCTGAATATTGTGATCTTTTGTTCTGCTGCCAGCTATTGGTAGTGCCCATGGTTTTGTAAACCTTTTTCATAACCTCTCTTCATCCAGCCTGTTCTTTGAACTGAAGAGCTCCAGCATTTTCAGTCCCTCCAAGAATTTTAGACACTAAAGTTTCTCCTCTGACTCACCTTTATGGGATATTGTTTTATCTTAGAACTGCTCTGATCTATATGACCCACAGTTCTCCATATTGTGCCTGAGAGCCTTTGAGTTCTGCTTCTGGTTGTGGTCATTGCAGATGTGTGCTTTTTTCTGAACGTGAGGAGCTTTGATAGTTGAGGATAACAGAACTTGTACTCCGCTGATATTGCTGGTACATTTTGGTTTTAAGGCTTTTATATTTTCAGTGAAGGGATCATGTAAAGGCCATTTAGCAGGGTTTTGGTTTTGATCCAAGTATGCATTTATAGTTTAGAAAAGCTTGTCTCAAGTTTTAAACTGATTTTACTGTGGAATGTTTGCAAGGCTTATAGTAATTTTTTATCTGGGCATTTCTATTTTTTCATATTAATTTTAAAAATCACTATATTTGTAGCTTTCCTCGACTCTCTATTATAAATAGCAGGAGATAAAAATGCTATGCAAATTGCATAAAAGTTATATATGTATGCTGAAGAAGTACGGTGTGCTGTCAGATATATTTGGAAAGAAGAGCTCCTTATCAAATTCTCAGTGGGTCTTGTCCAGTCCAGGAAAGCTGCCTTGTTCCCCGGGGCAGGCTTTTGATGCCTTATCAGAAATGGTGCTTCAGTCTGTGATGAACTACTGCAATTATAACACTAGGTGAACTCTGAAGTCAGTGGGCTGTGATCCTTCTGTGGGGAAAACCAGAATAACTCCTTTTAAAACACTTCAACATTTGAAGGGGAAGCAGGAGGACATAATCTGCCAGTGATACCTACCACACAGGATGTTACAGTTTCATAAATACATCCCTAAAGCTGAGGGTTTAAGTAGCACAAGATCAGAGTAGGAATGCTGACAACATACCTCTTTAAATGGATAATTGCCATTCTTGTCTGCTTTGTTTTGTTTTGAGAAAACAAAACAGGGTTGGATTCAGGTCATGCAAAATAATACACAGTACCTATTATCAGATATATTAGAACTCCATTATGACATCTGGTGCTTTTAAGTCTATACCATGTCCTGAAGACTTTCTAATTTAAGGTTCTTCCTTGCCATTCACCCTGTACTGTCTGACCCTTCAAAAACTGGGAGCTGAAGGGCCACTGACACTGCTGCCCCATATAGAACAAGATCCAGCTTGTAGTGAGCTGGGAGTTTGCATCTTCTCCCTGGCAACTAACAATAGAACAAGGGAAAATGACCTCAAGCTCTTTCCCGTTCAAGGGAAATTCATGTTGAACATTAGGAAAAATTTCTTCACTGAAAGAGTCATTAAGCATTGGAACAGGGTCCCGAGGGAAAATCGTTGAGTCACCACCCCTTGAAGTGTTAATAAATGAATAGACATAACACTTCATGATATGGTTTAGTGGGCATGGTGATATTCAGTCAGATGTTGGTCTTTATGATCTTGGAGGTCTTTTCAACCTCAATGATTCTATGATTCTATGATGCTAGAATGGGATCATTCCTCAGCAAAGAAGATGAACAAGTACAATTAAAACACTTGCTCTGAGTCACATGTATCATGAGAATTGGACATGTCTGTACATGCTGTTCTGGAATAGCTACTCTGAAACGTTCATTCTCATATAATGATGCTTTGGGGTTTGGCTCTCAGCAGGAATTCCACAAACCCCAGAAGTCTTACTCCTTAATTTTCAAAATGCTCTCATGTGGTGCTTATTTGGAAACAGCTTCTGTGCTTGAAAACTCACTGTACATTACACCGACTCCCATCTAAGCATGAAAAAGAACTGAGGAAGAGTATTGAGGAGATGTGTGCAACAGGGGACTTAGGAGAAAATGCAAAGTACATGGGGGAAGGCAGGGAAAGAAAGGAGAAATAGTGAAGTCTGAATTAGTGAAGTCTGAATTGAAGGGTTGACTTGGGCAAGAACAACAGTTAAAACACTCAAGATCTTGTGAGCCTAGTTTTCATTTCAGGAGTATCTCAGTTTCAAGTCAGTGGGCCTAGGATCATTTTGAAAATATCATTCATTCATCTGTCTCCCTTCAAGTTACAGAACTGAGTTTGAAAAGCATACCTGAGTTGTAAAAAGAAGGATGTGAAAGAGGAGCGGGAATTTTTGCTGGGATAATGCAAGATAACCTTATGTGTATTGAATACGTTACTTCATAACTTGTTTATCACTTCCTGTGAGGTATGAATAAACACCCATCTGGCTTCCAAAATATGTTTTGCATTCTCTTACTCTGCTACTTTAAGGATACTAGAACATACCTTTTCCCCCCTCGCTAATGTTTTCAGTCACCATCTGATGGACAGGGGCCATCTTTCTATTTGTAACATAAAAGACATGGATAGCAATCCTCCCTCCTCCATTTGCGCCAATGACAGTTCCCATAGGAGCTTGACAAACACATAATCTTGCCTCGCCATATCACCTCATTGTTGTGAGGTATTCAACCAGCTAGATGTTTACAGGTCTAATAATCCAACCCTTCTGTCTCAATAAACTCCTCAAACAACCGTGATGAATACAAGCAGATGGATGCTATCAAAGTTACTGATACAAAGTTAATATTGCCTACCACAAATAAACGTAATTAATATGTGTCATAGGATGAAACATGGCATAACCTCAAACATACTGTAGTGCTTGGGCTTTGTTGGGACTCCCCTGCTTAGACACAGGAACCTGAGAGTGACAAGATGGGCATATAAGGAGACAGTAGAAAAGATGAAGAGACTGACAAACTCAAATGTCAAAAGTAGACGTGGATGACCAAAATGAAACTTTTTCACTTGAGAACTCTGCAGGCTACAGTCACTTTCACTTTTTTTTGCTAGAACACTTCAAAGCTCATCTGAAATTATTGGGTAGTTATTACTCCTAAAAAAATGGAAATTAGTGTTCTGCCACTACACAGGAAGAGAAAAGATTAAAATACCTTAGCTGTGTCTTACCATGTTTCAATACTGCCTGCTGTCTGTCAGCTGCTGGAGAAATTGGTCCCTCTCCAGACTGCTCTGTATTTGGTGGATGAGCTATTTTTATTTCATGAATAATGCTTGGCACTCAACACCCACCAGTGATATCCTATAAATGTCACTAATGATGAATTTGGCACTCTAGCACAAGGCCATGGAGTGAGAGCTACTCAAATGTGTTTGCTGGGGATTTTTCTTTCTTTAAGTATTGTCCAAAGGTTCATTTGTTCATTTGGTTCTGTGGGCTGAAGTAGTGAGTGGAGGAAAGGGAAGAGGACGAGAAAGAGGGAGGGTAAAATTTGGTGTTACTGAATGTCCTTGATTGGTAGTGGGCTGTTCTGTGCTGGGAGTGCCTCTGAGGTCTGTGGTAAAACTTGTCTTGATCTACTTTAATCAAAGATCTGCCCAAGATATGTTTTATGTGATCCTTGTGCTTGAAAGCTAGAATAGTCAGCATGGTGCTCTTATGGTGTGTGGGCTGTGCCTTCAGGTTCTGCCTGGAGCAATCCTTGAAATGAACCTCTGTTATGGGATAATTTGCTGTAAACCCAATTACTTTCAGAGACTATCTCTGACATTTTTGATGTGTAAATCAGTTCCAGAGAAGAAATGCTTAAGGGTGGGAAAAATATTTGCCTTTCAAATATAATCTACCATCTTGACCTTATCAGCTGGCAGAGTCTGAAATGGAAGGCCCAGTTTCATTCCACTTGTCTTTCTCAGACTTGTTTACTTCTGACTTCTGTCAACCTTCCATGCATATGAGAACGTTTCTGTGGCAGGTTCTGCACGTCCTTGTGCAGGGTTTAGCTTGCCCAGTCTCTCAGAGGTGGGTTGTGCTAGAGCGAGGGCTGTTTGAGAGAGTTGAGGAAGCCTCCTGAATACGGATGGAGATAAGGTGGAGAACTGGTGTAAGGATTGAAATGGTGGGCAGTTCTTGCATAAACCATAATACTCCTCCTAATTCCTACCTTTCAGGCATGAGTCCATCTCTGCCTTGTCCTCTGTGCCTGCACTCTCATCAGACAGTGACAAGGATGGTGAAGATGAAGGGAATGATGAAGATGAGTTACGAGGGCTGCAGTCTTTCCATATTCAGTCCAACTGCAACACTGAGAGAGACTCAGGTATAAATGGGAGAGGGGCGTGGGCAGAGATGGAGGAAAATGGCATGGATGTGAAGGGAGAAGATGAGAGAGACTTGCTTGGGGATAACAAGGTACAGGCAGAAAGAGAGAGACCAAAAAAGAAGCAGATGGATAGATACCAGTGGGTAATGTGAAGCTGCCTATGCCTGCATCAGAAGAGGGGTACATTTCAGAGTTCTCTGTCTAGAAATACAGTTGTTAAATTGGCAAGTTTCTTGCTAGTTCCAACTGGCTAAAAAATTTGTTTTTTAATAGTTTCATGGGCTGGGGTCCACAAGCTATTAAAAGTCTGCAGAAGCCAAAAGAGATCAAGAAATCTTCTCAAAAGAGAGCATTTTAGAGATGTCTGATAAAAACTTAGAGATTGCTATTATTAATTTGATGTATTTTTACCACAGATGTTACAGTGTATTGGAGCAGACTTTTTTCCCAAGCCTTTGCACTGCACTATGGCAAGTGTTCTGCAGTGGTCTGCTGATTCAATGAAAATCTTACATAAAACTGTATGTCTCCATTAAAATTTTGATACAATGATTTGCACAGTCCATGGGAAAGCATGTGTTGACAGTGGTTCAAAAGGTGTAGGAATACTGCCTTTATGGAAAGATGACATAAGAGCTTGTTCAAAAGCTAGACTGCTGGCTAGGATGTCAACTAGGTGCATATCTGTTTACCTTTCCAGATCCAGACCTTACCCTCTCAAGAAGCCTTTCCCAATGGGAAATGAGGAGGGTGAGTTACTAAACCTTCAGATTGTATTTCTTGTTATAGGGAAACTGAAGAAGAAATTCCCAGAGAGATTAAAATCTTCATTGCATGTGTGGGAAAGGTGCAGCTGTGGTGGGAAACCATTGAGAAGCCTCTCTGAAGAATGATTTGGAGATGGCAAAATAGAGCCTAGTTTAAGAGACTAGGGTGTTTAGAATCTAGAGTTGCACTTGGGATTTTTACATCAGTGTCTTTCCATCAGATCTTATGCTTTTGTCTTTTCCTTTTTGATTTGAATCTCATGTGGTGCTGAAGCTATTCATATACTTGGATCTGAGCAAGACATTTAACTGTTCAACTGTGCAAGAGGCAACAACAAAAGTATAATTTTTACTTGATGCTTTATGATTAATGGTGCAATTTCAAGCTGTCTCTCAGTTTTGAGACTTTTATGGAGATGGACATAATTGTGTTTTTCTGTGGGTCTTGTGTTTTTTCTCCTGTTTTTCCATCACCAAAACTCAGTCCCTAAGATAGTTTGTCTCTTAATTTCCTTCAGGCCAAAGAGATAGCAGCAATCCAGCGTTCAGAGGCACCAATGAGCAAGATGCCCCGGCAGCGTGGTCGCTGGTCCCAGCCAACCAGCAACATAGAGATGACTGTGAAATCCATGCTTGACCTGCGCCAGCTGGAGTCCTTCTCTGTTTCCCGTTCTCCAAGTCGAGACTCGCTGTCTCAAAACAGCAATGGGGATGACAGAGAAGAGCACACTGACCTTCCGGTGCACATCAACAAAGTAAGGACAGTAGTACCCTGAGGAGGTGAACCCACTCTGAGTGTGTCTGTCCTGCATCTGTTTGTTATTACCTACATTTATTACTACCTGATGCCATTCTTTTTATTGTTAAAGGTTTTCTAAGTGACTTCTGAGGAACTTTATTAGATAACTCTTTTGTAGTTAGTACTCCTGCAATGTGTGATTCTGCTGTCTTACAGCAGAGACCATATGAGATCAAGGCTTCTCTTCAATGACAGGACAACCTCATGTTTTCTTTTAGCTCTTTGAATACTTATGTCAAAAACAAGCTGAGAAGTTGAGCTTGGAATTACAGGTGTGTAAAAACCTAGTTAACTGTTAGCTCACTCTCCTGGGATGCAGTTTCTTGACTCCAGTAGCCACTGAAATGTGGCTCATGATTCCCTTAGTTGTGGGCTGTGCTAGATTAGTAAATTCTCTCTAATCTCTGTATCGATGGATCACAGCAAATAATGTGTGCTCATCCTCAGAAAGCTAGTGCCTGTTTTCCAGTAGCAGTCTGTCCCAGTGCCTAGCTTCATTAATGGTTTTCTTTCCCCTATAACTGTGTGACTGAGAAGAGGATTGAGATTGTTGTGTACAGTAATTCAGTTTTTCAGCTGTGGGCCAGTTTAGTGAATTGTCTGATCAGTCCATAGAAGGTAATGGAAGAACCTGCTGCCACATGGCTTACACTCCTGATGTGTGGTCAAAGAGTACTTTACCAAAGAATTTTAAGGAATTGCAAACAAGGAACAAAACAGGAAAGTACAGCAGTAGTCTGACAAGTTTAGTAAATAAGGAGCAGAAAAGACATAGGATTGCTGTGTTTTCTGATCTCAGATTGCTGATCATATTCTGTGCTGTAATGCATACTTTCTAACCCTGCACAGCACTTGCTGATGTAAGTTAAAACACTGGTTATATCTAGTTTTCTCTCTTTTTAATTAAACCAGGTTGGCAGCTCAATACCTCCCCAAGATAACGGGTCTTGTGTGCGACCCCAAGTGATTCGGCTTGTGTCTTGTGAAGAGGGGATTTTCTCTCAGGAACTGGAACCTTCTGAGAGTGGGGAATGTGTAATCTATCCTGAGCAAGATGAAATCCATCCCACAGACTCTAGCAGGTTAAAAATAATCTCTCTGCTGTGCATGGCTCAGATGTTTCTGTTCTGATTTTCTTGCAGCTTGTGTGGTAACTTTGAATTGACTTACTGCCTGATTGATGTCAGGCATGTTTAGTTGTGAGTTTTATGTCAGATGGATGCTAGAGGAATATGAAACTAAGAAGGCACCATTAAAATAATTTTCCTCTGAGGAAACTGCACATTAGCAGTCTCCTTCAAGTTTTTTTTTTTTTTTTGTTGTTGAATAAACAACTTGGGAGCAGCCTTTTTGCTTTCTCTCTTATCTGGGTTGAAAATAGCAAGGGAAAACTTGGAAGCTGGAAAACTCACTGACAGTGACACGTATGTGGCTGTGAAATGCCTACCCAGGAGAAATGACAGGATGCTTACTTATGAAAACTGGGCAAGAATTTAGCAAATGTAGTGTGTGATTACTCTTTTATGGGAAATAGAATGACTTGCATGCTACAGAAGGAATTGAAAAGGACACTGGAGACAGTGGAAACCTTTTTTTATTCCTCTGCTGTTTCTTCTGTTTTAATTCTATATAATTTAATTTTTCTGTGCTCCATTTTTTCCCTTTCCTTGAATTTTATTCTTTCATTTCCCTCTTAACCTGATGCTAGTAGCTGTTTGATTTCCTTTCTCTTCTCCTGTAATGTTTTAGAGAGTGGGGCTGATAGCTTTAGACAGACTTTTATGCAAGAGTGCATGCCAAGATTTTGCAGTTGAGGCTGCTAGGTTTTGCCTAGTTTATCTTTATTTTTCATTTTTAATTTTGTGATAACATTTGGACAGAGTAGACCCATGTGCTGCTCCATCATGTGAGAAAGGGAGGCCCTCTGGCGATGTTGGATACAGACTGGACACGTGGCAAGGTTTACAGAGTTTGGGCGCTGCCAGGGGTAGTTGCTATTCAGTTCTGTTGATTGTCTTCTGCATCCTACCTTGCCTTGGAGTACATTGGAAACCAAAGTATTTCAAAAAGTGGAAAACTGAAGTCCTTAGGCATCAGGCAAAAGAACAGTGCTGGTGACATTTGACAAAATAAGATTCATGAGATCACAACAGAAATCAGTAACCCTGTCATGCAAGATTGTATTTTTGTATGATGTTCTTCACTAAATTAGTCTTTCTCAAAGCCAGAATCTTGTATATTTTGCATCACAGAATTTGCCCAAAGAAGCAGGTTATGAACATGGGAAAAAAGTGTATTAGAGCTTAAATCTATGGCAAACTAGGGTTTCTCTCCTGCAGGTATAGGCGTGGTTTTAGTCCCTTTTTCATTATGTAAACCTGTACATTTGTTCCTCACCTGTGCTGGAAATCAAGCCAGGGCAGTGTGGTGCTGGTGCCTGGTAATCATGGGAACTGACAACACCCAGAAAATCAAGACAGTCCCCTTGGGACTTCACTGTCCAAGCTTAATGAAATGCAAAAAATATACTGTATTATGATGAGAGAAATAAACTTCTTTTTCTCTTTAAAGCCTTACATTTATAATAAAAGGTGTTACTGACACAGGTAAGGCCTTGTAACAGTTAAAATGTGCTTCTTTACATGTAAAAAAATCTCTCTTCTAGTGCTGTATCTTCCTGTCTCTCTTGTAGTGAGTTCCAGGTAAAAGCACTGCCCCATGGGAAGCTCTGCAGAGGTTATCACAGTAGTGGGTGTCCAGATAAACACAGCCCAGACAGTGCCTGCTCTGTAGATTACAGCAGCAGTCGTCTGTCCAGCCCAGACCATCCAAATGAAGGTAAGATGCAAAGACTTTATAAATGTATTTATGTGTGAGCTCTCCATGAGCTGGCCTGAGGTCACACTCCTATTAATCACACTGGTACTGGAGCATTTGAACAGACACCTCAGTGAAGCAGGAATTGATGTCCTTTACTTCTTTCCTTGTGCACCTTTGGCTTTCTCTTACCTTGCTAGCCAAGGAAGCAGGTTTAGTACTGATTATGCCATAGCCTATGCTGTTAGTGGGATATGGTAGATTAGAGAATTATTGCATGTAATGCTGATTAACTTTTAACATTCTAGGTTCAATTTAGCATCTTGGTTGATTTTTTGGTTTTTTTGAACTTTGCTAATGTTACTCTCATTAAGTTTTTACAACACTGCGGGTTTTTTGTCTTTTCCCAGATTCTGAAGGCACTGAACCTCTAAGTGTAGATGGTGTCTCAGACCTGGATGGAGAAGAAGAAGAAGAGGATGTGGGTACTAGCATGCCGGAGGGAGAAATTCCTCAGATACCTGATCAGGAAAAGTTCCTCAAGGAGCATTTTGGGACCCTGAGCAACAGTGATGGAAAAGGTACTTCTCTATGTTCAGTGGGGAGACTTTGTAAGGTCAGTCCTGATTTTTCCCCTGTATAAGCCAAACCAGGCTACAAGTTCTGCTAGGCTTTCGTGGATGTGTGTAAATGGGCAGGGGGACAAAAATGGAAAACAGCGTAAGAGGCCTAAAGAAGAGTGACATCTGTTAACTTCATCGGTCTGTGTGTACGTTTGTGACGAGATTGGCCTCTGTGTCAGTTTGGAATCCTGAAGAGCTGTTACGTTTTTCCCGGACTGGCTTTTCCTGTTGTGAAGGAAGGTATTGACTGCGCGTTCACCCCCCCCATAGGAGACACGCAGTGGCCTCTAGTGGTGCATCAAGGCATAGCCAATGTCACAAAAGAAAAGGCTGAAATGCTGGGTGGAGAGAGAGAATAAGAGGAGACATCAGAGTGGCAAAGGAGCTGGTTTGTCTTTATCGACCAACTCCAGAAAAAAGCATATCTTTTTAGAATTTAAAATGGTTGAAGGCAGCAATATCTATGTGAGTTGTTTGGGTTCCTTTTTTCGTTTTATTTTTTTTCCTCTTTGATTGGTTTGTTTTCTGCTTGATGCCAGTGCCTCTCAGTCCTACAGGCAGGATAGGACACAAAGGGAAGCAAAAAAGGAGGAGGCGTACCCTTAGGGAGAGTAGCAGCTTAAGGCAGAGTAATCGAAGTAGAACACTAAAGGCAAAGGAAATATAATTATTTCATTCTCTGTGGCTTTAGCTTAAAAAAATCCCTTTGGATATGAGGGAACACTTTATAGTCTCTACGATAAGAAAAGCTATGTGTGAGAATGTTCTGTAAATAAACTGCTCATTTTTCTTTCTCCTTTAACCAAAATTTTTAGGTGGCTCATGTAGGAATCTGGAAAGAACCGAAAACCTCAGCATTTCCTCTCGCTTTCTTTCCCAGTCCCCGGCTCTCAGGTATGGCTCTGCTTGTTTTGAGTGTTTCTGTCTGTCTATTTATGCTAATATGATTCGGTCTTATGCTAGGTCCTGGGTGAAAATAGTTGAGAAAACTTCTGGCCTTGGTGTGCCTAGGCACAGTGAAGTGTTAGCACAGCACCTGGCAGGCTGCTTGCAGACTCTTGTGATTTGGACAAGCTATCCTGGGTCACTTTAGCTGTTCTATTTCTTCCTGATGTAACACTATTGTTTTGTTCTTTTTCCTCTTTCAACAATGTGCTTAATTGTTTCATGATTAATGCCTTGGTTGATTAAGTTGGAGGAATTACTAATAACCTAATTTACTCTTCACTGTTTATGCTCTGTTTATTCTTTTGCATTTCATTCAGCTTGGACAATGAAAGTAGATTTGTCAACTTTTCCTTTGTTTTACAGTCCTTTCTTACTCAGCTTTGTTTCTTGATCCCATGCCTTCACAGGGTGTTCTGGTGTCTCACACAAAGCCCCATAGGGATATTACTCTTCCAAAACCCCCTCAACCCTAAAGCACCCCAAAAGGCCTCTGCAAGCTGTTTTCCTTGTTATTTAAAAAAAAAAAAAACAACCCAACAAAACAAATTAAAAAATAATGAGGTCAGTGGTTTTATTGATTTGGGTTCATAAGTCTTTAAAACAAAAAGTACTCCTGTATTCCTCTAAAATGACTACGTAAAATCTCAGCTCGAATGAATTTCATTACGTAGGACTAAGCAGATTCAAATACATCTTCTAAGGTTCACCAGCTGTATCCAGATTCAGCATGTTAGGGAATTTGTTTGTTATTACTGTATTCAGCTGCTGTTGCTGCTGTCAGGAGCGCCTCTTAGTCTGTCTCATGTTGAGACTGTATTTTTGGGAAGAAAGCCAGTGGTTAGCTGTTGTGTAAGCTTCTGGAGAGTTGCAGTGCTGAGTGAGGGAAGTCACTGGTGCTTTAGAGATGTTACAAGGAAAGTAGTTGTTTGGTTATGAAAACCTCTGTGCTTTTAATCTGTTCAGATGTTTAAACATGACAGATTAAAAGTTGCCTCCTTTCTGAAGTAAGCCCACTGTGTTTATCTGAAGTGGAGACGAAGAGGAAATTAGGTTTTCCTCTTAAAGATACTGACCAGCTTTCCAAGTCATTATGCTTTCATAATGTTAGGAAAGTGTATTTACTTCCTCTTAGGGTTATCTTAGAATTGAAGAGATTTAAATTTTAGTAAGGTGAGCTGAGAGAAAAGACCTGACCTGACTTTGCCTAGTCTTTCCTATGCCTGAAATTTTTCCTTCTCTTTTGTCTTCACTTTTTATAGTGTCCTTCCTGGAAACAGCAACCCAATGGTATCTGTGATTGCGCAGCCTATAGTCAAATGCCTGAAGACCAGAGCTTGCAGGGTTGAGTAGAATTAAGTGGTAACAGCTTAGGGCATTTTTGACTCAAGAAAGTCCAGACAGGGAGGGGCTCTTTGTTCCAGAGAAACTTAATGCATGTTCCTGTCTATCCAGGGGAAGACACTTACTTGTTTTAACTGGGATTTCTTTATTGTGTTCTTTAGACGACTGTCACTCTCTTCATCAAATCTGACACTGGATTCAAAGCCCATTGAGCCACCAACCCAGACCAGTCAGTTTACACCAAACCTGTTGAAAAATGACAGCAGCCATCCTGGTGATGCATTGGAGAACAGCCAGCTCCTGGAGAGTGTAAATTCAAATCGAGCTATTTATGTGCAGAAGAAACGCAGATCAGCTTTGGAGGCCAGCAGAGTTGGTATGGCTCCTGGACGGGTTATTGCCTCCTTTCCAGAAGGGCCTGTGAATGCAGTCATGAGAAAGGCACAGTCAGTGCATGACCTCGTGCATGAGGGTAAGGACACAGGTTGGAATAATGGTATGAACCTGAGAATGAAATGGACATTTGAGTGGAGGAATTAAATTAAGCTTGTCTTTCTGCATTCTGAGCTACAGGCTTGACATGTCTTCTAACTCCTAGCCTGTCAAGGGAAAATATTTATAACCGTATTAATTTAAAATATAATTTAATATTTTTAATTTGTAATGCAGATACTGGTATTCTAATTATCAGTCCCTGATATTTGTTTGGCAGCTGTGGGAGGAGCACTGGCAAGGGTGAAATGATGTATTTGCAAAGAAATTCTCTCTTGCTGTGGGTGGTTGCTCCAAGCTAAGACTGAAGCTCCCCAGGGTGAGGAGGAGAGAAAGAGGGAAGGAAGAGACAGTAACAGGGATTTTACTGTATCCATGTCTTCCATGTGAAGTAACTCTATTTTTGAAACAATCAACCTACTAACCATTAATAAGTTTTTTTAAAAAACCAAAAAACCCCACCTGATCACCACAACAGCATATATAAGTTTTTGCCTGCTTCCTCTGGCCTCTCTCTTAAGAGTCACAGTGGTCCGAGGTCTTCTGACCATACACTTTGAGAACAAATCTGTCTCATGAGGAAAGCAGCAGTGTGTGAGCAGGATGAGGGATGGGAAAAAAAAGAAAGATGTTGGGGCTTGGTGATACTAACCTGAACGAGTGGTTATGTTTGTACACATCTCACAGGGCTGAGCTGAGCCACATTCAATTCTGATTTAGGAATTCACTCCTAAATTCACAGGCTCTTGTCTATTTTTGGTATGTTTGTCTGTTTAATTTTCACAGATAAGGGTCCTGGAGTGATATCCTCTGCCAAGCAGCGTCCTCAGACTCTTTTGGTGGTTGAGAAGGATCCCAGACCTAACAATTGCAGGGTGTTATCAGCCAGTATGTTGAAGATGGATGGATCTGGTGCTCTGCTGGCCAAAGATGTCAGGGCCGCAAAACCAAAGTCCTACATGAACCCCACAACCAGCTTCCGGGCTAAGATGTCAAGGAGCGTATCTGTAGGGGAAAATCTGTACCTTGGTTGCTCCACTGAAATGTTGACTGATGGGAGGACTAGTCCTCCAGTGACAGAGAAGACACAATTTAGTTCCACACCAGATGCTGAGAAGATTAAGCTACCAGTGAAAGAAAATGTTCCAGTGAAACCTGCACTCCAGCCAGTTGTAAACTGCTCATCTCCCAAGTCCTTCCACAGCAAGTTGGCATCATCAAACCGAGCACATCTGATTCTTGACATTCCCAAGCCATTGCCTGATAGACCCACACTGGCCTCCTTCTCACCCACTACCAAAACAAAAGCCCTGCTTGAGCCGCAGTCTCCACAGTCACCTGCTGGGGCCTCTAAAAAGAAACCCTCTTTTCCTGAGGTCCGAGCCTCCAAGAGGGAGAATCAAACTGCTGGGTCTCTGGTTCCTGGTAGAGAGATCCCAACAGGAGTTGCTAAGGAGAGCCCAGTGGATTATCCAGTCTCAAGGACAGATTGCCAGGATGAGCCAGGGGTCACTAGTCTAAAACTGAGGGAGGTGTCAGAGGGCCAGCCCCTAAGGTCTCCTGAGAGCACACTGCCCAGGGGCAGGGAGCAGATCACCGGCATCGCCTGTGTGCTAGACAGCCAACCTGGACTTTGCCCACTAGACCCCATCAGGCCGAGGTCTCCTACATCTGTAGCTGCCTTGGCACAGGTCTCAGGTGTGCATGGATACCCATCTCTTATCTTCCCCCTTCTGTCTCCTGTCTTTGTGAACCGCCTCATGATCCCATCACATTTCTTTACGTCCAGCTTCTGGCCTGTCTCGTCCTGTCTGCACCTGTCTCGTTCCATAAACCATCCCCTCAATGGTGAGACACTTCTTCAATCTAACATCTTTTTCTCCATCTTTAGTTTCCATTTCCTCTGGGTCTTATGTCTGACAGTCCTTCTTAGCTGAATGTTTTGTAGACCTCAGCACGGTTTTTTTAGTGATTTAGCTGTACAATTACCTCTAGGGGGTCAAACTTCTTTGTGGTCAATGCTAAAAGCTGACATGCTGGGAATCCCCTACACATCCCTGAGTGTGTAGGTCACATCCCCCACACTCCTCTCAGAGCATGTTTGGCCAGCAAATAAAGGTGCAGGCAAACATGTGCTAGCAGAACCAAGCAAGCACAGATAATACTGACAGTGAAGTTATGCCAGGCAGCTCAAACTTTCCTTTGTTAATATGCAAGTGTACAGGGTCCAGAAGGGTTTGCATACGATTTTCTCCCCTGAGGTAAGGCTTGATGGAGGTGAGCTCCTTGCTGTAGCTGCCTATGAGAGCGAGCAGGTCTTTGTGATGTTATCACCCTGCTTTGAGGACATGTCTGCAAACTGAGTATGCAGTGCATGTGCAGGGTTTGAACCTAAAAAATGTGGGTTAATTTTTGAATTATCTCTAGTTTGGAGAAAAAGGTACAAGCTGAAAAACTTTCATCTGCTGAAAACAGCTCTAAGATTTGTTACAGGCCTCAGTTTAAGGTACTTCAGTCAAATGAAAACTAGCAGGCAAGTTCAAATTGAAGCAAAAATCCTGCCCTCCAAGGCAGGAAAACCTCCAGTGGCAGAGAAGAGACTGTTTAGTCCCACATAATCTGCTGAGGTTTTTCTGTTGAGTCACAATCTGAAAGGAAATACGCCTTTCTGAGTTGTGCATTAGAAAGCTGTATGTTAACCACTGCACTGATACCTTGTACATTCAGGGGCTATACAGTTTTCTACTTCCTTTGTTATGTTGTTCTTACTCATATCTGGGAAGGGATAGCTCTGTAATCCTGTGATCAATTACCTTCTGTGGTGCCAGGCTGCTGCACCATTCATTGGAATGGGGAAGCACAATATTTCTGCACCAAAGCATTGTAGAAGGATAATCTAGTTTTGATGCATTGTTATTTTTCTTTTTGCATTTCTAGAGGGATCAAACACCTTAAGATTGAAGCACTGTTATGTAAAACAGGGAATGTGATGTTTTGGCTAAGGGACCTGCAGTTACCATACTGTAGCTGCTCTGAGGAACAGTGAGTGCATCTGAAATTTTCAGACACTCCCCCTACAGGGCTGAGGTTTCTTCCAGCACCAGATGCAGCCTGAAGCTGTGGAATCACATTCTACAGCAAAATTGTAGTTGTCTGTACTCTTTAGGCTGAGTTTTCTCTTCTAGATTTGGGAATCAGGCTACATAGCAAATGGTTTTTGGTCAGTTTGCAGAATTAACACAGGTAGCACAGAGAAAGAGCAAGGTTTTTTTCAGTATTGATTTTATTTTTTTAATGGCTCCCAAGACATAGCACACCCTGACAGAATATTTAACAGCATCCTTTAGTGAGTTAGAATGGTGTAGCACTGTGGATCCCCAATGTTTTTTTCTCAGTAGGCAGCTGTCAGCCTTAAGCTTCTTGCAGACCACATTTCCCAAATTTTTAGTGGTAGATGCTGGCAAAGCTGTTTAGATCCAAGTTGGCCATCACTGTGAACAACTTACTGTGGCTTCTGGAAATCACAATGTGGCAGTTTAGATTAAAGCTATAGGGTTGATAGAGACTCATTCTGATTCTGACTTGCACTGTTACTTTGGGTTTCCACTTAATTTTTCTGTCCTTCTGTTTCCTGCTTGTGTAGTGGCTGCAAATAAAGAGACTTAATTGTTCTTGTTAAAGCATTTTGACATCTACAGTTAATATGCTGTAGATGTGCTTAATACTGTTGCTGTGTTTAATATTCTCTGCTGGTTTCTGAAGAGCTCTGCTCTGCACACCCGAGAGGCAGAAAATGCCTGTTACTTAAGCATTTATATTAGGTTTTGTGACCTTTCTCCTGACTGGCACTTCCCAGACCTGGAGACCAGCATAAAAACAATGATCAGAGGAGAAATCCAGAAATGATCATGATAAGAAACAGCTGGGTTTCAAACATAAAGAGGAAAGGAGGGGGGCAGAAGGCAAGAATCTTGGATTGCACTGAAGCCCGCTGTGCTCGGACTCCATGGGTGATGTAGGATCAAAGAATGCAGATGGAAGGATTTGTTCTTACCCCTTTGTTCTTTGTAGATGTTTTTGTTTATGTATAAAGAGATGTTTTTCAAGCTGTATTTGTTTATAGATCATCTAGATGTATTCATAAAATTAGCTCAGGTCCTCTCCAGTCTGCTCAAAGATGGTTTTCTTAGAATTGCAGAAATTACAGTGCTAATGTGACAAAGTATTGGGTTTGGGTAACTAAAAGAAGTCAAATGGGTTTGGGTAACTAAAAGAAGTTGAATGGCCTTTGTCCAGGCCTTTGCAAATTGAAGATTGTGTTTGCGTGTCTGTGTCTTTGTTCGTGGTTTGTGTCTAACTCATGAAAGTGTTTACTGTATAAAAGATTGCAGGCCTTCAACTCATGTTTTGGAGATAATATCTGGTGAGGACAGGCAGAAGATGCTGTCCCTCAGTTGCTTGTTCTTATTTTTCATTTTTGAATTATGGTGTATCAGCAGTGTGTGTCATGGGTTGCTCAGCAGTGCAATTCTGTTGTGATTGAGTTTGCTTCTCACCACTCCTCTGGACCTCAGTCCTTGCTAGAGAACACTGCAATAATTCAGTATAATCCATCATCCTCCGTGCTTTAGTTGTCCACTGTGCAGAAGGATGCATGAGGGTGTGCTTGTAGATTTCTCACTAGGTGGAAGCTAAATTAGAGGCCCCTTGGATGAGTCCCTCTTGCCACTGGAAGCCCTCATACAAACATGGCTTTAATTGTAATTGGAAATCACATGGGTAGTCTGTGACTCTCTGTGACTGTAACAAAAATGTGCAATTTGAGGAAAAACATTGCTGACTTTGGAGAGTCTAAAGACTGGAAAAATAGGGGTGTTTGAAGTAAGCAGCATGTCTAGTTAGTCTGAAGAAAAGCTCATGCAGAATGTGCCTGTTTAATGATTTGCTCAAACCAGTTCTGAAGATTGAATGAGAAGTTGTGTGCATGTGATCTTTCAGATACGCACTGAAAAACCTGTTTCCTTATGAAACTATGAGGTTGCAGATAGTGGAGTGTCTGTGCATTAACCTGAGCTTTTATGTTTTCCTCCCATCCAGAATCAGGCATCAGCATAGAGCAGTGTGAGCACGTGGTATCCGAGCTCCAGGACAGCATGCGCAGAGCCCTTCACCTTTACCGCAGGGTGAGTGACCTCAGACACGGGCTCTGGTACAGCCCACAGACATCTTACACAGAATGTGAGTGCTTGCTGCCTCAAGGTGTTCTCTTGACTGTGTGTTCAGTGACACATGCTGCCTGGCTGCCCACTTGACCGCATCTTCAACTTGAACCAGGGATGCAGGAGCTCCTGATTTCCAGCTTTTGGATTTTCCAATGGTTTGCTATGGTACTCTGAGCAAATCAATTAAGTGTTCAGTCTGTTTAGCCTATCTGTAAACTGAAGATAATACTATGCTCTTTTTCAAAGGGGTATTAGGGAATTAATTAATGGTTATACAGTATTTCAGGAATATGAAATATTATAGGAGCTTTGAGTTTTATTATCCTCATGTGTTCTTTGTCTTTGATGCCTGGGAAAAGGATTAGCAAATGTGGGATATGATGGGAATCCAGCTGTGATAGGAACATGCAGCTATTTGCCTGTCCCTGTCACGACCAGACCAGTTACATGCAGAGCAATATAACAGCTCTTTGTTTCTTTGCTTAGCACTGATCTGCCAAGTCTCCTGTAATGAGTGTGAGACTTTGATGGTGAGCATCTGCCACATGGTCCTCTGCAGCTCTGGCCACAGCACTTGCATCAGCTCTCTGACCTTGCTCTGTTCCTGGGACCAGCTGCATTTGGAGACTGTGGCCCTGTGCTGCAGCTGGGAGACATAGTACCTCCTTAAGCCCACTATAAGGGGAACACTACCCAAAAATGTGCTTCCCATATCTGTCCTATTGGAGTAATGCCTTTGGATTTTTTGCAGCTAGGACTATTGGATGCATATCCTGCTAATATGTCTAAATAGGCAATCTCAAATTTTGAAGAAAAGTAGATTTGATTGGTCTGCAAGTCTTTATGGCATCACTTCCCTAAAGGGCTAAAATGGCTTACTTGGTGCTCTACCTAAACCCCAATGCATTCTTTTTTTTTTCCCCCCCTCTTTGTTTTCAGGTATTAAATGATACAGAATCTTCTACTGACAAAGATAAAATAGCAGGCCTCCTGACAGAGACATTCTCCTCAATGAAGAAAGAATTGGACTCTCTGAAGGATGCAGAAGAGCTTCCAAAAGATAAGGAGGCACCGGTGAAGCCACAAGATAACAGTAGCCCACTGAATGAGGGATGTGGTGCCAATCTACCGAGTCCCAAGAGCTTAGGAGATGAGCAGACACTAGCTTTGTTGGAACAGTACTCGGAGCTATTGCTGCAAGCTGTGGAACGGCGCATGGACAAAAAACTCTAAGAGGGGTGGCTTTCAGGTGTTTGTGAATACACAGAAGTAATCACAAGAGAGGACCACAGAGAGAGCTTCAGACCAATGCTACCTACCATCAGCTGGTCTAGGGCTGGTGGGGATACCTTTATAAATTGATTTCCTCAGGCTCCAACAACTGACTTGTTCCAATTCTTAGCAATGTGCTGGCCACAGTTTTAGCATTTGTTTCCCAATGGTCTTCAACTTCCTGTCTCTAAACAAAGTCTTGAAAGAGGAGTTTGGAGAAATTGCCTTGAAATTTCTTCATAGCCAGGAGGTCAGGATGTTTGACACCTAAAAAGACAAAGAAAATCCAGTTTATCCAAATTCTGAACTGCTGACTAAAAGCAAAGGAGTCCATGTGAAGCCAATCCCTTCCTCTCCGAGACTTCATGAGAATCAAGAATCAGACTTTTAATGGGTTTATTTATTAATTTATTTCTCTTGACTGTTGTTCTATGCCACATTTGTGGCTGTTATCTTTGTCCTTTAAAAAAACTGTCAATCCCTTTGCCATATCCCAGCGAGAAACAATCTGTATTATAAACCCCCAACAGAGAGACAGGCTGGAGTGTCTGTGCAATTAATGAACTGTTCTTTGCTTAGATCTTGTCTTGCTGTTCTTGCTTTTCCTGCCTTAGTTTTGTTCCCTGTAGTAATCCTGCTGTTGTTATGACAACCCTGTCTGCTTTCCTCTTGTGTCAAGACAGTCCCCACACTGTATTTTATCTGCATTCACCTCCAGGGAAAGGCTCTGTATGCCTTGGGCCGTGCTTTGGAGATTACTTTATGAATTCATTAGTAGTATTTTTAATCTGGAATTTGATGTTACATTGATACTTCAGACCGGGTTTTCTGCAGACATTTTAAAAATTGAAATTAGATACAATACTAAAGTTTGTTTCAGCCACCTTTCATGATTAGGAGTTGGATATTGACTTTGATGTTATGATTTATTTGTGGAGAAGTGACATGAAAAAGCTGGTTTCCATCTCTTACAGTGTGACTCTGAATTTGAGAGATCTTTGGTGCCATGGGTCATCTGTGTCATTTGTTCATTTCTCTGTGACAGGAAAATGAATTCTCCTTGCCTTTACAGGAAAACAGGATATTTACATCCCAAGAAGGCTGGGATTCTCTTGCCTTTTGTAAAGCTGTTTCAAATCCCCTCAGAAAATTATTTCCTAAGAACTTCAAATGAGATATTTTCAAATGAGACCATTTCTCCAGCCTCTTTGCTTTTCATGAATTTCTGGTCTGAGAAACAGAAAATCTTCTCTTCTTGCATTTTTATGTGCAATATTCTTCTTGCCCTGTGGAGCTTCTCTAAACCCATGCTAACTTGTGTCTGTTGTGGCTTAAAATTGTCCAGTGATGTTTTTAGGTCAATGATATAAGCTAAGAAAAAAAAAAATTAAACCAATGAAATTCTTCAGCACCTTCCCCCTTACTCCCACTCCTTTCAACAACAGGGGCAAATACACAAAATGTTTTATTTCTTCCATCTCCAGTCTGTCTTGCATTTATTTTAAGGCAGAGCAGTGTAATCCCAGTTCATAAACCTAATGCAAGCAACAAGCCTTTGGTGGGAGACAGACCGCTAGCATCTGTGGAAGTCAGTCAGAGGCAGCCAGACTGCATCATTTGGTTGCACAGGTTACAGGGTGGAAGCAGTTTTCTTTCATTTTACTGTTCTGGCTGCTTCTGTCTGAAATCCTGTGGCACTTGGAAATGTGGTCTGTTGGCTTCTCTGTCTTTCTGTGACTGCAGATCTGCAGTGCAGCCTTTCTTTCTACTGGTCTGGCCAGGCTGGCATAGGACAACCTGTTTCTCATGAGTAGCTCTAGGGCTGAATAATCTGCAGTTCTGTCTCTCCCCAGATCTCTCTGTGATCCCCAGGTTTGCTGCCTGATCACTACTGAGTGCTTCAGGACATGGCAGTATAGGGAACTCTTGGAGAGCTTTCCAGCTACTTCTGCCTGTAATTGAAATCTGCCTAATCATGTTTCAGGTGTCCTTGCTAACCTTTACTTCCATGGTCTTGTACTGAAACTCTAAAGGGGTTATTTTCTAGTCCTGTCTCTGCACTGTATTGTGCTGAATCAGCTGGTGTGCTTGGTCCCATGAGCAGCTTCTCTTGCACAGACAGGTTTTGCAAAGGAAGGCAAGTTGGAAACCAGAGAGGAAATTTCTGGCAGTTTCTCTGAGTGAAAAGGTGAGCTGGAGATGCCATGAGTGGAATGTGTGATGACAGTCATGTTGGATCTGTGATGGGAGTTAGCGTGGGTCAAGCTTGCTTTTGAGGTGACCAGTTCCTCCACTTTCAGACTGTGAACATATGTCCTAGTATACAGGAAATTTCTTGCTGTACTGGGGCCACAAGACACTCAGGAAAAATAGCAGTCCCTTGAACCCAGGTATATTTCGGTACTGTTGATAATGGTTTGAGGGTTCTTTATAGTACTTCCTTGTGCAATTTTATACCATTTTATAATTTAAACTTTGAGATAGTGACAAAAAGGTCAGAGATGATACAGAAGAGCCAGTGGCGAGAATGAAATTACCACGAAGGTAAAGGGCAACAACCAGCAAAGCTGGCATAGACATATGAAACAAAGCTCCTTGGAAATAAGTTGTGTGAAGCAAATCTGATTTTTAAGCTGATCAGAGTGGGTTTTGTTTCCTGGAATGGATTTTACTTGAGATCATGGCTGTATACAGGAAACCAGAGGTAAAATCTGATCAGAATGATGGCAAGAAAAGTATTGGGCAAGTAGATCAGTTGGAGAATAGTTGTGTAGTTTAAAATAAATTTAGAATAGTATATGTAGAAGACTTAGGAAAATAGAGTAGAAGTAGAGATGGTCTTGGTCCGAGGAACACCATTTGGCCAATACCTGTGAAGGATACAGTACCAAAAGGTTTTGGGAAAGTAGATATAGGACTTGGAGATGGTGAGCTGTAATTGAAGAATGAATTGGAAGGAGTTTGTTTTAAAATATGTTCTATTGAGCCTCTTGCTTCTTGTGGTTCTCTAAGCAACTATTTTTTTCTTAAATGGCAAAATCATGAGCTGCTTGTTCAAGGCTTTGATGTTTTGAATTTAGTAGTAGAAGCCCAGTAAAGGAGACGCTGGTGCCACAAGTTTGTTGCTGAGAGGGGTGAGGAGATAGTGTTGCTCTTTATGATTTAAGACTGATCCAACTAATTCTTCCCTGCTAACTTCCTATTGCTGGCAGTAGGAAATATTCCTAAAACCCCTAGTTTACAGAACAAAGAGAGCATAAATGCATTGCATTTGCACCTTGTGAACATGTTTCACCACAGGCTGTCCATTGGGCCAGGTAGAGAAATAATGAATGGTAACTGCCTGGGAAGTGAGGAGGTTTGTTGGAGGAGGTAATAAATTTGAGTCTATCCTTCTTAATGGTTCATGATCCCTCTTACTGGTTTGTGTGGGTGTTAGCATAGGCACAGCAAGATACCTGTAATTAAGATAAGTTATTTGTTTAACATAAAGCCTGAAAAAATAATTTTGACCTACCTATCCTCTTTACATATATTTTTCCCCCTTCAACCCAACACTCCTGATCTATATGAGAAGTTTTAGGTTTCTTTTCCATCTTGTAAGTAGTACTGCTTTGCCTGTGGAAGGCCTCAGTTTGTTCTGGGGCTCTCTTGAACTGGGACAGTAGGAAGGGCTGCAACCTGAGAGGGCAGCAAACTCTTTTATTTCCTGCTGTAGGCAGGTAACACCTTCCTCCTCCTCATCCCTCAGCAGCACCCAGGAGCTGTGTGTATGGGAGTCCGCATTTCTTCCACCTCCTCTCTCAGGTTGTCCTCTCCTTTCCATGCGACCTCCCAGGTGATGAATGGGGCATGGCCTTACAGCAGCCCCCTTCCCAGCCTCCCCGTTTTGCAGACTTCATCATGACTCAGAGGAATTGGGACGTTTCTTTCCGGGAGTAGAAACATACCAACTTAATTTTTTAAAAAGAACAAATATGTATATAATTATATATAAGAAAAAAAAAAAAATGAAATGCAGGTATTTAAACACCCTTGGTAAATTCATGCATGTATACAGTGTCTTCCCCCCACCCCGTTGGATGTGTAGCATCCAGGACACTAAATGACATAAAACCTCATTGAAATGGTAGACAGGTCTAGCAGTCCCCCGAGAGAGCAGGTGCTTCCTTCTCTGGGTGGGTCCGGCGTGTCCCATGTTTGCGATCGTGCGTGTGAATGACACGGGGCGCTGGGGCTGTGTTCGTGTCACCACGGGGGACACGCGCGGGCGGCCGCCTTCGGAACAAGCCATGTCCGCCCCGCGTGTCCTTCCTGCGCCCTCGCTCCAGGCAGGCACCTCCTCACCCCTGTTCCCCCGCGCTGCCCTTTCCTTCCCTCTTCTAAAACACAAAACAAACAACCCACCCCACCCCCACCCCCCCCGCTTTATTTATAAATGCGTGTTTTTATACTTTTGGCTTTAGGTAAAATAATACTTTGTCCTTTTTTTTTTTTTTTTACTTATTATTTGGGAAAAAATTAAAAATTCCGTTTGTTGGGGTTTTTTTTGTTGTTGTTGTTGTTTTTTTTTTTTTTTCCACTGTGAGGCTCCCGCGGGAGCTGTTTTTAACTCTGTATCCATTTGTACTTCGTGTCTTAAACTGTTTCAATAAAAACGTGACCATTTGTTACCGAGCTGCGGGACTCCCTCGGAGCTGCGCCCGAGGTTCGTTTTCCGGGGGAAGGGGTGGGCAGGGATAGGGGCGGGCAGGAGGGCGGGGGCGGCGGGGCCGCCTGCTGCGGGGCCGGGCTGTGCATGGCGGAGGGCGCGGCGCTGCGGGCCGTGAGGGGCTGCCTGGCCGCCTTCCCCCGGGAGGCCCGCGGTGAGCGCCGGAGCGCGGAGCGGGGAGGGGGAGGCCGCGGTGACCCCGCCCGGGGCGGGCAGTGGTGCTGGGCCGGCCCCGCCGCCTCCCCGGGGCCCGGCCCGCCCGCCCATGGGAGCAGAGCTCGGCGCGGCCGCCTCAGCGAGCGGCAGCGGCGGGGGGCGAACCGCGGCACCCACTCCGCTGCCAGCATGATGGCTGCGAGGTCAAGGTGAAGCAAAGGCTGCCGCAAAAAGAAAGCGAAACCCGAGAAAACGGTCTTTTAATGGTTGTTTCTCGAGTATAAAATAGCAAAACAAAGCACTATTCCAGCTTCCAAAAAACGATCCTGTGGTACCACCTCTGTATGGGAGGTGCACCTCCTATAGCACAGGCCCTTTATCACTTTATCCTCAGGCGCTGGCCTGAGGTTTCCATCTGGCTTTGAAACGCCCCTAATACTCTCTGGGTTTTAACAGAGGGATTTCTGGATCCGTGGGGGGCACTGCTTGGTATCAGCGTGGTGTGGCGCATGAAGCTTGTGTGCTGGCAGGAGGTGCTTGTCTCGGGATGCTGAGTAACACTGTTTATCGTTTGCCTGGACAGAGCTGGGCTGGCCGGAGTCCATACCCTATCTTGATAGGCCTCCTTCCCCGCTGCAGTTTTATCGAGAGTGGGTGAGTCCGAATAAACCCTGTATAATTCGCAACGCCATCAGCCACTGGCCAGCTCTGAAGAAATGGACCTCAGTGTACCTCAGGTATGAGCGAGCTGTGGAGCGGGACTGGTGTTCAATTTCAGGTGACCTCACTAAAAACCCCTTGGTTAATCTTTGCTTTTATTTGTAAGATTAGCTCAGATTCCTTCCTGGCTCTGTGTGAGGGTGTTCAGTCTTCCCAAGATCAGGTGTAAGTGTCTTCCTTGCACACTTACTGCCCTACCAGTTCCAATGCTGGCAGGTGGGGTAGGTGTTTTGGCTGTGTGCAGACAAAAGACTCAGCTATTGAAACCCAGCCAGCTGGAGTGGGGCTGTAACGCTGTAAAAACAGACTGGCTTGTTTGTGACTGAGCACGGCTTGTTTTCTTCAAAAAACTAAATGATGAGCATTTTAACAATGACTGAAATTTTAAAGAAAATTCCTTCTTTAAGAGAGAATTTATGGTTTGACCTAAAATCTGTGGGGCAGATCTAATTCTGTGGGGTTTAAAGCTAAAGATCTTAAGGAACTAAGGAGTGTTAGCCTCATGGGGTCTGTATCTATCAGTTTCTGTCCACCCCCTGCTCAATTGCTTTCGAAAATGTGCACCCTTGGACTTGGCTGGGTTGAATGGCCCCAATAATATCAAGCTCTGCCATGACTGATGAAAAGAAGTAGCTGAAGACGGCCCTCTGTCTGCATGGAGGAAAAGGGAGCTCCTTTGTGAACTGTCCTGTTAGGAGAGAATTTAGAGGAAAAAGAAACTAGAGTTGCCTTGAGTGCAGGGAGAAATTGGAGCAGAATGCCAGAGTCCTTACCAGACAGCAGAAAATCTAATCTAGAGACACACCCATCCATGGAAAGACAGGCATCTTATTTTTGCTGCCCTTGAAACATGTTTTTAAAATAACCAGTATGTGCTGTATGAGCTAACTGTGGGTCTGGATATAAACCCTTGACTTGTTTTGCAGGGAGGTAGTAGGTCCCAAGGTGGTGAGTGTGGCAGTGACACCAAATGGTTATGCAGATGCAGTGTTTCAGGACCGTTTTGTCATGCCAGAGGAGCGCCAAATGCCTTTTATGGACTTTTTGGACATTGTGGAGAAGAAGGTGACTTCTCCCAACGTATTCTATGTGCAGAAGCAGTGTTCAAACCTCACCGAGGAGTTCCCTGAACTTGTTTGTGATGTGCAGCCTGACATACCATGGATGAGTGAGGCACTGGGTAAACCCTCTATTTCTCACATATTCAGTAAATAGTTTGCATGAAACTTTAAAACAACCACACTACATGTACTACATGGTGAATGCTTGTTCTCTTTCTGAATGCCACAGCTCAGTTTGGTTTCATCCTCTTAGAAAGCAGGAGTGGTAAAATACATAATAGTGTAATCCAAGTTTTGGCATTGGATTACTCTGGAATCAGTATCTCTGTTGTGTATTGGGACCCTCACAACTGAAAAAACATCATGTAACACTTCTTTACATGGAGTGGCTTTTCTCTGATCTAGAGCTGTGTTTTGGCTCAGTGTTTGCAGTGTAGAAGGAGGTTGCTGTTGTTCACAGAGCGCTATTTGCAATGAAACCTGTCATAGTTATGAATGAAGTTACAGGACAGAAATTGGCAGAAAATTATTTGAAGAGCTTTTTAAAATGACACAATTTTTCATTGTTGTTGACGTCATATCTCTTTTCCCTAACCATACAGGGAAGAAGCCTGATGCTGTGAATTTCTGGCTTGGGGAGTCAGCTGCTGTGACATCTTGTATGTATCCTATGGCACCGTAAATCTTCTGGTGATTTCAGCACAGGTTTAAGCTGGCATGTTTTGAGTTAGTGGCTCAGGAGGATGGTGTGGTTTTTCTGACAAGGCAATTCTATTTTAACATGCTTTTTTTGCATTTTTTATTCCGCCCTTCTGCAGCCTCCTGCTGCTGTGTCTCTGGGTGCATCTACCTGGCATTGTGTCAGGCAAGGCACTGACAATTTGCTTCAGCATGATATTGTGACTTTCCTCTCCCACTTGCTGCAAGAGGACGAAGCAGCCTGATAATAATAGGGGAAGCTGACACTTTCAGTTTACTATAGGTTCTGCAGAGAAGGAAATAGCACTGATTTTCTTTCTCCACGTTTCTCTTTTTTTCTCAATCCTAGTACATAAAGATCATTATGAGAACCTGTACTGTGTGGTATCTGGAGAGAAATATTTTCTGCTGCATCCACCAAGTGACCGTCCCTTCATCCCATACGGTATAGCATTTTGCTGTGCAGTATGTCTGGAGGTTGGAAAGAGGACAGACTAAAACACTGAAAGATGTTAAAAAAGGAAGCAGTGATAACATTTTGATGTTTATGCAGTCTTACACTTTCTAGTGTATTTCTATCCTGTGCAGCAGGTAGTTTGTAATACAAATGTTATTCTGAGATTAGGTTTTCCAGTCCAGTAAAGTAATGGGCTCATTGATTCACATCTTGGGTTCTATGTCCAGTTGTGGGCCACTCAATTCAGGTAGGACATTTAGATGCTGAAGCGAATCCAGACAAGGGCATTAAAGCTGGTGAAGGTTTCAGAGGGTAAGTCCTATGAGGGGCAGCTGAGGGAGCTGGAGTTGTTTAGCCTGGAGGAAAGGAGACTCAGGGGAGACCTTTTCTCTCTCTAGAACTTCCTGAAAGGAGGCTGTAGTCAGGTAGGGGTCAGGCTCTTTTCCCAGGCAACCAGTAACAGAATGAGAGGTAATGGTCTCAGGTTGTGCCCAGGGCAGGTTTAGATTGGACATTGGGAGGAATTTTTTCATGTGAAGGGTGATTAGATATTGAAATGGACTGCTCAGGGGGGTGGTGGAGACATGTGCCTGGAGGTGGCACTTAGTGCATGGTTTAGTTGACAAGGTGGTGTTCAGTCATAGCTTGATGATCTCAGGTGATCTCAGATCTCATCTCTTGATGTCTTTTCCAACCTAATTGTTTCTGTGATACTCATGGCAGTCTCTTCAGCTTTAGAATATTTGAATTATTTAAGTATTTTGTCAGTGTTGTAGCATGTCATCTTTGATGTTTTACAGGTTTGGAAGTTTGGATTCTTCCTGCCTGCTTTTCTCTAGGAAAAAAAGCCAGGAAGCTAAAAACTTAGCTGTATTTTAATGAAATATTCAAGCTACTAACTGAATCTCTGAAAACTGAGAAATGAAAAAAGAGATTCTTGTGGCAGCATTCTTGCTTCACACTGCCTGTTTTCTGTTTCTTTATGTTGCTTTCCTATGTGCACAGCAGTAGTTTTTGTTGCTGTGTTGTCTAGAAGATAGATAGCTTAAGTTTATGCCTTAATTTTCCCATTCCTTGACTTTCAAACTATCAGATTTAAGTGAATGCAGAGTGCTCTATGACCCAAATATAATTTTGCCTAGACCTGTGCTGCTACAATATTTTATTTACACTCTTTTTATTTTGTTTACAACCTTGAAGTCATTGAATCACAGAATGGTTTAGGTTGGAAGGGACCTTGAAGATCATTGAGTCAATGCCCCTGCCATTCAATAGACCAAATTGCTCAAAGCTCCATCCGGCCTGACCATGAGCACTTCCAGGGACGGGGCATCCACAACTTCTCTGGACAATCTGTTCCAGCGCCTCATGACCCTCATTGTAAAAAAATTCTTCCTTATATAATCTAAATCTACCCTGTGTCAGTTTGATACCATTAGCCCTTGTCCTGGCCTTGGTAAAAAGTCTTTCTGTCTTTCTTATAAGCCGCTTTTAGGTACTGGAAGGCCACAAGGAGGTTTCTCCAGTACCTTCTCTTCTCCAGGCTGAACAACCCCAGCTCCGCAGTCTTTCTTGGACAGGTGGTGTCGTATATATGTGAATGTATGAAATCCATGCGTGTGATAGGAGTCCTGCTTTGTAAAACAAATTACTGTTATAGCATAGAACAGAGATAATGCTTACATTTCAGAGTGTGTAGTAAAAATAGAATTCCATCTTTTTGAGCATTAGGTTAATTAATGGAGAGAAACTCTCCCAAGGGAGGGCTTAGGAAACCACATGTGCTGAAGCAATGAAACAAAAGCAACCGGCAGTATCTGAAGGAGTTAATGAGCCCTATCAATTAAAATTAGAAGTGAAAGGCTGGCCACAAGCAACTAATAACTCTTGTGAGTTCTTCTTTGGTAGACTGGCCTAAGAAGATATACCCAACTATAGAATGATGTGTAAGTCAGGGGTGCATTTATGACTTATGAAAAGGAAAGAAGACAGTTACTGGAACAAAATAGGACTGGGGTACAAATGGGATTGGAAGAGAGTAATTTCTGAGAAGAAAGAAGGTTAGAGTTCCAAACAGGAAGGCAGCTTAGTATACAGACTGACTTAAAAAAAAAGTATATTAAGAAACTAGATAAAATTTGAAATGGAAAAAGGGAAGGATAGTGAATACTGTAAGTTGAAAATGGTTTTGTCTTAATTTTTCTTTTACTTGGCGAAAGTGTGACATGCACTGCCGTTTGTTGCTCTGAATTGTGTCATTTAATTCTTTCTCTGGTTCCAGAGCTCTATCAGCCAGCAACCTACCACGTATCAGAAGATGGTTCATTTGAAATTGTGGATGAGAAGACTGCAGAGAAGGTAAAAATTTTATAAAGAATGCAGTTAATACAGTAGGGAGAGTTTGGGGCATTGCTGAGCCCTCAAACTAAGCATATTGACTGATACTTAGAAATACTTCATTACTGGAAAGAGAATGCCCAGATATTTCACTTGTATTTTACTATTAGCAAAGGATACTCAGCTTCCAGAAAAAAATTTTTACTGCACACCTGAAACCATTAATATCATAAAGTGTTGCCTTGCACCAGACTTAAACAGATCCACTAAAGAACTTTTGAATGCATCAACAATAAAGGAAGTGATTGCATTATCCCTGAAGTAGACCCCTCTACATTCACTTTCTTTTGGCCCTCTACTCAGGTCTACAGTGGAATCACTCAGTGCAATAAAACATACCTCTCTGAATGAATAAACTGTATTTTCTTACTAGTAGCAATATTTATTTGATTAAAATGTTTAGATCTGGACTAAACATTTACTTTACAAACCTCACTAGAATCTAATCCCTCTGCAAAGTATGAGTAATGCTACAACAGAACTTGAGCTGGGGCTTGTTCTCTGTTTCCAGAGTGGTGCTTATGGAATCTCATTGCTGTAATGCAGTAAGGTTGGAATGCTGAGGTTTATAATTTTGTAGGGCAGAGAAAAAGTTAATGCAGGCTAGAGGGACTTCCCAGCAAGAAGGGGTGTTTTAGCTGCTGTGAGTAAAAATTAGACCTGAGAGCTTAAGAAGAAGAAAGGAATTTCTAAAAAGAGTGGTGCAGATAAAATATCTAAGTACTGAATGCAGGAGGAACAAGTAACTTCAGGGGCTGAAGGTGTTTTGAAAGTATGCCACGAGACTGCAATTTCATGGATGACATTTATTGCCTTTTCCCTAATTAGAAATGTGTCACTGAAGGAGGCACATTTTTGCATCCTTGGCCTATTCCCAGTTGAATGTGAAAAACTGTGTAACTGTACATGTTTTGCTAGACAAAGTACATATTTTGTAACCTAGTGAGTTTGATTATCAGTTGTTTTTCTGGAAGCTTGCTGTAATTTTTTGTCAGGGTCAGTACCATATACATGATCTTTTGCCTTTAGGTGCCCTGGATCCCTCTGGACCCCTTGAACCCAGATCTAGAACTGTATCCAGAGTATGCTCAGGCAAAACCTTTGCAGTGTACAGTGAAAGCTGGTGAGGTGTTGTATCTGCCTTCTCTCTGGTTCCATCATGTTCAGCAATCACATGGCTGTATCGCAGGTAAAATAGACACAATTTCCAGATCCATTTTTGAACTATGGTGGGTGTGCAGCTAGGTATCTCACAGCAAAGCAACAGTGGGACCAAAGGTTCCTTTAAGGTTTTCTGCCTCTCTGCAGGAGGGAATAACAATCTTGACTGGTCCCATGGGACTGCCTTCTTGCAGCCTGTTTTGCTTATAATTTGTAGCTATGTTGACAAGTGCTAGGGATGTAGCAGAAGACAAAGTCTTCTAGTTGTCAAGTCTGGAGAAGGATAGCTAATGCAGTGAACCTGATCCAGTTTCTGTTTGAGACATGCAGCTAAGCAGTTTGTCTGTCTAGCTTGCTCACTGCAACTGGTTATCTACATCCCTTTTGCAAAGAAACTGCATGTTGCATGTGCTGTTGTCATATGGCAAAAGAGAAGCTGCAGGAAGAAAAGGAAACTAGAAAGTGAACGACTTAGGCAAGAATATAGACACAACAGATACTCTGTTTTCATGAGCTGAAATCTGCTCTGACGCAGTCTCTTGCCTTGCTGATAAGGTTGTGTTTGTGTTGCTGTCCCCCTGCACTTACCACAAGTCTTGTTATCGCTTTCTTTGTAGGATTTATCATAATCTCCCTATCTCTTTTTTTCCCCTCTCTCCCCGAGTGAATTCCAGAATTTCCAGCATTGCTCATTTGGTACATATGGAGGGGTGGGGATGGTGCGAAGTATTATTGTTATGTTGGGCAAGTTTTGCAAGGTTTGAGGAAGAGATTTTGCTGGAATTTTTGCTTGTCCTTTATCTGGAATAATCCTGATGATGCTGTTCAAGAAAAAAAGTATTTTGAACAGCATAACATCAGTATTTGTGTAACACTGCAAATATTGCAAACACTTTTTTTCAGTTCTCGTGATTCTGTGATAAAAAGACAAGCTAGCAGTAAAGCAGTATTTCCTTCAAGAATTTTTAGAAATAGTAGAGTTGTTTCCAGCTGCAAGCCCCTGGCCACTCTTTTTTTTTTTTCCTCTGTTTATCAGAAATCACAGAGTTTATTTGTCCTCTAGTCTGTTAACTGCAGTACAGTCTTGAAAAATCAATATTCTCTGGGTCTGGTCCAGTGAATGTCTGAAGCTAGAGCATATCCTCCTCCAAAAAGCATTGGTACAATATTACAGTACAATATTACAGTGGATAGCCTAATTTTCCTAGGAGACATACCCCAAAATTAACACGAGAAGCAGAATTAAAGCACTGTCTACTTGATGACCACTGTGAACTAGTGGTGAATTTGCCATCCTTTACACAAGAAGAGAGGTTCCCATCCAGATATTAAACTTGGCAGTTTGGTATTTTTTGTCTAAATGGAAGCTTACATTTTCTGTACCTAAGCATTTTTCCAGCTTCTGCTCTAATGAATCTCCAGTACACAGTCTGAAGTTGGTTTGGGTTAAGACAGAGTTGTGTTGGCAGCATTACTGAAGAACTCCATTGTTTGCTAACATTATTTTTGGCTGCAGTCAAAGATTTGCTCATTTCAAAGTTCAGCCAGTAATAAGGAAAAGCCTGTGCTAACTGAACTGTGTAAAGCACTCTATGAACACATTCGTAAATCATTGCATTCTAGCCTTAAAATGTTTTTCCCTTTTCTTGTCTCCTCAGTGAATTATTGGTATGACATGGAATATGACATTAAGTACAGCTACTATCAACTACTAGATTGTCTCACAAAAACTGTGAAAATGCTATAGCAAAGGTGGGAGACTTGAGCTTGTGATGTCTGTTTCTGATGTGATACAATCATCAGCACCTGTGACTGGAGTACAAACATGATTCCCACAAAAAGAACAGAACATTAAATTATTGTCAGCAATGCCTCCCAAACACATCATGGCTATTTTGCTTGATTTCAGACTCCAGACCAATTGGCCAGATTTTTTTGGCTTGTAAGTAGAACTTTGATAATAGGATTTTTAGACCTTTGTATGTTGCCTCAGTGATGGTAAGCAAAATAAAATTTGAAGAGAGGCAATCCAGGTTTTGAAAATCCCAAAATGGAAGCCCTGAGTATTTGTTCAGATCTACAGACTGTTTTCGTAACAACCCAAGTGGACAAGGAAGGATCTGCTCTGTCACCCACCTGTGCATCAGACTGCATCAGTCCAACATATGCATTCTACTTAAGGCAAAAGTTTGTCCTGTTATAATTCTCTAAGTTCAGTGGCTGTGGTGTTTTGATGGTGAGAAACTACAACTTCTGCAATAAATAGGTCAGTTTAAAAGCTTATTTCTGTACTAGTTTGTTTCTTTTTTTCAATGTAAATAATGGCTGGAGGACATGTAAAAGTCAATGTTGGCTATTTTCCGTGTTAAGCTACATGTTTTTATTGCTGTTTTTTATTTATTTTCACTGTTGTATTTAATCATAACTGCATTCTCTTGCATCCTGAGGGACGATTTTAGAGTTGCTTTGCCAGATCTGCAGTCAATCTGCGTATTATCTGTGGTCTCATGGCATGAGGTGTGATTCTGCAGCTTGTAAACTCATTGATTGTTTCATTCTTTTTGCCATTAATTGCTGCTTAGCGCATGGTCAGGCGAATTGTTTGAACCAGGGGTTTGGTTCAAACAGCCATAATTCCACATAATTTCCACAGAATGGGATGAGACTACTCACATGTCTGAGACCTCCAGGGTAGGACTAGAAGGCTATTAAATACACAGGCATTGCAAAAATGTAGTATTGTTGTTTATGAAAACCAAGAGCTGGTGTTTATTGTCAAATCTTCAAACAGTTCCTTAGAAACATTAGCGTATGGGGGAAACTAATTATTGGGAAGAAAAATATAGTAATTGTTTTACTTTGTTTCTTTTGCTTTTTAAAAGAACCATAGTTATAGCAAAAAGTTTCATTTGAACTTGTGGTGCTTTTCCAAAAATTGCAGAAAGCTCGAGAGGGATTAAGAACAGGCTTTGTTTTGTGGCTAGATTAAGATGTCATGCTTCTTAGGCTTTCCAGCTTGTGTTTACTGTGCCTTGGCAAAGGCTCCCAAGCTAGTTCTGCAGTCAAATCTGGAATTTCCAGCAGCTGGGGGGTGGGGGGGACGTAGCAATTTGGATATCTCTTTTTGCTGCCTTGGGGTTTCTAATTTAGTCTCTCTCTCTAATCAAAAGTAAAAGCACTCGCCAAGAACAAGTGACAGCTTGTGCCCGTGCAAGTGGCAGGTGTCACCGTGCCGCCGTGCCGGAGGGTCTGGAGGCAGGCGTGCTCTGAACTACGTCTCCCAGCAGCCCGTGCTGGCCGACTGAAGGAAGTGGTGACGGTGATTCCTCCTGGACTTCGGGCACAGGTTTTAATCCCGAGAAGGGACGGGCTGCTGCGGGTCGTGTCGCACGCAGTTTCGGCGGCCCGTGCCTCGCCCCAGAGAAGGGCCGCAGCTGTCCGTGCAGCCGAGCTGGGATGGCGGTGCGGGTGTCCGTCCTGCCTTCCCCCAGGTGCCTGTTCGATGACCCTGTGCAGATCCGTGTGGCCGGTCTGCAGCCGCAGCAGGCGGTCACCCTCCGAGCCAGCCTGGTGGACGAGAGCGGGGAGCTTTTCCAAGCCCACGCGCTCTACAGAGCTGGGAGCAGCGGGGAGCTCGACCTCAGCCGCTCCCCAGCGCTGGGGGGCAGCTATTTGGGAGTGGAGCCGATGGGGCTGCTCTGGGCTCTGCAGTCCAAAACGCCCCATAAGCGGCTGGCAAAGAGGAACGTCCTGACTCCTTTCTGTGTGGACTTGGAGGTGTACGAGGGCCATGGGGACATGAGCCACTTGCTGGGAAAATGCACCAATGAACGATGGTTTTTAGGAGAGGGGGTGAAGAGGATTTCCGTCAGAGAAGGTCGTCTCAGAGCAACCCTCTTCCTCCCTCCTGGTGAGTTTTAATTCCATTCCAGTTTTCCAGGTGTGACTGACACCATGTGTTATGCCCCGTGGTCCCTGAACGCACTCAGCAACCCAGAGCAAAGCCTCAGCTAACACTTCCCTCAGCCTGTGCTTGGTCCAGATACTTGGATCTTCACAGCAGAGCAAAGAGGAGCAGGTGTTGCCCGGCGGGGCAAGGGCCAAGGCGGGGGTATGGTGGTGCAGGGAGGAAGGGAGGGCAGCAGTGCTAACACAGAGTGTCTCATGGTTGTTCTAGTTGAGTGTCTTGACGTCTCCTGCAGTGAGACCTCTGTTTATTTCTTAGCTTTTCTGTTTAGCTGACAGGACAAAGAGGCCCCTGGTCCTTGGCAGAGCTGTGATGCATGACAGCTCTGGCCGTGGAGTGAATAAGGAGGCATGGTGGGAGCACTGGACTCAGGCTGCAGCCAGCCTAGGCTGAAGAACCATGTGCTCAGCAGCTGCTACAGATCTTCCTGCAGGCGCTGGACTTGTCTCTCTCTCTGTCTCTCTTTAGCTAAGGAAAAGCCAAAAAAAAGAAGTTTTGACCTGATTGAGCAGCTGGACTGCATGGGATACTTAGGAAGATGGGAGACAAATGGGAAAAGCATGATCTTTAATTAAGCAGGTGCCATATTTCACAACGCTGTACACAAATAGTGCTGAGAATGGATCCTGTGCAAAGCTGCTTTAAGCTCTGAAGTGTTTCTGTTCCTTGAATGGAACTTAAACATGGCTATCTTGCTTTGTAATTAACAAACAGTCCCTTGCAGCTGCAGCAATGTCACATCTTGTAAGGGAAATCTGACCATGAGAATGGGTAGAGCAGCATCAGGAAAGGAAGGTCCTATTGCTGCAGGAGAGCTGAGGAGCTCAGGGGTAGTTACCCAGATCTTACTGAAGCCTGAATTGGCACGGGTTGGTGCTGGTGTTTTTTTGAGTATCTTTCATAACCCAAGTATCCCCCTCCATGGCATATCTGCTAGCATAGTTCCTAAGGAAGATGGATTACCACTCGTGCAGTAATACTCTTTGTTCATTGATCCTCAGTGGCCTGAGGACTTGTAGGCCGATGACAGATGAAATTCAGGATGAGAGAAGAATGTCCAACATGAGCTTCCTATAATGAGGTCCTAAGAGAGAAAAGAAAGATGCAAATTCATGTCCTTACAGTCATTTTGTGTGTTCCTGAGAATGATAGCCACCATGGAAAGCTTCAGAGGATGATTTTCTTCTGATATCTACGCTCCTGATGTGTGCTGAGGGGGCACCACAAAAGGACACCTGTAGGAACTTTTTGGTTATATATACACCCTCCTTTCATTGCAGGACCTGGCCCATTCCCTGGACTTATTGATTTGTATGGATCTGGAGGAGGTCTTATTGAATACAGAGCAAGTCTCCTGGCTAGCAGAGGCTTTGCGACTCTGGCTCTTGCTTACATGTCCTTTGAAGATATCCCTGCTATGCCAGAAGTTCTTGAACTGAGCTATTTTGAGGAGGCTGTGAACTTTTTGCAGAAGCAGCAGCAGGTAATAGACAAATTATGATGCTCTTCCTGTTGGAAACTATTTTCCAGTTTTCTTATTGGTTCCTGGACTAGAAGTACAAAATTGCTTAAGGAGGAAATAGTAATTTTTTACTAGTTTTGCATCTTTTAAAATTTTAGAAGGGAAAAAAAATCTATTAGCTTTTCTACTGTTTCTGAGACATTACGTGCTTTTGATTCTGAGTAAGTTTTGCAGGACAGTAATATAACAACAGAATCCCTTACAGTTGTAGCACTGGAGGCGTGGCATATCTTAAGAAGCTGAAGCTGTGTTTGAACAAGTGTGTAGGACAAGAAAGACACTTTATGGCAATGTATCATCATACTTAACCCAAAAGTGGCCAAAAGAAATGAAGTAGAAATCAATTTTAATGGAATGCTATTTAAAGCGTATTTATTTTGCAAAGTTATTTACTTTCTGTCACATGGACACCAGGATTGTAGGCAGTGTGAGAGCAGAATTCAGCCTTGCTTGTTTGTCTTGTTCCTCATAGAGCTCTGAAAAAACTAGAATTCAATGTGAAGGGCCTTCACTAGAAATAAGTTGATTTAAACAGCTATTGGGCTCACTTAGCCTGAGGTATAATGAACATTATGTCTTCCAAGACAAAACAGAAAATAAGAGGTCAGCTGTGGCAGAGTATAGAAGAAACTGCAATAAAGAAATTCAATGCAAGCAAACCCAGGAAAAGGTGGCTTGGAGAGAGGAGCTGTAAAAGACACCATACAGAGAGCTGGTCAAGCCAGGATCTGGAGGGTGCAAAGACACTTTGTCTATACAGGTCATCAGGAGGGAAATGTGTTACAGGAGGAGAAACATTGAGGAGCTGTAGAATTCATGGTCACTCTTCTGGAGGCACAGCAGTGGGATGGATGAGGGAGTAATATAACCTGAACAGAGAGAGGGAAGGGGCAAATTTTGAGTGGTCTTTGTTGGATAAGGAGTGAGAAAGCAGAACTGGAGATAAAGAGTAGTTAATAATACTGTTTCCATAATTCTGTTTCAGGTGAAAGATACTGGGATTGGTGTTTTGGGCTTGTCTAAAGGAGGCGATCTAGCCCTTTCCATGGCCACATTTCTACCTGGCATCAAGGCAGCTGTCAGCATATCTGGAAGTAGTTTTAATTCCTTCATTCCCCTGAAGGGGGATGGCTTCACTATTCCTGTCCACCCATATGACCTGGGGAGGATGAAGATCAGTGATGAGTCTGGACTAGTAGATTTTTCAGATGTCTTAGATGATCACACGGACCCAGCAACTTGGGATTGTCGCATTCCCGTGGAGAGGTCCTTAGCCAAATTCCTCTTCCTGTCTGGGCTGGATGACATGAACTGGAAAAGTGACCTCTATTGCCGGGATGCTGTTCAGCGCCTTCGGCAGCACGGTCGGGAAGTGGAGTTCTACTCCTATTCTGGAGCAGGGCACCTCTTGGAGCCACCGTACTTGCCTCTGTGCAAAGTTTCCATCCACAGGGTGCTTGGGATGTTGGTGCATTGGGGAGGGCAGTGGAGAGAGCATGCTAAAGCCCAAGAAGATGCATGGTGCAGGATACAGGCCTTTTTCTGGCAACATTTGATGGACTCAGACATCCCTAAGAGCAAGCTGTAGTGGAAGCTGTCAAAGGTGCTGGCCAGGGTTGGGATTTCAGCACTTGCTGGATTTTGAAAACTCACCAGAAGTTTCCTGGACTGCCTTCCTGTAAAACCTGCTGTTGCATAGTTGCTTATTTTCATTCCCCAAATAATTTCCCAGTTTTTAGTTGAATTTCAGTTGACTTCTGGCCCCAACTTCACTGTATATTGGCACCATCTGGTCTTTCTGTGTGCTGTAGTCTAAAAAAAACCCAGCATCCCATTATCTGTATCGCATTTGTGCTGAGCTGTCTTTGCCCTCAATCTGCAACCCTCTCCTTTCATAAAAGGAAGTACTCTCACAGGAGTTTTCCATTGAATTGTTTAGTCTTGCACCTTTAACTAACCTAGATACAAACAGCACTTTTGTTGGACAACACATTAGTACACTTACCTTTCCTCCTACTATATTGTTGTCTCCCATTTCATAGTAAAAAGGTTGCAGTAATGACACTGAACTGTGCCGTAAATCAAATCCCTCCTGATGGGAGAGAATTTTCTAAAAGTCCTTGCAAGGAGTTTCAAAGATAAACCGAGACTTTTCCTGGAGTTTCAATGCTTCCAGATAGTTGTTTATTAAGTCTTATCAGAGGAACAGAGCCACTAGTGTGACCCAGGTATATAGAGCACAGAAAGCAGGAGTGAGGTCTCTCATTATCCAGATTTGCACAGCCTTTTAAAGATAATTTAACCAATAGTTACTAAAAACATATATTATTTTCACTTTCCTACCAATTATTCAGTAACACGGGCAGGAACTGCAGAATTCTCTATCCAATCATTCCAAACTACTTTACTGCAGAACATGGAGTAGTAGAAGAAGGAGAAGAAGGTTTAGAGAACAACAACAATCATCCATTTTGATATTTTTTACTCTTATCTATTTACTAGAAAGAGAAGCCCAAAACCTCTAAATTTTTCACCCTGTGACAATCTTACATAGTAGTCTATCACCTAATTCACACCACTGTATTTTCTAGTTCTTGTCTGACCGTTGGTAATTTTTTCCAAGGTTGGAGGTTAAAACAGTGTTGTTCAGGGGGGTAAGAACCCTTCAAAATAGGCAGAGAAATATTCTCGGCACGCTGGGTTCCCACACAGTAGTTCTGATCTCAGCTAAGGGAAGAGGCACTCTTCTGGCTTAATCTGAAGTGCAGTGGTAACATTTTTTTTCTGGTACCTCAAAACCCAGAAGTGAATCTTACCCAGGTTACTCTGGTTGTATCTCCTGCTGACTCCATGTAAGTTATATATTGGGGTAAAGTTTTCGCTGCGCTGCTCAGTAAGTGTAATGTGCACTGTATGTGTGTATGCACTGTTTGCTTGAGATTATCTGAATGAAGCTTTCAACCATCTTTACACCTGTCAATACATTAAGGAACAATCCTGGTGTAGCCACAAGCTGTTGCTTCACCCGCCTGAGGAGTTCATGAGCAGCAGTCCTCACCTCCTGTTGGGAAGAGAAGTGATGGAGTCTGCAGTTTTGCTCAGTGCTTAAGATGAGGGTGATACATGTATGCCAAGTACTTGCTCTCATATGGTGAAAGTTAGTTTGTCTCCATTTTGGGGGGGAACAATAAAGCTGCTGCTGAATTCTCAGTGAGGTGGGCTCTCAGTGGTCCTGCCACTATAGCAGACAGCTGTGGGCTCAGTGACAGCTAAGAAATGCCACTCTTCAAGAGAGGACTGACCTCACCTTCTGGGAAGAATGTGCATTTTCTCACTTTTTACCAGTGTCCAAACCTGCTAAGGGGGCTGTAATCTACCTTGTGCTTTTGTGGGATAGTGGCAAACAGCAGCTATATATCAAATGGCATCCATGGAGCAAATTTTCTCTCCTGCAACAGTCAAGACTTGCACCCTGACAACAGTAACTGGAAGCCTTGCGTTGCACTGAGACAGCAAGATTTTGCTTTTCACAGTGTAGTCCCTGGTTTCCAGTTCCTGCTGAGACGAAAGCCCTGTAGGAGCCTGGATCCTGCTGAGGGAAGAACCATGTCCTCAGTTTTCTTGCTTCAGGGAGCAATGGTTACTCAAAATGAGCATGTTGAGCTTCAGCAGGCCGGGGACTCTCTCATACAATATGTTCAACACAGACTGTGCCCCTTCAGGTGCTTCTGATTTTTCTTACCTCCCCTGTTCCTCAGACTGGTACATGGGGTACCACATAGCTGAAGGTTAGAGTGGGCATATCCCTCTCCTCCTCACCCATACTGGTCTTCCATCAAGTTTTATGCTGTTGCGTGTTCCTTGATTTCTGTCTGTCCCTTGTGTGCCTATGTCCTGCATGGACTGTGGTTGTTCCAGATGTTTAGCAAGTGGGTTGGACCTGGCAGCAGTTTAACATGTAGCAACAAAGAAAGTCAAACACATATAAGCAGTTCCATCTGAGTAAGGGACATTTTCTTTTCCCTCATTTTTCTGTTTTACTGAAGCAGTCAAAAAACCCTGGGCTGCTCATCCACATTTTCCTCAGACTCAGGGCCTTAGGCTGTGAGTTTCTCTGCGGTATGAGTAATTATGTTCTTTTGTTTTTACTGAACACAGTGAGGTTTATACAAAACAGTATGCTGTCTTCTAGTCTGTGGGATAACTCACGTCTATTTTAATCCCTTCTGAGGGGAAACCGAGCTTTCCTAGCCTTCAATGGGCAGTTTACAGATCTATATGTTGAATTACAAAATTGTGAGCTTCCAAGAAAATACATTATCTATAGGAAACTACCCTTACAAATAAAAATACTTTCCATCAGTAAACCAACAGTGTGGTCAGTGATGCTTTCATCCAGTTGTTGTGTTGTCACATTCAGCAGTCACGTTCATGGAAAACAGTGTTGAAAATAGAGGATGAAGGGAGCTAACTGGTGACTCCATCGACGACGACAGCACACAGGACCTCTTTCTTTTGTTGCTCTGGAATGAAAGCATTGCTATCCACTTAAAAGCCCTTTATTTATCACTTGGATTGCATCTGACAAGAAAGACTGAAAAGGCTGATTTAGGTGAGCAGCTCTGTGTCACATACAGGAAAATATTCAAGCCAACTCAGTTGCACTGGGAATACTTTTAAAATTAAGCTCAAATTTGAAACTAATCTTCAGGAAATAGAAACTGGAAACTGGTGTCAGACTAATACAAAATAACTGGAAATGGCTTAATTTCAATAAAACACTTCTGCTTGTTCTTAAGCATGTTCTTCAGCCTTTTGCTGAAGACTTTGACTACTAGATGTTTCTTCTGCTGAAGAGATGATTTAGACCAGTAGGGCTAAGATCATGGGTTTTTTTCAAGACAATATTCTACTAATTGCAGGCTGTTGAGTCAGAGTGCTTTGTATAGTTTCTCCAGGCCTGCTGAATAGAGACAACATTACTCAATAACAATGTGAAAGTTATTATTTAATTTAAGATAATAGACCTTCAGCTGCAAGAGATCCTCTGCCAAGCTCAACTGATGAATCTAATAGAAATTGGATGGGAAAAGCCACTCTTGTAATTTGCTTGTAATTAAAAAGTGCTTCAGATAAAATAGAGTATCAGAGGACTAGCTTGAACTAAAAGATCTCGTCTTGATTCTGTTACCCCCTGTTTAGCACTCTGCACTACATTGCTTTTATGAGAATAAGAAAAACTCGTGACAAGTCTCTTAAGAAGTGAGAATCTCTCCACATGTAAGCTGCTGTGAACAAGTTTGCTATAAAGGAGCAGTGTATCTTGCAATGCTTTTTTAGGGCAGGATGATTTCCTTAGCTACTATGGAATCAGGCAGCAATGGAAAGTGCTGATTTGCCCAATACATTTGTAAAATTTCCCATCTTTGCATTGATAACCGACCCTGAAGCATTTTGATATGCACACAGTATAACTTGGAGGAAACTGCAGGAGGAAAGTAGTCAAAATGCCTTTATTAGCAAAAAGTGAACCACAGGTGCATAAGAGGTGAAACATCTTTGAAAAAGTGGCTGTCTCTGCAGAAGTGGTGGGTATTTGAGACTTCAGTAGAATTTTAATAGGGCCTGTGCTGAGCAAGGAGATTTCAGTGCAAATGTGCTTCTCTAAGACAGAGCTTCTGACTCAGGTGAAGCAGTGTCTCTGGGTGGCATCTACCAGCAAGGTTGTTTCATGGCCACAGAAGAGGAGGAATGAAGTGACAGATGAGAATATATGTTGTGTGGTGTAATTTAGAAGTCACTTTTCTCCATTTCTGGTTTCCGTTCCCTGTTTGTGTTTGAAAGTCTAAAGATTTAGGTTTTTGTTTAAATTCAAAGCTTAGTCAGTTCTTCAATACATTACCAGATCATTTGTTATCAAGCTGTGGGATAATGATGTGGGACAATGTTTAATGACAAAATACAAATAGTAAACATTTTTTCTATATTAGTATTTTGCTAAAAAACTTTATAATTCTACCATTGCAGAAAAAAAAAAAATCACTATTCTGCACTTTTTAGTGCTCTGTAGATGTTATTAAGAAATGGAATCTGAGCCAAATGTAGTATTAAGCACAAAGAAAGTGATGCTTTGTTTAAGTTTAGGGAGAAGAAAGATTACTATTTCCAATGAACTAGTGTTCCTTGCAGAATTTATTGCAAAATATCCCTGCTATTTTTCATTGTCCGGGATAAAAATTAGAAATGCTGAGTCTTAAAAAATTGTCTGTGCAAAATTTGCATTAAACCTGACTCTGGATAGCACTTAGAGAAAAATAATTAAATTAGTTACATTCTCTTTATTTAGGATTGTATCTTTTCAATTACTTAAGCTGCTGAACTTTCAACATTTTGCATTTAGACTGGAAATTTATGTTTGCATTAAAGTCATTTCAGTGAAAGGTGTGGGTTTATGTTTTTTTAATTCTTTTAAGAATACCGTGCTGCACAGAGGGGCAGCCTTGCCTTTTTTTTCTGATTAATGATCTAACTAAGAGGTAATCCTGTGGAAAACAAAACAAAACAAAAAGAAGGTTAAAATGTTCTGCTGGCTCAAAGAAGGAAACAGCAGGAGCATGCAGGGGGTTATCAAGAGAAACAGGGGTGAGCAATACCCTGCCAAGATAAGTAAGTACAGTTTTTAGTTATGTTTGTAATAACTAGTCCAGCTAATTCTAAATCATGATCCATTTCTGTATCCAGTGAAGTGAGTGGTTGGTGGCTCATTGTGTGCTGCCCCTGTTTACAGTGGATCTGGTGTCCTGAAGGATTGAGATCCTTGACAGTGGAGAGAAAATTGTGAAATACTAATGTCAGATTAGAGATGAGCTGGATAGATAGTTCAAAGGAAATGTCCTGGATAGGAACAGAGCATGTGCATATCTCTGCTTTCATCTATAAGAGCAAGTTCAAATGCTCTGCTATAATTTTAATATGCTATGAATTTAGCAAGATAGTGTTCAATCAATAATCCTATGCCATCTAGAGGAGTCTGTCCCTGGACAGTGGCAGTCTGACATTTTCAAACATCCAGCACTAACTCAAAATGGATTGATTTTGGCTGCACAGTGCTCTGACTCCAGCCATTCTCCTATCTCTGGATCATTTCAGATCAGAGATACATCATCTTGATGCAGGAAGACTCCTTTGATACCTAACAACGTCACTAGTGTTGTAGCAGAAGGAAAAGAGGTCAGTGGTCTGTACTTTTTGGTGGAAATAATCGCAATGAATTGCTGAAACAGCCCAGAATTTACTGCTTCCGTGGCAGTCTGCATACCACTCCCTGTAAAGCTGAGACCTCCTAGGCTCCATTTAGATCAGTGGTGTGCAGGGGCAATTCTGCTCTTGCAAGTCTTCTAGGGAACCTTGTTCTTTCTATGGCTGTCTTCCCTCACCTGAGGGCATAAGGTCTGCTTTCTTTTTTTCCCCTTTCTTTTTGACAGTTTTGTTTCTGTCCCACTGACCACAAACCAGGCCATTCCAGTTCCAACCACTTTGCATGATGTGCTGGTGGAGGGGGAGCACTCTCAGCAGTACCTAAGGCCAAAGCCAGAAGGGTGTGTGATAACACTGGCAGTGAGAAACCACGATGCTTTTACTGAAGACTAGGTAATATTGTGTCATCTTGTTGAGAAATTACCTCACATTGGTTTTGTTTCTAGCAAACAACCTCTAGGTAGGTCAGAAGGACAGCTCTGCAGTGCGGATTGGGTACAATGAAATGTCTCTGCCAGTCTAAGAGTTGTAAAACCATAGAGGAACTCTGCTACTAGCACTGAGAATGGGACATGCTCAGTATATTTACCATGGCTAATGACTGTATGCAGCATGTTTTGTGTGTGATGAGGGACACTGAAAAGTGCACCATGTGTGGCACCTTAGCAGCAGAAAGTGAGATTTGGGGAGTGGATGGCCATTTACATGGGTCATTCAGTGTGGACTAATGGTTAACTTGAAGTAGTTTTTGTTAGTTTAAGTTTTGGCCTAGTTTAGTTTTTGAGAATTACTCCAAGGAGACCTTGAGATAGCTGTTGTTTTCACATTTTTCATTTCGAGTTGAGTTTGCCATTACTAAAAGTAATGAATGGGACAGCTTTGGTTGTACTTGATTAAAAGTAACATCTGCAATAATCAGATAGTTTGACTATGACTCCCATTGTCTTAGAAAAAAAAGGAAAGAGAAAGGGCAAAATAGCATCCTGCAGAAGAATCTGTAGATTTAATTTGTCAGGAACATCCCCATAGAAAAGGGAAGTTAATTATTTCAAAATTGTCTAGATTTTATCAGGGTCAGGGGTTTTGCCTTTTAAATCAAAACTCACCACAAAAGTAATTTTGTTAAAATGTGACCATAAAAAAATTGATTATGATTGCCATAGTGATATTCCTGTTACAGCTCCTGAAAGACTTCTTGTCCATCTCAGTCTGAGTTACATCTAGTTCTTGTGATCAGTGAAAGTTTAATGCCTGTAGTCACTAGTTTATTGTGCCTTACACTCTCACAAATTATTTTTAATACTTCTTATCAAATAATTTCATAATCATCCTTTATCTCTGTGGAAGAAAATATACAACTCAAACATGGTAGCTTTTAAAAAGTGATCCATTACAAGTCCCATTGCCCAGTACTGTCTCATGAGTGGGTTTTTTCCTAGTTTCTACTTTATGATGGGAAAATAGGTAGAAATATTCCACTCCAGTCCAGTACATGCAGTGGAGTTTCAGTATGTGAAATATCCAAAATCAAAATCATAACCCATCTAGACAAATCAAAAATTAACCAAAGTAGAGATATAAGTTGTGCATATAAAGAAAAGAAAGAAAAAGTGCGCATTAAAGGAGTGACAATTCTTAAATTTCTCCCCCTCATAAAGGGAAGTATGTGAGAGTGTGGGCACATGTAAAAGTCTGTTGGAAAGGAGGGGAGGAATGAGAGTGTAAAGCAAAGGAAAACCAGAAGATTATGGGTCACTTCCAAGTAGAGATATTATGTGACTAAAAAAATCTATTTTGTAATAACTTGTATTGTTTTTTTCTGTGAATGTAGGGTCCCCAGCATAAATCTCCTTCTGGCAGAATCCAGACATGTGCAAGTGAAAGCACCGTGGCTCAGGTTCCAGCTGGATGGTTTCACTGTGCAGAGCCAGAGGTGAGCGTACGGTGACCCCTGCCTGCTCTGGGATTCTCGGGATCAGCACAGCTCCCATTGCTCAGCCACGAGGTGAATCCACTTTTCTCTGTAAGACAATGTGTGATGGTATCCCTGGCTAACACAGGACACAGGATCTACTTACAAACAAGTCACTGAAACCTGTGTTTTATTTGCTTTCTGAATGAAGAGGTTTCGTAATCAGTTATTATTAGTACACTTACTGTCTTGGGACGTTGAGAATGAATGCTTTTATGAAGAGGTAGTAACTTCCATCGCTGAAGCTCTAGTGACAGGTTATAGAAGTTTTCTCAAATTCTCTCACTTTGAGGTCAATGTAGAAACGGAGGAACAAGTTTTATTTATTTTACTTCCTGTTGATTCCATTCAGATTTTCCAGTCACTCATCAGACTTGAAAATAATGTAGTTTTTTGTTCTCTAACCACTAGAGAGTCCTGAGGTAAGAAAGGTATTAAAAAAAATAGTTTTTCTCCCACTGGGGAAAAGATTAGCGATGTTGCATAACTCCATTTTATCCTCTTAAGGACTGGTGGTAACAGTCTCCTTGAAATAGCCATTAACCTAAAAGCTGGGGTTCTCCATGGGGTTTAGAAGGCCGGAACTCTTGCCTTGGCTATGCCTGATGAGGTTCTCCCATTTTCCAGATTAGTGTTCTGACCAGCAGCTTGTTGTTTGTTAGTACGAGTGCTTATGATGGGTTCAGCAGACAGGCTTAAATTTTATTCCAAATTAGACCAATAGGTTTTTAAGTCTTGGTATTGTTTCATGAGATGAGAGCTCTATTTTGTCAGGGCTGCCTTTCAGATAATACAAAGCAAAGTGAGGCATTTGCTAATTTAGCTTCCTTAGGATATATGGCTTAAGCTGTGCCTTGTCTGTGTTTCCTCTGATGCATCTGGAATACTCTGCCCAAAAGAGGGGGGAGGAAGACTGGAGATAGATACAACTTTTTTCTCTTTTTTTTTCAGTTGTGTCTGGCTACTAAGGTGTGTTTTGTATAGCCTAAAAAACACTGTCCACTAGCAAAAGAACTGCTTGGGAAAAGCCAACCCCATTCATCTCCTTACATGGCTTTTTCCTCTTCTGAGGCCTGAGAGAAAGCTTTGAACCTGAAAGGTGCTAGTGCCTAGTAGTTACTAAGCAGTGAGAGTTCAGTCATACTCAGGCCAGAGCTGTCTTCTCTCTCTGCTTCATTTGCTGCTTGTTCCATTCACTTTCTGGGTGTTTTTATCATTTGTGTCTGCCCTATTAGCCATATGACAGTCACCACACAGAGGAGGATAATGGGCTGAGGCAGGTAATACTACTCTCCCTTTCAGTTCACAAATTTAAGAAAGAGAGCTTGAACTTTTCAGAACATTTGAATTTTTAAGTAATTTGCTCCCAGTACTTTGCATGTGCAGGTTCTCCTTTCAGCTGGGTTGAGAGGAGAGTAGAATTTTTTAAAGACAGTTGTTATCCTTCTTCATTCCACTCAGTTCTCCACATAAGGCTATTTGGCTTTCCAGTGCTTCTGCTTTGCTTTTTTTCTCCCTTCCGAAGAACATGATTTTGTGTTATCAATGAACATCAGTCCAGACCTCAAAGGAATGCAATTTCCTGGGCTCAGAAAGGAATGCAGAGGTTAGTTTCATAAATCCTCTGTACACTCTGCAGCTCTCCAGCTCTTAGCCAGGTTTGGCAGCCAGGTCATTTCATGTAGCACTCACGCAGCAAAACACATTTCTTTTGTGACCTCTGAGCAAGCTGTTCAGGGTAAATCACTGTACATATGGTTGTGACTTGAGCAGTGCCTGTGCATGTCTCAGCTGCTTTCCTGCTATTCTGTCTGTGCAGAATTCTTCTTATGAGGTGGTATTCCTGGAAGAAAGAGCCTCCTGCTACCCATGAAAAATAGGGAGTGATTTTTCTGAGGGTCACCGCATGTACAGATCCCAGAGTCAAGGAGATTCTAGATGGAATGTTACTTAGTATGTGAAATATAGTTGCTCTGGGAGCAGATGAGTGTTTGTGGACAGTAAGGATGGTTTCTCCTTGCTGTGGTCCCCAGTTCTCCAGTGCAAGAGTCCATGTGGAGACAGTCAGGAATACTTTTATCTTTGCAAGATTTTTCTTCATGGGTTTTAGGTTTTTACTGAAGAGGTGTAAAAACTGAAAGCATATTTGAGGATGTTTTCAATATTTTCATGCCTCTGAAAGTGATAATATGTGGTTATGTGCCTCCAAACAGATTTTTCAGCTGAAAAAGAGAAGAAAAAAAAAGCTCTATTTTCTGAAAAGCCAATAATCGTCTTAAAAATGTTTCTCTGAAACAAGATATGCTTTGATGAGCTTAGATGTCATGATACTGTTTGCTTGGCTGGTAATTCTGCAGCACCCTCAGCTCTGTCTTCCTGCCTGTACCATAGAAACAGCAGGCACAGCATGTACCTACCTCCACTTTCAGGGAAGAGCCACAGACCAAACCAAAATTCTCTTCTGCAGTTGCCCCCAGGCAACCAAAGGTCTGAGCTTCTGCAGTTTATCTCTTCACGGTCCTTTGTTTTATTCTCCTCCTATTTTAGTTTATTTTCCTCTATTAGGTTTTCTGAATTCTGCTTTTCTTTCTTTCCTCATGTCTCTCTTTAGAAGAATGCCAGCTTTTTGCTGAGTTCTTGACAAATTTTGCAAAATGAGTTCTGGATCTCCTATGATACGGGTGATCAGATTATTGTGATGGAGTTAGTTGAAAGGAAAGTTATTAATTATCAGGTCTCAGGCTTTAGTTTGATTAGTAGACTTTCAAACTACAACTTCACTTAGCACTGATATGGGCTTAACTCCTCTGTTAATCCACTGACTGTTTGGACTGCTGCTGCAACCCAAATCTGTTCTGGGAGCAGACTGTATCAGAGAAGGAAGAGCCTGATATGTTACTGCAACAGAGAGGAGATTATATATTAGAAAGATTGAAAGATTATATTTGGTTCAGGGCAGAAGGGCTCGCTCAATGCTTCTGGTAGCTCTTAAGCCCTCCTTGTGAAATGAGGAAGAAATGGCAGACTCAGCACAAACTCTTGTTGCAGAGGTGGGTGTTACGGAAAAATAAAATATCTGTATGTCTGGAGCTGGGCTCTAAGAATATGGAGATGCATATGCTGACATGACAAGGAGACCTGCAGGGAAATATTACCTCTTTCATTAACATGTAGCTGCCCATTTCTGTATGTGGGTTAAGTTTGCGAGAGAGAATGGGTATGTCCTTGCCAGCTGTGGATTTCCAATGTATCCTTGGTTTACTTCCATACCACTAAAAACATCAGCAATCCCTGAACTTTAGTCTGGATTCATAAAAGTTTTCTGACAACAGAGTATCTTCAGCTCTTTTAAGTTGCTCTTCTACCCCTGTCAGAGGAAAGGAAAGGTCTCTTTAGCAATATCTGTCTGCTCCAAAGACTTCTTGTTTCAGCTCACTAGGTGGAGTCCTGAACACTGTCTCCAGGATTTTTGACCACGAGATTACTATGAGAAAAAATGGCGCATATCCTGAAGGACTTCCTATTGTTATCAGTGGGATTTTACGCATCTACAAGTATTAGATTGGTGCCAAAGTGATCAACATCTTACAAAAATGGATGCTGGGTGAGTATAGAGATTCATTTTTCCTCTTTCCATAGGCTAGAATTGTGGTTTACTGGATGGGTAAACATTACCTTCAGTGGCTAGTTGGGAGCTCTTATTCTGCTATGCCATACTCTGAAGAAAATACAGTATGTCCTGAAAACTCTAATCAGAACTGAAGTGCAGAATGCTTTGGTTTAGTTTGGCAAACAAAGATTTGAAGGAAAATATGATTTGGGTGTATAATGATGGTTGAGGCTTTGGTGGTGAGGAAAGACCTATGGTTTGTCTCCAGGTAGAGGTGTTGAGGGAACCTTTTAGCTATGCATGCCATCTGTAGGCTCTCCCAAGCGATGTATCTGAGCTCAGAGCAGCTGCCTTGTTGGCTCAGAGCCCTCAAGCCTGCTTGTTCCTGGTATGTCCCTGCTCCTGCCTTGCACATGCAGTTTGGATTGTCAGCACCTCGAGGTTTCATTTTGTGTCTTCAATTCGAAAGTGCTTTGGGAGTACGCACTGATGGAAGCCCATGTAGTTGGGGTGTAAGGAAAGAATGGGCTGTTACTAGGAGAGGGGATCCCAGCTTGCTTTTCAATGTCATTGCAGCCATACTAACCTTTTCCCAGGTTTTTCAAAATGCTGAAATGCTGTGTAAGCAGTCACTGTGCAGCTGAAGTCTGTGTTGTTCAGGGAACAGCATACCCACTTTGACTTACAGATATTTTATTTAATGTGACCAGATGGAACAACCCTATTTAGATTCAGAATACAGCGAATTGTAACACGGGTTTTTTTCAAGCATGAAAAATGTTACCATAAATATACAAGCTTGAGAAGATGGAGAAGAAAATTTTATCCTCATTGTACAAAACTATGTAATCATTTATAATTATGCTTCTCAGCGGTAAAGAATATGTCTTTTTTTTTTTTTTTTCTTCAGTGTATACTGTAATTTTCAGCTGCTGGCTAAATGGTGTTTTGGTTTCCAGAACAGATGATTGATTCTCTTGGCAGCAGGGGGACATTCTGTAGCCTTTATTACAAACCCCTAGTCCTTTAAACTGTGGGTTTCATCCCCTCTGCAGGGTTGCCTCTACTCTCTACTCAGGCCTGTCCATGGACAGCACTTCCTCTAGCAACCACGTTGACATTGAAGGGTGCAGCCCATGAGAGACAGATAAAAAAGCTAGGGAGAGACTATGTGGATCTGAATATAAAAGAGGGCTCAGCTGCTCAAAGCATTATTACTGCACCTCAGATCATGTACACCATCCTCCCAGTCTAGGGGAAAAAATTCTGTGACTTGTAGCTAAGTAAAATTTACAGGTCACAAGATGGCAGCATAATCTCACTAGTCAGGGTGACAAAATTTGAAGGGTCAGGTCAGTTATTTTCCTCAACTCAAACTCCTGTTTTGAACAGTTAGAAAGTCCTGTATCTAACTAGCTGGTGCTTCCTAGGCTCTAACTACTATGTATATAGGTGAAACTATTATATATGTATGTGAATAGCCTTTTACATCACCTTGCAAAATAACCTATTTCATTTGCATTCTGATGCACTGTGATAGTAATGACATAAATTGCTCACCAGGAGTTCAATATACAACAAAGAAAATGACACCAGCATGTTAGCTAACTAATCAGTAAAAAAAGCAATGTTGGCACTGACTTTGCAAAGCCTGTAAAACTGGGAGTCGTTGTATTTTCACTTCCTTTCTGCTCTTGAGAGCAAGGTGTTCTGAACCCTGCCTCAAAATACACATTTCTTAATGAACATTAATTTTTTGATAGTACTACTGAGTGAATATATTCCCTGTGAAGAGCTAATTAATGATTATTTTCTTTCTGTTTGAGGGATATTCCATAGTCAGTTTTCATCTGCCTGTTTGCCTGCCTGTGTGTCTTTCAAAGAGATCTGCCATTCTTACCATTTGTTGTGAGCTGAACCTTTTCAATGTGCAGCACCTCATTTGGAAAAAAGGACTGTGCTAGTGAGAGATGATTCATCACATCAGTCACCATATTATATAATGCAGTAACAAACTACTGAGAACATTCCTAGCAGCAATATTCCCACTTGTGACTTTAAATACTTAGCTCAGAAATGTCTGTAAAAATAAATGGGGGTGTCTGCATCTACTTGGAAGCAAAACAAGCCATAAGAGCAAGGCAAATATATCTCCACTTTCAAAATAAATTGCAAGTTTTTGTGATATTACTGCAGAATTAAACCATAGATATTTAGGTGCAACTTCCAGGTGCACTTTTTTGAGAATGTTGGATCATAGTTCTACAAGTTTCTTGCATCTGCCAAGTGAATATGATGTTTTGACATACGTGCAAACTGTTCTTATTGGGTATTTTACTTGCTGAACTTACAGGTGGGTTTTATTGGACAATTTTGCAAACTTTAGACATTTGAACATATGCTGAAATCCCAAATAGTCATTGGCTTTGTCTTTGTTTACCTGTCCAGATGACGATTCTAACCTAGTTTACTGTCACTAGTCAATATAGTTGCAAACATGCTTAAGACAAATTCAATAAAACCAAAGAAAAATGAGGAAGTTGTACACTGCTCTTTCCATTAGCACATCGTTTCCAGCCCAAGCAATTGGCCACATGGTGTCACTGTGTTTTAAGGCACCAAACCTTCTAGGACTAAAGCCTAGCAAATCCAAGTCTTCAAAGTATCCCAACCATGTGGTATTATCTAAGGAGACACTTGAGCAAAAGTGCCAAGGTCACAAAAGCTTCACAGTAGGAGAGTTTTAGGAGGATATTTTACACAAAACATCTCTTTCTCAGCTTCTTGTACCTTCTTGGAATACATCAGAAATTTTTTAGCCCAGAAGCACTTTTTCTCCAGATGTCTGAATTTGGGAACATGCTTGTATAGAAAGCTTTATCTTAAATTCTTGCAAGTTAGAAATTTAAAAATTCATCTGTGCTGGACTCATCCTGAACTTCAGTCATAGTTCTTCTTTTCTCCTTCTGTCTCTGTATATCTGAATTTGCAACACCCTTTGGCTCTGCTGAACAGAGGAAACTTGGCTTTATGGTGCTCAGCGCAATGTAAACTGCAGCTCCTGGGACCCACAAAATGCTATTTAATCCCTGATAGCTCTGAAGAATGCATTGCACAACCCACCTGCTCAAGAGAGCTGTGCCAAAAACTGATGTATTGCGTATTTAAGGAGTTTCATAATGTGCAGCTATAGCAACAGTGAGAGAAACAGTTGTGTACAGATACAGTAGGAGCCTTAGCTGAGCAGATGATATCTGGCTCAGGGTGTGTCGAAAAGCTGCAAAATCTCATGCAGTGCTAAGTGTTGGTGTGCACTGTTTCTTCTGTGAATGGCAAGTGAGCCTGGAGTAGCAGGCCCTGTGCTAACACCCTGGCAGTCCATGTAGGTTGGATTAATGTTTTATAGGAAGGTTACATGTCTGACAATGGCTTAACACCCATGAAGAGTGCACGGTGCTTTGTTTTGATTGTTAGCACATTAGGTAGTTGCAATGCTTTCCCTAAGCCAGTTGCTCTGTTTTGTATGGAGCTTACTCACTGCATAGCTGCTGAGAGTGATAGCACTGGTTTAAAATGTGTATTTCTTAGTGATAGTTTTGTTACCAATTCTGTTTGGACCAGGAATTCACTTGTAATGTGCCTGTTTTGAGGGCCATGTCTTCAATTTAAGTGCATAGTCAAGTCATATTTAGAGTTGTTAGGTCTACAAAGCATAGTGCTCTGAAAATTCAGGTGCCTCAGTATGAATTTCAGTGCAATGGTACAAACTGAGGAATTAGCTGCATTAGTCTGGTCTTGAATGTGACCTGAGATTAAATGCTAAATAAAACCTGGACTGTCAGATGCCACAGGCTACAGTAGAGCTGAAATGTCCTGTCCCTTGCAGAGACAGCAACAGTGCAATAGGTGGGTTTGGAAGACCATTTGTGAGTCCATTTGTGTGTACATTTGTGAACAGCAGATTATTTTGTGTTTCCTCTTGTTACTTGCAATGTAAAACCAGCTTAGAAGTATGTTCCACTGATGTTTATTTAGAAAAAATATGATTTTGGCCGATGATATCTCCTATTTCCCCTCACCATTGCTTCTGTGATTATCTTAACTGGAAGAATTCTCCATTGGCCTCTGTGCTGGTGGTGGCCTTTAGTATGGGAGCTTCTGCAGAGGATAAAACATGGTATGGTTCCTCCTGGAGGAAGAAGAGCTTCAAGCAGAAGGTATGAACAGTAATGGAGAAGAGCAGATGGGGTCTCCTGTTGGAGAAGGTGGTAGGTCAAACTTGGGAATAAGTTGGGCCTATTGCCAAAACAATTTGTCCTTGTTCTGCAAATCTTGGAAATTGCTGACCTCATTATCTAAGACACAAAGCGTCTCCTGGTGGTGTGCAGGGAAGTCCTAACACAACTATAATTATCCTAATGGCACTGCTGCCATGATGGTATATAAATTATAAACAGGAAGGACTGAAACCCTCTGACACAGATGAGATGCAAATGAAGGGCTGGTGCCTCTACTATAGGAATTACCAATAAGAAGTGGAAACTGGCTGAGGAAATCCTTCAAGGTTTGTGTTCAGGAACTGCCTTCAAAATGTTTGCTCAGGAAAGAAAGCTGTGGAACAGTAGCAGGATGGGTGTTTCCTCCCCTTGTGGTTTTATGAACCTCAGGCCCTGGAACCAAGGCTCCTTCTGAGGAAACTTGTATGTGTTGTCTCGTGCAAGGTATTACCTGGGAAGCTCTAGTGCTCCATATTTTTTGGAAGAGATGCACTGTATATCAGTGCCAAGGGCATTTCAGTATTAGTTTCTAACACTATTAGGTTAAAGAGCGAGTCTTCTTGAAATAATGGGAACAGCTTGTCTCTTCATCTGAAGCTTTTTTATGAAGCACACAGACCATCACTGCCTGTGGATTTAGGTCAACTACAGATTTCTAAAATATGTTTGATATATAAGGAAAATCTTGAATATGGAAGAAAAAGAGATTTTTAAAACAGAGGCCATCTATGAATACTTAGTTGGACGTACCCAATAGATGCATTTTTCCCAGTAATTCCTGGTGTTTGATTGAGCTACACATAGAGGAGAATCATCCAGTTTTGATTTAAATTTAGTTATCACGTGGGAGGGAAATGTGGTGTGGAGGCTGAGAAAAGTCAGGGGTCACCATGTGAAAGGAAGGTGTAGGAGGGAAGATACATAGTTTAGCTTTAACACAGGTTTCAAGATCAGAAATAGAATTTATTGACATTTATGGTACTGTGGCACAGTGAAAAGCCAAGAGAGAAGTGATTTATTAAAAGTGATAGAAGTTCCTAGATAAGGTGTAGACCTTGCTCTGAAAAAGATCTGTAGTCTAAATAGATTACATGAACACCAACACAAACACCAACACATACGAAAAAATAGAAGTAAAGGAACAGGAGTTTAACAATAATTAAACCTATGAAGAAATGTGATACGTTTGGTTTTCATGGGGAGCAGAGAGGGGAAAATGGGTTGCTGTTTTGTGCCTATTCCTTTGTTGTTTGGTTGTGCTCCAATTCATAAAGCACTGGTGCACCTGAGGTGGCACTTCACCTGTGAATTATCCTATTAATATCAATTACACTGTTCCTGAGAGGAATGTGTGCAAGTGTCTGAGACGATCAAAGCTTTTGGCTTTTAAATGCATATGATTACTAAATGGATAGCAGAAAAGCTGGAATTGTCTAAGCACAAGACCTACTTGTGAATTACCAGTGGCTGCAGATCAGGAAGATGTCTCTTAATCTTTTTGGTACATCTTTTTTCCAACAGCAAAGACATGGCTTTGAACTTTCAGCATTTTACTATGGGTTGTTTTTTGACTGTCTGAATTTTGACTAGCTTCCCTCAGTAATCTGGAGTGGTGAGGGACAGGAGACAGTGCAAGGGATGGGGATTTTACCTGTGTTGAGCTCTACACAGGTGGCAATAAAAACCCCAAGATGCTCTGTTGTTAGTATGTTTTTCATTAAACCCTGTCCTGACACAGACAGACCACATAATGGTGATGACTACATATGTCAGAAGGAAGGAAGTGCAGCTCAAATGATCATGACCAGAACTAGAATTAAGATATCAAATAGATATTCCTGTCACTAGAGGCTGAAATGGATTGGCATGGATTCACCTGTACAGTTCTTTCAAATGTTCAAACGGAAGGGGTTGTTAATAGCTGTTAAGATCTACTGCTATTTAGGAAAGCATCAAATTGCTTTACGGTATCTTTGTTTCTCGGTTTTGCAATGGAGACCATAGTATCTTCTGTTGGAGTTATTAATATAGACTTCCTAGTACATGAGTATATTGAATGAAAATTAAGCTGCCCTGCTCACTTCTTCTTACAGACTGTCCCTGGTGCCATGTGAAACCATTAATTAACTTTGACTCCCAGGTTATTCCCCCCAGAGCTGAAGGATGTTTTGCTTGGGACAAGTGAAGAGCATTTAGCTGCATCTGTAATAATGTAATGCAACCATTCATTTCATTTGATTCAGAGCCACATAAGGTTTAACAATGTTCTATGTGGAACAAGAAGCGTCTTAAAGTATTAATTCAGAGGGTGGGACACATTTCTGATCTGTGCCATGGCTACTGGACCTTTTGGTGCTTTCTGGACCTTGGATAAACTGATGCCTTTCATGATACAGACACTTGATGGGGAATATACTAAATTTCTCCGAACATTGAGAGTGTTAGTATAAAATGTTTGTGTTTATAAATTGAAGGTGTATTCTACAACAATATAATCATTATATATTTTCTTTACAATATCAGTTTGTCTTCTGACTTGCAGCAGTTTCTGTGATCTCAGGTGAACTGGTTGTTGCTACTTTCATTTTACTCTACAAATTTCTCACTGACTTACCTAAGATGTACAAAGGATTTATGACAAAGTCAAAGAGCAGGGGCTACATTACCATTTTAAATCTTATTTCCTCTCTCCTCTTTTTACTGTAAGCAAGTCATTGCACAAGGCATTCCATGCTCCACATATCTGTCCATGTTGTCAGCTGTTTGTGTATCAAGTCTGAGGAGGAGGAAATATGCGGTGTGTTATCAACAGTCAGGTACTTCCCATTCCCAGTTTTAGCGTACGTGAGGAAGCGGTGTCTGATGAACAGAGCTGATCATATGTTTTCTGATGCAACACTTCTCCGTTTAAAAATGTTGATTGGATTCAGTATTGCTGGGTTGGCTGGTTCTCCAGCTTCATGGAAACCTGCTTGGAAAGCTGTCATGCTTTTGTACGCCTTGTTGACCCACCTGGCCTGTTCCTCTGGCTACCCATCATTCTGTGATGACAGGACACCGCTGGCTTCTCCCACTTACCAGGGGCTACCCCCTAGGCTGGTCAGCAGGTGAATGAGATGCCCATTAGATGTTCCTAGGCTGTTGGTCAATTCCTTTGCTTCCAGCTTCCTAGATCTCTTAGCTTTGAAGCTCCCAGCCTGCCCAGGTGGCTGCTGAGCCAAAACAGCTGTGTAGTCAGGGTCCTGGCATACCAGCTGAGGCATCAACCCAGAAATTTTTCAAAATTTTTCTTATATATGGGAGTGAAATCTTTTTAGGGAGTTGTGCCAACATGATTTCCTCTGTGGGATGAGCATTCCAGTTCCCAGCACTGGTGCAGGACATTTTGCCTTTTTGTGGTTCACAGTTTACTTGCTAGTACTTGGCTGACAAATGCATTCAGTATGTGTGTAACTACACAGTAGGGAAGACCAACAATTAGTGGATTTGAATCATACAAAGCAAGGGTCTCTGCCACTTTGCAATGTGTCTGTTGCATGGGGAGGGGTTGCAGAGTACAAATTGTGTGTGTTGCAGGGAAGGCACCAGTACTGGTTTGTGCTCTGCTGCATTGGCAGGCTGTGGGTGAGGCTTCCTTCCTGGGCCTGTTTATGGAAGAGGTGACCATCTGAAATCTAGTCTTCCATCAGATCTCTGCCCTTGGGAGCTAGAGTCTCTGAGTGAATGCATCTCCCCCAGCCCAGACTCTCCCTGGTTCGGTCCAGGAGATCCAATTTTGGGCCTTTAGCACATAGGTCTGGAATCCTCTGGAAAATGAGGCAGTGTACGTAGCTTAATTTAATGTTCTGCTCTGAACAGATGCAGTGCCTTTCATGACCTACACAAAAATTTTCTCTTGTTGGCCATATCATGTGTTACCTGCCACATAGACCATGAATGTGGGAGGCCTACAGTTAAAAACACCCTAGTTCCTTGAGATGCTGAAGGCTATACATTTCTCTTGGCTTTGGTATGATTTTCTATTCTAAGTTCTCAGATTTCAAGAAGCACTTCATAAAAATCTTTGGAGCTTCAGAATTCCCAAGGCATTATATAAGTTAAGAGGTTAAAAAGGATCTGTGCCAGTAAAAAATATTTTTTCTACTATAATGAAAGCATTTAAAATTGCAGTGTTATGCAAGTGTCATGTTTTATGTGCTGCTGAAACAGAGGAATTAACCCTGACCTAATATGCGTGCACAGAGACATTCAGAGATAATATCAAGCTCCGTGGATGACTCTGCCTTGGCACAGGTTAGAGCAGCTTTCCTGAGACCAGCTGAGATGCTCACTGTGTTTCAAGTGCCAGGCTCCCCGCTTACGCTTGTTTGCCTTCTCCACTGGCTTAAGAGGAGCAGGTGAAAAAGATGCTTTCATACCACTGGAATTAAGCTGAGAGTGCTTTCAGCAAGGCAAATTCCCAGTTGCTCTATTAGGAAAACTTTGACTTCTTTTTGTCACAGAAATGGTACAAGTTGAATAGAAGAAGAGACACACCTAAGTGAGACATATTTCTCATCAGAAATATTTTTTGTGGGGATAAGCATCAGTGCAGAAGGAGCTTTTGTATTAAAATCCTCTGTAGAACCCCTGAAGTTGTCTTCTGCTGTCAGAAGGTATAATCCACCACAAATGAGTCACAGGGCTCTTAATTGCTGTAAATAAGCTTGCAAGGCTCATAATAACTCTAATGACTAAGTCAAACTCTGGTTATTCTGTTTTAAATTGTTCATATAGCTTGGTTGAAGTCTAGAGTTTTTGTATTGGAAAAAAAAGAACAAAAGTGAAGGAAGGAAAAAATTCAGTTTTCAAATTTGACGATCTTTCAATAACCTTAGAAGAAGCCTCCAAAGGGGCGTGAAAAGCCCTGTGACTTTCTGATACTGGGGTCAGTGGACAGTAATGATCCACTTGCAGGAATGTGCAATTGAATTGTCTAATCTGTTTTCCACCTCTGATACTCATTTCCCTTTGAGTGCTGATGCTTTAGACAGCTCTTGCAGACAATGGTGTTCATCCATGGTCAGATTCCCACTACTGAGCTCAAGCTGAGGTAATGGCTACGTGCCACTACAGAAGGGCAGTCCTGGAAATTCCTCAGGAAAAGGAGAAGAGTAGTTTTCTATTGCTTCAGCCCCTCAAAGGAGCATAGCATTTTGCCAGAGGAGTTCCAGAGCCAATTCTGCAATGTAGGAGCAGGGCTTTCTAAATTTGGGAGTTGGACTGGAGCAAAAGCCTCCTGTTTTAGCAACAGCTAGCTCTTAGACTTCCTGCTGCAACATGAAACTTTGCCATTAGTTATTTTTAAGACTTGAGCATTTTCAGATATTTACCAAGGACTCTGTGACAGTATTCACTTGTTCTTCATGATCAGTGTGCCTTCTATAAATTTGCAGGTATTTCCAGAGCTATTGGTGATATACTTGAATGTATTCAGTTCTCCCTGAATTGGCTGCTTCTATTTTTTTTTTTTTGCCTTGTCTCTATGCTCAGTTCAGTGGTTTTCTTACATTTACACTTCAATAAAGTCATCCAGGTTACCTAAGCCAGGACATGGGTTGGCTGATGCTAGCTTTAGTTAAGAAGCCTACCCATTGGCAATGCTATCTTACAGAACAGCACAGTGAGGATGCCTGCTACTGTTTTAGTCTTGTCCTTTTTGGAGGGCTACTTAGACAATAAATTACTGGCAGGAGCACATTAATTCAACCCTTAATGACTTCCATATTATTTGAAATAAATTATTGTATATATTTTATTTATTTCTCAGCCAACATCTGATGGCTGTGCTCAGGTAAAAGGTAGAACCTTGTAAAAACCCACATACAGGGTTGAAAGAGGATTGGACAGAAACAGAAAGGAAGTACTGCTGTATGTGTCATACAATCACTACAATCATACTTCATTTTTTAATTACTCTTGCCCAGTATAATAACTTTCAGTAGCAAACATGTCCTTAGAAGATCCTGCCCGAAAGTAGTCAAAAAGAATGAAAAACAATAACAGAAAACAAGAGTTACTCTCTTGATTCTAAAAACGTGTCCATTAAATAAATATGAGAGGTAGGTGGCAACTAAGAAAGAAACCTTTCTCTTGATAATTTGAAGCTGAATACCATAACCATAAGTCAAGTGTTCCTGTCAGCCAAGTGGTGAAGTGTAATACTTACCTAACTCTTCTGAGGTCTTTGCACAAGCAATTTTATACTGACATCAGTGTCAGGCTATTTGAATAAGATCTAAAGATAAAGATTTGAGAAACTGGCTTGAGTGGAATGACATTGAAATATCTTACTCAATTATTATTTCAATTAGATGCTCTGCAATCACTTGGTTTAAAATAAAAGAACAATTTCTAAACATAAACACAGTAGGTTTCAATGTGTGGCTTTACATTGACGTGTCTTGGAAAGGTAACACTGCAGTCCTCAGATACCCCAGGTAAGTAATAAGCAGCTTACTCCCATCGTGAAGCTGCAAAGATCACTATCTTGCCATGTTTACAACCACACCTGCAAAGCACCTAAGGAAATTAGTAGCTCTCTTACTCTGGCCAGGAAAAAGAGCCAGTGATACTGGATTTACTGTATGCTGTCTTTGTTTAAGATTACAGTGGTTCAGGAGATAGGTAAGAGGATATCACACCTTTTACTTTTCTGAAACAGGTATAGATCATTATAGCCAGAAGGACAGTTCATTTACAAATGTTACCCCCTGATTGCTGCTCAGATAGACAATCTGGTATTTTGTTCTAATTAACATCAGGTACTGAAAATGGTTGTTTGAAAAGTATTCAAAGATCTAAAATAATTTCAGATTATCTGTGTTGTTTGCTCAGAATGAGGCAAGGGGGGAAAAATGAAAAATTAGAATGCTTTTATTTCAAAATTAAATATTACATGTCCTAAATATGGCATTTCTGAAGCTTGCTTTATAGCTTCTAGTTTCACATGGTAATTTTGAATTGAAAAATTGAGATAGATTTTAGTAAAGTGTTATTTTTTGTTGTTTGGCTTATTTTTTACAGTGGTTAAAGAAAATAAATATGGAAAAAATACTTTGGGGATGAGATAGGGAAAAAAACACTTTTTTTCTCAATTTCTGAGAATGTTTTGAAAAAATTTGGTTTGAATTTGACTATACACATTTATTTTTTTAGATAACTGTAATTTTTCTAACCTAGGCACTGAGCTGAACAAGGTACAAACTGACTTATGAGGCAAAAAGAGAGTGACTGTTATGTCCCATTGTCTCTATCTGGCAAAACAATACATCTCCTCAAAGATGCACAGTCTTCCACCTCCACCTACTCAGTGGTGTGGCTGCATCTAGCTCTAGAAAGACCCATCACTTATCTCAGTTTAAAAGCTTTTGTGGAATGAACGAAAATCTTTAATCAAACAAAGTTATGGGTGGTTTATATTTGTATGAGAGTGTTTTGGTAGCTGCTATCCTTCCTCATGAAGCTCTTAGGACCAGGGGTGGAAGAACTGTGAAGCAAGTGCCTCGGTGAGGGCAGTTTTTGTACACCAAAGCTGAGTTGGAAATTTTGCAGTGCCATTGCTGGGGCAAATAATGATCTCCATGAGACATCTGAATTTTTTGTAGTTTCTGTCCCTGTTAGCTTTTTAGTTTATGCCATCTGCAGGGTAGTCCAGTTCACAATCATTTGGAGTTGCTGCCACTCTGCTGCTTAGCTTTTGGCAGCTCAGTAGGTTAGTGAGCAGCCCATTGGGTAAATTACATGTAGCTGAACACTGTATTAATTGACTTTTAATTTCTTTCATGCTGAGCTTGCAGCATGGGCTTGCATTCCTTCCATTCTGATTCTGTTTCACATAGTCTCTTGTGTGCATTACCCACGTGCCAACAGGTAGTGTATGAACTAATTTAACCTCAGTGTAATTTGATGTGTCTTTTTATCCCTTCCCCCTCCCCCTTACCACCCCCCCCACCCCCCGCTTATTTCCAAGTACTTACAAAATATTAGTTTGGAAAAAAAGTAAGATTCAGTCACAAATGTGGAATGAGACTGGCCTAATTAACACATAAAATCTTTCTAGAAAACCTCTTCTCTTTGTCTCCTGGACAGTCTTTTACAATCTGATACTGCAGGTACAGTATCATATTTTCTACCTCTACTAGTATAAGCCTGGCATGACTATATCCTCCCTCTAAAAGCGGGAGGGGGAGGAGTTTCAGTATCCCCTTGAAGATATTGCCTGATTATGAGCTAGTTCACTGACATACTCTGCTCTGCCCTCTTTGGTTCAGGTTTAGCCTTTAGTTTTGTCGTTCCTTCCTTACGCAGTTGACTTTGTCTTGCTTTGCCTGTGCTGTACATTTTTCATGTCTTGTCATGTAGCCCATCTCCCTGATGTCCAGGAGGAAATGGAGGAAGTACTTGTCAGCGTGTCTTGTTGACAAGAAACACAAAATGTTTTATGTATTTTGGCCATGCTGATTTACTGGAAACATTAAGTTCTTGGAAGGGCTATTGGAAAAATTAGTTCCATAGCTCTCCGAAATAACTTTTGCACCTTGATTTGAAAGCATTCTGGGACCTTTTTTTCTTCTTTCCTGTTCCATTAAGATGCGGGTCTCCTTGCTGCAGCTGTTCTGTTTTTAATGCATTGCTCTGTTTCCAGGCAGACATACCACTCTTTGAGTGGAGTTTGTTGTTTTCTGGCTGGTTTTCCCCTTGCCTTCTCTTTAGGAGGTAAATTTGTTGATGTACACTCAGTTCACTATAGCAGCAGAATGTGTGATCAAAGCTGCAACAGCAATACAAAAGTGGAAAACCAACACTCTGAATAAGAGCTTTTTTTCCTTTATTCACTGCTTTTTTTCCTTATCTCTGGAAATGGGATGTTACAGATTCCTGTGTCCGTGGAAGCAAGAAGATGAATGTATGCATTGCAGTCTTAACTGGTCCTATAAAAATACCCAAGTGAGGCTGTTAAAACAGTGTTATGGCAGGAGTCCTGCAGGCTTGCTCTGAACTCCAGATTGGTTTCTAATGAGTTTTGGTTGATTTTTCTGTGAGTTTTAACTGCCTTTTGATTTGCTGCAGACCTTTAAACAGCAGACCTTTGTTTGAGATAGATTTCTTTTTAGTATTTCAAAGATTTCAATCTGGCTAAGCACTCAGGTTCTCACCCTGCAAGGGCCTGCATCTAGTCCTCACTAGTGGTGAGCATGGTGGCTGCCTTTCCAGCCACAGCAGAGTCTGTGAAATGTCAGTTTGAGTGGTTGTTTGTCACTTGCAGAAGCCCAGAAGCATCTGCCTAAAACTGATTTTAACTGGTGACAGTTTTTTTGTGGAAAATATTTTAAAGTGGCTTAAGGATGATCCACAGTGTTCACCTGAGTTTCATGAAAAATCTAGATTTCAGGTAAACCTATTTTCCTAAACAACTATTGTAGTTATAATTAATTTTTTCTTCTCTTGTCAAAAGCCAAATTCATAAGTGTTACTTGATGAAAATTAACTCTTGACATTCTCTGTCTGTTTAAGGTGTCCACTGGCTGTTTTGTGAAGCTTGATCCTATCTGGTATTACTATGCCACAGTGAGAACATACCTTACTGCAAACCTGTGGTGGCCTCCAGGCCTTTTCCAAGTCTGGGTCTGCACAGCATGGAATTGCAAGTGTGGATTAAGGTACAGGCAGAGCAGATTGCCTGGAGCAATGTCCTGACAGGCACCCTGTCAGCAGGTCAGAGTAGGTATGGGAGAAGTGGAGTAAGCCATGCCTCTGCCATCTTCAGGGGATGCCTTAGGACCCAGCACTGTCAACAGCAAGTTGATGGGAGAACAGAATGGGAAGCTGGGAGATGTCAAGTTTTTACATTCATATAAGAAGCAGGTAGAGGGGAAAAGCCCAGAAGGCATGCAGCTTTCCCTTTCTCTGCCAATATTTATCTCAATTTCACCAGCATCTCTGTATTGGCCAGGTAATCAGCCAGTAGGTACTTTCAATTGAGGAGTCTTGATTTACTGATTGTCAGAAAGATTCCCAATGATATATTGGGAATATATTGGGTCCCTATTGTAGGAAAAGTTGAAAAGAGCACTTGGAAGTGGGTTGGTGTCCCATCAGAGAGTCTAATACGTGAGATTCAGCTCTCCACTCCCTTTGGCTTTTTTTTTTTCCCTGGAGTATTTTGTGGAAGAATTAAAAAGCTACTAAAAATTAATCTTCTGACTAGATACGTAGAAGAGTTGAGAGTGAAGGAAGACTTTCTGAACATGTCAGAATCAACCCAAAAACCTGGTGGGAGGATGTTGGGGCACAAGCACATTGTGAGAGATAATAAAAAAGTGTTAGTCTTTCTGCTCACCTCCGACATCGCAGATCTTTCCCTCTCAGATGTAGGCAGGCTCTCCACACAGAGGAGGCAGAGGGTGGAGCTCGGCGCCTGTATAAATTATATGTGTCCTTCAGGTTATTTCAACAGAGCAGCAGCAGCACAACAAGCTGCTGGCGTGTTTGTCAGCTGACAGATCTGTTAACCAAATTGGGGTTTCGGTTGCTGCTGCCATCTTTCGTGCCATGGGGAGCCCACCAGCCAAGGTAAGAGAGTGGCAGCCCCGCGCTTTGCTCTGGCCTGGCACCTTGCTGTTGGGCCTCTCTGCCCCAGCTCTCCTGAGCAAACTCCCTCCTCGGTGCATGTGCTGGGATGCCGAGGCTGGTGCGGAGTGGCAGGGGCATCCTGAACTTTGCAGACTCACCGCTCTCCCCTTCCACCGCGCAGTAACTAATGTGTAGGCGAGCTTCAGTGAAAACACAGAGAAAATGGGGCCCTTTGCTTTTCTCCTGTGGTGTACATGCCGGAGTGAAGTCCGTGAAGGAGGAGGAGGCTGGTCTTGAAGAGTTTACCTCCCATAAAATGAAAGTGCTTTAGCCCTCCTGTGTGCTTTTCTCTGGATAGCACATGTTCATTGCTTGCCCCAGCTGAAAGAAACCAACAGCTTTATCTAGCAACAAAGCATAATCTATATTCCTTTAGCTGCAGGGGAGACATCTAATGAGCTGTTTGGCTCATTAGATTTAGCTATTTTTAACATAATACTTACGGTGTTTGCAATTCTAGTGGAAGTATTTCGTGTCTGGACTTGAGTTTTCTAATCGTAAGTTCCATTCAGAGATTTTAACTGGTAGCTTTTAGTATAAATCAACAGAACTATTAGCTGAAAATTCTTTTCTCGTGTATATCTTAAAAAAAAAAGGACGCGCTGTCTGAATGCAAGACATGAATTATTTACAGATAATAATTCTTTATGTATCGAACGCTGTGTCAAATTTTGCAGCAAATAAAAGAAAAAAGTTAAGGATTAAAAAAATATCAGTAGCTTGAATGGATAGCTCAAGGGATAGATTAAAAATATTCAAACATTCAGGCAAAGAAAATAAGTCGTAAATGTCATGTACTTTCCAGATAAAAGTTGTATCTAGTCCATCTACAGGTTAGATACACATGTATCTATCTGTTGTGGATATGAATATTATCTGTCAATATCGAAGATCAATGTTGTATCTAGTAAGACAGTTCTGGAGCTGGTAGATGGGTAGATAGCTCAGGTATAATTTTATCTAGAAAGTTTCAATGACAAAGTTCTTGCATTTCATCCCAATGCTGCAGCTGCTGTTCTGTGAATATGGACAGACTCCTGGTTAACAGGCACCGCTGCCAAAAGGTTTGAGTGGAAGCATAGTTTCAGGTCAGAAAGCATCCATTCCCAAGGAAAGAGATTAATTCAGTACTGCAGGTAGCTCTGCTCTTGTGTCAGGCAAGTGTGTGTTTCAGTATGTGTAAATTGGCAAATAGATATGGAAATAAGAACAGAGTGGTTTTGTGTTTTGTGGTTTTTTTCTTTTGTGTTAAAAACCCCACATGTTTAGAAATGTGTGATACTTTGAATTAGCTAGGAAGACCTCCTAATCTCTCAATTAGTTTTTTGCTCTTTAAGAAAGCTACCAAATTGACACAGAAGTGATTGTCAGTATTAATTTGCAACTTTTCATATTCATAACAAGGTCTTTTCTTCTGCTCAGACAAGAATAATCCCTCTTTAGAAGTTTTATTTTGTGGACTATGGAATAATTTTCATCTGGTAAAATACTCAGAAATTTTGTCAATACAAAGTCCTGAGGGACCCACTCATATGTGTAAAAGGGTGAGTAATAGATATGAGCAGGCGATACGTCCCAAATCCACAATGACTCTTGAAGTAATCTGTCAGTGATAACATGAAATTACAGTATATGTTTGTAAGACAAATTAGATTTCCTCACTAACTGTTCAACTTCCAATGATAAAATTTTTGACAATTGTGATTCCCAAGCAAAATGAGACTCTCATAGTTTTCTATATTTCTTCAGTCATTCACTTTTTCCACTAGAACTTTTCATCCCTTTAATTTTAATGAAAGTAGGCAGCAGATTGGAAGGACAAATTGCTAGCAGTGTTCTCACTGATGGAAGGGCTAATAAACTCAGCCCATACTAGATGTTAGAGGATCCATGTGGAAAAGAGTGCTTCAGAAACAGGCTTGTAATGAAGCTTTCTTATAGTTTATAAATTTATAGATTTAATCTCAATTTGGTAGATTTCCAAATTGTAGTTGGACCAAATTCTCAGTATCTAACATAAAATAATGGTAGGAATATGCCAAATGGCTATATTTGGCATGAGATCTTGTAGACAAGATACTGTACAGCTTCTAGTACACCACTGAAGAAAGAAATAATCCATCAAAGAAAGTAATTATTCATGTCTGAAAGATATTTATAAAGCTGAGTGATAAATCCTATAGCTATTTTCAAAATGTCAGAAGACAGCAAAATCCTCATGTAAAGCTTAATATAATTTGGCGTTATCCCATGGTGATACCTCTGCTCAGAGAACTGCTTAGGCTTGGTGCAGGGAGAGTGAAACACTGACGTTCCAATCAGCCTGCTAACATGTACAAACCAAGGACTTACTTGAAAAAAAAAAAGAAAAAGAGAGGAGGTAGTTATGGGATGAGGTTCACAGATTGCAGAAACTTCACTAGAATACTAACTTTCTGGTGAAGGTAGCCATGAGATCTTGTTCTAGGAGCAGTGTGGAGAGGCAATGACTGAAATCAAACATATGAGCTCTTGGTAGGTTTTTCTTCTTTTACTGCCATCCATAGACTGTCTTGGTGGGCTCCTCAATATTTATGAGCTTTGAGAAGATTTCATACACTCAAATTTGTCTTTTTGGAATGAAACCTAAAGAGACTAACTGCTGTAAACAAGAGAATTATGCTGCCAAAGCTGATCAACATTCCTATGGAAGGAAGTCAGTGAGCGTGTATTATTACAATCAGTGAGATGTTGGCAACAGATGTGAATTTTCAGTCTGTTAAGGTTTGATACAGGTGTGGCAATTCTGATATGCTAGTTTTATCTCCTGATTACTGAGTCTTCTGTATTTTTAACAGAAATTACTCTCTCAAAGCTTGGTTTGAGAGCACAGAAATATAGTTTAATGCTAAATGCTATCAAGTGAAAAGATGTTTGTTGGTTTCTTCTTTTTTTTGCCAACTTTTAGCCTTCCCTTTAGTACTCTGGAGATGCCACTATTTATTGGCCTGGAGTATTATTGCTTAGGATGCAACAATACACAGGTAGCTGAATCCTGCACTCTGTTGTTGGCCTCAATGTCATACTACTAATTTTCCAGCAAAAATAGAATGATGCGCTTCTGGGAAAGCTGCCTTTGACTCTGGATATTTACAGAGGAGTTTTGTTACTCTCTGCATGGCTGTACAAGAAACCATAGCCACGTTTCTCCCAAGGAAACTAAAACCAGCAAGACCAATACAGGTGCAAGTCTGTCAAGGCTTGTCTGGGTATGGTGTCTCTGTTCATCAAGTTGCATTAATTGTGAAGTTACATGTTGCTTTTCATGTTATGAAAATAGCAAATGGTACCTCTAACTGTAATTATTTTTTGTAGAAAGGTATTCTGGAGTACCAGCACTTTTAGGCAAAGATGTTATTTTAGACCATCCAAACCAGACCCTAGGAGTCTGCTCTGGACTATTGAAGAAAATTAGCTCTGCCTTTATCTGATGAAAAAAGGAATTAGCCCCCTTCTGAATGGTTATCACAGGTTGGAGTAACTGCAGTCTTGGGAGAGGGATGGTTTCTGGCTTCCTTGTGGGATTTACACAGCCCTCAGGGTTTATTATGGCCACATTTTCCCACCTGAATCTGTTTGCCTTTTACCCTGTAACAACACCAGGACTAAGCTGCACCGAATCAGGAGCGAAAAGTCATCTTTGATGGTGTTTCCATCATTTGGCAAACCCTGAGATGTTTAAGGAAAGCGATTGCTGTTGGAAGGGAAAGGGAGGAGGAGTGAGGCTCTCTGGATGTAGTGGCACAGGATGAAAACATGACATTGATCCCATCTGAGAGTACTCTGAAGATGACCTGCTGATGCACCATTTTTATAAGCAATTAGGAAATTTTCATCACAAAAGGTTCAAAGCGAATATTTATGCCAGCATCTGTTTCTTCAGTGAAGGCAGATTCTGAAAATGGTTTGGGCTTCTGTTGAGCAAGGGGGAAGTTGATTACAAAATGACAGAGAATTAACATATTAATTAAACCCAGTCACCTCTGTAATTGTCTACATAATCCAATAATTCATGTAAATGAAAACCACTAGGAATGCTGAATGAGTGTTCCAGCTTGTAGTTCTATATTAAATAACTATTTGCACGGGAAAATTAAAGTCAAATTCTTTCACTGGGCAACTGGAAAAATATGGAAGTGTCCTAACTGGAACTTGTAATGTCCACAATGCATTAAACTAAAAACGTTTTAAATTTATCAGTTTTAAATTTGGAGGAAGACATACTAGAAAGAGTTCTTGTCACACAAGAACAGATTTGTTTCGCGTTTTTATACAAGCCAAGCAACAGACTAATGGGATTTTACAGGTTTAATAAGGGTTTCTCTGCTCAGGGCAACTCTTAAATATTAATCTGAATTTAAAAAGTATGTAACCTTTTAAGTGACATAATAAAATTTAATATTAGGCCTGTATTTGAACATGCTAGTTCACAGTTCAGATGATATCCATCTGATGTAACGTAATTTACTTCTAAACAAGCCTGAATGAAACTGAATGCAGGCTATTCTCATCTCTAATAGACATGTCCAATAGTCTCCACGTCATTTTAAAAGAATTTCAGATTAACTGGAGTGAGTGACTCCTTCTGTAGAGAGGTTCTTCCTGCCCCAACAGTTTGTATCTACAAAGTTAATAATTTACTTGTCAGGAAAATTAATCATGGTGCTAACTTTCAAAAGAAAATTTTCGAATTATTTAGTGACAGTGTAATGAAATTTCCCATTTAGGCAAATAGAGACAATATTTCAGTTGGTAATTTAAGCTTTAATTTCTTAGTGGTAGTGGGACTGTAATAACTGCATGTTATTGTTACTTAGTATTGCTGACAAGCCATGCTAATATGGCATGCAAAAAAAAAAAAAAAAAAAAAAAAACCCAACAGAAAATTAAAAGGAAATTTAAATATATCAATTTGAAAAAATAATTGAGTATTTTCCCTGCTTTTATTATTAAGACTGTTACATTTACATATGTGTTCATTCATGCTTATCAGAACATCTTTTGAAAATGGCAAGTATTTTCTGAACAGCTTAGGGTGGAAAGCTTAACTGTTAAGAGTTAGGAACAAAGTAACTTGCAATAGTGTTAAAAATGATAGCTTGCCTGTGATAGAAATAAATCTCACGTCTGGAAGGGAAGTGCTTCCATTCCCATTAGGTATTTTCAGGATACATAATGATATGGAATTCTGTGATACCATGCCTGCAAAGCAGGGCAGTTTTTATTTTGTCTGAAGCATCTGTGATTTGTTCCTTTAAAGTCAGCAAGGCCCTTTGGTGAGCTTGCCCTCCTTGCAGGTGTCATGGAAATTTAGTCATAGTTCAGATACAAAGTCAGAAGTTTATAGAGCATTTTGGTAAGTACCATGTCCTGGCCTAGTGTCAGCTGTGCCATGGCCTGGGCAGGCAACTGCAGTTCCTAGTATCCCCTTCCAAATGCCCCATTCTGACCTACCGATGGCACAGGACCCTTGGGGTGTTGGCAGTACAACCATCACTGTGACCATACATGTGTCAGGTAGCCTGAAAACAAGTGCCTCTGGGGTGGCTATGAAAGCTTTCCATACCATTGTCTGAGCCCGTGTTTTCTCTCTCTGTGTTCATTTTCAGGCTCCTTAGCAAACAGCGCAGTGTGACGTTGTGTTTTCATCTTAGCATGGTGTACTTCCACTTGAGGGCTGTCACCTCACTTCAGACAAGGGGAGACTGTCCCCTGTACTGTTCAAAATACATCTTGTTTTTGTGTTCTGAGCTGATAAAATTATTGCATTTGTTTTCTCTGCAGATGAAGTTTTGCCCCATCCACATGCTTTCTGTAAGAATCATACAAGCTAAGAACATCAAGTCAAGAGACCTGTGTGAGTTGTGGTTTGATTGTGTTTTTAGTCACCTCCAGAATTTACACAGTGAGCAATATTCTTAAGTTCTGAAGGTATGCAAGCAATGTACATAAAGCACAGCAATAGAAATACTAATACCAGGGCTATAATTAGATCATATGTCTGATGCATCATTAGATTGGAGTGGTGTTTCAGGGTACTGGTATAAACCAAGACACCCAGATTAATTTTCTGGGCCAAGAAGGGAAGGTAGACTTTGTTAGGACACCATAATCTCTGAATCTGCTTGGGCAGGAATTTTGCCACGCAGGCTGTGAATTTAAGGACCTTTTATTGAAATGTACCAAATATACATAATAATAAAAGATAAATTAGAGAATTTTAAGCCTTCTAAAATACCTTATCTTTCAGGGTATTTGCTGTTCTTGGATGACCAGTCACAATAAATTATATTGATAGTTTTGGTTAAGGAGGACCTCTGCAGGTCCAGCCCTAAGCCCATGCTTAACATGCAGGCAAAACACTTTTCTGTGTACTTTTGTGTTCAAGTGTCTTTAACTCATTATCTCCCCTTCACAGCCTCCTATGTCTCCTTCTCCAGGTGTGCTGTGGACCAGCCATTCAGCTGCCATTTTTGCAGAGGTCTCCCATGAGTTCCTCAGTTAGGACAGAGACCTTGAGCTGCCTTTTTGTCAGTTTTGAAACTTCTGGTCTGTGTATTCCTCTAGTGAAAAAATGACTCATTCAGCAAAAAAATCCATCACTTTGCAATGATTTACTTGAATTACAGCTGACACCATCTGTGCCTTGCCATGCAGGGCCAAGCCTGCATGTGAGAGAGACCAGAGGGAGTGAATCCCCTGTTGGTTGAGTAACTGCCTGCCAAAGGCTTCCTGTGCTCCAGTGGCAAATGCCACATAGCACCATCCAGAGGTGGACACTAGAAAGGTGTTAGTGCGCAAAGGCCTGTATTTCTGAATTTCAATGATCTCTTCTATCTACTCTATTGAAGGGACAGTTCCACTTTCGTGCCAAAACCTTGCGGGGCAATGTTATTCACTGCTTGATACCAGTCTGAAGTATTTAGGCATCTCGGGCTGCAGTAGAAATCTTCCGTCAAGTCCTGACTCCAGCTCTGAAAGACATCACCTTGGAGATTTCCTTTCACACCGTTGTCAAGCTTCACAAAGTAAATGTGCTTCCCCACCCCGGCTCTCCCCAAAGGATGGCTGCTCGAGGCACTGACTGCACTAACCATAAGGAATAGATACAGGCTGGAAGTGAAATGAAGATTTCCAACTTGCCTTCCTGTTCTTGGGCCCACGCTGGCCTTGAGCTGCAACAGATCATCTGCCCTAGTGCCTAACACCTCTAGACAGCCATTATGTCCCCTCTGCATGTTTGTGGGCTAGATTGAGCAAGCCAGACTCTGATCTTTGCTGTAATATGCATTCTCCTGTAATCATCCTAACAGCCCTTTTTGGAGCCAGCTGCAGATTCAATTTAACTTTTTAACATCATTGACTGGAATTGTAAGGAATTCCCATTGGGCACAGTCCACTTTCAGTGGGCATAGTCCACTTTCCTCTTTCTCTTCACATGGGAAACATGGTGCTTAGTGTACTTTGTGTGTGCATGTGTACACTTGCAGTTTGTAGTTACTCAAGAATTAGATGGTTTTCCTTGGTTGTTTCCAAATGGTGATCTCTTTACTAATTAAAAATAAAAGTAGAAATATTTATTAATCTCCAGGATTGTGGCCTAGCCCTACTGTTCCTCTATAACATTGGCATCAGGTTTTTAATTTTTCTCTGCTGCAGTGACTGCATCAGACTGCTATGTACGCTTGTGGCTGCCATCTGCTTCACCTGGAAAGCTTCAGACCAAAACCATCAAGAATTCTGACAACCCTGTCTGGAATGAGACTTTCTACTTTAGGATCCAGAGAGAAGTTGAGGTAGCAAAAAAATAGTAATGTCACCATTTTGAATAGCGGTGAATCCTCAGTTGACACCATGTTGATCAGCTGTGCTAAATAACTTAAGAAAATGCTTGCTTAACAGGCTGGTTAGCACAGAACAGTAGACATAAGTAGTGTTTTTCTCAGCTATTTACAGACATTGGTGATATAAATGCCTGTATCTAAGCTAGTCCAGACTCCCTTTGTTGTCACCTGAGTGAAATAAGCACTGTTGTAGCATACTTCTGTGCTATTTCGGCATGGCTAGCTTCAAAAGAGCTCTCCCTCTACTGGTTCTAAGGGAAGAGTAGAGAAGTTGCTGTGGTATAGGCAATGAATTTAATCCTTCCCTAAATGATGGAATTTGGAGAACTTTGGGAATGAAGAAACTAAGTGTGTTCTTTGGGTGGGTTATCTGTGTGGTGCACTCTCTTGGGAGAGTGGGAACCCTCTTTTATAGGTAGTTGTTTTCTATTTCACAAGTTTCCCAAGACTGGATTTAATAGTGTTCTGCATTAGCAGACTCCTGAAGGAAAGGACATGCTTCTCTGTTCTTACTCTTCTGCTAGTGAAACAGCTGCAATAATCTATAACAATTTTTATTTGTTTCTGACCTAACAGAAGCTCAATAAGTGTTCTTATTTATTTTTTCTACTACCAGAATGTTTTAGAATTGGCAGTGTGTGATGAAGATCCACTCACCAAAGATGACATGCAGTTCACAGTTCTTTTTAATGTTGCTAGAATCAGACCTGGGGAGAAAATCCATGAGACATTTGCCTTGAAATCAGAGGTAAGGGCTGAAAACACAGGGAGAGATTGACAAGACCTCATTGTACACATTGTCTTCCATGTTAAGTAGGGTTTGGATCTTCATGAACAGGTAGCCTTATATATCATTATCAATACCTCATCAAAACAGATACAATTTTGCTGTATTTTTGTGACTTCATGAATCTCTTTTTACAAATTCAGAAAATGAAGCAGCTTTTCTCTCATGCTCTGTGAGCACAAAATATTTTAACAGGAAGCATCTGTAAATAATAGTTTTTATCTTTTATGTTCCAAATAAATACTTCCTTACCTTTCTGCTTTTGCCATGCTTAGGGGACATTTCCTCTTAAATGACAACTTATTTATTAAAAACTTGAGGACAATTCACTTATCACTTGAATGGAATGATTCTTTCATGCTTTTTTCGCTGTTGGTGTTCCTGCTGGGTTTCCTTCTAGGTGATTCAGATTTCTCTAGCCCGTAGTAAAGGAACGTCTGTCCTGCTAACATCTTTGGTATTTTATTAAGGAGCCCATGAAAGAGAGTTGTCCAGTAAACAAAGCCAGGATAGGTCTGTGACAACTCCTGGGCTTGTCTGGGCTGTGGCTGAGGTGTTGGTACACACTCATTGCAGGAAGGAGACAGTCCATAGAAACAGCTACTTCCCACATGCTGAAAGCTCTTGACATGGATTTTCCTTGTGACCCTGCCAGCTGGTGCTGTGCACTTCTCAGCCAGTGGGTGAGTCACTGGGAAATACAATGATTCAATAACCACTTCAGTCACTTGCCTAATTCATCTCTTCTGGATTCAGTTCAAATGTGATTTAGATTATTTGTATGTGGAAATGTCTCTGGTCTTAGACACATTTGTTGCTGGGCTTCAATGCCTTTCCCCCATGCATGCTATCTTGCAGAAAGCCATTATACTTGCTTTTCAATCAAGCTCTCCCTCTCTGATTGTATCTTTGGAAATATGTATAATTCTGCATATCACACAATGGGAGATTATTAATCTTATGTGCCTTTCAGAAGTTTGTGGTTTCTGTTGCAATTTCAGCTTTGGAAGGACACAACACAAAACTTTTTTTGGTATCATTAGCAGAAGAGATGTCAGCCCTCAAAGTGCTTTCGAAGTGTGTCTGTGCTGCCAAATTCTTTCAGCCTCCAATAATATATATTTATTTTACCCTTTTCTTTTTAGACAGAAAGGTGCTCAAAGAAATGGGAAAGTTTGGAAGTGGAATTCTGGATGGAAAGAATGTGAGTAAAATTCCAAATTTAAAAGGTATAGATCTACCAGAGAGTAATAATATCTCAGAGGATGAGAAACTTCTTCCAGCTCTCTGTCCAGGCAGTGAACCTAAATTACAATTTAAAACTTTTTTTTTTACCTTCCCTAGCTAATTCCACCTTTCAGTATATTTCATGCAAATCTTAAGCTTCTGTTGAACATGGATATCTAGATCCTGGAAATGTAATAAAATTGTCACAATGTGATAACTTTTACACAAGATGCACATGAAACTTAACATGAGTGCTCTTCAAATTGTTGATATTAATTGAACAATGCCTAGAACACTGTGGAATCTCTCAGAGACCATAAAACTTGTCTTGTATTATTATAACAATATATACATGGAGTTATGTGGACAGAATTAGAAAAGTCATCCATCAGGCAATAGCTTAGTTAAACTGAAAAAACACAATCAACAAATAATGAAAATAAGACCATCCCCCTCAAAGTGGTAATCAGCATTGTCTGGAGGAGAAAAAGTCCCGTAAGTTAAACTTCATATGTCTTTTAAATCCTATCACGTTTGGTTGAAGAAAACCCCCTAAACTACACATTCTGGAATATTTAAGCTTAACATCAGTGAAAAAATAAAAAAAGTAGTCCAGTGAAAACTGGCTAACGGCATGATCAGGAGAAGGAACTGTAAATAAGACTTCTTATTCTTAAACATGAAGAAACTGCAGAAGAAAATCACTTGTGTTCTTGGTTAATTTCTCCCACAGTGAAACTCAAGGAAATGTATTTAATTTACCTGTGAGAGGTACCTTAAGAGATGGTATCATGTATGATGATGGTAATCATCTCGGTAATCAGAGCCAGATGTATAAAAAGGTCAGAATGAGGAGCAGGGTTTGGAACTGGATTCAGACTAGAAATAAGAGGAACATCTTTCACCATTCAAGTTATGGGGCATGTGGGGAATGTCCATCCTTGGAAATCAAACCTAGTTATTTAAATACATTTTACAGCTGAAACAGAAGTGTTAAGGCTGGAAATGGTGTTTGGTAAAATACCCTGGGCATACAAAGGTTATGTACTACGTAACTTCAATGGTCCTTTCAGATATATGAAAGCGTTTATGAATGTGTGTAACATAGGGGTGTTGGAATATTTGCCTTAGTGAAAGATGCTGTTAGTAGACTCTACAGATTACTCATATTATTAAATAACCACATCCATTCAGTGACAGACCAAGGTCTTACAAGGTAAAATATCTGGGACAAAGACATTTTGTTGCTTACCTCTGTGTTTTGCAGTCATACATATATAGCACAGTGGGAGTTAGTTCTTATTTTTCATTTATTTGTGATCAGCCATAAATTATAATATGGACTAGTCAGAAATGTCTTTCTTAATAAATGTTTGCATGTTAATATTAGTCTTTGCTTTCTCCAAGTCATATGGTCATTTCTTAATAGCAGGACATGATTTCATGTATATATTTTCAATATGCCTTTGTTCTGCTGTAACTTGGCACATAGTTTTAAGCATTAGTACTTTTATGGGCTTTCCCATCTTTCTTTTTGTTTGGCTGCTATATTTTGGTTCACATGCTTAGCAGGGGATCATGTGTTTTGCCTTATTAGAAAACAAATTGTGATAACATAACTATATTCAATTTTAAGTGGGAAAGGTCATAAAACTGCTATTTAAAAAAATTAAACAAAACACAACAAAAACCAGATATTAACACAGCTTTTTTTGTTTGTTATTTGTTTTTGTCTTTTCAGTGCCGGCCCTCCAGAGCGTCTCATTACCAATGATGTCCTAGTGGTAAGGTTCACATGAGAATTTATCTTGAAGTGACTTCTGCTTCATTTTGATCCTCCCCTCTTTCTTGCATTTTATAGAGAGAACACAACTACCATGGTAGATAAGAGCATGGTGTGCATTTTAAAGTCAGAGATATGGGACAGTTCCCTTTCATTCCAGCTCAGCTGTTGCCCTCTCCATGCAGAAGCTGTGTTTCTTGAAGTCCTCAGCTATTACAGATGTCAATATGTTGCCTAGTTGTGGTTTGTTAATGTTGCAGAACCCTGTATTTGTTGGTGTTCAAAGTGAGAACTGTGTTTCATGTAACACAGTATGGCACTTGGCAGGAAAAACAAAGGTTACAAAAGGTCTGTAGGAGACAATAGTAGGTATTCAGTGTGCTTATGACTGGAAGGGTACCTATGTAACAGCTTTTTGGGAAATGAGTTTTTTAATAAAGAGTTATTTTAGTTGTTGAAACATAGAGCCCTGTTTTGGTATTAGTCAGCATGTGGTACTCTACCTGTCTCCTCAGGCTGGCCCAGCAGCTAAGGAGTACCAAGTACTTCATGCCAACTCCAAGCCTGTGCATGGTTCCCAGATGCTAGCCCTTGATACCCCTGAGGCAAAGTAACACATATTTTATTCTTTCCCCCTCATTTTCTGTGTGAGGTGTAAGAGTTGCAATGATTGGCATGCATTGTTCCTGAAATGACTTGGAAAAGTGTCCTGGCATGAGTTATTAAAGGTGAACTGGAGTGACTCAGGTGGTGTGTAGGGTGGAATAAATCCATGATTTCCCTACATCAGGGCCAGTAAGGAGATGCTTTGTAGACTAATCACTGCCACAATACACAGAAACTCATTGTCAGGTATTTTCCCCCACCCTTCCTAAGTAATTACTAGATATATGTGTTTGGGCACCTATGTGTTGTACAGAATTTCCTGATTTTGGGATAATTTGAATGGGTTAAAAATCTCTGACAATGAACCACTGTATTGACACTCTGAAGCAGTGCAACTTGGGCTACTGTCCTGGAATAATGAGCTCTGAATTTTCTCTTCGATTGCTCCCAGCACTGAGACCAGTTCAGTTGTCTCTATATTATAGTTAGTGGTTGTCTGCATGATGTTTCATTATTTGCAGCAGATGTGTTGTTTGCTTTCTTCACCCTTTTCCATTCCCCTTTTACAGTCCCGTGAGGTTTGTTGCTTGGAAGTGCATATGGACATTAATGAAAGCAGGAAATACTTGAAAGGTATGGCATTTTCTCTGTGAACTGAGGACATGACCAAACCAACCCTATTATAGTCATGCAGACCCAGATGGAGGCATTTTAAAGTACAGAGACAGCTAAGAATGTTCTAAATTAAATATAGATAATGATATATGATCTAAACAATAAAATGTAATGTATTGAAATGCCCTGAACTGCCCTGAGCTGATCTCTGTGTCTTTTCCTTGAAGCAATTAAGTCTGTACACAGTAGACTTTGCTGGTGGAAGTAAGAGAGAGTGCTGCCTCTGGGAGCACTCCAAGCCATGGGGTAAAGGCAGGAATACCAGGTCCTGTGCTGTAGGAGACTGGCCAGTGGGGTATATTACAGAGGAGCTACCACAGAAAATTACTCCAGCAGAAAGCTTGCCAACTTTGTTAGGTATTTTGCCTGAACAGCACTATTATTCTCTAAACAAATCTGTTTTTACTAGAGGGTAAAAATCTCGTACTTACGGTGCCTGCATCTCATGAGAGAACACAGAAGACGACAGAGGACACCGATACTTTCTACTTCCATTGTGTGAAGGCTTGGGAGCCAGTTCTAAAAGTCAGGCTGCAGGTAACAGGCACTATACAGTGGTACTGCTCATACTGCTTGCTTATTTCCGGTGTGACCAAACCAGCAAAGAACTGCATTGTATCTGTTCTGTGGATACAAACCATATTTTTTGTTTTGTGTAGAAAGTTTCTGATAAGGAAGATGACAGCAACAATTTAAGTGACACCTTAACAGTACCCCTGAAATTTCTCCCCGTTGGACATAAAGTGAAAGTAACCCTTCCCATAAGACATGTAAGTGTTTCATAATTTATATGATCTTCTGGAGAGAAGAGTAGAATAACCCTCACTATCAAAAAAAGACCCAAACAAACCAGGTAGTAAATCTGAGTGAGAATTTTGGGCAAATATAGGTCTTCTGTGAAAAAGATTAATTTTCTCAGAGAAATATGAATTTTCTGTCAATAAAATCAATGACTGGGGATTCAACCTGGCAAGTTTGAGATGGATTTCAGATCAACCTCTGCTGTACTTTTACAATTAAAGGAGAATATTCTATACCCTAGCAAGGTTTTGGGATGCCTCTCTGCTCTTTATCAAGCCTGGGTGCTAGCTCAGTCTGTGTACCTAAACTTTAGATGGCTAAAGTTAGATGTGTTGAATTATGCCCTCAGGAAACAATGCTGTCATGTTCTTACAAGTGTACAGTTGTGACGGTAACTGGTGGAGAGATACAACTCTAAGTTGCTTTAAAGGCAGTAGTAATGCTGCTGTGTGGACAAATGGACTTGATATTCCTTGAGAATCCATTTCAACTAAGAATATTATGTGATCTCTGTTAAATATAGCCAGACATCCTTTTCCATACCTTGAAAATGAGAGGCAAAAGGAGGAGAAGGATTTCTTAGCAGCCCTTCCCATAAAGAGAAGGGAGATTGAATGTTTGTTTTGCCACCAGTGACTCCCCACCTCCTCTTTTTGGACTCTTTTATCACCAGCTTTTTGGAAGGGTGTGGTGACTTGTATTTCCTCTTCTATCACTGTCTTTATCTTCATCCTCAGGAATGTTTCAGTGTAGATTTTACTGGGTGGCAGTAAATGCAAGCAATGCTTTGGGGGCAGAGGGTGGCAATGTGATACTGCTGCTGGGTTAGGCTGTTTTGTGGATGAATATTCATAGTGGGGGAGAAATCCTGGTTCACAGGATTCGTTCACATTCATTCACATTCGTTCACATTCGTTCAGCCACTTCGACCCCTCCTGCCTCTTTTACTTCTTTGTAGAATATGTTTGGTGTTTAGTCTTTCCTGCTACAGTTTGGAAAAAAAAAAAAAACAACGTATGCAGGGTAGTGGTAGTGGTGGGACATTCCAGGAGGCACTGAAAATCTGGATTCAAAACTTTTCTTTTTCTTACTCATTCATATTCCTGCTCTCATCTTTTTGTTTACAGAATGTGCCACTACAGTTGTACCTCCAACTAAATGATTGGTAAGAAGACTGGTTTGGTTTTTTTTTCTGTAGTTTTTATTATTCTTTGAACTGTGAAATCTAGAACAGAGTGTCCTTTATTTAGATATAAGGAATGCACAAGACTAGGGGCAAAATATAACAATAGTTAAGTCACCATTAAAGAGTCACCACAACAGAGCAAAGCTAAATGTCCTTGGGGCAGAGGAGTCCCACAAAGATGCAAAAAAAATTAGGAGAGTTTCAGATGGTGAGGAACTTAGTCACTGAGTGTCCTTTGCATCAAAGGACCAAAGACTAAAACTGGAGGCTTCTTCAAAAAGGGCACAGGAAGAAGGCAGAGGGAAAAGAGAATTCGAAATAACAAAACATCAGCGTCCATACATTACCCAAAAGACCCACATACTCTTAAGAAAACAGACTTGTGGCTCTGGTTATAGCAATAGAAAGAAGTATAAACTAGGGAAGAGAAAATTTTGAGTTGTAAAATAATGCGTCAGACAAGAAACAAACAAAAATTATTCAAGTATCTTTTTCATTATACAGTTTCTGTATAAATCTTCTGTGCAAATCCCCAGGAAAGACTTTGTTAGGTGTAAGTCACCCTTTGCTCAGAAATCATATGGCGCAGAAATAGAAAGGATTCAGCTTACAAAGCTACTGAAAGTCACAGAAGCCCTTCTTTGGTTTTCATATTTATTATCCTTTGCTGATGGTAAGTCTTACACTGAAACAATAAAGAGACCATGTAGAAGCAAAGCAGTTCATTTCTTTGCAAATGAAAGATGCATTTCTGCAGAAATCTGAACAAGGAATCAAGATTTTTTATGAATTAATTAGATTGCAGTTGCTGAAAATAGATCCATATACATTTTAAACACCAATCCTGTGCCTCTGGATTTATTTATGTTTCAGCACAGAAAAACTAGATGTGCGCTTAGGGTATGATCTGTGCCAAGAAGAGCAAGAGTTCTTGCATAAGAGGAAGAGAGTTGTTGCCGGTGCCCTGAAAAGGGTTCTTCATTTGGAAAGAGATCTACATGGACATGAGGTCTGTGCATTGGAATCCAAGCATGGGATGTGGGTCTATTGAATTAGGATTTGCACAACTTCCTTCGAAATTTCTATAGTTTTTGCATGCGATAACAAACCCATTGATTTGAATGGCAGCAGAACAGAGGCTCTCAGTGTGACATATCCCATACCCATGTAAAATTACAGCTCAGCAATTCATGCCTCCATTCTTTTCAATGGGCCAAATTACCAAGGACATAATGTACCACTCTTCAAAGACAGTTTCCAACAGTATGGTGCTATCAGTCAGCAAGATATGAGGCATTGTGTTAGATACAGCCTAGTCAGGCAAACCAGTAGGAAAACAGGAGTATGGGAAATTCACCTCGTATAGATATTTATTAAATCAGTATAATGTCACTTCTTTAGGCTTACTTTTTTTTCTTCATTTTCAGAACACTTCTTACAAAAAGTAAAAATTATCTGTGGTGAAGAAAGAACATTAGAACATTTTATAACAAGCTGAAGTATGTTTTGTTGCCAAGATCCAGGGTGAATTTTTAAGGAAAAACTTGTTTTCTTGCTGGAATTATGTTTCTTGAATGAATGCTGTCCAAAGAATCAGCAGAGTTCAAAGAACTTCCTTGACCCATTTTAATTGCATTTATTGCAATTTGTTGTTATTTATAACAAAATCATATCATTATCTATTTTTAAGCATTGCAATTCCAATTATAAAGATCAAAAATAGGAAGGAAGGTTAAAAGGACTGCATATTCAAACTCATCCAAGCCTTGGGGTTAAGACACTCTGGAGGTTAATTTAAATAAGATGGTAAAGATTGGCTAACTGGTGATTTAATTTCATTGTCCTCTAATGAATCTGCTGAAGAAATTCTGAGAGCTGTAATCAGATTTTTCCAAGTAGCAAGGGAGTAACTCTCTGAGGATAATACTTGTGTTTTGAACAGGTCCCAGTAATAGCTGTTATGGCAACAGGTGGAGGTCTCAGAGCAATGTCAGCTATGTTTGGCCATCTCTTAGCTCTTCAGAAGCTAAATCTGTTGGACTGTGTCACCTATCTCACCGGGGCTTCTGGCTCAACATGGTGCGTATACAAAATGAGATTGGATTTGGAATGACTGTGGCTACTTTTCCACACAGTGAGAGATGCATCTCTTTCAGAGGCTTACACTGTTAATAAGTTAACATGATTCCTTCATTAAGCTCTTACTGTTGGCTCTCAATTACCTCTTACTGTTGGCTCTCAATTATAACTTCCGTTCAGGCTCACTGATTCTCTTTCATTGATTAAAGTGATTGTGTAAATGTATGAATTTTCCAAAATCATCTAAATAAAAGGATGATTTTCTAACATTTCTGCTCCTTAGGACCCTAGCAGATCTGTATGAGCATGCTGACTGGTCACAGAAGTCTCTGGAGGGGCCACTTAAGGCAGTAAAAGAACAAGTGACAAAATGCAAACTCAACCTTATGTCTCTAGACCATCTGAAGTATTACCACAAGGAACTTGCTGAAAGGGCAAAAGCAGGACATGTGTCATCTTTTACAACTCTGTGGTCACTTGTTCAGGAGATGTTCTTACATGAACAGGTAGGTACATGGTCCTGCCACACATTTGGAAAACAGCGATTTATTTTCTTTAGAGCTTTATTCTTTGAGGACATGATGTAGTGTGTGTAAAAAATCCAAAGAGACTGAGCCATCCTGGTGTGGTTTGTAAACTATGACAGGGGATCTTGTAGCCAGGATTTTCCAGAGTAGATAATAATTTGAAGGTGCCTCTGTCCTAGGGTGCCCAACAGCTAGTAACTTCAGTAGGCAAACTTCCAGAAAGAACGGAGGAATTCCCACCTCCCATCCTCCCTGAAAACTCAGATTTTTAAAGTCTGTTTCTAGTTCAACATTTAAAAGTTAGAGTAATCTGTCCTTGTGTGAATATTAATCTCAGCCTTAGTAAAGATCTGTGGGATGCAGGCAGTTAAGGCTCTTAGATATTCTAATGAAGAAGTTACTAGGTATCCACAAGGCAACTGGGAAGGAAAATGCAGGAACACGAAGGAAAAGGTCTCTTGCAAAAATGTGACTTCGAGATTCCTCTGTGCTGTAAAATATCTGTTATTGGTCTTTACTTGGGTAGATTGTGCCAGTGCTCTTACAGAGGTTTACTGTGATTTTTTTATCTCACTGATTAGCCAAGAAAATACAAACTCACAGACCAGCGCAAGGCATTGCAGCATGGACAAAACCCCTTGCCTTTCTATGCAGTCCTCAATGTGAAAGAGGAGAAGTTTGGTACTTTCAAATTTAGAGGTAAGTGTCCTGGAGTTTCTTCTCATTCTGGATATGGCTTGAAGAGAACTTGGAGGGAGGTGTGTATGTGTGGAGAAAGAAAGGGGAATGCATCTGTTGCTTGCCCTGACTTAGTTGTTGCCCTGACTCAGTATTCATCTTTTAATAAAGTGTTTGTCTTTTTTGCAAGCTGTTGGCTGTTTGTTAGAAAGAACAGATCTGCTGGATAACATCCTCAGCCATAAACAGGACATTAATTAAAAATCTGGGGTGAAGTCCTATTTTTGCCACAGACATTGTCAGTGAGTGTGGGCAAACCATCTGATCTTCTTCTACCATGCCTATAAAATAGCTTTGACACTTCCTTAGTTTCTAGGGGTGCTGTGAAATGTAATTGTCTCTTCCTAAATACTACACTGATGAAGGTATGAAAATGGAGTGGAGTATGATTGCTGTGATGGGTGTGATATGACATCCTTTGAATGGACACAGGCCACATTCAACAGAAGGTATTAAAAGCAGCAGATACTGGAAAGAAAAGCAATTAATCCTTACATTTGGTTAGGTTTATAGCTACTGTTCTACTGTAATGCCTGTGCAGGATAGCTTGAGCCAGGAAACCACACATCCATGCCACACTGTGATGATTTCCAGTGTGATGTTGATATGCCTTCAGGCTGCTTTGTGGTATCTTGTAGACTGGCAGTTTTGGGTTAGTAGAGCTCTCATGCCAACCACTCCTTGCAATTCATATCACTATTGCATGTAGTACAGTTGATGCTCTTGATTTAGAGAGGCAAGTGTGATCCCAGAGTCTTTATATAGAAATAGATATCTAAGCATTTGAACCTAATGTTAGACTTTTTCTGAGTGGAAAAAGCTAGTTCCTTTAGGTTGCACATAGTCTCTCAGTTTGTATGGAAGTAGCAGCTTGCAGTACAAAGGTACAGATAGTACAGAGCTGCTGAGACAAGCAAGATCCTTGGAGCTTGTGGGTAGTTTTATCCACATGGGAAGGTTTTGGGGTTTGATTTTTATTGCAGCAAACATGCCATATGTCAACTCTTTTGTAGAGTGGGCAGATTTCTCTCCTTATGAAGTGGCCATACCAAAATACGGAGCCTCCATTCCTTCAGAATATTTCGACAGCGAGTTCTTCATGGGAAGGCGAGTGAAGAAGCTGCCAGAATCTCGGATCTGCTATCTGGAAGGTGACATAGCAGTGCAATGTAGTTAATCACAGCATCGTAGAAAGCATGGTATTTGCTAGGTACAGGCACAACACTCCTTGCCAGAGGGTCTGCTTTAGGTCTTAATTCATTGGGCTTTTTACCCCTTTCATATACTTCTGCTCTTTGTATATCTTTTTTCCTTCTGTTGTCCATTTTCACCTGGGTAGATTTGGGAAAATTGCAGCATGGTTCCTGTTCCATTTTCTAAACCAAAAAAGATGGTGGAAGAGGCAAGTTGAGGAAACAGTAAGTGTTCCTTCCCTGACCAGTCTCTAGCTCTTCATAAACTATATTTCTAGACAATGCATTACTGAGGTAGAACTGGAAGGAGCTGAGGATAAAATATGTCATCTAGGACAACCCACAAAGGCAGGAGCCACCTGAGCTTTGTAGGCTGAGGATGGTGTCACTAATCTTCTCTGCCCATAAGGATGAAGGAAGCCCTTTTGACCTCCAACAACTGCTTTGACTGGCCATTTTGCCACCAAAGGTGAAGCAAATGGAAAAAGCAGCTAGTCAGAGGAACCCATCTGTCCCAGGCAGATTTAAAATCCTTTGAAGTGTTTTAGTTTTGAAACCAAAAACAAGGGTAGAGGAGAAAAACCCCATATTTCTCTCACTGTGGAGTCTGCTAGAGATTCAGTTTGTTCCTCATGTGAGTACCTGGCATAGAGCTTAATGAGAAAGGATCGTTCTTTCTTTTCCAAAAGCAGACTCACATATGGAGCCAATTGTATTTTGAACCTCAACCAGCTGAACTCCACAGAAACAAAACATGCCTGGAAGGAAAACATGAGTCTTAGGTCGATTTAAATAATAAATCAGTTTAAAGAAGGCCTTTATACTTACATGGCTTCACCATGCTTTCCAAGCCTACTTTCTCTCACAGGTACACAGGAAACTTTCTACAACATCATTTGGGTGACTGATACTTCTTATTTTGTTACTCTGTACTATGCAGTGAATGTTCTGTGTGTAGTTACCTCCTGAGAAAGAGCACTGAAGTGCTGATACCACTATGTTTGAACTCTCTGAGACCTGCTGTTTAAGTTGTGTCACGTTGGGGTCAGGTTGGGTGGACTAATTATGTGTAGCATGGATATTTGCAATAGTCAGTGGTTAACATGTGGTAGTGCAGTACTTCTCCCATGTGGTTTGACTTGCAGGTCTGTGGACAAACATCTTTACTAGGAATTTGCTGGATGGCTTGTACTGGTCCTCAAATTCAAATGAATTCTGGGAACGATGGTCCCAAGATATGGTAGATATAGGTAAGAGCTTCTAAAGTGTTGCCTCACTGTGGATCTTCCAGCATGATGTTAATCTGTATCAGAATTATTGCTATGTCCTCTTCTCTCTTCTCTCTTTTCCCTAGAGGCATGCTTCATGTTAGTACAAATGTTTTTCATTTAAAATTTCCTTGTGGTCTGTTAAATGACTGCCCATGACTGCAAATGAGAAGGGTGGCTTTTACTTGTGGGCAAAAGTACAATGCCAGGATGTTATTTGAAAGAGTAAAACACAAAAACTGTGCCTGCTTTAAAGAAAACCAAGGATCTCTTTTTTAAAATGACATGGGTCATGTGCACATGTTTTCCAGCAGCCTGCAAGAAACAGGGATGGGGGGGACCCACAGGAAGACAACAAGGGCAGCTAGCCAGCAAAGGTGTCTGGCGGAGCAGATTGCTGATGTTTTTTTCTGTATTTCATGGTTTCTTCTCTATTTCAGAAAAACATTCTCCTGAGGAAGATGTTACTGTCATTGAGCCTCCATCTTGTTTGTCAGGAAAGTTGTATGAAATGTTTCAGGACATTATGACCAAGCGTCCACTACTGGGACAGTCGCATAACTTCCTGAGAGGCTTAGAGTTTCATAAGGATTATATTCATCAGAAAAAATTTATTGAATGGAAAGGTAACTGCAACAAAGAGTTAGCTGCACTTTGCAGGTAACATCTCAGATTTTTTTTTTTAGTCTTTGGAAAACTCATATTTCTTTCAGGGTTTGGAAATCAGCTGAGTTGGACCTATGTTCATGGTGTCTGTTTCTTTAGGGTAACAGGTTAAAATGAACTAGTCCATGATCTGCTCTTTCACTTGCAGAAGATACCTGTAATTTGTGTCAAGAAATGCTTTTCTACAGGAATTTTGTCACCCTGCATAGGTACAGTAGTCAAAAGATTCAGGAAGGGCAGAATCTTTTGAGGTCAAGAAGCAGAGGTAACACCAGAAGCATAAAATAGTAGGTTATTATGTGGATCAGATGAAGGAAAGGACTAGTTGCAAGCATGTGGTTGCCCATATGTCTGGTATTTCTGCCTGATGAATTATCCATCCAGAGACCTCTCTTTAACCCCTCAGAAACAGAAATACCAAAATCCAACTACAGAAAGTTAAAGTCACATAGGTTTACACTGTATATATTAAACAACAGACACATAGACTTGATCTATAAATTGAACAGCGATTTTCTGTGCCCTGTGCTCTGTAGGCAGGCAAAGTAAACAGCCAAAATAGTTCTACCTCAAAACCTATGAAACAATCTGTGAAATGATAGGAAGATGATGAAGCTGAGCGTTTTCTGCATCAGAAACCTTCCTATCATCCCAGCATCTTCATTTATTCCATGAACAGGTAGCAATGTGGGAGGACCCCACATTATGGAGGTTAATCTGACTTCAGCAAGAAAGCATGTGTTCTCTGCCTTCTCTGAGCCCCTCTCTTTGGCAAGTTGTGTTTTCTCTCCCATTTTATGCAGGTTACAATGTGCTTTGTCCCTTTCCACCCTTGCTACACAGTTTGCTGACAATAGTGAGAGATGGTGGTGCTTTTTTGTGGATTAAGGCAGAGCCTACAGTGTGCTGTCTGCTTTTAAAATGTTCAGTAAGCAAAAAGTCTGTGTCCTAAAATGGTCTGCTCTAAGAAAACAAATGAAAGAAGGAGAAAAACCAAGCAGCATAAGAAGGGTAGGTGAGAGAAGGAGCAAGCAAGTAGCTTCAGAAGGTGGATGAAGGATGAAATTGTCAGTCAGTAAATGTTAAAAAACATAACTGTCATTACATTTGCTGACTATCAGTTTTGTAAAGACAAATGGGTAGAAGGAGATTTCAAGGAGGATTTTGAGGAAGTGAGCATAAGAACACTAGTGACTATCTCAGGGTAGATACTCTACAAATAAAGTAAAGTCTGTGGAAAGCATGAAATCCAGAGTGGGAAAAGGGAAACTGGAAGTCTGGAGTGGGAAAAATTATCAGGTTTTCTATCTTCTTTTGGCTGCCTGCAAAAGACCAAGCTAAACCCAGGTATGGATCCATCTCTAGGAGCAAGAGGAGATGCCAGGTCTGTGAACAGAAATGACAGTCTTGTGGTAGATGAAGTCTTGAGAATAGAGCTGCAGCTCAGGTTATCTGACATTAAAACAAGACTTTCAATGCCTAATTTTCCTGATTAGAAATTGAACTAATAGTCTGGAATTAGTGTCATGCATTTACAGTAGAGTTCATGCTTTCAAGGGTATTTCTGAGACAGGATTTCTTTAAAGTCTCTATTTGGATGGGGGATGGAAGAAGGGATTCTCACAAGAAAACATCTACTTCCAGTTCACATATACAGCCATGAATAAATGCTGCAAAGTTCCACCTCTGTGATAAGAAAACAGGGGTAATGGAATTTCATGTAATAAAAATGTTCACCGGGCCAAATAAAACTAAAAAGTATGCTGCTTCTTCTGTGAGGGGCTGCAAGAAAATGTCTCTTGTTACAGTTGAATCTGTGAATTCTCAGCAGCCTTGCTGAGAATAATAAGCACATTTTGTGAAGACTTGACAGTGAGGGAATGGAAAAATTGGAAATTATTACTTCAAGCTGGTGTGAAACATTCCAGGCTATGGAACAAGCTAGAATTATTCTGCATGGTTTAAATCAACACTACAGAATGAGGCCAAGGAAGCAGAGCGATTGAATGAATTGAAATGCTGGAACTTACCAGCAGTATTTCTGTAACCAACAGTTTCTTAAAATGCCTAAATACGATGATTTAAGGCTCAAGTATTCTGCTCTGGGCTTTGCTACCTCATTTTGTGAACTTGAGGAACACTCTTAAACCACTACTTTGATATCTAAAACCATGGCAAAATGTTCCCTGTTCCATGGGACTGAAAGCATACTAAAGGAACAACAGAGGACTTGCTGTCTACAGGGCAAGCTGGTGAGGTTGCTAGCAGAGAAGTAAGAGTCTAGCTATCAGAAACTGGCTTTAGATTTCAACTTACTGGTTGGTATAATCCCCTTTTGGCATTTATGTGAGGTTTAATTAATTCAAGCAGTATTTTAAGCTGTTGGTAGGCAATGTTGTATGCATGATGTGGTATTTTTTTACAGCATGGCTAAGATAGTTCATATGAGATCACTAAAAGTGAGTTGAAGTCAGACCTGAGAGAGGAGTCTAACCCTGAGAAGGCAAAAGCAAAAAGAGCAATGCAAAAGTGCAATGATGTATTGCATTTGTTAGGTGTGTTGCTACACTGTGAAATTGTTTTTGTTGTTTGCATTTTTCCCAGTTCTTAGGGGGAAAAAAATCTGTTGAAGTCTGTATTCTGTGAAAAATGACTCCCCAGAGCAGCTGTGAGGTCAGTGGAGTCTGTGTCTCACCTGTCCTCTGTCTGGCTGCCCCACAGCCTGCCTTTGTGAGTGTGCCTGGGAGAGTGTGGAAACAGGCCAGGTGTGCCCAGATGTGCAGTTTGAAGGGCATGCTCCTGGGGCCGTGTTTGTGGGCTCATGTTGTGGAGGGAGGTGACCCTGGTTTTGAGGGTAACCAAGGAGCTGCCCTTAGCATGTAGCACAGACAGAATTACTCACTCCTCCTTTCCTAACCATGCACCACTAACTATATTCAAAATGTTTTTCAGACACTGTGCTGGACGGTTTCCCTAACATTCTGACACCGCTACAGAAATATCTTTGTCTGATAGATGTTGGCTATTTCATCAACACCAGTGGTGCAGCACTTTTCAAGCCAGAGAGGAATGTAGATGTCATTATATCCCTTGATTATGGTTTGGGGAATGTGTTCAAGGTGAGAAGATTGACTTACTCTGCTCCTTGCAAAGTAAAACTCTTCTTGTCTTATTAAAACTTTTAAGTAAGTGGCTGTCTAAATCTTAGTCACATATCACCGTACCTTGAAGGAGGAAAGAAACTTCCTTCAAGAATGGAACTGTAGAAACTCTTAGGCCCTTTTCTCTGTAGGGGATTACATCATATACTTCCTAGAATCCTCAGGGAATTGCAGTAACAATTGTTTGCTGGAGACCTGTCCGTGATCTCTCCTGGTCTGTCATGACAAATTCTGAGTGTGACTTTGGGTCATTCACTTGGGCTTGTAAAAAGCATTCTAGGGTGATAAGAGGCATTGTCTGACTTACGTTGAGTGGTGGTCAAAAGTAACATTGTACTGTGGCTACTTTGGACTACACATTCATTTCATAGTGTTTCTAGGGAAGGAGTTAAGATGCCATAGTATTTCCGGGATACCTGAGTAAACCTGATTCTTGTCTTAGAGCTTTAACTCCGTGACATTCTGTGTCCACAGCAATTAGAGATGACATACAAATATTGCAAGGTACAAAATATCCCATTCCCCAAAGTGGAGCTAAGTCCAGAAGAGCAGAAGAACCCAAAGGAATGTTACATATTTTCGGATGCAGAGGACCCCAGAGCACCCATAGTAATCCATTTCCCCCTGGTGAATGACACCTTTAAGGAATTCAAGGAGCCAGGTAAATGCAGTCAACCAAACTATGCACTGTGTTCTACCCCTGGTATGTATCATGTGTCCACTGATGGCAGGCAGAAGAGCAACCTGTCTGTGGCAGATGGCTCTTGTCACTGTCCCTTGCAGCAGAGCTGCAGGTCTTCCTCACTTGTGCCTGATGCCACATCCTGCCAAGAGAGATGTGCAGGGTGCTGGAGCTTTTCTGGCACTGGAAAGAAAGGCCCAGAGAGCAGGGGAGATAAGGGCCTCCTGAAGGACCTGCTGGCGGGCTGGAAAGCAGCAGCAGCAGGAGCTGGCCCTTGGGCCATTCAGCCCTAGGGTTGGCTCTGCACCCCTGCCTTCCTCTGGCAGGCTGCCTGTGGTGGAGAGGGAGGGGTGGAGGGAACCTCCTTCCCAGGCCTCGAGGGATGGTAGGCTTGGGCACAGGGACCTGGGCAGGGGAAGCACATGTGGCTGTGGTGGGAGAGGCTCCATCTGGTGCTTGGTAGGAGCTGGGGCAGAGCAGAGAGATGTGGGGCCAGCCTGGGATGTGCAGTTATCTCTGCTCAAGCGCCTGGGGTGAGCTCCTTCCAGCTTTACCCAAAATTCTGTTGTGGCCCTGAGTGGTGCCAGAGCGAAATGGAAGTCTCTGTGGGAGCATTTGGGAGTGGTAGGAATAGCAGCAAAAAGTAAAGGTACTTTTCTGCTCTGATGTTCAGTGATGCTCAGTGAATATGTACAGTAAGAGCCAAATTGAGAAAATCACATTTAGAAACTGTAGATGAAAAGAGGAGATACTCTGTAGAGGGAACTAGGCTTGTTCAATGGAGGCTGGAAATGGTCCAAATGGCAATGTGTGGTGAGATCCAACCATTGAGCAGTGGGTGGCAGGTAAAGCAGGTGAGGATTTTGGAATGTCTCTGAATGAAAAATAGATGAGATGGTACAGAGCAGAGCAGCTGCTGCTCAGTACTGCAGGCCCAAACTGGTGAGAGTTGACACTCACCTGTATGTCTCTGAGCAGTCAGTGAGTCATCCATCAAGCTGACAACATGTTCAACAACCAGCAACGGATGGGGGTGGTTGGAGGAGGAGGGCCCTTGGCAACCTGCTTTCATGGATTTCAAGTTTAACAGTGGAGCTTTTTGTTTCTAGGTGGATGAGAGATATCTTGTGGAATGTGGATACTTATTTTTCTTGTTTTTAACCATTTAAATTCTAAAAAGACTCAGCCTGTGAAGTGCCCATTTGCAGTGCAGCAGTTATGGATGTGGCTATGGATGTGACAGCATAGATAATACGTCTTTCTGAATGTTGTGAGGCTCAGTGAAGCAACATTGGATATTTTTAATTCAGCCACTTCTAGTGGTAGCCTGTGCCCAGCACCCTGAGATCACACTGCTCAGAAACCACTTTGTTAGACTAAAACCTGCTGTGTCTCAAGCACAATTCTTGTGTCTTTTTCATGAGGTTCTGGTTGACATCATAAGGAATATCTCAGCAGTCTGTTTGTAGACCTGCTGATAGTTATCTCACATTACATTAGTATTTTGCGCATATTTGGTTCAGACTGCAAGGAGATAGGCAAAAAAACCAGCAAAGAAATGTAGCTAAAAAATTTGTAGGAACATAAATATGAGACTGCCAAAGTCCTTGGTGCAGGTAATTAGGGGGTCCTTTTCAGCAAAAGCATTGACGTAACAGGGAGTGTGGATGTTGCCAGTTCCAAGAGGCATAACCTGAGGCCAGGCTGGAGTTTGCTGAGAGTCTGATGTAGGATGCTCTGGTCCCTCTGCCCCTCTGCACTCTGCAGTAGGTAGTCCTCTGTGGTTAGCACCACAAGGCCTCCTCGTATGGACTAGGCTGTCCACTCACTCTAGCTGGCAGCTGTGCGCTTGTCACCACTAATCCAGGGGCGATCATGGATTTTGAAAAGTGTTCCAGGTGTGTGTCTTTGTCCGAGAGTCAGACTTACAGGGTTTGGGAAAGGATGTGGGCCCATGGACATGCTGCCCAGGAATGGTGTCTGCAGGGGCAGGACAAGAAGGAATGTAAGAGTTTGTGCCAGCTCTACTGAGGGATTTCCAGGTCTGAGCTTTAGCAAGAGGGGGAGGAGGAGTAGCTTGGAAAATTGACCAGGAATGGCTCTTTCAAGCTGTGGAGTGGGTTTGCAGTATATCCTGGGGGCTATTTTTAACAGTGGGTCTGGCCAGGTAGATCAGCCCCCTACAACACCATGTGATAGTACTCCAGATTCAGCTCACTGTGCTGGCTTTTGTCTTTCTCTGCAGGGGTAAAGCGTGGCCACTCAGAGATGGAAGAAGGCAAAGTAAACCTGGAGAACAACTGCTCACCATACTACCTCATTAGGCTGATCTACTCCTCTGAAAATTTTGATAAACTTGTGAACCTGAGCAAATACAACATCCTCAACAACAAAGACCTGCTCCTCCAGGCAATCAGGAGCGCTGTAGAACGAAGGAGAAGCAGAAGGACTGGGAATTTCTCCCGCTACTCTGGATACCCCTAGGCTGGGTTTTTGTACTGTTCCCCACTGAAGGCTATGGCAGCACATTGCAACACATCACAGTCACATTACCACACATCACAGTGTTCATTATTTGCAGAAAACTGAGGAAACCTGTACATTTCTCACCTTGCCATGTTCAAGCGCCTAGCTTTCAAAACGGTTTATTTAATCTCCTTCCCCCACATTTTCAGCCCACAAGAGCCTCACAATGTGTTCTTACTTGTGAAGAAATTAAGGTCCTGGTTAGCGGAGACCTCCCAGGATCTCCTTGATGTTACAGAGTTTGGTGGTGGTGATATTTCTTTGTAAGAGCCTGTCCCTTCAACCCTGAGCCCATTGTCAGTGTCCTTTCAATACTTCACTACAAATCAAGTCCTGGCCATTTGCATTCAATGATGTCCAGATTTTCAGATAGGCTGAGCAACTAGAATTTGCACTGAATTGGTGGGCTCAGCTTTGAAGTCAGGCATATATATGTGAACAGTGGCCAAACTGCAGTGTGTACAATTGCACTCTGTCTGGCTGATTCCCCTTGCTGGTTTAGAAGTTACTCCTTTTTTCCATTGCCCTGCAAGAGTTTGGCACAGAAACACTGCTCCAGACTGCCACAAAGGGGAAGGTTACATTTCAAGAGAGAGAGGGTGGTAGCTGCAGTGAGTGAGCACAGTTCTTTTGAGCGTTGGCTGGAGGAAAAGTTCTGCATAAAGCACAACTGATCGTATTGATATATACCAGCAGTGCCTTTATGCATTAAAATGTCAAGAGCCTGAAACAAGTTTTTCATAGCAGAAGCTTGAGAGGAATAATTACCATAGACTCAAGTACATTCAATTTAGTGATAATGACAGAGATATAAGCTGGTTCTCCTCACAGATGGAAACTGAATGTAGGACAACATCAGTCACTAAAAGAGTCCATAGCCATTGTATTTTCACACACAGAAGATTTTTTCCGTTTATAGTCTTCCATCCCTAACTTCACAGGCAAAGTATTTTTAGTAGGTGCTACATAAAATAGAGCACAGATTGAGAAAAATAGGACACACATTTTCCTCCTTGCTGGAGGAAAATATTTGGAAAATGACACCTGGTTTTCATTTGCTTTGGAATGCAGTGAGAGACTTTGCCTTGAACTAGAAGCTTGGAACATCTTTATAGCCTTTTACTAAATTAAAAAGGTGATAGGAAAGGATGCTGAGCAATATAAAACAGAGCTCCACAGAAGTCAGAGAAGTTTGTGGACTTCCTCACACTGAAGGATTTGGACCTGCTTCTGGATTATTTATTCCAAACACAGCATATTCATCAGGACTTCCAAGGAAAATCTTACATGTTTCTTCTGCACTGGAAATTTACTTGAGATCTAGAATTAGTTGTACTTGAAATCCAAAATTAGACAAAGAAAGAGAAAGAGGGGTCTGCCTTTTTGGTATGCACAGGCAATATTTAAGCTCAAAGGGAGAGCATTTATAAAAGAGTCGATTGCCTGAAGCCTGCATCTCCTAAATGCTGCTTCTGCTGCAATGTCAATGCTAAGCCTCAGCAATGCTTCTTGTACAATGCTTACTTGCTGAGCTAAGGACTACCATCCAGAACCTGAGGAGTCTTAACAGCTGGAATGCAACTGTACTGTGGGATTCAGGTCATGAGAAGATAAGAACTAATCCGATTCTGGCTGCAAGACAAAACATAAAGAGCCATTTTGAGCTGAGAGTTGATCCAGCTGGATCTGTTACCTTCACACAGAGAGCAGCATGTGTAGCACATACAAGCCCACATGGCTCTGTGCACACATGTGCACAGGGTGTGCACCACTTCCATGCTCCCCTGGCTGGTCCTAGAAAGCTCTGCTGCTGTGAAAAGATAACCCTGTTGTGTTCATGGTCTACAGAGAACCATCTGTAATCCTTGTGAACCTTGGCAGCACATGCCCAGCAGCAAGGCAGCTCAGCCACATTGAGAAAATTTGGTCTCTCAAAATGCTCCACAGACCAATAATTGGGGCATGTTTGGTGCATTCATAGTGCTGCTAATGCAAACAGAAAGGCCCAGTAAAATGTGAAGGAGCCACAAAACCACAAGGTTTTCAGGTAACCCACAGCTGGTGGAGAATTACTGTTCTGAGAGACTGTTAAATCCTTTTATAAAGGAAGGGAAGGAGGGTAGGAGGAAGGGATCTGTGGGTGGGGAAGGTGGTGTGACTCTGCTAGGAGAACTGCCACCAAAGGTTTTGCCAACACTTAGAGTCAGGCTGGGAACTGCTGTCTAATCTTGCAGCCAGAGGCACAGAGATGTGCCCCTTCATCTCCTTGGTGTCCCATGTGGTACCTCTGTAGCCTTAAATGATAACAGTTTTTTCAAATATATTTTTGCATTTCAGAGCCTGAAGTTATGTGAGGGCTGTATCATTGCCCATCAGAGTGCCTTTTTGTTTCATTTTGGTTGCCTTTTTGTTTTTGTAACATGATGTGGGTGTGGCACAAGGGAACACAGTTTAGTGGTGGACGTGGCAGTGCTAACAGTTGGACTGGATGGTTGTAGAGGTCTTTTCCAACCTAAATGGTTCTATGATTCTATGACACTGGAGGAGTGTGTTGCTGGCTTGATGGTGTAGTAGGAGGACCTGGGGGGCATTTGTGAGGCTGCTGGGGAACTCTGGAGATTGGAGGGACCTACACCTTGCACAGTCTTGTCTGTGCAGCTTGTGGAAGTGGTGGCTGGCACAGGTTGTCCCCCAAAGCACTCCTGAGCTCTGGTTCAGAGCATACTGATTTGCACTGCCCCCAAATGACAGAAATATAGGGCATCGTTTCAGTGACATAAGGCTGATCATTAATCTGTGCTCAAGACTGGTCCTTATTCCCTCTAGAGTAAACATGGAGTCTAAAATTTTGGCCTCTGAAATTCTGTATGTTTGTTCTTTAGACGGTGTGGATTTTTTTTTTTTCCTTGGCCCCATTCTTGCCTGGCCTAGTGCCACATGCTATGCTGTGACTGAGCAGAGTGCATGCAAACCAAAGCAGGCTCTTCCAGGTGAGAGCTGCCTCTCTGCATCTCACCGAAAATAGGCATGTGCCATACTTATAAACCAGGCCTTGCTGGTCTGGTGTTGTGTTTGCTTAAGCACTGAAGATGATTGCATGCCCGCCAAAGCCTTGTCCAAAATGCGCCCCAGATCACTGCTCTCTGCTGAACATTTTGCTGGAAAACCCCCACGAGTACAGAGCTTGCTCTCTGCTGCCAAACACAAAGGAAATGAGACTGTTCTTATAACTATTAGCTGCTCTTCATAGAAATCGCTTGCTTGTGTCTTTTAACTGTTTAGTAATATATTCGTTAAAAATAAAATATTGCAAAAGAGCACCAGACCCATGAAAGTCTTTATGTGCTTAAACACAAGACAAGGTTTTTTCCAGTTGTATAAGCACTAATTATGCTAAATGCCTGCTGAGAACTTCAAAGGTCATTTACTGGTTTCAAGATTAAATGAAAGACATCTGGGAGAAGATCTTCTGGTTTACAAAGGTATGGAGAGCCTGGAACAAAATCTACCTCCTGTGATAAAATTCTCTTCAGTGGAAAGGCGCAAGTCAGGGCAAGGAGGCAGCTGTTCTGAGCCACAGCCAAGGCACAGCTTTGTTCAGTTAAATGGTAAGTTTAAAATACTGGAGTTGGTTTGGCTTTTGTTTGTCTTTTGTTTGCGTTTTTTTTTTAAATCAGTTAAAATGATCAACAATAATGAAGTGCATCAGTTTCCCATTACTTTGATGTGCTGATTTTTGGTTTTTGGGGTTTTTTTTGTGACAGGCAGCAGCTCCAGCTGGAGTACAACAGAGGAGAGAACTGGACTAGCCAAAAAAATGAAATTATTACCTCACCTTGTTGGATGCCTGTGACTGATCTGAATCAGACTGAACACAAATTTGAATTCTAGATGTTGCATGTACCCATACAGTATTTATGTAAACTTGGTGTAAAGTGTTCCCCTTCTCTACCACTGGAGAAGCAGTCAGTGCAGAGGAGAGGACTGCATTCAGAGAGTGAGAGTCATGCGTCAGACTGCCTAAAAAGGGATGAAGGCTGAAGTCTTTGCCAGAGGAGTTAAGGACTTGAAGTTTTATCTTCCACCTGTCAGGGAAGAGCCCCCAGCTACTGTCCTGGGGGAAAAAATGCCATTTCTCTCCAGCTTCATGCTAGGTAACTTTCCTTTGGCTCAGAAACAGAGATGAGTAGGGGGAAAATATATATTCCTTCCCATGATTACACCATACCTTAGCATGTGAAGCCTGCTGTCTGGGGACTTGACTTCCTCCTTGCTCTCCTACTTTTCTTCTCCTTTTACACTGAAACACTGATTGTTCATGCCTTATTTAAGTTTCAGATTCCATTAAAAATGAGTAACACTGCAGGACTTTTTTTTCCTGGTAGCTTCATCCAGAAAGAATTGGCAAATAGAGAATTGTTGGTTAATGTGTTGTAAAAAGGAAAGACTGTTAAGACCACAAAGTGATGTAGGATCTAACATTACCTTTGGGTGCACAGACCACCCAAGCCTCTTAAATCTATTCTGTTGGTCTCTGCAGATCTATTTATACATGGCTGTAGTTCACTTATGGTTTGCACCTCATGCTCTGCTCAGTGCTCTCCATTCCTGTCTCACAGAATCATTTCATTTGAGCTGTCTGGCTTAAAGGTCCCCCTGCCCTTTGGTTTAGTCCCTTGGAGTAGATAACACTTTGCTGATAATGGCAAATGACAAGGTTGTCGTACACACAAAAGTATACCAGATTGAATCCTGTTTAATTATATTTAAAGATTTAATGCGATTTAATACATTATTTAAAAAGTTCAGAGGGAAGCAATTAACTTACAGTATCAATACATTTTTAGAGGGCTGAGTTAAGTTACAATTGTCTGGAATTCATTGAGGCAAATGTCATTTTTCTCTTCCTGCTTTTAGTAGAGATGGAAGCAGTTTTGTTTTATTTTCACTTTGTTCTAGACTTCGGGTGGTGATTGAGGCTCGTATCACCGTAGGTCCATCTTCCTTAAAATCTCTGGAAAATTCTGCAGACTCTCTCTCTGGTTTGATTTTGAAGGAGGGTGTTCTCCTACCAACAAAATGCATCATCAGAAAATCAGGTATAATCTAGAGGAGTTTAAGTCACTGTCTATATGTAAGGACTTGTTAAGCCTCTAGCTCAGCAGCTGAAGTCTGCCCAGCTGCAGGACTAGGATTTCACATCATAGCCTGTAAGATTTGTACAGACTACAAAACCAAGTAAAATTGATTTAAACAGGCCAAATTTCTGAATTTGGCTGTGCTATATTTTCCATATATGTCTCCCATGAGCCTCCTTTTCCCCAGTCTAAACAACCCCAGCTCCCTCGGCCTCTCCTGGTAGGGCTTGTTCTCCAGACCCTTCTCCAACTTCGTTGCTCTTCCCTGGACACATTCCAGCTTTCTTGAAGTGAGAGGTTCAGAACTGAACACAGCACTGGAGGTGTTGCCTCACCAGTGCCAAGTACAGGGGGACAATCACTGCCTTGATCCTGCTGGCCACATTATTTTTGTGACATTAGTAACAGGGGAGCAGGACTTTTTGACCTCAGGGCAGTCTCTTTGTAGGTGACTGCTACCTGAGCACAGACAGCACTGACATCTGTTCAGCTTTGCAGCACAGAGCCCATACCTCAGGAGTGAGCTTTTGCTGCTTAGTCTTTCAGCAGAGTCCCTGTCTGGAAAGTCCCACACTCTTTTCTGGGAGGTCTCTGTGTTTGAAATGAAAGTTTGCACCATCACTGCAGAATGAGATCTGTTACCGTGTCCTACATAGTCAAAAAAAAACGACAACAAAAAAGTAATATTAGAGGCAGAGTTTTCCACTTCTGGGCCCATAACAATTTTTTTCTGACCACCATAGTTATAATTATGCTATAGCTTCCTTCCCAATAAGCCACTGCCTAGAGAGATGTCTAGAAAGATATCTAGATCCAGAAAAAAAGCTGTTGATCAAGATCCAAAGATCCTTAATAGAAGGATGAATACAGCCCTATGCCTCTCCCAGGCAATAACCTGATGTTGGCACAGTACAACTGAAAGACTGCTTTGCAAATAACCCTGGATGTTCTTCTGCCAGGTCACTACATCACAAGGTAGCAGGTGACTTGTGTATTGCTTTCTAACAGAGCCAAAAAGGATGGCTCAAAATGCCCCAAACTAAGGACACCTTGTCATTCTCTTCTCTTTCTCTCACCGTCACTTGCTAAAAGCACAGCTCATTCTTGGAGGAAGTGAGAACATACCTATATTATTCTGTAGCGACTGCAGCCAGTCCTCCATCAGTGTCTGAGAAGGGGCTGCAAAGTAATACTCTGCCCCATCTCTCAGCCTGTAAATAAGGATAGGAAAAGGTGAATTCTAGTCAGTTTTGCCTTATACCTTCTGTGCTTGTGAGTGTAAGACACTTCAGTTATGCCTCCTAACAACATTCAGCCTTAGGTGACGTGGGCAGGGAACTGCATAGGCTTTTATTTGTGCCCTTCTCCATAAGACTCACCGCAGCATGAAGGCGTTCTCTTTCCTGATGTAATTCACCAGCCTCTCACATTTGGCACCGGAAATGCCGAGGGACAGGACTGTGGATATGTTCTGAAGGGGGATAAAATGAAAACAAAATGTCTTCTATGTCTTTTCTGCTAGGATTCAATTCCATACCAACCTGCAGGCAGACTACACACCCATCTCTTTATGCTCCTAACTTTATAACTAGGATCACTGAATAGGACCAACCACAGAGGAACCATGGACAATTGCGTTATGTCTTGAAGGCAATTCTTGAATAAGATACTTCTTTTAAGGCATATCTTTGAAATTTTCTGGAAGCTTATTATTCTGTTTTTTAGTTGCATCAGTTGAATAATTGCTGAATTTTCACTCGGCTGACATTTGAAAGGGAACAGATCACCCCAGCCCCAAACCAAAGGTGACATTTTAAAATTCTTTTTGACATATGTAGACACAAAGTTTTCTAGAAAGATTAAAAAACCAAATTACCTTAGATGCTTCTTTGTCATCATTATAGAAATCAAGCTTTAATCCATCAAGTTTTACATAGAAGGATTTCCAAGACCTTGAGTGTGGCTACATGAATAGAAATGGTAATAAAATTCAGTTACGAAGTATATATTTTATAGGAGTAGTGAAATCTTTCATATACAACTTCCACAGGAAGCCAGGACCTGTCTATTTTATGATCACAGAAGTTGTCACAGTCATTGTTATCTCTTAGAGAAACAGAACCTACTATAGTTTCTGTGTGAGTGATTCAAGAAAGGGTCTCTATGAGTCAGGACTGAACAAATGACATAACCTGGTTCAAGCAAGCTCTACACCATGTGGTCAGCAACATCTTTGGAGGGTGACAACCAAAGTTCTGTTTAATTTTTGGCCACTAAAACTCCACTTTTTTCCGTAGCTGGAACACCAGCCCCTGCCTGCTGGTCACAGGTTACTTAAATCAAGTGTGTGGTTACAATCTAATGTGGCTGCTGAATTCTTCATTTGCTGAACTAACCCCAGTAGAATGCTACTGAACAATGTGCAAAAGTAGCAGCTATTTCCAGCCCTAACTATGTACCACTGAAAGCTTAGCCTGGTGCCATGAGACCCTTCTTGATGAAGGATCCTATAACTTATATTCATATTTTGTTATACCAGTGAATCAAGTTGACAATTTGGTCATTCAGAGAAAAGGAAGGAAACAGTTTAGAGGAAGATAAGTCATAGCTTTTCTTGTTTGGTAATATGGAAGTTCAGTATTCCTGAAGACTAAATTCTGTGTGTCCAGAAGTGAAGAAAAACTAAATTTCTCTTCCAGAAGATGGAGCCCATACCAGAGTCACTTTTTAAAAGAGGTCTTTCAAGTTAAAAATTTCAGAGGAAATATTCTATGGGACAAATAATCCAAGACAACATGTTTATGTGCAAACACTCAGGAAACACTGATGTCTGCAGATTGGTAGGGAATATTAGAAAATTTCCTGGCCTGTTGTGATCATTAGGCTACTGACCTGAGGTGGTGTTATTTCCCAGTGTAAGAATTTAGATTTCAGTTTCATTCAAACCTCTATTTAACAAACCAATTCTTCAAAGATAAACAGAACCTTAGTTCTGTTCTAGCACAGTTAGAAATTACAAATATTGGGGGCATGAGACTGAGGGATTCCACTGCTGACAAACTATCGCATGCTGTTACAGGATCATGAAGCTTTAGGGTTTTTTTTGTGGTGGTGGGGTTTTTTTGGTTGCTGGGGTTTTTTTGTTGTTGTTGTTTTGTTTGTTTGTTTTTCCCAATTCAGTTGATATATTGAAACCTGTGTTTGTAATTAGGAAAATGTAGTTAACACGTTCATACAGCCTAGACTCTGGTTTATAAATCCATTAACTTTAGACAGACCCTGTTCTGCATGATTCCCATGACAGGCAAAAATTCCATTGTCTCTTTCTCTTAAAGATCAGATACTGCCAAAGCCAGTGGACACTTCCCCATGCATTTTATGGATAGCTGAAGCAAACCCACACTACTCAGCTCCTCTTCAGCAAGAGCTTATCCTGAAGAAGTCAGACCAGATCTGGACTATAACTCAAGGAAAAGCTAAATAACCCAGAATGATGGAATTTATTTCTACCTGTTGTCTTCCAGAAAGGAGCTGGTCTCGCTTCTCTAGGAAACCCTCCATGTGCTGGAGACTTGCAGAAACCTGAGACATACAAGAACATTGCTACTTAACTTTAAAATGGCCCTTAGGCCTGTGTTAAATTTCTGAAGGTCTTTTTTAGATAAACTCCATGCAAAGAGACTGATCTCTGGTTTCTTTAGCCTTTACATTGACAGCACAGCAGGAAATCCTCACTAGGTTGCAATGGTATCTCTGTTAGACCCCCTAAACAAAGAGAATTCAAATCCTTCTTGAACAATTTGCTTATGGAAATTACTCTATCATAGTGTGTTAATTAACTAATATTATTTTTATATTATTACATACATTTTACAACATAAATTGTTCAAGTTATTCATACCACTTCCACAGTTACTGAGTTACACCAATGTATGGTGTTGTACTGGTACACTTGGGTATGTGACAAACATGTTCCTCTCAAGAGTAAAGGAGCAAAAAGAAATTCTAATTTTATCTGCCCGTGAGTTAAAAGTGAATTTCCTGCAAGGGTGAGCAAACAGGAGTTGCTGGTTCCAGTCTTGTACCAGGTCAGCTCTTTGACAAGTGTGCCATGAAGTCCTTCCTCTCTCTGACTTTTAAACAGAGTGGACACTAAGCACTGCCACCTCACACAGAGGGTGTAGGTAAATCATCCTCTTTGGGAGACACCATCTCCTGGCTGTTGTTAAGTGCTCTGCTGAATATTGAGCAGCAGGAATAGCCTCTAGTTCAGGAAAAGAAAAACAGAAACCGATACAGTTGTTAAAACCTAGGCTATAAAGCTTAGCAAATTAAAAATGGTTTTAAGCTGTACATAACTGCTTAAGCCAACTGTCTTTGTGGAAACTGTTTGAACTGCAAAGGCACATAAAATGCCTCTTGTTTGAATCCAGGAGTGTACCCACTGAAATGCCCACTGTATGGTGCTCTTTGTGACTTTCTCACAGAACCTCCTATTATTGCCTTACTTTAACTAGCACAGGATAGTGGTTTTGTAAAGAGAGAGCCAGGAATTTCTGGCACTTACCGAAGATGTGTTCTTTAATGTCTCCCAAGAGGAGTTAGACAGCAATATGTTTGGTGAGTTATCTAGTGACCTTTGTCCAGGCGTGGGTGGTGTTGCTGGTAGCTTGGTCTGCAGGTTGGAGAAAGAGGAGCCTATTGCACCTTTTCCTTGAGGAGATGTGTGGTCTGTGGCTTGTGATTCTGACAAACTGCTGCTGTGTTGCTGGCTTATAGGAGTAGGAGATAAAGGAGAGCCTAAAGAACTGTGACTTTCAAAAGATGCAGCTTGTGGGCTCACCATCTTTGGTGTAGCTGGAGTGATAATCTCACCAAGCCTCGTCTCAGCTTTCATTTCTGTTTTGTTGCTGCTCAGCACTTCAGGGACTTCCCCGGAAGTGAATTCTTGGAACCTTGTAGGAGATTTTTCAACGGGGGAGAAAATAGTTTCAAGTGGGACCCTCCAGGACACGTTGGGTACAGGCACAGGTGGCAGTGGCGTTGTGCTCTTTATCTCTGTCACCTTTGGTGGTGCATTCCTTCTGTCAGATGTTTTTCTTTTCAGAGAAGGAACCCGTACAACTTTGCTTTTATCCTTCTGCTCACTCTCTTCTGTGTCCACTTGTTTCAGAAGATTCATCTCTCTCTGTAGGACAGAAGTATTACATTTTTTAAAATCACCTTCATTGCATTCACGACTACTTACCTAAGATTTTGTTATTTTAAACAGGAATAGTTTTTCAAATGAACTGTCTCCTGGCATTGAATCTTAAGGCCTGTACTTCCACTGGCATTCTTAGAGTTAGCTCTGAATCTAATTGCTATGTGCTAAGCATTATTTTGTTGCCCAAATCATGAATACTCCTGGCAGTTAACGTCAAATATGGTTAATCCTGCCCTTGCTAAGTTCTCTGGAGGCTGATTTTTTAAAAAAAGCTCAAGGGAAACTGCGCTCCTTCTCTTGTGGCACTGCTTCTTTAAGTTTTCTGTAAGAACACTGAGTATCCAGGGTTGTTCTTGTGGAAAATTTTGGAGGGAAGGACTTTTGTCCTTTCACTTAGCCAATTTGCAAATCACTGAACGAAAGATGGAATGATTTTCAGCCTGAAGTCAAACACAACTGTTATGTGTTACTGGTTATTTCAGGAAAATAATTTAAAAAACCTCCCCCACAATGAAAGAGAATCTGAGAGGGTTATTGAATATCTTTGGTATTTAACACAATCCATTGTAAAAATCTTATGCCAGAAGGAAAAAGGCCTATCTGTGCCTTGTTCTCCCTTTCTTTTCAGCCCTTTGCTATCCTCTATCACTTTCAGGTGGTGCCAGCTCCTTTCTGAAATCCTGAATGAAGCAAAATCTCTCTCTCCATTTGTGCAGCAAGGGATCCCCCTGTTTCTCATACCCTTTTCACTGTCCAGGCACAAGAAAAGTTCCACTTCTCACCTATAGCTTTTTCAAGGTAGTTGATCTCTTTTGATCCACATATAGGTCTTGCTCTGTCTGAAATATCTCAGCTTTGGTTACTCATTTATCCCATCTCAGCACAGGAGTTCCTTGTTACATGGAGTGCCATTCAAACTATCAAAGACCCACATCATCCTGTTTGATACACAGCTCATCAGCCTCACTAACTACTCACCTTAGTTTTCCTGCTGAGCTGAGCAAATTTCTCCTCCTGTGCTGCAAGCATCTTCTCAAAATCATGGTGTTTCTTCAGTAATTCCTCTACTTCAGCCACTGAATCCTGAGTGGAAAAATTACCACATACAGAAGTCCAAAATCAAGTCCATCAGAAGAGATTATGCCTAAGATTTTCAGATTTATCCATTCCATTTAGCCAAGTGAGGTTTCTGAAAATTTTGTAATTGAATGTCTAAACCCCTGCTAGTGTATGAAAAATCTGAATTTACATTTAAAGTAAAGGCCTGTGTCTTGCAGTCTGTCTGCTGTGCAGGAGAAAAAGAGCTCAAATACCAACCTTCCCTTTTCTGCAAGGCCATGTAGTACCATGTAGTACCGACTCTAACTGTTTACGTGCAGATTAAGTACTTGGATTCTAGCTTGTGCTAGACACAGAGTTTGTTCCTGCCCTACAACAAATGCATCTGAGACTTCTGTCATGTCCTCTGCTTAGTTTCTGATACCCAAGTTCATGACTTTGTTTTCCAACCTTATAAACTATCAGAAAACAGTCAACAATGACAAAGAACCCAACAAAACAAACAAAAATATGGATGCTGGTGTTTAAAAAAGAATTTACAAGCTAGCTATCAAATTGTGTAAAACCTTGTCTGCTTAATGGGAAGAACAAGGTGGGAAAAATCCCTTTTTTCCTTTTGAAACAGGCTCTTCAGCAAGACAGGGAAAGTTGAATCCTCAGCAAGTAAAGTGAAAAAAAGGTCTAGAATTCTCCCAAGTCTTCTACCACTCCCTGGAAGCCACCAGGGAGTGGCTCACTTCCAGGAGCCCATCACCATGTCAAATGCAGCAACTGCCCTGGGCTCACTTCTGCAAGAGGACAGAGCTCCTGCCCTTTCTAATCTCAAGGATGCATTGCTATTGAGATTGTGGTTAATTTCAGGCCTGAGCTGATCCATGGCCCTCTGCATTTGCTGAGAGGAACACATTGCTCAGTAGTGCTGCATGGTTGTTACTCACCCCATAGGAGGGATCTGAAAGAAAGCTCTCCTTGGCAGCCAGCCACGCTTCTGCTTGTTCGAGCTCTCTGCGGAGCAATTGGATTTCCCAGTTTTCTTCATACAACACTTTCCTCATGTCCCAGCTCTCCTTTACCTTCTTCATCAGCTCTGACAGCTCTAACAGTTTTTCTTCAATCTAGAAAAAGAACATATGTAATGACAGAAGTTGAAAAATCCAATCAGACTTTCACATGACAGTCAACTATCATGTAATCTGCCTTCATGATTTAGAAGACAACCTATAGATAACTTTGTGGTGTTAGCATAATTTAGAAAAAATGTCTGAGTCCTCATTTTTCCTACTTGAATTAGCATGTAAATTGTGTAGCTAGATAATACAATTTTAGGCATATTCCACATACTGTATGACAAATATTCTGCCATATGATTTCCCAAGATGAAACTTTATACCCAGGCAATTTGTACTATGAAACTAGTGAGAACCAGAAGATTCAACAAATACATCCATTTATGGCAAGGCAGCAATGGAGAGACTTCAACTGTGGAAAGTTTTCTTGTTTGTTCTACAACAGAAGTAATGTAATCTTGCATAAATTCTGAAGATGTTTTTGATGGTGTGCTCTCTGGATCTACAGACAGTGTCTTGGGCAGTCTAAAGATACACAGATAACAGAGTCACAGAAATTTTAACATTCTTGCCCCTTGGGACATTTCTGAAGGATTACGTATCTTCTAGTGGACTCAGGGGCATCATCAATGCAAGGTGATTGTGATGTAGCACAAGAACTTTAAATGTGTTTCTTTTTCTATGCATCACATGAAGTACATAGCTTGTAATAGTAAAGAACCTGATTGTCCTGTCCTTCTGTTCTGAGAGACAAAGCTGCACCTCCTGTCTGTTTCATGTCTTTGTTCACTCTTGTTTGTAGAACATGTAACTCTTCAACACACCTCCACAGACATGAAATGTCCATTCTTCATCAGGTCACCTCCTGCCCGCTGCATTTCTTCATATTTCAGCCACTGCTTCTCTATCTCACGCTTGTATTCCTCGTGGCGCTTGATGAGCAGTTCCGCTCCCAGGACATCGTTTGCCAGTTCCTCAGATATCACCAGAGCATGCATCTCATTGGCCCAGGCCCTACAGAACAGAGGGTAAAAAGGCAAGGAATCTGAGTCTGTTGGACCTTTGGGAATGCACACATCCCATGGCTGTGGATACATGCACACAGACTTTCGTTTGCTCAGAAAAGGTATTAATATTGTCCTGTTTTTTGCCTGGGATAGAGTTAATTATGTTCTTAGTAACTGGTACAATGCTGAGTTTTGGGTTTAGTATGAGAATAATGTTGACAACACACTGATGTTTTGGTTGTTGCTGCGTAGTGCTTACCCTAAGCCAAGGACTTCTCAGTTTCCCAGGCTCTGCCAGTGAGGAGGTGCACAAGCAGCTGGGCAGGGGGGGAAACACAGCCAGGACAGCTGACCTGAACTGGCCAAAGGGATACTCCATACCACAGAACACCATACCTGGTATATAAACTGGAGGCAGTTGGTCAGAAGGGGCCAATGGCTGCTTAGGGACAGTCTGGGCTCCAGTGAGTGGGTGGTGAGCAATTGTATTGTGCATCAATAGTTTTTTTTTTTGGGGGGGGTGGGGGGGAGGGGTTATTTTACTTTTTTTTTAAACAGTATTATCTTCATTATTAGTATTATTATATTTTACTTTATTTCAGTTATTAGAGTGTTCTTATCTCAACAGATGTGTTGGTATTTTTTTGTTTGCTTGTTTTTCATTTCTGAGTCTCCTCCCCATCCCACTGGGAATCAGGGAGAGTGAGTGGCTCTGGAGTTCTTAGCTGCTGACTGGGGTTAAACCATAGCAATACACAAATACATTGATGAAGGTTTGTTCAAACATGTAGGGGATTTATAATATTCCCAGTGCTGTTTCCATACATAGCCTATTAAAAAGACAGCTGCAGCATCTGCATGTACTGAAGCGTTGTGCATTCAAGTTCTCAGAAAGAGCTCACTGCAGCTGACTAGGCTACCCACGGTAACAGTATTTCTATACATTGTACAGGAACACAGAGACTTTCAGATGCCCATCAAAACCTTACCAGCACGCATCAAAGTACTTCATATGCACAAAGAGCACTCATGGAAAGAAGTATATTGATAGATACTTTTAAAGAAACATTTTCTACTCCATAACTCTCAACTGGCACAAACTAATGCATGATTTACCTGAGCTCAGGATCTATCCCTTAGCACAGTAAATGTCCAATAGTCAGTGGTAACCACTTCACTGTCTTTGTATTTCTACTCCTGTCATAGGTAAACTTTTTCATTATCTATTCTAGGAGATTATCTTCAATGCAGCTGCTTTGACTCTCAGAAAAAGGGGCACTAGTGTCTATGCACGTGTACAAGTTACTTCACTAACACAGACTAACCCTGTCTTCTTACAGAATCAACAGTATTTTCAACTGGAACTGTGAAACTATCAAATTTATCCACAGTGACTGAACTCTCCGAGACTGTTTAGGAAACAGTTTAAAAAAGTGGCTTTGTCATGCACACTGTGCTGAGGTGTCGTGGTCACCTCTGATATCTGGTAAATTCTGTGAAGTGCTGTTGAGGAGATGCCATGGATTACTATTCAAAGAGGTTTGAAAGCAAGCTGCAGAGCACCTGGGGAAGGGATCAAATAACTAACAGGTATAATTTAGAAAATCCTATATGGGAAAGACAAGAAATAGGGCCAAACTCAAGGCCCAACACATACATCAGCTCCCTGCAGTCATTGAAGTAGAGCTGGACTTGTTCTGCCTGGCTCAGTCTTGCTTTCCTCTCCAGAAACTTTTTGTCCAAGTTTTCCCAGCACTCATCCACATCCGTGAGTCTCTCCATGATGTTTTCCTTAACCTGAGGGTATGTGCGGCAGAGGTGCCAAGCCTCTCCTCGAATCCGTTCCAGCTCTTTCATGATGACTCCTAGATCTCTCTGGAACAGAGACAGAATGGATTGTAAGACCAAGTCACTACTTAGCTCTATCAAAAGTGGATTTAGCTATGATGCATAGATTTTCTACCCTCTGGCTGTACAAGGCCTGGAAATATTAATGCCTCTCAGATTTCCTTCAATGCCTTATAACATTCGTTATCAAACATAAAAGAAGCTACTTTAGATGTGATGCACAGATTATTTTGGTAAATGTGGTGCTGAAGTTTCCTTTGTTCAGATGACACCTTTGCAATTTTAATAGCAGCTTGGAATAGATTTTAGAAGAGAAGTTCATCCTTAGAAGCAAAAGCATTAATACTATAATATCACAATGTTATAAATAGGAGAAAAAGACCCTCTTCTCTGAGGCACAAAGATTATTTAAGGGTGCAATAAATTTGTCTCGCAAGCAAGGCCCTTGAGAGGCATCAGTCAAGCATCAGGCATCAGTCTCTTTTTTTTTGCCTTCCGTGCTTTTCTGTTACTGCTTCATCACAGATCCTCTTACCTCTACTCCCTCAAGATGGCTGAGAAGTGTCTGTACACCTGGAAGATCATACCCATAATCTTCTATATCCACCACTGCCTCTTTCTCCTGCATCCAGCCCTTTACTTCATCCACATCGTGGTCATACTGGTGAACTTGACGGGCTGCTCTTAGGTTCTGGAGTAAAGAAGTAATTTAATGGTAATACTCTATAGCATTTTGTGTCTACAACATGGGAAAGGGTAACCTTAATATGTCATAATGCAGTACAAAATGACCAGGAGAGGGAATGAAACACCTTTCCCGTTAAGTCACCTGAAAGTGAGGTGTTAAGATACCCTAATTCCCCCAAGTTCTCTTGGACAATGGAAAGAAACAGATGTCTCCAATGAGCAATTTATCCCTATGTAAGAAGAATGATCAAAATGGAGAGCATGGATTGCCCTGTAAAGGTAGCGCTCTACACCACAGAAGGTGTCCCAAAATACTTGCTGGAATAAAGGTCTACACTGCAAACAGTGAAAATAAAAGGAATGGAACAAAAATAATGTTTTTCTGAAATGAGAGGATTAAAAAAAAGGTTCTAATACTACTTTATAGTCAAACTCTATATAAGCAATTGTCATGCATTTATTTCTGCTAAAAGACATTAGTAGGCTTGAGCTGCTTCATAAGGAACATGTATATCAAACAGTAGTGAAAAAAAGGGTTGAGGACATCTGATGCTTTATGTTCTCCTTAAAACAAAAAAAAGTTGAGTTCTGTGTGTCACCTCTGCTTTTCCAAATACATCTGTAACTGCAGTTTCCTGAGAGGGCATGAGCTGATTTAACACCCAACTGCTGCCTAAAGGTAGGGGGTTTGCTCTGTGTCCTCCGTCTCATTCTCTCCCACATGCCTTCTTTGATTTCAAATAGCTAACTCAGCAAAAAACCTGGAGAATTTTGATCTTGTTTAGCCAACTATTTAATAAGTAGTTCCATAAAGAGACCAATAAGTGTCAGAGCCAGAGTCCTGTTAGTGGTGGTAAACTGTTAGATTGGCTTTGTTTTTCAGGAAACCAGAGTTAGCAGTGAATTAAGGAAAACAATTATTTGGAGCTGATAAACATGTTTCAAATTTAAGCCTTGTCAGGAACAGTAGGGTAAGCAGTGGCTAAAAAGGGAAATGAATCTAGAAAAAATGGAACAAAATGTACTCATTGCCCCTGTAAACCTTGTGTTTCAACATGAGCAATGCACTGGTTTGGAAAAGAAAGCAGGGAATGGGAGAATTCGGGGAAATCAATGTCCCAGTTTTTCATGTGTTTCCTACCTCTGTTTTTATCTGAATGGCATTGCATAGTTTCTCCCACATTTCATTGATTTGCTTAGTTCTTGTCTGGATAACATCCATCCTGCTGTGGCCTTCCTTATCCAGTTTAGATGCTAACTCATTTAAGGAGACAACTTTGGAATGTCCCAGAGGTTTCATCTCATTTACAAAATCTTTAAACTTTTTCTCCAGCACCTGCAGAATAAATGGGGACACAGATTTAGATATAAGAATTTCTGCCTACCTCTATGAGAGAGACAGAAGGAATCGCTTTCTCTGCTCTGTATAACACAAAAGCTAGGCACTGCAATCTACAAGTGCAAATGGCTTGATAAACCCAATGATCTGGAGTCAGAAGAAGACATCTGTTGTCTTGATCATCTAACATCCTGTGTCACAGAGAAAAATTAACCATATCCTGACAAGCAGAAGTTGCCCAGATCAAAAGCTAATGAACAGAACTTGTCTACAATATGCAGCAATTACTGAGGAGTGGACACTACTAATTATACCTCTCTGCACTGTGTGCTCCAATGAAATCAGCAGCTGGAGGTATGAATGCCACAGCCCAGTGTTTTTGACCAAAATTGTTATAAGGGCATCAAATTTTTTGGTCCTGTCAAATTTATAAGCAGGGCAAGCAGTGAAGTGTGCTGACCTCACCTTATCCCAAAAAAACCTGACTTTCTGATCCATCTACTTTTCTGTTGGAGGATGCTATCTCAGAGAGTCTGTATAAGCAGACAGAAGTCAGTCTGATTTCTTGCCGCAGAGATAACTGGTCTGCTTATTTTTTGTCACTGTAACATGCTTCACTGTCAGCAGCTACACAAAAATTGCAGCAAATATATCCCTGCCTTGCCACAAAATACATGCAGAACCTTTTATTTTCTTTTACCTCAACATCATCTAAGTCCTGCCCATAGTCATCGGACTCTGCTACAGACAGTTTACTGGAAAGCCAGGCATCCACCAGCTGGAATTCTCTTTCAAACTGATAGAGCTGGAATTGTTCTTGCAGGCGTTTTCTCTGGGTGTCAGACTTCTGTAGGAGAGACTGATAGTCTGCTAGGATCCCCTGGAGCTTTGAAAGTATTACTGAACTGCAAAGAATAAGAACCAGAAGGTATGGTTTTGTCCTATTGTTCTTTTTGAACACAGTTTTTTCTGACACATTTAATTTGCTACACCTTTAAAATACAGAATAAACCAGATAACATCATGGAGTGAGTTATGCTGTGCCATTAAAGCCAGCTAGTTCAGGAAATTAAAGTATATCATACAAATGGCTGCTCTTTTCACTTCCTCCTCCCCAGATATAAAAATGAACTTCCAATGAAAAACAGTCAGGAATGTTAATTTCCTTTCCCAAACACAGTGGTTTTCGAACATTTGTGGTAAATTAGAAGTAGATGACAGTTCCTGGGAGAAGACAATGGACAAAGAAGCTGATCTGCATTAATTGGTCTGTTGTTAAAAAAAATCTCATGAAAACATTAAAACAATCAAAAAGCTTTTGGGGAGCTCAGTATGTGTGATGATGATAAAGCAGGGATGGATGTCCCCTGAAGTCTTATTTCTGAATGAGCCATCAAACATAGTTGAACTTTTCTGTATTTGCATTCTCTGGGCATTTCTGCTAGACCTGGAGGAGATCCTACCTCTCTGGACTGTCTTTGTTTATCAGGCTGGCACCTGTCTCCTGTACTTTCTCAATCCGGGACCCGAAACTATCCATGTCCAGTTTGGTAGCTTCAAGTTTACGAAGTAAAATTTGTGTGGATTCTTCATTCTTCCCATAATCAGAGGTCTCCAGGATGAAACTCCTCTCTGCCAGCCATGCCTCCACCTCCAGCAGCTGTATAAAATACAGGGGTGAGCTTTAATGCAGCTTCATTTAAGTCAAGACAAAGAAAACTGACAGCAGTGGTGCACTGACACATCAGTGAAAACAGAGAGCACCTTAGGTGTCTTCCTGTAATGCAATCTAGCAGACACTGTTCCAAAAAATGTGTACCCAGAATCCAGTAATTGCAGTTACATGTTACTCACTGCGATTAGCTGGGAAGATAATTGTCATTTCTCCACTGTATCCATATTTACCAGATATGAAAAACTAGGGCAGTGTGAATTCTGCTCCTTTCTCAGCACTTACATCCATTCAACGATGTAGGTGTCAGATGTTTTAAAAAAAGAAAGGCCAAAATAAATCCCTCAGGAACCATTACCTCATTTAGGAACAGATGGGCCTCATAGGACTGCATAAGCCTCTGTCTCCTCTCTTGAGCCTCTGCCTTCAAGGTCTCTACAGAAGTCTCAAGCTCCTTCAGATGCTCCATAATCTTGCGAGAGGCTGAGTGGCCTCCCCTTACCAGTTTCTGTCCCGTACTGAGCACTGCTTTGGTCAAAGCATCCCGACTATTTATCTCATTCTCCAGGTTCTGGAAAGAGTAAAGAGTAAAATAATAGACCAAAAATTAAAGTTATGGAATTTTTATTCCAGAAAATGTAGTCATGTAATCCCATTATAAATTTGCTTTCTATTCACGAAGGTGCATTGGAGGTACAAAGTATTAGTGCATGCTTGGAGTGGAGAAATTTTTGGGGGTGAAGGAGTGATCATAGAAATCAAATTTAGCCATGAAGTTTGAACTTTGATGTATATCTGCCTCAGAGTCTCAAGGGAAGAGGTTCTAATCACAAACTTCTTATTTGTAGATTCCACTGAAATATACCTACTTCCATTTCATTAGATGGCATTTCTTGAATTAAAACATGTCTAGAAAAGAATGACCAATTTGCCTGCACATTAATATTTATCATTTGCCAATGCCTTTGTAGAAGATGCAGCTTTGCATAGCAGCCACTGTAAACACTGTGGGTACACGAGTACCAGGCAGCCAACAGGACAAGGAGAGAAGAAAACCACCTGAACCAATTCTCAAAGACTTTACTTGAAATTAATTTTTGAACACTTTTGAGTAGTTTTAAAAATTATATACATCCCTCCATATACCCTCCCCTAAGATATTTGCCTGGGTAGGCAAGGCCCATGCAGTGATTTTTCTGTGAGCATACATGCATTCTTTGGCTGACTGTGCCTGAGCACCTTGAGCAGAAACAAGCCCCACAATTCTATCATTGTTCTGTTTAATTTCATAGCTATGAATAAGAAGGTTTGGAGTTAGACTGCAGTGCTGTGTTAATGTAGAAGAGATGCCCTCTATGAGGAGAGGAGCTGCTTTTTCAATTCAAGTGGCAAACTTGGCTGGAAAAGAGCTCTGATTCTAATCTTGCTTTTAACTTCCCCCTGTTAATTTCAAGATGTTGTTGAAAAGTGACACCATATCTGTTCCAAGCCAAGCAGCTGTTTGCAGGCATAGTATATTTGTGTGTAAATTCTGTTTTGCTTGACAGCTTTTTTATTTTTTCTCTTAGGTTAATACAGTTCACACACAATCTCTTTTGTGATAAAAAACCAAGGACTGAATTTTGCAAATCTGGCTCATTAGGACAAACAATAGAAGGTGGAACTAATAGCTTATTCAATTCTTGATTGTTATGTTAGCTCTGACATTTGCTTGCTTGTAAAGCAACATTAAAAAGAAGGTGCAGAGGCTCTAGCTAATAACATGTTGAGAGTTAAAAGCTTATATTTTAATCCTCTTTCCAGAAGAATAGTAAGTAAGATGTCAGAGAATTTTATTATGCACTGATTTTATGGTATATATCTCCCATTCTCACAGTTAGTTGAAAAATTTTGAGACTTAGCAAATTGACAAAAAATAATCTTAGCCTAAAGCAGTATCTCCTCTGTTCCTTCAGTTATTTGAAATATTTTCTCAGATTAATTCAGCTCAAGCATTCTTTCTTCTGTGAACTTAATTACTTTCTTACCATGCCAATGAGCTTGTAATTTTTAGGAGTAATTTCACACTTAACAACTTTTATACTTAATCATGATGAAACAAGTTTTCGTTTCTTACTGTTGCACAATGATTGCACCAGATGCTTGGGCTTTCTCTCTCTCTGACTGTAATGTATCACACACACTGGAAATTTATATGATCTTCTGTCTTTCCCAGTCCTAATGCAGGTTGCACGGATTTCCCCTAAAGGCACTTGACATGGCATTTGAATGGGATGTCATATGCTAATATTAATATTAAATACCTATAGCTGCTGGAAACTTTTAGCAGGAACATTTTTTCTTCCACCTTGTGTTTGCAAAGAGACAATGCTCCTTATTGGGGAACTATCAGGAGGGTGTTTATTGGTATTTGAGATGACAGTATTCCAGGCATTGCTTTCTCTGATGGCCCATCTGAACCTTGTGAAATAATTCAGCAGCTGTCTTGAAAGCTACCACTGGAATGAAGGTCAGCTGGCATAATAATTCCCTGCTAACTCCCTCCCATCAGAGCAGAAAAAATTTTTTTGAAAAATGTTTTCCTGGGAGCTCATCCTGAGACATCTGAGGAATGAGCTTTCTTGGATGTACTTACTGAGTTTGAAAGCATTTTGTTAGGACCAAAGAACCTATGAAAATATGCTCAAGTTTGTCAAGTCTATTTTGTATTGAAAAGGGCCAGGTTTGAGCTCAGTTCACAGAAGGAGCCAACATGTCCACAGCAGAGCCTATGGTGTGGTACTTGCACCACTGCAATGATAAGCAGGATGGCATCTCACATATTGCCAAGTTATGGACATATTATTGAAAAAGAAAAGGATAAAAGTGATCCCTGGCATCATGACTCCTGTTAGCCAAAGCACAGCAGATGAAGTTTATTAGAGACAAATTGAATTCAATGTTCTCTATTTGACTCTAAAGACTGTGAATCGTCACATAACACTACCTGGTGCTTTTCTTGTAGACTCTGAACAGTTGCCAGGGATTTGCCATAATCCTTGGAGGAAGCCATGGGGAGCTTCTCATGAACCCAAGCCAACTCCTGATCAACATCTCGGAAGAACTGGTACTGAAGTCTGCTTGCCTCCAGACTTCCACGTCTCTCCTGCAGAGGATCACGTAGCCTTTTGTATCTGTAGGTTTTAAAGATAATCCAATGAGGACTACAGACTGATAAGGAATGAATGCAAAACACTCGTTTCAGAATAGTGTAGAGAAGGAAAGAAAAAAGAATATTCAGGGAAGAAAAAAACTGATAAAAGTAGAAAAAGATGGCAGAAGACAGGCCAGGCCTGCACTAGTTCATCCACTTTCTCTTCTAGTTCATCGCACACCTCTGCACCAGTTCATCCACTTTCTCTTCTAGTTCATCAGCAAGGAAATGTTTCTCCCTCTGGAACTGCTGAGCTGTGACCACAAGCTCTTGCAGCTGGTCCCTGTGGGCAGCAATGTGTTCCTCCAGCTCCTCTTGTTTCTTCAGGTGACTGTTCAAAACCACCAGATCATTGTCACTATATGGTGCTTTCAGGTCATTTTCCACACCTTCCAACCATTTCTCCATATCCTCTACATTTCGCTGAAAATGAAGACCCTGAGAACAAGCAAGAAGAAAAAATAATTCAAACCTTTAAGACAGACAGTGTGATGTAAAAATCTCAGTCACTTTCAGTAAAGATTACACAGAAACATGGAGTTACTTCCCAGTGCTCAGTGAACTCTTCCCATATATGATGGTAGTGCAAATGAAGAAGAGAATTCAGTCTTGGTGAGGACAATAACAGATGCATAAAACATCAAGAGTTTATCTTACTTGTGTTGCACAAATGCAGATCATGGACATAGCATCTTAAAAAACCCCCAAACCATTTAAAGGAAGAGCTCTGTTTTATAACCACATATTTTCTGATAGCCTAAGCATAACTCACAGTCATGAGAATTCATGTGCCTGGAGCTAGAAGAATGAAAAGCAGCTGTAGGTTTCTTTCTCAATATGCTGGAGAAAAGGTGCCCTTGAGACAGTTGCAGAGAGTTGACACAAATGAATAAACACGTTTTTCCTCAGTATCTCTCTCTGGAATCTGAATCTAAACCAGCAGCAGAAAGCAGAATGGAGCCCAGCCTACAAATCCTTTTCCCTTCATAGAGATCTCCAATTCTCCTGCCAATTCCATTCTGCATAGTAATTTCTTTGCACTACTGGTCTTGAGGAATCAAGCTGGACTGTATCAAGTGACACACTTGTAGGCAAGACAAATAGCAAGGCAGCTGTGCTATCTCTGGAAACGACTGGCATCCCTGTATTACCTTGTAAGCATCCTGCAGTTTGGTCCATTTATCCTGGCAACTTGCTAGCAGTTCCTCCCATAGCTCTTCCATTTCTTGTAGTCTGGACTGAATGGCTTCTGGGGCATAGTGCCTTTCATGGAGCATCTTCTCCCCTTCCTATATCAGAAGGAACAGGCAAAGTATTCTTCCTTTGCTGAATGCACCAGAATATATCAATTTTGCCTTCATAATCAAAGTCTACTGGCACTGTTATGTAAAGGGCCAGCTGCAGCCACCACCTCCTGACATAACAGATGGAGGTTGCAGAAACAGAGAAAAATCTAATAAAGACAAAAGGATTACTGAAATCAGGGCAAAAACTGCACAGCAAGGCTAGCAAGAGGTACAGCAAGAGAAAGTTGCTGTACCAGGTCAGTAGGTGTTCTAAAGAGCAACTGCTAGGACTATTCCCAACAAAGAAGGTAGGACATAATAAAAAAATGTGAAAGAGATTGTGCAAACAAGCCTTTGAAGGCAGATAATTTTACTGAGGATTGTAACTCTACCCTTTAACCCCCTCTTTTTGTGTCTGCACACAGAGGGGAGAAAGAAAAGGAAAAGGAAAAGGAAAAGGAAAAGGAAAAGGAAAAGGAAAAGGAAAAGGAAAAAAAGAAAAGAAAAGAAAAGAAAAGAAAAGAAAAGAAAAGAAAAGAAAAGAAAAGAAAAGAAAGAAAAGAAAAGAAAAGAAAGAAAAGAGAAACGAAAAGAAAAGAAAAAAGAAAAGAAAAGAAAAGAAAAGAAAAGAAAAGAAAAGAAAAGAAAAGAAAAGAAAAGAAAAGAAAAGAAACAAAACAGAAACGAAAACAAAACAAAAAACAAAACAAAACAAAACAAAAGAAAACAAAACAAAAGAAAAGAAAAGAAAGAAAAGAGAAACGAAAAGAAAAGAAAAAAGAAAAGAAAAGAAAAGAAAAGAAAAGAAAAGAAAAGAAAAGAAAAGAAAAGAAAAAAGAAAAAAAAGAAAAGAGAAAGGAGAGAAGAAGAGAAAAGAAGAGAAAAGGAGGCGTTTCTAAGACTGGATGCAGGTGAATCTGGAGGGGGAATCTACCTTTAATGTAGTAATCTATTGCAAAATACATCTAGTAAGCACTGTGCTGAAAATAAAATTAATAAACATGTAACAGTCTGTCCTTCCAAACTTATCATCTGATCACAGCTTCTGCCAAATATCTGAAAAATCTCTTCAGGCTTCCTTCATATCTCGCCTACTAGCATGTCTCTGCAAAGGAAGCACTTGAAAACTCTTCTTTATCCTTTTTGCTGGATACATCTTATAAGACTTGTTAAAGTTGTACATCCAATCAGGTAGGTTCTCTGCTGGAAATAAACAAGGATACTTCTAAAGTGTCATTCACCCAGAGAGATGTCCCTAAAGTGGATTCAATCTTTTATTGCAAGCACCCATCTGTTTCCATTGCATGCACAGTGAATATGCATAGCAAGATCACGCTAGATAGTAAGAGAGTGAAGAAACAGTTGGACACAGAAAATTCTTGATGGACTAAAAGAATAAGCTTCCCAGAATACTCAGAGGCAACATGGACAATGCCAGTGAGGGTACAGCGATTCCCCCTCCCTTGTTTGAGATCACTGTGACTCACAGTGTCTGCAGAGTCTTTCATCCCAGTTGCCCACCCCTGCCAAAACCCCTGTTTCTCTCACAGATTTGATGGAGTCCAGACGATTTCTGTTGGCCATGATCTCTGCTTGGAAAGTCTGGTGCTTCTGCAGTTTGGTCTGCAGATTGCTTGGATCCTTCCAGCTATCATCCTGGGCAATGCTGTTCTTCTCATTAATCCAGGCAGCCACCTTGGGGGAGGGAAGAACAGTATTTTAAAAAATCACCAGTGTTTCTTCAGCTTGCCAGGTTCTCCTCTTATACGTATAAAACAGGGAAATAGTGAGTGGGGACCTAAGTGAATTGTCCTTCTGAGGTTCTGCTTCCCTAAGCTCCTCCTGTCCTTCATGAAGTCACCCCTGTATCTCTGCTGACCAGTCCTCTTGCCTGGAAAGGGAGCTGTCTCCATTAGACAGGCCCCATGTAGTGAGAAAATTCATGGGCACTTGTGTGCATGGGGGAGCACAATGATCCCCTTATTTCTAACCCATTGTCAGTATCTCACAAAAAAAGAACTAATTTATGTCTTCTCATGTTTTTGTTTAATGATGGCACTTTTCCCTTTTAATTCCCTTTTAATGCCTTTCTTTGTTCCGTATTTTGCTGTAATCCAATGTACAGTAGAGCTTTCATTGACTAGACTAGACTAGAGGGAAGATGAAAAAATATCCATTCTTATCCTCATCTTTCCCAATATTATCTCATTCCAGACTCAGTTCCTTGATTTTTCTCACAGTAAATCTGTCTGGAGATTCAGATCTATGCAGCACAGTATGTTTTAAGAAACCAGAATATTATGAATTTTGTGTAATTGTACCTCAAAAGAATTCTTCAGGAATTTCTGCAGAAGCCTTGATTCCTCCAGCAAATGTCTGCGAGCAGCAGCATTCTCCAGCAGTCTCTCTTTTCTGAGATGAAGACAGATGTGTGAAGTAAAAGCCACAGAGTGAATTATATAGATAAGGGTTTTCAAATTTCACCTCTAAAACACACATGATCTAATCCTCCATTCCCTAGGAAGGAGATGTCCATAATATGAAGACCCCCTTGATCTGGGCTGTCAGAGAAGATGCCAAGGACACTATAGGAAAGATTGCTAGCAGATAGATATGTTTAAACTACACACAAATTTTGTATATATGACATCTGCCTCTAGAAATCACTGTTATTGTTTTTCAGGGTTCAAGAGAACGTAAACTCAGCATGTTTCTTATGAGGAAACCTTGCAAGTATGATGCTGTTTGTCACTGATAAACCAAAGCTACGCCATCCTTCAATTTTTTTTTTCCAATTTTGGACCTGCAGCACTTTATTTGTATTAATGCAGATGTGAGATATTAATAAATCATATCAAATTTGATCATATTAATAAATCAGTATGTTCACTTAAATCATAAGGGATCTCCAGTCTCTTTTCATAACGTTTACCTAGCTCTTTTCATCTACCACAGCAGTGAATACAACTGCTTTTACTGTCAGAGCTTGTTTAAGATGAACAATATGCAAATTGCTAGTAGGAATAAAGTAATTCACATGAAAGAGCAAGATCTGATCAGAAAATTTGCAAATGCTCTAATGGATAATTTGAGTGGGGCTTAAAGATCAACCCCATTGGAGCAGAGAAAAGCGGTTGTCTAGCCAATGACCTTTCTTGATGGTATTTAATGATAATGAGGTATTTAATGGCATGGCAGGCCTTCTGTTTGCAGCACTGTCCCTAAGGCCAGGCCAGAATACAGAATTACAGAGAAACTGCCTTTTTCTGTATCCTGCTCCCCCTCCACTTAATTGCATTTTGGAAGCCTCCTAATGAAATATGGCCAATTTGGGAAGACACTGTGCAAAGCATGGAGTTGAGCAAATGCAAACCAGCTTATAAGTTCTCTTAAATCATTTAAAGATAACGATCACATGAGAAGGGTCTCATTGCAGAAGGGATTGGTGGCTGGCATGGGAAGGGTTTGACTTCACCTCCTCAGAACAGCCTGGCATCTGTTGCTGATATTTTCTGAGTCATAATGCTTGTCCTGTGTTAGCTGCTGAGCAAATGAAGCCATCTCATTGATTTTCTCCATTTGAGCTTCCAGGGCTTTTTCAAACTGTGCGTGTTTCCGCTGCAGGCTCTCCACGCTAGACACTGAGTCCTAGATAGAATTCACAAAGGGAAGCTGCTTTCAGTCAGAGTTTTTCCATCCAAAACACTGATAATCCAGGAAGTAAATGGCATTTACCCCACATTTGCAAATTAGCTGTCAAGAAAATTTATTGTTCTTTGGAATTGATTTGCATTGATCTGACACGTGGGACCTAAATAATGTTCCATGCAAGGTCTGAGGCCATTATTTCTGTGCTGGATGCTTAGCTGCTCATGCTTATTGTTGTGCTGCATAGAACACATAACTTCTCAAGAATTAAAACATCAGCACCCAGTTTTAAATCAGTCTTAAGAGAGATGCCATGTTGAAAGCAAATATGGGATGCCAAACTGAAATCAGAGTTAAGAGAACAAATATGTCACAGAAAGACGTTAAAATTAGAGTCTCAGTTTCAACTCACAGAATTTGGAAGAGCTCAGATCCAGATTTGAATCTGAGAACTGAAGTCTGACATTACAGTTAATCTGGAGAGAAACACTTCTTGTAATGTTTGTGAATCCCAAGCTTAATGACTCAGAGTTCTCTTTTCAGCACCCCTCTGCACTTTAATTATAGAATCAGTGGTGTCAAAATGTTGTTACTGCAGTAAACTCTGCTTCTCCACTATTCTAAAGGAAGCAATAAAGCTCACATCAAAGGTGTCAGAAAAAAATCTAAACTTCTGGGTGCTTACATGAGTCATCGGATGGGAAATTACTCACAGAGCATTTTCTACACATTTCTGAGCTAAATATGATTGGGTGAGTCCTCCTAAGTCTCATATACTGTAATGAAGGGGCTGTAAATCCACTGAACTCAGATATCATTGTAGCTCCTGCAGAGACAACTAATTTAGTAGCACTACCTACACCAGGTGTAGGGTGAGCTAAGTGTCTGAATGTATATCCAGCATCCTGCACAGCTTTTGCAACCCAGGCATCAGTCTGCAGCCTCAGTTATTGTGGCGTTACTGATATTTGTGGTAGGTAATTTAAGCTACACTGGCTATGCCAGCAGTGAGAGCAGTGATGACTTGCACACTGCTGGCAAAGGCATCTGGGTCAGGTAAGACAAGTCAGGCTGAACGGAGCATTGAGCAACCTGGGCTAGTGGGAGGTGTCCCCACCCATGGCAGGGGGGTGGAACTGGATGATCTTTCAGGTCCCTTCCAATCCAAACTATTCTAGGGTTCTATGTGTCTATGCAGTCTCATTTTCATTTATAATCAGAGTAGCTGGATTGTTTCATTACTCTTAGGACTGAGATTCCCATCCTGTGAAAAGTATCAAGGAAAGAAATCTGGCTCTAAACTACCAACACAGTAGAGCAGTAACTTCAGATGGAGAAAGAGCACAGGAAGATTCAGAGCACATAATTGTACTTCACAGACCCCTCTCCTCCAGACTGATGGCAGAGAAAATTGTAATTTCTCAGAGCACATACCCCTAAGTCCTCATTAGCTAGGAAAGCCTCTTTGCTGCTGAGCCAGCTCTCAATCTGTTCCACGTAGCCATAGAATTTCTGTATAGGGGAAAAAAACCAACAGTCACAAACATGAAAATATGCTGAAATGCTGTAAAATAGAAGCTAACCTGACTTCAGCAGACAACACTGAAAAAACCAAACATTCATGGCTATTTTAAAAATTAATGTAACACATAAAGAAACTGCCCACACAATAAAATTTAAGTTCTCATGTATATGGTGGTTTTAGATGGGATTAGTAGCCCAGCTCTCATTTAAAGTATTTGACATTCTCCGTTGTAGAATCTCTGAGCAGAAATTTTTAAAGTGAGATGACTGTTTCAGGGAAGTAATTCTGGAAAACTGCAGCCAAAATAGTTCTTTTATTAGGAAAAAAAAAGCCAGGAAAAATACATTATTCTGTCCATGCTAAATGTTTCTTCTTTTTTTTAAAATACTTGTCTGGTTCCATGTTTTTTTGGGAAGGTTATAGAATTTGGAAGAGTAGTGATGTTGCGTTATAAGTATGTGTCTTTTTCCAGATGTATGAGGGTTTGACTGAATTTTGTTAAGTTTTACAGTCTTTGAAAAACAAATGAGCACATATTCCACAGAAATTTCTATGATTTCTAGAGGTAAAATTTCTCAAAGACCTGTCACCACTGAATGTGCTTGGCGCTCAGCATGCCTTCCAGAAACCAGTGAAATGTAGATTAAACACTGGGTATTATTAGCACATCTTTCATCCTACCATCTCATAAATTTGCTATGTATATCAAGAAAAACTGTCAGTGGCATGTGCGTTCTCTCTTGAATGTCTTTTTACTCACCTGTAAATCTTGTGCCTGAAACAATTTTATATATTGCTCTTTCCATGCTTGGATCAGTTCAGACCAGGCTTGCTGTAGTCTGGAGAGGGACTGGTGAATCTCAGGGGTTGCATAGTGACCAGCATTGGCAAGTTCTTTACCATAGTCACTGAGAGCATTGAATCTTTCCACTCGGGCTTCAATCTCCTCCTAAAATACATTACTAAGGTTGATGTCAAGGGTTTATGAAAAGCCAGTTATTCAGAATACAAGCCTTAAGGGGAAGAGTTCTGCTGTAACTTTCTGGCACTAGTATTTTTATGGAAAATCATTCATCTTTGAGCTATGTTACTGGAAGAGCATAGACTTGCCTAAGAGAAGATAAGCATAAACAATAAATGACTTTACTGGTCTATGAACAGCTGTTTTCCTACAAATGGAAATTGGGATTTAGCTAGAAACAGATTAAAAAATGCTGAGATATAAATGAACACAATTTCTAACATCTATAATATCACACCCCTACCCCCAGTCTTCCTACATAAAAGTGGTTCTTTCAAGAAACAGCGCCTAGAATTTTTCCTCTCCCAACAAATAAGCTGGCATCAGATTTTGACATTAAATACATGATTTTACTTTATTTTGTCCTGTTAAAAGGAAACATATTTAACTTTTGGAGCTGTTCTGAGGAATGAGTTATACCCCTATACTGGCCTGAAGGTGAAAGTATAACAAGCAATTATGACCCCTCCAAACTGAATGTGGAATTTCTAATGTATGCATTTGAAAATGAAAATAACTATGTACTGAAATAATACCATGTGTTAACTCATAGACTTCACTGAGCACTAGGGCATGTATTATTCTATTTCTGAAGTTAGAACTGCTGCTTTTAGGGATTTTTGGGGTGGTGTTGTTGCCCAATCATAGGTAACACGGCTATAAAACAGTAATTCAAATTTTTTTAAAATTCATATTAGCATATTTTGTTCAGCTCTAGTCTCTCTTAAGGACTTTGGTTAGAGCCACTAACCTGAATAAAAAAACCCCCTCTTTCTTGTCTTGTCTATAATTTTAGTTTAGTCAACATAAGAATATAATGCCTGAATTCCTTCTTTTCTCTGTGACTGTCTCCTTAGAGGCATTTGGGCTCCTTGACTAACAGATATTAAAGACTTAGATTTTGCTACCATTTAAATTTGGAACGCACTACATCAGTGGTTTGTGATATTTCTAATATGGCAAAGAATTATTAGCAAAAACATTGTTAAGCCTGTGGTATGAGAAATTATTGTTAAAATGGATGACTCTAAAGAAGGAGGGGATTTCAGGTACTTCATACTAAATTCAGGTTTAGAAAATTAATCAGAATCTACAAACTGTTTGTGCTAGTAATGGGACCCACAAAGCACTGGGTATTAGCAATGATTCATGGTTTTTAGAAGTAACTTAATTGCAAAGAGAATGTTGCTCAACAGCGATTCTTGGGAAAAAGTAAAATACTGACTTTTTTCCTAATGTTAATTAAAATATCACTCCTTTTAGAAAAGAAACCAAAAGTATTAGCCAAATTAGCCACCAAAACATTAGTATGGTAATTATTACTGGGATTTGAAGTGTTTCAGAGCTGAATGTGTAGCATTCAGTGGTAATTTACTTTACTGTGTGAAACAAACGTCTGTTCTTATTTTCTTCTCAGGTAAATTAAGTTCTCATGAAAAAATCTAGCTCGAAGCAAGGATTAATTGGCATTAACTTTTTTGGCAATCTGAATAAAGAGATAAGCAGTGAGCATGGTGTGAAACTGAACCTGTTTTTCACCATCTGGCTTGGACAGCAGTACAGGTGAGAGCTCATAGGGCTTCTGAGCCTTTTTGAAAAGACACAAGCTGTCAAACAACCCGTGAGACAGTTTTGTCAGTATATATGACTTCTAGCCCCAGCTTGGTACTGCAAACAGTTTTTCACCATGTTATTGACAGATGTATGCACCAAAATTCTGCTGTGTCTGCAGGAAATAATTCCCATGGGAAAGATTCCCAGTATGTTCAACTGGAACCACAGAAGATACTTGCCTTTCTCTCCTGATGCTCCTCAATCATACTTTCGGCTTCATTTGCGCTTTTAGGCAGCCCCCCTGCTTCCATTAAAGCTCTGGTGTTTTGGGCCCAGTCCAGTATCTCCTTCATCTCCAAGTTAAACTTCTGCAGCTGATACGAGGCTGCCAGCTTCTCCTTCCTGCCGCACAAGGTGCAGTTCAGCATTATCTGACACAGAATTTTCTAGTTGCCTCTCCCTCCCCATTTGCAGAGGAAAGTGTCTTAACAGAAGCCAAATGAAATAAATTCAAGCTTTCCCCTACAGTTCCTAAGAATCCTCATGTTAACCAAAACCACAGGAGACGCACACTGCCTTGGAGACAATATGCTTACTAACTTTTCTACATCAGTTCATTAGTACAAGAGAGGTAAAAAAGCCTTCATGGCTGTTGCTTACAGCGATTACAGATCAGGATTAAGCCTTTCTTGTTTTGGTAAGATTTGAGAAAAAAATCTTCTAGAACCATCCAAAAATAAGTCTTTCGCAAAGGCTTTATGATAGATTTAATTTGATAGTCTGAAGGTATTTTAGTAACATTATTTAATGGGATAAACCACAAAAACATTGTATTTGTTTTCCCAAAGTCACATCAGTGGAACTTTTTGTGCATCGAGTTGCACTTTTTCCAATGCAGGTGTCTAGCTGCCTCTATAAACTTAGTACAAAATCCTTAAAAACCTTTAAAAGACCTCTGGCAAGTAGGGTCTAGACCCCAGGGAGCAGCTTTGCTCCTGCTGAGAGATATTCAAACCACTCTAAGTCTTCACCTTTGTTTGGCCTGCGCCTGGAGTCGTAGCCAGTTGTTTTTCATCTCCTGTTGCTTCATAGTCAGTTTGTCATTTATGGATGGATTCCTTGTGGAAAGGCGGAAAGATTCCCGTTCCAATGACTGGAAAGAGATTTATAGTGGGGTTTATATTCATTCCTGAGTTTGCCTTTCAGGAAAAATAGTTCATTTTAAGACCCTGGCTCTCAAATACATGTAATTAAATTACGATAACAAAATATACAAAGGGACATGTAATATGGAAAAAATAATACACATGCATTTGTGAGCAAACATCTGTTTGAGGAAAGATCTGTGTGCATGGCTTTGCATGCACAAATGTTAATTTACAATTAAGAAAACAGCTTTGCAGAATATGGACAAACATAGGAAAATGAAGTGCTGATTCTAACTTCTGTGAGCAGTGTGGCGAACAGTAATGAACACTCATGAACCCAGGTTCAAAGTTGAAAACTTTCTTGCAAAATTCCATCAAGTTGATGAAAATTAGGAATTTTAATTATGCAGAAAGGAATATATGCCAGGCTGGTTTTAATCCTTATAAAAAGTACAGTTACTATACTAAGAACCCAGCCCTAAACCTCACCCATCTCCCCCATACAACCTTGCTTATGCCTTCTAGTAATCACCCACGTTTCCTTTGAGAACTAGCTAACAAAGTAGCAGTGTTGAAGGTATCACACATATTGTCACTATTTGTATACTATTGTGAAGAAAAAGTTTTTCATATTTTGTACATGAAAGGGCTTAACACTGGCCAACAGTGAAAAAATGTGAGAGGCTGTCATAGGATTTATACTACTGTGATTCGACAGAATGTATTTCTTTTTACTAAAAATACACAAGTATAAAGGAGCTCAGACCCATATTTAATGCTCAAGTTTAGTCCTAAATGATGCAAAAAAAAGCTGGAGTGGATCAGGCAGGCTATTATAACCTAAAATTTCTGTTTGATGTCTGCATCAGGAACCTACTGCAGCGCGGGGCTTGCATTTAAGTTCTGAACAGAAATAAAGTTTTGATTTTGGCTCAACTCAGTACAGGAACTGGAGGAAAAATGGAGTCCACACTTTCCAAAGTCTACAGGACAGTCTGGTCTGGCTTGTAGGTGAGGGCCAGAGAATCAGATAACATTAAAAAGGGACTTTTCTTCTTAGATTTGGTGCATCAGGAAGAATAATATTTGATAAGATAAAGCAGGATTAAGTAGCATGGTATTGTCATGAGAAGAAATTTATGCTGCTCTTGCACTGCTGAAAATTCCTGCCAATCCATCTGAAGAGTAACAATGATTTTTGCACCATATTTTCAAGAAGAAAAAGTGAAATTTTTTCGGTATCCTCTGTACTTCCCTACTTCTTACCTCCATTTTGGACTTAATAACACTGATTTCTCTCTCCATTTCTTCATGTCTTCGAATCAGGTTTTCCACACTTTCCACATCTTTTCCATAATCCAGTGCTTGTATCAAGACACTCTGGAGAAGGCAGTAGAATGAGCAAATGGTGAAGATGACACCAAACAGAAGGATCTGTATCTTAATTATTTCCAAGAGTCTCTTCGTTCACCTCTTTGCATTGCCATTTGAATGTTCTTATTGTCTTTTTAAATGTCAGTAGAGCACAGTGCCTGCTCCCCTTACAGAGATGAAACAAGAATCCACATCTCTTTGAACAGTCATAATCCTGCTCAAGGTGCCTCTGGCCATTCACACGTAAAACAAAGACAGGCGTGCCTCCCTGCATTTCTCAATCTTTCTTTTCATTTTTGTTTTTCATATCCCAAACCAGAAAAATATTTCCCAATAAATTGTGGCACAGAAATTGTCAGTTGTGTGTTATTAAAATATAAAAAATAAATTTGACCCTCAGGATCCTAAGAAATTTAATCCCATAAAATGAAGAAATATATTTTAAAAGTTATAAAAATTTCAAGCCAACAGTCTTGTAACCTTAAGTAGTACCACTTGCCATCAATGTAATTACTTACATTGATGAAATAATTAGTTTTTATATAGCTTTTTATTCCATTAATATCAAAATTATAATTCAGGATAGGCATTTTAACCTCAATTTTCTGAATGAATAAGATTGCTAGAACATTTTTCCTTTTGAATTAATCAAAATCAGAAAACTCACCTTCTCCATAATTCTTTCTGTGATGTCATCTATTTCTCTGATTAAGGCATGAATCTCTAGGGCTCCCTCTAACTTCTTCCTGTATGCATTCAGGTTACCATGAAAACTGTTCCACCTTTAATTGGAAATAATATTTTAGAGATGTATTTCAGAGGTAAGGATTTCTGCAACTGAGTTTCATGACGCTCATATTTAAACAAAAACACAGGTTTTCTGAACTACCTCATGTATTGATTCCTAATTCCCCATAACAGGAGGTTCGTCACAGGGATAAAGCACTAGCCTGAGAAGACTATCTGGTTGTATTTATTCCATGTTTTCAGGATGGCATGGGGGTTAAAAGCTAAAAAGTACTTATGCAGTTTCCTTAAACTCTCGATAACCTCACATCAATACCTTCATGTTTTTGTTTGTTAGATAGTGGGCTGTGGAGCAGCAAAAGCCCTAGGCAATTCACCAGGACAGCTGGGCAAATAGATGGAAGTGTCTAAGCTTCATGAATCTTGTGTGCCAAGTGATGTGAAACAGAGTATTTGCCTCCAAGGCAAGAAACATTACTTTGGCACTTCTGGATTAAAAATCCTTCTAAGCTACCTGCTCTGGGAGTCTTGAAAGACAACTGCGGTGTCTGATATTTGGTAGTCATGATATTAAAGTAGTAAACAAATGTTCCAGTTCCTCCATTTATCTCAGCTGAAGACACCTAATTTTCCAGCCTTCCTTTTGCTTTACACAGAACGTTTGAAAGCATACTCACTTCTCATTGAGCTGCTTTCGGCGCTCATAGATTGTCCTTGTTTCTTCCTTGTTCTGTCTCTCCAGCTTCATGGCCAGGGCGTTGATAGCCCTGATGTGAGCATCGTCCACTGTCGACTCCTGTAAAGTGAGAAAGGGAACAGAGGTACATGTTCAAATTGCTTGTGACTGAGTATTCCACTGAAATGTGAAAAACAACAGAAGTAGCAACAAGAAAGGGTTTTACCTCACTAACATTTTAGACACATGGAGTCTGCTCTACTACAACTGCTGGTGTTACCATGTCCCTGATGAGAAGACAGTAAAAGCAAGAAGGAACATTAATAGCTCTAGATGCAACAATGATCTTGGTCTAGGTAAGAGCCCTCAGACCCTCAGACACTCATTTCTAAGCCAGATATTCCAGCAGGGGTTCATTTGGAGAAGAAACACAGGTGCAGGTGCTGGTTACACAGGTGGCTGCTGTGGAACAGCTGATGTGTGGCAGATTGTTCCTCTGACAGACAGGTAGTGATTTGTGGCTCCTGGGCTCCTGGGCATACTTGCTGTTTTATCTTGATGAGCTTCTGTCCAGGAGTGCCCTCTGTACTGTAGACAACAGGCTCAAAATCCACACAGCCTTGAGAATCCCAGACAACCTATGCCACTGTGTTTGCTTCTAAGGCAACATCAGTGCATTTTAAAACATGTGCTAAGTCTTCAAGGTGACTTGCTTCCCATGCACATACCATGGAATGGATAATATTTGCACATTGCCCATATAATCTGGACTACAGTGGAATAATTTTTCTTTTGGAGCACTACGGATGGCCAACACTGAACACTGCTCCAAGATTCAAAAACATTTTTTATTTTTCTGGGACAAATAAATCACAAGTTTAGCAGGGAGACAATCACTGGTGTAAAGAAGCACAGCTGCAAGATGCCAGTGCACTGCTAATATAAGTATTCACTCCATTGTGTATTTTGTTCATGCTGCATCCATACCAATATGTGTGCTTCCATATATGCTTTCCTACTATACACAGCCATAAAATAAACAAGAGAAACCAGAAGACAGCCAGATATTCTTCAGAAACCCTGCAGTCTCCTCGCCTGGGAAAAAATAGCAGCACAATGAATAGAAAGTCTGGCAGCCATCAATGCAGGATGATTGCTCCCTACCCTGATCTCAGATTTTTCTGGTGGGAAAACCCAGACTGGATGGATGCACACACAGTGCCGGAAGCTGCCTCCTCCTGTTTGTATCACCCTAGGAAGCACTGCATAACTGAGCATCAGCTATCAGGGCATAACTGCATAACTGTCCCAGCTTTTCATCTGCAGGAGTCATGTTCAGAGTGTTACAGGAGTGGTGGCTACAAGCTGATAGTGTCTGAGGCCAAGAGTTTCCTGTGGCATGTAAGATCTACCTTAATTTCCTATTGAGAGGCTTATGCTGACTGGAGCACTGGGTTGTTTCTGCCCTATTAATCATCCTTCTTTTGGCTGGTACAAGCTGTAGAAGAGCCCTTGCTCAATCCCTTAGCTCACAGTCAGCTGGTGAGTACAATGAATGCCTCTTCAATTTACTAATTCCCTGGTGCTGTAGCCAAGTAACTTGGCTGTCTATCCAAATCCAGTGTGAATGCATGGTCACGAAATCCTGCTGGGCTCTGGAACAGGGAGCTCAGGGTTTTCTCCCTGGTGTCAGGCATATCTACACTGCTACTTTGCACAGAAGAGGATTGTCTCCTTCTGCTATTAGGCAACAAAAGTAGAAGGAGCTGCCCTAACAAGAATCAACAATGAGATAACAGGCAAACAAAGGATAAAGAGACTCCATTAGAGTAAACATCACTCACAGATTCCTAACACATCTCTTTCCAGATCTTTCTCACAATTTCCTGACTAGCAAATCAGCACAGTAATCTTTCCTGTGTGACACACAGGCCTCTTACTCCTCATCTGCAGCAGTTCACACAAACAGAGGGAACAAGAGGCTGCTGCAAATGCATCCCCCTCAATATACAACCTCACAGTCTTACGGTGGGAACTGAGCTCATGACGAGGAGGTCCCTGTTCCCCAGGTTTGGTGCCTAAGTTAGCACATCTCACTGGGGGCAGAAGAGGCAGCTGGCATGACTCAGCACCATGAAAGAGGGTCAGAGATCACAGCATTGAAAGGTGAAGTGTGCAGCTGTCTTGTCACGTGGCTGTTGTCCGAAGTGTAAACCATTTCCCTATTTTACTAAATGTCTGGTTATTCATGTTATGATTCATGAGTAACCACGTGTGCTGTATAAACAAAGGCCCCCCAGATTTATGTGCTTAATTTGGATGAAGAAGTATGAGAATGAGACTGTTCCTCAGGAGGAGAGAAATGGAGAAATGAAGGATAGAAATGGAGAAAACTGTTTTTTAGGATTGTTCATGGGAGGTCTAGGTCAGTCCTCAGATTCAAACAAGCATGGCTAAAGCAGCCATTTTTAAACCACTTTTGGGTGGAAATCACTGGGACTTTGCAGACCACATGAATCAAAAAAAAATTGCACAAATTCAGGCTCACACAGCAAGTTTTCCAGCCATTTAATGCAGTCTGAAATGTTAGGTTGTGTCATGAGGGCCTGACAGCTCTGCCTAGGCATCTTCAAAGCAGAAGGCATAAGTGAAAATTCTGTCTTTTTAAATGACTTTTGAGGTAATGATGCTTCCTATCACTTTGATCTTACACCTCCTCAGAGTACTGGAACTGTATTTGCTAACTGAACTGAAAATTAACTGCTGCTTGCAGCCACACAAGGCACGGGCATGGAAAACACCTCTTACCCCTGATGTTGCTCCACGGAACTCATTCAGCTTTTTCTTGAGCTGCAGGCAGTGTTCGTAGTCATTTCCCACATCACCTACATTAATCATGACCTCCTGGGGAAATAAGCAGGAAACAGACAAATATTTAGGTGAAGAGTACAAGAACACAGCAACTCACAGTGCTTATCCTGATGCAGTAAGTTCTATGATGTGTATATAAATCACTGACCTACAGCTTCTGAAATAGTCTCTTCTGATCTTTAAATATTTATGAGACTTGGTCCTAACTCTCTTTTTGATTTACTGCTGGCTATGGAAGCAACCTCTGAATAAAAGTGATTCTTCCTTCACTCCTACAAAGAGAAACTTTCAGATTTGATATACAATGAGAGTGAAAGCCAGTTGCCAAATTCATCAAGTCTCTTCCATTCTAATCTGCTTTCATTTCTCTGTTTCAGTAGAGACACATGAGATGGCCACAAATAATCACAAACTGCTCATGTGCATAGTTCACATGAGAAGCTGGGCTAATACTGCCCGACTGACTCTGGCATGGAGAGACTCCACAGAATTTGTTGAATCATTCCTTTCATATTGTTTGTAGAACATGTCGTGATTCTTCCAGGCAAAAATCACTAAGCAAATGTCCTGGAAGATGACACATTTTTCAGAATGTCTTTGCTGAATAGCAAGTCTTTAGTGTGCTGCTTGGGTTAAATACCAAAATCCACTTGCCTTCTCCCTGATCCAGGCTTCCACCTGGTCCACCTTCTGGAGAAATTCTAGGAAGTCCCGACTGTCCTCCAGCATCTTTCCACGAGCAGCCACGGCTCTCTTCAACTTCTCCCAGTGCTCCTGAAGCACGCGGACTTGGCGACGGATCTCTCCTGATTTTGGGTGGCCTTTTGATACCAGGGCTTCTCCTTTCTTCACATGCAGAGGAAGAAATTAGAAATTAAAGTTACCACTAATTTTTAATGGGATTACCATGTTACATGACCTTCCTAGGAGGACTCTTTCACCTTCCTAACCTGGACTGAACAATAGATTACTGACATAAATTCTTATCACCCAAATGATAAAGCCAGCTGGAAAGCTTTATATCTGGAGGGAATTTAGAATCATAGAACACAGGGATTTTAATATTTCCCTGTCAAGATAGGTATTCATGGAATGGGAACACCAAGTATTACACATGACTGTGCCCTTTAGCTATATGATTCACCAAGTTCCAACAAGAATGTTCACAAATTGGGCATGAAATCCTATTTGCCTTTTGTGGGAGTAATCACATCAGGCAAGGAATAAGTCAGTGTGTATTTTCCTATTTAGGCTATAAGGAAAGATGGAAGCTGCCTGGATGGAGCTTGTAAATTAACAGTGTTACATTTCCATGGCAAAGCAACTGTGTTCTTGTGACACAAGTAGGAAAATTGATGCAAAAGTGATGACGAAGCTACTCTTCCTTTACATTTCATCAATCTGTCCTTCTTTAGATGAGCAGTAATAACCTCTAAAAACACTAACAGAGTGAGAGGGTTACCTTATTAACAGCTGTGATGATTTCTTCATTTGCTAGAATCTCTGCCTCAAAGACCTGATGTTTCTGCAGCAGCTTCATCTTGTCCTGCAGATTGCTGGGGTCTTGTATGGAAGGATCCTCCAGCTTCTGCATGCGTTCACTGATCCAATCTTCTGCCTGCAGCAGTGAGAGACACCCAAGTCAGCACAACAACTACCTGGGAGCCTGGGGCCCCCTCCCAGGATATGTCACTATTCTGTGCAAGTGTCTGTGCCTGGGCTGGATAGATTGAGTGGGAGGTGGCAGCTGAGGCAGCTCTTCAGTTTCTGAACTTATTCTACTTTGTTAAAAGCAGGTAGAAGAGAAACTAATTTTTATCTGACCACTGGAGTAATGAAAAGTTCCTTGAATTCCTCAGACTTTTTCACAAGGCATAAACAGATTATACAAACTTCTAGATTATATACAGAGAATCCTTGAGGCTTAACTCTGTACACATTTAAAATGAGATTATGACCACTGAGTCTGAGGGTTTAGGGCGCTGAGTTTCATCTGATATCTCTGCCACTGACCTACCTGCAAACTGGGTAAAGATTCTTTAGAGCTCAGTGCCTCACCTATAAAACAGCACTTAACATTTCCTCATATCAGTGGTGTTGTGAGGTGTAAATGGAAAATGCAAATCAAATATAGATTTACTGGGGGCCCAAGCACTAGTCAGATTATTTGAAAGGAAATGCAACTGTATTTGCTTTTATACTTCGTAGAATTCAAAATGTCAGGAATATCAGATTCAGAAAAGCAGGTGATTTATGAACACTAACAAAGCAAAAGTTATGTGTTTCTCTTAGGAAATTATTTTTTAGGGGATTTAAAATTATGCAGAATAAAATGAAAAATAGGATAGCAAGTTTTCCACAATTTTCCTTAAGTTCTGCTGAACTTTAACCCTTAGCACTGAAGGAAATATTTTCTATCCATCAGAACACTGGGAACTGAACCCTTGACATAATGTTGTAACTGATCCTGTTGTCCTCAGAGCACTGAAGTAATGTAATGTTTTGACAACACAAGAGCTGCAAATTGAAGGGCAGCTTTATTAGTTTCAAAATATCTTGGCTGTCCTTGTGGAACTGTGCACTACATGCACACCAGACTTGTCAGCTGGAGGATTTTCTCTGTTAATTAATGATTTGAAATGTTGTTTCAGCTGCTGAGATTCTATAAACAATAACAGAAATAGCTTTCACTAGCAGCATGCTCTCCAGAAACTGTTTCCCTCCAATGCACAGTTAGAGACTCAAACTTGCCCAGGACTACACACTGCTATCTGCTGCTTTCATTTCCAACACCCTCCTTGATGGCCTTCTCCTGTTCCCAGCCACACATTAGTGCTTCAGTGTCACTTACATGACTCTTCATTTGAATGGGAGGCTCATCCATCCAGTCAGAATGAGAAACAAACCAATCCCCAGGATAAAGCCACTTTAAGGTCATTTTCTCTCCTACTTTTTAATTAGAAGCAGTGGCTTTAATGACAGACTGAACATCTGCACTCTTAGTGGCTTGGTTTATTTTAAGTCTTGTCTAAGATGGCTCTAGAGAGTGAGGGATCCTTATGCTGGCCTCGTGCCCACATTCAGATGTGAAGCAAAGCTGATCTGTTTTCCCAAGATCTTTCTATGGAAAGATTTAATGGTTGTCTGGACAGGCATTTTCACTTCATTGAAGACAACAGTAAGACTAGTGTTATGCTCAGTATAGGCACAAGACCAGGCTTATTTCTGTGGGAATCATAAAAAATGTAGGCACTACCAATTTAGAAACTTACATTTTCAAACTATGAGTTACTGTAACCTCGTGAGCACAAACTGTTTGTAAATTAAACTGATTTTTAATGACAGAAGTATGTAAAGCATATAAAGGGATGTGCCTGCTCCAGACATCTAGAGATAACAACTAATTCTCTCTCACACTCCCCTAAGATAAAGATGTAAATGGTTTTTTATTCTTATGTACAGGGTGAAAGGGAAAGGAAGTTCTACTACTATGATGAGCAAGTTTCAGAGTCAGTGTTAAAACTCAGAGCCAGCTTTAGAAGTCAAAACTTTTAACTTTATAATATTCTCTCTGCAATAGTTTAAATACACATATTTTTAAGTAGCAACTTGCACATTTGCCTTCCACATTAACACTGAGCTACAGACTTCTTGGCAATAGGGTAATCTGTCAGACTTCTGTGAGTCAGACAAAAGCACCATATTTCTACTCTAGAAGGGTGAGTCTTATTTTGTAAACTGTGTGTGATCTCCTGAGTTAATCATTGTGGGTCATTGTACTGATGTGTGTAGTTCTCCATGCTTCTAGAGAGTAACTAGGAGAATTTTAATGATGACAGGGATCACTAATTTCTGCTGACACAAAAAATTCTGTTATATCAATAGAAATTACTTAGCATGCTTGCAGGATAGAGTTTTCAGGGGAGTGGGACCTGAGCTATGGGTCTTGTTCTCTGAATAAGTAAGAATAAGCAATGACCTAATTGATTTCACAACTGAACTCAAAACTCATCTCTGAATCTAACATTCCTGTGGGAACCATTCTCACACATGAACTTGTACACACCTAGAATATAATTAAAATCAAATTAAACATTCCATCCTATGCAACAAAGAGAAAGAAAGATATTACTGTAAGATTTTTTGTTTTTAATTCCTTGGTGACATTCGCATTCTACAGCAGCAGGCAATGACTCCAGATTGGTGAGGTAAATGAACACATGACTTGAGAGCAAAAACTCCCCAAAGAACTCTTGGCTGAATTTATGTGGAGAAAGTGGATGAGAATAGGGAAATGTTCCTCACTGTGCAGGGCTAAATCTTCTGCTCTGTGATTCAAGAATGAAGGGGGACACCAGCCCAAGCACTGATTTGACAATTACAGAGAGATGGAAAGAAATGCATAAGTATTCCTACCTAATGGGTTGAATGTATTTCTAGAAGGACATAGACAGTTTCTCGACCAAGAGGATTTTAGCAGTCCTGTGAATTTTCTGTCAGAGATACATTTCTCTTTTGAAATTATAAGCCCTGTGCAATGCACCATCCAGTCCATCCACTCCCCTCTGCTAGTCCAAAAGGTGGACAGGCCATTACTGGTGCATTTTCATTACTTTTCTGTCATGTGATAGTAAAAGTATAAACAAATAATACAAATTAATGTTTGGGTGTATAAATAATTTCTGATGAAGAAAAGAAAAAGAAAAAGAGAAAAAGAAAAAGAGAAAAAAAAGAAAAAGAAGAGGATATTTAAATGTCTGACTATTTGGGAGTGGTGAGGAGTCCCAAATATTAAAAATAAAAGGAAAATAGAAATATTTGGCCATCAGCAGCAGTTGCACTACAGGCATTCATTCTCCTTTGGCGACAATCATAATTTGACCTGCGTCAGGGTATGTGTCTTTTTCATGGGCTGGGAGGTGACCAACACCTGCAGATTTTTCTTAAACCATTGAGGACATTCCATGGGACCCAGCAGCAGAAGGGGTGGATACCACACCAGCAAGAGTGTTTGAAAAAGTGCCCCTGGGTCTGTGTGCTCTTGTTTATGCCAGCACAGTTCTCACATGTGGTGCTGCCCTTTGAAAGGCTGACCTAGTTTGTCTTTCCAACAGTAGTGACAGAGCAGAGCTACTCAGTTACAGGACTAAGGCCAGAACAGAGACCAGCATGTTCTGCAGAGGCCAGGTCACAGGAGCTCGAGAGCTATGCTAAGCCACAGCAGTGTTTTGAAGGCCTTCAGTGAACATCCACTAATAAAGTTTGGTGCCCAGGCCATAATGCTTTCCGCTTTGTATTCGCCCTGATTTGAAATATATTTTCTTTACCACCAAAGGAAAAATACATAGTAGCTTGCAGTTTTCCTTTCAACTGTTTTATTTTGGTAGAGCTTTTGATGAGTAAAGTGTCTGTAATGGGCACAATGCCACAACAATAGTACAGTAACAGGAATGGCACTGGAGCATCCTTTTGCATGAGTGTGGCAGGAGTTGCCATACCAGAGTAGATCATACATCCACCTAATAATGTCTGGCAAGAGTGAGCACTTCATCCAATAGAGGTAGGCAGTTCCTCTGCTTTACATCCCCATCCCAGTCTAAAACCCTCTTACCTCTTCCAAGTTTTGGTAGAAAAGTGCCAGAAGAAGGGCAGTCTGCAGCTTCTCTCTCCTGCTCTGGGACAGATCCTTGATCTGCCGCTTCCGCTCATAAATGACATTCAGTTTGCGCTGAATCTTTTGCCCTTCCAGTCCATCAGCCTTTTCCAACCTTCTTGCCTGTTCTTGAAGAGATATCATCTAAGGAGGCAACAGATCTGAAATTACTTTTATGCTTCCAAGTGATGTCAAAGAAACAAAATCAAGTTCCTTTCCATAGACAAAAGATTCTCCTTTTTTCTGTAATGAACTAAGAGCAGCAGGGACAAGTTAACCAGCATTCCCCCTCACCCTGTACTATGTTACACCTATGACATTACTATCATTGGACTTTATGGTGCATCCTGGCTACATAAATGAATCAAAGTTGTAGCTCCAGGAATCCCTATGCCACTGATTACCCAGTGCAAGGAGTCATGGAGCAAGCATGACATCCACAAGTGCTCAGATTTTATTACTTTCTGGAAACCGTGTTGGAAAGTAGCTCTCAAAATGAGCAATCAGTCTGGCAGAGAGCTGGCAAGTGTTCTGGGACTTGATTCCTTCTGGGGAACCCAGGCACAGTCCCAGGTTCAAGTTTAGCCCTAGCCTGGGTGAGCTAGAGCTGTGGCCACCAGCCAGGCAGATTCCTTTACATGCAGGTAGGCAATTCAGTCTCTATTCCAAAGGTGCAGAGAGGCTGCCCATTTGGTACAGCCATTGTATACCAAATGCATATTTAAGTACTTAAACAAATTTTAATGTCAAAATACCTACTTCATTTTGTAAAATGCCTACTCTATTTTACTTGCTTTAAAAGTCACTATTTTTTAAATTAATAAAGCAGAAATTTATGATATCCATAACACAATATGGCCTGCTTTAAATATTTCTTCTTGTAAGTCCCCCAATTCTGCTTGCTGAGTGGTTTTCCTATCTCTTGCAAGACAATACAGACAGGACTTGGGCATGGAGTGTTTTGACTGTTGTTCTCCAATGCTCTGCATCTTATTTCCCTAAGTTTCCCCATTTTATCTTTGGTTCAAGCATATCAGGCGTATCAGGCATTTCATGCCAGTCACCAAGTCAATGTGTTACCATATTAAAAAGAAAAAAGTATATATATAATTTTATCTCATAGAATTATAGCTGGCAGAATATTAGTTGTTGATGTTTTTACCTTCTCATCCTGTGATGCCAGAAGCTTCTCAAAAGCCTCATGTTTCCTTATCAGTTGCTCTACTTCATCTACAGACCTCCCGAGGTCACTGCTTTTCAAATAAACCTATTAAAAATATATATTATTTTTCTCAGTGAATCAATTATCCCATAATCTTGATTCATAAACAGGATAAGAGGTATTGACTCTGCTGCTGAGAGTGCACTTGAGAGGGAAAAAAAGGAACAGGAGGCAACTGAAAATGGAAATTAATTAGTAAAAGTCCATGGTCTTGTGCAAGAAAGATAAGCATTAACAGGTCTAGCTAAGGAAAGTGACCTGACAGTCCTTATCACAATCATTAAGTCACAAGGCAGTGAATTCCAGAGGTCTAAACTATCCTTGTAATCCCAAGCAAGATCACTGTCATGTCTGACAGATGTCCATATGATTCCTTCCTAGAAGAGTTCCCATAGCAGATACTTTGCAGCCTGCCTGAGCAACTTATTCCAGTGCTTTATTACCTCAGCCATTAGCAGGATTTTCTAAATAGCCATGCATTTTCAGGCTAGATATCAGTACACCTTGTTATATACTGCCCTCTTCATCACACTCAGGAGATCATTCCTTTTATGTTTGCTTCAGCCTTGAACATGTTTGTAGATTTTTGCATACTGGGATTTCTGTCTTCTCTAGGTTAAAATAACAGTGATCTGATCAATCACTCCACAACAGCTGTGCCTTTTTGATTCCAATTATTGCTCCCCTCTGGGTTTTCTCCATTTCCACTTATTTTGAGACTTGATGTAACAAGTGTCAATAAGCAATAAGGCTGCCAGAGTGAAGGTTGTGAAGACAGCAGAATGCCTTCCAAGCTGCAATCTTAAGCATGTGCCTGTATGTAATGCTTGTCTTTTATACAATACCACGAACTCAAGTTCACCTTGCAGTCTACTATGAGCTTCCAGAAACTTTTCAGAAGAACTGCTGTCAGACCAGCTTGTCCCTATCCTGTATTTATGCAGCTGATTGTTCCTGAAAAAATGTCATTGCTTGCACCTGTACCAAGTGCATTACATCTGTTATTTTCCAGGCCATCATTCCAGCTTCTCTGCACTAATTTTATTTACTGTCTGTTCTGCCAATCTCTGATGCAGAAACATTTTAGTCTAAAATAACAAATGCAGTTTTAAGGAATCTGACCTCTGCACCTTTTAACACTGTGCAAGTGTGCACGTTTTCTAACTAATTCACACACGTCTCAAAGGCATTGCAGTGTTCCCTTACTCTGTTCTGGTGTTAAGGAAAATGACTGCCCAATTACTTGTCCCATAGATTCTGTTATACTCAGTTTTACCAAAGGCAAAAGAATATAGTCATCTATTAACAAGAAAAAACTATGCTTTTCTGCAGGTTGGCAGGAATTTATTCTTTTTCATTGGATGTAATTGCCCACAGGCTCTTTTCTTGTTCAGCAATGAGACAACAGAAGGATAAAATCCCCAGTTACAGGCTCTGATGGGACATGAGCAAAGAAGACCCATGGATAAGGTTCACACTGAAGAGACTATGGCTGGACAGAGTTTGGGAAATCACATTGCTGTGAGGGATTGTATTTATCAGCAGTGTGTAATGTGGAATCCATTTTGTGAGCTCATGGAACCACAAGTATTTGGACAAGGATGAGAAATTCCAATCAGTAACTTTGCCTGGGTAAAGTGCAATTAACAGAGATGGAAGAAGAATTTGAGATCAATGATATAGTGTGAAAGAATTAAGAGGCAGGAAAGAAACAGAACAGAATCAGTGAAACAACACAACTGCTAAATGTTTTGGAAAAGGGCTAGTAAAGGACATGGATAAATCTCTGCCTTTAAGCCCTAGATGTGCACAGGAAAAAAACATCTGGAGAGATCACTCTTGCTTTGAAAAACAACACAGTCCTGTAGCAGTCTTACAGAGTGTTTTCTATAAGAGGGAAAAGATATTCTTTGGCAACTACTTCAGAAAACCAGTCATGATATTCATTTCTGCACAGAAGTATTGGACAACTGTTTCATCCCATAGGGCATCTTCTGCAGGAGAGGCTTCCCAAGTGTAAGCCCATGTGCAGGGTAATCCACACCTACTTGTCAGGATCTGACTGCACTAACAGGTCCTGGATGGACCCCTGCTCCCATGTGGGAATCTCTCTGAGGCTCAGCCCTGGACATCAGTGCCTCCTGAGCTGCATTGAGCTGCACTGATCCTGCCCTGATTGCCTTGGACAGACCCTCATTTCAGTCACTACCTTGCTTTGATGATTTGATCTTCAGCTGCTTGATGGACTTTTTTACTGCTGCCACCTCTCAACCCTCCTTGGTGGCTGTGGATAAAAGGACTGACAGCCAGACTTGATCTGATGTTCTGGCCCATTTTTGGGGTGTGAATATTTTGCATATACAGAAAAATGCACAGATAAATATCATGCCCAGGCCAGATTTTCAAACTTCTCTATGCTAATCCATTCCCATCACAATCATCACCGTCAAGAAGAGAGAAAGGCCACTGTACAAAAGGCCTAAGTTTATAGTAAGTCCGGCCCATAAATCACCAGAATGTCTAAAGAAATAGATTAATGCCCCTGCTATGCCTCTGTGTTATCCACAACCCCCATCAGAAGGCAGATACTCTGTCATTCAGACTTTAATCCTTTGATCTATCCTACTCATCAAGTCTATGCAATTATGAGAGATATATTTTTTGGAGTGTTATTGGATTTAGTTTCTCTTTTGAAGAAAAATGTGTGGGCTCCAGGTCTGCCTACTGTAATGCTTTATTAAAACACTTATCATTACCATCTATATTTACACTGCTGCTGTTAACACAGAAATAAAAGGTTAGCTGAATCTAGCCCACTGCTCTTTGGGGTAGACACGCTGCATCTCTTTTAAACACAGCTTTAAAAATACTGTAGCTTCTTGATATATTTTGTGCTTTATCTACCATTTCTGGTCAAAAAGGAATTACCTCCAGGACTTTTATTTAGTAACTGTTAGCAGTGAAACTGATACCTGAAGAAAGGCTCAGCTATTTGTTTTCCTGCTCATATATCTCTGATGGAAGAAAAAGGCAAGGGACATCTGCTGGTAAAGAGGTTATTTTCCTTAGAGAAAGAGAACAGAGACATCTGAGAGCAGGGGCATGGGGTGGTGACTCATAAGCAGCTGCCACTGGAGAGCTCAGTGCCTTGCTCCTGCTGAAATCCACCAAGCACAAATGACACTGGGCATTCAAAGATCAATTCCTTCGGAGGTTACAGCAGTGGGAAGAAGTCCTCCTGGCTATTGAAAGCTTGGGACCAAGTCCTCCAAGTAGAAGTCAGTGCCAATGCTCTTGGCAACCGAAGATTCGACATTGAGTAGGAAAACGGGTGCTCAGAAAGCAAATTGCTGCAAAAGGGAAGTGGCTGCATACATTGCAGGTGAGGCAATGGCAATGTGCTCAGAGGAGAGCAGCCCCTGTAGCACCAACAGTGCTGCTGCCTGGAGAGCTGCTGAGGTAAAAATTTTCCATTTGTCTTTTACACAGAAATCTTTTGACAGCCACTGCTGTCAGAACCACAACATTTTTTTCATGTAAGCATGTGTTATACCAGTCTGAAAGCGGAATAAAAATTGGCTCCCATGCCACAGTGCTGGCCTGTCACCAGTTACATCACTTTTTGGCATATTTTTAGACAGTCCTCCTGACTCCTGCTTTGAATGAGACACATTGATTTCAAGTACAGAACCCTGCATAGCTCTCCTCAGGCAACAGACCAGGGTCTCCCACAGCATACAGCAGATATAAGCTTTCTCTCAAGATTGTTTCTATTAGGAATCATGGCCCATCATTGGAAATTTAATATTCAGCCACAAAAAGCACAAAAGACTTGGCGGCTCACTATAAAACAGATTCATTTTTAAATGAAGACTTCCAAAGATGCTTGAAACCACAAAATGGTTTTTGAGATTTCTGAGATTTTCTGGAATAAATTTTCAAGTTATTAGCAGTTTAAAGCATGGAAACAGAGGTTTTAACCCTACTGAACTGGAATTTTCCCCTATTTCTGAGATAATTGCATAGTTTTTGCCAGAAAGACCTCTTTCATACAAGCTAATGCAGAATTAAAAGCAAAGTCCAATTTAAAAAAATCATTTAAAATAAACCAATACTATATACACAGGTATGTGACAGCATCTGCCAATTCAAGCTTTTGGAGAAATACTGAATGAAACATTTTAGTCAGTATCATAACTATGTTCCCTGAATGCCACAACCTCGCATTTATACTCACTGGAAAATGACACAGCCCCAAAAGAAATTCGTATTCCAAGAAGAGAAGTTTTTATTTCTCTAGAATAAAATATATTTTAGGTGTTTGTGCAAATCCACTTCCTTCTTCCGCTTTTACTCTTCACAGTATAACAAGCTCCACAGATTTTGCCCCTCAGTGCCTGCCATGGACTTACTGCTGAGATTGCTGGAACTCCACAAAAAATTTTTCTGCTCTAACCATGTACTAAAAGCCTGAATTATTCCCAGTTTTAAAAAATTAAAGCATGTAATCAAGTCCAAACTATCTGGCAAGACAGAGAAGAATAAGGTTTGATTTTACTTAATTCTGATAAAAGTAAATACTAAAAAGAATTAACGAAAATAATCAGAAATTTGCTTTAGCAAAGTAAATGTTCTCGATACCATGACTATATAAGGTTCACAAAAATGTTTTACTATGCTTCATTTCAGTAAAAGTTATAAGAAGGTATCATACTACAAACACAAGAGGAATAAAACACACTGAAGTTGTTTATGAAAAGAAAACATACGTTTTTTTCTATCATACTGACGTGTATTATTGGCATCTGTCCTCACCATCTATATGCAAAATTCTAATGTTGAATATATTTACAATTTCCTTCCCTCTCCCCACTGCATGCTTCTCCTTGGCGTAAGAATACAGTTATCCCATATTGGAAATGTATATGGAAAAAACACAGAGATAAAACTGGTGTTTTCCCAGTAACCGCTATGGTTCCTTCCTCACACCTATTTCCTCCTTCTTCAAAATTCACACTCTTGATCCCTACCCTGTAAGTATTAAGTGTTAGACAAGAATCCTACATCCATACAACATCATAATTTAAATATTTACTTTTGAAACATTTGTCTGAAAGCAGACTAAATTCCTCTGAAACTTCCCATAGTTTCACTGCTAGAAACTTTGCTGGGATATCCAAATTTGATGTGCTGTGGACATTAAATTCCCTTTGTTTCCCTCAGGAAAGGGTGGTACCTCTCCTTTTCTAAGAGGGGAAAAAAGTGATGTCTTCCTACACACTTAAATACTTCGGCTTTTGAAAACAAGCCTTGCTTCTAAAGTTACAAAACCAGGAATTAATCATTTAGAAATATAACATAATTCGACAAGTAGGAAAATGAAAACAGTGAAACAGAAAAGAACTAAGAAAAACTACACTGAGGATTTTTTCCAGGTCCCAGACTGACTACAGAATCACAGAATTGAGTAGGTTGGAAAAGACCTTTGAGATCATCAAGTCCAACCTAGCAGAGGAGAAAAGCAGTTTTTGGCTCTGAAGTCTTGAATCTTCAAAGTGCTGGGCACTATGGCCAATCATGCAAACTCCACAAGCACTTGCAGGCTGTGTTAACAACAGCATTCTAATGGTTAAAATGAAACTCTTGTTAAGTGCTTGATCAGAGCAGAGCCCTTATTTTCACTCAGGATGGATCAAGCTGTAGCTGCAGCCTTGGACACAGCAGAACACAAGTAGTTTTCTCATTGTCTCCTAGTCATCTCTAGGGAGTTGGAACATGGCAAGATGCACACAAAAAGAAATCCACATGACTTGATTAAACACAACGTAGATCTTCTGTTTGCAAGTGTTCCTAGAATGGAATGCAAATCTTCACCACTCTCCTCCCAGATCCAAAGGATGCAATGTTGACGGCGATAGATGGACACCCTGGACCCTCTGCACCTCTGTGAGTTGAAGCTGTGGTGTGAGCTGGTATGTTTGTCACAAGGTTGTCAGGGCAAACACTTTTCACAGTGCATGCTTCCTGGGAAGGTCTCAAACCAGATCTTGTCCAATGGCTAGAAAGCAATCCTGAGCAGCAAACTGGGTTCACTGATAGAGAGAGGCCAGCCCCAATCTCCACAGGGTGAAAGGGTGGACCAGCTCTATCTGAATCACGTGTTTTGATGAAGACTGTTGAATTTGGGCTCCTTCTAAATTCTCTTACCACCTGGATAGGCATAGCAGTCCAAGGTGTGGCAAGTATCAGGGTGATTTTGGAAACCTTGTGGTGAGCAGGTGTTAGACCATCACATGGAGTCTTCCTAAACTCTGGCCTAGATGAGGGATAATTCTGAAAGACAATCAGCTCTGGACTTAAATCCTTGCTCACGACCTCATTCCCACTGATTGAACTTTCTCTTCCAGTGAGTACAGCTGGGGACAGCCATATATCTCTGGATAAAGTCTGCTGGGGAAGGCCAGGATACTTCGAGGAAGTCACATGAAATCTTGTGATTTGAAGGGCTGGAGACCCACCTGAAGGGAAACCTTGTTTTGGTTTCTGGGATCGTGTTGGAAGAGCAGAGGGAGTTTCAGGCACCTTGTCTAATTGTGGCATGAGCAGACTTGAATGAGCGTGACTGCTTCCATGGGAACCTGCTCGAAAAGGCTTTATCGTCAAGCTGCACGTTGAAATGTAAAGCTTCATTGAAGTGTGGAGGTCTGACATTTGGACACTGCATTGGCTAGAGCCTTGTTGGGGTGGCAGTGAATCACAGGGGTCCAGGGATGCATGCAGATTTTTGCTGTGGAGCATAGAAGCAGCTGGAATAGCAGAAAGATCAACGTCTAGGCGTGATGTCCAGCTTGATGGAGCTTTGCAGGGAAGAACATCTGAGGGCAAAGATAGAGCAAGCTTCAAGGGATCACTTTTTCTGCGAGAAATACGACGAACACTTTTTTCTCTTTTTGAATATTGCTTGTAAGATGCAGATGTTGACTGAGTGCCAGACCTCTCATATCCATGGCCCCAAGGATCCTTGCAAGCACTGGAACATGTGGATGTTTCATCAGGACTGACACAGTGAATAGTGCTCCCAAAACCTTTCCTCTGCTCTGTGTGTGCCAGGATGACATCTAGCCTTGAGCAGTAAGATTTACTGCTGGGTGGTGAGATGGCATTTCCAGGAGCAAGCTCTGCAATCGATTGACCAGTGGGAGGATGCCAAGCTGGTGCTGGCATCTTTTGGAAAGGCCTGTCCCGCACAGCAGATTCAAAAGGAGGAGGTGGGCTCACTCTACAGGAAGAAAGCAGCACTTCTGCAGTGGAGACATAGGTTGCAGATGAAGGTTTGCAGCGATGGTCCCTGTATGACATTCTGAAGCTTAGTCCTAAGTGATGCAAAATTCAAAGCCTCAGAAGCTTGCCTTTCCCCCTGTGCTTAAAACCAAGTCCTAATCCTTTTTCCTTTGGCACTGGAAATTTCCATTCTTCCTCTGAAGCAAAGGAATGAGAGATGAATAAACATTCTTCAGGGGAAAAAAAAAAGAACTAAAAAAATCCGCATTCAAAATAAAAAGTCTCAGCTCTTCTAAAACTGCTACCACTTCTTGTCATGTCTGCAAAGCGATATGAGCGTGGGATGGGCTGAAAGATAAATTACAGAGCATACGGCTCTGCTCCCGGAGTGTTCTGACAGTGAGACTGCAGACAGAGTAGGAGGGAGCCAAAAGCGTCTGCCAGAGACAGCCTGCAAACTCGCTGTTATTTCGTCTGTGAAAAAAAGAAAAGCAGCTAACCTGAGCAATGGATCTGCTGCTGCGAAAAGATCAGAACAGAGCAGAGAGTACTGGACACAGTTTCTGCTCGAAGCAAAAATGATTTTTTTCCTTCTTTCCCTTTTTCAGCTGTTAATTGTCTGCACTCTGAATGACGAAATCTCAGTTTGCAGGTCTTAGAAGAGATTCCTACAGAAGTTCCATTTGATGGCACAACTGAATTAATAAAAAAAATATAAAAGATAGATGTTTGCCTAATTTTCTTCACATCTGCTCTATTTTCTTTAGCACAGAACAATGGTAGACAATATTCTGCAAAAATCCTTTGAAGGCTTAAGTAACTTGGATGTAATATAAGATGCTGGCTTAAAGTCAAACCTGTCACAGTGGCACAGACAGCGAATGAAAGAGCAATTCTCAGTAGTAGCTCTTAGTTTAAAATATTCCTCTGTTACCTTCTTCCTTCCCCTGTTTCTTGCTTCTGGTCTGTGGCATATGAAGTACTGGCAAAATAGGATTGAAAAATTATGACATTCTTTCTTACACAGACATTTTGCAGACATAAGAAGTGAAATGCACGTAACTGAGCCTTGACCCAAACACAAAAGTGAGAAGAAACTCAAAGGGTGGAAACATTGGTTCTATTTGTTTGTCTGACAGGAATGCTTTTTGAATGTGTGTTTCCTTTCGTCCTTCTTGAAAGCAGCAAATGACGAAATTGGGAAAATGGTTTGAGTGTCTTCACTTGATGCCTTGGCTGAGTTTTTTGGAAAACGTTTCAAAGAACTGCTTTCCTATCATCCTGCTTGTCTGCATCACTGTGCAGCCACATTTAACTCCATATAGTAGTAACAGAGTTCAATCCAAAAGGAGCAGATTTTTCTTCCAAGAGCTCAACTGCACAGAAGTGAAACACAAGTAGTGACTAAGGAACCTCACTCAACTATCAAATTGTTTATACTGGTCTACACAGCAGATAGTGGCAGCTGCAGAAGACAGCTTGACTGTAAAGTGTGTGAAGGGCTGTTGGAAGGGGCAGCCGAGTATCCACACTTTACTGGATAGTAAAAGTTCCACCTTCTGAATGCTCAGTGTCAGTGAGGAAAACTGAGGACCAGACTCCTTGGAAGTTCATAGAGAGGATACTATGGGAAAAATGATTCTGATGACAGAACTGCGCTTCACGGTCCTGGAGGTCACAATCTTCATTCTCAGGCTTTGCTTTGGCTAAAGAAACTTGTGGTTTCTGATCTCACCAGGAGAATTTACCTAGCCTCTGAAGAACACCCAACCCTTTTTGTGGCAGTCTACGTCACAGCCTGTGGCAATAGCAAATTCATCTGTACAAAGAAGTAATATGAAGTGCCATTTACCTGTAGAGAATGTGCTGGGCCATACCAGAAGTGTCAGGTGCATTACTGCTTCATGTATGAGTAATACAGACTTTTGCAACCAGGACTCACAACTGAGGGGCAAAATAATCACCTACCCACAGCAGCTTCCTACACATTTACCTGTGCATTACATAGAGCAAACAGATGCTGTAGTGAGAGTGCTTCTGTGTGTTTGCTGATACCAATTAAATGAAAAGAGAAAAAATACAGTGGCCTAACTTCTGTAGAGTTTAAATTTTCCCTGGTAAGCTCCTATGCAGGAGCTTAACAATGATATACCACTGCTTGGTAGGGAATTGAGATAGATATAACGCAAATCATGTCATTTGCCATATAAGCAACAAAGAGTGGGCAGAACTGTGTAATATTTTATTCCAGAAACCTGAACCTAGGTAAAACTCTCTGTTTCATGTCACAAACTCCAGAATGCAGGTCACACTTGCCAGAAGAACCAATTACAAGGAATTATGCAAACATGCATTTCCTTCAAGGAAGGAGTAGCAGAAAGTTCCTTTGTGCCACAAAGAGTTAAGTTTCACTGCATGGCACAGCACAGAGTCAGTTTCCAAAAGGATTTAGTGCTGGGGCAAAGCACTAGTGGAAAATAGAGCTCAGCAAGAAATGAGAGCCATTATATTTTGCTGTCAGTGGTCTTGGAGAATCAAGGATTATTTTCCTTAATGAAAAATGACCCAGAGGTGCAACCTCCTCCAGCGTTGTGTCAATCCTTCAGTTTGGCAGCCTGCAACCCATTGATGTGGCTTGCATGCCAAGTCTCTGCACAATTGCAGCAATCTATCAATTCATGAATTTGCAGAGCGACTGCACTCTTTTCTGTAATAGCAAATGCCAGACCTCGAACTGGAACCTTTTGAAATTGTTGCATGAATCAAAGAAAGTGCAAGAAATACAAAATATAATTCAGTAATGGTGAAAAAATCAATCTATTTCAAGAGCTGCAAAATGATGATAGTAAGAACATCCTTCTGTCTCTTTGCATTAATTATATCTGCCCTCTTTTCTCATGAGAGGGCCTATTTCACTAGCTTGTTTTTCTCAGTTGCATTGAACAGAAGTTAATACTCCTTACAAACTCTTTCACTATTGTTCTACACACTCATATCAATGCCCTTGTAGAACTGAGAAGTCAATTCACTTTCCTGTATTAACTCACACTGCCAACATCCATTTTCCACTAGTTGCATTTTCCCAGTGTAACTCTCAGCCTGAGGTGAGAATTCCAGCAACACCTGCAAAGTAAACTCCCTTCAAACCCTCTTTACAATTTCCTTCCTCTTTGAAGCCAGTGGTTAAGCAGCTGGCATGCTGAGATCTGCTTATAAAATGAACTAATATTAGACTCTTGTCTCCCTCTTCTGTTGTGACTCTCATATGTTCCTTCTTATGTTTATTTGCAGTGAATTACCTTTCAGGTAAGGTTCATCTATTTGTTTCTAAGCCCCATGAGAATGGAGAGCATCTCGTACATTGCTACAGTCTCCAAGTGATACCACAACACAAACAATACAAAGAGGCTGTCTTGTCTGTACACAGACACAAGGATTTCAAGCTCGAGGTGAGCAGTAGTGCCCTTTTTAGTCTGAAAGAGTTTACATGCTTGAAGAGTTTAACTGCTTATTTCGAGTTTATAAATTGCTCACCTCCTGTGAGTTCAGGAGCATGTCAAGGTGATCCCAATCCTTGTAGAACATTTGTTCTTGGTGTATTTTCTCCAGCCACTCCTTCTTCTGTCTCCATGCATTGTATACATTTTTCTTCTCTTCCAACAAAGCCTGTAGCTTCTGCTGAATCTGAACAAAATTTCCAGTTAAAAACTCATGTTGGTCTTTATACTCCATGGATATGGGTAAGTTGAGAGGAGAAAGGATTAAGTGAAGTGGTGGATAATCCCTTTAAATTGCAACAGAATTATTAAACAGAAAAAAAGTAGAACAAGTTCTAGCACTACTGTTTGGGCAGAGGGATAATCAGAGGTGCCTCATCTCAACAATGGAGAAGTGCTTCTTACAGCACATATGCAGTCCAAGCCAAGAGCAAAGAAAGGTTACTGTTTCTCAAGTGTGACTTCTAGAATCGGATCCTAATTCTTCATTGTCGCTAAACATTGTGTGCTATTACAGCACTTCAAATTTTTATGTGACAGATATTAAAATAAAAATTATCAACTTAGCATATTCTTCTAGCCAGTGAATACATGCCACAAGGTTAGACTTCATATAATTTCAGCTTTCAAACACTGTATATCACAGGCCTTCTATAAATGATTTTTCCTACCTTTTTCTACAGGCAAAGGACTTTACAGTCAGCAAGATTTCTAGTTACCATACTCATACAGTGCAATACTCAGCAAATATTCCGGAAATAGCTTGGTGAGATGGGAGAGTAACTTGCACAAACTACATTTTTCTGAAGATACTCAAGAGACGTGTTAATGAATTGTCAGGGGAGAAATGAACTGGTAGGTACTGGAAAAGAAATAAATGCTGTGAGAATCTCAGAAGCTATTTGTCATGAGTAAACTGACATTTTGACTTAAATCTTTCACTTCCAGGGAGTATATTTTACTAGTGTAATTCTTGACTACAGAAAATGTTTCAATCAATCTTTAAACTTTCTCATATGCTTGAGTGTTTTCATTCTTTGGTTGACAGGTTTTTGTCCAGACTGTTCTGGTGTGGATATACCACTGTAATATGAAGTGTAGCATTTGTGTGAAAATCCAGTTTGGGAAGTTGGTAGAATTGACTCCATTTCTCAGAACACCGTAAACTTCTTGAATAAGTCCAGCTCTGCTGCAGGGGACCTTCAGGAGATGCCTCCACTCATCTACTGCTGAAGTAGGAAATGGAACAGATGTTTTTGTGCCCAAGCTAGGTAAAACACTGAGGCAAATGTGGGTCATACACATGGACAAGTGAGTGTACACGTTTTGTTATCTCACAGTGTGATACAATATAAAATTGTAGTTACGTTGGGGTCCAGTAGCTGAATATGTATGACCGCACTCAGAGGAGTTTCAATTACCTCTTTTGATGGCATTTCCTCATCTTGCAAGAGGGACTGTCCTAGCTGTACAATATGACTGAACTTCTCCTCTCGTGCTTCGATCTCTGCCAGCAGCTGCTGATGCTGGGTGAGTCTCAGGCTGCTAGTAGATATGTCCCGGATAGTCTCCTTGGCTCTCATTTCCCTTATTATTTCTGCTGTCCATAAGATATAGTCCCACACCTGGAACCCAAGAAAATATGAAAGTTGAGGTTAGGGCTCAAGCTTAGGTTAGCAGGCAGGAAAATCATAGGCTGACTCCTCAACTTTAAGTGAATAATAGGTAATAAAATCATAGATAAGAAATAAAATATTCCATTAGTGCTTAGAGTACTGCTATGAAGCAATCATGAGCAAGAAAATTCTAAAACAAATCCCTGAGGATTATTGTCTAACTGTGATTGAAGAAAATTGTGCAAGTAAAAATAATTTGATGTTCTCTGTATGTCTTTTCCTCCATTTGATTCTACACCTTCAACAGCCGCTTACTTTAGGCATTGTACTTGAATCTGCAGTAGGAGTTTTGCTCTTGGTAAAAACTAGGACTGCAAGGAATAGACAAGGGATTATATATGATGCTTAAGTTTTGTTATAGTTTAAGTATGTTTGGATTAGTTGATTCAGTTTTGAGGTATTTAATGGTCTTTCAGGTTTTTAAAATGTATTTTAAAAGACTATTATTTATAGTAAGTGCTCTCTTTTACTGTAGAAAACTAAAAACTTTCTCTTTTAAATGGTTGCTGGCTTTTCCACTGAAGGAAACTATGTAATGGAAATAGACTCTTGGCTGCTCCATTTTACCCATAGATTTTTGTTCATATCATCAAAATCTTGTAAAGACAGCCAGGAAAAAATAAATTCGGAAAAGCACCGCACAAAATTGAAACCGGCCAATTTGGGGTCCTGAGTTTAGGCTTTAAAGCCAAGATACTGCTTTTTTTAAAGCCAGTGAACACAGATACTAAATGACTTTATAAAGACTGTGGTCCTTTTCAAGGGGCCCATGTAGTGCACACGTGTTGGCACTATTTTGATTTGTGGAACTAATTCGTTCACACAGCTGGATGTCACTGTAGACACTGATATTGCACTTGGCACTGCAAATGTCTAAAACTCCCTGAGATTTTAAGCTAAGCATTAGGAAAAATTCCATAAACCTCAGGATATATTGTTCCATGCAATGGAACAAGTCAAGAGCCAATAAGAGGCTACTAGACTGCCACTGCCAGCAATATTTAAGGATAGAGTAGGCATCAGTCTGCCGGAAACTCCTAAGCAGAGCCTGACTGACATCATGCAGATCCTAGCACAAACTTCAGGATAAGAGCCTCAGATCATTCAGAAATACTTTGAGTCTGTGTCTACACTCATCTTCCTTGACAAAGTTCCATGGAAGATTTGAAACCCTCTGTTGTGCTGTGTGTTTTAAGTTAGGACCAGCTCTGCTATTTGGTCACATTAAAATTGCACTTGATGGGGTGTAAGGAGATACACTAGATGATTGTGCAGAATTCTCATTTTATGGAAATTTCTTTTTTTGTTTGTTAGTTTCACTTAATCTGTGCATAATTTTTTTACTGTGGACTGCATGTGAACAATATAATGAAAAAAAAGTACTCTGAACAGCTGTGACTAACATTAAGCTTGTGTACCTCTTGGCACAGGTGAAAGAGGAAAGGTAGCAAAGTTGCCTCTGCATTCAGCAGTATGGGTGATATTCTGCAGCAAAGTTGCTTTAACCTACCCTAGAGTTATTGAAATTCTTACAGTTATTAGCCATGGCTGCATGGTTCTGCCTTGTCCCATCTGGGCAGAAAGGCAGGCTTACCAAATTGCAGAACCAGCTCTTCACTTCTTCAGGAATTATTGTTGGGAAGTTGAGAGGATTGGGAATACTTTTTGCCATCAGACTGACATCAAAGAGACAGGGATTTGCCTGAGGCATAGTCCCATCTAGACATGTCACTGAGAATACAGTCACCTGGCTTTGTCATTTTGTTTTATGATGTTAAGAGTCATGAAGATCAAAGGACACACTGGCAGAGTGAGAAATGAGCTGTAGATTTGTCATTCATATCACAGGATGCATCACACGTTTCAGACAAAATTCAAACCAAAGGTGTTTTACATCATCCTATCAATAAAACTTAGAATAACACTCCCACAGGATGGGGACAACTTGACATTTTCTCTCTGAAGTCAAAACCTAAATTTATGATGTAAGTTATGAAGTAAATCAATAAAGAAGTGAACTCTGAGTGACTACATTTTAATGGCTAAATCCACCAAGATCCACCTCCTGATGAAGATGCCTCCAGGTTGAAGACTTCAAGAATCTATGATAGAAGAATACATTCTAAAAGTTTGCCTTGTTCTTCCTATCAGTCCTAGAGACGTTAGAAAGACAGTGGGCAAATGAACTTTTCACCTACATCAGTAGAATCACACTAATTTTCCCAATCAGTAGTTCTGCGTATGATAATGGAATTTGTAACGGTTAAAAAACAAACCAAGCAAATCCTCAAAAACCCCCAACTGCCATAAACATAATTTTTCTCTAACTATATAATATTTCTTTTTATAAAATATGACAAGTAATGCTGATTTAAACACTTGTAAGAGACTTAAAGTGGATTAATCAAATGTGAAGATGCCTTTCATGCTAAAAAAGAGAACCACATACACTCTGTTGTGGCCTTGATCCCAGATTACAGCCCTAAGACAAACTTGCAGCACATTTTTTCCGGGTGAACATACTCTAGACACTCTCTGCTTCCCACTAAAAATAGAAACAAAATGTGAACTACCAGAGGTATCTGGAAATAGCACAGTAGTTACACCTGGAACAGTTCAAGAATAAAAGAATGTAAATGTATTCTAGAAATCTACATTAGCAACTCCCTTCATGATATAAGGGGACATTTGCTGGTTTAGCACCTGCAGTGCTTGCAGCAATATCTACTGATTTGCAGTGGTGTAGCTCAAGTGTCTTCACTGAGACTACTGACATTTGCAGAGTATTCCATGGCAAATCATAGCTCAGTGACCTGCTGAGTTCTTTGGAGAAAAATCTACTGTGCATTGCTGATTATGATGTTATGCTGATACACCCATGTCACTGTTTGAGCAACTTGAGAGGTTAGTGTAAAAATCAGTGAGTTGTATTTGATACATTCCATGAGTTAAGTTAGCCAAGGGTTATTGCATGCCCTGACAGAGAGAGAACAAACTTTTATGCATTATAAGCGGGAAAGTAACATCTCTTTCTGTCACTCTTACTCAGTGGAAATTGAAAAGTCTTTGAAAAGACTACTGCTACACCTGCAAAGCAGTGACCACTTCTGAAAGCTGACAATTATTCCTTACACATCTAGATGTAAGCTTCCATTTTTACAGAAGGTAAAAAATCCTTATCCTATAAAAAAGATCCTTATCCTATAAGACCCTTCTAAACATCTACAAGCACTGGATGCTTGACTGATAACACAGAGAGCACCTGCAGCTTTTTGCAGCTTGGAAGTGCACCTCTGACTCACACCCACTGCAGGCAACCTTCCCCCGAGCAGCGAGGGACAGAGGGCAGAAGTGAGCACTTACATGTGCCTGAAACTCGTAAAGCTTGTAGGCTTGTTCCAGCAGTCTCCTGCGCAGCTCCACTTTGGACTTCAGGGCCTTCCAGTTGGTCACTATTGCCTGCTGCTTTGCCTTCAGGTCTTCCACCTGCTTCTTGGAGCAATGGGGCAGCACTTGATCTGCAGAGTGGATCAGCTCCTGCAGCTGTACAGAGGGGTGAAAGAAGAGGGTAAGAAGGAGAGTGTCACGGAGATCCTGCTAGTATTAGAAAAGTTCTGATAAGGGCTATTTTTCTGTTCATGAAAATACAATTCAAGCAACATTTTCTTACTTAATTTTTCTCATATGAAACAAAAACTTCTATAATTTCTGTTCTATGGAGTAATAGTGACATCCAGTGTTTGCCAAGGCTCATCACAACAGTGATTTTTCAGAGGCAGCCAGATTTTGTTTTCCATTTTTACTATACCATTTATTATATGAATAATACAAGTAGTATTATAATTACTATTATAATGCAAGTAATAGCCAACCATTTCTTTTTTCCTCGTTGACCATATAGCTTAACTGTGACTACATTCTCTTCATGCATGTCTCATGCTTTTTTCCCTTTAAACTAACAAGCAGATGATGGGATCAAGTCTAATGTTACTGCCCCAAAGCCAGAATATATGAGGCCACTGATAAATAATACTTGGATAACTATTTCAGTAATCTCAATATAACTCATGCTATGCTTTATACTGCATATACTACTGTATAATCTTATATGCATTAAACAAAGCAGTGAAGAGAAAACTCATACTAGGTTTATTGGTCTTGTTGAAGACAATCAAGTCTCCCATATACAAGATAGGTGTTCTCATGAGCTAAATTCTTTACATATTTGTGTTGTGATGCCTATCCTTCTTTCTCACAGTCCAATTTGTATCAATGTTAATTTTCTCTGCTTCTGGATTTTTCCTTGTAATCACTTGGAACACTTTGAAGAAGATGATAAGCATATCACAAAACCTGGCATAATCCTGCATTTCAAACCGTGTTCAAAAACATCCCCATGAATCACTTCAATAGTCAGTAGTTTTTACAGTATGTGCCTTATTTCAAAAGTTTTAAACACCTAGTTTATCACTGCCATCAGACCTTTAATATATGAAAAGCCCCAGAAAATCAAGGAAAATCCCATGAGATTTCCAGCCTTCCTGTGAGAGACAGTAATAATTTGGTTCACAATACCAAATTATTATTATGCTCATCTTGGAAACCTAAACTTTGGCTACACATTGAAGACCACAAGTGACTGTCATTACCTGCTGCTCATTCCCAGAGAGCTCATGCTCCAAGGCTACATGATTTCGGAGCTGGGTTTGCACACCTCTCATGTCCTTAGCAACATCATCTGGAATACTTTTGGACTTCTCCTAGAAGGAAGCAATTAGAGAAAGCTTTGGTTTTTTCCTACTTCCAAGCAATTATCACTACAAGCCTACATGAATAATTTTGGGTACTCTAACTCATACTGCACAGTTGAGGACATTGAGTTACTCAACTATGATAGGTAAAAGGAAGGCAGAAAAATCTCTCCTAGTAACTCACTTTTAAATATCTTAATGGTTAAGCTATTCAAATGGATGGTTAGAAATGAAGGTTCGTGTCTTTTCTTGATCAGACAATACAAGAAAATGTCTTAGAGGCTTTGTGTTGGAAATCAATCTTGAACAGCTACTGCAGTGACAGCAAATTCTTAAAAGCAACAGCTTTAGCCCATTCTTTGAGATACAGGTGGTCTTCCTATGAACCATCTTTAGATAAGATTTTAGCTATAGATGCACAAGAAAGATCACTGTAAAGATGAGAGAAATGGAGGGACCGTTACATAAATGGAAACTTCAACATGTTTTTAATTCAGCAAAGGTTCTGAGGGGATTTAGTTGTTACCCAGACATGCACTGGAAATGCATGAAAAAAGAAAAGTCATTTCAGCTGGAGAACAGCACTGTTGCTAGAATAAAATTATTAGAAACTCTTTCCAGGTCAGTTTAGAGAAAATTAGCAGAACGTTTCTCACCATTGGAGAAGAGCATTTCTGCAACAGAATCACTAGTTTGGGACACCAACAACACATCTCGGTAAGGTGCTATGAAAGGAGATGCATGCTGTAGTTGCCTATATTATGATGGCACTGGAGTTGGTGACTTAAGCAAGATCTTCTCGTACCATGTTCCTGTGAGAATGGGCTTTCCCTTATACACTTCTGACCAGCATACACAGGAAGGGGTGGATGAGATGACTGCGCTCCCTCCCTGGTGTGAAGATATTAACAATATGCAGTGCAAGAAGGGTGTAGTGGGTGTAGTCGTTGCCTGGACCAAATGAAGCATGGGGATAAACCAGCAGCTGATCTGTGAAGTGTTTCTGAACCCTTACTTGTCACTGTCTCAGCATTAACTACTTCATCACTGAAGTTAAATAGGCACCAGGTTCGGAAAATCCCAGCTGGTATACAGTGAAATATTATGTTTGAATTTCTATTCATGGCAGGGGAAGAAAACAGGAATAACATGGTTGAATAGGGCAGCCTCTGCCAGCACAAACAAGTAGAAAATTCATCGCATGTAACCAAACAAAGCCCTATTGCCTTGCAAACAGTGTAACCCCTTGGATCACTGCCTCCTATAAACATCTGCATTAGGGAAACCACACCTCTCATTACAGCAAGGATGTGGTTTCTCTGTGAAATTCTTCAGGATGTTCAGATAAAACAGAACGCTGAAGATTATTTTGGGGGACTTCTGCCCCTAGTTTTCACACTGGGACTGTTTGAAATTATTGCCAGTACTGGGGCACTGGCATGAGAGGAAAAGATTTTTGGCCCAGCTTTGCACATCAGGTCACATGATTGCTTGACAGCCTTCCAGGCTAATGGTCACTGTAACCCACACAAATGCCTTTTTCACAGGACAGTTCTTCAGCACACATAAAATTACAACAGTGTACAAAGAACTGCCGCGGTAAGGCAGTAGTTTCTTAGCCCGATGACTGCAAACAACAGTACTGTATGCACTGCACTGTGAGGCAGCTTAGTTCAAGCCCTGATCTTCTCAACTTTTCTCACAGATCAGCAACTCCAGTTCTATCTTGTTTCACCAATGGTTCTCCTAAAGTAACCAGTCAAGAGTCTAAGGATTATCCAGGATTTTTTTTTAATGCTGTGAGTAACCACACTGGCTTCTCACTGAGAATTTTTTTGAAGTCAGGAGTAAGAGTGCTGAGAATCATAAGCATATTCCATAAAAAAAGCTGAAATAAATTTTGCATTATATGAGATTTCCCCATTAATTTTTACCTCAATATGGGCCAGAGCATCTGTCAGATCTTGGTAACTCTTGTGAACCGCCTCAGCATCTCTCAGCCGCTCACCTCGTAATCTGGTAATTTCTAACAACTCCTCCCAAGAGTTCCTTCAAGGTAGGATGGGGAAAAGAACCATGTAAAACATTAAACTAGGAACAAAGGAGACCAACAGTCTGAAGAAAGACTGAAAACAAAACCTCTTATTGCTTTGTTTTTCATCCCTGCCATTAAATTCTGTTGGAGTGATTCTCTGAGTGGCAGCATGGCTCTCACCCTGCTCTGTCCTCCTGCTTGCTCTAGGAACTTAAAGAAATGGTCCTATTTAAGAGTTCCCCTCTCAATTGCACTTTTCAGGATTTTTATGCAGTACTTGGAGGACTGAGTCATAGGATCAGAGAATATCCTGAGTTGGAAAGACCCACAAGGATCATTGAAGTCCAACTCCTGGCCCTGCACAGGACCATGCATCACACCATGCATCACACCATACATCTGAGAGCCTTGTCCAAGCACTTCTTGAACTCTGTCAGGCTGGTGCTGTGACCACTGCCCTGGGGAGCCTGTTCTAGTGCCCAACCACCCTCTGGGTGAAAAATCTTTTCCTAACATCCAATTTAAACCTCCCCTGACACAGTTTCAGGCCATTCCCTCGGGTCCTGTCACTGGTCACCAGAGAGAAGAGATCAGTGCCTGTCCCTCCTCTTCCCTTCATGAGGAAGTTGCAGGTTGCAATGTCCCCTCTCAGATTCCTCCAGGCTGAACAGACCAAGTGACCTCAGCCGCTCCTCATATGGCTTCCTCTCAAGGCCCTTCATCATCCTTGTGGCCCTCCTTTGGATGCTCTCTAATAGCTTAATAACTCTTTTACATTGTGGTGACCACAACTGCCTGCAGACATACTTCTCCTTTGGGCCAGTTTGGACTGATACCAGAACTAAGAAGCTCAGAGCATTTTAATGTTATTCTGCAGAACAGTCATGGCATTCAAACTCAAAAACAAGAAGAAATAAAAAGCATCTAAACTCCAAGTCTTTCAGCTGGTGATCTTGTTTCAAAAGGCGAAGGAAGTTCACTCATCCTTACTTGTAAAGCACCTCCAAAGCAATTTAGAAGAACCCAAAACAGCAAGTAGATGATGCTAATTTTAAGTGAGGCTGGCAGCAGCTCTGTACCAGTGAGACAACCACATAGTTTGCAATTAGAGAATTAGGAGGACATGACTTATCCTTGTCTAGTTTCTTGTTACTGCCTCCTCCTCAAGAGCAAATGGAAAGAACAAAGCGTTTTAGAGCTAACACAAGGCTCCTACCTTAGTTGTTTCTGCATCTGCCGAATTTCCCATGACTCAGAATACCCTTGGTTCAGCAAGTTGTCTGCCAGCTGCTGGAAAGCCACAACTCTTTTCCCAGCCGCTTCCAACTGGTGTCGGAATGTGTCGTATTTGGCACAAAGTTGCTTTTGAAGGGAAAACAAGAATAACCAAAAAAAACTCTTTTGAGTGCTCTCTTTTTCCAAACACACCTGCTCATCTATCAGAGCACAGCCAGGTAATAAGCTGATAATACTTAGAGATGGAGAAACTGCAGAGAATGATTGGATTCTACCTTCAAAGACCATGAGGAGCTTCAAACTCTTAGCAAAAGATGAGGTTTGTGATGCAGATGGGAGGCAGAAACATTATTACTAGGAATAGAAACAAACATTCTATGTGCAATGAAATTATTATATTAATTATATTATATATTATATAAATTATTAATTATGTGTTTTCACTTAACAAATGCAAATGTGTATTCGGTACTGTAAATGGATAATGTAGTCTGATTTTAAGGTTTAGGACACAAGATATTTTGAAATAAATTATAAGAATGAAGATTCTGAATGGCTGTTGATTTGTAACAGGCTGACACTAGATTGGTTTCTGCGCCATGTGAAAAGGTATACCTAGAGATGTCTGTACATCAGCAATCACAATTTAAAAAATAAAATCCTAAATGAATACCATACAGAAATATCTGCTTATTAAAAATAGAAATGATTTGCTCTCTGAAGGTGTAGACATTTTAGCACACAGTTGTTTCAGACACCTCAGCCCTCATGATAACAGGATGTAGTGCTGCCTGTTCTTCAATCCTTCCCACCCACTCTTCATCCTTATCTCTTCCCGTCCTTCAGTTATTTATACTTACTCCTTATTCTGTCTTTTATGTTTTCAAGAACAACCTTGGTATCTATTTACAGTCTCACTACATGCAATTCATTTGATTTTTGATCTGTTACTCAAAAAACTCACCAAGACATGTTCATAATCATTTCCACAGTCTTCAGAGCTGGCTGTTTGTTTCTGCTGAGTGATCCAGTCCTCTAGGTCTTCATATTCTCGTAGAAACTCATGCAAGACAAGAGTTTCATCAAGCTTCTTCCCTCTGTTGGGGGAAGGAGACAAGATAATATAATTAGACCAAAACAATGTAAAAGAACAGAAGTCAGTAACTTTCTTCCAGTGACTCCCTGAAACCTCTCACCATCAAGACTCATTCTCTTTAATGAAAGAGCTGACTATTTCTCAAAATTGGAAATTATGATTGTAGGATGACAGATGTCAGCCAGGTGACGCTCATCTCATTAGCTGGGTTTCCCAGAAGAGCACTGTGCCTATCTGAGCTCTTTCCCTGTTCTGTTTTTGATTTCAGTTGGGGTTTGTTGTTGCTTTTGCTGTTTTTTTTCTTCCCATGACAAAGTATACCCTTTATTTTTTTTTCCAGATCTGTCCTGATCTGTCTTTCTAAAGATTATTGAATTGCTTATGAAAACAAGAAGGAAATGTTTCTGAGGGTGGTGCATCAGGAAAGCAGATGCTATGAAAGCCTTTTGCTGTAATTCTGCTCATATTGCCTGTTTGGCAGAATTGTTGCAACCTGTCACATATTTCAAATGGTCTAGATTATTTTATAATTCAACCAGACATGTTACAGGGCTTCCACAACAAATAATACATCAATTTTTCATCTGCTAGCACTGCCTGGCCATTGTGCAAATATTCCAGGAAAGAAGAACCTGGCTTCCCACTTTGAATCCCAAATGTTCATCACAAGAGATGCAACCTGTTAAGAGTCCAGCCCAAGGAGAACGCAGACCAGCAGTACAAACCAGAGCACCAATAAGGCACCATGAGACCCAGCTTAACATTTAGAAAGAATGAAAACAAAACCTTTCTGTGTTCAACACGCACAAATGTTTTGATATTTCTAGATTATTTCTTTTTCTGAACCTTTCTTTCACAGGGCTTTCTATTGATGCTTTTACTTTTTCAACTGTAAACAAGAATAAAAAGGAAAGGTGGAACACCAGCATTTTCTTTAGGCTCGATTATTCTAGTATTCAGATTAATTTATTTGTTATTCTGCTTGCAGAGCCCCATTCCTTTTCTGAGTGAAATATTTGTGGGGAAACAATCTAAGTTGTTCAGACATTTTTTCCTTTCTGACAACAAACTAGAAATGTTAACACTCTCCGTACAAGCCAACTCTCCTGTTGTGAACATCTTGCTGTAATAATAACTGAAAGAAAGTGAAATGAAAAGTTCATTCATTCAAGAATATTTATTCATTCAAGAATAAAAGCCTTCCTATACTAGTACAGTCACTGAGCATATAAATAAGTGTATCCATTATTGTCTCCCTTACTATATGTAAAAATTAAGTAGTTTTCAATAGCATTAAGGGAACCTTCTAAAATATTTTTTCCCATTGATAGCAGAGTCTAAATCCCACAAATGCAAGTCAGAATCTGGCACCTCAACTCACTTTACAGGAGGATGATTAAAGGTAAAGAGGAAATTTGTAGGTATCAAATTCTTAATATGTAGCAAAACTCCTTGAATAAAATGTAGAGGTCTTGCTTAGTAAAATGAAAAGCTCATAAATGCACAGAATTATAAATAAAAAACAAGCAATTTCCTAAATAAAATTGAAAAAAGAGGAGATAATTAATAGAATTTAATTATAAAATTGTAATTATTAATAAAACCCCATTATAATTATAATTAATAAATTATTTATAATAGAATGAATATAAATTCCAGTGAAGTAACTGGAGATATCCTTTATAGATTTCAGTGGGCTTTGAATCTAATTTAGGACCCAAGGGGTAGTTCTGTTTTATACCTTGCTGCTGCTAACTCCTGTAACTCCTGGAGTCTTGAATGAACTTGTTCCTTTGGTGCATCAACTTCAACATACTGGATGGAGCTCTCAAGAGGAAGAGTTTGGGCACTTTCACTCAGTTCTTTCAACAAATCTTGATAAACTGCAATCTCGTGCTCCAGTGCCTGACAAAGTAAAACAGTGAATTGAGAACCAGGTGCCCAAGATATCCACCATTAGTGAACAGCCTAGGGTGTAGTGATTGAGCCATTGAAAGAGAAGTACTTTTGGGAAGGATGTGGCATCTCCAAGACTTGATCAATTTTAGAGTATTTTCTAGCAACATAAAAAAAAAAAGTACAGAAATCAAAATAAATTAGATGGATTAAGACAATTAAAAGTAAAGCATTCCTGGATTAATACTTTATCTGTATCTTTGATTTTAGGAAAATATTATAAGGCTTCTGCATGCATCTGTTGAAACTGAAAAGCAGATACTCAGCTTTGGCCTCAGAAAAATATAAAAATATTCACCATCCTCCTTTTTCCCCAAACTACATTTTTCCAAACATGTTAGTAAACTGCACTGATCTCTTCTATCAGTCTATCCATATGTAGACATATATCAATGCAAAATATCTTGTAGATGGCTGGGCACTCAACTACCAATGCGACAAAAAATTTTATGACAGCAGAGAGACCAAAAGATCAGGCTAGCCTACAGAATTTAAGCAGAGAAATACCTTATGTTTCTTGATGAGTTTCAGTGTTCCATCTTCATCTTTACCATAGTCCTTGTTTGTCACAAGTGGATATTTTTCTGCTATCCAAGCCTCCAGATCTGAAGTATTCATTAAAAACTATGAGTTAAAGAGAAAACAGGTGAACTTTTACTTCAACTTTCAAAACACTCATGTCATTTTTTTACCTAATAAATTCTAAATAGATGGTGCACTGTAAAGTTTATGTTTTATTAAATATTTAGTTCACTGTTCTCTGTGAAAACATGAAACAATGAAGGGGTCACAGATGAAAGACTTCAGTGCAGGATAACTAAGTGTGTAATATCAGTGTTACACTTCTCCTTCCCTTGCCTGAGAAGTTCAATTCACTATAAGAACCAGGCTTCATAAAGTCTAGAGTATTGAAAAGTGTTTTTACAGATAGATGAAATAAGAGCCAGATGATCAAATACTCCAGGGAACATACTTTAGCTGGGCCTGTGAACTCTGTGCAAATGTTGTTTATGCCTACAAAACTGCATGTGCTCTCTGAATAATTGCACCCCTACATGACCCACTGATGACAGAAAATTTGGATACGTACTTGCGTGCAATTTTTTTTTTCTTTTTTTAACAAGCTAAGCATGAAGGTCCAGAAGCTCATAGAAAAGAATAGAGCCAAAATCCCTAACTTGCTCTGACGGTGAATGAATGTTATGTGCTCCTCGGTAACACTTTATTGCCTGCAACATTATTGCCTGAAACAGGTAAAGAACAGCTAGCACAAGAAGTACCCTCTTTTTTGATTTCCATGTCATAATTCTCCAGTATGAAGGGCCAGTTCAGGATCCATTACATTAATTAAGTCAAAGAGACTGTATAAAGACACAGAGAAAGGAGCTACTACTAGGAGAAAAGCATGTTCTGTCCACAGCCACAGGGGCTGGGTATAGAACCCAAGGGAAGCCTGTAGAGCAGCAGGGCTGGAGTGGGGGCTACATTCAACTATACAATCCAGCCCTTCATTCATTCCCATGAGTCTGGACTCAAGCAACTGAAGAGAATACCAGGCCCAGCAAAGCTGGTTTTTTAATTCACTTTAACACTTTGGTCCTCTTGTTTGCTGAAGAAGCTACTGTGTAAACTCTTTGCTTTAATTTGTACCTCCTGGAAGCCAACTGAATGCTGCAGCTGCTTCATCCTTTCCTCACAGGACTTCTCCAAGCCCTGCCAGGCAGTCACAAGCTCCTGGCATTTCTCACTTATTTTCTGAGCTGATGGGTGCTGGCCTAAAATCATTGTCTTTCCTTTATCCAGGACCCGTTGGACTTGCTGTTTGTGAGCATTCACTTCTGCCTGCAGTTCCTGGGAATGAGACGAAAGAGAAAATAGGAATAAAGGAAGGAAATGTGAGGACAAGTAAATTCTGTGTGCTCCTAATCCTAAGCAAAACTGGCAGCTGGTGACAGTGACCAGAGTACAGCAAGTGGACACCAGGATTGTCTTATTTCTACCACACTTGCTGGGGTGCCAGCCCCACTCACGTAATGCTCTGCTTTTGGTACTGCCATTGAGAGAGGAGGGAAGGGTATGTAAGGAAGCAGCACACATCCCTTAACTTCCCCACACCAAAGTCCTCCTGGCGTCCTCTCTTTACCATGAATATGCTCCTTCTCCTGTCCAGCCAGGGAGGTTTGGGAGATGGAGCAGATCACAGGGTGAGACACAAAGCTGGGGGAATCGGAAAAGAGTGTTGAGCTGCTGATGGAAAAATAAAATATCCAAGAAGATGAAGAGTCTTGAGGATGATGCAGAGAAAGACATTGTCATCAGTACCATGAAAATTATTGAACTACTGCTCCATGAATCCTCCCCACTGGTCTTATAACCTTTCTCATGAAACTTGCAATTAAGGTGCTGAAAAATCCAGCACTGCTTGTGGTGCAGGACAGCTGAGGTGCCCCTCTGGCTGTGAGGAACTGCTACAAAGAGTCAAACTCCCCAGAAATCAGTATTAACCTATATTTATAAATACAGTCACTGTATCTTGTTCAAACCATTTTAAAAGCAGTACAGATTTAAAATATTTTTTAAATGCCTGTTATATGCTCTCCTACAAAATCCACTATGGACAAACCTCAAGATTGCATGTATAATGAAGCAGCAAGCAGAAAACTACAATAGGATGAGTATGTTACAGTCAAAATACTCAACCCAGCTCAACTTACATAGGGAAGACCCCTCTTTTTTTCTATTTAGTGTCAGATACACTAGCTTTTTATCCTCTTTTAATGGGAAGAGTTATGCAATTTCTCAGATTAATAATACTCCATAATATGACAAATTTTTGCGGTTCTCACAGGAATGTTGTATTTGTTCTGAAAACCATCACCACACTGCTGATTTGTGCCGACCCACTGAACCATTTTAGCTGGGCTAGAGCTGGAATCAGTGAATGTACTCATTGGAAGTGTTGACCGTGCAGGTGCAGGTTTGCAGGCTGAGGTGAAGTGCAGTGTGCCACCATGCTATAATGCACTTGATTAAAGGAGTTACCTTGTGCTTTTGCAACAGGTTTTGAGCCACATCCAAGGACTTCCCACAGTTGGTGGAATGGGCAATAGGCAAGCGCTCATTGATCCAGTTCAGTTCCATGTCATGATAATGGTAGAACTCATAAAGATCCACAGCAGCTTCCAGCAGCTTACGCCTCTCATAAAGAGGTGCTTGCAAAGACTCAAACCTATGGATCATCCATTAAATATATGTTAAAACAAAGCTTTGTCCTCATTCTGCCGAGGGAATTAGGCTATGATACCATTGTGGAGATTTCAAAACACTGGACACTTCTTCGCGATTAAATTTCAGTGATTAGTACTGGCTGCACATATAAGGAGCCCTTCTATGGAAGGCTACCTTTGGCAAGCAGACCTATATGATAACACTAAATGTAAGCAGAGAAAAAATTATTTACACTTTTAAAGTCCTAGGTTTGTCCTGTGATGTATTGAATGCTGGATCACTGTACCTCTTCCAAAGCAGTGGATGACCTGTGCATAAGAAAGGGACTAGAGGAGGAGGGCAGCTAGCAAGGAGCAATGTTCAGTCATTGAGGTTGAGGTGGGTCAACAGGCAGCTGTGTAGGTGCAGATCGAAGCATAGTTATGCTCCAGCTGGGAGGAGAAATCATTCCTGAGTATGGGTTAAACTTAATCAACCAAGAAAAGTGTTCAGAAGGTAGAATAAAAAATGCTATTTGTCACTGGAGGTGGGTGGAGACAAAAAACAGACGGACACCATACCTTTTCAGATATTTCTGTGTTTCTTCCAGAATCCTCTGGGAGTCAAAGTGAGTGGTGGCCATTTTCCTTGCATGAGATACAATGGCATTCATTTTCTCTGCCAGCTCACGTGTCTCATTTTCCAGCTGTCTGTGCTGCTTGAGTAGATCACGGCTGGAGCGCAAATCGTGGCCTGTCTCAGATTCCTGAAGAATTTTCTCAATTTTTTCAATCTTCTTTTTGGCATCCTGCCAGGAAAAGATTACTACACACTCATACTGTCCTTTCAACAACATTTTCTTTCACTCACTCCTTCCTATGACAGCTTCCTGGACACAGTTTTTAAATCCAATTGTCCTTTCTTGGTAATATGATGGCTGGATGTCTCTAAGAGACATCTTCTGGGAATATTTTGTTTTGCAAACTATTTTGGAGTATTCTTCTCTCTGAGACACTAAAGCACATCACTGAGAATAGTCTCTTTGAAATATATTCAGCAACATAATATAAAAAAACAATCTTCAAAGACTTCAGATTGTAGCTATAACACAACAGCAGTTCCATTCATAATGGTCTCAAAACAGCTTCACAGCATACTGTTCTTGTTATAAAAAATTGACCAGATGACCATGTGCTTAATACAGTGCCATCGCTGCAGGCCCCAGATTGCCTCCAGGCAAGCAGTTATGTTTGCACAGCATTGACCCCTACAGAGTCTGGGTTGTTTTCCCAGTACTGGATGGGCACACAAGATGCAGTGTTGAGCCCGACTTCAACAGCCTGATGCTTTGCTGGCACTGCTACCATGATCATAACTTTGAAGTGAGCTTGGATGGCATAATATTGGGGTTTCTTTCCTGGGACTGCAGACAAAATGGAGACCTTAAAAACCACTTTTATCAGGATAGTATTCTCCTCCATTATGTGGTGTACACACAATAGAGAAACCAGGCTCCTAGACCATTCCTCCCCTCTGTTCCTCATGACTTCCTGACCTGCAGCAGTTCCATGAGCTGTTCCTGCTGTCCAGCTTGTCTCAGCTTGTCACCTCGCTCTATCATCTTGCCATACAATTCCTTCCAGTTCTTTTGAAGCTCTGACATCTTCTTCTGGACAGAAACTGCAGCATAGTGGTTGTCTTGAATCAATTGATTTCCTTTCTGGAGAAACACAGTGCATCACTTTATTAGCAGATCAGCATCTATGAATTCTGGTAAAAAATGGAAAACTTAGCTCCAGAGTGCCTTCACCTTTATCAGTGTTGTAAAGTGCTCCTCGTTAGCTAACATTTCCTTCTCAGCAGCCTCATGCCACTTCAGTTTGCGTAGAACATTTGTTGGATCACGATAGGATTCATCTGACGCTATCTTGTACTTCTCTTCCATCCATATCAAAAGCTCAGCAGCATCACGATTAAACTCCTTACAGAAAAGAAACAGGATTAAGTTGATTTAACTAATGAAGAAGTATGATCTTGAACCATAGATGAGGTTTTAAGACATCATAATAGATCCCTTTCTTATCACATTTACTAATCTGTTGCCTGTAATTGTCAGCGAAGGTTTGCATCATGGATAAAATATTTTAACCAGAAGAGAACCAATCCTCCAGCACAACTTTGTACCTCACCACTGAAAGCTAAGTTTGGTGCCAAAATTCAGAGCAACTGTACTACATTATTAAGGCCCAGAACAGTAATAAGTAATGAACAGAATAAACTTATCCAGTAGAAAAAACATTCTGTTGATATATTTCATTCAAAATCTCCATTTTTGTTTTGGAATTTTGCTATGGTTATACCTTTTAAAGTTTTGTCACCAGTGCATCACCTGCTCTCTGAAGAACAAAACTCTGTCCCACAACCAAAAAGAAAGTGAGCTGCAGTAGGAATGCTCAGCAGTTTTTGTCTCATATTAAGACAAAGGGTAAAATTCAAAATTCACAGATGCCTGACCGAATGTGCTGTATCAGTTACCTGTAGCTGGAGGGAATCCAACAACCTCTGTTTTCTCTTGGCGTTGCTTTGTATCAGCTGCTCCCACCTTCTCCGGAGAGTGACCATTCTCTCTTCAATACTACCAAGAAAAACAGGAACTCCAATGCTGTACTAATATTGGTTCCCCTTGCTTATGCTGCAGTCATGACTGTGATATAAATGTAATCTAGTTTCAACAACTTTGCTGACAGGAAGAAGGGATATATGGCCCTGTCCCATCACCATGTTGGGTTTACCTGGAGAGCAGGTATTGCTTACCAGCTGCTCTGGATTTTCCTCTTGTATGGCTGTGTCACATTAGTGAATTGCAGTCATACACTGGAATGCTGCAACCTCCCTCTGCCCCTAATAATCCACAATATTGTTATATCAGTTATAAATAACTACTAACTTCCTCTTTGCTGTAAGTGCAATAAGATTTTGGAATGGCTTTCTGATGGTAGTAATGCTGGCAAGAAATCAGATCTTAAGGGCATTTTTATAAATTTGTGGGGGGAGTGTTCAAAACATTATCACTTATGATCACAAGAACATGGTCTTTTGATACTCTATTTCTAATTCTTGTTTGCAAAGGGGTCCCCTTACTAGATCCTAGTGGCTCTAACACAGAAAAAGGAATTACAGGTAACAGTTCAACTTTGACAAAAACACAAAGGAGCTGCTCCTGAAGAGTTTTGCTTGTGAAGTCTTCAGTAACTTTTTAAAAGCAAACAATATTTCTGATATACGATACTGATGAATGAAGGAATTCTTTTTCTACAGGCATCTAATGAGTTCACTTTAAGAAAGCTTTATCACTGTAATTTATGATACAAGACAAATTATTCTAGTGTCTGCCAAATGTCACTTTTAACCTAAAGCATTTCACCTATTTGTTCTGAGAGCACAGGAAATCTAAATTTTTAAAAAAAAATCCCTTTGCCCCCTCATCCACCAGACTGTGGATTGGAAGTCAACTAATTTCTCCTCAGAGAAAGTTTTTCCCTTCACCCTGATCACACTGGATCATTTATTAAAGCTCAATAAAAGAGGAGTAGGTTTGGACTCACACATGAGATGCAAAGTGCCTGCTCTCTAGTAGGTTCACCCCGTTTTCATTGAGTGCTTCCACTCGTCTCCTCAGTGCCATCAGCAGTTGTTCAAATTCCTGATGTTGCTTCAGCAGGTTTCGAACAGCATCTACATGGTCCTGCATTTGAGAAAGAAAATTTGATCAAGACTTTTCTTGCTCATATTGTTTCTGTAGCAGTGAAAAAAAAATTGGACCTTACTTTCCCGCTTCTCTTTCAGGCAGGAGATACAGTGTACATTCTGCATGAGCCCAAGGATGTTCAAGGGCTACAAACAAGCAGCAGGTTTGTAACATATCTGGTTGCTCTGTTCTAGGTTTCCATTATGGTTCAATTTTCACCTTTTAAGAAAATCTGTGTTCTAAATTTATGCCAGCACTCTGGCCCATCTAGGGATGAGCAATACAAAAGACTAATTAGCAAAACTTTATTCCACTCAGTTGATCCTAAGATATCAATGTTTTGGGTTCAGCTGAAAACATAGGCAGTGAGAGACAGCCACCTCCTTCTTCAGTGATTTTGCGAATATTGTGTGCATTTGTTTTTTCACTTCGTATGCTTTAATGTTCTTAAATTAATGAAAGGAAAAGCTTTTATTTAAAAAAAGGTTACATTTTTACTGGAAAAAAAAATTACTGTGTTCAAGCTGAAACCTTGTTTTTCCATGGATGAGTCAATTTTATATAAACCATATGACACGTACAAACAGCAACAAATCACAGCTTTAGCTGTTTTTAATTTTTTTTTTTTTTTTGAGGGACAATGAACTTTGTTCTTATTAAGATGAATAAGAACATAAGGAAGTTAATAAGATCCTGAAAATCTGGTTCCCAAGTATGGAAATGCTGTGATCAGAAGAATGAAGAAGCCAATCGAATAAAGAAGATTGTTGCTAGTCTCTGGATGGGGAGAAGAAGTAGGAGAAAACAAGATCAGCTGCTGTACATACCCCAAGGTCATCCCCCCGGAGAAAGGCCTCATGGCCAGAGAGGGCTGCATTGATACGGTCTCCCTCCCTATTGAACTTCTGCAATTCCAGGCCATCCTGCAGCTTTTTCCATCGCTTTTCCCACATTTCCTCCAGCTCTTTGTTCTCCTTGGCAAGCCTCTCCATGGTCTGGTGGACATCTGTGGTCCTACTGTTACTGGGTTGTTGGTGGATTACTGTGCGCCCAAGCTCTTCCAGTTGCAGAAATCTTCCCAGAGTCAAAAAAAAAAAAAAAAAAAAAGAGACCTCTCTGCATGAGGGAATATGAATTCTCTTTCATCACAGCTCTTTGCTCTCTTGGCAGTGCCCATACACCAAGTTTCCTTCCCTCCCTTTCATTTTTTTCCTGTTGGTTAAGCACCACAAAGTACAGCTGTTTTATTGCTCAGGGATACATGCTGGAGGCAGTGAGATTTCCCCATCTGGACTGAAAGCCCACATAAGCAGGTTTTCATGTTAAAACGGAAAAGAGGGCCAACAGTATCTGGAAATTTATAACAGTGCAAAAGAAGAACTGAAAATGATGGCAAGTGGAAGTATAAGGCCTGAGAAGAAATGGGGGAACTGGAATAAAGTACAGATGGCACTCTCTGAGAGCGTCAGGAGAGTTTGTGGAATTCTACCACTGCAAACATAGAGCTCCTCCCTCCCCCTACATCAGCCATCAGGATAAGTATGCAAAAGCTGATGGGATTTTGTGTTTGCAGTCTCCTTTTGTCACTAAAGTTCAAGTGCATGTGAATAAAATTTCGGTATCACTTTCATGCACAATTTATATACATGATTTATATGTTTCATTTTCACAGTACTGTTGTCATATCACCACACTCTGCCCACCTTGACAGAATCTCTCTACCTTTCATTCTGAGAGCCAATTTCTATCAGCAGGTCTTGATGTTCCTTCAGCAGTTGCTCTGCAGATCCCACATCCAGACCCATTTCTTCACTGCTCAGTTTCTCCCGAATGCCCTCTGCCCATAGTAGGAGCCTACGGCTGTCTTGCAGGAAGGACTGTCGGTTTTGGGCCCACTGCAGAATGTCCCGCTTCTTTTGGATTTCCAGCTTGAGCTTTGCCAGAAGCCTCTCCATGTTTTCTACCTGCTCAGTGATGGTCCTGCTCTCTGCAGGGTTGGTGTCCTTGATCCTTCAATAAAATACATTCAACTGTATGAACACTTATTTAGAGCTTGAACCAGGACTCTTTAAAAGGAATGGATTTGGATATTAACAGTTCCATTAAAAAGAAAGTCAGCTAAGGCAACATATTCCCATTGTGAGTGTGCAGAAAACTTAAAGAAGTAAAAAACTTTAATATTTCAAATTTGAACTCCTGTGCACAGTTATCTGCTATTTTCCTACCATCACCCTTACTTCCCCTGATTACCCTCTTTCAGGACCTAAGTGATACCTCCACATTTTGAATTAGGTAACTCACATTAGTAAAGATAATTTTTTAGAGCCACAAACAATCCTTTGGTATTCATCCTCTTATAGCTGTGAAGTCTGGAAACAAACACCTCCCTAGTCACCCAGCCACACTCAAGAGAAATCAGCTCAATCCAGCAGGCAAGTGAGTTCTTTGGGTTTCTAGAAAGAAAAACTTTAAAAGCTACTCATTCTCTTTATAGCCATAATTTACAGCATGATCTTCGAGAACTAGCAAAGAAAGTGGAAACAAAGAGAATGTTTCTTACGATTTTGCAACACTCCTCAAGTATTCAATTTTCCTCTCTATCACCAAGACCTCTCTCTCAATTGTGTACAGTTTGCGCTTGTCTGACTCCAGTCCAGCAAGAGAGTTCCCTGGTTCCAGATCCCTGAGTTGGACCATCTTGTCTTGCAGTAGCACTCCTATGCTCTGACAGTCCTGAAGAAATGTCCTCACATCAGCCACTCCAATCAGCTCAGAGCCTTTCTCCTCCTTCAGAGTTTCCATGCATTGCCATCTTGAAGACAGATAAAAATTTATAGCCATTGTTATACATGAACGATATCTGTTTTCTGTTCAGAAAAAGTCTTGTATAAAGATTTTATCAGGACTTAAGTAGGCTGGGCAGGGGTGAAAACTAGCACTCCCTCACAACAGCAAAGTTCGTATCAGTGCCATCTCAAACAAGGGGACCTTGCTCAGGTGGCCAGGACACTCTGAACATGATGCAAATAAACAACTATGGTTAAAGTAAGGACCTGGGTGTGCCCACTGAGTGACAGGGTGCCAGGAATGCATTCACAACAGGTACTAAATACTCCTGGTGAAGTCAAACATGGTTTGATGTTCCTTTCAAGATTTGTGAAGTGTGTCCTCACCCTGATGCTTAAGTAACCAAATCAGCTGCAGTGCTGCAGAACTACTCTGAATACATCACTATCACCCGTGGACGAATTCACATTGTGCTTTAACATGCACACACAAATTTCTACAGTTTAAGTGACTTGGTGTCAGGGTCCTAGGAGCACTCCTCAGTCCTGAAGACATGGCACTGGGCTCAGGGCCAGACTACAGACAGGTGAGGGCTGCCCATTTCCTGCTGGTGGCACTGTTGTCTAGAAGGGATATGAATGGTCAGCTCTCCAATTGCCCCCATGAGCAACTCTCTGCTTATCTGTAGCACTTTTACCTGATGTTGATCTCTTCCATCCAAGTCTGGATCTCAAAATATTTGCTGGGACTGATCTTTCTGTATTTAGAAGCTAAGTTTTCAATGTCTTCCAGCTGGCCTTTCCCCGCAGCCAGTTCTGTTAAAAATCTCTAAAATGGAAAAATACAAGAATCAAGAACTTGGGGGGTTTCCGTTTCTGTGGACACAATTCTCAATAATCTCTTATATCCACTCATGTCCCACTTTCACAGTTGGCTTCTCCATTTGCCTGCCTGCTGACTCCATGCACATCTGTGCACACAAGTCCCATGCAGCCCCCTGACCTCCCTGGTGTGCACATTACATCTGTGAACATATGTCCCACTCCACTGGGACACAAGTGCACTGACGGATTTTTTCATAATTGGGTACTTTTTTTAAATGATATAAGATAAACCACAGAAAGAATCCTTTTGTACCATGATATTTGTACAGGATACCATGTTCACAGGAATATAAAGGGACAGAGTCACATCAGCTTCAGTAATTTGGCATAGTCTGTACAAAAGAAATATCTGATCTATGCAGGACTCTCTAAGTTGAAATTAATGAAAAGGCTCTCAAAACATCATTTCTCAACTTCATCTTTTCTCTTAAAGGCCAATTTGATTTAAAAGGTGTCATCTGTGAAGAGGAAAAAAGGGGTACCTGATATTTCTGCTGCATGACCTCCACATTGTCTGCTTGAGGTTGAAGAGTCCGGAAAATGTTCTCTTTATCTCTCATCCATGACTGAAATTCTTCACAAGAGCTACAGAAGCGATAATATCCAATCATCTCCTCCAGAGCCTTTTTTCTGCTCTGTAAAACAGATGAAGACTTAACTATTGCTGTAATAACTCCTTACCATTTGTAGCAACAGAAAAAAGATCCTTGCATTTAAGCTACAATACACAGGTGGTAGCTTAGTAGTTTTCCCAGACACTACTGGAAGAGAATAGAACATGAAATTTTAAGATCACAATTCTTCTTCCCAGAGCAACAGAGGTTTAAAAGTATAAGAGAATAATTTGGAGAGTGCTCAGCCCCCAGACAGGCAGGGAGGCTGCTGTGCTACTTGCTGCTGCTGGCTGAAGACTTAAGGCAGTGGTCTCTAGAATATGTAAAAGTCACATACAGCATGTTTGTGTTGGTCTTTAGGGCATGATTAGAGCAGCTGGTAGTGAAAAGTAGCAAATTGAAAATGCAGGTTACAGTTTATTTTTTCTGGTGTCACGCAAGACAGCCCGGTGATTTAGGAGCTACAGCAAGCAAGCATTAAAGGGTGTATGCGGGGGGGGAAGATTATACAAAAGAATCTTCTCTTCATGGACTAAAAATACTGGGCTGTAAATGGAAAATTTGCTGACATAAATTGTGTTTTGATATAAAATTTCAATGATAATCTCAAACCTTGAAGCCCTACAGGAATTAAGAGGATGAGGCACATTATTGAACTGAAAAGCAGAAGCCAGCACAGCATTTAATTTCAATTTGAACTGATTTGGACTTGACTTTTCCATGAACTGCAAAGCAGAAGGGGATATTATACCTCAGCCATGCTCTGTAGATGTTCGTAAAGTGAATCTATTTCTTCCTGGGTCTTCCAGATGTTCTCTGGAAGAAAATGATCATCTGGACTTGAGGTTCCAGTGGATGCAGTTTCAGATGTTGCCCAGGTTCGACTGAATGGCAGCTTAGCTGTCTTTTGATTTAAGTCACTTGGGGCTTCCCTCTTTGTCATCTGTTAAAAAAATGTTAACAAAATCAATGGATGTAAATTTCTGATTTGGATAAAAATTTCACATGGAAGGAAAATTTGGACTTGATAGCTCAAATACAACATTCTGACCCTTGAAACTGAAAACTTCCAGTATTTTTTGGAAACTGTTTCCACTGTTCTATTCTGAAAAAATAAATCAAAAAACTGAAAAACATTTTGGTTTTGTTTAAAGAAGAAGTTTAATTTAGCTCATTTTAAAATATATGGATTGGGTAAAAATTCTCATTTTCTGCCCAAATCAAATTTGCTTGGTTGTAAGGGCTCTTTTTTATTTTTAGAAGTGCCAACAAAGCAAGACAATTGACTATGCTCATGATTCTCTTTGTGGTGATGTTTTAGCACCTGAACACTTCCAGTTTCAAAACCTGTGAATCAATACTTCTATTTGTGCATCAACACTATCTTGTCATGTGCTTTTTCACATTTCATAGCAAAGTAATAAAATTTTTTTCTAGTAACAATGTTGGATTGATGAAGTAAAGACCACAAGTGATGCCCACTGCTCTCAAATTTATTGGGCTAAACATTGAGTGAATATAGACATTTAAAAGAAGCAAGCTATGAAATATGCCATTCATTCATTCATGTTCCCTGAATTCTGTTATTAAATGAGCTGATCTCAAGTCCAAAGTTCCCTTTCTAGTCAGTGAAAAAGAGGGGCACCTGAAGAGATTGATTTCATCTCATCTGCCTTAAAAATAAGGGATGGTATGAATTGCTTCTGGAGTTGTGGGATAGCTCTTCACTACATTAGGGTACCAAAAGAATTTGTTGGGATGTTTTGGTTAAATGTCTGCTTTTAAAGATTATTGAAATTAGTAATTTTATGAGAATAAAGATTGAGAATGTATTTATGAGGACCAGTAGAGGGAACTAATATATATGAGAATATTTCTAGGGCTTCAAAAAATACTAACTAGGTGTGTTATGAGCAGACAAGGACCCTCTTTGTCACCTAAAAATTTGCCTCAATTCTAGTAAAAAACTTAACTTGGAATATTCTATTTTGGCAAAACAAATAAAAAATAAATAATTGAAAACCCATTTTGTTTACATTCTTCAACACAATGTGACACAATCCCTCATCTACTTACTGCAGCTGGAGCTTGCTGTGCTGCAACGTCAGCCTGCTCTTTGAGGCGCCTCATCTCAGAGGAATAGGCTGCAATCTCCTTCTCCAGGCGCAAGTGACGGTGCAACAGTGCTTCAGCACTTGATTCATCTTTGCCATAGTCCTTGCTGGCAAGAAGGGGCTGCCTTTCTCGCAACCAGGAGTTTGCTTCATCGATGTCAGCAAAGTACTGAAGGAACACAGGGAAAAAAACACTTGGATTCATCCTGAAAGTGTCATATCCAGCTCCTTCCTCTTTGTAAAATTATGAGTAAGGAGAAACACCATTAGGTCTGTAGCTGTAAGGCTAATTCCAGGTGTTGTGAAAGCTATGGATAAGGTAGCTCTAAACCTGTGAGGTATTTCATGCTCACAACACAGACAATTCACAGAATCACAGTGAGTAAAGAGATTCAAGGATTGCCTATACAGCTCTTTAAAAACTCCTAACTAGCTAAAACTTCATGGTGCATAACAGCAGCATCATACATAACAATGTATGATGTTAGTAGGCACAATGTAATACCAACAGATATTTTCTAAATGTTTAAGGAACAAGCAATGAATTTGGTCTACAACAGAAGTTTACTATTTTCCAGAATTTGCAGTCTGCCTGGCTATGGTTGTAGAAAAGTAAAACAAGGTTTTTAGGTATAGAATAAAGGTACAACAGAAAAAAAAAGAAAACACATAGTAAAGATGGACAAAGAAAGAACTTAAACACCGTAATGGTGTTAATCTTGCTAGAGAGAAGAGAAAATTTAGACTTTCTCAAGAGAAAAGCTGTTCAGTTTTGTTCAAACATTTCATGGAAACAACATACTGAGCAAAATCTTCTTAAGAAGGGGAGAATGAGAATGCCTGAGATAATGTGATAAGATTTAAGAACACTGCTTTTATACAAATTCTTTATTTGCAGATGTGTGAATGTTTGCGGGAATAAAACCATTGGTCATAATGGAAGTGTCAAACACTTTGCAGGATTTGTGAAATTCATGGTCAATCTAAGTCTTACAACACATTATTTTGTTGGTGGTCTTTGGAATTTTTTTTCATTTTAGAAATATGTCACACAGCTACCTGATCCCACCCTCTAAAAAGACTCTGCATTAGCACTATCATGTGAGTTATTTCTATTAGCACTTTTACCTTTAGAGCAACTCCCAGCTGCTCAAATCTCCCGCCTGCCTGGCTTGCCAGAGGATTGAGACTTCACTGCCAGAGATCTTTTTGTAGAGCAACAGGTGAAGGCTTTCCTGCCTCTGTTGCCTTCCAGGTCGGGGCACAGGGCAGAACTAAGCCACATCCATGTCCCCCCTACCACACACCCCAGCAGAACCCTCTTACCTGTTTGATGAGGGCTGCTGCCTGCAGGCGGCTTTTGCGATCAGCCACCTCATCTTGGAGCTGCTGCCACAGCTTCTGGAGGTTGTCTGTCTGCCTCAGAATGTCGTCCTGGTGCATGGGGTTCTTCTGGCTCAGCTCCCAGCCCCTCCTCATCACATCTGCACATATGGCCCTGTGTGAATTGCACTCTGCTTCAAGAGCCTAGCACAAGGACAGGAAACATGTCAGCACAGCTCATTCCCTACCAGCCAAGAGAAAAGAGTGGATCCTACTCTCTGCTACTGTCACGCATACATTTCCAAGAGACCAGACCCATGTCTTATCTTTTCACTGTCTCTCTCTTTACGCTCATCTCTCTTGGCCAGGAAAAGAAGGTGAGAAACATGGAAACAAGCAACCTTTTTTTTCACCCATCAAATGTTAGCTAATATGGAAGCCAGTGTCTTCACAAGAAACCCCACTTCTAGTCCAGTACGGAGCATATTCCTTCTCTACCCCTTCCTTCCCCTCTTTCGGAAAAAAATCCCTACCCTGTACATTTTTTTAAAATTCAAAACTCTGATCATGACACTTGAGATAAGGATTAGTGTGACAGCTTTCTTATAAGTGCTGCACTGACTGAACTGAAAGACACTGATGTTCTAAAATCTCGCTTTAATACAAAGACAAGGCAGCAGCAGCAAAGTACAATACCTTGTTCTTCTGAATAGAGGCTGTGATCTGGCTGACATCTTTCCCTAATGTTGTCATCCTTGCCAGCTTCCATTTCTCAGAGATCCATGATTCTTCTTCTTTGCAGTCACGGAAGAATTCAAAAAGCTTCAAAGCCTCTTCTAGCTGAGATTTACTGAGGGAAACAGTGTATGACAGTCAGAATTAGGACTCCATGAAGACAGTGGTAGAATAATCAAAGAAAAATTTAGAAATCCAGAATTTGAATGCCTTCAGTTCCTCTTTGTTATATACTATGTCATATTTATGGAATAAGACAAAGAAACAAAATTACTTTTCCTTCTTTCTCCAGGAGATGAGGAGATAATAATTTTCTATTCAGACTTCTCATAAAGCAAGTTTTAATAAATGCTGAGAATTCAGCTAATCTTCATCTATGAAAGTGAACGATCCTTTCAGTCAATTGCAGTCAAGACAATCGAGTTGTTTTTGTTATGTCTTCATAATTAGAGAAATGAAAAATTTTCAAATGCTGGGGAGCTGTGCCTTCTGATTAAAGAATTAAGATTGGGCAACCTAATCAGGAAGAACAGAGCCACAACTACAGCCCTACCGTGACTTGCTCTGAGCTGTAAGTTTCTGGTACAGCTGACGAAGCATCTGAACTTTTGCATAAAGCAATTCTGATTTAACTGTGCTGTCCTTGCTGATCTCTGCTGTCCTCTGGGTGATGTGTGACAATCTGCCATCATAGGAAGAGATCTGCGAGTCAACCAAGTTGTGATTCTGCAGCAAATCTACTACTTCCAGGAGCTGCTTCCCACAGTCCTGGGAATTCACTAGCACCTACAAACAAAGTGAGAAGAAAAAAAAGGCATTTTCAGAGAGTGCATCCAGGGTCTCAGTGCAAATAAATCAGTTGAAAGGTTCCTGTTTTCTCTCATAGCTTCTAAATGTCCAAGAATGTCAGTTAGGTAAAGCTAAAATGCTGCCTATTTAGAGAAATTACACTCTTCTTTCAGTTCCACAAGCTAATGGCAACAATTCAGAGTTTCTATCTGCTTCAGTGCAAGTAAAAGGCTCATCAAATAAGCATCTGTTTTTGCACCTAAGATATTTCTTCTGATTAAGCACTCAAGGCCTCAGAATTTGCAGACACAATGAATATCCCTTTGTTATAGACCCATCTGTAGGCAGATTGATTCACAGTTTGTATTTGAAGAATTCTACAATATCCCATTCTATGGTATGTCCTAACTGCAATGTTCTTTTATTTGAGGAGCTTACTTGTCTATCTAAATAATGAAAATAAGTACTTTATAGTATTTAATTGGTTACTGATGACAACCTCTTACCAGTCTGTCTTCTTTCTAGTTGTATCGATGGATACAACTACTAATCCTAGGGTACTATCTTTCCATACCAATCTTTTCCCATATTCTCAGGCTATTGTTGTTCCAATGACACTATTACCATTAGATGTTCTTTGTCTCCTAACACTAGGACAGAAATATTTATAACTTAGAGATAGCTCTTATCTTTAATTCGAAATTCACAACTTCATATAGCACAGTTACTCTTTCAGCTTGGGTACAAGGCAACCTGTAGTCATAAGGATTTTTCTGTCTTCAAGGCAAAGGATGTATACATACTTCCTTTCATTACAAAATCAATATGAACCCAGTTATTTCTCATGCTAAAGAGAAGATTTGCACTCTGACACTCTGGTAACAGTTGGAAATTCTTTCTAAGAGCAATCACTATGCGTTTACAGTGGAACTTTCCTTTCTCATGATCTTACGGACCTGTAAGCCTGAGCTAATTCCCATCTGTATAATTACTGCAGGTACTTCCAGAAGCTAATTCAGAAGAATTACGTGGAATGGAAACAGAAGATGGTTTTATTCCACTTTTGCTTTTGCACTTGTAAATTTAGAAAATATTATTTCCTGTCTTTATTTTACTGTGTAACTCGAACCTGTAGTGCATTCCACGTAGTAGGATACCTGGCTTTCTGATTAGGGAAACTCCTTATAGCAAAGCCTGGTTTTTTCTTGTGTAGTTACCTGTGATGATGAACTGAAATGCTCAGTTAGGCATCTAGGTAAAAATAGTGTATTTTTCTATAGCTGATAGGCTTATCTCCTGTTGGCACCAGACAGTCCCTGGAACATGGGGACACACACTGGCAGTACTGCAAGTTGTGTGCTGGTGGAGAGGGCTCTGTACCTGCAGCTCTTTCAGCTCCTCTGTAATGGCATCTATGTCCCTCAGGAGGCCCAGAATTTCCTGCATTGTTCCCAGGGATTGCTCTCTTCTCTGCAGCTGATCCAGGAGATCCTGCCATTGCTTTGAAATGCTCTTTTGCCTACAAAGGAAGAGAAAGAAATGACCAGTTTGGACCAAAGATTTTGGGCAGCACTGGAGGATTCTCAGTGCTTGCGGCTTTAGAGGAGCTAAATGAACACACACGACTCTTGACATCAGTGCAAGAGGACAGGCCAGGAACACAAAGCAGGTCAAAGCAATGTTGTTATAGGAGGTTTGACTAGCACATCAAGTGTCATTGACTTTTTAAAATTTAGATGTTGTTTTTAAGAATGTTCATAAAACATCCTTTTCTTTGTTACAGTGCTTTTCCTTGATACAGTGGAAAGGCTTGGAAACAAAGAAGTGGTCTTGAAATGGCTGCTTAAAGTAAGACTTCAACCTAAACCACATAATAAGTCACAGTCTGATCTCACAGTTTGATTTACTCTTTTATAACTCTTTTTCTGAGTTTTCACAGAGGGTCCTGCTTTTGTCTTAATTTAGAAAACCACTAAAATGCCACAAGAGAAGTTATTCATATGGCATCCTTAGATACTCACAAATCAGGTTACATAATAACATGAGATAATCAGAGAATTTATAATTTCTCAAGATTTGCTCCAAAATTGAATAAGTCTGAGAATACTTAACCAATTGCCTTAACCAATCTGCATCTCCCCAAATTGCAGACTGAAATAGAAATGTGTTGATTTGGGGAAAAAAAAAGTATCTCTCTAAGCATTTTGATGGCAGATGGAATATTTGGTAGAGATTTTTAGGTATATTCTCATATATAACAAAAATACCCAAAATTATTTCTCGCCCTAAATCAGTCTGAGGACTTGACCATTCAAGGAAAAAAATCAGAATTTTGAAGATGAAGCGTCTGCCTTATCTGCTGAAACTGTTCACAGGTAGAAGAAATTCCTGACAGTTCTACTCATGAGGAGCAGAGACAAGATTCACAGTTATAACTAATTTTCTTCCACTACACCACAGAATTTCAACTAATTTTGACCTCCACCACTACAAAACCTCACAACCATCACTCACTTCTGCAAGATTTGATCTTTGCCATGATAGTTCTCCTGGCTGATAATGGTGGCCATTTCATCTAAAGCTGTGAAGCGTTCCCTCCTGGGCAGGACATCTGCCACAATGGCTTCCAGCTTCTTACTGGCAGCCTCCATCCTGTCCACACTCTCTGGCCAGAAGTCCTGCTTCCCGATCACTTTCCTCATGTCTTCCAAGTAGGACTCACGCAGGGCTGCCTTCTTCAGGAACCTCTGGGCTAGCTGTTCCAGCCTTTCTAGCCTCAGCATCTCCTTCTGCAGTGCTTTTCCTCGGCTGTGCTCTGACTTTTCCAGGATGATCCAGTGCTTTTCCACATCCTGCAGCATCTTCCCCTCTGGGGGCAAGTATGGCCGTTGGTTATTGGCCCTCTGCTTGGTCCTGATGTTGAAGAGATGAGCTTCAATCATGCCCTTCTCTTGGTATTTGGGGGGTTTCTCCACAGTGCGGAAGGTTTTAAAGCTGGCCATGAGCAGCCACATTTCCTGAAGAGAGTTGGGGAAATGACGGTCATCCAGCTCCACCACCTTCTGTTTAATCCATTTCAGGAGGTCAGAGACCATCTGCTCATACTGAAGCTTCAAGTCATCTATCTCCTCCAGGAAGAACACAATCTGTGGTGGGAATATAAAGTTACAAGCCACATAAGGAACAGAATGAAGCAAGGTGGGTGAACAGAAAGCAGCATCTTCAGAAGTGGTCACATTTTTATAGTGATGTGGTGATAGCTGTCACGTCTGAGGTCAAGTGAAACCCTAAAACAGCTTTCCATAAAACACAGATAAATAAATATCATATGTCTCATTATCAGTTTTTATTTAAGAAAACATTAATTTTGGAATTAACAGCATGTATGTGGAGACTGTTAGCAATTCCTGTGTGGGATGACTAGAAAGCAAGAATCACAGACTGAGGGTTCAGATTTTTTTTCACAATCGAAAAACCCAGACTTTTTTTCCAGTATCATTCCTCAACCCCAAACAATTCTATCCTAATACGAAGTTACACCCTCTTAGCTTCACCACTTAGGATCTTAGGAGACCATCTGACAAGATCCTGGTTCTCTCACATGCACACAGCAGACTGTGGTCAAACAGCCTCTTCTCAATCTCTTCTATTGGAACTGTTTGTCTTTATAAAAATTTTTAGAAAATGTTTCATGGCCAAACAGGGCTTTGGTAAAGATGTTAACTCTGATTCAACACTAACTTTTCAAGTCCAAGACATTCACCTGTTTCATTTGGGGCCTGACCTGCCTTTATTTCAAGTTCAAGTAAATACTGGAGCAAACATCTAGAATGAAATCCCTAATAAAATAAAAGGTGTTAGAATGAAATCATCCTTTCTTTCCATTTTACATTTTTTCCGTCTTTGTCTTTTTACTTCTTCTTATTTTTTTCTTTACCCTAATTTAGTAAAGATGCAGATCTTTACTCCTGCAAATGTCAGGTTTAGTACTGAACAATGTTGCCTGCCTCTATCATGCTGCTGAGTTTGCCTGCTCCAGCCAGGCAGATTAGTGAGGGAGACGGCACTGAGAAAAGACCCAGACTTTCCAAGTGGTAATCTGCTTTTGCCTACCAGAAAGTGCACTTGGCAATGACTAAGTGCTGCAGTCCTGTAACAGGAGTAAAATAGCACCAGCCTTTAGTGCAGGAAAAGCAGCCCTGTGACATCTGGGCTCCCTTCTGTATTTTCTGTCATCGTACCCAGCTCTTGCTGAAAGATCTTAGCAAATGCATGGTCACCTCAGATGGGAGAGGGAAAGGAGATTTGCCTCCCCGAGCTGTTTCTCTCTGCCATCCTGGTCACACACTTAGTCTGAACTCAAAGGCTTCCTTGATACATTCAGGCTTCCCTCCCAATCCTATTAGTAAATTCAGAGCTGCCTATTTGAGGGGACTAAGGACATGAAGAGATTAACATCTGTTTCCTTCTCCTTCTGAATGTTTGTGTGTGCCAGAAATGCAGGAAGACAGGAACGCAATATTAGAGACAGGCTAAAAATAGGGAAGGAGTCGAAGGGAGAAAAAGAAGTAGGTAAGTGGAGAGAAAGAAAAGAAAGAATAAATATAACTATGAGAAAATGGAAAAAAACAGTGGAGCACAAAGAGAATCGAAAAATGACAGAGTAAACAAACTGTTTATTCATAAAATACAAAAGTTATGGCCTAATTGCTCCTTATAGTTCCTCTAATATATGCTTGTGGGCTCAAAAACCATTTCATGTTTATCAAAAGATAAATAATGTCTCCTGGCCAAAATACAGTGACTCGTGTAGGGCAGTGAAGTCCTACTGCCCACTCTCCTCACTGATGCCCAAACTTTGACTGAATCCCAAGTCCTGCTCTCATCTAATGCATCTCTTTGGAGAACATGCTGTTCTAATACATAGAATCCTAGAGTATCTCGAGTTGGATGGTCCCATAACAACCATCGAGTCCAACTCCCTGCTCCTTGCATTGAGTCTTCTGACAAAGAGCATCCTCCAGACACTCCCTCAACACCATCATTGGTGCTATGAGGGGCAATGTTACAGGATCATCTAATCCTTGCCCCAGACCACATTTTTAGCTCACTGAACCCTGCTTTGCAAAACCTTTTCACCTTGTCACCACCAGGGAAGCATCATCTGGATTTTTGTGCCTCCCATTAAGCAATGTATTCCCCCTCTCAACTGCACAGGCAGATCTCCGGGTCCAGATGTTCATGTGGGACCCATCCTGGACGTGCAGGTTTTTGCAGGCTACTTCTTTTGTGTTTTTCTCAAAACAAGAACAGATTTCTCTGAAGATAGAAATTTTCTCAAGGGAAGTCATCATCAGTGGAACAACTACAAAATTCCTTTAGTTTTCCATCAGCAGGATGCAAGTAATTTTTAATATAACTCACAATTTTAAGTGAGGTGAAGTGTATATGGAAACAGAAAAAAATTTAGCTTAGCTGAATTTAATAAACATTTTATAAAAATGTTTTAAAAATTTAGCCAATTTAGCTAGCATTCTCTCAGGTTTCTTTGTTGTTGTTATTGGTGGTGGTATTGAGTTGGTTTGGTTTTGTTTAGCTTGTTTGTTTGTTGCTTTTTTTTGTTTTTCATTTTCTACCTAAGGAGTTAGAAAGGATGAGGATTTTCTTAGGAAATCAAAATCCATAGTTCCACAGAATAAGGGATCATCTTTCCTATTAAATGAGAAAATTGTTGACTAGGTCTGCTTTTGCCTAGTCTTAATCTTCTCCCAATATTATTGAGATCTGTATGCCTCAAGCTTCCTTGGAGTCCCATCAGCTCTCAAACAGAAACTGAGGTGAAAAAGGGATTGATTTTCAGTGAGATAATTGCAACCTTCTTGGAGATCAGAGAGTACAGGCTCCAGGTACAAGTCTCAAGGTACAAGGTCTTTCAGATGGCTGTGCCTTTTGATTCGTTCAAGTGATCCTGAAGCTGAGCTTGCACAAAACTGCCCCCACTTCCAAATTAAGTTTTTAACTTCCACCTTCCAAAGATAGCCACACACTTACTTTGGTAAGTCTCTTTTGTATTGTCTGGCCTTGTTTCAGTCTGGAGAAGTAGTGGTAATAGAGTGACACATAAGTCATGATGGATCTCTCATCTGGATAGGGCACTGCCACATCCTCAGCATCAAGCAGTTTGCTGATTCCAAACTCTTTCTCAGCAACATCAAAAGCATTGTTCAAGTTTTTAATAGGCTGGTCCTGCCGCAATGAGCTATAGTGGATAAGATCAGGCCTGGGCAGGGAGAAAAACCGGGCATGGAGATGAAGAAAGATTTATATTTGCAGTAAGTTCTTTCAGATCATAAATCATAAACTGTTTATGAGACTAAGTTAATAGTCATGTAACTGTTAATGTGACATTAATGCTGAAATTACTTTGACCCTGAACTTCATTCAAGAGCATTGCCCCTTGCCTACATAGCAGGAAGAAAATTGTCCTTTATGCAATTGAATTACTATTCCCAGCAAATCTCTGCCTTTCTCTTATTTCTCCTCTTCCCTGATGGGTGAAAGCCAAAGCCCACTAGAGAGGCACCTCCAGAAAAGTGAGGTGACTCCCAGCTTGGGAAGTTACAAAATCCCACTATGGTATCCTGTATAAGATGTAGCAGAACTGTTGAGGACAAAGAAGTGTTTGAGGTTACCATAGGTCATTTCTGTCTCCTGCTTTTGGCTGCTTTTGTCACACTTTTTCAAGGGAAAAGAGAAGGGAGAAAGACTGAGAAGTTGCTTACTCTATTACAATTGAACAGGAAGATATACATGCTCACAAAGCTCATACAATAAAACCAGCGCCTAAAAGAACGATTTTAGAATAAGAGCAATGGGAACATGACTGAGGGGCTAAGACCAAATGGGCAGCTTTGTTCAGATATGTGATATTCCCCTGGCAATTCAATTCTTTATCCAACTAAAGGAGCTACCAAGCAGGAGCTTTTGGTTCTTCCTTCCAAGAAGGAGAGAATATCCACTTAAGAAAGAAGAGTCTTCAGTGAGAAAGGGCAGAGAGAATCTGACATTTTCTTGACAAAAACTGTAATTCAGACCTTGGAACAACTGGTTTCAGAGCTAGAAACAGCAGTGAGCAACTCTGCCTGAACTGATCCATCAGATCTTACCTGTGAGCATGTATGAGTGCATTGAAGGCCAGCCCATCACTCCAACTTTTGGAGAAGTCCTTCACACTCACATTGGAATAGCTTGCAGTTTTATGCTGACACCAGAGTAATAAGGCTTCATTGGCAAATAGAACATCAGCTCTGCCTCCAAATTCTTCCTGTAGAGAGAGCAGGGAAAAGAAAAATCAGTGTCAAGTAGTATCAGTGAGTTTAAGCTTATGTTCCCAAAGATCACTTTGTCTTACTTTTGTCCAGTTCACAGATCCTGAATATGATGTATTCAGGTGTGCTATTAGAAGTTATTGACTTTGATTTCATAATACCTTTATAGAATCTTGTTTTTCATGTTCTTAGAGTACATGTTAATAATTTAAAAAAGCAGATGCTTCTTCAGAGAAAGAGCAAAGGAGCATCATGGGACTCAAATCTAGAGAGAACTGTTGACAGAGAAATTCAACATGAAGTCAAAAGTCTGTAAAAAATTTGTAGGAGAGGGTGAAGAACATGAATGTACTTTCTATCTCCAAGTCACTGTTTTGTCTCTTCGAGAAAAAAAAGTGGATTCAATTGCACAAGCAAAAAGACAAAGATACAGTTTTACCTTATCAAGTTTGATAGATGAAATCTGAAATCGAAGTATGATGATCCAGATAAGGCCCAGGATTAAGGTTCTGTCGCCATCTACAATATTCTCAGGACCAATAACTTTTACTTGTACCTGCTAATAAACCAGTATCTGTTCAGCATAAAAGCACTCGTGTCCAGCTCTCAGTGTAACAAACTGTTGCTGGAGAGGGTGTTAAGGCTGTTTTCTTAAGCAAAAAGGTTTTATGTTTACACCTTTTCATAGGTCCACAGACCTGCAAGCTCCTATATCTGCTCATGATGAGTTTCAGCAAATGCCTGGCAAAGGGATAGTGGCCTCAAAGATTTAAAGTTCCTATATATATTCTGAAAACTGGTGGTTAGGGAGAGTAAAGAAACATATTTCAGTGCTCCTTTCCTCCAAAGGACAGGAACATTAGCTGTTTCTAAAACATATTACTCAAATAACAAAGAAATTAAAAATTGATTAATTTTTTTTCTTTAAATAAAATCCCTGGCCTGCTTTCAGAGGATATGTTATTGTGTACTAGACGGAGAAACTACAATGAGTATGATGCTATATTAATTAGTACCATACATAAGCAGTTGTGATCTCTAATATCAGTATTAACATACCTTGGATTTCAGAAATGTGATGGCTTTGCTGTTGTTCTCTAGAAAATGCACTCTCATCTTTCCCCGGCTTGGTTTGGGCAAAGCTTCTCCAGAGAGCAGCTCCAGGAGTTTCATGAGAGAGATGCCATCCTTCAAGTCTGTGTAGATGTCTTCTATCTCAATCTTTACCTGTAAAGACCAGCCAGACAATACAGACTCCAGCTTAACATTTGGCACAGAGAACCCTCTACTTTTAAAACGAAACAAACAACGCCTTCTTGATGTTTCACCGAGTCTTCTCTATGACAATGCATATTTACACATAGTAGTAAGTCTTAATTCAGAACAAATGGATTTGCAGGAGGACTGACATTATTTATGAAAGTAGTCTGAAGTTAAAAAAAACAACAAAGCAAAAATGCAAACCCACAATGGAGTACAAAAAGAAAAAAGCAGGAGATTTTGAAAAATAAAAAAAATTGAGCATTTTCAAAATCAAACCTTTTGGAAATGCTCACATTTTTTATTTCAATTCAAGTGAACCTTTTATTTTATCAGAATAATTTTATTCTGAGCAATGCATTTCATTTCAAAGTTGAGCTGATAATCCCATTCAATGACTCATCTTTTACTCCATAGTCTCAACAAAGTTTGTCATATCCTGCTTAGGCCTGCACTACCACCCAAAGTCTCCATATTTTCAGCCAGAGTCTCACACTAAGTGAAAGGTTAAGATCATTTACAAAATATGTTTTATTGCTGCCAGTAATGAGGTCACCCAGTGCTTAGGTGATACAACATGACACAGTCTGTACTCTGACCTAACAAGAACTTGCCTTGGGTGTTTCCTTTTGGCCTTATGCCACTTACCGTCTAGAACTGACATTAAAACCATACCACACACCTAAGAATAATTTACTGTGATTTTGAAATTACAGTAAATAATCTTTTTTCCTTCAAAAAAAGAAAGAAAGAAATAAAGAGAGAAAAAGAAAGAGAGAGAGAGAAAGAGAGAGAGCGAGAAAGAAGAAAGCTAAGCCAGTATATTTTTAATTCAGGGAATATTAAGAGGAAAAAGGACAGGCAACAGGCATGCACCTTCTAATTTCTGATCAATTACTAATTAGCTTAAGAGATCTTTTCTCCAAAGAAAGGAAAAAACACTAAAAGTGTAGAAGCAACTTAGAGAATTTTTAAGTCTGTATTGTGCATGGAACAAGGATTTACAACGTGCTCTACTGTTTACCTCCACAAAAAAACCTCCCTGTTTAGTTGCCAACTTTATTTCTTTTTGCATATTAAACAAAACTTAAAATTCTGCCTATAGTGTACTAAAATAAAAAAAAAAAAAGCTGTTATATTCTGTGACACTTCTATAAATGAAGAATAGTTCAATTTGAATTCGTAAAAAGGCAGACTTCATTTATCTGCTTTATGTCTCACCCAGCTGTTGTTTTAATAGCTTTGTTGCCTCATTCGTCTCATAAAGACATCACTCACAAATAGTTTAACAAATTCAATCCAATAGCATCCTTAGTACTAGACTTGAAGTGGTCAAGAGTACACTTGAGGGCACTGCAGTGCCCTGTAGCATGATCCAATCACCTTAAAGCATGCCTTGGAAAGCTGGGACTACACTGCCAGGCAGACCTAGATAAGATGTCCGGCTCTGCTGCCTCTACCGTATATGGTTCGGAAAGCTCTCACAGGCTTTGCTCCCAAGGCTTTTATGATTCATGAGCAAGTACATTGCAGGAACTTAAGACTGACATTTTTATCTTTGAACTTGAAGGCATTTTTAAAATGAGAAAGTATATGTCTATAGCTAAACAGAACTAATTTCCTACACCATAGAAACTGAACCTTCTGCAGATGGCAAAATGCGAACGTATTTTGCATTTGTTCTCTCCTGCTAAGAAAAAAAAATTTGAAAGTTTGTTGTGCTCTGCAGCTGCCTTTGTATGAATCACAAACTTAAAATGTTACACTGAAAAAAGCCATCTGGCACTGAAACACGGTGATGAGCTACAATGGACCCAATGACCGGGTCCTGCTTGGTGGCCTCAACGTCCATTTTCATTACCATCAACTACAGACTCTAGAAAGCGGAATTGGCTTTGGATGATGTCATTCTCTTCTGCTACAGCTACATCATTTGTGCCTGAAACTTTATCTTCAGTAAATCTGGAGACTGGAGTATGCTGGTGTTACCTTGCACACACAGATCGACTGCACGCTAACTCTGAAGTCTGAGAGGCACTGAAAACAAACTAGTCTGTACTTGCATGGCAGTATGCCTGAAACTGCTAAAATTAAGGCTACTTCTTCAGAGCCTGTGAGCAGCAACTCAAAATGAACTGATCAGGCAAAGCACAAAGTCTGAGTTTTTGGCCAGGCAATTAAGAACTGAGCGTCGCTTGGGGAAATCCTGACATCCGCAGAAAATTTACTTGCAGGAAAAAGAAGCAAATAAGGATTTTCCTCTGAGAGGATCTCCAATGTACAATGGACATTACAATACGATGGATCTACAAAGTAAACCTTGATTTCAGTGAAGACTGGTAACATGGACAAAGGAGACAGATGTGAGGTAGAAGATAGAGGCTGGAGCACTCTGGTTAGTCAAAGTCTTCCTTGTTTGCATGTGACAACATTCAGAAAAAATACGTTAAAAATAATGTAAAAAAGGATACAGTGGGTGAAATAAAATAAAATAAACCCCAGAAAAAAAATCTCCAAATTGAAGGAGCTACCTACATTATTCCTGGAGAAGACGTTGTTCATCCAGTTGGTGAAGGTTTTCTTTTGCATGGACATACGCTGCTCCTGCAGCTTTTTGATATGGTCTTTTTCATATTCAGTATCCATGGTCACCTAGGAAGTCAGAAACCTCAGTAGGCTGCTGAGAGCTGAAGAGATCTGCCAGGCCACCTACAAAAAATCACATGCCCAGTGCATATAGGAAACCCAGCACCAACAGGTACAAGATTCAATACCACACCCAGTGTAATACCTGAATTTCCTTTTGCTTGCACTTTGCACTTTAATTTCACCAACTTTATTTTTTACCTACTTTAGCTGACCCTTTTAAGACAAATCTCTAGCTTCAGGATGAAAATGTGACATGTATCTATGCAGATTTACTTTCTTGTTCTTGGTGTCCACCCAGACTCCTTGATCTCATGAGGACCACCACTACCTGAAAGCCATCAATAACTTCTATGTGTGTGCTGAAAGCACATCACAGAGAACTGGTCTTAGACACAGCCAGAAGGAGGAATTGGCAAATAGCTTCCAAAAAGAAAATGTGTTATATTCTCTGAAGACTGGTCGAGAGGCTGTTGTTGGCTTTCAGACCACTGTATTCCCAACAAAAATCAAAGAACTGTTTAGAAAGGAAATGGAACCAAGTTGTTTCTTTCCTCACATAGGTTCAGTTTTTGCACATCTATCACAGTAAGGATGGTTACACAGGTCCATAATCACATGAACAAGGTCCCAGCCTGGGTGTCAGGAAGCATTATTCCTCTTCCCCACTCTTGTCTACCTCATCCATACCAGTGAAAAGCCAGGCTTGTAATTCCTCATAGCACCCAAGCTGAATATTCAGAAAGAATAGAAGGGAGGAGTCTTCCCTTTAGAGTCTGTGACACAATAAAATAGATTTCAGCTCAACTGATGAGTTCATTTGAAGACACTTGGCTTACACTGTAAATTTCTAACAGCAGTGACCTTGCTTTTATGAAGGCAAGAGGATCACTTAAAAAAAAAAGAGAAAAATCAGTGTAAGATCTGTGGCTACAGACACCTTTAGTGACCAAACATCATCTGCTTGAACTACTGCCATAATTATAAGTATTACCTGGGTATCAGCCTGGCTGGGAAACCAAGAAAATTGTTGTAGCGATGGGAGAGGAGAGACATGTCTATTGCTGTCAACCCACTAAAAAGAGAGAAGAGACTGAAAAATTGAAACATCTGAGAAACTCTGAGACATGGAGCAGGGTGACCTAGTTCCCAAAATTCCATGTTTCTTTTGCAAAGGTGAAGTTCTGAACAATTATGGGCTTTGTACTCATTTAATTCATAAAACATAAAATACTGGGAAAGAAGACTTTGTCTGTCCTAGCATGAGAAGACAGCAATAAGGAACCAGCAACAGCAGCCACTGCAAATGGGAAATCCCTTGCCTGATAATTTTCCATGCCCTGATTTAGTATAAAAAAATTGCCATTTTACAATGTTAAAAGGCATGGAAAGTGCAGAAGCAATGATTTGTTACTGCATTTTTATTATTTCTTTCTGGGGCAGATGTTTCTTAACCCTCAGTGCTTGAATTCCTCGGAACAGGGACAGCATTGAAGCCTGACAGTTCAGCAACAACACAGGGAAGATGTAGGTCATGTAGATCATGACAGTAGATGAAAGCCTAATGGAAGGAACAATTTAGCAAAGTTTGACACAGTTATGGAGAACGTCCTCACGATATTTTCTTATGTTGTGGGCTAGTTCAGCACTGCCTACTTTCTCCATTTGAAGAGCAGATATTCAAAGAATTGCCTTTCCCTGGTGGAGACGTGATATTAACTCACTCCCATGTAATAACCCATATAGGTAACCCATATCATAATGCCATTTCGGAGCTTACCAAATGCTTATCAGAACATCTGCAGGCTTTTTTTTAAGGATTGTTATCCAAACGCTGCAGTCACCCTGAATAATGATGGAACTGGTTTCATTCAGGTACAAAGGAAGCTTATTTGTTGAGCTATGGCCTCATATAACAGCTCACCTCTTTCATCAAGTTAGAAATTCTCCCTTTATGGGTAGACAACTACCTAAAGACAGATCTGTAATAGATTATTTGCATTTGCAGGATGCATAAACAGTGCTAAGAGCCAAAACTAGTCATAATTGTTTCATCACAAGGAAAGAAAAGATCAAAGAAAGTGGAAAAAAAGGGACTTACCCAGTTCTGGAGGAAGTCCTTTCTAACACTCAGTAGCTGGTTTTTCTGAAGAATGACTTCCACTAGATCCACTCCTACATTCACCTCACTGCTTTAATGCAAAGCGACCTTTGATTTCAGGAACAGAGACCAAGTATTTATGATGTACCTATGAACCTTTCACCTGATCTGAGAGAAACTAACCCATCAGAACACAATGAGTAAAGGTCGTCACAGGCCTTGTTCAATTCTTACGTTCAAAATTAATATATGAACCTCACCAAAATTGCTATAAACCAGTTGAAAAGTCATGCATAGCTCTGATGCTTTGGTAAAGAACATCTTGCACAACTTCACTGGAGGTTCTGCTCTTCTAAAGGAATTCTTCCCTGGAAAATTGAACCTGACAATGAAGTCTGAAAATGAAAGCACAGTAGAGAGTACAAAGATCAGAGTGATAGCCAAGTGATTAAACTGGGATACAGCAATGAGAAGGTGAAACAGTGAAGTATTAGGAATTTGCTCAGCACTGCTTTGAGGAAGCTTTTGTGCACAGATACCTGCTGCTGGCAGGGCAAACTGGAGTCAAGCTGGCAGTGCCAGCTGATTCCAAAGTTTATCATTCATGGGCTTTTCTTTAGTAACAAAAGGGGAAATAATTCTGGTGACTTATATAGATAGCAGTGAGGCCTTTCTGGCCTTTACAAGGTCACACATGCACAGGACACATTTACCTGGCATCATTGCCAGAAATCAGAGTTGCTGCTGGGAATCAGTACTAGAAAATGGGCAGGCATCTGAAATCAGGGGCTTTAAGTAAAGATGTCAAGCTCAGAGATGAGGTAAGGGAATAGTAGTCTTTTCCCTTTTAGCAAGTGTAGTTTAACTAGCACCCAAAAGGGACAGGAGGAAGCACAAGAAGAAATTAAGAATCCCTGCAAACTCAGGACAGATAAAACTTTGATCAGTAAAATCTGCGTCTTCATATGCATCCTAGAGAAATGTCATATATAATGTCACACAAAACTGCTAAAAAATATATATTTATATTATAGGTATTTCTCAAAATATTCCCTCCAAATTCCTTGGTTCATGACCTGGACTAGCCAACTAAAACAATGCAATATATTGTATCACAACGTCTGTAATCTAAATACAATGTAACTAATACAACGCAATTCTTAAACATCATTAAATGCAAATAAGACAACCGGAAAATAGAGATACAAATTCAGCAACTGTCTCTTCTGTAAACTCATTTCCTTCTTGTAATTCTGCTCTTTTCTGCCTTGTTTTTCACAGAATCTGTCAGGTAAGAAGGGACCACAGTAGATCATCTGGTCCAATGGCCCAACCTCTCTGCTCAAGCAGATCAACCCAGAGCACAGGGCAGATGATTGCATCCAGATGATCTCCAGTGCAGGAGACTCCACAACCTCTCTGGGGAACTGTTTCAGTGCACGCGCACCCACACAGTAAAGAAATTTCTCCTCATGTTCAGGTGGAACTTCCTGCGCATCCGTTTCTGCCCGTTGCCTCTTGTCCTGTTGCTTGGCACAACTGAGCAGAGCCTGGCTCCGTCCTCTGACACCCTCCCTTCAGATACTCATAGACATCGATGAGTCCCCTCTCAGTTGTCTCTTCTTGAGGCTGAACAGGCCCAGCTCCCTCAGTCCTTCCTCACAAAAGAGATGCTCCAGTTGGCCATTCATCCTCACTGCACTCCACTGGAGCCACTCCAGGAGCTCCATGTCTCTCTTGTACTGAGGAGCCCAGAATGGGACACAGCACTCCAGATGTGGCCTCCTCACCAGGGCTGAGTAGAGCAGAATCACCTCCCTGGACCTGCTGGCAATGCTCTTCCTAATGCACCCCAGGACACCACTGGCCTTCTTGGCCACATGGACACTGCTGGCTCAGGGACAGCTTGTTGTCCACCAGGACCTGCAAGTCCCTCCCAGTAGAGCTGCTCTCCAGCAGGTCAGCCCTCAGCCTGTGCTGGTGCCTGGGGTTGTTCTTCCCCAGGTGCAGGACCCTGCATTTGCCTTTGTTGGATTTCAGACAGTTCTTCCCTGCCCATCTCTCCAACTTGTTGAGGTCCTTCTGAAGGGCAACACAGCCCTCTGAGGTATTGACAACTTCTCACAGTTCTCTATCATCGGTGAACTTTCTGAGGAGGCCTCTGCCCCTTCATCCAAGTCACTGATTAACAAGTTAAACAACACTGGGTGCAGTGAACACTGGGAGACACCAGTAATGACAAGCCTCCAACTAGACCCTGTGTCACTGATCACAACTGTCTGGAATCCTCCACTCAGTTGGTTTTCAATCCATCTCAATGTCCATTCATCCAACCCACACTTCTGGAGTTTGTCTATGAGGATTTCATGAGAGACAGTGTCAAAAGCCTTGCTGAAGTCAAGGTAGAAAATACCCACTGTTAACTTTCAGTTTTACCCATATTCTTAAAAAGGTAGGATTGTAAGCTGTTGATTTGAATCTGGGACAGGTTGGCTAGGTTATGTGTGTTGAGAAAACATTGTTGCTCCTTTCAAATAGAAGGCAGAGGACCAGTGGGTCCTGAATGTAGGCATTTCTCCCTACTGCAAGTTAATTATTATCTATATGGTTAAATGCACAAGTCACTTTGTTTTTTATGATGATACAAGGCAATCAAAGATATGGTATAAAATTTCACTAACTCCTGAATACCTATCTAGGGTTCAAAGTTAAATGGTGGACACTTATGTGACAGTGATAAATAAAGCCATTTCCTCAGTTATTTATATCCTAACAAAGTAAGAGGAAGGGCATAACAATATTTATGTGCAGTTTCCTGGAGGGATCAGGAAAAAATCACCCCTCTAGGCTAATTATGGGTCCTCTCTTGCTGCCTTTGCAGAGAAGGGAAGCCTTGCCACAGACCTCAGGAAGGAGAAGGGCCTGAAGAGTACCCTTCCCTTGTCTTGTTTGCCTGAAGTGGTTTTCCATGATGGAAGATGTGTTTCTTTGTTTCTTAACAGGAAGGATCCTGATGCAGGATCTCCCTCTGCAAAATAGCTGTCAGTCAGATGTGTTAGGATTTTTTTTTAACACCCCTTCTTATCTGCCCACAATCTTGTTCTGCTTAAGAGGAAAACAGAGACTATGGAGATCAAACAGACCTCATGAACAAGCAGCCTGTCTTGCAGCCCCAAAACTCCACAGTTCCCAGCCCTCCCCCCACTGCTCCTCCACTCCTGGCAACACCATGTAAATCAAAGAGGGACATGATGCTTATTTCTATCTATTTGAATTTTTTTTTTAATATCATCATTGTCCTCCTCTCATAACACGCATGTGAATTCCCAGCTCCTCTCCAAGATGGGAAGAAATGTTTGACTCCCCTGCCATAAAAAGCATAAAAGTGACAGTCACAGGGTTGCAGATGCTGAGTTTGCTGCTCCTACTCCCACCCCTGACCTCAAGTGAGGGTGGATCACCATGAGCTTTCCCAGGGCAGCTTTTCCAGGCAGCAGCACTGTCTTCCCCTCATCGTTGCCCTTGCCCACGCGGATGGAGGATCTGCCACAGACGAATATACGTACACAGCAAGGTGCAGACGCCTTCCTGGGCCAAAGCACCCCCACTAAGGCCATTTGTAGCTGACAGTCCTGTAGCTCCATGAGCCCTTCATTGTACCAAGCTGCTACAGCCGTGCTCTGCGCTGCCACCGAGCAAAGCCAGCTCCGATTTCAAAGCCATGTGACCATACTCATGCCTGCTGCTGCAGGGGACCGAGTCTATTCACACGGCTCAGGTGAAAGGCTAGACACAGCCCATTGCCCTCCATTATGTATGCTTTGCATACCCACCTTTCTGAAGGTACATGAAAATCCTGTCTGATCCCTGCTAAGGAGAGGGTTCCCCAAATCTCAAAGAGAATAAGCATGTCACGTGTAAACACGTGCGTGACAGCTCAGCCCTTTATCCCCCGCTGTGTCTCCAGCCATGTTACTTCCACATGTAAGAGTCTCAAAACATTTGGACATTGACTCTATGGGGTATAAAGGCAGCCCCCTCCCAGGGCTACAGTCTTGTAGCCCACAATGTGCCAAGTAAGTACAGAAATTATCCCCCTGCCTGGGGCCAGCAATCTGGGCCCCACAGGTGGCCCTTCCCTCTGCCTCCCTCCCCAGCTCCAGCAAACAGCTGATGTTCAGTCTCATCAACGTAGTGTGGACACAGGTGAGCCGAACCATGATCCCAGAATGTTTCCTAACCACATCTAACCACATTTCCAACCACGTACTCACATGTAATCTCAGACATCATTGCGGCACAGAGGCAATATACTTTGGATATCAAGAACAAGGAGAGGAGCAGACAGTAAGTTATTCAAGAAGCTGTTCACTCATTTGGGAATGGAATACTAGAGCTGAAGAAAAGTTGGGAGGAGTTAGTCAAAAGCAGCTGAGGAGAGGCATGGCAATCTCCAGCTCAGTCTGCACAGATCCCCTGCTTTCACAGGCTTCTCAGCTGAACTTTGTCCCAAAATAGCCACATACATCTCTCAGCTTCTTTCCCCGAAGGACTTCAGCACACCACCCCCAGGCACCCCCTTTCCCTGCCCCCTACATACCTGCTGTGTGAGCACTGCTGTCACCAGCCACCCCGGGGTGCCACCCACCTGCAGGCAGGGGGGTCCACGGTGGATGGAGCCCCAGCTCCTCTTAAAGCTGAGCTCTGCCTGGGAGGATCTAACCCAGCATCCCAGGATGCTGGGTTGTTATAAACCTCAGCCTCCTCATGCTCTAGTCTAAACTAGAAGTTGCTTTTCTCTTTGAATAGTTGGCTAGCAGCGACATGACATCAACAGGGAGCAGAACTCAAGCAGAACAGTCGAATTACATCATCCAAAGGAACTGGAGCCCCTCGCTGCATTTGAAAAAGAGGACAGCTTAAAGCAAAATCAGATGGATTTATTTTTCCTGGCATGAAGAAGTTCAGCCATCTTTTTGAAACAGAAAATATATGTTTGCTTGTTTAGTCATGAGTTAAAGACATTTTCTCCTTGGAGCTGTTTATATTATCTTGAAATTTCCCTTCTGTTTCTGAACCTCAAATAGTTAACATAAGAGCTTCAAAGGCTTTTTGAGATCAACACATGGAACAAAAGACTTTCAGTCTCTTTCCATTTCATACAAACATAGATAAAAGGTTTCAAGTGACAGAATATCCTTAATATTTTGAACATCAAACTGAAAATGGGCCTTAGAAATCACTGTGTTGGCAATGCTAGATCTAACTAGCGTATTTTTATCATTTAATTCCAATATTTCCATTTTTTTTTTATTGCTACTAAGGAAGACTCTTGCATGAACATGAAACTTCTTCTTCACAGCTGTATTGTAGGGGGTTGTTTGTATATTGGGCTGATAAAGCATTTAGCTCCATTTACTGATGAAACAAAACTGTGGGATTCACATATGGAAATGACTCCCAGCACCCTTAGTGCCAGAGCACAGCACCTACCCTCAGGGGCAGTGCACACCATGGTGTGCTCTCAGGTTTTGGTCCCCCACTGCCCTGACCAGCAGATCACTGAGTGCAAACCAGCCCAGCCATCCCAGTTTCCCTGTGAAGGTTATGTGGAATGGTTGAAGGTCATTGGCAAAAACATTGTATAAACATTTAACAAAAACGTATCAACAGTTAGAGGTGCGAATTTTAGAAGACAAGAGCTAGGACATGGTAATACAAAATAAAGAAAAATGGCAATTACTCTCCACTGTAGGCAAAAATTGCAAAGCCCTGAGCTTACCAGTTATACTTACATTGTTAATTTCTTACTTTCAGACTAGACACAAAATGAATGCATTTTGAGAAAAACTCAAAGAATTATCTGAAAAGAAAATCACTAAGCATGAGCAGCATGTTTCAGCAGTTCCTTGTTTACAAAAGTTAAAAATGGTGAACACAGAAATCTTACAGTATCTCTGAAATACAGCACCTGGTGCCAGGTACATACCATTCACAAGCTACTTTCACTACAATGAATTCTTCAGAGCTCCAGACTGAAGTGGGATATGGGTTGCTGAGCTAGCAAGACTTTGGAAAGGACATGGACAAGCTCCATCTCAGAGAAAAGAATAGGTGGGAGAATAAGTTAAACCTTGCATTCGTGAACTTCCAGTATTCACTGGGCCAGAAACAGAGTCCACAGTCTATCACTAGGTACAAATCTGTGCTAGCATGAAGTCCTCCAATGGGAAAAAGGAGAGGAGTCTGCCTCAAAACCATGGTTTCCATCCATATTTTTCCCTCAGATCAGAAAAGCTGCATAGATTCAGGACTTCTGAACATATTGGTGAAAAACAACCTCATCCTCCTGATGTGTTTTGATCACAACAGGTGTTTATTGGGTATGGATATTTATTTCCAGCTCATTGCTCTGGTCCCTGAGGGATGGAAGGCACTTTCAGCAGATGCATTTTTTCACCTGTCTGAGCAGGGCAAGGCAGACAACTTTTTCTCCTGTGTTTTCCTCCCCAGGTCAGGCAGGCAAGCCCAAGGACCAAGCTTTCAAAAGGTCCTCTGCACTTCCAGTTAGGACTTGCAGCATGGCAAGATCAGAGAAACCCAGAGCAGTGTCTGCTCCAAAGACCTTACAAATGCACCAGACGTGGGAGCAAATAAGGTTTGGAGAAACTAAGCAGCACACCAGCACTCCTATTTATCAAGGTGACTACTGCCACCAGAGTTAAAACATAAATGTTTCACAGTTTAAGAGTGCCAAATATTAGAAGCAACAATTACTGCAAAACTTATAAACTGATAGCATCGACACTCATCTACTTTTCATGTTATCCAAATGCAAACTGCGGATTAGAGAGAACAACTGCTGAAGTGTGCTGCAAATTTTTCAAAGTCTGAAATGTCTTATATGCCGAGCATGTAAAACAACATTCTATTAAAAAAACCCCAAAACCCAAAGAGCAACCCCTCCCACATCCAAACCCCACTAAAGCCTCACCTTCAGATTATTTTTCACTTTCATAAGGAGCAGTTCAGCAAGTCACTGCAGCTCAAGAGCTATGTAGCCTCCAGGAACCCCCACATGTTGTTTGCAGGTGAAACACTTGCTTTCATGTGACATATGGCACCATGAGCCAGAGCCCAGTTTGCCAACACTGCTACATATGAACTCCACAGCAGGTGACATTTGACCACAGCAGGAGCAATAGCTAAACTGTAGCATCCTGATGGCGCACATGGATCTTTGGAAATGCCTCGAGTAAGATGTGTGCATAGAGGAGAAAGAGAGGGGCACGAGGAAATCATTTAAACACAGTGTAACAATGAATGTTCTATTGATACAATTGGTTATTCTCAGGTAGTTGGCAGCATGGTGTGGAAGATGTCTTTTGATTGTTTGGGACAAACACATCAAAGTGCTTTCTTGCTAAGGTGCTATTTAATCTACTCTTACATTTCAAGGTTAGCACCCCCACTGAAGTTAATAGTACCACGTCTCAGTTCAAGTTTCAAACTTTCAATCCACACAGGAAGTTTTAGATTTATTTTCCACACTTGGACTTTACAAAACTTCCACATTTAGGAAGCTCCAAAATTACATTCTGCTATAACATGCTAATTACAGAGAGGTGCTGGAGGTTTGTGCAAGTTTTTTTTAATTCTTTACAGATAAATTTAATTCTGGAATCAAGCCCTGCCACAAGCGGTAATTTCAGCAAGAAGTTCAAGGGCACAGAAAAGAAATAGCCAGAACCTATTATGGACACAAACTGAGGTGGGAAAATCAGCAGCTTGCCAAATAGCTACTCTGCCTATGGACCTTAAGTAGGCAGGATTACAAAATTTGAGTAACTGAAAGATTATCTTCCAGAAAGAAGCAAACAAACCAAAATCTCAGGTAGTTCAATATTAGTTTATTAAATCAGCAATTTTTATCACCGCTTTCTAAAAATGATTACAAAGCATATTAAAATATATTACAGTATCTGCAAAGAATTCACTGTGTAATAAAAGTGCAACAATAATGAACTTACAACTTTGTTTGCCTAGTTGGCCAAACTGAAGCACACTGCACAGATCAAGCCTTTCCTCAAAAATCAGAGTGCCATTGAAATGAAAACAGTATTTAACAAAAATATTAGAAAATATGAGCATGTGAAATAGAAAAAGAAGTTCAAGTTCATTCTCTCAGTGCTAAGTTACACATATCCATCACACCATACACTTCAAACTCTGCTTGAGATCCATCAATATAAAGAGCCATCAAAATGAGTGCACATTGTGAAGGGAAGGAAGTGACAAAAAGAAAAAGAGGGTGCATTTCAAGAGCTGGCAATAAACAATGTTGAAAGCCAGGGACCAGATACTTGCTGCTTTGAGACCAGGTTCCACACAAATCCACACCATACCCAACTAACAACTGGGACCTCACCCTGACTTAAAAGTCTTCATGAACTCTCCAGTTTCAAGCTGTCACAGCTTTAAGTCTCTTGGTGTCCTGTATTGTGGTTATGAGTGGTAGCCCCACATTTTCTGCTCCAATCTACAACAAAACCTCATAATTTCTGAAGGAACAGAACTAGAGTTGCCAACTAAAACTGTGTTGTGGAATAGCTGGAGAAAAGATAAAAAGCAGCAGTTTCTACTTTAGTTTAAGACAGTAGGCTACATCAGTGGGCACAGATTTCACAGGATAAATTACAGACAGCTTTGAACGATCTTGCAGAAAATGTTATTAGCATCCTAGGCATAAAACATTCAATAAATCCAACATCTCCACCTCTCTTCAGCTGATATTAGTAACAAACTGAACACCAAAGATTACCTCAGGCTGCTGTTACCAATAACTACTTAGAGCATACTATCATGAGAGAAGGCAATCCTGCTCACTTCTCATGCTTTTAGCACATGGATTCACTAACTCCACAGAACATCATCCAAACAGTTGTGTGTGGCTGGTGTAACTAACTGAATGGGCTTGCAGACAGCCAGCAAGGCAAATGGGGGAGGTCCATGGACCTGTGAGGATGCAGTGAGAAGAGATCCCCTTCCCTGGGCAACATCAACCCGCTCCATCAGTTTAGTTGTGCAAGAAGCTGCTGTTTAAAGTTCATATGAAATGTACTTTATTCCTATCATCTAACTGTGATGCTAGTTCACTGTACCACATACCTAGAAATACATTTATTTAGCTGTGGATGCCGACCATGAAACACTTCTATTCCTCCAGACAGCCAGAGAAAATCCACCTCTACTGCTATACATGCTTCATGCACTCATCTTCCAAATTCTACTGGAACACAAAGCAAAATGCTACAATCCCACCTAGACAAAATATTTTAATTTATCAAAATGATGCATTTCAATTTGTCTGCCTTAAGACCGAGTTAACATACTGTCACAGAGACTGAGGAAAAGGCTGTGTTCTACACTTTACTATCAATAAAACTAAAAAAATAAAACCACCAAAACTATCCTGCTCTTCTCACTGAAGGGGGATATTTCTAATGGCATGGGATCACATGGCTCCAGTATGTCTGGAGCATCACCCCTGGAAGCTACAGTCCACCTCTGTAGCCCTGTGCTGCTGCACAGCAAGGTAAGGCAGAGTCAGAAGATCAGCAGCTTCCCAGATCCTCTCAGCTTTGCCTACACTACAGTAGCATTCTTCCTCCTGGTGGCTTTCCTGATTAAGCTAGTCACTAGTACTAAGCTGGTCAGTAGTGTATAAAGTGGTGCTGACTGCAGACACTACCCACAAACACACATTACTACTTCTGCAGCCTTTTTTCTTTTCCTTAACACCTGCAATGTCTATAGACTACTTTTTGTTCAATCAAAAATAAATTACATAGAAAATAGTTACTCTGCAGATGTACAGTCACACAGGTAGACTCAGGGTCAAGTTTCACAGCTCTACTAAAGTGCACAGAGGTGCACTAAGGTTAATTTGGCTCCTAATTTAGGTCTAACAGAAATGAAGCTGGTGTGCTTGAATGACAGGAAAAATACCTAAGAATTAAAAAAAAAAAAAAAAATCAAGTCCTCAGAACAATTTAGCTATGCCAGGACGTCCTTGATACAGGTCCAGAAACCTGGCAAGGTAAAGGTGGTGTTCTGCCATTACTTAAAATAGCATCACAGTTTTCCCATGGAAGAGCCCTGACAAAGTTCATGGAAATCGCACCTCAGAACAGAACAGATGCAGAAAGATGAGAGGTCCAGAAAGATGTGAAGTATTAAACCTGACAACCTACAAATATATGATTTGAAAAAAGAAGCTGAGGCTTTTCTTAGATCACCCACAGAACCGAAGACAGAAGTGTGACTAAAACCTTAACTGGGAGACAATATCCAAATTATTTCCCTCCCCACCCCCATTGCAAGGACGTTAAAGCACTCTTTGGCTTGCTCTGTCTCAGAAGGCACTACTGCTGCCACTTATTGAGACTTAACAAAAAAGTGCTCAAAACTACAGTACCTTTGATGTGTAGGGTATATCCTCTTACAAATGCAATACAAGTCGATTCCTGCTCATACACATAGACCAGAACTGACTACCAAATTTGATTTTAGGAAGAACTGGCCCTCCCTGAAAGACTCAAGTTCACAGGGCCAAAAACTTGCCTTCTTTTAAGGTACTGATAAAAATCAGTTGTAAGCAGACAGTAGGGTCAACTTTGATTGTGTGTTGTTGGAAAATAAATGTTTGTTAAGCATCCATTCTTTTCAAGGATTGTTTTCAATAAAGGAGTAATATTTGGAGGGATGAGTCTATCACTTATTAGTCAATGTAACAGTTCCTGTTAGCCTCCCCATCCTTCAATTCTGCCACCATGGGAACTGAATCTCTCTTTTGTGGTTGTCAGCTACATGGTTGGCAAAAGGAAGAGTTAAAAACTTCTCTTAAATATATTATATATTAAAAAATACACAGACATAACTGCATAATTAGCTGCAAATAGAAATTAAATAGCAAAAAAAATATCCCAAAACAATTTGATGTGCTTTGAAGAGGTTGATTTTGAGCAACACACCTTTTATGAACAGAAAGTGAGGCTTAATTTCAATGCAAACATGGTTTTTTTAGCTTAAGAAACCATTCTGCTGTCACTCTGAACCATTCTGGAATTCATTGTCTGCAGAGAAGCTAAGCTTAAACCACAAAGAAAACTAAATTCAAGGAACAAAGGAGATCTCAGTTCTTCTAATGATAATACTGAATATACAGTGCTGTGTAAAACTGAAGAAGCTGTTCTTCAGATAAGACACAATGACAGATTGAAAAAATAATTTTAGTATTTTGCAGTTATAGCTAGAATCTTAAGTTTTAAAACAAGTTTGCTCATATTCTGAGCACTTACATGACTCTCCTCATCACTCTTTCTAACTCCAATTACATAATAAAAAGAACAAAAATAAAATTTCCTTTTATATCAGCCTTTTCTTAGTCTGTAGAGATGCTGACATTCACTCAATGGCTTAAGTACATTTTTAGCATCTAAATATTCCTTGCGTAGGCAGGTGAATTTAACATTTTGAGCTTCAGTGTGCTATTTAGAATAGTTTGGAGAAGCTTGGGGTTGATGAGTATTTAGGTCTGGTGAAGGTCAGCAATTTTTATGCATGGTCTTTTCTGCTTTATGGTTGTAAAGGCAGTGAGACACGGACACAGGACTACAAAAACATTTTCACCTTATGACAGCTATTATAAGGCACTTGTGATAAGCATGTCTGAGTGAAGGTCAGCAGGGACAGCTACACGAATGTTTCCCTGCTGCCATGCTTACAACTTCAGTAGCTTGCGTGAAATGTGCTGTAAGGTTTAAGGATCTAAGCTTCATTTCCAATTTTGGTATTTTCAACACACTTCCTGTGGGACTTTCAAAACCCTCATTCTTCTCCTTTTATTGTTCATTCTGCTGTCTGGAAAGGTTTCCTGTGAGATGGTGGCACCAGGTGGGAAGGTAGCGTGCCAGGCAGTTCATATCCATCCAGTTTAATCTTGATGAGATGTTTTGCTAAGGCAAACTCTTCATCATCCAACATCCCATCGCCATCACAGTCTGCAAGCTTCCAGATCTTCCCCAAGACGCTATTGGGTAGTTTAGAAGTCACCATCTCCTTCTTTGCACTAATCCCAGATATTTTGCCATTGATTGGTGACAAAGTGTAGAAAATCTCATCATAAGCAGGTTTATCTTTGGCAACAACCCATTCCTCTTCATCAGCTCCTTCCTTAGCACCTTCCCCATATCCATGGCCAAAAGGTCCTGCCATGGTGCCATCAAATGCTCCACCATGTACCATCTCTGTGGGCATGTTGCTCTCTTCCTGGCTGATCAGGTTCATCAGGGAGGCAATTTTGTTGGCCAGCATGTTATCCACAGCTTCAATTAGCTTTGGTTTCAAAGAATGAAATTTAGTGAAGTCACAATTCTCCAACAGCTCCTGTGAATGACACAGTGACAGCAGTTAAAAACTATTCCAATACATTGAAAAGTTTAAAGAATGGGCTTCAAATTAAAATAATCAAGTAATAATTCAATTAAAATAAGTATCTTTTCAAGCTGTTTCTATAGCTGAAACTCCTCTTGAAGGAGGAACAAAAGGGACACATATGTACCATACAACCAATATATTTGATCAAACACACTAAGACAATTTTGCAACAACGTACGAGTTTGACTATTAAATTACATTTACAATACAATTTTCAAAATGCAGAGTGGATTAAACCACAGCAGCTGATGAGTGTTACCCAGCAACCTTCCATTTGATGATTTTCTTCCAAATGTCAAAGAAAGCATACAAGTAAGTCCTCAGTCCTGCTAGCACTTGTGCAAGTGTTTAAAGTTAAAAATAAAATCAAATGTTTGCGGACTGATCTGATTCTATAGATTAAACTTCTTGGTGGTGGTTAGGTCAGGAAGAGGTGTCCTTTACCAATGAAGAAATGCTGTGTTCTATAGCAGTGCTGCCAGAACTCATGAAGTCAGATGGTCCCTGCAGAATTTGTGCAGTTTTCATCCTACTAACCTCAGCGAGATGTTTACCTAGGTGATATGCACTATTCCAACACAAGCCCAAGCATGTTCTACACCACAGCATTCAAAAATTAAAAATGCTTTAGGCAGTTATTAAATTATTTCTACATGCAAAATGCTTGCCAGGAAGAAAAAGTTACAGTGGAAACTGTTCAAACATCACCACCACTACCACTTCCCACCTTCCGTAATGTGATGTTAAACTGCTTTAACAAATCCCATTTATCACTGGATAGATGAAGGAGCTGCTCCTATACATATCAAAATGATAATGACATGAACCCAAACCTGGACCATGGGGTAAAAACAGTCAAGCAGCAACTCTGTTCAGGTGACATTTATACATAACCACCTGATTTACAGCACCTGATCAGAATATGTTGTGCAATAAGTCTCAGGAAGCAAAGGTCAACTTGCTATCTGTTTTGGCACAATTTTGTTTTCACACAATTTTGCTCCTCATTACAGAAGTGACTGATTTCTCCTTTACATATTTGCTGCCATCTGCTGCTGAGGCTTAACTGACATGCACTATAAGTTTGGAAGAGTTTCATTCAAATTTTGGTTCAATATTCAAATCTCTCATTCTCTCATTTTGCATCCCAAACAAAAGCAGCAAGGGAAGGAAGAGACAGCTTTTACCACAAAGTCCCCTTTCAAAGCCTAACTCATTAAACCTTTCCAACAATCCTGTCTGTGAAAACTTAGCTAAAATACATCTTGTGCTTCATCTGTGATTTGCTATCTCATGCCAATAGTTGATTCCCAAGTTAAATATTTCAGTTCACGAAAGAAACTTGTGCCTTCCTATAGCTAACCCGCCAATCATCACTCCTGGTGATTAGCCATTCAAGTGTACCACATATACTGCCAGAACGATACGTCTGGAAAACATCCTCCATCCCACTCATGACTAGTCCACGGTCAGAGAAAACCGCACGCTCCTGATCTCTTGTTCTTCAGCTTCCAAGCTGAATTATCCTCTAATTCAGAGGCCACCCAAGAAGCCTATGACCTGAGATCCAAAAATTGCCAATTGAGGCTTGAGTAATAAAGTTGAAATCACTGCTAACACAATATTAGTTGCTTTTCCCTAGGATACTTTCTAAACAACTCATCTCAAATCAGAGAACAGAAATAAACAGGCAAGAAAGTGACAGAAAATTGGTTGAAACACTGCAGAAAGTCCAAAAGAGGAAGAGACAAAAGGTATTTAAAAGTTAGTTGTGAGTATAAACCAAGAACTTCTCTCTCTCTCCTTCACAGAATATAATCTTAACAGGACAGGAAAGAAGCAAAAGGCTATTTTCAGAAGCAATAGGTTTTAAGCTGGACTTTTCAAGTAACACATTGCCTTTATTACTCACCAGCTAACAGTACCATTAGAAACAGGAACAGAGTAGAGTAAAAATGAATATCCTTATGAATAAGAATATCTTCACCTACACAAATAGTTGATACCATTACAAAAATGATAAATATAACCACATTTAGGATTCAAAACAAGAAGCCCCTTAACCTGTGAGTGCTCACTGCCATTTTTTTTGCACAAAGCCTTTAGTACTATCTGCCATAAGGGACCAAGTACTGACTAAAAGGACAGAAGGTCAGATTCCTTATTCCTTATTTTCATATTCTTTATGTAGTCCTGTATCAGTGAATGCACACTAAGCAAGTTACCCTTTTTTTTGGTTTGGTCTGTACCACTTCCAAGTCACTCAAATCTCATATCAGACATGACTGTCACTTCAACTGCTCTATTGCTGAAGACCCTAAGCTATAACACTGAGATACTCTGTTCTACCTTGTCCAATTTGGCAATCCTGTTACAAAGTTATTTCAGTGGAATGGTAAGCTACCATCTTACCTGCATTTTCTTGACTTCAGGGAAGTCGCCTGCTGAGATATGGTATTCCCTTTGCAGCTGGATGTAGATCTCTGGCAATTTGTTGATCAGTTCTTTCTTCTTGCTCTCTTTTCCAAATACAGAGGGCATCTCTTTTTTCAGATAGCTGATGATATAAGCATGAACCTGAAAAGAAGCAAAACTGAAATCAAAACTACTGTTTATTGACACTTAACAGCAGTGCTCCTCACCTAGGTCATAAAAAGAAACAGAAATATGTTTCCCTAAGGAAAAGATATTATCAACTACTGTTTCTGGAACTTTGTGTTTACACGAACAGTTAGGTATCAGTTAGTTATTATTAGCTTTTGCTGCTTTCACCATTCCTTTGAGGGGCAGAGAGAAAGGAAACACATTTCATAGAAATACAGATGCACACTTGCATTTTTAAGGAGAAGCCTGGTACCGCATTCTATGAGTACCAACAGCAAGAGAAAAAGCAAGACCCCAAGCCCACGTCCTGACACAATACACAGAGCTCCAGCCATACTGGTCCATCCATATGATTTGTAACTCATTTGCCTCACCAACCATCCCATGGGAATCAATGGGATAATTCCTCCAGTAATCTAAGTATGCTAAGTGGCAGGGCTATCTATTTGAAGTGACATTGCATTCCTACCTATTTACTCACTGAAAAGTGAGTACCTGTAGTCTATATGCAGCCACCTATGCAGATGACAGAGCAGCCAGTTCCAATAGGAACAGCATGCCATGGCTGCCTTGTGAAGCCTTAGGGAGAGAAGTAAAGCCTTTTCAGCTTATAAGGAAAGACATTAATTTAGGATGACAAGTCTTTAAAAACATTGGTTCTTGCATTGCCATCAAAATATCCATCCTGCCCACGCCACCTTCCTTATGCCTTTATTCTGAACCATTCATCTCTTCCCCCTTGCTACTCTCCCATCACCTTTCCCCACCAAAAGGATTTGCTTGGCCACAGAGCAAGTGATCAGGTCCTGAACAGAAACAATGGCTGCACTTCCTAACTGAGGTCAGTTCACTTATCCAGCTCATTGTGTGGACATTGATACTCATTTTGCACACAAGAGGGAAGGCACCAGGGCAGCCTTCTTTTAGAAGTAATGCATGGCTATCACAACTTGATGTTATCAAACTGCTGCCCTAAGCTCTGACCTACCCAGGACCATGGCAGACAAATGACCCCCACAACAGGATGTCTTTACAGAACTCAGGTCCTTGTTCATTTAAAAAGAATGCAGCTGTCCACAAAACAGAAGTTACAATTTTCACACACACAGAAAAAAGGAGTTAAAAATTAGGTATGTTGAGCAATAAACAGGTGAAATTTTGAAGACTGGGGGAAGACAAACTACCATTAAAAAGCATCAGTAAAACAAGTTATTGCTTCGGTGTGGTGCAAGTATAATACTTAATACCTACCAAACCATGACAAATGTGTATTATAGCATTCTATACAAACCTTGCACAATCTACACACAGCAATTGCTTTCACATTAATTTCCTTACTTATTAAGAAGGAAACTGGGAAAAAAAATCTTTGCTTTTAAAGGAGAGATGATGTAACCAGTTTTTATGTGCACATCTTAAGTTCACAACTTTCACACAACAATACTTCCTTATATCTAAAAAGAGCGTATGCATTTTAATTGCAAATAAATTTACATTTCTATAGAGGAGAGAAAAACTCGAGCATAAAGAAGCATAAACCCATGACATTTTCTAAGAGTATAGATATGAGTCTTTCTCCAAATTACAGAATGGATTCAATAATGGTATTTTTAAGAGAGTTTATAAATAATTGTAAGTAATTTTATGGATCTTATGTCTAAAATAATACTTCTATCAAACCCAGAAAAGTATGTTTATAATTCACAAGCGTTAACAGTTTCACATGTGTATTCTAAGTGGCCTAAGGTCTGCCAGTATGCACATGTGTTTCTTGTAGATAAGAACAGTCCCCATCTTCAAAATGGCATAGTGAGTCACAGGACTTATGAGGAAAAAAAAGAAAAAAGCCTAATGCCCAAATTTGACAGCATGTTAAGAGTTTGTGTTTGTTTCTAGTTACTGTAAATGCTTTAGAAGAGATTAAGAAGAGGGTAGCACAGAAAAAGAGGATAAAAGAAAGCCCCCATGCAATGCTGTAAAAAGTGATTTTTGACTGTCAGTACTTTGAGATCAGTTTGGAAGGCAGAAAGACGACACTGGATTACATTGCTGCTTTCCTGCAGATAAACAGTTTATTCCCCTTTGTGACTGTCTAATGTATCCCTAAGAGCACTGAGTTCTGTATTTACAGAATGGATAAAGATCCATTTTTACTTTACATTTCATAGAAATATCTAAAAATTATTCAACTGACACTCCTTCAATGCCAAAATGATTGTAACAAATGAAAACAAAATGCTGTGAACACTTACAAAACAGACTGGATCTGAGGTTGCTCTGGGATCAGAGCAACATTTAACACAACATCTTTGTGATTTTAACTGGAATTTTCAAAGAAGCAACTTCTACAGGGTGCCCTAAAGCTCAGACCACAAAAAACTCCCAAAGAGCCCCTCCCACTCCCCCCTTCAAACTCAAAAAAAAACCCCACCAAAAAAAACCCCCAGAAGTCTATCTTCATATTCAGAAAGTTAAATAAGCCAACATAGGAAGTTGTACACATCCCCAAACAACTACTCATATACCAATGGAATTGCAAGTCCTCTTCATTTTTGATTAGAAGTTCACACTAAAATGTGTTTCAAGGCAAATGCACTTTGTCTGATAACTGCACAGGAAATTAGAATTCCTGTCTGCTACCAATAGCTTTCACCCCAAATGGCTATCTTTTCCTTGAAAAAATTACAATTCAATCCATTTGCTAAAAAGACACAGTTTATGGCAAGAGAAAAACTGGGAAGGGTGAGAAAGGACACACTGAAAGAGCAGCAGAGACTGCTCATTCAATTTTATTTTCTTATCTTTTCTTACCTTTGCAAGTCTTGCCCTTTTAATGAGATCATTGAGCTTCCTCACAGCAGCCTTCTGTGGGAGACTCTGGATATCCTTGAAAAGATCCTGTGCCTCGGCTTCAAAGAGTCTTCGGTTGTCTGTGTTTCGGAGAGGATGGGCCCAGAAGGAGCCAATGTAGACCCGCAGGACCTCTGGCGTGTCAATCACCTTTCCCAAGGACCACATGAGTGCACCATAGACCCTCATCAGCTGCTGTGTGTCCACCTGGTCAGCCTTATTAAGCACCACTCGAATCTTGTCGTCCTGGCCCCGGAATGACTTAATAGCCTCTGAAAACTCATCAGATATATCCAGTTTATGGGCATCAAAAAGGAGGATGATTCGGTCGACCCTCTCAGCAAACCACTGGAGGACTTGGCAGAAGTCGTAGCCTGAAGGAAGAACACACTGTTACAGTCTTACCATTCAGAAACCTGAGTCTTGGAGAGGGTAGGGCTGGGGATAGAGAACAAGGGGATAATAGCCTCTATCTGGGGGCAAAGAGGAGATTGATCAGTCAGACGACAGTATCTGTGGACACTGAGGTCAGGAAAACTGTATCCTGCATTTCCTTAGACCAGTCTCACTATTAACATCTTTTGTTTTTTATCACTGCCCTTTTTTCTGTCTCACATCCACATTTGCCTCTTCCCAGGAGTCTGGTTCCAGCACAGCACCCAAGCTAACCAGGACTGTGGGGCTCTGATCACAATCTCTCTTCATCACTGCTAATATTGGTCACTTCTGTAGCACTGCTTATCTGAATTAACAAGGAAAATGGTGCAGGTGCAGCATTCCAGTGCAAGCCAACAACCAGAAATATTTGGATTTTAAAACCATTTTCAAACTCATCTCTCCTTATCTTGGAACACTTGCTGTTATTTCTGCCACAGCAGACTCAGAAGTACAATTTACAAGTAACGTGACTGCATTGCTGATGGTTTTGAGGACATGGCAGGTTACAGAACATGAGCAGTGACCTTTCTGATTGACTGAAACAAGCTTTATCATGTTCTGAAGGAAAGCCTATTCATAGCACCTGTCTAAATGCTTTTACAGGTTCAGATGCTACCTAATCCACACAACAAACAGTATCCAGGAACTCCTCATTCAGAAGTGACACATCTATTCCACAGAGTAACCACTGGCTTTGGGTTTGGCGTGGATGTGACTCATCTAGTATGAGTAAGGAACAGCAAAGCATGTACTGGAAGCTGATATCCCACCCCTCCTCTTCCTCTCAGAAACAGATCAGACCTGAAAGAGGGAGCAGTCACAATTCAAAGACTGGTATAAAGTAATACACACAGAATCAACAATTTAATATATCCCAGCAGCATATATTTAAATGCCAACAGCAAAGAAAGCTCAGTTACCACCACTAAGCCGTCCACAGTGTCTTTGATTATTTCTCAGCTGTGCAAGATAAATCTTTAAATCTCCAATCCTCCAAACAAGAAAACCCAATTAGATTACTCATACAAGAAACAAACACTTCATACACCTACTCCAGATACAGCAAAAGATCCCTCACCACTCCTCATTCTCCCTAGCATCTTTTAACCAGTGTAAATAAAAGGGTGTAGGAGGGAACATTGTAAAGTTGCTTAGCTTTTCTTAATGCTGGTTCAGTCAAGTCATTACTCATTATACCTTCAAGTTGCTGGTCTTCAACAGGAAAGCCAAAAGCAAATCAGCTGGTTGTTTGCTTGCGTTTTTTTTTTGGTTTTTTGTTTTTTTTTTTTTTCTTTTCCAATAGAACCTGACTGGTGCCAACATCAAGAAAAGCAGGCATACATGAATGTAACAAGAAAAACAACCCTCCAGATTTGTCATGGAGCATACTTGTGCATGGTTAGCAACATGGGAAATAACTCAGTCTTAAACCTTTTGTTTAAAAATTACAAATAGCATATGATAGTAAATCCAGAAATTCTAGTTAAAAGTAAGAAAATATCCCCAATTACCTGCCTCCCTCCCCCCCCCAAAAAACAAAACCAGTCATAAAACGCCGCTAAAATTCCAGCAGAGACACATCAAACTGAAAGGAGGGGGTATGTTAAAAAGCTGATAATGCTGCTCTGAGGCTTTCATAAATTCTTTCCTGTGACGAGCTCCTGAAGGGCTGGATGTGAGATGCAATGTGAGGGGACAAGGAGGAAAGCTGCACAGAACATCTCTGGCAGAGAAGTCTTCTCACTTTATCCTAAAAATCTAATCAAAATCAGTATGAGTAATTTATAAAAATTTAGCAAGAAAGAAAGGGAGAAGTAAGATCTCCAATGTCATTTGCATGTCACAGCATAGTTGCAACAGGGCACTAATACTGAGCTACAAAACAGCCTGTTCTGATTTCATTCAAATAAAAGGAAATATGGTCAAAATTAAATAAAATTGCAAATTGAAGCAGGTTAAATTTTACTAAGTTTTTACACAAATGGCTATGTAAGAAGGTGACTTAAAAGTTGGGTTACATAAGCATATAAGTTCCCACCACACATCTGGACTGTGAACTGAAAAAACAACTGTACAGCCAATAAGTGTATAATAAAATGACTTTCTTTTAAACGTCCATTAAATATTAATGAAGCATTTGCTTTGAGATAGAAGTCTGCTTGTTGAAAATGGCTAAGAAAGACTTAAAAAATCTGAAAATATATTGATTTTAATGAAAATTTGTCATCAGAAGTGAACCTCATTTATCTACCGATTCAGCAGTTTTCCACTAGAGTGTATCTGAACTACAGAGAAGTAATATATGGTTAAGTATTTCCATACAGGTGTATGGATCAGGCCTTTCCAAGTTGAGCAGTACTAGGTCAACACTGATCAGATTGGAAAACTTGACCAAAAACGGTTTGGTGCTGATATTTCTCAGCCTCTGGTTGCTCTAACTGCTATTTTTTCAAAATTTTTCAAATGTTTGTTCCCAATGACTGATGCCAACAACCATATCCAGAGAGAAGACCTCTGTGTCACCAGGTGCAACACCTACCTGCAAATGTATATTAGAAAGTCACGAGTCACCCTTGTACCCAGCTAAGGGACACTGCAGCACTACAGAGCTCTTGATTTTGTCCCAGGCTGTGGGCAGGGAGTGAGCTGGTGCCTCTGGCAGAGGTGTAACTGTTGGGCACCAGTAATGGGCTGAGCAGAGACCACAGAGGAGAACAAACTGAAACAGTGCAGAAGAGATGAAAAAGTTGGACAAGAAACTGCTCATGGTTACCAGCCTTGGAAACACTGATCATGAGCTATCATGTGTCAGCAGCACAGAGCAAAGCATCAGCCCTGTGCCTGGCAGCCACCAGCCATACTCAAAGACACAGCCTGCAGTCGTACAGTATGAGCACTGGCCAGTGGTCTGTGCCAGTCAGTGACACAGACTTAAACAAATGGTAGTCTTTCCCTGTGGGCCCAAGGAAAATAATTTCTGACTTGCCCTAATATCTTCCAAAGCTTTTGCAATTCTGAAAACAATTAGGGAGGCTTGATGGGCTCCACCCATCCTCTTTTAGCACAGACAGGCAGAGTGCCCAGTTCTTACACCCCTGGGGCTGATGACACTGGCACAGCAGCAGAGAGGTACCTCTCAGGTGAGTGCTGCAATGAGGAGCCTCTAGGCTCAGGGAACAGCACCCACTTAAAAGGTCAATCAGGTGTGTGCAGGGTGCTGGAGCACTCCCACCTGCCACTGTTGTCTTAGCACCACACAACCAAAGCTGCAACACAACCTGGACATGAACGAGTGCAGCCTTTCTTCCCTGCCTAATCTGGTGTTCTTCTAATGCCACAAATGAGCTTCTAAACATCCTACTCTTTCAAACAGAGCTCAGTCACATACAGAAAGATGCACCTTCTGCTATCAGGAGTGCAAGTTTCCAGTTCTATTAATGAAAGCCTCTCTCACTCCAGCACTCTTGGATAACAATCTTAATACACTCCTGTTGGTGGACTAATAAGGAGAATGTACAATATCTCACTGCAAGGGAAAGCCTGGCACAAGGCTGCAAATATATACCACTTTACCTAATCCATAACTACATTTTTACAAGCAAATTGAACTGAGAAAATGAACTGTATTTAAGTAACTCCAGTTTTAAACAATGCAAATTAACTAATATCCATTTTCCCCAGAACTCTTTCCCCATACTTTTTGAAACACTTGCTTTCACACCACTCAATCATAAACCAAACACCCCCTCCCCACATCCTGCCAGACACTCATTTTTCCTTCCAAATATTGCAGACCACACAGACATTGCTGTCTGCCAAGGCCACTGTGAACATCACCAGTGATGCTGGAGAAGTGGCACAGGGACAGGCATTGTCTGGCCAGGGGACAATGCTGGCACATGTCTGTACATTCTCCTCCAGCCACTTACACAGACCCCGAACTGACAGGCAGGAAGCTTCTGGCACATCCTCCTGCCGACAACAGGAGCGGGAAAGGTGTGTCTTGAGACATCTCTGAATGTTGCACTCTGTGTATATTTTTGACCCTTCAAGCAATCAGCTCCTTCATCTGTGACCTGGATGCTTTCCAGAGCTAAAAATAGAGCATGCTGGGAAATGGTGCATGTTCTCTAATTTTATATAGTCCCTTTATGGTTTTCCTGTGTGTTAAAATGAGAGTTAACATTTGAGTCCTCTCATGGTCTCAGAAGGCTTCAATTTACTCCTAGTGATACCTGTCAAATTTGAATATTATACAGATGTTACATTCATTCATAGGTAAATTATTAAGCAGTAGCTAGCGAGAAGATGGGAAAAAACACCAACAACAAAGAGACAAGGTCTTACACCAGGGCCCTGTAACGTTATTCTTCCATCAAACATTTTTAAATAAGAAAAGCTGCAGCTTACCAATGTTAAACACAAGCTAAACTTTTAGAAAGCAGAACCCTCTCTGACAGAGACACATTTAGGAACAGCAGAAAATACCTTGTACGATCCTGCTTATATTTGCACATAATAATTCAGAAAGCCAATAAAGCAACTCTGCAAAAGGTGCTAAATTAGACTTCTAGCATAAATATGTTTAAGTCAGAGTGACCCTTTCAGGAAGCAGGTCAGATAAACCTTGCTGTGTGCAGCATCACAGGACAAGTCAAGTTTGTGCTCCACAAAACCACCTATATGCAAATGCATAAGCAGCCCAAAAGCCATTTACAGGAAATGTATCTGACTATGCAATATTTCAGCCAAAGGTAGTGTAGTATTTCCTAATCATGATAGTGTGGAATAGGTACATGCAATAAATCCATAGTCATTGTAGATAATTTCATGTATGCTGATACCTAAGTATTTGAAACCTTTATTTAACCTGCCCTGAAAGCCTGGAACACTGAGAGAATAGTGTTCTAAAGCCAACTCCCAAAACCTCATATTTGGTACAACCACACTGATTAAACCCAACAGCATACAGGAGAATCACACTTTGATAAAAGAATTACAACAAGTGACACATTCAAGACAATCTTTAACACAGAAAAAAATTTCATGAAATGCAATCTAATCAAGTTAAAGCCCATGAAACAGGTAAGAGTTTGAGGTTATCACTGAGCCATGTGAAATTAGGTGAAAGTCTATCATATCAAAGGGCAGGCCAGCAAGGCTGTAACAATTGATAAGGCACATAACATCAAGCCAAGGAGTTTCTGAACAATAAGGGAGCAAGAGCCACGTTTTGTTAAACCACAGGAGCAATTCTAGATGGTAATGAAGAGTCATGGTCCTTCAGGCAACACAGGACTACCACTGAAACATAACCTGGCGAGAAACACAACTCTGTCTTGCACTTGGAAGTCTGAGACCTCCACAGCATTCCCTAATGGTATCGAATTGGTTACACAATTGCTCACTTTTTCAGTGGCATATTAATATTATATTCTAGTTTTCTGCCTATTTCATGTTCCCTTCCACACTGTTACAAACGTGGCAACAGATACTTGAATGCTGCCAAACATAATTTTCTCTTGATTTAACAAGCAAAGAAGGGGTAAGATGCCTAGTTTTAACTTGAGGAGGAAAAAGGGAGCTGGAATCTGCAATGGAGAAGCAGACCACTGCTCATTTTATCAGACTGTGAAAACTGGGACCTAAATATTTTGTGGGCATTTTATGAAAAGATTTTTTCAGGACTAAAAATCATTAGTTATACACTCATTTTTTTCTGTCTAAAATAAGAGTGCCAACAGGCAGTATTTGTTTTATTTCTGGTTTCACAACATTCCAGCCTTTGCTTGTAGAGACATAGAGCTCTCATGCTGCTCATCTCTACTATTTCACCAACACATCACATAAAGGAAAGTCCAGCACTCTGCCCATGATGAATGCTTTACATGACTATGAGTAATAAAGAGGACAAAACATCACTGAACAAAGAATCCAGAAGCATCTGGTAGACCAGTTTACTAAGTAAGCATAATTTAGATTACAGTCCTAAGAAGCTAGTCCCTTATTCTGGCAGTTTATTGTAAAGCCAAGACTATCATTGCATAGCTGCCACATATTGTGCTTGTACCAGGACTTCCTCAAAAAATCCCAGGTGTGATATGTTAAAGAATTGTTTATTTCCTCTGACAGAGGCATGAAACACAAGTTTCCACTTCTTAAGCAAAGGTCTGAAAACAGAGGGCAGCATAAGCCACACCCTGCATCACCACCATTTACAACTCCACAGAAAAGTGACATGCACTTAAATACAGTTGAAGACTGCAAGGAAGAAAGTTGTTTACATTACACTGTTCTGTTTAAATAGTTTCTCAAGACAGGCTAATGTTTAAAACAGCTTATAAACAGTGTTCAGGTCTCTGCAGAATTTTCATAGTATTAATATTCTCATTCGCTCTTCCTCCTTCTACCATTTGACTTCCTCTTTTGACTGAATTACATTATGGCATGACTGAACAACCTTAAGAAACAACTCTAGCAGCTGTCCCCAAAATAAACCCACATTATTTATAGCCCCACCCCCGAATTTTTTAGACATGACCAACCTATAACTACTATGAAACATTTCTTCATTCATGAACTTCAATGGTATATATGAGTCATTATTACTTCAAGGAAAGCAATTAAAATGATGAAAATAAGGCTTTTTCTCAGGAGTGACAAAGCACGAATTAGTCAACAGACCATGAAACTGTAGCCATTTGCAGCCACAGCAGCAGGATGACAGAAATACCAACCCCCACCAGCTTCCAAGAGAAAAAATTCCAAACCCTACATCCAGCCATAAAATATGGGTTGTACAGGGCTTGCAGTAAGAAATTGTGGGACAGATCACCATACAGTATCACTAAAACAGGCTCCCTAAAGATTAGGATACTAATTTGTCCAGTAGAGCAGAAAAAATTTAGTAAGCTTGGTTATTGTAAAGCTCTGCAACTCACCTCTGCTGATGCGTTGCTTCTCTCCAGAGAGAATGCCAGGGCTGTCAATGATACTGATGCTCTTCAGGACCTCATTTGGTAGCTGAGAACACATGAACCTGCAGGAAAGGAGGGAAAAACCCATTCAAAATAGCTCTTGCTCACATACAGATTGTCGCTTGAGCGCTCCCCATTATATACCTGATTTTAGAAAGACTCAAGTGAGATTCAAAAAAGTTGCTGAATCCTGACAAACCTCTATGTTTGGCAACCATACATGTTTAAAAAAAAATAAAAAGAGAGTGTGTCAAAAAAGAAAACACAGGGAAACATTGTAAAACTCTATGTCTAAGTGCTGGTAAGACTCTGAATTTTACAAGAGCTGACAACTTGGGCCTTAAATGCAACATTAAAAAGACTCCATCAAACCAGCATTTTGCTAGGACCAAAACAAGTACACACAAGAGAAAATTCTTCATGTATTCCAGCTTATGCCCAAACTCAAAGACTGAAAAGGGGAGCATGCAGAAAGCCATACTGACAATATGTTTATGTTCCAGTCCCTGCCATATCTCCCCCTTGCCTGATCCAGCAGTGTTTGAGTGATTCCTACTCCCTAACCCACCACCCTCCTCAGCTGGGGCACCAGTGAAAAACACCAGTATTTCTCCCACAAACCCAGCCAAAACTATCATGCTGCCGGAATCAGGAGCTCAAATTATCAAATTACACACATTATGCTCTAAACAATAACCTCCTGCCTCTGCAACAGGAGACAAGTTCAATGGTGGTATTATGGAAAAATAAATAATTCACGAGGACTCAGAGCTGTGCAGAACACTTGGTGTGTTACATGCAAGCTACTCTGATGCTTCTGGGATAGTTCATGACTGAAGAACTTCACTGCCCTTCATCATAACCTGCCTTTAAGAGACTTGCATAAGAGTTTAATCTTCTTATCAGGGAGCAGCTGAAGATACTAATGAGCACAGAGAGTAACCCACCCTCCTCCTGCAAGGCTACCCCACACAGGGTTAAGCTGCAGCCTCAGGCTCTAAGATGGGGCTGCCCTACATCAACCTATGGGTTCACAAAGCACACTTCCTTAAAACACAGGGTATCACAGCAAATTGTAGCTGTGACAAGGTCAAACAAGACCTTTAAGGCCAAAGATGATCTGAGTGAGGAAGAGTTCAGCCAGTCAAACATCAGATAAAAAATGCAAACTATATCAAAATCTAGATGATATTTTATACAATATAAATTATTCAAAGGAAATAGGGAGAAAAGAAGTCCTAACACCTCACTTCACCTTGTTCTTCAAGAGACCTTGTAGCAATGAGCCTTTAACAAAAGCACACAGTGTCCCTTCTTGGATGAAACAGAAATGGCAGCATCATCTACGCCTCTCTCTGAAACCCAAGAGGGCATAAGGAAACAGCAGCCACCTAAGACTGATAGAATCTTAGGGTATGTAAAACATAATGTAAAATGTTTGTTTTAGTGGGACACCAGCTATAGAAAATACCTCATACCTTAAGGAAATTCTTCCATTAGGGCTAATTTCCTACTAGCTTGAGAAATACTTTTGAAAGAGCAGTGAGGTACTCTTTGAGAAAATTACATTATTTGAACTTGCCAAAACCTAAAGGCAGTGCTATATCAAAGCAAACACATTATGTGGAAGCATAGTGGATGTGCATAAGTGACAAAGAAAATACATTTAATCACATGAACTGTTACAAAAATATGTACATCACTAGTATGTACAGCATGAAGATGCCTTCATAAATTTAGAAGTGTGAAGACTAAATTTTCACGTATATTTTTTCTTATCACTCTCATTCAACCTTAGAAAGCCCAGTGCTTGTTCAGTATCACCAAGATGTTTCTAGACCTATCTTATGGGAAGAAAGGCACTGTTATGCCAGCAGAACAATACAGCAGTGTCGTGACGCAGGCACCACCCAAACTGGGACAGCTGGAAAAGACCATGCAAGAAAATAGAGAACTACAGGCCTAGAAATGTAGACACTGCCATCTTTGCAGAGTCATTAGTGGCAATGGTGGGAAAAAAGTACATGGTAAACACATGTGAAATAGAAGCATGAACTCAGAATTAACTGGCTGTTAACTTTTAGAGTATGCCTTTAAGACAAAGCTGACAGATGGGTTAAAAATCTTACCTCAAACTAATATTTCAGACAACTTAAAACTGTAATGATAGTGGTATTTAAATATCTCTTTTCAACACTGAGACTTATTTCTTAACATCTCACTTCATGCAGGTCATGACAGTGCTGCATCATAAAAACCAGAACTATATACTATCCACCCAAATGACAAACAGACTTAAACCAAAAAAAAGTGTTACAAAAACAGTTGTATGAATGAGAGGACGGTAATTGCTTATGACACATGAGAATAGACCAGGACCATGCATTTTTTCTCAGTAGCACTAATTCATTTACATGCTTTTCTGGTATAATGCAATATTCTTCCCTCACCAGCACCCATGGGCACACTAGGTCCTGTCTCCCTTCCCTTTCCTCCCCAACTTCTTTTAAAAGTATACAGGAGAAATAAGAGACTGCTAGAGGAACATCTCTCACAAGCACTGAGATAAAGGGGGCAATCAGAAAGGGTCATGGAAAAAGACAAAAGCAAGGTAACATCAATAAATTAATGCAGCTAATTACTAAGTACAAGCCTTGATTGTGATACCATGTTCTTGTTTGTTTCATTTTTTCCATTACCTCAGTCCCTGTTTCCTGTCATTTGGATTGTTACACTTGAATGAAAAGGGCACTCAACTTAATCATCTAAGTGTTCATAGTCTTAAGTTCCTCCACAAAACAAAACACTAGGATTGGGAAGCCACTTAAAAAATAAGGGGGGGACAGAATGGGGCCAGGGGAGGGGGGAAGTAGAGAAAAGTCTATTAAGGCAGGAGTGAAAAATGTAGTATCAGATAAAAAGAAAAGTCAGTATGGCAAATGAGAGAAGGCGAAGTAAAATATGTAGTATGATTACAGGTAACCTAGTAGGAACTCAAAGATACTGAAGCCTAAGACAATTTCATCTAAGTGAAGTCATAAAGAGAAAGGAGTTGGTAAGTTTTGAAAAATGCTCGGGAAAGATTCAGCAGAGATCTAGGTACTTATCAACTAAAGAGTGAGAGTGACTGTTGGGGAAGATAAGGGTGCTCACAGCACTTCAACATAGCCATATCACAGTCACCAAAAGAACTGGAATAATTTAGTCAGTTACTTTGAAAGTACATCTCTTTAGCCACCCAATAATCTTGTTTTCATAATAGTCACACAGCTAGTTAGATGATTCAGGCAAAAAATTACATCACCACTCATCCTAATACGTATCATTGCAATGATCTGTGCAAATATTTGAATATTAAGCAAAATACAATTTACAGTATATTAATTTTTTGTAGACAGAGCACAATGGTGAGGAAAGGGAGAAACAGAAGAGTGATCTGGAAGACAGAACTTAGCCAATAATCTCAAAACTGTTATTTAAAAGGGACTTGACTACAGCTTCCCAGAGCACATATTCTTATCTCTGCAAAGCGATAGCCAAGTCAACTGTAAGCAGCTAAAAACTTTCTCCTTTGAATAAGCACAGCAAGAGATAAAACTGTACATGATGAACTTCTCACACGCATGCCAGTATTTATCAGCCAAACAGGAAAGTTTATTGTTAAAAAGAACCAATTTAGATTAATTGGCTTGCAAATTGAGGCCTCCATGTCAAGCTACCATCAAATACAGGAAGAAAACAAGGTGATTGCTCGGACAATAAGAACAGAGTTATTAGTAACTAACTCTCAACTGGAAATATTTAGCATGCTACTCAAGTTTCCTATGAAAATATTCACAGCCCCTGAACAACTCTTCCCTTTTTGCAAATACACAGCAGAAGCTAACACTATCTCCCTGGTCTATGGAACTACTTGAACACCAGGCAGTCGATATTAAACACTTAACAGCTGGAGTTTTTATTTTATCCATGGGGCACATTTAAATCTTTTCCATTCTTGTAGGTCTTTTTACATATCCCAACAATTCACAATTTTAAACAGCTATACCAAGACATCCAGTGAAATCAGTGGAAAGGAACAAGACAGCATCAAAGGAAAAATATTTGCTTGCGGTTTTTTTTTTTTTTTTTGAATGGTAGTTTTTAATAATAGTACTAACCTCTCAGTTTCATTGAGCAGAATTTTTGCATAAATTGATCCTGAACTGTTCCATCCGGCATAATGCCTCACAAACAAGTAGCCCAGTGGATCATTTCTACAGTTTTCTGTGAACTGGTTTTAACAACTATTTTCTATTCAGGTAACTGAATATCTCTATCCTAATGCCACCCTACCTAGTAGCGCCTTTTTTTATATAATTCACCTGAACCACCACCACTCCTGCTTCTGTTTGAATATTTATTCCATGCTGTTCAAAACAAAACATGCCAGAATTTAAACTGAATCATCAGAAGACAGAAAGCAAGATGATCTCACCTGTTCAGGAAAGCATTTCCAAAGCGGCCGAGTTTCCGGAATGGCTTCTTAGGATCAACAACCAGGGCATTTCCAGGAACATTTCCTTCTGTTTCTCCATACATCACAGCAATAAAGGAATCTGTGGTAGGCTCTGGACCAATCCGCATGCCTGGAAAGTCTTGCTCGAGCAGATATCTAGACGTGAAGAATACATAAATGTATTTATACATAATAACTATATTTATACATAAATACTCCAAAAGAATGAATGATTGGGATCCATGGCAAAAGCAAATACCTATAATTTGCTTGAAAATTCCCAAGGATAAGCACATTCTATAAGAAGATTACATTTTCCTGCATTTCATTATTTCTGTTAACTGGGGAAGAAGGAAGAGAACTGCATTCGTTTTTCACAACATCTAGGTAAAAAGATAAAGTAAATCCCTTCACAAAGACAGTGTGGAAAGCACTCCCTCAAATGCCTCAACCATTTAAGTGGATGCTTCTGTCAATGATCCAAGTGCTGTAGGTTACACTACAAGACATGGCTGCTTTTCTGAGTGTTTTCAAGCCTATACCAGTGCTGCTGGTACAAGAAGGGAATGGTCTGAAACTGCATGTGAGCAGATCCAATTGGCTGACAGATCTAACCCTTTAATAACTTGGTATGATCGCACGAACTTTAACTCATCCTACCAGAGGCAGAGAGAGCTGTTATGAGACAGTAAAGTTACAGCTGTTTGGGAAATTTTTATTTTCTTTTGACCTGCATATCAAAAAGTAATTGTTAACTAAGTCAGATGTGCAGAACTTTAGGCCTAACAGTAAAGACCTTCCAAAAGGCATCAAGTCAGGTAGTGCTATGCCACCAGAAACCATCTTGCATCTCCCTTTGAGTAGTCTACTGACAGAAGACACAGACAGCACATACTCAGTGGACCAAGCCTTGACTTTCCAGACAACAAGGTTTGAAATTAATTAAGTGCGTATTTAAGTATTAAAACAATGGAACCAGGGCATTTATTTACATAAAAAGCCTGTCTGCATCCCTTCATGGATGGCAAGTGCGAAGTAAAAGCAGCCCCTAGTCCTTCGAGCAAGCCACATTCTAGGACAACTGGCACTGTTCAGAGAGACACAGACAACTCTGCTTAACTTTAAAGCATGAGCGTTATTGTCTTCAGTCACAACAGCACCATCTTGGCACTCAAGACTAAAACAATGTCACCCTGCAGTTCTTAAAAAAAAAAACCACCACAATTTTAATCAACTACAATTTAAGTATTTACATAATCAAAACTGGATTTACATAAGAATTCTTCTTCAGGCACAGGTGGTGGTCCTACATACAACTACAGCACGTAACTACAGTTACGTTTTAGTGCATCTATATTAATGCTGCTCTTTTAATAAAGTTTTATTCTGGACTTAATCCAACAGTGCTATGCTTATTCAGCTATAATTTCCTAAATCAATACTGATTTGAGAGGACTTCCTGGCTGCTTTTACTGCAAAAAACATTTTACATAGTACCTATACTTGTGAACAATCTCTGTCTTTAAATAAAGTATCCAAGCATTCACAAACTTCATAGATCAGTGCACAGAAGCTGATTTTAAGGAACTAAATATATATTACATATTTTAAAGACTGTTTTCCACTAGTCTTAGCAAACTGGCTCCAACTAGCTCAACCTATGACCAGGGAGCATGGAACAGTTATTTACATGAGATTTCCTGCAGATTTCTGCTTCCAAAAAAAAGAAATTTAAAAAATGCCAATATTAAAACTTGTGAGGAAGGAGGAACATAAGAACAATCATGCCAGAACATGCCAATCTGTTTTATCTCTAGAATAAGCTGCAGCTAATGCACAGTAACAGGGAAATAAAACTGACTCCTCTCCAAAAGCAAATGAAAGAACACTCAAACCTCTCTGCCCACACAGATCTGTAAAATTCAGCAGATCCCTCACTGTACAAACTAGATCACATAATGAAATGAAGACAAAACTCCTTTAATTGCTCACCAGTTGAACCTCTCATGGAAATCCGGGACTTTCAAGTGTTGCGGCAAACAGCGGAACACCTGAAACACGAAAGTGTGTTCCTGCCTCTTCACAGAACATCATTGCAGACCAGGGTTCTCTAAAACAGGATGCCAAGGCTAACTCACAAGAGCCACTAAAATTTTCCAGATTGGAGTTACCCATGGCTTTGATTTTTGAAAGATCGATTACACTTTCGTCTTTTAAAAAAAGGTTTTTAACCTGCCATGATAAAATGTTCTACTTCAAACATTGCTTTTTCTCATTGTCCTTCTTTTAAAAGGGATCTCTAAGAACTCGTAAATAAGCTCTTCTCTTGACACAAACTCTCATTCCCAGGCTTCTGCTGACAGAAGCAGCAACTCATAAGGTGACAGACAACACATACAAGAAGATGGTGCAAGAGCAGCAGTAAAGAACATATATTGAATCAAATGGCCAGGAGTGAAGTCCCACATCCCAGGTCAAGGAAAACTACATTGTGGGATCTGAATACAGGAGCAGACACCTCCAGGGTAACAGGATAATTGCCATCTATCATAAGCTCATAAATCATGGCATGAATAAGGACATTCAGTTTTTTAGATGCCTTAAAAAGTAATTTCATGGCCTGCTCATGAATTTGCTGCACATGTAACACTTGCAAAATTAAAGAGTTACAAGTACAGAGTACTTTCAGGATTTCCAACATCTCTATTTGCTGCTCTGATAGCGCAAATTCAGATTAGGTGTTTATTGAAATGACTAAACCAGAATACAGTGCTACTGAACTGCAATGATACTTCCAAGTTAATGTCATAATGTCATGTTAAAAACCAGGCTTTTACAGCGATAACAAACCAGGAAGGCAAGACCTCCTTCCAATACCAAGCCCCACCCAACAGTCACAATGCTCTGCCTGGTACAACTATTCAACAGACACACCAATCGCTTTGCAACAAAGGTATTATCCATTAAGATTGGCTCACAGTTGCACATCAAGAATTAGTACAGACTAAAATAAACCTGTTCTTGAGCACTGGCTGTGCTCAAGTGTGATGGGTTTGGCTGGGACAATAACTACTATATGGCTGTGTTTTGGATCTGTGCTGAAAAGTGTTGGCAATACAGGGATGTCCTCATTACTGCTGAGCAGCACTTAGGCAGAATCAAGGCCTTTTCTGCTTCTCACCCCACCCCACCAGCAAGTGGCGGGGGGTGAACAAAGAGTTAAGATGGGACACAGCTGATCCCAACTGACCCAAGGGATATCCTGTACCATATGGCAACGTGCTTAGCATATAAAGCTAGGGGAAGAAGGAAGACGGAGACGCTTGGAGTGATAGCATTTTCTCTTTCCAAGTCACTCATATGTATGACAGAGCCCTGCTTTCCTGGGAATACCTGAACACCTGCCTGCCCATGGAAAGGAGTGAATGAATTCCTTGCTTTGCCTTGCTTGTGATGCTTTTGCTGTACCTACTAAACCATCCTTATCTCAAGCCATGAGTTTTCTCACTTCTACCATTCTGATTCTCTCCCCCATGTCACTGCGCAGGGTGTGAGTGGCTGTGTGGTGCTTGGTTGCAAGCTGGAGTTGTGGGGTGAGCTAAGCCTCAACACACTCCTCAGCATGAATAAACAGTTTTACTTACCCACACAAAAAGTAAGAGCAGTCTTCTGTAAATTGAAAAGCTGCCAATGTTTCTGTACCAAATGCTACATTAGCAAGGAAAATACCTGGATTTTCAGCATCAGCAACTACATGCTCTTCTCAGGAATTTTCAGCATAGAAGGAGTTCAAAAAGGTTCACAGGAAGAATGCTTAAAAATAGCCAATGCCCCAAAGACAGTCTAGATCAAACAACAGACATCCTGTTGATTCTTCGCCCTTTGTTTTTACCTGGGCTATAACCTTTCAGCTTTGCCAATAAACATTCATCTATGTTCCTCTGCAAGATGTATAGCCAGACTATGGGAAACCAGTTTACAAAGTTCCAGACACAGAAAATATTACTCACAGTTGCAAATACTGATTATCATCTGAAGTCTAAATGCATTAGCTAGGCCACGCTAATGCACAAATGCGAGCTGGACAGAGCAGCACTGAACGGGGATACCCTGTGATGCATCAGGAGATAAACTCATGGCTCCTTTACAGGGCTGCTCACCTCCACGCTACATACTGCACCAAATATTCTGCTTTTTTTTAAACAGCAAAACTAGCAGATGTTCGCTATAGTGTAAGAATTCTGCTCTAAACAAGTCAAAGCTTTCATGTAACAAAGAAGGTACAGCTTTCACCCAAAGAAATTAAGACGGACCTTCCCCCCACTTCACCCCTGAAGAAACAGATGCAGATGCACAAGTAATTGCACCCACTTGCAGACTCTAGACATTATGCATGCAAAAGGGTGCTTTCATAAAAGTCAGCTCTGGCTGAGTTAAATCGCAGGAAGTTTACAATTTTTAACCTCTGAGTAATACCTGCAAGCAAAGTAAAGGCACAGCCTGGCACTCTGAGGAATTTACTTCTGGTTTGTCTCATGTTGATAAGTTCTTTAAAAAAAACAACAGTCTCCTACACTTTTAAAATAGAAAAATAAATGACAAGTTAAACACTATTAGACTAGAAGTTTAATTAACTGTTAGAAGAAAAGAAACTATCTATTTGCATTGACTACCTCCTATCTTTTTTTCATACAGTACAATTCTCCTCCCCTTCCTTTCCCCATTTCTTTTCCAAAACAGGCATGAGAAATTGAGACAATTACAGAAGCTGCAAGGCCAAGCAGCTCAGAGTAAGATAAGCAATTGGCTCTCACCATGCTCCCACTTCATTAAACACAATTGGACAAGCATTCACATTGGGATATATTTGCTTGAATCATCAGCATTGTCAAATACTCGAATAAAACTATCACCACACTACACCTTAGACAGCAAAACTGACAGGTTTCACTGCATTGTTCCAAGTGCCAAAGCGGATAAACAGCACTGAGTGAAAAAACATAAGAGCTGAAAGAAACCTGGAAGTGTTTGTTTGCATATCTTAATCCCCAGGGACCTTTAGTCACTGGTAGATCCGTGCTTTCCATAAAGACTTAGTGGAAGGAACTGGGTGGATATGGATGTGTCAGAGGTATGAAAATGTGAAGTTCTCACGATAATGTCTAAATTAAAGCAAATCCCAAATGAATATTTGACAGCTAAACAGAATTATTATGTTCACACATAAACCCAGTAGTAAACACTTAGGCAGACCTAATATACCCTCCTGACTATGAAGTGGAGAAATGTGAACAAAAAGCAGTTTTAATTAAGATTTAAAATAATGTTTGCTTATTAAAAGGTTTGCAGGAATAAAAACCCTGTAGCGCTACTTCATTCTAAGAAAAAATAATCTACGACAAAGATTGAATTAAAACAATCTTGAGAGGGCATGATATTTTTCCATAGGAGATTCAGCCTACCAGAGGGGAAATTTATTTCTGGCTGATCTGGACACTATAATATTTTCCCATGTCTTCTTCTAAGTTTGCACACAGCATACGAGAACTTCTCTTTTTTTGCCCTTCTTTTTCTCCTCTAAATTGGATTTTGAGTAACAGTCACTGTGACACTATTGTCTAAGTTGCTGCCCATCTTCAATGGAGCATTTTCTCACGCTGATTCAACCAATTATTATCTACACTATAGAGAACACTGAGGTAATGAATGTTAATCATAGTGAGATCCTTTAGAAGCAATAACAGATATTCTGCCACTGATTTGGGCTCAACACTCAATACCTGCCTTCTCCAATACCTTCTGTAAAGATTAAACTGCTTTGCAAGCTACCTAAAATGTGGACAGGAGGAAAGGGTAAGAGGGTGAATAGAAGGGTATATCACAGTAGAAGCCACCTCCTGCATCAAGTCAGGTATTTTAATATAACACATGAGAAACCATATTTGAAAACTTCATCTTTGTCAAAATTGTCTGGGCATCTTCATCCAGCACTAACAAATGCTAAAAAAAAAGCTGGAAAGAGCTGTAATAAATTATAGGTCTTTTCTCGTTCCGACTGTACATTAGTATCAATCAACCCTTTTGCTCGGTATTTTATTGTTACAGTGATAATAAGTTACTCACAAAGCAACAGTAGCAAAAAGACACATAAGGCACTGCAAGGAATATTAATGTTTCTAAGCACAATACTGACTTGCACTTCAGTCAAATGCAGGCAACTGTAAAGGACAGAAAAGTTGAATGTTCATAAATCAAGAACCAGTGTTCTCAATCAAGGCAAACTCTTACAGGAGGGGAGAAATAAAGTTTTCTATGAAATGCAAATAACAGAACAACTCTGCTGACAGGCAGAACAAGTTCTGGTATGCACATATTTGGGACCTTTCTGCCTCCCTTTGTACTACCCACGCTCTCCCCATCCCTTGTTCATAAGCCAAGTAACTACACTTATCTGGAAATATATACAGACTAACAAGGCAACTGTAATTTTAAAGAAGAAAATAATGAGTATGCCTAGAGAAATGTTAGAAAAATCCAAATCAAACACCCCCCACACACACCACCTTGTGACTGTCTGTGGAGATCCTGAAACTAAGTTTCTTTTCTTTTAATTACAGCCTTATTTCTATTTTAAAAATATTCCTCTGAGCAACACCTCTTTATGTGTTTCTGGGAATTCAGTCATAATCAGTAAAGAAACCATGTTCAGCTTCAAGCTTTCAATTAGCTAGTTGTAAAACCAGAAAAGACACATGATTAGTTCTGCAAACATCTGAAAAGCTCTCAGGTGATTAAAGGTAAACATTGCTCTTCAGTGGAGAGGGGAGGTAGGTATTTTGCACTGCAAGAAGAAAACACTGTTATGGCAAGGCTGCCGGTAGTCTTTGGAACTGAAAGAAATATTTTAAAATTTTACAGAAGGACTGTAATGAACTTCAGATATAAGCACGTCAAAATGTGAACCAAGTGACCACTCAGTGTCTTTTGCAGAGTTGGGCACAACCTTAGACTGATTTGTAAGGCGCAGGTGAGAGGGAAACTCAAACATATGCAAAATATTCGCAGGTTTATAATATTGTGCTTACCCGAGATATGCTTCAGCTTCCTGAAAATGAGTCACTAAGAAACTTAGAAATAAGGAACAGAGGAAAGACAGAAAATACTACAACAGGGACAACACTGTTAAGCTGCCTTAGTAGTGATACTGCTTCTTCAATCTAATTGATCAAAATAAAGGCACATGGAAGGGGAGACTTTCCAGATACCACGTGTTTTTTGCCCAAAACTCTTGTCACGTTACGCTTTTACCATCACATCCGATCTGTGCATTAAGCTACTTTCGGGAAAGAAAGGAGAGGAGGTAAGGTTAAATGATCCCTCATGGCCGGTGCAGTCATACCGTTTTAACACGAAGCTCCTGGTTTTCCTTTGAAACAACTCACAGATTAAAAGAACTAAGAGGAAGTAGACAACGAGGGTACGCTTTCTCAGCAGAACATGAAATAGAGATAATATTCTTGAACAGGAAGCAAGCGGCGAGCTACAGAGCGTGTAACAGGGTCGGGAGCGGCACCATCCTCGACACAGCACGGAGGCTCTCGGTAAGCCGCGCTGGCCGGGAGGGTCGCCGGCCGCGGGCAGGCGCCAGCCCTGTCACCCCGCTGCGGGGCCGCCCCGCCGCCTGTCACCGGCACGGCGCTGCCCGGCCTCGGCTCGCACCCGCGGGGCAGCGCTGTCCCGCACGGGCGGGCTCGCCGCGGGCTGCGCCGCCAGAGCGTGGGAGGGATTTACCGCAGGCAGCACCACCCCGGGCAGGAGGTGAGCGAGGATGACCGAGCGGCCGGCGGGGGCGAGGCGGGCAGGGCGCCGGCCGGCGTTCCCCGAGCGGGGCCGCGGGAGCAGGGGCCGCGCATGCCGGGGGTCACCTACCGGATGAAGGTGGTCTTGCCGGTGCTGTACTGCCCCACCAGCAGCACCATGGGCTTGTTCTCGAAGTCGGCCTCCTCCAGGGCGGGCGAATGGAACTCATGGAAGCGGTAGTGCTCCTCCAGCGGCAGCAGCTTGCGGAGGTAGAGGTCCCGCAGCCCGCCGGTCACCGTCTGCACCACGTCGGTGCCGCCGCCGCGCTCCCGCCCGCCGCCCTGCTTCCCCAGCCAGCTGAACATCCCGCCGCCGCTGCCGCCCCGCCGCACTGCCACTGCCGCCGCCGCGCCTCCCGCGCACGCAGCCGCCGGCGCGGACCCGCCCCGGCCCGGCGAGAGGCGGTGCCAGCAGCGCTGCCGCGCTCCGCTCAGTGGCGGGGCCGGGGGGGGCCCTCTCCATGCAGCACACACCCTCGGAGCCGGGTGGGTTTGGGGTTTTTCTGAAGAGGAAGTTGGTCCGAGTTTTTTTCAGAATCCGAGGATTTTTTTTTTTTTTTTTTTTTTTTTTTTGCCAAAAGTCCGCCTCTGGAGGTTAATTGTACCTGCTGGTCCTCTGCGCTAAAATCTCAACCCCTTGCGATGAAATCCGGAAACACTTTGACAGCTCCGATCTGAAGATAGAACCGCCCAAATGCTTTTCGTGTTTTTCTGTTGATGGTTGATGTCTTTGGATGCCAAAGAAGTGTGTGACTAAGCGCCGTGGTGTTTAGCTACGACATCAGGCAACCGTTTTAAACACAATGAAAAATCTTAGTATAACATGGAAATGTTTCTGCGAGACGTGTGTAGCAGGTACGGCCACTAGTTTTAACCTTAGGTCCTGCATTGTGTTAAGCCGCGTAGGAGGATCACCTTGCCCATTGATTTTACAGGAGGTTTTAGTGGAGTATAATACCAGATTCACTACAGCCTTGGGAAAATCAATAAAACAAATATTTTTTTATCCTCTGACATTAAAGTTTGTGCTCGCTAACTACATAGAAATAAAAAACTTGGGATCTCAGTTAAAAAAAAAAAAGGAGTGGGAAATTTTGCTGAAACTGTATTTAAACACTATATTACAAATGTATCTTTTGTGTTACACACTTATGGCTCCTTCTCAGCATCCGTATCATTTAAATCCCCTTTTGCTGGTCCAGCACATCTACTGTTTCACATTTTATCTATGTACCTTTCTTCCTCCTCATTTCCATATTGAATACTTCATTTTCTCAGTATGGTCCAGGTCTTTTCTAAATAAATTAGCAGGTTTAGATGTGCTCTTTTCATCTCCTTCCTCTCTACACTGTTCCTCAAAGAACAGATGTTAGACTTTAGCAATGCTCAGTTCTGGGCATTTAACCTCGTTGCCTTCTTTTGGTTCCTTGCTTTGCATTTTATTTAGGGCTGCACATATGTTTTGTAACTCTTTTGTTGCAATTTCCATGCTGAGTCTAAAGATTTTATACCATTTCACATAGGGTCTTGCTGACTGGTTTCCTCATTTTTTAAAATCTCCTTTTCGTAGTTTGGTTTTGTATTTCTTTAATTGTCATTACTTTTCTCTGAGGGTTAATTCATAGGTAATTAAGTAATCACATGTTACTTCAGTGATTTCTTTTAAATTAGCCTTGTATCACCTCAACTTTTGAGGTCTGACTGTTCCTAACTATTAATTATCTGCAAAAATATCTAAGCTGTGGAAAACCTAAGTACTGCGGTGTGAAGTGAGGTTCCTTTTCCCCTTGTCTGTGGTGCTACATCCAGTATTTAGTGACTGGAGAACCTTACATATCTCACAGGGCAGGTACAATACTATCTCAGACTGAGTCTCTGGGAATTTATGATTCAGTGCAGGACTGAGGCAGATGCAGAAGCATTATATTTTTTCAGTCCCCAAAAATTTTCCAGTGAGCGCATCAATCAGTTATTTGAATGTATAAAATTTTATCAGCAAGAAAACTTAATTACATGTGTGCAGAACTACCTCACTTTCTTTAAACCTGCTGCCTGCTAGTTTTGTCTGATCCCCTCCAGGTCTTGTGATAGAAGAGAGGTGCACTGACTTCGTGCATCTCTCTCTTCTCTGCCTTTCATTCCTCCTGTGCTTTTTCTAGGGGGCAGATTCTTTATCTATTCATGCCTTGTGTGGAAGCAGTTCCACCTCCTTGATCAGGCCTGACATTTTCCTCTGTATTCTTGTTGAACAGAGAAAACTGAGATACTGAGTAAGTATTCCATGCAAGATTTTTGAAATGGGGTAAAGTGTTCATTGTTCTCCATGACCCTTTCGTGTCTGCTAGAAAGCAGCAGGAAGGGCAGGGAAGTGTTTGCACTCACACACCTCATTCTGCTGGTCTTCAGACTTCCTGCCTACATGCTTCCTGCTGTCGGTGAAATAATTTTTGCCCTTCAGACAACAAAGCTCTAACTGTATATGGGAACCTGGGAGCGCTTCCAAATTCCCAGGTCTGGCTGTGCCCTCTGGCTACATGCTGTCCCATATTGTGATGAGATCCAGCATTCATCAGCAGGACTGCTGTCTTTGCTCTCTCGTTTCCATGGGAGATAAACTCTGGTCATACAGTCCAGGAGCTCTATGGGCTCCTGTAGGGTGCAGGTAAAGTGTTCACTGACCTAAGTGGCAAACAGAAGGATTACATCTCTGTGCACCACCTAGGAGGAGACCCTCAACCTTGAGGGCAAAGGAATTTGTAAGACTTCCATTTTTGGCCCACAATAACAGGGTTTCTTGACAAAGAATACTACAGCAGAACTGAGGAGCAGGGAAAGCTGTAGGAAATATGGGCTTGTAGATATAAGCTGTCTAATAAATAAACCACTAGCATTGAATTAAAAAATTTAGAAGAAGAATAAATGTAGACTTTTACAGATTCCATCTGTCAAAAACCCAGACTGCTTACTGGAAAGGAGCCATGTTAATGTCACAACCGAAGTGTCAGAAAACTGAAAGTTTATCTTCTGTTAACTTCAGTTGCCATACTCTATAGCAAGTTAAAAAAAAATCACGTTTGCATGAATGATATTAGGTATACAATTGCAGTTTTGCTTTGTCTGTGTTTCTTGTGTCATTTCTATGTAATAGGCTCAAAGACTTTAATATTATTAATATTAAAGAACATTTGGTATTATCAATAGCATTTAAACCCAGATTACTAAAATAAATTAACATGAGTTGGTTCTTGTAGAGATGGGTCGTAGTTGTAATTCTAAACTCAAGGGGTCCCAGGATCCCAGAGCACTTTACAGCTAGGTGTGGAGCAGATATACTTTCTTCTTCAATAATTTTTCAGCAGCTATGAAATGTCTGCCCATTGTCTTTGTCTTGCTAGTAGAGGAAGAAGCACCTAAAATAAATGGCCTTAACATGTATTTGGTATGAAAAATGTTTATTTGCTCTAACTCCTACTCAAAAGAAGTGGTATATTATATAAATTTAATATTTATTTACATTCACATAAAGACTCCTTAGTTCACAAATGGTTCTTTTGATTTTGTTTTAGAGACAATGGATTTTGTTCTCTGCTGCATTTCTGGACCGGCAATCCTCTGTTTTTATAGCACAGGTAGAACACAGATACAGTCAGTGTAAACTTCCTCATGCTTCCTTGTCCACGCAGTTTCGCCCTGGCCTGGACGGTCACTTCTGCAAGTACAGTGGAGCACAGCCTCACCTAGCTGCCCTCCTAAGGTTGTCAATGAGGGAAGCACATTAGTTCATTAAGGAAGAGCTGGTTTTTTGAGTTTATTCCCTCCACTGACAGACAGGCTTTAACATTTTTGATGACAAATGAAGTGCTATTCTTAGCATTCTTTGGCTTTTCTTCACTTCCTAATAAAATTCCTTTCCTTCTTCATCGACAGGACTCATAGAGACTTTATTTCATATTCCCTGGTGCTGGGCAGTCAGCCAAGTGCTGGGTTCCCTCTCTGTCAGGCACACACATGCCACAGCCATCGGGTGGTTTTTGCAGTGCTTGCTCTTTCTTACACTGCTTTTTCCGCTCCACAGCAGTACGCAAGGCCTGAAGAATCAAATCTTTGTTGTTCTGGACGTTGTAGTAACTGAGGTTCACCAGTTTGTCAAAATTTTCCTCTGAATAGCTCAGATTGTTTATGTAATATGGGCCACAGGCATTGGCAACATCAACCTCACCCTCTGCCATCTCTGAGGGACTACGCTTCACACCTAGCAGACAAGCAGTGATATGGTTAATTCGCAAAAGAACAATTAGGGTCTGGGTGTTTCTCAGTCACAAATAGTGCATCACAACCCTAAACTATATTAGTTTTTTGTTCGACTTTGCACCGATGAGACACAGCATACGAGCAGGCTGAACTTCTATCTATCTGCTAGTATATAGAATAAACAGGTTCTTGGAAGGGAAGAGGTCAATTAATTTTGTTGGATTCTGAAGATTACTGGATTTAGATGCCTTTGAGTGCTACAGGATGGCTGAAGATCCCTGTCTGGGGCAGAGACCTGAAGACACAGAGATCCAGTGCTGTGTGTTAGTCTGTACTCCCATGTCACAGTTTCACCCCAGCCAACAGCTAAGCAACACAGCTGCTTGCTCAGTGCACCCTGACTGAGGGATGGGGAGAGAACCAGAAGAGCAAAGAGAGAAAATGTGGGTGGAGATAAAGACAGTTTAATGGGACAGAAAAGGAAGAACAACATAACTTTCATTCTAAATCCCAAACACAGCACTATACCAGCTGCTAGGAAGAAAATTAACTCTTTCCCAGATGAAATCAGGACAGCCTGACATGAGGGTTCACATACATTTTTATGCTTCCTCATCATTTCCACAGACCCTTTGGTTTTCTGACAGCTGGCATGAGGGAAAGAGAGTATTAACAACACAGAAATAGTAGGCAATACTCTCAGAGAAAGTATCAGAGACATGAGAATTTTTCTGTCAGCCTCCAGTGAGACCATCACTCTGCCCAAGAGGGTGTTACTGTAACAAACAAGAACCCTCCACAGTCACAGATAACCAGCACCACCTGAACCACGGCAAGGGGGTAGGCACTGGGAAAAGTCAGCATCTCACTGATAAGACCTCATGCATTCGGGGAATCTTCTCTGCCAACATGGATCTAACAACACTGAAGAAAGGGTTCTGATTTTCCTTGAAGGGTCTGTCTGAGTCCAAAAGCTGTACTCCTCTCAGCTTTGCAGACAGAGTTACAGTGAACTGGTACCACTCAATTGAAGCAGAGTAAATCTTACACAGAGAATCCTCTTTCTATTTGATCATGGAATAGCCTAACAGTACAGCATGTAACCAGTTTGAATATGTCAGTTTTACTTGTTTACTGCTCAGACTCTAAATTCCCCTCTGAATGAGCTGATGGATGAGCTGCCTATGAAAAACTTGCCTGTTCATGTGATTGTACTAATATTTCACATGCTGTACAATTTAGATCTGGGCTAGGGCATGGTACTGAAGCACTATAAATTAAGCTGATCTCTGTCTGTCACTAACAAAGGGCAGACATCCTTTTCCAGCCTCACAGGACCTTCTGTGGCATCCATCCTGCTGCTGTGGAGGCCAGGTCTCAGCTGTGAGGTGTCAGTTCTCCCAAAAAGCTGCATGGACAGAGCCCTTTCATGCCAGCTCAGCTGACACTTTGCCTGAGGGGGCATGACAAGGAGGACCCCTTCTTTCTCTTCCTCTTTAATCTCAGCGTGCAGCTACCAGCTGAACCGGTTGGGCAACACAAGCATGCCTCAAGTGTATGCAATATGCAGACAGCATGCAGGTCTTCAAATTAATTTTCTTCATAGCTAGCAACACCCCTTTTTAGACTCCCTGATAATATATGCTTACATTTAACATCCGCACATCATCTGATGTACACCTGATAGTAGATACACCTGATAGTAGATAACTGACTTAGGCACATCATCCCTCGTTTCTGGAAATTATTGAGGGAAAGAAGGCAGGCAAACTCCCTCACAGAGCAGTACAAAAGAGCAGTGCAGTATAGAAGAGCAGTACAGGAGCTAATTCTCAGCTCTTCTTCTACTTCTTTCTTCTTTTCTCCTTTCTTTAATTCTCTCTACAAAGGGCAACTGCAGAAAGTAACCTTTCTGTTATCTGATCAGTGGTAAGGAGCTGGAGTAGAATGGTGTGTGTACCTCCATAAATACCCTTGGTCTATTTGAGTCCTGTTCAAAACCCCAGCTGTACACCTCAAACATGAAATGAGCTCAGTCAACAAAGCAAAAGTACCATATTATTTTTTACAACTTACTTAATATAAAAGGATAAGAATTGATACAATTGGGACAATAGTTTCTGCATTTGTTTTGGTTTTAAATTTAATGTACATGTACCAACCTAGAACTTCTGGCTTTCAAGTACATTGTGGGGCTTTGAAGTGAACTCACAATGTGAGTTAGGAATTTTAGCATCTGGAGAAGGAGTAACTGAGACTTTGGTGCCAACAGAGTAGTATGGCATGTGGGATATGGTACCAGAACTTAGAATTCACCTGTTTAGAAGTGACTGGCAATGTTGCTACTGAAACTCTTTAAATTTCAAAGTGAACAGACACTGTTGGAATGGCTCAGTGTTGTACTTTCATCACTTCGCTATACCTCCATGTTACATTTCCATCACTTTGCTTCTGCATGCTTTTTTTTACAAGGTCATCTGCCTAACTGTAAGCCTGGAAATTATTTCAAACAATGAAATCCTTAGGCTCCTCAGAGCATTCTCTAACAGGAGCGGATGACAAGTGTGAGAGGAAATTACCGCTGCTAACTTCTGCTACTGCCGATAAACAGAATATTCTTTTCCTCAATTAAGTACAGTCTGCTTATGAAAAGCCAAAAAAAAAATCTGAAGAGGAAAATATTTGCCAAAGGCTGATTCCAGATGCTTCTCTACTGTTTAGGAAAAGTCACATATTTTAAGTTTCTTTATCTGGTTCAGATCTAAGCAAAGAGGGTTCAAGTCTGTTATTACAGCATGATCTGAAGAGCAGTTATTATCCAGTAAAAAAAGAGAAAGAAAGTGGCTGCTGCCTCTGTTAATGTGATGGGTAACCATAAACTTACCAGGTGCTTTGTATTCCCTGAAGGTGTCATTTACTAGAGGGAAAAATATCACAATAGGTGTTTCTGGGCTCTCTTTATCACCAACAATGTAGCATTCCTTCAGATGTGGAGTTTCCTGATCATCTGGCACCTTTGTAGGGAAAGGAATTCCCTGTTTTGCAAAGTATTTAGAGGCATCTTTCAGGGGCTGGTTGCCACAAGAGGAAAACAAAACAAAAGAAAACATCAGAACATATGGGAAGAACTTTGAATTTGACCAAAACCTAATTTCACTGGGAATATTTGTGGGGTAAGTGACAGGTTCTGACAGATTATGGTACATACCCAATTTAGGTGTAGGTTGTTTATGGAGTCAAGACTTGGAAGGCCAGAGTTAAGTGAGATGGATCTGAGTATATGTGCCTGTCTTCGAAAAGCTACATGCCACATTTGGCCATCAAAAAGTTGCCTTAGACAACTTTTTATTCCTAAGGAATTTAACATTCCTAAACACAAACTGTTGTTGCATTTATTTGCATATCTGGTCTTCTGGGTTTGCATCAAACCCTTCTATTGTTGCAGTTATATTGTCCTGAAGGTACATTTTTCCTTGCATAGGAATATGTATGATTGCATTGAAAAATATTAGACAGTGTTTAAAGACAATTAGCTTCATTCATTCCGCATCTGACTGCCTTCAAATCAGCTAAAACGACTTATATGTAAAAATGAGCAGATAGAGTTTACTAACTTATTATTTCCTGAAAACATTTGCAGTGTTCCATAAAGATATGTGACCCCCAGTTAACAGTAGACTGTTAACTTATTAACACTTCCCAGATATTCGGAAAAAAAAAAAGTTTCTGTGAGTAGAGGATCAGCCATTCTGGCAACTCAGTGATGAAACAGAGAAATCAATAAAGAAGAATGTGCAAGACTCACCCCTGTCTGTGAACCTGAGCTGTAATTGAAATGCAAAATGACATCCACCTTCCTTTCTGGCCTCATAAGGGGTGGGTAACTGGTAGCAAAGGCAAATGCAGTATCAATCAGGATGAGGTAGTCTGCTGCTGTTGTCAGGTAGTTGGGCTGGGAGTCCAGCTCACAGTCTAGGAAAGAAGCACATTTTTTCAGAGGAGGTGCCCAACGCAAGGGAGGTGCTGAGGAAAGTCTATTGTTAACAAAAAGAGACTTCAACTTCTCTTGGGTCCTAGACCTACCTATATAGCTGATGGCTGCAGTTCAGTCATTTCTCAGTTCCTCATCTGGCTTCCCCTTTTCATCTTTACTCTGCAATTTCTTTGGCTTTCCTCTGACTAAAAGCGATTAACTTGGGGCACAGGAGAACAGACTTAATGCATCTTGTGTGTGACTCTGATCATGTTGGCGTGGGGTTTTTTTTGTTTCCTTTTCTTTTCTTTTTGTTATTAATATGAAACAAATTAAATGGCACCTCTCTCTGTCAACACACTAAAGACTAAATATGATGTGTGCTTTCCTCACTATGAGAGTGGCCCCACAGCTACAATCGTATGTGGAACATCTGGTGCCAGACTGAACAAAAAAATTCCCTACCTGGATAACAGGGAATAGTGTTACAAAGGTTGTACCTTACTTAGAAGTAAAAATGTAACAGGAACCGAAGCTCCCTCCCACATCCCCTGAGTATTGGCCGAGCAAGAGATAGTGTATGATAGCACCAGTGCCCTGCTGCAGGCATGCAGGCTGGCTGGCTGGCACAGCAGCAGATGTGCTGGGTGACTAACTGGGATTTTTCTCATCTACCAGTTGTGAGACTTCATGAATTGTTTTTAAAAACTTGTTTTGAAGCCTCCCCTGCTACTTAATTTCAGCTTTCAGTGACAAACAGCTTCAAATACTATCAGAACATCGGAATGAAACAAAAAAAGCAGTTAGCTTGATAACTTTTTAAGGATTTTTTTTTTCACAAGGATGGTTTAAACTGTAACTTGAAGCAGGGTGCTGTTACCATACCTTTCCACTTGGAAAACTCGCTCTCTAGGTAGTTGTTGTTTATCTGGAAGCCTTTCAGGAAGTTATGGATTTCTGAGGCTGCTGGACGTAACATTGCAACATCTCGGAAAATTTCTGAAAAGCTGTCAGTAGGACAAACCACTCGAGTATCCAGCTCATTTGGTCTCGTCGGGAATAGGGCTCCATCATCTGCAGAAGAAAGAAAAGCAGTTTATGTATGTGGTTTGTTTCATTGTTGAAGTCAACCTGTGCAGTCATCCTTTGGTTTAATATGTTTGGAAAACTTGAACTTCTTTCTCTTTTTACTTCCAGGATTTTCACAAATCTCAACTTTTTTTTTGGCTGAGCTTTGAAAAATCCCTTTCTTCTTCTCACTTCACAGTGATAAAGGCTTTGTTTGTACAGCAAAAAGAGTTCACCTCACCTACTAGAAATTTCTTTGCTTTGCTATGATTTTATCCATTAAATATCTTGCACTTAACTGTCTTCCTTTGCTAGTCCATGCCACACTTTCTCTCTCAGACACATGAAAAGCCACACAATAACAATCTCTCAGCCACACAAACATAATTAATGTTCCTTGCTAGAAAATACAGACTCCTTGTTTTAACAACCAGAAATTACTTCCTTACAAGTGCTAGAAGATAAAACAAATAAGCCTTTTCAAAATACTTCTCTTCTTTGCCATCTTTTCTCTTTGTAATGTGTTTGTCTTGTGTATTTGTCCTTCAAATCTGACCCTGCATATCTTTCCTAATTTTCTATTATGTTTTGCAAATCTCATCCTCATGACTAGTTTGGAATGACTTCCAACAGTACTGAAGTTTGCATCAACGCTTTGTAGACTTCAGAGATGAAAAGATGTTGTTTGCTCTTGTTTCCCTGATGCTTCAACTTCTGAGAGAGGATCTGGAAGACTGTGGAATGCTACATGAGCATCTTCCACTTATGGGGATATTTTTCTCTAGTTTTACCCTTGTGCTCAGAAAACATCTCATAAGAGGGCCATTGTCTCTTTTATTTTTCTGCGATGGATCCTGTGAGTTCTTTTCACATACAACTGAAATAATTGCCATATGTAATACATGGCATGAATTTCCTTCTGGTTTATATGTGGATAATGGAAATCCCTGAAGAGAACATTCCAAAAGGGCTTTGTAAAATTCAGTAAGAGAATAGCAGCACAGAGGAAAAGAATAAAAAAGAAAAGAGAAAATAAAACAAAATAATCAAATAATAAGAATAACCCACCTATGTCAGCAATTTTGTCTCGGGTCCATTTGTGCCAGAAGTCTTCTGAATTAACAGATATATACCAAGCATCCATGAGATTCAAGGAAAATACACTGCTCCAGACCCCTGTGGCATAGGATATATGTGACATATTTGAAAATAAATGGGGTGCAAAGAAATTTGCTGTAAACCTAAATTTGCAATACATTTGCTGTCAAATAACTGTGTCACTGGACACTTCAGGGAACAGAGACAGAAATGTCCCTGCATCACTCTAGAGAAGGTAGGAAGAAAGTGCCAAGGTGTAGAAAGGGGCTGGTGACCTGACAGCACTTCTGATTATGCAAGGGAAGACCTGGGTCCCTATCTGAAATTGCAGCCAGGGACAGAGAGATTCTGAGTTGCTTCCTTATGCCTCACCCTGAGCTGTAGTGAAATCTCCACACAAGCAAAAAGTTTCAACTTCTCAAAAAAACCCCTGAAACTTCCTTTTTCCTTTATGCAGTTGGTGGAAGTAGAAAGAACAATGAGGCAAGAGATTGCTTTTGCAAAGTGAAGAAAGATTTCCTTACTGCTTTCACTTTTTTTATGCAAGACGGAAAAAAAGATAAACATTCCGACTTATTTGCACTCTGAAATGGAAATGTTATCTTAAGAATTAATCAGGGCAAGATGTGGCAGGAACTTTGTAGATAAAAAGGTGTATTTTAGAGACTCAGGCTGCAAAAGAAACTGATGATTTAACTCAGCAGCAATGATACACAACTTTTGTTGCTGACAAAGATATATAAGTACTGTGAAGGTCTCATGTCAGTAAGCATAACCATAGATGAAATCAATACATCTGATAAGATGAATAAGATCACAGAGAAAATAAAAAATCCTGCAGATAGCGACCTGTTACCAGTCCTAGTATTTTACCATATAGTGCTCCAGGCAGATAAAAAACACACTAACTGTTTAATTTCAGAAGAGGGCTTTGTGCAGGAGCAGATTATATTATATTATATTACATTTTCCCAGAACAACAAATCACCTTCCAAAAAGCAGATTCTGGATTCTGGGATTTTCTTCATCAGGCGACCCATGAAGAACTCACTGCCAAAATCTTCTGCACGAATGAAGGCTCCATATTTTGGAAATCCTACCTCATAAGGGGTGAATTCCACCCATTCTAAAAGAAAAGGCATAAGACAGACTGATTACAGCAGCAGAGGAACAATTATTTGAATAAATACGATATTGGCCAGGTTAAGGCAGACTGGTTTCTAATTAACACACTTTGCAAGCAGGCATTTATTTACTGTACATTTCGCAGTGGTGAATATGCAGAACAAATTGTCCTCTTAAATCTATATGTCTCTGTAAACTTTCTGACGCTTTCTATAGAAGTGCATAATGTCTTCCATTGTCCTGCTTTAGATCCTGAATACTGAATTACACTAAGGTCTTCAAAATACTAACTATTAAATTTCTCCTCTGAGGTGGATTAGCCTTTGAGAGTATTTGTACATTGAATTGATATCCTTATCTAATCCTAAATTGACTCCAATTGGGATTAAATGTTAAATACACTTCTGGAATATTGTTACCTCTAAAATCCTGGTCGCTGATTTTATCCTTCACATTGAGAGAGAGGTAGATGGGCAGGGGGTTTTGACCCTGATTTAGTGCCTGCTGCTGATCTGTGAGCTTATGGCAGTCCTCCTGTTTTGAAGAATGACAGTAGCTGAGGACAATTGGATGACACAAAGAGACTCCCACTTCATCTAAACCTGGGTTCTGACAACGCAGTGCACACATGACTCCAACTAGGATGCTCCCCACACATTTAGTTCTGAAAGGTGCTGCCACATCCCTATCCCTGCCCCTCCCCTGCCCCAACCCTTCAGTACACAAATAATCCTAAATTCATGTTGAAAGAACATGGTAAGGAGAAAATGCTGTTATCCACATTTTTTATTTCAGAAAAAATGTCTGGAAACGTTTGAAAAGCACTCTTGACAGGAAATATTTCATTATGAAAGTGTAAACGCATCCCTGACTTCCCAGAAAAATGCCTTTTCATCAGACCTGTGACAGAGACAAGGCTCATGAAAAGTTAAGGTTCAGCGAGCCTTGGCCCTTCTGCTGCAGAGCTCAGGCAGGGTGGAAAGGGTAGGATGGTTTGGGAGCAGAACCAAGGTTTGTGTGATCCTACAAGCAGAGCTGCAGGTATTCCTGCTCACCAGAGCAGCCTGTGGAAGGATGGCTGCGCCACCAGTGCCACCAGGTTTCCCTTGGGCTGTTGTTGGTCAGGGGACAGGGCTGTGGAGACACTTGCAGCTCCCTCCTGAACAGAGTCCCAGGGAGTCTCTACCACTGTGCTGTGACCAGGAAGTAGAAATGTGGATGTGTGTGGGGTTATTCATATTACAGGGTGAATGTTTTCTCATTCCAAAGTATAAATGGCCTAGTGGGAAAGAAATATTCATGAAGATTAAAATAGAGCCTGAATTCTGTGTGAATTCACAGAATCACAGAATGGTTGGGGTTGGAAGGGCCCTTAAAAATCATTTAGTTCCAATGCCACTGCTATAGGCAGGGACACCTTCCACAAGACCAGGTTGGATGGAGATCAACCATGCTCTCCATCCAACCTGGTCTTAAACACCTGCAGGGATAGGGAGTCCACAACTGCTCTGGGAACATGTTCCAGTGCCTCACTACCCTTAAAGTGAAGAATTCTTCCCAATACCTAAATCTAAGCCTCCCCTCCTTCAGCTTAAGGTCATTTCCCCCTTGTCTTATCCTACATGCCCTTCTGAATAGTCCCTCTCCAACCTTCTTGTAAGCCTCTTTTAGATTCTGTGAGGAATAAATTAGAAGTTGTTCATACTGTAAGTTTCCTATTACTTATTTTCATTCCCATCCTTTCTGTACCAGATGTGATGTTAAGATCTGTATAATACAGCCAACAAACATAATGAATGGTACTGCCAAGGCACATGCTTTAGGCATCTATAAGAAAAACAAACAAACAAACAAGCAAAAAACCTCTTTTGTCTAGGGGTGGCCAAACGTTGGCATGTGTCACCCAGAGAATTTGTGGAGTCTTCAGCTGTGGAGATATTCAAAGCCCATAGTTCAGGGTAGATGGCCATTCCTGATCTTGCTTGGACAAGATGAACTCCAGAGGTCCCTTCCAATCTCAACTATTTTTTGGATTTAATGTCTTTCCTCACTGCTGTATTCACTAGATATTCAAATCTGAAGAGAAAGGTGCTGTTATTGTACCTTTTCATGTAACATGTTTTCAATGATGAGTCCCCAGAGATCTGTGAAACACAGCTGATGTCCTTCCTGTTTCCTCTGGCACAACTCTTTCAAATAGTATTTCAGACGATCAGGGGCAAAACAAGTAACAAACTTATTTTTAAGTACATGCTTTCGGACATCACTGAGTGTTTCCTTGAGATCCTTTTGGGACCAGTCAGGATCTTCATACAAGTTTGACATGGTCCTAAAAAAAACCACACAAAAAAACCACAGGGAAAGTGTGAGTTCTGAAGCAGAGCTTTGGGAAGTTATGAAGGTTTGTGTATTATGTCTTCATTTACATGAAAAAACACCATGTGTTTGGTACTATCCACATATTTAATTAATTCCAAATGTGGGGAAAATACCCACTAAAAGAAACAACAACAACAACAACAAAACAGCAGAAAAAGAAAAAGCCTTTTCTTGATAGTTAAGATCATACAACTCAAGATCACTTCCTGATGTCATCTATGGAAAATTCCTGTGTACTTATCTTGGTCTTACCATGTTGTTCCAGACAAGCCAGTGATATATGAGACACAGTCCAAGACATTCATTTCCTGCACGCTGAGGAGGTGAGCATACATGGCTGTCAGAGCTCTGGTTCCACCACCTGTTGTCATGATTGCTACCACAGGTACCTGTTCAATCCCAAAATACATGCATTTAGTGACATGGTCTGAGAAGGCACAGAGACAGCACTGATAAAGTAGTAAAAAAATGCCACCAGTTCAATGTGAAGAAAAACATGAACTAATAATGGGGCATGTAAGGAGTAAGAAATACTTCATATTTACCTCTGTCAAGCAACTCTGCATTAGAACATGAAATCCATTATCACATTTTCAGTGCTCTATTTCAAAACCATTAACAAAAAGTTGCAAAAAAACTAGAGGAAATTGCACCTTCTTTCATCTGAATCAGATTATTATCAGATACAATAGACCAGAAAATATCAGTGCTGTCTCACGGTTTCCATGCAAGCAGTGATAACCTCCTTTATCCTGAACTTTGCTGAAACTATTGTACAGTTAATCCACAGGCCATACTAGAAATGTCATGACTGATGGATTTAAGAGCACAGGCCAGTTCAGAATCCCTGAAACCAGAGGCTGGTGACACCATTCCCTTTTACAGTTGCTGGAGGAAAAGAGAAACCATGCTCACTCCACCTACCACATATGTATATACAGTACTAGGTATGCAAGAGAGCTGCAATTATTTGCTTCTGTGATCATATAGAAATATAGGGATGGAAGTCTTAGAAAAAGAATTATTTCATAAATATGAATTGGCTCCTTTAACAGTAAACACAGGTACACTGGAGTGAAGGAATGTCAGGTACAAATCATCAGGAGAATCTAGAGAGATTGTTCTGCAGGGAAGTATGGGTGGCTATATACCTGAGGGGAAGGGAACAACCCATGGCTTAGTGCTGGCATTTAAAGGCAAGGTCTTCTGTTTGAAAGGTCCAGCTGTGCAAAAAAAGCTGAACTCAGTTTAGGTCAAAACAAGCAAAATTTATCCTGTTTGCATTTGAGTTTAGGCTTCACACCGCAGTCATGAGTGCCTAATTCAAAAAAAAAAAAACAACACCTGATTTTCCCCTGCCCTTAAACCTCTGTTATCAAACCTGTTTGCTGAGCAAGAACATGCTACAGCAGACAAAGTCAGACTGGAAGTGTGCTGTGCTCACACAATGGGAACCTAAGCGGTGGCACAAAAGATAAACAAAATAAAGTCCAGTTTTAGCCATGAGGGAATGAAGCGCTGAATCCACTGTGTAGATCTGGCGTAAAAGAAACTTTGGCTTTGGTTCTGAGAGCACCTAGCCTCTCTCTACATTATGGTGCAAGCTACTACTGAACACAAGGCTAGATTCTTTAGCTTCAGAGCTACAGGCTTTTTATTAATGTTTCTGATGAATACTCATTTCTTCCCTAGAATAGAGAAGTCAGCCACAGAGAAAAGAACTCAGCTATAGTTTGTACATGAAACTACAAGGTTTCCAGGAAAATGTGACCACCAATGCTATATTTGGACACTCATCTGTGCAGAAAGCAGAGAATAATTATGTCTCAGAGACCTCATCATCCTGCAAGTCCTCTTCCAGGTGGAGAATGTCCTTCAAAGCGGCTGCAACTACCTTCTTCCTCTTGCGAATGAAATCCCGTTCCTGGACACACAGATCAAACCCCAGGCGTACATCTAGGTCATCCTGGCTGGAACACGGATCAGGTATCATACATCACATCTGTAGTCTAAGCCAGCATTTTAATTGCTTTACCTCATAAATAGACATGCCTTCACTACCAGGTCTATATAAAGCAAAGCAGGAAGATATTAAATGTTCTGGTTTGTTCTTGGAGAAAAACAGTCCGTCTGCCTTTGAACTGAAAGGAATTTTTTTTTTTTCTCCCTGTCAAAGATGCCTGGAATTAAATATAGCTGCAAATAACAGTCGTTTCTTTTCAGACATAAATCCAGGCGCCTGCAGAGGGCAGTGTTTTAAAGGTGGCTTTTAAAAGTTCTGCAAACTTCCACTGATAACCCGCGAAACGTTCTACTGAAGTTGTAGATTTACATGATCAGATGTTCTTTTGATGTTTCTAAGCAGTACATATGGGGTTTGAAAGCTGCTATGAAAATCTTGCATAGCCGTTCTAAGGAAGAAGTTTTTAAATGACAGCTGTAAACTGTATGTATGTTTCATAGCATATTTACTGAAAATAAACAGCATGATAGAAGATACGCCTGCTTTTCTGGAAGCTCTCTCCTGTTACTATATGGTACATAATGTAACATATTCACCTTATAAATTTTACTAAGGCCTGAATGATATTCCAAAACACACAGTGTGGTTCCTTGGTCTAGAAATGGTCAATCACTTCATTGAATTTATTTGCTTTTTTCTCTTTGAGCAGACATTAAAACAATAAGAGCAGGTACTTTTTTTTTTTTTTTTTGGCATCCTAAAGTACCCAGATACTCTGATTTTGATCTTTTAGTGAAAGAAAACAGTTAAAGAGACCTTTTGGGAAACAGAAAGGGTTTTTTCAATTAGTTCTGAAATGTTGCTTTTATTGAAAATCTGCATTTTTCAGCAAAATGTAGAGGTATCAGAGTATGTACAGTGGCCCTTACCATGTAATATTGATTGCAGCACAATATGAATAGAAAATTGGTGTGTTCTTCATAATTTCGTAACTTCCTGTCCCATTACAAAAACTTGGTTACTGAAAATCTTCACATTATGTACTGAATGCATTTTATTTTGTAGTCTGAAATGAGGATGGACCAGCATTCAGGACAAAGGCAGTAACAAAGGGATTGGAACTTGTCTGACAACTATCTAAATACAAAGAAGCAAGGGGAAAACCAGAGATGTCTTACCATTTTTTCACCTTAAGGAGTAAATCAAATTTTCTGTGCTGAAAATCGAAAAGGTAAAATGATGAATATTAATATTTTGTTCAGAACAGTCCCTTTTCCCCGCTCAGATATCGATCTTTTGAGTCATCATTACACCTACAAAACTCCAAATCTCAAAAAACTGAGATCCCTTCTCAGTATTTCAACAGTACCCAGAGATGTGCACTGATTTAGTAGACTAAGACTTTAGTACTATCATCTGTAGTCCACATCTTCTCTCTCATAAAACTCAGGTGTAGCTTGCCTGCTACTAATTAGCTACACAAATAAATACCAGAAGAGCTGCAGTGCTACAGCTCAGATCTCTGGCAGGATCCACTACTGAAGATAGGTGTTGAAACCAGAGCCTCTCACGTAACAATGTTAGATACAAGGGGAAGCCAGAGAGACAGAGCACCCCATCCATGTGGCTCAGGTTTGCCTCCCGTGGCAGTGGCCCAGGCTGCAGCCTCACCTCTCTGTCCCAGTGGCACCCAGTCACTTCCAGCTTAGTTAAGTGCATGCACAGTAGAAGGATAATGAGCAACAGTTTAGACATTTTTCTTCTTCTCCCTTCTCCCTTGGATTTCCCATTTTATTTTGCTCCAAATAATTCACTTCACTATGCATTGCCCTAGATTGGAGGGAGGTTAGAAAACAGCTATCTCTGTATAAAGAGAAGTGGCCCTTGGTTTCTGCTTCTTGCAAATCAGAAAGAATTTCAAAAAGCTTGCAAAGGATTCCCCATGGCCAGCAGGCACTCACCTCACCAACTACTTCCTGCTCGGAGGGGAGTGACTTCAGAGGGATTGTCAGAGGGACACTTCTCCTCCTTGCTCCACATGACATGCAAGCACACTGAAAGGGAGCATGGAGTGCTTTTTGGTTAAAACAGAAATGTTCTCCTCTTGCTGCCTACTCACACGTAAATGTCAGGTCATAGGACTGTCTGTGTTGTCTACCATGTTCTGGGGTAACGTACAAAGGCGGAAAGCTTCCTCTTCCTTCTGCGTGCAACATCCAGGGAGGGTTGCTTGTATCTGGCATAGTGGAAGAAAGTGGGATCTGGGATAGGGGAGTGGGAGTCACAGCCCACTGAAACTGTCTGGGTTTCTTCAAAGGATCCTCTCACTGTAAATGTTAGCTCATTCTCTAAAACAATGAGATAAAATGCATACACAAAGTTACTTATAATTGTAAAGAAAAGAGAGAGAGAAAAAAAAAGAAGCAAAAGGTAGCTTTGAGCAAATTCCTTCTCCTCTTCATTTGTACTTGGAAAGCTATCTTCTAAAAGTGATCCAAATCACAAACATTTCAGGTGACTGTATCATTACAATGTGCTGAGCAAGAAGTCAGATGGGAATGTGACATGAATGGCACGGAATTTTAGACTGCTGCTTTTCTGTTGCAGTTGCATCATGACACAGTGAATACATTCAGGTACTTTGCATGGTAAATCATCCTCATCCCAGGACAAATAACGAGCTGAAGAAGTTCTCAGTCCCCTAAAATAAGATCTGACTCTGCAGCAGATGACCCTATTAATATAAACAGCTTAGCTAATCCTGCCAGAGTGTGTTACGCATGCTCTGAGATTGCCTACCAGATCCAGCCCCTCAGGGGATGTGGGCAGAGGAACTTCTAGATTCTGGATCTTGACCAGGGTCAGGCAGGAGCCAGCTGCTGAGTGGCTAACCCCTGCAAAAAATGAGGTGTTTCTGTGCATATGCATAAGTCGAAGTGACAGAGATCCTGAGCAAAGTTAACATCATGGACTATAACGCCTGAGGAATTAAGCTTCTTCAGGGTTTAGCAGTACTGCAGCAGAGGTTTGCAGAATCTCAGCTTGTGTTTTAGATACCTTCTGTATAAGCATCTGATTCTAGTAATTTCTAGTCTGGCACAAGACTCTCCATGAAGTCAGAATCCTGAATCTATACCTGCTGCAGGACTGGTGGCATTCCCTACTGCAAATTTTTTACAAATCACCTTAAATGTGATCAGTTAAAGCCTTAGTACTTTGATGATGCAATGTCCAGGCCTTGTTAGGGATGGTAAAATCACTAACATTAATTTTAAGACTTTATAATCTTACCTGAAAAACGCTTCTTTTGCATCCTGCCGTCTAAGTAAACTTCCAAACAGGCTTCTTCACGACACTACAGTAGGTGTGATGAGGACAGAGAATTAGATAACTCATCCCACTATCTCACCACCAGTGGTGACAGATGTTGGAAGAGTCATTGTACAAAAGGTCATTGCTTAAATGTGGGGGGCAGCTTTGTTGGACACTTTTGCCAGACACAGTGAAAGTGAGAATTAATTTGTTGTCACATGGGAAGATGGTGCTATGCTAAACACATTGTAAATTTCAATGGATGCAGACAAAACGAGGGAAAATTATAATAGTCAGAAGGCTCCTCTAAGATCATGCTGGCCTCCTTAAAGATAAAGCTCCTAAGAGAAAGTATCACTAAAGAATAAAGATTTGCATTGTTTCCCTCACTGACATTATAGTCAGCTATGGTAAGGAATGATGTGGGAAAGAACACAAAAGAACAAAACATTATTTTACCACTATTGCCCCATTTGTGATGATGGTTTCAGGAGGACCCTGGCTGGAAAACAAGAACAAAAAATATGCATTTTATAAACAATATGTTCTGGATACTGGTCCTGAACAGGACATACTATTCTCTCAAAATTTTTATTACTATTATTTTCTTTGCTCCTTCTTATTGTTTCTGTAAGTATGCTCCCTTGATACTAGATACCCCGTAATGACCCAGCAGAAATTATTAAACTGCCATAAGGCACCTGGAAAGTCATTGCAACAGCCTTAGTAGCACAGGCATGGTATAACACAAGTTGGGTAGCAATATTCTCCTCAGCCATGACTTTCCCAGAGAACACTGTCCAGTAAATCTGTAGACTTACTGCAGTGGGATTTGCCAGCCAACTCTGAACTATGTAAGACAAAAATCTTAAGAGAAAGTCACAGAATTAAAAATTCTCAACTCCTCTCCACATCATGGCATTTTTTCCTTTCATACAATGATTTTTTAATGCACATATTAAGTTTGGAAAAACTTGTTTCTGGCCATTGAGGCGATACTGCATCTACAAAAGGTTTCCCTGCACTAATGCATAACTCCAAGCCACTACTCCAATAATAATGGGGTTTTACTCACATGCTCTCCAATACAAACTCAACTTCCAGCTCCTCCTTCCCCTGAAAATAAAACAAAACTCTGTCTCAATTAGCATGTGCAGAGGTTTTCAAAGCGATCTTAATTTTTGCAAGCACAGTGTCCTTTACATTTAGTAAGCAAAAATATTCTGGTTTGTGCTTGCTATTATCAGCATTAAATGACAGAGGCAGCTGTTTCTTCTCCAAGGAAAAGTTCTCAATTTTACTCGCAGAACGAAAGGTGTTTGGTGCTTATAAATCTCCGTAACAAACCTTTCTCCCTAACTAACACACTTTCTTTCTCTGCCAGCTGAACATGATATGTTAAGGTTTAGTGTTAAGAAAAATATTGTGGAAACAGGCCATTTCCCTGTGCTTGCATTGTTTTGGTTTTTATAGTCTTTGTGAGGATTAGATAAACTATCATTTTCTATCAGATTATTGAAAGTGCAAAGCTTCCCTAAAATTGCACCTACTCTGGGGCTTGGGAATTTGGCCATGATCTGTGCCAGAGGAAACCAACAGGAATTTGAGAAGGCCATCTATTTTGTCACTGATGTGCAGTTTCCAGGATATTAATAAATTTTGCTACATTTTTACCACCAAGCTGGTCCTAGTGGTAAAAACCAGAAGAGACAGTACACCTCCTTAAACAGAGGGGAGATAATGGACACCAAGCTGCACTAAATGTCTGACCGAGCTCTTACCTCTGGGTTTAGTGGGAATGATGTAAAAACTCTTTCCCCAAGGGGGATTTTAGCTACATCAAAAAGCACAATTGCACGGTCATCATCACGAATGATGTCATCGTCAGAAACAGTAATTTCTAGAACATTCTGGGAAAAGAAATGAAAATTATCCAATTCACTAGCATGTATGACATACAAGAAGTATGACATTCTGCAGCTCTTCCAGGCTTAATGTCTGCTTTACAGAGAGGAAGTAGAAAAGTATTGATGAAAAAGTGTCAGAAGGAAGAGTAAGAAAGTGAGTATAAAGAACCAGCTCTTAGTCTCATCAATTAAAGCTGAACTGAGATCTCTTTTGGGTCAGCTGTTATGCTTTTAGGTAGCTCTCATAAAAAATGCAGTCTTCTAGGGAGGAATATGGATTGCCAAAAGTCCTATATTGTTTCATATCAACACAGGCAATAGAGAACACTTCATATCAATCATCACCTTTCTAGGTCCTTGGACTTTCCGCTTTCAGCCACCTGTTCAGAGGTATTTGAGTGTAGTGCAGTTATCAGCAGCAAACTTAGTAAACATCTTAATCATGCTAGAATTTAGCAGCTTCCTAGCATTATCTCCTGCCATTATTTCATGTCCTCTCAGAAGAAGATGTGTTTTTCTGTTATACTGTAATTTTGTATTTTCATTTCAGTTTCTCTGTGTTGTCACTGTCATGGGTCCCACCAGCCTTCCCCAAGGAGGTCAGACTCTCATTACCCATAAATAAATAATAAATATCTGTTAGGAGCAAACTGGATTCCAGCAAAGCCAGAATTTTTTTGCTTCAACTTGCATGGGGAATTTTAAGTAAACCCAGAAATGCATGAGAAGACATTTCTAGTTTAGGGGTTTGGGGCTAAACTGAAAGACACTGTGTAGAGATGAGATAAGAAAGAGAGTTTTTGGTTTGTTTACCTTGACTTTTCTCTGTATCCGGAAATAGAAAGTTTCATTCCACACAGGATTTCTGCAGTTTTGGATGGTTTGGGTGTGGAATATCTCATCTGAAGCTGTTGGCAACCAGAGGCTCACATAGCAATCAGATTGGCTTACTGTAGAAACATAGGCACAAAATATCTGGCAGAGGAAGCACGATACAAGCAGTGGAGACATTGAAATGCTCTACAGCTTCAACGTGGGTGAGAGATGGCCAGTTCTTCGTGATAAACACTGGCCAAATGAGGAAGACAGAAATCACACAGCTGGATAAAATTAAGTTGTTCATCACAACACTATTTTTAATAAGCCGTGCATTCAAACAATTATGCATAATCTTATACATTAAAAGGAAAAATACAATCCTAGCTAGCAAATAGAACACTGTGTATATTCAGGAGTCTTGTATTGCTCCATATCAACAAAATTTGGCAGGCAAAACCATGACAGAGGCAGCACAGTGTGAGCTTCAGACCCTGAGAGGGATTGTACATAAATTGTCTCTGTAGCAATTTAACTTTGTGAGAAATATCAAAAGAATCAGATTTAAGTCTGATTCAGACAGTAAATGACTGACATACCTGGTTATTAACTTTTTATGACAGAAAATTAATTATTCCAGTGACCTTGATCTTTGTCTCCCTAGGTGGGGTAGGAAGGGAGAGGCCTACCAGCAGCACAATTGCTGCTTCAGGAGGTCAGTAGGAGCTGCAGCCTTTTCCTGGCTTTTGCTGATGCCTGAAAGACCTGGAATCTAATTCCCTTCTTCACATCTCTTCTCAGGAAAAGTGAAGTGGCAGAAAGGAGTTGCATCTTGTGGATGAAGGGAGTGGAGTGAGGCTGCTGAGCTGTGATGTACTCATCCTGACAAATGGTGTCAGTGCCTCTGAGCTACAGAGCCTGTACAATAGCCAAGAACTAAGTGTGGCTTCAGGGCATCTGGACCATTCCTCCTCTTGTTAATGCACGTACCACTGCCTATCTCAAGTGTTCCAGAAACATGAATCCAGCATCCCCAAAATTGCCAAAGTGGATAAGGTGGGATGTAATTCAGAAATCAACATTTCTGAACTGATTTAAGACATAATTTCTCTTCCTTTTAGTTTCTAGCTTTCATATGGTGCAGGAAGGACACATTTCCATATTTTTGCTGTACTTGCAAAAGCATATCTTTTTCTTTTCCTTTCTTCTTCTTAAAGAAAATCAAAATGGTCTTGAAAACAAAAATGCTTTGCCCTTATTTTAAATTCCATTTTTTCCATCACACACTGTATAAAATAAGACTCGTGATATAACTGAGAAAGCTGGCACTGCTAAATCTCTGAGCCAAGCATGAATGGACAGGTGCAGCATTTATGAATGTCTTTTGTTACTGTTTTAGCTGGAATTTACTGATTTTCAGGAGTGTTTTCTTTGACAAGATAGCTTAGTGAGGCTACTTTCTAAAATTACTTTTCAGTGTGTGTGTTGATTTCATAAATATTTATGCAAAAATCAGCTATTGACAATTCTTTGTCAAACTGATGAAGTACAGGATAGATAAATGGAAAGTGGGGTGGATTAAAAACTGGTCTAACTACCAGGATCAAGTGATTGTTATCAGCAGCACAAAGTACAGCTGGAGGCCACTCACTACTGGTGTATCCCAGGGGCTGATAGTGGGGCCAATGCTGTTTAACATCTGTATTAACAATGTTAATGATGAGACAGAGCTCGGCTTCAGCAAGTTTGCAGGTGGAGCAAAACTCGGGGGAGTGGTTGACACACCAGAAAGCTGTGCTGCCATTCAGAAGGACCTGGACAGGTGGGGGAACAGAGCCAACATGAGCCTCCTGAAGTTCACCAAGGGAAATGCAAAACCCTTCACATGAGGAGGTAACACCCCAGCACCAGGATGGGCTAAGGGCTGACCAGCTGGACAACAGCTCTGCAGAGAGGCACCTGTTCATGTTAGTGGACACTGAGTTGAACACAGGGCAGTGATGTGGCAAGCGAGGCCAACAGCCTCCTAGGCTGCATCGGAAGTGTTGCCAGCAGCTGGAAAGGTGGTCCTTCCTCTCAGCTCAGCACTGACAAGGCCACATCTCTGGGCTCCCCAGTACAAGAGAGGTAAGGATGTGCTGAAGGGAGCTGAACAAAAAAGTCCAGAAAGAAAATGGGGGAACGGAGCATCTGCTCTATGAGGAGAAGCTGAGAGAGCTGAGACTCTTCAGCCTGAAACAGAGAAGGCTTAGAGGGTCTTATCAATTTGTGTAAATACCTGATCAGGGGAGAGAAAAATAAAGAAGTCTGAGTCAAACCCTCCTCAGTGGTGCCCAGTGAAAGGTAAAAGGCAAAGGACACAAACCAAAATGCAGGAAATCCCACTGACACATAAGCAAAAACTTCATTTTTACCATGACACTGTCAAACGCTGTCACAGATTACCCAGAAAGGTTGTGAACCCTCTACCCTTGGGGATGTTCAAAACCTGACTGGATATGGCTCTGAGCAACCTGCTGAAGCTACTCCTGTTTAGGGCAGGGGTCTGGACTACACAATCTCCAGAAGTGCCTTCACACCGCAGCCACTTTGTGTGACTCTACCGTAACAAGGCCAGTGGTCACAGACAAATTACACAGTAGTGTCAGTAACTCCTGCTGTATGTAAATTTCACCTTGAAGATGGGGTGAGGTGATACCACTAGGACAAAATACATTCCCTTCCTGTGAAGAAAGGGGACTATGCCACATGTGGTTTTGCCACAATTCATCTACAGTCCCTACCAACGTGGAGAGGTTATTGTTTTCCATAGGATTCCTGTGATTTTCTGTTTTCCTTTAAGTGTACAGAGAGTATCCCCATGCTGGGACTCTAACTGACCTTATGTATTTCTGTAGAAGTGGCAGCTCACTTGAACCAAGGCTAAACTGTGAGGCAAACAATGAGATAAATAAAAATAGGATAGTTGAATGTCTGCTGAATACTATGATGACTACCCATACATGGGAGCCCTTGAAATGACTAGTCAGCTTACATTGCTCCCTCTTATCCCTGAAAACAGTGTACAAGAGAGCTACTGAAAATGTTCCAGTTTATTCATTGCTACCTGAGAGCTAATACCAAAAAAAAAAAAAAAATCTACTTGCATTTTCTTCATTCTCTAGTTCTAATGCAGTTGCTGGGCTTTGTTAGCAGTTTCATGCCATGCCAGGCCCTTATTTCAGTGTTGCAACTTCCCTGATGACATAAAGTCACCTCATGTAAACACTGAGACATCTGAACTCAGTCTCTTTGAAAATCAGCACTAAGTGACCCTGATGTCCTTTTCCAATTTGTAACTACTGATTTAATTTGTATGATGGTGAGACTGCTTCTCAACTTTGTCTTCAAGCTAAAGATGGGGTTAAAAATACAAGACCAAAAGTAGTTCAGAACTTCAGGCATGTGTGCTACTCTGTACAGTCCTGTAAGGTGTACCTGAAATGAACCATAATGTGCTAAAATCACTCATCTGCATCACAGGTAAGGAGAACATTTCACCACTGAAAACCAAAGCACATATGAAAAAGTAGTCTCATAAGAAAAATGAATGTAAACTACAAAATCCCACCTGTCCTGGTACTGCATTTCGTAACACCAAAACGAAGAAATAGTTTTCTTCTAGTGAAATATTCTCCACCTGCACAGACAGGTTCTCCTTGAATCCTAGTTTACTACAGTTCACCGCTCCCATTTCTCAATTGTTGGACATGATATTTGGGAACATTTTCCCTCACCAGCTTAGTACAATACAAACAGTATTAAGAATTTACCTCCTACTGCTGTTTATCTAAGAGATGATTTGAACTTGGCTCAGGTCTCTACCAGCATCCAGGTGCAACACCCATCTGTAAGCACAATATTACTCTCTGTGGCTTGCTATGTGTGCAAATAACAAAAGCTCATAGATCTACCATGCTTAATCAGTGATGTCCTTGACCAGGGATGAACGGAGTCCCCGTGTGAATGAGCCCTTCACCCAGTCCAGCCATTTACATCAAGTGGCAAAGTAGGATTTTCTCCCTGGAGCAGATTCAGCGGGTGCAGTACCTGCTGCTGTCCCAGCTCAGAGTTTCACATCCTGAATCACCACTCGCTCCTGCGCCACTGTGCTCCCACCAGCACCACTTGCTTTCCTGGGACAGGACCATTAGTACCACTAGCACTAGCTGTACTCTCCCTAATTTGCTTGCACTTATTTTCTGTAGCAAAAATAACCCCTAATGTCTCTGGAGAACGACTCTGATTTGCAAAGACTCCAAGTGTACTGCTGCAGAACTGACTCATTTCTTCTGAAGGGATAATACAAAGGCTTCCAGAAAATTATTTCGTTAGGTCTTAGAGGACAAAGTCTCTGAGCTCCTCTTTTATAAATATAAGGTCTCTCTTCATCCAAAGGTGGAAAACCAAAGGAATTTCTGAAAACAAAAGGAAGAGTCGAGGGAGAGGAGTGATTGTTCTGACAACCCAGCTAAGACTAATAGGTTTGTTTCCACAGCTGAGAAAGTTTCCACATGTGCCTCTTTCCTACAGTAGAAAATACACCTGATAAGTGCAGTCACATTTTAACTCAAGACTTTAACTTTCCTACCTCAGCTCTGACAGCTTTTTGATCTGGCAAAACAGGTCTTCTCAGAGAAGTTACTATCTCCTAGAAAAAACAACACCTGTCAGCCTAAAGCTCGCTCCAAGTAATTTCTCACTGGGACACAGAGCTCAAATTCACCTCTGCAGTCCAGGAAGAGCATTGCAAACACTCAGCACCAGTGAGGCCAAATATGCCAAACCAGGCCTGACACCACCACTCTTCTCCTCATCTGTGTTAATGAGCCTGAACCTGCACTCCAGCAGCAAAGGTCAGCTCTTGGAATGTGGAATCAGCTGGTACCCATGTAGGCTGCCACAGTTTCAGAGAGCAGTGCTGTCACAGAGACCTCTTTACTCAGGTCTTCAGGATTATGTGAGATCCAGTGGAGTCCAGCAGAGTTTTGCTCTTTCACAGGGCACTAAGTAGTGGTGGAGAGATGACATCACTGCAGGTCTGTCACCTGTGCTAAGGAGCTGAAAGAGGTTTGCTTCCACTTGTGTTGCCTCAGGGCAAATCCCCTCTCTTGGTGCCTAGGCTCCAGGCATGCCAGATGAGGCAGATCCCCCTCACGGATCCCTGTCTGCCCAGGGAGCAGGGTAAGGTGTCAGCTTCAGCTGTGGGGTTTAGGGGCTGCCATAAACCAAGTAAGTGCTAATGCTGGTGAAAGCGGGCTAGGCTGGGAGCTTGGTGCAGGTCTGTGTGGCCACCCAGTAACTCACTTGTTTAAGGAGAGCAGCTGGAAGGTGTTGGAGAGTCTGTGCCACCATGGCCCTCCTCTCCCATCACCCCTCTCCTTTCCCATTCTTTTGGGAAACAGTCACTGGAAGGGGTGTCAGCAGCAAGAAAAGAAGCTAATACACCATTTTCCCTGCCATCTCATCCTGACCAGATATCTGTCCCACACATAGGGAGTTCTGTAAAAGAAGTGGCACCATTAATAAAGTTAGGAAAGACGAGCTTTTGTAAAAGCACTAGCAGCGACTTCCAGCTGAAAAGGAGCAAACAGACACACCAATGACCCAAAAAGTCATTCTTTTACCCAAGGCTGCATGCAGTCTTGGACTGAGGAGGGGAATATCACTGCAAAACAGGTGCCAGACTGCAAGAGACTCAAACTTTAATGGAATTTATTCCTTTCTAGTACCCCCACCACCTTCACAGCCAAACCAAATAGAGCACTGGAGCCTGGTGATGACACTCAGTGCCTGCAGGGCAGCAGGATGAGTGTGAGTGATCTTATCTGGGTGCCCTCTCCAGTGCCCACAGTGAAATCAGGGAGTGCCAGAAACATTTGAGTCTGACCCATGATTACTAATTGGCATAAAGGTTATTTAGGAGCACAGTGGAAAATAATTAGCCCAGGTCTGTCAAGAGCATTTGCATGGTAAGATAAGACAGGACAGAAACCAATTATATGTAGCATGAAGCAGATGCTGGAGAGAAACATCACTGGAGTATAGAGGAGACCACAAAAGGGGTGGGGTGACAGCAGGGATATCAAAGGGGCCAATTGATCCAGTGAGGAGGAGTGGACTGTTTTCTTTTCGGTTTAATTTTTTTCTTTGTGTGCCAAGCTCCACCATCATGTGTTGTCTACAGGCAAAGGTGTAACATCAGATTTCAGGATAAGCTTGGATTTCATCCAAGGCTCATGAAACACACATCCCATGGATCCTGAGGTGCATATTTAAAAAAACAGCCAAGATTAAGTTGGGTGCACGTGACAATGAGGAACGTCAGTGGAAATATACAGAAGCGGTGTTCCCTGAAGCCAGGATTTGGCAAGTAAGTCAAGGAAAAATGTAGAAACTTTATGACCAAATAAACTGGTGTAACTGCACTTGCAACAAACTGAGAGAAAATTGTGGAATGGAGCACTGCACATACTGAAAAAGATGGGAAGCCAGAATGCAGGCAGTAAAAGCAAGTCATAGAAGTGTCTGCAGTTGATTAAAAAGGTGGCTTGTTCCTGGATTTGATTCAGGGAGGATGAAAATCTAGGGAAGTCTGAAATACGTTATTACAAAAATTGTCAGTCTTCTACAGATATCTCACAGTTAGTTAGCATCTGTATCAGATGCTTATGATCAGTTTTCCAGGGGGAAGATCATATTGCTGAGAAAAGGCTAAGTAAACATAATTTCATTATTCTCATTAGCACACGCTAGCATGTGTAGTTATTTCAGTTTTCTGATACTTCAAATGCATTCAAATGTTAAAATCAAAACACTAAGCTAAAAGAACATCAACAGCAGTGCAAAATCAAGCACTTGAAAGCTACAATATATCTTTCTTGAATTGTCCTGAAGTTTTTAAATCACAGTGTATCACACTATTTTTCCTGTGAGACTCTAACTTCTTTGAAAGCAGAGGTAGGTTGCTGCTCAGTCAACAAAGAGCTACCTGATATTTGTCTTCCTTGTTCAACAGCATCCTGGTCTACCGTGCTTCATTCTATGACACCCTTAACAGAGAGGTCCAAACAGGCTCACAGAGCAGATTGGGAATTACTGACAGAAAGAAAAGACATCTTTTTCTTCACCAGCTGGTCCCCAAGTCTTATTTACTGTAATTAACAAAAGAACCTGAGAATACTTCTCACTGTTTCTAGGCCTTACCTCACATCTTAAATTAAAATCTCTCTACAGTAGCAGGAGATTCAATATGAGCACATCTAAATAGATGAGAGAGAGACCAAATGTGTTGGAGAAGATACTCTATGCTTTGTAGACAGGACAACAGAGGCACAGAATGTTTGGATGTATAAATTTGCCTAAACTTCTTATGCAACAAGTCTGTGAACAGAGCTAAAAACTGAGCCCACATATCCTGAGCTCTACATCAGGGGTATACATTTTAGTGATAACCAGAATTTTCAAAATGTCTACATCTCACTAAGTGAGACTTCTCAGAAATTTCCCTGTCCTCAAGGTCACAACTGTAACACTATTTTCTGAAACTGCAGCATCATTTTACTTCATGCAATCCCTTTGCATAAGCAGCTGAATCATAGTTCTTATCCTCTTGTTCAATTTTCGTTCTAGATCAAAGTTGATACTAAGAGAAGTTAAATCAACAATTCGAAGGAATGAAGGTGAGGTCTTGCATACACATGCAGTGTTTCACAGCTCTCAAAAGGAACAGAAATTAGTTCAACTTTCTTTGTTATACTATAATATTTTTTCTATTCTTTGCAAACCAATATTACAGACAACATGAACTGAACCCTTCTCTCCACTTGATTGGAAAACTGACAAGGGTGACATCCATGCTCTTGAAACACCAAAGTGAGTGAAATACAAAGAGATGGTGAGAAATTTTATCTATAAGATATTATGGATTCAGCAAACTTCATCATGATCTCCCAAAAAGGAAAGAAAATGCAAAACAAGGGAAGGAAGAACAGTACGGTAAAGGGAAATGCAAAACTGTGCTATTAGTGATGTGTCAAGTTCATGAGACACACGTAGGAACAGCAGGAGAAAATTCTCTAGAGAAAAACCTCTGTGAATGTGAGCCACCAGGCAAGGACTGGCCAAATATCACACATTTTCAGAACACTTTGCATGTAAGCTGTAACATACCATGTACTAAAAAGATTTCTGTTAGACGTCTTTCACTGGTGGGCAAGAGTCAGCTGATGTCATGATGCTCAGGACAACCAAAGAATCAGGACAGACTGGTGTGTAAGTATTTCAGCTCTATATTCTGTGCATTTGTCGTGGACATGTTATATAAACATCTGTGTGTTAAAACTCATGTTAAGATATTTTCAAACCCCTAAAAAGCCAACTTCTCAGATAAATAATGTGGAAAAAACCCAAGAAACCCCTGAAATTGCAATTAAATATTCTGTGGCATAAATTGCCTTCAACTGTGATTTCTTAGCTAGTATGACTTTGGTGTTTTGTATTTGTGCAGTATCTAGCACAAGCAGGGGCTGATACAGTAATTTGAGAATAGTGTAACATCAATAAGAAAATCTGGTACTTACAAATATCTGCCTGATGAGCATTTTTCAGCTTTATGATTCTTACAGTAAGCAAGGAGTAAGGTGTTATTTCTTCCTGCTGAAAAAAAAAAATAACAAAGGAGATGTAAAGTTTTGAATATGTGTGTTGACTGTAATGCAATCAAACACTGAAAAGAATGAAGGTTCTGCTGAAGTTGTCTCTTCCAGTTGGCATCACAGCAAAAATAGGCAGCAAAATGCACTTTTCTCCACAAACTTCATTGACCCCGAAAGCCTGTAGTTATCTAAGCACACAAAGAGAAGATGAATAGCAAAGTTAAGATGGGGTAAATAAGCTGACAAAGTTCATTTAGCCAGTAACATTAAATTGTACACATGACCATCAGCAGCCAATATGAAGACAAAATTCAGTGAATCCAGAAATAAGAGATGCTTCAAATTTAGTTGGCTATTGACCAAGAGCCTCTGTTGTGCTGTAGATAGAATCAAGGCCTATACAAAAGGTTCCACTTTTAATGCAGTGCTTGGATAATTGGAGAGAAGGGGGGGAAAAGGTCTTTCTACGTTTTCTTGCTTGTTTTTAAAAGAATCATTTCCATAAGAGAGAGATGACGAAGAATGAGTGTTAGCACCTTAGGGAATGTCTCAGGACTACGCAACACACAGCTTTGGACAAACACTCCTAGCTTGCTTTTTGGGAGCACAGGTTTTCCTTACCAAGGATGGTTATCTGATTGATAGACATGGAATAGTTCTGACTAAAATCCTTAATTTCAAAGAAAGCTATCTCCAATTCCTTGTTGAAGGTGCCAGGCCTGACCATCTGGGTCAGTAAAAGTTGTGACAATCACGTGTGCTTGATGGATTTTACATCTTCAGAGAACATGCTCATCATGTCCCCTAGCAGCAGCTAGAGCAAGTAGGGTATCAGCAAAACCAAGGAGAAAATAGACAATACTTACTATGACTCCAGCAGACACGGTTATATTGATTCCCCAACTGTGGGAACAGTAGGGAAAAAAATTATCAAAACAGCTGAGGCTTATAGAAAGGAGAGAGAATTGCATCACGGTTGGACTAAAGAGACTGAATGAAAAGGGTAAATGAGCACTGGGGATGGCTCCCTCTATCACTGTTCAGGGACAGAAGCAGAAGAAAAGAAGGAATTTCAGACATTTCAAATTGTATTAATAAGTTCTGGAGTTGATGTATGATTATAGTAGTAACAGGTCTTGTTAGATAGAAGGAGTAACAAAATGACTGCAGTGAATGTCTGAGGATGGGGCTTTGCACTGGAAAGAAAATGCAAACTGTCAATTCCTGAGGTCTGACTGCTACTCCTCCGTGAAGAGCTTTAATCTGCATACAAAGATGTTATCAGCAGATCCTGAACTGGGTATCTCCAATAAAAGGGGAAGGTATAAATAGTATATCTATAAATAATAGGCATATAAAAAAGTCACCTTGAGTTAGTCAGGCTATGAAATAATAAGGAATTTTTTAAGGACTTCTGAGAAAAGCATTAATGAAAAAAAAATACTACAACATTAAAATGAGGCAGATTTAGGAGCAGGGAAGTGTTAGTTTGCAGTTCTAGTAGCAAGGGTCTGTGGAAGTTACAAAATGGCCAAACTTGTTATGATGCCATTTGTGTATTTGCAAAAAGATACTGACAAATAATACTGAAGGCACAGTATATATTGGGTCAAGCAATAGGTGGCCACTTCAGTGACCAGTAGGTAGGTGGTCACTGATATTCAGAAAGAGTTCTAGGAGAAGTTCAGATAATGGCAGAAGACAAACAGATCACTAATTCTCAGTAAAGTCACAACATGAAACATCATCAACAAGAACGGGTGGCCAAAGAAAGAAGGTGTCATGAAAGCTAATGACCAAAATCTGGAAAAGATAATCTGCAGTGAAATAGTGGAGAGCTGCTGGAAGATGATGAAATAACTAGGAGATGTTATCTATTTTCTGAGAAACTTCAATTAAAATTACAGGGAGAAACTGGAGTGAAATAAGAGAAAGCACATACAGAGGTGCTGCTACTGTGACAAAAGTCAAAGACTGAAAAAAAGATCGAAGTGTAAGAAATCAGTGAGACAAGACAGTACATCAGCTGAAGTGTGTAGAGTGTTGGACCATGGGGAATCCATCATGACAAAATTTAGCTTAACCTCTCAAATAATTTCCATCTTTATAAGAATGAAAGACATGAAGGTCATAAAAGGAAATTGCACAAAAAATGCAGTAATTTCCAGGCTACGAAGTTGTCCAGTAAAATGGCAAGATTGATGTCTTTATAAAATGCTGGGTAATTGAAAGGCATGTTAAATAGAAGATAGCCAGTGCCTAATATAACCACAAGGCTTGCCCATAAGCTCAAGCTTGTGATGAGGAATCATATCAGAATGTCTTCAGTGAGATGACTGGTTAAAATGCTAACACTTTTTGCTGTGAGGTGCAGAAGCAGCACATCCGAAACAACAAGTGGGCTAAGTTCTCTTTATCAGGATACAAAGAACAGAATATCTCAGCTTCTGAGTGGGTGTATTCCAAAGCTAAAAAATAAATTAATCCCTGTTGCTCAGTCATATGTAAAACACAGGATATTTTACATGGCTGTGTTCTAAACAGGGGAGGTAAGATCCCAGCATTATCAGAACACAGGCTGAGCCAGCTCCACAAAATTGTGAATTGTTGTTACGTTTTCCTGAATATTTAGCAGTGGAGCATATTTGGCTTTGCACTACATGTAGGCAACAGCTAAATTCCATGCACAGCCCCAGGCATGTTTTCCTAAACCAAATCCAGTAATTCAGTTTATCACACAGCTACGCAAAGTCGTCTCAAATTGAAACGAGTTCTTAAGCAAATGTTTGAGCACTTACATTTAGGAAAGCTTTATACCTGTTTACTTCTGGAACTCAAGGTCTGCTACAAGCATGCTATCCTTTCTAATAGCTCTCTACTAATGATTATCCTCCTGTTGAAGATGGCAAGCTATGACTTGCAAAAATTGAGGCAATTACCAAAAGCTACCCAGGAAACCCAGTAGCAGTAAGGGGCAGAAATTGGCCAGTTGAGACAAGTCTGTGCCTTTAACACCAGTTTTCTGCCAAGATTTACTACAGAGGAGAGCAGACATATTGAAAGCCAGGAGGTAAATAAAGAGTGTCTGAGAATATCTTTGTTGTTAACACCTGTGGACAGCAAACACAACTTTCAGAAGTTCATTTGGCAGGGAGAAATTATGGCACAAATAATGAATTGAAGCTGTGGAAAGGGTCCCATAGCCCCCTATATGCAGGAGTTTATGGCCACAGGATTTCTTTTTTAATATTACTTCATGTATGTTCTAAAACATATGCTGGATTCATTAATCTTTACGTATATGTAACTATGTCAGTGGTAAAGAAGGGTTGGTTGCTTTTAGCCATGGATATTCTAAACCAAAACACAACTTCAGTCTGAATACATTAAATCATTACAAAACTGCTAAGGAGATTGGGTCATTGTTTTCCCCAATAGCTGCTTTTCCTGCTTTAGTACATTCTCCTGCTGAGCTTTAGCACACACACAGAGCAAATTAGGAACACCTAAATGCCATGTCAGATTTGGTTATGTTACACTGCCATTTACAGCAAGTTTCACTCCCCACTGGTAGTTTGTCACCTTTTTATACACTAATATCCATCTTTAGGAGCTGCCAGCATGCTGTTAACAAGAGATCAGTTTGCTCAATCAGTCTGATAAGGTTGTGACATATATAGGCAAAACAATGCTTGTAGTTTTCTATTCATTTTGAAGTCTGGTTCCATAAAAAAAACAAACAAAAAACCATATATGAGCTATTGGCACTTGAATCACTCATCATTTAAGACGTCATCAAAAGTATTTCTTTTTGTTTGTAGCCCCCAGGTTTTACTTTGAGGCAGCTTGACACAATGCCAGCTGAAAAACTCATCACTGATAGAGATGCTACGTGTTTGATGCCACTATATCTCTGTCAGAGGCCCTGCAAAAGTTGCTAGAGTTGTTCCTGTATTGTAAAGAGGTGCACAGAGATCAAAGTGGGCATTTGTTTTGAAAACTAGCATTAATGACCAAACCCCAAAGGTTCACCAACAACCATGCTCTGACTTTCCGACTCTGCCAGCATTTTCCATTCATTCTGGACTAAAGCTCCACTAAGTCAATAAATGGCATTGCAAGAAGGCCAAAGTCAGTCTCATTTTAACAAAAAATCAAGAACATTTTCACTAAGGGATTTCTCTAAGGAATAAAACCATTAAAATAACACATTCTGTGTAAATAGATAAAGGAATAAAAAACTGATACTATGCAGATGTTGCATCTAAAGAAAATTTTCTTTCATTAAATATTCCTATTTCTATATAACCATGTGAATTTTTAATAATCAAATCGGGGGGGGGCGGGGGGGGGAGGGGAGAGGGAAAGTCCTACCCTGCTAAAAAAAGCACTGGTTTAGTCCCCAATATTTTTACTTTGTTGAAGTTGGTACCTTAGCATCATCACTTGGGGCTACATAGCGCATCATCCATTTTCTTTCTTCATTTTCCAAGGGGCTTGATTTTCTGCTTGAATGATGCTGAGGGAAGAAGAACAGAGGATGAAAAAGAGAGTAAAGATCAATTTTTTTTACTTATTTCAATTCCTCAGTGTAACATTCCAATGTGGAACAGGCAATTTGCACCTCCTCGTTGTGGTGAATAAAATGAATGTGCCAGGAATGTGGCAGCACAATCTGTGCTATATGGAAAGATTCTGACTCCAGGTCCTGGTAAGTGCAAATATCCAAGAAAGGGCAATCTTGTTTTCCTGGAAATTTATGTCCTACAGATAACAGGAGACTTGATCTGTTGTAGTTCACAGCAAAATCTAAAACAAAATCTCAAGAGACTCCTGCCAGTGTTGTTCTGTTTTCCACTTACCTGAGGTAAGGCAGAGGTCGATGCCATCGAGATCACTGCTACATTAAAAGCAGCTGCTGTGAATGGCACCTTAGTACCAGGCTCCACAGGTGCCAGTGCCTCCTGAAACAAATTTACAATCTTGAAGAAGTGTCAGAAGCTGCTGAACAGGTGTTTTATTACACTGAGTCAGAGCTCCACCCGTCCATGATTTCTGAAACAGGGAAATTTCCCACCCACATTATTTGTCCAAAGAGCAGCTGCTGTAAGGTGTGAGCAGGTCTTGTGGCTGAGCAGAGCATGCTGAGGGACCAAATCGTTCCCACCTGGGGCTCGAGGAAATGCAGTAGCAGCTGTAACCTGACTGATGACATGATAGAGATCATCTATGCAAGATAGCCTTACAGTGATATTCTAGAAGTGAGGATAGCAATAGCCTAATAAACACATCAACATCTCTTCTCCATGCAAACACCTGAATTCCACACATGATTGCATCCATAATAAAAAATAAATTTAAAAAACAGATATGGAGATGATAATTAGAATGAAGACCTTTACATATGAAGATAATAAGAATTCTTCTGAAGGAACATTTTTCCCTGCACAGTGCTGTAGCATCATTTGTTTTTCTTGTAGTGTTCTATTTCAAAAGAAATTAAAGAAGGTATGATAAGCAACATTTCTTTGCTCTTTAAACCACATTGTATCACTTTTCCATTTGAAATGTCTTACTTATTTCTGGGCTTCACATTTAATACAGTATGCAGTTTGACAAATTTAAATGAGATTCAAACATTTCATCTTGAAAAATCATTCAATGTTTCCACAAACTACAATATTATTTTCTGATGCAAAAATAGTCAGATTTCTGAGCAACTGTATTCAAATCATCATCTGGCTGGACACTATTAGCAGATTATTGGAATTTAATGGAGTGATCCTGTACATTTTGTTGTTGGATTTTTTTTTACTCTAATGAGGATCTGCATGGGTTCAGCACACCTCTAGGAAGCTCAGTGATTAAATTTTCTAAGACATTATGCAAGCATTATTGGGCACATACGTTTGTACTGAAGGTCCTCCTGAATGATTAAAATTAGTGCTTATGAAAGAACTTGAGATTAATAGGATGACAAAGCATCCTGCTTCCTCTTAGAGATGGGCATACGTGTGAAATCACAGCCACTCTGACTGTGGTATGAGTTTGTATGGGGATCTTGACTGACAGAAACTACACAAACCCAATGACTTCTAGAAGCCTCATGACATACTTTTCTTACGCAAACAGAGGAATCAATATGAAAAATTGTCCTTACAAGAAGAACAAGTTAAGACAATCCAATCATCTTACATGCAATATTCCATCTTTCCAAAAGTTTGATTTCTTAGGTTTAATTTTTTATCTACATTATCTTTTTTAGTTGTTGCTTTTTGAAATAAGCACATTTATTTTATCACAAAATGCAAGTGAGAAGTTTGCTTTTAACTTCCTTTCTCACCTTCATTGTATTTAAACTTTCTGGTACTGCTTAACTGAAGCCAGAATTAAATAATCTACAGCAATAGGTTAAGGAGAGTCAAAGTCTCTCCCATTCCTTGGCTGATGCTTTACTTAATGTGACAACTTGAATTTCTGTAAAAAAAATTTTAGAATCTTTTTTTCTGTAAGAATGGTGACATGAAACAGTTTAGACAGAAACTAACTGTATCCACAAAAGCACACACATTTTCTATTTCTTCTGCTACAACCTACCTGTATCCATGGTTGAAGTGTCTAGAAGAGTTTCAGTACCACAACCAAGGAATGAGAACATTTGTTACAACCTCTTTGTAATTGTGCCACACAGAGGTTGTCAGAGGTCTTGCTTCTGAAATATATGGAAGCTAAGGGGTGTGAGATTTTTGCATGAAATCCTGTTTTCATTTACATTGTCGTATTGCACCTTTGCTTTTAAGACAAAAGGAAATGAAGTGGGGGAAGAAGCCTTCAGCATCTCTTAGGAAGCTGACTAAGAGTTGCTTGTTGCCCAACAACTAACTTTTCTTTCCTGACTCAAGCCATCCCTATATGAAATACCTGTTCTTTAAGCTCAAGTCATAGGTAGCCAAAGGTACCTTTGACTCAAAGGCAACACTGGTATTGAATTCCCTAAATTAGATCAAAGTTCAAAATTGTTTTTTGCTATGAAGGACTATTCCTTTCGAGGCAAACACATCCTAAGTCATCTAAAAGTTATACTAGAAACTGGTTGTGTTTTCTCTGTATTGAGTGGACGAAAAAGAGAGCGTGGCAACTGCAAGCAGTGACTAAACACCTCTGTAATGGATGTTTCTGGAGAAGTCTAAACGTCCAGACCACACTAGACACCTAACTTCTGAATGTCTGAAGGTAGCTGAGATGAATCCCACCTTGGGTAATCAGCGCGTCCCCTTTAGTCACTTGTTTCCACAGTTATTGATGCTGAGGGAACATGACACTGAGGATCTTGGTTTTGTTGTTAGCACATGATTCACCCTGGCGCAATGTGAAGCTGCAAAACACCCTTAGGCAAAAGTTCTATTAGCATGTAAATTAAAATCCTCTCTGGTATCCAATCAAATAACAAAGAAGAGGTTTTGTGATTACCAAGGTAGCAGAGAATGCAAAATTCAACGTGGCTAGTACCAGTGATGCCTTGTGGGACTACCTAAAAACAGAGGCTAGACAAAATTGAGAATAAAAAGCAGTTATATTTATTGAAGGGCCTTCAGGTATGTTTAGGGCAGACCCACCCAGGGGCTACACCCAAAAATGGACGACAGGTCACGGGTTTTCACACTTTTTTAAGTTTGGTCGATTTGCAAATCAGGGGTTAATCCTCCAATTACAGCTTCAGGTAATGAAGTCACTTACCCCAAGTTTGCTCCCCACCAACTCACTTTTGTTTACATTTCTTGGGGCCTGAGACAGCAAGGTGTCCTTGATTCCCAGACCTAGAGAGGAACTGTTTTGTCTGACCAAAATGGGAGAACAGCAGCTAACAGTCTATGTGGAGTTTAGAGTTATACACTAAAGAATTGCAGGATTACAGACATATGAAAAATATAGAAGCTAAAATCCTAACGCATCACCAGTACAAACTTCCAGCCCTATTCATCTTCAGGATCACCAAAGGCCCCCGTGGTGGTGGAGCAGACAGCCTGACTTGGGACCGCTGTCCATAAAGCACAGGCTGTGCAGCAGTAGCTCATGCCCAGGTGCATTAAGGGACTAATATTAAGCTGGGTTTCCTGTGAAAACCCAGGCTGAAATCTGTGGAAGTTCAGCAGCAGCTTTATAAGCATCTGAGACAAGTTTGGGACAAATGGGAAATGTCAGAGGAAAAGACTGACAGGAGAGGAGTGCAACAACTCTCTGAGGAAATGCACTCCCGACTTGTAGGGCAGAGACCCAGTGGTCAAATGATGCATTTAGTGCAGCTCAAGGAACAGAGAAGCTTTGCTGGGCCATCCCTAGATACCACACTTATGGCAATTTTGGGGTCTGCCTGTCAGCTGATGAGCTAGTGGTGAGACATAGTTCACCCAAAGTTGCTCTGCCTTGAAATGATTTTCATTTAAGGTTTTTTTTCTGCAATGATTTCTTTTCTCCTGACTAGTCTGATGGTGTCTAAGACTACAATACACACATTCTACAACTACAACTACAACTGAGTTAGGAATTCAACATTAATGCTCAAAGAAATGGGTTGGGTCAGATTTAATTATTCAAAGATTTATTAAAGTGACTGCTACAGACAAATAAAAGATCAGATAGATTTTGTTTTCTTTCCACTTTTGTCAATCATTCTTCATGACTGCTCTCTTCAGTCTCTTTCCCATCCTTTATAGCTTCTCTGCAGTCTACAGACTCTTCATTATGTCTCATCCTTATACCATGGGCTTTTGATATCAGGTGCTTCAGCACATGTTCCTCTCAGATTTTTCAGACCACCTTTCTGAACATAGGAGAAAGGGAGCTTCACTGAAAGCCCTTCTGGTTTATTTCTGATTATTATCTTTACTAGAAACAGCCATGTTCTACTCAGGGATACAGGAAAATGCAGCTAATGTGCATCAGTGTGATGCTTCAGGCATTAAAAGTATTATTACATTGTGGCCCATCTGAATAAAGGCAAAAATGTTCAAGTCCAAGTCAGAAATCAAGAGGTCATAACAATCCCCACAAGGGCAATGCTGGATATTACTCAGAAGAATCAGGCTTTAATATGGCAATGGCTGTGAAATTTTGCCTGATCCACACAGTTGCTGCTGGTGACCAATAAGCTCTTTATTGGAACAAGATAAATATACGTGTCATAATGAGAAAGGTATACATAAACATCTGTAATGCAAATTTAGATTAATAGAATATTTTAGGTCTGAAAAGACCTCCAAGACCATTGAGACCAACTGTTAATCTAACATTGCCGAGTCTACCACTAAACTATGAAGGCATTAGGATAGAAAAAGTGAAATGGCTTGAGAAAATTTGGACCATAAGGTAAAATCAGCAGAAAAAGGAGTGTTTCTGTCCACTAGAAATATTAAATTGCTTTTAAAAGGTCTCTTTATGCTCCTCCCCATGACAAATAGGGAGTATAGATATTTGTTGTTACATGTATGCTAACTTTACTCGGACGCATAAAAAGTGAGTATTCAGAAAATATTTCAGAAACTCTCCAAGAAGTATTTAATGTCCTGGACAAATACTGATAGTACCTCATATTTGCAGGGTTATTTGGTCTGTTTATTCTTTCACAGAACATAATCTCTCTTCTGATCTGACTCATAGAAGACCTGTGCATATGCATAAATGCAATACCTCTTTATTATGGAGCTTATATATCAATTTCTTAAATTAGTCTTTGTAAGACATGCCCTGCCTTGAGTGTTCTAGTTCTTACCAGCATCACCGTAGTATCCTATCAAACACTAGAAGACATTGGGACTGCTAAAGCTGTTTATGCAGAAATAACTGGCTTCAAACCTTTTCAGCTGTAGTAAGTTCATGGTATCTTGCTATCTTAATAAAATCAGCGACTGCTGGAGAGGTATGCCTTTGAGCTTACTATCCTCATCCAACATATGTGACATCATATGCTATCATCAGCTTTAAATTTCCAGTGTTCATTGCGGTTAGCTCCAAGGGATAAAGTATATTACAAAAAACTAGTTCATGCATAAATCTGTTGGTTACTAGAGTGCATTTCCTGACTGCAGAGAGAAAAATGCCATTTCCCATGAGAACTGTTATTTGAGAGTTCCAGGCAAGATCAAGGGGTGACAGGTTCAACACTGATTCTGGCAGTTCCTCAAAGCCTTCCCTATTGTTAAGCAGGGTCTCTTTTACCTCCTCAGTGTAAAAGTGGCCACAGCACCTTTCTGAGTGCCTTGCCTCTTCCGCCAAGAGATGTACAGCCAGCGTGTTTCAGCAGACATCAGGAGACTGCTTTCCTAATGCCTCAGGATTTGGTATAACGAAATTCCTAACTTTTCTGTCATTTTCTATGTTACAAAAGATAATAGGACAGTGCACTATGAGACCACAGCCCACATCTGATGCAGATGTCTCTGGTATGAGAGCCCCGGTGAGAAAACACAAGCTATGGGAAGAGGACATCCTTAGGTAAGGCATACCCAGATAAGGAAAGGCTGCCATCCACCATGGGCATTTCCCATCCCATTTGCAGGCTGAAGAGGAAAAGGAAGCACAGGGTTAGGTGATGTACTCACTCCAGCTCGTCTTGAAGTGCTGAAATTCCCTGTGCCTCTTCCCTGTATGAGAAAGGCCTGGCTGTTGCAGAAGCTCTTGCATCCAGTATCTCCCTCATGTGCTGAAGCCTTGTTCATTCGTTGTGCAACCTGAGCTGGGGCGCATGGCAGCCAATCTTGCCCCATATACAGCATGTTGTCACTTGGAAGATGGAGTGATAGCCTTTCCAGGGCACCTGGTAGGTCATGTAAGCAGTGCTTAACAAACCCAGGCTCTGTTGGGAGTCAAAGCTGCCCTTTGTGCCATCTGAGCTATCACCCGTGCCTCGTGCCAGCTGCCCATGGGATGGGGTCTCAGTGATGCTATATACATGACTCCACATGGGTATTAACAAAACAATGCCATTTCTTGGGGACTCCAAAAGGCTTCACAACTGTCTGTGGAGCCAAGTACGGGAGAATTTGGGACTGGTAAGCAAAAGAGTCTCACCATCATTCCACATGCTCCAGCTGAATAAAATACAAATCTGTGAAGGAATCTAGTGTGGCCACTTACTCACAAAAGGGCTGATCACAAAGATTAAACTATGTTGACAGCTAGGTATGGAAAGGCTTTAAAGAAACCATTGCAAAACATCTTAAGGAAGTGTTTCAGAAATGCGTAAGGAAAGAAACATTCTCCAGGAGATCGAGATAGGCAACTATGTAAGTACATCCTATTACATGCTAAATTAAATCACCATTGCAACATTATACTGTGCTAAAACTCACAGACATCAAAGTCAAGCACGACTCTTAGGTCAGGTCAAGAAAACACAGATTAAAGAAGAACAAATTCTTAGTGGCAAACATTGCTGATTATCCATTACAATAAATGTAAGGCAGCCACACGTTACTAAAGCATGTGGAAACCTGTCCAAACAGCTCTTGCATAAACTCTCACATGGGTTTGATATTTTGACCCTACATGATGCAACAACTAAAACCTACTCAGATCACATTGCACAGATATGACATTAAAGGAAAATGACTTATTCGCTGCATTTCCATGAGTCCAAGACAGTGATAAGCTCATATCTGCAAATAAAAAGGAAATGTATATAAAGAGAAAGCAAAATGCTATCAAAGGTTTGGACTTACTACTTCATATAAAAAGCAAAATAATTACTAATTATGCAGCTAAAGCAGGGGTGATAATAAAACACTTATATTCTTTATTCAAAAACAAGACACTTCACATGTTTCATCAATGAATAATGAAAATGAACACATAGTCATACAACATGTAATAAGACAGAACAGAGATCATTCTTACCAATTAGTTCCTAAAACAGTCTAGGATTCTTGACTATCTGTGCTTCAGCTATTTTAATTCTTGGTATACTGCAGAACTACAGAAAAAATACGAATATTGTGCCAATTTTTAAAAATAGCAAGGGGGATGTAGTAATGTGCCAGTATTTTGTTTATCCTGGCTGCCATTGCCACAATGAACACAATATCTGACTAATTAAAAATCAATTATCATATATTACCACTCTTGGTTCTCTTGCTATTCCTCAAAACGTGGAATGGTAGTCATGCACGTCAAATGCTCCATCATCCCTGAAGTAGTTGATAGAAATACCTCTTTTAAACGAAGAGTTGATTTCAAGTTGCATAAATTCTTTACATTTATGCTTCATACATTTTGTACAGCATTTGTTAATGTATGCATATTTATATTATATATACTTTCAGCTTACAAAGCAATTATACACTGAAAACTGCACTCCACCACACAAGGGAGTGTTTTTCCAAAAAACAATTCTGATGTGTAATTAGCTGTCCTTAGGACAGTCATTAACTGTACAATTTACTGTCTGGACAGCAGATGGTTCCACCCAATCAGATTCCATATATATGTCTGTGTGTGTGCGCGTGTGTGTATAAAACACCTGGGGAGGTTTGGAGTAAAAATTTATGTTTGAAACACTTTGCATGAAGGCCTAGTAAGGGACCTATCCCACTTGTATGTGAACTGAATGCCTAGCCATGTGGGAAATAAAAGAACAGGGAAAAAGGACAGGAAAGCTGTTGGAAGTTGGTATTTCTAAAGAGATAAAACTGTGCTTTTTCTCTTTTTCTTTTTCTTTTCTTTTTCTTTCTTTATTAAACTTTGCAAAAGTCTTACTTATATTTGGACTGTGCACAGAAATTCTTTAATTTCCTTATCTTAGGTATGTTGCAGAGGTGATGCCACTGTGAGACCAAAATGTGCCCTGTCCTATGGATGCACTGGTCTCACACAGCAGGTTACTGAAGCTGTCTTTAAGTGGCCAGAGAGCAATAAGGCTGCAAAGACTGTCAAAGCAATTATAGGATGTCCTCCCAGAAAGTTGCATGTGATAGCAAAATGGTGATGCAAGGTAACTGCATGGAGAAGAGATCTTTCTGGGGTTAGCATTAGCCAGAGGTTCCCCGGGAGGTGACGAGCAGTTTTGGTGAGCCCTGAGCTGTCTCTGGAAGCCAGTCTGTAGGAAATAGTGTTTTTCAAAATGAAGAAACAGATTTTTTTCTGTTCTGTAGTATCACATTTTTTTAGTCTATTGTGCAAAGATAGTAAGGTTTTTTTAACGCAAAGACTGAAAAGAAAGTATATATTAGGAAGGTAAAGAACATTTTTTGTAACTGATTTCAGAAGTAGTCCTCAGTGATAAATATCACTGAAAAGTTTTCTTTTGAGGAATTTAAAAAAGTTTACCAGTTTCAAACTCTGCTGAACATTCTCATGAATACTTTGGAAATAAACAAGGCACCCTGATTTGCCAGATTTGAAGTAGAACAAAGATTGATGGAGTACTGCTAAGGACAGGGCAATCATAAAGAATGATCAGACCTGCTTGATAGACTGTCCTGATTAACTATGGTAAAATCCAACACACTGGAGTGTGAGTTTTGATTAAAGAACTGCCAAATGTATGTTACAATTTACTCCCCCATACGAAAGGGAGGACGGGAGTGTGGGAAAAACTAACCACCTTATGGAAGACAAACACTGGAAGTCTCTAAAGGCCTATGAGCACAACTGGATTCTATATATAGAAACTGGGAACTCATTTATATGTAAGACTATAAGAATAACAAAGCAATGTTAATCTCAGTGTATAGCAGTAGTGGGAAGGGTACTGGAATCTGCATTTGATAGAGGGACAATGAAGACTTGGAGGGAGTGCAAGAGAAGAGATACAGCTGAATACATCAAATAAAGGGGGGTTTATAACCAGAATTTGAGGGGTTGTATCTACTGGTTTGACAAAAAGAAGACTGTGATGTAAACAAGGTATATTTTATAAAATTGATCCTCATAAAGAAACAGTGGTTATGCAATGGCTTTTAAGTTGCTAGGAAAAGATGTAATGTGCTAATGTCTGGGCTCTGGCCAAACTAAACAAGGCTGGAAACAAGGTACATGCTCATTGCTGGAAGATGATCACCGACCACAATATAGCTCCATGAAATATGGTGACTTCACCATTCCTGATATAATAGAAGAGGGATCATTTTTCTTCAAGTTAGACTTTGGTCAGCCACAGATGACCAAGACTGGCATTTCAGCAACTGCATGGCAGGTAACAGTCTGACATCTAACAAGTCTGCGAAGATGATCTGATGGTACTTCTGGCTTTTATAGGTCATGGAAAGAAATCAGATGAATAATCTAGTACAATACAAAGCTCATTTGCTATTTTATTTGTTCCTCCACGGCCTAATAGCAATTGACCGGGGTTAAAAAATTTAACAGCTCTGTACAGTGTTATAAAATGGACTTATTAAAGAAGTGCAAGCTGGTAGGACCATTTAGCAAGCAAGAGTGGGAAAGCCCAGAAAACTGTCCCTCAGTGTTCTGTTAAACATTTACTGTGTACTTGCAAACAAGGCTTGCAAAGGCAAAGGATGCAATCAAGCTAGATATCCCTCCAGGTTTAGCTTTAACATCCAACAGCTTTGCAGGCCTTCTTCATCTCTCCTAGGACCTTCCAGCTTTATTTATTACAGTCCTTGCTGAATGAAAGGTGTAAAAAGCCTCCTTCAAACTTGCTGAATCTTAGGCCTATCAGAAAATGTTTAAAATGAGACATTTTTTAAATGATCACAATGATTTCAAAAAGCCTATCCATTTGATGGGCATCCTAGAAGAAAAGGCAAGCACAGAGCTGCATATGAAATACCCAGCTCTCCACTGGGTTGTGAATGGCTGGAGCTGGAAGCATTAGTGATACTCTGTAAGGAAATTACATCTGCCCTGCTTGAAGCTGTAAGAACCATTCCCTGAGATGTGCACACTTACTGTGCAAAGAAAGTGAACTGGTCATGAGAAAATCAGTTCAGCCCGATGACACCACCAATTCTCAGACTTCAATTCTGGAAGTATAAGTGCAAAGCCAAAAATTGCTGAGAAACAGAACCTGTTCATAATCCACAAAAAACATCTTCCAAGAATCTACCCTGGACAAACCACACTACGCAAGCTACAACTTGCCAGCAGTACAGAAATAAAAGCATGACTATATCCAGAGAGCTCCCTTTCAGGAACAAGGCAGGTATTTCATAGGCACCCCTCCCTGTCACTGACACTTCTTCTCCTCTGTATTCTAAAACTGAGAGCTGCACACAGAGCACTATTGTCCTTGGCTGGCCTGTCATTGCAGAAACACCGTGTCCTGCTCCCTCTGCCAGACTGATGATGCTATTTAAAGCTTCAGAGTGACACGACTCAGCCAAGCACACTGTGGAGATCTTTATCTACTTGTTTGGAAAGCAGAGATAAAATCTTCCACATTAGCCTTGAAATGTGGCTGGCAGCCACAGAGGCCACCCCAGCAGCAGCCCAACCTGCTACTAACACTGCCAGTTAAATCCAACACAGAGAGACACAAGATACTCCAGAGACAAGTATAAATTGGGAGGGGAGTGGCTGGAGAACAGGGCAGCCCTGCAGAACAGGGACCTGGGGGTGCTGGTCAGCAGCAGACTTAGTATGGGCCAGCAGTGTGCACTGGCATCTTGGGATGCATCGAGCACAGCATTTCATATTCTATTCTATATCCTCTGCATTCCAAAGAATTTTAAATGTTATCACAGGTGATTTTAGTAGGCTACAAATTGTAGATAGTCTACTGTTATATACACTGAGAAACCCAACACAACCTAGGTTTAACCATTCAACCTAACCTTCTGAAAGCCCTACAGCAAAAAAACCCCAAACCCCAAAAACCCACAAACCCACAAAAAACCAACCAACAAACCAACCCAAAAGCTGACAAACCAACAAGATTTTTACAAAGAATTACGGAATTTCTACCATCTGTTAATAACTGAGAAATGAATGGTCTGGGAGAAACATAAAGTAACTGATTCGGTCTGTGAAGTGTTCATGTGTTTTATGTTTTTGATTCAAAGTAGGCCATGGGTTACCTGCAGTGAACTTCATCAAAATAAGCGTATCCATATGTTTGGAGATAAATGCTCTTGCATACTTGCTGTGTGTGTGATCCAGGTCTATGGGTCTTTTAATCTCATGAGACTGTTTCTCCACTGTTGGTGGTTTTTTTAATGAACAAGTAAAGCATTTCAATCCTAAGGAACAAAGCAGGTAGTGAGAGGCATGCAGAGGATCTTTGTGAGAGGCTGGAGGATCTTTGCTACAGATGCAAATAAACTGTTCTTCTGTGTCCTCCCTCCTGAAAAGAGTGAGGAATCCCAGATTAGACAACCTCTTGTTATGACACATTTGGTCCAAACAGGCAAATTTTGCTACATATGTGCATATCTGTGGTGGGTTTGATGAAGAGACAGTCCGAGAGAAATTACAGCTCAGGAGGCACAGATCATCCTGTAGCAGCTTGTCATCCAGAATGATGTCTTTGGTATAGCAAACCTTTCCAGAACTTCCTGGGATCTTTATAGATCTGCACTGTCCTTGCTGTCTTCTTGGATCAAACGAGGCTAACAGAAACACTACAGTTAAAATAAATTTCTGCTATCTCAAGAGGGAAAAATAACACTTCTGGAGCAGGATATGATATCCTCCAGGAGGAGGATGCCCTACTGCAAAACACAAAATCTTCCTTCTTACACTGACCATGTAAAACCCTTTCTCCCCCATGTGGGTGCTCCTAATTCTGGAGGTGCTGAGTTCATGCAGGACCCATCCAAAAGCAAGGACAGGCAGAGCTGATGAATTCAAGGACCTGCTCTTGTTTTGAGGGAGTTTAAAGCCAACAGAGTGTTGTTCTGTTCAGATTATATTTCCAGTTATTATGCTACTACGACTCACACCAGGAGTGTGAAGAGGGACGAATAGCCAAGAAGTAGTAAGGAAGTGCACAGAGGAACTTGATAGTCAAGCAGGGAAGAACTTCATCAAAACTCTTGCTTTCTTGGTTGATCTGGTACCCATGGCCCATGTCCCCTCTGCCTCTGTTTAAAGACTCCCTTGGAGGTGATCTGCACCCACAGGACGGCACAGAATCATAGAATATCCTGAGTACAAAGGGACCCACAATGATCATCAAAGTCCAACTCCTGGCCCTGCACAGGACAACTCCAAGAATCACACCATGCTCCTGAGAGCATTGTTCAATTGCTTCTTGAACTCTGTCAGGCTTCATGTTGTAACCAGCTCTCTGGGGGCCCTGCTCCAGTGCCCAACCACCCTCTGGGGGAAGAACCTTTTCCTAATATGCAACCTGACACTGTTGGACTGCACAGCGTCCAGCTGCAGACGTCCTTGGTGTCAGCTGCAGCAGGCAGGGGTCGGCTGCAGCAAGCAGGGAAAGCTGTCAGCTGCAGCTTGCAGGGAAAGCTGGCTCCTTCGCAAGGAGCAAGCCCCAAAGATGATGTAAAAGCATTGGCAGAGGCAGAGGATGAGAGAGGGTCTTTTGTATGGGTTCCAGCTGGTTTATTGCCGCTGGAGGGTCCAGGGACAAAAGACAAGGCAGTGAGAGAGAACACAGTATTTTATATGGGGGTGGAACAAAAGGAAACAACCACTGGGGATCGACTGAGGAGGAGGAGATAACAGGGGAATAACCAATAGGAATAACCTAAGGGAGGGAATTACATGAGTAGACCAATGGGGCGTCGAAGAAGGGAGAACTTTCCAGAACTAATACATAAGCAACTAGGGGAAATACATAAACATAAACTTGTACATAAAACTGTGTGGTGAACTCCTGAACCAATAAACTTAAAACATGTGTACTAAGAACCACTAGGAACATGGGAACTTGCCATAACCATGGTGGTGAGGATTAGACCTTGGTGTTCTGGAGGCCTGTCCACCAGTCCTCCGAATGTTCTGCTGCTGTGGCCACCGCCTCATGCACCGCAACAGCAACCTAAACCTCCCCTGACTCAGCTTCATTCCATTCCCTCGGGTCCTGTCACTGGTCACCACAGAGAAGAGATCAGTGCCTGTCCATCCTCTTTCTCTCAAGAGGAAGTTGCAGAGTGTAATGAGGGCTCCCCTCAGTCTCCTTTTCTCCAGGCTGAACAGACCAAGTGACCTCAGACACTCCTCATATGGCTTCCCCTCAATGCTTTTCATCATTTTCAATGCCCTTCAACTCTCTCATAGCTTAACATTTTTCTTGTCACATTGTAGCATCCAAAACCACACAGAAAATTCCAAGTGAGGTTGCCCCAGTGCACGCTTGGCCCTCCTGGCTGCCAGGGCACTGCTGGCTCATATCCAACTTGCCATCAACCAGGACCCGCAGGTCCCTTTCCACAGTGCTATTCTCCATACAGCATGTGCTTTTCTCTAAGAATGCAGAGTGCCATGATCCCAGTCACAAACTCATCCCAAAGGTTGCTGCTTGTCTCACCGCCACCTTGCAAATACAAAACACAAGCTGAGTTAATAAAATATGCTTTTAATGTGGTCTGCCCTGAAGATGTCAAGCTTAAACACTTAAAACTCTTTCTCAGGGCAACGAGCACCATATTTATTATCATTTTAGCACCTTCTTCTTTGTGGCTGCCTGTCCTCTGTACCATACGACGATTCGTACTCCATTGTTGTAACTGAATTGCAATGATTTGCTGCAGTGAAATTCTGTGGAGAAAAAGGTTTTCTTCAGTCTTTTTTGTTCACCTGAGATTACCATTTAGTGGGATTGAGCAGGAGTGCTTTGAAGCCCGCTGGCTAATAGAAAGAGACCTTCAGTCTCTCGGCAGGTTAGGGAACATAAAAGCACCCTCTCTTGTCTGACATTATTTCTTTATCTGCCTTTTCCGTGCCACTGCTGTGTGCAAGGCCTGTATAATGAGATCTTCATTATTGAGGATGTTGTATTCAGCCAGCTGAACCAGGCGGTCATACGCCTTCTCAGTGTATTGAAGGGAATATGTTGAATATGGGGAACAGCAGCCATAGAGATCAACTTTGCCATCCTCCATCTCTGACTCTGAGCGCTTCTGACCTAGGAGGAAAGGGTGAGAAATCACTGCTGAGAGAAATCACTCTGGTCATAAACAAGCAAACTCTTAACAGAGGAAGGAAAGGAGGTATCTCTCCGCAGAGAGAGTTCACAATTACTCGTTTGGGTTTATTTTTTGTAAAAAACCTAACAGTTCCTATTCAAATTGACAGCTCAGTCCCTGGCTCAAGTGGATACCAGTGGCTTCACAGGATGAGGGGAGAAAAAAAGGTGATTATTCTTACATGGGTCTGCAGTGTAGTTCTTAGCTGTACCTGAAGGTACCTACAGTATGTATCTATGGATGTACATATTAGTAGATACATCAAAGTTACCTGCAAACTAATTACCTGCAAGATAACTAGCTTAGGGATTGAAACATCACAGCCCTGGCATCAAATCTGGCATGGTTAAAAAAAATTAACGTTGAGCAACAGAAAGGTTTGATGTACTGAAAAGAGTCAACAGTGAAGTTTAAGAGCTGGAGTATTAAATATATTCCTTTTAATAGGCTGTCCATGATGTAAACCTTCTTTTTAACATGTTTGAATACTTGCCTGGTGCTTTGTATTTTTGGAAGGTATCATTAACTAGTGGGAAAAATAGCAGTACTGGTGCTCCTGGAGTCTCAGCACCATCAAAGAAGTAACACTCCTTCAGCTTTTTCCTGTCTTCTTCACTCAAGTCCACCCTAGGAAAAAGGATTCCCTGCTCAGAGCAGTACTTGCAGGTCTGGTCCAAAGCCTGGATCAGGGAACAGAGCAGTAATAAGACTTAAAATAGGATTGAAATAAGGCTCAGGATTTCTTGGAGTCCAGTAACAAAGTGGACATTTTCTAAGCTTGTTGTGCAAAAGCTCTTAAACCCGATGGAAAGCACTGTATCACTGAAGAGAAGTTTCTTTGGGTTTTTTTTTTTTGCTGAGTCTTAGCACAATACAGTTTATTGTACAAGAAAAACAAACAAGAATACGTGCAGCTTATAAATGATGTATCACACTTCATCATCAAGCTAAAAATGTTAAAGGTTAAGACTTTTAGTAGGACCAATATAAAAAGCACCTGTTAAAAATTTTAGGTATACACATACTGAAGAAGAAATAAAGACTGTTTCAATTACTGTCACCTGTATCTGGGATCCTGCGCTGTAATTTAAATGCAGGATGACGTCCACCTTTCTTTCTGGTTTTAACAGTGGCATGACGCTTGTATTGATGAAAAATCCAGTATCTACCAGAGACAGGAATTCATCTGATTGTGTCAGCTGGTTGGGAAATGTGTCTAACACAGTATCTGAAAGAAAAATTTTTTTTTGCTCTAAGTGCAATAGTGAAAAACTTGTTAGCTTGTTTTCCACCCTTACACCATGTCCACAGAGCCGTAACTGGTTACAGTCCTTGGGGAAGGGAGATTTGCCATATGCCTTCTCTTCTGCCCTCTCAGCTCCAGTCACATGCAGTTTTGGACCTGCAGGAACAACATTCATGACGGGTGTTTACTGTGCCTCCCCACTGAGTGTGTCTTTGAAGAGAGGAAGGACCTGCTGGCCCAGCCTCAGGAGGTGTGTGCCACCAGCAAAACCACTGACACGTAGCTCAACACCACACCATGCTACATCCTGCAGCATGATCAATCACAGATTGATCTAACAGAGATTCTGCCCAAACCTGGCCTCCAACCTCAGACAACTGGTTTAATATCAAATTTGGGGGGTTGTTTTGTTCAGTTTGTTTATTCCCTCCCCAGGCCCACAGGTCTCCTGTTACCCTTCCATCTGCAGAAGTGCGTGTTCTCCAGGTAGTCGTTGTGCACCTGGAAGCCCCTCAGGAAGTTGTGCTCCTGGGCGATGCAGACGCGGTCGGCGAGGGCGGCGCGCAGGGCGCTGCCCAGGGGCCCGGGGGGCGTGAACAGCCGCGTCCGCAGCTCCTGCGGCTTCGCCGGCAGCGGGGGCTCCTCCTCTGCCCGGGGAAAAGCGGGTAAATTCCACTGCCTAGAGCAGCGTCAGCCCTCAAGAAGTCAAGGTAAGTAATAAACCCTGATGCTTTCTCTTTTTAAAAGGACCAACAAGCACGAGAGACGAAACAAAACAGAAAATAAGAAGCTACTCTTACTAGACAAATACCATTTCCTTACGCAGTCTGGGCTTGGATAAAAGCCCCCAAGATACAGTGTCAAACAGCAATGAGAGTCTGTTCCAGACATCATCTGTGGAACAGACTGAATGCAGGCTTTGGAAAAGGACAGCTGTTGTGCTCCTTTGTATTACTGTAGCTCCCACTTGAAGCAGTCAAAATCATTTTGCTTTATTAATGATTTACAGATCAATCTTATTCTTTATGAACATTTTAATCATCTACCAACATCAGTGCTGACCCCTGATAGATCACAGGACCAGAGATTTTTAAATTATTGATTTGTACTTTGCAGTATGAGACATCTAACTCCATCTAACAATAAATACACAGTGAGAAAAGAAGTATGGTCATTTACCTATATTGTCAATTTGGTCCCGGGTCCACCTGTGCCAGAAATCTTCTGAGGAATGGGACAAATTCCAGATATATAACACATTGAATGAAAATAAACTACTCCACATGCCTGTAAAAGGAAAGAGCTTTCTAACTCAAACATGCACATATCATGAATCTCAAAACTGTTATCATGAGATGAAACTTTGAAGTTTGTTTTTCGTTATTTTGTTTTAAAAACATGATGTGTCATTTTTATTTGGCTGCTGGTTTTTAAACCTTGTTTTTGGTATCCAGTTTTTGTCTTATGTCTTAGGGATGGAGATCTTTGTGAATTAATTTGTGAATTAATATGGAATTTGTATTTTTAGGAAAAAACCCCAAGCATCATGAAGCTTGTATAAAAAGAAAGGATGAAAGCTTGCAATCCAAGAGATTTGATGTGGAATTATATTGACAAGGGCATAACTACAACATAACCTTACAGCCTCTGTTTCTGTAGGATTCCTTTTTTGAGAATAAGCCTGTTAACACACCAAGGGATCAGTTTTGACCATGCATTTTTGAGCTTGAAAAGCAATTTCTTTGGTTATCCATTAGGGCACAAGTTCTCACTGTTTTTTGGTTCAGGGAGTGCAAATGTGTGACAATCCATCACAGACTCAGGCTAAAATAGTACAGTGTCTCCTTCCTGCTCAGTGGAGTGGCCAGTCAAAGAGAAGTGAAATCAGTCATGATTCTGACAGTTTTTCTCTTTTTCAGGAAAACACATATCCACGCTCAGCTTCAGTCAACAGCAAAAATGTTTCAAGGATGGCTGTGTTGTTTTCCCCCCAGCCTTGCCCGGGCAGTGTGGAAACTGGAGCCAGTGACATGTGGCCTAAAGACTGGAGCAGGGGGGCCTGGCATGCTCAAACACACCCTGATGGAGAAGAGAATCAGCATGAAGGCTCATGTAAAATGTTTATTGGGAGCATACAAAATACTGACTACCTGTGACACAGGCAATAGGCTGGAATAGCATGAGCTGAACCATGGATTCCCAGAGACCTCAATTTTATTGTTGTACTGGAGGCCATACTATATTTTAATTCAAAACTGGGTTTAAAAATGTAAATAACTATTTGACTGTCCCTTTGAATTTTCTTCTTTACTGTAAACTGAATCCATTATAGTAAGTATTAATTCAGCAAAGAGATACTTATCCTCTCTGGTGAAACTGCTCTGTTAGTCCTGCACCATACTTTATTAGTGTTTAGTTTATAAAGCTCATGTTAAAAACCAACCAAACAAAACCCCCAAAACAAAGCCCTCAAAACAGAACAAGCAATAAAATAATTTGCTGTTTTTAATAGCGTACCTTCCAAGAAGCAGATCCTGGATTCAGGGACCTTCTTCATTAATCGTCCCATGAAGAACTCGCTGCCAAAATCCTCAGCGCGAACAAAAACTCCGTATTTTTGCAATCCAACCTCATATGGGGTGAACTCCACCCATTCTGTAAAAAACAACATGAAGAAGAGAGCAATGTTTTATTACAGCCCTCAAAACCATTTTTGAGTCTAATATTTTGGACTAATAGCAGTGAGTTATAAGCATGCTACAAATGAAAACTCATGAACATGAAAAGGCTTTGGAATATTTTTGGGTCTTGCATAGACAGTCTAACTTGTACGTGATCACAAGGATATTACATGAATACACATCAGCTGAGGTTATGGTCTTCAAATGAGAGGGGGTTTTTTAGGCTGTCTAAAAAGACTGTTCCACGATTTACCACCATAAATACAAAGACAAACGACTCTCAGAAGTCTCCTAATTACCTTTGAAATCCATAGTGCTATAGTTGTTCTTGACATTAACTGCAGTGTAGATAGGAAGTGGGTTCTGACCGTGATCAATGGCTCGTTGCTGATCAGAGAGTCTGTGGTTGTCTTTCTGTGATTCCAGAAATATGGTTACACTGAGACAAAAATTAGCATGGCAATATTTTCTCTTCATCTAAGCTTGCAGGGCAGAAAAATTCCTGCCTGTAATGTATAATGTGTGCTTGGCTTATCTTCTGAAATATTCCATATTTTTCAAAATTCCCGTGAGTGTTGTTACTGAAATACCTGCAGACGTCCAATCTGATGCCAGATTATTTGATGATGTGTTAAGATGAAAATGGAAAGAAACAATAAGGAACAGAAAGCAATACTTTTGATATAAAAGACGTTATTGCATTATGCTGCAACTTTATGTAAGACCTCATACCTTTCAAAAGTCTGCAGGTCCTTTTGTTAACATCTCTCATGGGCATGCATAATGTCTGCAATTTTGTTATTTCTAAACAAGTAACTTGCAGAATATGAAAAACAATTCTTAAACTGTAATATTGTTTCAAAATGTTAGTCTCGGAGTTTTCTCGGAAAAACATATTCAAAATTTCACAACCAAGCATGCTGATTTCCACCATGGATGAGTATCTACAAGGCTGGCACCAAATGTTTTGGAAATGGCTGTGCATTTACATGCACTGTCTCGTAACAAACTGCTTTTCTCAGAGCAAACAGATAAATATCTTCACCAGAAATAAATTTTCAGAAACTGGCATGCCACTGTAAATGCTGCTTTATGACATACTGTACCCCATCATGCAAAAAAGATTCCAGGACAAGCCCCCAGAGATCTATAAAAGATGTTTTGCGGCCCTCTCTTTTCCGTTGACACAGCTGCTTTTTGTAATACTTCAAATATTCCAAGGAAAATGAATTTATTTTGCATTTTGTCATATGTTTTCGAGCCTCACTGATTTGCTTGTCGAGATCCTTTTGTGACCAGTCAGCATCTCTGTACAAGTTTGACATGGTCCTAGGAAGAGGAAATACATATTGAAGAGGCAAAAAAAGCACGCCAAGGTTTGAGGTAGGCAATAGCTACATCTTATGTTTCTATTTTAAGTTCTGGATTTGGAATTAAGGTTTCCTGTCTTCAGTTCCCTATGAAACTGTCATGTTCCCTTTGAAGTCCCAGTCATTATCCCTGCCAAAACAGCTTGAACAATTTTCCATAAACCATTCTTAGAAAAACATTTGTCTTCATGTAGTTGCAAATTATGTGACTTTCCCCCCATGGAAAGACTTTATTCTGTCAATTTTGGAAGAAGATCAAAAAGTAGGACTGCTGAGAAGTTATTATAGGTAGACTACTGTATGTCAGCCCCAGCCTCCTTCAGCACGTCGGTGTCATCAGGGAGACTCCAGCCAAGGGCTGCCCGCTCCTACTCACCATGTAGTACCAGACAAGCCAGTCAGGTACGTGGCACAGTCCAAGACATTGAGTTTCTTGAGGCCCCTCAGACTGCCATAGAGTGCGGTCAAGGATCTCATCCCTCCTCCCGTGGTCATGATGGCCACCACCGGGGTCTGTGCAACACAGGGACACAAAGGGCCGGCATCACACAGTGGCTGCACCCGACTGTGGCTCTCAGCAGAGACCTCCTGATACATAAAGCCTGACACCACCATGTGTGCCTAGGCACACGCTTCTTTCTAAATTATTTCTAATGAAATATAAGCTACCATTTATTTTATAAAGGAGAACAGGAATAGAAGCAATGACAATTTTTGCGTAGACATCTTGACACTTGTTTCCATTGTGTTCAACATAGATGTTTGGTATGAAACAAATAAAAATGCATTAATTCAAACCAAAAGAGACAATAAGAGAGAAAAAAAACAGTTGAAAAAGCAGGAATTAAAAAGAAATCTCACAGGTCAAAGAGAGGAGGAACTATCAACAAGGATAACAATAATAGGGTAAAGACTGTGGAAGAATCCATTCTTATATAAGGAATACCTAGTCTGGCTTCCAAGGAAGGTGTAGCGGGAAAAGGGTTAAAATCAGGATAGCAACTGCAAAGGACACAAACAGCGGGGTGAATTTAGAGGGATGGGGCAGTACTGGAGGCGTACAGAAGTTTTAAGCTGAGGAAAGATAAGGAAAAATTTTAACTGTGAAGAAAAAGAGGTCATGTTATGCCATTATGCTCTCACTGCTAAGCACTCGTCTGATGTTTTAAATGTTTTCCCTACAGACCTCATGGTCCAGCAGATCCTGTTCCAGATGCAGGACCTTCTTAAGGGCAGGAATAACATAATTCTGCCTTTTGCATAGAAAGTCTTGCTCTTGTATGCAGAGGTCAAATCCTAAACGCACATCAAGGTGGTCTGGGCTGGAGCAGAGATCAGGAAAAAAAGAATATTCCATTTTATTATTGGTAGACAAGCTCAGAGTTTCCAATGCAATAAAATAAACCTGATCCACAAAATACATTTAGGTCCCTTTCCTACACTCCCAAGCAGGTATACAATGCTACATGAAAGAAGGATAGAAAAAGGGACTGATAAATTTCTAAGCAGCTATCGAAATAAAACCTAAAGGGAAGACATTCGTGCAGCTAATTTCTGACATATGTGCTCTCTGGATTCTCTCATATTTTAGTGTTCACTGAGAGCTGTAGGAAAAACTTCTCATACTTTCTTGAATTAGGCAGAAATTTTTCCTACTTCATAATCAACAATGCCAGGTGATCTTGCCCATTGTTAAAGAAGAGGTAAAAGACTGTGCTGAGCATAACACTGGGTACCATAATTGGCTTGTAGTATTATTTTTTCTATTTTATGGATATTTTTCATTATTCATGTCTCAGTATGGGTTATGTACATGTGTTACACTACACTACATGCAGTTGCTTCCAGCTCATGTGAATGCCACATCACCTGGTCACACAACCTACTGTCCTGCTGTGAGTGCCTCCTCCCCAGGAAAGAGCCTAGAGAGAGATGAGTTCAACTAAGTACAAGTTAACCTCCAAGAGGGGCCAAGTCTCTTACCAGTCTTCTGCCTTCGCATATAAATCAAATCCTTTACCCTGGAAAGCAAGAATGTGAGCAGTGTGAGTGCTGACAACATGCTTCTTCCCTGCAGCCTGAGGAGGAATTTTAGCTTGTGCCATCCTAGCAATGTGGGTACAAATCAGGAGCTCTGAATAATCCTGCAGCCTATGCAAATTGACTGTTGTGTTTCACTGAAAGGGAAGTTGTTCAGTAATTTCTAACTCTTTTTTAGTAAATGTAACATCTGAGGATAAGTGCTGTTTACAGAGTAATGATAATTTATGCCTTACCCATCTCTACTGACAGTACCTCTTAGGCAGCCAGCTGGGCTCCAGCCACACTATGATTCTACACAGCAGCATTTGTTCCCCCATTTCTGTGGCTTATACCCCACAACAGTCATGATCTTTTCACTCTATATGGATTTTTTTAACCATGAGTCTAAAAGTGCTTTGTAAAGCATGGTCAGCATCAGCAGGAGTCTGACGCTACCTCGGTCAGTTCAGGTGCCCCACTGGTGTGTGAGCAGGGGAAGAGCAGAGCTTCAAAATTTAGTGTGAAGTAAGATCAGGATGGAGCAGCAAGATGCCCCATGTACCCACATCTATTCAAAGAGAACAGGGCACAACCTGGCCCAACTGCTGAACGACCTACCACTGTTAGGCTGTGGTGTTTTTGTCTGCAGGCTTTCACTGTCAGAAAGTACCATGGTAATCATCAGGGGGATGCAGACTTCCACATTCAGGTTTCTCAGCCTCTCCCACAAAAAGGCACTCACCTCTGCTAAGATCATGTTTTTTCCACTTGGAATGGAATGAAGTTCCACATTTGGAGAACGTGTATCATACACATATGACTGCTGAAAAAATACAAATAAACCCAGGTTTATATTGTAAGGAGCGTTACTCTCTGCCCACAATGCAAATTAATGTTACTATTTGTGGTGTTTGATATTTTACATGCCATTATTATATTTTATAAAGCTCAGTTGTAACATACTGAGGAGGGAGGTCGTTTCTTCCCTGGTAGTGTAACATCCAGCATTGGCTGCTTGTATCTGGCATAGTGGAATTTAGCAGGAGAGGAGGAGCTGAAGACCAGATTAGATCCCAGCATAATGTCCTGGGTGCCTTCATAAGAGCCTTGCACTTTAAAGGAGAATTCTTTTTCTAAAGAAACGACACAAAAGCAGACACAGATTAGTTTTCTCATCAAAACTGACAACAAAAATTCTTACAGAGTCTATCACAAGGCTGTTCTCATGTTTTGGATTTGTTGGGGTTTTTTAATTCTTACATTAAACCAATTGTGTTCATAACATTAGCGCATCAGTTAAAAATAGCTGATGAAGAAATAACCTTACTTGATTTCTTCTCCTTTTTCTTCTTTGTCTTCTTCTCAACCACCTGAACTTCTAAGCAGCAGATTTTGCGAGACTGTAAGAGACATGAACAGTAAAATACCTCATGGCAGGGAATTTTCTGATATGACATTCTGTTTCCTAGTCTAAATAGGACACAACCAGGGCAAGGTGGGAGTGCAGTGTGGATGAACAGGGCTTGCAGAAGGGAGAAGATAAGGACAAAGTGCTTTCAGGATCCCAGAGATGCGGAGGACTGATTTAAAAAAATTCATGAGCAAGCAAAAATAATAAATGAGAAAATGTCAGGGGTGAGAAGTCGCTGTGTAAAATCCACAGTTATGAATGCAGGACATGACGTGCATGGGATAGGACAAACCCTCTCACTTCAGCAATATGGGAATTTGGGAGGAGTGATGTCTAAGAAACAATTCACTGCTGCACTGATGTCTCAGACCTAAACCACTTCCACATGTTTCCTTTGCAACAGCAAAGGGGTTTTGGGATGGAGGATGTCCACCTCTCCAGAGGTGCCACCCACAAGGATGTGTCATGGTGAAGTGGGAAATGGCAATGTTTCAGTGCTGGCTTTCTCAGTCAAGGGGTATGTTGTCATGATGACTGTGAGTCAAGTGAAACAAGTGTGGCAGCAGGACAAGAAAGATGATGAAATACAACACTCACCACTAGCACTCCATTAGTAATGATGGTTTCAGGAGGGCCTGAACTAGGACACAGAAAGAGAGAATACATTTATAATAACTCATTAAAATTACAGTATAGTTCCTAAGCCCCACCCTTCTCCTGATCTTCCTCTTGCATATTTTTAGCTGCATATTGGATTTGAAAGAAAAGTCCCAGGAGACCTGTTGTACAACTTTCCTCACTCTACTATGTCAAAGGACAATTGTCATCCTACTGGCTCATCCAGTCCTGGAGCTCAGCAAAAAAAATGCCAAAGGTGCTCTGAGGCCAAACCATGTAGTGATTTTATTCTGAGTCCCAAGCTGAGGCCATGGATGGTTACATAGAATCCAATTTTAAAAAAACCACAGTTCACTGAATGATGGAACAATAAGGGCTCTGGATCACAAGTCCAGTGCATTATTCCATATTGTGTTTCAAAGGGGTGGACCCTCTTGCTGAACTCAAACACAAATGCATAACAAACCAGCAACATTCTGGTCTTAAATAATGTTCACTACAGTAGACAAAGAAAAGGATTTAGGATGTTCTCCCTGTTTGCTTGAAGTTCGTGGGAGGTCATCCTGGCATGCACCCATTTGTCAACACAGCTCATAGCACAGATTCCTTGGGAATTATGCACTCTGGACAATCAGACCAGATTCTTTCATGCCTCTGAATTGCTGTTTCTTTTTGCTCCAGATTATGTTGCATTTCATGTTTACTCACATATTATCCAAGGCAAATCCCACCTCCAACTCCTCTTGTCTCTGGAAAATAAAGAAAGGAAAATGTTTTTGGTTTATTGGCAGTTCTCATAATGCAAGTTCTCATTCTCATAATCTAGGTATGCGTGCACCATTTGTGACAGGCAGAGCATTTAAAATAGAGGCACACACCACCTCACATCTTGAGCCTCAAGATTCTTTACTGATAGGAAGCTTGTGGATGGCTGTCATAGCAGTTTTTAACACCGAAATTGTTTGGCTTGCCTGCTTCTGCAGGGGCCTGAGGGACAGACCTAGGAGGAGATGCTGTCTCATTCCAAGTCTGCCAGAAAAGAGAAAGGGGATCTGCTGACGGGGAGAATCAAAGCCTTCTGGTGTCAGGAGGAGAAATGGTGACATGCAAAGCAGTTGTGGAAGAGGAGAACATCTTTGTCTGGCAACAAGTTGAGTGCTTTGGGACAGACAAATGTAAATTTGACATTAAGGCCTGGTCTGTGAAGTGGTGAAAAAGAGTATAATCCCCAGGGGAAAGAAAGCACAGGCAAGAGGAAGACAAAAGCGGAGACAGAAGGGATCATGAACAGTGAAGTGAGATCATGCTGTAGGCTACTTAGTTGCTCAAATTACCCACTGAATTAAAGGCACCAAGAAGTTAATAATATAGGACAAAAAAAATTACAAAGGCTTGAAGAGTATGAGCTCTAACTGATGTACCTGTGCAAATACAGTAAGAAAAGGCTTGGATATGACACCTGTAACCACTCAAAGTAATCAGCTGGGTTACAACTAGCCAAAGTTTTAATTTCACCAGAGTTTAGTGGAAGTCCACACACTGCTTAGGTATTTTGCAAGGAATGAAATTGTCAAATAAGGCATTTAAAGACAATGAACTGCAGTGTGGAGCTTGGGTGTGTGTAGATAAGGTAATCTCAACTGAATGGTGCACGACAGATGCACAAGAAACTAGAAGTGAACTGGAAAAGGAGAATGATAGAAGATGCTGGGAGGTGGGATGTACAACTTTCAGTCTCCCTGAACATTCAAAATAGGATTATTTCTTTCTGCCAAGCTGGGTGGCATGGCTTAGACTTTATTTCAACACCCATGTCACAGTCCATAATTAGCAACTAGTCTGGTTTGACATTCAGTTCTGATCACAGAGTTTTAGCTTCCTAATTATTAGGCTAAGTAATAAGTTATGACAAAATCATCAGGTACAGGCTTGGACACCCTCCTTGACCCTCAATGGGGGCAGGCTCAGCAAAGTGACAATTTGGCCAAGACACCTGAAATTTGTGAGCCTCTGTGGCCAACACCAAACCCTTCCATGTGCCTACAGATCCAGGTGTGAAGAGGTTTTCCCATGTCAGGGAGAAAAACAACTTACTTTTATGTGGCTATGCAGCTGACACACAGGAAGAAAAAAAGGCAAAATTTTAAAAATAGTATTTTAGACAGAAAAGCTAACAAACACATTCTTGCCAAGCTATTCCATTTTTATTTCAGACCTCACCTGTGAATCACACTTGAAGTGCATGAAGACTTCCTCTCCCAGGGAAAGTTTGGCTATGTCGAAGTACACTGTGAAGAGGTGGTCATCCTGAGTAACCACGTCCTTATCATAGAGTGCCAGCTCCAGCACATTCTGGGAAAGGAAAGAAAGGAGTTTAGAAATGTGTAAGGTTTTATTCAAAGCAGGATATCTTGGGGACAACTGTTTTAGTCAGCTGCTGTGAGAAGTGGGAAGACATAAAGAAAAAGAACAAGAAGGGAAGGAAGTAGAGAGGAAATCAACTGCCCGTTGGCACCAGCCTATGAGGTGGAATGAGAGGAAATCACAGACATTTCAAATGCCTCATTCTGTCCATGCCTGAGAGAGACAATTGTCTTTCATGGCATGGAAAACCGTCATGAGGATATGAGTTATTCTCACATCTTTCTGCATCTTTCCTTGCCTCTTGAGAAAACTGCTTATGTCCCTTTGCAAAAGGATAAAACCTCTCAGTTGCTCCCTCGGTCAGTTACCAGAAAAGTCCCAGTTCAGTACCTTAACCTGACTCTGGATCCTGAAGTAGAAGGTTTCATTCCAGACTGGATCTTTGCAATTCTTGATGGCTTTAGTCTGAAATTTTTCATTTGAAGCAGTTGGCAGCCAAAGGCTCACGTAGCAATCAGTATGGCTCACTGTATGTTAAAAACACAAACACCTCTAAAATGAGCATTTGCTCTAGATGAAGGAATGAATTGAACAATATGAAGTCTTGTTTTCAAAGAGAGACGCTATGATACATATTGGCATATTTGTTCAACATAAACATTACCATGTAGGTGGGAGGAATGGAGAAAAAAGAAGGGTGACATGACTCTTTAAATAAATGGGATTAGAAATATGATAAATACATTAAACGGGAAGGGTTTTCTCCTCCTTCTTTGTCATCAAACAATCAGTTTAGCCAAGGATAAAAAAAAATCCAGGACAAATACAGCAAGTGTTAAGGAAACAAAGTGATATCTTCTCTTTTAGCCAAACAGAACATTAAAAAAAGCTTTCTGATTTCTGCATAAGTAAAGATACAATCTTCTATTATATTTTTGTTCCAGGCTGGCATATGAGGAGCTACAAAATGTAACAACATCTGATGGGCTTTTATTTGGGAATGCTGGCACACAGAGAATTAGGGTATGGTAGTTTGGATTACTTAGCATTGAGAAAGCTTTGAGTACAAGCTAAATTTGAGATAAGGCTACTCAGCTTTCAGTATTTACTCAATTAGTGCAACCATTTTGTGTTCTTTGTTACATAAATATACTCCAGAGGAAAACATGGGAGATCTTTCCCCATTTTTTGCTTTCAACAGACCGCAGAGTTTTTACTGCTCCCTTTGGGGACACAGAGAAATGTGTGTGGTAGGCACAGCTGTGACCTTATGGAGTTACCTCTGTGCAGAACAAGGGCTAATGCAAAGAAGAACACTCTGTGTTCATTGCTGGAACCAGCACACCAACGACAGAAATTTCTCCATACATGGAAGAAATCTAGAAAGCACCTTTTCTTGGAGCAGGACTAGCTATTAGCCCATGGAGGTGACAGGGACTATATAGTGCACTGCAGATACTCACAGACATCTGCCTGGTGGATATTTCTTGCTCTTATGACTCTTACAGTCAGTAAGTAACATAGAGAGGATTCTATCTGCAGGGGAAAAAAACCGTACAAAAGACAGGAATGAATGCTAATGTTAGACAGCATATTTAGAAGACAGAAGTGATCAAGAGAGATAAACACCCAAATCAGGAACAATTTAGTTGAATTTTCTATGTGATTATGAAAGGGCCTATACATTTATTTTCCTGCTAACATCTAAATCAAGACTAGACTGAAATACTTCATTTATTCTGTAGCATGATTTGAGGATTTATCTTATTAGAGCATTTATTTGTTTCTTATATAAAATCTTACTGCACAAAGTGCTAAGATTCAGTCCCAGCTTTTTTAAATTTCCAAGGTAGAAAATGAAGAGATGCTTCAGACCTTTTTCAAGTGATAAAAGTATTATTGTGGTGATTACCACAATATCCAGTCATTACACATATTTGGTCGCCTGGGTTATGGGATATGATTTTCTCATATTCCTGCTTTTTTAAACGTACAGTACTCTGCAGAGTTAAATGATGACCACTGATCCCAAAACAGATTTTAGGATCAGAGAAAGAGATTGCTGCTTTGCACTTCTACCATGCTACTTACTATTCATGTGGTTTTCATTTACAGGGATATGGCTGCCCTTGTGAGCTAAGGTCACCTCTGACTTTTTATTGTGAAAAGTTTATCTCTAGTTTTGAAGTATGTAAACTCTTCACATCTCAAGCTTCTTTGCACTGTTCCACATAAGAAGTGTAAACAATGTTTTACACCTGATAAGAAACTCTTGTTTGTTCCCTTTGGCTTCCCTCTTTCATATTAGCCCATGTTTCTGACCTCATGCATGACTTCTTAGCCTCTCGTATTGCTGCTCTGATCTTACATTGGAGTCCAAACATGACCTTGTATCTGCTCTCCCTTTACCATGAAATAAACAAATAAATAACTTCCATATAACCTTTTATTTCTACCACCGCGGATAGGGAGGGGAAAGATACAACATGCTGGAATATAAATCAGCAGGAAACTTTTGCTTCAAAAGACCTAAAAGTCACTTAGCACAACTACGGGGCCATGGACAGGTAGAGACTCCACCTATACTGCAAAATGACTATGAAAGACCATTGCCAGCCCTGAAGTGGCATTAGCATGACACTGACTTCATTAAAACCACTGAGATAAAAGTGTGACACAGGTACTGCAGGAAAGGAGAGCAAGAATTTAGTTGGACTGTGAGCAGAACAATTTGGTGTGTACTGTGTTAATAGTATTATAAAAAGTGAAGTGCATCAGCATTCATAGGCTTAATGGAATGTATGTCCATGTGATGTCGCTCCAAATGTTTAACCTGAGTGTATCAATGCAGGCAACCAGGGCTAGTGAATACATGTTGTTGAGACTGGCAGCAGTTAGCAAATAGGCTAATGAAGAAACAGGTAAAATCAGCCTCCAGGTAACCAAAGTATCCTGTTATAGGAAAAGGCACCAAGAACATTCATACTATTCAGCTGCACAGCAGGTCACTGGATGTGCAAATCAAGGATGTGAAACCTCTGCAAAGGGTCCCAAGAGTAGCTGTGAATCAGACCACCAAGGGCACTTGAATTCATGTCTAAATCCTAACTCCTAAAGGCACGGAAATGAGGCAGGTACAGAAAGTGCTCAGTAATTACAGAACCAGTAACTGATGCTGCCAGTGGCTGGCTTTGGAGAAGGCAGTTCCTGGAAGGGCTTAACTCAGTTCCATGGATCAGATTCCCTGAAGCCACCTTCATGGTGATCCCAATGTGCCAAGAAGGCAGTGCAGATTGAATAAAATACTCAGGCATGTGGAGGTGCCCTTTCCTGACCAAGGAGCCTTGGCTTAGACATCACAGAACTATAAATAACAAATGACCAAAATCCTGTCAGCTTTGTGAGTTTTGCCTAAAAAATCTGAGGTGTTTGGTGTGTTCTTCTGAAATTGCTGTGACCCCTGAAGAGTTGTATTTGGGGGTATATTTTCTCGTCTTTGGGTTTTCCATTCAGCTAATCAAGAAAAGGTTGGCTGTTCCTTAAACTGAGAGCACAATGCCTGCTGCTCAGCAGCTTTACTCATCACAAAGGAGAACAAGGGAGAGTTCCTAATTACTAATAAATGGCTTCAAACTAGAGAGAGGAAGGGTAAAAAACTTTTCTAGCACATCTAGTCCTTTCATTTCCTAGAGGAAAGATTTCATGTCTGAAGTCTCCTGGGAATCTACTAGTTTTTACTAGAGGCCAGAAGAGGAGTTAATTCAGGAAATCAGGTGTTGAAAATCAACTTTAAGATTCTGCCATACTATTGTAAGAATAAATGGCATAATTTCCTAGCTCTTGCCATGTACACTGGCAGTAAACTTGCGCTTTAGCAAGACATATGTAGAGAAAGCCTATTGAAGCCCATCCTTTTAAACATATTAGTCTTGTTTAAACAGAGGTTGTTCCCCATGTGCCAAGGACAGGAAACCACACTAAGAATGTAACATGAAGCAAGACTATGTAAGTGGGATGATCAAAACAATAAGCGGGACAGTGTTTCATGGAGGGAGCTGGATGGGTTACAGTAGCTAATTACATTGTTTGGCAGATGCTGAACCCTATCTGTTTTCACCCAGCCACCACCCAGCAGGAAAGTCCCCTTTACAGTTTCCTTTTGAAATTTTCCTTTGCAGTACCTTTATAAGAGAAGTCCTCTGTTTCCCATCAGGATTCAGCTGCATAGTTCCGTCTCCTTGTTGAGAGGTTTGGGAGATCAGGTCCTGGAACAAGAAGGGCCAACCTTATCCCTGGAAAAACCATCATGTCTCTTAAAGGCAATCCTCATTGGGAATTAGGAATTTCAGAGCCACAGGGACAGGGAGCCCATGGTCAGTGCTGGCTGTAGAGCCTTGGCAGGAACTGGGGTTTCCTGCGGTGCCCGGTGCCATTGCCAGGGCTGTGCTTGCCCCAGTAAGCCTGAGCAGAGGCGTAGCAGCCAGGTAAGGTCCACCCTTCATGACACACAGGGAGGTGAAGCAGGTCCTGGCCCTGGCTGTTAAAGGAACAGCAAACCTGTCTCCCATAAACACACCCTATCATTAATCTTTCGCCTTGAAGTACACCTCCATGTTATTTAATACTTATTCTAAAGTTGCGTATATCGTGTCTCTGAAATTAATAAACCCTCTAAATATTCAAAATGCTCCTCTTGTAAATAAGCTCTTGCTCCCCAAGAAGCTTGCATTTTCTTCCTGTGGTTTACTATAGTTTTTAAAGTTTTGATATTGAGGTCTTGAAGCCTTGATTCCTTCATCCTCCATAGAGTCATTATAGTCAATGGTAGGTCAAGAAAGTAGTATCATCTTTGCACTACATGCAACACAACTGCTTAAGATCCCAGATGCCTTGCTCTGCTCTGCACCCTTCTTACCTGAGACAAAATGCCATCTTGATCCATCATGCTCGCGTTCACACACACGTCCAGTGTTATCTGTGGCAATGCAATCTCACATCTCCCAGCTTCCACAGACACCAAGAGTTCAAAATGTCTCATATGCAGGTGAGCAACTATATTATAAACTGACTCAGAGCCCCACCTCTGACTGGTTTCTTAAAACCAGTTATTCCCCTCCCATTTTCTTATGGTAGGAAGCTGAACCCTGTGGTCAAATAAGTAGGAAAAAATACCTTTGCCTATATAGCAGGTGGAAGTATTGTGTTTGAGTCACTTTGCTCTACACTGGCCAATGGCAGGTTTATAACTAAACATTAGAGAAGGATGCCCTCTTACCTGAGCACCGAACTTTCAACTTAGCAAGCCCTCAAAGCCCACAGAAATACATACTCTGTAATAAGATACAGCAACAGTATATAAATTGAATGTAGGTTAACTGTGATGGTAAGCAGATACAATAAAACAGCTAATAAGAAAAAAAAAACAAATGAGAGACACAACACTATTGCTCTCAGACTAACCTGGTTATTGCAAAAAACAGTTTAAGGCTTTCTGAACCACATGCCCCTACAATCCCAGGTCTAGGCATGCAGAGCAGCACACTCATTTGGTGGTTTATATCTACTCAGCCAAGGTCCAGCAGGGCTGGGTATCTCCTCAAGTCATTGTACTCCTTCCCTCTTCTTTCCTATGGCTTGTTATTATTATTTTTGTGTTTAGATCTGGAGTCCTGAAGCAATGACTTTCCTTAGCTTAGCTCCATCCCCGTGAATACTTCTGCATGGTTTGCCAGCTCAGACTGACTCTGGCTGCAAACGAGCTGCATTTAAGTGCTCCTGTCTGACCCAATGAAACCTGCCAGCCAGATGCAGAACTCAGCCCTGACCTCACACTGTCCCCACACACCCTGACCTCTCCAAAGTCCTCGGCACAACTGTGACACCACTCCTGGGGCAGGACACCTGCCCCTGTCCACACACAGCTGACACCTGGGCCATCAGAACTGGCACGGCTCGCAGCTCACGGGAAGAGGATTAGAAAAGGCAGCCGAAGACTGTTGCATCATCCACAGATCATAACAGATCGAACTTTCTGGGGAAAGGGATTCCTTTGGCTTTCCTGCTTCCCCAGTACATTGTCTATGAACAAAAAAGTGCTCATTCCCTGAGCATTCTTGAGTTTACCGGTCAAACATTGCCACCGGCCAGCACAGGTCCCCTCTGCACATTCCCTTGGAAAATAATATCAACAGTCATCACAGCCAACTTGGTAGAATAAATTTTTGCCATAGGCTACAGTATTTCATAACACCATGAAGGGTTGTGTCTACACTCTGGCATGTTTCGCCTGTGTGCCAGCTGCAATGATGTAGCTTGATGCAATGCATTTTTCATTAGGTCTCAGAAAATTGGCAGCATTGGCATCTGTCAGTCATGTTTAAAGACAGTGCTATACTATGACATCTGCTTAGAGGGCAAAGCTACAAACCAGACTGTCCACCAGGATGGGCCCTCTGAGGCTTTCACTCCCATAGTGCCAGTGACCAAAAAACTCTCATTTTCATGAACAGCATTTGCAATCTTTATCAGAAACAGCCCTTGCAGGAGGGAGGGACCATGGCTCACTCCGTACGCCTGCAATCTGTCCCTTGAGACATTCCTTTATCCACGATACAAGCAAGTATTTGGTATGCTCTTTGCAGAGATAAAAACAGTTTTGTTTTCCAGGAACAAGGAACACACTGTGAACCTGAAGCATATTACTGAAATGCCTGAATATGCGGAGCAAGGCAGAATGTTCATTTTGCAAACAAGCCTTTATTGTCTGGTAGTGTATACACACAATTTTTACACATAAATAACATTTCTTCAGAACTGGAGGCGGCACGAGTTTAACACTAAAAACTATGGGGTTTTTTTCACAAGAGGGTTTTCAGGTAAAAATGGAGGCAATTCCCAGGATTATATGCAGAGCACATAGCGTCATATTTCTGATCATGACTAGTGAAACTACCACAGAACAAACAAACAAAAAAATACCAGCAGAAGTGCGTAGTTGTTCAAAACCTAAAGAGTTTCAAACGTTAATATTTATGCTGTGATCTTTAGGCTTGCAACATTAGGCTACAGTTGCACAAAAATGCAAGTTTTGTTTTGATATAATAAATGACTGAAGTGTTGGAAAAGTCATTGTGAACCAATTTGTAAAGATAATTTGTCATCTCTCCTTGAACATCCTCAGAGCATCATTCTGTAACAAGCCAAACATGTTATTTGGCTGTGAATGAAACCTGTTATTTTCAGGTTGGGTTCCCTGGGCTGACGAGGTAGGCAGTCTATTAAAAAGAAGTTATGTTTCAAAACAAAGATGTTTTGTAAAATATTAACATGAAATGTTTCAACTTACCCAAGCATTTTCCCTGGTTTATTTTAGTCCCACATTATAATATCTAGTTGATAGATGTTTTTCTGACTGAATAGACACTTTCTTCAAAATTTTCCCAGCTGTCTTTAGGATGTAAAACTTATTAATAAAGCGTGTTTTCAATTTGACTTGCTCCTGGAATGCAAAAGTTGTTATGGATTTATAAATAATTTTTACAGCTCACCCTCAGCACAGTTCAGAACAGTTAAAAAAGGCACTTTCAATAAAATGGAAAATGAAGGAAGTTTAAAAATGCAAGCCCAAACAAATGTAATTGGTGGTTTTGTGCTAGATCCCATGCATAGTCTTTGGATTGTTTTAAGATGGTCTTAGTTGTTGCAGACTACTGACTCACTTTTGCTCAGTTTGTGCAGACAGAACCAAACAAATAAGAAGTTTTGTTGATAGGCATATGACCTAAACTGTTTTCATGGAGTAAGACAGCAAATTTTCATTGTCTATTGGAAGTAAAATATTTTCAAGTACTTTTTTATTTTTTTAAATTTAAGAATGGTATTTTATTATAAGAAATAACAGGGGGAAAAGGATCCAGGGTGTTTTATTTTGAAAGCTTCAAATTAAAGTGTTGAGGTTTTATATACTGTCTCAGTATAAACCAATTAAAACTGACATAAATTAACAGGGAATTTTGATGTGCCCAAATTAACACCCTTTGCTTTAAAAAAAAATTTTATGCGAAAAGTCTTACGCCACTTCCCCCTAAGTTGCTCCTTCCCATCACATATGATTCATTCACAGCCCAAGAGAGCCCAGGATGTGGATGCAAATGATGGGGCTGGTTGTGTGCACACACTTGTCCCTCTTACGTTTCCAGCCTCTGTGGCTGCTCTTTGGGACACTTGCAAAACAGAGTTGGCCCAGGGATCCAATACCAGCTTCCAGTTGTGTCTTAGGTTCTCTTTGTTTTCCAGGGCTGGTTGCACCTTGTGTTCCACAAAGCAGAACTGTGGGAGCAGAGTGTTTATACTCCCTTCTTATGGCCTGTAGGTGTGTTGGCTGGGTTGTATAACTGTAGCACTGTGGTGGTAAAAAATTGTTGTCCTTTATGTCATGTATTATAATAAGTTAGGCTTAAAATCATGCTATTTAAAAAATCTAACAAGTATTTTAGGCAAAGAGTGTTCTACAGACAACCTTAATTTATGGAACAAAACATGTAAAAATTTCCCACACAATGTCTTTGCTTATAGAGACCACTTCTTGGGAATGGAAAAACCCCAGCAAGCCCCTGCACCAGCTGGGGTAGTTTCTGCAGTGCAGAATGGCCAGTGTTTGAAAAAGCTGTGTCCCTTCTGGGTCCTAGAGCATGAAGAACTCCTCTGAGAAGATAAGGGCAGTTGGACGGGCGATCAGCACATTTTCTGCCTTCTCCTTTGCATCGCTGTCTGCAAGGCCTGCATAATCATCTGAGAGTTGTTGAGGATGTTGTACTCGCTGAGATTCAGCAGCTTGCGGTAGTTCTCATCGGTGTACCTGACCGAGAACATGCAGTACGGGGAACAGCGGCTGGTCAAATCAAGTTGGCCTTCCTCCATCTCTGAGCAACAGCGCTTGACACCTGGAGGGAAAGAGTTGTTGTTGTCGTCACACGATGTGTATCTCAATCAGTGTCAAACTGTCCACAAAAGCTCAAAGAGTGGGGCTTTTCTCCTGAAGAAAATTCATAGGGTTTAAATGCACAATGCAGGTCCATCTATTGCCACCCTAGTCAAGAGAACGTTGTGGGTCTGAAGTGAGGAAGGCACAAGGGAGACGTGAGGGATGGCATTGTAATGTTCATCTACAGCTTACTCGGAAACATCTGTCTCATTAAAGCCATGGGTCAGGCAAGGATGTCAGCCTGAAAGGGCACTCCAAAAGCCACTGTCAATGCGCTGCAGGCCTTACCGTGGGCAGCTGGGATTTCTATGAACCTCAGCTGAGGAAGATTAATTGCTAGTAAGAGAATAGAATTTAAACAAGAAAGGAGCAATAAAAACATGGGGAAACGGAGAGTTCCTGCAATGCTGAATAAGGTGCAGGGCACCTGCCAACAGGATCCATCTCTGCCTTTCTGTTTCTTGTGTCACGCAAATTCCACAACAGCAGCATTTTGGACTTAACCTCCCTGCTACCAAGGAGCAGAGCAAATGCATCCTACTAACCTGCAGTAAAGAAGAGGAATACAAAGTAGGCGGCCTGGCAGAAAAAGAGTGACAGGCCCTGAGTACAGCACAGTCAATAAAATGATCCCCAGGCTGGTGCTGTACCAAAATGAGACACACTGATCTTAACATTGCAGGAGTTCAGCCTGAAAGGCAGGTTCTTGCTCCCCCACCATTCATATGTGACACTCTGGTTCCTCAAGCGTAGAATTAAATACCCAGACAATAGACAATATATTCAGGGGGAAATAATCTGAGAGAGCTGTACTTTTCACAGGAAAAAAGCTTTTTCAGTTAGGTAGGAACACTTCAAGTAACAAATGGAAGAGAGGTGAAGGTAAACACCATCCAAAAGACACGGGCTGTGTCTATTCTCTTAGGGCCACAAGGAAGACATGAGTGAACATAATAGCTTTGGCAGGGATGGGGAAAACAAGTTTAATTAGCTAAAGTGCTCCCCCATGAACCCAGCCAGCAAAGATGGCCAGCAGCAAAGAAGAAGCTCTGGCTGAGTCAGGGAAGCAGTGGTGTCTTTTGTTTAGTGCTTTGCCACTACTTGTAACTTACCAGGTGCTTTGTACTCTTGGAAGGTATCATTCACAAGGGGAAGAAAAATTACAATCGGACATCCTGGCAAATCTGAATCTTGGAAAATGTAGCACTCCTTCAGATTTTTCTTATCTTCATCAGTCAAAGAAATTGTTGGGAAGGGGATTTTCTGTTCTGAGTAGTATTTACATGCCTTATCTAGAGACTGGAGGATCACAAAAATGGTCAGCATTGGAAATCAACTTCATTGTCTAAAGACCCCAAATTGTCATCTACTATTAAGGTTTAGTGACTCAGATCCATAGGGTGAGTTGCTTCTTATCAAGGGTTACTCTACACATAATTACCACACATAGTAACCACATTGCTAATCAGAAGCTGTAAACCCAGTTGCAGAATTAAAGAATTCACCCAGGACACTGCTTTTTTTCAAAAAATTGAAACAATTTGCAGAAGTTTAGGGTAAAGCATGAGTGTCAGCAAATGAAAGAGCCTGTCTTTAATATATTGTCTAGAATTAAACAGAAAAAAAACCACAGCAAGAAAATGTTTAAGGTATCTTACTTTGTGCTTGGAAGCCAGGAGATAAGAAAGTTAAGTTTGAATGTGCAATTATGTCTCTGCTTGTGTAGGCATTATGTCACAGTGTTAATTGAGCCTGATATTCTACTGAGAAAGCCTGAAGTACTGGGCTATGCTATATCTTTTCCCTGAAATGTTTAATAAAATATCATGTCCTAATATGCACTGTGTTATTTACTCTGCACCACCTAAGAGTGAACACTACCAAGCAGAAAAAGGCTTCTACTAAAGTACTTGAAATTGTAGCAGCCTTTTTTTTTGTAAGTTTTATCTAGACAATGAATGAGGCTGAAATAAAACTTCATTACATCTATCTCATGCAACATACAGCTTATTAGCATTAGCACAGCTGCTCTCATTCTCAAAATGTAATTCTACTTAAGCAGGCCAAAGTACTTAATAGTGAGTTTTCAACTAACCTCAGCTTCTGACATAAAAAGATCCAAACTTCTTTTCTGCTAGCCCTTATAGACAGCTAATTAACTTTATCTCCATGAAATGGGGTTTCTGCAGGAAGATGCTCATCACTGAATTTTACTTGTAGCATCTTCTTTGTCAGCCCAGAAATCATCTGCTGTTGATATCCACTTAACCCTTTTTATATTCTAACTTGAGTCAGAAGAAATCACTTCCTCATCTTTATGAATATTCCTGTGCAGGGTCTGGAAGCCTGCTTGATTCAGCATAAAGCAGAAGAGGCTCCTCCCATCATTCTGGAAGAGACCATGCTGACACCCCCTTGAATAAACCAGCAAGAAAGAGTCCAGGAAACAGGAACAATATTAATCACTGCAGTGAAAAATGTAGGAGAAGGAAGATGTTATAAACTGAACAGCTGATAAAACCAGCAGTTCTGGATGCTACAGGTTGGGCATTTACAAGTAAAAGGAGACACAACACATGGTAACAAGAACGTCCTCACCGATGTATGTGATCCAGTAGTATAACTTAGATATATGATGACATCCACTTCCCTCTGTGGCCTTAGAAGTGGTGCACTGCTGGTATTGATGAAAAATCCAGCATCTATCATGCCCAGGTGATCAGAATTTTGCATTAGCTGGTTGGGACGTGTGTCTAACACAGTGTCTAAAAGGAAAATATTTTTTGAGTAAGAATAGATCTGCAGATAATTTGACTGGAAAAAGAAGTGTAAGGTGGAACTGACCATTCCAGAGGCCTGGTCTAATTTAATTGCCACACTACTAGATTGTCAAACAGGCATGAGAAAGACTGCAAAACCCCTAAGCTCCTGTTCTGAAAAATCTATGTTGAGTTTTCAGGCAATGCATTCCATTAAGATGTCATGCTTGTTAGCGCCAGTAAGCTAGGTCTAATAATTAACCTAAATCTGCCTTACTTCATTTCAGTCATTGTTTCATCTTCTCTCTCATTGATTTGGAGAACGAAATAGTTTCAATCCTTTATACATTCAGACTCATGCCTCCCACTCAGTCCCCACTTCTTTGGACTAGAAAGCCCCATTCCTTTCCAGTTTTCTCTTACAGGTGATATTTTCTTGGATATTTCAGGTGCCTCTGAAGCTAGAGGTATAATCTTGCCAAATTAAGCCTCCCATGTTCACTCTGCTCTCTGCCACTTTAAATTTGGTTCTGTCAGCTTCAAGTCTACCCTCTCAGTCTGAACTGCAGAGGTCTCAGCTGAAGCAAATGAATACAAACATTAAGTCTTAAATACCTGGCAACACTGAAGTCTTAGTGTGTCCTCTCCATTGAGAAAATAAATGTTCTCTCGGGAGGATTTTTATCCCCTGCCAAGCCAGACAGGCTTCTTTCCTAAATTCCCCACCCCAAAAGCACCTGAAAATGATGCCAGTTAAATATTAGCCGCCATCACCTTTCCACCGACAGAAGTGCTGGTTCTCCATGTAGTTGTTATGCAGCTGGTAGCCCTTCAGGAAATTGTGGTGCTGGGCGACAGAGAAGCGGTCGGTCAGTGCTCCCCGAAGGGCGCTGGACAGGGGGCCAGGGGGGGTGTACATGCGAGTCCTCAGCTCGTGGGGTCTTGTGGGCAACACTGGGTCTTCATCTAGAGGAGGGGATAAAAAGTGGTGAACTGCTTGTTAACTAATATTCCCTGTTGTTTGCCCTGTTACAAAGGAGTTCTCAGGGGCTATTCTTGGATGATTCACTAAACACACACAAACTCTTCTGAAGGAAAGGAATGGCTGCTGGAAAAAGATGGTCTTAAGCTTTGGCCTGAAGACAGTTCATCAGAAGCAATCTTTAGTCTTGGGAAAAGGACACCTTAAGGAAATCAAGCAATTCAGAAAATGTTCAGTCAGAAGTTAAATATCCTCACAGGAAGATAGCATGAAACAGATGCAAGCATGGAGAAAAGGGGGCTGATGAATACGCTACTGCTTAGTCAGATGGGCAACAACAGCAACCACAGGGTCTATTGCAACAGTGACAGCTGCTACCCAATAATCACTACATGAGCATATGCTTAATCAGCAGAGTGAGAGCACCCCAGGAAAACCTGGGGCATACATTCACATTCAGAAACTACGGGTAGTTTAGGGGGTGGATAGATGGCATGTGGGTGAAAAGCAGAAATGGCACAAGGTGTGGTTTCTGGAAATGACAATCTGCTTTGCCAGCCCAAGAGGCTGAGAGTGCAGCAGGAGAGACCTGGTGGTTTCCATGATTGCACAGATGTATTTCTGCATTTTTCAGGATGTCTGTAATTATAGTTACAATCACATTAAGTGATTTAGCAATAAAATCATGGTTTCTATATTGCTTCAGAAAATACCCTCTGGGCCTCATTTATCTTTGTATCAGTATGAATCCAATGCAGTTATTACTGTACTGAGTAATAAAATAAAACCCCAAGAAATATTGATTAACCAATTGATACTAAGGTTTATTCTCCACATAGGCAGTAAAAATTACCATATCCTCTGCTGTTGGTTCTTGGTTCTGTATGGATAAGTGAGAATGGTAATGCCAAAACACTTCCTGAGAAACATCTGACCCCTCTAAAACATCCTCTGAAGGAACCAGTAGAGCTTTAGTAAGTGTTGTAACTACAGCAGCCTTTCTCTGATTACTTTCTTCCTCTTAGTCTATACAGTGTGAGGGGAAGTTGCTATCGCTTAGTAAGATCCTGTGATACCATGTAGGAACCCAGAGTGCCGAGAATATTTCTCTGCCTGTTTTTAAGGGTTCTTACCCCCCTGAACAACACTGTTTTAACCTCCAACCTTGGAAAAAATTACCAACGGTCAGACAAGAACTAGAAAATACAGTGGTGTGAATTAGGTGATAGACTACTATGTAAGATTGTCACAGGGTGAAAAATTTAGAGGTTTTGGGCTTCTCTTTGTAGTAAATAGATAAGAATAAAAAATATCAAAATGGAGGATTGTTGTTGTTCTCTAAACCTTCTTCTTCTACTACCTCATGTTCTGCAGTAAAAGTAGTTTGGAATGATTGGATAGAGAATTCCGCAGTTCCTGCCCGCGTTACTGAATAATTGGTAGGAAAGTGAAAATAATATACGTTTTTAGTAACTATTGGTTAAATTATCTTTAAAAGGCTGTGCAAATCTTGATAACAAGAGACTTCTCTCCTGCTTTTCTGTGCTCTATGCTGTACCTGGGTCACGCTAGTGGCACTGTTCCTCTGATAAGACTTAATAAACATCTGGCAGCATTGAAACTCAAGGAAAAGTCTCAGTTTATCTTTGAAACTCCTTGCAAGGACTTTTAGAAAATTCTCTCCCATCAGGAGGGATTTGATTTACGGCACAGTTCAGTGTCAATACCAGCTTCAGCAAAGTTGACAAGATGATGCCAAAAGCCATACAGGAAAATAAATGACCATAAATGAAAGGCTTAATAATTTCTCACCAACTTCTTCTATTCTGTCTTGTGTCCATCTCTTCCAGAAGTCCTCAGAACTGTGCGACAGTCCCCATATTTGTAACAGGTTCACCGAAAATATACTGCTCCACATACCTGGAAAAGGAATTAGTGAACACAAGGACACATTTTAACAAGAAAATGCCCATTTTCTTCTGTTTTGACCTCCTGGCTTAATTTTTTAATGGGCTTAATGCAAATATTTCTAAACTTCCAGTCTATTAAATTCCTCTTAACTTTCTGTGTCATTATTTCAGTTCATGCTACCATCAACTTTGTGCCTAACCTACTACATGGCTCTGTCACATGGTAAAGAAAGAAAAGAATGTGAGACAAGAATAAAAAAGACCCACTCACTCAACAGGCAAAATAAAGAATTCAGATAAAACATACATAGCAAACACTTCCTTTCCATCCCCACCTTCCGTTCTCCACTTTATCTTTTTCTGCACATACTCTGATCAGTAACTCGTTCAAACACCCTGAATTGTTTCAAAAGGGGATGAACTGGCTTTTCAGAGGTTTGGTTTGTAAGACAAGATCTCACACCACAACTTGTAAAGGCTTATACATGCAGTGGGCTCCAGCTCCACTGTGCACTCTTTTCTCCATCCAGGATTGCCCCTCTCTGCCTCCCCACAGGGGCACTGGTGGCTTTGTTGACAAAACAGAGTGCCACCATTTCACCAGTCATTGTAAATTTAAATATGACTATCAGAATTGTACTTAAGTTGGAGTTCAGAGAAGAATCAGAAGAATAACCAAAGAAGTGGGAGCTATTACTTACAATGAAAGAATTAAGGAGCCTCATCTATTCCATGTCTAAGACACAGACAACTCATCTACCAAGAAAGTGACAAGAAATTGAAAAAATATGCAGGTTTTTTTACTGTGTTCTTTTGGATAAACTACCACTCCCATTTCCCAGCAGACAGTACGTTAGGACAGAACTATCTACCCACTGGTTAACAGCATTACACCCCTCCAAAGTGTCTCTGTGCCAGGACAATGCTATATCTCACCTTGAAGGTAGCAGATGCGGGATTCGGGGAGCTTTTTCAACAAGCGGCCCATGAAGAACTCGCTTCCGAAGTGCTCCGTGCGAATGAACGCGCCGTACTTCAGAAGTCCCACCTCGTAGGGAGTGAACTCCACCCACTCTGCAATACAGCCACAACGAGACACTTTGAGGGTTCCCAGGCAGGTGCGGGGAGAGGGGAAGCTCAGGTACACATTGGTCTGAGTTATGTTTAATATGTTGCCTTTGCAAAGCCTCACTTATAACTTAAGACCAATTATGCTATGTGTGGTACTAATGGAGACAAAATTAGTTCTTGGCTTTCCTGGATATCCTCTCCAAGTGAAGTGCAGTTGTCTGATGTAACTGCAGTGTGAGTGAAGACTGGGACAGAAATGTCATGGGCCATAATTTTGTTTTCATTCAGAAATGATTCATTTTCTTGCCTCAACAACAAAAAAATTGATCTGAATTCTCCTCTTCCCCTTCTCCTCCATCTGATTCTCCACAGAAAAAAAACCCAAACAAAGAGGACAATGAGAAAAACAACAGATTCAGTTGGGAGACTGGAAAGTTGGAAGCCTTCCCAAACTGTACGATAACTATGTGGTCATTCTTCATATAGAAACAATACCTGGCCATTGAGAAAAAGCAATTCTTGGATAATTCCAATACTTCTCATTCTAGGTGGATGTGATGATACTTCAAAAATGGCCTTTCTGGCAGAATTTCTAGTGCGTATGTCTAGACAGTGAAATGCTGCTCCCCAAAACCCTTGTAGTAACATTGTAAGGCATGGAGGTGATGGTTATTTCTCAAAAAAGCAGATAACACATCAGGATTCTTTTCTCAAAGTGCTACCAAGAAGAAAAGAGTGATGACAGGAATTCAGCTGCCAATTTCAGCCTCAAAGGATCCAAAACAACATCCTTACCTTTGAAATCATTGGTGCTGTAACTGTCCCTGACGCAGACTGACACATAGATGGGCAGTGGGTTCTGGCCATCACACAGTGCTTCTTGCTGCTCTGAAAGCTTGTGGGGGTCTTTCTGGTATGAAGAAAAAGTGGTATGTGAGAGGAGATGGAAACAACACATGGTGAATTCACTGGCCCTGGTGCTGGAGGAGCCGGGCAGCTCCACCCCCAGCATGCAGGACATACCCCGGCAGCTCCATCACACAGAGCACTGCAGGTAGCCCCACTAACCAGCACTGAACTGCTCAGTGCATGGCTCCAGCCTGGCTCTGTGCATGGATTCACAAAAAGATGAGGAGGGAGGCAACTATTTCTTTACACATCTGTATTTCCTAGGAAGTACTGCCCTGACATGTAGGAGGAGGGGTGGTCTGCTCCTTGTGCTGAAGAGTGTAGTGAGCTATCCTTGCCTCTCCTGAATCTGAAGGAAGCCCTTGAGCATGTGAGCCCTACCACACAACAGCTATCACAGTCCAGCCTTGCAAGGGGACTGAAATTTGGCAGCAAATTATTTGCACCCCACCCACTTTTTCTTTTCTGAAAAAGCATATTGTCATTGAAGAGGTTTATAAAAAAACATGCAATCTCATGAACTACTGGAAAATTTAACAGCAGCTAGTTCTGGAAAATTAGGGAGAGTTAATGGTTACATAGCAATAGTCAGCACTGCTCAAAGGGGAAAATGTTTGGTTAAATTCTGAGGGGGACCTCATCTATCCGAGATTAAAAGAGAGGCATCTATTTAGCTCACACCTTTATTTAACACCTGGTATTCCTCTCTGTATGCATTTATGTTCTGTTTACATATACATAATGCTATACATGTACTTATAGAAAAATAATCCCTAATGAATGGTAGAACAACTGCAGCACTTCTGCCCCTGCTGGAGGACACTTCTGCTCAATCCTCAACCACTCACCCTTTCCCACTTTCCAAGTGCCAAAGCACACATCCTGGAACTGTGATCCACATGGGGAGACAAGGAAGCAGGCTATTTTACCGTAGGGGTAGAAAGCCCTTCAGGTAACAGAGAAGCAAATCTGTAATTACTTACAAAAATTAGCATCACTTAAACCATATGAGTAGTGCTTTTGAGCAAAAGTAAAATATGCACTTGCCTCCAGTGTACTTGCAGATCAAGTTACCTGCCAGTGGATGCAATTCACTGAACATTCTAGCTGTTTCAGGGTTGCTTGAGATAGTTTTCACTCTGCTTTGCATTTTGAACTCGTTTTGCATGAGTAATTTTCATCTTAGATGCACTTCCCAAGATTGCCTTCACTTCCATTTAAATAGCAGCCAGAGTTCAAATGGCTGCATCCACAATCTAATTTATTAGCATACAGGATGCATTTCTCTCTAGGAAAACTATTAAAGGAGTGTTAAAAATCTGGTATTTTGTTAACACACAGAATTCCGCTCTGCTTGGAGGTACATTCTCTGAAATGATGGACTTGTTTCCATCCACTAAGGGAAAAACACATGGTTCTTTAAGAAATGGAATATACATCGTACCCCATCATTCAGTAAGTACTCAATCATGAGACCCCAAAGGTCTATAAATGATGTCCTGTATCCCTCTTCTTTCCTCTGGCAAAGCTGCTTGTTGTAGTACTTCATGCGATCCATTGAGAAACAGCCCATCTTGCACTTCGTTGCTTGTTTCTGGGCTTCACCAATATGTGAGTCCAGGTCCTTCTGTGACCAGTAGGCATCTCTGTATAAGTTGGCCATGGTCCTGGAGAAAGACAATACAGAGCAAAAGTCAAAAGGAGCAAAAAAAGGCTGGAAATTTTGTGCTTTCAGAACAGAAGTTTACCTTTAGGCATTTCCTTCTGCTCACACATACTCTGGTTTAGCTACTCCATTCAGCAGAATGAACACTCCAGAGTTTCTACGACTTCAGATTGCCCTGAAGAATGAAGTGCAGTTTTTGTTCTTGACCTTTGCTTAAGGGATAAAACTGCCAGGTGTGAACATAGGTACATTTGTGAAGCACAAATTAGGCAGAAAATGATAATAAAATTTCTTTGCTTATTTTTCGGAACCTTAAATTCATTCATATCAGCTGCTGTCTTTTGGCTTTGATTAACTTAGTGTTAATCTTATGATATCACTATGCTTTGTTTTAACATCATCCTCTATTTTACCAACCTCCTCTACATGGGACAATCAGACATTAGGCAACTGTAGGTCCTCTGAGCAGGGAATAACTCTGGCCAGGGGAACATAAAACTGGCAGGTTGCAGGGGTAAGTGTGCACTATCCAGCAGTTTTTTCCAGTTAGAAATCACAGCCAGTCTCAGAAGTTAATGGGAACCACAACAGCTGGGACATCAGTGGAGAAAGGAAGAGGCATGATGCTATGAGCATCCACAGTTACATCCACACTAACTACTTACCTAGAAAGCATCTTGATGAGTGTGCTTGTCATATGCACATTTAACTGCTGCACACATGGAGTTGATAGGCACAGTAAAGAATTGCTTATAGAAAAAGTGTGCACCAAGTCAAGCTAATCTTTAATGGCCTATTACTGAGAAACTTGTTTATATGATGGTTGAAGAGAATCTCCCAATCCTGTTTGCTCTTAGAAGCTACTCTCAGCAGAAGTGTGATCCTCAAAAGGCCTGGTCAGGCCTCCTGCTTGAGCTGGCTTACCATGTGGTGCCGGACAGCCCGCTGATGTATGTTACACAGTCCAGGAGATTTAACTTCTTGAGTCCCATGAGGCTGCCATACAATCCTGTCATTGACTTCAGTCCTCCACCTGTCGTGATGATAGCCACAACAGGGACCTGTTGGGCAGAGGGAGGATGGGACGTTCACACTGACAGCATTCAACATTGCATCCCAAACTGCAGTGCGGTCTGGTCACCCCAGCCAGCCCAGGTCTTGAGCTCTGAGCCCAGGTCCCTTTTCAGAAGGAAAGACTCCAAAACCAAGCAACAACTGCTACTGCCACTTATTTCCCTTTGGATAAACGTGGGTTCAGAGATTAGGCCAAACCTGGGTTCTTACCCATCTCTAGGGCAAATACGGGCACAGATGAATAAGAATAAACCTTCTGTGGAAACAACGATGTATTTTCTCTACATCTCTCACTCCACCACTCTTCTTATTTCACACACTGGCTACTAATGTATGAAAACCTGCATGATAATCTCATGAAGAAATACACTCCGTTCACAGCCAATGTTGTTAAGCTACCCTCAGTTATTCTTCTGTATCTTGAAGTTATTTTAAAATAAATTATATTTATTTTAAGGAATTTCAAAACTGCAAGGAACAGAAGATATAAGAAGCACTCAGAGATGTTTGTCCTAAACTCTCACAAAGCGGTGAAATTGGAGCAAGGGGAAAAAAATCTTTGCTGTGTAATGTATTCAGTATTTCTGAACCAAGCCAGTTATAGCTCAGCATGGCAGGAATGAACACACCTCAACCATGACAAATTCCAAATTGATAGTAATGAAGCATGATGACTGCAACCAGTGTTCTCGGTAAAACAAACCTTGCCAGCAGAAGGAAATGTACTTAAGACACACAGACAAGCTTGTACCTGCACAGCAGGTATGTGTGGCCTGTTTTGCTGACCACTCATTTACAGGAGTACACGAAAGCACTAGAGATTCCAGCTCTATCCCCTCAGCACACACGTACTTCTTGATCCTGCAGATCGCATGGTAGGTGAAAAACATTTTTGAGAGCACTGGCTACATATCTCTTTCTTTTCCCCAGGAAAGCCATCTCTTCAGAACATAAGTTAAACCCAAAGCGCATGTCCAGGTCTTGGTGGCATGAACAATTGCTAAGATAAAAACAGACACATATATTAAATATTAACACACCCATATCAATCTTAGGACTTTGATCAAAGATAATCTACAGCACCCTTCCCTTCAAACAAGACGATGCAATATGACAGGAGCAAGAAAGAATAATTTTACTATTTAAGAAAATTATGTTAATTAGTAAGACTAACTAGTGGCATTATGCCCAATTATTGCTAATTGGAAGAAACAATGTACAGTATTTACAAATAAAACAAAATATTTAAATATTCTACAACTAAAAGACTGCCAAGTTTAGAAAATCCGTGCAAATGGTCAAAAGTGAAAGTATAGATTCCTATTTCACAGGTTATTTTCTCATTCGAAATCTAAAATAACACCCGATTTTCAAAGGTTGGCATTTTCAACGTGGAGGAAAAATTCTCCTTTTGAGGAACTGGAGTGGGAACGCATCTCCCTCTAGCGGTGAGTGCCGCTGGGGAGGGTGGCCACGGAGCCCATCTTGCTGGGGAGACCTCAGTGACATCCAGTTCCTGGATGGTCAGAGATGGGTCACTGGACAGGATTCCACCCCTGCTGCTCTGTTGTGTCTACACTTGCACAGGCTATTTCAGGGGTCAATGCTGGAAGTTCTATTCCACATCAACCTTGACTCAAAAATTGTAAGGCACAACTTCTCCCAGAGAACGGTTTCATTAGCATCTATTTTGAAATTGAATTAAGTCATTCCTTAAGACCTCATGGTTGTAGTTTATTTCCCTGGGCATTTGTGCTCTTCTGCTCACTAATCTCCCTCCTGGCTCTTCCTGCCCTGCTCCTACAAAACACCAATAGGCAAGAGATGGGCATGGTCTGGTCAGAGCTACCTGGCCAGGCATTGTCAAATGGCAGGGGTTTGCTTTTTCTTCCAGTGACAGAACCTCTCTCTTCTACTGGGTCCATAATTTCAATGAAACTAGTAAAGAAATGTAATTATGAGTTTCTCCACCACCACATTTGGATAAAATCAGCCAAATTATTATGATCTTATTTGTAAATGAAGATGCACAATGGTAATTGGAACTGCAAAAGCCAGTTTCCATTGTAAATCAAGACACAAACAGTTTCAAAAGTGCTCTGAAAGTGAAATAAATAAGCAGGTGGTGTTTTTCCTGTTGTGGAATAACACTGATTTTCCTGTTATTACCGACCACTTGCCATTTTGAAATGAATAACAGAAAAGTCTGTTTGAATTCAAAAAAATTTTTTTCCTTTTTTTCTTAATCAGGCACACACACAAAAATACCAGTTTGCCCAGTTCCGTGTGTTCCATACAACTACAGATAACCTGAAGTATCTCCATGTTTACTGATGAGTATTAATGAGCCTGTCTATAGATGTCAGACCACAAGCCAATTTATTTACCTTAGTTTCTACTCAATATATAGTACAACTGGACTAACAGAATACAAGTTTTATTGCCACTGAATACTGACAGTAAAGAAAAAAAAATCTTAATTTCTGATTAAATTTAATGTTTACTTCTGACTATTCTTTTTTTTGTTGTTGTTGGCTAGCTTTGTTCTTTTTGTGAATTTCAGAGACTGACATTAACCAAAAAAAATTATGTAGTCAGAAGGAAAGGGATAATGCTGAAATAAACGCGTTTATTTTAATGTTTTATCAATATTTACTGATTAAAGCCAAATCTTCCTAAGGGTAATTATGTAGTATACCTTGTGCATGTATTTTATGTTTTATTATAAGCACACTCTAGTTTTCAGACTGAGAATGCTTGCTTGTGTCATTTCCATGTGGCTGAAACAACAGCAAAATCAATGAACCAAGTCTTAAGGAATAGAAGAAAATCTCTTACCAAGTTTTTGCTGTCACATTCAAATCAAATCTTTTCTCCTGGAAAACAAGAATGTGTAATTTTTTTATTTTAAATTTTATATTTTCCCTTTCTGTCTTGGGGTCAGAGCTTGATTTATACCCCAGCAAGGTCTGCCAATCACAAACTTAAATGTCTGAGATCTCGGCACATAATTCCAAAAGCATTCACTTATCATTAATGGAACATCCCTATCTACAGATCCTAAATCCTTCCAGGCTGCAGAAACCATAAGCATCCTGGTGTAGGAGGTTCCTGAGACTCATGCAGTAGGTCCCATTTCCTGTGCTACTCATAAGCTTTCTGCGGCATCCTGAATTACCATTTTTTGTGTGTTTTCCATTCTTTATGCTCTAGTACACAGCACATCTTTGACATCCTGGCCATAGTCTCACAGTGAAGAGACTGCAAAGTCTGCATTTGCTTCTGCCAATACTTTATCCTCTCTTAAAAATCATTATTTCAATCTTCATATTAAGTGACAAAATGTGTTTTGTTCTGAGATGTTTTAATGGTCTTTTTAAAGTAATATTTTCATTATATTATTTAAAATACATACTTTGTGACTAATATTTTCAGCATATTTCAATATATTGGCCTCTTAATCATATGGTTGACTAAGGGCAGGTTTATTGGCGTTTTCCTCTTTTGTGCCCAAAGAGCAACTTTCAGTTTGGATCCTAAGCAAAGGAAGAGTCAGTGAGTCTTTGGGTAAACAGGGAGAGATGTACTGAAGGAAGTATGATGTTTTCTTACATCCTTGTAGGTCTCTGTCTCCACTACTGGCATGTAATGGAGAGTAATACAGGGACAATCTGCCTCTGTGGAGAAAACATCTGGAGAAACAAAGCTCCTGTTTTCTCTAAGTCTAATAAAAAATCAACATTTCTGACACTCTTAGCAGCCATCTGGGACAACATTACGAGGAATGGTTTCTATTAGAGTGACCTTTTATTCCCAACAGCTGGAAGTGATGCTTACCTCTGCAATGGTCGTTTTCCTTCCCATGGGCAGCGAGTTCAGCATCACGACTGGGGAGCCTGTCTCTGTACTGTACCTACAGGACCACTGGGAAAACAACATGCTTTAGGACAAAACCAGTAACGGGTTTACCCTCTCTCCTTCCTCCCACTTTCTTGAGAGACACTCAAAATCCCTCCATCACTGAGGCCACTCCAACATACAGGGTGGTAGTGCCTCTTCTTTGGCAGCATGACATCCAGCGTTGGCTCCGCATACTTGATGTAGTGGAACTCGGTGGGACATGACGGGCTGACGACTCCATTGGGGCCCAGCACAATATCCTGTGTCCCCTCAAAGGAGCCCTTCACAGTGAGGGAAAGCTCTTTCTCTAAAGTAGCAAAACATAGATCATGAGAAATGTTAATATGATTAACCAGAAAAATGTGCTGGCTTGATTAAAAATGAGGTGCAGGTAGCACAGCTTTGCCCAGTGGGAAGTGCTGGCACTGAAGGAAAAGGAGCAAAGTGGACGTTCTTTTGATAGAAGGGGGACTCTGAATATTCCTGCTGTGATATAGAACTGGGATTTCAACTTTATTGTGCATTTAATAGGCCTTATTAACATATATCTAGATGAGGTCATTGGAGTCTATAATAACCTAATGTATTTACCTGACATTAACTTCACTGAATACTGTAAGCACTATTTATTACACTAACACATTATATGAAAGGGGCATCTTCTCATTAGTAAGCATGCAACTACTGGTAAATAGATAATAAAGTGGCAATCTTACTTGATTTTTGCATCGTCTTCTCTGCCACTTCAACTTCCAAGCAGCAAAGTTCACGACACTGTGAAAGACAGATTGCAGGAATTTGTGAGAAAGATCATCACATCCCATCCTCATTACAGGGAGCTGTGGACCCTCAGCTTGGAGCCACTTGGAGTTCTGGATTCCCTGGCATCTCTGGGCTTTTTCCCATTAGCCACTGACTAAAGAAAAGGAAAAGCTTTGGAGGGACTTGTAGGCATCCCATGTGTGACAATGACGTAAGATTTGGCACAGTGAGGGGAATATACAAAGGAAAAAAATCAATCCTGTCGTTTTCAGGATAATAGCATAAATACAAAGGGTTAAACTAGGAAATAAATAAATAAAGATATGTTACTGAGAGATAAAGAGTCAGCAGTAGGCAGGGCTTTCTGAAGAAGCATTGCTATTTGCATTTTGGGGGTGGATTTTATTTTATGGCAGTCACTCTTCTTCCACATAATGTATTTTTGATAAGTCAGTATTTCACACAGAACTTACCCACAGAGCATGGCTCATCTCCAAGGGGAGGAAAGGGCTAGGTATATTATCAATAAGTGGCTTCACAGCCTTTTTATCATTGTGTTCTTATAACGTTTTTTGAAGTACTGGTACCAGAAGAAAATTGTGCATGTGTGTGGTGTGTGGTGTGGTGAAGTATAGGACAAATGGGATATCACCAATGAACAGGTAAATAAAATATCCCATTCTGAAAGTATCTAAATAGGAAAGAGGAAAGAAAGATAAAGAACTTGCCTACTGGCTTTCCTAACCCCCAGCCTCCCTTTCCCTTTACATTAAGCAATCTCTTAAAATATCTTGGGAAAGACACATACCACCAGCACTCCATTGGTAGCAATTGTTTCATGAGGACCAGATCTGGGAAACAAAATGAAAAACACTGTTTTTTTAAAGTTAAACAAATCCCACTCATCTTTACCCAGGATGTTGCCCTTTCTTCCTGCTTAAAAAAAGCAACAGTCTGAGGGACTCCAGCAGGTACGTAACAAGCTCCTTTCCTTGCTTGCTTGGACTGAGCACTGCTCTGAGGGGACTCATCTCTGTACCAAAGCTGAGCAATGTGTATCATGGCTATTTTTTTACAGTGCAATCTCACGATCATCTGAAATGGAATCTACTGTTAGGCAGTCAAATTCTTCTCACTGTAACACATAAAATAAATGTATTGCAGCAGTAACATGCTGATAAACCAGCATATCCTTGTTGGGAAGCCAGTTATATGTATTTGCTGGCATGCAGATATCCTGAGTTGGGAGGAACCCATGGGGATCACCAAGTCCAACTCCTGGCCCTGCACAGGACAACCCCAAGAGTCACACCATGTGCTTGAGAGCACTGTCCAAAGGCTTCTTGAACTCTGGCAGGGCTGTGACCACTTTCCCCGGAAGCCTGTTTCAAAGTGGCACAGGGCAACGGGTACCAATTACATGGGGAAAAAAAAACTTTCCAGACCATTCAGGTGAAGTCAGGAGATGGTGTGGAGTGACCTGACTTCTGGCCTTGCCTCCCCAGTAGTCTGAGAGCTGATCTTAGGCTGGTCACTTTATTTCTGCCATGCCTTAGCTACCTTTTGGCAACACAGAGATAAAAATAGTGATTCATGGATGGCAGGATGGCTGTGCTGGAGAAAGAGCCTTACATCCTTACAAGAGTTTCCATCACATTGTGATTGTGCCAGGCAGAAGGAAAACACAATTACTAGGATTCAAACAGTACTGCAAGGGAAAACTGAAGGAATTGGAGATACACTGGAAACCTAACCAGTATGTTTCAACACTAGAAGTGTGTCCAATACACAACCTGAAATAGACAAGGAAAAATTGATAGGCAGGGATGCTTGCACACTCAGAAAGCCTTCTGAAATGTCCCCAGGTAGACAAGTCATAGAATCATAGAATATTTTGGGTTGGGAGGGACCTTAAAGATCATCTAGTTCCAATCCCCTGCCATGGGCAGGGACACCTTCCACTAGACCAGGCTCTAAGCCCCATCCAGCATGACCTTGAACACTTCTGGGGATGGGGCATCCACAGGTCTCTGGGTAACTGGTATGTGTGTCTTTGAGAGCAGCTAAGCTACAGAACAAGCTAATCAGTCTGGTGTTGGAGACTGCAGCAATGATTTAGGAGAAGGCTGGCAATTTTTAACAGAAAAATCATGACTTCTAGTACTGTTTCTTTGTTTTATCATTAATGATTTTTGCATTTTTAAAATAGTCTCTGTATCACTTACGCGACCTCCAATTTGAATTCAACCTCTAGCTCCTCCTTGGCCTGAAAGCAAGAACAAGATATCAAATGAAGTAGCTACATAATACTTTGTCCCTTGTCTAAACACGAGTCCCTGATAGGCAATATTGAAGTTATTGGTTGCAATGAGTAGCCTGTGATAAATATTTCAGGTGGGTGGTCTGAATCAACATTTCAGCCAGATGATTAAATGATTCCTGCCTCATCTCCTGTCTTCAAGATATCATCAAAACAACCTATACTTCTATTTCTTAGTGTGAAGCTGCTGCACAAAGACAACTTGCAACTTCCTTTGTTTTCTGAATTCCATCCTTTTCTCCCAGCTATTCCTGGCACTGTCCTGCCATGACTTACTGTACTGGCTATTATCTTGGAAATTAAACAAACTTTACACCCATTATTTTTCTGTAATAAACAGAGGACAGTATAAGTGAGTGATTCAGAATTGCTGTTATGCAACCCCAGGCAGTGTTGATCTGTACGAGCTGGTTGTGAATGACCTAGTTTGGGTACCAGAATCTGTCCCTGGTAGCAAGAAGTTGCATATGAGATACTTTGCTGATCTCATCCTTAGATCTCAAAGGGAATCAAGATTATTTTTCCCATTTTATAGATGGGAAACTGGTAAACTGAGTGAATCATCTTCCATTCATAGTGGGATACACATAGGGACAACTTCATCTTTGCCTTTCGGGGCGAAAGTAGACACAAGCAAAGGGGTAGGGGGTTATGAACTATGGGAATTATTCAAGTTATGAAATTCATGGGGGAAAAATGTACAGATTATTCACCCTACAACAGCTGTATGGCCTTGGTATTGCTCGGAGGTAGCTCGCAATTAGAGCCCTCCCCTCCCTACTGCACTGTTTCAGTACCATGGTCTTTAATAATTTATAAAATATTGGAAAGAGGGGTTCAGACTCTCAAATTCAGATTTTTTACCACATTTTTGTGCTTGTAATTTGAATGGCAATTCATGTACTCATTATTAGGATACGTAATCCATGGCAGGTTCAGAAAGATTTTGAAAGTGTTCTGTAACTCTCCACTGGTTTCTTAGTTGCTTTAGTTGCTTAGCTGCTCTCACATTTGGGCTGGGCTTGAAGTACAGGATCACTGTCCTTTCAAGTGGAAGTTTAGCAGTATCAAAGAGTGCACAGAGGAGATGGTCATCTGGAGTAGCAAAATCCTCATCATACACTGTGAGCTCCAGCACATTCTGTAAAAAGAGGGAGAAGAGTTTTTTATAGTTTCTCAGGCTGGACATCATTAGCTCCAGGCAAAAAGTATTGCTGAGGATGTGCTTGAGAAGAAAAGCTGAGAAATTAAATATCACCCCCCTTTAGAAAAATATACTTGAACTGCATATTCATTCTTGCCGAGTTCATTTTAATTGCTGTAACAAAATGCATTGGCTATACCTATACAACAGCTTAGGTAACTCCCAGATTCTGTATCCATCTTGCACTGACTCATAAGAGTCTCTTGTTTCCCTAAAACTTCAGAACTGAGCTCACTTTCTGGCCATCCTATGCAGCACCATTGAACAGACATAGGAACTCTGTCACCTCTGCTATTAAATGCTTTGAGCAGTCCTTTATCATGTGCTGTCTCTTCAACAATTCCTGGGCACAGTTCAGGAGATACATATACAAAATCTTCAGGCTGCTTCAAGCAGACAACTTTGGCTCCTTACCTTGACCTGGCTCTGGATTCTGAAGTAGAAGGTTTCGTTCCACACTGGATTGTCGGAGTTTCTCACAGTTTTAGTGCGTGACCTTTCACACGTCGCAGTTGGCAGCCACAAGGACACGTAGCAATCAGCCTGGCTTACTGGGGAGGGGGAGAGGCAAAACTATTGCTAATGTGGCAAAGGCAGCAGTGCTGCAGGACACTGGAAAGGTTACTGCAGCAACTGGTACCAACAATAAGCATAAGTTATTCAAAAATAGAAATGTCTGATGCAATGTAACTCTTCTCAAGATTCCCTTCTGAGAGAGGAAAAGCACAGATCACAAGATGGCCTAGAAGAGAAGGTCGTTTCTGTTCCTCCTTGCATGAGTTACAGACAACAGTGATATTGTGTATTAAAATAAAAGGGTGAGCATTTTTTCTTCTAGTCAGGCACTTCAGTTTCTCAGCCAACAAGCTTTCCTGTACTCATGTGTGCATGCACACACACACGCACACACACACTAACCCTGAGCTGCTGTCTGATTAGAGGGGCTGGGATCCTCCTCCACTTTTTGAGAACAACTGCAAAAGGTCTTCATCTCTGCCTTGCCCTCAGTGATTTTCTTTGTGAGGGTTTGTGAAAGGAGCTGCAGAACTACTCCTGCTGTATGAGATGGCAGAGGCTTCCTGCAGAAGGAGCTCATTGAGTTAGACATTGGAATTTAACCAGTTGCCACCTCCAGGAAGAAAGGGACCATGTCTTTCTCCCAAAAGGCACCAGGAGAAAGTTAGTGAAGCATTTTACATCCCCTTTCTCAGAGGCACCTAAATTAGGTATGTCTCAAACAGCCACATACAAAAATGCCATTTACTGTGTTTCTTCTTGAAGATTATGCAAGGTACTTCAGCACCCTGAAAACCTTTCTTGACACAGTTCTCAGCAGTAAAAAGATCAGATACTATGTAATGCAAAAGGTAACTAGCTTTGAGAATGAATGTCCTGTGATGTGAGGCTTTTGAGAGAGACAAGTGATGGCAGCAGTGAATGAGGATGGTCCTTCAGCAGCAGATAAGGAGTCTGCAGGCAGAGAAGGGAACAAGAGCTTGTACATTGACCTATGGGGAAAAGCAAAATCTTTCCTGTCTGCAACAAGGCCTTTTTCTCTTCTTTTCTTTCCTTCTCCACCAGGTTTGGCCCAGTGTCACCCTACAGCTACTGACTGTCTCAAAGTGGTTGGACGCTGCATTTTATGCTGTTGAAAGTGTTCAATAAGCCTTGATGCTTTTCTGTCCAAGTGAGAGGGAAAAACAGAAATTCAGAACTGCTTGAAAAATGATATATGAATTATGATATAGGTCAATAGACACCTTAATTATAGGTTTTCTACTTTTTAACATTATAATGTGGAAACAACAACAAAAAAGTTTAATTCTGTCAATTTTTTTTCTAAAAAAAGTTGTGGAGAAATCATCATATTCCTACTGATTTAAAAAATAATTCCTGTGATGGAAAAGTTTTTGTGGAAAATATTCAGTAGGCCCTAGCCTTCTTCATTTCCTACTCTATTTCACATTTCATATCTTAGTTTGGATTTAAAAATAAGGTTCTGACAGCAGTTTCACTGTTCTTCTGTAGAATATCATCGGCTTTAATTCTACCTTCCCACCACTCTTGTCTCTTAGCCTCCTTCTGAAAAATAGTGAAAAATGATTCCTTATTCACCTTCTTCGCCTCTTCCTTTTTATAGTGAGAGCTTCCATGTCCTCCTAAATAATTTCACTTCCACTCTTAAGGACTGTAGCCTATTCAGTCCCTCTGGATGTAAAAGTTGTTTCAGTCATTATTCTGTTTCCTCAAATGTTTTTATTTATTTTTTCCAATCTGGGAAATTCCAGGCAGACAAGAATGCTTTGAAGAATTTTGAAACTGTAAAAATACGTATTTGAATATATTTGGAGAACCTAGAAGTAATGCTACTGATTTTAAAATGCATTAAAACTGATTTTGTTTAACTACTATATGACTTTGGATTTATCATTGGAGATCAGTGACTGATGGCTGTTTGGCTGGCAAGTACTTTATTCTACTGATGTGATTCATCGTTCTTGTATCTTTAAGATACAAAGCATATCAAGCAATCCTTAATTATATGAATAGATGCAGCCAAACTAGTCAGCTGTGTATTTAATGCAAAATATTACCTCAGTTCTGCTTGCACAATCTCTTTCTACAGCCTCGTTATTTGCCTTGTTGCCTGACACACAGAAGATCTGAGTCCCTGATGAGACCTTTCTGTGTTCTTGCATCATCACACATGTGCCACAGCCATGGACCAGAAGGGAGGTGCAGAGCATGCAGCCCAGTGATATGACCTCACTGAGAGCTGTGACACGGGGAAGTCCTCTGATACACCTTCCAGAAAAACATGTGACAACCACGGGGTAAGACGGGAATGGTACTGCGTGGTAAATCCAGATCTTTGTCTCTCAGAAAATCTTTCCTGACTCTTCCTGTGCAAGACATTATAGAGCCAATCACTGCTGCTTACAGAGAAATAGGAGAATCACGAGAATCATGAGAGTTACATAATTTCCCTTCCATGCTCACTCTCGAACTAGTTTCAGCATCCTTTCACAGGTAGTCACGTAGCTCTAGTTACTCAAACAAAACAAACTGTTAACTTGCCTATTTTGTGTGAAACACCTCTCCTCAGTGCACATGTGGATAGTCCATGTTCTTTTACAAAACTGTGGTGTTTTCCTTTCCCACTTACTCCCTTCCCACCACTTCCCTGCCACGTGACTCACACTCTTGCACAACTGCAAGTCTGCTGCAGGAGCCTTAGAAAGGACCAAGCATCCAGCCCTCAGTTAGCATGGCTTTTTTACTGTTGTTTCAGGGTAATTAATGATGGCATTAGCCTGGTGGTAATGACTGTAAAAAGCTTTTCCTTTTCAATTCGTCTTTGTCAGAACCAAGATTGAGGAGGTTGATAACGTTTGCTTCTCCCAGCCACATTTCCCAAGGTGCTACAGCCCACCAGCTGAATTACCCTTTGTTTTTGAAAATACAGAATGCAGTCTTTCTTAATCTACCTATGTCAGAAACTCTCCTTTCTTTGAGAGAAAGTACTTATTTTCAGAAATACATTCAAGTCTTGAAACCAGTCAGAAAGCACAGGGAGAACAATGAAACAGCAGCAAGCAGCAAGGACTGACCTGGTTTATAACAAGTAATTTACATAAACACTGGGTTATTTCAGAAACACCAAGAAAAGGTTGTTATAAAATCATAAAAGATATGATTTTTCTGTTCTCTGAGTTACCACTAAGACTGGCAATACTTACAGGCATCTACTCGCTGGAGATTTCTCATCCGGATGATCCTTACGGTCAACAGGAAGCAAGGAGAGGATTCTATCTGGAGAAGAACAGTGACAAGAGGGTCTGAATAAGCCTTTGGTGGGAAAAAAATTCAAATGTGCAAACTAACCAGGTGCCACAAAACACAAATACAGTTGGTAAAATTTGGTCAGCTATCTCACTATTCTGCAGATGAAGCTTCTGCTGTTAAAAATGTCTTAACATTTTATATATTTCACTGTCTTTTTGCTTTGTTACTCTGAGACTCCAGATTGCTCATCAGAGCAGAAAAAACAGGGATAAATCCCTGACAAGTTACACAGCCTGTGAGATGCTTGCAAAACCTCTTGCTCTGAAACTGCTGAGTCTAGTCTAAAACATAACTACAATAAGTCTCTTGAACAGAGTAAATGCACTGGTGAGCACCATGATGAAGTTGTCAAAATGCCATCAGTCTTAGTCAAAGTTACAGTCAATCTTCTTAGTAACCACCCATGAGGTCCCATAGCATTGAAAAAAGTGCTGTGGAGAGTATCAGTTGTTGTGGACCCCCATGGGATAAACCTGAAGTACCACTTTAAGAGGTGCTTTTCCCTTCTGCTTTAAAAATATAGATTTCCTTCAATTACAACTGTACGGGGAAAAGAGTAACAGTAATATGAGCTTTTGTAAATCACAACTATGAGATAAGCCAATGGCTGAAAATTGTTTCCAGAGGATTTAGGATCTAAAGAGTTAGGTATGGGTTGGAGAAAAATAAAGCATACTACCTTCCTCCAAAAAAACCCTGAGGATTGAAAGTGCGTAACTTCCTATTTGCCCTTTGAATATCTCAGCCTTAGTCTTCTATAAAACAAGTCTCTCCAGGTTTTGTGGCTGCAGGGACCTCTTCCTATTTATTATTAGAAGATAAATGTAAGTTCCTTCATCTAAGGAAGATGATTTCCTGCTGGCTCATTGCATAAACCTGTCTCTGGCTCAGAGCTATCTGCAAAAGACTATTTTGACCAAGCCAATAAATAAATCAGCATTTCCTGTGGCTGTGACACATGGTTATTTCCTCACACTCCTAGAAACATTTCCACCTGCATAAGTGGTTACTGCAGAGCCCCACAAATCATTCTTTTTGATAACTATTTTTATCAACAGGTTTCCTCTCATTTAGGAGCATCCTTCTATTTCTATAGCACTTCAGAGACTTCCTATAACAATTATAAACAAGTAGATGAAATAGATGTTAAGACAGTAGAGAAGCTGGAAGAACTTAAACCAATTTTTTTTTTTCAAGAGAACAGAGGAAAAGGGCCTTGTTTACAGATGGAATGATAATTATGCCTCTTTGATCACAACAAATTACTTTTCCAACATGTGATTAGAATACTCTATTCTCTCCTCTAACATATCATGTTAAAATCTTTTTACAGAGTTCTTAAAAACCAGTGCTGTTTCCACCACTCTTACATGTATCTCGAGAATTCTATGGCTTTTTTCTTTTTTTAGTGCTTCTTCATGAAATTCAACCTATGAAATCTATTTACCTTCTATTTCAATTGTTCTCAAAATAGAAAAAACCTTACAGAAGCCACAAAAATTGCAAACAATTGATGGAAGGTTATGTCCTCAGAGCTACCCTGTGCAAAGACAGCGGTTCAGAGTTTAGAAACAGTATAACCATGTTAATACAGTTCTACACCTTGTTAATTTACCCTTCTTCTCAGCTGGGTAATTAGCAAAGGTGGATCACCACACTCACATGTTAGGAATGAGCTTAGGCACCTCAGCATATGCCCTAGAAGGCAGAAACTCATTGCTCCTTAGGATCTGCATAAGCATGGGGGAAATTCTCGAACACATTTGTCTCCAGAGACTGCACAAGGTGCTGCCAGCTCCTGGATCATCGCCAGCAACACTTCCTCTGAAAAGTGGCATTGCTTGAGTGAGAACCAATGAATACATTATTTGCAAAGCAATTTGAGATTCTTAGATAGGAGAAAAGGTGGGTTGGGATTTTTTAAGGAGTATTAGATGGTTTCTGCCATCTGATCACGTCCTTCTTGGTTCCCATGCAATGACTTTCTAACATGTTAGCCAGATTTTCCCTGTCTGGCATGGGGAAATCAATTCTCAGAGATGCAGCATTCACAAAAGGATTTACTGAAATTTCACAAAAAAAAAAAAAAAACAACTCCCCAAAAGATAACCCCAAAAAACCCCCCAAAAATCAGTGGCTTAACAGAAGCTACAGAAATCAGGACCTGTGCTTGCACTAGGGATGCAGATGCCACCAGCCAGTTACCCGAGGAAAAGGCAGGAGCCAGGCATCAGTTGTCCTGGCAGCCCTGGTACCTGCCAGTGGCGGTAGCAAAGACAATAGGGAGAGTAGAATTCACCTGGTGATCAGGCCTTGCTAGTTCTTCTGCTCCCAGGAGGATATGCTATTTTAATTAATTCCAGCAACATCTTAAACAAAAGAAATGTATTTAAATAGCAACTGTGATAACTGTAACATGAGGTACTAGGGTCTAGTTATAGAGACAAAGAAAATAGCAGTCATGCATGTATAAAACAAAAGACAGAGGTTCTGCTATTCTGTTTACTTAACACCTGAGATCTTTAACAAAAAAAAAGGCTGCTGCTATGTATGATGTTCCATATATGCAGAGGTTTCTGCCACAGCAAATTGTCAATTTCTCAGCTTGTCCTCAGTTTGGTGCTTCCTAACTTGTGCTCCTGTGTGTGTAACACAGCTGCATGTGGTACAGCACTCTGAGATGCCAGTGCATGAGCAGGGTGTACAATGCTAGTTTCTCTGAAGTCTCAGGGAAATGAAGTTTTACTGGGATTTTCCAAACAGCAGCTCCATCTAATGTAGAACAGACCTCATAGTCTCTTCTTCTGATTTTATTGTGCTTCCCATAAAAAAGAACAACATGATATGATACTTGGCAGTAAGTTACAATGTTGGTGTAAGTAAGGGATTCCTCTGTCATCTGAATGATCCCCACTTTCTCCCAGCTGAGGAGTAAGAATTGGGAAACAGAAATTTCTCCGTCATGAATACTCTGGTGATGCAGACTGTCTGCATTCCTGGAACATTTGTGCCTTTGCAGGTCTATCCCAGCCCTCTTTAAAGTCATGCTCATATTCAGATGTAGGTATGTGTGGCATGCATCTACTTCAAGAAGCACTGCTGTAAATTACTCCACTAGTTTAGCTGTATAATACATCCTGTCACATCACAAGCGGCTCTAAAATGGCAGGACTGCTTAATGAGGCAAGAGTCCATGAAACCAGAGGGTGACTCTCGTGGAAGGTATCTTTTCAGCTTTATACCGGCTAGGCTAGTACTTTAATGCCTTAGAAAGCCTCAAGCAGCCTAGAGAGGTAGCAAGGGCGATCTAGCACTTTAGTAGCTCTAAAATCGGTACCTGTATCAGCTGCAAAGCAAATACCATCAGCAGAAGCAAAGAGGGAGAAATATAGCTCCCTGCTCGCTCAATTCCCTGCAGTTAGAAGCTTTCAAATGAGACAGACGACCACAGATGTTCCCAGAAAGACAGCTGAGCCAAGAGAGGGCGGGGTCTCCCTCCACGACCTCTTTTATTCGGAGAAGGGGAAAGGGGAGGACTGGGGGCGGGCCCGGGGTGAGCGGCCAATCAGACACTGCTAAAGAGTCTGAGTTACATTTGGTTTTGCCCGCGCTTAGAACAAAGGAGCTCGGAGCACATGGGCAGGAGCAAGTGTCTTTGGGAGGGGGAGGGGAAGCTCAGAACAGGCAGCCACAGACTCTACTTCTTTACCTTTTTTTTTTTACTTGCTTTTCTCTCACTAGCTTTCTTTCTTTCTTCAGCCTTCAGGCTTCTTCATCTAACAGACTCTTCCAGCATGGACAATTGCTAGCTACATCTTTCCAGCTTATGATATCAATAGTATGAACATTCACCCCTTCACTTACTGTAGACTACCCCAGTCACACAATTCCACAGTGGTAGTCAAATGTGTGCTGGATGAATGCTTTTCTTTTTTTTTTTTAGTGTTAGGTGCTTGGTTTAGCATAGATGCTCCATCAGATAGCAGAATATTGTAGCTGCCTTCCCAAAACAGAGACCCGTCATCCAACAACACTGATCCAGAGAGAATTTACTCTTAAACCTTCAGGAGCAGTCAACACATTCTCAGACTTGACTGTTGCTCTTTTTGGATTGGTATTTATTCCAAAGCAGTTATAAACTAACAGAAGAATAATGCAGAGATCCTGAAAATCATATTCAGTTTGTGTGTGTGAAAACTGTATCATTATCAATAAGCAGCTGTCCTCCAACCAGATACTCAGCTGCTGCTTTTCTACATGAAATGCGGAATATCTTCCACCTGGTCTCATGAGTAGATGGTCTTTGTCATGCTGGGTGCAAAACTGATGAAGAAGCAAAGAAAACTATGTGCCACAGTCGCTGGTACCATTACCTATTTCAGTGCAACTGCACTGCATACTATTCCAGACACCATCCTGCGAAGATCAGACAAATTCAAAAATACCTTTAGGACAGTCAATTTATTTTTGCAGTGGCTGAAAAAGCCATTTCTACAGACCAACCTGAAAAAATGTATGTTATCTATGTGATTAAAAAAAAAAACTTCCTCTCTATCCCCACGTTTTTCCTGCAATCACGCAGTAATTCCTCTGTGTTTCTATGTCATCTACTAGCTCAGCAGCCTTTCCTGGCAAAGATAGCTTCCTTGCCTTGTCTGAGGTACTCCTGCATTCCTGGCCTGGAGAAGCATTCTGCTGAGATGAAATCACTCCCAGGATGTTGCAGGGCACTCCTTTCTTCATCTCCAGGTGCTAATTTAACTAGATGGTGGCCAGGGACCAAATCATTCCCTGCCGATGGTGCATCTAGAGCTGGTGGTGTGTGAAAGTCTAGCTGTCTGAGAGTCAGGTCTCCTTGAAGACTGTGTGTGAGTTTTTTACAGTTGCAGTCAGGATGCTTCAGGCTGTGAACATCACTCACCAATCCCTGCCACAGCCTGCTACAGCCGTGGGATGCTGTGGGATGTTCCGGGATCCCCCATGGCAGGCTGCCCAGACCTGCTGCTCTTGGCCACCTCTCTGAAGCTTCCTCATTCTTGACAAAATCAGGCTCCACGATGGAAAAGATGCTCTAATTGCTTCCTTCCTTCACCTCCTCCAGGCATTGGGGCTGGGCACCTCAACCAAGGGCTGTGGGGCTGTGTGTGGGCTGGGGATGCTGGTGACCACTGCTGCCACAGTGGTGATTTTCACAGGCTGTGTGTTTCATGGGTTTTATTAGTAGCATATCTTCTTCTTCTAATCTGACCACCTTTTCACCAGGATTAGCAGAATTCTTGGTTGGATATCGATGAATTAAAAATGCCCATATCCAGATGGAAAAGCCCCTTTCAGGGATACAGCCACAGTAACCCTGGTTCCAGCAGGGGAAATTTGTCCGTGTCCACAGGAGCATGACAGGTATATGCAAGGTCACAAGAATTGTATCCTTCAGGTAATTGTTTCCTCATACATATATCCATCATGGGACTCATAAAACTTTTGAGAAATGAGACTATGCACATTATACTGTGCTTGATAGACATTTCCAAAAAGCAAAACTTCAAATTATGATCAACGCAACATGGATACTCTCACTGCACAGTGATCCCATAAATGCAGAGATGTATAATTATATTTAATAAATAAATACATGCATTATTTATTTATTATTTCTATTAGTTCTTATATAAATCTGCAGAGATGTTTTATTTGTTTGATAACTCAGGCTACGTGCATAGCCCTTCCAGTGCTGTTTACATTACCTTCACCTTTTAGTGTTTGCAGATGTTTGACAATCAGACTTCTCCAGATTTTGAAAAATAGGTCTATTTGAAAACTTAAACTGTTCAACTGCATGTTCAAAATTATTTCGATATGCAAAACTATATCCAGAGCAATAGGATAGTCCATCTGTAAAAAAAAACCAGTGCCCTTTTGTAGTGCTTTGCCCTCTCCAAGCAGAACAAATATGACAGAAAGAACCACCTGAGCATGAACCACCTGAGGGCTGAGACTCTTTACACCTAATTCCAGATAGCTGTAAAATTAGTGTTTACATCTGACAGCTATTGAACATTTCTGGATTCTCATCCTAAGGTAGACATTACCACAGGACATGCATCACACTCTGAAAATCTCTGTTTCTGACTACTGATTCACAAGGGCACATATCTCTATCTCAGGTACAGATGTTTTGCATTTTTGATGTCAAATATGGATTAGACAAACCATATTTCAAAGTTTTGACCTGATGGGAAGTGGCCTCATTTGATTTTATGAGGTTCATTTTTGAAGTGGGAGGTGTGCTGGAACATGTAATTCCAGCAGTCTGTACTTTAGGCATCTCCATACCACCACTCGGGGTGGCAGAGGAGGTGCCTGGGCTCAGAACAGCTTCTGCAGGTGAGCAGAGCTGCTGCTGGAGCCATGCTGCTGCAAGCACCGTGGGGCTGGGGGTGGCTCAGGAACTGTTGACTCCTGCCTTTCCAGTTGCTGCTGAGCCTGGGGCTGGAGCTGTTCCTGACAGCAGGCTCTGGCCCTTTTGGCAGTCAAGGAGCCCATGCCAAAGAGCCTGGTGCCAGCAGGGACCCAGCCCTCCTGCCTGCCTCAGCTCCTGTTCACATTACTGAGCCCGACCTGCACCAGAAGCAGATGTTACAACTTGCTCCTAATCTTGCTCTACCGTGTGGCAGCTCCCCACTCTTTCCATGATCTCAAGAGCTGCTTCCAACTTCCAAAACCCAGCAGAAGCCAGAGCTCCCGCTTTACACAAGGGTGAGAGCTTAGCCTGCACCTCTTCCGTTAAAGGTCTGCAGCTCTCCCACCTGCACAAACCCTGAAAGAACAAGCCCATGTCTGGCAGGGAAATGAGGTATGACTTGACCTGATATGTGATGCATCTCAGCCTTATTAAAACATGGGTCATGATGAATTTAGAACTATGCATCCAATTGTTCCCCTCCCCTTCCCTCACATGCATTATTATACAAGACCTGCTGCAATCCTCAAATATTTTGGTATAAACACTGATGTTTGAAACACCAGAGCTGGCTCTGCCTGTTGCTTTAGCATGGGGCTAAGCACCAGCCAAGGCCCAAATAACACAGATTTCTTAATGCAGATAAAAATCAGCATGTTGGTGTAAAGACATATGCAGTTGCTGGCAAATGCTGTCATAGTTTTCTCACAGACAATCCCTCTGAGCAGGCAGAGACCCCCATATTTAAGCCTTCTGGTAGTTTTGGTGATGAAGAATTAATATTTGAGAAACATTTAGGAGGAGAGAAAAATGTATCTGCATCCTTCACATGAACATATGATTGTTGATGTAGTCAAGTAATGATCATGCAAGTGCCTAGGACAGTGTGTGGTATTCTGAACACAGACAAAAACAGTGCCTCTGTAACCACACGCAAGAACAACTCAGTCCATCAACAAGGCATTGTCATGAATTTTGGAATTTTAAAATGTAAAAAATAATCCTTCAGTGTGAGACAGGGGCAATACAGTGGTCTAGAAGAAGGTTGTGAATATATCAGATGATTCTTTTGGTCCACTACTGTCATGCCTGTCCCCTTGAAACTTCATGACCCTTACATGTCTTTCATCTAAGTCTATATCCTGAGCACACAAAGGAAAAACAAACACATCACTGTGTGTGATTAAGAAATGGAGACAAGAAATTACTTCTCATATGTATAATTATCATAAGTAATTATAACCCAGGAGCTTAAATCTTTTTTCTTTCTCTCATCATGCTTTTAAGTTCCTGACTCCTTGTAAGGAACAGATATTATACCAAAAAATGGATCAATAATTTTTTTCAGCCTGCTTTTACTACCTACAGAATTCTTCATCCTACCTACAGAATTCTTCATCCTAGACATGGTCCAGAATTTTAGTATCTCCCCAGGCTGTAGATACTAGACATTGTAACCTAAATATTTGCAAGATGAAATGCCACAAAGACCCTAGACTTATTATAGGATATATTCTGTGAAAATACAGTATAATCTTTTAAAACCACTAATTTTTTTAAAAATAATAATTATCCTAATGCTGGGAAAGGAAAACACAATAGCTAAACTTCGAAGAGTGCATGTGAAAAAACAAAAAGTATTGTGACTATGAATAAAAATTTGTTTAAATTTGTGAGCACCCAAATTGCAGCAGAACTACCTGGTAAGCAGCTTACCACAAAGCTCACCTGTCTGCCTGTTCCCAATATGACTTCAGCTTTCAGATAAAGCTCCTTTTCAGCTTCATTTTGCCTCAATAGAATTTGTCTGCATGGATTATAGCACGAATTTTCACAGAACTCTCTGCCTCAGAAGCAGGTACTTCATGGGACAAAATTTTTATATTAATCACTCTTAAACTTCTCTGTTGACAGATAGGAAATAATGCCCAGACTCACTGCACAGTAGCAGAATGAGAACTCCCACCCAAACCAGTAATTTCTAACAAAAAAAAAATCTTTGACTGATGCTCATGCACAAGAAATAGCCCTAGCACATTCAAGTGATGCTTTTTCCTGGTCTTAAAATCAAGAATCAAAGACGGGTAGAAGGGGAAAAGGGGTTTTACCTCAGTATTTATTTTAAGGATCTTCAGGTGCACATGTCCAGGTCGAATGCACTGAAATGCACACTGCAATGCACACCCATGATAGATCGAGTATAACACTATAGGTGTTACTAATTAGCATATCTATCCAAAATTCCCCAATGAGAGGCTTGAATGAGCCCCCCTCCCCAAGGAACCTTCCCCTGGACGGCTCTATCTTAGTTTACAGAATGTGTTCTGGAGAGGACCTTGGGGTCTGGGGCTTTCTGATCCCTAACTATGAAGCTTCTAAAATGTTTAGTCTCCTAGCTTGACAAACAAGTCCAAGAATGTAGGCAAAAAATCCACTAAGAATACAGAAGTTATAAAAAGGTAAAAAAGGAGTATAAAAGAAAAGGCAAAAAAATCATCATGGCGTCATAAGCATCACTCCTTTTACCGAATCCCACTACAGTTTCTCTCCTGATGGAGCACAGAATTGGTGAAGGATCAGGGTTCAATAATGCAGGACTTCCTCATAAATTGCGAGGATGGAGATCACGCTACTGAAGCCATTGCAGCAGGGCATGCCTCACTGTCACTTTTGGCCATTTCAGTTACAAAAAGTATTGTGGAACAGAAAGTTCACCAGTGGATTTCTTTTACAAGTAAGTGAGAGATTAAAATACTAGATATTCAGCCTGCTCCAAATAAAATGCAACAGAGAAATAAAACAAGCAATTAGGGAAACTGAGCCACCTGGTCTACTTGAAGGTGTCCCTGCTCATTGCAGGAATTTGGAACAAGATGACCCTTTAAAGGTGCCTTCCAACCCAAACCATTCTATGATTCTATGAAAATCATAAATGTTAAGAGGAATAAAATGATTCAAACAATAGACTTAGGGGCATTTCCCTCGCAACACTCAAGCTGCTGCCATCATTCTTTATCTACATGAGCCTTCTCCCCTTTTGAGAGAAACAAAACCCTTAGCACTCTTTGGTTCTAAATTCTCTTGTTCTTAATACCTTGAAATCACCTTGGTCTGGCACAGTACTGTCATCTCTCCTTTTTTGCTGTTCACCATCTCCCAAGGGATCGAAGCCTGAGTTTTCATCCTGAAGAAAGAAAGAAAGAAAGAAACAATAATTGGTAACATTAAAACAACAGCAGCAGCATTATCACAATAGATAATTAATTTCTACTTGCAACAATTTCTGATGAAACCTCGATTAGAAGGGCTGTTGGTTACACCCAGCTGTGTTATCACACTCAGATTAATGAACAAACCACCACATGTGCACACTGGCACAAAATCCATGTGTACCCAAGGGGTACCCTTTCAGTAAGTCAGTGAAGAAAGACCATCACAGCTGTAAAATACCCAGAAGGTGTCTCTGCCTTTATTCTGTGAAAAAGGTTTGCTTTTTGTTTTGAATGTGTACTTTTGGCAATCTGCTTCTGCTCTTAGCAATATTAAACCTTGGTTTAAAATACCCCAGAGTATCTTCTGTGAGTTTGAACATAGAATGTGAAACATTGCAGTTGCAAAATTTTAGATCTAATGTTTTAATCTTTTTCAGGAAAGAGAAGTTCCAAAATACTTCTACAATTTAGGGTGCCCCCTTTTGAAGCACTTTGTAGAGCACCATTAAAGAACAGTTTCTCCAAGAAAATGTTGAAAATATTCTGTTTCTGTTTCCAAAGCACTTCCTGAAGTGGTGCACCTTCATCCAGTCAGGGAGCACACAGAACAATGCATAATATACAACAGTTAAAACTAAATGCAAATCTTGAAACAATACAGAGAATGCAAAGCAAAATGAAAAAATTCAGAACCCAAAAGGGAATGTGTAGGTGAAATTCAATTCTCCATTCCTGGTCTCTATCCTGCCCTTATCCCATTTTCTATAACAAAAAAAAATGGGTTTGACACATTATTATACATGTCAAAATCTTGCTATTTATACAGAAATACAAAGTTTTTAATAAAAGTAATATTTAACTGCAGAAGAAAAAAGGCTGATAATTCAGTCCCCCAGAGCAAGTTTCCCTCCCTGTTCATTTTTTCCCCTTTCTTATCTTTTTCTGTCCCCATACTACTCTGACTTCTCTCATTTTGTCTATGAAGATGAGATCTTTGGCTCCAGTGGATTCAGGAGGACTTTTGCCACTGACAGCCTTGTAGTGAAAATTTCACCTTAAACTCCTTCAGGCAGAGGAACTGCTGTATAGTTCCATCAGACAGCAAATTTGTACGCTAGCTTGAATACAAACACACCCACAAAGCAGGATTTTGTTTTCTGTCAAATGCAGAGGACCTTAAGCGAAACTTTAAAGCTGTTTTCTTACCTCTAGTGCATCTGATGGCATCATGGTCTTCCCTGATTTCATGTAATAGAGTGTTTCTGGCACCTCCATGGGCAGGAATCCTTTAGACATGTTTTCAGGATATACCCCTGGCTCCTCCATGGGCAGGAATCCTTTAGACATGCTTTCAGGATATACTCTTGGCACCTCCATGGGCAGGAATCCTTTAGACATGTTTTCAGGATATACTCCTGGCTCCTCCATGGGCAGGAATCCTTTAGACATGCTTTCAGGATATACTCTTGGCACCTCCATGGGCAGGAATCCTTTAGACATGTTTTCAGGATATACTCCTGGCTCCTCCATGGGCAGGAATCCTTTAGACATGTTTTCAGGATCTACTCTTGGCACCTCCATGGGCAGGAATCCTTTAGACATGCTTTCAGGATCTACTCTTGGCACCTCCATGGGCAGGAATCCTTTAGACATGTTTTCAGGATCTACTCTTGGCACCTCCATGGGCAGGAATCCTTTAGACATGCTTTCAGGATCTACTCCTGGCATCTCCACGGGCAGCAATTCGAGAGATATATTTTCAGGATCTACTCGTGGCACCTCTGTAGGCAGCGGTTCTAGAGACACATTTTCAGTATCTGCTCCTGGTACCTCCACTGGCAGCACTTCCCAAGACATGTTTGCAGGATGTATTCCTGTGGGAGTCAATGACTTGTTATTTTATAGAATGACTTGAGGCCCCACCCATCTCATCTCTCTAAGTGAAGGACTCCCCTCCCACTGCCAAAGACAGTGGCGCACCAAGGATAGACTACTCCAGGCAAGACCTTACAGCGCAAGCACAACAGCCAAAAGGAATGTGGTGCTTTCCTCTGGCTGGGAACCTCTCCCAGCCTGCACCTGCCCCACAGGTCCTGCACTGATGCCACCCTTTTCTGTGTGAGCAGAGTCCCAGCATGGAGGGCGCTGCCACTGAGGCCTGCTCCTTCAAACCCTCTTCTTCCCTGCCCTGAGCAGGGACATCTCCTGTGTGGGAAACTGGACCCTGAAAAAGGCCTGTGCATGTAAATAACTGGCAGTGACTTTCCTGTGTGCTGGCACAGCCCTGTGCACTTTGGTGAAAGCCTCCTCACAGGTGGGGCAACCTGAGCTCAGTGCCTGCAAAGGGGCAATGCCCTGTGCCACGGAGTAACCCCTGGAGAGGGCCACCCCCATCGCCTGAGAGATCACTGCATGGACATGCAGCTCCCAGCTCCTCCTGGGCTGCTCCCGTTCCTTCTTCCCAGGGGAGAGAGGCCAAGGTGTGGGTACAGGGCCGGGGCTTCATTTTGCAAAGGTGAGCTGTAAGTAGAGGAGGTGATCAATGTGCTGGGAGCAGCAGCACTGGATTGAGTGTGATAAGACAGGGGGGAAGAAGGAGGTGGATGCTTGCAGAGGGTAACAGAGGTCTTGAAGTCAGTGCCTATGGCTCGAGGCATGACCCAGGACTACTGCTGCACCCAGCAGTACCTTAAATACGGCAAAAAAGGCACAAGAAAATATGTAATAGCTGTGCAAAGCAGATAAGAGCTATGCTTTTATACATTTTCCAGAGAAAGGCAGTTGAACTTTAAATGGCAGCTGTGGGAAACTCCCGTCAAGATGAATGGCATACAGTATCCAGTGGTTAAGTTTTATCACTTTTATTTTACAGAGATTTGTTCAACCAAAGAACATGAACAAAAGAGCAGATGAACATCTTCAGGCTTACCCAGTGAAAATTACCATCTTCAAACACAGAAAAACAAATGAATAACAAACTAGAAGCTCCAGTAACAGTAGGCTGTGTCATAGCATCTGCATTCCCAGCATGAAAAGTAGTTCTGCCCACACTGGAAGTACAGGAGCATCTTTTGGCCTCAGGTCATGGACACTCTGAGCTACATCCTGGAGAACTCCTTTTGCAGCTTAATTTAGACAACAAGCATCATTCTTTTTTTTTTTTTTTTAATCTGGTCAGAACAGAAGACCTGGTTGACCTTGGAAGACCTGCCATTGGACACTAAAAATACCAGGGTACTTGTCATTAGAGCAGAACAACTTTCCCAAGGCTGGTTAGTTCAGAGAACCATTAGCATAACTGATGATGAGTGAAAGAAATCCCTCTAAAGTTGGTGAACCTGAAGAAAGCTGTGATTCTCTGTCCTCAAGGAAGCCTGTGGAGAAGAAAGATTAATTCTGTGTACAGACTTCCATGTCTGCAGAGTGAATTCCCCATTACAGGCACACTTGGCTATCTATAATGATCTGTACAGCCTTCAGCTAAATCAAAGTGCTCTGCTCCCATCTGAGTCACTCCACAGGGAACACCATAAAGAAAGAAAACTGCAAGGTTCTCATTAACAACTGACCTAGTGCTATCTCATTTAAAATCTCAATGTACGAAGCTGGATGGTTTCAACTTGGACAATGAAAAGCAGATGCTTCAAGTGGAAGTATTTTCTTTACATTACATGTTTCAGTCATTTAAGGATAGGTGAAGGAAAATAACCCAGCTGTTTCAAAGATGTAAATGTAGTTGCCCTAGCAACAAATTGCACACTACTCCTTTAGTGTAGTGGTATCACAGTCTTATCTGCTTATCACACACAATGTGCCAAAACCAGCACAACCTTGTACTTCCTCTACTGCTTAGGTTTCTTACTCATCTTACAACGTGGTTTGCAGAAGCATCACTCACTTGGCAGAGGTACCTGTATAACATCCGACTGCAGAGACAAGCTGTGGAGAAATGGAGCTACACTACAAACTTAAATTTTTCAACAAGTTCAAATGTAGCTTTGTGATTCCTTTTAATCCCAGTCCTGGACTGGACCAAAACCATTGAAAACCAGTGTACCACTAAATGCCTTGCAAAAATATATGCTTGCCTAGCCTTGAACAGGCCAAGCAAAGTGAGCCTGAGATTATTCTAAAAAGGTGGAAGCACAACCAGGACTGGCTGCAACCACCTCACTACTCTCAGACATATAAATACTTCTATACAAAAAAGCCAGCACTGGAGAGCAAAGTCAGATGGGAGTTCTGGCTCAGCTATGTCCTCTTCCTGCAGGAGAGGAGTGGTGTCTTAGGCCATCACTTGTGCAGTCAGTGAAGGAAGGAGATGTGGAGCAGGAGGTAAAAATGACAGGAGACTGTCATTACTGCTGTTGGTTGTCTTACCCCTGAAACAAGTAAGCATGAATCTTCTGAGAAATAAATTTTAAACCAAAAAGTTTAAAAGTACTAGAATGTATTCTTGTTAAGATCATACTGAGAAAAGTATGGCACTTTATAGCCATTGTATAGATGCATCAGCATTTGTATGCATCTAGCATATAACTAGAACAAACCTCTGATACTGAGAGGTATTCCTGTCCCAGTAGAGAGGCTACCATCATTAATGACTTTGTACAACTTTGCACTCACAGTTCAATACCTGTATACATTTCTTTCATGTTACAGTTACTGATGCACTGGATAAAGCCCAGTGCATTACCATACCACTCTTAGAGCTGCCTAATTGAAGTGTAAATTTATACTCGTGTTTTATCTCTCTCAGATTTTATGCATGTTGCAAATGTACAGCCCTCAGTGGTTACCTGTAGAGTGAGAAAGTCCTCTGTGCCTGGAGATCTCTCACTATGGGATGTTGTTCTGTACTTGGAGAAAATTTCCCAGGACTACAGTTCTACAAGAGCAGCTCCCAAAGTTTTTTGCATCACTGTTCATTCTCCACATTTCTGCAGACTACAGGCAAGTTTATCATATCCCCATGAGCTGAAAACCAGCACAAGTGCAATATGACCATCACAGTCCTTCCTCCTTGTGCCCAAACCCAGCTGTGGGTTACAGGCCATCAGCTCCTGCACCAGCAGAGATTATGGACTAGAGATTAAGAATGACCAGAAAAAGTGTTTGTTAAGCATCTGTGAAGGATTTTCTGAATTATTTTCTGTATGTGGGACCAAAGCATTTAATCTTCAACAAATTCTAGGCTATCATATCATCTATTAAATGTCAAAACCAAGTTATAGCCTATATTTACAAAGTAGATATTAAGTTAAAAGAAATGCAGCTCAAGGAGAAATTTGGAGCATGACTTGCTTTTAAGACTGGTTGTCATCCAGCTGAATAGCAGAAATTGCAAAATTGAAGAAACAACTTGCTCAAGATTTAAGAGTACATATTAATATATGTAGAAACTTGCAGCTCCTTACCTGATAGTTATCAGTCTCTAAGGAGGCTCCATTTTCTCAGCAGAATAAAGGAAACAGGAAGGGAGCAAACTAATATACAGATTATTAGCTGAGAGGGAGAAGGCTGCAATAAGCAGTAGTTGGCAGGAAGTTAGGCTGCTAGGGGCCAAGGAACCATCTTTTCCCAGTATTTAATGGCAGAAAAAAAGAAGACAGAGCTGGCAGCTAGGAAGTACTCACAGTGTGCATATCAGATATCTGTAAGGCCAGATGGTCAGAACCTCAGCATTAAGACTTAGTGCCATGACATTTTCTAGATTAGAGATTTTTAGTTGCTGTTCTTTTTAAAGGACCAGCCTATCAAAACTGCTTTGAAAAAAATAGTGATATATATATTTAAAATGGAGATAAAGTATCTCCATGACCTTTTAGTTCTCAATTTCCTCTTTCTTTTCCTCTTTCCATTCCCTGACATATTTTCTTTACCATTGACTTCTTGGATTTCAAAGTATGTGTTTTCTTTCTTTGTTCATCTGAATACATCATAGCTAAAATTCCATTTTTCACTTTTCTCAGGTATTATAATTTGGTTTTTTCCTTCTATTGTTTCTCCCTCCTTGCGTTTTATACCATCTTAATCTGTCTTAATCATTCTTAATCTTTCCCCTTTGTCTCACATCACCTCTGTACTGTAACTGTGCCTCCAGAAGCTTCAGGTTTGAATGATGGAGGTTTGGTCATATTTGGAACAAGCATGAATACTACAAGCACTAGAGCAGCTGGGATCAAGCTATGACATCTGGATGAGACATCCAGCTGCATGGAGAAAAGGGGATAAGCAATAGTGGGTTGGAGGGAGTGCAAAGGAGACCTCAGGACCCAAGGAGGAAAAAACGGGAGACATGACATCATATCCCAGAGTTTTGATATCATGAGCTGAAGGTGTGGGAGGAGTGCTAGAGAAGTACTTTATCAACACTGCAGGAGTGCTGGGCTTCAGTGGGAGCCCTACAAGGGAGAGACTTTCAGGAGGAACTCGAAGGTACAAAGCTTCAGTGGCATGAATGACACAGAACTCTCAGCTGTTTTAACTATTGACTAAGGTATGAGGAAATAAGGCCCTAATGGGCTCCTCTGTGGTATTATCACTCTAGTAAGGCAGTGGATGTTGCACATACACAGCAGAGCTTTACATGTGAGCAGGTTTTAGCACAGAGTTTCTAAGACAGGAGCCCTGTTCTACCACTCACATTCTCCTGTATCTGCTGTGGCAAACACATTTCCCATCAGTCACATGGTGCAACCTGTAGTCTCAGGGATGGCTAGCTCACTTCCCTCAGAATGTTTGCAATAATCTCATTTGATCACTCTTTGCGCTACAGGGCAGCACAAAATGCTGCTGCCAACCATCCCATTAGCTCCTGTTTCTTCAGTGGCACTCACCCAGTAGGACTGTCCGAGTTCTCATACACCTTGTGAGGAGTTAAAGAATCCCATTGCTGCTTTCCTTAGTTTCATGTGGTCTGAGTCACCTCAGGGAGCTGCCCAGTTCTTCATGCACCTTTGTGATAATCGGAAGGGCTGGGGCACAGGTGCAATTGCATGCTAATCCCTTCACTTACTACAGATAATGAATAGGTAAGAAGGAAAAGGCAGACACAGAAAAGATGCAAAACATATTAATTACAACTAAGGAGGTCAGCATGTTAGTGTTTGTAGTTCCTATTACCACATCTACCAAGAGCTCTATCTCATAAAATATTTAGGAAAAATCAGGTTAACTCCTGCTGGTGCTAACACCATGATACAGCATGGACCTAGATTTTTGCAGTGCTTCTCTCCCCTCTAGTTAGTTTCCTTCCTTGAAGGGATAATTCCATGAAGTCACTCCTCTTTCCTGCAAAAAGGGACACTCCCAACCTGCAAAACCAAAAAGCACTTTCAAATGCCCACATCTGCAGCTGTTACCTACATTCTTGTAATGCTTCAGTACAGCCCAGAGTCAGAGCATAGGAAATGTACCCCATTAAAAGCTGAACCAGAAAGAAACAATGCCCGCAGACCAAGCCACACAAAACTTCCCTGCTGGCCTTCAAGAACAGATGACAAGGATCTTCTGCAAGTGTTCTGCTGGGAGGTGGGACAAACACCCTGGCAGGTGCAGCAGAGAATGCCTCAGTGGCCCACTGAAAGTAAATAGGGCTTCCCACTTTTAAACCAGAAAACATCAAGGGAAGCATAGTTAAAGGTGGGGATGGGAAGAGAGAGGCAGGCTTCTTGAACTCTGGTGTCATCAAAGTCTCAGATGGCAGGGGTAGGAACTTCATTTGCAGCTCTTGAAGCTGCCTGAAACCTCAGCTGTAAGATGGGCAGTTGGGAGAAGTAGCAAACACATGTGTCACACAAATGGGGTTGTCATAATGATAACCAGGGAAGCCTGGGAGGGAGTTAGAGCTGGGACAGAGGAGAGGAAATGCCAAGAGGGACCAGATGACTCGGCAATGGAGATCACAAAGAGGGGAGCCCTTGATGAGCACCAACAAGTAAACAGCCATTTCAGCACACTAGAGGTTTGAACCCAGGCTGCAAATTGGATGAAGGTGTGAGGGCCTGGAAGAGCAGCCGGGGTAAGGACACAGCACACCTAAGGGGGCTGAGGTCATCTGAGGTGAGCATGGGAAACTAAAGACAACAAAGGATAGAGGAAGACAAGGCATAAAGGAATCATTGAAGGGTGAGAGATCATTATAGCAAGAGGGAAGAGAATTTTTCAGCCTTTTAGAAGTTCATATTTCATTTTGAATTAATTTTCGGTTTTGGCTATGATACATTATTCATAGCTCTGTGTTTGCCAATACATGTTACTTCAGCACAGACAAGCTGCTTTGTTTTATTTAAATCTGAAGTGATTAAGGGCAACTAATACTGACTGAAGCATTGTATCTTTTTATTTTAGATTAGGATCTTTGTTATAATGAAACAGGTTTACATACTATTTGTCTTATTAAAATATTTCCTAAAACAAATAATTATTTTGGTCTTCAACTCAAAAAGAAACAGTTTCAACAAATTACCTTGTGCTATATCCTATGTTGCTTTTAGACAGGCAGGGACTGACAAAATCGTGTGATTACCCATGAATTACCCATGGATATCCATGTAAAGCACTTAGCTTGCCTTCTGACCACAAAATCTCTCTCCCTGTTTTTGATGTTTTAATTCTCACAGCATCCCATCTTATAATAACAAGAAATACTATGAAAACCACTGAAATTAACAGGATGTGGATAATTGAGCTGGATCCTCTAAATACCATGAACGTTCACTGAAAAGTAGAGCCCTGGATTAGATAGTTATACCTGCACTGGAAGAGCTGATCCTGACTCACAATATGGCTTGAAACAGTAGTTTCCAAGAGATTTTCAAAAACGACATACTGCTGGTGTAATAAAACTTCTAAATTCAGAAGTATAGAAAATGTGTATTTTTCATGTGAAGTCTCAGATTTTCTTTTATGTTTAGCTTGGCAGGTTATTTCTAGCAAAATTTCTTGCTGACATTATAGGAAAGTGTAGTTTTCATGTTCTTTGAAATTGTCCACATTTATTATGTATTTTCCTGCTGCACTAGATTTGAAATAAATTAAATATCCATAGCTCATTTGTCTTTACTTCACATACAACTTCTAGTAGTATAGCAAATTTGGAAGGAATTTGTACTACTGTCCCAGATTCATGCATTTAAAAACTTCTCAATAAACCTCATCTTTCCTGATCTTCAATTTACTTCATATACATGTATATGCATGAAAAAAAGTTCACTGGCAGTGAAACCCAACATAAATAAAGCACAAGTCTAATCATTATTTTGTTTGATTGTTTGATCTCTCTACCATGTGGTAGAGAGGAACCACAGGCTGAGACAAGTCTGTACTTTCCAAAGTCTACTGTGCTCGTTTACAGACAGGTCTTGATTCTTCTCTAGAGAAGAATCAAAAATAAAATCCAAACCAAAACAAATCATGCAGATTTCTTTCTGAAACTCAGGAGAATGTTTATTTTTTGTGCTGTCGCTTCTGCTCTATGGCTGAATTCAAAGCCTGAAGGATGAGATGTTGGTTGTTCTGAATGTTGTAGCTGGTCAGTTCTATCAGCTTGTCAAACTCCTCCCCTGTGTAGGTAAAGCTGTTTAAGCAGTAGGGGGAAAAAATGGTGGAAACATCCACATTACCCTGTGCCAACTCATCAGGGCTGCGTTCCACACCTGAAAAATAAAGAAAAATCATCAGTGGGGTATAGATATAGATACCTCCCACTCTCCAGGTGGGGCACAACATTACTCCTTGCTCCCTTGGCATTTGCATTTCTCTCCAATGGGAGGCACAGCAGGGGAGGGAGGAGATCACACTACACCATGTCTCCCATCCCACAGCCAAAGGGCTGCCAGGTGGTGGGAGGATCATCCTATGTCTTACCAGGTTCTTTGTATTTTCTGAAGGAGTCATTCACCAGGGGGAAAAACACCACAGTTGGTGCCTCTGGAGTCTCTGTGTCTTCAAAGACGTAGCACTCCTTTAGATTTTTCTTCTCTTCTTCACTCATGTGGATTTTGGGAAATGGGATTCCCTGCTTTTTAAAGTATTTGGAGGCTTCCTCCAAAGGCTGAATTCAGACAGAAGAAAAGAAAAGGTCAGAAATTCTGCCACGTGCCACCACTTTTCCTAATGTACAATGCATCCATTAAAAGATCTTCACAAAGATGTGAGAGCAGGGTTCACTATCAATATCTCTTTTGTCCTTGTCTCTTATGTGAGATATTAACTACTAGCTATTAACAGAACAACAATTCAAGACTCAAGTCTCTACCTTGCACTCCTGATTATTGTTCTACCTTCTCCTTCTCCTCATTAGCCTTTATCTACAAGATAAGTAAAATGTCCATGATTATGGGAAGGGTGGCCTAGCAGCTTATGATACAGAAAGATACCTCTTCTGAAGAAAATCCTGAAACAAGTAGAATGGACAAGAATCTGAAATAGTGAAGTTTTTAAATGCAAAATTACAAATATTTTTTTGACTTGGCATAAAGTATTTAAAAGCCTCTGTCTTAGATGCCTTAGGATGGTTCTGAAAAGTGATGTAAGCAAACAGTGATCTGGGAGCAAACATCACCTTAACTGGAATGTTAACCTTGCAGGTGTGTTAGCAATTTTTGAAAATAGGATTTTTCTTCCTGAGTCTGGTTGGCACGTATGAAAATTTTAGTCTTCAAGAATTTCTGCCTTATCCATATCTAGTAACAGGAATATTAGCTGGTATTTGAAACAGCAGAGATTGTCAAAGGACAATTCTTTTCCACAATTTTGAACGATGACAAAAAAATCCAGTTACTGTTCTAAAGACAGCTGGAAAAATTTTTCCTAATTATACTGCATGTAGATAACTTTATATGACTATCACAACACAACCAAAATGAGTTCATCAGTGGTGGTAACTAGTACCAGATAAACACTCCATATGAGTGTAATCTGGATAGCCAAATGGAGATCACAGGAGCACACAGGTCTAGAAGATAGCATTTAGCTATTAGAGGGTTAATTCAAATAAAATATTTAGAAATCTGATATTACATCTTTCTCAGGGGATTTACCAGCATCACTTGCAAGACCTAGCCATCTGCACAGGGAACTGTAGACCAAGGATCCTTTTCTCCCAGAATCAGTTAAATCTACATAAATTATTCTAAATCTTTAGGAGTTAAGGAGAGCTAAAAGGCAGCAGTTGTTTATCAAAGAAAATCGAGTGTTTTTCACACCGAGGTCTGTGATCCAGAAGAATAGTTTAAGTGCAGGACAACATCCACTTTCCTCTCTGGCCTCATGAGCGGTGGATAGCTAATATCGATGTATCCTGCCGTGTCTGCCAGGCACACGAACTCTGCTGTTTCTGTCAGCTGGTTGGGGAAATTCTCTAGTACGGTATCTAGAAGGAAATATTTGTTACAATGAGTGATTCACTGAAGAAACAGTGTATCTGTTGTTTGACTAATAAGGAAAAATTGGGAAAAAAAATGCCTCTTGGCTCTCCATTACATTTACTTTCCAAGACCCTGACACACTACAGAAGTTCAGCCTTCACACATAAAAGAATGACCTGTTCAATGAGAAAGAGTTCCTTCATTTCTCATGTTGCTATTCTTCCACCCCAAATGAGAAGTAATTTTCTTGTCCTGGAGTCAAGGGAATTCCTGAAGCTGATTTAACTGCATGAAATTTAAATAGTTATCTTGAAATATTAATTTCCAAACATTCATCCTCTGCCTTCTCTTTACTGATGAAAACACCAACCATCTAAGAAGGCAAAAAATTACCTTCAAGGATGTTTACCTTTCCATATACAGAAGTTTTTGCTCTGAAGGTATTCGCTGTGCAGCTGGAACCCCTTCAGGAAGTTGTAGAACTTTGAAACCATCACCCGCTCCGTCAGGATCCGCCGAATGATCCCCATGATGCCACATTCAGGGGTGACCAAGTAAGTCTCCAACTCATGTCTCCTGTCTGATGGAGAAGGCTCTTCTCCTGAAAGATAGAGGAGGTGAAAAAATTGTTGTTTTGATATAATTCTTTGCAATACTTAAAATAACAGAAGACATCTCTCATTAGCTAGGGAAAAGAAGATCCTAATAAGGCATTGCAACATACAAATAAATCGATGTCAAAATAGGAATAAGAAGAAAATCAATCTTCAATAAAGCATATTCCATGAGAAACAGAGTGGCAACAAACTTGCTGAAGCTGGAAAAAGTGATCTGCTCTTTGATAGAACTCACAGATTGATTCCCTGTGTGAAGGTCAGAATCTGGACCTGTTCCTTTCAAAATTAATAAAAATCAGCTTCGCAAAAAAGAGAAAGGGAAAGCTGTCAGGATACTTAGACATCCATAAAAGAGCAGAGAAAAAGAGTTGTGCTAAACAGCACCTCATGAGATTGGCAAAGAGGGCTCATGACTTTTTATCACAGGCATTTATTGAGCTTAGGGCTTTGCAACACTTCCATGGAGAAAGTGATAGAAACCCATAAACCAAACTCACTAACTGACTTCGAACACAGGAAGAATAACTAAGGCCTCTTAGAAAAAGACAGGTTTACAACAAGAGCAAAGAAAATTGAAATGGAGTTGCACGTAATTGTTATATCCAAGTCTTCAATAACAATGTATGAAAAGTACCAGCTGCTGAGGCAGACACAGAACACAGCACTGGGGTGTTTGTTACAACATAGAGGTTTGCTGGACCCCTGGCAAAGACAGTCTGTTTAAAACCTTCAGTAGTTTTATATTTGCATAAATTCAGTCTAAGAGAGATTAATGGAAATAATATTGCTGTGAATAAATTCAGAGGGGAAACCTAGTTAGATACAGCTGACAACATGAAACCTCTGGATTTATGAGGCAACAGGTAAAACAGAAACATAACTAACCAATATCAACAGTGCTGTGTTGGGTACACCTCAGTGAGCGCCTTTGTGTAGGATCTGATGAATGCCAGGCATCCAAGAGGTTGTATGAAAAGACATTGCTCCATAGGCCTGTGCAATGGAGAGAACAGGGAAACTTCTTCAGAAACATTTTAATGGAAAACATCCCTTTAAAAAAAATAATTTCTCAGCTTTGCAAGGGGTATTGGAAAGCCTCAAGGTTTCCAAATTATTACCAAAAACTATATGAAGTTCATTTCAGCAACTAGCATTCTGTCCTCAAGGAGGAGCCTAAATAGTTTAAAACATTGTGTGAGGCCTTCAGCCACTGTAATTCATTGCCACATACAAACCAACATTTTCCATCCTATAATCAACTGTCATAAGTAAGCAAAACCATGCCATTTCCTATAAAACAAGGGTCTGCTCCACAAAATATGTCATATGCAAGTGGATACTCAGTTAAAGGTTTGGATGCTGCTCCTGGACAGTCAAGAATCAAATGGTTAGAACCACAGTTTGGGATAGTCTGCAGAAAAGTCCTCTAATACAAGACGTCTTTGCTGTCCCTCTATGATTTCACTTTGCACAAGGACTTTTGAGGGAGACTCTTCTCCTTCTATTTGTTGTTCTCATTCCTATAGTCTTTCTCCCACTTTTGCCATCCCAGGTTAAAGAACATCAAAAAATGTCTCCACAGTGCAGAAATCTTCAAAAGTCCCTTAGATCTTGAAAAGTATCTCTTCGTCCATGGCTCTGTCATAGGCAACAAGAGGAACTCAATCAGAGTAGGCAGTGCTGTGCTTTGCCTTGAAAATCTCTACCAGTGAAAGATTTGCAAAAGCCATACATTGTACAGGATGCAATAATTTGAGTTACACAATAAAATAGTTATTCATCCCATAAATTATTAACAGAAATACAGTTCCCTTTTAAACCTGGCATGTTTCTGAGTGGGACAGAAAGCCAAAGGCCTTCTGCTTCACAGGAAGTCCTTGTAAGAATAGACTCTCTTAAGATATGTTAGAAATGCATAATCAAGAAATCAGTGGGGGCTCTCTGGATTTACAGTTAGCTGGCTACCAGAGTTCATTTGCACATAATTACTGGCCAGTTTCTGTCAAGAAAACCTTCTCTTCCAGCAGCTTGAGAAGCTTCTATCCAACTCTGCTGCGAGAAGGCAACTCCTCTGGTTTCTCCTGTCTTCTCTTGGTGCCTTTTCACTCCGTAACTCTTCCTGTTCCCTCAGCCCTGGGAGTAACACACTGTTCCTGCATTTTAATATGTTTCAAACATTGTTGTGTCCTCAGAACTTGTTTATAATTATATAGCAGTATTGCCCTAACCTCTTGCACTGAATTTTCTTTGTACCTATATTGGCTGAAGTAAGAACTGTGAAGAGGGATGGTGTCTTTCACTAGGCTGACAGAGTTGAAAAGAACAGACAAGCTCTCATGAACCCCAGACTTTCTTCTGGAAACATGAGGGTCTTGTATCCCCATAAGCTCATCCAGTCTTTCCAGCTCTAGCCACTGCTCTTTAAAAAGGCCTTTCATCTCCCTGCAAATGACATCTTGCTTTTATCCTTGAACTATCATGCTGTAACTAACAGTACATTTTAATAGTAACCCAAGAGGGCATTGCATGTGGCATCACTAGATGGCAACATTGCTTTAACTCGCCACCTTATCCTTTTTAAAGACGCACCCGTGGCTGCGGGATCACCAGGCTCAGGTGCCAAGGCCGAGAACAGAGCTCAGTGCAGGCTGGACATGTTGGGTGTGCTTGCTACCTGGCCACCTCCGGTATGAACACACTACCCCCACTGCTACTGAGGAACTGCAACAGAGGCACAACATTCTCAGAAGAAGGCTCTGTAGTCTCACCTAGCTTTGTGACCTACCTCTAACAGAGTGCTTAATGGAAAAGTAAAAGAAAAAGGGAAGAATGAAGGGATCTCTTCTTCAGCATATTCTCCAGTATCTCAAGCTCCTGGATTTGGGATTTCTAGTCCTGGTGGCTGCATCTGTAGTACTGGGTTTCAGAGCCACCAGTGGGATTTACCTTGCATGAATTTTTCCTGCCATTTGCAGTTCTATTCATACTCTTGGATCCTGTGTTTTCTTCTGAGTCTTTTCTGTCAGACATCTCTTTTCTTAACTCATGACATCACTAAAAGCTCTTAGCATAGCTAATAAAGCTGTGAGATTTAGTGCTTGTGAGACTAAGCACAGTCTTTTCTTTCTTATGCCCAACTATTATCTCATGTTTTGAACAATATGATTCTGGACTCCTCCTGTATAATACAGACATTCACAGCTTCTCTGAACACTAAATAAGGAGTACCATGTGGTGTTGCTGGTTGTATGGATTTGTCACTTTAGAAGTTAACAATTTTTGACCCGTATCCTTGGTGTCCTGTTGTGTCTTATGCTCATTTACATGTCAAATATCTGTTTAAGAGCAGACGGACTTGTCTGCAGAAACTTTACCCCAGAGAACCAACATACAAGGGTTGTAGTAGAGAGTTCCAGTATTAAGCAAAATTAAAACAATTGAATAAAAACTGCAAAGCTGTTTTTCATATATTACTGGATGCTATCCAATTTACTGAATTAAGAATGATAAATTTTAATGATTTATCACGGTAGCAAAATTACAAAGGATTTAGAATACTATTAAACTTGAAAAAAGTGTCAGTAGCAGTTCACAAAACTACTCTAAATTGCCGTATTTTGTAACAAACTCTGTAACAACATTACTTTGGCTTCTCAGATCATGCCATTCATAGACAAATTTGATTGTAAGATCAGTTTCAAAATACAAAGTTTTCACGTGGAACTCTGCTGCTGGTTGGTTCAAAATGAACCTAACCTCTTCAAGCAGCCCTGAAACTTCAGGGATGAGCATCACTATTCAAGACAAAAGCAACAATGAATAGTGTGAGTTGAAATTTCCTCTCAGTACTTTCAGCCCATCTCCATTGCCTAAGGAATTCAATCAGAGGTGAGAACAACCTGGTGTAAAATTGGTTTCAGTCCAATGCAGGGTTTGCATTATATTAAAAATAAAACACATTTTAATGCAATTCAAATTTTTGCAATAGAGCACATCACCTTTCATGAAGCAGATTCGGGACTCAGGAAGTTTCCTCATCAGGCGACCCACAAAGAACTCACTGCCAAAATCCTCTGCACGAATGAAGGCACCATATTTTAAGAACCCAACCTCATAAGGGGTGAACTCCACCCATTCTGCAGAGACATAAAGCAAACTTTTAAATCTCAATCCTATCCCTACTTCCCTGCTGGCAGAGCTATAAAAAGGCAAAAAGGCAGCTGCAGGATAAGCCCTATCTGCAAGGTGACCATAGACTGGCCTTCTTCAGGGTAGGGAGTTATCATTCAGCTGGTGTCAGCCACTCACTCAGTAATGTTTTACAGTGTTGTTCATTCAAAACTTTCCAATGACCCTCTACAGAGAGAACATAAGTGAAGTTTATATGAAGAGGGGTCAGCCTAAGTTACCCCACATGTGGAGCTAAGGCTTGTGACTACCTTGGATGTCCTTAAACACTTCCCCAAGATTTCTCCTGCCCCATAGAAGATGAATTCCTCCCATAACCTAGGCACAAAGTCTGGAAATGGAAAAGGAAGTTAAGGAGGAAAAGAAACTGTTTATAAATGCTATGGGTCAGCTGTACAAGAGGTTGAAGTATTGCTAATGCCGATAGTTTAAACACCAAATGAGCCCATTTTTGCCATCACCTTTGAACTCTGAAAGGCTGTAATCTTCTTTGATGTTGAGGATCATGTAGATAGGTAGGGGATTTTGACCCTGACTCAATGCCTGTTGCTCATCTGAGAGTTTGTGGTTATTTTTCTGTGAATTGATAAAAGACAGAGCAAAATCAAGGGACCCTCTTGGCATACTCTATGACTTCCAAAATACAGCAAAATACATACCCTGTTTCCCTCTTAATTTCATCATTCTCTTGACTCATTTTGTGTCCAAACATTTTTTTAACCAAGGAGTGATCTAAACATTCACATATCTACATAGGCTTATTTAATTACAGGTACAGCTGTAGGACACTTTTTAAAAAAATGGTCTCCTGTTCTTTCTCATAAATACATCCACTTTGCATGGAAATGTAAGTTCTCACAGGGATGAAGAGAGGAAAATAAACCAACAGTATGACTCTTTAGTTAGGTACTCAGGTACTCATACTTGAAGAAGGAGACATAGGTTTTCTGGCCTACAGAAGCCCCTTGGCTGCTAATTATGCATTAAGAGATACATGGGGATAAAACTCTCAACAAGTTTGCAGACGACACTAAACTGGGTGGGAGTTGTTGACCTGCTGGAGAGCAGGAAGGCTCTGCAGGGGGATCTGGACAGGCTGGATCATGGGCCAAGGCCAATCATATGAGGTTCAATAAGGCCAAGGGCTAGGCCCTGCACTTGGGTCACAACAACCCCAGGCAGCACTACAGGCTGGGGGAAGGAGGCTGGAAAGCTGCTCAGCAGAAAAGGACCTGGGGATGCTGGTCAACAGTGGCTGAACATGATCCAGTGTGCACCCAGGTGGCCAAGAAGGCCAATGGCATCCTGGTCTGTATCAGCACTAGTGTGGCCAGCAGGGCCAGGGCAGTGACTGACCCCCTGTACTTGGCACTGGTGGGATCACACCTCAAGTGCTCTGTCCAGTTTTCGGCCCCTCACTACAAGAAAGAAATTGAGGTGCTGGAGCATGTCCAGAGAAGGACATGGAGCAAAGGCAATGGAGCTGGGAAAGGGTCTGGAGAAAAAGTCTTACAAGGAGCAGCTGAAGGAGCTGGGGTTGTTTAGCCTGAAGAAAAGGAGGCTCAGGGGAGACCCTATCAATCTCTACAACTCCCTGAAAGGAGGTTGTAGACAAGTGGGGATTGGTCTCTTTTTCCAAGTAACAAATGATAAGACAAGAGGAAATGGACTCAAGTTGTGCCTGAAGAGGTTTAAATTGAATATTAGGAAAAATTTCTTCATTGAAAAGCTGGTCAGCATTGGAACAGGTTCCCCAGGGAAGTGGTGGAATCACGATCTATAAACTTGTGTAGATGTGGCACCTGAGGACATGGGTTAGTGGTGAACATGATGGTGATCATGGATGGACACAAAGGTCTTTTCTAACCTTAACAGTTCTAAAACCCCTTTGTTAGTAAGCAGAAATCATCTGCTGGATAATGCTGGCATGCTGTCAGGCATCTGTCCTTGGAGCTTCATTTTCCATACAATAGTATTCAGTAGCTGTTAGAGAAAACGTAGGGAAAACGCTACCCCATCATCTAATGCTTTTTCCAGCAGAAGCCCCCAAAAATCAACACTAGAGATCTGGTATCCTTCTTGCTTCCGCAGTTTTAGCTCCTTTGCATAGTATTTCAAGCTCTCCAGGGAAAAGCAGCTTAGCTTGCACTTGGTCATATGTCTGCGGACTTCACCAATCGGTCTTGATAGATCCTTCTGTGACCAGTCAGCACTCTGATACAAATGTGACAGAGTCCTGGGGAAAAGAAAGGAAGTGCATTGTCATATGCTAGAGAAACTTTCACTTTTCAGACTTAGATTTAAGGTCCACATCAAATTAACTAGCTGAGGTTCTTTAAAAGCATCTTTTGGGCTTAGTTTATTATGTAAAAGATTTTTTGATTTAGAGGACTTTCCAAAATCACTAGTGAAGCATGAGGACTTGCAAAAAGCCCCTCCTTGCTACTAAGGTTTATGCATAAGGCTGTGATTTGCACCCAGGTGACTCTGTAGGAAAGATCCTGGACCTGAAACAAAGTATCAAGGAAAATCTTGATCCCTGTAGGCAGCACCTAGGCCATACACTGGCTTGGGCAATGTGCTCCTAATGCAGCAATAAAGAAACCTTGAGACTAAAGCAGTGTGCCTTTCTTTACCAAAATAAAGAGAAGAAATATCTCACACAGCAGACTATAGAGGTGATGAGTCATGTGTTTGTTCAGGATCTCCTTACCATGTTGAACCAGATGACCCAGTGATGTATGAAATAGCATCCAAGAGACCCAATTTTTGAAGACCCAACAGGTTGCCTAACAGAGATGTCAGTGCCCGAGTGCCACCTCCTGTTGTCATCACTGCTACAACTGGTACCTGTTTAATCATCAACACAGCAGTGGTAAGCAACACTTTGTTTACCAGCACAAGTGATAAGAGCTGAGTGAAATGTAGTATTTTAGTCCCACAAAAAATTCCAACATTTCACCATTTCCCCAGGCAGGGAAGAAAAACAAATGAAAACTGCATATTTTGCGCAGGAAAAAAAAAGTAACTAACTGATTTTGAGGATTTTGATAAAAAATCAATCATTTTTGATTGTAAATTTTTACATGCTGGCTTATCAAAGCAGCTCAAAACTTATTGTTTCAAGGCATTTCAATATTACACTGCATTTTCCTTAGCAAAATATCTCATGAGAGCTCTGTTTTGATAATGAGCAGAGCTTATCCTCTCTGTAAGTCAAGCATAATAGCTAGATTACATCTCCTACAAAGTACCTAGAGTATATAATTGCAGTGATGAAGCCTAATTGTATGGAAATCTAAATTATGTTACCGGAAGACAAATTTCTCTAAGGAGCCCACTGAGAGAAGATGTTCCAATTGACATTTTCCACACACATTTCCAGGAAATTGCATCAAAGAAATACTCAACAAATTGAACATTTCAGGTCAAAGCAACGTATTCTGATTTGGATTTACCTGACTATATTCAAATTGAACATTTCAGGTCAAAGCAACGTATTCTGATTTGGATTTACCTGACTATAAGGAAATATTCTCTTGCTGGAAAATTTGAAAATAATAGTTAGAAGTACTTCCCCTAAAAATTCTTATACTTAAGAAATTACTGTGCCAATAAGAAACAATGTAGTAATATTATCAGTTTGTGAGCAGGGATATCATTTATAATGTCTAAAACCATGCTGTCATATTTTACCTAATATGCCTTTGGCCCACCTGTCCTGGACAAAGGAGAAAATACAGGTGAAAAAAAATTAACCAACTCTCAAGTTGGTTCTTCATTTCTCAAGTTCCTGATCACAGACCATTCTCCCTCCCTAAAGCACCAACCATCCCCATGCCAGCATGGACATTACAAACCCTAACTCAGACAAGCAGATGAGAGAAAAAATGTTGAATGTCTTTGTTCTATTTGAGGAACTACAGCTGAGATGATGAGCACCAGAGGACAGAGTCTATAATAAGACACCTTCTCATCAGCCAGTATTATGCATCACTTCAACTGTTAGATTTTGTCCCTCCAAAAATCTGATAATATAAAATACCTTATGGGGTCTTGGTGACTGAATGATCAGCTAAAACAGTCAGACTATCCAGGTCTATAATGCACAGATGAAAAAGAAATAGAGAAAAAATGCTGATTTATAGCATTATGTTTTCAGGAAAAATGTGTATCAAGAGGATGTACACAAGAGATACAACCCTGGCTCTCACATTGCTTCATCTAAAGTACAAAATGTAGAAAATGCTTTACATGGTGCAATGAATGTATCAGGGCTAGTTAAGAAACAATAGGCAAAAGGCTATGAACATAACATATTCCTGTTACACAGCATGTTACAGTCTCTGTGATGCTTCCCCATACCTCATGATCTTGTAGGTCTTGCTCTAAATGTAGTGCTTTTTTCAGAGCAGAGGCCACAAACTTCTTCCTTTTCTGTAGGAAATTTTTCTCCTCCATACACAGATCAAATTCCAAGCGAGCATCTAAGTTTCTGGACCTCAAGCAAAGTCCAGGGTTAAATAGGGTGTGCACAATCACTTAAAATTAATGTCTGCTTACAAGCTGCAACTCTATTATTAGGCTTAGAAAAGCTGCTACTCTGGCCCCATAAAAGCACATCACAGATGGTATAGATAAAGTAGAGAAAAGGCTGATAAACTGCAAAAAGCAAAATCTTACAGAAAGAAATATTCTTTATTACTACAATAATTTTCAGGAAGCATCTAACATAAATACTGCAATCCATATATGGATACTATAAACAGTGGAATATTTAGGATTTCTTGCCTCAGGACCTCCAGATTTTATAAATACAAACACCTTGTACTTCTTACAAGTAAGGAAAGTGAAGTGTAAACACATCTTTTTCTAAATATATAGCTCTACAGATGTTGCAACCAGAAAACATTATTCTCCCCATCTAAACTGAGCTCGTATATAGCAGCATAGCAGGAAAATTCACCTAGCACAGTTAACCAGCTTCTGGACATGAGTAATGAACATAGGGTGAATAGGTAATATAATAATTGACAAAATACTTTCTCCCTTAGATACAGAAATAGGTAAGAAGGCAAAAAAAGCATCTTTTTTTCACAACCACAAAACCCGAAGACAGAATTTCTTACCAGTCATTTGACTTCACATGTAAATTGATTGTCTCATCCTAGGAAAAAAACCACAATATAAACACTGGAGATTACGTTATGTTCCTTCTTTACCATCAGCTCTGAAGCCCTTCTCTTTTTCTAAAAGCTACATTAAGCCACAAAGCCATAAGAATCAGAGAATCCATCTAAATCTTAAAACTTCTCCAAGTCCACTTTATTTTCTTTATAATGTTTTATACTAAAGATAAAGAGAGCAGTATGCAGCAAAACCCAACACCAGCTCTGCCAGTGTGTTCCATTCTGCCTCATCATTTACATTTGCTCTGATCTGCATTAGTCCCCCAGGTGATCACAGAAATCCCTTTGTCATGTGTTTGCCTGTGATTTTTCTTTTCTGTTTGGTTCATATGAAAATGTACATGTCCATAATGCTAGAAATTGTTAGGAATCAAAGGGCACTAAGAGTTATATATATATATAAACCCCTACTTCACACGGATCTAATTAACTCGTGCCCATTGATCTTTAGTCTATAGCTTAATATTTATTCTAAGAAGTTTGTATCAATCACCTTTGCTACTTCCACTTTCTCACTGAATGGAAGTGAATCCAGAGGAATAGTGAGGGATGCATGGCAATCTTTTTTCTCTTCACTTGAAGTACACTGAAAAATAAATTATAATGTAGAAAAATATTTCACATATACACCATAAAAAAGCACTGTCTCCAACTTACTTTTTTCAAATGGGGTCCTTGTCCAGCAGTATTCAAGTTGGCATCTAATATTTGTATGTCTTAGAGGTTACAATGCTGTTTCAGAGCTGAAGTTCATGAAAGATAGCTCTTAATTAAAAATACAAACTCTTTCTATTTGCCTCAGTCAAGTGTAGAAAACCATGAGTTTACTGTGCTTGCTCAAGCTAATGACCACATACCAAGCAGAAATGAGGCTTCTTCTCTGCTAGAGCCATGCACAGCTCTGACAGGCTGTACTTGATGCAATGGAAGTTCAGGGGCTTCACAGGTTGCCAGAAAGAGCCCAGCGACAGGGTCTGGGTCTTCTCGTACGATCCCTTCACTGAAAACAAGAAGTCTTTTTCTGAAAAAAGAATCCAAGCATCAAAAATATACAAAGAAATTAGTGACTATGATCCCAGAAATGGAACACTAAATGGTCTTTCAGAAATGTATATATAAACCATTCAACAATGCTTAAAAGCTTCCAAACTCTATTTATGCAACAAGAGAACATTACAGGAAATAGGAGGAGAAGAAAAGCAAACAAGCAAATCAAAAACAAACCACAAAACCCCAAAAAGCTTATGAAGTTGCAGTAGATGTTTTAAAAAATCAGACATACAGGCAAATTGGACAAAATGTAAGTTGAGAGAGAAATATATATTTACTTCTACTTTACAGCATTTATAAGATTCATTGTCATTCTAATCATTCCCTTTAATTTCAAAGTCCAGTTTTTATAGTTAGTTAGCACAGACACACTATGTTGGATCTGTGAACCTGTGTATACACTCCTAATCACCCAGTTCCTGTCCTCTAATTGTAAGAACAAAGTAGGAAAATTACCAGATAAGAAAATGACAAAACAAAACAAACCACAAGCCAAAAAAAAAAAAAACCTAAAAAAAACAAACCAAACAAACAAACAAAAAAACCACCTAAAAAAAAGAACCCCCCCAAACAAACAAACAACCCCAAACCAACCAACCAACTGAGGAAAAATCAGTTAACCATAAAATAAGGCAGTTTTAGTTTCTACTTTGGAGTCTAACCGGAAGGTTCTTTCTTTGTCCATCTGTTGTCCAGCAGGACTTCCAAGCAGGAAATTTCACGAGACTGTAGCAGGAATGAACAATGAGAGATTAAAGTATATAAAACATGCAATATCAAGTCACTTCACTGCTACCTGTCTGGTCACCTGAGTCCCTGGGATCTGGAAAACAGTCCACCCTGTGTTCGTTAGGCTGATAAGAGAAAGATTTTGTCACTCTGAAGATGTGACAGGTTTCAACTGAAAGAAAAATGGTGGTGGTTTTGGACAGGACTGGGAAGATGAGGGAAATAACAGGGGAGCAGTGGGAGTGTGCTGAGACATCCTGAGGGTTATACTGATGGGTTGGCCAAATCACGGGGCTGTCCTTGCCACCCTGCTTTGGTGAAGCTGGACAGTCAAGTGCAACTCCTCTAAGTAATGAGATAAGGGAAGCTGAGAAAGCAACTTCCGTATCATCCTGTGGAAGTGGGGAAAACAGGATGGCCATGAGGGAGTCACAAAAGAAGTTCCCCAAAGGAATGACACAGCAGCAGTAAGTCAATGAAAGACTACTTCAGGCTTTGTCAATAGGCTTGATACCAGCCTGTGGTGGTGAACAGGTTTCTGGGTATCCCAAATGACTGTGCACGTTCTTTCCTAACACATCCTCCCACAGGGATCAGCACAACAGGATGGCTACCTGTGTCTGACCCCCATCTCCCTCCCCTTCAGCCCTGCCTGCAGTGAGGTGTTGGGGCACCTGCCGCATTCACGATTCCCATCACTATCATGAAAAAAAAGATAAAAGAGCAATAGTTTAAAATTACCACTAATACACCATTAGTCACAAGCTTTTCAGGAGGGACTGGACTGAAAGAGGAAAAAAAAAAATGCAGTCAGAACTAGTATCACCTAAATACATCCTTAAATTAACACCAAGGAAAAATACTTTCCTTGATGTTTGTCTTGTCCAGCATAGTCTCAACCATGTCACTGATCTGAAATGTGAGACATTTGAAATGTGTTTTCCCTTTTTTTTTTTAATGAAAATGGTAAACAATAGTTGTGATAAGTATGATGACTGCAGTTCTTATTATCTTCCCTCTTCCATCAAGTAATAGGATAAATTAATAACCAGGATGATTCTTGGTAGATAAGGAAGACAGAGTTTTAGCCAATATGCAACTAACTTCATCAACACTAGCTCTTGCTGTTGTACTGAACATTTTAAACTGTATTATACTAAATGCTAGCATGTGTTTGACTCCTTGCAAAGGGATACTTCTACGGTTCCATGTGGATGTTACTCACATGCTCTCCGATGTAAACTCAACCTCTAGCATCTCCTGTGTCTGTAAAAGATTAATTTGTTATAAGCATATGAATTAATTTTCTTTCTCATTGGCTATGGTTGTCAATTATTATTCTGGCTCCTGAAAGAGTTCTTCAATCAAATCAAATTTCTTTCCTACTCCAAGGTATAGTATGAGGAGAGAAAGCATTTGAGTTAGAGTGATTTTGGAAGTCTTCTCCCTCCTTTGTTAACCATCAGTCCCCAGGCCAACTGCCCTGTTCTGTTTGGTGGTGAGGAAGAGTAGAAGGGCAGGCAGTCCTAAGTCCTGCAATAACTGGTGGCTTAAAACTGTCTAAAGGCTTGGGGTTTTACTGTATAATGTTATCAGAGGACTGATACTGCTGTATAGAAGAGAGCATTCTCAATTCTTCTGATCAAAAGGACTCCTATAACATGGACAGTACATTGACCAGTGCCCAGACAAGTTAAGGTAGACTGCCTGCTGAAATCACTGTGGAGCTGAATACCCACATACACCCTATAAGAAAAGTCAGTGAAATAGCAAATCTATAGAAGTATCTAAATTGAATACCCACATCCCACATTGAAGTCATCATGTATGTGTTCAGGCACACTGAGATAATGAAACAGTTTGAGCAACTGGCTATCAACTGGTTTTAGCACCTCAGTATGGATCTTTGGGTTTATTTTCAGGTATGTTCAAAAGAATTACAGGACAAGGAATCAGTGAATACAGTAACATCTGTGCTAGAGTATGCCCAAACTCATAAGTGCTTGTGCCAGAAAAGGAAATTCTAACAGAGAAACTTTGTGCAATGGTGACCAAGTTTTGTATTTCCAACAAAACCTATTTGAGCAACAGAGTCAAGAAAGAGGGGAAAAAGGCAACTCTAGTGTCAGAAAAAACCACCTGTTAAGAAGTTTGATGAGCTAGCAAAATCCTTCAGGATCATGTCCTTGTCTACTTTGCTGATTACGGTTTGGAAGGTTCTTTACAGGGTATATGAAGTGCATACCAAGAGGAAACAAGCTCTCCTACCTACAATTACTTTAAAAGAACTTATTTAGGAGGTAATACCAAAAAATGTATTTTCTTCCTGTGGTCAAGGCAGTTTTATCACTCACCTTTGGATTTAGCTGAAATGTCAAGTGAACAGTTTCTCCAAGCTGGATTTTAGCAATATCAAGGAGAACAGTGAAGAGGAGCTCATCTTTAGTGACTGCATTTTCATCATAGACTTTCATCTCAAGAACATTCTGTGAACAGAGGTACAGAATGAGGATCCTATTTTGACACCTTACAGAGGCACAAGATGATGTACTCAGCATGTTAAGGAAAACAGAGAAAGGATGGGGAGAAGTGAGAGAGCATGTGCAACTTTGCATCCATGCAGAGAGGAAGAAAGATATTCTGAACCTAACACAGAGATGGGTTTGTTGCTGAATGGTCCTGCAAAGTAATTTAAATGAACAAGGCTAGTAGAATCACTGAATATTGAAAAACATGTTTGGCCTCTAATTTGGTTTGAGGTCACCGGTTTTCCTTGAATTGTAGGAAACCTTCTAGTGGTCAGGACTTTGTTGCTGTTGGTAGAATAAGAAATCGTTGGATATTAGCAGCAATTAAAATACATTAGGATGCTCCATATAATTACTTCATGGTTGCATAATTTTATCCTGTAAATTATTAAACAGATCACATGCAGATAATTACCATGGAATCTACAGAAAGGGATATGCTTTTGTTATATTGCACAAATCCCACTAAATAAATCTCCTCTTCTCTCTCCTCTGTCATGTGTCTGTTTGGATGGACAGGAGAGGGTAACAACCTCTCCGGTGCCTGATTGGTAGCTGGACACGGGATGGCTCAGAGATGCCTCCCAGAATGCTGAGCAAGTGAACTTTAACTGCTGTTTTCTCAGTGGGGCAATAATTCAGGCCTCTCTCAATGTATTCAGCAGCTCATTTTCATGTAAATTACAGGGAGCGCTTATCTCAGATTCTTACTTACGCATCAGATTTAACTGGAACTTGCTAAGAGGCTTGATGTTTATTAAAGACACACCGTTAGGCTCATGGTCTCCACACAAACACACAGATAAAACAGGGTGAGTGCATGAACTTTGCTGTCTTAGAAGTTCATAATGTGTCTCAGAAAGGTCCATACCTAAATATGATGAGTTATTGACTAGACAAATACACTGAAAGGAAGACACTCTAGATGGCAAATGACCTTGAGTTTGCAATTTACTGTCCGAAGACAGAAATGCTGCTGATCTATAAGGCCACCTATGTAAATGCACTGCTCTGTGGTCAGCCCTGTCTGTGACACTTGCTAATAGAAACATATTGACAAGAGGCAGAGACAAACAGCCACAGCAACTTGGTTTACAGGCTAGCCATGAATAGCTTGTAAAGGATTATGGACGGTGATGGAGGTGATATGCTTAAAAGCAATGGTCTGCAGTTAGTAGAAGGCAGGCTTGCACTGAAGAGCAGATCAGTTTACCTTGCTGTGATACTGCAAGAGAATGTCCTTATCTGGCTAAAATGACTGACTTATTTTCGGAGTGACCAACTGATTCGAAGTCCCAGTTACTCCCAGCCAGCCAGGAGAGGTATGCACAGGGTGCTGGCTGGCCAAGGGAGATCTCTGGCTGTGCCACTGGGATGCTGCGTGGGAAGCAGCCAGGGGTGTCTGGGCAGTTCACGGTATCTATCTCTCCTGACAGAGGATATGAGAGCAGCATCACTGGGAGCCAGGTAAGGAGCAGAGCCAGCCCTTAGCAGGGCTGTGTGCCACCAGCTCTGGGAAGGGTCACCCTCCTGCAGCTGTGGGAGTTGTGCCCACAGTGCAAGCCTGGGAAGCTCTTTCTAGCCAACTGTGTGTGAGACATTCATCAAAACAAATGCCTGTCAGTAAACACTGTTTTTCCTGGTAAGAACCAGCACAAACATGCCCAAACTGGTCTTTTCTTCCCCAATGGGAGTGTATGATGTGGTTTTACTGAGCTCTGGCTACCAGGATTTGGGAAGATGAATACCTCAACAAAACACAAGACAGGAAAGGAGAAAATAACCAGACCAGCAGACTCTGGTTCTGCTCAGAGGCTAATGAGCAGAGGAATTGCAGTGTGTACAGAGAAACCTGCGAGAGCCTTAACTTAACTGCTGAGCTTTAGTTGTCCCAGATCCCCAGGATACATTTTTGCAGCCCACACTCAAGCCACAGCCACCACCACCATGCTGCTGTTGCCACACACTGAAAATTACTGCAGCTAATGCCACATGTCTTGTCTCCTGCTGCAAATTTACTGAAAGTAAGCATAAGGTCTTCCCAAACACTACTCCCTGAAGGACTAGTTCAAGCAGCTTTTGCGGCCAAGATATTTTTTTAGCTGTTCTATGTGATATTGCAGTTTTAAAAATCCTTTCAGGAGGAGCAGGTGCTCGTGTGCAAGAGTTGCAGATCAGTGAGTGTTTGTTCCCATGCTGAGATGTTTGTCCCTTGCCTTTCACCTCTCTGATAAACCTTCAGGGCTTCATGAAATTGCGCCTCACTGTCATTTTGAAAGAAGTCAGAATTCTTTTAGGTTTGCAGGGAAAGCACTGGCTGTAGGCCACAGATGGGCAGACATGTGAAAGCTGAAAGCTATACCAAGCAAGGCCAGTACCACCTAACAGTGGAAGAAAGCCTGAGAACACCTACCATGGAAAACTTCTGCAGTCAAAGGCAAGAGGATTGTTCACTGGAGACCCTGTGGTATTGCAGCACATTGAGCTACTCTGAATGCTCTTTTGGAGGAATTTATCAATGCTTGAGAGAGCCAGGGGACTGGCCTACTGATTTGTCACTTGAGAGAGTCCTGATCCGGCACCAGCACCAGGAAATGAATGGTGCAAGCTGTAAAGCAGAGACTGATTGCCCCTGGTGTGAAGTAAGCTTGGTTCACTTGGCCTACCAGTTATCTTTGTAGGCTCCTAAACCCTGATGTTGATGCTGTCTTTTGGAGGGAGAAGATAATGGGACTTGCAAATCTTCTTAAGCTTTAACATTTATCATCATGATAAAAGTTCATCAAGTTCTCTTTTCAAACTTCAACTGTTGCTTTGTGACTTTTTTGTATTTCTGGTCATTATAAAGGAATAGTAAAAGAGTAAAGCCCTGTGATGCTTTCACTACCTAGCTCATACGTATATTTACACTATTCAGTTTACCCTGAAATTTTCACATTTTTTCTTGAAAAGCAGTGATGAAAAAAGGAAAAGAAAAGAAAAGAAGAAAAAGCAAAAAGCAATAGAACACTATATGAAGAGTTATGAAATATCTTGGTTATTTTTTACGTATCAGAAAATTAAATTTAATTTTGCTGCTACATTCTACTCCAAATCCCTTAAACCGTATCCCTGTAGTCCTTCACACATATTTATTTCTATTTACCCTAAATATTGATCACACAATGACATCTCTGCCCAAAAGAAAAACAAGCACGCTCTGCATCTTACCTTTACTTGGCTCTGGATCCTGAAGCAAAATGTTTCATTCCACACTGGATCTTTGCAGTTCTTAATGGTTTTGGTCCGAACAGTCTCCGGGGAAGCAGTGGGCAAGGACAGGCTTACATAGCAATCAGTTTGGCTAACTGTATTTAAAAAGATGTATTGTAACTAACAAATTACTACAAGTATCTTAAAGCATAGCCTTATAGCACTGAATATATACAGCACATTGCAAAAAGGTGGTGTTGTTTCTATAACTTTTCTGACAGCTCCTTATTCAATACCATTCACTACTATTTGTTCCCTCCTGCAGGTGGGATCTCGAGTCATTAATGGAGATTCAAACAACTGGTAAGAAAAGAGTACACAGAACTAGTTTTACGTAACAAACCTGTTAGTGGTATGTCCCCTGTTGGTTGCAAATGAAGAGATTTCTGTGACAGAGAAGAAAAATGCCTACACATTTTAAGAGAACCTTTTCCAAGGGTAAAACACTTACTTTGAGCACTTACACAAGAGGCTGACTTTGTTCTTTGCTTTTGAGAGGGGAACAGAAGAGTTCAAAAGGGTATGGGTACAGAGGATCTTCCCCATCTGGTCTGCTGCCCCCACATGTCTGTAATCCAGTCCATGTAACGAGCTGACTGTCTCACCCAACATATGATCACATCCCTTTACCATGAAAAACAATATGCAAAAATAGGGGTGCACTTTTGTCTTACTGTGATTTAAATTCTGACCCCTGAAAGAAAATTCTAATTTCTGATAAAGGTGGTAATGTAACAGAAGGTCACACAGTTAGCTGTAAGTATGGCATTAAATCTTAATACACAGCAGTTACTTTGGGTTTGCTCTGTCTCCCAGAAACCACACCCACACCTGGCTTGGTGGGCACAGCTATCACAAAATCATAGAATGGCCTGGGTTGGAAGGGATCTTAAAGTCCACTTAGTTCCAACCCCCCTGCTGTGGGCAGGGGCACCTCCCACTAGACCAGGTTGTTCTGTGTGCTGGGCACTGCCACAGGGTGTTGATGAATTGTCTCTTGTGGGTTGCCAGAGTTTTCAGGTGAGAGGCAGGTTGGGTACTTGTATACCTGCGCAACTAACTTTCCTTCTGTGTGTCAGTCTGATGTATGTAGAGTATTTGGTGGTGGTTAGGAATCTCTCTGATACTGCTAAGAAGATCATTGATTTTTAGCAGGGAGCAATGCAAGGCATTTGCTCCTTAGAGCATAAAAGAATTGATGCCTTGTGAACCTGTGGTAACAAACTGAGACCCTGATAATATAGTGAAGAATGGTGGGACTGTCTCTCTACACTGTCATCCACCCTTTCCAGCCCTCCCATGTTGAGCAAATCTGCTGTCCTTTCTAGGGAATGGACATTTCTTCTGTCTGCTGGACAACTAGAGCTGTCTTCAGTGTTTCCAGCTTCAAGAACTTGTTGTGTATTCACAGTATAGCTCAGACTTGGGTATAATAACAGGCAGTTTGGCACTGTGGGATAAATGCTGAGAAGCAGTATGACCAATCAGGTAACATGCTGGAAAAGGTCTCATGACATGTTGGCTCTAGTCCCACCTCTGCTCCAGACTGCTAAGTCACTCTGGGCAATTGGTTTAATTTAAAATTTATCTTGCTTCTCCATCTGCATTTCCCCATGCATAAAACAGTGATAACTATCCTTTCCTCTTTTGTAATCTGCTGGGATGTGACCCAGGAAGAGAGTGTCTGATCAGTAACTATATAATTCTTTCTCTACCAGTCTCTTGGTTCTCATTCCACATTTTCTTTAAACTTGTGGGGTAAACCATGTTGCAATAAATAGGTGTTGCTTAAAGCAATTTGTGCAATCAGGGTATGTATGATTTATCTTTCAAGTCTTCTGATACTGTCTGAACATGAAACATCTTCCATTTTTTCAGCATACACTTGATAGTTTCCCCCTTACTGCCCAAAGTAGGTAAGAAATTACTTCAACATTGCAATAAGTTTAAAAATATCCTAATATTACATACAAGAATTAGAGACATCTGCATTTGCAATTTTAAAATGCAGAATATATGCAATATATCTATTGATAACAATTTATTGGTAACAAAACATTTTGTTTATCTGTCTCCCACACACTATTTTTAAAAAATTCTTTCATTGATTTTTAACATTTGAAAAAGATAATACTAACTTTGCATAGGTATTTCCTCAGATGGTGCCAGAGAAGCAGGCTGTTTCTTCAGCAACTGTATCTGCAGTTATTCACTAATGATGTATGTGTGTTTTAGAGAATTTGTTCATTTATGGTCTGGGATACCTCTTTCTTACACATACAAGCTATGACTCCTGATTTCAAAGAAAGGCATTCATTATTTTCAGAGTATCAAAGAAGTGCTAAACTTGTGACTTACATTCATGTGTCTAGATAGAGTTGTGGTAGGTTCAGTTCTTCATCCTCTCTGAACACAATCTACACCCGACCTGAGAGGCTAATCTAGTCTTTAGCAAGGCTGATCACCCTTAATAAGAGCAAAAACAGAGTCCCACAATCTGATGATCACATTTAACACCAACTAGGTTAGCAACCAGTGAGGTCTCAGTCTCAACATAGCCTAAGACAAGAATGGAGACAAAGATATCCGACTCTGAAAACAAACAATTAAAGGCAGGACACTGCACAAAGAATAACAAATTATACCCCAGAACTATAATATTGCAGGATGCATCTGACAACTTACCTATACAACTCAAATTTAATTACATTTTGGACCAGATCCCAAATACACAATGTTAAACATAAGTGCAGGTGGTGAGATTTAGCACTGACATCCTTTTGCATACACTTTTAGCCCTGGAGAGGAACAGACGGATGCTCACTCAGTGTCTCCCATGTTGCATTCTCTTCCACTCTTTCCTGTCTCCATCATAAAATGCTTTAACTGTTACCAGCTATGAAACATACCCAAACTGAAGAGGATTGACTTAGGCAGCCTGGCATACGAAAAAGAGCTGAACGACCTGAGTTTGCTAATTAAACAACACCAAAAAACATTGTCAAATAGTCAATTCTGTGATGTCCAAATGATTGATACAAAGAGGATAATGATCTGTGGTTCTGTGTGGCCAGAGGGAAAAATTAGAAGACTGCTCCAGCTCTTAGAGGATTTCCTCTAACAAAAGAGATTTTATTAATTTTCTAGGCAACTAGAAAAGGTAAATTTTATAGGTAACTCATTTCGGACTGTATTAGTAGCCAGACATGCATGAAACAGTGACAGACAAGCTAAACTTCATCCTGCTTCAGGAGATGAGGACCAGCCCAGGTGAACCCACAAGGTTGTCATATGGAATTGCTGCCATGTTTACGCTGCAAGGCAGAAAACAGGATAATCATGTCACATCAATTATAGTGCATGGAAAACAACTAAGCCATTTCCCTGCCAGGGTTGAGTCTCAGGGAAAGAAGTGATAGGATATACTTATATGGTACACTAGGCCAAGAGATCAATTACCAGATAGCTGGGTGCTGTCTCCAAAACAGCTCCAAACTTCCTTCTTTGACACATATGAAATAAAACTGGAAGTTCCTTGGAAGAGTTGCCACCTTTTCATTCCAAACAGGTATAGTGTCTGAGGAACAAGGCCTAAATCCATATGATACAATCATCAAAATGAAACAACACAAAAAGCAACACAATGTAATGCAGAGAATCCCATGCACAGCTGAACTACAAATCATGCATTTCCATAGGCATACTCTTTTTAGACTTTTTTAAAGCCTTACCACTATTTCACTGTTCCCACCCTCAGATAATCAGCCCATAGGACCCAAAAAGTTGTATATTTTTGGAAAAGAGGTATTATCAAACAGTCAAATTTTCTTTGTTCCACCTTAGACCATCTAGGGGTCATATGTGGTGCAATCTCAGCTCTATCACTAGGTAAGATTTTTAAGAAGGTTCTTCCATTTCCTGTTAAAAATAAACTAGCCAAAGTATAAGTCTTGGTCAGACATCAACACTGTTGATGCAGACACAGAGGGTAGTTACAGCATCTAAAGAAACCATTATCAAAAGAAAACAGAGTAGAAACAGACTTGGAAACAGGCTGCAAGCAGTACACACAAATGCCTTGGATTTCAAAGAAAACAGAGATGCTAACAAAATCAATACCAGAAAGAGCTGAACCACCAAATCAACACTCACAAATTTTCTTTTTTTCAGAAACTGTTCACAAGAATGTTGTTCACCAGTAAGGGAATAGAAACAAAACTGGTTTTTGGTGTAGCTAAAAGCTTTTTTTCCTTAAGTATCATTATTTTGACTCAGAAATGCCTCTGACATGCTTAATAAAAACAGGCACTTATGGTACTTTTACTGTCTTCCAGGGTTTTTCTGAAAAACATCGTGGGAGATGTAATCTTATGCAGGAACTGACACTAAGCTGCAGCACTGACAGTGCACTGCAGAAGGAATTCTGATTTGAACTTATCTATTGAGACTCAGTTTTGAAACAAAAACTTTGCTACTGAATGAATAACCTTTATTGCAGGGACATTTCTTCTAGATATTTTTTCTTTCAAGTAAAATTTGGTGCTGAATAGAAGTTACCAAAAAGCTGTAGCTCAATATAATGGTGAAGACAAGGTTGGCTGACTAGCACGAGGTATTCTCCTTTTGCTGTGTTTGATCTCTCTGAGAACCAGAAAATATTTACAAATATGATGAGGGAGGTTTAAAATATCCCAAAATCTCATTTACAGGAAGAAGCTAGCTTTGATGGTCTGTAGGAGCTTACTGTGCACATAAATAAAAATAGATACTTTGACATGTTCTTTTTTTCTATGGTGAAGATGGAGGAGCTATGCCTAAGGAAACAGCATGAAAATAATAAGGCACATGATTATAACTAAGTAACAAAAATAGGATGCAATATGCCACCTCATTTCTCTCAGGATGGTTTGCAGTAATAAATATGAAGGTAAAGACACTGATGCTGATAGATTAGTTTGGTGAGAAAAATGCCATAACAGACTGAAACAACTCACAGGAAGCAGGAGTGTTTACACCACCATGTAAATAGGTCCTTGTGCGCCTGAGAATTCTGCCTAGAGTCCGTAAATGTCAGTCACCATTTTGTGAATTAAATTTTGGACCTACCGGGCATAACACAAGGGAGAAAATTAAAATTTGGTTATTTTGGTTTACTTGATAAGAAAATAATCCATTCAGCCTGGATTAAAAGCTTCCATTGCAGCAGTGGGTCATCCTGACATAAATGCTATGATTTAGTTGCAATTGTCAATGTGCACTTTGCTTTTGACAGCCAAGTCTCCACATTTTACACATCTTTTCTACGAAGATGTCACCATCAGTTTCTTTCACATCAAAGTAAGCCACAGAAAAACACACAGCCTCCAAACTGTTGTTTTGTTTTTTGGTTGGGTTTTTTTTAATCACAACTAATCCTATTTTTACAGTGAAATTAAATGATCTTATATTCTGGCTGGAGTCCTTCAGGACTCACAACTGGTCTAGAAGCCTACAGTCTACAGTGAGTAAGAATGAATGAAAGCATTAAGAATAGATATATTTGAGTAACAAGAAACATTCATACCTCGACTTCTTTTGTCTAATTTTCATTCTTGAACTGAAAGGGAACTCCTAAAAAAACATAGTCAAGATTGGTCCTGAACAAGTAAGAAAAGATGGATGCCTTTTTCAGGAAGATATTCAGAAATATGGTCAATTTTTTAGCAGAATATGATGCAAACAAAAGCACCAAAACTTTTGAGTGAACCTTACTTTCAACTTTCACTGGCTACTACTGCAGCACTACTTTATTGTCTCCTGCTGAGAGTACAGTCAGAGAAAGTGCCCAAGAGAGGAGCCACAGTCCCATGTGGACACTCTCCTGTATCTTCTCAGCAGTGCAAGCTATCACAGCCATGCCAAATGTAGCCTCTCTACTTTGCATTGACTTCCCACATAATAGCAAATCCCATCTGGGTTCTTGGTCCTTATCTACAACATAATCAGTGTCCTTGGTTTACAAAAAAGGTTGCCCAAAGCTCCAGAGACCATCACTGATAAAGGTCCTCAAGCTCTGAGAACCTTGCCTGTGGGCAAGGCTTTCCCTGGCACTGTTCCAGGTCTTCAAAACCTCCACAGTGACCAAAGTATACAGAAGGCCATATTGCATTGTGCTTTTATCATACCAATCACCTCAGCAGCATTCGTCTACATCCATTGGTAAGGATGCTAAGAGAGACAGATGCATAAAATAAAACAGGTTTCTGCTCAGAGGGCAGAGAGAGAATGAATCACTAATGACAGATATCAGTCACACTGCATAATGCATAACTGGATGAAAAGCAGATACTGCTGTTTTGATGAAACCAGAACAGGCACTGAGGTGTGTAAGAAAATCTATTGGGATTCAATGTATCTAAAGGTATTTAAATGTATTTTTCACAATAAAATACCAATCATGAGAAGTTGTACCTTCGCCCCCTGTCCTGATTCCAGCCAGAACAGGGTTAATTTTTGCAGTAGCCAAGAGCAGCATGGTCAGGACCCAGAGGTTATTGCTGGGAGAGGGGCAAAGGGAGTCTCTTCATTAATATTATTGCTCTTACTGCTCCCTTTCTTATCTCTCTGCTGTTTCCAGTAAATTGTTCTTATCTCAACCCGTAATCTTTACCTTTTGTGCCTTCAATTCTCCTCTCCAGCCTGCCCAGGGGAGAAGCAAGTTGTTGGGAGAGTATTAGTGGGAGCATTAAATTGGGAAGTACCATTCCTAAACCATCAAACAAATACCTCAAAAAATCCTGAAGCAATTCCTGTAATGAGTAAACTTTTGTTACCAATCTTCATGTTATTTATGAATTCTTTGGATGTCCAAATGGCAACTAATAGTACTGTCAACACAGATCTATTGATATTTAATTTGTGGTTCAGGTTTAGTGTCCAGCAAAGTATACTTCTGTCTTAAACTCAACACAAAATTGTGCAACAGTAAGCAGGATATAGAGTAAAATATGGTCCTTATCAAGGATGATCAAATATTCCAATGTACAATAACTTTAAAGAAGATGTGGCAGAGTATAAGCATGAGAAAAGGCAATGCTCAGCTCACTTGTTTAAATGGTGAGAAGTCATTACACAGTTCAGCCCAAGGAAATGTGCAAACATAGAAATCCTATTCAGGAATCAAAGAACATGCTTCTTCATAAGTATCTGTTTTCTGAGTCCAAGCTAGAAAGGTATTTCCTCAGCAGAGTCTGCCACTGCCTTTTAACTCTGCAAGCCAAATGGCAGAGGAGGAATGAAGGATCTTGAATCACCACGTGGATCTGTGTCCTCTCAAAGCACCATGTGGTTCTACATTGCTGGCATCACCACCTACTCATTCCAGCCTCTCTTCTCCACCCAAGCTTTTCCCTTGTTCATTTCCATTGCCTCCACCCTTTTCAAACCTGTTTTAAAACAGGTTTTGACATTTTAAAATATTATAAATATTTTGAAAGCTGTTTCAACCAGTTGTTAACTAGAAGCCCCCACTAAACAAGAGGATAATGAAGTCAACTAGGAACACGTAGCACCATCACAGCAGTCTTTAAGTTCATACCTGCTCAGTGAAGGACAAGAGCTGCAATGCCACCTGCACTGGTACGGTATTAGAGCACAGTAGCTGCTCTCACCTTTGCTTTTGAGGCAGAGATGAGCCTACCATTTACCTACGGTTCTTTACTTTCACCAGTATCTCAGTCAGCAACCAGTTCAACCTCCTAATGCCTATGTGAGGCTCCTAGTGTCCTTGCTGAAGCCCTGGCTTTGGAAATGAGGAGCTATGGTTTTGAGAAACTCTTCTTCTTTAAGATTACAGCAAGAATCTAAAGGAAGCCAGGGAGGAGCATCACACACAATACCTTTGACCACCAGAACAACTTTCAGTTCTTGCACACAGAAGCACGCAGAAGCCAGCATGGCTGCAAGATGATGCATGTACACCTACATACAACCCACTGATATCTAGCAGAAGAGATGCAATTATTTCCACGGCTGTAAGGGAATGTGCAGAGCAAGTAAGGATCTCCTTGATTATAAACAGCATTGTCCTTTTTAGTGGCAGCTTATGCTGCTATCAAGGCACAGAGGAAGCTTTTTGTCTCCACACTATTTACCATGAATACAACACAGTAAAATTGTATACAATACAATATACACTACACTCCATCATGGCTATCAAAGACTTGAGAAAGGGAAAAAAATGTAATTAATCTTGTAGACTAGAGAATACAAAACAGGTAACCTGAGGGAAACTAGGTTTATGTATGTGTTTGGTCACAATAAACTGAGGAAGAGCATGAGCAGACTTCGTTAGCATGAGCGGATGAAACCAAAAAGAAGATTGAATAGAAAGAAACAGAGGTTGTTAAGAAATGCAGCTATGAAACTGATTCACATAATATTCACTGAGATTATCCATTCATTTGTTACTCCTATTATTAACTGTGGTTATGACTTTATTATAAACATCAGTCAAGACCAGGCCTCCATTTCAACAGGTACCTCAGTAGTTACGCAATTACTTCTTGAAACTGATCTAATCTGCTTACAATTACAGTAAGAAAAGCCCTACTCCGGGATATGACATCACAGGGAGGATCTTCTTGTGATTACTGGCTGCTTTTATACCTGTTTCAGTTTCTTAACCAGTTAGGAAATCCCTGTTTACAGGATTGTTGCACGCTGGCATTTATCCACATAATGACTTCTCAGTCCTTGTGCAGGCATTTATCCACATAATGACTTCTCCGTCCTTGGGCAGATTCTTCTTGCCAAGCATTTGTCTTGGTCTCTTTTAGGATTTCTCTCCATTAATGCAGAAGCAGCCTGTCTGAGCAGGTAGTGACATCAGGAACCTAAATGATGTGCCCTGAAAAGACACCAGCGCTCTTTTTGAAAGGACCACGTCCCAAGATTACTCTTAACCATTGCAAACATCAATGACCATGGGAAACAATTTCACCCCAAAGCGAATGTTCCATTAGCACTGGCCAGCCCAGGCAGCTGCCTATTGGCACTGCCCATGGTGCCTGACTGCCCTCTTTGCACAGACTGTTGCTACCCCCTCACACCAGTGCTACAGTCAGAGGTAAAGTAAAAGGAAGTATACACAGCATGCTGTGATCATGTCTTCAATCAGTACTTTCCACACACAACAGTTTCCTTTGGAGAACATGGCATTGAAAGGGGTTTTGTTATTTTGACGGTGCTATGCAGGATTTAGGTGCTATAAGGAAAAACATTGGTACTACTGCCTTCAAAATTTTAAAATCAATAGGCAGTGCAGCATTGTGAGCTTGCTATGAAATTACATAGCAACATGCTCAGATTTAACCAGGCCCAGATTTAGTACTATAGCTAAAGAGAAGCCTAAAGCTTTATCTAATGAGAATGCTAACTGAGATTAGTTTTCAATACTAAAGAAACAAAAAACCTTTTTGTAGCCTTGGACTTTTCTAAATACCATGTAGGACAAGTCACTAATTTTAAAGACATTTTTTGTTTCCTGAATGGAGTATTTGTGTTAAATACACATGTGTACAAAAGTTTATATTTTAATTGTAGCCCATGAAGCAAACAGGTTTCTGTTCCATAGATGTCAATTTGCAGTGTAGAAGATATTTTATCTCCTGGAAGATCAGTGAACCCAGCCACTGGGAAAAGCGGCATGTAAAACCAGATCTGCCAGCTGTGCCAGCCCATGGCCTGCTGTGACTGCAGTGGCAGCCTCTGGGATCAGTGAGTGCCAGGTGTGCTCCAATGGGACTGTGCACAACAAAGCAGGTCTGGGCAGCCACGCTGTAAACAAGATCTGCTCTAGGGAATCTACACAACACCCATCTAGCTCTTGTTATAAACAGCACATGGGGTGAAATGCAGTGGTACTTCGGCAGCAGAGAAGTCTCTCCAGAAAGTAACTGTGCCATGGTTAAATGGTGGAAATGCAGAGCCCTGCATAAAGTTGGCTTCTATGAAATAATTGTGTGACATGAAGATAAAAACGATGCCCTCTTCCAGTGATCTTGTCTGGTGGACAAGCCTTTGGAAAACAAAAACATGGAGAGCCCAGGAACCTCAGCTTGTGACTTTTGCTCGTGATGCTATCACTGTCTCCCCATTTTGCTGGTGCCCCAAGCAAACCCTGTTGGACAGTTGCAAAGAAATCGCATCCTCCAGGCAGATTTTGCAGAAATGCTGCATTTTTTAAGATTTGTGACAGCCACAAAGCTGTCACTCAGTTTTAAAGCCAGAGATAGAGGCAATCATATAATGATTAGCATTCTGCAATTCTTGAAATAAATACAAGGGGGAGGTTGTCTTGCTGCAAGAGCTGATATATCTAATATGCAAAAAAGGCCTTTTCATACCAGCCAGAAAAGGACCAAGTTTTCTCATGCAGGCTTTTCTGCTGCCCATGCAAGGCAAAGAGCAAAAAGAAATGCCTGTAACTATTTAGGCAGCAATATAATCACACAGACCTCCCCAAAGAATAACATCCTGAAACTCGGAATGGTGGTTCCTTGTGACACTGAAAAAGAGTATCTGGGTTCCTGTCCAGAGCAAAGTGAGATGACAAGTATCAAAATAAGATCCCCTAATGGCCTCCAGAAGCCAATAATTTGGGATATAACAATTATATGCAAACACTACTGCTGACTCAGAAGCCAGATCTCTAAGCTACAGACGTCAAGAACCACAGAGCTCTTGGGAGAATGGGGCAGGGAAAAGCATGGTTCACTATTTGTTGTACCCCAAAGTATTTATTATATGTCAGTTCTGCGGACATAGTCTCAATCCAAATGAGATTTTGATCTGGTCTGGTATCACTATTCTTTTAAATTTTCACAAGGAAAATTTAGCCAAACTCAAAGATGCTTAGAAATTGCAACAGCTATGTCTTCATGATATGAACTACTCAGATTATAGTTACCTGATAACCTACATAATGAATGAGCAATTCCTTCTGGTTCATGAGTAAGCCTTATTCCTAACAGACTTAAACATATATTAGTACCCTAATTCTTGTTATTACACTTACACCATGTAGAGACACAACCTTTTGTCTGATACAAAGGGAAAGGTCAAGAGATGATGATTACAGGTGACTGCCACAGCTAACCTATAATAAAAAAATAAGTCCTATGTTACATGACGTGCAAGATGTCGGGAGACATGGACACTGCAGGTCATGGTCCCTCTGCACAAAGAGGGCTCATTATGTGTGCAATGCCACAGCTGAAGGAAAGCAAAGTGTACTCATGCTTGACAGGCAGTCTTCCAAAAATAGATTTGACTCCAACAGAGCACCAATTGCTCTTTACAGCTGGAATTATTTCTGTGCCAACTTTCAACTCTCTGTCCTCATCTCTGTCTCTCTTAACAACTTTAAATCATATGGAAATAGTAATCAAAACAAATAAATGTGAGCTACATAAAAACTGTACTATACTCTCACACTGTTTTTTCATTCAATGTAATGCTTTTTAACACAGTCCCATTTCTTGTGCTGTGTATCACACCATGTGGCATGGCTCCACCAGCAAAATTATTTGCTCTGAGAGAGCGTATGGGTACAGGGGAGATAAAAACTCACTGACTCTCTGCTGTGACACTGGTAACTTGGTCCTGATTCTCAGAGGGAAAATAAAATGTGGTGCTCCGTACCACACAATAAAGAAAGGCAATCGGAATGGGGAATGGAAGAAGCAGCTCCTCTCTCACCCTTGTCACCTAGCACTGCTTCTTCTGGCTCTTGCTAGCAAAGACCTTCCTCCACACCTGGCATTGGAAGCAAATCTCATGTTACAGCTTCAAACCTGAAGTCAGGTAATCAATCATCTGCTCAAAATGAAGATACAGGATAAAGACTAATAAAAGATAAACAGCTAAGTAGCTATGGATTTCTGGAAGTTCTATTGTCCTTAAGAACGTAAAGATCATAATTTCCAACCATTATAAAATGCTGAGAAAGAGAGAAACATTTCTAATTTTAAGGCCAGAGGCACACGTTTGGTTATCAGCTCTGTAAGTGGTTGTCTTGATGCTATTGCCTGTCAGGGCAACTTAGAAATTCCCTTGGGCTGGTAACATTTATGCCAGAAAACAGTTCAGCTGAGATAGAAATGACAGAGTGGGAATTGAAACATCCTTTCGCTTTTCTCTGAAGATTCGCTGTTTTCAAATAAAGGCAATATCCCGTGCTTGACACAATGGCAGAAAAGCAAGAATTTAGTAGTAATCTCCATAGAGGCAAATATACTTCCTGTGTTCACTTGGTCTTATTTGATATACAGTTTCATATTCACTTCCTTTCCATTTTGTTCCTGACTTGTTCCTTCTTTCTGAGTCAGATATTTGAGATATTGAGCTTTCTTTCTCCTACCTGAGTAACTGCTGAGATTTTTTTCTCTTCATTTCCACTTTCACCCGTTCCACCAAGTCCTCAGAAACGTTTCAATGGTACTTGTTTATCCTGAAAAGTCTACTTTGAATACATTTCAGTGAAATGTAGTTGTGTTACAGAAAAAGAAGTTGTTTGACAATAAGATATATAATGCTCCTTCTATCTTTTCTTTAAAGCAAAAAGAAATTCAAAAACAGAAACTGAGAATTAACACCTGAATTTGTTCATCAAAGCTGGCTCTGAACCTTGTAAGCAGTTAAGGTACTTTACAGTACACCACAGTAGACCTTTGATGTTTCCACTAACAATAGGAACATGCTATAAACCAAAAGGTATTGTTTATGTTAAACTGTATTCTAAGCATAGTCCAAATTCAAATTTACATCAATATTTGAAACCAAGGTGTCACTTCATACACAGATACCAGTTACAGTGCTGGTAGCAAGCACATGTTCTCTGCATTCAGAATTGAACTACTAGCGAGTGCAAAGAAAGATTGCAATACTCACACAGATCTGCCTTCCTCAGATTTTTCATTCTTATGATTTTCACAAAGAATGAACAGCAAGGGCATTCGTCACTCTGCAGAAAAATTACAAAGTTTATTATCTGCATTAATGTAAAATTGTTTATGCTTCGTAAAACATACTTTATGTGCATGTTTTATACTTTATAAAACATGCACAAATTCCTGTTGCAATTTTCAAAGCCGCGCAGCAAAATTGGAAGATGAACTGCTTGTACTGCTTTGGAAGTTAAAATCATGTCTATGTAGATTTAAAAAAATGAAAATAGCTTGAGGGAATATTCTGCTGTGTATATATGTCATTGACAGAAGAAATAATTTTTTTGTGGCACTGATTGGTGAGTGAGGCACCATCAGCACAATGCAGCAGAACATGAAAGAAAGCAGATGCAAGAAAACAGCTTTGGAAGAGAGGTTAACAAAATTTCCTCACCCAAACCAGATGCTGGGTATTTGCAAAAGGATCATTAGCTGAAATATCAAGTGCAGAAGGAAAGACAAATAACAGACCTTACTCAAAACTATTATTAATTCTTTTACTACCTAAAACTTTAGCTATTGCTTCACTGGAAGCATTACCTACTTCCTCTCCCATTCTCTGCTAGCAAAATGACTCCATCAAATTCCTTAAGGAAGTTACATCACTCCTTTTTCCAGTTAGAAATGTATTGAGGTGAGAAGTTACCAACTCTCCTATCATTCTGGAATGATAAGCTGACCTTGGTCTGTTTTTTATGTCTAACTCCAAAACAGAAGGATGTGTTTTTATGTCTTCTGTCTGGGCTTAGGTTCTGGGTGGAAAAAGTCTCCTGTCCCTCCCCTCACCCCCCCAATCTCTAAGAAACCTCTGCTTTTACTCTTGATGCTGTTTCAGTGGTTAAGGGCAAAGGGAAGAGCGGACAGTCTCTTTCCTTGTTTTGTATGCATACTTTCCACACAAAAACCATTGCCAGGTTCTGTTCAGAAGCATGAACTTGTAGATCCTTAGTGTTTCTTTGACCAGATTGGTTAGACATTCCCGTGTGTTATTTCTTAAGCCAGTGGGATGTCCCATTTGAGATCTGCAAGCATCGATGCACATTTTTGTTAACACACATCCATGTTACGGAGAGAAGCTCTATAATCTCCATTTTATAACCAGGGAAGCAGGGCACAAAATAATCAAATAGCTCGCTCATAGCAAACTGAAGATTAATTTCAGAACTGAGAAGAAGACAGAGTATTTACATTCCCTGGAACCCAGGAGACAGTTTCAGGGCTTTCCCTCCCACTTATGTTCCACAGAACAAAAAAACAACAAACAAACAAACAAAAACACATATGAAAAAAGCCAACTTCCCAGACAGATTGATGCACAAAACAAATCTCAGTCATGCACAAATATAGAACTAGGACAATCACTGTTAATCACTGTTTTTAGGCAGTGACTTTCCTGTGTACATCACTAGCAGGTGTCTGCTAGCACATCTACCTGGGCACCACATGTGTTTATAGTCATAGCTGGCATATGCTGCACTGTGTAAGAGCACAGCTTACCTAACGCTTGATTCAAACCACAGATTCAGCCCGAATTCACAGAAAGCTCCTGTTAGGCACTTCAGAATGTTTCCCAGCCTCTCTCTGAATCACCCCCTATGGCTGCACTTCACTACCAAGAGTGCCTTCACTACCATTAGTGCCCCAAGGCAATTAATACCAGTAAAGTCATCCTTACATAAATAAGTAAATACATAAATGAAATCAGAAATAAAAGCTCACAAACCCTCTTCTCCCAACCAGAATCTCAGCCACAAATCCACCCCAGGCCATCTCTAGCTCCTTGAGCTTTCACACCCCTACCTGACCAGCACTCCAGTATGAGCCCATCCTGCTCCCAGCTGCATACAATTCAGAGATGAATTGTCACTTCACTGTTAGAGGCAACAGCTGTGATTCACAAACTACCTCTGCAAAATTTAAGGAGGCACCTGCTGAGGAGCAAGTGTTTGATCCCAGCCCCACCTTCCTCATTGCATGAAAGCGAAAGTATGAAGAGAGGAGGGGAGGGAGTTTGCAGAGTTGGTTTGATAGCTAAATACCAGAGGTGTATATTTGGGAAAGGCTGTACAAACCAAGGTGCCAAGAGTCATCAGCAATTCAAGATAAGGGAGTGATAACACATAGCACTTATGCATGGATATCTGTGTTCTAGCAGCCTTAGCAAGGAACAAACCAGAGAAGATAATAGTAGCTACATGTAGGCACACAGCACTCCAATCAGAAAACAAAAGTATTGTGAATGAAATAACTTTAAAAGGCCTTTTCTTAAACAAAATTGTATTTATTCTCCTTTTCTTGGAGACAGAGGGGGCTGGAGTTGGTTACTGACAGATGTTTCTAAAATTTAATTTGTGTATTTGTCAGAGGGATATACATTTTCCTGCTTTCAGAAGCCTTCCACAAAACTTCTAAGGAAACCAAGACAAACCCACAAGTTCTGCTAATTAAGGCACATATTGATTCATCTCTAAATGTTAACATCTTGATATTTTAAGCATAATGCAGTGCCATCCAATTATGATATAAAAATGACAGCAAAGTCTTCAAATTTCTGGCAGAAAATCATGCAGCAATAACCTTTCAGTTACAGCTAAATCTTCATCTTTTGAACAGTGAGATGGTGCTAACAACAGAAACTGCTGAGTTTAATACCACAACTCTGGATCAGATTAAGAAGGTTACTCAGAAAGTCCTCCATGAACTTCTCCAACCTGAGTCCTTCCTACAGGCTGCAGTTCTTCACAAACTACTTCGGTGTGGGTCCTTTCCATTAGGGTGCAGTCTTTCAGAAACACACCCTTCCCACATGGGTCCCTGCCAGCAAACCTGCTCCGGTGTGGCCTCCTCTCTCCACAGGCCCTGCCAGGACCCGCTTCAACACAGGCTTCCCACAGCATCACAGCCTCCTTCAGGCATCCACTTGCTCCACATGGGGTTCTCCAGGGATTGCAGGTGAATATCTGCTCCACCATGGGCCAACATGGGCTGAGGGGGACAGCCTGCCTCACTATAGTCATTTAACAGCCAGTTAAATAGTTATTTAACAATTGTTTAGCACAGGCATCAGGGGAATCTCAGCTCCAAAGTCGGGAGCACTTCCTCCTCCTCCTCCTTCACTGACCTTCGTATCTGCAGGCCTGTTTCTCACATGTTCTCCTCTCTCCCGCTGCAATTGGTGTTGCAGAGGTTTCTTTCCTATTTTTAAATACATTATCCCAGAGGCACTACGACTGTCTCTGATGGGCTCAGCCTTGGCCAGAGGTGGGTCGTTCTTGGAGGCAGCTGGCATTGATGCTGTTGGAGTTGGGGGAAGCTTCTGGCAGCTTCTCACACAGGCCACCCTTGTAGACCTCTGCTACCAAAACCTGGCCATGCAGACCTAACCCAGCAGTGTTCAGCGGAGGTAGGGAATGACTGGGCCACCCTGTGGTGGTGTAATACCAGCCAGAAATTAAACTCCAAATAAACTACTCCCCCTCCCCCCTCCCATCCAGTAAGGGAGGGACAAAAGGAGAGATTTATGGGTTGAGATAACAATTTACTGAAAGCAAAAAACAATGGAAAAACACATAGTAACAGCAGAAATGTTAATAACGAAAGTATACAAAAAATGTATTCACTGCCTTAGCTTAGTACAAGGAAAGAAAATGGAAGGCCAGTCTCTAGGCCTCTGTCACCTCTCCTACCCAAGGGCTCCCTCTGTAGGAATTTTCTCCACAATAAGTGGTGCAGGGCATGGAGCTGGAGAGACCCTATCCCAAACATTGGCTCTCAAGTGCCTCTGCTTGAAGAGAATCTAGTAGTAGTGCCAGAAAAGGCACTTGGGACAAAACATCTAGTTTGAACATATGAAACACCATGCCAGTGGCTGAGAAACTACTATTTCTGGCTTGCTTGGGATCATCTGAGATTTTAGGGTGCATCACAAAATCTGAGACGCAACATACAAAAGGTGAAGCAAGCCGTACAAGACATCTTCAGAAAACTGTTTCCATTGTCTCAGGAATATGTGTTTTCCAACCAGTCTGAGGCTGGTAAAACTAGGAAGGAGCAGATGTTCACCATTACTATTAAAAAGTTCACAGGCAAAGTCAAACAGAGTATCTAATCCTGACTAAAATATCCCCAAGAGGGAGCAACAACTGGGAAGCGAAACTGGACCAGATTTCCTCAGGGAGCCTGTAGACTTTGCAAAGCTGATGGAATGCCCAGAACTTTGCAATCAGAGGAGGACTTTGACAAATATAATGATACCCTCCCTGGCAGGCATTAAGGAGTCAGTCACGATACCCATTTCGGCAGTTCAGGTACCTTAGTTTGAGCTCACGAGTGGCTGCTCAGATAAAACAGTGAACGGGATTTTAGAATATAAGGCAGAAATTGTCTGTGTACCTTGTTGAAAAATTTGTGGAAAGAAGGTACTCTCCTATAGCTCTTCCTTATTTGTTTTAGGCCAGGCTCTGAGGGACTCCTGTAAGTCTCATCTTGGCTGACCCTTCACAAACTCCCAGATGCCAGCATCTGCCTTTCTTTCGCAATGCTTCTGTGGGGCTACTACCTAAAACCAGCAAAAACCAACCTCTTAACCAGCTCCAGATATAGAAAAGAATACCTCTCTCTCTCTCCAGTTACTCACCTCTAAGGAAGAATGCATATAAGCGCCACATCTCTCTCTGCTGGACCTTTTTTGGCCTTAAGTGTGTTTGAGCATGGGATACGCTGTGATGCAGTGAAGAGGAAAGTGGTATCTTACTGCATGTCTCCAGTGTTCAATTACCATACATCCTGCAATCCCTTTCACATGCTCTCTGTTTTCATAATGGTTCAATACACTATACTGAACAAGTTCCAGATGATGCTAAAGCAAAATTGCATTTTGGGGAGATAACTGAAGAACACATATGTGATCTGGGACAGGACATGGTTGTGAGAGGAAATAGCAGTAGTCCTTCAAAACAAATTTGTACACTTGATTTAATTGATAAGAACAGGTGTCATCAAAGACCTAAATGGCTACTGATCCATATCTCTGTTATCCAACACAAATATGAAAAATCAAACATCCTTCATAAAATATTTATTTCATGACTATTTATGACCAAAAAAAAAGCACCTGGGAAACAAAATCTTTAAAGGTAGAAGGCCATCTAATTCAGGTTATCAAAACAAAGTAAAATGTCTTAAATTGATACTGCATGGTCATCACCTTCTGTGTCTGAAGAGGGCTTTATGGATTTGCTACCAATAGTCCCAGTGAAATGCCAAAATATTTTGCATATGAAAAAATATTAGGAACTAGCCACCAAGACCATAAGAGATTGCAGCGAAAGAGAGCTAATGCTGTTTCCCTATCACACACAGCTGAATCTTCATCTTTTGAACAGTGAGATGGTGTTAACAGAAACTGCTGAGTTTAATACCACAACTCTGGATCAGATTAAGAAGGTTACTTAGAAAGACATGGCCCCTGCCAATATGGTGAAGTGTTTATCATGTATGTGCTGTCTTGGTAAATACTTAGTAAGGGAGAGAATAATGCTGTTCAAGCAGAGGGCTGTGCCTGTGATGCTGGCTGGCTCAGGGCTTGTTTCTTTCGTGCCACAGCCACGCGCAAGGCCTGAAGAATGATGTTCTCGTTGTTCATTATGTTGTAATTAGTCAGCTTCAGAAGCTTGTTAAAATCTTCTGCTTTCAGTGAGACCTCCCTGGTTGAGTATGGAGAGGAGAAACTGGAGATATCAACCTTCCCCTGTTCCATTTCAGCAGCACTACGTGTCATGCCTGTCAAGAGGAAATAAGAAATGTGTTTGTATAGTCCCTCACACGATACTTTGATAGAATGGGTCAAGAATAACTTGGAGAGATCACAGATGCAATTGCTATAAAGATAAGTGCAGTGCTATGATGTCTGAAAAATCTACTTCTGAACAAAGCCTATTGGAATAAAAAACAAGTCGCTAAATGCCATTTCCATTGCAATCAGCACTGTCTACTGGCCAGCTCATGGCACATCATTTTGTATGGTCACTGGTGCTCAAGTCTTACCAGACAGGTTCTTCAGTACAACACAAACCAGTAACAATAGAGATATATAAGACCGGAGGAAGCAGAATATTAGTAGGCTTGGAAATGATCTTAAAAGCAAAGTCTCCATCTCAAATACTAATCCAGAAGGACACTTCATGTACTATTGCTTTGATATTCCAGTATATTCAGCCAGCATATTAAATGGTCTAAATAGAAGGCACAGTGACCCTCCACAGAACTGTTCTACACTGTGATTCTCACCTAGATCTGACTGTCATAAAACCACACATAATTTAAAAAATATGGTTTTTTCTATACACTAAAGTAAACTTCTGGAAATTACAAGAGATTAGTTTCCATTCCTCTAATTGAGGAACACATTTCTTCTTTCCCTGAATTGCACCAAGACACAAATAAAATTATGCACAAGACTTCACCAGATTTTGCAAACAGTTTGAATCATCCCGTTTTGCAATCTATTCACTAGTATGAACAAGCAAACAAACAAAGAGGGGTTGTATTGGGTTGAGGAAAAAACACCCAGGGAGTGGGATTGGGATTGTTCCTTGAGTCAATAAAGTTAGCTGGGTACTGTTAACTTACCAGGTGCTACATATCTTTGAAAAGTGTCGTTCACTAATGGAAAATAAAGCAGCAGAGGAGCTCCTGGGGTGTCTGCACCATCGAACATGTAGCACTCTTTCAGGTTCTTCTCATCATCCACCAGTCCAATGCAGGGAAATGGAATTTCCTGCTCTGCAAAGTATCTGCAAGCCTGCTCCAAGGGCTGGTCAAGAGCAGCAGCACAGGGAACAGAAAAGATAGCCAAGATCAGATTGCTGCCAAAGCCCAGTAGTTCATGCAAAGTTGCACAAAACAGACTGAGAGGCAGACACCCAGAAATAATGCGGACACCTGCAGATCCAAGGACTGGTTTTCAGTTGCCTAAGGAGCCATTTGGAAATAGTTTTCCAGGAAAATACCTAATATCAAGATGGTAAAGAGAGTTTAAATCTGTACTAAGGCATGTCTCTAAAATGGGAATATGATATAGGAACAGAACAGATAAATTCAAACCATGTTATAGACCATTAATTAAAGGAGGACTAAGTCAGAAAAAATGTGGATGTAAACAAAACTAAATTTGCAGTCCAAGACAGTAGGATTCCCAGTCCCATTGTCTGTTTATATAGCAGGATAACTCGTGAGTTGACCTCAATAAACTTCAGCAGGGTTTAGAGACCAACCTACCCATATCTGTAACTTTGAATTTTAGAAATAACATGAGATTTTCAAATAACATATTTTAGACCTCAAAATATAGCACTAAAAACATTCATCAGAAAGCTCATTTGTGATGACTAATTTTTTTAAATTATCTAACAAAAAAGTACCACCTCATTTTGAATTAAGTATTTCCAAAAGATTTCAGAATACTAGAAAGAAATATAGTAGAAGATATTATCATTTCCACTGAAGTACAAAGACAAGTATTTTTCATGTGAAATTGCACCATTGCAATGTCTTCCACTTGAAAAACGGAGAGAACCTTAACCACTGAACCTTGTGGGTTTTGGGGTGTCCCACAGGGACAGGTTTACAGTTTCAAGTCTGTATTTTGAGGTCTAAAACTGTCTATATATGTGGTAAATACTGATTTCAAAATCCATATAACCATTTTAATCAAATCAGATTTCTGCAAACACAGTAAATGCATTTGATACCTTGCTCCAAGTCCACTATTTAAGGAGAAAGAATATATTTATTAAGAGAGATAAAAATAAAGATTAAGAAATTCATTACTCACTAGGCTGTTCCTGGACAGCTAGAAAATTAACATTAAAATAAAAAAGCAAAAAAAATCTTACATTTAAAAGCAAAATGCAGATTAAATTCAGCACTTGGATCACAAAAGTTTCCTGGCTATATTTGTGCTATTAAATATTATATATAAGACTATAATAGATGTTGCAGCTTGACTTTCTTAACTTCACTTTGCCTGTCTGTATTTCACTGGTGAAGAACTTAGGGATATTTCAAAAGTAGTTTGAGAAAAATAGACATATTTTCCCCTCTAGAAATTTCCCTTTTTCTTCTAAGGTTTGAAAACAGAATGTTACTAAATTCCACTAAGTTCCATGTTTCAGAGACATCTGTTTGAAAGTTGAGCAAAGCAAAGCAAAAGCCGTTAGGAAAAAAAAACCAGTTTTGAGACTTCTCACCAACGTCTGCGATCCACCTGTGTAATTTAAGTGTATGATGACATCCACTTTCCTCTCTGGTCTCATAAGGGGTGGGTAACTGGTTTCAAAGAAGAAAGCTGCATCCACCAACTCCAGGTGTTCCGAGCTGCCTCTCAGGTCATTAGGAGAGGTGTCTAGCAAAGTGTCTAAAGAGTGGAGATTCAGAGCTATTAGCAAACTGCAGAAAGACATCTGTCAAGTTAGAAAGCAAAAGGAAGGTGAGCTCCCCTCCCATGCAGTATCTCCCCTTGGCTTTAGGGTAGCATGCAGCAATCCTAAGGCTCCTTCAGCCTCTCCACTCACATTTTGTTGGTGTTTCTAAACCCATGAACTGCACCAAAACCTATGCAGATGTTGACTTTGTGCAGAACCCAAACCCTAGCAATTTTTATTCCTGTGAGGACTTTGAATACCCAATGACCCAATAATTGAACATTTGTGTTAGTGAAAGTGAAAGGTGTGAGGAATTCCTTCATTCTCCCTCCTCTCAGTGAACGCTAACAGGTAACCACAAAACCTGCTTAGTTCTCTTCAGGACATGCAAACGTCCCTCACTAATTCCCAGCCCCTGTGCCTACCCCAATGAGACATGTAGGCAGGAGAGCCATCCACACCTTTCCATTTCATGAAATGTTCATGCTGGATGTACTCGTTGTGCATCTGGAAGCCCCTTAGGAAGTTGTGGTATTTGGAGACGGCAGGGCGATCCGTCAGGATATCCCGGAGCGTTGTGGAGAGGCCGCTTGTAGGAGTGAAAACACATGTAGCCATTTCATATGGCTTCTCAGGCAGGTCTGGTTGCTCCTCTAGAGATACACAGCATAAATGGCATTACATTGAATTACAACCATAATTAAGAAGAGGCAAGACACAAAGAGGAGAAAGGGTCAATGAGTCTTCTGTAATCATGTGTTCACAGCTCAGCATTGCATTATTTTCCCTATGATCTGCTATGAGTTCCAGTTAATTTCATGACAAAAGTATAAACTTACTTGTGTTTTCTAAACTCTGATTGGTTACACATGACTAAAAGAACATTTTTCTCATAAAACTGTATGGTTTGGATACACACTGAAGTAATTCACTTCTCCAAGAAAACAACAAACAGGGGAAATAATTTTATTAATACATTTTAAGGGATTACTGCTTTTCGATTCCATGTAGGTTAAATTTAAAGCTTATTTTGAAAAGCATAGAAAAATTTTAGCATTTTGCTTTCAAACTAAATATTTTTACTTTTAAAAAGCCAGTTTGTCCTATTTGGTTCAGGTGTAGACACCTGAATTCAACAAAACTTGCAAATTACTTACATAAACTCAAACATAAGACTTTGGCGGGTTTTTTCTGAAAACATAGTCCACAGAAATGGGACCCAAGTCTGTTCACTGGCTTTTCTTGAATTTTATCATGAGGATGCTCATGAGTATTTTCAAGGAATGGTCTTTCAGTTTGGAGCTGCTTCTCTCAGGTGGTGTAAGATCTCCACTACGTTGACTTTGATGTCTACTAAGTCTTTCAGTTTAGTCAGATTTTGAGGGACGGATGTGCTGTTCAGGGCAAGGAGATGTTGAAATGGAAACAGTGAAGCTTCTTTCTGGCTAACAAACAGATGACATGAGGCTTTGACAGAAGTGTTTCTTTCCAAGCCTTTTAAACACAATACTTTAGGGACCACCTTATGTGTCCATCCCTATCTCCTTTACATCAAGGCCTGTCTGATGGTGCCTTTCCTTCTTGTCACAATCTCACTAGCGAACCACTGCCTATTCAATAAAACCAAATAACTTAATTTTTTTGGTATGTTCCATACCCAGAGACTGAGAGAAACAGGATGACAGAAAAGCTTAAAAAATGGGAAATGTGAGTGCAGTTACCCTGACAGAGGGGCCTGGAGGAAGGTGTTTTGGTTTACCTATTTCAGTCACTTTGTCTTGGGTCCACCTGTTCCAGAAGTCCTCTGAATTGTCAGCTGCGTGCCAGGCATCCAAGAGATTTTTGGAGAAGATACTACTCCACATTCCTAGAAAGTGGGAGAGGCATAATAAGCAATGCAGATGTAAACACAAGTTCTTTTAAAACTGCCTTCTGCTCCTTCCCCAGCTCTTCTCTAACTTTTTCGTATTTCTATCAAATTTTTGCAGACGTTCAGGCATCTATTTCAGTGCCAGACTCCAAAGGTAAACTTATTTCAGAATAAAATTCAGTCTTTTCCCTCTCACCATGTTTTACCTGGTTACCTGGAACTTTTTTTTTAAATTTTATTTTCAGCTGTCATGTTCCTATTTTCATTTCCTTTTTCCTTTGATAAGGAAATATTTTCAGCCAGCTGCTTCTCTGATTCTCTTCTCTCTTGTCCCACTGATTTCTTTTCAACTTTTTATTTGGCTTCCACAGAGTGTCATACATTTCCAACTTTGAAAAGTTTTTGCAAGCTACAGGAAATGATGATGCTTCAAAAGCAGTCACAAAGGTACGACAACTTCTTTGTCATTTTAGTTTATTTTTATCTTAGACCAAATGATAAAACCACCACTGCTGGCAAGGACAGTTGAATGAGTCTCAGGAAACACAGAATCATAGAACATCCTGAGTTGGAAGGTATCTACAAGGATCATCAAGCCAGCTCCTGGCCCTGCACAGGACAACTCCAAGAATCACACCCTGTGCCTGAGAGCATTGTCCAAACTCTTTCTGAACTCAGGCAGGGTTGGTGCTGCGACCACTTCCCAGGGGAGCCTGTCAGCTGACTGACCCAGTACCTCTGCTGCCTCCTGCTGACAGCCGGTTTCTGGGAGTGAGTTCCTGACTCATTAATGTTTCTATTAAAATCTTGTCACTCCCCCAGCTTGGTGAGTTACCTTGCATGAAGCAGATTCGTGACTCAGGGAGTTTCTTCATCAAGCGACCCATGAAGAACTCACTGCCAAAATCCTCAGCACGAATGAAGGCGCCATACTTCAGGAAGCCCACCTCATACGGTGTGAACTCCACCCACTCTGCCAATACATGCACCAACAAGGTTAACTCCACTACAGAAAATAGTCCGGTTGTTAGGCTTGGAATAAGCCTTTCAGGCATTGGTTCTCACAAGAAAACTGGCTTAGCACATGTCCTGAGCAAACCCTGCCAACAGCCACTGCTGAATCAGCTGTCACACTGTGCGCAGGTATGTGAATGAACAATGTCAGGGCTGGGGAAAATTTTAATTCTTTTTTTTTATCTAGTGAGTACAAAGTTTTCTCATGGAAGGTGGACTAAAACACACATTGTCTTCTATTGCCTTTAGCCAACTATGAAAAACAGAATAATAGAATGGTTTGGATTGAAAGGGACTTTAAAAATCATGTAGTTCCAACTCCCGTCATGGACCAAAACATATATTAAGTAAACTTAAAGATCTAATGAATCACTTTCTTTAAGAAATCATATAATTTCTGAGACTGTGCCACAGAATTATATTGTATTATTAGTCTGAAGTAAATACCTGAAAATACACAATCATATGCCAAGAGATCTTGTAAAATATTGAACTCTTGACGTGTATCATGTGCCAACCCAGTTACTCTTTACATTTCTGAACACTATTTCTCTGGCCTTGGAGTGAGAATTTAAAACAATTCGTCATTATTTATGATGTGTCCCCACAATGTATCTCCCTGGGTGAAAATATAGCTCTTTTTCAGAATTCAAACATTACCTCTGAAGTCTTTGGTGGCAACTTTGTCCTTGACGTTAAGGGCAAGGTAGATGGGCAGTGGGTTCTGACCTTGGTTCACTGCCTGACGTTGATCAGAAAGTCTGTGGTGGCTTTTCTGGATTTGGAAAAAAAACCCCAAAGAGTTAGATTATAATCAGTTCCTTAAAGACATTATCTTATAAACTCTAAGACAATTTTCCTGAATTTGCTCCTAAATTTACTTCCATGTCCTTGAATAACAGAGGACAAGAAAGCAGGAACCATTTCTGTTAAGATAACCAACTGTGTTCTGCTTTCAATATACAATGACAGCAATGAATCACTTCACATTTTGTTCTAATATTGTATGGTTAAATGTAAGTTAAAATATATGGCATATCTGGGTAATAAAGCTGTTACCATATACTTCATCTGTTTATCATACGAGTTCTTCAAGGCAGCATGTTAATGACCCTTCTAATCAAGATTTCTTTTTTTAAATACTGCTTTGAAAGTTAACTTCCACAGAGGAAAAGTTCTTGAGCTGTCCAATACTGAAAACATACACATGAAATGGAGATTTTGAGTATACTTTGGCCAAATTAAATTCTAGCAAATTTTGCTATGTAGCACTGAGGCTGGAAACACTTTGTGAAATACGATATGAGAGTATTTAATTTTTCTGTTTCATCTAGACAAAATGTAAACCATGCTTACAGAAATTTGAAATAAAATAGCTTTTTCTCCAGCTATCACCAGTCTGGAGAAAATCTGGAATGTTTTTGCTTGTATCATTACAATAAAATTAGAAATTGAAGATCCTGAGAGGTCAAATTCAAAGTGGCTGAAAGGCACCCACTGCAGCTACTATATCTCACCAGCTCTGGATCTATATACTTCCTTATCACTAAGTCACAAACAGCTGGATGTAAAGGGTACATCTGCAGTACATTCAAGTTATGAGTGCAGCTTGTGCAAATAATGCAGCAGTGGAGAGATAAAAGCATAGGGCTATAAAAAACACCTAAGAACCTTAAAAATTTCTTGCACAGCTGTAGTGTTAATCATCATTCTGGTTACTTTAGAGCTAGCCTGAGCATTTCTGCTACATTCAATCACACTTCAGGCTCCAGTGTAGACATACACTGTGTCTCCAAGTTATTAATGTAAATAAGTGGTGTTCTGCTGTGGACCAAATACAGTGTTACTGACCAGGTGTCTCTTCCTAGGGCTCTAGTTTCTTGCAATGGTCATAAATATTAAGTCAACAACTTTATGAGAAGAAAGATGTGTAGACATTACCCCATCATTTAACATGGCTTCAATCATGAGCCCCCACAGATCAATAAAAGAGGTTTTATGTCCTGCTTGGGTCCTTTGGCTCAGTTCTCTGTAATAATTCCTCAGACTTTTCAAGCAAAAAGCCCCCATCTTGCACTTGGCTGCTTGCTTCCGTGCTTCAATAATTAGTTCCCCAAGATCCTTACGTGACCAATCAGCATCTTCATATAGCTTTGTCATTGTCCTGGAGACAGGAAACATGATGGAATGCAGGGAAAAATGAACAGGATGCTTTTAAAACTCAGAGAATACACTTTGCAGAATTTTGGGCACTTATCATTTTATCTTTTAGTTGCTCTCCTCTTTGAGCTTTCTTTGAGCAGAAATGCAAGTCTAAAGGCAACCAGTCAAAAATCACTTCATCTGAGATCCAACACAAGCAGCTACACTAGCTGTCAATGCTGTTTCTGTCAAACAGTAAATAACAATAAAGGACCAGTTTGCATAGGATTAAGGATGTTTACACTTCCAACAAAGTCTCCTCTTTTGGTTAGGGATAGGTCATGATGCACAGTAGTCCTTTCACAGGTAACCTTGGCATTCATAGCCCAAAGATGGAAGTAATAACTCCATTGATCACCTTTACCCTTTCGGAAACTAAGATAAAACATGGACTTTTCTTAACACAACAAGATCCAAACAACAGTATCAAAATGACTCCTCACCATGTTGTGCCAGACGAACCACTGATGTATGAAACACAATCCAGAACACGCAAGTTTTGGAGACCCAAAATGCTGCCATACATGGCAGTGAGTGCTCTTATGCCACATCCTGTTGTGGTCACAGCCACTATAGGCACCTGTTTGACACCAAAAAAAAGAGCAGAAATCATAGATGAAAGAGTGGCATTAAGGTGCAAATAATGTCAAAATATTACAGAAACACAAAAGCAGCATCCAGACACTAGTAAAATAAAACACATAAATTAAGAGATAAAGCAACATTGCTCTATGCTATACATCCCTGTGGAATATACTAGGTCTTGGCACTTCAGGGAGAATTTTTAAGAAACACAGACCAAACTATTGGTTTGAAACATCTTCAAATGGTTCACTTGTAAGCTGAGTGGAAACAGAGATTTTGCTCATCTAAACAGACAGTTGAACTCTCTAGCTGAGCAGCAAAGTGCCCTGGAGGACAAGCTGATATTAACAGTCCTCATTCCTTATTCAGATAGAGGTAAAAAAATCACCCCTCATCTCCAGGCTTGAGGGAAAGGAGAGAGAAAAATCCTCCAGCAGTGCCCTTAACTGGTTACCTCATGCTCCTGCAGATCTTCCTCCAGATGAAGAACATCCTTTAGTGCAGCAGCAACTACCTTCTTTCGGTTTTGCAGGAAATTCTGTTCATCTGTGCATAGGTCAAACCCCAGGCGGGCATCAAGGTTTCTTGGCCTGAAACACAGACCCTGAGTCCTGAGACCAGGGCACAGATATTGTTATATTATTAGTCACTGTGGACAACTCCAGCTGTGCTTATGTGTGTTTACAGACCAGTTTGGGGACAGTATAATGTAATAAATGAGAATCAACAACAGCGCAGACAGGCCTCTGCTAATTGCTGTAGCTGAAAACAAGGATGCAAATGGGAAGGCAGAGCATAACACTGTCCTGTTATGGTATCTACAACAGACTTCCGGTTTTATTTGCTCATATAATTAATTTTTCAAGTTTCAGTAGTGCTGCCATGCATCCTGTAACTACATAACCACTTAACAGGCACTGCAGCCGTGAGATTAGAAAAACAGTTACCTATGCCTTGAAGTTATTTTGTTTATATAATTCAGAAATCTGATTTATTTGTGGAGCTGGTCTTTCCATCTGTGGGCATAGTAGTGCGCACAGATCAAGACCTTTTGCTGAGATGCACTAGCAGCTTGGATATTTGGAGGACAGGAGATCCATGATTTAACTTGCCATCAATTTAAAAGGAGAACCTCACAAATAGAAGCCTACAACCCAGTAATGAACTCACACATCTGCTCCCAATTGAGCCTGCATTGACCCCTGCTGATTTCAAATGAGCTTTGTGTAGGAGCAGATGCCTCCCAGTTACAAGATCAGGCCTTGCTGGAGACTCACTTACCATTCATTTGCCTTTGTGTACAAGTCAATTGTCCTGTCCTGAAAAGTACAATACAAACAGTGTAAGCATGCTCAGGTCGTTACTCCTGCGCCTTCCTCCCCCACTCCATCTAGGGTCTGAGTTTCACTATCTTTTAGTTCAGCAACGTGGCTGGAGAATCTGGCCAGCAATGGTCTGGACTGTGAGAGACCTTCACAAGTTCCAGCAGAGTCTGGGTTGAATAAAAGTAAGCCATTCACATAAGCTAGGTGGGTTTAGGGCCCCTCAGCTTCTAATAGCTTAACATTCATTATGTGGGAAGGTTGTTGAAAGCTGGACATCTGAACCACACACATATGAATGATCTCTGTTTTATCTTCTACTTCAGGCATTCCCTTTGCAAATGTAAGTCCTAATTGTCATATCCATTACTGTTAGCTTGCACACTATGTGATGAACTTACATATTAGACATGTCCTCAGGAAGTTAGTTTAAACTCAGAACAGGGTTGCACAGAGCATGCCTGGAACCACGTGCAGAACAAAAGAAAAAGTAACTATTGCATAATTGCAGAGTGACTGTCATTCACACCTTACACTGTAGTCATGCTTCATGTCTGACAGGAACTGAATCACTGAGCTCTAAGACTAATCATCCACCAAACTGAATGTGTGTTGGGCTGTTTACTGTTAAGAAAGACTTGTTCTCACCTCTCCTATTGTTATTTTCTCTTGTATAGGAAGCGAGTTCAGAGGTAGAATCACAGATTCATTCATATCCCTTTCATTTTGACTTGATATAGACTGAAAGAAATGATAAGACAAAAAATAAACAAGTTACCTTTTCTACAAAAAGAAAAAGGAGGAAAAAAAGTTTAAAAAAGGTAAAAAAGGAAAAAAAGGTAAAAGTCTCCCCTGTCTCACATACATGCACTTACCGATTCCCAGTACACACAGACCTGCACACACACTCGGGCGTTAGAGGTCCCCAATGGAATGCACACCGCAGAGCCCTTGTTAGTGGTGCCCACGTACCCTGCTGAGCCGCCTCCGCCGCGGCAGAGCCACAGTGAGCGCCGACTGGTTGTACTTGATGTAGTGGAACCTGGCCGGGGACGCCGCGCACAGGCAGGAGCTCAGCGTGTGCGTCTGGGTTCCTTCGTACGACCCGTCCACAGTCAATGCAAACTTTCTCTCTGAAGCAAAGGTGTTTCAAACTTAAGTTCTTCAAAAAATGGGGATAATTTGTTTGCACAGTAATGTAATAAATGTTTTTCTAAAGTAACGATGTCATTTTGTTACGCAAATTATAGGAAGAATAAATAGACTGACTTATCTGGGGGTTGCAGTTTTAGAGGTGGTATACAGAACGTGCCATATAGTGATTGTTCCTATAGTACCACTGCACTTAGATATATTTCTGATAGCTGAGACTACAGCTCTGATCATTAGGTAATGATTCACAGCCAATAATAGTTTGGGGGGACACTCTCTTCTGAAAGTCTGAAATGTGAAAAATACCTTATCATTACACTAGAATAATGTTTTAGTATTACATACTGTCTTGTTGCTGAGATACTTTGAAAATTTTGGACTTTCAGGAAAAACATGGGTTTTTTGTATCAGACCACAGTTCTCTTTGGTATCACTTAAATCTCAGTCCCTCTGTCATGTTTCTCTTTCCTTCAACCTGTAATATTTCTTTTGAAATACTTCTGGCACTTACAAAGCCATGTCTAGTGATTTTTTTCCTTTCATGTAAAAAGCATCAGATATGTCTGTTCAAGTAAGTAAAAATGGTCTTTATATAGAAAGATATCAACCCACAAGGTTCAAGATGAAATATATTCTGTAAAGATACACACTCCAAATTATGTAGTCAGCCTTCAAAAGAATTACCTGACTTAAGCATTTTCAGTCACATCTAGCAAACTTTTTCTCTGTGACAGCTGAGCTCAACTGGATCATCCAGGTGCTTAAGCAGTGTGCTGGATTGGGGTCATCATGAGATGTCAGGACAAGACACTTTAAAAACTGCCTAGGAGGCACACAGTTCCACAAGTATGGGCTTGACATGGCAGTGACACACTGCTTTAAGTGTGCAGCAAATGTCTTTGTTAATATACTGTGTCTTGTTTTTCACCTAATGGCATTTTTGTATTGTTATATTTAAAGAAATTTTATGAAGTTAGATGGTAAAATAGGCCCAATTCTCATTCTGACCATTTTCTTTGTCCCAGAATCCAGAAACAACAGGAGTTAGCTTCAGTTTAGGACCCAATAAACATCAATTCCTTGCACAAATGCTTTGGAAAATTTTAAGTATCTGGCAAGATGTTACTGCAGAGAAAAATATTTTGTGGGGAAATGATACCACATGCTTATCTCACCACATTCAGGAATAATCTGAGTATTTTTTATCATGTACAACCTCCTGCACAGGCCACTGGCATCAGTCAGATTTTGTCTTGTATCGTAAATAATTTTAAACCAGGATGTTCAAGTGTAAAACACTGAGTGTTTCTGCCATTAAGTGGCAACCTGATTTGCTCCATAAGTCAGTGCAATGCTCACCCATAGTGTCCTTCCTCAGCCTCCCATCATTCACCTGCACGTCCAAGCAGGAAACCTCACGGGACTGCAAGAGACAAGCAGGGCAAGAGACAAAGGCATTCACTATCAGGAGAGCTCTGCCTCATCCAGTCCACTGGACACATGCCCACAGGGTCTTGGGGCATGCACCTCAGGGGACAGGTGGTGCCAGCCTGCAACCCCGCTACTAGGTCTAGGGAGATGGCATTGGACTTTCCCATGGGAAATAGCAGAATGCATAGGGATGAGGAAAGAGAAGGGATCTTCTTGCTCTGCCTGCAACAGTGGGGGGGGGGGAGGATCAGCCACAGGAGAAGGCTCTCCAAACAGGTTTCCCAGCTCTCCCTGAGCAGAGGGAGGGATGTCATACCCCAGAGGCCAGCTCAGTTTAGGTGAGCACTGGCGGCAGCTCACAGTCTTCACAGCTTTCACCTCTCCCAGTGTGAGTCTCTAGCTGGGAGCACAGGGGAAAGCCAATGCCAACACCAACTGTGTCTTGGTCAATGCCTCCATGCCACCACATGGCCTGGTACCTTTAACACCAGCTTTGCAACATGCTTTCCTATACAGCAGGGGAAAGGATTATCAAATAAAAATTACCACTAGAACTCCATTAGTAACAATGTTTTCAGGAGGATCTGGACTGAAAGACAAAATGGAAAACAATCAATTCAAAATCAGCACATTCTTATTTTTCTCCTTTTCTTGATTCTTCTTTAAGCATTATTACATTATCTTTATCTTTAAAAGTCCATCTTTGGACAGGCAGCATGGACAAACAGCATCAGAAATTCCACATATTCCAGCATATTCAATCCAGTTTGCCTCTCACAGGTTAGAGTCTGGACTTTAAAACGTTTGTGGACATCTGCTAAACAGAGGAACTCATCACTGTATCAGACAGGGTCATTTTCTGACACACTGAAGAAAATTTACACAGGAATGGCATAATTACATTATTGCCCTAAGTTGTTCAGTTCAAACCTGTGGCATCAGAGCTAAAAAGCTGGTGAATTCATCCAACATGCCATTAAAAAAAGGGGAAAAAATACCATTTGCCTTAAAAATCCACAGCAGCACTAGGACTGATCTACATGCTTATTCTCTCCATTAACTGTACAGTCAGCAAAGAAACACAGAAAGAAAATATTCTTATGACAGACTAAACATCTGGGATCCCACACTAAGGAACAATAGGGGAAACTTAAAACTTCCTCCTATGTAGAATGTGCTTTTCAGCTTGGTGAGCAGCTGCCATCAGGGATGTCTCTATGCTCCCACCAGCACCCGTGCTTGCTTCTGTTTTATTCAGATGTTGACAGTGTTAAGGGGCTGCAAGTGTGAATTGATTTGTAGTAGTAACCTTGTATTTCCATCTTATACCTCCACCTATTTCATCTTACACACCTGCTCTCCATTGTGAATTCAACCTCCAGCTCCTCTTTTCCCTGCAAAAGAAAATAAAGGCAGTCACTGCAGGTTGGTCTCCTGTGAAGAGAGATACCATACAGGAATCTATGCTCTTCAGTGGTCTCTATAAACCAGTGTCCACCTTTTGTTACTGCACATGCCACAGACTTAATTTCCTTCATGTTGTATGTGTTATACTTCTAGTATCATATTCTTCTAGCATCTTATCCATTAATTTAGCAGACTCCTAGTGTAGGCCTTGCAGGACAAGTGGAATACGTACTGCAGGGCCTCTTGGTGGCTGCTCCCTTTTGGTGTGCTCTCCACATAAGCATATTCTCACTGACCACACCCTCTTTGCTTTGTCCTTGGTTTTTATCCATACCTGTGGATTCAGCTGGAAACTTAGCTGAATGTTTTCTCCAAGCTGGATTTTGGAGACGTCAAAGAAAACAGTGAGGAGATGGTCATCTTGAGTTATATTGTCCTCATCACACACTTTAAGCTCTAGAATGTTCTGGGGAAAAATAAATATGAAAGGTTTAACAAATATAACATGTTACAGATATTTCATTTGAGTTGAAGAACCTTGGGAAAGAAGCTCCAGAATGAAAAAATAAAACATTGCAGTTGGTCTCTGTGTACTCTATTTGACAGTCTTATATGCAGGCAGATACAGTCTTATCAAACCATGAAAATCTAAATAGGTACAGTAAGAGAGTGTGAATACTTCGCAAGGGAACTCAGAAAGACCCGTGGAGTGGAAGGACTATATGGTATGCTTGGTAAGAATAGGTGCTGGAGGTATCTGCATTCTTACCTTAACCTGGCTCTGAATTGTGAAATGGAAGGTCTCGTTCCATGTCGGGTTCTTGTTGTTCTTCACAGTCTTGGTGCGGAAATGCTGCACTGAAGCTGTTGGCAGGCTCAGGCTCACGTAGCAATCAGACTGACTTACTGTTGAAGACAGGGAAAGCAGGAAAGCAATAGACCAATGAAACAATCTAGTTCCCTGTCAGGTGGTGCCCTGTGTGCATTTTTAGCCCTGTACACAAAGCAATACACAGAGTTCAGTACCATCAAGCTGCTGCTAGACAACCATCTTGCTTTACTATTGTGAACGCCTGTCAGTGTGCTTTTCTTGAGAACTACTTCTTTTTCAATTCCTGAGAAAAAACATATTCAAAATACTCAGTTGTGTTGCTGAAGAGCCATCCATACACATTGGGGCACATAAACACAGCGGCCTCACGGAGCTGGGCACCGTGGACATTAGCAGCTGTGACAGGGGCTGCACATGGACAGAGCCCAGCTACTACACACTGGGGCTTCTACAGGTAAGCATGAACATGCCTTTATATGTCTAGAGTAACTCTGGCTGTAAGTTCTGTCTTGTCTACTGTCTGAGCATCGTTTCTTTTCTCTAGGACCTCTGGCTGCCAATGTGGAGGAGGTAAGAGCTCATTGCATTGAAGGTTGCCATGAAGCCAAATTGCTGTTACAGAAGGCACATCTTCTACAAAGGCATCTGCTTTCAGTTAACTTTCTTCCCTTATGGAAGTTAAAGAAGGAAACACTCAACAACACAGTTTTTCAAGAAAAAAAAATATAAAGAAAAAAATTCAAGAAAAGAGTAATCACCTGTGGAGATGAAATCAGTTGAATTTAATCTTCTGTGAAGAAGATTATAAGAAAAGCATTGAAAGGTTGAACAGTTTGATAGATAACATTTGCTTTGAGAAGCAGCTATACTGGGGCAGAGCTTTCAGCAATAAAGCTGTATAAAAAAAGGGTATTGCTTAATGTCACTGTTTTCACCTGCATCTCTGTGCCTCAGCCAGGGTGGCAAAGGTATTTGCAACACTTCATGTGCAGGTGAAAGCTTGTCCGCTGTTCCCAGCACAGAGTGAGCTGACATTGCTTCTCTGCACAAAATTGCATTGCTCTGTGGTTTCCATTCGATGTGTGTTCAGGTCATAAATTTCACCTATGAATTCTAATGTTACCAGATGTAGGGAGGGCATATTCAGTGTTTTTGTTTTCCTTTCTCAGCTGAAGAGGCCAGTTGTAAACTGTGGCTTTACAAATCCATCATAGGAGCTTTTAGTGGGAAACAGTGGTTAGCAGCAGTCTGCAATGCTTGCATCATCAACAAGCACTTTCATTCTGAGGTCAGAATAATCTACCTGCAAATACATTTGTCATCATTACTAGGAAATAGAAGGCAAGTATGAATCATTAGATTAACAAGCTTGTAGACCCACACTCAAAAGTCAGGGATGATCACCCTACAGAACATGATCTCTTAGTTAGGGATGACAACCTACACAAGTGCCAAAGATAGCAATGGGGAGTATTGCCATAAATGCCAATCCCATTAGTACAATTGTATTTCCTCTGTTTGTAATGCCATGTACTCAACCATTCCTGCCATCACATAACAGACACACCTTCATCTGAACAGCATCTGAATAGGCCTAAGTCTTGTCACACTCAGTTTTATTGGCAGACTGGACTTTGGGAAACACAAAATAATTGACTTGGCCCATTATTGACTCCCCACATGTAACTCAAGGATTAACAAAATCAACCTTTATTTTCTCCTCTGACTTCTCTGAGGCTTAAGTCATCTTTTCTGAGTAACTCTGAATGGAAGAAGAGTAACTTTGACTGATGAAGTAGTTGTCATATTAAGAGATATGATTTCTAAAAAAACCATCAAAATACATAGAAATCAGCTGAGCTGTTAACAATTCTAATAGCTCCCAAAATTCTGTGTGCATACAGGAAATGTCCACATAAAAATCTCTTTTGGCTCTTGGGAAGCCCAGACTGATATCAGCGCAGATTGCTGTTGGCTCTTGTCCCCACTAGGAGAAGGATCAGAAGGATCCAAATGGGTAGGTCTATGGGTGAACAAAAGCTTATTTTGCTGACATTTCCCAATTAGTAATACATGCTCTGACTTCATCTGTTGCAAAGAACAAAGTCTTATTTGGAAACTCCATCAATTATTTTTTCTCTGTAAGTAATCACTGTCTGTTATCACACTGTATCATACACCTTTAAGAAATAACTACCTGTCAGACATCAGAGCCCTGACTTCTCATTTAGATCTCTGACTTTCTCAGGGAGACTTCTGACACAGCCACTAAACAAGCATGCTTCCCTCTTCCCATCTTCAAAATGTGTTTGGTGATGCCCTTTGCACTTCCAGAAATGTCCTCTTAAAGCTGACTACCTCTTGTTTGTAAAGTATTTTCCAGGTGTTAAGAGGGAAGCATTTACAACACCCAGGAAACTTTTTTACACATCTCTGATACCTCAGTCCAGTATTCTGCCTGACCACCTCCAGCTATAAGCAGGTATGTGTGAAATGGCACTCCTCAGCCTACCCTGTGCCCTACCTGGTCGGTCTCCCTGCAATATCCCACTGCCTGTGCATGCACACGTATGAGGTTCTCATTGCCAGCCACGTGCAAGCAAACCCCCATCACCCTGGTACTTAAGCCTAACCACCACCTAACTACAGCAACTACGCTCTCACAAGATACACACAGCACAGCATCACGCCAGTGACCTGTTGGGTCTCTCCCCTCGATCACGACACGTGAACAGCTGTCAAACATGCTTGGGATGGCAGCCATGGTATTTCTGTGGGGCAATATCCGGCCAAAAGCAGGTGTGGCAGCAGGTATTTATGAAAGCACAGTCTCTTCGTCCAGTTATTACACTAAGTGTCTAATTATCTTCCACGATAATAGCAGGCAGGACTGGATCTTAATTGTGCTTTACCATTAGGAAGCATTACAACAACATGACCCATGCTAAAAAACACCACAGCCATAGCCCCATGCTGCATCCCAAAGAGCAGGGCATCCGCTCATCTGGCTCGAGCTGAAATCTCACCTGCCTCATAGAGAGCTCAAATTCAAGCAGAGCTAAACCAAACATTTTAATTTTAATTCCATCTCCTTTTTTGATGTTAACAGCTGCAACCTTCAGCCTGCCTGTAACCTGGGCAGAAGCCTTGAGCATCTTTCTCCTCATGGACTGCCTTTAGCTCCTCACTGTTTCTGGAAGGTAGATTATTCATGACACTTATGGTATAGTCTTTTCTTGTTGTGCTGAACCAAGAATATGGTCTCAAACACTGTTTGCCCAGAGCATCTCCTTGACCTGGTCACCCTGCACTTGGATCCAGCCAAGCCACAAAATACAAGCTATCAACACCAGCTGAGAGAAGTACTTTTCTTCTTTTTCCCCCACTTCATAGCTGAGTAGGTATCTGGCTGAGGGCGGGTGGACAGGTCAGCACTGCTGTCTTCTAGAGGGTAGAATATTAGATAATTGATGTCATTGAAACTTCTTATATTCTTTTTTAAATAAGAATGTGGGCTTCTTCTGTGGCCTTCCAAAAGGCTATTTACAGTCAGATTATCAGAATTTGTTCTGTCCAAGGAGATCAGTTCCTGTCCCCAGGGAGCATTCAATATTAATCTTCTAATAGGTAAACTTCAAGAAAACACTTTCACACTTTCTCCCACCCAGCCCTTCACACTGGGTGGAGCACCCTACAGGTATCGCTAAATCAGTATTAAGAGTCTCATTTACATCCCTCCCTAAAACACCCCTTTGTTGAGATGTTGCTAAACAATCTTCCTTGTTGGCCTTCATCAGTCCACATCCTCTGATTTTATAACCGTATTTCATGCAGCACCTAGAACAATAGGCTGCTGGTGCATAATTGCAACTGCTTAAATGGTGAAGTAAACAATAAATAACAATGAAACAATAACAACCGTGCGAGGACAGAACACCAGAGGAAGTCTGCATGTTCCTGCAATAAGTATCGTGGTGAAACATAGTTCCTCAAACAATAATGTATTTCACTGACTATATTTCTTTTCAGGATCTCAAGGGACTTTTACATGAATTGATCTCATATGTGGCAGAATTGCTACTGCAATTCCATTAAAAAAAGTTTTGTTAAAAATATAAAACATAGTTAATAATTTTATAAAGGATAGTACCCAAATTTATGTCTTATATAAAAAAATCCAAAATTTGAAGTTTCCAAAATTAAAAAGCATAGTTTAAAAAAAAATTGTAAAAGCTTAAAAAATATTTTAGTCTTACTAAGCAAATGATTAAGAATATTTTTAACTCTATACTTTCACATTGTTTAACCCTTAACACTCTGTTTCCTTGCTTTTCCATTTGCTAGTTCCACTCAAAGACTTAACTTCTCTGCAGTATCTTATTCTTTAGTCTCTTTGACTTCTTTTTTTTTTTTGGGAAAGACCTTTGGTCTTATCAAGGAAGGACATCAGTGCCAGAGGACATTATGCATCACATTTAGAGATGGGTGTCTAAGGGGAGTATAAGAGAGAAAACATCATTTAATGCTCTCTCAGCCCTCAAAATTCAAGATACACGCTTCCTGATCCTACTTTAACATGATATTTTTTTCTTCTCTGAACTTGTCCAGACTCTGCCTGAAACCTGCATAAACTTTTGGCATTCATTATCTCCTGCCATGGGGAATTCCCAAGCTGAACCTCATGCTGTGAAAAGCCACATCCTTCTGTTTGTTCCAGAGCTGTGGTGGTTGCCCAAGGTGAGCAGTTGATCTTGAAATTTGAAAATTCTCAGCAGACAAAGCTGTGTTTTTAAGGGTGGGTTGGACTGATGCACATCCAAGTCTTACCCCATTAGGGTGTCAGGATGCTTATGGGGGACACACCCAAATCTGGGAACTGGCAAGCAATCACAGGTCCGGGAGTATCAAGAAGCCCAGTGAGCCTGATGAGGATGTGGGTGTGCTCAGTGAGAAAGGGGAATGTGGAGAACACAAACAAGGCACTAAATTCACATGTGTTATCAAGGATATCAGATATGCATTAATACACAAGTGGAAATTAGTCTTATAAATTACACACCGAAGGATCAGTGGGAAGGGTACATTAGAAAGATTCGGGGTTTAAAAAGCAGAATTAAACACTTTAAATTATCTTATTTAAAAATACTCTCTTATGCACTGAACTCCCATTAAAGGTCTTTTACTATATATTGCATAAGAGATGTTAGTGAGGTTTTGAGATTCTCTTGTTCTGGATTAATTTTCCCATCTCCATTACCTGGAAAATGGAGCAGATAGACTAATAATGAAGTTAACCTGCAGCACCACGTTGGGAGACCTTTCAAGCACTAGATGAGTATTAGACAAAGTGATCTGAAAACTCTACAGAAACCTAGTGCAAGGTTAGACACAATTGGCAAGAGATAGAAGAAGCTGATTTTAAATGTCAAAAGTCAGTAAGGTAAAAGAAAAATAGGTGACACTTGCCAACTTGTTCTATCTATAAAAGTTTGCAGGAAAAAGAAAGTAATAACAACAGGGCTGAGAAAAGAAAGAATGAGAAAAAAATCAGTGTTAGGAAAATGGTCCTATACAGAAGTCTACTTTGCTGGTGATGGAGGACACATGCTTCTGAGTTTGTAAAGCGGTGTCAAGCTAATCTTTAGGGAACTGTAAAGACGACTGAATCAACTCAACAATACTCCCCTGGTTTTACACAAACCAGCAAAATTTTGTTCGTTTTTTTTTTATCTCAAGACTCCCATTTTGCTGCTTCTCAGTGGAAGGCCTCTAAAGTTACGAACATGCAATTTGCACTAGCTTTTACACTGTCAGCAAAGTTAAGCAGAGGTTAAATTAATTCATTTAGACTTTCGAAATATAGGTTTTTTTCATATGATAAAGAGCCTGTCATTGAAATCTGTGACTTCTACAAGTCTGTCTGCATAGAAAAATATGTCCTCAAACAGCTTAAAAGAAAATCTTACTGATAAATACAGCTGACAAATGTCACACTCAGTAAAATCAAGTGTTACTGGAATTAAGCAGCTGTCAGTCAAAACTCGATTCAACATTTAAACATAAGCAAGGCAGTGCTGCCTGACTGATACGATTTTCTTTTCCTGCATGATGAATGTCCACAAAAAAGCAAAGCATTCACCTTTTGCAAGTATTTGTCCTGGTTTTTTCATGCAAAACTTTTTCCCCTCCAAAATCACCTCTGTCATTCAAAGTGCTCCTTTAGAAAGCTTTATGGGCTGGCAGGACACAGCTTGGACTGGGAAGCAGAAAAGGCTGAGCATTTCACTACCAGTCCCATGCCCGAGAAACTTTCTAGTATTGAATAGGACAGCATCAAAACATAATAAACTCCATTCAGAACAAAACCAGCTTAAAGATGAAAATGAAAAGCATTGGTCTAGATGAGAAAAAGTTAGAAAGGAAGTTTGGTAAACTCATTATCATGCAGATGTTTTAATAAAACATCATTATCTAGGGAGATATCTAAGGGTTGCAGTTTTCCACACTTCTTTTTTCAGTTCAGCATGCACATTTGTACATTCAAATAGGTTTTAGCTGTAGGAAGGGATTTCTCTCCAGACTATAACTGAGCTTCAAATATGGTTTCCACACTGTAGAAGTAGTCCAGTGGGAAGGTTCATATGGACTCTTCTTCCCCATACATTCATCAACAACAAAGCATCTTACTGCTCTTCAATAAAAATCAGTGAGAAACTCTTCTTCACATACCTTTGGTCTCTAGACAAACTGTTGCAGAACTTGGAGCAAATAACGTTGGAAAGGCACAAAAATCTCTTGTCCTGGATCTTTTTATGTGAACAACTTTAGCTTGGGCCTGTTCATATAGAAACTTTTTGCATTCAGACCTTTGTATAAATGAGCAGACACAAGACAATCAGCCATCTCCTCAGACAGGAGGAGGTGGTTGTCATTCAAGCTGTTTTTTCTAATGTTTTGCAGTTCAGGTACTTACGGACCATTCATAAATATTTGTGTAACTATAATTCCTGGGCAGTTTGTAAAAATATTTAAGAATAGAAAAAGCTAACTGTGAGCCATGCCTATTGCTGAATCAAATTTGATAATCTGTAAGAGATGTCAAGTGTGCACTCCTGAGCTCACGTCGAATACTCTTTGATAGGCCCAGGGTTACACAATGGACAGGGTAGACTTTAAGAAGGAACCATAGAAAGAAAGTTCTTATTGCAATCTTTCCTGTGACCAGAAGAACATTTATTTACAGATTCAGGTGGGAAATATTTTATGCATTCTGTATAAAAACATGTTCTGCATTACAACTGGTGGCTAGACTTCAGTGTTATATCAACAAAGATAAAACAAAGAATAGTATCTTCTGTGTTACCTCATCTTCAGCATACCAGAATCACACATCTTCTATCTCTCTCCTTTTATAAATAGTCTGTAGTGTTTGTGACACTTGATATATTCAGAGTAGTTTTACAAGCCTGAGGATGCTCCAGGGGTATACAGCAAAGATACTCACACAAGTCTGCCTTTCTGGCATTTTTCATCTGTATGATTTTTACGGTGAGCAAGTTGCATGGCGATGGTTCTGTCTGTTGAACAGCACACAAAATGCATGGGATGAGAGTGCAAAAAGGAAGAACAGAAGCACAATCAGAGATAGAATTGAATTAAGTGTTTCAGTTCCAACCATCAAAAACATTTCTAAACTGAGCTTCCTCCTTGTGCATTGTCTTCTTCCCAGAAGGTTTTTAGCCAGGTGTGGCCACAGACCAAACCTCTGATGTCCTCCATTTTTCATTCTGAGGAAACTTGTGCTAACCCTCAACTGAGGAAACTTGTGTCAGCCCTCAAGTATCTGACTCTTGCAACCCAACCTCAGAGAAATGTGTGATAGAGAACCTTGCTGTGTTATTAATACAACTGACACACATCTTGGTCTGTGAAAATTCACAGGATGTCATATATATCCACTATATTTCACAACAAACAGCAAACAATCTAGCAGGGCAGGAATTAATAATGATATCATGGTGTAATGATGCTGCTCATCTGTTGATTTATAGCTACATAATTACATTCTTATGTCTGATATGGAGCAGTGCTGGCTTTTAAAAAACAATGACCTGGAAAGTGCCTTCCAGAGACCTACCCCAAACTTCTCAGGAGGAGTGAGTGAAAGCCACAACTCTGTAATTATTTCTCTGTGAATAATTCAGCTCACTCAATCTTCCTTAACTAAAACTCTCAGGAGTGTATCGAAGGAAATATTTGCAGCCTTCCAGTACTTAGAGGGGGCTTATAAACAAGAGGGAGAGCAACTTTTTACACAGCTAGTGATAGGATGAGAGGGAATGGTTTTAAACTAAAAAAGAAGATATTTAGATTAGATATTAGGAAGCAATTCTTTACTCAGAGGATGCTGAAGCACTGTAACAGGTTGCCCAGAGGAGTTGTGGATGCCCCATCCTTGGAAATGTTCAAGGCTAGGTTGGATGGGGCCTTGAGCAACCTGGCCTAATGGGTGATATCCCTGTCCCTGGGGATGGTGTTGGAGCTGGATGATTTTTAATCTTCCTTCCAACCCAAGCCTTTTTAAGATTCTATGATTTTGGGAAACCACCTAAACCTAAAAGTGGTTACCGAAAGATATTTAACAAACCTGTGAGGAAACTGGTTTGATTTTGTCATCCTCTCATCTTAAGCAAGGATCAGACAAACAAGGTACTTAATATGTAGGGACTAAAGTTGAGGTACTTTTTTCCCTAGGTAATTTACCTTCTTAAAAGAATAAAAGGAGGAAAAATTACACATTTAATGCTCTAAATGACAAAAAAAACCAAAAAGCCACCACCTAAATCAAGCAAACAACAACAAAACCCCAGCCAAAAATCCCACCAACAAGAGACAAACAAATCCCATAAAACCTCCCAGTAAAGCACACCAAAAACCAAGAGGAGCAAAAGGGAAAGAGCAAAACTGAGTAGTGATGCAACAAGCACATATGAGAGACACCTCATGCACACTACCTATAGAGCAGGGAGTATCACTGCAACAAATACGTAGATCAGTATGAAACAATATGTTACCATTCATTCCCCTATGCCCCAAAACTGCCACAATTTTTGAGAGAGCTATACTTAACACCTCACATAATACTAGTTTCCTGACTCTCCCTATGCATTCATTGACATTAGTGATAATTACTTATTTTTCCTCAGTGTGTTGTTTTGCCTAACCCAGCTGGATGGAAGCAAAAAGGTTTGGTTTTTTTTTAATTGGGAATTTTCAAAATAGTAAATTATTACATCACTAAAGTTTTTGCATTCCTGAAGTGAAAACACAAAGCAGTCACAAAACCCAGCCAGAAAGAAACTCTTGGTGGTCAGGATAAATCTCAGAGCTGAAGATACAAGAGGTGGAACATCAGCTCCTACAGCAGGTCCCCTCTGCCCCCAAGGGCAGCCTGCTCAGCTCATTGCAGGGTCTCCTCTTGCCTTTTCTTACCTGGCTCTTGCTGTAGAACAGCCCCATCGTGGTCTTTTCCCTGTCTGAGCCAGGTGTGAAATGTGGTAGTGGATGTGTACAGAGGAGTCTCAGCCGGGCAGCTGCTTGTGCTTTAAGTGGCCAGGAGCCGGCAGGCAGGTGTGTGAGTGCCTGACTCAGCGCAGCCTCACCCCGCCACCGCCACCTGAGCAATCCCCAGCTCCTCCTCCTCTTCCTCCTCCTCGCTGCCCGGGAGCTGAGTGCAGGCTGCACACCTTCTCCAAAGCACCCAGGTTCTGGCACTGCAGATGGATGGTCTTTGCAGTTGTAGTTAGAGGGAAATGAAGACTGAAAAGTGATCTTCCCTTCATGGCTATAGGCACCAAGCAAATGTTTTACACTTTCAAGCATCCTCATCACTTTTAGAGGAGGCCACAATGCTCTTGCCCACAGGTGTGCTGTCAAACTGCAGCGCCTTGTGGGGAGGTGACTGGCAGCAGTCAGGGACCATCTGGTTGCCCAAGACTTCTTCGGCCAAGGGCATCCAAACACACCAATGGGCATACAAAAGCCTTTTTGTAGCTTTTATTGCTTATAGATGGTACGTGGTCTCTAAGTAAAGACACATCTGAAAGAAATTTTGTTATCCCCATCTCACCTTCTATTTTGCTGTAAATTGTAAATTTACAAATGCTGTAAATTCAGGCAGTAAATTGTCTTTCAGCCAAGCAGATTTTGCAGTGACAAATATCACATGAAACAATTCCCAAGTCACCTGTAGAACATGTAAGAGAGTTTCCCTTGTAAAGAAAAAGCTTTAAAAGCTCACTCACTTTCTCAAAAATTTTGTTACTTTGTGTATCTGAATTAAGATGCTCCAGTGAACAACCTCTAAGAGGACATATTAGGGAGGGTGAAATTAATGTTGAAATCAATGTTAATTACTCCTCATGTTCTCACATATTCTTTATGTCTTCACATTTATAAGACTTCACTGCACAGGAGACTACACATCATGTGAGGTGGTCCCTGCCTCATTGAGGGAGTACGCAAAATTAGTACACAAGAAATAAAAAAATGAGAGTTTGGGTTTTGGTTTTGTCTTTTTAAAATAATCCTTGCTATTATAAAAATTAACAGATCAATCAATTTCAAAATAATCTCATTTCTCTTTGCAATGAACTGAGAACAAGTTGATAAAGGTAATTTCAATGACATGATATAAATTATAATTTCCTAAAATATTTGGCATTTTAAGACATTCTAACCTAAGAACTAGCTCCAACAAATGTCACCCAGACAAACTTTGAACACATTAAAGATAAGTAACTAAAAGATCACAAAAAGCAGTAGTCAAAGGAAGGTAACCCAAAAGGAAGATATTCCTAGAGGATGGCAAAAGCTCAGTTACAAGTCTGCATGTTTTTATCAGTGATCTTGAATATCTTGAAATTAAAAAATAAATATATATATATAAAACAATCACAATTGGTACTATGTTTCAAAAAGACAATATTGAAACACTGGGGAAATTGAAGAGCTTGAGAGTAGTAGGAACTCTCAAAAAGGGAAAGGTGGGTGCCATATCAGCCAGCAGGACACAATGAAAAGCAGTGTTAATCAGGTTCAGGCTGCATATTGCACCTACCTGGGTTTTTTCCATCCTATTGTTGAGTAAGTTTACCCTGTAAAATAGAGTGAAACATCCTCCATCCTACTCTGTTTCATTCCTGGCAAAAAGGTCTAGGAAACCATGACAGTAAACCCAAATATATCTCTAGAAAGGACCCAGAGGCACCCCATGAGTTAGCTGTTCTAGTGTATTGAAGCAGAACCTTAATTACAGCTGCCTCAGATATGGAGAGACAAAAATCTAGATTTAAACATACAACATTGTACCTGAGAACAGGGTTACACCATGCTCTTTCAAGAGTTTCAGGTATATGAACACAATGAACATGTTCATAAGTGAAAAACATTGCCCACTCCTTCTCCTCCTCCACCCAAATTGCTCTTAGATGCCCCATCAGCTGGGGGTGTTTTTTAGGAAAAAATCAAAGAATCCTTTTCTTCCATCCATTACCTAGAACTTCATTCCATACAAACAAGTTTGTCACTTCTGACCATAGTCAAGACTATCCTGATCTCAACACTAATTCTGCCCTGTTGACTCTGTCTGCATTTCCTTGCAATGGTGGGAGTCTTTTATTAACAAAAGGAAGATAATCCAAAACATTTTCTGAGCTCCTGTGACTAATCTCTTCATGAATCACAGCTCCACAGTGCAAGGCTGATGTTGTGAAAGACTGAGCTTATGACCTGCCCATTGGAGAGTTGTGAGAGAAGCCTTTGGCTACTATTGTCCCCCAGAAGACCTCTAGGATGTTTGATAATGAGAAACCAATCTCTCAGGACAATCCCTGCAAAGACCATTTGCCTGTAAGTGTTGAACAGGTGTAAGAGGTATGTCTGGAAAGGATCTCTAAAGGGTCTCTTGCTTTGCCCTATTCTATGCAGACAGCTAGCAGCCACTTCCCATCTTATGAAACACTGGGAGAAATCACAAGGTCATCCTTCAGGAACAGTAAAGGCAGGTAAAGATGAGTGAGACAGCACAGTCAGCAGAAACTCCAAGAGAAAAGTGAAGGCAAGTTGGGCAACATGTCTACTACTTAGGCTGAATATAAGTGGTTCTGTGAACAGCAGCTCAGAGAGGATATGTTTGATCTCCTGAAACAAAGATGACCTAATTCAGGGGTATTTTTTATTATTGGTGAAAACTGTATAAATTTTTACAACATTGATACTAACTTAAGAAGCTTATTTTCAAAGATTTATGAAGACAGTTAAATACAAATCTCATAGTGGACAGACATTCAAATCAGAGAAGATAACCTTCAATAATTAAATAAGCAAGACCAGCACAGTGGATTAGTTTTTCATCAAAGAAATTTCATTTCAAGGGATTGTTGTTCTGCCACACAGAAAATCCACCACATAAATACTATTTTGATACAAATTTTAATGTGCCACATATTTCATTATTATCTTACACAACATTGTAATAATTTATATTGAATATATATAGCAATTGGTAAAGTAACTTGGTAACAAAACTAAAAATGAATTTTCTGCTTTGAAGTTTGTTTTGGGTTAAACAACTGGTAAATTCCAATCTTTTTGTCTGAAGAGCCATGTAAATAGGGTGGAGTCCAGAATGTCCTTAGGACGATGTGATTTCTGCACGTATCACCAATAAGAACCAAACATCTTGACCTCACCAAACCATAGACAACCCAAGAAATACCACATGAAAATTTGAAGCTAGTGTGTGGTGGCTAATAATTCCGCTGCTTCCTCCGTGCCACTGCCAAGCGCAAGGCCTGAATAATCAACTTCTCATTATTCAGGACATTGTAATCAGTCAGTTTCACCAGTTTGTCAAAATTCTCTTCACTGAAACACACCTCCCTTGTCGTAAATGGGGAGAGGATGCTGGAGACATCAACTTTGCCTTCAGCCATCTCTTCAGGACTCCTTTCCACACCTAAGGGGACGAACCACAGGGAGATTCACCAATAAGGTTTTATTGCAGTATGTGGCTCCTATCAGTATTTACATAATTATAGGTAGAAAAGGAAGGAAGGAGAGGTATAATTTGCCAGAGGGAAGTAAAAGTTCTGTGCATCTGGGTCAAGCCTCTGTCCAAATATGATTTTACACCATTTGACATTTACATCACCCAAATAGCTTGAAGTTAGAACAACATTTGTAGCAGCAATGCTAGACCACTGCTGGGACAACATAGTTAGTCTTTGTTACTCAAACTAGAAAAGCACAGGCAAAAAGGAAACCAGATACTCTTGTACTAGATAAAATAATAACCATCTCACTGAAAGTTCAGGAGAAATTATTTCACTCAGACAGAGCATATTACTCAATTAAAACCAAAGCTCTCAGGCCTCAGTCTGGGAGATCACTTTTAAATATGTGGAAAAAAGCTTGGATGAATGGACTTAACACCAAAACCAGCAGAAGGTTTTTCCTCATCTTTGTTGGCAAGCAGGAGTGCACAAGTCCATGTCTGTAGAGTAAAACAGCTTGAGAACCTACCCATCATGGTGTACATATATTGAAATTTTTGCCTTCATACTATCTCTAGTAGCTCCTGTGAAATAAGTGCCTATATTAATCTCAAGTGCTTTAAGAAAAGATTCAAGTGTTCATATAGTTCAGACATGCTGACACAGACCAGTTATGTTTGTCAGTGATGAGACCCGTGCTGGCATTGGAAAGTTCAGAGATGACAGTGATACTTTATGAAATAGAAAGGATTCACTAGGAAAACAACTTTTTATTAAAATTGCTATCAAAGATGACTCACCAGGAGCTTTATATCTTTTGAAGGTGTCATTTACTAGGGGAAAAAAAAGCACTGTTGGAGCTTGTGGACTGTCAGCCTCTTCAAACACATAGCACTCCTTCAAGTTTTCCCTGTCTTCCTCACTTATCTCAATTTTGGGAAATGGAATTTCTTGCTCTGAGAAGTACTTCGCAATCTGATCCAGAGGCTGGATGAATAAAAAAAAAAAATATATAAAATTCTTATAACAATCAAAACTGATCCAGAGACCTGGATATTTTAAACTCCAGCAGCTAACAGGAATATTCTAAGGTTTGAATCTTCCTCTGGCAAGACACTAAATTTCAGATGGAAACAATCATAACCACACCAGACATTGTAGCTTATCTTATTTTCCACATTGCTTTAGGCAAAACAAGAAAATAGTCACTTTCTCTGAACTTGAAAATGAATCCAAAAGCCACAGGTCTAATTTTATAATTCCATTGAAACCAGTTCAGAAGGGGAAGGCAAAGAAACTGCAAGAATGGAGAAGCAACACATCAGTCCAGATTATTCTGCATCCTTGTCTTGACTTCTTCATTATTTACCACTCTCCCAATCTTTCTGTCCTCTGCATAATTGGTGTTGCTTGATAATGACTCCCTATTAACAAATACACTTATCAACACATCTTATGACCTCATAAAAAACCCAAAAACCTTCAACAGCTATATTTACTATATACCTATGTTTAATTTTATATTATTATCATTATATATGCAACACTAATTATATTCTTTTAATTATTAATCAATCTGGCATTAGTCACTACATTTCCCTAAGACTGGTATGAGGTATAAAGGCCAAGACACAGGTTTTCTCATTTAATCTGTTAAAATATTGTCAGGACTTTCCATTGCCTTTGTAATTTGTTCAGTACAAGGATAACACAAATCAGTAACAGAGTTTCAGAACACTCTATCATTTTATAATATAATCCAGAATATAATCCATCAGTTTTTCAAAATTCTTGAATCCAGTGAAGACCATGATGATTTAAAAATGCCTATATCAATCATTTTCTTCTAATATCTTTCTTAGTTACTGAGAAATAAATCACCTAATGATCTAAATAATAAATTAGATAACAATAATCCAATTGTCCTTCCAGTACTGAAAAATTAGGTGTTTTACCTGACGAGTGCTAGAGACCAAAAGACCATGAAGGAAAAACATCTCAGATACCATGGCTTTTCTTACCAGTGTTTGGGACCCTCCACTGTAATTCAAATGCAGGATGACATCCACCTCCCTCTTTGATCTTAAAAGTGGAGGGTAGCTGGTATTAATGAAAAAGCCAGTATCAACAAGGGAGAGCTCATTGTCTGCTGTTTCCATCAGTTTATTTGGGAAGGAGTCTATCACTGTGTCTGAAACAAAATTATTTCTCATTACAACAAATAAAGCACAAGATTGATTTCTCCTCTGAAGGAAGGTAGAGAGTGAAGTATGGAGAATTTTGTCCCTTATTGTTCCTGTCTTCCTTTCACTCTAGTTGCACTTATTTACAGGAGTAAGTGACATGCTACTGCTTTTTTCTTCCCTTCTTCCTGGGCACTGCAGACTGCTTTAGCCCTAAAGGGGAGATCTCTCCTGCTTCCTTCGGCTGAGCTCACTTTATCCACAGGAACAAAATTCCCAGATCACCAGATACAATTTCACCCCTCAACAGCCCCCACCAAAATGGAAATGCTATTCAAATCTGGCTTTAATGTTTTCCATTTGTAAAGGAAGAAGTGGCATTTCAGAAGTCAATCTTGTCTCTTCCTCTTTGTTGGAAATCCTAAGTGAATTCCAAAACCCAAACCTCCTTAGAATATTACTGAAAAACAGGCTGTTTTACTGTGCCTTTCCAGGTAGAAAATCCTTCACTCTCCAGATACTTGTTATGCAGCTGGAAGCCTCTGATAAAATTAGGATACTGTGCAATTGTTGGGCGTCCTGTTAAGACATCTCGCAGAGTAGAGGAGAGGATGCTCGAGGGAGTGCATAGACACGTGTCTACCTCATAGGGATTCACAGACAGAAAGGGTTCTTCTGCTGCAAGATGGAAAGAAGAAATTTTATGTTTAGGATAGTTTTCTGAAATGATCAGTATTTTAAAAAATGGAGTATCACCATCCCCCACTCCAAAGGTAAACCAAACACAGTTATAAGCCCTTAAGATCTATGCCACCAAATAAAATTCAGCATTAGACAGTGAATTAAATGACAGCTACCTGCAGGCAGCAGGCTGCCAGGCAGTAAGCACCACCTTCTACTCTAAGTTTCCTCAAATGATGCCCAACCTCTACAGTAACATGTGGTGGAGGGGAGAGACAAGTCCCAACACATACAGGAGGACAGCACTGGCCTTTCAACAGGACACTTTCAGAATGCATGTCAGTGCCACCCAGCAGCAACACCAGCTTAGTTAGGAGACCAGTCACTCCAGGCTCCCTGTGCAATTAACAGCAAGAGTAAGCTTTCTCCATGGGCAGCTCAGTGGAGAAAACAGCCTTCTGCAAGAGCCGTTTTCTCTACCCGTGTTATTACTGGCCAAGGAGGACCATATCCTAATTTAACAATCTTAAGATGTGTTCTTGATATAACATGACTTTTAAGATGTGTTCTTGATATAGCATGACTTTTATATGTCTTCTGGAGACTGGTTTTGTTGTCCGTCTGACCTTCAGAAGAAGGTACAGCTTTTCCAAAGCTTTTCCAAAGAAGCACAATTTAATTTTAAATCAGGCAGAAAAAAATTCTTAGCTGACATCTCTGCTTCACTTTCCTCATCTTTTACTTTCTCACTTTGACAGCATTTCTTTATGCATTAGACATCTTCACAGAACATAAGCAATATATACCAGTGGTGCAAAAAAATTAAAAATCTCACCAATATCTTTTACTCTGTCTCTGGTCCATCTGCACCAAAAATCTTCTGAATCAGCAGCCAAATTCCAGACATACATCACATCTATGGAAAATATACTACTCCACATGCCTGCAACGTGAAAGAGGAAGAGAAGCTGATTGATGGAGTAGCCTTGGAAGAATCTTAATTGATACATACCTTCAGTTCTTCCCATTGGATACTTCCTTTCTGTCTGTATGGATACCTTTGTGGGCATACTTAGTAGGTATGTCCTTGCTAATGTAAACTCACACCTGCTCAACCTGTCTGTCGGTGTCTTCCCAGTGCTGTCCACCACAGACCACATACTCGCCCATGCCAGCTGTCCTTCCAGTAGACCACCTTCCCCCCTAGGCAATAGTCACCTTGCATATAGCAGATCCGAGTCTCTGAGAGCTTCTTCACCATCCTTCCCATAAAGAACTGACTTCCGAAGTGTTCTGCGCGAATAGACGCTCCATATTTCAGGAGACCAACTTCATAAGGAGTGAACTCCAGCCACTCTATGGCAACAGCAGCCAGATCATGAAAAAGCAATACCATGTTAGCTAACACTAAACAGAGGAGATCCAGGAAGCAAACAATGAGAAAGACACTGGCTCATTCATAGCACGCCATTCACCAGCCATGGCTGTATCTGTACTGCCAGCAGTATCGATGACATGAGGTCCTTCCACACCATGGCAGGGCAGTCCCAGGCTGTGATACAGCAACCTCCAGCAAAAAAGCCCTGGTCTGAATGAAACCACAAGCATTCCCTCAATATAGTTAATCTTACCCCAAAGTATGTGTTGCTCATGCATAACTTGTTTCCTTTAGGGCTCTAGTGCCAGAGAGCTTAGCATTCACTTGGTGTCATGTACTTAGCTGCTCATGTTAAACAAATACTGTGAAAATTAATAGTAGAGGAAATAGTGATTTTCCTGACCCTGGACCCAAAAATTCAAAGTTTTTTCTTTAATTGTTTAAAATAAGACCATGTGGAATCATCATAAGAATTTGTTTCATTACAAGGTTTTTGTGACAGGATAAACTGTGACTTTGACAGGTTTTGTGGTATAATTACATTTCTACTTCTAGAAAAATGAAGAACTCAAATTCTAAACACTAGAGAAGTTTGGATTTTTTTTTGTTTGTTTGTTTCAGTCACTATTATCTGAAAACATAATGGTTTATTGGGGCATTACTTGCAATTAGAATGAAAAGACTATTTTATTATTAAAGCTGATTGTATCCATATCATTTTAGTTTAGACCATTGAAATTATAAATTTTTTAAGAAATCTAAATCATAACCATTACCTCTGAATGCCTGGGCACTATAATTGGACTTGAGGTTGATGGCCACATAGATGGGCAGTGGGTTCTGGCCATTATCCACTGCCTGCCGTTGGTCCGAGAGTCTGTGCTCGTCTTTCTGGTTTTGATTAAAAAGGGTTAATGGAATGAGAAAAACAACTTGCACTTCAAATAATATAATGTGAATTATCAGCTTTATCCATTCCCAGGTCACTGGATTGTTGAGAAATATCTGGGATATTCCAAACTTGGCAAGTATCCCAGAAGAAGCAGCTGCACCCTATATGAGTTCTCAGATTTTGAGATATGCAGAGAAGTTGATTGTAGATTCAGCAAGAAAAAAAAAAACATTTCCAGGAAAGATGATGCAGCTAAGTGAACGGTAAAGTTCTTTCCTCGGCTGGGTCTTTGCAAAGAATTGATCATATTTTAAGGTATTTTGCATTTTCATGAATATATTCTATCGAACATGACAATCTAAAACTTCATTGTATAAACTTAAGCCAGAATGAAACTACTTAAGATACACTATTTTTAAAGTAATAACATTTCTTAAAACTTTATACCGTATTTAGAAAATGGTCTTTCTTACTATGTGAGCCATCTCCATATGCAGTCTATACCTAGGTCACTTTATAAATATCTATCTTCATTTATGATAGAGAAGTAAATTATTTCAAATTTTTAAGTGCCTCTTCTAGTCAGAATATTTTATGCCCAAAGTGATTCATTTACAATTCAAAGTATTTTTTCTCAGGGTACTTCTTTCTTTAAGGAGGAAGAATACCTTTGACTGGTATGACATGGCTCCTTCAGTTCAAGGTCAACCTCTCTTCAAATCCAGATCAGTGTTTTAATAATGGGTCTGAATATATAATATTTAATCAACTGCTAAACTAATTATTTGCATTAGTAGTACTGAATGGCATGCCAGGATTTATTTTCTTCTCCACTGTAGCTATAGAAGCTCAGCAGTTATATGGAAGAAAGGAGTACCTTATCATGTAGCATGGATTCAATGACAAGACCCCAAAGGTCTATGAAAGAAGTGTTATGTCCTTCTTTAGTCCTCTCCATCAGGTCATTATAATAGTACTTCAGACAATCCAAAGAAAAACAGCAGATCTTGGATTTGGTTACTTGCTTGCGAGCTTCCTTGATTGCGTCCTCCAGATATTTTTGTGACCAATTAGCATCTTCATATAAGTTTGCCATGGTCCTGAAGAAACATTAGAAGAAAATAATGAAAGAAGAGTAATGCTGTGGTTTGTTTTCAGAAAAGTTTTGTGCAACTTAATTCTTACGGGGTTCACAACTAAAAGGTAAACACACTTAAAATACGCTCATTTCAGGAGCAAACAAAACCTCCAAGCTTCGCTGGTTTGGATATGATAAAATGGGCTCAAAACTTATCTTGAAATACAAGGGAGAGCAGAAAACAAGACCCAAGGCTATTAAATAACAAGGTTCCACAATTATTCATCAAATCAGTTTCTTGGAAGGTGGGGAGAAATCTAGGGAGCAGTCACTACTACTCTGCTCTAGTCCTGCGTTTGTTCCCATATGTCTGCTAATGGCTTGTGCCAACAAGAAAACTGCGCAGTTTTGGGCATGTCCTTTTATGACCATTCTTACTTGTCTTCTTGAAATCATAACACAGACAGATACACTCAGATCTCCACATAAAACAAAGAAGTTAAAAGAAAAACCTACCATTAAAATTTGGACTTACATAAAGTGACACACACCTCAGTGAAAAAAATTCTCCTCTTCCAAACAGGTGTAGAGGAGTGGAGGTACCTAGAACCTACTTGATTAAATACTTCAGTTATTTTAAGTATGACATTATCTGCTCTATGCCCTCCGAGGGAAGAGCGCACTTCACAACGAGCCACCATAGCTGCAGTCTCTCCAAGGTCAGTAACTTGATGTAATTTGTTGGACTTTCTGCGATAGTATTAATTCCACTAGCCCCAAATACATCTTTTACCAGAGGGAGATGCACTGTAAATCCAAAATGGAAGTGAGAATAACCAGAAAATGGCAGGCATAAATTCTTCTTCCCATCTTTCTTCAATTTCCAGTCTAAAGACAAATTCATTGCATTTAGTCTAAGGTATAATTGATAAAATATGAAAAGGCAATAGAGCATTTAGATGAAAACATCAGGCATAGACTGAGTCGGGGGGTGGCAAAAGCAGTTAATGAATGTGGTGATTGATCTCTTAATCCATATGTTTTGTTTCTTTGCTCCAGGTGGACAGAGAGGAGATTGTGGGGAGAATGGAAATGCTTTTTCTTTGCTAAGTGCCATATAAGCTAACGGTGTTATACAGAGCCAGCAATATTGAGCAGAGAACACATAAACCTCATTTGGGTCATTCTCACCATGTGGTACCCGATAAACCTCCAATGTAGGAAATGCAGTCTAACAGGTTGAGTTTCTGGAGGCCCAGCAGGCTGCCATACATCGCTGTGAGTGATCTCGTTCCTCCCCCAGTTGTCGTAATGGCCACCACTGGCACCTGTTCAACACAGCAAGGCAGAAGGAGCAAAAGCTGTGCACGTATTAGACACAAACAACCCTTACTGCAGAAATCAGATAACAGGTTGCAGGCATTGATACAAGCAGGGATGCTACTTGGCATGAAAAGGATGTGATTGTTGGAAAAAGCTTGTTTGCCGCTGCCTGATTGATGTGAGAGGGAAGGCTTATGTCTTACCCACTCAGATGGGGTGGGAAGCTGCTTACTTAACATATAACTGGAAATCAGCCTCACCACTCTGGAATTTTTCTCAAAGTGTATTATTAGAAGCTGTCATAGAAAATACAGGATTTACCACACCGGAGCAGATTATGGATCCATGATTCTGCCTCTAACAATGACCAGTGTCACAGAGGAACACACATCGCCCTGTAATCAGCCAGACCACACAATAGCCAAAGCCTTCCTGGCCCCAGGCCATTAATTACTTTATGTCCTGAAGCACAGTCATTGGTAGGGTTTCCCCCTCCACGGTCCAAGTGTAATTGAAGAGACAGACTATTTGTCTCCTAATCTTTTCCTGATCTAGTACACCCTTTGCTTCCGATGGCATCCAGAGTGTGGATGCTTACACGCCCCATGGAAAAGGTCTATTTATACCTTTAAAGTATTTGCTTCCAATTTCATAAAGGAATCTGTGTTCTAAAGTCAATGAATAGAGCATGAAGAAAATAATTCTCCCGCTCTACGAAAAAACAAAAGCACAGAAAACCCAGAAAACAGATGTTGTTCCTACCCTAAACTCTTTAAGATCTTAAATCTAAGAAATTTTATAAAATAATAATGAGGAAAATCTCATAATCTTAACTAAAATCAGAATAAACTCCAAAATTTATATTCTGGGGTTTACATTTTCTAATCTATTTTAAGTTAAAACTCTAATGATTTTTTTTCAGTTCAAATGTAAGTTAGCTAACAAGGTAGAGGGGATATTTTCCCATAAATCTGAAGTTGAACACATGAACAAGAGAGCCAGAGTAATTAGATGTTTTTAGAAAATAGTTTTCCATGTGTGAGGAGAATCTTAGCCGTGTAAAAACGTTTGTTCCAGCTTTCTTGAAAACTCTGTTTCCCATATTATTCTCTGCTCTGAACCCAAACTAATATTTTTGAATAATATTTTCCACAGAACTCCTTTTTGTTAACTGTCAGCTAAAGAGTGTTATTGTTATTGGTATGTTTGTACTTTTCTGATGGTCAGCAACCCAGTCAGGCATCAGCAGCTGCAAAACTTATTACTCAGTTACAGAGGCAGGAACAGGATCTAGAGTGATACAGCTAAACTTAAAATCAGCTATTTCATCTACAACTCAGTGATGCTGTAAGAACCACTCTTCTTTGCCAGCTTGATGGTTTTATTCTATCCCTCATTTTTCCCAACAATACACCTTTTTTGCTGCAGAAACCCCTCCAAGAATTTTTATTCAGATGTCTGTGTGAAAACATTTGTTTCTTCCTCTCAAAACCCTTTACACGTGTGCCATGGCCACCATGTCTCTGTCACTGAGTTAAGGCCCTCTGTTTCTCAGGAAGCATCCCCCAGCTGTTCCATGTCTGCCCACTATAAATTTTCCTCCTATGAGCAATACCAAGAATAAACAGGAATGGACAGTTTGAGGAGCTGTTGAGAAGTTTTTGGGTCTGTAAAGACATTATCCTGCCTCCCCTGCTCTGCCACATTAACAGGCCCCTGCTTCTCTTGCTCATCTCTTGCCCTAGGTGACCAGGCCTGGCCCACACCAGAAGGATTAATTAAACTGGGATTTTATTTGCTTGAATTTGTGAGCCAGGCCTTGATATCCTGAGAGTAGTTGCTACCAGGGACTGTATTGGCTTGCCTCATGTTCTTTCAGATCCTCCTCCAAATTAAGAATCTTTTTCAGAGCAGCAGCAACATATTTCTTCCTTTTCCGCAGGAAGGCCTGCTCTTCCACGCACAGGCTAAACCCCAAACGTACATCCAGGTCTCCTGAGCTGGAATAGACAATGGGACAAATCAATGCACACATCAATTACAGCTGATTTCAAGATCTGTAGGACAGGTAATCAAAAAACAAATAATCTGTAAAACAAGTTATTTCCAAGTCTGCATATTGATAAAGGAAGGAAGAAAAACAAACATTTCTACTGCCAGCAAGAAATAGCAGTGAGGATGAAGAGGAGTTTCCAAGGTACTTTAGATTTCTTGTGAACATGGAGACAAAGACAAGACACACAAGTCAGGGAAAGAGCACCAAAAGGAGTAATTTCAGAAGTACTTTTTTCTGTATCCATTCCTGTTTATCACTATGACATCCTGGAAAATTCAAGTGATGACATCATCACTTGTTCTCAGGTTTTGACAATCCACTAGCAGCATTTAAAGTGAGAGTTCTAATGAGTTATGTGATGCAGCTTGAACTTCAAATCAAGCATCATGCCCTGGTCACCCTCTGTCTTGGGAAATCCAGCCTTTCACCTGTGTCCTGACCAGATTCCTAGATAAGCATTTGCAAGCTTCATCCTGCAAATACACAAGAACATTCATCACTTCTTTTTTTCACATGTGCAGACACATGTAATTTTTTCCCTTGAGAAGTGTGAAGCACAAGCAAAAAAATTCAGGAAAAAGGTGCAAACCCAGTCAAATGGCAGCTAATGTTATGTGCCTTCAGCAACATAAATACCCTTATCAGTGAGAAGAACACTAAATATCGACCAAATCTTCTGGGTCATATCACCCTCTGGTGGCTGCAAACTCTGTCCTGAAAATAATTTTCACCAGTATTTCACAAATATTAATGTTTCAAGGATTAATGCTACTAACCTCTGTTCCCCAGCAATTTTGATTTATCAGTGTCATTTTGAAAACAGAATAAGGTCAAATGATTTACGTTACAAAAACCAAACAACTCTTTTAGCAGTAGATTAAAATTTTTCTTGCTTTCTTTCTATATCTCTGTGTGTTAAATTTACATGTCAATATATTTTGTTATGGGCTGAGGTTGTACAGGTAGCTCTCTCCATTTACACAAAGCTCTCCCATGCTGTGAAAATCCACCTTGCTTCCCTTCTGTATATCACCCAATAGTGGGGGTGCTGTGAAACATAGGAAGTTTTCAGCTGTACCATAAAATCTCATTGTCTTCAACTTTACCTGTCACTGGTGCAATTCTGTCCCTGCAAGGGGGTTGGCAGAGGTGCAGCTAGTCAGGTCTCAGCCCCCATTCTGCTCAGTGAAGCAGAAGGGGCAGAAGCCAGGCTACCCTATGTTTGTTTTGGTGATTTTGCAAAGTTAAAGACCAATAGAATTTATTTCAGTCATTGTGCAGATCTGACTATTGGCATAAATGGGAAATAAAATTAGTAAGTGAATAGTACAGTTTTATTCGTGTGTGAGAACAAGAGGCACAGAGCAGGCTCATTTATTCTGAATGGAGGCTCACGAGCTCCTACTGAACTGCACGGTCCTGTAACTGCAGCTGACTTGCACTTACCTCATGCACCACGTGAGCACAACACAAAGCACTCACACGGTCTGTGTTCATCTCTCCACCTATCACAGAAAAAGCCTACAGAACTAGTTTACAGTAGTCCTGGATGATAGGACAAAAAGAGGCTATCTTACCATTTTCTTGCTGTCAAGCACAAGTGAAATGAATTATCCTAGAAAATGAGAAAGGTAAAGCTAATTACCACCAAATTTTAAAACATTTCTTTCCTTCAAGCTCAGGCAATGCTCAGACTAAGAGAGGTGGTTCTCAAATAATAAATCATATGGCTAAGGACATTATTTTTATACAATTAACCGAAGCGTCACTCCCTGCCCTGGAATCAAATTTTCTCTTCTCTAATAAGCCTGTGTGTTTGGGGCAGAGAGCATGCCACAAGCTTGCATTCTTACACCAGTTCCCAGTGTGCACACTTAGAAGGGGAACAAGAATGAGAGAAGTTACCTTGTTAAAATAAAATTTTAAAAAATACACACAAAAGAACCCCCAATATCAATACTTAGACAAACTAAAATCTGAACTAAGCTCATAATCTGGATTGGCCTTTTTTCAGTTGTTAGCCATTCCAGTATTACACCAATATTTAAAAAAAAAAAAAAAAGTTATTTTGAATGCATGTGCATATAACAGTCATTTTTTGTTCCTTGAATCCACTTAATCCTAACTGTGGGATGCAGGTTTGCAACGATTTTTGTATTGTTGAAGTAATTGTTAACACCTTCTTCCTTAAAAGTGAATATGACAACCTTAAATTTTTTTAACATTTCTAATAAATAGCTGTACAATTTTATACAGTGGTTTTGTTTACTTGGTAACTTCATTTCCAGCGGGACAATATTAAGCACATATTAAAAATACTCACCTCTTCTAGTATTATTTCCTTCTGCAAAGGGAGTGAATTCAGAGGGAAGGAAAGGACCCCAGATTTCTCTGTTTCATTTCCATCAGCCAGCTGAAGAAATGTAAAAAGCATTGGGTATTAACACATGAAAGGTTTATCATCTCTAGAACTTCTCCACTAAGAAGGCTAGTTCAGTTTACTGGTTCTATTAACTTCTTGTTCTAATTTTGAATAATAACAGACAGAAGGAGAACTTACCTCTTCTGGCAATAGGATATCCAGTCTTGTCTGGTCATTTATAATGCAGTGAAATATGATTATATGAAGGCTGGGGCCAGAGTCCAGCAAAATCTTCTGACTTCCTTCATGGGATCCTTTCACTGTAAATGTGAGCTCAGGGTCTAAACAGAGAGGCAAGGAACAAGCAGAATTTTAACTATTACAAGCAAACACACATATCTAATAAAAAAAACCCAATCCACCTCTATTCTGCACACTTTTTTGTTGAATTTTCCTTATACCACAATGACTAAGTAGACTTCAGGTAGCCAAAACAGACTGAAAACTGATATAAAATATCTTGGTGAATCTGTGTAAATAATCAATATACAGAATTCACAGATTTTTAAAATACTCTACCTTGCTATTTATTAGATGCTGTCCATTAGTAAATTAAACCAAGATTTAGATTTAAAGGATTGTCAGTTTAAAGGCATTTATTTGATGGCAGTCTGTTCTGGTTCATAGTATACATTTTGTAATATTAAGATCAATAGTCAAATAATTCTATAAACCCAAAACTCAAGCAGACTACTTGGCATGTGTCCTCATGTCACCAAAACTGAAACAACCTGAAGGCTGTGTTCTTGTACAGAAAAGCCTTTATGTTTACAGACAGATCATATGCTGTTCTATTGCAAGATCAGGGCCAAAAAACATATAATTTTAGGTCACTAACCTTTCCTCTCTGTGTTACATCTCAGTCTGAAACTTCCTATAATGCAACTCAGTCATTGCTACCATTTTCCTCATACAAGTCAATTTTCCATCCATGAATTAACCCAGAACAGTCATGAGTTTTTGAGATTTGCCCCAGGAGCAGCTTTACACAAGCTACTGTTCATTTGAATCAACTTAAAAACTAGTGAAGAATCCTGCTGTATTTGTTAGAGCTACATTTTATAGACAAAGTACTGTTCTGGTGATCCTATGGTAGCAGAGTACTTTCCTGCAACTTGCAGAGACCCCTGTGATACAACTTTACATTTAAACTTAGGTGTATTACTTTTGCTAAAGAAGCAAAAGAAAGAGCCTCCTTCAGAACCCTAAATGTGCAGAAACTTTGTACGTGCTCAAGCCCAAATCAAACATATGGGATAAGATTTCTACATATGAGTTATAAGATAATTTTTAAAGATGCCACTTAGTTAGAAAAATTTGTTTTGAACAAGTGATAAACAAAGAGAACCAACGTAATTTTTCCAAGTTTCTCATTCTAATATGCATGGCTCTGTTTTTGCATCAGTTTAAGATTTGCCTCATAACTAAATACTTGACGAACTTGAATTTTGACAGATACAATCTTTCTGCAAGGTGGGGCATGGCAAAACTAAGTATTATGTGACAGAGAGCAACATGCACAATGGATTATTAATTTTTTTCCATGTCTGTTATAATGACTGAATCACAACACAAGAACAATAGGCTAATGAAGCAATAACCTCACTTGTGGATTGCTGCTTCAGCTTCCCTGTATCCACTCTAACCTCCAAACAGGAAACCTCACGTGCCTGCAGGAAGAGAGGATAAATGATGATTGAGAGAAGTGTAGATGTCATTGCAAGTGACTCATACTGTTCCCAACCAACCCCTCTGGCTGATCAATGAGCAAGACAATTATTATCCATGTCTTCAGATAACATGAGGGCAATAATGATACGGTGTTTCTTTCCAAAACTGAAATAAAGAGGAACAACTCATGAGCTGCTTGAACTTGGAGAGACACTTAAGCAAAGAAGATGAGCTGTGTTCAAATTAATGAGTGTTTTAAGATATGGGACTGTTTTTATGAGCATTGTAACACTTTCTTCATTAACTCCTGATAGTGCTGAGCCTATGGGTTTATAGAAGAAAGTAGGTGGCAGTACTGGCTTTGGGACACAGCTCAAAGTTTCCAGAGTTAGAAACATGAACACTTGTTATTCAGACACAAGAAATATCATAATGAATATATTTTACCACTAGTACTCCATTTGTAATAATGCCATCAGGATAATCCAGACTAGAAAAAAAAAAAAAAAAAAAAGGAAGATAATGTCATGGGTGGGAAAACTCAGACAAATATTTAAGTCTATGGTTAACACATTAGTTTTTCCCCCCCCCATCACCTTTGACATCTCTGACTTTAATATTCTCACTCAAAAATACTTCAAAGCATAGGATTAGGTGATGAGCTGAGTTGCAATTTTTTCCATCCACTCATGATAAACATGAAGCTGGAATTTCTACTCCTGTTGTCTTAAACATTTGCTTTAGTAAACCATGCAATGAGTGACATACTGAGTTTGAGAACAGCTGCAGCTGTTAAATCCATCTTGATTCTTTTAAGCATTACAGAGTTTTATCCAACTTTTTGTACTTCAAAAACTAATACAACTGCCTAGCTTTCCACAACTTATAAAAAAATTACCATCATGGCAGAAGAAATTGTACTTACCTCTATTAAATGATCTGCAAATCACACATGAGATTGTAACAGATCACTGCATGTATAGATGTGTTTCCACATCTAAGGGCAGGGGTGAATTCATATACTGCAGCCAACAATGTTTATATTCTAAACTATTTTTCCACTGGAAAAATCAAGCACTGTCTCATTAAGGATATCTTATAATTTACCATTTCATTAAATTAAAAGATGTAAATTCATATAGTCTCAAGAACTCAGATTACTCCAAAGGGAATACATATATATGTAACTTCACAAGGATTGAGCACTGACTCCCCAGCCTGCTGCAGAGAGTATGAGCTATTTATTCAAACTTTACAAGTCATGGATTACACATTTTGAGGTCTCATTTAGTTCTGTACTTGATGTATGTATTTCATCTCAGCTGAAACCAGACATTACAATTCCTTCAAAATTAAATAAATGACATTGTTTTTATCCACTTAAAGTGAAAATTTATCACAACAATTAGATTTCAGCATAAACATACATGATAGTATTCACTCAAAATTGCAAAGCTCATAAACAGTTCAAAGTTTTGTTTATAAGTCAGTATTTTCCTTTAAGAGAAAAATTTGAACTGGCTAAATACAGTGCAGAACATTCAGGAAAAACTTTCCACTATAAGAAAACATCAACAACAAAACTCAAGCAAACACCTCTCGTCAAAAAAAACCCAGTTATACACTCAAAAATTTTGTAAGATTTTATTTTGGAAATGTATTTTAAAAGAGTTCAAAGAACATTGGTCAGGAATTGGTAAAAATATACTCAATGTTTCCACCTGCACACAGGTAAAGGGTGTAAGTGCCACTCAAGTTTTGTTTCAAACATAAATTTTTGTACTTAATTATATTTTGTGTCAAATAGTTGTAACATTACAGGACATACGGTGTCACCATCCCCAAATACTTCATTAAAAAATTAAGGAAAGCAAGAAATAGCATGATAGATATTAAAAGACCTCAGCCTGCATAGCCTGATGGAATGAAAGTGCAAAGACAGGTAAAGATATCTCTTCAGGGAGGTAAACATCCAGTAAAGTGTAGTATTATTTGAGGTACTGGTATCAGCAAAGTATAAAGTTAGGCTCAAAGTTAGGAGGTTCAAGGCATGACCTTCAAACAGGGTGGGAGAACTGCACTGTTGTACAGAACAGAGCAGAGAGCTTGGAAGGCTCGTGGGAAGACCCAGGACACCTCAGTCATTAAGGACCAATGGCTGAGATGTCTCTATTGGGTTGTCACCTCTGCTGCCACCGCTGTAAGGAAGCCCAGCTGCTGCCACTTGTTTGTTACTGCCCATGCTGCTCTTTTAACTTTTATATCCCAAATTCTAAGGCTTCTGCTAGTCACAGCAAAAGACAGATGCTTTATTTTTTAACTTTTTTTCAACCTGGTGATCCATACCCTTGTTTTAAGAAGAGCAAGGGCACTCATCTTTCTCTGAATTTTAGGAAATCAGCCATGGCTAGAAACATAGCTGAGCTGGGTGCAGAAGAGCTCAGGTTGTCAAGGACCTTTGAATATTTTGCCTATGTTTGGAGCACTGAATAACTTCCACTTGTTGAGATTAGCGGACAATTTCTCTAACAACCAACCTGCTATTAGACAGCCCTCATTACACAGACTAATGCTCCCATTCTCTTCTCCATTACAGTTTGTGAGTTGTGGCCTTTTTTTATTGCAGACCTCAGTTTCACTAAGAATTGGGAGCATATTATGGCCTGCAGCAGGGAAAGACAGAAACAGAGACTCTGGGCATCCATCCTCACTAAAAGTATGTTGAAGGAGTGCCTAAGGCTGCAGTGGACTCTATGAGCTCAAGGATCATTTCCCAACACCAACATCAAACTGCTGCCTTCTTTTTGGATTATGCTTGACTTAAAATGAAATGGGCATTTTTGTACAGGAACTTACAGCCACACAGGTTCTTATATTGCAGTTCTCATTTAGAATAGGCAACTGTGCTCCATTTCACCAGAGAATCTGTATTTTTTGATACCTATACGAAATTTGAATTCTTTCATGTCAGATCCAGCTTTCCCTTCCTTTGGTAGCTTCCATAATAATGCAGACTACTATTCTGAGCTTTCTGACAACCCAAGAGAAGCATGGGGGATGGTATTGTTTCAGTAAAGAAAGCTGTATTCACCTCAAAGGTAATTTCTTGACTGAAAACTTTTGCCTTCAGTGCTCCTCCACACAGAAATACAAACAGTACATTTGGCCCCCAATGGATGGAGACTCAGCCTGAGGGTTTCTCAGCAGTGTCTAAACCAAATGGCTAGCATGGTCTGCTGGATCCCCTTCACATGAGGGGTATTTCTCAAAAAAACACAGCAGAACTACAGAAAGGAAAAAAAATACTTTTATTTTCTAAAAATCCTGCTTTTGCCATATTTCAATAATTAATATTTAACTTTTATACAGCTTTTTATACACCTATTTACATTTATTTGTGTTAATTGGGCTTTGTTTTAAACATAGTCTTTCACATTTGGAAAAAAAGGGAGAGGGAGCAGAGATGAAAGGTTTTGTAAGAGTGGTCCTTCATTCTTCTAAGAGTTGTTAGAGATGCACTTCCTCGGCTTGAGACATCTGAAAGATAAAAGAGGCCAGAAAGAAAATCAGCAGGTACAGCAAATATGCTGGGGCTCTCAGACCTTTCCTTGGAAACTTAAATTACCTTGCAATTCACCAGAAGCCTCTTTGTGGCCCCGCGGTGTCAGGTGTGGGCTTCAGTAGAAATCGGAGGGGAGAGGGATGTTGAGAGAGCGCAGCCACCGAGTCCAGCGGGACCCCGTCCCTGTAGCAACACGGATAGGCTCATTCTGATGCTGGACTCTGCCAGTGGAGACACAGGGGAGAAAGCCCAGGTTACCACTGATAATCACCAGAAAATAACACAGAAAGCACTAAAGCACATGAATCAGCAACCTGTGTACAACGGCCTTACCTTTTCTGTCACTGCTGCCCAAGTGCAGCAGCTCTCACGCCAGTTGGGCTCATGTTATGGGCCCAGAAAACATTGGGCAGGCATTTGCAATCCCTTGACTCGGTTGGTGGTGAAAAGGCACTTGGAGGAAGGAGCATGCCTTCCTCTCTGTGTCGTTAGGATCAAACATCTGGACCTCAGTGCCTGCCACTCTGCAGCACAGAGGCGAGCATTTGCTGGTACTGCAGCAGTGGCGTAAGGGTGAGGCAAAACTACAGAGGGATTCATCTTGCAGTTGTGGAAACCCACTACCAAAATGAAGCTTTTCTTTCATTTTAAATAAAATATAATGGGAATGGACGCAGGAAAAAATTTTGTACAGCCCTCCAATGTATCATGAGGTAATTTTTATAACGTTCTTTTTGGTAAAAGTAACACAAAACACAACCTTTGCAGTGAGGTTACAGGCAAACAAAAATAGGAGTGGCAAAGCCACTATTATAGGTGCACCCCAGGAAACATTCTTGGCCTGGGGTTACACTTCATGTGTGATATTATTCATCTGAAATGCTGGAAAGAAAGAACAAGCTGAAGTAGTAAATTTTGCAATTAGTAAAATCTAGAATGAAGATGAGGAAGAAATTTTAAATTACAGATAAATAGTATCAGGAAAAATTGCTCGTGAGATTAATTATTAATTTCAGAAATAAACTGCCATATAACACATCCCACCCTCCCCCCCCCCGCCAAAATACTTTCTTATTGTTCCCATCACAATACAGGATTTCTAGAAACTATCCCACATGCTGTACTCCTTGTTACCAGAGGGCTCTCTCCCTCTGCCAATTATCTCTAACCTCTGTCAACACTTCTCCCATCCACCAATGACAAAAAAAACTTGCCCAAACCTGCTGAGCTTGTTCAACATGGAAAGGTTGGTTTGGGTCCATAGCTTTCTGGTGATCCATCTCAACTATTTCACCTCAGTTGTTCAGACCCTTCCAGGGCTCTCTAGTTTATCTATGCAATCCATTGTCTACAATTTTAATGGACAAATCCTTTCATTACTTACTCCTGACATCACATGTTCCAAACTGAGTGAAAAGAACACCCTTTCAATATCCTACCCATATCACAATATTTAATCAATTCAGATGTGCTCAGACCATTATTCCAGACTCAGCTGATGGGCAGAACAGCATTGATCACCCCACAAATGCAAGAAGTATGAATGAGGGATAGTAGGAGAAAGGTCTACCTGCCTTCTGACAGGAAGCCCATTTTCTCAGTCCTACTGTGACCTTACAGGGACATTCCCTCACTTCTAATGCAGCAACTTCCTGCCTTTGCATGTGGAGTTCTTCAGGCCACAACTATTACATTGGTCACTTAGGAATCATACTACAAATGAAAAAAAGTAGATCAGACACCTTCTTGCTGGAGCAACTGAGCCATGACTGTCATGCTTTTTAAAACATCTTCCTTGATACTGCAAAGGATCCTTTTTATTGGTACAGTTCCAACCATCATCTTCCAACCAGTAGAATTCCTACTCAGGCATCACTTGAAAAAATTGTCCCATTTCTGACTATATTGAATACAACTCCAGGAAAAGGCACTTGGGTACAAGGTCAGACCGAAGAGTTTGGTGCAGAGCTGATGGCACACATGCTCCAAGACAAGTTCCAGCCACCATTCCCGTATGCAAACCCATTTGTGCACAACATCCAAGCCAGACAACCTCCCTCGATCTCCCCCATCAAAAGATAGGATTATCAAGATTTTATGTACCAACTCCATAAGCCATCCTGTAACCTGCAAAGGAAGGAGGACCCTAGAAAGGATATTTGGGATGCCTACTAGAGCTTGCCCATTGCCATTACTGATGTTGTGACACTCCTGAGGTGTGACAGGCACCATTTGCCTTCATGCTTCTGGGCGTTTTGCCAGTTCTGGTGCACAGTAAACAACAAACAATCCACCCTGATGACTCTCCATAAGAGATTCGGAGACTCTTTTGGCTCTGATAGCTGTTTTGTGTGTGAACACTGTGATATCTTTCCTTCTCCATTCTTAACACTGAGCTACTGTCCTTTCACTAGCAAGTTCTTATTTCCGCTGCTGTCAGGAATTCAAGGTGTCCACCCACATATTATCCTGCTAGGCCTCCTGAAGTGCCCCAAATGCCTTCAGAAGGTTCCAGCAGTACCATCTAAGAGCAGTACCTTCTCTAAGGTTAACGATACATTCAGTCCAATAACATGGATTGAACTAGTAACAGAAATCCTTTCAAGTGTCTTCCTCAGAGTCATGAACCATATTTTGGAGACAGACTAGAATACCCGTGGGTCCTGCAACAGATTCCCTTTCCAGTTCAGGTGGCAGTTTCCCAGACTCACAGCATGAATTACCTGAAACAAACACATCCTCTAAACAGTAAAACTCCACCAACATCTTTCAAGCCTATCAAATGAAGCTGCTGCTGGCTCCTCCAGCTTTCCTGGTTCCTCAGTCCTCAGACTCCCACAGTGGTCTTCGGACCTTACTTTATGCAGAATATTTGGTTCCTTTCTCTACCACAGCTCCCCATGTGTAGCCAGATGAATTGAATAGATCAGCTTATGGAAGTGTGTTTTATAATGTCATGGCTTTGAAAAACCAGATTCCCCAAGAAGGGGGTAATTAAGGCACTTTGGCTTGGCATTCCTCCTAAGGGTCAAAAATTCCTGAATATTGTCATTGTCCTCATACTTCCTTGTGCATCTCATTGATTCAATGAGAAAAAAGAGAACAGGAAGAAGTCAGCACCCAAGAGGCAGAATTCAAACAGGGGGGAAAAAAAATCACATTTCATATATTTGAAATCTAAAAAGATGTATTCCAAAATTCCATTTTGCTACACTTGAATGATAACATATAGCTACTGCTTTTAGAGACTGCAGGTTTAAGAAGCACTATCATACATGAACCAGCTTTTCAGACTATTTTTATACTGAATATAACACTTTATTAAGAATTTAGGACTCTACTCACGTGTTCTGCAATGTGAACTCCACTTCCAGCTCCTCACGTGCCTGAAGAGAGGAGAACAAAAAAGAAAGATTGATTACTTATTTTTCTTCACAGCTTACATATAATGTTTTAAATATGCATTTAGAACAGAACTTAGGAAAATTCCCAGAATGTAAGAAAACCATAATGTCAGCTGCAGACATTGAATTTTAATATATTGAAAAAGCAGTTGCTAAAACTAGTTTTTTGAAATCTAAATGCTTTATAAGCATGTCTGCATGCTTAAGAACTGCTATTCTCCTAAAACAGACATTTGTACAGATTTTAATTCCCAACACAAAAAGAATTAGCCTCTTTAATACCATTACAATTAACAGGGGCTGAAAATTCAGAATTTACACCAAGAGCCAACAAACATCCCAGAAATATTCAGAATTAAGACTCTGGATAACTAGTTCTAGCTGGTTCCATCCTAGATTTTTAGCATGGATATTTGTTCCCAAACAAAAGCTAGTATAAAGCAAGCATTGAAGTCTTTCTTAGAACAGTAGCAAAATACAGTTTAAGTAGATGTTTCCTGTAATGAAACACTGTAGAAGGATCTATTGAGATGGAAGGAGAGAATTTACTTTTGTTCTCACCAATTCCATTGCTCACCTGTGGATTCAGCTGAAACTTGACGCGGACAGTACGTCCTACAGTGAGTTTATCTATGTCAAAGAGAACTGTGCAGAGTTCATCATCCCTGGTGACCGTGTCTTCATCACAGACCTTCAGCTCCAGCACATTCTGCACAAAGAGGTTAAGAATATAATGGAGTTATTACTATATCCAAGAGCTCTATAAGGCAGGAAAATCTCAAGACCAGGATTTCTTCCCTTGCTCCTCCAGTTTTATGGGAAGGAGGGAAAAGGAGAAAGGGGAAGAGAAAAGGGAAAGAGATTTGGGATTATTAAATGTCACATTACTGTTAACTCTATATACAAAAAAGAAGCAGGCAGACAAGACAAGCAGGTCATGCAAAACATTCATGCATTTGTGATAAATAACTGCATCAAGTGCTTCTACATTTATTTTACAGCCTTTGGTTCTAAGTGTATAAAACAGTCACAGATACATAAAGATGGTTTAAAGGATTCTCACAATATGTAGAACTGAGTGATTTTGCTATTCTTTTTATGTGATCTTTTTCTTGGGTTTCACTTGTATATGTCAAGACTGGGAATAGGATAGTAAGGCTGTATTCTGAAGGGCATTTAATTCCTTCTTATTGCAGTATAGTAGATGTTTAAGTAGCAAATAACAGAAATAGAACAACTAATGAGGATGTAAGCAACAGGGCTTTTTCCTGAGGAATCTTTAACACCTTCAGTGTTTGAAACTGGCTGTATATGTATTGGTTTACTGTGGTTCCGTGTAATCTAATGACGACCTGCAGACACCAAATGGTGAAAACAATTGATGTTTGTTACCTTGACACGGCGGTCAATCTTGTAGCAGAAAGCTTCATTCCAAACGGGGTTTTTGCTGTTCCTGATGGTCCTGGTCCGAACCTTCTCAGCTGAGGCAGTAGGCAGCCACAGTGTCACATAACAATCTGAAAGGGTGACTGTGCAGGGAGAAGATGAGTGCAGTTAAAACATATCCGGAGAATTACTGCACAGTGCCCATTTAACCCTAGTAAGACAAAGATAGCACAGCTGGAGCCTTCTTCCTAAAATACACAGGATTAGGAGTAAATAATACAATGAAGCACTTACGGGGAAACAGACATCCTCACACGTTTGCCATGCCCATTTCCACCTTTTCACTCTTAGTCAGACATACTTTTTTTTTTTATGTTGCTTTAGGTTTGAAATGGCACTGTCCTCCACATACAGTACATGCTGCATTTAGCTTTATCTTCATGATTATCCAAGTGGCTGGGACAGGCAACACACCTCACATCCTTCAATCTGGGCTATAGAGAGACTTGTCTTCTATAATTTCTTCCTCAGATTTGGTGTCTTAACTTAAAGAAAGCCTTTAATAAGTGTTGGCTTAAGTGAAGAACAACAGATTTTTTTGACAAAAGGTGTTCTCCCATCAAAGCTGAAAAGTTTGATTTCCTTATCACAAATCAGAAAGTGCCAATTCCTTATTCATTCATATATTTGACAAAGTTTTTAGAAGTTGTGTCTTTCTCAGCAGTTCGTTCAGAAAACAAAACCAGTTTCATCACTATAATTAAATTATTAATTGTTCAATTCCTTCCTACTATTTTATCTCCAGACAGGAAAGATGCTGCTGCCACTTGCATCTGGGAAAGGAAGCCATGAGTGCCAATGAAGACATCAGCTTCTCCTACATTCTGAGTCCTCAAGTTTGGAGGGAGAACTCCAGGGAGTGAGACTTAACAGAAGGATGAGACAGGCGCTGATGGCCTTTCTCTCACACCTGTAATTCAATCTCCCTATTTCACATTAGCAATGCTCAACCAATCACCTGGTTCTTACAACAACCTCATGAATCAGAGGAGCCAAATAATTCAGCTCATAGTCAATCCCTGCGTCATGCTCGAAACGTGTAACAGTGTTATTACATCATATTAAGAACAATTACTTCATGTATTTCCTCTTTGTCTTTCAGTAACAATCACAAATTTAGGTTTTCCTACCAGCCAAATTGTGCCTTTATTGTGTAGTTAACCATGCTACCACAATCAGCAAAATCTGGGTAATGACTGTGGGAAGGAAAGCATTTCCAGAAAGAGGCCTAAGCCACACCTGATCAGAAGACTGTGACTGATCAGATGTTCAGCAGAGGCACAAAATGTAAGCAGATAAAAATGCAAATGGTTAATGGTGATTAAATGCTACAGTTTCCATTTGCAAAGAGGATGAGACACACCGATTACTCCACAGTGGCAATATAAGGATTACGCAAATAAGTACATTGAGAAAACTTGAATTTCTTGGAACTGTTCAAGACCATCCCCCACCCCGGATACGGCTTTGATCAACCTGATCTAGTGGCAGGTGTCCCTGCTCCTGGCAGGGGGGTCAGAACTTTAAGGTCTCTTCCAACCCAAAGCATTCTATGATTCTATGCTTTGCCCCAGATCCCACAATGCAGTCCATGTCAGGATCCAAAACATGGTCTAGATTTTCAGGTCTCTACTCAATTCTATTAAAATTATCTGGTTCTGAAATACCAGTAGGGAGGAATACTTCTAAAGCATTTTTATTTTTCACTGGTAAAGTAAATAGGAACATGAGAGTCAATGAACAAGAAGAAAGGTTCACTTCAATAAGTCAATCAAAACCAATAATGAGAAAATGCATGGAAAAAAAATAAATTGACATAGGGAACAGCAAGATTTAACCAGTAAAATTGGAAATCTCAAGTGGAGGAAATAAATGCTAGCTCTGAATTGTAGCATTAGAAACAGGTTGAAAAGGGACATTTTCCCATAGCTGAAAACACTGAGGTTGCAAGGAAAACTAGCTGAAGTGTTTGCCTTTCTGATGCCTCAGAAAAAGTAAACACTGCATGAAGTAGCCTTCCCACTGCAGGCAAAGAAATGGACAGTTTTTTCACAATAATATCAGTTTCTTCAGACAATAAATTTTCTGTTAAGAAAACAGGCTTTCTGTAAAGCTTACAAATCTCTCTGCCAGATACACTTTAAATAAATTATTGTGATGCCCAAGTTCTGAATTTGGGGCATCTCAAGGGGATCAAGATATGATATTCATCTGCTCTTGAGACTAGAACGCCAAGTAAGAAAGCCATATGGTGTGGCAGATACGCTAACAGGTTTAGCAAAAAAAAGACCTCATGATTCTCTGTGATAAGGAGTGACTGTGGGGAAGTTGCCCTGAGAAGGACAGCCACAAGGAAATTAAACACAAACAGGCAGTATAGAAGTACAGGGACACAGAAATGCACATTCAGTTGTTCATGTGGATGCAATTGCACTGGTGGCCTAGTCAGAGCATGTATCTGGCTGGTGCAAAACACCATTTAGGCATTTTAAAATTTGGATTTTGATAAATAAAAAGTTGTGCATACAACTGTAAGCTCACAGAATGTGTGCTTCTGTACATAAAAATAGGACTTAAAGAAACTCCTAGTTTTATACCTTATAAGGTGATCTCACTTTGTCTAATGAACCACAGGGAAAAGAGAAATAAGCACAGTAGTAATACATTGTGGAAGATGCTTAAGCAACCCAGAATACTACAGGTAAGTGCAGCAGGGATTTTTTCCCTGATAGTAATCAGTCTTTCAAAAATACTGTTGTTAAGCACAACTTCCATGTGATCTAACCACATCCCTCCTGCCAGAAACCACCAAATCCAGCCTCTGGTAAGTTTTCCCTCTACTCTTGATCCATCACACAAGTTAAAATCTCACAATATAGATTACATTAACTAAAATTTTGTTGGGAACTATGATGTGCTGCATGAAATTCTGAGCTTACCAAAAGAGAATTTATTTTGAGCCATGTTCAGCAAGATTTTGGGAAACATAGTGTGGAAGTTTTCTCTTTATGTCTTTTAGATTTATTCATGTGGTCTTTAGGCTTTACTTTTCTTATTCTCTTTTGTCTTTACTTCACCTTTTTGTTTCATGCCTTTCCAACCTCTTTAAACAGATGTTTCATCATTCGTATTTCTCCATGAAAGTAATTCAGCGGCATAATTGCATTTTGAAAGGCACCTGAACAAGTCTCAGTGCACCTAGAAGAGTGGGTTACTGAGGACCCACATCTGTGGAATGGAAATTGTGAGGAAGATCTTCAGTGAATTGGAAAATTAAACCGGTTCCTCTCCTGGGTGAGTCAGTGTCAGATGTAAAAAGTGACCAAGCTGGTTTTTTCCATCTTTTGCAAGTCTCATTCTCCCTCTGAGGATATTAATTTTAAATTTGCTATCACACACTGTGGTTCAACGAGCTGTTGCCCACTAGTCTGCAGAGGCAGAGAAGGTGAATTGTTACAGGGCTTCCTCAACTGGATATCACCAGACTCAGTAGACTTTCCTACTGCAGAGATTTCTTCTGTCCTGGGCTCTTCTCACTATTATTCTCACTCCTGTGATCTGGCTATGACACCTTTCTTTTGAAATCTCTATTCTAGATAGCCCTTCTTCACTTCCCCTCACTATCCCTCACTTAAACTTCTGTCAAGTGCTGAGAGTAGTGCTCTGTTAATTTTTTTCTGACTTTTAAACAGCTCCATTCTGTAGGTTAAATAAATTCCAAGACACACTGGATTTTATCGTCACTTCCTGCATATGTACAAAGTCTGCAGAAGTAATTGAATGTTTTTGATTGTACTTCTGTTGTTTTCATAGGCTTTCCTGCTACAGCTGATGTTACATCTGCATTACCAGTTCCTCCTTTCTTCCATTCAGAAATTCTGCAGGAAATACTCAGGTTTCTTACTAAAAATACAAGGATTTTCACTGTTTACAGACCAGACCTCAGATCAGCAGCTGATATCAGAAGGGTAGGAAATATATCTCATACAGTAAGATATGAAAAAAAGACATCAAATGCATCACCTTGTTTGAGTCAATCTCTTTAAGAGGAGACAGCAATGCTTCAGCATCAAAATAAAAATAATTCTTGCAAGCTTACAGCAATACATGCTTTTATTCCTACACAATTTGAGAACAGTAACACTGCTCAAATATTTTCTTTAAAAAATTATGAGAACCACCCAACAATAGTAGAAGTACTCACGCAAGTCTGCCTTCCGGACATTCCTCACTCTTAGTATTTTTACAGTGAGCAAGTTGAAAGGAGATACTGGTGCCTGCACAAAAATTCAGAAAAGGAAAAAAGGAAGAAAAAGATGACATTATTATTATAGTCTGTAGTCACAGACTACTGTAACCCTGAAGTTCTAAGGACGTAGATAGAACAAGGTTTTCGAGGTTGAGCCAATACAATTTATCAAATCAAGTGGAGCAGTCAAAAATCTGTAAAAATTTTTGGCACAGAACTCTCTTCGGGCCTGAAGTAGAAGCAACATACTTCAAAATCACTTGAGCTGACAATAGGTGACAAGAGTTTGATTTGATAAAGATCACGTCTTCCTATCATTGCTCCCTTATTATCACAACAAATACCCCTACAGCACACGTGTGGGTGTCCTCACCTCTTACAGTTCCTGCAATGGAACAGATTGTCTCTGGGACACCAAACACTGTCACAGGAGCTGTGAAATAGAGCTGTCTGCCATGCACCAGCACAAGCTCCTGCACATAGCCAAAAAAGCCAGAAATGCAGCTGACAGCAATGAGATACTTCTCATGAAGACTCCAGTGGACCTCTGATCTTCAGCTCTGATCCCCAACAGAAAGCTACAAAAATCATCCCAGAGCTGATCTTGGGGATTAACTCACAACTCCACTAGATATCAGAAACGCTGGGCTCAGAGACATTAAGTCTATAATAACTCATATCCTCCACAGCTCATACTAATGAATCTTCGTATTCCCCAGGCTATAAATTAACCTTTTCCCCATTTCACCTTGCAGATAACTGTTTAACATCTTACTCTCTCTCACACACTATCCCCTCTATTTCATATATACCATCTTTCATTTTAAAGCCAATGTATGTACAGATATCATTTCTCTCAACACTTGCTCAAATTGATACTTAGCTTTGCACTTACTGGTCCTGTTTTAGAACAGAAACAGGTTTTATTGTGCCCAAAACTTATCTAATCTTTCTATCTGTACTAGCTGGTAAGAACAAGATGCTAATACAGACTGGGGAATGAGAGGCTGGAAAGCAGCGCTGTGGAATGGGACCTGTGGGTCCTGTGCTATGGCAAGCTGATCATGAGCCAGCAGTGCCCTGGCAGCCAGGAGGGCCAACCATGCCCTGGGGGCATCAGGCACAGCATCGCCAGCCAGGCAAGGGAGGGGATTGTCCCGATCTGTTCTGCACTGGGCCTCACCTCGAGTGCTGGGGGCAGTTTTAGGTGCCACAACATAAGAAAGACATTAAACTGTTAGAGAATGTGCAAAGGAGGGCTACAAAGACGGTGAAGGGTCTAGAGGGGAAGCCATATGAGGAGCGGCTGAGGTCACTTGGTCTGTTCAGCCTGGAGGAGACTGAGGGGAGACATCATTGCAGTCTGCAACTTCCTCATGAGGGGAAGGGGAGGGGCAGACATTGAATAGAGAAGAATGGACTTGAGCAGAAGTTCCCCATGCCATGGAAATGCTATTAGTTACTAGGCTTGACACCATTTTAAAGGAATAACCTTGGCTCAGCTCTTGGAAAACAAACATGTAGACCTTTACTTTGTGAATCTCAAGTGGAGAGTGACATCTCCCTGCAGCCAAGTGCCACATGGAGATAGCAGCTATGAAAATTGTTTCTGTTCTCAGCTGTCCCTGTTACCTGGATGAACTTATTTATGCAATTCCTTGCTCAGCTCTTATAATTCCATTCTGGCGTATCTTACTCTCCAAACTTACAGAATCAATCCTCATTGCTTCACTCTGGGTTGTGGAGTTCATTCCCATACTAGAGTCTTTGAAGTCAGACCTCACAACTCCTAACTTTTAGGTGCCTGAATGCTTTACCGAGTCTAGCTGTCAGCAACTCGCTCAAAGTCACACAGAAAAACTTGTCCTAAACAGGATAATCTGCCAGCAATTGGCAAGGACTTCCACATCCTTCCCTTTAATGGGATGATGTCCATATCACAGGCTAGGTGAGTTCTGCGGCCAGAAGCCTCCCAGGCCAGTTATTACATACACTTCAACTTTCAGCTTCTATATTTATTTCATCTGAGACATGATTCTTACATCATAAACCGGAAACACAAGCCAGGCATTTTAATAATCACTTTTGAAACTACTTAAATACATGAGGCTGCAAATGCAAGACTTGGTCACGCTGTCCTACGTCAGATAAAAATTCAATTAAGTCCTGTGGCACACTTGTGCAATCCTCACATATCTAGTCCAAGGGAAGTCAGTAGGAATGTCCACATATATGAGTACTCATCCATTTGAGTGAGTTATATAACTGGTCTCTAAAACTGCTCTATTTAAGTAAAATTCCAAGCTTAAAAGTCTTTCAAAGAACTTTTTTCTTGAGGAGATGAGAGTGAAACTCATGCAACATTCCCAAGTTACATCAAGAGAAAAGGCAGTTACCAAAGTGCGTATCTATTTGGGGCAGAGCACTCTTCCCTTAACTTTCTCATCAAAAAGGAATAGAAATCTCATCATTACTTTAAAAACTGTGAAAAACAACAAAGAAATCACTCACCCTGTCAGAAAGAGTGGCAGGGCTTTAAAACACAGATCACTGCCTTGCTTCTGACCTGGGTCAGGTATGTGGCATCTTTTAACTTCAAAGAGTTTTGGAGCCTCAAAGGCAGGCAGGATTTCATTACATTACTATGTTTACCACCTCAGGCAAGGTCAAATGCATAAGAAACACTTTTCCTTGTACTGCTATTTTGTTTTTATTTCACCCATTTAAAATACCCCATAGCTGGGTCTTATTAAGTCAGTAGAAGTCCCTGAGTTTGTTTCAGAATAAAAACAAATGGAGCAGCACTGACTCAATGGCTGTTCCTTTCCAAGAGCTATGCAAAATTTCTGTGGCTTCAGACTGCAATTTTCATGTGGGGCTTTTTTTTTCCCCTCTTCCTGTTTGCAGCTCCACAGCTGAATGCGTGTGTTAGAATGAATCCAAATCTTATAAGAGAAACCAGGTCAAGTATTTCCACCATTCAGCATGGTTTTTTTCCTCAAGACCACACCAGCCTTTATCAGTTTGATATGGTACAGTAATTTGGGTGATATAAAAAGTGTTACTTTTTTGACTGTCAGCATAAGGGCACACCCAAATTTTCTCACCAAATTTTTATTCTCACAAATTATTTTTTTTCTCACCAAATAAAGCTGCTCAAATTGAAATCCCACACATCCTATCAGTTGCCCTGAAAGTCACTCTGACAATGAAAATTCATTTCCTTAACTGAGCCACTGAGTAACAAAAAGCAACTCAGGTATACTAGGCTTATTTACTTACCATAAAGATCAACTTTCATGGGGAAAAAAAAAAGGAAAAAAGAAGAAAAAAGTTCAAGTCCTTCCTGAATTTTATGTCTGTAAACCTTGGAGATTCAGGGCAGAAAAAAGGGTCTCTTGGTCCTTCTCTAAATTGTAGATATTGTGTTCAGGTCGATTCTGCCACTCTAAATACCCTAAAGATAAGAGTAACAATCTAAAGCCATGCAATTGTACAGGTCTCACACCTAGGGACCTACTAGCAATGTAAAAAGCACTACGGATAAAAAAAACCCCAGATTGATTCTCTAAACACAGTCTAGGACTCAAGAATTTTTATGATTCTAGCATATCTCTTAGGGCTGCACGACTGTACACAGAGACCTAAACATCATTTTAAAAGCTAGCATTTGAAGAAATTTTGCAAAGTCTTTACCACAGCATTTCACTTTGAACAGAGAAAACAAGTGACTCTCAGGCACAAACAGGCATCAGATACTATTTATAACACCAAACTTTCACAAGGCAAACTGAATTTACTACCATTTAAAAGATTCTCTGTACCACTCTGATTTCCCTACGTGGATGCAAAGCTGGGAAACCACCACATCACTGAATGAGGGGCAAAAGCCAGATCCCCAGAGAGTTGCAACTGATACTGGCAGCCCCAAACCCACTGCAAGTGCCAGAAGAGAGCCCTATCCTGCTGCCACTGCCATTGTTCCCATTCAGTGGCTCATAGCAGCTTATCTGATATATTTTCCCTTATGCTAATACCTCTTAACATAAATGTCTGCTAATTGCCCAGCAAGTTTTTATTGGCCTGTGCAAAGAATTAATTCTCAATTCAGCCTTTACAAAACACCTTTTGCTCTTTTTTCACCTTCAGAGGAGTTTGGGCACTACTCCCACTCCTACTAGGCTGATGAGATCAGGCTTGTCAGGAGGCTGAACACACCACGTTTATTCCACAGTTTTACCTGTAAACACCATGCTGCACAGAGCAAGCTCTAAGACTGATCATTACACTGCAAAGAAAGGCTGCAAGGACTACCAGAGCACTAAGAACAACTGAAAGACCAATTTAAAAGTTCTTCTTAAAAAGAAATAAAATATAAGAAAAGGGAGTATTTCACCCAAAGAAATCAAAACACAAAAGAAAGGAGGAATTAAAAAATTAATATAGGTGAAATACAAACGAGCCCAGATAAAGTGCAACACTGACAGCATAAGCATCAGACACCAACAGAGGCCAGACTATTCAGAGCTTATGGAAAGCCATGGCAATATTTCATCTACAGAGCTGAAGTCACAGCTCACAATGCTCAGTAAACTCAGCAACAGTTTTCCCCCAAGCCATTGAATTCCTAAAATTTTTTCTGGTACTCTACATTCAGCACTGGACAGCATTTAATGAAGGGCCAGCTAATTGCTACCTACCGTTCTCACCGCTGGTGCTGAGGTGCTCGTAAAAGTCTAGGAAAAACAACACAAGGCAAAGTTACGAAAACTAAACTGCATGTCAAATGCTTACTTTAGGTTGATAATCAAAACATCCCACATTCAAGGACATATTTAGAGCTAGGTTCTTTAACGACATCATCAGGTGCTTTACCAATCACCATCACAACTCTCTGCCAGCTTCTTATTTCCTTTTTTGTTTAGAGGGAAGCACAATAAACAACACTGTTAGCCCTAAAAGGTAGCTTGAAAATACAGGCATGCCATGAGGTTCTGTAGAAGCCTAGACTAGGAAAGCTATCCTTGCACCAAGATCTGAGGAACAGCAAACTCCATTTCCCTGGATTGTCCATACAACTCAAACCACTCGTTCTCCTCTGTGATCAACTTCACTGCAATACCAGACAATTTTACCCACTTTACACCTGCTATCACCTTCTTTTGCTTACCTCACTTGTACTTAAATTTGATCCCATTGCAGCCCCAGTTGCATGTAAGTCCAATGTTAAAAGTTACCAACTCGTACAGCCGGCAGGAACTCCTCACGCAGGTTAGGGGTGGAGTAATAGGGATTTTATGACGAGGCTCTCCTGCCCCACCCCCTGACTATTTCCAGTCATTAGGCAGTCCCCTCCCTGCTTCCTGCAGCCTATGAGAACACCTCAACTGAGTCAGCAGAATGAAGAGCAATTTCTTTTCTACCCACTGTGATGTTTGGGGGGAATGCTGAAGCCCCTTTCTGAGCCCAGGCATTGCTCTCTTGAAATACTACTGGTAACGAAAAGTTTTGTGTTTATGCAGCAGCTCTAGCCCCCAAGCAAAGTGCTTTTGACTCATTAAATCACAGCTCTCTGAGTATCTCTACACTGCCACCATGATGCTGCAGGGTAGTAGAGAGACATGCCAACAGCTTCTTTCCAAACCATAAACTCAAATACCTGTAGCAGTCTTCCCATAGCAGCACAGTTCAGGTAGGTAAGCCCTGCAGTTCAGCAAGGTGACTCCATTGTGCTGCCACCACTGAGTGGCTGCAGCACCCACACTCCCCTGAAGCTACTTTGGGCATCTCTGTGCTACATTTAGCAACCTCAACACATGCTGAATATTCTTTGCCTGGATATTCATTGTATATGCAGGAAAAAAGTTAATCCATGTCCAGAAATCTTGCAGTTTGATATTAAATCAAAGAAGAGGGAAGGGAGGAGCTATAGGCAGCTGGTGAAACTTGGGAGTGGAAGGGTGAGGCAGGAGAAAGGTTTGTGCTCTCCTGCATGGGCCCAGAGAGCACAGCACTTCACTCATCCTCAGAGCTTACTTCAACGGGTTCTGCGTGTGCTGGCTCTCACAGTGAGCCCAGCAGACACCCTGTGAGAAACTCCAGGACACAAAACCCTCCCTGACTGCTCTTCACGCCAGTGTACCATGACTCACTACCCATAAAGTGTATTAGAGTAGCCCTAAACTAGCATACATGTGCAGGCTGGTAGATTTTGGAGCATGCAAGATCAGACTCTGGCTCTGCCAGACTCTTTCTGGCCTCTCTGACTGATGATAGGAAGCAGCAAGTACTCACTCTTGCATCATGAAGTGATTATTTTAAATCAATCTTATTTATATCAGTGTTTAATTCACCTGATGCAGGCAAAGAAAGTCACCTTGCAAACTGCAGTGGATGTCACCTAAGTGCACTCCCCTGCGCCATGGAGGCTGGTATCAAAATAATTCTGCATAGAGGAAGAGAGCAGGTGTTGTCCAAGGAATGTCACTAGAGTAAAATCCTCTTTTTACATACAAGTCGCTTCCTTCTATGTTGGTGTCTGTGTGATACACGTGATGCCTCTTCAGAAGATCTTATTCAAAATATGCAGTGGTACTCTCTTCTGGTTTCCATGTGAAGTATTTAATGGCTAGCTGCTTGCTCCATAGGCACACTTTACACTGTCTTCTGAGAATCAAAGGGAAATGGCACCTAAATGTGAATCTGCAGCATCTGAAATACTCCTTGAAGGAACGACCGAAAGATACTTCCACTGAACATGTGAATCTCTACCCCAAAGACAAAATATCTCCTGTAACTTCTGACTTTGTGTTAAACGCTTAGGAACAAATTCAGGTGGAGCAGTCACACCTGAGAACCACTTACTTGCACTCTCACAAAACTAGTTCTTTCCAGCTTCTGAAAGAAGAATGCTTCCCTGGAAATATTCCAGTATTTAAATTTAAAGTAGGAATCTGTTTTCATTAAAAACATCTGCAAAACCTCCTCTATCAAATGAAAGAAGGTAGGCTATCCAGCTCAACTTCACCTAGTTGTCCCAGCAGATATATACACCTATACACATTTATACCATCCCAGCTGCTTCACAGCCAATACAAGACTCCCTGACACTACATTCTCTTTCCCACACTTTTAAGATCCGTAAGTGAGACAGCACTTCACTATTTATAAAATTATTCCAGAGTCAGTGCATCTTACCCTCTGAGTGGTTTCCTGATGTACAGACTGTTTTCCTCATCTCAAAATAATGTCATCACTGCCATACCCAAAATATGTTCCTTAATAATTCTCCCTCTCCTGCTCATGACCATCATCAAGTGTTGTCCCTGGCATTGTCTCCCTTAACAACTACCTGTCCAAGTCCCACAAGAAGGCTTTGGAACAGAGTATCTTTTAAAGACCTGGCATCTTTGTGCCAGCCAAGAATAACGATCTCAACAGTTTCTCATTCATGCAGTGAATACGTGATAGAAGTAAGCACTGAATGCTCACAACACCTGTGACAGTAAGTCCTTGTCAGCACTGAGAACACTTGATGGCTTGTTCACTGACATCTACTACACCACCTGCTTAAAATAAAAAATAATGAATTTGCAGTTTGTCCCACTGGACTTTTAAAGGTAGAAATGTGTCCCCAGGATTATAATTTCAAAAAGATTACTGCTTCGGGACTCATGCATTATATCGAGTTTTTTGTGATTTTCATCAGTTCTTCCACAAGTCAAGGACAATTTCAAAGACAATCATAAAGCATGCATTGAGCAAATTCTTGTCTGAAGTTACCCAATGTCTAAAGAGCCATATACTGACTCTTTTTAGCAATCATATTTCCAGAGTAATAATTTTAAATTGCCAGAGATCATCATATACGTACTACTTACACTCATACTTGGATTTTTGAAGATTAGAGAGATGGTGTAACTGATGAGGGAACACTCAACAGTCTCTTTAAAGCTCTGAGCAATAACAAGGAGAGTAAAAAGGAAGGTGTAATTTTCCTCTGCTTTTCATGCACTTTCAAGTGCACATTTACGTGCACATGATTTTGCATTTATGTATTAATTAAGGCAAGGTGGAGAAAATATATCATTCAGATCTAAACTAGCCTGCTGCAAGCACTAGTTTCCCCAACATGACATTCAGATAATTGTATACCTAACTGCAAAAGGTTGCAGGTAGGAGTAACAGCTGCTTTCAATACCCCACAATTACCTTATATACCATTCTGTCACCTTCTGATAATCCAGGACTACAGAAATGCATGACTAATGGGGGACTTCATCGTATTGCAAGAGAAGAGTATCCTTGTACCACCCTTGGGATGACAACGGGAGTGGTCATCATTTACACAGCCTGAACATAACATGGGTAGATAGGGTAAATATTCAAAGCACATGCTAGAGGTGTTAAAAAATGATAGCCAGATGTAACATTAGAAAATAATTACTCAGTATTAACCAATTAAGCAATTTAACAAACGTAGTGTCAGATCTGTAGCTGGGGATTTTCCCTGGGCATTGCCTTTCAGTTTGTTTTCCTTCTTTTTTTTATAATGTTTCCACAAGCTACAAAATCTACAAAGACGTCATCCTGCCAGTCAAACAAGAGCAAGCAGTTCAAGTTAAATTCTAATTACACAAAGGGCCTGAACTCAATAATCTCCACAGACAAGGTTTACCATGGATGAAAAGTGTCACTTTCCTACCCCAAGGTGTCAGATTTCAGACTCTGAAAAATTGAACTTTGGTTTGGTATTTTTTGGCCTGCCACTAATTTTAAGGAGCTCTTTGGTATAAAAAAAACCAAACAAAAACACCCAAATCCAAAACCAAACAAAAATATGCCCCTCCCCCCCCATATATAGAGAGAGAATGTTCACGTTAGTATGTTGGCATTGTATTTTTATGTTTCTATGTACCACACCTTCAAAACACCTATTCTTCAAAACTCTACAATATTCTCTCAGTCACTGAAGAGGCAGATCACACCAGCCAAAGTGGGGGAGGGTTGCATTTTTGCTTAAGACACTATTCTGATTATGACATAGACAAAGAAGGGCTTCTGCTTTCAAAAGACTATTGAGAAACTGCATTAAAACAACTCCACATGCCCTTGATATGTTTTGGGGAGATAAAATCTCACTCCTACTCACTCACATGAAGTAATTGGGCGCTTTACCTTTCAAAAATCATCACTAAAGTGTTGGCCCATCTGTTAATATATGCAACCCTGCCTTCAGATTTGCTGCAACAGAATTTCAAATACAATCCTCATCTAAAAAAGCAGTAGCTCAAAACCTTTATCTCTGCCCCTCCCTGTGTTCTGTAGATCTGAGCACCCAACAGCACCTCTCTTTACCTTTGCAAGAGTACTCTGAGGTTGCCTGACCTTTCCAGGTTCATTCAACACTTCAGGCACTGTTCAAGCAGCTATTTCACTGCCCTAACCCCATCAGACCACAGGTGTGAGGAATACCAGCACCAGCATGTGTCAGCTAATTATCCAATAATTAGGCAAGACACATGGCCCAGGACCTTTACAGGGAAATCTAGAGTGAATTTCAACGTGAACCAATTCTCAGAATATCAGGAAGTCACCTCATATTACCAGCTAATTAAGGGGGTAACTTCATCTGCGGTCAGCCTGAGAGATGCTTGAGCCCTAATAGAGACTACAAAGATTCACAGCTAATTGTTTCCAGGATCATGGCATTACATTTAACAGAGCTTGTGTGACAGGTCACAAACAGGTGTTTTCAAAAAAAAAAAAAATTGCTGCTGACCTAGCTGGATCTGAAATAGAACAATTGCATCAATGTTGAATCACTCAGAAAAATCCAGCTGATATGTCACTGAGCATGAGCCTCAGCTCCATCCTTAAAATATATCACCAGCAGTAATGAATGTGTCTCCTTTGTTATTTTTGATGAATAACTGGCAAGCCACTCAAACAAACATTTCTTCCCCTGTCCTTTTATGCTGCCTTTCACCATCACATCACAGGCAAGATTCTGAAGTATGGCTGCAATGTGAACAGCATCAATGGTCTTTCGTAGAATGGAAAAAGAAGCTTTCCTTCCCCAAACAAGAAACAAAATGAGTCAATTTTGGAGAAAACTCACAAGCCATCATGGCAAGACCATTAAGCTTGGCTCTCCCAGCTAAAACATTAGTCTCATGCAGTGTTAGATGCCTGGAGCCAGATCCCAACACAAACACCAGCATTTGTCTGACTTAAGTCGGTTTGAGCTGCTAAGTTAGACTATTTAGGCAACCTAAGCTTTCTAAATACGCCCTGACTTCTGAAAACGGACCCCCTTTCCACAACTCATTCTAAGCCATCCTAATTTTCCAGATCTGCTGCCAAAAACACACATCATCACCACACCTTGGGTGAGTAAAGCTGAAGGCCCAATGCCAAATGTTGCAACCACCAAACACCAGTGGGTGGAATACACCAGGCACACACTGAATTGCTTATATTCCATCTTCCTGGAGCTCTAGTAATGAGACTTGAAAATCTTTAAAATACTTAAGAGATGCTTTGCAAAAGAAAATAATCACATCTTAAAAACCCCATTTCATTATTGTTTAAAAATAGACTTATGAGTATAACTGAGCTGTCAGACTGACATCTTTCTTTTCTTCTTTACTAACAGAAAACTATTGCAGTCTTACTGGTGACACATAACGTCAAATTATCCTAACCAAGGGCAAGGAAAGAAGGTGAAAAACTGGCTTTCTGCTTAAGAGGGCTGGTGAAACAGAATATCAGTAACTGAGAAAAAGGAAAGTTGTTAGACTTGACCATTTTAGATCCATGAAAAAGAGATGAAAAGGTTACTGCCAACAGTTTCCTCTTATGAAGGGTGACTTACTGGTTTGATTCATATTGCAGCAGTTTGACAGATACTGCTGGTGTTATCTCCTGTTAAATGAACCGATGCACAGAAAAGGACTGTCTTAGAGGTAACACCAGATAATGTTATCTCCTGCATTATCATTCCAGTCACCTGCACTCTTGAAAGCAGAGTTTCCTTCCAGTTTTCGTCTTCCACAGTTGAAATGACAGCTTTTCTTTCATCCGTCCTCAAAGGTTATTAACAAAGCTCATTGTTCCCTCGATATTTGATTTCTCGGTATCAGAAGGAAGAGTAACTTTTTCCCAAACTCACTAGCTGAGATGAGTCCATAGGACTTAATAAAACCCCCATACTTCAATTACTTCAACTCTAAAATTCTTATTTTTAATAAGATTATGCATGAGTACTTGGTATCTGAACAGTAGCTACTACTCTGCATGTATATTGTTGCATACAACAATAAGAAAACAAGATCTAAAAATGACCAGTTAAATACACTTTCTTAAGCAACCATTTTTCTAAGACAAGTGTGAGAATCTCATGAACACTACCCTGTCGGTTATTTGGATGGCAGGGGGAATAAAATTGTAGCAGCAGCTACACACCGACCATCTCACTCTTACAGAAGTCAAAGGAGTTGGTATCACAAATTCTGTTGCCATCACAAACATCTGTGAGCTTGCAGCAGGTGAATATTTATTAGTCCAGTACCAAAGCATTTGTGTATCTCCTTCTGATGAGATTTTTCAAATCACTTGCTTTAAGAGTGTTTACTTGAATTAGGTGATGAATACTTTTTAAGTCGCTTCTTTCGTTCCACTGCAGTTCGCAAAGCCTGAAGAATTAAATGTTTATTATTCAGGATGTTGTAGCTGCACAGGTTAAGGAGTTTGTTGAAATTCTCTTCAGTGTATGTAAGCAGGCCAGTGCCATAGGGAGCAGCACAGGTGGACACGTCTACTCTTCCCTGCTCCATCTCTGTGGGACCACGCTCCACATCTGAAATCAGAACGAAGCACAGCAATGGGATTGAGGTGGAAGACTGCAGTGCAAAATACACAGTTACAGATACAAGGAGATGAATTATCCCCTGAAAATGGTTCAAGATTTAATTACTGTATAGTAACTATGTCAGCTGCACTAATAAAATCCACTAGTTCGCTGCTTGGCTGCAGTCCAGAATTGACTGGCAGAACAACTTTCCATGCAAAATGCTTTCCTCTCTAAATTAAGGTTGTGCATCAGAATATTTCATTTTTTAAGATTTTGAATTTTGTACGTTTAACTTTTCAGTTGAGTTCTGAGATGACAGCTCCTTATCTACCAGCTGCTAGAAAATTACACCAGAGAGCTCCTGGATTGGGAATCCTCTCTATCAGGCGGCTGAGATTTTAAGCATGTGCAGCAGAACAAATAAGATAATGGACAGCATGAGGTCTTTTCCAATAAGATGGTTCATGGATTTTTGTTCTTTTTTTGAGGAAAGTTTCCTGGATCATACAAAATTAGCAATAAGAAAATTGGAGTTGATGCATGTAAAAGTATTTGTAAACTGAAACTCAATTTGCCAAGTAGGGGTTTTTTTCTGGTGAAACAAGCATTTCTTCTATTGCTGAACTAAAGAAAACAATCTGGCAACTTGTTAAAAATTACAGGTCTCAATCAGCCTTGTTACCCTGGCAGAGCCTTTGCTTCATTATATGTTTTCAGCACATTCTATTCTCAATTTTTTTTCATGTAAAAAAAGTAATTGAAGAATTCTAGATTTGTTAACCAAGTAAACATTATATCTCCTTATGAGACTGTTAGGTGACAGTGTTAGCTACCAGTGGATATAACTTAGTAGCTGTCTCCTCTCCTTTATTAGCAAAGGTACATGACCTGTTTTAAGTGCCAGAGGGAGTTTCCCTCAAGGTACAGCTACTCATGCTTTTATTTTTAAACCCCTTCATTCCAATCCCTGATTAGCTGGCCAATACTAAACGCATCACTACAGGACTGGGAATATAATAACTTAGCCAACTCAGAAGCTTGCCAGTGTCTTGTTTTGGAAGAGGAACAAATTCTATGGATAAACTGGATGAGACAATCTCAAAAAATTATTAATGCTGTCAACTTACTCGGTGCCTTGTATTTTTGGAAGGTATCACACACCAGTGGAAAATAAGCCAAGATTGGTGCCTCTAAGCTATCCTCAAACACGTAGCACTCCTTCAGGTGTTCCCGGTCTTCCTGGCTCAGCTCTGTGCTGGGGAATGGGATCCCATGCTCCAAACAGTACTCTGAGAATAGGTCCAGTGGCTGGCTCAACAGAGAGGAGAGATGCAACACAAAGAGAGGTTGAAATGAGACCACCAAGCCCCATAATGTTTTGCTGCAGTAGACAATCTGAGATTGATTAATATGTTTATAAATAATGCTAACTATGCACTGGAACAAACATACCATCTTAATTTTGATATATCTTGGGCAACAGAAATTTGGTTGATTTGCTAACACTGTATTTTTAAAGCAAGGTTTCTATTTACTGAAATTTATATGACATTCAGATAATTTTTGTGATTTAGTGGGCACAGTAGAGGATTTGGATAAGGAAACTTTGATTATGTGTGGCTTCTCAGATCAAAGGTTCTTAAATATTTGCATTCAGTGCATCTGTCTATGCCTTCATGTCCTCTTACAAATAAATTACATTAATTTCAATCATATGAGCCCCTCAAGGCTTCTTCAAATGCATAAAAAAAATCCTGACTAAAACTCATGCCAACACCAAGAGTCAAATGTAAAAACAAAACTTTTCATTCCAAAAATTTCAAAATTATGTGTCATGTACTAATTACATTGTAAAAGTTATTTAACTAACTGTTGAGGATCTTGGTAGCAGGATGACAGATACATAGAACAGGACATCTTCTATATGTCTGTGCTCATATGCCTGTCCCAGACAGACACTGAAACAGCCCTGATGAAGGCAGTGACATCATGGTCACAGCATTGAATAGTACCATTGATACAATCATTTAACTTAATAAAAACCAGACCATTTTCTGGAGAGAAAGAAAAAAAGAGAGAGAGAGACAGACAGCTGTGGTGGCAATTCAGCTGCTGGAGTCATACAGATAAAGAATCACTTCTTCAAAACATCACCAGAGTCTGTGATCCTCCACTGTAATTTAAATGGAGAATGACATCCACTTTCCTCTCTGGCCTCAGAATGGGTGGGCAGCTGGTGTTGATGAAGAAAGCTGTATCTATCAGCTTGAGATAGTCACTCATTTCATTCAGCTGGTTGGGAGAAGAATCCAGCACTGTGTCTGAAAGGAAAAAACTTTTATTATTAATTACTGCAGGATCAAGTCAATTTTTTTCAGAATTAGCGCAACAAGAGGAGAAAGAAAAGACAGATGATGTATATTAGTGCTTGACACAAAGCCCACAGTTAAGTATTTGTCTTTGACACAATTTTAGTATCTACAGATCAACTCTGAGATCAGTAAGAGGGAGCAGTTCTGAAACTCAGCTTCATCCAAAGTGATAAATTACTCTGCTTTTTCAACACGTGTAAATTTGTGGATATTTAATTTCCATCGAAGTTTCAAATCACTCTTTTATGGATTTTCCTAGAAAGAAAAGAATTTAAGCAAGGCTGCTGTGCTTTCTCCAAGACAGAATTGAGACCATGAGTAAATCATCTGGGGCTTGGCAAAACCCATTCCACAAACACGTTAATCAGATAGTATTAGTCAAATTTTGCTTTTATGATAAAACTTATCAAATACTTGTCCTCAGCAAGTATCAGCACCCGAATCTCCTTCAAAGATATATCTAAAGCAATTTACAATTACCTTTCCATATGCAAAAGCTCTCATTGTCCAAATATTTGTTATGTAGCTGCAAGCCCTTGAGAAAATTATGGTAAGTTGAAACCACTGGCCGTCCAGTCAACATCTCTCGAAGACTTTTGGAAAGGTAACCTTTGGGAATGGATAAGCAGGTTGTCTGTTCATGAGGCTTCTTGGGCAGAGCAGGATGGTCCCCTGCAGGAAGAACAAGAAGAGGGTATATGTCTGCATTTGGTCAGAGTGTTTCTCTGATAACAATAACAACCAAATCACTGTGGCCTCCAACCCCATCTGTGACTGAGTGCATGCAGAGTGTTCTGGGCAGTGGGTTTCAGCATCACACCATCACCTTGTTGTTCTCTGTCTGGCCTCTCCCTCCCCAAAGGGCTCTGGTAACCCTCTCATGACTAACAAAACTCCCCAGGGCTGTCGCACAGTGAGCAGCACAATGAGCAGCACAATGTTTTTTCCTGTTTTACAGCACAACTGTTTGTCTCTAGCTTTTCCTTCACTCTCAAGGGCTTGGTGTCCCCTAAGCCAGAAATAGGACACAAAAACAAGCCCTTTACCAAATGTCATGTTTCACATTTCAGAGAGGTGTGAAGAAAATGCAGATGCAAGAGAAAAGTAATCTAAAGAACTAACCAATGTCACGCTCAGTGTCTCGAGTCCATCTGTGCCAGAAGTGTTCTGAATGACCTGAGAGGTAGACAGCATCCATAAAACTCTGGGAAAATATATTGCTCCATGTGCCTTGAAAGTGTAGAAAAAAAGAAAAGGTGCCATACTTAATATTAGTTTGAATTTTTAGAGCACAGCTATGGCAACATACTTGGATCCAGTCTCTGTTTTAGTTATGAAATATTATGAATTTTCATATAAATATCAAATGCCATGCCATTCCACACGATATCTGGCTTACAATCAGGCCATTTCTGAATCTTGGCTGTCTATAAAAGTCAAGCTGTGAGTTTAAATACTTCAGATGATCAGTTTGTGTGGGGGTGTGTGTGTGTGGGGGGGGGTGTTCTATTTAGGTCTAACCTAACACATTCAGCAAATTAGTCACATTTGTCTCAAGAATTCGTTTCCTCTTTTGTCACTTTTGGCTGGTTTGTTTGAGATTGAAATTGCATCAGATACATTCTGTGGTGTACTAGTATTCCAACTTGCAGAGCACCTCTGTGTAGCCAGCTCTTAAGGTCACGTTTTCTTGCAATAATGAATTACCTTCCAAGAAGCAGATGTGGGATTCTGGGATCTTCTTCATCCGGTGACCCATGAAGAACTCACTACCAAAATCCTCTGAACGAACAAAGGCCCCATATTTCAGGAGACCCACCTCGTAAGGTGTGAACTCCACCCACTCTGCAAATAAGGCATCAAAGTGGGTTTATTGCAACTACCCAAACACATGTAAAAATCAGCTTAGAGAATCAGAAGCTGGAAAAACAAGGCCTACAGCTTCACCATGGTGGTGACAGCCAGTTCAAATCACCATGTTTTGAAACAAACAGGTGCCCTTCAGCATACATGAATGCAAAAGCCAAATTCATCTCCTCCACCAAAATCCATTCATCTTGGGATTCAGGTCCATTTCTGCACTAAGAAGCCAAACCTGGAGCTGAAAGTCCACTGATTGCAAAGGCCCTGCACATAGTGTGGCATTTTTAGTTCCCCTGAGTCAGCAATGACACCAGCTACTATTCGTTCTTAAAACTCTCATAATCACTGCCAAGAGGATAAAAAACCCAAACAAACACCCTCCCCACACAGAAACCTTGCAACTGTGCCTAGGAGCAGATGACCGGGTTCAGTTGCAGGACATCCTGCTTCATTTATGCTGGAAACACTATGGGAATAGTGATCAAGGTCGCTGATCATGGCACAGGGCACTGCCCCATCTCAGATCCCTCTCTGGCTGCAGGGAGCTGACTCCTGCTCACACCCCTCTCCATCTTTTCCTTTCTCCTCCCTTCCTTGCCTTCCTCCCCACTCTTCACAGCTCTCTTGGACTACTGCTTCCTGGGCAGAAGACCCAGCAGCTGAAAGGGGCTGTGGGGAGTAGGTGGGGATGAGTGAGAAAAGTAGTGGCTCTAAAAGCTGCCAGCAAAAGACATCTCCATCCCCCCACCGAGCAGTATCTACAGCACTGGTAGTTCCATAGTATTAGGACGCATGTTTTTCATCCAAATCAGAAAGCAGATATGAAAACAGGAGAAAAGAAATCAATTAAAAGATTTATTGGCTTGGACTTACAGTAAAGAGTTTTGGCAATAAATCAGCCTTAAAAGGAGACTCTTCAGGTTATAGGAGGGTATATGATAATCTGTACCTTTAAAATCCAAAGTGCTGAAATCATCCTTGACATTGAGGGACAGGTATATAGGGAGTGGATTCTGCCCCTGCTTAACTGCTAGTTGCTGATCCGAGAGTTTGTGAGTACTCTCCTGTTTACAAAGAGCAGAAGTCATTGTTAAAAGATGAACATGATGTATGGAGTTATTACAGTATCTAAACATGAACTATCAATGAAGTATCTGCTAAACCTCAGCAGGTTTTGTTCTGTGTGCTTCAGTAGTTTGGTCACACAAATGTGTTCATGTGTTATCTGCCATGAGCCCTCGCCAAGGCATTGTGCTTATGAGAGTTTTGGCGTGGGGGACATGGCAAAAATGCAAGAAAAGTGTTTGTACAGTCACAGGGATATGACTTGCTTTAAGGAAAGAAAGATATTTAGCTGTCTTGGAGATGCTGCAGAGAAAAGTCAGCCCAGATCCACTTCCTTTAACACAGCTTATGGGTGTATATTGCTATGCCTGAACTTAGCTCTGTCAGAGCCTTGTCTCCTCTGTGTGTTACTAGAATGATCACCTGACCCAAAATTAAAGATGGAAAATTGGTTTCCTTAACATCTTGAATTTTTACATGCTCAGACATCTCCTCCAGATGCTTACATTTTAGGGTTACTTTGTTACCTTTGTTCTAAAAAGCCAAACAATAAGTTCTTCAGATGTTTTGAGAGTCTTTTCTCTAACTGAATCCACAACCTTAGACATGGGAAGTTAGAAATCCTCTGAAATAAGAGAGAGAGAGAGAGAATATAAAATACCTGATCATGTAGCATACAATCAATGAAGAGTCCCCATAAATCTGTAAAGGACACCTTGTGCCCCTCTTGCTTTCTCTCACAAAGCTTATTTTCATAGTATTTCATATGATCCAAAGAGAAACAGCACAGCTTGCTCTTGGTCACGTGTTTCCTGATATCACCAATTGGCCCACTGAGATCCTTTTGTGACCAATTTGCATCTTCATATAACTTTGACATGGTCCTGGATAAAACAAAGATACCGTGGTTCACCACAGGGCCCATGACAATTCATTTGGCTTGTAACACACATAAGTGTTTTGTTTCAGGCTACATGAGGTTCTTGCCCTCCAACTTTTACCTTGGAAGAGCATTTCAAAGCTGAGGCAGAATTTAGACTTCATAATGATTTTTCTTTTTTCCCTGCACAGATACATTCAAAATCATCCTAAATTGTTTTTTCTCAGAATCAGAAGAGTAATAAAGCAACACTGATAACTTAACTCAAGCTTTTACTAGAATTACCATTTGTCCAAGCCACAGCTTCTGTCTGAGGCCAGTTCCCTCAGGTGGGTCAGACCTTGCGTGAAATGTTAAGCTGGAGTTTAGCAGCAAATATTGCCCTGGCAAGTGCAAGAGCCCCCTCCTTGGGCGTGCAGCAGGTGGGTCACCTCAGACTCCTGGCATACAGAAGGGCAGGCTTGAGCTGTCAGTTCCCAGAGCTCAAGCAGACTCCAGTCATCCCCTCTCATCCCCACCCCACTTGTTCTCTCTCACATACTTTTAGAGCAGCCCTTCAGAGGAAAAATGTTTTAAATCCCTTGACCCCTCCTGGTTTGTGCAAGGCAGTCACCACTGAGTGCATGAATGACATTTTGTGTTTCTCAGGGCTGTTCTTTTAAAGTCTGTTTTTCAAAGATGTGTAAGAGTTGAGCCAGAAAAATATTACAAGAGGACTTTTGAAGTGTTGCATGCAACTAGATAACAAGTCACCAAGGCAAACCATCCCAGCTTGTGCTCTTTTCTTTTTGTTTCTGTAAACACTTCAGTGCAGTTATAGAAATACTGTAATTCCCATTAGATTTGTTTCTTCTAGGAGGACAGCACTGAGTGGTCCCACGAAACAAGCGCCAAAAGGAAGCCAAGTGCCAGCATCAAGCTGAGTAAATTCATCAGTAAGGCAAAATTGTTCACCAGGTTATCACTTTGCTAACACAAATGGCAAGCACAAGCCCAACTCTCCTTACCATGTTGTGGCAGATAAGCCACTGATGTATGACACACAGTCCAAAACACCCAGCTCCTGGAGAGCCAGAAGACTGCCAAACATAGCCGTCATGGACCGCACTCCCCCTGCTGCAGTCACGACTGCCACCACTGGCACCTGCTCAACGCACAAAGGCACAGAGTCACTCCACTCATCACCAGAAGAAACATATGAGTGATGGCAATGCAGCAAAAAGTAACAGCAACACCTGATTCAGGTAGGTTTTGATTAATTCACCCTCTTCGGGCAGTGCCTAGGTGTGTGTTTGAGTTGTGTAAACTTTGGTGGAATTTAGTGTACACCAAAAGCATTTTCCTGATCAGTGATGCTTTGGAAAGTCAGGAGCTGTAAGTACAGTTCTTGTATGTGAAAACGTATTTTCAGATTTTCTCAATGTATTTAATTTTTCCTCAGCTGTCTCCTTCAGAACACATTTTAAAGTTCTGAGTATAAGGTCGGAAGAGCAGCACAAAACCTGCCTGCATAATTTTTCTTCCTCTATGTATATATACAAGACTTTCCATTTCCCAGACAGATGATGCCCAGCATTATAGATCTATTTTAACACCCTCTTTCTAACCCAGATTACCTCTACCTTCCCTGATATCAGTGCTATATATAATTTGGTTTTACGCTCTTCAGGGATGCAGCAATCCTGTTACATCCTCCCTTTTATGTATAGGCAGCACTTAAAAACTGATACAACAAATAATCAGTTTTAGGAATATATGATGCCATTACCTTTAATCTTGTCTTCACTGTATTTTACCATCTGCTTCGGGGGTTTTTTTTATTAATATGGCTCAAAACCCTTTTATTCTCATTTAATAACAGCAAGTCCTATTCTACTTGCTATTTAAGTTCATGAGCACTTTAATTTGGTTGACAAAGGCTGTCCTGCGCACACGGGATCTGAACAGAGCAGTGGAGGAAACACCACACAGGCACATTGTCCCAGACTCTTGCTCCAAGCACCACAGCCCCATAACAGATTATTGTCCACCAGTAATGGAGCAGCTACCTCTGAGTTCAGGGATCCCCAGGAGAGGAGGAAGCAAGAGGTAACACCAAAAAACACACAAGACAGATGCTACTGTACCAGTGTGCTGTGGGAGAGTTGCAGCCTTCTCTGTGAGCCTTGTGGTAGCAGAGAAGAGGTGACAAAGAGGAGAAATGGTCTCAGTCTGAGCCATCAGATTTCACCAGGCTTGGTTATACACACACCAGCTCGTCAGCAAATACAGCTTTTAGGTGCCCCTGAGTGAGGACAGAGGTTGGCAGAGAATAAAGGAGCTATAACTGACCTACTGACAGTTCCTCTTTCATCCTCTGTGCCAAAAACTTGGATATGGTCTTAGGTGCAAATGACAACCTGGCCTATACAATTTAGTCTAGAATATGTGGAAGAGCTATATGGGCAGTCATGCAAGTACATCACAGCCGCTTGTCCCAAAGTGGGTCATAATACTTCAAGTTCCCAAGATGCTGTCCCACATACCTCATCCTCCTGCAGGTCTTCATCTAGATGAAGAATATTTTTCAGAGCAGCAGCAACCACCTTCTTCCTTTTACCGATGAAATCCTTTTCCTCTGCACACAGATCAAACCCCAACCGCAAATCTAAATTCTTGCAACTGGAGGATAAGAACAGGACAAAGCATTGCCTGTAGCCATTTCTGCTGGAGACATTCAGCAAAACCAACAACAGTAAACCAGTTTAAAGTAACGATGCTTCCATATACATGAAAGTCCCCCCACGCAATTGAAAGCAGGTGTATGCACATCCCAGACCCTGTGTTTGTGCCTTCCTGTAGAGATTTTAGACCAGAATTATGTCCTGAACAATTTCACACAACGATAAGGAAGTTACATAAATAAAATATTCTGCTTGTTTAAAACAAGCAAACAAGCTGGATTCAAGCTGTTTCACATTGAACTCTGGTATTTGGACACCTCTTCACATTCTCTTGCTATGCGTTTGTTGCCTGAAGCACAAAGGGGGCTTAAGTACTTATTTAAACTTAACACACTTTAGTTAAAAGGACCCTAATACCGAGTTAGGCTTATCTTTACAAAGAATTTGTGCTCTATTTGAGTGAGGTGTCTCTTAAATTTATGCCTTCTGCACACTATTACAAAAATCATGTGCATGATTCATTCTGTAACCTTTTTTTTCCCACAGGGCTCCTGTTTCAGAGGTTTTTTTCAGAAGAGAAAGGGAAAAAAAAAAAAAAGCTCTCAGTCTCTCCTCTGAATATCATTCAGTAAAAACCTCTGATTTATCATTCACCTGAAACTAAGGCTTGCAATGAAGCTAACTCATCAACAGGGGGTAATGTTGCCCTTCAGAAAATCTCTGCAAGCCAGTCAATAAATTAATTACTGCCCATACGTTTCTTTGAAAAATGACCTGTAGATGTCTTGTAAATTCATAACAGTGCTAGAAACATATTAGAAATGTGGTACACATAAACGTGCATGTATTCTAGATAAACGTTACAAGACAGGGATGTTTAAGTATCAAAATTACAAAGTGTCAACAGTAGGAAAAACATTGTGATGGTTTATACCCCATAACTAGCTACCACCTATTCCATTCTAAATTCTTACAAACCAATTTAAAAGCTTTAAAAACTTTAAAGCATTTTATTAACCCTTCCCCATATTTTAGTCATCTTTATTATCTGTTTTGAAATTATCTACTTTAAGATGTAGCTTCCTCTCATCTAAAGGTGATACTATGAAAGGAGGTGGCCCAAGTAATTATTCAAAAGCAATAAAAGATTTACCTATTTTCCTCATTCACAGAAACTTCATAAGATTCCCCCTGGAAATCAAGAATGAAAACACCATAAATTTTAAATAGAATTGAAATTTTGTAAAAGCAAGTTCTACAGTACTAGCAATTATTCACATATATAGTCTAATGATAAATTTTTGGTCTCTTCTCAGGCCTTCAGCACACAATCCTCACTAACATCCTGCTTTTAAACTACTTTTAAAGCAGCCAGAAATTCTGAATATCCTATTTTCCCCCAAATCATAGTTATGTTTCTAAATGTAGGCAGAGCTAAGCATACAAATAACTCACTAATGCATTTTTAGTAACGAAATTAATACATGACCAGATATCACATACATACAGTTTACCTTGTTGAAAGAATTCCAAATACTGTCAAAGGATACTCACTCTCATCACTGTCACTTTCTTTCCCAAGTCCAGAGAATGGAGAGGCACAGCCAGGGGATTACTCACATCCATTTCCCTCCTACCTGAGCCATGCTGATTTAAAGAGGGGGAAAATGTTATAAGGAGAATATTATTTATAAACCCTAGACACAAAAACACCAGATAAGGGTTAACTCATGATTCTTCTCCCAAAATTTATGTTAGGTGTTATCATTATCCATAAGCAAAACATACACAACAGAAAAAATGCTCCTTTGGCAGAGTCATGAGCAGTCTGGGTTGACTGTGCTTGATATAGTGGAACCTGGTGGTTTCACTGCTTCCTGGTCTGGAGTGAGGACCTTTGGAAATATCCTGGATTTCTTCATAAGATCCTTTCATTGTGAATGTGAAATCTCTCCCTAAGAACAAAAGCAAACCGCAGGGAGAGGTTAACTGCACCTAGCCCTGAAATTAGCAAATAAAAGTGCCCCAAGTTAAGCCCAGCAGCCTTAACTAAGGTTAATTTGGACCACAGTGTTTTTCTTCCCCTGTGACTAGTGTGCAGTACCTGGCCCTTTGAGCTCCCCTGGACTGGAGGGCCTCAGAACTGACCAGCTCTCAAGCTTGTGATACTCAGAGAACTGATCCCAAAAGCCAGTGGCAGAGTCTGGACTGCCATCCCTGACTCCTCGAGGCTCAACCCTTCATCCATTGAGAAATGCAAAGGCATCTGTTGTGAGTATTTCACCAACTTAAATTAAGGGGAATTAAACTGAGGGGAATTTTTTGCAGGCACCTTTGTGCATAATTCTTTGTGTGAAAGCATGTGGGAATTGATTTGAATACCCCATAGCAGGTGTAGTATGAATGTGACCGTCTTACATCCCTAATTAAGTTACTTATCGTTGTGCTTATAGGAAATCCCACTGAATTGCTTTGTAAATGTTAAATTACATGATGATTAAGTGGTTCTGAATCCTTTAGACAAACGATCAAGTCTGAGGCTAAGTTTGGCAAGAGGGTCCACCCTGAAACTCACAGCTCAGTGTGAGGATCTCCTCCACTCCTGGTACCCTTTCCTTTTCCATCTTTATCTTTTTGCATCCCCAGTCTCCACATAAACAATTCTAGATTGATTCTAATCTGATTTTTCTTTGTATGTTTCAGGTATGAAGTAAATAACAGATAGAACCTTGCCATCAAACTTTGTCACACTTTTACAAATTTATATTAAACCTGCATTTGCTGATGTCTTTGCCAGGGATTCTTTAAGTGACCTAAACCATTTGTGACACCCTGCCTGGTGACAGAGAGTGTGTGTTACAGCAGTGGATGCCGCTAGCGGCATTCACATCCCCTGAGCTTTCACTGAAGTCTTTCTCCTCCTGAGAGTTATGTCTCCATTCTTTTACTTTCTGTTTTCACCAGAAAACAGAGCTAAAGGTACTTCAGTTCCATCACACTGCAGTGATGTTTCCAAGTCTCCCAGCCACCTTCACAGTTGAGAAGCTACACAGTCAAGCCTTCTTCTGAGGATTCTCACTATCAGCAAGTAGGTAATTCAGGAAACCCTTCAAACCCCAAGCAGCCCTGATAGACTAAAACAGACCAAATATTTATCCAGATTCAGCTGCATTTCCCATAGCACAAAAAAGCAGTGACAAACAATTTAAATCAGTAAACTCACTTTTGTGAGAACTCTTCATTTTTGTTTCATTCACATGTACTTCCAAACAGGAAACTTCACGAGACTGGAAGAGAGAAGCAGTAAAATCACTGGTCACAGAAACAGTTCAGGATTATCACTGAGGTTGTAGGGGTCCTGTAGAAACACCATGCTTGGCCATGATGGTCTGTGGGCACGAAGAATTTGTAGAAGCTGATTATCTTGTACAAATCTTGTGAATAATACTGTGGTCAAGAACACCAGAATAACTGGGGATCTGTCATTACATTTAAATACCATTCAGTCCCCAACAGTTAACACAAGAAATTTTTCTCCCTGTCTTCCAACCACATCCTTCAGTTTTGCCTTACTGTAAGATTGGCATATAAAAAAATTATAATTACCACTAGTACGCCATTAGTAATTATCTTCTCAGATACACCTGGTCTGAAAAGCAAAACCAAAAAGGTTTATTTAAAAGTGCATATATAAGCAATAAACCTCCAAAAGCAAATAGTTCTCTGAGCTCAGTTTTTCTAGCTGACAAGTACCATCAGCACTTCTATCTTTCCCCTCTGTCTTGCATCCTCTGCCAGATCACAGTCCCACACCTTCCCAAGGATTCTCCTTCTTTCTTATTGCTCCTGATGAGTATCATCTCTCTTAGGCTGAATCACAAATAAACGCCCATTCTCAGCCATAAACAGTGAGACTATCACTCAAATTCAGGCGAGAAAAGCAACAATGGAGAAGATGTTGAGGTGGGGCATCTGAAAGCAGGTACATGGAGCCACTTCTCCAATGCTGCATTACCACTCCCTCTAAAATACAGTTTTCTGATGAGAACCTCTTTAACATTTAGGCTTTACTTACATGTTTTCCAGCAGAAATTCCACTTCTAGTTCTTCCTGATTCTGAAAATAGGATTTACTTTTAACTTATGAATGAAAAAACATTTTCCTCTGATACAATTCTGACAATTTTTTTAAAATGCTCTCTGTTCCCACACCCTCTACATCATAATATGAATGGATACAGTTTTCTGTGGCCACCCTTTGATTTCACCTCTCCACTGCTCTGCTGTTTACAAACCAGCTGTCCCCACCAAGAAAGAGAAGATTAAGTATCACAGAATAGGGAGCAAGGGTCCTATTATTTATTTATTAGTAGGATAAGACATGGGCCAATCGATGCTGAGGAAGGGAAGACTAGCAGGTGAATGACGTAGGAGAACATACTTAAGAATGAATGGACCTAGTACAGTGAATAAATAGGGAGTATGCCTTGGTTAAAACAAAAGAACTTTCAAAGTAAAATGATTAAACATTAAAAAAGGGTGGGACGAGGGACAAACTTGGAAAATAAAAACTGCCAGGGTGAAGGGAAGAAGAGAGAAGACTGAAGCTGTGAAGGGAAATCACGGAAAGAGCTCAGGAGAGACAAATCAAGAGGAAGAGAGACAGGAAAAGTATAAGAATGAGAACAGCAACAGAGTAGCAAACCAACATATAAAAGAGACTGAATAACTGTATTGCTTCAGCCACTTGCTGCTCTGCGGGATACAGCTAATCCAGGAAATACCACACTAAAAAACTATATCAAAGAGATCTTCTGAATCGACCACAGGGAGGAAAACACTAGTTATTGGATGATACAAATCTCTTTCGGCCAAGTGATGAAATACTTTTTCTTTCATATTCGGAATAACTAACATTCACTGAAAAATATCACTTCTGTCTGGCTGCACATCACACTTTAACTTTGTGAAATGACTTTGAAAAACATGCCAAATCTGACAATGCAGCTGCCATGGTAAACTTATCTTTACAGTAAAAGTAAAGAGCAATTTTGTATTTCATAGTTCATATCAGTAAATAAGACATCTCTGATGGCTTCTCTTACAGCTGCATCTGTGGCATGTAACCCAGCAGTAGGTAGTTCTGCTTGCTAATTTCTCCCAAAGTCTCTATTTCATGAGAATTACAATGGTTATAAGATTGTAATAGAAGGCTGAGGCACAGATTTTAGAAAGCAGTCACCTCACAAGATGCAAGACAGACTGTATCAAATATCTGATTGTGCCCAGACTGTACTATCCACCCTATCTGATGGTCTATTCCACCTTTGTCCAAAGAATAGCAGAAACAAGGTTCAGAACAACCTGGCTCATAGCATCTGCCTAATTGTGCTTGCCTTATGTTCCCATCCTTCTTATGCTGTTTTACACTCACACAAATTATATTTAAGTCCCGCTCACATATTTGTGGGTGAAAAACCCAGAGCATAGCAATGGAAATACTTGTTACGCCACAGAGAGCAGGAGGCAAAGCTATCCTGCTGCTCTGACATCACCCATCTGACCTCCTCAGCCCTCCTTCTGAGATACCTTGGTAGATTAAAGAAATCATTATGGGCAGAGGTGGCTCTACAGCCTATTATTAACATTGCCCAGGCTGTTGCATTACTAAATAACTTTCAAAAAAAAAAAAAAAACCCAACCCTTACGTCTTCTAAAAATCCATGTACAGACCATAATCTGCGATGCCTCATGGGTGCCTAATTTGTCACAAACCAAAGAAGGGCATCTTGACCAGGATGTTCCTGAGAAACAGCTCACCTAGTCTGACCTCCACCACTTCCACCTTGCTAATAGGCTAAGACAGCTCTGCACATGCCTCAGAGCAAACTCAGGGTTTGAATCACACCTGGAATTATCTCAGTCACATGAGGCTTTTTCTGAGGAAGGCTGTAGCCAGCTGGAACAGGTTTAGAAAGCAGTCCTTAGTAAGGATTGGCCTTCTAAAAGAGTAGCTAATAAACACTCTCCAAAGCAGTAATAATATGAAAAACAGACAAGAGTGTTTCCCAAAGAGCCTGTCTGACACAGTGATATAGAAATAAACGGAGCACATCAGTTCCCGGGAACTGAAGATTGAAGCCCTTGGCAGAAGAGTGAAAAAGCCCTGAAGTTCTGTCACTACACCCTCCAAACAGAGGTGGTGTTACATTTTGCAGAAAGTAATCTGAGTACATATTCTGCTCTCTTTGAAGACGAGTGCGTTTTCTCTACCTCTCCTCTCAGCAACTTCATCCACTCAGTGTTTCATAAGATACTCTTTATCTCCTCTTTAATACAACCAAATACAATATTCTTTGAGACACATGCAGCAAATAAAACTCTTAGGTCATACAGTCAATTAGAAAAAAATAAAATACTGATGATATTCGTCAAGGCCTGCCCCTTCTGTGCTGGCTCAACCCCTCTAAAATAAATTTGTAATGCTGTAATGAAGGAGCATAAGCAGACTTGCTGAGATTTTTTTTTCTTCAAGTTGTTTATTAGAGGAGGAAAAAACCCTAATATATTATTACAAGAATGAAATACTTCATTAAGAAAGCACATTATCTGAAATAACTGGCCAAAATCCCTGGTAAAGCTGAGAGGAGATACCCCTATGAGCTACTTGCCAAAGGGTAAGGGCAACTGCCTGGAAAGGGGAACAGGGTTGTTCCCACCCCTGCTCTGCCAGTCTCCTACAAAAGTGATGAGACCCCCTAAACATCAGCTTCTTAATTTTTGACTCTTATTCTCTGATTTTTCAAAATATATTTTTGAAATTTAAAAAAAAAAGAAAAAAAAATTAAGAATAGGAGAAGCATTTTGCATCTAATTCTAGTCACAACAGGGGATGTTTGTGATCCTTCTCCTAAAACCCAAGCATTTAACTTTTTTTAGTAACATCTTTTTTAACAAAGTTTCTGTGTGACACCAATTAAATGTTTAATAAAGGTAGTAACTTGAGACAAAATTCTAAACAAGAGTATTATTTTTTCTATCCACTCACCTCTGGATTCAACTCAAAATGCAGGCGAACTTTTTCTCCAGGTTGGATTTTAGCCACATCAAAGCGAACAGTCATAAGCTGGTCATCTGGTGTAAAAGTATCCTCATCACAGACTGTCAGCTCCAGGATGTTCTGAGAGAGGCAGAGAAGGATGTAAATGACACATTCTGGCACTACTGAGCCCAAAAGGAAGGTCCAGCAAGAGCCAACATTCAGCCCTCATGTTGTTCATGTGGACAGACTCCTGTGACAGCATGGAGCTCAGCTCACAGCCCGTGTGGCTCAGACTGCAGAGCCAGGGACTAACCCTAACAGAGGTAAATCATCACATTTGGCAGCCAAAAAGAGCTCCAGAGAAGAGGAAATATAAGTGACATGTATGATGGTAACATGCACCAGGCAGAGCAGAGTTACACATGCTATTCCTCAGATCATTTGTGGATTCAAAATTACTACCTTGAGAAATTTTGGCATTTCATCAAAAAGCAATAATAAAGGGGAAATTCTTAGCCCTTTACAAACGGAAGTTAAAGCACACTACCAAACTCTTAACCAGATCTGAATTATAGCAATTCCCCTCACAGTTCCTCAGGGCTCAGATTGCCCATGGAAGCATGAGAAGATGCAGCGCTATTAAACCATGAGAAGTTGACTCAGAGTCTAGACTTGGTATCACTTGCACTCTGACTGCTCATCTATTTCTGCTAACTCTATAAACATTTTAACAGTTTTTTACAACTGTTCTGGGACAGGAAGAAGCATTCAACCTAATTCCAGATACTCCACTACCTTCTGAGTTTAAACTATTTCTTTCAGTCATGTTAACTGAGTTCAAGGTCTGTGTGAGCCTCAAGGGTCTCATAAAGAGCCTGCACACAGCAGGTGAAGATGCCCTCTTTAGCAAGCACCTGCTCACTGTCCCAGCAGCAGATCCCACCTTTACTTCACTCTGTATCACGAAGTGGAAAGTTTCATTCCAGACAGGGTTTCTGCAGTTGCGTACAGTTCTTGTCTGGGCTTCCTGACATGAAGCTGTTGGCAGCCACAGCTTGACATAGCAATCAGTCTGGCTCCCTGTGTTAACAAGTTGCATGATTAGTACAGCAGAACTTTGTTATTATTTCTTTTGCCCAGTCAGGGAAAGAAAAGCTTAACCTCTGAGGAGTCCTAAATATTTCATTAAACCCAAAGGAAAATATTCTGAGCTTAGAGTTATTTAACTTTTCTATTTAGATTTATATCTGTTTCAAACAAAGTCAATTTTAAGCCACTAATTCCGTATGATAACAAGAGCCAAAGTATTTTATTTCAACAGTATTTTATTTGAACTAAGTACTCTGGCTCTTGTGATTTTTTAACACCTGTTTTCAAATATTTGGCAGTTTCCAAAAAAATTCATATACTACTTCACTTATTGAAATGCCACTTTTTAAAATTAAATGGAAATTTTAGTTTTACATCTAATTGTAATGCACAAGTCATCCACACTGACAGAACAATGAAGACACAAACACAGCAACATCCAAAGCAACTACTGATTTTTCCTGTATCTTTCACAAAGATGCTCCTTTCAGAAGGGAATTGGGCAACCTGGAAAAAGAGGCACTGAAGAATTAGAAGAAAGGGAAATACGACAGAGCAGCTGATAAAGGGAAGGATAACTTCTTCTCCAACAAAGAATTTCTAGTCTATTTCCTTTCTGGTTTTAAGTGTTTTCTAAGTTATTTTGAATTTAAATGAAAATTAAAATAAATACAACTTCTTCACCCAAAACCTCCTGAAATATTACTGTAATCCAAGCAACAGGTGTACAAGAGTAATAAAATCAGGTGACAGTAATTTTCTTGCTAAGCTATAAATATGCCAGCAGTGATACTTACACAGATCCGCTTTGCGGAGATTTCTCATGCTTATAATTTTTACAGAAAGCCAGCACAACTGAGGTACTTCTGGCTGCAGAATAATGGGAAAAATACCTTAATTATTAGCAATTAACTCAGATATAAATAACATGGCTTATCCTATAACACCACAAAGGGCATTCTGTCATTAACACAGTGAATATGCTTTCATTTTAACTGAGATGTTTTCTGAGAGTAAATACTTTCTTGTGATTTGACATTGCATAAAGATGACCTGTCATTCATAACTAGGGTCTACATTAATCAAAATGAAACCTCATTAACACAGCAAGCAGAATGGATATATGTGTATAAACCAGGGTTTTTAAAAGAACCAGGAGTGAAGAAAGCAGGAATCACTAAATAAAGCTCTAAACAATGTAAGAAAATGGAAAGCTGAGAACACAAAGTAAAACTGGCAGTGTGTTGGATTATGTAATTAAACACTAATAAGCAAGAAAAGCTATAATTGTATGTGAATGCACATACACAAAAAACAAAGGCACAAAGGCACAAACAGGTGATTCAGAATGTCTTGGCTTAATCAGGACAAACCTAGGCTGACCTGATTGATCTACCAAGGAGAAGCACTGAGGCATAGCAATATTGACATCCCACAGTGTAGGGTTCTACAGGGGAATAGCTTGAAGGCTCCACAACTCTCTCCATTTTTTCTGCTCTCACTCCACTCCCCATCACAGCTACATGCAACCCTACACTTGGTTACAGGAAAAACAAGACAGTGTTGAAGAGCATCAAAAGTAAAATAATACATGCAGAAGCAGTATCTCCATTAATTAAATTGAAAAAAGCAATTAAATCTCCAAAGAATCATGATTTCTGAGAAACTGCCTGCTTAGGACCTGCTTGTGTACCTCTTATTTTGATACACCACTGTCCTGACAGACAGAAGCAGACTGAACATCTAGAAATCAGTAAGTCACCAAGCCAAATGTTATTTACAGCCTACTGAAAAGATTCTCAACTCAACACTTTTCTCTCAGAAAGTGTCCTTTGAACAAAACCAGAAGGTCTGAAAGAAGCCCATCAACCTCAGCACAATTTTTGACAGCAGTGTTTCTGGAGATGGAGAATGAAAGAAGAACATGATCCTAATTGCTGCAAGCTCAACATTTCATCCCAAATACAGAGGATTAATTTTTCATCCTCATCTATATCCATGAGTTTGGAGAAAACTTATTCATGAGACGGCTTAAGTACTAAGCAACTATACAGACACAAACACAATTATTATTCCATAGTGCTAGCAGTTAGTTAATTCACTGGTCTCCCAGATCTAAGAAAGAGTTAGCTTCATATTTTTGCACTGAATACAGCTAGGAAACAGATTGAGAAAACCCAGGGGAGAAAAAACATATCATACTATTTTCATTTTTAAGTTACTACATATCTTTTCAACCAGCCATTACTCATAAAACTGATTAATTTGTAACGTATCTTGTATGTACCATATTCAGTACTTTCCAAAACCAGTTCATCTTCATAAAAATCAGTGTTCAGAAGTGGCAGACATTGGAGTAAGCCATTTTATTTGCTGATCTGCCTCCATAAAGTAAAGGAAAAACAATATAAGAACTAAGCCTTGGGTGTTATGAGGTATGACTACCATCATATAATCATACCACAGTAAACCAAGACTAAAATCCAGCTCTCCCAGTTCCTTGCCTAGCATTTAAACCACAAGTTCATCATCTTCCCAACCCCTAAGTCACAGTGAATGCTTTGCACTCTAGAGAGCACACTCACAGAAGAAGCAAATATTCACTTAACTAACTGTTAATAAATGTCACTTCTCACAGTAACAGTTAAGCTTGGGGAGAGACTGGAAAGGCTGACAAAGACTGCAGGTAACAATGCCATCCTTTATGCCCTGCAGCTCTCTCCTTGCAATCCAAAAACTGCCTTCTATACAGTACCTCATCTTCAGCGCTGCACGGTCTTTCATGATCCCTCCTCCTGATTCCAATCTTCCTGTGCAGGTTTGCTTGGATGAACCAATCCTGGGGACAAAGAGCCAAAAGAGGGGCCAGTGATGAAACCCAGCAGTCAGTCATTTTCAGTTTCTACTCAGATTCACCACAGCAGTATCAGGAGACCCTAGCACTTCTCCCGTTTCTCCTCTACATGATGAGATATATCCATCTCACCAAGACCATCTACCTGCTTCTTTTACTAATACATCTGCCTACTGTAGACACATTTGAAATTTAAGGATCCGTTTTTCCCAAGCATTTCCTTTTGATGAATCTCAAATCAAGCCAAAGAGATTCTTCTGCCCCACCACTGATCTTCTCTTACCAAAGGTGAACAGGCTGACGATGCCATCAGTATCTTTGTTTCATAAAAAGCACCACAGTAACACTCCAGTCTGTGTGTCTCCCAGCTGGTAGGTGCTCCTGGACCACAGTATTTTCCAAGCAGCTGTGGCAGAGAAGAAGAGTTGTATAGATTGACTCATGGCTCCACCTCCCACTGATTTCAAAAGCACAGATGATGCACTTGTTCTGTGCCACATGAAGACTTGCTTTTTCTTTTTTTTTTTCTTTTTAACACCACAGTGATTTAGGGGGAAAAAGGAGATGGGTCAAACATTTTATCATAGGCTAATCCCAGAATCAAGTCATTATCCACCACCATAAGCTCTGAATAAGTACACACAGAGGTATTTAGCTTTTATTAGGATTTTAGCTTTTATATTTTTCATATCCTGTAATGTTTTAGTGTGCATCTCTATGACTCCATATAGACTATTAGCTCCTGTTCTCCCATTCTGGTCAGACAAAACAAATCCTCTCTAGGCCTGGACTTCAAGGACACCTTACTGTCTCAGGCCCCGAAATATGTACACAAAGCCTCTAAAGGGGGGAACAAACTTGGGGTAATGACTTCATTACCTGAAATTGTAATTGGAGAATTAACCCCAATATTAAATGGACCAAAATTACAAAAGTGTGAAAAACCCATGACCCTGTCATCCATTTTGGGTATAGCCTCTTTGAAGGCTTTTGACTGCCCAAAGTGTACCTTGAAGGCCCTTCAATAAATACCTGCTTTTATTCTCTTAATTTTGTCTAGCCTCTGTTTTCAGGCAGCCCCATCAAGGCATCAGAGAGATGTCCGGGGGAAGTTCCAGCCCCCACCAACTTCTTCAGCCAGATGCACAACTGCAAGGATTTTCACCAAGTTCACTACAAATTACAGCCACAAAGTGGAGGCTGGATCTCACAGGCATTGGCAAATAGTTAAAGAAATCACTTTGTAGCTTTTCTTCTCTTTTATTTCCATTGCATAGAGGATGTTAAGAGGTCAGCAGAACCAGCCGGAACTTTTCTTATGGAAATGTTATTTAGCTGAAGTGCTGCTTTCTGTTAAATGATATTAGAATCTCAGAAGCTTTAAGAAAAATAGCTACCTACAGGTTTTTCAGTCTTTAAAGATCCCTGTTAAAATTGTCAAGTCTGATTTCCTTTTAATTTTATAATAATTCCCCATTATTTTTCTGTAACAGCACTCAACACATAAAAACAAAAGGACCTAGTACTATTACTAAAATACAAAAATAGCACAGAAGCCAGCTATTGCAATAAATATTATTAAAATCACTAAAAATAGGTGTTATGCAATACTAAGAAGTTGCAGTTGAAATAAGTTTTTTTAAAACTTTACTTTTTAGAATTCTCAAATTTCTAAGTCAGACTGAAAACCCTTTTTAAAAGCAGGACTTCTTAGGAAAAAATAAAAATCTGATTTTTCAAGCATTTCTAATGAAAGTATTTGAGTATTCAAACTGTCCTGTAGAGATGAGCTGCCTTAGATGAGAACTGCCTTGGATAAAGTTTCAAATTATTATTATAATTAGTCTTGCCTTTCATAGACTCAAGCATTCAATACATGAATGTTACTGCTTTAGGTTGTACTACCACTTATGCAAAAAAAGGGTTTTTGTTGGGCTGTTTTGTTCTATTGTGGAACAGTTATTACAATAGAGAACTATTTCACTTTGTTCATGTAATAACGTTTTTGAAGTAACGCTCTAATTTAAAACAAGAGATTCAGCTCACAGGGTTACAAGAGACTGAACACAATAGCCATTACATCACTCAGCTGAGGCTCTGAAGTCATTTTATGTCTCAGTTAAACGACAGTGGATTCTCCTCAGCTCTTTAGGGACAAAAGTCAGCCATCCAGTTAGATAACATGCCATGCTCCCCACTTAACATGCACCCTTTCCACAATGTCCACACTTGGGCCTTCTGTGGATTTCATAGATCAAATTAAGCAATATTAACTGCTGAAGCTGCTGTGTCACTACACTGCCCCTGCTTACTCTGCATATATTTAGAAAAAAATAATGCAACTAAAGAACTCTCTTACCCAAAAGCAGATGTAGCCCAGCAATAATAGTAAATGACTTGATAATGTGCATCACAAACCATGGTGCAGGTGAGTCACAGTCAGGAAGCCACAGGAAGACAAGGTGGTATTTCACCAATGCCCTCATAACAACAGCAGCCCGCAGCAGTATTGGCTGTGTGGTGATAGGGGGTCTGGAGTCACACAGGTCCTTGGGCTGGGCCACATAACTTGCAGCAGGGTGCCTGGGATGGCAGAGGAGCAGAAGCTTGCAGCAGGACCAGCACAGGCTCTGCATCCTCTTGAGAGACGGCTGCAAGAGCTGGAGATGCCCATTTGCCGCCAAGATCCCAGATGGCTTTTGACACGGGCTCAGAATCACTTTCCTCTCACAGAAAATGGAAACTGATAATCATTTCTCCAAATTCTCACAGGCTTTCTACAGTAATTTGACATCAAATATTTAATATCTAATATAAAGCAAAGGGGGAAAAGCCTTTGGAGTCTGGCTCCCAAGCCTCACAAGTCTGGTAACTTCTGAGAGAAAGGTGCTGTGACAAAGAGACCTCTTGATCTGAGCTCTGATGCACCAGTGGAGTCACAAGGTCCAACTTCATTTATAGAAATACTTGTGCTCTGTTCTTCATAACCTGCCAAAGCAAAGCTGTTGGGCACCATCTCTAAATATCAAACTTCATTTACATGACCCAAATAAGCCATCCCACACCTTAATAGTAATCCTTTTTGACCTAGATTCTGACAAAAGCAGAAGTGACATCAAATTAAATCCTTAAGAAATTAAATCTTCATGCATTCTTCAGTATAAAGTGTTTGGGTAAAATGAAGAACAGAGGCATTAAACAACATTTCCTGCTTTGATAATACAGAAAATTCCACAGGAAACATCTTTCTAGTGAGACGATAACAAATAAACTGTTTGACTTAATATTGTCTGCTGTACAACAGTTGCACAATTGTACTCATATCCTGTTAAAGTTTTGTTCTAATACCTGATTCAGTATGGCTATTAAAAATATTCACATTCACATTGCAAATGTAGGCCTCATTTACAAAGCAATTACATCAATTTTCTCAGGTTATTCCGTAAGTACATCAACACAATCTGAGGCCAGTTGACACGAGTGACAACAACAGCAAACGAACGAGCTGCTTTGTGTTACTGCTGAGGAGACAACTCCCAAGGACTGAATTACTCAACAGCACCTTCCTCTCAAACGATGCTACTGGGGTGACCCCAAGCATCACTGAAGGAATGTCAAGTCACAGCACCCAGAATCCACTTTGACCTTCAGCTCAGACCAGAAGATATCACCTCTTTATCACGTTAGAAGCTCTAGAGTTGGACCTACACCACCAGTCAAGCATGTGATTGTGTGCATGGGTTAACAGCCTCCAGGCCATGCAATTTATCATGGTCCTGAAGCAAAAGACCTCAAGACATCTCCAGTGCTTTTTTTTTATAGGCACTCACTGTTACTACTCTTTTTTAATTACAGCTGTGGGGTTTTCCTACAAAGACATGGGAAGACAGAGGTAAGTATTGAGTATGAGTTTGTAATTGCAGCTGAGTCACCATCCCTAGTTCATGAAAAGAAACAGGCTGAAAGGTTCTCTGATAGCACCTAAGGGATGAACTGCCCTTTGGAAGGGCCCAGCTCTCTCCAGTGACTATGATTATTATCCTACACCACTCTGACAGATATTTACAATTAGAAGCATTATTCTTTTGTCCAGTTTTTTTTGGAAAGCACTTGTACACAGTGCAGCAAAGGAAGGCAGCTAGTATGTCTACAGAGTGTCTAAAAATGCCCATTAACAATGCTCTAACTCTTCACACACTTTATCTGGACTCTTACATATGCATGACTGGTTGTACGCCCTGGTGGCCAAGAAAGCCAAAGGCTTCCGGGCCTGTATCAGAAACAGTGGGGCCAGCAGGACCAGGGCAGTGATTGCCTCCTTGTACTTGGTTCTGGTGAGACCAAACCTTGAGTTTTGGGCCCCTCACTAAAAAAAGGACATTGAGGTGCTGGAGTAGGTCTAGAGAAAGACAACAGAGGTAGTGAAGGGTCTGGAGCACAAGTCAGATGAAGAGCAGCTGAGGGAGCTGGGATTGTTTAGCCTGGAGAACAGGAGGCTCAGGGGGGACCTTTTTGCTCTCTACAACTGCCTAAGAGGAGGTTGTAGCAAGGTGGGGGTCGGACTCTTCTCCCAAGTAACACACAACAGAGCAAGAGGAAATGGCTGCAAGTTGTTCCAGGGCAGGTTTAGATTGGATTCTAGGAAAAATTTTCACTGAAAGGGTTGTCAAGCACCAGAACAGGCTGCCAGGGAAGTGGTTGAGCCACCATCCCTGGCGGTATTTAAGACACATAGCCATGGTGCTTAGGGACATGGTTTAGTGCTGGATTTGGATGCATTATGCTAACAGTTGGACCACATGATCTGTGGTTGGTCATGGTCTCAAACAGAGGGAATTAGGACTTGGAACATTTAGACCTTCTGCTTTAGGTCAAAATGAAGAAAATACATCACTCAGGAAGATTCAAGTCTTACAGTACTAATTTCAGTTATTGGCATATTTCTTCCATTCAAAAGCCATGCAAAAAGCCTGGAGTACCTGGTCTGTTAGTCTGGGTTATTGTACTTACAAGAAGTAGCTTGTCAAAGTAATCCTTACAGTGCATCATATTCGTTTCCTCAGACAAAAAACAGCTGCCAGTGAGAAGGACCACTCCTTCTGCCCACACCTGCAGAACTTTGCTCTGCACCTACCAAAGGGAGAAGGAAACATTGGGTTGTACTTATCTTCTTTGTGCAAGGAAGTGGAGAGATGTCAGTCCTCCAGATGCAAGGAGCCATGAACTCCATGAACTGATCTATCTCCATTACTATCCCTCTACTGCACCCTAGAATATCTCCTTAAAGTAAAAAAGAGGCTTTGACCAATTTAAATTCTACCACAGTGGAATAAGTCCCATAAAAGTGGGACTTAAGAAAAAATTCAGACTTTCAGATAAACTCCAGTAGTTCTACAATTCCACCTTGCAAAAAAACAAAAGCCGTGGAGAATTTCCAAAATACCACAGAGTTTTTCCCATGATTCCACTAAGCAATAATTAGTGTTTAGTATGTTCATAAGTTTCTCTGGGATCATAACAGAAAATGACATTTTACCTTTTCTATGTAAAGAATCTTTCCAATTACAGAAGCGTGTTTTCTTCATTTGCTAAAGGATTACCATGCTTCAGCCCCAGATCAACCGGAGTTTCCTTAATGAACTCACACTGTAACATCTCATTAATTTTACTTTTCTCTTAAATAATTCTTGGGAGAGGCAAACCTCTATCTCTTTGATCACCAAATACCCCAGCTTTACAGAACTGAAGGAGACTACAGAGGAGGAGCATCTGGACCAGATGCTGTGGACAAGCAGGCGCATCAGACCTCCAAACAGAAAGCGGTGCCTCCAGGGTGGTGTCGAGCATGAAGCTCAGGTGCAGGTACCCAGGTGCAGAACTCTCCATGACAGAGTGCCACTGCCCCCTGAGGGCTGACTGTAGGAAGAGAAAGAGCACTCAGAAACACAAGGATTTCTGTGGGCCTCAGAGATCCTACGGAATTACTTAAATAATTAATGAAGCGATTTCATTGGGTTGAAAAAAAATTTGATAATCAGTGGATTTACCAGTATTTCAGAACGGTGCAAAGACCGTAGTGATCTCCTTGGGTGTGTGTCACTATGAGTGAGAGGGGCACTAATAAAAACCTCAATTGTCTATCCAGCTATCTTTTTATACAGACCTCTAAGGATATTTCTTTGATAAATAAGTCAAATTCTGTTATTAGCCATAGGTTAAAAAAATATTAGAGTATGATACACATACATAGGGAATAAGATCTCCTAAGTCTTGATGCCTTAAAAAAAAGGCCATGAAAAAAGAAGAGAAAAAAACATTACCATTTCTTGGAAATTTATTCTTCCAAATAATCCTACCTGTTTTCCTAAAGAAAACAGAGTTAACAAAATATGCCTTCTTGGAATACTGACACAATTATGTCTCTATAATAGTTACATTTCAATTAGCAGCCAGTACCTGATTCTCTGACAGTTAAGAGACATAGGGGATTTTGCCTTCAATGCCTGACCAAATAATAAATACCCTATGAGACTCAGATAGAAAACAGCAAAAGGAAAGAAAACTTGAAATAGCTGCAAATTGAATGCAGCTGACTTCCATTTCCTGATGCATACTGTGAACTCTACAACAATCTCCACATGTAACCCCAAGTACCATAAAATCATAGAATGGCTTGGGTTCAACCAGAATACATGTTTTTCTGACTTTTTTCACCCTCATTTCTTCCTGACATATTGCTTTAATACTGTTGACACATTATAAATCAACCTCTGGTGTAATATAATCCTTAAAGCATCATATGCATCATTATGCAGATTCCAGGAATGGTTCCACAGAAAAGCCCAAGGTGAAATTTGCAGATAAAACTTGCTTAAACTTGCCATGTTTCACAATGGACTAGTGAAGGCAGCTGTCCAGATGCCATTTTCCAGCACACCCCATTACAAAGAGGGGCTAGCTTTCGCAAGCAAAGCGTTCACAAAGCACTTGAAAAATACAGTCCCATGTACTCTGATCTCTTCCAAGCTTCTCAGTTCCAGCTCTGCTTTTCAACTGCCACAATTGTCTAACAGGAAAAAAACAAACACACACACAAAAAACAAAAGAGCAAAAACAAGAACAAAAACCACAAACACATCCTTAAAAAAACAAAACAAAACAGCAAAAAAAAAAACCCCAGTGAGCTGGGAAATAATCTTAACAGCATGGAACCTCCATTGCTCTACCACATTGGTGACTAGCACTGTGGTGGAATGCTAAAGGAAAAATATCCCCACACCCTACATTTAAGTCATGGATGTGCCTGCAATGAGTCTACTAATTCTGACTAGGGCACAACACTGCTACAGCTGTACAGTGGTTACACTACAGTTTAGATTTGGAGGTGTACAGCTGCTTTTCAATAAGAACCTTTAGCACTGGAGATGGAAAAGACCATATTGCAAAGGTACAGAGCCTGGTTAACTTCACAGCAGTACTGCAAAAACCCACTTTAATTTCTACTTGTTACAAAGCAGAAGGAAATGCTTGTGACGGTCAAATTGGGCAGGGACCAGCAACCATAATTAGCCTTTTATAAAGATATTTTTCCCCCACTGGGGTTATGTAATGATTTGGTTTTTTGTTTTATAGCTGAAGGTCTCATGTAAAATTTAATTACCTATGATATTGTGAGATTTTCTTTTTTAAGAGAAAATAATTTGAATTTTTGACCATAATTTTCTGAGCAGCATTTTTTAACCACACCTAGCTAATCAACCTTTGCAGTTCTTTGTGTTTACCCCTAAGGTAAACTCAGCCTGATATTTCCATCAACACCCTTGGTTGAAAGCACATAAGGCATGAATCATAGTTGCTGTGGAATTCTCAACACAATTTCTGGTTTGTGTGACATTATACAACTCTTAGCTGACTTAACTGTGATGATCAGCAAGGCAATAACCAGTTCAGAAAACAAACAAAAAACAACAACCACAATCACAAAATCCACCACCTGGATGCACTGTTGAGCTTATCTGCAAGCATGGATAAAAAAGTGCAATAGTCAAAAACATCGGCATGATTACAAACCCGCAAAACTACAAAAAGAAAGATGGGGTTACATATAATTAATAATTCATGTCTTATCTATGTAATGTATATTATTTACATAGTAATAATAATAATTTACAAATCTTTTAATTTTTAACAGAACATGTTCCCATATGTTTCCCATATTAATAAACCCAATTCTAACCGATGTATTTTGCCCTGAAATTGAAAAGTCTTTCTGTTGGATACATTTGCAGGAAATAAGTTAGTACCAAATACCATTTCATAGCAAGCCTGCTAAATGCAGCAGTTTACTCTAGCTCAAGGTCTTGTCTTATGATATTTTAAGGTTATAAATGCAGCAAGTGATGCCTTGTTGAGGACGAGATGGAGAGTCATTGCAGTGTCATGTAAGAAGGCACTACTACCTTTAGAGGATTTGAAACATGTGACAAGTATGAAAAAGCATCCAAGTATGTGTGCCAGTGCACAGACTGTACTCCAGCTCCTGCAGTAGATTTTATTCTAAGGGGAAAACAATACAGGCTTCCTTTGCTTGTACGGAGCCTAAGGAGGTATCAGCAGGTTTGTTGAGCCCTGATCACAGAGATGTGAAACAAAAGAACACTTCTTAATTACATTGACATACCTTTGCATAAATCATTTATTCTATCAGTTCATCAGCTTCTACTTTAGATGTCCACCAGTAAGTTAGCTTACCCATTGCCAAGTTTTCCATAGATTTCACAAAACTCTGAAACATTCTTTTCAAGTTCAGCCTCAGTTTATTCCCTAACATACTTGTTCTCACATCACCACTGGCCTTCTAGCTTTATCTCCCTTCTCTAGGTTGCTTTCATGTGGAACAGCCAGGTCCAGTCTCAACTGTTGCCATGACAAGTAAATTAACCTACGGTCATCCAGTGTCCTCTCAAATGGCAGGTTTTCCCTTTCCCATACATCCTCCTTCACCCATACATCTGCTATGAGTTAATTTTCCTCAAACATGGGTGACCAGTCAACATAAAACTGTTATATACAAAACCATCTCAGAACTTTGTTTGACAGTATTAGTATTTCCCTTTTTCCACTGGAAATGTTTCAACCTCCATCACCTCTAGATCTCCTTACCTTTTTCAAATCCAAGTCATATCAATACCATTAAACATTGCTTTAAACATTTCTGATTAAACTTTGCTTCCTGTATTTGTTCTTCTTTGTCGATTAAAGTGCCTCAACCAGCAACTGAACACAAACGTGTGATTAAAAGTCTAGCCTGGTGTAATATTTGCCACATTGAAAGCAATACTTCAGTCCCAGTTTAAGATTTCTAGGTGTGGCTCCAGATAAGCCATACCTAGAAATAAACTCTGAAGATTTTGCACAGAACCGTAAAGAAGTAAAGTTTTACGTAACCGCATTGCTTGGCTATGAACAGATTTATTGGAGAAATGGAAAAATTTCTTCAACCATCCTATTCCAAAGTACAGCACCCTTAAGCAAACACTGCAACCTTTTGTTCTGTGCTCCTGCATTTTCCCAGGGAATGCTTTTTCTAGGACACTGAGACCTTTACAAAGACTTCTGTTCCACAGAGCTGGCTTAAACACACTAAACAGCAGGGCACCAGGGGTTTGCCCTCTCTGCTACCCCATCACAAGATTCTGCTCCCTCCTTTGCCCTGGATTTCCTGTTTATCTGCTGCTGTCCTGAGCAACCTAACAAAGAAGGTGTGTTGGGTTGACCCTGAGTTGATGGACAGTCTTTAAGACCAATTACGCTTCTCACAATTTACATATTTAAACCGCACAGAAAGGCGGGACTTCCCCTTTTTGGTCGGAGCTCGGCTGCTGGAAGGTGGGGGGGCTCCGAGCCTCCCGGCCCCGCTGGGCCGGGCCGGGGCCACTGCCCCTTTCCCCCTTTCTCAGCACCACGGCACGGACCCTGGATCACTGGGGGGGACTGTCCCAGAGCCGCAGGCAGCTCAAACCAGCCATGGACTGCTCACAGCTAAACCCATCCAGCGCAGCTTCTGGGGACAGGCGGGTCCCTCTCCTCTCCATGCGGAGCCGGCGGAGCCAGCGGGAGCCGGCAGAGCCTCCTGTCTGCAGCCAGCACACTTCGTGCTGAACTGAAGAGGACACCGTGCAGCCAGCAGCACAGAGGGAGCGAGGCTTTCCCCACCGTAAAGCCCGAACAAGAACACCCTTCAACATGGCAGTTTCAGAGTCAGAGAAAGAGAAGTGAGTCACGTGGGACGGAGCTGGAAATGGCGACAGGAGAGAAGAGGGCGGTGCCGCGATTCTGGCGCGCAGCTTAAAAGAAACCTTCTTGCATGCCGTGGTAAGAAACCGTAATACCACAAACTGTTTGTCTCTTTAATCCATTTGAAGAACATGGGGGGATGGAGTATCCTCGTGTGCCTATGAAGTTTGTGAAGAGTGCCTATGTCAGGCTATATAGAAGTAGTGAGAGGCTGTTAGAGACTTGTGGCGAAGAAAAGCCTCTGTGTGCAGGCCAAAATAACTTATCCTTAAAAAGATGAATAACCCCATGTGATGGCCCATGTTTTGTAGTATGAAAGAACTGTGAAATTCTTCATGGGAGAGATGTTCTACACACAGCAGACTGTTTGTTTCCGGGCGGGTGTGCTGTTGGTGGCAGTTTGGGAACCACGTGCAACTGAAGGAAAACCTTTTCTTCCTTAAGCATAAGAGAAAAGACTTTTCAAGAACTGCAACACTGACTAACATCCCATGTTCTGTTATCCCTTGTGTGAGCTGGATAAAAGGAGAGAAGTGCTGAAAAGGGGGGGGGGGGGGGGGATTTACTTTAATTTTGTTTTGTTGTTTTCTCTTTACTTTTAATTCTGTTAGTAATAAAGCTCTTTCATTGTACTGCAACTGTTTAAGGTTTGTGCCTGCTTTGCTTTTCTCCTAATTCTTATCTCACAGAAGGAAAATAAGTAAATAATGGATATTTTGAATCAAAACCACTACATTTAATTGGTGTTTCTGCCTGGTTTCGAACTCAACCCGCTACAGAAGGACACCTTTTACCTTCACAGCATTATGGTGCTTGAATTTTAAGTTTCATTCCTCTTGGAATCACTGCAGATATAACAGTCTTACTGTGTTAGGGAAGTGACTAGAGATACTGTCAGAAGATTTGCTGCCACACAGCAGTTTGCCTTTGACACTGCAAGGGCAGGCAAAAAAGCTGATCTTTTCATATGAAGTCCCTGTTTTTTTATGAGAGTATGATATCCTGTTAGCCATTTTATGTTGTTCCTTCACTACTTCAGGATTCAAAAATCCAAAACAGAAATTATTATAAAAATCTTCCGAAGTATTTTCTTTAAAAAATTTAAGAATTGTTTCCTTATACAACAGCATCAACAGCAAGTGAACTTTTACAAGATCTTAGTTGCTAAGCACTTAGCTGAAAAGAAGCTTCAGCTAGAGAAGCTTATCACTCACTTAGAACATGGTCATCATCTGTGGAGGAAAAGAAATCCATATGATTGTGAATGCAAAATGAGTTTTATCCCTGACAATCTAGCAACCCCACAAAAGGAAGACTACTTTATCTGTAATACCTGTTGATGTGAGTACTTGGTCTTGCAGATGCAGGCAGTGTGCTCTTTTTCTAGGGCAATCACAGTTGATTAGATCAGAGGCTGAAGTACCTGGTTAATTCACTCAGTCCACCTTAAAACCCAAAGGTTTTTATAAACTCTTTTAAAAATTATTCTACTGTAGGGACAGTTAAAGCAAGGTGATTGTGATTCCAGTGTGAGTCAATTGAATTTACCAGCACAACTCCCAACTCTTAACTAAGATTGCAAAAACCACAGTTCTTGACCTTGAAAACTTTGTCACTTTTATCAGTTTAAATGGGTTTTCCACATTTTTAAGATTCTTTAGGAAGTAACTGGTATTATCTTGCTCATCCTCCCCTTGATTGGGTGGTCTGCAGTAAACAGTAAATAATGAGGTTTTCTTTCTTGGCTCAGCCCCTGATTTTCACCCACAAGCTATCAACACAGTTGCCTCTGACAAGTGTACTTAGGAAAAACTGTGAAGAGCATGTGAGCAAAACTAATATTTATTAAAAGAGGAACACATAAAAAAATGTATAAAGAATCATACCAGTCTATAAGCCCTTACATCATTTCATAAGGCAAGCCTCCTGTCCTCAGTTTTAAATACAGAATTGGTACATTCAGCTCGATGTAAAAGCCATAAAAGTAACAGTGCTTGCTTGCCACTGTTCTGCATTACATATTTTCCAACTGCATAATTCAGTACTTTCCTGTGGGCTTTATGCAAGGTAAGGTGAATCCCATCCCACAGCACAGCAGCATCTGACATTACTTTATTAATTCACATTCATAAGGTGTGTCTACCTTGACTGTTGACGTTTCTAAATTACATAGACACAAAAATTCCTTCAGCAAAGGTCTGGGTGAATTACAAGCTGAAGTGTAAGGAAAAAATATCTAACTCAAACCCTCCAAAGGAGCCTTCCTTCCTCTTACACAGAAAGACGAAGATGCAACTTATGGCATTTTCATCATCTCATGATGATCAAACTGTAGGAAGTAGTAACAAAATCCCACAATGTGTTTCTATTGTCAAATATAAAAACCATTTATTTTTATTTATTTATTGATTCAAAACCAAATTGTTTACCAAAATAAGCTACTCAGTATTGAATTTCTGGGAGACTAAAAGCCACTAAAATCCTTGAGAAGGGTAGGAAGGAAACTGAAACCGTGAATGGCAAAATGGAAAGCAGGTAATGACTGTTCAGTCCTGAAAGTATATGGGCATCAGCCAGTAGCAACTTGAAAGCAAAAGGAGACATTTTCTCTCTCAGTGTGTAATTTTTATCTGTGGAGTTCTGTATAAGATTATGTGAATCATAAAGGTTCGTGAGGTTCAAAAGCAAGAGATAAAAGTACAGAAGGAATCTGTTTCCTTGAACACCAACACACCTCCGACAAAAAGAAGTGCATCACTCAGTAAAGTCTGGAAGATTATTCTCCCGATGCTTGAGCAGTTTGAATAGACCTCCCAAATCATCTGGAATCAGCCACTGTCACTTGAGATACTGAGCTAGGTAATTCCTCACTCTTCCCCACATGAGGAAGCAACATCCATGTAGTACTGTACATCCCTTGAGTTTTCATCAGAGCACATAAGCTGGAAGGAGTTTTCAGTGTCAGCAGGTGTGCTACTCCCTCTCCAAGAGGACAGTTTCCAGCTACTCACTTTCAGTGTTCTGTCTTGAATCTCACGGCTTTTGTACACTGCTGCCTCTCTGGATCCTCAACCCTAGAAACTGCTCATGCATTTGTCTTATTGATGACTTTCTTCAACTTCCTCCTTTGCAGAGCCAAGTTTAGGGTTTTGAGGAGAGTGTCCTTGTTGTTCAGAATGTTGTAGCGATTCACTTCCACTAATCTGCTGAAATCATAAGGCTCAAAGGTGAAATTTAGTGTACGGTAAGGGGAATCTTTTGACTCAATGATGAAGTCACCAAAGGATTTCTCTTCTTCTGACTCACGTTCAACTCCTGCAGCAAGAAAGAAAGAAAAAAAAAATCACAAAAACCTTCTGCTGTGGTAGAATGATTTTAGTTGAATTCTGCTAGGAGGATATCACAGATAATTCTGTTGAAACTTAACTTTTCCTCCAAAGCTCCTCCTCAGATATTTCAGCTCCTTCCAAAATATTTTCAGGCTGAAGTCAAGATATTATCACCCTTTCCATTTCCACCAAAATACAGTACTAAAATACATTTTCGTTGTGATAAATTGTTTAGTTCATCTGCAATTATTATGCTCAAAATAGGAAATATAAAGCTCAATTCTTCTTGGAAGTGCTATTCTACACTGAAATAAAGTCACACCTTGAGTTCAACTGATCTTAGCAGCACCCTGCCACTTAAATACCAGTCTCGAAAGATCAACATTAAAGTAGTTTACTACAAACACTTTTGCTTGTTGCTGCTATAGAAATAGCAGTCTTGAGTCACATTCAAGCCTAGCTCACTGAAACACTTTATTGTCAATGAGGAAATGCAGCCAGGGCCAGGCAATCACTACAGTATTAACACAGATAACATGAACAGCATGCCTCACATCCCCCTCCACCAGTCCTGCATGTCCTTTTCTACCTATTACAAAGGTTTTGCTCAGGATGCTGTTTCCTCCCCACACGGAAGAAAAAGGACATTGATTTTTGCCTGTGTCTTCTTAAAGGTCTCCCTGTTGCTTGATAGACTGAGGGGGGTCTTAAAGTCTATTTTAATCACATTAAATGAAGCAAGGATCATTTATCAGTTATCTCATACTACAAGGGCACAGGCCACTTAACACTGAGTTACATGATCTGACACATATTGGTCCCCAACACGTCACTGCTTAGTGGTTTATTCATATTCAAAAAACAAATTATCTTCTTATTTGATTAATAGTCTTTTCCCATATATTCAGAGTAATCAGAAGTAACAGAATCAGGTATCAGGGCAGAAAGGTTCAGAAAGAACCAAAATTTAGACTAATTCTGATTCTTCCAGACTTTGGATAGCAGGGGGTGGGGAGGAGGGGCCAGGTTTGTGAGCCTCTTCTCTCATCCTGTGCTTCAAAAAACTAGTGGAAACTGATTCTGCCTTAAATGTAAATAAAAACTTAATAATTACAGAGTAATATTAAGAAGAATGAAAAGAGGACCTCACTGAATTTTCCATCAGCACACACAATTGTTAGAAGAATGCTTTAAAATGCAGCCTTCTTACCTGGAGCTTTGTACTTCTGGAAGGTGTCATTCACCAGTGGGAAATGCAGTACAATAGGAGCCCTTGGATTATCATCATCCACAAACATGTAACACTCTTTTGGCTCCTTTTCATCTTCCTCACTAAATTTGATTTTCGGAAAAGGAATTTCCTGCTCCTCACAGTATTTCTGAGTCAGCTCTAAAACCTTTTATCAGGAAAAAAGATAATGGCAGTAGAACACCAGCAACACTTCTAAGATCATCTAACTACAATCCTCAAAGGGAAAGAGACTTTCAAAAAAAAAAAAAAAAAAGACAGAAACTCAGCTTCGAATCAGCAGAAACAATTTCTCTGGGTGGTAATAAAGAAGAATGAAGAGCAGAACTGCAACAAACATCAACAGACTGCAGCTGAAATTTTTTATCCTTTCCTACTCTAAACCTACTCACCTTGACATTTTTGCACTTAAAAATGAACACTTGTATATACAGAATATAACTTGTTTGCATGAAGAAAATCACCAATAGCCACTCTTTCTTTAGAAGTATATATCAGTAACAATGTAACAATGATCTTATGGGCCAAACAAATCCTCTTATTTTATTTAGCAATCTGTTTAGGCTTCTGAAAATTCTTGAATCTTCTTACAGTTGTCAACTTTCTATTTTCTCATGACCTTCACAGGAAAAAGCATAGCAAAGTAACATTTGAAATGTCTTTTCATAGGAAGACAGGCCAAGAGAGGTGGGGGGCTGTTCAGCCTGGAGAAGAGAAGGCAGAAAGGAGACCTTACAATGCCTTCCAGTACTAAGAGAGGCTTACAAGAGCTGGAGAGTGACTTTTCACAAGGGCATGTAGTGATAGGACAAGGGGGAAATATACTTAAGCTGAAGGAGGGTAGGTTTAGTTTAGATATTAGGAAGAAATTCTTCACTGTGAGGTGGTGAGGCACTGGAACAGGTTGCCCAGAGAAGTTGTGGACTCCCCATCCCTGGAAGTGTTCAAGGCCAGGGTGGAAAGGGCTTTAAGCAAACTGGTCCAGTGGAAGGCGTCCCTGCCCATGGCAGGAGAGTTGGAATGAGATGGTCCTTATGTCCTTTCCAACCCAAACCATTCTGTGATTCCATGAAAGACAAGGATTTATTTTCATTCATTTCTCCATTAGTGTCTGTATTCAACTTCAACTGATCTGCTGCCATTGTGAACATGATTCTGTGCTTTTATGTTCAGTCATAATGCTGAGCTACATCTCTCACCTCAAATGGAGCTTCCCAGGAAAAATTGAATGACAAGATAACATCCACATCCCTCTCTGGCTGAAGTACCAAAGGAAAGGGAGAGTTGATAGAAAAGCCACCATCCACTAAATACAAGCTCTCTTCCATGGGAGTCAGCTGGTTGGGAAATGCATCCAGGTGAGTACCTGTAAGACACTCCAAGGTACACAAGTAACTATATTGATTCATTACACATGTCTTTGTAGAAGAAATAAACAAAGCTCCTATTAGTGGTATAAGAAGAAAAAAGACACTCCAACATGCCCCTTCATCTGAGACAGACCTGGAAAGCCTGATGATGATCTTGCCTTAAATGACAGAACAAATACAGTGCATCTAAGTTCTTTGCTATGGTGTAGGAAGGGATATATTCCCTGGCTTCAGCAGAACTAAGTCAAGCTCCCTTATGTTCCATGACATTGGGATATTACATAGTGTGTTAATATTCTGTGATAGTCAGATACATATAGACTCATTTACCTCTCCAAGTCATGAATTTCTTGATGTTAACATAATCTTTATGAAGATACAATCCCTTCATGAAGTTGAAGGTCTCTCCACATGTGACCCGGGACTTGAAGAAATCCTGAAAAATTTGTAGCAAGGGGCCCCCAGGTATAACCAAGCGAGTCTTCAGTCGTGCTGGGTCTCGGAAATGGAATCTTCGGCAGTCATCTGCAGAAGTCACACAAGGATGCAGAACATACACAAAATGCCATCTCCAACATTTCAATCAGATCTTTCTACAATATTTAGACAGTTGTCCTAAGGCTGAATTTGTCCTCTAATAAGGGTATTGTAATGAAATTTAAATGAGCTGCATATTCCATAGCTGGGAGATTTAGCAGCCCTATTTAACAGGAAGAGCATTACTCATGAAGCATTGCCCATATTAATTTCAAACCCACACAAAGAAACACTTGCTACCAAGTGACAACCACTTCTGTCACATAAGACATCAGTCAACCACACACAATAGCATTTATATTACACAAAACCAAAAAGGGTGGGGTGTGGTGGGGGAACGAGGGCTGGAAAGGCAGAGGGGAAAAAAATATCTCTTCTTCCACTATTTACAGTAAGGCCGTAACTACGCACATGAACAAGTCTCAGCCTCTAATCTCTTCCTTTTCACTGCAACGAACAAATGGAGATCAATTCATAAACATACAACCATCTTATCCAATATTACAAAAAGCAGGGGGAAACTGAAAGCTTAGCAATCCAGCTTCTATTCCTCCTCAGGATTACGATGCCTGCACTTCAATGTGTTTAAGACAGCTCCCAGAACAGCCCAAATTTATAGACGAAGTCAGATACAAATTCTTTTTAAAAGAAGGAAGACAAGTGTACTAAAGAAACATAGTTTCTTTCTTCACTATAAGTGTGATCAAAGGGAATAACACACAGTAAAAGAGATGTGTCCCAATCCACCCTTTGTGCTAATCTTGAAAACTACATACAGCACATTTTTGCATCATATTATTTGTGATCATTACAAAATCAGCAATCTTTTGAAAAATCCAACTATTTTCATGGATGTTCTTACCTACAACTTTGATAACATCTTTGAAAGAATCTAGAAAGCTCAGTCCTATACCAACCACCTTCAGGCAGATATCATCCAAGCTTGCAGCAAAGGCACTGCCCCACATTCCTGCAGGGGAAATGTGGAAGAATTTAACACTCAAAACACTTTTCATGGTGTAACCAAAAGGCCTATAATTCAGCTGCCATTTTCCATGGGAGAGGGCTGCCATTTGATCCCTACTATTCTAACAGTTTGAGTTAAAATCTTGGCATTAATCACATGACAAATTATGATGTTACAATATAATGCAGAAATTTTTCCAAGAGAAAAGCATAGAAAATACAGCAAGAGAACAGGAAGACCGACAGCAGACATTTCTGACAGGCAGCTATAATAGAGTCATCTTGCAGACTCAGGACATCAGACTGTAACACTATGAACCAACACCTAAAGCTCTGGAGAAAGATTTGACATATTTCACTTCTTCGAGTTCTTTTGGAAGGGAAAAAAGACATGGACTTGCGTTCATAAGTCCCCAAAGCAGCAAAGTTCCTTTCCATCTCCTTAAATGATAATTTAATCATTACCATAAGATCATACCTTGTAGAAAACAAATCCTGGGCTCTGGATGTTTCTGGACAAGCCGTCCCATGAAGAACTCACTGTCAAAATCCTCTGTTCGAACAAAAGCTCCATATTTGCGAAATCCAACTTCATAGGGAGTGAACTCACACCATTCTAAGAACAAGCCAACAGGATATTTACTCATCTCAGAGAAAACATGAGTGAAAATATTTACCTGATATCTGTTCGCACAAGGGAGACAGAAGCAACTCTCCCTCCACTTTTCACAATCACTATGGATTTCCCTGCCCCTCTTCTCTAGCCTCTATGTACATACGATTAACAAAAACTCTCATGAAGGCTTTAATCCATCTTGCTCCATCTTGACTTTGTTACTACAGAAATAACCTGCCTATTTTACTTTTACTTTAAACCATTTTGATGGCTCCCTTTTCCATCCAAAGTGGAAGCTACATTATTTTTCTCAGCTTTTCTTTGCACTACCTACCATCTCCCAGAAACTCCTACAGTACTGACTTGAAAACTCCATTGACCCACTGTGTCAGACTTCATTGTCTGCTTATCAAAGTGTCCCCTCATGCTTGAAAGATTTCCACAGAGAGCTGATAAAGAAGGGTCATCCAGTCCAACTCCTGGGCCTACACAGATCAACCTGACAAAACACGGCATGTGTCTGCTAGCATTATCCAAATGCTTCTTGAACTCTGGCAGGTTGGATCAAATTGAATTCACTGCCATACACACACACTCCTCCAGAATAAAACAAACAAACAAATCCCATACTGGTACACAGATGGACACAAGCATTTGTGTTCCTGTCTCACTCATCTATCCCCACTTGTTGCATCATGTTTAAAGTTTCAATGAAGGACTGGTCTTCATATTTTTACAGTAAGAACTCAGGCCACTAAAACATACAATTTTGATGATGCATACTACAAGGTGGCCAATCCATCACTTTACACAAATCCTACACAAATATTATGTCTGAGACTAGAGAAGAAAGTGGTTTCCTTACCACCAAGGACTCTAATTCCTTGATTCAGACAGAGACACATGTAATACAGGAATCTTCTCAGCTCCTGAAAATTTCAGGCAGTTTCTAGAAAAAAATGGAGTGGCCAACAGTTCTGAATCTCATTTCTCCATTTTAGCCACAGTGAAGACATTTGCTATCAGAATGATAATACTCTGCCAATCAGTCTCCTATTGCCTCTTGCAGTACCAACTGCTGCTTGAGCTGTATCTCCTGTTATCATCTGCTCACTACCCAAGGAACTGGATAGATGAAAGAAATTTATGGACTTTAGCAAACAAAGACAAATTTCCATGTCCATACCTGCAAAGTCACCACCGCTCATATTAGGTCTCACATTGACAGCTGCATAGATAGGATAAGGGTTCTGAGCCCATTTCACTGCTTCCTGCTGATCAGACAGCTTTGATGGATCTTCCTGGACACAAGCAAAGAAGGAGGAGCACACTTAAGTAAGCTCTGTACCCATACTTTAACAATTGGGAGCTGTTGCTTAGCATTTCTGATTAACAACACTACTAATTCAAAGTCCCTTTTCCCCTCCACTGTCCAGGCATATGCTTAGATTTGTCCAAAATATTTCTGCAGATGCATATTTAGAATGTCTAATGTTATTAAGAAACTAGTTACCCCTCTAATTTCCAATCTTAATTACATAGAAAATACTGCACAGTAACTTCATTCTGCAAAACCAACATCATTCTGTCAGGTTTAACCTGCCCAGTACAAAAGCTATTAATTTAATAAGAATCTTTCCAAATAAACTCTGCATTTTTCTATAACACTGATCCACATGAATTAAAAATTCTTTACTGAAGAAGATACTATGTTTATTCCACAGCACTCCTTGTACCAAAACAGCTCGCAAAGGTGGAGAGTATTTGGTTTCTTGACTCTAAACACCTGTGTGGGTAGATTCCCACTTGAAAGAGAAGCAGCAGTAAACATTGAAACATGAACTCTTTTACCTTCTGTTGTAGGAAATATTCCACAATAAGGCCCCACAAATCTGTAAAGGAAACCTTCCGTCCACTGATCTCCATCGCATTCAGCTCCTTAAAATAGTATTTCAGTCGTTCTGGGGAAAATGCCCCTGCTTTGCTGCTGGACACAGTACTCTGAGCTCTTCTGATTGCATCTCGAAGGTCTTTCTGTGACCAGTCAGGGTCTTGATACAATGTCGATAAACACCTGAAAATGCTTTTATTAGTGTCATCAGTAATAAAGACCTTTGCGTAAACAATAATTTTAGCTAGTTATAATTACTGCTGCAGCACTTGAGAAGTCTAGCTAAAAGAAGAGTAAAGAATTCATAAATAAAGGATCTCTGAACTCTAAAATGTGCTGAAAACCCTGACACCTACAGGACATCTTCATCCTGATTGCTAACCTCCCTTCCAAGGATGTTCCAGGAAGCCATGCCAGCTATGGTAGCACCCATGAACCAGTTCATAAACATATGTTAACTCCAGAACATAACAACCATGATAGGCTGGCTGATGGCAAGGGTGCAGCATGCAGCAGTAGAGGTCATAGCCTTCATCAGAACACAGGTCTGATTGAAGGAGAAGCTAGTTTGGACCATTGACTATCCATACAAACAGATGCCTACATTTCTTTGGAAGGGTCTCTGAATCAAAAGGGGTGGAAGAATTAGGCACAGAGGGGTTAATTTAACAAACAAAGCTCTGGAAGGAAGGATTACACTGTCAGGTTGCACAACTCCTCTATGAAATTGTTTCACAAAAACAAGGGATGACTTCATCACAAACTCCAAGAACCGAGCGGCTGAAACATTCTAGCCACATCTAATATTTCAGCACATTGCTCCAGTCCACCAAAGGACAAGACAGTGCTATGCCTCTCTTCAGCCACTTACACCATTTTGAAAGGTGAGGCCATAGTGGCCTGCATGGACATGCTTCCAGTGACTTGCACCACCTCAGTTATCTTCTCAGCAAGAGTAGGAGAATGAGGAAGGCTCTTTTAGTGCTCTGAAGTAATACACAGAAGTTTCATTCGTGTAATATGTGCTAATATTCAATTGTCAGACTTGCACAAGCAGCAGATTCATAAATTTAGCCAGTAGCTGTATGGGTTGGACACGAATCTCTTAGACTGCTCAGGATCACCTCTAAGTTTCTGAATCAACACTGCATGTAGCTTACCAAGTAGAGCCAGAAATCCCACACAGGTATATAGCAGCATCCAGAAGGCCCAGCTGCTGCAGCCCAGCTAGGCTGCCATAGAACGATGTCAGTGCTCTCATCCCACCTCCAGACCCCAGTACCGCTATGACGGGAACCTGCAGACACCAAACTCAGGAGTCACAACCACAGATTTCTGATTGCCAATAAATTACAGAACAAATCCAATTTCAGCCTCATTTGAATAAAAAAATCGAGATAAAAATCTCTACTTTTATTTACATTTCAATTTCAGGCTTGATTTCAAGCTGAACTTCTTTCTCTATTTTGTAATTGAAATATATTGCTTACTATAAAGCATAGAGGGGTCATCTTAGGGACAGTGGCTTACTGAAATTGTTATGTATATTATCACACATTTACTTTCATACAATACACATATAAGAGGCAATTATTCTTAAAACAGCAGCCAAATACCACCAAGCAAGATATCAGGCTATGGAGATATAAGTATCCTCAAATAAGCAATTAAGAATCTATTCCTGTGGTGTGAGTTTCATTTTAAACATTCTGAAACAGACTTTCCCATCACAAATCCAAGCCCAAGATACAAGAGTTCAAGTAAAGTACATAAGTTCTGAAATCTTAACATTTTGTGTTCCACAACACACATATCCCCCTCAAAATTTAAGAAATATAACAACATTTGAGATTCCAGAACTGAAATGTACCAGGGATGTATCTCACATTATAGTGAATGAAAACCATGTTTTCTGTTGGTTACAGGCAAGGATTCCTGCATTGCCTAATTATCAGCCAAGCGTAAAGGATGTTACCAATCTCGCCACAGCACTGTGCCCAATACCTCATCTTTTGGAGGGGATTCTTTTAAGCCAAGAGTCTTCCTCAGTGCCTCAGAAACTACTTTCTTCCTTTTGTCCAAAAATTCTCTCTCCTCCTTACAGAGATCAAAACCCAGACGTATATCAAGATCCCAAGTGCTGAAATAGAAGTTAAGAAAAAACACCTTGAAATTTTGGAGGATTTGTAATCAGCATGGAAAAGCAATTTTTATGAACACACAGTCTACGTGCTGATCTGAATTGGATCAAACTCTCAGGTGAAATTTTAGTGTATACACCAGTTATTTTGTACAACAGCTTTTGGAATTAAAAATTAAAATTCTCCATATTGTATTTCTCCTTTAATGTTTAAATTCAAAGCTTCTGTCAAACAGTACTCAGATTAAGCTTCAGGAATTTCACAAAGGAAGAAAAGACTCTCAGTGAAGAAGACTGTATGAGGAGCAACTGAAATCACTGGATCGACATGAACAGTGAAATGAGGGGCAGAACATTTTAAAACAGAAGTTTCTGAACTCAAGAGGCAGAAGGGAGCAACTGAATACCAATTAACTTCTTACGAGTTTGCAAAACAGGAGTAGGATCTTCAGTTGATGACTGGATACCAAATGACCCTATCAACTTACAAGCCAACTGCTTGGTTTTCCGTAATTTTTCCTTTTTACTCCTTTCTTGCACCCTTTATCTATTTTGTAGTTCAAGCTCTTCACACACAGAGATGTCCTTTCCTATCTGTCAGTACACCACTGCACATATTCTGGGAAATATCTGTGCCTGACAAAACTACTTAATATTTACACCAACAGCTATTTTACATTTAAGTATTAGGAACACAAAATTTGTACAGATCTCAGCAGGATTGACACCAGTCCATTAGACAGTATCTGCAGAGTGAAGAGTCACAGCCTTCAGAAGAAAAATAATCAAAGATATTTTTCTTTAATCTATCCCAAGAGATCAATGGAGTGAACAGACCTTCCCAGAACAGCAAGGAGAGTCACTCAGTTCCTTTACTATGAGAATAAAGGCCTTCCCTGATTTTCAAAGGACTTTGGGGTTCCCACTCACCTCTCTTCAATTTTCAAACTCATATCCAAACTTTTTCCCTGTGAAAAGAGAGAACACATCTTGCAATTGATAGCAATTACACAGGTGGAACTACGAAATGGAGGTTATGACATCAACAGAGTCACCATTTACTATCCAGAACAGCACCTCACCCACAAAACTACATCTCTGGAACACCTTTCCCTTGCACCTATTTCAGACATTTTTATTGGTCTCCGCAGAAAGCAAAAATATACTCAGAGAGCAGTGTGAAAATTATTTCTTCGATAAGTGTCCTGCTTTTTCCCTCCTCTGATATTTTTCTTTCACACCCTGAAAAGGCTTTTTGCTTTGGCAAGTGATGAACTTTATACTTTGTTTTGCAAGACCCAACCATGAAAACATATTTGGAAGAATTTCACTGGGTAATCTCATTACTTCATTCTACACATCCAAGAAAACAGCACTCCTGAGAATCACATGTTGCCTAACTTTCCAGACACCTAAAGGCAATGGAGGAAAAGGTTATCTCATGCATGTTAAAGCAAGAGCAAAATATTGACATTACCTCTCCCAAAGGAACGATTCTATCAACTTTTTCTCCAATAGGAAGGGAATTAACTGGTACAGTCCCCAGTCCCAGAACCGTAGTATGCTTTTCAATATCAGGGTTCATGCCATCCTAACAAAAAACAAAATCTTATTTGAGATTCACAGAAAAAAGTGAAAGTTATGACTTCAATGTGTCAAAACAGCAAGCAATTCTTAATATCACTATAGCTAAATCTTTATGAAAAGTCCAAGGCTTTTCAAGGGCATCCTGCTTTCTGCTTGACAGGTCTTTGCAGGGGTATTTCTTCCATTCAAACAGTTTCTTTGTTGTTTTTGTTGTTTGGGTTGGTTTAGTTTTAGGGGGGTTTTATTTGTTTGTTGTTATTGGGTTTTTTTAATATACCTGTCTGTCACAACCAAAAAACCTTCAAGTACAAAATTTCCCCCACGAATAGTTGTGTTCTGGCAAGCATCAGAAAACTCACAAACAAACTTGTGTTCCGTCTTCAAAGCAAGATTTGGGAAAGATACCAAAAAAGGCAACATTATTAGACATACATAAAAAACACCACAAAATAGGAAATAAGATATCTCCTCAGGGACATGTGGTAGCATGTAATTTTAAAAAATCTTCAAAAGCAGAGCAAATTAAAGTTTGCCAGGAAATATTTGAGTTTTCTGTCATGTAGCAAGTGGCAAGATCTCTTAATATAGAGCTGTGTGCAGACTCCTAAATGTAAAGAGGCATACTGAAAACCCCTCCTGTCAGAGGGTCACACTCAAGCCTACAGAGCCTCCAGATGTGCTGGAGCCCCCATACGAAGCACAGGGCTCAGTCCTCGGGAGGACACTGCACCTTAGAGAAAAAATGGGCTGTCACCCTTCTCACACCACAAACTGAAGTCAAACCAGGAACTACCCACAGGTGTCTTCAGACCAATAACTGCTGTCCTGAGTCCAACGTCCCTCTAAGCTCACTCTCCCCCTCCTAACTTGCATAACATGCATTTAGGTGCAGGGCAAGCAACATTACCACGTTCTTGGCACTCTCCTACATCTGATAAGAGAGAAAAGGTCAGACTGAAGACTTCTGTGCTCTATGCCACCTGTTGAAGGAGTATGTTCTCCTAGTTACCAGGGTGGTTTGGCTGAGGTTCACCACATGGGGCAATCCCCATGGTTGACTTCTACAGTGTTTTTGCTTGCCTGGCTCTGAGTTTTTCACCACTCAAGTCCAGGTCTCTCTCTTCTGCTCATGTTTGCTGCCTAATGAACCCCCTGGCAAAGCTATTCTTCCATATCCTTCTTTGTGTCCTCTTCTCCACAGTTGCCTCTAGAGTAGTCAAGATCACCATGTGCAATCATGTTACCCAACTGTTGTGGGGATAAAAAATGTCATAGAATAAAGAGTTTCCTTGCTCTCATTTTTGGAGAACGAATATTCAGTCACTACACGGGTACCTGGAGAAACTGCTAAGAAACAGACAAAGCTAAATAAACCTCTGCAAGTGGCAACTGATCTACAAGTTTCTAATAGAAAAGACTTCCTCTAGAGTGTCTAAAAAGATGAAAGTTGTCTTCATGTAGCAAGCATGTGCAGAGTCAGATTTTTTTAATCCCTGAGTTTGAACAGGTGTTAAAATTTTGGGGAGGGCATACTCTTAAGGTAATTTCACCTCCTTACACAATGTCAAAGATCCAATGCACAGTCTGACATTTTTAAAACAAACAAACGAAAAATAGTAGCGTGTAAAAAACAATGAGAGAGAAAAACTTATCTCTCTGTAAACTTTGTGGAATCAGCATGGATGCTTACCTGTAGGACAGATATGGTTTGCTCCAGCTCCACTTGCAGTTCTGGACACATTTCTTTATCCACATGAAAGACAAAGGAGGTTCCATAATCCTTCTCATTGTCTGGTGTCCAAGGAATAGACAACTGCTTTTGATATGCCCCTGGGACAGACACCTTGACCTCACAGCATCCTGCACATTACAAAAAGATGTTTAGGAGCCATTTTTTGAAAATCACATACTTATTAAGTGTAGCTGAGACTATGAAAACACAAGCAAAAACTTTATTGTGTGGTACCCAGTAGAAAATACCCAATATTATTAATTATTGAAAAGTAAAAGCAAAATTACTTTAAAAGTCAATACTGCAGTCAGTAAGTTAAAATGCACTGTATAGACAGATAATCAAGTCTCCCCTCTCTCTCAAGGAACAAACATGTTGAAGAGTAGTGCTGACTTAAACTCTCCAAGCAGCCCTACCTTGCTGTTTCTCTTTTGTGTTTTCCTCTTTGTTGACAGTGCCTTGCAGTGTCAAGCAAGGATGAACCTGTGAAAAAAAGAAACCAGCTCTGGTTATACAATTTTTAGTTCACTTCTTTGTTGAAGTTTAATTCATCTGCTATATTAGTTGTAGGTTTACAGCTGCAAGCTGTTCAAAAAAACATTAAGCATTGTTTTGTTATTTCAAATAAAGACCGAGTTTTGTTTCAGTAGGACAGGATTATTTGCTCTTGTTCCAAAATAAAAACCACACTTTCTGTTCAGGTACTGGGGTTTTTTTATACAGGCAGTACTTCGTAGTTACAAGTTACCACCTGGGGTTTTTCTGGCTTTTTAATTTTTAATGTATGCATGAGTTCCTATTCAGAATCTGTTCAGATCCAAGGAAGTACTTCATAAATTTCTGTCCCACCTTGTCTATGTCCTCATGAAATTTAGTCTCTTACACCATTGAGCCATCAGCTTACCCTCTAGGACAGTAGATGAGATATTTAATGGGCCACAATTCCCCTAAAAGATAAGAAACTACTCCACTGCTTGAATATAAGACTGATTTGCTAAGGGAAATTGGAACACAAAAGCTTCCTTCCTATGAAATAGTTTTCAGAACTGTGTTGTTAAAGGCCACCAATTTTTCAGGAGAAAAAAAAGTTGAAACTCTACATTTCAACCATTATCCTTTTCTTCTTACAAAAAAACATTACTCCAGTCCCTTTTCTTTCAAGGGAGAAAAGAGGCCATAACACCTGTATTTTTAATGTATAACACACTGATTTTCTTAGACTGATTAATAGAAAAGAACAGGGAGTAATCCCCTACTTAATAATGGCATTGATAAAAGCTTAGAAATAATATGTGTTAAAACAAGAAGAGGGACTCTGCCTGGCCAGGGTCTAAGCTAGAAAACACAGTACAATCTTCAAGACTCACTTGTCTCCTAAAGACATTTTTTACAATTTTTATAGCAGCCTTACTGGGAAAAAACAAACAAACAAACAAAAACCTCAAAAAAAAAACCCTTCACCTTTCTGTAAGTTGGTATCAAGTTTAAAAACGAAGGAAGATTTTTATACCAACAAATTTTAAAAAAGAGAGAGGCAGATCCTGGAGAGAATACGAGCTATTTGGAAGTAGGATTGTCCTTTTCCTCTTGCTACCAAAAACTTATCTTCAGGAGTAAATCACAACACACATGATTCTGGCTTCCATGTACTCACCACAAGGACTCCGTTGGTCAGTACCTCTGTAGGGGCATCTGAGCTGTGAAAGCAAGAGATTTATTGTAAGTGATGACTGGTTATAATTTTGCTTCATCCTACTTCACAGACTAATTGGCTGAATAAGCAGTGGGGTGAAAAGGTCCTCAGTGTGGGAGATCCAGACAATCACCAAGTATATTTCCCTTCACAAAATAATGGGGGCTGGGAAAAATTGAAGAAAAAAATTGATCTGCAAATATAAGCATGTGCTGTAAGATCTCCCTATCTCAGTTATTTTGATAACCTAGAGAAAAACTGAACTTAGATAGACTATCAGATTGATAAAGTATTCATTTGTGTATTTTGCAAGGTCAACTGAAAACTTTCCCCTCCTGAATAACTAATCCATAAAGTGTTCACTTACTTCCCATGAAGTCCAGCAAAATTTTATTTCTTTTTTGGTACCCCAAAAATTTTGGCATCTGGAGCATTAAGGATACTTTTGGTCAGCCATTAGTGAATCAACTCAAACACCACAGAGAACTATAAAGCATTAGCCTTTTTATGGGCTGTCCCTGCACAGAAAATGCAACTGACAACATATCTGCAGAGCACAAGCTCATTCAGCTCTTCAGGTAAGACTCACCATTTCTCCAAGTAAAACTCTACATCCAGCTCTTCATTAGCCTTTGAAAATAAAAGTTGGACATTGGTGACCCTTGATCCTGAATATATGAGACATTTTTCCAAGAGATTAAGCTTTTCTCCTGTTACATAGTTATAGTAACTTTCTGTTAAAATAACTGGGTTTGTCCCTTTTATAAAAGCTCCAGCTAAAATTTGAAATGGTTAAATTTAGCCTTTTGTTTTTGTTATTTAAACACCCCTCTCCCTCTGGACACGTCCTATATGACCAGACACACCTATATTTGAAGACACAAGCACACAGAAGTGAGAGTTTGCTCTCAGATCCATTACTCTGCTAATGAGAGAAAAAATCCTCCTCTGGCTCAAGAACCACTGCAGCACCATCTCTGCAAACAGCTTCTGCGTGAGGCTTTGGGCTTCCTCCCATTTCCTATTTCAGCAGCTTGCACTCTTAGCTCCTTGTTGTCTTTGTCCTCTACAGACTTTGCTCCAGCCAAAGTCTTTTCTCCTCCCATAGCATACAGCAAATATTTGATATCAGACCTAACACAGCTTTTAAAATAACAAAGTAGAAGCCAATGTGGGTTATTTTCTTCATTGAAGTTGAAATTTTCACTCCCTTAACTACAGATCAAGATGACTTAAGCATTCAGCAAATGGACAGAGTTAGTGGGAACAAGGGAGTTACTAAGCCTCTTTCCATGATCATAGATCATTTGGAGTGCCTGTAGCACTGCCCAACACCTCCTTGTGAACTGCACCCCAGTTAGTCTGCTACTGACCACACCAACAGTGCTCAACCCCAGTTTCTCAAGAAAACACATCATTAGCTCACCTTTAACCCAGACCTACTGTAGCAATGTGTTTGTGGCATTACAAAATAGATCAGTCTGGTGATGTGGCTTTACCCATGTAAAACAGGCTGTCTTCTAAGTCCATAAACAGGTGCACAGGCTTGAGAGCAGCTGATACACACCAGTGTCATCCACATGAAGCAGAGGTTAAATGTACTAAACATAATCCAGACGAAAAAAGCTTCTCTCAGGCTTTTGACTTATTAGATATAGTGGTAACCTTTGCAGCAATAAACTTGGTTTTTGCAAACTGATGATGACAAACTAATAAGGCAGTACCCACAATGATTATGGACTGCAAATGCCTTTCATTTTAAAACCAGCTTATGTTCCTCTAAGTCTCATGAAAAACTAATCCCATTTAAAGATGTTTTAACATTTCTGAAAGACAGCAGTAATCTCAAATTTTATTTAGCTGGAGCATCCCAAAGACTGTGGAAAACACACACAAAGTTACTAAAGAACTTGGAAACACCTCAATTGACAGTAAAACAATATGTGCTGTCATCAGTCGTTGATTCATTTTTCCCTTCTGTCTTCTCCAACACAGGTAAATCAAACAGCAGGCACTGCCAGATTTGTGCAGTGATGAGCTGCAGCCACTCCCAGCTGAGCCAGGGACTCACCTCGGGGTTCAACCTGAAGGTGCGCAGCAGGGGCTGACCTAGCTTCATACCCCCCACGTCAAAGACGATAGAGGTGAGCTCATCACTCACAAGGACATCCTTATCATAGAGGGTCAACTCCAGAATGTTCTAAAAGCAAACAGAAACAAGAAGCCTAAGAGGAAGGGGCAGAAACACTGACAAACCTGGGTAGCTATATACAATAGACACTTTGTGCATTAATCAACACGCTTTCCTTTCCCAGTCCTGAGGAAAATCAAGTACTCTCAGCAGGGCTTACAGCATAGTTAAGCAAAAAATGCTCGTAGTTGACACCATTTAGCCAACGTATTTTCTCAGCTTCCCAGCTAGAGGGAGGCCCCAGCTGAACACGTGGCAGTATTCTCCACAAGCTCCACGCACAGATTCGCCTGAGGAAGCAATAGCAATTTCCACTCTTTCAGGATGACTCAGTCCAGGATGTTATAGGGACCAATTGCTTCCTGCTCAGCACTGTCTCAGAGCTGGTAAATTCAAGAGAAACTGAAATATACACAATGAGAGCATATGGCACCCAAATAAAGAGTCTTGCAGCAACTAGTTCTCAAGGAGACAAGACTGAACTTAGAATTGTGCTGGCAGTCTCCAGCAGTAACCAGGCTGAGGTCTCATGAGCCTGGAGGGAAAGAAAACGATCCCACACTCTGATGTTTAGCTTTCAATTTTCTTACCAGTCAAGTCAGCTACCATTTCACATTTGTCACCAACCAAAATGGTGACAAATGGTACTGGAGTACACCAAGTGTACTCCAGTGAGGGGGATATTTTCTTGTTAATAGACACCTTATTCCAAAGCCTGGGATGTTATTCAAAGCCATAGTGCCCCACTAAAACTGATCTCTTAAAGTACAGTTTCCTCCCCCCTACCATTAGTGTCTACTTTTAGAATGAATGATGACAATCATTAAAAATACTGTATTAGGTCCTACACAGATAGTAGCTGTACAGTCTCTATCCAAGAGTTTGAATTCGGTTTTCTCAATCATAGGAACTGATGGCAAAACTTGACTGAATGAACAAAGTGGCAGTGAGTAGAAAATTAGCTCCTGTGAAAGAAGCAGCAAACATGAAATAGAAACTTGCTTAATCAAGGAATTTCCTTGAACTCCACCAGGTAGTGCCATAACTTCCCTTTCCTGAGTTGCATCACAAGGACGTTTATGGAAAATTCCAGCTGCAATTTACATGAGAGTGCAGTTAACCACAGCAGTTTGTATCACTGGACATGCACAGTACAGCTTTTTGTACACTGAAGACAACTGACACCTTACAAGCAACACTAGTTTTGAGGGTAATAAAGAAGCCTTGGTTTTGAATGAAGTATCAAAAGGAAGCCAGTACAAAAACACAAGTAGTCCAGCCGGCTCCACAAAGTGCCCTTACCTTGACAGCACTATGGATCCTATACTGGAAAGTTTCATTCCATTCTGGGTTCTCAGAGTTGTCAACAACCTGAGTTCGGGAGACTCTGGGAGATGCAGTGGGCAGCTTTAGTTCCACATAGCAGTCTGCCTTGGACACTAGAGCAGAGAGTGAGAGACAGGCACCAGAAAAACTTCATTCAAACATACTCTTTCCCTCATTTTCTAGATCTCATTGCATCATAAAAAAGTGCAAATTTAAGGCTGGACTTCTAAAGCAAAATAATGAAGTAAATGTCTTTAAACAGAAGCAAATTGAGTATTAGGTGCCTATATTCCTTTTTTCTGGTTCATCCAAGTCATAAAGCCCTTAATAAAAAAGGATACTATTTAAAATGAGGAAGATCAACTTTAAAAAAAAAGATCACTGCTGATACCACGCCTATTGCTTCTTGTCCTACCACTGGGCACCACTGAAAGAGCCTAAGCCTACTAAAGTCCAACTTGACAACATCCACCACTCCTATACCCTTGGTTTATTCTGGCCAGGAGCCGGGCTGACTGTTTCCATTCCCTGAAAATAAATGGTTGTCCCAGAGTCCTTCTTTCTTCCATTTAGGGCCCCTTCAACAAAGCAAGTATGGGGACCATTCTTCACTCCAGCTGAACAGACAGGACATAGAAAAGAACCCTTCACAGCATAATTCTGGCCCTCAGCCTCTCAGGAGGGTTTTCTGCTCCCTGAACAGCTATTTGGCATTCCAAGTAGTTTGATGTTGGATGCCAGATATAAACTTAAGGCAGACTACCTTATTCGATTTAATCTGAAGTAATTTAATATAAATGACTTTCAAAGATCCAAATGCCTCCGACAGCCCTGAGATCTTTACACAGGTGTGTAACTGGAAGGGAATATATACCATACTATCAAAACCAGGAGGAGATAAAAAGTTTATCAGTCAACCACCTACTTCCTTTGGAGTCTGCAATGGCAAACAAATAGCAGGTACATGAAATAAAGCACTGCTACAACCGAGAAAATAAACATTTGAAAGCTGGAATTAAAGATTTCTACTTCCAGGTTCAGGAAGACTGTTCAGCAAGAGTCAGGGTGAAACTTGCCATAACCAGAAGGCTGAATCCAGAGAAAGGGATACAGAATGGGCCACAGTAGAACAGGTAAAGGAGCAGGGAAGCAAAACACTACCAGGACTTACTTGATTTTGTTCTGCAACTGCTTAATCTGCAGATTGGCCTCACATAAAGTTTTAAAATATATATAATATAATAGAATATATTCTTTATGTTATAGATATAATGCTTTACATGAGAAGCTTTTGTTGAGACATAAAGGCAGTGCAATGTGCATAGGGAAGAGGCTTCCCGCAATGCTCTCTGTGCTAGAGGTATGCATCGAGGAACCAACATGTTCTCATAATACCTTGAGTAAATACTTACACACATCTGTACCCTTGATGTTTCTGGCTCGGAGGACTTTTACTGTTAGGTTGTAGGAAGGGTGCTTTTCCCACTGAAAAGAGAGAAACAAGCTCAGCATTTAGTTCAACTGCAATGCCTGTTCTGCAACTACACTAGTATTAGACCAGAGAAACGGATCAGAACCAGCCAGCCCAAAATAAGATATTAATGAATCAATTTGGGAACACATGTGACACTTTCAGTGTCCTGGAAGACAACTAAAGGAGCCTAGAAGGAAACTCAATTCCCTTTCAGCAATGAAATGAGGGATGTATTACAGTAACTCCTCATGGACTTCAGAAAACAAGGTCCTTATTTAGGAATTCCTCTAATTATAGATCAGTTTTTAATTGCTTTGTTAGTATATTCTTGGTGAGCGAAAGTTGCTCAAATACATTCACGACAGCTAGTTTAAGAGTACTGGCCAAGGGCACAGTAATGCTTGAGTAAAAGCAGACGTGGCAAGAATCTTAACAGCAGGGTCTGAAGTCATAGAAGGCATAGGCTGATTACAATGAGAAAAAAACCCCAAAACAAAACAGTTTCTTGCCAAAACACTTTATGGCAGTTTGAGTAAGAAACGACAAAACTTAAATCCATTTTCATTCTGGACTGTTACTGGTATCAGCACTCTAAATATGCATGTCACTTTACCAGCATAGATAAAAATGTAATCCTTACTCCTGAAAGCTTCTGGGAGATTATTTTTGGAAAGTAATATTAGTATCTACATGCCAGGACTTGAAGTGGAAAAAAAAAGTCTGACTGGATCCTAGAATATCATGAAGGAGAAGTGGGGGGAGGGCAGGTGGCAAAAGAGAACAGCTTGAGGTGATTTAGTACAGAGACTGCAGAGACGTAATTGTATAAGGCTCAGGAACAGAATGGGATTCTGCCTCATCTTCATCCGTTATGACACAATCCTGGCCAGTTAAGAACTTTTCCTATTCTTAAATCACATTTTCAAAATGCTTTGCACGAATGGTCATTACTTCACATTCATAATTTCAACATGGCTGGCTTGAGACCAAAATTTAATTTTAGATATGCTAAGTATTCACTTACAATTAAACTCAACAGGATCTTCACTTACAACAAAATACTGTAGATTGAAAAATGATGCACTGGAAGAGGTTGCCCAGAGAAGCTGTGAATGTCCCATTCCTGGAAGTGTTCAAGGCCAGGCTGGATGGAGCTCTGAGAAACCTGGTCTAGTGGAAGGTGTCCCTGCCCGTGACAAGGGGGTTGGAACCAAATGACGTCCGAGGTCCCGTCCAACCCAAACCATTATTTAATTCTATTATTCTTGAAATATTATATAAAAAATGTAGGCACTGTATATCACTAACTGGGATCTCACAGAAACCAGTGAATCCTGAATTGTTAAACTCTTCTTGAATATTCCTTACCTGATAAATGCAATTATACTATGTTTCTTAAGCAGTCACATCCTTGGTGAGTTTTCCTTATTTTTCATCTCTTGGAGATACTTGCCAGCTTTTGCAAAACAGGCTTTGAACAACACGATAAAACCAAGGCATACATAGTATACTGAACATTTTTGTATTAAGCAAGCACCATTCACCCTGACCAACAAGCAAAGAGCAAAAACTACATGAGTCACCTAAGATAACTCACACGCAGATACCAATTAAATTTGTGCAAATAAAATCCAGTTATTACTAATCTTAAGGGCCACTTACTTGCAGAATTGACATATTGAAGATGCTCATTCCTTTATTTGTTTCTGTGAACAAGACATGCCTTCACATCGAATTTCACCATGAGTTCCACCCTTCAGATGCTAGTTTTTCCTCTTTAAATCTTCCTAATCACCTTTCTTTTATTTGATCCCTGACACTAGTTTCTCAGGCAAAGGCTGACCACCTTTCCACTTCATCAAGTGGATTACAGAGTGAATGGATTACAGAGAGAAATTCAAGATTGCGTATGTTATTCTCACCAGCTTCCTAAAGTTGCTGCAACTCTTCAATTTGTTGAGACATGAAGCTACTTAATCACACCCCCATGGCTGTGAAAGCAATCCTCACTCACATAGCCTTGCTATCACCTGGAAATCAGACACTATCAGCAGAGGGAGCACAGAGCACCATGAAGATAGCCTATCCCTCTTTTATTGCACACCATCTGTCAAAAATGTACTTACATGCTCAAAAAAAAAAAGTCCTTTCCAAATGTCTCTAACACCTTTGATTTGCAGCCAGTCATTACACAGATGAGGATACATTTTCCACACCCAGATCATAATTTAAGGGCATGTAACTCCACAGAAATTCCACTGTGCTCCCAAGCCTGTGCAATCGGTTATGCCAGAACCTTCTCTTACACCGTTTGCACTTATCTTTCAGCAAAGGCACAGCAAGGTCACAGCATGTTGCCAGGTGAGCCTGCAGAGTAATGAAGCATGGGAGTATCAGATATGCTCTATCTGAATGATCAGGGAAAAGGCAGGCAAGAAATGTGTATGGGAAGTGGACAAGGAATAATGATGACAGCTCTGCCTGTACCAGCATACATGACAGCACACCAATGTATGTGACTGATGCAAGCAACTAACTTCTGCCTTGCATTTTAATTATTTTTCAGAATCACTGCTTTTCCAGAGCTCAGGAGTGCATCTAAAGCAAAAAAAGAAAAGCCCCCTTTAAATTCTAAAATGAGGGTAACAAGGCTGAATTTTCACATACTTAATTTAGCAAACAGCTGTCTGTACCTTTCATCTAAACTGAAGATGCTGATGCAGCAGGAAGTGACGGTAAAACAACTCATTCCAGCTACAGGACCAAGTAGTCTTTACTTTCATATAGTCCAGGATACCTGCCTTTATACAGTGGCATGTAAGCGCTGGGATCCACTCCACAGCTCTCAGTGCATGCAGAGGACTCACCATAGGCCTGCCAGACTCATTACAAAAAAGTTGTCAAAGCAAATAAAAACATAACTTCTAAGACATATTTCGTGTTCGCAGCTACTGGGAAAATCAGGTAGTTCAAAGAAATGTCCATTTTACCAGTGGAGCACTTTCTCCCCATCTTGTTCCTGCTCCCAAAGAAACACTGCTGCCCATCCTTGTGGCCAAAGCACCACAAGTTTGCCTTTAAACCCCAAAGCAAACCCCCTGACTTTCCTAGGCACCCCTTACACTGTCCCTCCTCCCTCAGGAGTATGCATCTGCAATCATGAAAGGAGCCTAAGAACCATAGTCTTCTAGCAGGCAGGATTTACAGTTAGCCAGGAGATGAGCAGTGCCAGCAGCTCAGTAACACAACAGCAGTGGCAAACACCAGGCTCACTCTCAGTTTATTGTCATCTGCCTTTAGAAGCGAAACTGAGGCTAAACTGTAGAAAACTAGAGATCTGATCATGTTAAATTCACCTACAAAGCCAAAAGGCTGACCTGCTGCCCCACCCCTTGCTCAATTACTATCAGTTAGTCAATACAAAAATCTCTCCCTACAGCCAGCAAAATTTTTATAAGTTAATTATTTTTTTATTTAAATAGTGAGCACTTGAGGAAAAATATATCCAGTGGTTTACAGGTTAATGGAGGCTAGCACGAGTCTCTTCTAACCTGATCTCCCAAGTACTAAACAATAATATTAAAAAGTGAAAAAGATAATTTTTATCACACAGCAAGCAGAAGTGCAGAAAGGTATACAACCAGCAAGTTGTCTTGTGACAACTAATGGTCACCTCCGTTTTAAGTATTATATTGAGGGGTTAGCATGATAGGACACAACAAGGGTGATCGGCTCATAGATCGAATCTCCAGCCAAAGGCTCCTTCACAAACATTTAGCTTAAGACAAAATTGAGGTTATTGGCCCAATCATCTTATACAATGAAACGGTTTCACTCCAGGGACACACGTCAAAACCACTTTATCTGTTGTGGTTGCACTGCATTATGAATGGGAGCTGAAGCCATCATTAGTCTTTGTCTACTTGAGATCATTAATCTCTGTAGGACAAGATAGAAAAGAGAAAAGAAGGCAACTGTAATCAAGGATATTTTGCAAGAAAACACATAAGCATGATTTTGTCTCTACTGATGGAAAGTGCAGTATTCTGTTCTCTCCCCCCAAAAAAGTACTTGGCATTAGCGTCATTCTGCTCCCCAAAACCTAACGAAACACATACTGGCTCTGGATTTCCTCACGCAGACCCTAAATTTCATAAAAGCCTGAAATCTCTATTAACATTATCATTAACGGAAAAGTCCGGATAACAATAAATATTTTCATTCCTGCGCAATGCAGGACTGGTTTTCCCCACGTGCAGCAACAGGAAGGCACTCCCGAGCACATCAGCTAAGGAATGGCATCTCAAAGACAGCACCGCGAATTGCCTTACCCGCCAGTGATAGAACCCAGTCTCTTTCCTCTCCTTCCTTTGGAAAAGCACCGCCGCCAGGAAAGGCAGCACTCGGGGTGGAAATGGGCCCCGCAGCACCTCATGGAACATGGGAGAAACGTCCTGCCGTCTCTGCAGAAAATCTGACAGGGAAACCCAGAGAACAAGGAGAGTCCCGGGACGCCCGGCTGCGAAGCGCTGTTTGCCACAGGCTCATCTGAAGTTTTGCGCAGGACTGGGCTGTGCTCCAGCTGTGAGGAGCGGAGGTGTGGCCCACACTTGCCAAACAAGCCAGCTCAAAACCTCGCTGGCAGGTTTTTCCAATATTGCTACAAGATAAGGGCAGCGAAGCAGCACCAAACTGGGAAGCCCTGGGCAGGAGGAAGCAGTGCTTTGTGATCCAGCCGTGACATCAAAATCCTCAGTCCAGATTTTCTTGGAGAGTTCCAGCAACCTGATGTACAACTATGGCCATTTTAAACCCTTTCCAGAGCTTCAGCACAATCTACCAATATTTTTAAATAGAAAGAATCTGGCTTGAAGTAAAATCAAATTTGTCACTGACTGCAGCTGTTCAGAGTTTCAGGGAGGCCACAGCAGCAACACCACAGTTTGGTCTGCCACAAGATGCCTCAGGGAATATGAATTCCCCACTGTATCTCCCCTCTCTCTATGAGTGGCCTGCATAAGTCTCCCATTTTTCCTCGTTTACATGTAGTACAGTCTTGATTTTTCCACCAAAGGTTCTCAAAATATTGTACAAGAGACAGAACAGATTTTTTTAGGGGTCTATCATGCCTTAAAAAATAATTAAGTAGTGAAAGAAATAGTTTACTAGAAGTGATTAGCTTATTAGCAGCTGCTGACAGTTGTCCTGCTGGAGCCTTTTATCAAAGAGCCAAAATTTATGAACTGAAATTGCAGACCAAGTACCAAACTTTAGTGTTACAACAATTAAAGTGGCAGAAAATGTATGAAAGCCAGTAATGCAGCATGTCATTAGCTCCATGCAAACATGAGAATGTGACACATTCTCAGCAAGGTCCCATTCCTTAATCATTTCCTGTCATTAGTGTCAGTCACCAGACTAGAATTTAAGAAAATTAATAAAAGTATAAGCTTGGACATTTCAAACACAAACAAGTCAGCACTAGGTGGTGAATCCACAAAACGAAGAGTCAACATGGACAAAATGCAAACATAATGCCATTGTGAAACAGCCACCCACTGCCATGAAGCTCTCGTGTCCTACTAAATGGTGCAGCAGACCACTGGGCTGAAAAAGCAATTTCTTTGCTTTTCTACTTACCACTACACTAAAAGTGAAGGACTGCAGCACGCCTCCTATGAAGAAAGGCTGAGAGAGCTGGGACTGTTCACGCTGGGTAAGAGACGCCTCCAGGGAAACCTCACAGCAGCCTTCCACTAAAGTGGGCTTTTAAAGAGGGAGAGTGACTTTTTACACTAGTGGATAGTGATAGGACAAGGGGGGATGGTTTTAAAGAGAGTAGACTTAGATTAGGTGTCAGGAAAAAATTCTTTACTTAGGGCATGGTGAGGCACCAGAACAGGCTGCCTAGAACAGTTGTGGAAGCCTCATCTCTAGAAGTGATCAATGCCAGGTTGGGGCCCTGAGAACCTGATGCAGTGGGTGGCATCCCTGCCCATCACAGGGGGCTTAAATCCAGAATATCTTCAGGGTTCTTTTCAACCCAAACCACTCTATGACTATCATGTTAGGCTTTATTTATCTTCCAAAAAAATGCAGAACCAGAAGTGTTCTTTTTTTTACATTTAATCTAACACAGTTTGACTATAAATTACAAGGAAAATCTAGGTGGCCTCACAGTACAGTGAGAGCATGGAGAAATCACATTTATTCTAGTTTGTTACAGGCAGTGTATTAAGCCTCTGTTTTGTCTTGAGTGCCCAATTGCATATAAATTAAGCTTACCGGCCTTCTAACGCTCTCTCCTTTTCCAATGAAATCTCACTCAGCACAGGGATCTCATGTTTACAGAATTTCTCTCAAATTTCTCAAGAAAAACTGAAAGCTTTTTAGAACATATGCTTACAAATTGTTCCATAGTCAACAACAGATCACCCATTAGCGGTGTTTTTGTGCAGTTTTAGCCATCTACAGACACTGTTGTCAGCAAACTTAATATCCAAAGAAAAACTACTTGGTTTTGTTATCTCCCAGCAGACTAAGAAAACAAGCAAGCAAAATGGTACCAAAAGATGAAGAAAGCCTCCCACCGGGTAATTCTACTTCTGCTTGTATTAGCATGCCCACAGGGGTCAAGGTAGATGTGTATCTACAGTGCGGTTTGGTGTTTTTGTCAGAAAGCATGAAATGCCATCATCAACTATACTATGTATTATTTAAAATGTGTGCAGATATGACAAGGGACCCCTTTTTGTCCCATTAGCAGCACTAAGAGGAGAGCTGAAATGCAGTATGTAACTAGAAGAGATGAAAATTTGAATGGATGTAATCAAGGATAGGATTTGATTTGGGTTTGGGTTTTTTTTAAGTTTTCTCCAGAAATACCAATATACTTAGTTGTTCAATTTACTCATCAGTGACTTGGATGAAGGGGCAGAGGCCTCCTCAGCAAGTTTGCTGATGACACCAAGCTGGGAGGAGTGGCTGAGATTTCAGAGGGCTGTGTTGCCCTTCAGAAGGACCTCGACAGGTTGGAGAGATGGGCAGGGAAGAACTGTCTGAAATCCAGCAAAGGCAAATGCAGGGTCCTGCACCTGCGGAAGAACAACCCCAGGCACCAGCACAGGCTGAGGGCCGACCTGCTGGAGAGCAGCTCTGCCAGGAGAGACCTGCAGGTCCTGGTGGACAACAAGCTGTCCCTGAGCCAGCAGTGTCCATGTGGCCAAGAAGGCCAGTGGTGTCCTGGGGTGCATTAGGAAGAGCATTGCCAGCAGGTCCAGGGAGGTGATTCTGCTCTACTCAGCCCTGGTGAGGAGGCCACATCTGGAGTGCTGTGTCCCATTCTGGGCTCCTCAGTACAAGAGAGACTGGAGCAGGTCCAGTGGAGGGCTATGAAGTTTATGACGGGACTGGAACATCTCTCTTAACAAAAAAGACTGAGGGAGCTGGGCCTGTTCAGCCTTGAAAAGAGACAACTGAGAGGGGACCTCATCAATGCATTTAAGTATCTGAAGGGAGGGTGTCAGAGGATGGAGTCAGGCTCTGCTTGGTGGTGCCAAGCAATAGGACAAAGGACAGAAACTGATGCACAGGAAGTTCCACCTGAAAATGAAGAACTTCTTTACTGCGCAGGTGGCCATGCACTGGAACAGGTTGCCCAGAGAGGTTGTGGAACCTCCCTCACTGGAGATATTCAAGGATCTGGAAGCAATCCTGTGCCACGTGCTCCAGGATGACCCTGCCTGAGCAGGGAGCTTGCACCAAACGACCCGCTGTGGTTCCTCCCAACCTGACCCATTCTGTGATTCTGTGAACATGAAGACAAAAGACTTCCTCTGTGCTGGTACTTCCCACATCTATAGAATGGGAAAACTGAGGATCTATATTCTACTTCCAACACCAGACTACTCTATGAGCTACAGCCCAAGCGACTGCAAACCTGTGAATCTAAACATTTCCTGATTTGGTCACACAGAGTTTAACACTCCTCCCCAGGCCAAAATAGCGAATCACCAGTCAAAAAAAAATTTGTCAGTAATTTTAGTGTTCTCTAGTAAGTACATATTTAATGGTATGATGGTGTAGGACTTGCAAAAACATTACTCAAAGAGGTAATATAAAAGTGGTTTTAGTAGGATTTTGAGAACATTCACAAGCACAAATAAATTTGTAGATTTAAAAACCTACATTAAGAATTGATGACATGGCCACATTTGATTTACATATACTAAAGCAAAAGGGATACTGAGATACTGCATTGGGTCTTCCAGAAGATGAAGTCTAACATACAAACAAAAAATAAAATCTACATCAGCCCAGGGAAGCTTAACTGCCCAATGACTGAAACACACACTGGTTCACGATATTTATTACAACCTATTGCTTTAGACAAACCTGCTGTATGGTTAGTAAACCCAAAGCACATTATATGAAACAACAAAAATGTACAGCACAAGCCACATCTCTGTAAAAGGTATGCAGTGGAGATGAACAGAGGCACAACTTTAGTCTTGTAAGTAAGAGCACAATAAAGATCCTCATACGTGAGTACAGCTCTCCTGGTAACAGATAATGAAGGTAAATAAAAACCATACTACCAGCACTAAACATAAGATAGGTAAAAATCAGAGTAGTATTGTTGTATCTGTATACAAAGAATGCAGGGTCTTTTTAAATACCCTCTCTTCATTCTCTGACCTGTAAACACAACTCTCCCAAACCATCTTCCCTCCGTACCTGAACTAGTATATAAAGATCTATACAGAATGTGCAAATCTAGTGTAAGTATTTTTAGGCTCTCTTCTTCAAATAGAAGAAATACAGGTTTAAAAACATTAACACCACAGATTCCCTCTACCCAGCCTCTGCAGAAAGACATCAGTAGCAATACCGCCCAAGACATCCAAGTCAGAAGTAGCAAAATACCGGACCAAGAAATCCAGAAGAATGCATGAACAATAAATACAAATGCATATGAAAAAGGAAAAAACAGTTAGCAAGGGAAACTATTAACACTGGCAAATGAAAGTGAATTAGATTCTTGTCAGCTTATAGCAGATCTGTTCCTAAAAAGCACTCACATGATTTAAATAAACCTATGTTGTTAACTGAGATTCAACTACATCTTAGGCAGACAAGATTTATTCATCAGCCTGTTCATTAAGATGTGATACCTGGTAGTTACATGTCATGCTCCATAGGACTTAATAATGGCAGATTTACAAGTATTGCTAGACCAGGATGTTGGGAGTCAAACAGCCATTCTGTTGGGTTCTTTGCTGCTGCTGCTTTTTCATTACCACTCCACAGATTCTTTCTGCAACAAACATTTTGTCCCTCATACCAATCTGCTACTGATTAATGTTTCTGAAAAAATAAGTTAAGACAAAAATACTACAGTCTACAGCAAGTATGATACAATATAGTTCTTGTGTTAAGACTTCTGGCCCAAGAGTAATTTAAGAACAGTACCAGCCTGAGCAGAATGCGGTTCTAGAGCATTTAAAATACACAGATGTTGAAACAGTCTGGATTTTACTTCAGTGTTGGAAAGTGAACCAGAGACTAAAGAATTTATATACAAAAGTCTCAAGCATAGTTCAGAAGCTCAAGCAATAACTAGAGTTCACTCCTTCCAGAAATTGCCTTACAGGGTGTTCTTTGCTTTTTGCTGTGAGTACAGATGTGAACTTCTTCAAATAGTCTGAGCTTCCACTCACGCAAAGAGTGAACACAATCAGTGCAAACAACACACAAGTTAATTCAATTTCTAGCTCTCAAACTAAAATAAAAAGAAAAAAAGCTTCTTAGTGGTATCTACCATTTGTCTGACAATCTCCTGTGTAACAACTTATCAGAAGGTCAGGCAAAACCACTGAATATCAATAGAGAGTCCTTTGGCCAGCAATTAAACATTTCTGTCACTGAGACAAAAGTTACACTTCCCATGTCTAGAAACAGACACAAAAGCCTCCTCTACAACAAAGACCTGGTGATCTCCAGGCAATGCTGATATAACTGCAAAGACTTTCAGGGAATTTTCTTTTTTTGAAAAAATATTTACATACAAGGCCAAATCACAACATTGCCACCCTAAGAAAGTATGTTTTATTGTAAAACTTGATTTGTGCTGAATGTCCAACAGTTGTCTAACAGTTCATTTGCAAGGCTGGAGTGTATTACAAAACTCACTACAAAAGTCAGTTTCTGCTCTTCATCTGAGGACTGAGAGGTCCAGTGTAGTTGCCAGCACTGTAACAACATGGTTAAAGTCATTTTCTAGTAAATCAATACTGATGGGTCAGTGCACAGATAAAAGTGACTTCTACCCAGTGTAAGAGAACCTAGCAACAAGCCTCAAAAATCTCAGACACATCAACTTCTTTAGTCATCAGTACTGAATTCCATGTGAATGTTGGGATTGTTGACCATGACAAGGTCAGGTGTCCAGTGTGTTGACTTCTTTGGAGCAGAAATAATGCACAACTATTGCATTAGGGTATCGAGCAAATGCACTGTAAAGAGAACAAACACAAACATCAGCTGTCAAGACAAACAGTTTTCCATATTTGAACAAGAGCATCCAAGTTGTGCAGAATCAAAGAGACACACATGATAGTGACACTTTTAAAAACTACAGCCTGAATATATTAAGAGGAAACAGACAAAAGAATTCTATGGATTTTGTAAGAAGTTTGCTTGGGGTTTTTTAAAATCTATTTTCATTTCTGTAGGCACACTTTACTTGGAAGTCACTGGGAACAAGTTAAAGACTGGGGGACATGCTTGCCCTTCAAAATCTTGTTGAACTTAACAGCACTAGAAAAATTCTAAACAGCCAAAACAATATTGCATATGCAAGCTTCAATTCTGATGCTACATGCTGCATGCTAAGAGCAAAAAATTTAATATGCATAGCAATATGTTTATTAAAATGTTTTGGGAAAAGAACCTTTCCCTATCATTGTTAATGCTACTGATATCTCAGATGGGCTCACATCAAGAAGAAAAAAATGACTAAGTCACACAGCATTTCCCTCTAGTTGAAAGACCTAAAAACCAAGTGCAAATAAAATCTGCATTCTATATTAACCCAAAACTACCTACTAGGAATGGTAGAAGAAAAGTTCAGATTCACAGAATATTCTGAGTTGGAAGGGACCCACGAGGATAAGAGTCCAACTCTTAAGTAAATGGCCAGTACAGGGATTGAACCCACAACCGTGGTGTTACCATGCTCCAACCAACTGAGCTCATGTCAGGGTCATTGGCACCCAAATCATCAAGCAAATTAGTTCTACTTTTAAACATCCTATCATATGTAGGCTACAAAACAAACCAGTCAGGAGCCATAAAGCCATCAGATACAGGAAACTACACCTGTATCTTAGCTTAAAATTCTTCGTATCATCCTTCTCAATTCTAGTTAAGAAGCAGGTTCTTAGAAAGGCAGTGCTCTTATGAAGTTTTCAAAATTCAGTATGAGAGGCAATTTTATGCCTTCTAGAGTTGTGAAGTAAGAACTCTTAGGAGTTTCCGAAGCGATTTTTTACTCCTTTGTTGAAACGAGGATTAAACTATTGCAGCAAATTCACTGACCGAAGCTTTGAGGTCTCCCTAACGATCCAACTGATTAATGTAATTTGTAATTCAAACACTCTTCAAATGGCTCCCTCATACTGCTGTTCTCTCTGGCTGTATATACGTTCTGTTTTCCAACATTCTTAGTTCAAGTGTACCAGATTAATATTTGACTCAGTTTACCCAGCTCTCTCACCTGTTACCTATCTTCTTTTTACAAACAGTGCACACCTTCTCCTCTGTAATAATGCACTTTACTTGCTGATGTAAGATCCGCTCTTCCTGGACCTAAAGAAGAATAAAAATCCAAGCTGCTCAAAAAGCAATGCCACATCTTGGTCTGATGAAACTGCAAACCATCACAATGTTAAACTGTCAGTGGCCACATCTACATTACCAAGTTGTGCAGCACACAAGAAGCAGGTCTGTAGAGTAGAGCAGATGGTATTGAACACCCAATACCCACACTATATGAATTGCAAGGTTTTACTTTCACCTTAGTCCACAGACTAAGGCATTCTAACCACTGAGGGGTATAAGGTGAACTACTGAACTGCTTCCTCTGGTTCGCTTCACTTGAAAGAAATCCAGTCCAAGCTGTCTGAGATGATTCTGCATTGCACACCACAGCACAGAGAGCAAAGACAAACACCTCATCCAAACTAAAATGAAAGTGCACACCATTTCCTGCAAAAAAGATGTTCAAGCTGCATGGCTCCCATTTAATTTCAGGTGCATTACAGCACCATCTAGAGGACACCCATCCCCTATAAGGAACAGTAAATTTAAATATTGACCCTATTTTAAAACACTATTCCATTAAATAACAGGCGGGGGATGCTTACCCTCAGAAACTCTGCATGGAGAAGATTCTTGAGCACTTGATTAAATCTTTTCTTCTGAGCATTTTCTTCAAGGACTTTCTCTAAGAAGATGCGAATCTCACTAATCTGTGTATTTGCTGGGAGTAGGTTTATAGCCTGGAAGAAAGTTAGGAATAGTTAAAAAGGAATAGAGACCAAAACAGAATAGAAATTGACACACTTAGCTTGACAAAATCCATTGACTTGCCTACTCCAGTACCTTCTGTAATCTCCTGCCAACAGCACAAACTGAGTACTTACAGGCCTGACTCACCTTAGTGGTATCCAGTTTGCTGTGGTGCAGTTCCAAAACCTGCAGAGCAGCCTGCAGATTGGCTTGAGGCTCCAGCACTTCCATCTTGATCGGTCCCAGGCAATGAACACTGGGTGGGGAGAGATACATGCGGAGCAGGGACAGATAGACCTGCAGCACACGAAAGGAAAGCTCTGAAACCACTGCATGTATCCACAACTGGCAGGGCTGGTAGAACCCAACAATGGTACTAAGTTGTACCCATGCCATCCAAAATTCTGAACTGCTGATTTGAACACCTCTTGATATATGCTAAAATCCACTGATACTCTCAACAAAATCCACTGTAACACTCTCAACAAAAAACACCCCGCAATCATCCAGTAATCCCTAAATTCCAAGAGATTATACGTAAATTCCCATACACTACACAAACCCTGGAAAAGTCTATACAGAGCAAGAACTTTCAAGTCTTGAACAAAGTATGAATAGCCTTCTACTTCCTTACTGAACAAGAAGCTACTTACATCTTTGTTGCCATCTTTGTTTCTGTCATAATGTTTATGGCAGTAGCTAGAAGAATCAACAGAAAAGAATCAAGTCAAATACAGAAACAGTTATAGAACCCAATGAATCATTTTACGGAAATTAACATTTAAATGCTCTGACTACTGAAGTCATCCAAGTTTGGTGACAGCACATCTGATTCAGATCAATTCATCAGACTGCACAGCAGGATTACACCCTTTACTTTGCATTACAATGCTGACAGAAGCAAAGTTTTCTGCAAGCATCCCACTTCCAGTCAACTTAAAAAGCCTTAATGCAGAAGCCAAATTTAATTCAGCTGTGTAAGAAAAAGGGGGGGAAAAGATCTCTCCAACTAAAAAACCTATGTGTGGATATATCTAATTAGTGTATCTGAATCACAAAGAGAAGCTGTTCATTAGTGTACACTGCACACCAGGGCTGAATTCCCTCTAACAAGCATTTGCTGAAAAAGCTTTAAAAACAACTATGTCAAACAGGCCCCAATGTTCAGATATACCTGGCAGTGTTGGGTAATTCTGTTTTTACCTGAGTACTTCTGATTCACTCAGGAGGTTCCCTAGCACATAACACGTAGAAAAATGCTGTATCTTTACTAAAGAGGATTCTTTTTAATGTGGACTAGTGAACGTCTCTCCAAACAGAAAGGAAGCAAAACAACACGCAAGTTCACAGACTAAGGACAGGTGGAAAGTAGTAACTCATTGATGATGGTCATATTGCTCTAAAGCACAGCAACAGAAGAGCATGAAAAGGCAAACCTCAAGGGACAGCAGCATCATCTGTAACAAACAGATACCCAAATGAGCTTAGAAGTCAAGAAAATGTGAAAACCCGGATGATCCCGAAGACTTAGTTGTTTGTGCTCCACATATATCCTATCCATACACTACACATCCTATCCATACGGCAGTAAGCAAACTAAGTCTTGCAAAAAAAAAAAAATTTTTAAGTCCTTACTTTTCAGCCATATTGGTGTCCTTCAAAATATGAACATAAATAAACAGAGCTTGCTCATGCTTCCCCATACGACCCAAGAGCAGAGCACGTTCTTCTAGGAGACCTAGTGATAGCATGAAGGATTAAATCAATAGTTACACAGAGAAATGACAAAATTAGTGACCAGACTAACAGAAGGAATTATTAATCTGTGCTCAGGCTACAGTTTAAGTCACACTGAGACTGTAAGTCTGTATTTCACATCAGTCTTCTCAGAAACCTTTTATGAATTCTTAAGTAACCTTAAGAAACAACAACCTTCAGATCTATTAAGTAATTCAGACTCATCAAAAAGTTAGGCTAAATAGCTGGGCGATACCAGAAGGTCTTAGGTCAACAGTTACAGGAATCCTGCAGAAACTGGTAAACCCAACTGTGCCAGCAAACACAGAGTTAGTATACACACCAGTGGCCTGCAACTACAGCTACAGTCATCTTCTTTATTTCTAGTTACCATGATTCTATGATAAGTGAGGAAGTTTTGCTGTACAATGCAATAAGCTAGGGTTTAATTAACCTATGGAAACAGAACTCACCATCAAAGGGGAAGTCACTAATAAGTCGACTAGGTTCATACCAGCTAGACTTCTCCAGAAAAAGAAGCAGCTTTTTCCGGTAATCCCCCAAGTCTCCTCCTTCCTCCCCAGCAGGCACTGGAGCTCTATCTATATTAAAAAAACAACATAGGCCAAATTATTACAACCATTTCACTACACTAATACACAGAAGAAGATGAACAAATCACTATGAAGAGGAACTAAATGGTGAGAGAACTGTTACACAGGTTGGGACTGTCATGCACCTGCCAAATTAACTTCAGCTCCTAGAAACACATCAAGTGGCTGGTTAAAGCAATACTCAAGTTATTCAAAACCCTTCCCTACCCTTAACACGCAGAAGTCAGAGAGCAGTAGCTGTCATTCTACTTAATTGTGAACAAAGCGTTGCTTGATCCCTTAAGATCTCTGAACCAGCAATGAACTAGACTGCCCTACAAACCCACAGCTTCTGTTTTCCACTTCCCTCCATCACTTAGGTATCTTATGCTGGATGTCAACAGGGAAGGCTTACAAAAATATGGAATATGAAGGTTCCCCTGTGCGGTCCCCTACCCCTCATCCTCCCACCAGAAAAGGCTAAACATACCTGCAGGGAAAGAACTGAGATATTCCTTCATTAAGCCCTGCACTTTCTCACAGTACAGCTGGATCAGACAGTTGTGAAAGTCCGCACCAGTTTCTTCCCAGACATGAATGATGTGTTCCTGTAAATACATGTTAAGGCTCAGCTGTAGACACTTTCTCTGGGAAGTAATTCATTATAACCAAGCAACATGGTTGCCTTTACCAAGCTTGACTTCAGGATTTCATGTATTTTAATTATGTTTTCTTTGCACAACTTATGGCACAGCTAGTACTCCGTGAGACAGCATCAGGCTCCAACTCCTGGAGAACTAAAATCTTACATGTAACATTTTGTACTGAATGTAAAATGCACTAGTAGAGATTGAGTTCTTACCAGGTAAGGAATAGCCAAGCTTTTAAAATTTTCTACCAAGAAACTGAGCACTTTGTCACGTGGTAAAGCTTCCACTTCAGGGAGGTCTTCTGTAAATATCTGTTAAACAAAATCTTATTCAGAGAATGGTGATTTTCTTTTTTTTTTTTTTTCAAGTGCCACAGTGTATTTTCTCTGAGGCACTGAAGCCCAGCATATCATCATATGTCCAAAGAGTAAGCACAAGATGTATAAGAAACAACTGAGCAGCTTACTCAGGCACTGAGAAGTTATTTCACATCTGAAAAGATTAACAAACATCCCCACTTCTGCCTTAGCGAACACTCTTCTCCTACAGAGCCCAACGCCTCCCAAATACGGGGAGTCAATTTTATAAGCAAATCAACATTTAAATACTCCATTAGGCTCTTGTGCAAAAGTGTGACATCAGTAACACGAAGTGTTGTGTCAAAGGTTCCTAGCTATTTATTACAATTATAAGGTGTTCCCAGAATGGAAGAGCATAAGAAAAAGTGAAAGATTTGACCTGCTCTATCTACTGCTAACATTAGCACAGCACTGAACACAGAAAATACAAATTATGTCTTTAATTGGATTTAGCATTAATCAGCTTCTTACAATGAGTTATCCCAATTCCATTTACTGTACTAAGAATCTCAGTTACAAGGTGCCTCTTTCAACCACACTTACCTTCAGTCCATCTTCAGGAAAATCTCTCAGCACCCAGACAGAGTAGGAAAATACCAAATGCAAGTTCTCTGTGCCTGGAATACAAAAAGCAGCAGTGCTCATTGTTAAAATCCTAAACATCTATCTACTCACAACACAAACAGATGCTTTCAGAGCCAGTAAAGCTTAATTTACATGAAGAATCCAATTGTTGCTCAAGTCAAGCAAATCACTGATTCCAAGTTAAAGCCACAACTTCATTGCTTCACAAACATGATTTCAAACAGAAACAAAGATAACTCAAATAGTAAGTGTCATCAAATGTAAAGAATTCAGCCCAAAACCAAGATTGGTTGCTTTAACCACATTCCAAAAGTCTTCCCTTTCAGCTTGTTTTTATTAGGGTAGAGAAAGGACTGTACTTTTCACTTGTGTAACTTTCATTAGTCCATTTCCAGCCTGTCAGTTTAATGACTTCTATAGCAAACGGTCAAATACTTTATAACAAGTAGGAAACCATCCTAGTACTGAAGTAGCTAGCATAGAAACTACATGACAGGTAACAGCTTCTCAGCTTTTAGCAAAATGTAGGACTTGCCCCTTTAAAAAGAATACTATTTGGTCAATCTGGTTCTAAATACTAATAAAACATGTTAGGAAAACATGACTTTCCCCTCACCCTCCTGCTCAGAACCCCTGAGGCATTCACTGCCTGAACAAGGCAACAACTATACAAGAAACAGAAACTTATAGCAACCCTATAAAAAGGCAGGCATTGTTTGCTCTTCTCCATCCCACAATATTTTAAAAAAGCGGCATCTTCATATGAGCAGTATTAAATAAATAAATAATGCAGATGATGTGCACTGTGAAATAAAACAATTGAAATAGTCCCCAGAAGAGCCAATCTCAAAGTTTCAGAAACAAAAGTGTGACTTGGTAAATGGCAATAAACCTGTGGGTCTAAATTTTGCAGAACTCTATTAACTCTTCTCTGAATTTACAAGGCATGCTGGCCTCACAGGGAAAATTTTAAAAAAGGACAGGACAATCATGGAAGAAAGTTCTCATGTAAAACAGAGAGTCTTAACTCCTTATAAAGAAGTGTGACATTAATTAGAATAGCTCCCTGCCAAAGCACTGATCAAGCTGCCTTTGTTGAAATCCCAAGCAAATCAAATACGAAGTTAAAACCTACTCAAAACAGTGAAAATGTCAGGAGGAGAGGAAGAGGTCATTAAATAACTACTAAAGCTTACTGATCATTTTACTAAAAGGTCAACATCACACTGCACCACAAAACGGAACAACTGGCTCCCTCAGCACATAACATTTATCTGCATGGGGCTTCACAGAAGTCACAGGCAGGGAATTTCTAAACTGCCTCAGCAACAAATCCTTCATTTAAATATGAGCTATAATAGGAAAAAGTCCTGCATAACACTGTTTTAAAAGATAAAAGAATAATGCAACACAGAAAACTATCTACCACCCCATCAAATACATAATTCTCCTGCACACTGATAAAGCATATATTTGATGGCTGATCACACAATCAATGATTAATATTTGCTTTAATGCAATAAACAGTAAGTGCTTATTCCATTAACACAAGGCAAGTATCAAATACACATCAGTAATACAAACTTGATGACTTAAAAGACCATAGCTACAAGCCTGGAGGAATTTGTAGTTACTTGAGAACCACCTAAGAATATTTCATTAAATGCCCAAATATTGATAGAAAACAGTCAACTAAAGAAGAGTTTCTACTTCACTCGGAATGATAAATCATCACTGGAAGAAAATTCAAATAACTATGGCCCATTTTCTCCCAGTAGATATTTTAATCAGAAATAAGGAATGTGTTTCTCTAAAAGAATTACATTTCAACAAAATTTGAAACCCTTGAGCTAATACTTGAAGGTTGCATTATGAAAGAAATCAAACAAGATAACAAGGATACCCTTTCAGCTTGATAGCCTCCAAAAAGCTGCCAAACAGTAGAATAACCACTAAGCCCAACAAGAATGATCACAAAAATACTGCTCTTCCTCACACTCACCCAAATGCTGCAGATATTGCACTGTCCTCTCGTGACCCTTCAAAGGCGAGTTGGCTTTCTTTGATTGATCCACCAGTACCTGTAATGCTTTCAAAACAAAAGAAGTTCATTCCTTTGTAACTGCTAGTTCCAACATGAACCACAAAAAAGTGCATTTTTCCTGTTATGCTACTGAAGAAAAAAACAAGGTTTATTTTGAACATACAGACCAAATTGTAAGAGGTTTAATCACCAGATAGCAACTAAACATTCTCTTCAGAATACTGCCTGCTCACTGAAGACAAGTCAAAACACAATACAAAGAATACATGCTTCCACTCCTCCTCCTCCTCTCCCAACCTCATACTTACCTTTCTCATGCAGACCTTTTTTCTCATACAGTATTATCAGCTCACTATATTTGTGTGCCTTCTTCAGCACATGCTCACTCTCCTCAATATGGCAGTGATTGTTCTCCAGACGTAGCAGTGGGGCCACCAGTGCTACATTTGTCTGCAAGCAAAAAGGGAGCACTTAAACTTCACTGGAAGTGCACCTTCTGAGTCTATAGTACAAAGTACAAGTTAGAAGTGGGGACAGGGGAGGAAGGAAGCCTCACAGTATAAAAAAAGTAAGAAATGACAGTTTAACATCTAAGGTCCATGTTAATTTCCATAATTTTGGGGACAGAAAGAAAACAACATATCAAAGGTACTCCCCTATAAGAACAGAGGTCAGGCTTTGAAAAACATCGTAAGAGCCAAGATCGTACTTTCTTGCATTTAACAGTACAAGGCAATAAAAGCATTCATTAGAACTTCAAAATACACAACCACAGCCACTTTCTTTTGACAGAGGCAGCAACCAGGAACAGACACATCTGCCTCATTCCATGAAACTGCTTCCTGACCAGTGAGCAAACTAGTTAACACTCAAATTTTACAATTCATTTCTAGATCAAAGACAGACAGTTGTGTGAGAATTTCTGAAGTAGCTCCTTATCCTCCTTCTTAAATGTTTCAGTCTGAAATTCCAATGGAGCTCACGTGGCAAAACCTCTAGGTCACAGAGAAACTCACATGCAGGTAACACTTTAACAGAGTGGTATCAATGATTTGTAGCAGCTTCTTTTTGGATTTGATTGTGGGTGTTCCTTCCATGAGGGGTGAGGTACTGGACTGATGATCAGAATCATTTAGCTTCTTCACTAGCTGACTCCTTTTCTGCAGGACATCAAATGAAATTTTAACAGGAAAAGGCCATGGATTTCTACATCTCACCTCAGTACATATAACCCACCAACTACAAAGACTAAATTAAGCCAGTTTAATAACTTGTTTTAATCAATTGTTTCCCAAAGAATTTTATTGTTACTAACTATTCAACACAAACTTTACAACCATAGGCAGGTGTATACATTTGTTTTGCATATTTATAGTTTTGCAAAATGTCCAGTCTCTTGAGAAAATTGTCAGAAGGAAATTCTGTTAACCTCAACAGACACTTTAGAGAAGTCAGGAAACATTTAAAACATTTGGATAACAATTTAGATTTTGCACTACTAGGCATAAAATCTATCCTCCTTCAGACACATCTAGTAAGGATGGCAACCAAGCAATTCAGGTTCCAGTTATGACAAAGTAAAGAGGGCAGGAAGTTACAGTACCCATTAATTCCTGTTCCACCTTTTACTGCATGCCCTCAACCTATCTCCTGGAGAGAGTGCCCTTCATAATAATCACTGAACAAAACAAAAAAATGAAGTGCTCAGGTCCTCTTCAGAAGGATAAGAGGAATAAAATACTGGACTCGTATTCAGATCTGACCCATAAGTAAATTTTGTCCAGTCACACGTGATGTTTTCCATATATCTGCGGGGTATCTCACGTGTTCCACTTCCCCTGCTTACTCAGGAGCTGCTGCCGTATTTTCCAACCATGAAGACAACCCATTAAGGCTAACATGACAGAGCTGGAGTAGGTGTACTGCTTCCTGCTCATCAAAGATTGTGGGGTATGCCCAGCCCCTGCCCTGGAGGGATGTCTGCTGAGATAAGGAGATTGCACAATCGGCCAGCAGGACTCCCTGGAAAGACAACCACTTCTTTGGTCACTTCGAGAAAAGACAGACCCACAATCCTCTGGGAGACCCTATGCAGATCCTTTGTAACCCATTGGCCTTTACCCTCTGAGACCCATCCCCTGTATCCCTATAAAAGATGGTCTTCTGCCCCTGCGAGACGGAGATGCTCGCCCGTAGCTCCCCTTTGCCTGAGTATGGATAATAAAGCTACCTTGTGTGGAACCAGCCACACGAGCCTCTCGTCTCTCTCCCTGGTCTGGCCTGGAGGCTGCCCTGCAGAGCTGAGCTGGAACCACGAGCTGACAATCACTAAAGAGCTGACAGTCTCTGCACGGGCCCTCCTGCCAGCAGCTGAGGGAAGACACCGGGCCTCGGGAAGGCGATTCCTTTTGGGACCATCTCCCCGGACCGGTCACCTCTTCCTCGGTGAGAGCTACTGACCCCTCACCAGTTGTAATAAAAGATAACCAACAAAGCATGCTAGAACTGAATAACCCTGCTCTAAAACCAGGTAGAGGAGCACTCACTTGAGTTAGGTAGTCTATCAGAGCTAAATGTGCCTTCTCCAGCTCTGCCCCAGAGAGCCCTGGCAGGGGGTTGGGATACTGTAGCTGTTTCCTGTAATCTGTGGGCAGGAGGTCAGGATACAGACCCATCACATGAGTGGGATCTACGCAAAAAATAACTAGTATTAGTAACCATTCATATTAATTTTGCAAACTTGGAGCAAGCTTATCTTTGTAACAGAGAAGTCTGTAGTCTACTGGTGCATCCACAAGTTTCTAGAGCCTAAACAAAAATTTGTTCATTACAGAAAAGAAGCTGTACAATGCAAAAGAAGCAAGAGAAAAATGTGTTTCCAAGTCCAAGCATGGGAACTTCCAACCTGTGCATTTGGCACACTTGGAGGACAAGCCATTATTATAATCTTACTGCTCTTCTTGCAGAATCCTACTATTAACCACTCTGACAGTAAGACAGGATTTCTAGGAACAAGTAATGTTTTAAGAGAAGATTTACTCTGCTTTTGAAAAAAGAACTAAATAGTACCATCTGTAACTAATGCCAAACTGTTTCCAAAGAGTTTAAGCAAATTCAAAATTACTATCCTCTAATTCAAGCTCAAAATATTTTGAGTTCTTAGTCCTTGTCCTTCACTGTAGTTTTCCTAAGTAAAAATTATAAGTGTCATGAAAGTAAGTTCTAGGTTTAAATGCACATGAGATGTCTGTCACCAGTAAAAAGAATCTCAGTCTTAAGCACTGTTCTACGACACAGTTCAGTCTTCAAGTATTCTTCCAATAGCCCTAGTATGACTCAGAGGAACAGCACCAGAGACTGCTGTGACTTCCAAAAGCACAGAAAAGTTTCCTGGTTTCAGCATCTTGGCTAACCCAAGGCTTAAGGGGCCGCATCTGAGTCCAGTGATTTTGCAAATCTACAGATGTTCCTTACTTTTCATTCCAAGCTACAAGTAGGCTTTTAGCAGCTGCTGAAACATTCACCTTCAAAGGGTCTGTGCACATGCTATATATGCTTTAAAATACCCTAGAATACAAATACATTCTGTAAAAAGGGCAAACTCCTGATTTGATTTCATTTACTAAGTGCAGTTAATTAGGTATTTCATTGTGTTTAATTGTGTAATTCATTAAGTTATTAAGTAATGAATTACCAGCTCCACCAAAAAATAAATAAAGAGCTGCCTAGGCTATTTGGTGTTCACAGGTGACTGATCTGCACAAGATAGCACTGTTTTAAACTAAAACAAAACAGAAAGCAAACAAAAAACCCCATAAAATAGCCACTGAGTTTGATTTCATTCCTCCTAACTGCCAACCCAAGCATTTACCTGTACCAAGCTTGGCAAAAACTTGCATGGATTCATCAAAACGCTTCTGGCAGAAAAGGTTGAAGGCAAAGAGGTTCTTTATGTGGTGAATTTGTTGTCGCTTCTCACTATCTGAATCATCTTTCATTTCCTGCATACATACAAATTAACAAACATTAAAAACTCTTGCGCCTCATATGAGAGAGAAACACCCTAGAGAAATAACAGGAGCATTATCCTGTGGAGAGAAGAAGAAAAAAGATAATCTCTCAAAGTGAACACTGATGGTGACTGTGTTTATTGTATCACTGAGATAACCTGGAGGGTCTGAGAGCTACCTTTGCTTACCTATATACCTGCTCTGTCACAGCAAATGGCTCTTCACTCATTTGCCTTTTCAAATTTTTTTTCCAAGTCAGCAATTCAAAATGCAGTTAATTAAGGGGGGTTTCCAGAAATCAAAAAATCCTAACACAGTAAGAGCAGTATAATTAAAGATACTGCATCAGCATCTCTAACAGATTATTGTTTCAGGAGTAATATTACCAAAAAAAAAGTCATGTGACAAAACAAAACTCAGAACTCCAAGCTGTTTACATGCAGTCTGAAGACTTTGAAGTCCAACTGACTTCAAAATCTAAAAGAAGGTAACCGATTTAACAGCTGAGATAATCTTTCATATACAAGATGATTTCTCAAAATCTAAACCACAATAAATCAATATGGAATAATGGCAGCACAAAACTAAAACCTCACTTAAAAAAGTCTAGAGTTTACCAGTTTGTGCGAAGTGGACAGCTGGGAGGTTACACTGACTGCCTGATTAGTGGACTCACTACAGTCAAGCAGATGACAAATATCCTTTTGTGTACTTTTGCACAATTGCATCCAATGCAAACTCAAGTTTTTGAGTACTTACTGCCAACTGCAAAGCCAACTCAAACTGTTTGTCCTGCAGAAGCTGCTGGATCTGTGTGGCTATGGACACTGGAATGAGCCTCCAAACAAAGTGATTACTTGCCACATATATAATGTTTGTGCTGTAAACAAGACAAAAAATGTCAATTATTAAGTTTCAGTGCTGAGAAAGAGGCAATACCCTATCTTAAAAAAACAAATCCTGGTTAATACACACATGGATCAATCCAAGAGCAACTGGAGCATTATTGCAAAGCAGAAAGAAGACTGTAGCTCCAGTGTCACAAATTCTTAAAGACATTCAACTCTATCCTTTACTCCTCAAGGTATGGCCTCCACCAATCTCCATGAAAAGCCCAGCAGGCTGCTTCAATGGTACATCTTAAGGTGAGAGTTAGAAAAGCTGCTCTCCTGTCAGTTTTTCAGAGTGCTACATACAGCCAGCCAGCCTGACAGCAGTGACAATGAGCTGGATCAATACCCTCCAGAGGTGATGAAGCGCGGCCTCTGCAGCTCGATGCTCTGCACCAGCAGCCGGGGTTCGAAAGTGCGGATCTCCACGTACCTTGGCAGGACAGCAATGATGTAGGGCGGCTGGTGTTCTAGTCATGAAACAAGGGAAAAATTTAGGTTGATTGTTCTCAAGCATTCCTTGAAACAAGCCACGACTTAAGGCTTCTCTTCAATTTTTCATCCCCTTGAAACATGTCCCTTTTTCATATTCAAAACAAAACTCAATGCCTGACACTGACAGCAATTTGCTAACAGACTACTACCAAGCCTTTTGCTCATCCTTCAACATAAGGAAATTCTGAGGCACCCAGGTGCCCAGAACTAGTGTTTTAACACACTATCTTCCATTTCAGACCTTGTCCCTTTATAAAAGACATGGAATACACCTATTTTATAAGGAGAGAGGCCCACAGACCACAAGGAAAGAAGGCTAAGAAGCAAAAACAAACACATGAAACCTTCCCAAGAGTACAACTTAGAATACTGTAGAAACTGTCACACTCCAAATCCAGCTGGTTTCAAAATACTGGGAACATAATGATTTTATCACATACAAAAGAGTAAAGAATCAAAGTTTAAAAAAACCAAAACCAAACTGCTACTTCTCACCCATGGCTATAGGAATATCTGTCCAATTCAAGGCACATTTCTGAGTACAGACCCCTTCTTCATTAAGCACAACTGTTAGATCATCTTGGCCAACTGCAACTTTTCCATCTGCTACAGGAGCTACCAATGGTTCCAGCTGCTTCCCTGTGGGAAACAGTTCTTTGATAGATCCTTTTCCATCCACCTAGGATAATAAAGAACAAAAAAAAACGTTTTGCAAAATAACCTTTTATTTCAAAGCTGCGTAATACTAAAGCAAAAACCCCTAGAGGGATTTGCCCAGGATAATCACTAACAGGACAAGTGCAAATTTAAAGAGAATCAATAAAAGTTTCTGGATATCCTAATTTATCCTGCTTATACATCATTCTGAAATAAATTATTACTTTTGTGTCTGAGATAATGTACTCCTGCTACTGCAGCAGCAGCTGAGCACATCACTCATACCAGTTTATAAAATGCATAATAGCACAGCAGCAAAATCAGCTGAAGTGTCCAAACACCTCATTTAGGCCAAAACTTTTAACACTGTTTTATTCTGGCATGAGTGAGCACTGCCACATAAAAAAACTAACTATAAGCCTAGAAACCTGCCCAGCCTTTTTTCCCCTGTCCTAATTGCTCATTCTTCTGGTCACATGCTATAGTGGGAACTGAACACACAAAAAATTGCTGCTTCATGAGCTGATATAGTAGCAACCCAATGCCACCAAAACAGAGAATCCTTCTTCTACTCCAGCTACACTTCCCTTCTACTGCTTCCCTTCCATTACAGCTCAAGCATTTAACATATCAACAGCTAGCCACCTGAAAACACCATCATAAAAACATGTGTACTTTTCCTGCCTATTTAGTGAAATGAAGCTATTCAAGGACAGGTCAGCCAAGCACCAGAGCCAACCCACAGTAAACACTTGAACAGCTGGTCTCCACCCTGGTTGCCTGGGCAGCTGCACAACTCCTATCACTAGAATGGCAGGAATCAACATTTAGGAGAGCACTGCAGAAAGGCATCCCTTCTTTTGTGAGCAGGATCAGTTTCAAGTGACTGTAAAAATTATGTGCAGTTTTCCTGTTGACTACAGATCAGTGTTGCCACTCATGTACGTACATGTACATGTGTGGTGCACCTCATCTTCACCTTATTTTCCTATAATATCTGCAGAAGCCAATTGTAAAGGCACAAAAAACAATATAACTGTAAATGAAGTCTAAGTGGAAACTGTAATATTAAATTAACAGTAAGTTCAAAGACTTTCAAATGAACTATTACAGTTCAGCTAGAGAATGAAAAATTAAAGAATGGTTAAGCTGCTCTGTATGCCAGATGAGTTATTCTTGGTCTCCTCTTTTTCCTTTTAGAACTAATCTGGTATCTTAATACATTAAATAAAATGCAAACTGAGCTTACACAGACTGTTGCCAAACCAAAATGTATCTTCTCCAATTCCTTTTTTTCTGCAAGAGCTGTAAACACTGGTCTCAACAGCAACAAACAGAGGATCAGTTCCTGACAAAATATCAGTTTAAAAGGACAGGCTTAGACTGCCCCTTTCAAAACCACAAATAGCAGGAGTACCAGCTGCTGTTTTTCATAAATCTGTTAGCTAAATTCCTGAACACAGGAGCAGCCTCCATAGTGTCCACTGCTATCCGAATCTCCTTAAAACACTATTACATAGCCCCATCTTACCCGTATCAGGTAATAGTCCCTCTTGAAGCCTACACAGATGGAGTTTTCACACCAGGCCATAGACTTGGGTACATCAGGTACACTGAAGTCCCCCTGAGGAAAACAGGTTAAACTGGTTGTTATGAACAAAAAGCAGAAGTCAAATCTGGCAACACAGAGCATAACAGGCTGCTCTCTCGTCGACATCATATTCCCCACCACCTGTGCCCAACACCTACTGCTCAAAGAACGGCAGTACTGAGCTAAAAGGCTGGATTCATGCACAGTGAAGAGGTGTGCTCTGAGTCAGACGGTCATTTTCTAGTACGGCATTGTAGCTGAAAAAGCCTCTACCCATTTCACTTTGTTATTTTTTACCATTCCAGCATTGACAACTGCAGCTCTCTACACTTGTCAGTAACTATCTTCTGACTTAATGACATACTTGAAAAATTTTGAGTAGAAGTGCACCCACTTCCATAATGGTTTTGTAAGGTATTCATTCTTACACATTTCACTGACTTAAGAAGTACTACAACCAGAATGTTAAAATACAGGGCACGGCCATTACTTTAATTTTAACTGTATTAATGCCATTAACTGTGATTTCAAATATGTATTTTCACTTTTATTTGCTGCTTCATTGTTAAAATCTCTGCAGAACCAACCATCAATGTTTTGAAAGTCACCAGTGCCCACGTAACAGGGACTGCATAGCAAAGAGCAACTCCCCTCCCTGCTGAGACATCCTGGCTACAGAAAGAACACAGCTCACCTGTAGTTCATGGAACTCTCTGTCCTTCCAAAAATAAAGCTGTAGCTTCTTGCGCACTGCCACACACATTCTCAGTACCTCTTCCCCTGTATCTGATTGCTGTGAAAACAGACAGACTTAACTCACAGGCACTCACAAAGAGGCAAGTAAGATAAGACAAGGCCAAAAGAAGCCTCTGCTAGAAGCAAAGCTGTCCACTGAAGAACAGCTTTGTTCATGCATGCCAGAAGGGCATTCCCTAAAAAGGAAGCATGGGGGGGGGGAGGAAGGAGGCAGGGGAGGTGGCAAGATACTTAAAAATGAACTTTGACAGGGATTGTGACATCAAGGAAAGCCAAAAAATAAAAGAGCACCAAAGGCATACACACACAAACAGAAGGTAAGTAGAGAGCTATCAGTCCAACCCTGAAACTAGGATAAATAGTTGGAACTCTATGCAGTATAGGAGAGGTGAGGAGATGGAATAACACAAAGAATGTGTTATACTAACAGATAAAACCGTTAATAACTTCTAACCTGTTGGAAGTCTCTTGACAAGAAATACTAGGAAAGCTAAGTGCCTGGACACACAAACAACAAGCCACTTTGCAACGACCAGATGTAAAGGTGTTTGGAAAGACATTACTTTTTATGTCTAGAAAACCCTATGTACTTCCTAGAAAGTTATTTAACACCAAGATCCAACAGGGCAAAAAGATAAAAAACTATGAAGAGCACTAAACCATCTCTTCTGACTACAAAAAAGGTGTCTTTTATGCAGGCTGAGAAACTCACTTAAATAGAAATGAGTCACTTAATAAACAAGAGCATATGAGCAGAGAACTGTTACACCTTACAGAACCATTTTATGGCTTGAATCTATCACAACGGCTCTAGGACTCCTTGGGCCAATAAACAGAAACAAAAACATAAAAACAGCCAGTGACAGAGTTGCTTGCAGAAGGGAACACGATGAGCTAGTACACTGGCAATGCAACGAAAGGGAACAGCTTTTATATTAAGCAGCCCTTTCAAAACAGAAGACAGCCAAAGTTAGTATGGGACAAAAATGCCTTGAAGTCTTGTATCAAAAGTTCTGTATCAAAATTACAATCACAACAGGCACAGGAAAATACCTTATCAAGCAGTGTAAGAAAAATAATTAAAAATTGTTGCCTTAAGCAAATGTAGTAGGTACTAATTTTAAAAAGCATTAGTACCCAAAAAATCTTCATCTAACACAAAATTAACAAACCTAATCTATACAGCAACATGAAAAAGGAATCCTTATTACAAACAGTAAGGACATCTGTGCAGCTGTATTCTTCCCCTTACCTGGAGATCACAAGTGAAGAGAGATGCACCTTTTGCCTTGGAAATTGTGGTGATTTGTTGAAATGTCAACAGGTCATGGACGTAAATGTTATTTTCTGTTTTAAACAAAATTCCAATTATTATTTAATATTTAATACACGTAGAGTCATTGCTAAATTCAAATAAGTTACTGTATTTTATGTTTATATAAAAAGAACTTGCGAAACTAAGAGCTGCAAGAAAGGAAAAGAAGTGTTTTCCCAAAAGTTGAAAAATGCTAGGGCACATACAAATACAATAAATGGAGAAAAGATGACTAACACCAGCATTGGTAGAACTACAGGAAGGTACTGCTAACCAAGCAGGGGAAGGCAGAGTGGAAGGGACAGCAAGCAGGACAGAACAGAGCAAGTTCAAGATGGAAGATTGCATGAACAAAGACCATTTTGAACTGGCTTCTGCAATTAGTGCAAAGTGAACAGCTGAAGATGTAGGGTACTGTGGTCAAGGTTTTGTAGGCATGAGGAAGCAAGCAGCAGAAATCTACACATGCTGGAGCTGGAAAAGCCAGGACTTGGAGATGATAAAGAAGGGAGTAGTAACATAAGCAAAAAAAGATATTAGAAGATAGTAAGTTAAGAAATGATAACCAGAGCCAAGCAAACTTAAGTCTTCCACAAGACAGAAAAAGATCACATCTGCATATAAAGTGAATTTGGTGTAAGACATCAACAGTATGTTTGATACACCAAGCAAATTTGGTCAGAAGTTTTAGTTCCTATCATACAGTGCACACGCATGCATGCATATTTGCGCACATACAGATGTCAATACAACCTGTATTTTACACAGATACTCTAGAGCATGCATGTACTTCTTCATTCCTAGTCACAAATCAGCATTAAGGCTTTCTTCTCCAAGCTGGCTTAGAACAAGCCAAGCTGCTTCTCTATCTATGCTACTTAATGCTTCCTCTGCAAAATGCAAAGCTAAGTTCTACACGACGACTTCTCAACAACCAGACTATTATGCAGGTGCGTGGAAAGGGTGCCACATTCAGACAGGTAACTGCATGAAGAAGAGCTTGTTAAATATTAAAACACTTTTCTTCACTTACCTAATAGACTGACCAAAATTTTAAATTGAGAAACAACATGGATCTGAAAGGGAGAATGCTGTTAGTGACTCCATTCATAAACTAAAACTCTGAACAAGACTTGATTATAGATTGTCTAAGAAAATCTCAAAATAATGAGAACAGCAAGGCAGTTTTCCATGCACAACCTTCCTTCACCTATTGCTACTCTTTTCAGTTACGCTCACCTTTCACAAGCTGGCACACAGCACTAGCAACCTAGGCTAGTAGAAAAAGCTGTAACATTTGGTGTGTTACAAGCACAAAAGTACTTCTAAAGGATACATAGAGTGTTGCATCCTGAAAGAGGATGCATAATCTTTAAGGTGTTTTCCCACGAATCAATACAATCATTGAGTGCAAGTTCTCAAAAAAAAAAATAGCAGCAGAACTGGCAGTTACTTTATTTCTATATTTCAAGTAAGTGGAATTACATTCACATTCCTATATGATTTCATCTGAGAGTCAAATAATACATTGCAGCCTGTTGGTGTATTACCATCATTTTTACAAATATTCTCAGTCAGAACAACTGAAGACTTATCGCTAACAAAAGCCAAAAATAAACCTGGATGTTCCAATTCTTTGGTTTCTGATTTAGCAATCAAACCAAGCTTATTCCTATTATGGGAAGAGAGGGCAAAACATCTGGCTGTTACACCCCAGGAGAATCTACCGCTTTGGGAAACTTTGTTAAGCATAGCAGAGATTGCAGATGTACATTTGATATTTCATTTATTGGCTGAAAACTGTCCCCACACCAAGAAGATGGTATTTCCTACCTGTTGAATCTTCTTTGAGAAGTTCTTATTGGATTTCTCTAATGTCACTTCAAACCTATTGCAACCTATCAGAAAAATCGAAGAGAGTATGTAAACTGAAGTTGCTCATGACTGTGTATATCTTACACCAAGTAAATTACAAATAATTATGAAAGCAAACTTGGCCACTTAACACTGGAAAAATGACACTTTAACATATCCGGGCTAACTTTTACATCATACCTAAATGCATCAGAGGGCCTTCTACACAGGTGAAAATGTAAATTACACTTCTTGTACCCAGCTGAGGGCCTCAACAATAGTTACATTTCTGCCTTGCCCAAGTTTTACATTTCAAGCATTATATTTAAGTAATTTGAAACCCCGAGATACAAAGATACCCATAAAGACTTTATCCACACTAATCAAATATCAGTAACTTAAATTGCTAGGATGCACATCACTGCAAAGTAGAAGAGGAATAAACACGACACCACATGGGTTTAAAAGGAGTTTTAGGGAGAAAGACTTACAGACACTTTCTGATGACATAACCTCTCCTGGCATTGATGCAAAAAAGGAGAGAAATTTACCATGTGAGATAAAACACTAGCAACTCAAGACTAGCATGCTCCAATTGGACAGACAGCCTACAAGTTTCAGAAAAATCAAGCTGAACCCAGCCTCTAGAACCCACGTAGCTACAAATGAACATATTTCCAAGAGCTGATGAGCCTGGAAACTTACATTTGGTGTTTACTTTCCTGTGCCAAGCTACACAATATTCCTGCGTTCAATAACATCAGTTTCTACATAATAGCTGGTAATGTGAAATACAACCTCTTTAGTGAAAACCAATTGTAACTAAACCAAAAATAGAATAGTTCTATTTGTGGCATTCCTAGAATAGACTATGAGCACTTATGACTGTCGAAGAGGCAGGGAAAGAGTAAATACATGACAGAACTAGTTGGCAGGTATCCCTCTTCCCCATCTATGATGCTCATGGACCCACTGAATATATTTGCTCTTTCACTAATCCAGTCCTTCATTAAAAGATAACACACATCAAAACTCTGGCAATTGGCACGCGGCACTGCTTTTACACATATTTGTGCACTGTATTCATAAAAATTACAGTAGCTTACTATAAATTTAAACACAGAGAAACCTGATATAAAACACATTTTACATACAGGAAATGCTACATAGGAAAAAATCAGCAAATAATCACACTTGTGTTAAAATGACTACAGCCTCCAAAAGTGCAGAAAATAAAAATAAGATAATCAACTTTTTTGTGCCGTTTTTAAAATCAACTTACCTACGTCTTTCTTGATCCTGTAAAGCAGAAGATGCCCTTGTTTGGTACCAACAAGGAGCCATTCCTCTACAAAGACAGGAGAAAAAGAGGCTAATTAGTTCCACAAATGCTACCCTTCACAGCTGTGCTGGTTTTGGCTGGGCTAGAGTTAATTTTCTTCACAGTGCCTATGATGTGGCTGTGTTACATTTATCAGAACACTTGGAAACTTGCTTCAAACACCAAGAAGGACTTTCTGTAATGACTACACAGTTCTCCTATCATCTCTCCAGTGGAAGTGCACAGAAGTAGCTTTAACTCTCAGGAGAGGCTAGGCAAAGATCAGGCAGTAAAACAGAATAAACAGCCTGGCCATCACATTCCACTAGTTTATACAAAGGTAAAGAAGCAAACCATTGCATCTTCCGTGCAATCGAAAGAGGCAATAAACTATTCTTCAGACATTATTATCTCTCAGAGAGGAACAGTGCTACATAACGGGAAGTACTGTCAGAAAGAAAAACAAGGAGTTTATGTGGGTTAGATTGTTAGTTTTTTTAACAGTCAGGTTTTTACAGTGTCTCTCTGAAACAGTCAGCTATGTTTGGAAGGACAGTGTCAGCTTTGCTTAGGTGACATTTGGATTGTTTGGACAACCAAGAATCATTCAAGATTTACAAAAGAGGGCCTTTATACACAAACTCTATGGCAGTTTCAGACTCTTCCTCTTTACAGCATTTACACCATACAAAAAGCATAGAATTTTTAAAGTGTCACGAAATATAACTGAATTTCTTCCTCACTGAATATCATATAGGAAAGCAGCATACAAGAATATTTCTTTCTACATCCAGTACTCCCTCATCACCAAAGCAATTTGCATTTTAGTAAAATCTTGTTTCCTGCAAAACCTTTCTTCTACTAGTTGGTAGAAAAAAACATTGTAGAGATAGAGTTGCACGTCTTTTACAAAACCATACTGCTGTAAGTGTATATGTTTAGGCTTTCTTTCCTAGTTCAGCAAAATAAATGCTTTCAAAGAGAGAAAAAGATAAAAGCTGCAATGCAGGAATAAACTATCTTCACATCCTCTCCAGTACATAACTCTGTCATAAACAATCCATGTATAACTGGGGCATTATAATTCAGGATATAATTCTTAAAACAATTTCTTAAAACAATTAATCAGGGCCACAATACTATCATGTGTGGAGCTTTTTTAATTGCCGATTTTGCACGACGGTAGTACATCTGATGGTACCTGCTCAGGGCTTTGAAAAGCCTTATCAAGCCTAATCATTAGGACAGCTGGTGCAGTCACCTGACCAAAATCTTGACTCTCAAGTATGCCCAAAAATATAACCCTCAATTATATATCACTAACACGTGCAAACATATCCGAAATCTAAGACTTCAAGACACCACCAGCCCTCCAAAATAAATTTAAGTCAAAACACAGGGAATGCTTTTTAGCAAGAAAGTAGCCGGCCCAGGGTTACAGCCCCGGAAGCCCTGGCAGCCTCCTCACAGCCGGGCGGGCAGGGCAGGCAGGGCAGGGCGGCCCGCGACCGCCGGCACCCCCGGGAGCGGAGCTCGGCCCGGCAGCCCCCGGCACCGGCACCGGCACCGCCGGGACCCGGGGCACGGGAAAAGGCTCCCACGGCCCGGCACGGCCGGCCCGGCCCAGAGAGGCGGCAGGGCCACGGCCGCTCCGGGTGCCGCTGGCCGGGGCCGGGCGGCGCTGGCAGCCACAGCCCGCCGCAGGGCACGGCAGGGCGGGGCGGGGCGGGGCAGCCGCAAGAACGCCGCCCGGGACGGGAGAGCGGAGCGGCTCGGGCTGCGGCGCGGCCCCTCCGGCTCACCCCAGGCCGCCAGGCAGTCGATCTGTAGCGGCAGCTTCTCCAGGATCGGCACATGCTCGAAGGCGTCGTGCATGGCGGCGGCTCCTCCGGCCCCGGCTGCCGCAGCGCCCGGCCCAGGGAGAGACGGCACCGGCGGGGCCGGGGAACTGCCCCGACGGGAACGGTCCCGACGAAAGCGTCCCCGGCTCCCGCCCCTTCCGGCAGCGCCCGCGCCCGCCCGGGACCGCTTCCGCACCACGGCCCCGCCCGCCGCGCTGAGCCCGCCCCGATTGTCCCGGCACCGCCCCGCCCCGCCGCCGCGCTGAGCCCGCCCCATTGTCCCGGCACCGCCCCGCCCCGCCGCCGCGCTGAGCCCGCCCCGATTGTCCCTCTGGCGCCCCGCGAACCCCGCGAGGGGCCTGGCACTGTCCGTAGGCGTTCCGGCAGGAAGGGGGCCCAGTCCCAGCCCGACAAACTGGGCTCCCCTGCCACATCAAACAGCCCGCCCCAGCGGCTCGGGCGCGAACGGGAAACGCGGGTCGGCACGGCACCGAGGGGACCCTGACATAACCCTTGTGCATCTTCATACAGCCCGAAAAGGGGACACTTGTAAGAAGCCAGGGACAACCTGTAGGAAACACTCGTCTTCCCACAACGTCACTACAGGAGGTGTCCGGTTGCCATTGGCTACCAGAAACCAGAGAAGGTAGGGAAGTCACCCGCGATACAACGGCAAAAATTGACCTGCATAGCCTACGGCCACCAGATGAGAACAGCAAGGCGTATCTTGCAAGCAAATGTCTATTTTTTGAGGTCGTAAGTTTTACTGCAATTAATTTATCCTATAAACTTGGCCAGTGAAGTTCAGACTCCAGGAGAAAATCTTTACTTGTTAGTTTGTCCCTTTCAGAATCGGCCTCAGTTGCATTTATGTTTGTCATGGAGAAGTGCAACATTCACCATCGCTGACCTAGAAACTAAACTAACTAGACCGAACTCGAAAAGCACACGCTAAATTCTCCAAGCATCTTTGCCAACAGAGACCACTTTTAGACAACAGCGACTGAGGATGCTCTGTGCTGGAAGATCAAAGCACAGGAATGGGAGATCAAGCATGGCATTCTTGTATCCAACTTCTTTCCTGCTCAGGAATGAACATTTTGTGCTGAAGCACAAAACTGTGCTAAGTCACATCCCCCTTCACAGATAGCAAAACTGCAAATTGCCAGAGGTGTTATAGTTCAAGCAGGTAGCTGGTCTCTTCGACCTAGGATCCCTACATAAGGAAAAGGAACATGACACTGATTTAGTGAAATAAAAGTTTCAGTAACACTGGGTAATAATGACTTCATACGGTTGTAGTCCAGAGAGCAAATGATTTGTGAAGCATTACCCTCTTCAGATCTTAAGCAGTAGCATACAACATAAAATGCCATATAAAGTAAACACGAGGATAAATAAAGCCCACAAACTCAGGCACCCCTACATCTGCAGAACGAGATAAACATAACCTTCCCTAGGTCTTATGATCCTGACTCACTCTGTGCCTATCAAGCCTCTTGTGTTTCTTTACCATTCCATGTGATCTCTTACTCAGTCTCTCCTTTGGAGTTCCTAGCAGGGACATCTTGTCACCATCATCTTCTTCACTGTTTCCAGTTTTCCATATGGTATGCACATATATGCTACAATTCCAACAGCTACTTCTCACAAATAAACAAAACAAACAAATCCATACAGAACTAACCAGGCACAAGAGCTCTAAAATAACTCCTATCAGACATTTAGTTCTTCTGCAAGTAGAACATTATTATGAACAGCTTCTTAAAAAACTCTTGCTGATCTCAGACCTAAGAGCAGATCTTTTCTCCCTTTTGCATGGTTTGTTTTTGGAAGAATGGTTATAAATTTGAATTGTCTTCCCTGACTACAGAGTGAATGGTAACAACCTGCAGGATTTTTGGTTACAAGCATTCTAGCAAGCTAGCTTGCTGAAGCTTTTCTGAGTTTTTCCAAGTCCTGGAGCCAATATATCTTTAGGAGCAAAATCAGGTTTCAGAAAAGGCAAAGATCCCTCAGTAGAACCAATGTACCTGACCGAACATGCTATTGAGGGAGAGGCCACCTTGCTGCAACACTGCACAGACGCCCTTTGCTCCTCATTCACATCTCATCCACTGCTATCTCTCCTGCAGTGACAATGCCATAGCCTGCACAATTCTGTGGGAGCTGGGCTCTCACACTTCTTCCACAGACTGCAAACAAGTCCCAGCACATGCTTGCTCTAGCCTAGGAAGCAGATGCTACTTTCCAACAATACAGAAACTCTGCTAAACAAGTGAAAAAACAAAAATTGCTAACTAAGGGGTCAACAAGCTCCCCATGGAATTCTGGACAACTTTAAATACTGCTGGAAGTGAGTACAAGAATGGAAGGGTAGAAAGCTGCAAGGATTGCCTAAGACCACCAGTAGTCAGAGGCTGAAAGCACCACACTGCTATTACATTTATTTTCTTTTTAAATTATTAATTAAACTATGAATACAGTTAGGGAAACTGTTCCGTTCTTTTACTTTTTTTCAGAAATTTATGATTTGCCCTATCTCCATTAGCTTTTCAAATGACAGACTTCCACTTTATCTTCAATCTTAAAAAGAAAAATAAAAGAACTGTTGGATATAACTGCATTATATATACCATGGACTAAAGAGGAAAAATCAGGCAGCTTTGTGAAGGTGGTAATACTTGTGAGAGAACAGGGAGTAAGAAAGTGGAAGGACACAATGTAAGCCTTTCTACTCTTCACCTAGCCTTTATTAAATAGTACATACAAACTTTTGTGCTTCCAGTAGAGAACATTTTTACCTATTTGTTTCAAAAAACCCAAACAACCCAAAACAATAGGATTTTTTTAAAAATTAAAACAGAACCACCAAAAAAAAGCATTAAATAGCAAGCTTTGTGTAGCTTTATTTCACAAAATTTCCTCTCCCCAAAAGGACATGGAGGTAATACTTTTTTCACCTATATCCATTAAGCATAGCAAATTAGAACTGTTTTCTAATTAAAGATTCTATCTGTGGCCTAAAGAGGATAGCAGAAGAGCTCCAGCAACTCTTGCAGAAGCAGTGAGGTGCTATAGCCACAGCTTTTTTTCTCTGTCCATCTGCCGCCCCCACAGCACAGCTAGCAGAAGATACTATGTCCTTGTGCCTCAGCTACTGTACTGTAAAGTGCTGTGTTTCAGCTTGAATTGCTGATAAAGAGCAGCTACAGCTAAGCTACCAGACCTTACAGTGGAATGAATGAAGTACAGGCACATGTTCACTTCTGCTGACATAGCTATGAGAGAAGAACAAGAAAATCTGACAATCTATGCTGTTCCAGCAGCAGCCACATCTGCTTCCTAGATATCCAGCTGCTGCTTGCCGCCTAATCATCAGTTTTAAAGGTTATGAACCCAAATTAGAGCTTTTGTCATACAGTCCACAACAGGTTTCCATGAGGAAGTTATTGCAACTTTAGCTGTTGCAGCCAAGCAAAAAACAGAACATTGTCCAAAAGCTCTTTTTCATTTCAAAAGGAGAAACAAAATGCAATTATATAGAATAGAAACCTGCAACTTTGACTGAAACACAGTGATCTCAGAGTACCTCCTGGCCACAGTGACCAGATGGGACAAGAAAGCCCACCATCAAATCACTTACATGGGAAGCGATTCTAAGCAGACACTGGGAACAGAACTATCCCAGCACTGTGGACTCCCCATAAATCCTCTTTCAAGTAAGGTAGGCAGTGCTTCCACCCCTAGAAAGCAATGCCTCTTCTCATAGAGGAGTGCCAGCTTCTTGGTGGGAGATGTTACATGTAAAGGGAGAAGAGTTCTACTGAAACATCCAGTTAATATCTGCTTAACATGTGTAGTCAAGCACGTGTGGAGCACTGCAGGAGTGGCTCTGGTGATGTTTGTTTTGGTTGTTTTATTTGTTGGGGTATTTTTTAAAATTAAATCATGCAACATATGAAAGGTAGGGGCAAATCATTTTTCCAGGCATCCACCACATTGCCGGCAATGAGATGTGCCACAACAGCAAGTGTTAGCTTTAGGCAGCTGTTACCTACAGGTCAATGGCATTTAAAATAGAAAATCTTTCATACACAGTGTTATGAATAAAATTGCACTTGATTTTGTTAAAAACTCATATCACTGTAACTTTTCCAAATATTTCCCTCCTGGCATCTTAATTTTCTTCATCTACAGGAGCTTCTCTCTAAACTCTCTCATGCACATTGGACACATGACATACAACAGCAGTTGTATCTACCAGAAAATGGGTCTGTTGTTTCTTCAGTGCTTATTTCTATCTGTCCCCACCCTCCCCCCAAAAAGGTACAGGCAGTTCACCTCTAAATGTCAATTGTAACATTGAAATATAAACTCCTCAAGCAGACATTAGGAATTTTAGTTTCACAGATTAAATATTTGAAAAGTTACAGAAGGTGCTGGAATAGTACACATGTAAATTGCTTAAAAATCCAAACTTGCAGCAACTTTAAATTCAAATTTCCAAAAGGTTTATAATGTCCTTGTGAACTTCTTCCACAGCAAGACACCCTCCATGACATTAAAGCATCAAACTTTCAAGGCTGAGATCAAGAGACAAATCAGCAGGATGCACTTGCTCCACCAAGCGACTTTAAAAGAAGTGTCTCCGCTTCCAAGAGAAAAAGCTACTCCTTCATTCCATTTTGGACCTTTCGAAGTGGGTAATCATTCTTTCCTGGAAAATAAAATACCCAATCTTGTCATTTTCCCCAGTAGGTTTACATTACTCAGAAAATGCACATTCACAACAAATGACACTCATATGCATTTTAAATCAGGAGTCCAACTTACACAGCAGATACACCCCTTATTTTAGAATACATATTTAAAATATATCTGTATTCTACCAAGTTGTATCATGGTTGTTACCACTGTCCTTCCCCCCTTGTAGCATTTTGCTGTTGCACTGACACAGAGTCCAGTTCTAATAAGCCAAGACCTTATCATCTGACTCATGACTCCTCTGGCATGTCGAAAGACTAATTTGAACTCAAGATTTCTTTACTGACCTCATCTGAATCCAGAAGAGCTGGAAGAGCACTGCAGTGGGGTGGAAAAAAGTTAAAATAATTAGAGCACATAGTAAGAGCATATTGACAACCATTTTCAACCTTATGCTGCTTTTTAGGGCACAGAAAAGAAACAGTGAAGGCAGATCTTTCAATTTAGCAGAACTTAGAGAAAGACACACAAAAAAGGAAGAGCCCAAGGAGTATCCTCAATGACCTTTACAGTTTTAAAATTCTTTTTTGTCACGCTTCTCATTACCAACTGAACAATTTCCAAGTTGCCATGAAATAAACTGCTTCATTCATACAGGAACACTGATGAACTGCCCTGAAGACATTTACAATATGGGACCATGTTGTAAAAACATGTCCCAGAAGTCAAACAAGTTCCACTGGCACTTCAGTCTTCCCAGCTACAATAGATCTTCCATCTGTGGGGATCTTGGCTATTCACAACCCTGATCACACTCTCAGAAACAGAAAAAACTGCAGCAAATCACCTCAAAGTACCCTTTCCTAGCTTACACTGGTCTAGTCCTTTTTCTCTTAAGGAATCCTATCAGTCTTCAAAACCTAAGTATTAGAACTGGGAAAACCAAATTCAACTGAGAAAATGCACTTTTTTTTTCCTCTTAAAACTTCACCTAATTTTTTGGTTTTACCTAAGTTCAAGCAAAGCTTTGTACTTCAATCCAGATCCTCTGCCAAAATTACCTGTTCAAATTTGTGAACACAATTAATCTATGAACTTTGGTTTTGTTATGAAAAAATGTAGACACAGGCGCTGACACTTTCAGCATGTAGAAGTTACTAAAAGCAGAAGAGATACAAACAGTGTATACAGCTGACTACATTACCATAAGCACACAAATGACAACCGATGTTCCAAATAAAGCTCAAAAGTGGATTACATTATGCCATGGTTTACACTCAGCAAGATACTCAAAGGTCTTTCCAGAGCACTAGAAAGAGGGTTTATTTGTTCCTTGTTTCCTGGATTTATTTATATTGTTTTACCTTTAGTAAAGTGCAAACCAGTCTATGGTTTCACATTCCAAAAGACTGTTCCTTAAGTCAGCCTGTGTTCAACCCCAGCAGACTGAACACAGCCAAGTGTAATCACACTGAGGGGTCAGAGGCCAGTGCCAGGCTGAACCCAACCTCTGCCCATGGAAGTGCAGCATACAAGTTATGAGGCATTCTAGTGTATTTCTGTGGGCAAGGAACCTGCCTTTATTGTGACTATAAAAATACTCACACATCTGTCACTGATGAAGGAACGTTCTCCTCTACCCACTTCAGGTCATCCTCTTGCTACAAGTACAGAAATTAAACAGAACACAAAAGTCAAGTTTTCCCACAATGCTGTCAATATGCAAGCCTTTTTCTTCTCAACCTACTTGACAAAAACCAATGTATTTATAATGTCAGTTAAAAAATTAAAAACAAACAGAAAAACACTTCCAATTTAATTTCTGGATTAGAGAAAACACATTCCAAGAGGAAAAAAAAAAAAGAATAAAGAAAAACCCACCCGCTTTCTGTGAGCTCTGTAACAGTCCTCACCATCACACACAGCCCCCTCCCCCCACCAAAATAGAAAAGCTTGATTTGCATGTTATCTGTCCTCAGGTAAGTAGTATACAGCTGCAACCAACCTTTGAGAAAAACAATGTTAATGACAAAAAAATATGATTGGTATTATAATGAATTCCTACAGGTTCTTTCCACTTTTAAATTTATGCATTAATTCCATGAAAAGAGTCCAAGACATATTTTCAGCCTCCTTGATGAAAGTGAAAATATCTTGCTTATAAGTCACATGGAAAAAATGCATGTTCACCCAAAGTATTTTGGTAGGTACATAAAAATATACACATCATCCCATTCATGTAATGAATCACAGATCTCAAAAACAGAGGGCAATTTACTTAAAACATGGCTCAGCCTCCCTCTCAGACTGAAAAACTTGTTAAAATAATGTATTAATCTCTATCAGAATATTGTACTATACCGTTCTATCTATACTGAATTGCAGAAACCTTCCTAAAGAACAGACTAAACTCTTAAGTCACCACTGTACTTACAGGAAATCTCATGAGAAACCTGTATTTACTTTCTTTTCAGAAGTACTGTGTTATCTTATGATACTTTGACTCACTCACACTCTGAAGCAAACCAAAAAGCGTCCATTTATTGGCTCAAAACTTGGCATATTTGTGTGCTACTAATGGCAGTAAACAAAGAAGAGATGAATCTGTATTATTTGAGGTACAGAGGTCATACTCACAACTTTGTTTGCTTTTACATTCCCATTTGGTTCTTGCTTTGTACTTCTCATTTTCATTCCCTCTGAAGCCAAAAGGAGAAAAAAGATTTGTGTAACTGAATTATAATTATTCACAGACTGTAACTGAAAGTGTTGAGTGTTCATTCAGGATGTTTCCTCAGATTCAATGAGACAGAGTTAGCCAAGCTAATGATTTAGACTGCGTTCCCTTTGAAAGGCTCATAGTATTTTTTCCTGACAGGGGGAGTACCTAGTTTTTACTGAATTTTTACAATTTTACCTAGAAAATATAAATTTCTAGTCCTTTTATTTAAGCCAGACATCAGCAGCATAGAATTCAGACATAGTTCCCAGAGGCTGTGGAATCTCCATCCTAGAAGATACTCAAAAGCCATCTGGACATGGTCCAGGGCAATCTGTTCTGGGTGACCCTGCTTGAGCAGGGGACTTGGACAGGATGACCTCCAGAAGTCCCTTCCAGCCTCAATCATTCTGAGACACAGGCAACTCCCAAAGTTTATTTTACCTACTGACTCCTCACCAGCCACTTGGTTGACTTAAAAGCTGAGAAGCAATGTGCATCTCCCAGCCTGGCAGACAGCCAGATCGCGCTGCTTTGCCAAATGCACCTAATGGATGACACACTTCTCCTCACCTCCTAAACAAGACAAACAGCACTGATATGTCCCAACATAACTGATTTGTGGACAGACAGCAGTAGACGTGTGACCCTACCTTTTACACAGCATATAAAGAGAGGTTTTACAACAGACAATTTCATCAATTAACATATTCACGCCTGTGTTTACACTGGACATTCCTATGCTAGGCCCTAACATAGAAAATGAAGATTTCAGAGTTCAGAGAACAGATAATAAATGAAAATTCTTAAATGGGATTTTAAAAGAGAACTGCACACTAAACCACTGCCTAGCAAGAGACCCTTGTCATCATGACTAGATTAAAACCTAAGACTTGACATATTTAATCAAAGTCCACTGGACATGGCAAAGCAACCACAGCAGTAGCAGTGTTTTCAGTGTCAATGGAAAACCCCAGAATTAAACAGGCAATGTAAATACTAAACATAAAGCCAGTGTTTCCTTTAGAACTCCATGTATCAATGGCAGTTGACTCTGCTTTTCCTGCAGTAATAAGATTTTTGCCAGAGAGCAGGACACCTTCCTCCACAGAAGTGTCTTCAACAATGGAATTGGGTGGAAAAATTTTTTTCTCTTACCAAAGCTTTCCTTTAACATTGGCTCTTTCTGCTCATCATCATCCTCCTCTTCTGACAGCGGTGAGAAAGCAAACCTTTAGAAGTGAAAGAATGAAAGCTGTCTTAGAACTCTCTCTCTTGTCTCCCAAGAGATCCATTACCCCAACATGCACATGGCTTGATTGTTCTGTGAAGCTCATTGTTTTTAAGACTGATGCTAAACTACATAATCAAAGTTGAAGTCACTTCTTTTTAAATAAGTTGACCACCAGAAACAGACTAGATTTTATGTACGTGACTCCTCTAGGTTTACTTTTCCTTACACAAACTGCTTAGTATCCTTATTGATCAGTGTACAGCAAATAAAAATCACCCACCAGTACTTTTTGAATAAACAAGCATTCCTAAAATCCAGTATTTTTAGGAAGAGGTAAAAAAAGCTGAACCTTTGGTTGTTAGCAGATGGTCTCCACAGAATCATGATAACAAAAAGGATCATTGAAAACAATAAACGCCAGATGGCATCATCCACCCATAGCTCTTGCCAGTCCTGTCAAGAAAAACAGCAGCACAAATGAAAAATGTTGTGAAGCAAGAAATTTCATATCCTCATCTCTTTCCAAGGCTGAACTATAGGCATTTGTCAAAAAGGCTCATTACCCACAACAGTGAGAATTTTAGCATGTGGTGCTTTATGGCAATCTCACTGCCAAATATAAACTTATCAAGAGGCAGCAACTGTAGAAAGTATTTCATATAAACTCACCGACTGACAGTCCACCAGCCTGAACTTCATGGTCGTCCAGATGATAAATACAATAGATGCTGCAATATTCAAACAAACAAGCTGCTTATCACTACAAAAGATGCCAATTCAAATACCCCACTAACAGGATGGTGTTTCCCAAACAAAGATCAAAGACCTGAATACTGAAGTCTTGAAATTCAATTTAATAGTTTTGGAAAACAAGAGATGGATCTATTGCACCAACCTTAAGACAGAAATTTAGGCATATATTTTACTCTTGTATCTTTTACTCTTGTTTCTTCACAGACACAACACATAAATGAAATATGAAGTATTTACCGAACTCCTAATTCCTATTCATTATTCCTATATCACTTTTATCTAGCCTTCAAACCATGGTTTCATTATCACCTGACAAGTAAAGCTGACCTCGAAGTAACTGAACAACCTGAGCTGCTTGAATGCCTTAAGCATTCAGATCTTGACCCACAACAGTTCCAACACTCAAACTATGCTCTTAGCACAGTTTTAGAAGAGACTTCCCTCCACTGAAGTATTTTAAGATGACTAAGAACCAGGTGCTGAATGGAATTTCATCAGAGCTGTTGTTCAAAAGAAATGTACTTTTCCACTTGTTTGTTAAAATAAAGAAGCACAGTCTAGAGGTTTTCTGCTCATTGTATTGATAGAAGAGTACCTGGAATTACCAACAGATTTATTCTTGAAGTTCAGTTCATCGTTACTATAAATAGAAAAAGAAATTCCATCTGTATTCTTCCAGAATAGAGAGGGTATTATGTTACAAATCTAAGAATACAGTTTTTCCAAGAATCACTCTGATCTTCAGGTATCTTAAAATCCCACAGTATCAGTGATACTGCAATATTTCTGAAAAGTATCTCTGTGAAGTTAACAGCATAAGATAATAATGAACTTTTGCCCCGGCAGATTGAAGTGGGACTAAAGTGCTGTGTTAGAGGAGCTGCATAGAACTACCGATCTTATTAACATAAGGACTAACAATCCACTGTCTCTGAAATATTGACATAACACTTGGCAAAGACCCACTGTTAGAAATGGGTCAAATGTTAGAAATACCAAGAATTTTGATTGTACTTACAGAAAGGTCACCAAACTTAAAAACTTGCTCTAGTGACCAAATCAAGCCCTATATGGAAATGAAAAGTGGTTTTACTTAACTGGAATAATTTTCTGCTTACCTGCTACTGCCAAGATGAGTGTGTTGGTGAAGTGCCGATACAAAGAGAGTTTCACAACATTCCTTCGAAGTTTTAGCAGCTTCATTGTTTGAGTTAAGCTGATGAATATGTATGGAAAGTCAAGGAAAAGTCTCTGAAGGGACAAGCTGGTCACAGACTTAGGTGAACACAGACCTTATGATCAACAGCTCTCTCAATCGCATACTTGGCCCTCCAAAAAATTACACCATTCTCAGTAGAAGGAAAGATTCATCCTATGACAAAGGTACCAGAGTTAGCAAAATCTGTCCTTTTCATGTTATTTAGTCATCTACACCTATAACTCTTGTCAGACAAAGATGGTATCCAAACTTCTATTTTGGACTATGGCCCATTCCTTCAGGAAAGTGTCAGCTGTGCTTTTGATAAATGAAAAGTAAAATCTGAACTAGAAATTAGTTAAACTCTATTTAATGTATATGGGTGCCTTCACAATTTTTTTTTTCCACAGTGACAAAACAAGTGGTTAGGAGAGACATCATGATAGGGGAGAACTGTGGTTGTCATAGCTGGGCAGCAAGCTATTCACATTTTAAATAGAGTTTTTGTGACTGGCTTTCACTAAGACCACTTTACAGGGATTTTGCTATACACAAGTTCAGCATTTGATGTCAGTTGCTAAAGTCACACAAGATTATGGTTGCTTGGAATGAGTATGTCAAGACACCAAAAAAATAAACACTGCCTCATTTTGTCACTTACTTCAAGACTAGTTCAAATTTTTCAGAAAGACTTTTAGGTTTGATGACGCTAAACAACCTTCACTCCAAAACATAAACTGAGTCATTTCTTCAAAGGCTGCTGCTATGGTACCATAACATGCTACACTAGAACAAATTACCTTCATACTCAACAATGAGACACTGATAACACACAGACTATATTCTGGAGCAGCTTTACACAGACACATCCAGTTCAACAAAAACTAAGTAAGCAGTAGGCAGCAGAAGCTTACCTGAACACTCAATTACAGAACTTCTGTAACCTTTACCAGAAGTAGAAAAAAATACATACTTGGATCATATTTTAAAAAAAAAGTTCAGCCAAGAAAAGACTGAAAAAAACAAATTCAAAAGAAAACACACCCCATCAAGTAAAACAGTGAAGGATATCCACCAGCACAGGGCAGTATCTAGGAAAGCCAGGGGAATAAAAGCCAAGGAGGCAAGATCATTCTGGGCCTGGAGACAAAGAGAGAGCCAATAAGAACAAACCGAAAAGAAAACATAGTAGAGAAGTGAGGAGGGTCAGGCTGTTTTATGAGAAACCACAAATACGCCACCACAACACTTCCAAGTTTTGCTACAGAAACAGAGGGCTTGAACCAAGAGTTTAGTCCAATGCACAGAGAGGAACTGACAATACCACATTGTCAGTTCTCAGTTCTCCACCAGCAAGGCAAGAAGCAATTTTCCAGATTAAGTCAATCTAGCACTGTTAAAAGGAGTCTCTGCTGAAGCAATTGCTGTCATTAATTGCTCTGGCCACTTCCATCACAAAAAACTAGCAACCAGCTTGTTAGACATGTATTAATTACATCTATTACACTATCCATGGACAAACTGAAAGCTCCACTCAACTATGAGCTTGACTAAAAAGGCAAAACTTGCCTTTGCGTGTACATCATAAACTTATCGAAGTCCTAACAGAAACAAGCAAAACACCTTTTACTCCTTTTAAGACAGAAATAATAAACTATGAATAAGGTCATACATTCTGCAGTTTTTAAAAGGATATCCACAAAATAATACAGGCATCAATCATGGACAGGGCCAAGTTTGCTATCAGAGCCACAGTGTCATAGAAAAACTGGAAAAGTACCAAATACACGATAGGTTAAATGCTTCATCCCAGAAACAGAGTAACAGAAATCTACATCCCAAGATGCACTTAATGAATCCAGTGGCAGCACCACTCACACACTCTTCCCCAGGCACAGCCTCCAAAACTGGAGCAGTGGGAATTTGGGCTGGTTGTTGGGGGGGGGGGGGGGGGGGGGGGGAACAGCTGTTCATACAAGTAAATACAATCAATAGTGTCTGTTGCATATGGGACAATTCAAGCAGTTATTACTGACCCCTGTGACTCTAAGAACACCTTCCATGCCAGAAAATAACAGATAAAGGGCTCCAGCCATAACCACTTTGTGAAGAGTCACTCCAAGGCGAGGCCTGTAGGAAACAAAGTGAAATTCAGATTAAGTGGGAAACAGAAAGTGAAGTCATGTCAACTTGAATCTAAACATAAGGTACAAAGCGTATGAATAAAAGGTCCTTGTAACAATCCACATCTAGATCCAGAAATATTATTATGGTGCTTGAAACTTACTATTCATTTTCTCTTATGGTATGACTATGGGAGAGACTAGCAACAGTCCTGTTTCTTAGTTAACCTGTTTAGCCTTTTATGACCATTTCACTAAGTCTCCAGTTCCCCCCAGCAAACCCACACTAGCCAAAAATTTCCATTACCACCTAGCATGTGTTTTTAGCATTGAATACAGCTGTAGACAGACAAATGAGCCACAACCTTACTAAAGCAGATCCCCTCCCCTATCAGGGACTCTTGACCTACCCCATTTATAAAAGCTCCCCCTCACCCAGAAGGCAGGCCCATAAAGATCCCATTCCAGTTAGTGGAGCATCTCAACAATGACTCAGAAATCCACCCTACAGTAGCACACAGAAGTAGATGGAAAGTAATCACAGTATGGAACTGTACATCTCTGTTTACTAGTAAAGAAGTCTAGATCTTCAGAGCACTTAACCCAAGTACTTACTTTTTAACAAGCAAAATACATGGAGATGAATACTGCCCTAAATTCTTAAAAACCAATAGTGAAAACTCTTTAAACAGAACACAACAAACACATAACAGAATTACTCACTTGACTATCCCATATCCCAGGCTGACTATGATGACCAGAGTTCGAGCCAACGAGCGCTTCACAGCAGAAAGAAGTTCCGCCAGTATTACTGCTCCTTGAACTACCAAAAGCAAAGAGGAGGAAGTTGGGTCATTAAAATATAATTTCTGTTTTATTAACTACTGCATGCAATTGCAGTATGAGAGCAGACACAGAAAGTAGGCTATTAAAGTGTATATAATCTATTACCTACATCTGGAGTTAGCTTTCAGAAAAGATAGGTCACTTGGCATAAAAAAAAAAAAAGCTACAGAAAAATTTTACATCCAGCCTGGATACTCTTCCAAACAAGTCAACCAGCAAAACCTTCTGCACCATGGGTATGGCCAGTTAGCAAAGTCATAACGATATTTTACTTGCAGAGTTTCATTTGTATGCATCCAGCCTGAAAACTCAAAACCAAAGTAGAAGGAAAAGAGATTCCTTTTTACATAAAGGGAATCTCTTGAGATGGATTATGAGGCTTTGGGTTGAATACTAAGAGTTATCTACAATGCAGTCATGTTGAACAAGGAGTTTCAAAGTATCTTTCCAAGGCCAATACCAACTGTGAGAAATTAATTACAAGCTACACTGACCAAGTCCTATTTTAAACTTAAAGCCAGTACTGCAGCGCAGAATGTAGCATTCTATGTACCTAAGACACTACACCCAGGAGTCAGAGAAAGCAACAGCATTTTAGCTTTAGAAGAACACAGAGCATGATGTTTACAACATAAAAAATACAGAACTCTGGTTCCCTGTTCTTTGTTTTGAAACAATCCTCAAGTAATCCCATAGTTAACAGGTACCTGCCACCCCAATTTAGCGTTAGTCATTAGTGCTATGCCCCCTGAGTTAAACTGCATGATGCAACTGTGACCTACCGGTTTCTCCCGTGTAGCGGATATTCTGGAACTCAGCATAGAAAACAGCTTTCTCGAGCATTCCCAGGAAGATAACAGCACCAATCCAGAACTGTATCCTCAGGAGATCCCGCCAGTAACAGGCTGACCACGCAAGCCACAGAACCCCGAAGAATACGTACACAATACACATCACCATGAAAAACTATTACACAAAAAAAAGAAAGAAACAGGAACTTCAGACCCTGAAAAATAATTACCTTGTTTCCATTCCACAGCTGTAAGACAACTCTATTTTCTTCCCACGTATAGCAGCTTTGGAAGTTTTTAAATAGACTAGAAATAAGCATTGTTTCATTTGTCTTCTCTGGACTCTTTAACAGTGATAGTCTAATTTCTCACTGCCAACAAAGGGAATCAGAGTAACTGAATTTCTGCGCAATTTCTCCCTTGAAGAGTAGTCTGCCAATTTATTCACTGGCATTTTTTTCTAAGGAAGGTACATGCTACTAGATTTCAAACACCCAGATAAGAATTCAAGCAAATCATCAAGTACTAGAAACTCCATTCTCATGTACTGTTCTACTAATAACTTCATCATACATTTACATTATCCTGCAAATAAACTTACAGGCCACCTTTACACACCATTCCACAGAACAAAGATAAGCAACTAATGCTTGTAAGCCCTCTGTTCAATTAAATTGACAACTTTTCTCAAAAGTTAATTCCCAGAAAACTCAGTTTTTGCCCGAGTTTTTGGCCAGCAAAAAACCTGCAGCTGAGAAAGAAATCCAGACATTCATTTAAATATTAACATTTTGTGATTTTTGTTTGGTTCAGTGTTACTTGCTTCAGAAGAACTTTCCATGGCATGTCTCATACAGCAAACAATAAGCTTGACAATGTTACTCAATACTGAATTTTCTAATCATACCAAGCCAAGTTAAAATTTTCAAAAGGACACCAAGATTAAGAAGAGGAATTAGGAGAGAGTAAAACATTAAGCGAATGGCAGGAAGTAGTTAGCCACACCATAGGACAGCAATAATCAAGCAGTCTCCTCTTTCAGAAGGAAGATTTTTTTTTTTTTTTAAACCAAGCAAATGCTGGTATTAGCTGCACAATCCATCAAAACTTTAACAAACTGAAAACACCATTATGGAAACATTTAGAGATACAGAGTCTTTTCTAATCCAGTCACATGGGATATTCCCACCAGTGAATTACATTGCAATAGAGCTGCTGGAGGCTTTTTGCTTCTGCAGGAAGTAAAACGCGTGTTTCAGAAATGCTGTCAGGCTAGAGACCTACTTGTTATTGATCCCCTGCTAAAGTCTGTCTTCACTACATAAACACTTTAAGTTCCTTTATTGTTTAGCCTTCTCAACAGAAGAAACTAGAAACCAAGTCAATAACACTTTGAATGAAAAGGGGATTAGCTCTTTGTAGCTCAATTATGCTTTCACTGCTAGGCAGTATTAAAGACCTCCTCATGGGGTGTAAGACAGCTGGTGGAGGAAGGAAGATTAAGCTGTAAAAGAACAAAGAAAGCAGTGACAAATGAAAGGGTAGCTGCAAACAAAAGAATAGAATAGCAAATTTTCTAAGATATGAGCTAAGGAGAATAAAAGCACCAGTAAAACTTCTCAGTTTAGAGCTAATAATACTGATAATTTCAGGAACTACAAATTAACAACCATTAATTCAAACAATCCAGACAAGGACAGTATTGACAGCACATGCAAGCAACTGAAATCTGTGTCTGTTTTCCCTGCCCTGTACTCAGTACAAAATAAACCAAACCAACAAAACCCCAACCAAACAAAAACAGCCCATCAAACAGAAAAACAACCTCGGTTAAGTAACTTTTTCTCCTAAGACACTGGCTCTGTGTTTCCTGAAGTATGGCAGCAGAGTATTTACTTGACATTAAAATCAACTGACAATTTTATAGATCAAAGAAAAGCTGATTTACTTACGATCATCAGAGGGTAGTCTGCAAGTGAGAGATACTCATACGGCCCCTTCAGTTCTACTGTCACTGTCAAAAGACAATCCAATAACCAAATTGAACAAGAACCAAAAGGAGGAAGCCAGGACTCAACTGATTTTCACTAAGTGTAAAGAAATTCCACACCTTCACATAGCCTTTAAATCTAACTTGCACTTTAATAAAGAAAGTTAACTCATAACATACTCAGCCAAAAGCATGCAATTAAAATTACACACCCCATTACCAAGTAACTCATTTGCTGGAGATTCATGTATAACAGGAAAAATTCAGAAACACACAAGTTCACTTTTTAGGGGGATTTTTAAACTTCTCTAAAGTTTGAATAGGTTATCAGTGCACTGTTAAATATACTATAATATCAAGATGATAATTACCATCTTTTTCTACATGTTGACTTATTAATATAAATCACTGCATTGGTCTGCACATTTCTGAAACAAAAGACCAAGCATCAAAATTTAAATGCCTGGGATTGACTCTTCTTGATTTTCACCAGTAAACTGACAGAACAGTCTTAGGATCTTCAAGACACAAGCGATCACCTCTTTTCTTATAAGAGCTGTAGTAATATTTCTACCTATGTGAAGTGAAAGACAGTATCTTATGAAATTGAACCATACAGCATATACTAAGAGTACTTTGGAATACTTAGACTGGAAATACATAAAAATGGTGCTGTATTTTCAGTTTACTGTATAAAGGAGCTATCTTACTTGTAAAGTGCTTGTTTTCATATGAGGAAGGTGTCGTTCTTTCAGCTCCTTTAACTCCAATTTGCACAATAAATATATATGGCCCATCTCGCCAAGTTTTGATAACAGCATTCATTGCCTGAAAACCAAACATTTACATGTAAACAGTGCACAGTCAAGCAGACAAGAAAAAGACAGAAGTAGCCATATATGGGTGGTATCTTCCATGTAAATATAAAGTTCATCTCTTCCAAGACCTAAAACATTTTAATAAATATCTGATATGTAAACTTTAAATGTACTTATTAGACATAACACTTAAAATTTAGTTGCTTGGTTCCAGAAGAAGCCTCAAAGACCTCGGAGGTGATCAGGTCTTTTTTTGCAAATTTAATACTGGCTTATTGGACAAGCACTCAAAGGTACTGCAAAAGCTACAAAGAATTCAAGAAAGCATCATACTCCTTTTCAGTCTAGAATCATTAGGACCATCACAGAGATTCCTGCTGAATTCAATTGCTTGGAAACTGCAGAGTTACATATAACTCATGGTGAAGGCTCAGTTTTACAGTGTAAGACAGAAGTAGCTGAGAGGAAAAGATTTCCACAGTAGCCATTTCCTGTGGAAACTACTACTACAGTCCCTGAAACAGCTCTCATACCTGCAAGACTCAAATCCTGCCAGTGAACTAACAGAGGAACCTTGTCCAGATAAATATTTGCACCATAAAACAAATCAGAGATCTCTTTGAGTTGTAGCATACAAAACTGTTAATTCCACAACTGAAGAATCTCTAGCCATCTCAGAAACTGCAATATTTACTAAGAGCTTTAAAGTTAAAACTAAGACCATCTACATGTATGCCACTCACATGACTACTGCAGAACTGCAACTAAGATTTTTTTATATAACGGCCTTTCCAAGAGAAATTCAGTATTAAGAGCATGCATTTCTTTTAAGAAACCTCTTGACTACAAGACCTAAAGCAAATAGAATAGTATGCACAAAAAAAAGAGTTTATGGTAATATTAACTAAACATAAAACTTGGTTAGAAACACAGTAAACTTAAAAGAAAATGGATAAATTTATATACACAGATTTTGCCTTTAAAATACCACCTTCTCTTGCTGCATTGATTCCTTACTTCACAATTGCACACACTGCAACTCATGCTTTAGCTTTAAAGTAAATGGCCCTTTAAGCACACAAGGAGTGAAATATATTTTCTTTCTTGGCATCCAGGACATCTAATTTGAAGTTATTTTGAAAATTGTTCCTGGTTAAGTCTTGAACATAATATGTAATAAAAATACTAAGGGATTTGAAAATCAAAAGTAATCAGTCAACTTTTTAGGTACAATGTTTCAAAAAACTGACTAAAGACAAAACCAAATGTATTCTGTAAGAATTAGTCATCATTTAAAGAAGATAATTTCAATTACTATTTTAATTACATTGGAAAAAGTAAATTTATTTTTTAATTTACACCGTTGGTTTGAATGGTATCAGCTCTATAATTCACATATAGAAGAAGCAGTTAACTCTTTTCTGTTTTTCCACACAGGAAACTATCTAGTTTCAAGCTAAAAAATTCCAGATGTCAAAAAACCATAGAATATGCTACCAGCAATTTCTTAAACAAAGAAATATAAATTTTAAAAAGCATACCAAAACAAAACTGCTGGATTACAAGACATGTTTCAATTCAATATACATACAGTTTTATCTGTCACCATTGTGTAATTTCCTGCAATCTCCTTCTTATCTTTTAAGCCCTTAGGGGGAATAAAGAAAAAAACACAGAAAATTGATAAATAAATATGCCAAAACTACCTCTTCCATGACTACACTCACTCATTAGAAGGAAAGGAAAATTACCTCTCGTTTCTCAGGTGAGAGAGGCTCTGGATGAATGAATTCTTTATAGAAAATCTGCACGATATAAGAAAAGTAAAGCATTTATAGACACTTTATAGGCACTTCAACATTTACAGGCACTTCACACATTAACATGACATTATCAGAACAGCTTCCAATAAACTTGATTATTCTTTGAACAGCTGTATTAGAGAGCTTTCGTTTTTCTAAATCAAACAATTGTCCATTTATGCAGAGAGTCTTGAATACTTAATGTTTTGTAATTTGAGAGTTACTTTTCCTCCCTTCAAATAACAGGTATCTATTTTTAGAAACCAGACGTGACAGTAGTGAAGTTAATTTTGGTTTTGAAATATGAATCAATTGGGTATCCCCATTACTAGACAGTCTACACAAATAGATACAGAATTTTGATATTTCTGCCTTAATCTGTGCAAAAATAAGTCCCTAGACCAGTGAGTTCCTATTAGAGATCCAGATTTTGCCAACTCTCCCGAACTATGATGACTCAAAATCTAGTGAAACTGCTATACCACAAGAAAAAAGCTGAACTATCTAGAGAAGAAATTTCTATGAAATTTCAGAAATTAGTATCTGAGAAGAATATATTGTTTAAAATTCAGTAGACTTTTCAGAGGAACTGGATGAAAACTTACTTAAAGACTTTTAAAACCTTAAAGACTTTCACAAGCATGTTTAGTTAGGATGCCCAAGTTCACATTATACAGCTAAACTCACAAGATCTCTTCTACAAAACCAAGTAAAAGTAGAACTGACATCTCTTTATTATTAAACACAAAAAACAGGCAGCACACAGTGTTTTCTTTCTTTTTAAAAACCTTTCAAGCCATTTTCACACATCAAAGGAATAAGAGACACGCAAGCAGATCATTAAAAGTCATTTTTAGGCATTAGTCTTTCATCTTAATAAAAAAAACAAGCAACCAAAAATACCAAAAAGCAACCCAAAACACTAGGTTCAATAATTATGAGATTTCCCAGTATTTTCTATCCATAATCTTTTGTCTAAATGAGGAATGACTGAACACAGATGCAACATTCCATAATCTGCCTTCAATTCTTAAGTATATCATTAAAGAATGACAGCATATCATACTGGTATTGTCATCAGCCTGCTGATATACAGCTGGTGTAGGGCTGATGTCCGCACATTAGTTCTCTACCCTAATTTTGCATTGTCTTCTCACTTTCACTTGAATTGTTCCAAATATGTTCTAGCACTACTATTTTTCATTTTTAAGCTGCTATCAGTGCTTAAGTAACTCATTTTTCAACACTTATTTCCATTATTCTAAATGAACATTAATTAAGTAATAAATGCCAATCCTTTATTGATTCAAGTTTAGTGGGATCTTTACTTTGCTGCCACTTCTACTCAACTAGCAGTAGCCTCCTGTAAATGAAACAAATTCAGAATAGAAAACCACAAACAAAAAGAAGCATTGCACTTTACAATGATTTGGTTGGGGTTTTTTCACCACCGTGAGCAAAATGTTGAATTGCAAGCCAGAAGTGAAGCAAAACTAAGAAACCATCATCACAGCTTGCTTGTCATAAACAGATAAAAAGACGTACCTCCCAACCTACATTGATACTTACATAGGATGCTAACAGATCTAATAGGAATTACCACCTTCTCTACATATTGTATAAGACAACAGAACAAACTCTGAGGTTTCTACCCATACCCGAGGCCTGAAGAGGTCAGAGCAGTTTTCAAAGGAGAAAGAAGAAGTGGCATAGTATCCTGACCAACCCGGATGCTCTTCAGCCGTAGTCCCAAAATAGTTATCTGCTTGTTCATCCTGCCAGAGGAGAATGTAGGTTTATCTCAGTAGACAGCTGCAAGACCTGCAGAGCTCCACAGTTTCACTCTGCACACACTCTTGAATCAAATTTAGTACAATAAAGACATCAAAACCACACAAGATTATAAAAATGATGGTACACAGGCTTTGAGTAAGAATTAGTAAGTGGAAGCGCAGCAGACAACATAAACTTCAGTCTACGCAAACAAACTCTGCATTATTATACTAAAGGGTGAAGACTCAGTCCTGTGTTAGGTTAGTAGTTGTAACTGTCATAATTAATAGTTCAAGTAAACATGTAAAAATATTAACCATAGAAAGCACAATTACCACATTTGATAGAAACACTATACATTTTGTACAAATTCCTAATACTTGCAATGTGCATCCATAAAGAACAGAATTTAGACTTAACATGTAAATATTCAATTTTTTTCTATTAACTGTCATTAAGCATTACTGCAAGTATTTTCAACTACCATAAACTCGCACGCTTCATTCTAGAGTCAATGTACTTACTTAAGCTCCTGGGTTTAAAACAATTTTGACAAACACTTCCATCTGTCCCAAAGCCCAAAAGAAGTCAGCAACTGCAGCAAGCTGTTGATCATTTCAACTCTATTCCAGAAATTTGTTATCTTCCAGTGGAAGAATGCGTCTTGCAGCCCCAAATCATAATGTGAATGCAAGGGAGACATCTCTAATCCCCTCCTCCCAAGATCTGCTTACCCCTAAAAATCATAACCTATGTTTTTCCAGGCAATTCTTACCCCAAAGTTGAAGACTTCATTGTAGCAGTCAGAGTATCTTAAGTACCAAGTAACATTGAAACTTTCAGAGGGTTCACAAGCTTTTTCATCCCCTTCAACTAAAAAAAATACAAAACAAACCAAAAAAATCAAGCATGAGATATGTAAGACACCATCCTCCTTCCAGGCTTTTTCTCCCATTCTGTGCAAAACCATCATAATTAAATTTTAAACATGAAACTGAAAGCAAAACAATAGAAAAATATTTTCCTTGAGTAATTCATTACTGTTCAGTGAAAGAAAGATGCATGCAAACAGAATTCCATTACACCATTATACAATTCTATTAAAGAGCAGAAGATCATTTAGAAACTTTTTGTTCTGAAGACAATCAAGGATGTTTTAGCAACTGCAAATACCAAACAAGGAGAACAGCAGTGACTCACAGTGACTACAACACAAAAAAGGGCCTCCCTTTCAGAGATAGGGGCACACGTAACAGGCAGAGAAAGCTAGGAACAGGATAATACTAAGCAATTTCCACATATAATTTAAATATACCAAAACATCACCAAGAAAATGAAGGTAAGATTTTGCCCGTCAACATCCACCCCCCAAAGACAATCTATATACATTGGCCCATGCTGTCAAGCTGCAAGGCTACCGAAAACAGCAATAAGACAACTTTCCACTTTAATTTACTAAAGAATAACATGCATGAAAAATGAAACACAAGACTTCCCCCCTGGTAAGGAAAGGTTTTTGTGTTTCAAATCTCATACTTAAACTAAAGCCCCATGAAGAGAATTTGACATTAAGAAGGCAAGCTCCACCCTTAAATAAAATGAGCAGTGACTATCTAGAGTTTTGGAAGAGCCATTTAGATGATTACATTTGTGTTTTCCCAGACACCAAATGGCAAAACTCTTTTGAGTTAACAGAGTACTTGGCTAAGAAGTTCCCACAACTTCACAGGCAACATTCATCTCAGAGGAGGCATCCACAACTTTGTTACATGCACACTTTTAATGAATGTTTTCATAATGACCACTACAGGTAGACAAAGCAATTAGAAGGAAAACCCTGCCACAGAATTAATTGACTAATCCCACTTTACACCTCGTGACTACTAAAGCACGTATATGTACAGCTAAAAACTCAATAACCAAGTTTCTCACACCAAAAGTTTAAGCAAAATCACTGAAAAATAGAGTTTCCTTATGACACCTAGTAAGCATGAAAACAAGGCATACATGTTCCACATTGCCCTAGATGTTGCAGAGGGCACAACAAAGAAACTAAAAGGCAGCACAAGCATTGCAGTGACATGGACAGATGGCAAGTTCTTTGATGATATAGGCTCTTCTAATATAACTGATCAAATGAGGAGTATCTCAAAAAAAGTGCTAGCAAAAAATAAGATTCAAAAATACCTTTTTAAACATCTTTTTGTCTGTGACAAATAAATAAGCAACTATATATTCAGCAGTAGTGCCCATAAAGGTAAAACAGGTCACTAGAACAATCTGCAATATCTGCAAACATCAAAATTACAGAGACCTTGAAAAGGAAGTACTCCAAAAGTCAGAAAAAGCATCCATGGCATTTACTGAATTCAGCAATATGGAAATCTAAGTTCCTCAGCCTTCAAACAAAAGCCAGAAACATTCCGTTTGAATGCAGTCTTTGTACTCATTTACAGAGAGCAGGATTTCTATCATGATCCTATACAAGAAACCAAATGCCTTCCAGAACAGCCCTTCAGAAAAGTAGATAAAAATAAATTCATTATTGACAATACTATATGCCAGCAACAGTCTTCCCAGTCAGAAGCAGAAAGCATCAGACACCAAGATGTCATACAGATACCAAAAAAAAAAAAAAATCAAAAACCAAGAAGAGGGGAAAAAAAGGAGATAAGGAGATGCAGGTGCACACGGAAAATATGAACAACCCATGCGCAATCACGTTTGTCATACTGTCCACACAAACAGCAGATGGAAGCGGCAACACACAGGAATCAAAAAGAGACCAGTTTGCACAGAGACGTGGGCAGAAAAGAAAAACCACACGAAGTTGAAGCTTCCCAGTATCAGATGCAGTTTAAGTTTCATCTAGGCTGAGAAAATGAGTAAGTTCACAGCCTTTGTTCCTTCCTCTTTTAGTGATTCATTTTCCAAATTCATGTAAATCTTTTAATCACACTGGTATGTAAAACAGGTGTCTTCACTAAGGAATTTTAAGGCTTAATGCCTGCTTAAAGGTTGACAGTGTAATTCAATTCCACATCAGGAGCCAGGGGGTTGAATTCTTACTTACAGATCTGCCTTACAACAAATAAATTTTTTTCCATGCCTTAGTTCCTTCTCTTGGTTATTTCGGCACAAGCAGATTTACCACACACTTCAGAGACCCGTATCTTAGATGCCACGTCACTATGAGTACGCTATTTCTATTAAACTTTAGACAAGAAAGCCTAAAACCTACCAAAGCACCAAAATGCCCTTTCAACCCCTCCTCCTTTTCCCAAGCAGCAGATTTCTAATTTTCATCCTGCAGCTGTACACTTGCAATTTTCTCACTGTAAGATGCCAACCTCAGTGTCTCAGCTACACTTGTCAGGTGGGAAAGTCCTAATCCTGAAGTGATGGACCTTCACTAATAACCATTCAAATCCTTAGCCTCTTGTTTCAGATTCATGTGGGATCAACGGAGGCACTTCAACTCTCCTTGAAACACTGTCCCAAGAAGGGCATGTATCGAAAGTTAAACCCAAAAAACAACAAGGTAAGTACACACACCAGAGAGAGACTAAACAGCTTTCCCTCATGGTAAAAACTGGTGCAAACAACCACTTAAAAGTTCTCAAAGTGCATGGCAAAGATTTCAAACCTTTCTAAATCAGCTAGTCACTTCTATAACATCTTATTGCCATCTAGATGCTGTCCTCATGTTCACAGGTAAGAGGGTATTTCACAACTTTCCTTGCAGCAGTAACCTACATAACCCATAAACCTGGCCAGATTAGCAAAGAGCAATACACAGAACAATGGGAAGGCTGCCAACATGTTTGCTCAGTAGAACATTCAACACACTGAGATCAGGAGGACAAAGCACCTCTCAGGAGAGCTCTACCATAGTCTGCAACATTCCCTTACCACTCCCAGAAGCACTCAGCAAAAAGGAACAAGGCTTCAAACAGCATTGCCTTCTGTATTCGCATCAGTCACCCTCCAATACAAACAGCCCCTGTCCAGCTGGCACCAGATCTCCCAGACACAGGAATTTAACAAATCTTAGATAGGAAAAGCACACCTCACAGTAGAGTGCAGCACATCCCACACCTGATCATCCACTATCTGAAACAAAGTGGCGCTCCCATTGCCCATCTTGCCCTCTCCAGAAAAAAAGCATGAATAGAGCCATTCATTTCTGCTACAACCTAAACAGATCACAACTGGGAAGCTCCAAGGCTGTTAACAGACTCAACCATATCAGAGCTATGGCCTTCATACAGTGCTAGATTAGCTGTCACTGCAGCCAGTGCAGTTAAACACTTCACAGCGTTTGGAGTTCCAAATGTTAAAAATAGGCAGGGCATCAAACAGCAGAGAGACCAGGTAATCCCTTGTAACCACTTACATCTCAGGAAAATGGTGGTGTTGCTGAAGAGAATCTTCCCAAAGCTAAACTTCTTCCCCTGCAAAGGCACAAAAAAGGAAGAGATATTAGTGGGCTTGGTGCCTTATCAGCCCTAAAATCACAAGCTAAACAAGTTAAAAATTATAAAAAGCAGTTACCATTTATTGAAAGTCCTCCAGGTGCACTTATGGCAGAGTGCACACATGATATAGGGCTTCAACGCTTTTATAAGTTTAGCAAATTAGCATAATTGACGAGAATCCCGAGTTAGAAGTACTTAATAAAGTAATTCCTCTCTTGGTTCAGCCCCCTACGGAAGCCTCCCCCTTGCTTCTAGCCCTGCATTGTTTATGTCTAAATACATGGGAAAGTGAAATGTCCTTGGCTCCCTGAAGAAGGGAGATTATCATAGGGTTCTAGGAATGTGTTTGTCTAACTTAACAGGGTAGGAGAAGTTAGCTAAGAAACTATATAACTATACAATAATAGTCCAGAGAGCTACTAATATATGAAAAATATATAAAATGCAAAAATCTTTTAGCATCAGGCTTAATGTCATTGAGCTTAAGTAAACAATCTTCCATTCTGAGTTTTAAGTCAATACAGTAATGAAAGCAAATGTAAAATCTAGAGCCAGACGTACTGGACTTTCCAGTCATGCTTCACCACCCTTCAACATACTCTTAAAGATGCTTTGAGAGGCTTGAGGCTTTTTGATCTGCAAATGGAGCCAATTTCATGTGACATTTGTTGAAATTATTACCATTTTCTTGCTGATGAGATGGCCTGTACTATCCAACAAAAAAATTCTGTTCTAAGAACCAACAGGAGTGTTCACCGCGATCCTTCAGTTTTGTTCCTGAAGCTCAAAATCCTCACAGAAAGTGCACATTACTCTCACTGCCTGATAAAGTCCGGCCGAATTTGAGGCAGAACAGCTTTCCTTCACACAAATTCAAGCAGGCGGGGTTTATCAGAAGCGCTGAAATCCCTTCACCTCTCCCAAGGCCCACACCTCTCTCTCAGTCCAGCGCTGCAGCGGCCCAGCTTTGCCGAGGCCAGGCCACGGCGATACCCGACGGTGCGGGCCGCCAGCCCGGCCGCCCGGGGGGCGCGGGGCGGCCTCCCCCGCACAGGGCCCACCGAGGCCGGGCACCAGCTGGGGAGGACCCTCCCTCCTTCCCTGCCTTCCCACGGGCCTCACAGAGGCGGCTCTCCCTCCACCGCCCATCGGACTATTTCCCGCACGAGCCTTCTCGCCCCGGCCGCCACCACCGACCCCGCCAGCGAGAGCTCAAGCGGCGCAAGAGGCAGCCACTGCCCCGAGCTCCCGCACCAGTTCCGAGTGCGGCTCCACAGAGGCGCGGCCCGGGCAGGGACGCCCCCGACCGCAGCCGTCCCGCCCGAGGAGGACGCGCGGAGCAGCCGCGGCCTCCCGCCCGCATACGTTCGTCCGACCGTCGCCACACGAGCCGGCCCCGCGGCTCCGGGCCCAGCCCCGCTCCCCGCACTCACCAGGAACACCGGCAGCCGCCATTTGGAGCGCTGCCCGGCGCCCGCCGTGCCCGCCAGCAGCAGCACCGTCAGCAGCCGCAGCAGGACGGCTCCAGACCGCCGCCGCCGCCCCCCAGAACGCGGCGCCGCCGCCATCCCGCCGTACGGAGGCCGCCGCCGCGCTGGCCGCGCCTCTTCCGCTCTCCGCGGAGAGACGCGGCAGTCGGGGGCCGGCAAGAGCGGCGCTGGGCGGAGCCGCTCCCCGGCTCGGCCCGGGCTGTCACCGCCCCCGGGTGTCACTTGCGGGCCCGGTCGTGCTCGGGGCCCGCGGCGTTCTTTCTTTCCGCGGGGTGGCTCGGGGCAGCTCCGCCATGGAAGCGGGGACGCCGGGGGGAGTCAGGTAACGCAGCCCGGTGGGCGCTCCTCGGCCGGCCCTGTCCTCGCTCTCGCTGCTGCCGGGGTGGCTCCACCGTTTTCCGCGGGGAGCGGCGGGGTGCGGACCCGGGGCCATCAAGCGGGCCGGGGGTGGGGGGCGGGCGTGTCCGTGCTGTCCCCGCCGCCCTGCCCGGGCACAGCCTTCCTGCGGCAGAGCGGGACAGCGAGAGGATCCACAGCGCGAGGGGTAGTTCGAGATGCACCGTGTTAAATGCGCCAACAGAGGCACGCGAACTTGGAGCAAAACCCGAAGGGACGTACGTGTCTTCAAGCAAAAAATGGGAAGGGCTAAGTGATCTAAATATATGGTCACTGTGAGATCTCACATAATAACCCAGGACTTGTAATTGGACTGAGCCTCAGTGGGTGGCGTCTGCATTTTCTATGTTGCATGCATGTAATTAATAAGTATTCTGTAAGCATCAGTGTTCTTATCTGCCCGAACTAATACCTTGTTCTCTTCCATGTGTGTCTGAACCCAGCACGATCTGGGAAGTATTTCCATAATAAGACACTACTGACAGCCCATTTTTTTTCAGGCAAATAAAACATTTATTGTTATCTAATAAATCCAGAAGTTGCGTCAAGCCTAAAACAACATAGAGCTGTCAGCAGGACCATCAGAAGCCTCCCTCCTTTATCAGTCCCACTGAAGGCTGAAGAAAAGGGTGCAGGATTTCTTCTTTTCTGCCAGTACTCCCCATTTCTCCATTCTTATTACTGGAAAATAATAATTAACTGCAATGACTGCAGAGGGAGGTCTGGCTTCAAAATGCAAACCCCCAAGAATTCAGCCATGCTAAAATTTAGCTCTGTTAGTCAGATAGATTGATAGATTCAATCATTTCTCAAAAATTCAAAGTTTAAAAGGAAATGGTTCAACATGAAACTAAATGTATAAGAAACTCTTCCCATATCTAAACACATTAGTTCAAAGTCCATCACATCTTATGTTGGACCAGAGTTTTCTGCACTGTCTTTAATCCTGACCACTCTTGAATAGGACACCCACCATCTGATCATTCAGCAGGTGTTTGATGTACACATTTAAACACTTTCTTTATCTGCTCTTTCTAGTGTCCAAGATGAGGCTGTGGACAAAAGCAACTTTAAGAAATGCAACCAGATTGCTTTTTACAGGTATGGAAAATTGTATTGTGGTGGTTATTTTTAAACAAGATATAGGAAGTAGTTCCACATTGATTTTTAATCACAGCAAGTCTGCTACCTTCAGGATTTATCTTTCAAAGGTGAGCATTCTACTCACCTGTCAGCAAGCAATAATCAGCATACTTTAAAATGTGTAATCTTGTATCCAAAATGTCTTCTGTTAAAATTCAAAAGGATCAGTCCTTGTCGCTGTTGTCCTCAGGATGGTGCGAAGAACGACACGAATTCAGGATCGGGTTCAAAGGCCAGAAATGTCTGGCCTTTATATATTTAATTATATAAATTAGCTTATATAGCTTTATTCGCAAGAGTGGCATAACACCATTGGGTGCGTGACCATCTGCCTCCCAGAGCGATTGGCTGAACAGCATAACACCCATTTCCAAAATATTTTTCCCAGTATGCAAAACAAAGACACAAATAGCTTGCACCTGCAATATAGTTTACAGAACCTCAAACCGTTTTCCCAGCCAGTTAGCAGGAGAAAGGAGACTTTCCCCAGGCGGCTGTAAAAATAGGAAAATTTCTTTGCCAGCCTCTTTAGCATCTACAAGTCCTCTCATCTGACAAAGCCCCAGCAATATTTTAACTCTAGGTGCACTCAGATGCAGGTTGTTCTCTTGACATGGATGGTTCTATCTGTAGTTCAAAGCAGCAGAGCACTCAATAGAAACCATTAGTCTGTGACAATAGCGTATGTGATTATAGTCCTCTTGAGCAAGCACCTTGGCCAGAATTCAGTGTCAAATCTAAATCCTAGCTAACTAGCCCCTTAAAGCTACCCTTATGCTAAGTCATATTTCTCATCCCATTTCTAACTGTGCTATCTATTGACCTTGGTTTTTTTCCTCCCATCCTCCGTTATGTTCTATCCTGTGCTAACTGACTGAAAAGAATGATTGCCTATTGTTATACCAATTAGTCACTCACATACTGGGTTTATTAATGAAAAAATTTCTCTTGAAGTTAGCCTCCAAGACATTTATCTTCAAATAGTTCATAAAACCTGGGCTTGGCATGGAGAATTCAGTTTCAAATTACAAACATACATTATTTCATCACCCCAGAATGTAGAAGCTGTCCATTGGGGAGTTAAGGGGATATATGACAGAAAATGAAAAACAGATTATTCACATGAAATTTCAAGGATAAATGAAAGAACAACAATGTAACTGTACAGCTAAGCATTGGACACTTGGATTAAGACTATTATTGTCTTAAAAAACCTTGTAGAGTGGTGATGGGTGAACTCCTGAACCCCTCTAACATCTCATTCATAAGCATTCAGGTGTGCTCAGAACTATATTCCTTCTTTTTCCACTTGACTTGAAGTGCTAATAATTGTATTTGAAAAATTGAATACAAAATTATTAAGTAAACATTTCTACTAATATTATGTTCCTCTCTATGATATAAGCCACAAGAGCTGGGGAGACCAAAAGTAATTTTCTGTCTTGACAGGCGTCAGAAATTTTTACATCCTGGAAAATCCTTGTATCGAGTATTGTTGGATTCAGTCACATTAAGTGATGAAAATGTCAAATTCCAAATTATTCATGAGGAGAATAAGGTGAGATACCACCTAGCATAAGAGGGTGCTTACAGAAAGAGCAGTGAATATTGTCAAAAAGACTGATAATATTTGCAGGTTTTGAGATTCTTCAGTGATAAATATTTGAGAGATAATGCAAACTATCAATCGAACTATGTCCTTACTGGTCAGCATTTAACTTTAAAAAAAAATTAATGGCTTTACAAAAAAAGAGAGTTCTGACTAGAACTCTTTTTATCTGAAAAATAATTTTCATTCATAGTTTTCTCCACTATTTCAGAATAATAAATTCATTTTCTGTAATGCTAGATATCAGAGGCTTGAAGATAAAAGAGTTCATTTAAATAGCGTTGCTTCTTCAAAGGGGTGAAGTAGAGTGAGCTGGTGTAAATTTATATGGATGATGATTTTTACTCAAAAATGCTAAAGAACATTAAATCAGAAAGCAGGCATGTTTCAGTTTTTTCCAGCCAGTAAGTGTTTGGTGATGCTGGGTTAAAAATAAGTAGGTATTTTTCATCCTTACCAGTTTATCTGCTTGTTTGCTTACAGGTTCTTCTACAAGTAGAAATTTATGAAATAGAAGGCAATATTTTCAGGCTTAAAATTGATGAGGCATCTCCTCTCAGAGCAAGATACAAAGTTCCTGATGTTCTTATAAAGGAACCTACCACCCAGAGGTAAGTGATGGGTGATTTAGCATGTTAATAATTTATACAGCTTTGTTTCATTTCTCCCTCCTTTATGTTACAGTACAGTTGTCTCTCTACAATATAAAGTTGTTACAGGAAGAGAAAAAAAAAAGGCATGTGGTTAATTTACTTTCAAAAAATCATGTTAAATACTTAGGAGAAAGTTTTATCATACACATAAGAAACCTGAGCCTGTTTGACCCAATCAGAAAATAACCTACTTGTTTCAATGCATCGTTTTTACCTAAGGCATTACCTGTTAATGTGAAAGGAATGCAAGCTCAGGATAGTTTTCATGGCAGTTCTGTAGCCACTTTTTGGACTATGCAGTGAACTCTGAGCACAGCATGTATTTCTGGCCTTCTTTGGCTCAACATTAGCCTTGAGGTTTGTGTAATGTATGCAGATATTCTTAGCCCATTTTTTGTATCAAATTGTTATTTAGTTACAGTGGATTTTATGTGCTGCTGACTCATATAAAGCTGTTGTTGCTTTTATTTGCCAGACTGTTCATATCCCACAAGGAGGCAGGTATTTTGGTACTATCAAGTGTTAATGAGGACTACAAACTTCAAGTCACAGCAAACCCCTTCCAGGTTGAGCTGCAGTCCAAGGGTGAGACTGTTATGAGCATAAATTCCAATGGGTTGTTGTATTTTGAGCACCTACAACCACCTCCCAGTGATAGGTACAGTATCTGTCTGCCACATCATTGTATATACTGGTTGTGCTGTAGCTGGAGATAAGTCTATGGAATTGCAATTTCTGAAAGATCTTGGGCACTGTATCACGTCTTCTCTTTTACTTCATATGTACAGTAAATACACGGTGAAGTTTTAACAAACAAATTCTGGATCAATTAGCTGCAGACTGTTTTAACCCCTTGCAGCAGCTATGTGCAAGATGCTAACCTCGTTTAATGGCCAGTTCTGCAAAACACTGAAGTATCCTGGTACCCCTTGTCTTTCTTGGGAATGAGTTACAGTAGTATGATGAAGTTATTAGTTTAATCTTTTTTATCACTCTATTTACTCCTTAAGTGCTATTCACTCTATAAGCACTTGAAGTCAAGATTTGTTCAACTTGCAGTGTGCCATCTAGCTGCAAGATTTCAAGATTAATCACACTACAAAGTGCTGGAAGGATGAGAAACCTCAGTGCAGGACATGTCATGACTGAAAAATGGGCATAGCAAGTGTCTCTCTTATAGAGCATTATTTTAAACATTGAAATTAACAGAGAGCCCTTAGCAGAATGATAAAGAAGTGAGGAGCTTCTGGGCGGGTAAAATGCTGATGCAGATAGAAATAAACATGAAAGGCCAAGAAGTCAACCTAATTTCAAGTACTGAGTGAAGGTTATTTTAAGGCATTGAATATTAAAATGATTTGCAATGATTTTACACCAAAACTCTTACATAATGTATAAAGCAATGCATGGTGCTATTTTAATTTTCTGTTTGAAATCCTTGCTTAATTTAACAATAAACTGATTGTTTCTATGTATATGTTTTCACTAGAAAACCTACAGCACAAAATGAGGAGGAAGCAAGTGATTCCTCTAAGGTAACCCATGCTTACAGCAATTCCAGTATGAGTATTTTGTAAAAGAAAATCACATTTCATTTTGCCCTATACTATGTTTACAAATACAGTCTACCCACTTTCAAAAAGGACCTGGTATAACATACTGAGATATTTTACAAATTCATAGTTGGAGAAAGATTTATGCGTTTTACAAAGTCTGTAGAAGGCATCAGTTAGGTAGATTTAGCACAAAAAAGCTAGATCTGTAGCCTTTCTTTAGCCTTTTTATTATTAATTTATTTCTCTTTTGGTCTCTTATTTGATCTGGAGTAGATGTGTAAAAGGGAGTTTTGTGGTGACATTTGTCATTTTCAAACTCCCTGTTCATTGCAAAGAGAGTTTCAAAAGAACAAGACTTTTTTTATAACAGTCAAAAAATGTGCTTCCACATACATTCAGGCTTAATACAGAAATAAAATTCTCTCTTAAAATAGACCAGGTCCTGGCAGTGCATAGAGGCACATAGCAGTTTTCCCAGGAGGCTGAGTTGTGTCCGTGATATAATTTTAGCCTCCTGCAGAGCAGATGGCTGCTGACTCCGCTGTCCTGTTATAAAGGGCAGGAGCTGTGCTGCCTTCAGCATACTTGTGTCTGAACTCTAATTGCTGCCAGGGAAGTCACACAGCTGCAAGAGGCCATGTCCACTTATTGTGGGATGAATGTAGAAAAGAAAACTAGGAAAAACACTGCAAGAAGTGTAAATTCTATGACAATGAATTACAAGACACAAGGAGGCTAACAGTGTCAGTTACAGACATTCCAGAGTGTCTGGAGAGTTTTTTTGTTGTCTGACCTTTACTGTTTGGGGGAGTGGGTTTGTTTCTGTTTATATGGTTTGTTCTATCCATGCATTTCATAAATTTATTCAACATCAAGGAGAAACACATTTTTTACAGTGAGAATAATCACTCAATGGAACAACCTGCCCAGGGATGTGGTATAGGCCCTATCACGGGAGATTTTCAAGATTTGTTTGGACAGGCTGCTAGATAATCTCATCAAAGCTCCCTTTACCATTAAAGGGTGGACCAGGTGATCTTCTGCAGTCCCTTCCAAACTGGGCTATTCTATCATTCTGTGATTCTATTCAAGACATCAGATATCACTTTTATGCTGTCGCAGACTGGTTGTGTACAACATGTGCACATCAGTTCTTCAGTGTAAATTCCTGCAGCTGAATCAGATTTGTGGTTTTGATTTATTTACATTGGCCATATGTGGCAAAAAAAAAAACAGTTAACAGTGTATAAATCTCGTGTGAATAAACATTTTTCTTAGAAATACATGATGTGAGCAATTTCATTTGCTAGGCTTAGCTATTTCTATTTGTACAGGAAAAACAAGAGGATCTAGGTCTCTGGCAAGAGAAATTTGGCAGTTTCTTAGACATCAAAGCTCATGGTAAGTCTCAGTCTAGTTCTGAAAACAGCTTTACTGTTTTGTATATAGCCATGTTTATTCATTTTTCTGTCTGCTTTCTGTTTAGCTGTTTAATGTTTATCAATGTCTCACTTGCTCCTGCTTTTCAGTTGCCTTAACTTTGTTTTAATCAGAAAGCAGTGATGGGTAACAATTTGACAAAAGCTCTGCAAATATTCATTATGTCTTTGTTTAAGAGGGAACACATTAAATGTGGCCCATTTCATCAACTCACTGAGTGCCATTTCTGACACAGCATTAACACTATCTGCATCGTCTGACTGTACATGTATATCATATATTATTTCCTTTCTCTTTTCTTTTTTTATTAGTATTAGTACATAACATTGACTTCACCTGTAGTTTGTTCTCCTTATATATAAGAAATCATGATGAAAGCATTAATAATTGTCACAAAGAAACTTTTTTGAAGTGGGGACTGAAAAAGGAAATACTAAGCAATCTTAAGTGATAAGAAGAAGGTTATAGACACGAGAATAGTAGCTCAAATACAATTTAAATTATCAATTACCAAAATATATGATGATCTGCTGTCCATCTTGTTGTATTCTATATTAATTAAGTTGGTTAGCTTTGTCCATTACCATTATTGTGCAGACTATTATAGCAACCAGCACTACCCAGCAGCTGCAGTGGGAAGAGGGAAGTCTGAAAGCAATTCCTTTTGGTGAGAGAAACTTCTTCGGTTCACAGCCAAGACATAGAGGGCAAGAAACTGTTGCCCTTGTTTTTCATGCTATTTCTCATGTCTTAGGCCAGCACCCTGTTTTTCTGTTTTCTGCGTCAGAGGAATTAAGTCCATATGGTCAGATTCTGATCCTGAAGGGCTGCTTGTCAGTCTGCAGGATCTCTGGTTGCCTGCCAAAAGTTGCTGTGGATTCAGCAATGTGACAGGATGATATCACTGGTAGGGACTCTTGTGCATGCTACTCCTTTGGCTGAGGCTGCAGAGAAGACCAGTGGGAAACAGGAGATAATTTTATGCAGTTTCACTACAGAATAAAGAAGTGACCCGTGATTACATGGATTTGGTTGGGTTTTTTTTTCTTTTAAAGTGATTCATTTAATCTTCTTAAGAAGTTTAAAATCAGAAGACATGCAATAAAATCTGTTTCAAACATTACCTCTATAGAACAGAATAATGGAAGTGAAGTTGAAAGGAAGCATGAAAGAGTTAATTATTGAAACATTAAAACCTATTTTCTTTTGGTTTATCCAGTTAGGTTGCTGTGCTCTATTCCTTTCAGATAAGCCTAAGAATGGAACTCTGCGTAATCATCATTTAATGTTACTTCCACAGGTCCTAGTTCTGTAGGCATGGACTTCTCTTTACATGGATATGACCATGTTTATGGAATACCACAACACACAGAAACACTTCTCCTCAAAAACACCAGGTAAAGGCGTCAAGGTGTCAGATTGCTAGTGAATGCAGTGTCTTTTTTTTTTTTTTGTAAAGGAGAGCTATAACATTGTATTAATAATTTAATGCAGAAAACAGCTTGAGATATGTATATCGTATAGTGTATATCTTAGTTTAATGATACAGCAAACTGAACTGTACCCCTATCCATGTGGAGTAAGGTGTTTTGCTTTCCCTAGTGTGCAATTTCATGAATGGCCCCTTCTGTTTTCTCTCAATTTTCCATGAAGTTTTTTTCTGAATGGCTGGATCAGTCATGTTTTAGCAGAACTCATAAAAGAGCAATTCCATGGAAAGATGGGAGAGTTCAGAAATTGTATTTTAGGATTTAAAGCAAATGCAAAGTAGTCTCATTGTCAGCAAAAATCTTGTTTGGTTCAGACAGTGAGGAACAAAGCAAAGAAGCAGTAATCTAGACAGTCCATATTTCAGCTCTGGATGCTAAACAAAAGACCAGAACACAGAGCACTCACTGAATATTCACCAAGTTTAGTGGAGCAGCAGTAGAGTTAAAACTGGCCTAGTGCAAGATGCTTACATGTAACAAACACATCTGTTTGTTTGTCCTAGTGATGGCGATGCCTACCGGCTTTATAATTTGGATATTTTCGGCCACAAGATACATGACAAAATAGGCATTTATGGTTCAGTGCCCCTTCTCTTAGCACACAAGCCTAACAGAACTTCAGGGATCTTCTGGCTGAACTCTTCAGAAACACTGGTGGATATTAGTACAAAGGCAGTAGCTGAGGTGAGAGTTATTCACTTTCCTCAGAATTAAATAACTAAAGAAAAACACTTCAGGAGAGGGCCAACAGGAATATAACAACACTGTTGGAGGTTTATCTTTTGCTCACTAATGAAGAATTGTCAGTCTCTTCCTCATGTCCTCCCTATTACTAAATTTGTTGTATTAAATGAAAAGAACAAAGAGATGACTCCTTTCAAGAACCAAGTTATAGATCTTGTATCTTAACCGGTCTACAGGAGGAGGCAGAGAGAAAATACCCAGAAAAAATCTACACAGGTGGATGTAGCAAGCAGAAAAAATGGTGAACAATAATCTTGACAATCATTTGGATTTGAGGAATTTTTATGAGTGTTTAAATTCTTGGAATTGCCACACATTCTTCTGTGTACTGTGACTGACCTTGAAGAAACATAAAATGTTCAGGAAAGGAACTCACTCAGCTCTTGAAACATGAACATAGGAATTCTGTTAAAATTGAAACAATGATGAAAAAGCAAATCTTGCTTTTCCAGCACTGCATTATGTGGTTAAATTTTTTTTAAATTTTAGTTTAGTTATGATATAGATATTACTCAAAGATCCTACAGAAAATGCATAGTCTTTAATTATTTTGCCACTCATTACCCATTTTTTCTCATTACCTGTTACTCTACTTTGTCTAAGTGGTATGCAAGGTAAAGGATTTGTGAAGGATATATAAGAAACATTCAGTGTGTATTCCTAATAGCTTTCAGGTAAGTGTTAGTAAATTTAGTGTGTTTCCCTCTTTGATCCTTCATTGAATAAAAGTTTGCTAGAGAGAGAGATTCAGTTTTACCTTGTTTTCTCTCTAAGCACACTCCATCCAGATCTGCTGCAGAGACTGCTAAGCAGAGAGCAGTGCCTCTAACCAATGTACGCTGGATGTCAGAAAGTGGGATCATTGATGTTTTCCTACTGATGGGACCCACTGCATTTGATATCTTCAAGCAGTTTGCACAACTGACAGGTACTAACTCACATAATTGGAGTTAGAATGGCACACTTACCCAGGAGATTCTCTGAGGGACACGCTGTACCCAAGAGTGTGTCAATATTTACCTAGCCCATTGTGTGCAGGAGGCCAGTTGTTCCCAAACTGCAGTGTGTAGATCAAAGGCTCATGCTTTGTGAAGACAGGCCTCCATCCTTGTTTTTCCCTGGCATTTACAGCTGGCCAAACTTGGCTCTAATTGAGAAGCCAGCATAATTACTGCTATCCAAATCTGCACCCTTAGATGAAGAGGTGAAACACAAGGAACTAGAGCTGCCAGTCACTATCAAGACAGGCCACCTTATAACATGGAAAGACTGAATTTATTGATAGTTTTATCTTCATTCATATAATCTTTTCTAGGCACTCAAGCCTTGCCCCCACTTTTTTCTCTGGGCTACCATCAGTGCAGGTGGAATTATGAGGATGAGCAAGATGTCAAGGCAGTGGATGCTGGCTTTGATGCACATGACATTCCTTATGATGTCATATGGCTGGATATAGAGCACACGGATGGCAAGAGGTATTTTACTTGGGATAAACAGAAATTCCAGAACCCCAGAAAGATGCAAGAACATCTCAGGAAGAAAAAACGCAAGGTAAATAATATTGCAGGAAGAAAGAAAAGATTTCTCTGTAGTGTGGATCTACCCAATCTTGCTTTAGCCAGGGTACTTCAGATACTGGAAACAGGTTAACTACAACACAGTAAACTAGATTGTGTTGCCATATGGTGATGCTTCCAGCATGCAAGCTATCTTGTTTAATTCAGTTCCTCATATAATTTTATTATTTAGTAGTTTGTTCTGTATCCTGACGATCCAGCTAAATTTGACCTATGTGAAATTCCATCTTACAGAAGCAGCTCGGTGTTGTCATTGATGAACACAGCAGAAAATTTTTCTTCTTAACATGAGCTTTCACCATTGATAGTTTCTGTGGTTGCTTCAGCTTTTCTTTGAGTTTCTGTATTTCTATTTTTACAGCTAAAATATTTTCCTTGGAATTACTGAGTTGTAGAATTGCTTAATGCTTGATCTTTGCCAAAAGTCAATGAACTGGGGATTGTTGAAATAGCATTCAAATTTTATAATCCCTCAGTTGGAGCTATAGTACTTTCTCAGTTCTGCAGCAAAGCAGCAGAGTGTAACTGCAAAATACAGTACCTGTTGCTGTTGTATGCCACACAAACTAAAATGAATTCAAATGTCTTAAGGCATATGATTTTAAGCAGGCACATGAACACAGAAGTCAGATATTTTCGCATTCACAGAATACAGCAGTGAATTAAACATAGTGGTTTTAGGGGTTGGAGTACTTGCTTTTATCTGAAACCATGGGTTTTGTCCTTTATTTCAGATGGGTGAGTTCATGCACTCCTTGTAAATTCAAGTCCTGTACATATGTCTAGCACAGTGTATAAAAAAACTGGTGTCTGCTTTTTAAAATTAGTGACAGCTCTCTTCTTTACCTGAGATGAAGTCATTCTCTGCCTTTCATCAAAAGTGAGCTCGTACTGTTTTATTAAGCACAGCTGATGCTAATGATGTGTTTTATTTTCTTATCCTGGCAGCTTGTGGTCATCGTAGATCCTCATATTAAGGTTGATCCCTCATATCCCCTGTATGCACAGGCAAAAGACAAGGGCTATTTTGTGAAAGACAGAAGTGGACAAGATTTTGAGGGCATCTGTTGGCCAGGTAAAAAACCATTCTCTCTATATATTTTAAGCTGTTTATTTTAAAAATTTTGCAGAAAAGGATAACTGGGATCCACGGAAGCAGAATTAAATTACTATATTCCTTTCATTTTTTGTAAATATTAATAATTATAATAATAATTTAAAGTTAATATAATTAATAATAATAATGTGGGGTTTTGGTATAGTCGTGTTCTGATTGCCTCAGCTGTATAGCTACTTCTGTTATATGTATTGGATCTGCATATAGTCCCAGTGCCTAGAACTAAAAGAGTTGGATTTGTTGATGAGAACAGCCATTCCTCTTCCCAACTTGTCTTGGATGCAGAAATGCAGTCTGGTCTGTTGCAGTGAGCACAGCTTATGTAGGCTGGATGAAATTTAGTGAACCCCAATCCTGAAGACTTTGATTCAATAGTAATACAGTGATTTGACATGTTGTTTTTCTTGAGGCAATCTCATTGCAGGGAGGCAAAGGACGTCGTCCCCCTTCTTTACAGAAAGGAAGCCCACAGTCCTGGCAAAGGAATGATTATGGGAAAAATCAAGGACATATTACAACTTGTAGTTGTGTGGCAGGATGTAGTCGTTCAGCTTCTCAGTGACCCTTTCCTGTCTGAACTCAGAATACCGGGAATGCTGTGTTTCCCTGACTTCTTGTTCACGCATGAACATATATCAAACTGCTAGCAGTCATCCTTAAATGGTACTGAGCTTCAGACCTCCAGAATCTCTGTGAGTTGGCCTTTGGAACATGGCAAGGGGTGTACTGAGTTCCAAGTCAGCCTGGAATTTGCTCTTGAGCTTTAATTTCAAAAAAAATAGCAACTACATTATTGCTGCCTATGAAAAGCATCGTAGCTTTAGGGCATTGTATTTAGGTGCAAAGACATTTCATAAAATTAGGTAGATAACTGGGATCTCCCACATCCACAGGTTCCTCTTGTTACCTGGATTTCACAAATCCTGAAGTGCGAAAATGGTATGCAGATCAATTTGCATTCAAAACATACAAGGTTTGTATTTATTTGCTCTGATCTACATATCCCAGAAAGCCTGAAAAGGGAGAAAAGAAAGATAGTGTCTAAGCAAGTTGTTGGCCTTTGTAGCTCTATTATTGTAGTGTATAGGAAAATACCTTGATAAGCTGAAGTACCATAGAAGGATTTTCTCCATGGACCTATGTTCACTAAGATAGTTGGAACCCATATGCGACCAGAGAACGTGCTCACTCAGTTGCAGCAGTAGAAGGGACAAACTGCAGGCACTTTAAGAACCCATAGTCTAAAACAGCTGCTGCCATTCCAGCCTTTACTAACTTGATAGCACACAAGGAGCGATGTGGGAGTGCATTCTCACAGCTCAGTCACTTCATACTGACCTTCCTGCGTAGTGCTGAAAGTGTCTGGGGGACCATTGCTGTACACCTCCAGTTCCCCTCACCCTGCCCCAAAGTTCTGGTTTGCAGCAGAGTTGTTGAAACCACTTCCCTAACAGACATGTATAGTAGATACTTCCCACACTGGTTTTCCTCTCCAGCTTTTCACCTCTGGCCTTCTCTGATGTTGCCTCGTGGCTGTTTTATACTTCTCTTTTCCCTGCCTCTTTTCCCTCACCAGGAAGCAGGAATAGCAAGTGCCTACTGAGTTTTGTAAGAATTGCAAAGATCAAGTGGGCTTGCAGGCTGCTACCCTGACTAGAAGGGCCTCTAGGAGGGATGAGATGAATGACTGGAACTGGGGACTTTCAAGTGACCTGAAAAGTGTAATTACCGAGTCTTGCTTTTGTGCTGCTGTTTCTGTTCATTCCCCAGACTGGTCTGACACCCACTTGAGATAAACACTCTTAAGTCACAGGATTGGCTCTGCCATGACCTAATTGCATCCCTGTGTCACAGGCATCCACTAATACCCTCTTTGTATGGAATGATATGAATGAGCCTTCAGTCTTCAAGGGGGCAGAACTAACAATGCAGAAAGATGCTGTGCACTACAACAACTGGGAGCATCGGGAAGTACACAACCTCTATGGATTCTATCAGGTAGAGTATCTGGAGGCACAAACAGCAGTTATTCTCATGCAGTATGTCTAATGTGGTACTTCACCCAGTAGCAGGTATTCTGTAACCTTCATCAAGGACTGAAACTCTGCTGTGCTGGATGTTGCAATATTTGAAATAAACTGTGATTGGTCTCAAGAAAACGTGACAACATCTACGCCTTTCTACCATAATAATGTAAATTACATTGGCTGTGACTGTACAACATCAATAACTTTTTTGTTCATGTATATTCTAATAAGAATGTGTTATTTAATAATAGGTATTACTTATGGGTACAAATTTCTTAATTTTTCTGCCTTAGAAGGGCTAAAATGACAGTGTAGAAAGTACCCTAATTAAAGAGTTTGTCTTCCTGACTTTTATATTCATGATTTTCAGCAAATGGCAACTGCTGAAGGACTCATCAGACGTTCTTCAGGAAAAGAGAGACCATTTGTCCTCACACGATCTTTCTTTGCTGGATCACAGAAGTATGGTAAGTAAAGATTAGCTGGATGCCTTCCTTGCTGCTTTGTTCTATTAAGTTTGATGGATAGTAGTCGAGAGAGGACAGAAACTGTCTTGTAAACACTGATGTGCTGAGCTCATAAGAGTACAAGTGATTAAAAAATCAGGAGAGGCTGGCAAGGTGTGTACAAGTCAAAGGGAGAATAGTAACCTGTGTCCTGTGACAAACCAATACCTGCTGTTACTGCCTATTTCAGGAGCATGCATGTATAAAGCAAAAAAAGTTGCAATGTACAGCAATTCACAAGTAGTTCATGATTATTCTTGTCTTCTTTCCTTAACTGCAAGCATAAACTGAGGTATACATTCAATTTTCCTGCATAATACTGAAACCGGGTATTTCCAGGGGCAGTATGGACTGGAGACAACACAGCAGAGTGGAGTTACTTGAAAATATCTATTCCAATGCTTCTTACCATCAACATGGCAGGGATTTCATTTTGTGGAGGTAATGTGTTTCTCATTGTGCATAAATGGTGCCACCAAGCTTGTATTCCCAAGGTAGACTTCAACACAGACAGTGGAAAGCTCAACAGCCCTGTGCCTTTCCAGGCAGTTTCACAGATTAGTCTGGTTTCAGAAGCCTGAAACCTGGCTCTCACCATCATGTCTCCACTAACTTTTGTGCAGTGTTTGTGTCCCATCTGGAGCAGCAGTCCTCAGGTGGTGTTCTGTAGCATCACTGTGACAGTCCCCTGTCATTGGGAAAGTCACTCAGCCTTCAAAAGCTGTCTTGAGATTTTGGACAAGCAGCTTCCCAACAGCAGAACAGTGAACAAATTGTGAAATGCATGGATTTATACACTTGGAATGTTTGTTAGAGGAGAGCTTCACATTTTCCAGAGCAATCTCCACAATTGTGTATTTTTATTTGTCTGCACAATATCTAGCTGATGTGGGAGGGTTTATTGGAGATCCAGAACCAGAATTACTTGTTCGCTGGTATCAGGCTGGAGCCTACCAGCCCTTCTTCAGAGGTCATTCTAACATGGAGAGCAAACGGCGCGAACCGTGGCTCTTTGGGGAGAAGAACACCCAGATCATCAGGAAAGCCATTAGAGAGCGCTACGTCCTCCTGCCCTACTTATACACTCTGTTCTATCGGGCACACACGGCGGCTGAACCCGTCATGAGGTAAGAGCATGAGTCAGGAGGCTTAGGGGTTATCTGCAGGAACTTACTTGGAGAAGGGAAGTTAAATTACCATCTCTTACTTTTGTAGTTACTTAATTTTCTATTAAAAGGGAGAAAACCACACAAAAATTCTAATAATACTGAATTCTATTTTCATGCATTCTGCAAGCTTTGTTAGGGCTCTCAGGGGAAAATTATGTTTTGAATTTTTTCCCAAATGACACCTGGAACACACTAATTCAATAAACACATCACATTCTTTAAACCCTTTAAAGTAGTGTGGACTTCAGACTTTTCATCATGATAAAGAACATCCCATAGTAGTCCAACCAGTACATAAAACAGTGCTTAATGGACTCTGAACTTGCTGACCTAGAAATGTAAATGCCATTTTGCCTCTCATGAAAATATTTGCTACTGCTTAATTGTTATTGTAATAAAATCTTATTTCATATTAATAGTTTTATCATTTATTTATGCAATATTCCTTATAATGTTTCTTTTAGTAGAGAATTTAATAATCTAGAACGGAAATTAAATTAGAAAATAAATATTAGCTCTCTTGCTGTCTAACCTCTTAAAAATGTACCTCTATGGAACTGACTGCAGCACTTTCAGGAAGAGATGAGTGTCATTAATCTCCCTGGTATTGACTTTTGTGTCTTTGAGGTTGTCCTAGAATTGCTCTTTTGTACACGTTGGCCTTTACTTTTTGTTATGCAGATACATCTCATAAGTTTTAAAAACATAAAGGTCTTTTTGACAAGGGTTGAGTGGTTTGAGTTTTGAAGATGATTTGCATTACAGACATAGTGTGAGTGTCTGTCTGCACGTATGTAGGTGTAAATGCATCTGTTTTATGCACTGACATAGAAAGTGGGTTTCTGTCTTTCTTGAAATGAAGCCTTTGTTGACATGTGAACTGCCCACAGTATTAAACCACACTTCTATTGTGTTAAGTTTGCTGCAGTAGGTACAGAATTAGAGAGGAAGTATATTTTTCTCACTGAGACAAGCAGAGTGGAAAGTGTGCCTCATTAGCAAGCACATGAGCAGTAGGGCTACAGTGAACAAGTGGGTGCCTGTGAGTGAGCAGGTGAGCCAGGCTTTTGTGTAAGGGAACCCAGACCCTGTCTCTTAACAAGCTATTACTGTCATAATGTCTCAAACTTTAAATATACAACTCTTGTTCTGTAACCAGATGGTTATTACTCCCTTTTTTGAGTAAGACTGAAAATGAGCTTCTGGTGCAGGTTTTTCAGGCATGGCCAGGAGGAGACTTGCTATAAAAGCAGCAGTGAGCTGCTGAGAACAGGAAGGACTGTGCTGCAGGATCTAGCTTATCAGGTGCCAGCATTGCTGGTAGACTGGGACACAAAGGCTCATTCATCTCTCCTTTGATAGAAGGAAGGCAGATGTAGTGCAGGGTTGACAGGAAGAAGGCAGGAGGGAAGAAAATGAGGATGTAAAGCTAGGTATACAGTAGTGTCTTCACTCATGCTGTACTGGGGACTCTAATCAGTGACTCAAAGGGCTACTTTGAGTCACTGACACAAAAGAGGATCTTGCCCTATCTTCAGTTCTTGATAACTGTGCCTTGTAAAGAGAGGGAGAAAATGGAGCCTGAAAATACCAGAAGGACTTGAACAGGTTGATTGGAGAGGAAAAGTGTAACTGAATTCCATTATCTTTCTTTTCTACAGATCTCTCTGGATAGAGTTTCCAGAGAAAATGGAAACTTTTGATGTGGAAAATGAGTACATGCTGGGTAAGCAGGTATCTTGTTCTCTAGAATATGAGTTAAATATTTCTGAGGTGTTGCATGACAAAAAGAAAACATAAAAACACTCAAGATTTTAAAAAATTACACTTAATTATACAAATTATTGAATATAGAACTTGAGACCTCTTTGAGGGACCTAGTTTCAACTGCACTTTAAAAATAGATGACATAGGAGATGCAAAAACTGAGTTTTATCTCACTAGTCACTTTAAAAAACATGATTGGTTTTGACCTGAAACATCAAGTTCAGTGGAGCAGCTAAAATCAGTCTCCTTCAAAAATGGCATAGCAAACAACTACCACCGAAACATGATTGGTGTTGACTGTGGTATGGCTGGCTGCTGAAGTCAGTCAGCCATCAGCTCCCTACACAGGCCTTTTTTTCAGTAGAAAGTGAACCTAAGCATATGACGTGCCCAAGCAAGCTCCTAAAATGGCTGTAGGAGGCTGACAACCCCAGAGCACACAGGTTCTGCTCTGGAGAGACGCAGCCTTGAGGACCACAGCCATGTTTGTTTTTCTCCAGGAAATGCCTTGTTGGTGCATCCAGTCACAGAAAAAGAGGCCAAGACAGTGACAGTTTTGTTTCCAGGGTCAGAGGAGGTAAGGATGTACATGAATTGCTCAACTGTTCTGCCCAAAGAAGTATTTTATGCAGAGACCTTCCCAGCTCCCCATCTCAGAACTGCTGAGCACTCCTGCTGTGCCAAGTCTTGGCTGGCCATGCTGTGCCACTCTGAACCCTTCCTTCCATCTTGATCCCCTGCTTGCTTGGCTCACAATAAATTTACTTCCTTGCTTTTTCAAGAGCTGCTGCGCAAATTTCACGTCATCTACAGTTTAAATCTCCCCTCAAGGTTTGCTGCTTCTTATCAATCACCATGAAACAGCTAAATTGTCAATTTCCTTCTTTCATGTGTTTCTCTTTGGGTTAAACTTCTCATTTTATGTTGGGAAAAAGGGAACTTTGAAGAAAGATCATAAGGAAATCAGAGGGAAACTGTGGGGAAAATTTTAACAAGGAAATACAAGCCTCATTAGCCTGGGACATGTATAGCAAAGACTGACACATACAGAGAGCAGTTCCTCTCTGAAGTAAAGGTATTTACCCACAGGATGGCACAGTGGTCCACTCCTACGAAGAGCATTTGGTAACAGCAGCTGTGGAGGAAGGGAAATGATTTGGGGAAAATAGTTGCTAAGAGAAAGTCTGAGACTCTAGAGAGTAAGCAGCAAAAGGGAGTGTATGAAACCATGCAGAGCCTTGTGACTCCACTAATGCACCTAAGGACACTTAGAATTCTTCTCGGTATAAGGAGAAAAACAGACTAGGCTCTCCAGACAAGTTAAGGAAAATACTTATATCAAGATCTCTGTGGCAATTGACTGCTTGGCACACTTAAAGCAATTAAACCTTCTGGCAAGTGTGGTGCATGGGAGGTTCAGATGCAGCTCTCTTTTGTCATCCAGTATTAGCAATTTTGTTAATTTTCACTTCAATAAAAATATGCTTTTTCAAGAATTAGACTTTCAAAAAAAAAAAAAATTAGGAAGTGTTTCACTGTTTTGCACTTCCAGATGCTTTAAGACATACAAGACATTATGCAAACTGTAAAAAGGGTCAGATTCTTTTTGTGCTTCAGAAATGATAATTTTTTCTTTTCATCCAGAAGGTCATTTGATTTAAAAATAAATGCTTTTTCTTGCATATCAAATACATTGTTAGGAATAGTGACAGGCTCGAGTAACTGCATCTGCAGAGGGAACAGATCTTGGCATATGTGTTACGATCATTCTTTTTTCATTTTTTCTAGATTTGGTATGATTTCAGAAAATTTAAGCGAATGGAAGATGCAGGCACAATGAAGATCCCAGTAACACTGGAGAATGTATGTTTTTTTTCTAAAATGATACTTGCATTGAGCAGAAGAAAAAACCCCAAGATTTTGTTATGTCGTTATTCAGAATCAGAAAAGTGACATTTCAATTTCCTTGCAGAAATGTAATCTAAAATAGCTTTTGTATAAAAGTCCCATCTCCTTTATTGTTAGATTGAACACTGCTGTATCCTGGTGGTGCAGTGACGTGATAAAAGGGTTGCTTTTACAAGCAAAAGTATTTTGCTTATACACATACAGAAAGTTACTACTATTCCCATTATTAGTTGAATAATTTTCTTTATATATTTGTGGTAAAAGTTCATTTCTAAGTTTTGAGCAAACTTCTGTCATCTCTGATCCTTGTTAAAATTACATTATCAGAGCACAGGAACCTTTCTGCCCTGGCTTTGTGTTTTGCAGATTCCGGTATTCCAGCGGGGGGGCACTGTGATACCCCTGAAGACCGCAGCTGGAAAATCCACTGAATGGATGATAGATATTTCTTATGAGCTCCACGTGGCCTTAGACACAGAGGTACTCTGAGATAGCATTCCTTTTTACAAAGATATCTTCTGCTCCACCAGACCCTTGTAGGCCCTTGCTGCTTGTTTGATCAGCACAATGGCATCTACATTTGAGTGCCCAATGGCTCTTCTCCACTTGAGCTGTTTGAGGGGACTCTCGCCTCTCCCCCACTGTTCCTTCCAAACATGATTATCTGAGCATAGCAGAGGCAGAACATTTTTCTGACCTTTTTCAGCCCTTGTCTAGTCCCTTGGAGGAAGGAACAGAGAATGAGCAGGCCACAAACTTCCTCTTGGCCACAGAGAGGGAACTTCCTACAACTGTCTTTGCTAGTAAAGAGGTGACACATGGCGCCTGCATCAATTTACAAAACCAGGATGTCCAGCAGTCTCAGAGCTGGATTGCCTGAGCCTTCCAGGGATACAAGTTGCTAACGAAAAATAAACACACACCTTCAATATGAAGCACAACATATAGTGAGACATTTTAGTTTCATTATTCAACACTAGATGCTGCTGTTAATTTGTGCTCTATCTGGTGTGTTTCACAGGCCTATGCCATAGGTGAGCTCTACGTAGATGATGGGCATTCATTTCAGTATCTCCACAAGAAGCAGTTCCTGTATCGGAAATTCACTTTCCACAAGAACATTCTCTTTTCCAGGTAAAAGCAATTATGGGCAAAAGTCACCAATACACTGTCACTGGAAATGCCTGTTCTAGTTCATGAAGCCTTCATACAAATGTAGCAGTATTAGTCTCATCTATTGCTTAGTGAAGTCCCAGTGTGCAGAATCTGTCATAAAACTGCAGAAGTAAAAGTGTTCTACGTAAGTCTGAGGGCGGTAACATATGAAATACTGAATTGCCTCATATTGTTGCAGTCTAGTCAAACTCGAGATTCTGCAGATTGACACAAATATAAAGAAAGTCATTAGAAAGGGTAAAGCCTATCAGAGAGACAAAAAAGATAAACTGGGAGATCTGCAAGTAGGCAACACCATGAGTGTTTGGATTTTGTAACAGAATCTTCGCTGAGAGGGTGGTCAGTCACTGGAACATGTTCCCCAGGGAAGTGGTCAAGGCATCAAGCCTTTCCTAGTTCAAAGCACATCTGGACAATGCTCTTGTCATAGGATTTAGTTTTAGGTAGTCCTACAAGGAGCAGGGAGTTGGGCTTGATTCTTACGTGTCCCTTCCAACTGGAGATGTTCAGTGCTTCTGTCTGGGAACCAAAACCATACCATTGCAGTCTTCCAAAGTAATGAACAAATCCACCATATATATTAGCATGAAGAGAAGCACTTGAAAGGAGGCACAAGGGGTACCACCTACAAAGGCTCAGTGACAACACCTAAAAGCCAAAAAGATCCTTAGCTGCTTGTAAGGAACGAGATGCCAAATATGTCACTGTAACACTTTTACTATTGAGGTGTGTTGCACATAGGGCTGTGTAGTGCATAAATGGTGATTCTGCAGGTGTTCCTTAGTTCTTCAAGGTTCAAAAATATGCAGGAAGTGGTCTTAATGCTACAAAATTTGATACAGAGCAAAACTAGTTTAGCTTGTATAATGTGGTTAAAAGTATACTTCAAATCTCTTTATCTGGAATATGAAATCTGGAAAGCTTAAAAATGCAGTATGAGAAAGAAGAATGGTGCTAAATTGCTACCAAATCCAGAAGTTGGAAAAAAAGTCATTTTGAGATGAATGATATAATATTCTGTACATTACAAAAAAAGTTTCATTTTGAGAGCTTTTTAATGAAAAATTAGTTACAAAATTAAACATAATTTTGTCTCAGATTAAAATATCTTACTTGAAAAAAATGTTAAAATTAGCTCTACATTTATATTTATGAGTTTTCTCTACTGTTTTCTGAAAATCCAGAACTTTTCTGGTTGGCAAAGCCATTCTTTTTTCTATAAGATAGCTTCTCAAACTGTTTTTCTTCTAACTTTGAAATCTGATATGCAGTGAGAAATTAGCTGACAATGGGAGAAAGTTTTACTTGTTTTTAAGAGAAAAGTTAATAGAGGAAAGGAAACCAGTACAGGAAGCTTTCAGGATGAGACTGAAGTAATAATATTTGTGTGATACTGAACTTAAACTGATGGAAAGAAATTAATGTGTGTGAAATAATTTCCTTTTTTCAGCTGTGTAGATGCAAGCGGACAATACCACACCACATGTGTAGTTGAACGGGTGATAGTTCTGGGATTTGGAAAGCAACCCACTTTTGTGACAGCCAGTTCCAAGGGTAATGAATTGACGTCTATTTTACTACAATTTTTTGAAATTCTGTTGCTCTGCTGCCATTCACTAGAGGTGTCAAACTGACAGGTCTGTAAAGGAAGTGTTACAGCATAGGAAGCCTCTTTGTTTAGTTTTCTTTGCTACTTCTTTGATATTAAGGACAGAATTTAGTGAAGGGAGCCAGCAGCTATTCACCATTGATACTACATGCAGAACTGAAGAACACTGGCTTTGTAAGGTGATAAATATATCAGTAAAATTGGTTTGAAATGAACAAGTTCAGGCAACGTTTTCCTGCACAGAACATGAGCAGAGAAGGTATTTCAAATGAAGGCCCATTTGCTCAAGTCTGTCAACCTGCCTACTCTAGAACAGGAAACTTGCAGACAAACCCATATTTACTCTTCTGTTTCCATGCTGATCCAAAAGCTCTGGAGTTCCTGACTATATGGGGATCTCTAGAAGTCGCAAGGGATCCCATATGGATAGGGAGTAGCATCTACAGAAAGAGCTTTTGATTTCTGGTTGCTTTCCAAGCACGTCCCTTCACTTTGAGAGTCATGGGGAAATGGACTTTCTGCCTCCATCTGCCAAGGGTGCTTGGGGGAAAACCTGTGCAGAAACCAGGGTGATTTTTTTCAGAAAAATCCTTGAGTAGTTCCATAGTTTGATGTACCATAGTTTGAAAGATCAGGGGAAAAAAAAGTTACTTTCTTATTCCACTGCATTCTTGTGTGTGTGCTGGGAAGATTTGACTTCTGTTTCTTTTTTAATTAATCCTTTCTGCCAGTGGCAGGGACAGTCAGAACTAAAAACTGTAGAGTCACGTGTAACTATGTTTCAGAAGGGTTCTTCTTAAATTAAATAGAAAACTCTCTTGTCCTGTTCAGATGGGAAAAAAAAAGAAGTGGTTTTCACATACGATACAAAGACCTCTGCGATGACACTGGAAAACTTAGCCCTGAGTGTTGATGCTGACTGGGAGATCTGTATCAGCTGAAAGGAGACCCAACTTCTTCAGAGAAGCTGTTCATTGAGAGGCTGAGGAGAAATAAACTGGGAGGACTTCAGATGTTTACTTGAATCCAGTCAAATCAACAAACTTATTTTCCACCAACGCACCCAAACTAACATTTCTTAAATTTTTCTTTTAAAGCACTAATTTGAACTTGGATAACTTTTCTGTTCAGCAAAAGTAATAGCACTAGGGTTGTGTCTTTGGGGAAATAAGATAAATACTATTTGCATTAGGCTAGCTTCAGTTAAGCATTAAGCTTCCGTTCTGCCTTCACTTGCAATGAGAATCACGAATTGATGGGGTGAGATTGTGGCTGGTTGGCACAGGCCTTAATATAAGTATTTGAAAATCCCACTGTTGATAGACTGGAGCACTTGAGGAGATCTGGGCCAGTTCAACAAGCAGCATCAGCAGATATGACAGACACAGGGGTTATCACCAGAGTTCTGCCCACCAGCTGCCTTCTGAGAACAAACACAGGAGCCACCCAGTGTGATCACAGACACTTCTGCTTTCCAGTCCTTATGACAATGCAAAATTAGCTGGTCTGCACAGGAAAGTAAACAGCAGGCTTTGCAAACAGCTCAGGCAGTGGAGGTGAGGTTTGGGTAGGTTGTGCCAGTCAGTTGTGCAGTAGTAGAAGATGGTAATGTGGCAGTGCAGAGGGCTCTCCAACAGCCACCTTTGAAATTTGGATTTCAGTAAGGCACAGGTCCTCATAGGTGCAGTACTGGCTTAGGATGGCAGCTGTACTTGCACAGAAACATTTTCCATGTTATTGGCCCCTTTCATCTGCAAGTACTACTTTTAAAAAAAAAATTATGTTGGGAAAGAATTGGCTTTGATGGTGGAACGTCATTGATTTAAGCCAGCCCAGTGAAGGAGCTATGCTTTTCCACATCTTCCAAGTCCTGCCAAGGTTTGGCTTCCTTTACACAAGTTTTACTCATGTCACTTCTTAGTATCTGGCTGAGATTTGAGCAAGGCATTTATGAAGCAAGTTTTAATTTTAATGGGATTGATTCTGCATTTAGGCATCCCACTTTATGCTTATTCCTCCATTCTGTTACAACTCAGCCTCATGTTCCCTTGCCTCCTTTTTCCACCATCTCTGCAAACAGAACTGGTGTGTCCTCATGCTTGCTTCCCTTGCAAAACAGAGACAATCTGAGTCCCAGATCCACTACAACCTGCCTGTTCCCTCAGGTCTTTCCATATTAGGCACCTCTTTTCACAGGCTGCCATTGTTCCACAGTTTGTTTACCCTTTTCATTTGCTACACTTGTCAGCTTTATTATTTTAAAACCAGTTCTGCTTTGAGTCAAACGTGAACATGCCATCAGTTGGATTTCTGTTTCTTCTGGATTTCTAGTTCATTTAATTTCTTATAGTAAGATCAGGAAGTATTTTCTAAAAATGTCAGGAAATTCATTTGTAGGAAACTGAGAAGGATGGTCACCATTTTTGCCAGCTAAAGGTAACGTAACATTACTCATCTCCCCGTGAGCTTAGTCAGTCATTCCCACCTGCTGCTGTTTGTCCTCTGCAGGGCAGATTTCTGGGAATAGCAAGCGTGAGAGCAATCTGTGAGTACTCTGCTCTTGACTACTCAAGCGTAGTTTGTTCCCCGCCAGACCCTTAGGTTCCTGCTTTTTTATTCTGCAGAGCTATGTGTCAGCACCTTCCAGGAGACAGTGTGAGCCTCCACTCCAGGAACTGGCAGCATAAATACTGTTGTGCTTAATGCAGACATGTTAATCCATGTAGAACAGCAGCAAATATCTTTTACATTTGTGAAAAGAGAGAGAGACTCTATTTTTCTATCACCTTCTAAGCTTTGATTGATGATTTCTTCCTATGTTTAAGCATAGCAGTGCTTTTGACAGGATATAGTTATTATCTGAGGCAATTTAATGAAATATTTTAACTGCTATTTCTCAAATTGGAAAGTGAAATAAAGTGATAATGAAGCAAGTTACATGTCTTATTCCTTCATTCCTTCAACTTTATTCCTCCAACATTCATTCTACTGTTAAGAATCACTAGTGAGTATTCTTCCAAGGGTATCTGGTTAAAGCAAATGACTTGCTTTTATTCTCTGGCCCTTGGCAAGATATCTGCACCATAGTAAGTACTCATGGGTCAAATTTTCCATGGTATGAAGTTCCTAACTTCTATGGATTTCAGTAGGAATTAGTTGCTGAAAATATTAGCAGTTGTCTTTAGGTCTGAGAAAATAAATTTCAAATAATATGATTTACATTGCTATTTGTAGTCACTCACATGTAAGTTCCACATATTTGTGCCACAAATGAAGAAATAAATCTTTTGTATATCTTTACAAGAGAAATAATTGAATTCAATTAGCGAAAACAACTGGAGAGAAAACGTCATGCAAATTAAATAGCAATATTAACATTTTAGATTACTTCACTAAAGATTAGTTCATTGTTACTCTGTCTGAGCTATTTGGGTACTTCTGCTTGCAGTAAATTCCATTGCCTATGGGATTTAATTCCTGAGAATTTATTTCGTTGTTTGTATTAGACAGCACGTCCGTTCTCTATGGAAAATTGTGTTTATTTAAAGACACCATTTGTCTTTTGCTAGCAACTCCTGTTAAAAAAAACCTTACATAACAAGCCCATCTGTCCAGTAAGAAATAAGAAAAGGAGAAATTGTATTTTAACCAGGTGTAACTCCTCTACATTGGCTGAGAAGTGAGAAGTGCGTGTCCACCTTCCACTCCATATGCAGGCACTGGCTGATCTGTTAGCTATAGCAGTAGCAGCAGGCCGTACCCTGGCACTTGCTGACCATCCCACTAGAAAAAAAACAAACAAAACCCACTGCTGATCATTCACTTCATCCTCCCCAGCAGCCTGCAAAGAGTTTGTCAAATGTTTTACCCCTACTACTGACAATTCTTCCAGAAACAGAGCTCTGTATATGAGATATAAGAGATGTACTGTTATACCGGGTAGAAAGGGAGAATGTGAAAGAAAAAAACATATGCACAGGCAGCAAAATGAGCATTTTTGCTGTAGCTGTGCAGTGAAAGGCCCTTGCATCTCACTACTTGCATATGCTGCAAAGAGTGACACGGCTCTGCCAAACTGTCCTGCAATGTAGTGTCAAGTGGCCCAGTTTCCATGCTAGGCTCTTTATAAACTTTTCAGCCCCTACAAAAAAGTTGCCTTTTTCATGGGAGGTAGCTACTAGCAGGTGAATCTTAGTGTTGCCAAGCTGCTCTTCCAGAGGAACCAAACCCAGCTGGCAGGTATTGACCTGACCTCAGTAGCATCAAATTAGCACCTTTTTCACCATTAGAAGCGTCTTCTGATAATCCTCTCTAGTAGTAAAAAATTGCCTACATCTTTTCTGCCAGAAAGGGTAGAAACAAGTCGGGTACAAGAATTCCTTCAGTAATGTCAGGACCACTGCCTGGCGAATTTTGTACATAAGGTTCCCAAGCCAGCAGGAGTTTAGCTTCCAGTTTCACTGTCCTCTCTACTTAAGGAAAATATGAACTGCTTGCACCAGGAGTCAGTCCACACACAGAGTCCATCCCAGGAACATGCCTGGCCTCAGCACAAGCTGCACAGAAGACTGACACCATCTCACTAATGCCCTCCCTCTCATTTTCCCTCTCTCTTTGCCTGTAGTTATTTTTAGATTTCGCAGTTAAAGCTCGTCCCTTCTGGACACTTACACGCACAGGACAGCACACACACATGCTGAAGATACAACTCAGACACAGGAGTGAGCCAACTGATCATCTTGTCCCACAACCAGGAACAAATTACAATTTCTGATGACAAAATACTGTCCTTTGAGAGGATGCAAAACCACATGGAATTTTCTGGCTTGCAAATCTGACTAGAAGACTTTCAACAGATAGAAAAGACGGTTTGCACAGCAACTTCCTCTTTTCTGAAATTTCCTTCCAGCTTGCAAGATCCTGCTGTCTTTCAGCATTTGCTGTAAGCCTGATTCCCATGCCGTCCGCCATAAATGCAGCGGTGGCTCAGCAAACAGCTGCTGGGTCAGTCCCCAACACCACTATTGGCACTACGGAGGGGGCAGGAGGGGGAGCAGGGGGGATTTATTCTGCCATTTTAAGTCGCAATCAGCCCATTATCAGTGTAAAGGAGAAGACCTATGAAGAGCTTCACAAGAAGTGCCTGGAGAAAAATATTCTCTATGAAGATCCTGATTTCCCACCAAATGAGTCCTCCCTTTTCTACAGCCAGAAAAGCCCCGTCAAGTTCGAATGGAAAAGACCACGTGTAAGTAACATGTTTGCTGAGTGCCTTGTTCTGTAAATTGAAGTATCCACCCTGAGCTTACATTTTGGCAGAAATTGTGTGTTGGGGAGGCGGTGGAATAAACTAGAAATATATTTCCTTAGAGCTCTCCTGGGAGATAACTAGCTAGGGCTCTGAAAGCTTAGACAATGTGTATATTAATGACTAAAATACAATAAAGCAGAATGAAACAAAAACAACAAAGGCGATGGAATGAAATATATAGAAAAATACATGGGGAATTTGATTTTCTTCTTGCATGGTTTGCCTGGGATTTTCTTGCCTGAATGTACCAAAGAAAACTCTCCTTATTCTGCAACAAGTTACTGGGTTTGCTGAGGCTTAATTTTTTTAACACTACCTTGTTTCACTTAAACCTTTATTTTATTATTCTGCCGTTTTTCTCATGTGTGAAAATAAAAGGACAGGTTATGGTCTGAAACATGCTTTTAGTCAGTTGTTGCCTGCATTGCTTATCCCACTTACCGTGAATGTGGGTATTCTAACCACTGTGAAGACCTTGGCCACTAATCCCATTCATTTTTCTATTTTGTGGGTATTCCCCAGCCAGCCTTCCTCTTTTTTCATCTTTTTTTTCCCTATATCTCTCACTGGCAGAGGACTAATACCTCAATTCCCAGTTGATTCCCCCTACTACTGCAGGAGGAGTTATACTCTTTCCCTATAATATCTGCTGGTCAGCTGCTCCCCTGCAGCAGAAAAGCCCCTGGGACACTGCCTTGGCCCCTGCCATCCCCTGTCTGACACTGGGGGTGTTGTTCTGAGGAGCCTCCACAGCTCCTTCTCTCTGGCAGTTTTTGGCCACCTCTTTTATATTTGCCATACTTCTCCTACACCCAAATCTGTGCTTCAGTGGCAAAGTCAGCGGTGATAGATAAAACTGACCACAGGAGGGTAACTGAATAGCAGAAGACCAGGAGCTCTTGTGGGTGGCTCTTACAGACGTGGAGGAAGGTCACGTGCTGCTGTCACAACATGAACAATGTGGAGGGACCAAAATGAGTTCCCCATCTGCTGTACCCTGTGCATTTGTGCCCTGTCATTCCTTCATCATCACCACGGCTGCATCAGCCCCTGGAAAGTGTGTGAATGAGTTAAATGCAGCCCCAATCAGTCATGTAAAGGGATGGGATTTCCCCTGTTTCTGCAGAGGGAAGCAATATAGCAGCATGAGTGCCAGCACCCTGCAGCAGACAGACTGCAAGTGTCATATTAGAAAGCATCAAAACAAAAGAAAAGCACAGTGTAACCTCGGACTTGTCTTACATAACTGTGCAGGCACAGAGCAAGCCTTTGTTATTGGAAAGGTTCAGACCAGGGCCTTAATCCCAAAGACAATTCTTCAAGTCACTCATGAATATGTAAATTTGGAATCTCTGTACTTATTATTCACGTAGCAGCCACAAGCTGCGGACCATGTAAGACTTTAAATACAATGTAATCTTCAAAACCAAAGCTATCTGTTTTTTTTTTTTTAATGCAAGCCAAGACTTCATGAAGTCAAATGATTATGAGGTAGTAATAAAGTTACTTTAAAGAGTATTTTGCTAAGAGGTTAAAGCAATCATTGAAGCACTACATATACTCAATTGCACGTGCTATGTTTTGAAATCGTCTGTAAAGATATGGACAACTTCTGTTCTTGTTAAATTGCAATAGCTTTTTTTTTCCCCTAAGAAATAAACTAACTTATAAAATATACTCTTATAAAGTGGTAATTTTAATCACTTTGAAATTCAGATCAATAGTTGAATAAAACTTGATAATGTATTTTAAAAGAAAACAAAATATCAGACAGTTCAGAAGTCTCGAGAGAACATCCTAATGCTGACCAGTCTAGACCCTTTCCCTGTGGCTTTTTGGGTGATACATACCTCCAGACACAGCAAATAAACAAGTGATCAATGTGCTCTATGATCCCACTTAAAACAGAGGCTTGGGAAATAGGCAACCTGTTCCTGACTGTCTCTGGCTTCCTGAGTCACCTTAGTCATGTCACTGCATCAATTTGTATCAAAGCCCCTCAATCAGAGGTCAGGTCCTCCTCTATCACCTCCCAAAATGATTGTCCTCTGCTGCTGTGAGGGCAGCGAATGCACAAGGACTGGCCTTGTCCCTTACCCACAGAAGGACAGGTGCCATAAAGGGCAGCTGGCAGCCCTGGCATGGGAGCAGCAAAAAGGCCTTTGTAATTCTACCCGGCTGGTGACTGCCATGCCACGACATGAATGCACAGAGAAGACCTCCTAATACTCAATTCAGACAAAAGCCAAGTGAGAGCCCTGAAAGCTTCCCTGAGTAAAGACTGCAGGATCCATCCCACCAGTGTTTCTGTTCAGAGTATGCATGAGCATGGTTTAGGTACACAGAGGCAAAATAAAATCCCCTTCAGTTATTACAAAATATTAAATTATTCATTCAACTACAGCAGGTAAGAGAAGCCCAAAGAGCTGTTCACACCTGCTGGTTATATCCAGCTCATTGACTGGCTGTGCTTCTCACAACTATGCTGCCTGTGAGAATTTCTCACAGCTGAGAGCAGGGATGAGGCCACTGATCTTTGAGGGCTGAGGAAAAGTCTGTGTTATAACAGAACACAGAGTATTGAGAGGTCCTGCTACAGTCCTGTTGGGATCTAATGACACCAGGGTACTAACAGGAAGGCTCTGCTATGACACTGTGCTTTCAAAGGCACCATTGTCATTCTCCTTGCTCACAGCCAAGTCACAGCGTTAACTACCAGATTCACTGACTTCCCTGTTGTGATCCTCTCCATAGCCAGAAAATCACCAGGAGGAGCTTTCTTTTCATAACTAATACAAATAAAATCAAGTCAACAAACTACTGGATTTTCCTTAGAACGAAAATTAATCAGCCAGATTATCTACTGCACGCACGTGAAGCTGTTTGAATTTAGTAATCACAAAATGTGGGCCTGTCATACACAAAGCAAAGGTGGCAATTAGTGCCACCACGGCAGGACTTTCAGACGAGGATAATCCAACTCAGAAGCTCTAAAACCAGCTTGGTGTCTGACAACATTGAGCTCTGCCTTGAAGTGTGCAGCACAGCCATTTAAAAGCGTGGTCTAGACCACAAGAGACCAAGAGACAATGAGACTACAAATTGTCTTAGGCAGGCCAAAGAAGATCCTTCCTCTGTTTGATAGGATCAGTTTAGGGAATTTACTTAGAAGGCCATAGTTTAAGGGCAGTTTTTAAAGGAATGAATGCCTTTTGCTGCAACAGTATAAGCTGACTGGCAGAGTTCTTCCTGATACAGAAGAAAAAGCTAATGAAAATATAACAAAGGTCAAATGCCATTTTTAGTTGCATGCTGCCTTTGCATTTTCCAGTGCTCCCTTCCAACTGACTCATAAATAATCTCTTCCCAGAAAGCAGCATGCACCACTAATACGTTTTCCCAGGATTCTTTGTTTTCCTTGCTGTAACTGACTCTTGGTAATGAAATTACAGTCTGAACTGGATCAACCCAGTGCAACACAAAGGTTCCTTTGGATAGTACCAAGGCAGTCTGAGGCACTCAGATCAGAGGAGGCTCTTTTAAAAGATGAATCATTGCCTCAATGAAGTGCAGCTGTTGGGATTCTCTGTGATAACCTAAGAGATGAAGAGCAATCCCTTGCTCAGCCAGGAAGACTGGAAGGACAGACCTGCCACCTTCATCTTGGACACCAGGTCGTTTCGCTCTGCTGTGTACTGCAGCCTTGAAAGACCTTGATCCCTTTCTCTGCAACTTCAGCTGTACTCAGCACAACTAGCACAGCTGAACTGGACAAATACTAATTAAAATCATGTCCACGGTGTACTATACACACCTGGCCCCCATAAAGAAATGCAAGAAAAGCATTTCTGTCGTAGCTAAACCAGGCCATATGACAATTGCATGATTCTCTCCTTTGCGTTCCTTCACCAACCATCCTACAAAGCAAATGACCCCAAGATGCAATAAATGGCTCTGAGTAACACATCACTTTACATTTAATATTTGGAAACATCTAGGTGGCACCTGACTGCTTTCAACTAAAACACAGCATGCTGGATTTCAAAGCTAGTTACAGTAAGAGCAATATCAAGCCAAAATACAATAATAGAATTTGAAAAACACAAGCCAAAAACCTGGCATCTCAGACTAATTTTCAGCAGAGCACCACAGCAATGTGAGGAAGAATATTTTCAACAAAGCAAGTGAGTGGAGAAAAGCATGAAGGCATCTCAAACATCTGCTTTGACAGAACTGGACCCCAACAGCTGACCAAGGCTCAAAATAATAGGACAATCCCTACATTCCTTCCCTCGAGGAAAACAAAGTGCCTGCAGGGGTTGGTGGTGGGGAGGGTGGCAGAAGTTGGTCTGGCTATATGACTAATCCAAATACATCAAAACAACTCTTCTGATAACTGTGAAGGAGAAAAAAAGTGGGTTTGAGCCAAGTGAAACTACTAGACCTGAAACATGAGTCTGGGAAAGTCCAGGGCTACCCTGATGATATGGACAAAAAGCTTTTGACTGCAGAGGCCAGCTGCCCGTGTGTGCTGCCACACAAGCAACTGTCAATTGTTTGTTCTTTCTCCTTCCCACTCTAGTCCCAACATCTTTCAGCAGATTGGGCTCTTGGACTATACTTTGTCTTCTTCCCAATTTGCAGCTGCTCAGGACAGTGCTCCTCAGGTTGCAATATCTTTCTTTCCTTACCCTCATAAGAGATGGGTCCAAAAGTTGTGTCTTCTTATTCTTCTCCATACCAAGTATTTGAGTATGAGAGATGGGATAAAGCACAGACATTTTTTACTCTGTAGGACAGGTTATACCCATTTCTTTCCTTGGTTTTCCTCTACACTACAGTTCTTTGCCCCACACAGAAAAGGGCTATAGGTAAGCCTGCAATTGTCCCATCTCACTTGCTGCTTTTTGCCTTCCCTCCCTGCAGAAATGTCTTAATTATTTATGCCTGTACAGCATCTTGCACCCATCTGTTCTAGTATAAATACTGACAAACCCAATACATTGTGCAGTGTGCAGGATGAAAGAAGACCTTCCTGTCCTCAGAGAGAGATGGTATCTGTACACATTTTTGAATGCAGCATTGTCAATTAAATACTGCAACATGAGGAAAAGAATAAAATCACTTAACCAGCAGCTGATTATTTCTGGTAATTAAACATCTGATCCTTTAAATTTAAGGAGGAGTAATGCTGGGGTTCATTCCCAACTAAATTCATTCTTCAACCCTTTTAATGCCCCAACACATCAACTACTGCAAATTGGAAATAAGGACATTTTAAAAGAATTTAATCTGGTCCCTGATGGTTTTTTCACCTACTTGCTGTCATGTCTCCTCCAACATTTTGGTTTTTTCATTACTGTGCAGAAAAAATCTTTTTCCCAATCCTTCTCATTTCAATGTGTTTTCACATTACAGCACAGAGGGAGCCCCCCAGGCTCGCTATTAGACCCTGTAGATACATGGGGAAAACCCTGACTGAAGTCTGGAACATCCAGATTCCAAAACATTTTCATAGTGAGACTCTGCAGATGAAAACTGTGCAAGAGGTTTTGATACCACAAGCTATCCTATGGGAAAATGTTCCGAAACTGCCTTTACTTCTATACTAAACACGCATCATAATGTATGCTTTTCCTACTCATCCATCTGTTTGTGTTTTGCAGGAAATCTGTGAGAATCCACGGTTTATTATTGGTGGAGCCAACAGAACAGATATCTGCCAAGGAGAATTAGGTATGAAATTCTTACTTTAACTCTGCACTTTTTAAAGTCTGCATCAAAATTTAGCTCTCACTTAAGTTTCTTTTGCTTCCAAGGTGATAACTGAAATCCTCTGTCTCAGTGTATCACTACACATCTACTGATTCCTTCGCTCTGTAGCAAATTGTTGACATCTGCTTAGTAGCAATCTAGGCAAGAATTTTTAGTGAAAGATTTACATGACACAGGGAATTCTTAATGCAGGCAACAGTGTTCATCAGATTTTAGGCTTTTTCTAAAGTACAGGGGGTATCATCTGTTCAGCATGTGTGTATTCAGCCATGAACAATGCCCAGGAGCATTTCTAGAGAATAAATAAAGTGCTAAAGTACTGCTGAACACATGGAGAATCTTGCTCTACTGAGAATTTACATGTTACTTTGCAGTATCTCTGGTTTTCCCTTTGATTCTAGTTGCTCTCTCCCTTCATTTTGTCTGCTGCTTCTGCTCGTTTACAGGTAATTGCTGGTTTCTGGCTGCCATTGCTTGCCTGACCCTGAATAAAAAACTACTCTGTAGAGTCATACCTCATGACCAGTCCTTTATACAAAACTATGCTGGCATTTTTCACTTCCAGGTGAGTCACTCCGTCTAGTGGTAAGCGTATGTATTTACCCAAGGCTCAGCTCTTGGCATGGCTCTTTCCTCTTTCACCACCCTTTGGAAGCATGAGTGACACCAGGGAGGAAAAGGGATTGAATTGCTTCACCCCAAACTCTTCCATCAGGGCAGTCACAGAAGGGCCAGCCAATAAAAGCAATTAGGGAGCATTAACCCACCAAGGAAGCATTTGCAGATTGCTGTGTCCTGGGTGTAAGCAGTAACAACAGGTGCCTGGTCCTGCCTCACGGCTCAGATGGAGCCCTACAGCCAGCACAGACATGCGGGTACTTGGCAACACCAGCTATTCTTAGGCCCACAAATAGCTGGTCTGTCTAAACAAGTTATCGAAGAACTTCTTATTCAGAAAAGATTGACTGCTTTCCACATTTCCTTTGGTTCTCTTAAGGGACTTCTTTGCCCAAGGGAATTCAGTCCAGCTGCCTCCCTCACAGTAGCCATCAGTTTTGGCCACATTACAAAGCAGTCAATTTCCACATTTCTCCTCTCTCAGCCTGACCTTTCAGCCAGGCTTCCCCTCCCTGCACCAAGTCAATTCAGTTTGGGGATTTCTGTTTGCCTTTGTGCAGTTCTGGCGCTATGGAGACTGGGTGGATGTCGTCATCGATGACTGCCTACCCACCTACAACAACCAGCTGGTCTTTACCAAGTCCTCCCAGCGCAACGAGTTCTGGAGCGCCCTCCTGGAAAAGGCCTATGCAAAGTAAGGCAAACTGCGGGGCTCTGCCTGGGGCGGCGCTTAAACCACTGCATACAGCATTTAGGAGCACACAGAGAATGTACCTGAATACACCCATTCTCCCATGCCTTGGAGTTGGGGATGGGTTAAAGCATACTTTCTAGGAAGTTGTGCTACTCATTCAGAAATCATTTGATTTTCAGCATATCTTTCTTTTTTTTCTACGTGTGCAGGTGGCATGTTTTAGAACTTTTAACTTGTGAGTTACCAGACAGATGGTTTGTGGACTTTTTTAGTATGTGTGTTTACATAGCTGTAGTTATAAACACACAAGATGGATATAAATATATAAGTCGGTATCTTTACTTGTGTAAAAGAATCTTTTTCTTTTCTCTTTTCAAGACTCCATGGGTCATATGAAGCTTTGAAGGGAGGCAACACCACTGAAGCCATGGAGGACTTCACCGGAGGAGTCACAGAGTTCTACGAGATAAAGGATGCCCCTAAAGATATCTATAAAATCATGAAACATGCCATTGACAGAGGATCCCTCATGGCCAGTTCCATTGATGTGAGTCTGTATGAACTTTGCAGACAAGAAATGACAGAGGACAGGGACCTCTCCATTGGTAACCAAATATATACCATCTTTGGGACTGCTTGGTTTAGGCCACATAGAAAACATCCATTTCTAGGAGATGGAGTAATCCCCACTAGAGACCATCCATTAGCAAATAGTGAGTGCCTAAAGGGAAATAAACAGAAGCAGAACAAGAAGGTGGAAAGAATGGGTGCAATCAGCAAAACCAGCACTCCTTCCCCCTCAAGATCCTCACTCAGTGAAATGAGGTTTGTGTGGGGATGCTGCAACTCTGTTAAGATACAAATCTTCATGTCAAAGATGTTAAGTGTGCAAATTAACATTTTATTGGCAACATGGCCTCAGATTGTCTTCACTTACTGTGGTAAATTTAAAAGTTAAAAAATAAATACTTTATAGAGTACGATATTGCAAAGTAAAGGTGGGAGAGCAAACAGTGCTATTGACCACTGTAGATAGGTATGGACATAATGAGGGAAAACAAATGTAATCTAGGCTTTACCACTCATCTTCCTGCATGATACTTTTCTCCCATTCTCTGTGCCAGGATGACCTAGGCTTTTCCTATGGATCAGCTCCTCGGAGCAACATTGGGGAACTGATTGCTCGCATGGTGAAGAATCAAGAAAACGCACAGATGACTCAGCCCACTGTAGACTACCAGGGGATGGATGAGAGGCCAGCCTGGGTATGTCTCCTAAGCAGTTGACTTCAGAGTGCTTTTATCTACAGTTAGAGAAACATATCACCTATGTTTTTAAATCCTTATTTGGCTTCACAGAACAGCACCAAAGAAATGTTCTTATGGATGCTGTTTGACATGTGTGTTAAAAGACTTCAGTGCTTTCAAGCACAGTGACTGATACTAGAGGGCTTCACTGATACTGAGGCTTTAAAGGGCTGTTGGCTTGTGACACAAGCTTATAATTTGCAGAACAAGAAATTTATTAGTGGATTTAATCAAGGCTCTTGCTTGTGGAGAGAACAAAAAAATTAAAATACTGGAATAGAACAAGATCCTTGGGTGTGCATGGAATGTCAAAGAAAGAAAAAGCAAGCTCTGTACAGTTCTCACTCCAGGCAAAAAAGCTCTTGGTAAACTTATCTTAAGACAGAGTGCTCTACCCATAAATGGAGGAGAGGCTGCTCAAGGGATGCTCCTTTTTGATGACTGCCATTAAAGTCCTCATTTAAAATGCCTAACAAGGAAAAGGAAAAACATGTTGAGTTCCTGTATGTGAGGAAATACAAACTCCAGCATATCCACCTAAGTATCTAGCAAAATAAAGAGAGGGATGTTAAAACTCTCTAAGAAAAAGTCCCATATTGGATAACTTTAAAACTTTCAAATCTGTAGAGGGACATTTTGCCTTCTCTGTGTCAGGCAGCTGTCATACCTTGCCCTTTAGGGAGCTGCATTCCCATGACAATGAAATTACATCTCTTGCTTTATAGGAGGGTGGGGAGGGTGGGGCAACAACAAAAAAACCAAAGAAAAATCCTCCACAATTACATCACTTAAAGCTTTTGGTTGTGCAAACTTACTTCTGCATTTGCAGCTGAAATAGCTGATTTTTCCTCTTCTGACATCCATATTTAGTTCTTCCTAAAAGACTGAAATGGTATAATTCTTTGGGAAAGCCCAGTATGACTATCTTGTTTTGCAAGCATGGCTGTCCAAACCACCCGTGTCTGGGGGGAGAATTTCCTCCCCAGTGACTATCTACTAAAAGAAGATTGCAAAACTCTTTCTGTAGTTGCTGTCCCAGCAGCCATTGTGCTGCTGGTTATTGTGTATTCCTGAATCATCACCAAGAAAAAAATCAGGGCTCTTGATGGAAAGAGGCAGATGGAACACTTCCAAAATCTGCACTTTGAGAAGTCATCCAGGGCACCAGAAGTTAATGTTCAACAGAAAGAAGAGAAAGGATTACTGACAAGTAATGATGGCAACAACGTGAGAAGAAATGAAGAAAAAAGGAAATAGGTGCGAGGTTAGCGTAAGAAAACAGAATCAAGAGAAAAGAAACCAAATAGGTGCTGAAGTGAAATAATGGGAAAAAATTGCAACAGCCAGGAAATATTTGGGTGAGATCATCCCTGTGCAAGCTGAGAACATATCAGTGTGACCTTAATAATTCTCCCTCAGGATCCAGCCCTGCCTTTATCATGCCATCAGATGTATCAAGAAGGGATGGCAGAGTTACTGACAGGGCCTTGCAGGCATCTCTCGGCAACAGACACAAAGGAGGAGGGGAAGTTTTGCTCATGGTCCACGTGCACATGGCAGGGTGTGCCCCTCCCACCAATACTGGAGATCTCTCCTGCAAGTACAGCAGGCTGTGTGCATCTGCCATCTTGCTCCCAATTCCAGATCTCACAGATAAAACAGCATTTCAAAATTTGCAATTAAAAATCCATCAGACACACTAAAAGCTAATGACTCAGGCCACAAATGTATTTACAGCTGAGCAACACATTGTTATGCCCTTCCTGAATGTTAGATGCAATAAAACAGTGTCAGTTATAGGAACAGGGTATTAAATAGGTAGTTTAGATGTCATTGTGGTAAGACAGCAGCCATGTGGAAAGATGAAAGTATTCTAGGTGTTCATTTGTTTAACCAGTTCATGTGTAATAACCTTATTGAGCTATACATACATACTGTCCTAGAAAAGGCTGAATAGTCCTTCTAATACAAAAAGCTAATTACTTTGACTAAGCATGCTATATCCTTCCATGTTCCAAATGCAAAAAGCAATAGCCTACAAAAAAGGGGAAAATACACCAGAAAATGTCCTTTGCAGTTGATATTATTAACTTTTCCCATTTTTAGTTCATGCTTCACTCCTTTCTAACCAACACCCTGAATTCTATGGGCTTAGCTTGACTACCTTGACAAACACGAAGAGGAGAACAAGGCAAAAAGTCCTGTCACCTGAACGGTGTCACCCTCCCTCGGAAAGGCCTGGCTGGCAGCACCTGTGCTCGAGCAGGCAGCTGAGCTTGGCGTGAGTCCCACGGGTTTTCCCCTCTGTCTAACAGACCATAATGCCGATGCAGTACGAGACACGGATGTCCTGCGGGCTCGTCAAAGGCCACGCCTACTCCGTGACGGCCGTGGAAGAGGTACGTGCACCGCCCCGCTGCCCTGCGGCCGCGGCTCAGCGCCGGGCTGGCACCGCGCACGGCAGCAAAGCCCTGAGAGGCGTGGAAAGCGAGGCCAATTATGAGCCAAGGAAACAAAGTTATAGTCAAATAAGTAAAAACCTTGTGGACAAAGAAAGATATCCAAGTTTTGGCTTTCTGGGGAAATGCCCACTTGGGCAAAGGTAGCCACAGGCAGCCACCTCCTTGTGTTACAGCCTTCCCACAGTCACCCCAAGAAGATCAGGCTGGGCTATGGCCCAGAAAAGCACCATCACTGAAGAAGCTGGTGACAGGCAGAAAATTTCCTTTTGAACCTACTCTCAGTCTATTCTTGTTGCATTCTTTTTTCAATTAGACAGTATTTAAAGGGGAGAAAATACGTCTGGTAAGGCTGAGAAACCCCTGGGGCCAGGTGGAATGGAATGGAGCCTGGAGTGACAAGTGAGTAAAACACAGCTTCATCTAATTTGAAAAAGAAGTTGTAGCTTTATTGGCCTTTATGCAGCTTGTGCATAACCCTAATATTCAGTGATGAGGTATCTGAATTTTCTTTGTTGTCATTTTGAAGTTGATTGAGTGTTTAGCTGAAGCTGTAAAAAAGAAAAGAGTACCTAGTAAGATGTTAAGAGGGACTTTAATAAATGTAAATGAAGACAGAGCCCAGTCTAATGACAGATTAAATCTGATTTTACTGTCTATCAAGTTCAGCAATGTCCATTTTCAAAACAAGATGTGACAGTAGAAAAATCTTTTTAAGTTATGAAAGAACCAAATGAAGCAAGATGTCAGGGTTTTCCTAAAAGGAATTTCTATAGCTACTCCAGCAACGATAGTCTGCAAGAACCTTTTTCTTCAAGCTAAGTAAAATTAACACAGTTCAGCAGATGTTTGAGAGCTGGTAAGAGGAATCCTAAAGGCAAGGCAAAGAGAAGTAAGACAATTGCTTTTTTTATTTGGGCATGTGGAGAAGAGGGTAGCATTGAAAACAAATAGTTGCAAGGCTTACAAAGGAAAAATTATGTGGAGGTAGCAAGATGATTCTTGATTTTTCACTCTGAGGCTAAAGTGTAGAAACTTTAATGAAAACTGTGTTGTAAATCCTAAAATAACTCATTTACTCCTTTGAAGGTCAGAGGAATGGAACTCTGTTAATGAAGCAGAGAAAATCCGCCTGCAGCACAAGGTCGTGGAGGATGGGGAGTTCTGGTGAGAACATCAGTCAAAAACCTGTGCTTCTCGAGGAAATATGCAATCATAGCAAAAATGAATGACATTACACTACTACAAATCTGCTAAAACCATTGCAGTGATCTCTGTCCCCCTTCATAATCCCAATAAGCCCTGCTCTGTGATCCTCTCATTCTCCTGCCAGGGATTATTCAGTGCCATCAGCACAGTCTTTCTAATTATGTTACACTTCCACAAGCTCTCCATCACCCTTCCTACATACCATCCTTTCAGCTCAGTTTCCCTGAGTTTGGAGCTGTACCTGTGGTAATTGACCTACCAGCAGACCAAAAGTATTTAGAAAACATGGCACTCCCACTGCAAACTTGTCCCAGTACTGACAGTAGTGTTGGTCACCATCCTCCACCTCCCCAGATTCTTTCAGACAAGTGTCAACCATGTAAATCCATTTGGGTTCAATTTCCTCTCAATTCTTCCAGGATGTCTTTTCAAGATTTCATGAGGTACTTCACAAAGCTTGAGATGTGTAACCTCACACCTGATACTCTGGAAGTGGATAAATTCCAGACCTGGACTGTGTCAGTCAACGAAGGGCGCTGGGTGAGAGGCTGCTCAGCTGGAGGTTGCCGCAATTATCCAGGTGAGCAAAAGGTCCTGAGAGATATGGCCTCTTTGATGGGAACTAGGTTAGATCCCAAAGGTTAAGTCATACCACAGCCTGATTAGTGCTCAGCCATAGGAAAAGCCTTGCTTCCTCAGTGGACAAGGCATGCAATTGGTAGCTGGAAATCTTCTGTCACTATATTGTCACAGAACATCGTACGCCCAAAAGGCAGCCCTGGCAAAGATAAATCACTGTTCAAGTATTTCACAGTGCCCCAAGTAAAAGGGATAAATTTCACCCTAACAGATTTCACTTGGGAAATCCACTTTGGTGGATTAGTGATAGGGTTAGGGACTTTGGAAGTTTATCAGGTGACAGTTCTTCATATATCCTCATTTCCTATGCAGTTGTTAGAACTAAGTAACAGCCATAACATGTGAAAAAACCCATGTATGTCTTAGCCCAATTTTAGCCTTTCCCTCAGGAGCCATAGGCAGGGAACTTCAAAGTTCTCTTTGATCATGAGCATCATTAGAAGACTGAAGCTTTACATGTTTTCTCTGGGTTGCTGGTGGGATTTCACAGATACATTTTGGACCAATCCCCAGTATCGCTTGAAGCTGCTGGAGGAAGATGATGATCCTGAGGATGAAGAGGTTATCTGCAGCTTCCTTGTCGCACTGATGCAGAAAAACAGGAGGAAAGAGCGCAAGCTGGGAGCCAACCTGTACACCATTGGCTTTGCCATCTATGAGGTAACAGCTCTAGATTTTTCTCTTTGCACCGTGGTTGCAAATCCCAATAGTATGCATTTACCAAGAGAGTCACTGAATCATTCAGGCTGATTACATCATTTGCAATTTTTGCTTTGCAAGGAAGTCAGGGGAAATTTGGAAGAGAGGAAGGAAATTCAAGTCTTTCTAACTGCTCCTACCACAGAAACATCAGAGTTTACTCATTTATTAAGACACTTTTTAGGCTTTTATAGTGACCTAATGCCAGATTTTAACATATTCTTTCCCTATATGCTTCAATCTCCCTTTCATCCTTTCTGAAACTAAGCATTTAATTGGCAGAATAGTGTGAAGAAGGAAACAGACATCCAAGACTCCTACATAGCAATTAACTGTCCCTGCTATTGACTTGATGAAAAAGTCAATTTACTCAGTCCCTAACACAAACATATTTGGTTCAGATTTTAGCTGATTTCATGTAGATGCCAAGAAATCTAGAAAGGAAAAGGGAAAGTGCTTATATGCTTATGCAGCTCTGACCATTTCTTCTCTCTATTTCTCCCTAAGGTGCCCAAAGAGGTATGCGCAGAACGGAGCCAGATTGACATCTTGGTGTATACCCACAGCTAGTGTTACTGTAGTGCCTGTCAGTAAGTCAGCAGGAGACTGTCCAGTCAAGTTTGTTTTCAGGGATGTAACAGCAGTAGAACTGCTAACCTTTTTGCTTTGAGTGTTTATTAGTAACATTTTGTGAGTAATTTTTAGTTCCCTCTCACTCGCACCCCATTTTCACTTGCACCTTTTCCTCAGTGCTTCTTTTCTCTTCTGTGGTGACCTGGCCATCACTTGCACAGTTGGCCAGAGATACAGGAAGCAGTGCCTGTGAGGGCTTTGCCTCTGCAATCCATGCAGAACCACCCTAAGCCACTTCCATTTCCTCCTAAAAATAATGCAAATGGACTACATTCTGCAGTCACAGAGTTTTCTCTGTAGTCTTAGAATTTGTTTAGAAAATTAATGATATTTTCAGACATTGAAGAAAGCTTATTGAAAGTACACAGATTACATTTTTTCTGAGCCTGGCAGTAGCTGAATCATTGGCATCACAAGTTTTGCTAACAAGCTCACCCAAAGGCTGTTGCCTGGAAAACATGAGGATGACAGTCTGAATGTTGTCTTTGCCAGCTATCTTACAGATGGTTATTTCTGCAAGAAACAGACTGCAAGTGTTCTTAGCCCACAGTTTTTGGCTTAATTTTCATATTTGAACTAATACAATGTTCAATTGTCACATTTGTGTAGCAGATACAGAATTCATGTTTTGTCCAGACAAGGACACATTTTCACTGAAAGCACCTTCACTTTACCACTCTGCATGTAGGAGTTACACCATTTGCTTACAGCATTCCTTGCCATACCACCCTCCAAGGAAAGCAGCTGAGCTTTGGTTACACACAACCCAGCATCTAGCAAAAGAGTCCGATAAAAGTGCCGACATGGCAGAAGTCAGCCACACAATCTGCAGGTCAGCCCTGGAGCAGCCCTCAGAAGCCAACTAGACTCAGTCAGCAGAAACTTAAGGGTGACAGACTCTGTATCTGCCACCAGCTACCACCCCTCCTCAGCTCCCTGCTTGCTGAGCTGCTGCTTCCTGTGTTTTCTGTCCCAGCTGTGCGCTGCCCGCATGGCAACCCACATGGGCAATGGGCAAGACTTCCTTGAAGACAAACTGACTCATTTGTTCTGCAGATGCATGGTACTAAGCACCACTTGCAGAAGGATTTTTTCCTCTACAATGCCTCCAAAGCTAGAAGTAAGACCTACATAAACATGCGAGAAATCTCTGAGCGCTTCCGCTTACCTCCCAGCGAGTACGTCATCATCCCATCGACATATGACCCCCACCAGGAGGGAGAATTCATCCTCAGGGTCTTCTCAGAGAAAAGAAGTCTTTCAGAGTAAGTTGTAGAGCCATTTATCTGCCCATATATGTGGAGTGACCTTACTAGTCTGCTGAAGTCATGTTACCGGTTTGCTACACCCTGCTTTTTATTTTCTTAACCTCATTAGAAACTCCAAATGCAAACTCATTTCTACAAGATTACTTTACAGACTAACAAGAACCTGCTTTGAATTGTCTTTGGAGAAGCTTACTGCTTGCAGGATATCCTTTGCAAACAAACTATTAGCCATTTACTAAGGCCCAAGAACTTCTGTTTTACTTCCAGTTCACTGTTATCAAGGCTCTTCATAGGAGCAAGCCAGGCAGCCGCCGTCCTGGAAATGGTGCTTGGGATTTCAGCTCAAACTGGGAAAAAGCTACACCTAGAGCCTGCAGCTGTAATGCTGGAAGCCAGCCCATACCACTCGCTGCTTGGAAAGTTCAAGTGGCTGCTTAAAAACCACCTAAAGAAACAAGCAACTTTGGGAACAGTCACTTTCCTGATTGATTTATTTATTTTCTGCTTTCTACTTAGGGAGGTTGAAAACATGATTGAGGCAGAGCGTCCATTGGTAAGTACTGTCCTGGTCCTCTTTTGTGTATAGGGGAAGGGGGAAGAGGAACATGATACCTAGGGAAACCTACAGCAGGAAACCATTTGCAGCTACATGACAGCACCTTTATCACAAATTCTCAAGATATTCCTGTTGACACTTGCTTTATGTATGCTACTTTCTGAATTGATTCAAACCAAAATGTTTTTGCAGATTTGAAATCTGGTCCTGGCATAAAGAAGCTGGATGCTAAGCATTATCTTTGCCTCCATCAATGGAGATTACCCATTTACCAAGCGAGGCCTAGCTCTCTGCCCTGAAATATTTTCTTTGTGAAATTGGCATCTCATCTAATAAAGAAAAAAGTACCTTATTTTGAAGTATCTGCTTTCTGAAAAGAGATCCTAAAAGCACTCTGATTCAAAACAGCATCCATGACAAGTTCTAACTCTTCACCCTGGAGTTTTACACATCTTTGTGGGAAAATACTAGAGCTAACAGTACAATTAGTCTTGAAAAAAAATCAGAGGAAATGCTGTTGCACAGAATTGAGCTCCATCACACCTTGCTCAGAAATGTTCCCCTTTTGTTTGCTGTCATAGTAAAAAATAACTGTCCAGATATGGAGGAATTAAATGGTCACTTCAGATATCATTGATCTATGGGCATAGAAGTTCAATCTCCACTGCACTGGCAGGTTGGGAAAAAGAAAGGGAATACTCAGAGCTAAAGAGATTTTATTCAAGCAGACAAAGTCCCAGATGAGATGAGATACAGTTTTGCTGTGGTTTCTGCAATGTGTGTGCTTCAGTATGCCATTTCTTGGTGGGTGCATGTTCCCTCATTTTTAGTGATTTGAGTATAGGAACTGGAAAAACAAACATGAGAAACGGAAAAATAAAAAAATAAAAATTTGCCATCAGCTCTGCATAATCTGATCAAGCACTTTTTAATTTTGTCTCTTCACACAGAAGAAAAAGGGCAAGGTAGGTACCTGTGCAACGTGCTAAGTGCCAGCAAGGCAAAGAGCATTTGCAATGCATGAGCAGGGGCAGAGTTCCTTGGTATCATAATTTTCTCTGTGTCTGGAAACTGACCTAGTTAATGAAGGGCATTGGATATGAGGCCATTTGCATGCAGCAAAGATTTTGTCTTCCTACATTAGATTCTAATGAAATAGCATCAGCATCATATTCCCCTCTCACTCAAAGGGGTGGTGAAAGGGTAACAAACTATTCAGCTTTATCACCTCAGTCCTCTGGGTTGCTCTAACTGCCCTTCCTTCCTGCCCCTTCACAGGCAACCTGACACTCCTTGCTAGTGAAAAGCATCCCTTCTCCAGACATGTGCCCTCACACTTGCTTTCCATTGCCTAGTGCAGCAGCCACTCCCCTTTCCTGAAGTTTCTGCTCACCAAAGTCCAGGATTCTATTTTTGATTCGACACAACACATTTTGGACCTTGAAAATGTAATCAGATATTTTAATCCCAAGACAGGCTGATTGTAATTAATACTCTAGAGTAATACATTCACATCATGTAGCAGTTTTTTTCCCTTGTTTTAAATGCACCAAACCAGAACAATTGCACATGGCTGCTTACAGCTGAGTGCTTCAAGAATCAATACAGAGAAAGAACATGCTTCACGTAACTGACAAGGTCCTACACAAATACTCCTTTTCTGTGTAAGATTCACATATGGTTTGTTTTCAGTGCTGCTGTCCTTCATAGAGAGGGGCAAGATCATCAGTTTGTGATGATCTTGTGATGAGAATCTGGGAGGCTTATTTTGCTTAAAAACAGGGGGAAAAAACCACAAAAAAAGCCAACAAAAAAACCCAAACAAACAAACAAACAACAACAACAAAAAAAACTAAAACACTGAAACCAAAACAAAACCACACAAAGAAACCCCAAACAAAAACAACAACAAACCAAACACATTCAATTACTGTCTGACAAGGAAAGCTAGAACCCATCAACTGCATTATTTTGCAAAAAGATTTTTGCAGCTTTTTTTAGCATGAGAAGAGCAGTAACTGCAGGAATTTTTCCACCTTTTTTTTTTTTTTTATCCTTTCTTTTCTTCTATTCCAAGAAATGGCTTCTCTTGTCATGCTTTCAAGAGCAGGAGTTGCTGCTGCATGCACTTTCCACAGAATGCTTGTAACCAAATATTTTCCTTTCCACTATTTCTTATGTAATTTCCATTTCTTTTGCTCTCTTCTTCTTCTTCTAGCCTATCATCTTCGTTTCTGACAGAGCGAACAGCAATAAGGAGCTGACAGCAGATGAAAATGCTGGCAAAGACTGTGAAAAAACCCAAGCAGATGAGAAAAAGGTTTCTGCAGCAAGTGGCAGAGGAGGAAATAGGGCTTGGTCTGGATAGCACAAAAGAGTGGCTGGGGAGATAACAGGAATGGGGCAAAGAGGTGTCCTGAGACACTAAACAGCTTCTCATCAATCTTAGCATTACTTGCATCTGGTTTATGTGAATCTAATAAGCATGAGCACAGAGAGACTGTCCCTTCAGTTATTTAACAACTCTGCAGGAGGATTTAGTTGCTTGAAAACATCTCCTGGTTGCTCTCTCATACAAGGATCCCAGCTGTGAGAGATCCCTTCCCCACATTCAATTCACTCCTACTCAGTCCCCTGAGTCGGTGCCGCTTTACAGAGGGCACATGCACAAACTGCACCCGAGGGGCTGCAGAAGCTCCTGGCACTGACCACAGCCTCTCCTGTTACAAACTACACACCTTTATCCTAGTCCCTGTTGGCCAGAGGATAAAGGACAGGTAAATCCGGGAGCTCCATCACCCCTCCTCTTTTCCCTCTCTACCAGAGAGGAAGGAAACACAGTAGCAAATTCAAAAGTTTCTGCCTGCAGGTGGGTGAGACACAACATACCTAGCAGCCACATCCCATGTCCAGGCTTGTGGCATCTGGAGGCATGGCTGGAGCATCTGCTTACAGAGAGGGTGCTCTTCTGCTGCATGACTGCCAGAGCACGCAGGTAGCAAAGTGGGAACCAATCTAAATTTTCCTCTGCATTTAGACAAAGGAAAACAAGAACTAAGCCAAGAAATTCACTTTCTTACCTATAATTTTCATTTCCTTTTTCAGTATCAGCTTCAGAGTTTGGGATTGCACTTTCCACGTGTCTGAGAAAGCTTCACATTCCTCATTTTCCTCTGTCTCATATGCTATTTGTCTTCACCAAGGGGGCCCCCACATCATAAAGTGTTCTCACATGTTTCTCATTTGTAGCCTACAGGGCAGCTGTGAGGCAGATATTGTGTCCCTGCCCATGGCAGGGGGCTTGAACAAGATACTCTTTAAGGTATCTTGTTCTTGGTACTCTTCTAACCAAAACCATTCTTTGATTTGCCTCTTCTGCTCCAAACTTCTCTTTTGCAATGCTTTGGAACAAAAAATTAGAAGATAACTGCCAGTGGAAGTAATTATTTAGGCTCCTTCAAATAGAAAAGAGAACAATGGGATGAAGTTAAATACTTGGCAGTTTTAAGGAACAGAATTAACAAAAACATGGGGAAAGGAACAGGAGGACAACCCATTCCTCCAAAGGCCTCTGGATTCACTAAGATGATCCCTCACACAAGGGCAAGTGAGCCATCCAGGCCCTTTCTCTTCCCCACTGGGCTAAGGATGTATCTCTTCTTTGCTTATCTCTTTTCAGCGTTCTTCAACAAAAGCTCATGAGGAGAGTGAAGAGCAAAAACAGTTCAGGAATATTTTCCGACAGATTGCAGGGGATGTGAGTATGCAATCGATCCCTGTCTCTGCCATCAAAGCAGCCTGGCCACAACAGCTCCTAAATCAACTACTCCATGGATTCAAAACACTGAATATTAAACTTCCCTTTGAATTTCCTCCCATCGAATTCTCCTTGCGATTTCAAGATAAGCAAAATCAAATAAAAACCCCATTAAGTACACAGCTATCCTCATATATACATATAAGCTATTCTCACCTGAGGGAATCTTATTTAAATGCAGCCTTTTTCTTCAATCCCTCCTACAAGATGCTGTTTTGCACAGCAGGTATAAACAAGTTAGAAATGCAATGCCCTTAGCAAGGGAAGTTAAAGATAAAAACAGATCAAAGAACTACATAAATCAAGTTGCTGCAAATGGGATACAGGAATTTTCTGATTTTGCTATTTGACTTATACAGTGGCTTGAAATTACCAGTCATTCTTTTAGTTGTAGTTTAATGAGCATTATATGGTAACTTCAGATCTACTTTGTCCTGCAGCTTCAAGAAAGAGCTGGACTAATGTCCAGTTTCATGTAAACTGATGTTTACATGAAGTAGAATGCCCTCTGGTTTGAAACATGTACATGCCTAGTTGAAAGTGACCAAAGACTTTACACTTTTAGCATATCAATCCATAAAATTATGTTTCATAAAGAACCTTGTAACCAATTATATTCTCACCACATTTCCATCAGGACATGGAGATCAATGCTGAGGAACTTAGGAACGTTCTCAATAATGTCGTAAAAAAACGTGAGTTTGAGCATGTTTTTACTAACCCTGGACAAAGAAATCTGTGATAGAGCATAATCCCCCACCCCGAGTTACACTCTAAAAATTGTTGATGTTTTCAAACTCAGAAATTTCCTAGTTACATTTCCATGGACATTGCATCTGAGACTTCAGCAAGCTGAACTTTTCACAGAGATGATCTCTACGGTTGTTAGTACTGATAATGTAGAAAAGAGCAGATGTTCATTGGAAGTACCACACAGGACAATAATGCATTTCTCACAGTCTGCAAATGCCCTTTAAAAAAATTTCTAGTGAAGAGGCAAATCTTTCTTCCCCTTTAGTGAACTTTATCCTACAGACCCTGGACTTGCTTAGTAACCTGGATGTTAGTTTAGAGTTATCCAGAGTTTTTTACTGTATATAACAAGTCAAGAAAAATAATATCTAATTCATAGGCAGTAACATTACTGAGAGTCTTTTCAGATTTCTATACCACTCATTTCTTACTGGATGAAGGAAGGTTTGGCTTTTACTTAGATTAGAGTTTCACCTGAGAGGAAAATCACTTGCTGATTTGCATGATTTGTATTCACCTGGGATCATTTATTTCAGATAAGGACCTAAGGTCAGAAGGGTTTGAATTGGAATCCTGCCGCAGCATGATTGCTTTAATGGATGTATCCTTTTCTGGTGAAAAGGGAGTGCTTGAAACCACTCCAGTCCACTATTTCTCACCATCACACACACCCACACAACTTAGTAAGCCAGGGAAACAAAACAGCAAATTGTAGTCTATAGTCAGAAAGCATTCCTGGTTTGGCACATCTTAATTCCAGTCATCTCAACATTAGCATATTTGGCAGAGAAAAGCAAGCTACAGAATGAATCAGTCAGTATGGCACTCTTCTTTAGGTATCAGAGACTGTCCAGCTGATGTACTAAAGCATGATTTTTTGATTATTATTTTTAAAATAAACTCCACATAACTATAGTTCTTGCCAACAAACTTACTGTATTTCTCTCTTTAAGTTTATAATGTATTACATAGTTTACTGTATGCTCAGCTTGCAGTGCATGCAGAACTTGTCTGGAACAAGTACAATACAACACACTACAAGATGCTACATGGGGTTACCTCTGCAACAACGACCCTCAGTTTTCCAGTTTGACATAACACAATTTTGAGAGAATGTAAGTGCATTCAAACATAACCAGAACAAAAGTTAACTACAACCCAGAGCTGGAATGGTTGGAGCCTAAACACATTTTTGAAAATAGCTTTAGTCAACATTTTGCTTACTTCTCAATTTTAAGAAAGGCAGAAAGAGCTTCACTGTAAAGCTCAGATGTCTTTAAAAGCATTGGGTGAGCTTCACATTTGGAGGTATTTCAGAAGAGCCCACTAAAACATCCTACTCATGCACTTTTAGAATAGCTCCAGAGGCAAGGCTCTGTCTGTAGCAGAAGTTTGCTTCTACACAAAGTGCTAGTAGTACTTCACACTCCTGAAGCACTATGCTATGCACAATAACCAAAATGTTTACAAATATTTTACTGCACAGCTCAGCCAACTCTTGATGCTGAGGAGGTCCCCAACCCAGTTTCACATTCATCCCTTCACCAATAGTTTCAGATTTAATTAATTTTATCTTATAAATCTTGTGGGGTTTTTTACCTGAATGTTTGCATCACAGACAGATGGCTCAGGGAAGATAAACTTTGATGAATTCCGACATCTCTGGGACAAGATTAAAAGCTGGCAGGTATTGCTGGTGTCTTCACCTCTCTTCTTCACAGCTCCTGCAGTGCAAATGCTCTACAGGAAAACCAGAACTCTCCACATACACTGCAGCAAAAAGAAAGGCTAAAAATAATCATGAACTTGCTTCTAAAATGAAAAGTAATGTCTCTCCTCATCCTACTTCACAGCCTAAGCAAATAGCCTGAATCTCTTATGTACAGCCTTCCCCCATGAGAGTAGCACAGAGGCATACAAATTGAAGGAGGAGAATGATGGGAACTAGAATCAGGCCTAAATAATAGCTTAATTAGGGTAATAAAGAGGGAGGATTAACAGCATAAACTGAAGTCAAACAAGAAGAGTCTCTAAAGGAGAGCTTTTTTGCTTCCCAGAGATTGGATCTAAATTATTTTACTTTGTGACTGAGAGGAAACCTGTGCTAACAACCCAGACTGCCCAGCAGTGGCAATATAAGGCACGTGGCAAAGCCTCCAAGTGCCTGAGGCACACATCCCATACCCACTCAGTGGGTGCATTCAAGAGGAGTACAAGTTTTTATTACTACCATATATGTATTTTTTTCTTTTTCCAGAAAATTTTCAAGCGTTACGACGCGGATCATTCAGGAACCATTAACAGCTACGAGATGCGCAATGCAGTCAAAGATGCAGGTACTTCCCCCAGTGCAATGTCCAACAGCTGAAGAAACCTTGGTTTGTTTTGGTGCATCACAGGGTGAGATCCAGAACACAGTGCTGCTTTTTAAAGACAGATGCTAGAGAAATTATAAAATATTTTTTTCCCCTGACAGAGCTTCTCAAATATCCAAATGGTAAGCCTTGTATGTCTTGCCAGCCAAATAGGTCTCTTCAGCTCCTCTTTAATGCAATGAGTGATGCTCTGCTGTCTTAAGGATCTCCTGCTTGGGGTCCTGCTGTTCAAGAGACCAGGGAGTGCTGAAGATGTTTGCTCCCATTTAAACTGTGGATTCTGTACATTTGTGTAAGTAACAAACAAAACCCAGATGGAGCAGGTCTATGTCCAAGTTTGCATCACAGGCAACTGGGTCGACATTTCTTGAGTCACATTAATGTTTCTTCAGTACTGAGCCACTGTGGGTTCAGTCTCTTCAACCTGCACAATGAGAAGAAAGTATTTTTGCAAAAATTGCAGTTAATGAAATTCATCCTATAAAGAGAGACTTTGGATTTTCTTGCTTGTCTCAGACACACCAGTATGTTTCTTCCCCGAGGGAGCAGGCCTCCCCCCACAAATGTCTTTACCAGATCTCTGAGGGAATGAGATGACCTCTTTGATCAGAAAATCTGTAGTATCACTATTAACCTAGATGGGACAATTTCAGTGACACTTTGTCTTCAGTAGTATTTTGGCACATCAATGAACAGAAAAAAATGGCTACCTTGTACTTTACAAAACTTCAGTGATTCTATGATCCTTTGCTAAAGACAAAACTACACCTGGATTTGGACTCCTGCTGTGGTAAAAATATGGGTAATTCTTATTTTCCAGGTTTCTGTTCTCACCAGGGAAGTTGTCAATGTAAAAAAAGAAAACATTTAAATACCTCCTGCCCTGACTTTAGAACTAAGAACATTTCACTCTTACAGCACATAAGTTGTGCATGACCTTGCATTTAGCCAACAAACAGCTGTACCAGAGCTGTGACAGACTCTTTCAAGGCACAGTCACAGGCTGCAGCATTCAGTGCCACAGTTTGGTCCCACCATGCCAAGGAGTTGCTTCCTTGTCTATCTTCTGACCACTGTTTAATTGTGTTTTTATAGCAACTTCCTCCTGCACTTCTGTCCCCCAGTTTTAGCTGATTTCCTCTTACCAGGCCCAGCTGAGCCATCAGGCCCTCTGGGGCTGCAGCTCTCCTCTTCACACTTACAGCCTGAGGTAACTTACATGATAAGGGCCCTCTCAAATCATAATTTCAACACATTGCTCCTGTTTCAGGAAAGCAGCTGGACACAGTGAAGCTCCTTATAGCTTTACTTCATTTTGTTTAGCATTGCAGCCGGACTTTACAGCCTGAGCCTCAGCTGGGCCTAGGGAGCGCCTGTAGCCAAACCCCTCCTGGCGCAGCGCTCTCCCCACCCGTGGCCCAGCTGTGCCCCATTTTTGTTTCTCTGCAGGGTTTCGGCTGAACAACCAGCTCTACGACATCATCACCATGCGCTACGCTGACAAGAACATGAACATTGACTTTGACAGCTTCATCTGCTGCTTCGTGCGCCTGGACGCCATGTTCCGTGAGTGGCTGCCCCGGTTTCACGGCACTACCTCCCCTCCTCCCTCCAAACACAGCCATGGATCCACAGAACGGCTTGGGTTGGAAAGGACCTTAAGGACAATCTGGTTCCAAGCCCCCTGCCAAGGGCAGGGACACTCTGCATTGGACCAGATTGCTCAGAGCCCCATCACACTCACAGCAAAGTTTGTTCACAGCACTACTGCCTATGTAGGGTATTAATTATTAAAGAGATGTGCTTAGAGAATCTAAGATATGACAAGCTGTCTCATACAAACACAAAAAACCTCACGTGTTTCACCTTGAGTTAGCTAAGGAAAAATGCAGCAGAAACACCTGCTGACCCCACAAGACCTGTGCAAGTTTGCATTTCACAACAGGAGCACCATTTGATTTCCTGTCTGGGAATCATCTTTACTCACACAGCAATCTAATCTACTCCCTGTATTTTTGTTTCCTTACTTTAGGGGCATTCCACGCCTTTGACAAAGATGGAGATGGCATCATTAAGCTCAACGTCCTGGAGGTAAACTGCTTTATGACAGTATGTCTAACACAATGTCACAATACTAAATTTTAATTGTATTAATCATTGTACATATTTTCAAGGGAGTATTCTATGAACAGAGTTCATCTGAAATTGTCATCTAATTGGTAAGAGGCTGCACAACCTCCTAAAAAATTTGCTACCAATTTTACACAGAAAACATCCACGATCTGCCAGCAACAGCTGCTCTGTAGCACTCTAGCTGGTGCTGAAGGGCACTGCTGTGGCCTCTTTGTATCATCTTTAAAGTCTATCAAAAAACTTTTGAGATTTCTTTTATGAGGCAATTTAATCAAACAGTGATACGTAGTGTTAAATGATAAGGCGGATTAGCATAGTTCTTTACCTTTTAAAAACCTTATTAAGAAGAATTAGAAAGTTTCAACTTAAAAGCATGTCCTCTGTTAGGGAGACCATTAAAAACACCCATCACTTTTTGCAAGGGAAGGAGAAATAGGAACAAGAAACTCAAGAAAAAATTCCCCACAGCCTCTCTACTTCATCCTAAGTGATAGCAAGCAGCTGCCTTCCAGTTAGAGGGTGGTGTCTTCATACAATTCGTGGGAGGATGCCAAGAACTCTTCCATCCTTTAACTCTTCTTTCAGTGGCTGCAGCTCACGCTGTATGCGTAACACCGGAGCCAGCGGCCACCTTTGCCAAGAACACTCTGAAGACTTCCAAGGAACTAGCACCATTCATCCCAACGGCAAGCAAGAGCAATTCCTAATTATGTCGTTCAGTCGCTGAGATAAACAGCACATGGGAAGAAGCCCTTGGAAAAAGAGACAACCATACTCTCATAGACAGGACAGTGCACATAGTTTGTAACTACTTTTAAGCATCCTGACATTTTTCCTTTGGCAACAAGGATTAATTTATTGATGACTGAATTAAGCTTTCTCTGTGTAGTGAAGACATGGAGAATACATAATTGTTCTGCTTGTGCTGACAACGGGAAAGGTCCTCCCTCAGGTCAGGTGAAACTGGGACTGTATCTAACTGTGAAAGTCAGAGGTGTTTACTGTCACTTTGTAATTAGTCATTAACTCTTTGTCCTGCTCTCAGTATTACCCTTTCATCTCTTTGTAATATTTACTGAATATTTCACATGAGATTGTGCTAATTATGTTAATATTATGCAACCCAACAACTCAGTTACAGATTTGGCTGTACAGGTTAGATCTCTGCTATGTGGAAATGGGGGAGTAGGGCACGACCGACTGCAATACCAGAGTACCGCTTATCTAACGCCTCAGCAGAAGTACCAGAACTGAGCAATTGGCTCTCATTTTACTACCCCCATGGGATCTTAATTACACATTTGGACATTTTAAGTGTTTTTCATTGTAACTGCATTCCCTGTAACACTGAGAAATTTATTTGCCCTTTGAGGCAGAAAACCCGGTACACATACAAATCTATGTATCTACACACACAGACAAACGTACTTCCCCCAGCCCTGGTCCTGTTTCCCAATAGTACCATGCATTTCTTTATTGCAAGAGGTGACGTGTAGCAGAATCAGATACTATATCAGCATGACCACTTTGGGAATATTATTCCAATAGGCAAGTAGAATTAGCTTAATGGAACCAAAAATAAAATCAATTGGATTTTTGGCCTAGGCTTTTTTTGGTTTTATTCTGAAAGAACAGATGAAGATGAAATATTGAGCACTCTTCCATCATTCTCCTGAATATACAGAAGCTTTTGGAGTTTATGGCAAGTGTGAAATTAGCTTAATATCTCAAATAGTTTCCAGTTTACTCCTTGAATACACATTTGGAAAAAAAAAAAGCACTTGAGAGGTTCCCTTGCTACCAGCTTAAAGGATGACAGGTTTTTACAAGTACAATATAAAAAATGGAAGGAAAAACAAAACATGCAAGAACGAACAGACTTTGTCAGAACTGTCTACTGAGTTGTCTAGTGGTGAAAAGTAGCAAAGCAATCCACTAATGTAATGCAAAATTTTAAAAACAAATTGTAGTATCCACTCGAAGTTATTCCAGTGAGTAGCTCATTTAACTGAAAGGTCACTAAGAAGCCGAAAACCTTTTGACTATAAAGTTCTTAGTGTTGCCTTGCACTGTAACTTACTCTGAAAGAGTAAGAAAATCCTATAGTTTATCTAAAAAATATTAATTCTCCTTCAAATTCAACTTTTTTTTTTTTTAACCCAAATAATTTTTAAGATGACTGGAACACTTGAAGCCCTGGCTCCCAGCCATGCCTTACCTCCACTGAGCTATTATTTTCCATACAAGTATGGCAGAGACTCTCTTAGTTGGGATGTTCAGAGAAAAAACAAAATCTATCAGTCAAAAGATGAAAATCAGGATTTTTATTTGGGAACTCAAAACTGGTCCTCACAGTTCTGGTGAGTGAACTACCAACAAGCTAGAGAGCTCAAGAGAACCTCCCCTGCAATGGGCCACGAAGCAAGGCAGGCAGCACATCATCTTGGAGGTACCAGTTGGGTGGACAGCTTCACCTCCCTGCCAAATGACTAGGTTTGAGATTCCCACACACTTGCAACACTCCTGCCAGTGCTGGAGCTTCAAAGTGGCCAGTCTGATTTTATCCAGCCCCCATAAAACAGGAAAAAAATCCAGAACAAAGTCAAGTTCTACCAAATCCTGTGAAAAAAATCATTCTATTTAAAACAAAGGAGAAACAGACAAACCACAACAATATAAAGAACTTTATTTTTTTTCATTTCTTCTTTTGCCATGTAAAGTTTCATTATTACAGTCACAGCTTTGTACCAAAGTAAGAAAAGAAAACCATGATCAATCTGTGCACATGTTCTACACAGCTTAAATTACTAAATATTCAATCAAGTTGTTTTATTCCACTTCCATTCTTCAAAAAGACTGTTTAACATTACAGCAAAATGAAATCCGAGAAGCTGGCAGGCGCATTTAACAGAATATATACCTACACAGTTTGCTCTTTGAGGACTAATTATTTTACAAACAGTAGCTGAAACTGTTTCCTTATCCTTCCTCACATATTCTGCAACTCTGGACAACTTAGACTGCTTGAATTATAGTACCATACAAGACTGAAAACCAAGATTAACCTGTAACTGTGTTTTAATTCTACTTAAGGGAAAAATATTTTCCCAACAAAAACATTTCCCCTGCCCTTTATTGCAAGTTTGCAGTTATCATTTACCTTGATCCAGCATGATTGTTCTGTTTGAAAATGTGCATTAAGAACTGCACTACTTCAAACACACCACACAGCCAAGCTCCTGCTATTTTGCAGAAGCCAACTTATGTGCTGGTATATGTTTAAAGTCTGTAATTCACATGTAAGTGACACAAGGTAAGCAGAAGCCTGGATATTTAATGCATCTCTGTACCAAGGGATGCAGCAGTTTTCCCTCCATCCCCTTCCACATACAGAAGCAGCAGCGTTATGCCAGAGTGTTTTGCACTGCCAGATAGCTGTTACTTTCCCCTGAAATTTGAAGGAGAAAGGCGAAACTAATATAGACCAATCCCAAAAAGCCCCTAAAGGGCCTGCCACATGTAGTCATTCATATAGCAAGTCCAGAACTCATTTTTTAACATTTGACTAATAAAAAATCCACAGCTAACCATAAAATAAATCCTCACTCTACTCACTCTTCCAACTCACAACTTTTTACTTGCATAAAAAACAAACCAAAACCAAAAATAAATAGTCCTGAAACCGGCTTCAGATGTGCAGTACTGCTTTTCATGCAAATATTACTGTGTTAAGTGTCACAAGCAGCCCACCTTCCCAAAGTTATTACATTCTTCAACTAGAGGTATATCAGGAGCCAAAACCCTGTGTTGCAAGACCAGAGAGGATCTCATTAATCAATACCAACAAACAAACATTAGTTTGGCATCTCTCTTCTGCAATTGCCTCCAGAAGAAGTAAATGGTCGATTGTGAAATCTGCACCAAATTCTAGCTGGACAAATATGAAACCTCCCCACGTAACTCCAGAGAAGCCTGGGGATTTCCACAGCTGCACAACTTCATAGCAAATCCTTTTAAAATATCCTCATGACAAAGCAGTACAGCATTTTCCTCTGAACCCCTGAGGATTTTTTTAAATTGTTTCTAATTTATGAAGCAAAATTTTTCACTCATGCAGCTCTGCTATCTTCCCACCTCTTACCCATTTTAGGATTCTTAAAATAGATCTGAAATGACCTACAAAGTAGCAAAAGACACCACTGATAAAGCTGGACTTCAGAAGCCCAGACTTTTCAGAAGGATTGTTTTCAAGACAGATAAGGAAATATCATAGACCACACAAAAAGAAAGACTGCTTCCACCAACTAAAAAAGATAAACCTAACAAGCAAATGGGAATGCAAATAAAGTGTAATAACTGTTTGTGGCAACATCTAGTGAGAAGGATCTTTATATATGTTCTGGAAAACAGCTGAAAGAACGTAAAGACTCACAAGGGAGAAGTAACAAAATCTACTCTCTCACACATTTTTCAGAATGCCACTATTGCCCCACTGGCTTGTCCTTGGGACACACCTCCACACCTTCACTGCAGCACAGTCCATGAAGGACAGCTTAGGACGCCCACACTGTTTATGCCACACTTACATGCTCCCTCACTGTGGTTCAAAGAACTCCCAGAAGAACTCCTGAATATCAAAACTTTTGGAAATGGTTTAAGTATTACACAGTCTGCTGCTTTTAGGTCATGAAAAAATCCAAACAAATGCTCTCAGACTTTAGAGCATTACACCCTCCATCATAAAACATCTAAACCATTTAAAGACTTCCCCTGACTTGATTCTCTATTGAATTGCTTCATCCACAGACCACAGAAAGAAAGATAAAAAAAACCCCAAACACCAAAACCACAACCGTACATCCCCCAAAAACCAAAACAAAAACACCCTCAGAACAGCCTGAGGTCTGAGCCACATACTGGGGCTTTTTGCTATCCACAAACATCTTAATAAAAAGTAAACAAACAAAACCAATCACCACAAAAGCACTGGAACCTCAGAGATTCCCATGTCTTTGAAGTAGGATGCTACTGCATCTCATTCATATTTTACTCCTGTCTCACAAAAAATACTCATCAGTGTCAGAGCAATTCTGCTTGTTTGCTAAGGTAATACAAAACCAGTGTGCTCCAGAGAAGGCCCTGAAGCTTCTTTATTTGATGGCAGTAGAACATCCATGGGCTTTCCTCAATCATTCACTTTCTTGGCCTAAAAAGGCTTCTTTATAGTCAAAGAAAGAGGCTATAAAACTTATTTGGTCTATGGCTGACAAGTGTGAACTTGTAAAAAAGATACCCAGTAAAAGCAGTAGTCCACTCAGTTTTCTTGGGAAAGCGCTGGATTTGTGTAGAAGCAGCTCGGTTTGCTGTCTTCACCTTCTCTTACAGCTTAGGAAAATCTCTGCTTATTTTATCCTGAGCAGCAAGTTAGGCAAAAGTGAACACAAAGCTCCTTGCTAGATTAGTCTCAGTGTTAAGAGGGTTCTTTGCTAAATTAGTGTTATTAGGGGAGAGAGGATGGCAGGTGCCAGAAGTGCATTTCACTGAACTTCACAAGGTGAACTGATTCCCCTCAAGGGACACCCGCAGGGGAATCCTGACAACTTGAAACAGTCTTCCCTTTTGCACTGGCCTCTCTGTGGTACTTGCTGTGCATTAGTAGAAACAAGACTTTTACATGTGATATGCATTTCATATCCTCAGCTTCTGCTTGAGAACATTAGACTTTGAAATCCTGCTCCGTTCTTTCCAGTTGAGTTTTTGTGAACTTGATGTAGCCCAAGCCAATTAAGTCAGTTCACAACAGAAACAAAACACTACCAAAGTGGATGCACAAAACACACAGTGCCTTTGCATTTCTCTTGGTTTGCTCTGCCATGAGGATATGGCGCTGCAAAGCTCACTAAGACTCCATATAAAATCAGCAATCCAATTATGGTGTTTTATCAAGATAGCAGTGGTGGTTATGCTGGTCTTTAACTAAAAGAAAAACAGACACCACTTACTTCTTTCCCATACATAAGGACCTATATTGAAAAAGACGAAGATCGCAAAGCATGTGAGTAGAGCCACTGTTCTGGCTGTTTTGCTGCTACTGGCATCTCTCTCAAGAAATAACCGCTTTCCTCAAAATAAACAAAATACCTCACAAGGTATGGTATCTACCACTGTATATATTGTGCCAGTTATAGCAATTTTTACACAAGGAATAAAAAATAAGTTACAATTAACATTAAAAAATTAATTTATTCCAGTCTCCATAAAATAACTCTTCTTTTTATGAAGAAAGTAAAAATGTACACTGGATATTCAGGTTACATTGTTAGAATTTGTGATATTCTGGTTTGCAGAATTTTATTAAAATCAGCTAAAAAACTGGATACAACAGAACCAGACATGTCTTAGACACATAACAGGCTTCAATCTGAGTTTGCAAACAGCAGCACCTATTGTAATCTAAGTCTTCAACACCCCTTTGGAGTTCCCAAAGACTATGCTTTTTAAAAAAACAAATAAAATCACCTGAAAAAAACAAACAACAAATAAACAAGGCAGACAAGAGGAAGGAATATTCTTGTCCATCAATGAATTAAAAACCTGCAAGAACTTGGGCTAAGTCTTAATTACCAGTCTTATTTCTACAGAGTGCAACACAACCTGCAGTCTCCGCAGCAATGCATTTCAGCCCCACTCAGTTTTTGCATTCCAAGTGGGAAAAGAAAGAGGAAAGACTGGAGTAAGAAACTGATGTTATTTGGAATAATTATGACATACAAAATTACTTCCCAATGTGGGAGGTGAAAAGGTTCATGAGTCAATCCTGCTGTCATCCTCAGCATGTCTTTCAATGTGTCCTACAGCATCCTAGAAAAGAACCAGAGAAGTCAATTAAAAAAAAAATCATTATAATCATCACAAAAAAAACCCACAAAAAACTTTGCAAAGGATTCTAGAAGCTGCAGTGAAAGTCACATTCTAGATAATATACATTTGTTTGCCTTAAAGCTTCTCAAAAGGTAAAAAATATCATTGTCAAGCTACTAAATCATAAAGTGTTTCACATACCACATCATTAAAGGGAAATAAAACGCAGTTTCCTTTTTGATTAGAATAGCAAATTAAATAAACACATCATATCCAAAGCCACTACTTAAAGAGAAATTAAGGATTTTACTGTTTGTTAATTCTCAAAGAAACCTCCTTTCTTTCCATATTCTGGAAAGCATTCAAAGGAAGGCAGTTTCTATTGCCAAGGACTAAAATGCAGATTTTACAGATCAGTCTGTAGGTAACAGCCCTCCTCACACTCATTCCCCAATCCTTTACACATGACTTACTCCAACTCCTATGCCTTCATTTTCACCCCCTTCTCTGTTATAGCTGTTATCCAGAAGTTTATGCATTACTTATTTAAAGACAGGTTTTGCTAACAAACTCATGTGAAAAATAAACAACAATGAAAGAGGTAGCGATGGATAAAAATTAAAAGGATAAAAACCTTTTTTCAAGGCAGATGTTTGTTCATGTTATAAAGACATCTTTCCTTCAAAAAGTTTCCTAATATCTTGAGTAGAATTACTTTAATAATTTAAGAATTCCACCATTTCCATGTAATATTTTAGGATCAAACTGTTTTAAATTGACCATATGTCAAATTATCACAGCTGCACTCTTCATCTGCCACAGGCTCAATTGAACCCTGTTAGCCTTGGATGACTGTAACCACATCCAGTCAAGCCTGCCAAAACTAGAAAAACTTAACCCTTTTTAAGAGAAATAGGGTCAAGGCCCACAACTGTGGTGATATAAAGTACTTAATATTATCAAATGCAACTATGTTATTTCAACCACATACCTGCTTGGAACCTTTCCTGGAAGTAAAGAAAGCATCACAGTTCTTCCAACGACATTTCAGGGTCTGAAAATTTGGATTGGTGTGGTCAGTTAGCAGGTGTTGTTTCAGATGGTCCACAACTCCAAAAATCAGTGAACATCCATGCCACTGGTAAAAAAACAACACACCACAATAAGCCAGGAAAATACAACTTTTGCTAATGCTTTTCTTCCTGCAATTCCACAATATTCTTCCAAGACTGTAAGCATGCCTGCCAACTCCTGTACATTTTGTATCTTATTCCACTTCCATTTTCAATGGTCTCTGTTCCTTTAATTACAGCTTTACAGAAATTCTTCCTGCCTTTTAGCCAAGCCTAGACCATCAGCAGGAATAGCAGGAGGAAGAGAGGACTTAAGCCTTTACAAGATTCAATCTTACCTGTGACAAAGTAATTTGGAATTTAATTAAACTTATTTAGCAGAGTAAATCAGCTTTTCTGTGTCACTCAGCCAAAGTTTTTGGTTCTAAACAGTTACATGTCACTATCTAAAAACTACCAGAAAGAACAGTAATTTAAACTAACAACTTGCCCCAAAGCATATTTATATATATATATATATATATACACACACAATACATATTCTTTTAAATATAGATATAAAATAAAACTAGTGATACATACCTAAGTGATGTATACTTTAAAAAGTACATACACATTTAGAAAAAAAAAGAATTATAAAAAAATCTAAGGTCAAGCTACCCAAGACTAAGAGTAGAGGCCACCCCCAGAAAATTCAGTAACAAAGGAAGGCTGAAAACATTTTGCTAATTACCCAGCATCGATAATTTTGCATCAGATTAAGCCTCACAGCTCTGACACTGCCATCATAGCATCCTGTGTAGATCTGTAAAAGAAACATTTATGGATAAGCAAGCTGGGAATAAAAGAAAGGAAAAAAAAAAAAAAAGCAGTAAAATTTTGAAGGACACTTCAGTGTAGGTAAAAACTATGAAATATCAGCATGCAAGGCTTCTACCTATTTTAAAAATAGGTATAACCAAATTCTTTTAAGATTTGCATTCATAGTTCACAAAAGCCTACAAATGAATAAGAAATGCTTCCATAACCTCTTTTGTTCAGTGTCATGTGTGTAACAGTTCATAAAACTTTAAATTATGGTAGTATCCACTGAAGTTAAAAAATACGTAGGGGTAAACATCAAATTATTTATGTCCAGGACTTAACCAATTATATGTATATCAAAAAGGGATGGAGAGGAAGTGTGTGGAAGAACATCAGAATTTCAGAAAGACTGATGCAGATTCTTTCACTCATCACTAAACTTCTCATCTGAACCCTTCTTCAATTTGAGAATGCCCACAACAGATCTCTGTTGGGGCCCAATTCAAGCCTCGGGTTGGACTCATGAGATGTGATGCTTGGGCAGTATGTATTCCAATTAGTAGGAAATCTGTTTCTTTGGACTTTTCTGTTACTACAAATCACTACTATACCTTGCATTTTACAATCTCAAAGAAACTTTGCAAGCAAATTCATAGACATGCAGACAAATAAGTGCTTTTAAAGACTATTTTAAGAAATATTTATCCAGAAGTGCTTCTGAAACTTATCCTGCAGGGCAGATTCATGAAGAAACCTGTATACCTGAATCAATTGCACACCTTTCTTTATGTTCTGTCAACGGTTACTAGAGGTCTGACTGTGGGTGAAGTATTTCTCTAGCATCTGAGTGATTCCCTTGAGTAAAAGTCAAACAGGACTAACACTTGAAAAAGCAGAAGTATTTCACTATTTCTAGAGTCTTCACTGTAATCATCACTGCAAAAAGAACTATTGTTTTAAGACTACTGTAAGCTAAATGGTGATTTTTCCCCAGACAATAATATTACATAAATACAAAGCTGTTATAGCAACTTGATTTTCTAAGAACAACTTGGAAATACAGCTAAACAGCAGGTTGATTTCTTTATCTGAAGAAATTAAACCATCTTGTATGCACCTGTAGCAATTACAACCTTCTCTTTAAGACCAGTGAAAAGAAGGGAGTTACCATGCTCTTATGGATGGTCATACACATGATCATATCTGTGTGGCCTCCATAGACTTGCAAGCGGTCGTGTGACTTTAAAGAAACAGAAACAGACACTTAATAACATGACATTTTTTAAGAGCCATTTTTCACAGACATGCAAAGGATAATACTTCCAAGAGCAGTTTCCTTGGTAGCAATTAAACTGCTGTGGTGGATTCCAAACTTTATAGCTACCTTGAAAGCTCACTTTTGCTTGCTTTGCTTTTGGGAGTATTTTTGTCCAACTAAGCACTCGTTCTCTCAGCAAACAAAACTAATATTTCCCCACTTTTCTGAGCTGTCATTGTCTTGGAATAACCCAGGTTCTAAAAAAATGGTTTAGGTTACATTCTTTAAAACCCATGTATTTTGGCTGGTGAGACAACTATATATACTGAGTGACAGGAAAGAGAGGGATGGGCTAGAGACCAGCAAGTACAAAGATGACTTCTATTTGACTTCATTTGACTATTTGACTTCAAAATCATTAATTAACACACATTAGGATAAATGTCATTAGTAACCACCTACTTGCTTACCTGTAGTTCATAAACACGAACAAATTTATCCAGACATGCTGTCACCATGACTTTCCCAAGAATGTTCACAACCGTTACTGCATGGTTGTGGCCCTTATAGATCCGTACCAGCTCTCCAGTCTGCATCAAGAAAAAGCAAAGGTAAATAGGGGTTTGATTTGGTTTTTCTTGAACAAAAGAACAAAATAACAAAATGGTTCTACCTAACCTAGATAGGGTAGCTAGGTTCAATTCTCACTACTCAGAAATGGAAACACGCTTTATGAGACTTCCATTCCCTGTGAAGGCACTTAGAGATTATGATCAAATACTACTTATTCTTTTGTTTGCACATCCTAACACAGAGCCATTCCAGTACAACAGAAATGCATGGGTCTCTATAAAGTTCTCTCTTCTCTTCTTCTGCTTCTGAACGTGAGCTACCAGTGTGCCCAGGTGGCCAAAAAGCCAATAGCATCTTGGCCACTCCCAGGAATAGTGTGGCCACCAGGACCAGGCAAGCGATTCTCCCCCTGTACTCAGCACTGGTGACACCACACCTCGAGTGCTGTGTCCAGCTCTGGGCCCCTCAGTTCAAGAAGGACACTGAGGTGCTGGAGTGAGCCCAAAGAAGGGCAATGAAACTGGTGAAGGGTCTGGAGCACAAGTGTAATGAGAAGCAGCTGAAGGAGCTGGGGTTGTTTAACCTGGAGAAAAGAAGGCTCAGGGGAAACCTTATCACTCTCTACAACTGAAAGTAGGGTGTAGCCTGATGGGGGTCAGCCCCTCTCCCATGCAACCAGCGACAGGAGAAGATGAAATGGCCTCAAGCTGTGCCAGGGGAGGCTGGACACTAGGAAGAAATTCTTCACAGAAAGGGTGATTAGATTTTGGCATGGACTGCCCTGGGAGGTGTTGGAGTCTGTGTCCGTGGAAGAGCTTAGGGAAAGACTGGATGCTGACAATGCCATAGTCTAGCTGACATGGTGGTTTTCGATCACAGGTTGGACTCTGATCTCAGAGGTCTTTTCCAACCTAATTGATTCTGTGATCTCTTTCCATCATTAGTTACATATTTCCACCCATCCTGAAACTAGGACTACGCTACAAGTATTAGGATCAAGGATCAGTTAGCAAATTCAGCTAAATACACAGAAATACACTTTTTTTTGTCAACTAAAATTTCCCTCTGACAAAGTTTTTTAATCTAACTTATTGCATAGCTACATGAATGCTTCTGCTAGGACTGAGGGACGATGGTGTAAAAGAGGGAGAGAACGGTAGGCTAGAGACAAAGCATTCATGATAATACAACAGCTTTTGAACCATCTAGCTTGGAACATAGTGTTCCTCAAGTTCTTCCAGTAATAAAGAAACTCTTTCCCCACCAGAATATCTCACATGGCTTTTCTCTGAACCCCTTCCATAATTTTGTAGTAATATTTGCAAAAGCAAGATGCCCAGATAAAAAGGCATTGCCTATCACGTGACAAGAGTCAGCCCATTTATGTAGCCTCTTCATGCCTCCAGAGTTACCTATAGTGCATAGTCACATTCACAAAATCATGAGACTTTCTTTTCTGGAAGCAATCTGCCCCAGCAGTCAGTCAAATATTCAGGAAATTCTGACTTTATAGCATAGGAATTCAGTGCCTTAATAGCAAAAGTCATTCCATCTTTCTATAGGAGACTTACGTGAATATTGTGGGCATGGACAGACTGATCGCTGGAGCCACTGAATACCAGATCATTCACAACCTTACAAAAAAAAAGAAAAAGTTTATATTTTGTAACAGATATGGAAATGGGTAAGGAAAACATTAAGACACTGTTCAGTTTAAAGTCGTACTTTAATATTTCCTAAATTTGAGAGCCTTAAAATTAATCAAGGGTATGAAGGAAAAGGCATGCACTGAGTTCTTCACATAAGAGCTAGAAAATATATTACAATGATTTTTGACACTTCACAACTGACATAAGAAGCTGTTAACTTGCAGCCCACCAGGCCAACTCATCCTACCTATGGATTATTCTCACAGACAGCAAATATTATTGCTCAGCAGCAAATCGGGGACCAAGCAAACTGAATGGAGAATGCTGCTCTGCACATGCACAGCAAAGCCCAATGTTTCCTGGAAATCTTGGACATGCTGCATACTTATACGCTGCTCACGTAAGAAAAATGATGCTCCTAACCCCTAACAAGTGACAGGACAAGAGGAAACAGCCTCAAGTTGCACCAGAGGAAGCTTAGAATGGATATTAGGAAAGAGTTCTTCACTGAAAGGATGTTCAGGCATTGGAACCGGCGGCCTAAGGAAGTGATGGAATCACTATTCCTGAAGTATTCAAAACACAAACATAGATGTGGCAGCTGGGGACACGAGACATGGCAGCCAGAGACAATTTCCCTACCAAATTGCTCAGTTTTTAGAATTTAAAATAGAGAAATCCTCTATTTCCTATCACAATCTGCTCCTCATTTTAAGCATTCTTTGTCCAAAATGTATTTTCAGAGACACTTACCTTCATGCAGAGAATAGTCTTGCTGTGACCTTCCAGGGTTCTGAGAAGCAGCCCGTTCCGCGCATCTCGCACGCTGATGGTGCAGTCATAGGAGCCCACCACCAACAACTTACGTGCTCCTTCCTGAGCTGTGGCTAAACAGCTCACTGCTCTAGGGCCATGGCATTCAAAGGTATCAAGCTGTTTATTATTCTGGTGGGGGAAGAATGAAATGGCATTTAAGAATTAAAATTTTGCTATGACACTGACTAGACCATCGAGTCCTTTCTGTGTTGTGCTTGTTACAGCAACTGATTTCAGTTTAGTAACACACAAGATAGCAGTGGTAAAAATTTCATCTTAACAATTAAGTTTCCAAATCAAGGAAATAACTCCTTATGTTATGTAGACCAGGAGGAACCTTAAGAAAAAACATAACAGTACAGCACAGTAAGAAAGAAAGGTAAACAAAGAGACAGGGAGATGGGACAGCTTCATGCATGGACAAAGTAATCAACCAAAAGGGGCCAACAGTGACCATTTATAACAAAATGCTTTCATTACAAATACATTTACTACTGTAGATAAAGAATGGAAAGAAACACAAAGAGGAGAGAAACAGCATCACAATAGGCTTTCAGGTGCCAATATTTAAACAAACTAACCTTTATGCTGAAAGTAACCACAGTGCCATTTGAAAGACCTGCATAAAGGATCCGCCATCTACTGTGTAAACAGAGCACTCGATCTTCCAATTTAAACTGTTCCATGAGCTCTTTGGTCTAGCAATAGAAAGAGGTACTTAAAGATTTCATTAACTGAAAATAATTCAAGGAAAACAGCCTGAAATGAGTGATGATTTTCACTTTTTAAACCAACAGAACTGGAGAAAAACTTCTGAAAGTCTGGTGTCACATGGCAGTTTGATCCTCAATCAGGACCATCTCTAAGGCCTCACTGCACTTCAGCAACCACTTATAACCCTGAACACTTTATTCTAATCATAACCTCTAATGTGCATAGAAATTTAGACTACTGACTATATATATACACACACAGATGAAAACCATCTGTTACACAGCTGAGGTTGAGGATTCCCCATTAAGTTCCCCACAGGGAACTTAAGGGCTTAAAACCTCTGGCAGTTTGCTCTCTGAAGCAGATACTTGTTTTCTAGTCCTTCAAGTCACAGGTTGGGCAAGCCTTTTTATCACTCATCCTCAAATATCCAGCTTCAGGAAGCCTCAGTCTGCTCTTTCACCTGCCCTCAGTGTAACAGATACCTGTTCTCTCTATGGCTGCTCTACCGACAGAGCAGAGAGCAGAGCTTTCCATAAGCAATAAAGTTAGAAATACAGGAAGACAAGTAAGAATCATGGCCAAACAACTATTCTTTGGTGTTCCCAACATCTGGGATCATGCCATGCTGTTCTGACAAAAACGTTACTGACAAGCTAGCCAAAAGACTAGGGTAGTAAATCAGTTAATGGTTTGATATTTGTGGGGTTTTTTTCCCTGCTCTACTCTAATGAGTCCAGATCACATGGGTTTAAAAGGCTTTTAAAATTTTTAAAGAAACACTTGCATAAAAATGCAGGATATGTAAATTGAAACAGAGTTTGAGTACCTGGATATTGTAACAGTTGATAGTGTGGTCACTTGAGCCAGTGTAGAGTGCAGCATTCTTCCCATTCGTCTGAGTGACCAGAAGGCAGTTCACTTTTGAAGTATGGCCTTCGAAGATGGCCACACACTTCCTGCTCTAAGAAGGAAAGCATAGAGCCTGTCAGCATAAAGGCCCATAATACCTCTTGGGATATGCACCTAACAGAACAGGGCAAGACAGCTAAAAAAAATCAGGATACACACAGATGGCAATCTATCTCCCCTTGTCCCTCTCATAGGGAGAAGGGGTTGGGGAGGTGGAGAAGAGATGTTTAAGAAAGGACTAGTATAAAATAAATGAGGTGCTTGAATAAGCAGCTGCTTCCTTTACTACACAGTGAGGCATTATAAAAGACAACCTTGTGATTGTAAATAATGTAACACCACTCCCACAACCTTACTTACAACAAGATTGTAGGCACAAACTGTTTTGTCTGCTGAGCAGGTATACAACAAATTCCCAAAAATTTGAATAGCATTCACTGCAGCCAAGTGTCCCTCAAAGGTTCCCTCCGTAGGTTCTTCATCCTCACCTGGCTCCGAAGACACTTCTGTAGGACAGAGACATGTATACTTTTGACTACGGGAACACAGTCAAGAAAACACCCTGCTGTGGTTTGTACTGCCAACCAGCAGGACTATTTCAAGGGCTCTGCACCTTAAAGTCAAATTTCATTAGGGATTCCAGCAGGACTGTGAATATGACAGAGGGCAATATAAAGTGTTAAAAAGACCTTCATATGACACTAAGTCCAGAAATACCTTTAAAATTTAAAAGAGATTGTACTACTGTTTGTCCTAGAGCTCTACAGAGACTGTAGAGCAAGGGTGTTCATGTGGGAGGGCAGGGAGATGTGGAGGAGTCAAGACACAAAGCATTCAATGTAAGATGATGTGAGTATATGTCACTTCCCACTGCAGTTTTGAGTGCAAGCTTTTATCTTCAGGGCAAAATTCCCCTATGGAATTGGAAGCAGGTTGATCAAGACTTAAGTCAAAGTCCTGCAAGATACTACATACAAAGCATCAGAAGGAAAGCTTAAAAGATGTACCTGAGGAATTCTTTGATCCTCTTAAGGATGATATGGAAGTCTGTGTCTCAGCCACACTGTAACACAAAAATAAACAGCAGTGAGATTGGACTTTGCATGTTCATTTTCAGACAAAATACTGGAGTAAGTAATACCCCAAAACACAAGACTCTGCAGTTAGTAGTAAATATGCTGTGACAGGTAAGCTCAAAACCAAACTGGGCAGCCCTCTTACTGTATTAAGAGAAATTAGTAGGAAACAAGACACATTTGTTGACCAAAAAAGCCAAGTCAATTTTTATTTTCCTTTTTATTTCACTCCTGAAGTCACTGATATAAGACTTTCTGAATGGGAAAAAAAAAAAAAAAAGGAAGAGAAAAAAAGGGAGGCCTCTTATGAATACTATATAATACTAATAATTTTACTTTTGAGAGGTCTACAATAATCTCACCTTCTTTTCCCATCATTCCTATAATTTGTGCCAATCTCACTGGTGGAGCTCACTTCATCATAACCAGAGCAAGATGCCTCTAGGACTGCTTGATCCACAGAGTTGCATGAATCCCTCTTTGATGGACTGTCTGGTTTCTCATCTCCTGACTCTGATGAACCAACATGAACCACCTCGCACTGAGGCGCTGAAACTTCCACTAGTTCCAGAGAAGCATCACTATCATTCTCGTCTTTGTTTCGTGCTGCATGAGCAGGAACTCCTCCACCCTCCTCTCTTGGAGGAGTAGATGTAGTAACTTTTTCTCCTTTAGGAACCTTTCCACCCTTGACTTTCCGGACAGGCTTGGAGTCAATCATATCCTGCTCTGTATCGCTGTTGTCTGGCACATGGGCTGCCCTCAGAGTCTTCTTCTTCCTTAACCTTCTCCTCCTTCTATTCCCCTTCTCTGCTGGGACTGCAGCAGTTGCCAAGTGCTGCTCAGATGGTTCTGCTGACAATTTGGGGGTTTTATCCATTGGCATTTCTAGAAGGACCGAATGCTTTGAAAGAGAAGTGCTACACTGACCCAGTAAAAATCTTTCAGCAACTGTATCATTTGCTTCTCTCTTGCTGAAAACAAACATTGAATGAGGTGAAGTGTTCTCAAGAAGTCCAGACTGTCCCTTGTCTGCAGCAGGCTTGGGGACATCTTGATTAGTGTGTTGGAAACAAGCTGTCAGCTCTGATAGGGATATGGCTGCCGTGATAACTGGATACACTGAAGTTTCCTGGTTGGTCTCTTCTAAAGAAAACAGACTAGTGTTACATTCAATCTGTACAGCAATAACTATTTATGCAAAGTGTCTCGCCCTGTATGTTCTGTTTACACTTAATTGTGCATGTAAAGTACATATTCCTACATGTTGAAAACTATGTGCACATGAAGATCTGCTATTTCAGTCAGCTATCCAGCCTTTACAAAACATAACTGGGGAATAAAATGTTTATCCTTGTACATAGAAATAAAAGGAATGGGGCATATCACTCAAGCTGCTGGCTGGCTATATGCTTTTAAAGTTCTGACAATATCTAGTGAATCCTACATTGTTGACTTAAGATGCTACCACCCCTCTCTGTGTGCTTCCTTACCAGCTGTCCCAACTGCTGTAGAGATGATATTAATCAGTGCATGCCAAGTACGACTCAGCTGTTCAGTGACACAGTTTGAAAACCTTGTGCTTAACCCATCTGAATTATTGCAGCTATTATATACAGTTATTTCTACCAAGTTACTTGGACCTAATTCAAGGTAGATAGTCATGCACAATCCACTCTGCAGCACTGTACCTTTATCCTGGGAACAGCAGCAATGTAAGCCATGAGGGTACACTTTAGTTAGTTAGTTTCGTGTAGACTATGCAATGGGGTAAACACACTCTCCCTGTAATTTAATTTTGATTGAATTAATATGAACTAAGTGATCCAACCTCTCAGCTAAGTCAGACTAAGGGCAGCATCTCACAGCTGTTTCCCACACCCTAAAATTCCCCAGTTGCACTTGCGAAAACTACAATCCAGAACAGGATGTTTCAAGTTCACTGCATTCCTGGGGTGGGAACATGCAATGCAAATGGGAAGTTGGCAGTATTTGAAACACTTCCCTCTTCCAGTCTCTCAGAAGCCAGCAAATTAAACCCACAGTAATGCTTGGCCAAAACCACATTACACATCACAGGACAAATCTGATGCTTTGGAATTACACATTCAACTAGAAAGAGCTACAATGCAAAAATCTCACCCACACCTTCCTCAGATGGGGGATTCCAAGATAAAACTAGAACTTGCTGACAGCATAGGATATGTTGCATTTAAAGTAAATCAATGGAAAGATGTTTTTCCCTGGACACATAGCTGTCATGCACAACTGCAAAACGCGATAGAAAACCCTCTGTACGGAAGAAATGAATGCTTAGATGAAGTTTGAATGAATTACTGAGTTGAATTATAGTGGGAAGAAGGCACACAAAACTTTAAATTCTGAATACACCTCTAATATCATGTGTCACTCATTTCCCACAGGAAAGGGGAAGGAAGTAACTTGGTCACTTTATAACAGGAAAATAATAGTAACCAGCAACTTAAAATTAAACTTCTAAACCCAGAAGTTATTAATTCTCAGCACTTGGAGTGCTGAGGGTGTTAGAAAAAGAAGTAGGAAATCACCATGGCAATGGAAGAAAACAGAATCACTCAGTTCCACAGGTGGGACACACTGCTGGCATTTAGGGGAAACCAAATGCAATCAGCTCCCTCAAAGCACAGCTGAGCTCATTTCCTAGGGAAGCTGACAAGCTAAATGTGCAACCCCAAAAAGTAAACAGTATGCCTCAGAGAGAATTCCTCTTCTTCAAATTACAGAATTTTCCTGAAGTTAAATGCTTATTTCTCCCCAAATTACTAAATTTATCTGATGGCAAACTCATTTTAAATGTAGCACATACAGAAGTTCATCAATACCAAAACGATGATAATTTGACAAATGAACATAGAAAGAATATTCTTGCTTTTAATATAAAAAATAAGTTTGTAGGAAATGGAAAAATATGCTAATGTGATTAAGAGCTTTCTAAAGTAATTATTTAAGTAATAAATGTAGCTATACCCTGAAGGTTCATCTTCATAAGAGAAAAAAATAAAAAACCTCTTCAACTTCTCTTTTGTGAAGTCTAAAGATTCTTCAAGCAAGACACTTCATGCCACTGCAGCTAGTGATCACTAAATCTTTCCTTAGAAGTGGAAAACTGAGAATAAAAATGACACTGATACAAATAAAAATTTCACTGATGTTTAAGCATAACAGTATGGCATATGCCAACAAAAACAGGAAAGCAAAGGAAAGGCTTCCTAAAAGTTGAGTCTTAATAATGCAAACAAACACAAAAGCTGATTCTTCCCCTGCCCCAAGTTTACTTTGGTGAATACCCAAGAGCTTCACATTCCTTTTCAAATCCACCAAAATGAGATGAAGCAAAACTCACAATACTACATTAATGTATTGCAACAGAGTAGAATACAGGAAATGCAATGGTGACTAAAAAAAAGCATGAAAACCACCACTTGTATAATTCTACATCTGAAGCAAACTGAAAAAAGGAAAAAAAAAAATCAAATTCTTGTAATTAAAGAACTCTAATCTTCAATTCAGCCAACATTCATCTCATGCTTGAGAAGAAAAGTGCTTAGAAAGGTAGAAAATGGCTTTTTCCAATAGTATTGTCCACCTCAGCTGGAGGAGAAAAAAATTGCGTTGGCTATCTTTAACAAGGATCAATCTCACAAATGTTTTTCTCAAATTACCTAAGTTAGGTTTGGGCAGATGACATTGTTATGGCAAACAAACAATTCTCATTAGAGTCACCCTGCTTGACTTCACAGGCTCTTAAGAAAGGAAGGGATGATTAAGCTTTTAATCTTCAGTTTTTACCTTCAGTCATAGCAGCAAGTTGCAGTGGAAACTAACAACAGCATTTAAGCTTTTGTCCACAGACTACAGCACAAAGTTTTATGGGGTTTAAACTGTCTAAATAAAGAGTTAGTTATTTCAGCTGTAGTCATTAAGATCTCACTTTGCTGAGGCAGGAGCCTCAGTAGTAGTTCAATTAGTAGTTCAATTAATTCAGCAGTTTCTCCTCCAGATAAAAGTAAACCCTATTTTCACTGCTAGCCTTCCCACACCCCTCACATGAGCGAACAGTGCCTAATATCCAATTAGGAGAAGATGGACTTTTACTTCTAATGTTACAAATTATACTCTTTGTGCTTATCCAGCAGAGCCCAAGAAGAACACAGGATAATCTCAATGCAGCTGTTCATAATTTTGTAAAAAATATTTTCAGGCACACACTTTTCCTTTGTAGGCAGATTTTTTGCTACCAAGGCTCACTAAATGATGCAGAGTAGAAGACAAAAACAGAGGAGATTCTCAGGTTTTCTGGGTTGTGTTGGTTTGGGGTTTTTTTAGTTAACTAAGTTATTCTAAGAGGATGTAACCTTCAAATTCATGTTTGTTCTATTTTCAAAGCAAAACTAGAAAGTCCTACACAAGTTATTGAGAGTTCACCCCACCTGACAGACTGCAGGCTGAGACACAATTTACATTCTTTTGAGGAAAAAAATAATTTCCTTATTTTCTTAAAGCTAATTATCTTAAAGCAAAGTCACAAATACCATCATTCTGCTCCACCTCTTCTGTTTGTGGAGCACATGGAGAGCTCTGGAGTACGGAATTCACATTTTGTTCTGTGCCTTTTGGAGACACAGGTTCTTGTTTAACTTGTACTGAGGAGTCAGGAGTATCGGAAGGTGCGTTGCCAGAAGACTGGAATGGTGATGGCATATTTATGGGAACAGAAGCTCCTCGTGGAAGTACAGAGGAAGACAAAGTGTCCAACAGGGGCAGGAGAGAGCCTGAAGGAATTAAGTCAGCTGCCATTTGGGATTTGTTGTTTCGTCTCTCAGTTAGGACATTGCAGGAAAGTTGCTCTGAGAGTTCAGAAGGTTCATATGTTTCTAATGGCAAAAGAGGAGATACATTAAACAAACAAACAAATAACGTAACAAAAATGTTTATATTTTACCATAAAACTCAGTGGTGCCAAGAGCTCATTTCTTGTGGACACACAGTCAAGGAAGAGAAGAATTTGAAAAAAAGCCACTAGAGGGAACTATCAAAACTGACAGTTCACACTTGACAATAAAGGCCTCATTTATAAAGTCTACAATTTTACTGCAGCTTAAACGAGCAGATTCAAATTAAATGCAGTTTTTAAAAGATTCTGAGTTCAAAGAATACGAGAATAAGCATTTCACTTTTGTAGTCCTATGGTATCCTGTACCTTGTAGCCCCTGCAAAATCTGGATTCTCTGACTTCTCAGTGTACTCATTTCCATGGTTATCTGCAAAACAGATTGTGGCTTTTATCAGTCCCACTGATTTAACAGGCAGTTCTTCATGCTGCTAACTTCTAGTTCAGACAGTTTCCAAAGCCCACTGTTACCTGTTGCTTTAACACAAGGAACCGTTGAACCTCAACATAGGCAGCCTGCAGGGCAGCCCTCGCCTGCAAGAGGTTGCTGTCCACACTCTGCAGGGACCTGCTTAATTCTTCCTCCTTCAGAGAAATAGCCAACAACTGGTCCACCTGAGAACGTTCTGAAAAAGAAACAAAATGTAGAGTCTAACTGTACTGAACAGTACATTAAGATACATTACTTGTGATATCACAAGAAATAATACCACCTCAGAATGGAAAAGTCACATGAAGTAGGCCAAGCCTTCAAGCATCAATAGTTATACAAGCTGAAAAGGAGTATTTACACACAGGACTAGCCATGTCTACATAGAAGAAGGGCAAGGTCAAGTATTCCTCTTTAAGGAATCTCAACTTGACTCTAGTAATTAATTCCATCACAGCTTTGCCAGCACGGATTTAGTTTAAATAAATGAAGTAGTTCTCTTCCACAAAAATCTTTTCTTGAAGTACATGTGTACAAGAAGTATAAATACACACCTACCATTAATGTAATCAAAAAGGCAAAGACAAATTTAAGCTAAACAAGATTAAATTATTCAATGAATGCAAAAGCCAAGAAAAAGCTGTTTAGGAGAAAAAGAACCCAATGATAAAAAAATAGTTTACTACTCAAGATCATTTTGGGCCATGAGACTGGTGTTTGCAATCTCTTGAGAGAGTCTCTGACCCCTGTACTCAGTAAAAGATCCTCCTATCCCTCCTAGAGGCTTCTGGCATTACAGAGATTCTCCAAACAAGTTAAATTTCCATTTGGGCACTGCTTAATTGCATTCAGGTTATAGTTTCCTTTAAGCAGATTTACAACAATCATGTTAAAGCCAAGTAATGGGAAAGAGATTTTACTAAGTAAAGTGTGTTATAAGTCGCTATAACAGACACTGGTCATTGAAGACAGACACTGATAAAATCCCCCACCTTTTCAAGCAGTGAAATATACATTCCCACAGAAGATTCATATTATTACCCTGCATTACAAAGGAATCTTAATACAAATAAATCATGAAAAAAAGATAAATAGTACATTTGAAAGCCATCTTCTGGAGCCCAAAGCTCCTAGCAAAAGTTTAGTTACCAAAGAAAGTATTCTGCCTAAAATATGGATGGTTCATTTTGAGACATGGTGATGTGAATGTTTTAGGCATATTTGAGAAAGATCTGTCTAATGCCAGAATAATAGTTTTCTTTGGTCAGGAGCAGAAAGCAGCGAGGCATTCCACACTCGTTTCCACTAAGGACAGTAAAAAAATAAGAAGTATTGCCAGAGAACACAGACAAAATTATGCAGAGTACAAATTTTCTGGTGAGACCACCCAGAATTAGAAAGGGAGAGCTGCATGGCTAATTAGAAGGGAGTTAGATGGAGACTTCTCCAGTAAGAACTTCCATCCAAAGAGGCAACAAACCTCACTACCCTGCACAGGGGAAAGCAAAGGTCCCATCTGTACAATCAGGAATGCAAACTGCAGGCAGAAAGGGTGCACATACCCTTCTCTCAGGAATAACTTATGACAAATTAAGATAGAAGTGTTCAGAGAAAATGTGTTGCAGATTTGTGAGCAGCCCACACTACAAACTTCAGTAAAAGCCCAAGAAGCAGCAAAGTAACGTTAAGGAACTCCAGCTAAGTCAAAATACTGCTGGGTGTCACACCAGATGCACACGTATGATATTCACTCACCTTTTTTACCTTTGATTTTTCTTCTCTTATTCTTTCTTTCTAGACTAGGGATTTCAGGAGAAGATCCCTCCTGCAAGTAAAATCATCTATTAACAAGTAACAAGAACAATTTTGCCTAAATCAGGAAGTCAAACATCCATTGTCTTTTCAACCATTAGTTGTACACACAAAGAGCACACAATTTTTTTGCACATTCTTGTATAACTCATCCTTTGCTCTGCTCTTAAAAGAGGGAGGACAACAGAGCGCCACATTTTCATCTCAACTAGGAAGAAATATTAAACAAGCCAACAGCTGCCTCCTTGCTCAGATTTAAGACCACACTTGAGTCAGTTTCTGCTCTATAGTTGTAGTAGAAGATGTAGACGATCAAAAAGTGAGGAATGAAAATTACTGCTTTCTGCAAAACCATTTTGTGAAATTGATCAAAAAGATTTTTTTTAACCTTTGGATAAAGGTCTAAGACTGGACTGTGAAACGAATTCAGATTTAAGGATATCATCTTAAGTATAGAATTTTGTAAAAATGTTTTTATTTCCTTGCTTAACCATAAAACCAGGAACATCTAAGGAAAACAAATTTCTACTACAGGCTAGCTTCCATTTAAACTGTGTTGCGAAACACCGAGATTCTTGCTACAAAACCAAGTACTTCCACAGAAATATTTTAACAGCTCTTGTTTACCAACATAGTATGCCAGGTACCAAATCATTCCTACTAATTACAAAAATTTATCAGAAGTCCTGCACTATAAAAGCAGAAATGGAAAAGATTCTTAAAGAAAATTAAGTCAAACAAGTAAATTAATTTGATGTTATCAAGGTACAAGACAATCAGATGGGGAAAGTCCTCCTTGCACAGATCATTCCAAAGCTGAATGACCATCGACAGGGAAAGACCCTTTTCAGCACACCAAAGCCGGACAGAATTGCACACTTACTCCAGTTGCTCTTCGCTTTTTTCCAATTCCTTGGCTGTCATTCTGTTCAGTACCAGATGTGCAGCTACTGTCTGTAGCTGCATCTATGTTATTAGACACTACAAGAAGTGAAGCACTATTTGAAGCTGGACAATTTTCTTCTGAGATCTCTAGTACATTTTGTTTTTCAAGAAGAGGTGTTCTCTTCTCTGGGCTCTCCTGGTCTTGTTTTGTGAGGCCTGTGATCTCAGAGGTGGCCTGTAGGCTGTGACTTCTTCCGCTAGCCTCAGTTCTTTCAGACATAAAAGGTGACAAAGCAAGAGATGGTGTCTCCTCTTTCTGATCGGCCTCAGCATCAGTGCTTGCCTCATATCCAGATGTTATGTGATGTGAGTGGCTGGCTGCAATTAGTTGCCTTTGCCCACTTTCTTTTATTTTGGTTTGTTCACTGAAAAAGCTATAAGCAGAAGGATTTCTGTCTGCTATGACACTGCTTTCAGAAAAGCTACGTTTTCTGGCTGAGCCAGACATTGCTAAGGAAATCCCTTCCCACTGGAATCCTTCTAGAGTAGACAGATCAGATTCTTCACTGAGTTCTAGACCCTCTTGTTCATTTTGAACAAGAGGCACCATTTCTATGCCAAACCTTTAACAAGATAAAAAGAAAAATAAATAAACAAGTTACAAGCCTGCTACACACAGAGAGAAGCCTCCCCCTTCCCCAAATGCACATTACTGCTTTAAGAGATCTGGCAAGTCATTACACTGGTATTCTGTGCTTTCTACCTCACCTGGCAATGGAGTATCTTCTGTGTATCACATTACCAGATTTAGTGGCTAAGAACTAACAGCATGATTTTCAAGTCAGAAATCATGTTATTATAAAGTATTCCAAACAAAGGTTGGAATAATCAAATGTGACATCTGTTCAAGACACTTTAAATACTTCAGGTTTAAAGAAAGTTTCAAAAATGCAGTATTATATAATTGCTTCCTTAAATACAAAAGCAAACTGCATAACAGAATAAAAGATTAACAATTGAAGAGTAAGCATTGACACTGCTTGCAGCAATGCAAGCATTTCTTGTAATCCTGAATAAATAAGGAAATAGGCAACTGTCACAGCATTGTTCCCATCTTGATTGCATTTTTACATTCTTTCATTACGAGAACTTGTAAAGAAAGTATATTGTTACCATCCACACTCAGATATTAAAGCAACCATTATGAACTGATCAGAATATTTTCTGAGCAGATTACTTTTACTTATCTATGGACAGACATTCACTCATAGCATCAATCAGTAATAAAAACCCTGCATTATTTGCAAAAAATCTGCATTATTTTCAAAAACTCTGCAAAAGATCACAGCATAGCAAGCTTCATTGTGAACTCTTCGTTTTAGGATTTCTGGAGTTCATTTCAGATATGGAAAAAAACAACCCTCCCCCCTCAACATGCCCTGAGAGGCATGGTTAGACCTCAAAGCTACCAACCTTGGTAAACCTTTGCCAAGTTCCTGTTTCTTCTTGGTTACCTGCTGGATGACCTGATCCCAGTTTACATTTCGCCGGGAAGCACTAAGAATCTGCCTGAGGGTAGGTTTAAGCCCCGACTCCTTCTCTGTCTCGCTTCTCCGATGGCCACCAACATTCCGAATACGACGCGCGTTATTGAGATTGGGCTCTGGGAGATGTGTTCCGACTTTGCTCTTCAGACTGATATGCCGTGTCAGGTCTCTTTGCAGAGAAGCAGGCAGGCCAAGTTTGCTTAAATCTGGAAGAAGGAGGCCTACTGACTGGCTTCCTCCTTTCTGAAGATCATTATCTGAAGGATTTTCAAAACCTTCCATTTCAAATTGATCATGTGACTTGACACACTCTTCATTCCCTTCCCCATCCTGTGAGGTTTTCAAATCCGCATGCAAACGGTCCTGACTGCTTGATGAAGAAACTGTGGGTTCTATCCGAAATGTAAAATTTTTTAGCTCAGCGGAAGAAATACTTGAAGCAGATGGCTTTCCATCATCTTCCTTTTCAGATGTGGCAGTTCTACCTTCAGGAGTGTCATAGGGTAAACAAGAACTAACAGAAGAATCCAACTTTTCAACTCTTGCTTCTGACTTCTCACTTCCCATTAAATCATCACCACTCATATCTTCAAATGAATCTGGTCTGAACTCCTTCTTTGGTAATGCTTTCCCAGTTTCTTCCCTATTCTGGTCACTTGTATCTTTGCAAGAGCTTAAGGGAGTATTTTGCAAGGAATGGTTGGACTGAACATCTTTGGGATTTTCTTCTGCTTCACTTAAGTTATCAATGGGCTCTCCACGATTGCTACCCAGCACATCTTTGTTGTCCTGTAAGTTACCAACACAAGCACCATGCAGCTTTGACGAATAAGAAGAGAAACTGTTTGTTTCCAAGTTCACTGCATTCAAATGATTCTGCTCTTCACCACTTGTTGAGGATAACAGAAGCCTGACATTTTTTAAGAGACTGTTTGTGTCTTGCTTTGTCAAGGATAACTTCATATCTGTGATATTCAGAAGAGGGGATTTCAGTGATGGCATTCTATTACTTCTGCTATCATCTTTGTCAAGCTTTTCACCACTGGAACAGTCTTTCATTACCTTGCAAGAATCAAGGTGATCTGAGGTTCCATTAGAAAGGGAAGATGCTTCATGTTCTTTAAGTTTTGAAAGGCTAACATTAGCTTCACAAGTTTTTCCTTTCATTGATGGATCAGTAAGAGGCGTAAGTACAGAATCCATTTTATCTGAAGTTTTAGAAACATTATCTTCAGACCGTGGTTGCTGCTCTGCAGTTTTTTGGGATGGGTAGGGAGTCCAGCGATATGTTTTATCTCTGGAAGGACTGACACTTTTTCCCCTGGCTCTTGAAGTTTTGCTTTCTGGTTGTATCGATGTACCAAAATCCAATGCCCCCTCAGAAGCGAGCTTATCACTAGTAAAATCAAGAAGGTCACTCCTATTTCTTCGATTTCTGTATGGCAGAACATCGCATTTCTCTGGCCGCTGCCATGCGTACCTTTCCTTACTGTATTTACTTGGCTCTGATGAATATGAATCTCCTGAGCTTCCAAAATTCCAGCCATTTGCACCACGAGGATTTGGTTTCCAGTTTCCTCCATAATTCTTGGAATTCCAGCCAGAAAAATGACCGGTTTCTTCTGAATGCCAAGTAGAATTTCTTTCCCTGGCACCATGATGCCAATTTGATGTTCCTCCTCCCCGCCCGCTTAGATGCCAAGCATTTCCAGAATTCCCATAGTTATGTCGATTTGAAGGGCTTCCTGAAACATTCTGGTGCCACCCAGAGTGCCCCCTTGCACCACCTGAATGTCTGTTCACATTAAGGTTCCTCTGAGAGTGTGAAAATTTGCCTTGTCTAGGACTAATATAATCATCCTTTTCCCACTTCCAGTCCCTTTGTGATGCATTATGATGATGCCACGATGACTGATCATAAGCTTCTCTTTCTTTGTAAGCAGCTCTTTCTTCTCGCCTTCTCTGCGATCGCCTATCATCACATTCTAATTCTTGGTTTGCACAACTTGGTTCAGTTTGCCTGCAAAAGAATTGAGAAAAACCTAAATTCTGATGCTATTCTACTAAAATACAACAGTCCACAGCTTCATGAATTTTATTTGCACTGGGAAGAAAATTTTTTTTTTAATTATTTATTATAAAAAGAAACAGATACTTTTTTAGCAGCTTTGCTGTTCAAGCTTCAATAATGTTTGACTTTCAAAACTAATGTTGTACCTTAACTTAAATATGATCATTTCAAAACTTCTCTGACAAGAACAACTGATTTGGTGCAGTGACAGTTCAATAGACTAATTCTCAAATACTTGTCTGTAACTTGAAAGATTACTATTCCTTTATATTTACTATTGAACTAATAAGAAACTAGTAGAAAGAAAGCTTCTTTATGTTGTATAATCTTCATAATTTGATCAACCTTAGTAGACAGAAAACTCAGCAGTGACATAATTATTTTTTTCTGAAGACTATTCCACTAGTGTTAGATGGTATAACCAGAGTGAACTGATATAAAACAGAGGAAAGTAAGGATGAAAAACCTGTTGAAAACCTGCTGTTTCTTAGTGTTTATTCTATATACTGGAGAGAACAATTGACATGACGGCTCAGTTTATAAAGCTTAAGTTAAAACACAGAAGTAAAACATCCACACAAGATGTACCAAAGATACAAAAATAATTTGTCTTGTTTTAACCTAGAGACTGGAACAGTCTACAGCATGCAATACTGAGTCTGTATGAGCCTTCCAGCAGCACTATCAACTGCCCTTTGGATAGTACTTGTGCTTGGCAACTTATCACAAACACATGGCAGACTATCACATGTATATTTAAAGACAAATGCTCCCTTAACAGCTATAGCTATTCCCAGGGTCAGCAGTCTAAATATTCTAAGTATTTATCCTACCAAATGAGGAGTTTTTAATAAAAAAGTTTTTTCCGGAAACTGAGTACAGAAATACATCCATTCTAGATCCCTGAACAAGAGAGACAGTAAACTTTCACACTACTGCTCAAAAACAATTGATCTGAGTAAACTGAAAATTCATATTGTATCACCCTTTATGTTTCTGATACATTCCAGTTCTGCTAAAAAGATTCACAAATAACTACTCTCTAATGAAAAATGGTCTACTGTGCAAAATAATCTGAGCTCTAAGACAAGAATTCAAAAAACCAATGTCTAAGTGACACAGTAAATTCTAAGAGCTGACTCAACTAGATTACGATCTAATGGAAACAATTTTACTGAATTAGTAACTCAATCCTTGTACTTTCTGGTTTTCCCCTTCTCCAAACCAGCACCCAGCAGACAGAGATTTTCTATGGATTTAGCTGCCTCAGAGCAACACTGCACTGACAGCATTACTCCTTTTCCGTAAGACAAAAAGGAAAACTGACATTTTTGCTACCAACGTTAACCAGTATGAAAACATTACCATTGTGCAGTGCAGGGACACACTAGTATGACAGAGTGATGTCAAAACCAAATAATCTCCACAGATTTCAACATCTGGAAACAATAATTCAAATTTCTAGCCACAGAAAGCAGGAGCTTCTTTTAAAAATCATATGCCCCTTTAGTACCACCACCATGCCATAAATCTATTTGAATAATATATTCCCAGTTGGAACATCACACAAGCAATGCACATGTGCAGATTTTCATGCAAAATAAAAGGCAATACTTATTACCCTCTGGAGCCTTCTATTTCATAGTGAGCCACTGGAACTATGTTTAGCTAATGCTAAGCAGCAACATAAAACAGGTAAGAAATTTCATTCAAGGATTATGGGATTTCAGTGTGACATTTACAGAACAATCCAATTCATTTTATAACAAAACATGTCCAGCAGCAGTTTCTAAAAGGCCAGGTTCCTAAAGACAACCTCCACCATAGACAATATTAGCACTACTGTCCATTTATTAAGCCTTTCAGTTAAAAAGGGATCATATATTAAAATAAAAACATTGGGGCTCTCAAAACGCAAGACTGTTTTTACCCATAATGAAGAATTATTGTATTTCTCTACTAGCAGTAGAGGAACAGGACAAGAACATTCAGCAGTCACATTTACATGTTGAAACTACAATATCCACACAGGTCTCTTGGATTGTTCTCACAGCAAGTACATTGGCTACAGACAGTTTACATTTCATGAGCACCTAAGCCTTAGGAGGGCATCCTCACTGTGGTAAAAGCAATTCTATGACCTAAGAGGAGAAAGGAGAACTCACCGGTTCCGTTCCTTCTTTAGCTTGATTAGTTGAATGACTTCTTTGTCAAGGTATTCTTCTTCTGCCTCTTCTTTCTCTTCCTCTTTTCTGTCATGAGCATTAACATTGTCTTTGTGCAGCTGACTGGAAATGTGCTTGGCATACGCTGACAAACCCACCAGTGTCACCCTGCACACCCGGCATTCGTGGCTGCTATCCCTAGGAAGAGAGGCAGAGGGTGGACTTTCAACACTGCCAACTGGCATGGCAGGTACCTCTGGTCTTACTTTGTTTCCTCTGAATGTGCTTGAGTTCAAGGCAACTAGGTTTTGCTCAGTATATTTAAAGTTATTTGAATTCTCTGGCTTTTTCTTTCAAGGTTTAGTTTTTTGATGGTCAGTTTTTACAAGATTTTTTTCCAACAATCAAGAGGTAAAAGACTTGATAATAAAGCTGCGTTAACTGGGAGGAGGAATTCTTCTTGAATTGTTGTACTTAAAATCTTTTCAGAGGAAACATAGTGAGCGAGGAGGCAGAATGAAAGGCTTCCAGAGCTAGCAGGAGCTCTGAAGCCCATCCATGCTGCCAGCTGCACTGAGGAAGCCTGGTGACAGCTTCTACATTTAATCCTTGCCTTGAGCCTTCCCCCAGTGAAATTTAGAAAAGGGAGGAGGCAGTACATGGATACAGCCAATCCTAATACAACATAACCTAAACTGGGACAGCTGAGACTGCTGCCTGGAATCCAAAGACTCCATGGCACAGTGAGTGATGGGAGGGTGTCTTCAGTTCACTGTACTTTATTTGGTTCAAGTGTGCACGAGGTCTGCTTTCTACTTTGGAGGACTTATCTTAAAAAATATAGAAATAATTCAGCTGGAGAAAGTTGACAGCTGTATCAGACAAATGGCTTTACTCATGTTACTGGATTAAGGTTACAAGACTTTTAAACTTTTTTTTTCTTTTTAAGAAATTCAGATTTCTAAAAACACCACATTTGTTCTTCTGACAAATCCTTCCAATACTCTAGTGTTAAAGAAATACGTTGTTAATTTCCTAAACAAGGAAAATACGTTCACCAGATTAAAAAAAAAAAAAAATCAGAAAAAAATTGATCAGAGCATACTCCACTGCAAATAACCCAGCAGGACCGAGACAGGATTCACTGACTGCCTCCACAATGCTTCTTTCAATTCTGCCAGCTAATTCAAAAAAGCAGATCCCCATGGAGCACTTGAGACCAAAGTCTTAGAACAGAACCATTACAACACAACACAGAGTTCATGACTAGTGTCAAGAAAATGGGATCCATAAAGGAAAAAGACAAACATGAATCCTTGGTTTTTTTAGTGAACAGTTAAAAATAAAATGGGAGAAACCTCAAAAGATGTACCTTCACTCAAGATATTAAGGCAACATCCTTATCAGAGTGGTTAATCAAGTGTCAGCAGCTATGTTTTATTTATCCTGGGTATCAGCGGTTTTCCCTACTAACATAGTTGAGATATTTAACCAATGCAGTCCTTCAGACACACCTAGAGACAGTTTTATTTTAAACAGCCTAAGTATTAAAAATCATAATTTCTTTGTTTAATTATTCTGTATGTTGCAGCCTAATTAGTATCAGGTTAAACATTAAGATAAATTTCATTTACGATGTCAGTAGCTTCCAAATTTAGCCTGTACTTTCCAGAATTAAGTGTACTTAATTTTGTACACTTCACACTCACTAAGAAATATTCAAAGCCCAGATCCTACATATTGTACTTTGGGCTCTCTTATTAATGCAATAAAGGTAACCAAACCAGTATATTTTATTAATGTCATTGGAAGAATCCTTTTCACACTCATAAATGGCACAGCTGTGCATAGCTAATAAGACTTATTTTTAACTTAGTTCATCACACAAGGCAAACTGCAAATAGAAAGTTGGCTTCTTGCTGAAAAAGATGCTCTCTTTACATAACGTTCCACTTCAATCATAAGGACTCTTCAATGAGAAACACACCTCAGTGGTTCTAATGTGGTACTAATTAGGTTTTAAAGAACAATCCACATCCTTCATAAGGCCCACGTTTCAGTTCTTTCCTAAAACTTACCATCCTCATTTATAGACTAACTAAATAAATGCAAAGTTTTATTTACTTTGTACAAAGCCAGTGAGTTAACAGCTGGACTGAGGACAAAGAATTTGTTTCTATCACTTCTGAGTTACTAATTAGAAAGCGGTGGTTCTTGTACCAACTGACAGTCTGAAAGGACAAGACTCAGGTGTGTAGAGACAAGACTTCTCTGACCTGCTGTTAATCTGTATGAGCCTAAATAAAAAACAACACTTTTTTTTCTTTATGAACAACTGCTTTAATTGAAGATAAACTGGCCAGGAGTTCAGATAGCTACACTTAGGGGAATTTAGATTTCCTTCAGTTCTATACTTTTCCTATACCCATTAATACCACCCAGAACTAGCAGAGTCCATGATACACTGATCATGTCTACACATTCCCCTACCATACAGGAACACCACACAATCTTTGTTGTTCAACAAGATGGCCAAAAGAAGTTTGATGTAAACATGACAAAAGTATTCTCAGTATGAAAGCATCCAAGAGCTTTATTTACTGGATGTGTACTTCAGACTGTAGATTCAATGTCCCTTGTACAAGAGCACTCATTTCACTTTCAACTAAAAGCAAACAAAACCCAAATATGCTATGGCTTTGTACTTGGCATCCAATTCTCCTTATATATCACACGGAAGAGTCTCAAAATGTTTCAGAAAATTATTCTAGCCCTTGAGATTACTAAGCTAACTTTAAAAGGGAAAAAAGTATGAATCAATGTATGAGTTTCCTTTACCTCTTCCATACAGGAAGACTGGAAAGAGACTTCTAGATGGATACTAAATTTCAAAGCAGTAAGATGTTGATACTACACACACTTAAATGGTATTATCCTTTGTTACACAATTCAGCCACACTCATGAGGCTGTTGTTTGCGCTTCACATTTTCTACTTGAAGTACACGACTGTAAAAGACTCCTAGAAGACTTCTAATTAAACTTAAATGGGAGGAAGAAGAAAGGGCACATGAGAGAGAGAGAACAAGGCTGTTGTTGCACAGTGAAAAATGAAGTTCATTATTTTGAGAACAAGCATCTTCCGTGCATTCTTCTGAAAGAAGTAATGAAGACATATAGATTAGTAATAAAAAATGTAAGGATTTATATGAAAGAAATTTAACTTAACATCAGTCCTATGGAAATGGAAAACAAAAAATTGTCCAATCATTTGCAAGCCACTGCAGACACAATATAGGACTTCTAGAAATCAGTTTTACCTTCCAGAGCCATAACTAAAAACAAAAATAAAATGTAGAAGGCCAGAAATAAGACATCAAAATGAGTGACATTTCAGAATCATTGTCAGAAGAAGACAGTCCAGAACAGAAATGCTCCACAAGTTAGCTGACCAGAAGCCAAAAGTCAGCTTCTAGTGCAGGGAGCATTGTGCTTTTTTCCCCTGGCTGTAAGATAGATGTCTTGACAAAGTGAATCCCCCCACACCTCAAAGAGTGGAAAGGGAATTACTTTTAGTCCTTTAAAGGGTGTTTAAAACAGATTTGTCACTTCCATATAAATTCTGTGCTGCAAGATGATTAAAAATTAGTTTATAGATCAAATACTCAAGTATTTGACTATCTGATCTTTGTGGCTACTTCAAAATCCGTACACCTGAAAACACTTTTATGTGTACTCTGGTTGCAAACTAATTCTCTATTATTAGGATGATATTTGAATACCCCTTAACTCACTCTTTCTACTTTCCAAAGGTTTCAAATAAAACAAGGAAACCTTAAAGAAAACACCATCCACCATGGTTAGATCTCTTAATCAAGCAACTGGACCATGGTGGCAAATGACAATCACTCAAGCAGATATCATTCTCACAGTGCTTTAAAAGATCAAGAATTGCTTTTACAATCATTGAAAACTTGGAAAAAAAAAAAAAAAAACCAAAAGATTTAAAATGAAAAATACCACTGTTCCTAATTCTGACAAAGGCAAAAATCTAGTGCTTGCAAAAAAAACCAAACCAAGCATAAAACTGCCAAGAATGAAGTAATTTTTATTTCACTGCAGTCAAAGCAATGCAGGTGAGCTTTCTTTCACATCATTGTTTGCCTCCTGAGTTTCTGACATTATGAGAACACATTCATTGCCAGCTTTACAACAAGGCACGCTACTAAAGTGAAGCATAAAAATAAATTGTGCAATTCAGCCTGTATGGGAAATAGGTCATGAGTTCTTCCAGAAAGTGACATACAAAATGGCACAGGGAGGAAGGATGCGAGATTGTTTTCATACCTTCCCTTCAAGTTTTCCAGTTCTCTGTGGTGAAGCATGCTTCTCATGTGCTCTTCCATCTCCTGCAACATGCGGAAAAAAATAAAATTGGTCAAAACAAAATAAAATGCTGTGTTGTGTCTGAAAAGCTCATTTTTGAGAATTCTCCTGCCTTGCACAAGAGTGTACTCTACTCCTGCAGGGCTGTAGCAGTTGCCATTCCTGTTTCTGTGACTATGAAAGCACAAGTAGGCACACTTTCAGGAAGTTATGTTACCTTTCCCAAGAAGAACACACATTAGTCATTAAAACTCAACACAAAGGAAGCAGAATTCCAGGAGAAAGTCAAGTACTAGTGCATGTAACAAAGCTTGTTAGACTGATTTTTGACAAATCACTGTTGAGAATCATTTTAACTGAAAGTCTCATTGATACCACTCTTCAGAATCACAGTACTTAAAACAGTTTCCCTGTGCAATCTGAGCAGTCTCTCTGCATTTGTATTATAACACAGCTGTAAATTCATCATCACATACTATTTCGCTCAGCTAGACACTTCAGAAACTGAGATGTACATGTCAGTTTGTTGTTTACAGCAACCTTGATCCATGAAACGCAGTACTATTATATTATTGAAAGGGAGCTGCTGGAAAAGAAAGAACATTCATCATTCAGCAAAAGGAAGCAGTCCAGATGAATTAACTTTCTTTTGGTGTTTGACAATCTTCAAAGACCAGATACTAGTCACTATCCTCTTTAGCCCTTAAAATCCTATCTGCAAAGCGAAAGGAACTTCTTCAACCTTGAAGAGTTGTGTGAATTAATACACTGGCATTTGCCACATCTCCACATGCCATGTGGCTAAACAATACGTGAAGGTCCATTAAGAAACACACAGTTCCAATGCAGACTTTGTATAAATATACAGCACACAGAAGATGGACGCGAAACTGACACATTAACGAAAACACATGCTGTGCAACACAATTCCATTTGGCTCTTCCATATGGAAACACAGACCTCCCAAAAGGAATCTAAAAAATCTTGTATTACAGTATTCTTCCCATATGGCAATTTACAGCCAAATAATGGTGAGTGCTTTTAGCTTTAGTATCTTTATAAAATAATATAAAAAACCTCAAAGACCTCCATATTTTTAACATTCAGAATCAAGCATATTGCACAGCTCATTTCAAGAAAGATACTTCAAAGCACATGCAAATATATTCTTTGATTTGAGACAGACTTAGGACAATATATACCTGGTAAAGGGAAATTGTACTTTGCACAGTTTTAAAATGGAAGCATTTCTCATACACATTCCACATTAATATCTACTGATACATGTCAAGCATTAATTATTTACCTTTTTTGAGTTGTACACAATGTGACATAACGCACATTTCCGTTGCTGAACCATGCTTATTAATCTGGAAATATCTTATCTCATACCTGCAAACAAAAACAATTTAAAAATAGCCAACATTAAGGATTACTTGTTTCATTAATTTATTTTACTAAAGAAAGTAAACAAAGTTACTGTTCATGAAAACCATTGTGCTGACCTTAAGAGAATACATGCCTCTCATGCATAGTCGATATTCTTCCAAAAAATATAAGGTAGTTTTGAACAGTCGTCTAAAACATCTATAACAAAAAGTAGCTTTCCCTTTCTTTCATTTTGTTCCTTGTCATCCAAGACATGGTACCCATTCAACAGCCAGAGATCTGTACGAATCCTCTCAGCTACTCAAAGCAGATTAACCAAACACTTTTCAAGTAGGATTATGACAGGGAGATAAGGAATTGGGAAAACCAAGCAGGGCAAACTCAGATCTTTATTTAAGTATACAGGGCCACTCAAGGAAGATATTTAAGGCCCTAGGAAAATGAACAAAGTCCATTCATGACATCAAAGACCACTAGTGTTTAAGTTTTGTCAATCCATTTACTCACCATAAAATAAAACTTGAAGTGATTTAAATTCAGTATTTTTCTCATTAGCCTCTCTAAGAAGTACATATATACAAGTACTGAAGTACTCAATTTAGACAGCTTTTTAACACTAATCTACTTAAGAGTTGCATACATGCACATGAAAGCAGTAGCAGGTCAAATTAAATGTCATATGTATTTTATCATAATGTTTAACTCATAAGGAGTACAATTAAATTAAAGACTCTAGGTTATAATCCAAAGACAGATATGTCTGTTTTAAGAGTACAATCTTTGCACTTTACTTTCTCTTAAAATCCACTAAAATGCAGAATGATTGGGCATTATTGTCATTTTTTATTGACTTGGCAGAGGCAGTTCCTCACCCTAAATTGGAAATAAAGCTATTTTTTTAATACTAGGCATTTTTGTATCTGCACAGAAAAATACAAATCCTTTCAAGTTTTGCTATCTTGTATTAGGCAGCTTCAGAGCTAACCTACCTAATAGCATCAAACTTAACCTGCAAGAGCCTTCTTCAAGAACTCTTCTGACAGCTGACCCTACAAAGTTAATTCTAATTATTTAACATCAACCTTCTGTATCAGGGCATCAAAATCTCCAAATCTGGTACTGACTAAAAGCTGTGAGCAAAGGGCAGGAACAGGATTTTTACCAAATCCAGATTACCTAAAGCAGCTCTGATATTCAGTTGTTCTGTCCAACTGTAAACAAAAATCAGAAAGTAAAACCACAACCCTCTAAGTTCAAAACGTAGTTCTTTGACAAGTAACTCTTTCCCTACAGATCTGCATGTCCATTTACACATAAGGTACCAGCATCTGTCCAGTTTAAAGGGGAAGAAACTGAGAGCTGGAGTAGCACTTTCACCATTAGACAACAGAGAGTTTTCTCCCTAAAAAAAATCCACATCATCATACTAAAACAAACACACTTAAAACACAACAGGAGATTCAGTCATCTAGTGTTCCCTAACCACCATTCTTGATCTCCCTGAGATACCTGATAGTGTTTAAATATGCATTTTTTGGCTTCATCACATGGGCATCTGATATATTTAAATCATTAGTAGCAGCTGTTTATTTTGACACATAACCCCCAACAAAGGTATAAGATTATTCAGAACTTTGCACCAGCCTGCATATAAATTCATATGGTATTAGTGATGTCCCTGCAAAAGCACCTGCCTTCATGGAAGGTCAGGATACAGAAATACTATATTTTGGAACAAATTATTTTGAAAGCACTTATAAAGATCATAACTTGTTTTTAAACTTATTTCAACTGAGCCAGCCCTTAGGGAAAGTTTAAGCTAATATGAGTAGAGACAGAAAATGAGATATTGCAGATTCCTGATCCTCTAGCGAGTTATTAGGTGAGTATAGTTGCACATCACCAATATACTGTTTATACACAGATCTGTGCAGCTGCAACAGATCTAAAGGAATTACTAATGATCATACACAAGTGACCAATGTTTAGATGCCTATCCAACATAGTAAAGCTGGTTTAATGCAATTAATATGGACGTACCCATGGAAAGCAAGGCTGCTAATCCTTACACCAATTTCAGACACTTCCTTTTGCATTAAAATATTCTGTACTCCCCCAACATTCCTCACTGGAACTACTTTGTAGTTTAGCGGAGTAATACCCTACATGTGCTCAAGATCTCATTCAATATTACCCAAGCATTCACAGAATTCATTCTGCACTGGGGTGAAAGCAGCATGGGACTTAAATCAGGAAAAGCAGCCCAGTTAGCACAGACCATTAAAAAGCTTCCACCAGCAGAGCTAACATTACACCTGTTTCAGCTAATTAAAACATATAGTAACTATACACGATTACAGGAAGAGTTTTCAGCAAACTGCCCAATCAGCTGGGCATAACTTATGACAGAGTACTAAAAATACTAATAGAATTCAAATGCTATTGGATGTCACTATGAAAAGGGAAACTTTCAACTCTACGGAGAGAAGCCCTCGGAGGCATGGACTCAGAAATAAAGAGATTCGGTAGATGTTACAGGGTCTGGGAGAACATAGACACACATTCTATTTCCAGATCACCTCCTGACTTACTGTCTTACATAGATATAAACCACTTCCATCATCCTTAGCTTTCTCCCAAATGCTGCTAAACCTATAAACCCCACAGTTCACTTGAATTAAGTACTTCAATTTTACTGTAAAAGATCTTCCATGAAGTAGCTTAAATGACATAATAAATTAAAGGTATTTCCTCAATCACTATGCAAAATCAACAAGAACCATACAGCTTTTGAGCCATGTAGTCACTGCATTTCATCTCATCATATACTGGTCTGTTCAATCTCAAAACTTCCATTCTTCATGCAGAAACTTCAGAAACAGAGCTCTCTCTAGATAAATGCAGGCACATTTGAATTCTTAAAAAACTCCACATACTTTAAACTTAAACAACCTTCCAGCTTTTATCAGATATAACACCTTGTGCTTTTGAAATCATTAACTTGCTGTATAACATAGAAAATGAGTTTTTATGGGACTTGAGTAGGAAGATGAGCTACTCTAAAAAATGAGCAAACTGCAAGCAAAGATAAAGTGCCAAAAAAGACCCCACCACCATATAAAAAGAAGAACACATGTTAAGAGTAAAATGTAAAGCCTTTGAAACAAATGAGACGTTACAACAACCTTCTATTTTGAAGGAATGTAACTGTTCAATGGGTGATTTTTTTATCTGTTCGTTTTAAAGGGAAGGGATGCATTTTACATCTATGTGATGTAAACACAACTTGCCCGTAAACTGCACGGGTACAGAGCTTGGAAACACCACACAGTTTTAATTAACTTAAGCAAGTCTGCTACAGAGATTTTGGAGAACCCCTCTCACAAATAAAAATAGTCTACAAAGAAAATTAGGCTTTAGACTACTTCCTGTTACAACATCCATTTGTCCACAGTTATTCAACCTTACCGGATAACATACATTAAAAAAGTACGTCAAGATTAAATCTGCTACAGATTAGTGGCTGAACACTCTGACTATATAAAGCCACAAGTGTCATGGAGTGGGCTGCGCGGCCTGGCATTCCAGCTGCCTAGAAATCCTCAGCAGGCTTCAAAGAGATCAGCAGTGCTGGCCTGTCTAAAGGCCTGCCTAAATGCTGCATGTCCCTACAGAGAGCAGTGGAAACTCAACACTTAAGAAGAATAGGAGCACAAATTCACCGTGCAGAATGTTCTGCAGCAACACGCTCAGCTCCTTGCAGAGATGTCATTCCTAGTACCTTAGTGACTTCTCCTGCAGCAACCAATTGCACACATACCAGCTGAACTGTAGAATAGTAATACTAATAATACAGAACCCTATGCTCAAATTTCATCACCTCCAGCAGAATTTACATGGAATAAAGCACCAATATTCACAGACTATCTTCCCTTCCAAGATTCGTTGCCCCTGAAGCATCTGAATTCACCATGCATCCCTATAACTTCCACTAATTACCTTAACCCTACTTCTGGGTACATGTGTGAGGCACTAACTTTCCTTCTCAGATGTAGATCTGTGCAATTTAACCCAGGCAACAAACAAAAACTTAAGGACTTACTAAAGTTAAGTCATGACTAACAGCATGATTCTCCTCCAGCACACTGTCAGGCACTGTACGAACTACTTTGCAGTTGGTTTCTTATTTTTACAGGGAAAACTATATTGCATTCCAGAAGTTAAAATACTTGTACCAGAAGCAAAACTTTTGAGGTAAGTTTATTCCTGCTTTCCAAGATTTAATTTCATCCATGTGACAAACTAAGAGTAGTCTAGACCCCTGAGCACTGAAGCAGCACCACTACACAGCAAATGTTATAAATGGGCAAACAAGTGCTCAACTGTTTTGACATCAAGCCAGGAAGGAAGACTTGTTTCACAGATCAAAGTTCTTTAAGCTCCTGTTAAAAGCAATAAAATTTGCTTCACTAACTGACCTAGAAGACATCTAACAGAAACTGTTTGAATGCTATCCCATGAGTATGGCTGGGATTATTACAATATACAGGGAAAGTCTGCTGGAGATAAGAAGACCACAGAGAAATTGCTTAAACAGACCAGCACAGGCACAAAACACCTGGCAGGAACACAGAGTTTTCATTGACTTATATTTTTATTCAACATAAATCTAAGAACAGGGCACAGACTAAAACAACATATACACTTTAAGCCACAACCAAATTGCATCTTTCCAACTCCTATACATAAGCAATGCTAATAATTTCCTAACATACAAAATAAGTTTTCCTTGCTGTAAATCAAGATGATAATTTCTCCCTAGTGAAACTAAACGCCTTATTGCTATCTTACTCACGAGAGCTTTTCACACACCAGAATATTCAGGAATATATTCTGTCCAAATTGGAATGGAGAGCTGTATTATAACAATAATGCATTATTGCTGTATGCTGTCACTTAGAACACTTAAAATCCACATACCTGGAAAGCTCCTGTTTTCTCCTATACTCCCTGTTTGGTTTAAGGCATATGCAAGTTTTGTTTTCTTCAGATGTTTTCCTCAAACATCACATTTCCTGAGCTTATTAAAATAGCTATTCCCCTTTCCAAACTGCCCAAAGCACTTTAAAAGAATTTTTCAGAACCAGACACAGTATTCCAGCTAAGACCCTATTAGCACCCTTAGGAGAAGGGAGTTGTATCCCTACTACTATCACAGCCTCAAACATAAATGATAAGGACCGAGACAAAGTCTTAAGAAGCAACATAGCAATCCACAAGATGTGGGGAAAACAACCTAATTAAAAATTAGGTTTAAATATTTAAATCTAATAATTTAAATACTTCTGTGATTTACAAAAGAATTCACATCAGCTTATTCTGGTAACCTTGAGTCACTTTATAAAGGGTCTTCACTATAGAAACACTTATAAGAATGACAGAAATACCCAACACTTGATTTTACACTTATTTCTAAAACATTTAGTTGTATCATTTTTTTCCCTTCCTAGGCTATTTAAGCTCACAATATCCTTCACAGGTATACATATGATGTCTCTTTCACCATAATGAGTTAAGATCAAGGACTCAAAATCCACATCAAAACAGATTACTCTATACATCCCATCTGTTGCAGATCCACAGAAGCAGGTACCTGGCCTTGTCAAAATAACTCAGGCTCCCTCAGAAAGATTTATATAGACACAAGAGAACAAGCAGGGAGAGCATTCAGTAAGTAATTGGGCTTCTTCTATTTATCGTGCCATTACAGAGTACGAAGAATCACTGGAGAGTGATTTGAAGCACACAAATCAAGGTAGTCAAGTCACTCTTCAGTATAAAGAGCTTTCATGCCAAGAAGATTCAAGTTAAGGATTCCAAACATTAAGATAGCAGTTATTACTGATCAGGTAATAGAACTACAGGGTTCTGTCTAAATTATCACATCTCTGCAATGCAATTTGTCCCAGGGCTGAACACCAGCAGCTCTACCACGATACGATCCGAGTGTAAAATACTCTAGGACTTGATGAAAGAAACCCCAAAACTTACATCACAAATATAAAAACACATTTTTATAAAACCAAAGAAGTTACCTGCAAGGCATAGTATCCTTTTACTTGGCTAGAATCAGCTCAAGTCAGACACCACCTCAAATCTTATGACACCATCTGGTGGCAGAGTTCACAGAAGAGGATTGCCAGGTGTTAAAAAGAGCTTTAACAATTTAAATTTGATTCTGAACAAATTTGATTCCAGATACCTTATGAATTTTTTCTTTACAAGATAAGATGGAAAGAAAATTGATGGAAAAATATATTCATTTGACCTAAATACTACAAGTTGTGGTATCTCTGTACACAGTTTAGGTACGCATTTACAGGATAGTGCCTGCTGCTACTCTTTGTACTGGATTCACAGCCCTGCAGGAATTAAGATGTCTTTAGCTGACATCTCCTCAAATATGTGAGATTTTTGAACATACGGAGTAGAAGCTACCTGAAGTTTGATCACAGAGACCAAACTGACTTAGGTAACATACGAACATAATTTGGCTAAAACCAGTGTCTTGTTCCAAACTGAAAATGCCAGAATATAGCACCTATTTAGCTAACTTTACATACAAAAATCAGTCATTAGTGGCACATACACAGTACTGCAAGTGCAGCTGCCTTGTACTACCACTTCAGCCAAAGTCAAGCAAGGACTTTACAAAAAACAAAACATAATTCAGTTGCTTTTAACAGAAGGGACTTCAGGATAGAAATCTATTTCCCAAGAGCCACATTGCACTGGCCCTTAGAGCTTGCAAGAGTAATCCCAAATACTGCAGTGCTAATGGGAATAAGCTTCTAAATTTCAGCAAAGCCATGAATCAATTTTTTGGAAGGCTTAAGTGTTCGGGGCATTTTTTAGGCCAGGATCTGTCAGTTCAACAAAACAGCCAATTAGTTTAATGCAGTAATTGAGGTTTAACTCAAAGAAGTAGCAAATAACTGAAGAACAGCAATAAGCAACAAAAATATAGGAAATGCAAGCCCAGAAAGTCATCTTGAAAACAAAGCCCACTAATTCTCGATTCTCTTCTCTCTCAGGTCACACCACCTCAGAACCTATCTGTTCTTTAAAGTTGCACTTCATCAGGTATAGGAGGGAAGGTGAGAAGAAAAGTTTTTTACTTGCATGAGGAGACTGTTACCAAACCACCATCAACGAAGTATAATGAAGTATGAACTTTAATCATCAATGCCACTTCTATCCAGTGTTTCATAAACTTTTACGAATTGACATTCATAAGCATCCCAGAACAGTTCTTAATATAAGTTTGGATTTGAACAACGCTGCGTGCAATGATGAATGATTACTTTCAAATACCTCATATTTCAGCATACTATTATAACTTATTTCACGCTGTCAGTCCCACTCCTTTTAGGTTATCAGACATTTATCACCGAACTCATACACGCTTTTACTACAACACATTTTTAGATATTTGCTTATAAGGAAGGCAACTAAGCAACTCTATACTCAGTCACACTTCATCCCCAGAAACACTTCTGGCAAGTATGAAGAGGCAGCAGGGCAGCTACACACCTGGGACAGAGAGCCCCCCGCTCTAACGAAGCTGTTATACAGCAGGGTAACGAAGTTCAGGGATCACGACGGCAATACGGGATGCTCACAAGGTAAAGCAAAGCGCATGCCCGCCCCAAGGCGATACGCCCGCTGCCGCAGCCCCTCCAGGCCGGGCTCGCCCTGCTGCCCTCCACAGGCCGCCCACTCCGCCAGAGCCGGAGGAACCCCCATCATCCCCGGCCGCCACCGCGCTCCCCGAGCCCTCTGCTTCGTGCAGCCCCGGTACTCACGGATCGCACCCCTCGTCAGGGCGGCGGCCCATCCCCCTGCGGGACCGAGGAGGCCCGGCCACCACCGCCCCGGGACCCGCCGCCCGCACGGCACCCGCGCCGGGCCCAGCCCGCACACTGCGCGCGGTTTTGCGGGGCCGCAGTACAGCCCAGCCAATGGGACGGCGGAAGGCGGCCGCGCTGCACGCTGGGAGGCACGCCTGCGTGCCCGCGGGGCCTGCCGGGAAATGCAGTCCTGGCGGCAGCTGGACGGTGCTGGATAGCCGATAGGCGGATGAACTTCATGGCGAGGGCACCGGCCAGCTGGAGGCATTTACCAACCGATAATGATAATAGACGTTATTGTTGTTGTGTGTAAATACAGCGCTACAAACACGCATAGTGCCACGTGCTACCGCTCTACAAAGCACACGCTGCAGACGGCGGGTACCTCAGCAGCAAGCAGCCATGGACATCACGCTGGGCCGGACCGGGCAGGGCGGCTGCGCCTGGGAAATCTGCTCCAGGGGCGATTTTTAAAGCAGGAGGAGAAGGGCGCGGGCTGTGCAGTGTGCAATAAGCCTTATTTCAGTGGCCAAAGTCGACAGGGACTCGGAGCATCCCGAGATACTGAGAGAGAGGAGGGAAACCAAGGCCCAGCTGTGAGATCGAAGCAGTTGCAGTGGAATAGGGACTTTAAGAGCCACGAAAGCTGATGCAGGCCCGGATGCTGTAAAAGCTACCGGCTGTGTTTACAGCAGGTACGGGATCTGACAGCAGCCTCAGGGAAGAAATTACCCACACCCGAGACGGAATATACCTCAGGAAAGGCTGCGCAGTTCAGCTGCAAAGGATGAGGTCTGTGATTGCGAACAGCAGCTTTCCCTTTCTGCCCTCCTTCTCTCCGCTGATGACAGAAGAGGGCTGACACGCATCGTCCTAACAGAGAGTAACAACTGGAGAAAAACCCCACTGATACAAATAGGGCCACTTCCGTACCGTCTTGTTGGCTGCCCGCAGCTCCGGTCAGCACGGCCGGACTGCAGACCGCCACACGGGCAGCCCACACCCGGCACTGACACCCGCACACCCCGCACTCACGCACTGTCCGCCCTAAGGGGGAGGGAAGTCGGCGCACCAGCCCTCGTTTGGCACCACGCTGGGTGTACACAGGCCGGCTTTCCTGCCCTCTGCCGTGTGAGGGCACCGGGGGCGGCTCCTTTCCCCCGCCATATTGGGAGTGGCGGATGGGCGGGGCCGGCCCCGCTTCCGGGGGCGGTGGTGACGCGCGCGGGCCGCCGCTGGGCAGCGGGGACGGGCGGGACATGAGCGCTTAAAGGGGTGGCCCGGCCCGGCGGGAGGGAGCGGCGGCGGTGCCGGTAGGTGTGTGCCGGGTTGGGTTTTGTCAGCTTGCAGCGCCCCGGGCGGGGCGGCAGGCTGGCTGATCCGGTCCGTGTTCTCCTCGCTGCCGCGTAGCGTCCTGTGCGGGGCGGGCTGGGGCTGCCGGGGGCCCTCCGTGGGGCGAGGCGGGCCTGGCGCGGTCTGGCCGCGCTGGCCCTGCGGTTGCCGCCCTGTATCAGCTGCGCGGGATAATGGGGCGGTCTGGGCCCGGGTTCTCCGAGCCCCCGCCTCAGCGGTGGGCTGCGCCCGCCCCCGCGTGCGGGGAGGCCTCGTGGGCTCGCCCCTCCCGGGGGCGGCAGTGCCATGGCCAGGTGGCTTTTCTTTGCATGGTGGGAGCCCGTGAATTGCGCTGTTAGTAGAATTCAGGGGAAAACCCACCTCTTGTTGCGTCTTCTTAAACTTATGTATTCTGTCCTGCTGCCTTTAGACTAATCTGTAACATTAAGAAATAATGTAATAATAAGCATTGAAGTGCTTTTTGTGCTTCTCTCACTTGTATGTCTCGATGTCTTTGGTGTCCTTCTGGGAAGCTACTGACGAGTCGGCTTTATTTTTCGCTTTCTTTCTCTTTCACTCAATGTGAAGTCAACATGTGACTTGACACTCTTAAGTAAACGATGTAAAGGAACTTCGGAAATTTATTTGTGCAGCCTCTCTGACTATTTGCCTAACTGTTTTTTTGTTCCCCTAAAAAGGGCACTAGATCGTCAGTGTTTAGAACTAAGGGTGTTGCTTTACTTCCTCTTCATAAACAAACCTAATTCTCTGCTGTAGAGGGAACAACTATGTAGGAAGGTGTTTAGGGACAAAGGAAAAGCCTGTTGTGATGTCAGTTACTTGCTTGATTGATTGATTTGAGTACTTTATTGCTTATTGGCAGTCTAGTAGCCAGTCTATATGCCTGACTTCCTCTGCTCTGCAGTTTTTGAAGTAGGTTATTATATTATTTTATTATATATATATTATATAGCACAATTTGTGTCATTAGGAGAAATGGAATCTGTTACTGTCCATAAGTGGATCAGAGTTTGACTGTGAATTTGTATTGTCCAGTATCTGGTTTGGAGGAGGTTTCATGAGGCTTTTTCAGGGACAAAAATGAGTTGTTGGGATGAGTGTAGAATTGAACACACAGCACAGAGGAGGTGGCATTGGTGGCCTATTCTTTGTGCTATCGCCTCTGTGCAGTGCGTTCAGGAAGCTGATAAGAGAAAGCAGGAAGCATGCAGAGTAGTGTCTTGGTCGTGGGCCCTGGCCTCTTCCTCCAGGGTCACAGATGCTTTATTCATTTATCTTGTAGACATAATCATCTGGAGGAGTACATTCTGGTGCTGATACCTTGTGGCACCCTGCATTAGCTGGGCTGAATTTCAGCTACCTAGCAAGTAGGATAGCTGTTTGTGTTAAAGAAGGATTTTAAAAAGCCAACTTTTCTGTATTAGTGATATGAAGAATTTGAGAGAACAAAAAACCCTCCATCCCTAACCACAAAGCTATCTAATAAACTGTCTAATTGTGACCTTTGCAAGCATGCAGAGAAAATTAATGCTTAACATTCACATATCTAAGAATATTGTTCTATGAATTGTTCCATCTTTAGGGAGGGGAACAGATCCCTTTACAAGAGAAGGAACTGAGAGCATCCATGATCACCTGAGGCTGTACCAATTCACTGACAGCTAAAAATACAGCTCATGAGATACTGGCTTTCAGTCAGTTGCTGCAACAGCAGGGTTGTATCATCATCTAGTTCCTATCTTTGTGGTAAGAAGGCATAGGCTGTATTTCTCAATCATCCTTGCAAATGTACTGGATAGCTATCCCCCCCCCAGTTTACAAGTTATCAGTGAAGGAGGAAGAGAAGTTTGTGGTATTGATTAAAAGCATGACTTCACAGCAAAAGGGGTAGGTGCAAATAGAGGACCTTCAGATGCTGAGTAAGGAACTAGTTTAATATGTAGCAAATGTGATGGATATATGACAAATTTCTGAGAGGCATTCAGCCTGTCAGAGGCACAGAACTGCTGCTTGTCAGCCAGAGATGCAGGACAAAAATCTTATTCAGGGTGGGTTTGTGAAAGTGCCAGCAACCAAAACAATTTATTGGTCTGGTGCAAGTAGACCTGTCTGGCTTTAGAAAACTCATCACTTTTGTCAGCCTTTCCATGTCCAGATGTGGACAGTGTAATTGGAATTGAACAACCACTTTATGAGGCCTTTTGGCACCTTGCAGTTCATTTAAATTCATAAGGATCAGTAAGGGTTTTGAGTGCTTTGGACAGCACAGCCTTAATGTGCTGTGACTGTCATAAAGCAAGGAGTTAAGTTTTCTTTTTTCCTAGAGATAGTAAGCATTAGAATTGCTTCTCAGCTAAGTGCTGAAGAAAAGCATATTCAAATCATGTGACTTGCCTACTATAGTTCCATTACCATGGAAGTGTCTTATAAATCTCCGAACATTATTGGTATTAAAAAAAACCTTGAAAATACCTTGCAAAGTCACTGTTGTAATGGCTTTTGAAACTTGTTTACATTGGAAACTGAATGTGTTGGTATAAATAGCTGGCTTCCAGTTGGCAAGTAATTCTAAATAAAAATGAAAACACTTGCAAGAAGAACCCTTAGTGGTGCAGTGGAGTGTCTTAGGCCAATGAGATAGACAACAAAGAAAGATTTCATGTTCATTTTTTACAGTGTGCTTTGGGAAGGTGGGTGGCAAAGATGATTATATTGTTGCTGGCTGCATACAACAGTACTTTGATCTTGAGGGTCTTTCTATTCAAGTGATTTATTACCTCCCCCCCTGCCCAAGTTTGAATGTGCCTCTTATCGGGAAACCCAGCCAGTGAGCTGCTGTTGGATGAAGTGATACTTCCTTAGCTTTCTGATCACAAGCAGATATTTCAACCTGGGGGCATGTACATGCGGACACTAGATCACTGTGGGTATAACTAACCCTGAATTTGCTCCTATCTCACTGTGAAAGTTCTGGCTTGGCAGATCTTAGCTCTCAGTTCAATAGCTGGGGTTGGGACAGAACTCCATGCTTGTGACTGATCCACCTCAAATGTGGCAATGTGAGCAGTGCTTTTCCAAAGCAAAAACTTGCACTGTACTCTCTCTGGATCACCCTACTGCTAATACAGACATAGCCATAGCTCACATCAGTCTGTGTCACCTTCCAGTTTTTTCAAGTTAGACAAAGAACCCACTAAAATGCTTCAGCTGCTCTATTAACAAAATTAGGATCACTAAGCCAGTGATGCTTTGCATGGATCTGGCACCATGCTAAAATCGGCCCAAAAGTGCTTGTTGTGTCCCTCATTATTTTGCAAGAAACATCTTGAGTTTTTAAACAGTTCTGTAAAATCACCTTTGCTTTGTCTTTTTCTCAGTCCTCTCCAGCCTAACAACCTCACGTAGAGTGAATGGAAAGGTTTCTAGGGTTTTTGAGGCCATGACTAAATGGATAGTAAGTGCGAAAAAGGCTGTGCAGACGTAATTTTGTTTCCTCTTGTTCAGGAGATAGAAGTAACTTAAGCCTAATCCATCCTCAACTGCCTTGGGCAGCAATGTCATAGTTATGATACGTGTTATAGTGGCGAACTTACAGGATGGCTTAGCTCAGCATGAATAGTCTTGTGAAGAGATCTAAAGCTTTAGGTTGGAATTGGAATTTCAAAGAACTTTCTGTCCTGCACCATCTCCAAGATAAAGCACGGCAGTAAAAATCAGGTTCTTATGATTTGCAGGCCATGCGTTTATTTCCTGGCTGCTCTGGTTTCTCAATGAATCTTTCTTTTTATAAGGCAGTGAATGTGTTGTAGTCTGCTTCCTAGTAGAAAAGTTTAATGAGCCCAGTTAATTCAAGAAAATATATTTTTGTAGCAGATTTGGTTTTGTATATCTGTAGGTATCAGGCCTTCCTATGAAAGGGGCAGAAGGGGAGTTGTGCTGAAATGTGTTTAACTGAGCAAATAACTGCAGAGAACTGATAACAAAAAGTAAATACAGCTGACATCACATCCTTCCTTAAAGGAGCATTGCTTTGTATTTAGGCACATTAGATTCTTGTTTAAAACTTGCCAATCTAGAAAGAAAATTAAACAAAAATAGCAGAATATTGTTATAATTATGAAATATCTTTTTAGACTTTTGTCTTTTTTTGGGGGTTAGGATTTTTTAAATGGTAGGAGAGGGAAACCAAAGAAAATAGACATTGAGCATCAATATTAAAATAAATGCTTGCCTTAGCAAGTGTTATCATAACAAAAATACACGTCAGGTACACTTTAGCCATATCAAGTTTTTTCTCTCTGTATATTTTGTCTTTACTGAGTAGTCTTAATGCCTTGGGTATAAAATAGTTTTGTCATATATCATTAACATAAGAGCTGGATACCTCAAAGGATGCTTTATGATTCCTGGGCAGAAAGATGGGGAAACAAGTATCCTTTCTTTATGTATGTATACTGTGTTCTGTTGGAACAGCTGGGTTATTTCAATCCAAATGGCCTCATCTTGGGTGCTAAATTTTCTTTAGAGGTGTCTTGCATGAAAGGCACCTGGTATGTTCAGCTATTCCAATTAGGCCTGCAACTATCAAGTGTGTATTTACATCTTTGGAAACAGCTTGTTTTGGAAATGTTTTGTTTGTTTTAAATTACTGTTGTGTGCTCTTCTTTAATGTTTTAAACTGCTGTGTGGTGAGAAGTCTTTATTGCCTAGGGAATGTCTTTTTCTGTTCTGCCTTATGACACTACTTGCCTCTGCAGAACTACTGTGTAGGTTGTGTCTTTGCCTACAAAAGCAATGCTGCAAACTAACGGAAATAAAATGATGGGTTTTTTTAGTCTAATGCATTTGGCTTGGATATTCAACTTTAAACAGACATTATAATCAAACTAATTCAAAGAGCATGCTTTCTTATGCCTGTCTTAAGAAGGAAATCTTAACATGTCTTGTTTTTACATACTCTAGTGGCAACGTCTGAAAAGTGAAGGTGGGTAAGCTTACTGGGAAGTCTAGAGAAAAAAAGAGAGGTTCTGTCACTTTCCAGTGATGTAAGACCTCAAGAAATAATTGGAAAAGTTCAGCAAATAGCTGAACCCTTTATCTATGATAAAAGGTTGTCAGAACATTTCTCTTAACCAAGTGTTTTGAATGGTGTTACTTAGCTTACTCACACATGGGTCATTTATCCTAGCAATTATATGAGACATCACTTTAAATTATGGTTTCATCTCACAAGAGGCAAAACACTCCAGGTGTCCAAATATGAGTATCAGAAGATAAGCACAGGCATACCTCAGCTTTGAAGAATCCTCAAAGTAACTTTTTTTTCCCCTCTGTGTCTGTTGTGTTGGAAGGGTTTTTCCTCCGCATCTTGAAGCTGGATTTCTTCATTGTTAGGTCAATTTATAAACAGTTTCAAGACCAAATACTATTGATTTAGGGCGAAAGTAGGTGGAATGCTGTGTGTTTCTGTAGAACTTCTTGCTGGCTGGCAGTGGAGCTATTCAAGAAGATATGAGCAAGCTAGGGGAACACAAAGCCTGTCTGTCAGCTGTTGGAACTGGTTTGCTGATGACACCAAGCTGGGAGGAGTGGCTGAGATTTCAGAGGGCTGTGTTGCCCTTCAGAAGGACCTCGACAGGTTGGAGAGATGGGCAGGGAAGAACTGTCTGAAATCCAGCAAAGGCAAATGCAGGGTCTGCACCTGGGGAAGAACAACCCCAGGCACCAGCACAGGCTGAGGGCCGACCTGCTGGAGAGCAGCTCTGCCAGGAGAGACCTGCAGGTCCTGGTGGACAACAAGCTGTCCCTGAGCCAGCAGTGTCCATGTGGCCAAGAAGGCCAGTGGTGTCCTGGGGTGCATTAGGAAGAGCATTGCCAGCAGGTCCAGGGAGGTGATTCTGCTCTACTCAGCCCTGGTGAGGAGGCCACATCTGGAGTGCTGTGTCCCATTCTGGGCTCCTCAGTACAAGAGAGACATGGAGCTCCTGGAGTGGGTCCAGTGGAGTGCAGTGAGGATGAATGGCCAACTGGAGCATCTCTTTTGTGAGGAAGGACTGAGGGAGCTGGGCCTGTTCAGCCTCAAGAAGAGACAACTGAGAGGGGACTCATCGATGTCTATGAGTATCTGAAGGGAGGGTGTCAGAGGATGGAGCCAGGCTCTGCTCAGTTGTGCCAAGCAACAGGACAAGAGGCAACGGGCAGAAACGGATGCACAGGAAGTTCCACCTGAACATGGAGAAAGCTTCTTTACTGTTCTGGGGGCCGTGCACTGGAACAGGCTGCCCAGAGAGGTTGTGGAGTCTCCCTCACTGGAGATAGTCCAGAGCCATCTGGATGTAATCCTGTGCCGTGTGCTCTGGAATGACCCTGTTTGAGCAGAGAGGTTGGACCAAATGACCCACTGTGGTCCCTTCCAGCCTGACGTATTCTGGGATTTGGTGGCAAATACTTGTGTTTTCAAGCCATTGTCTGATGTCAGATGTAAGCAGATGCTTTCTGGTTTAGTATGTTACTGCTGACTTACTTGTATCAAAAGTGGATTGCACGTTCCTTTGTCAGCTAACATGAATAGGACAAAGTGGACGGGGAATAGTTTGGTAGCTAATACTACATGAAGTAGCTCTTCATGTGATTGCTGTGTCTCTTCATGTAATTACTATCATATTTCACATGGCATTGTCTTTCATAGGATTTTATTAATAAAAGCACAGTTGCAAAGCCCATGATTAATTTACTAGAGTATATGTGAGCTTCAGTCCTGAAGTTAATTTATGACAGACCAAAGTTAATTCATAACTTCATGAAGTTACCTTCCAAACTGCATCACCTAGTATTCCTAGTTTGGGAGTTGTCACCTTTCTTCTCCTTTTTTAAGTCTCACTACTGGCTTGTTTTTCAATGGTTTCTCCATGAACTTGTAGTTCTAGTAGCACAGGACAGTATTCTGGCAGTATTGAATAAAACACAAAACTCAGGTTTTGATGAAAAGTATATATACGTTCTTCAGGTTTTGGATGCCTCCTTGACATGAAGGTAGTAGTATAATATATTTGCAAGCAATTGTTCAAATATAAGAGTCTTTTTACCCTTTAAAGACTTCTTTTATAAACAAATCCTCCTTATGTATGTTTACAAATACTGTTGTCATGCTCTCACCCCAAAAGCCAAAGAAGCTGTTGTGTTGTGTATCATTGGCTGCAATATGGCTCTTGGGTAATTCAAACACAGCTTCTAAGCTAGGGTTACATTGTACAGCTTGCAGTTGTGCTTATGCTGGTATGTGAAATTCTGGGTAGTCTAAACCCACAGCTGCAAGGGGAAGCAGAACACTGAGCTAATGAAAAAGAAATCTCCAGGTTGCTCTGGGAATACAGCTGCATTTCCAGCCTTGTTCTGCAATTACAATGGGACTCTTGAGAAGTTGTTATAGGGCGGGGATGTGATATTCATTCTGATGTCCAAGATGAGATGTATTTTATGGCTCACAGCTTCAACAGTACTTGAATGGTGGTACTCAAAGCAGGGAAAGGCTGCCAAGCCTGCAACAATTGCAGTAATTGAGATACTGCTTGTTTGATACGACTGAATATATAATTGAATTTTCATAGAATTTCTGAATATTAAGTGAGTGCAAGATCTTCATCCAAAGAACCAGCTTGATGTCATTTTCCTTTGCTTAATCTAATTCAGTGAAAATATGTACTTTCCTCCCTATCCCAGGTTTACTGGTCCTTCGCTGTGCAAATCAGCTTGAAGGGCGTTCCCAAATTCAAAGCTGGAACTGCCTAAAATAAACCTCATGAAAGCCTTAAGCTTGTGAATGAAAAGGTATTCCTCTGATTATACACTGAAATTGGACTACTGCAAACAGTTATTTAGAAGCCTTGTGTGAGAATATCTTGATTTTTTTTTTTTTTTTAATGTTAGCAAAAACTAACTTGCATTGACATCTACTTTAGAAAAATCTCCTAGAGCCACAGTCTCAGGTTATGCTAGGTGCTGAAGATCAAACCTGCTGAAATATTCTTTAAATCCTGAAGTACTTCAGCTGTAAGGGATTTAGGTGTCTTGATTTCAGTTCACTATCAGAGTTATGCGCACTTCCTGTGAAGAGCTGTGGGGTAACAGCTGGGAAAATCTGCATAAATTTACCCTCCTAGGAGCAATTATGTATGTTATATATTCTAAAATACTGATCTTGTAGGGGAAAATGGATCAAGTCAAGCAGGATGTTTGGAACTATATTCGTTGGTAACATGAACTTAATTGGAAGCTACTCATGTGAAAGGTCAAGGATTAGTTTAAAGTTAAGGGGGAAAATTCTTTGGGGAAAAATATCCTCTTAAGTCTCAGCTTATGTGCTATCTCATTAAATTCTTGTATAGCCTGTGAGCTCTGTTTTCCCATTGCTAGGAGTGCTGGCTTTAATACCATTCCTCCAACAAAAATGCAGATTCTTAGCTCTGAAAGACCTGTCTCTGATAGGTTATTTATGGGATTGGTGCGATTGCTTTTTCATTTCATATCTTTAGGCAAAATATATCTCTTCTGTTTATAGCAAAAGGTAAATCATGGTGTGTCGGGACTTCAGTTATGACCTTATGTTTATTATGAGAGAGGTAGATGAGAAAACCTTTGCTACAGTTGCAACATACCAGTTAAAACCTTTGCAGGTTCTTTTGCATTTGAGGAATTCACCATGCAATAACAACAACCATTTCTAGAGTGTTACTGGATCATTTTAGGTAGTGTTTCATCTGAGAATGTTTCCCCTTTTTCTGACTATTGAAATTCTGCAATGGAAATGGAAGAACACTTAAAGTTTATGCTAGTAACTTAAATGTCTTAATGGATTTATTTCTAGATTACTGGGCAAACCAATGTTTTTTTCTAGCATGGAGAAGTTTGTTATTTTAAGACCTTATTTCCTGTTTTTTACCTAACTAACAATAGAATTTTTAAAAAAATGTTTAGGAAGCTAAATCTTGGAAAGAAAACTGCTTCATATACTGATTGTTCCTATATTTCTTTTAGCTCCTCAGTTAGGTCATCTCAGCTGAATAATTATTTTAGTGTCTTCTAATCCTAATGAGATGTTTTACTGAGCAGAATTAAATGTACAGGCTCTCATTCTTTGAACTGTCTTCTAGTTTCAACTCAAAATACTGATGAAAGGATAATTGTGATGCTTACTTGGTATCTTATTACAGGGGGAAGGTTCTCTTTAACGTGATTGCTTACAAGTAGTTCTTCCTCATCATGGATGAGCTATCACCTGAAGAAATTCAGCTGAGGGCCAACCAGGTCACTGATGAGGTAACTATTACAGGAAGACATCTGGGATTACAGTACTCGTCTGAAAAGATTAGAATGTCTTTTAAAAATAAGGACAGACCAGGATAGTGATTCTGTAAGGTTATAGCTGAATGTTTTAAATTTTCACTTTACTTGGTAAATACTGGAGTGAAGACTACTCCTAAAAATAAGAATGAATTTTGACTTCTGAATTTGAAAGTCACTTACTTAACTGAGTGACTTAAGTGAGTGACTTAACTGGGTGACTGATCACCCAGTCTTGATTACTGATATGATGGTGTTTGGGCACCTACAGCATTGTTAATCATATTGATATACTTCATGGCTTTCTTATTTCACTAAAATTCATTTTAATATGTCATCTTTTATAATGACTTTCCAATGGGATAAGAAAAATAATAGCAAGAACTAAAAATCAAGAAAAACTGATGTGCTGCCACTATGAGCGTGTTGTAGCATGTATTAAATATAGACAAGGTGATGAACCTTTGTATACTATTGCCTTGCTACAATGAAGTGGCAAAGAAGACTTTCAGGCACTGTGGTGTATATAACTAATTAATGCACTCATTTTAAAATTCTTTTTCTAGTCTTTGGAAAGCACAAGAAGGATTCTTGGCTTGGCCATTGAGGTAAGGAAAAGCTTTTAAATTCTCTGGCTTAAGCATAAAAAGCAGCATGTTAACTGTCACAAAGTGATTTTAAACAGTTTTTTTGTCTTTCTCAAGGCACATACACTTCATCGTTAAAAGTTGCTGCTTTAATTCAGTAGTAGCATTAGAATGATATAACCTTCATGATTTTCACATTATATCACATTACAGAAGAATCAATATCCTTTTTACCTCTTAAGCAAAATGGTCTAATCTCCAGATGCTCCAGATTAGTTGTAAAAAGTCTTCTGTTGGTCTGTTATGTCTTTGGCTGCTGCATAATTTGCTATTCATAACATCTTTCATTTGTCTTTTAGCTTAGTTTGTGAACAGTGTGGGAATGTTTCACTATGAGGACAGTAGGGCTCGGGTAGGGTAGTAGGGTAGGACTACTCTTGGTTCTAAACAAGTAATTCTACATACACCTTCTTACAGTCTGTTAATTGGCTTTAACTGTAGTTAGGGCTGATAATGAAACTCTTGGCACCCTTTTACATGACTTGAAACAAATCTGTATTTTGGGTTTATCGAAGTGAAGTTGTATGAGGAATCTACTCCTCTACACAGTTACGGCTTGCTGAAGATGCTGCTGTTATCAGTGAGGCATTTGAATCACCACAGCCTGATGAATACCTCTCACACACAAATGTTAAGTACATGTCATGGGCCAACGTAATTTCTCTTGGTATTGTAGTTTGATGATTCATTCTATGCTGCCATTCTATGCAGCATGGGTGCAACTTGCATGCTAGATCCAAGACTCTGGGCTAGCAAAGAGCTCTGCTGTAGTATATTCCTCACTGCTGAATTCTTAGGAGTGGTTTTGCAGGCTTTGTTTTTCTTTCTTTTATTCTGGCTTCCAGGACTAAAGGCCTTGTCAGTCCTCTTGAAGGATGTAGGGATGAATGAACCAGTATCACTTCTCAAAATGAAGCACAGCTAGGTTTACTTTTCTAGCTAGACATTATCACAGTTCAGTCTGAGTATTACAATAAATTTTATCATCTTGTCGTAATGTAAAAAAACCCTCACAAAAACACCATAAAAACCCCACTAATTGAGATAGTGTAACAGGTGAGATGCTTATCAGCCTAACATAGGTTATAATTTTACACTTATAATAGCTTTACTACAGAGGTTATTTCAAGCACAGTGTCTTATTGTAAACTTGGTTGGATTATCAAATTTAATATGCAGACCTTCTGATTTTGCACTGCAATCTTGTTTTATATCTGCAACTAAATTTCTTTCTGCAGTCCCAGGATGTTGGCATCAAAACTATTACCATGCTGGATGAACAAGGAGGTAAGTTCTTCCCTAACACTAAGAATTGATATTAGAATGTAATCAGTGTAAGAAAAGGATTATCATACAAGAGTTGTTGCTGAAACTAAAGGCTTATTATTAAAGATTATTTAGATGAAAATGAGATTTCCTAGATGGTTATTCCTGTGTGTTTGTAGTATTGGAAAGAGGTTTTAAAGTAGTTGAGAGGTAATGATAGTTACAATGTAATACAGCTCTGCTACAGAAGCTGCTTCTTTCCACCATCACGTGAATGTAACTATCTGCATTTATTCTAAAAGTAGCAACAGAAATGCTACTCTAAGAATAGGAAAAATATTTGTAATACAGTGAACAAAACCTCTCACTGAATATCTTTCTTAAAAATTAAAAAAAAAAATCTTAGAAGGCAGGAAAGAAAAAGGTCACTAGTCTTGGTATAAAGATAGAACTGAAACTTGTTCCTGCTTTAAAGAAATATTGATTTCCCCCCCCCCCACCTTCCCTCAATCCATGTTTATTCAGGTTACTTGTTTCTCTTCTAGAACAACTAAATCGTATAGAAGAAGGCATGGACCAGATAAATAAGGACATGAGAGAAGCTGAGAAGACACTGACAGAGCTCAACAAATGTTGTGGGCTCTGTGTCTGTCCTTGTAACAGGTCAGTTATATTGGTACTTGGGTCTGGAGTTCTAGAATATTCCCAATAGCTACTATACCAGGAGACATTCACTAATAAAAGAGCTAATTAAAAAACACTGAATCTCTAACAAAGTTGATTGTTTTGGTTTGTAGAGCTGCATCCCTTTAAAATTCTATGAGAGTAACTGAAGCCTACTTGTATCTAGCCATACATTGTGCCCCTTTTACTGTAAATATAGCTGCTATATAGCATACTGCCCTAATCTCCTTAAAGCTTCTATTTAGTAGAAAACTATCAATGTCCATGCAGATGAGACCAAATTGGACTGCAAATAGCTATATGTAAGTGCCTGTCTGTTGGAAATTTGATTCCAAAAATAATTTTTTTGCAACAGTGCTTTTGTATTAATTTAAAAGCAAGACAATTTATGTTTTGGAGAAGGAAATTAATATTGGTTCTCTAAGCATTTGAAAAATATGCATAGTTTAGGGAGGGTGAGAATAGGACAGAACAGACACTGGTGTTAAAGCTATAATCTTTTTACTAGTGGCTACATAAATTCTTGCAGACCTTCTTCACAGTACCTTTATAACATCAGTGTTAAGGCTGCCATATCTAAGTCAGTTAAGTAATCTAATATTTAGTATGGCACTTGATTTGCACTTTTAAACATGTAAACAGACTGAACAATGATCAGAATTATTTTTGATGGTGTCCTAGCTTTACCTTTAAGCAATAAATTACCAGATTGTGTGAATTGGATGTGATCATAGCCCTTCCAAATGAAGGAGACATAAATTGAGTATGGTGACTGAAGTGATTAGTGTGTGTGTTTGTTGGTGTTTGCTCTTTAGCATGAGCAAAAATATCATTCAGTGAAGAAGTAGCAGAACTTCAGGTAAAAATTCCTTGGAGTGGCTGAGTCTACTTCACCAACAGAATAGTACTTTGAGGATCATTTAGGAAAGATATGAATGTGACTTCTAAGGCTGAAAATCTTAGTGCTTTAGTGCCTTGAAAATGCAGACATCCTGGCCTCTGGATAGGTGTGCTTACTGGTTTATATTAGTTGGATCAAGCTGGTGGACTTTGAGCATTTTGACACACTCAGTCTTTGTTTTCTGTAGTTGATAGTCTTATTTCACTGAAGCTAAGCAGCTTATTGACACTGAGCAAGCTCAGAATTTATGAACTCTTGTGGCACTCCAAGTACACAGATAACGAGAACAGAAATAGTTGTGTACCAAACTGGACAGTAATGTACAGGAAAAAAATGGGTAAGTAGAGGGCAGCGAAGAAGAGTGAGTGTCTTTCATATATCTACTGCTACACCAACCTTTTTGTCAATGTCAGATTTGTCAACCAGTTACCTCCACAGCTTTTCATAATTTTCATAAAAGTGTAATGCTAAATAAGCTAAATCAGAACACTTGCTGAATTATTGGATTTTTTTTATTTCTCCTAGGCTTAGATTATTTATAAAAGCTTTGTGAAAACACAGAATACTGGCAGTTCTGTAATGCAATCTATGTATTAATAACAATTTACCTTTTTGTTGATCTTTACTACTCTTTCTTCTCCATTCTCTCCTAACACTGATGCTTGCTTTCTAAAAATGAAGACTAGGATAAGAAGCTGTATTCACTTAAACTGGTGAAAGTGGATTTTAGGACAAGGTCAGTGTTAGTAGTGCAGATGCATATTTAACCAGCTATCTGAAGTGATGTTTCTATTGCATTTGTGCTTGCATGTGCATGATGTCTGTCTGCATGCGGTTCTCCTTGTGACTGTGATGTTTTGTAATACTGATGTGAATAGAAAATGTCCATTACTACAGAGGGGATTATTAGCTGTGGAAATGGTGAAACAACTGCTTGAGCCTTTGCTGGTTTGACAGGTTGTGTAAATCACCTTAGTTTTGCAGAAACAAAATTTGAGAAATGTGAATGTATAGAAATTTGAAAAACAGGTCTTAAAAACAGGTGGTGAGAAGTTTTTTTCCAAACTGTGCTTACTTTGAACAATAATTTTGTTTCTAGCTGTCTACTTCACACGTGCAACTAGTCTTCAGGTAGCTTGGTTTTTGTTAATAAAGTCCTCACAGTTGCCTCTGGCAGCTAAGACTTTGCTTCTCCAGAAGCAAATCATGTAAAGACCTCTTGCTGTTATGGCTTTAGTATAAATGATATTAAAATATCATACTCAATCTAGCTGCAGTAAATCTAATGAGCTCTTTAAGCCTGTGTATGTACAAGGAGCTAGAATTGACTAGTTTAAGTTTCTTTAGGATTTGTTGGGTGCTACATTTCCATTATGAACTGAGAAATTATTCTATTTTTTCCCCTTGATATATTCATTCTAGATTACTTTTTGTAACATCTGACCTATAAGACATAATTTCCCATACTGAATACATAAACAGCAGTAGAATGAGGGGGAATATTTTTTCATCCAGTAAATTTCACAACTCTTCAAACGTATAACATCTGGGTTACTGAAAGGCACGATATCTCTAGAAATTGACTGCCTGTGATTGCAGAGTTAGATGTACTGAAAGACACTACAGGTTTCCCTTCACAGGTGTCTAAAGAAGCAGAAAAATGGCAGTGTCTGGATTGTCTAGCTTAAACGTGAAAATGCCACAAAACAAGGTGAACATGAGAATATTCTCAAAATAGGTTCTTTAGGACTCATGAGAACAGACCCCAGTTTAGATAAGTTTATTTTGTTAGGTTGTCTTCCCCTCTTGCTTTTGTGGCTCTGTGATTCTTGATATTGCTTTGTGTGGTCCTTTATTTTTTTTTTTTCTTCTATGAATTACATGGTAAAGGTGTAATGGTAAGTTGGTTTGTTGATTTAATGGAGTTAGTACAATTGAATTGCAGAATGAAAGAGCTATTTAAACATTATTATTTCATAATCGAAGTTAACATGAGAAACATTAACTTTTTCTATTGCCAAGTAATTTTTATGTTTGATAAAAAAAAGTCACAATTAATGGTTTTCTTGCATAGTATAGGTATTTGAGGGAGTTTTTGCATTCATCTTCATTTCTTCCTGAAAGATAACTAATCTTGACTCTAGATTAATTCCTGTTGTAAGTGCAACTCTATTTTATGACAGGGTAAGCTTTCCTGTTACTGTCATAAGCTTCTGTCTTCTGGTGAAGTACTGCTTTAAGGAAATTACTGTTCTTGTATTAACACTTTTAAGACCAAAGTTATCACTGTCCTGAAAGTAACTCAGTTGTGTTTGTACTATCAAGATACAAGAAATTGTATTATATAGACAAAGCTTTATCTGTACAAAATTTAATCTATGTTTCTCAATAAGTGTTCCTGAAAATTCTAGATTTATACTGAATTTCAGTCAGGAAGCCATATTTCTGATGTAGTGGTTAAGATTTTTTATTTTTATGGAGTAGGACAAAGAACTTTGAGGCCAGCAAAGCATACAGAACAACCTGGGGAGATGGAACGGAGAACTCAGCAGATCATGTAATATCCATGCAACCAAGAAGTATAAATCGGCAGCAGCCTCAGACTTCTGGAGGACCAAGTGGTGGATATATTACAAGGTTTGCCTGTTCATATTCCTCCATCTCAAAGGCACAAATCCTATTACAAGTTGTCAGCTTCTTTCAGATGCATTTTAGGTGAAGTTGCTAAATAGTAAATTTTTTATTATTGTTTGAAGGAATTGTTACTTCTTGGAGAGGAGACGGCAGACACCTACACTTTCAGTATTGTAGTGCTCATCTTACATTTCTGGTTTTTTTACATAGTGGTGGTATTGTCAGTCTGTTTCTGGATGTGAGAATGATAGAGCTTAGAAGTCAGTTATTGAGGGGACTGTTAAAAATATTACTGTCATAAAGTATATTTGAGAGAAACTCATGTCTTAAACTTCTGGTAACTATATTAATTTTTAAGGCTATTTTTGTAGTAGTGGCTAGCTTAGCACTCTTTTTTTGGTGGATGCTTGCTTGGAATACAGGAAATCATAAAAGGGGAAAAGCATACCTTGGTTTTAATATACTGTGCAACAAACAAACAAGTTCTATTAGAGTAAATCTGGGCTAGATAAAAGCAAATTCTTGATTCTTGAAACATTGTCTTAATTATTTGAACAGGATAACCAATGATGCCAGAGAAGATGAAATGGATGAAAATCTTGCTCAAGTTGGAAACATTCTTGGGAATTTGAAAAACATGGCTTTGGATATGGGCAATGAGATTGATGCCCAGAATAAGCAAATAGACCGGATAAATGTAAAGGTAAGCATCAAAGCTGTTCTCTGCTTTCAGTTCAGAGGTTGTAACTGAGAGGTTATTAAGAATGTGCTCACTGTCCTATCTGTATTTACAGCAAATATGTGGTAAGATTATACCATCCTCTACGTTGCAGTGGTTTGAAGAGATATACCTTGAGATATATATATATATATATATATATATATATATAGGGTACATATCTTAAAATTCAAATGCTTGAGTGTCAGGAAACCTAAATACACAGCACAGATTACTACTTACTCTGAAAACTAATGAACTTCATGGTATCAAAAGGACAAACATTTACTGGAGGTATACCTGGAGTTTTGTTGTTTGCAGGGAATTTTTTTTCTTATGGTAGAGAATAGGTAGTTTTAACAATAGCAAGGCTCTTCTGGAATTCCTAAAAAGTCACTGTAATGAAGGTAAAGTAAAACACAGGTAATTCATTGCCCTGATTCTTGTGGATGAATTAATATTGGGGCTGGGGAGACTTTGGAATTTGTAGGTAGACAGGGAGTTTGTAGGTGCACAGGGAAATGGTCTGCCCTCATCTGCACATGAAGTTAGTAATAGTAACTTTCTTTTTTAATATAATTTATTACTTAAGTGTTAGCTTCTCCAACCAGATTAAGCATATATAAATGTTTTGGGGAGGTTTCTTTCAAAGGGCAGCTTAATGAGAATATTAAGCCTATTTTAGAAATGCCCATATTCTGAAATGAGTAGAAGTTATTTTATAGGCATCCTGGTTGAGAAAGGAAGCAAAAGCTTTAATGAATAGTGTATATTAAAGATTTCAAAACGTAGAAGTGAACATGGATTACTGTGAAATTATAGTATTAAGACAAAATGGGAATTTTAAAATCTCATTGAAATGTGCAGTAGAGTTAAAAGCAGAAGGAACAGAATTCCTCTAGTTTGACAAAAGTGCTGGTTGTACCTGTGTCAGCATCTCAGTTTTGTCTAGTAATTAAGGGATTGTGGTATTGAGAAGGCAAATCAACATGGTTATATGAAAGGATGCCTTCACTGTTCCCTGAAACTGCACATCTGATTACCATGTTTAAAAAGTCAGACAGTTTAAAGTACACTAGAAAATTTCTTGGAATTTAAAATGAGGTGTGAAATTCTTACAACTTATAAAGCAGACTGAAAACTGCCTGGTCAAATAAACTGCAAGTGGGAATTATTGTTTTTAGCAATAGTGTTTCTAGTAGATTCAAGCATCTGTTTTGGCCTGATGCTGTTTTAGTTTAGTGATTTGAATAAATCTTGCTGACCAAGTCTTACTAACTTAATTACTAACTTAATTAAAATACAGTGTATACAAGTTAGAATTGCTTTACACAACAGAATAAAAATTAAAGTGCAGTTCTGGTTTTGAGACTGGCAACTTGTCTCAGGATATTTAAATTAATTCTTTGTAGGTTACGGGCGGGTTCGGTCGGGACGGATGGACGGTGACGAGAGATCTCTATAGTCAGATCTTGGGACACATGGGGTTTATTGTAAAGGGCTTGGGTATAGGGGCACTGCTCAGAGCTGCCAGACTCAGCTCTGAGCAGGCCCAAGAAAGCAAGAGAGTAAACGGGAAAGAGAGAGAGAGAGAGAGTGTAAGAGCAAGAGTGGAGTGGAATGGAAGTAAGGAAAGGAAGGAATGGAAGTGTCTGAAGTCCTGGTTACAATACAATAAATCATCTTCTGTACTGAATATTCTAATTGTCACTAACCAATCTAATACAAGATACAAATCCTATAGCATTTACATACAGCCTATAAGAGTTCTTATATTACCATAGAGTGTTACATCTTAACTTCTAAAAACTACTCTTTGGACCCCTTCTGCTGAGCTAGTAGGGTCTGCTCTGACCCTTGGACCTGTTTGCAAGCAGAGGGTATTGTTCCATCAAGAGGGGATTACCTTCAGTTGGCCATACCATTGTTTTCCAGTTGTTCAGTAACTAAGACTTGGTATTTCAAAAGTGGCTTTCATTTCGATGTTGCCTGTAGTTTTCATATTCCCAAAATCTTTTGTCAGGCAATCATATTTATAAGGCTTTCCTGTTTCATCTTCCCCAACAATTCTTTTATGCTGATAACTTCTTAAATGTAGTGAACAGTATGGAAACCAAACCAAATGTCTGTAAATCTTCAAACAACAGTATCATGTAAAGAAATGAAGAGCAGTATTAAGCTTACCTTCAGAATAGAATTGATACTTATATTTTTTTAAAGATTCTGACTCACCTGGGAAATAGACTAGACTGGGTGACTTTTGGTAGTGTTATGCAGGACTCCTAGTCTGAATAAACCCATAATGAAGCTTACGTTACTGGCATTTTCTTAGAAGAAGATGTAGTAACTAGATTAGTGCTTTGAAAGTGGTGTTAACAGATTAGAGTCTCCCTTTTCTATAGTAGATTCTTGTCCTACCCTTTCCCTTGACCCAAAAGGCAGGAAGGAGGGAACAGGAAGGGAAGGACTTGAACTGCAAATGTCCTTTGCCCAGCCCATTGCAATACAAAGGTGTGAAATGGCTAATACTTGACACAGGTTGAGTTTCTTAGGAGTTCTGCTCATGGTAAGGGCAGAAGCTAGTTTAGTGCTTATTATACTTCCTGCACATTCCCCACAGCACACTGCATAATTAGGGAATTACTTATAAACTCCTTATCATACCTATCAGTAAAACTATATTTTGACACTTGTTCAACCTAGATGCTGTGACCTCACTTTTGATGCTTTATTATAGTAAATTAAACAATAATAAAATCTAAAGCTTGTTCCTACAAATACCATGTTGTTACAATACTAGGACATTGGAGGGGGTGTGAATGCAAACTAGGGATTTGCACTAAGCAGAATAAATCTGACTTCATTCCCATAGGCCCAGTTGTGACTATTACTTCAGAGCAACCTTGTTGCTCTGTAGAGGTCCTTAAGATGTCTAAACACTGGGAGAGAATTTTTATTCCCTTGTTTTGTTAACATGCTTCCTGACCAGCTGAGGCAAGCTGGTGCTTGTCAAAAGTAGCTAAAGAGTAAAACCTACTTCTCCTGGTTGTTTCTGCCAAAATAGACAGCATATGCTGGCTAGGGAAAAAAAAAACTACTTCCAGCATACAGAAGTTGCTCCCCTTCTCTCTACCACAATGATGATACCTTGCAATTCAGAAGTTCATGTCAGTTTGAATTTTTAAATTGTTCTGCATCAAGTCTGCAAATGACCTATGAATTTCTCTCTTTCAGGCTGATACAAACAGGGAACGCATTGAGCAAGCCAACATCAGAGCCAAGAAACTAATTGAAAATTAAAGCCTGCTGTCATTGTTCAATGACAGCCTCTCCAGCTGAAAGCCACCATATTCATGGATCTGTGAGACTTCTATTCTGAAATAAGAGGGGCTGGGAAAAATGAAGCAGTACCCCTTCTGTAGGGATTAGTTTTCTTTTATTGCTTCATGTAAACATGGCCTTGACTCCAAGAAAGCAGCCAACTTCTTTCTACTCATCTGCCTTCACTTTCTTTACACTGCTCAGGGCTACAAGTGTTAGGGCTTTGAGAATCTTCTTGCATGTTTTATTACTCTTCCCAGTTTCTTTTTATTATTTTTTTTAAGTTTTATTTTCCTGCACCGAAAATTCAGTCCTTTATTGAAGTTGAACAAGCAGGGTAACCTGAATTCACAGTTGTGGAAAGTTGGAGAAGGCACTTTGCACTGTTTGAAATACCTCATAAGTTGAGTGTCTTCATTAAACTAGGGACTAGGTGAACATTGTCTGATTTGTATCTCTAGCATCTAACCATAGTTTTACAATCCAAACCACATGATTGGTTTGGAGGTGAATTTGTGGATCACAGAATTGAAGAGGCCCATTACTTACAACTTGTGGGTTGAGGGCTTTAAAACACTTCCTAAGCACATGAACTGTATGGTAATGGTAACCAGAGGGATATACAGGTTTCCATTTCTTTACTGTAAATTTACATTGGTTTGGAGGCCATGACTAATCATGCTGCATTGTTCTGATAATATTTGTTGTGTATATATATATATCTGATCTAAACCCCATGCACACATGAGTAGAAGAAAATAAAACCATCTCTCCAAAGTATTTATTTGATGGAAAATTTTACACCCCTCATCTAAAAGTTAACTTTTAAGTGTTTGAATGATGCATCTGAACTGGAAGAAGCTGAGCAGAAAAGCATGCAGTTTGCTTGCATCCTGTATCTTATTCTCTTTTGGCCAGTTTTCACTGGAGTTCAGGTTATGCCTTTCTCCAGTGCAAAATAATGATTGAGATCTGGTGCAGAGTTTGCTCTCAGCAGTGACTTTGAGGGTGCTGCTTAAACCTACCAAACCCAGTGAAGCTTATTGTGAAACTTCTTTGTCACAAGTCTGGAGGAAGCAGTAGCTATTTATGTATGCTAGTTCTAAATAAACTAGTTCTAAATAGATTCCTGACTGGTTTATTATTGCAGACTTTGGGACTGGCAATTGGAAATATTACATGTCCAACTTGCTTGCAAATAAAATATTCTTACTCTGTTGCAGAATAGAGGAGTTTCTGACCAGGTGAGGTAAAGTACTCTCCTGTGAAGAAAAATATTTTGGTTTTACTGTAATATGAAAATATTTTCTTGAAATATTGATAATAATTAAATTGCAAGTGACTTAGATATTTTTAAGTCCACCCAGCAATATATTATGCCTGTTTTAAAGTTGAAAATGATGCTTTGGACTAACCTGTGATACTCAGTGTTGGATGGCAAAAATCTTCAAACCAAATTGATTGGAGGAATAATTAAAACTGTTAGCATTATGGGGTGCTTTTTTGAAGGGCAGCCCACAAATACCCTGTAGGCACTAATATTGAACCCAAGTCAGAGATGACACTAATCCACTGAAATGCAAGACAGTGTTTAAGTGTTCTGTTTTCTTTTTAGTAGAAATCCAGTCAGCACTACCAGTATATTTTCAGTTGACTCCCAGGACAACTTGATATTTAAAGAAAAAAAAACCAAAACCAACAACCACACGCACAAAAACCCACAACAGCCCACCAAACAAAAACCCAACCAAACAAAAAACATAAACAACTGACCAAAGGATGGGGCAGCTGCATGTAAAACTAGGCCAGTGGCAGTTTGCCTTATGTGAGTAAGGTAAAGTCATTTTTAGGGGACTAGATATTTGAGTAATGTGAGTTGGCTCCTGTCTAGCTTCCAGTAATTGTTGGAATGCTAATGAATTTCAAAAGTTCACTAGCTACCTGATCAGTAAATGAAGATTATGTGCTTAAAAATACAAGTAGCAAAGAAGTACTTTTAAGAACATTGTGTAGTAAACTTCAAACAGCCACCTGCATAGGGACTTTGTATGCCCTTTTTTCCTTCTTAAAAACTTAGATTAACTTGAGGAATATTTGCTGCTAATTGTGAAAGCAAAGCATGTTATTTAATTATGATTGTCTCCTGGAACAGAAGACCGAAGTGATTACCTTACTCTGCTTACACAGTGCAAGCCTGCTCTGTAGCATTTGGACATTGCAAACATTGGAATTTTCTTCTCCCTGGCCCTTGCAAGTCCTTGTTCTTGACTTGCCTGAGCTCTAACAATAAATGAGCATGTTGGCTGATAGAATGCTGTGATTAGTATATCAAAATTGTAATACTGCAATGAATATGACACAAGGAAGTAATTTCTGAGACTCTAGAGTATTATCGGAGTATCAATACTCTTTTGATGCAGCAAGAGCCAAATCTGTGAGGGAGTTGGTGCCTTTATGTTAGTCAAAAACAGTTTGCTTCTTTGATGTCTTACTGTTGTCTATAGAATAGATGCTTAATTTCCATGTCTATGGTATGAAATCAACACTTGTACATCTTTGTATGTCTGAATGCTATTAAGAATGAAGGTTTACAGTTTCTGCTTTTGATTGTTAAACTATATATTATGCACAAAAAATACATACTTTTATAATGGAATGTGTTTTAAAACTATTTTCTCTTAGAAATGTCTTTGTTTAGTTTCCTGTCCTTGAAAAACTTGGCAGAACTAGTTGCTGCTATGCAACTAGGAAGTTTCTCTTCTATTTTTATTTCACAGAAATCCCAAGGCTAAGAAAAGAATGGGTGTGGCTGGGAGGAGAGGAATATTTTGGTCTTTAACACTCTAGTTTTGATCCCTGCAAATCAACATCTCCTAAATTCAGTCTATGAACTGTGTCCATCTCTTCTTTGAAAGACCATGACATACATGGGAGTATACTTCAGGATGATAAAGGAACAAAGTAAAATAACTTAAAACTTTCTAGTTAAGTATTGGTAACAGATGCCTATCAAATAACAAGTCCAGTAGATGAAATGTAGTGATTTAACCTACTGCCAATGCAATTTCATTTGTGAGGCAATTTAAATTGTATTTTCTCTCATACTAGAGCCTCAGATTCCCAGAACACTCTTAAGAGGGAAGAGGTATGGGGGGAAATAGAGACTTTTGTTGACTTGCAACAGTTCTGAGCTGCAAGAGAGACTACCATACCTGGGAAGAGCTTGGAAGAAGTACTTCTAACATACTATATATCTACTCTATCTATATAACTAGGTAAAGAAACTAGGGACAGCCTGCTTACGTAACTATTATGAGGAGGCAGCACATGTTCCATGGGTATGCTTAAAGGACAATAATTGGTAAATTCAAGCTAGTCTACTCCTTGATGAAAGACAGACTTTTAGCACAGCAGTAACTGTACTGTGAACTGCAGCACATGCTGCTTGTACAGCTACTTGCAGAACTCACCTCTGTGAAGGCTGTATGGTGAAACAACTCACTGTTTACACCACACAATAACCCGCAGTTGCTAATTCACTTTTGCTGCACTTGAAGCAAAACAGTGTCTAAATGCTGGTTGAATAGATGGATGAAATGTGTGTCTTACTGCAATGGAAAACTGGAGAGCAAGTGATACAGGTCTGAAACAAAATACATAAATGGTTTATATTGTTAACTAGGGTAATGTTCTACCTCAGTAAATCAAAAATTTAAAAGCTGCAAGCATGATTGTGCATGGAAATAAAATTGGTTTATAGCTTCACTTGTTGTAGGGTGGGGGTGATGAGAAGGGAAAAGAGGAAGTCCCAATATAAAACCATCAATAGGTTACAGAGTGCTGAAATATCTAGAACAGCATTCTACTCTGTGACTTAGTTACATTCATTGCAGTGAGTTAAAACAGGTAAGGGCATCAGTAAGTTATTTTTTCCTTGAAACAGAAATCAGTCTTCCTCTGTTCTGGAACAAGTTTAATTAATTAGGACTAACTTGATTCCAATCAGTATTTTACATGGTGCTTTCTCCATTTTGCTCTGCAAAAGCTTTGATAGCTGTCATAACTCCAAGGCAGCAAAGGAGCCTAACAGTGAGCAACTGAGAGGTTTCTAAATGTGCTAGTGATCAAGAGAAGAAATACTGACTTAATTAAATACTTCCCACAGTAGTAAGATATTTTTTTTATAGCAATGCTAACTCCATAATTTTCAACGATTGTGCTCTACCATCTCTTCTTACACGTTGTTGAATAGAAAAAAGAATCCTCATAAACACATGTTAAATGAGAGAAGCAGCATCTCGGAGCACAGATACTTTCAGTTAAAAAATAGTAAAACCAAAATGCCACCACAGCACAGTATTGCCAAGTGCATACATATTGATGATAGACCATTCCTTTGGTGAATACAAAGGGGGAATCTGCTAACAGTTAATTTGTTCTGTTGATGTCTCATGCACAGCAAATCTACAGGAAAAAAAAAGCTAGTACTTCAAATGGGACTTAGGTATCAAGTAGGAGGAGCTAAAATTTAGAACAAGTGTGGAGGCTTTATTCACTGCTCAAATTTGCATGTCATAATCTGTGGAATCTATTAGTATGAAGCTGAATAGATTTCTGATTATACAGGGCCTTGCATTATGGTAACATGTACGTGTTCTTAAAGCAGTTTCCTGGTTATGTTTTGCAAAACAAAGTCTCATAAACATTGTCAGCTGACAGCTACTTCTGACAAGAAGCTAGTAGTTTTTTAATGAAATAATAGCTAGTACAACTGGTTCCCTGTTAAATGATGACTCACATCGATCCTTTGAATAAGGAGCTGATGTCCCCTAAAACACTCTTAAGTATTACTATGTAAGAATTGAAATAAGATGGCAACAGGGTCAGGGAACTAAATATGTCTCTGAGCATCACGAAAGAACCACTTATTGCTAGTCCTAATTATGGGTGTAATGTTGAGGTGTAGCTGTTACCAACAACTGACAGACTCAGGTAGCTAAATGAGGGCTTTCAGTGACATCTTAGTACTACCTATTAAAATGACAACAGTTACACCAAATAAACTTGAACTGATTTTTTGAAAATAATTTACTAAAATATACAAGTACATTTTCCTTTTCAGTATAAGTTACATAATTGCATACATTTTTAGCTCTTTCTAGGTGCTTTTGGTAATAAGGCAGCAGCAGTGGGCTGACAACTAAAACCTTCAGCATTGCTCTGTACACAAGGAGTCAGTGCAAGGATATTATATTTTCTAGCGATATACATTTTTACTGAATACACTGAAGATGAACCTAATTTTTATTTGATACAGCTCAAGCAAAAATGGACTGTAGTGCAATTCTTGCTTATGAGAAAAGAAAGCCTGTAGAGTTAAATATAAATAAAGGATGCTCAAACCACAATTTGTTTACTGGAAGCTGTTAATAAAACATTTAACTTAACCACAACTATTTGTGCTTCATAAAAAAAAAAAAACAAAACAAACTTATACAGGTTATAAACTAAAACCTCATTTGTAAAAGTTCTTCTCTGCAGAACAGTGCTTGCTGCAAGACATACAGTGCTTTGGTGGTAGAACTTCCATGTGCCATCATGGAAAAATGTTTCCAGAAGAAATAGTCCTCTTACAAATCAACAGCCAGCTTCCTGACAAAAGGGAACTGGCCACTTTGAAATGCTTGTTCCCTTTCTCTGTGATGGAACAAGCCCTGACAAAGGAGAACATGTACTGTGTTAAAAGCTATTGTGGCACAAAAATCAAAACTGGCCCCTGGGCAGGTTCATCAGTTCAATACTTAAATTCTCTAGTTCAAGTTTATTCAATGTGGCCTTAACAGGCTGTATCAGACTACTAGAAGAGGACTACTCTGATCATTTCCTTCATCAATCTTGGTTTAAGTCAGTGAAGCAGACACTTCTAATCTAGGTCTTCTTACTGGTAATATACAGGGTCAGAACAGCAATCATGCAAACTTCTTCTTTGTAGCTGTGAATCGTTCCATGTACTACAAAGAAAACAAAAAATATAAGATTTTCTCAGAAATTAATAGAGAATTCATTATTACTTAAAGCAGCTAAGCTTCTGCTCTAAGAGTCAAAAACAGTCTGCATCTAAAGCATATTTTTATATCCCAGGCATAACTATTAGAGCTTTCATTTCAAACAAAGACACCCCCCAAAAATTTCTGGCATTTGCTGCAATTCAGATTAATGGTCAAATCTCCAGTGTTAAGGATGAACTAATGCTAAATACTTATGAATGCTGTATAATACGAAGAATCCATTGGTTTTCATCCCATCAAAGTGAAGACACCTGTCATTATTAGCTACCCTTCAAAAGATGCTGATGAAAGAACATTGACCCTGAATCCTATGAGAAAGTTATCTTTGAAGAACTCTTGAAGTTGTTTTCAGAAGTTAGTTATGAATCCAGTAGCAATGACACTACCAACAGACTATTTAGTGCTTTTATTCACCAGCATAAATGCTTAGTATTCTGAGTAAGGACTTCACCAGGAGTTTCTTTAAAAAAAGAGACAAAAAACCAAAACACAAACCTTGTCATAACCTTCCAGTTCTCTGAGTTTCTTGATTTCAAAGAGGTTGCCTTCTACTGCAAGCAGTGAGATCTGGGAATCACTGAGGATACTCTGAGGCAGCATGCTGAGTTCTAGACAGTTTTCTTCTAAACGCAAGACTTTGAGGCGTGGACAGTGGGAGATCTGAACGGAGATCTGGGAAATCTTGTGGAAATGAAAAGAGAAACGGGATTAAAATGGTAGTGATCAGTGATTATTAAAGTGATCTGTTTCAGACTTACACAGAACAATTGCCATATTGTAAATGTAAACTATACTGTACTAATAGTAAGTACTTAAAAATAATACATAAGTAACAAATGATCAAAAATCAAAATAACTTTTTTTTATTCCATGATGACAAGCAACCTACACATCTGTTTGTCACATTCCTGCTCAAGAACTGTTCAAATCATTTTCTGCATGACTAAATTCAGGATTTTTTAGTTAATCAAATCAGGCAGTTGGATATATTGGTACACAAATTCTAGTTATGATTCCTCATTTGTGTTGTGTTCAGGAGATGTCTTTTAGCTATAAAGTTTTGATGGTCTCATCCTATGTTCCATGGCTGTATTAAGTCTAAGGTAAACCATGTCCTAAATCTACATGCCCACAACATCTCAGTTACCAGACCTGATTCTGATTCAAATTGAGTTCGATAGCCTGCAGTTCTCCCACAGTGTCAGGCACATTTTGGATCTGGTTTTTTGAAAGATCGACCACATCCAAATGGCGAAGACCAGAGAGTTGTGTAGGCACAGTCCGAAGCTGGTTTCCAGAGAGGCTTAGGGTTTTGAGAGCTGAAAGTTGTCCAAATGCAGCTGGTAGCTGCCTCAAGTGATTGCCATTCAGGTGTAGTGTTTCCAGTTTTTTCAGTTTACACAGCTCCTCAGGTAAAGCAGCTACAGAAAAATGACAGAAGAGCATATGACCTAAACAGCAGTAAACATGCATACCCATTTAGTTCAAATAAGCTTCTGCATGAAGAACAGTGCTATTTAAGTAATTTCTCACTGAATTCCTCCCCATTTTCCAGTGAAGGCACAGATCCCTGCACAGAAACTTAAGCCCAGAGATGATACATGCTTTTTAACCATCTTCCACAATCTGCAGACAAGGCAGACATTCAAATCACAATCTGCAATCACTATTCAGGAGACTTTAGCCTGTCAGTTATAGTCCTTACTAACACTCTGCCAACAGGTTCTATGACACTTGAAAACCCACGAAATTCACAGCTTCACCTTTGCCCTTTAAAGGTATTACTCAACTTGCTCAGAAGTAAGTTATGAGATAATTCATAGTGTGTCATACCAGCATACAAACCTCACCAAGTAAGGTCCGCTGGCATCCATTCATCCCTCTTTGCACCTACACATGAGTATAATCTCTAACATTCCTGAGCTGCACTACAGAGTCAGTGAGGTTCGTAAATTATCTCCATTTTTTCAAAAAGGCAAATAATACATAATTAATGCATAAAACCCCTAGTTTCTTCATTGTGATTTTTCCATAATGATGGATGTTTGTTTAACAGAAACAGTAACAACCACTGAATGGCCAGCAACATTGTCTGCATATGATCTTCATTACCTGTTCTCTAGGCAAGTAGTAAACCATCTGACACTGTTAAACCTTCACGTCAGGTAAATCACAGCACAAAACCTCTATGGGTTTAAGTATTCACGTGTCATTGCAAAATTAATAATACACTAAGTGGCAACTAGTTTTGTAGAATTTATGATTTAGAGGTTTTTATCCTGTACATGAATTCCAAAGATTTCAGTTTAAGTGACTAAACTCCCTGTTTACATCTTGTGAGAGTTAAATAATTAAATTTCGTTTTTGATAGAGAAAACAACTTATTATTTTAAAAATCAGTGGAGATATTAATTAGCAGGCATACTCAGTTTGTTGTTGTTTAGAGCAAGGCTCTTCAAAAAGGAAAATTTTCCAATGAGAGGTGGCAAGAGCTCTATTTTGTTGTTCGACAAGTCTATTGTCCTTAAGTTGCTTGTTAGCTTCTGCAGATCTTCAGGAAACTATGGGGGGGAAAAGATACAGCGTTTAAATAGTTGATAAAAAGTTGAATTTTCACGTCATACAGCTTAAAATTTTAATTGTACGACTGTTACATACTGTCATATGTATCACAATGTCCAATCACCACAGCGCAATTGGCAAATTTGTTCAATGCATATTTTTTAAAATATTATTTCATCTGGGGTAGGGAAAAGGGGTATAAAGAAAACACTAACATCTAGAAAGAGTAGTTTTTCATCCAAATAAGTAAAATTAAAAACATTACATTTTCATCCTCTTACGTGCTTCTCTTAAACATGCCTGTCATTTAAAATACTCTACACCTAGTTAATGCCTCTATATTTTAGCAGAGGATGATTTGAAAATTTTTCTCCTGCTTCCCTTTTTAAGTAATTATGTATACCATTTTCCTTATTCTTGTTTACATCCTGTACCACTTTGGTACTGAGTCTTGGCACTCAGGTGAAAAAAAGAAAAACCTGACAATCACCATCAAGGAGTCCTGGCAAATAAGCCAGTGGTTTTGATTCTCCTTTGCTTGACAGAGAAAAAGTGAAGAGAGGAGGTAGGACAGTGGAAGAAAGCATGTTAGAAAAGTCTTGGAAAATTACTGCAATATAGAGGGTTTTTTGGCTATCCTGCAAATCATTGCTGGATTTATGGTTCCAGGACATTCTGTGTTTTTCTGGAGTTGAGTCTAAGTTAAGATAATTTCCAATATAATAAACTTTCGTGATGCTTGCTGCCAGCCCAATGAAAAGCCTGTACAGACTATTCATATGGCTACAATTAAATACAACAGAAGTATCTAAATGTGACAAATTGTGGAGTACCTTTCTGAGCAACAATATGGTTATAAAATTTACATTTTCCCCCTCAAGTTTACAGACATTTTCTAAAAGCACAACATCAAAACTAGTGCTTCTTGAAGATATACATACTGTAAAGCATAAGCTCACAAGTATATAAGTGCCCTGAGAGATAAATCCTCAATCAGAAGACAAGGCAAGCAAAAGTGAAAAAAAACCCAACAAAACTTGAAATATTTTCCATGACTGTTTACAAGAAATACAGGTATGCAACTGCATTATGACAGTGAAGTGGGAATTTCTCTCCCAAAGTGTCAGTCATACACACAAACAGCCATGTTTCCCCCCCCCAGTACATTACCTCAGTAAGTCCCTTTCCCGTTAGCTGAAACACACCAGTTTTCTGTGCTGTCTCCAGGTGGGCTTTCAGTGCACTATTTCCCATCCTAACAGTTCTCTGTCAAGCACACGGAGTTCGAGTAATGGTGTCAGCCAGTTTTACTCTGTGCTAGAGAACTACAATCCAAAATCTCTGCAATAAAGCAAATGTAAAAAGTCATTTTACGTGCATTGTCCCCAACACTACAAGCATTCTGACACATTGAACCATTTCACTGCTGCGTTTTCATCTCCCTCATAGCTAGAAGTCTAAAGGTTTACCTAGATTTACCTAGATAAAGCAGATTTACCTACATTACAGCAGTTTGATTACTGAAATGATGCAACAAGCAGAGTTAAAACGAAGTGGGAAAACTGCACATTTTCCACATTTTGCCTCTTTCGAGACCCCGCAGCATAAGGAGATTCTCCACGTAGACGGGCTGTGATTTCTGTGGCATCTATCAGCGCTGGCCTGCCGACACTGCTACTGTTTTATTTGGGTTTTTATTTGGGTTTTATTTGGGTTTTATTCTATTTAGAGAACTGACTCCTCTGCCGTGACTCTTAGCAGACACACGACACCCACCTCCGTAACCCCAGGCGGGTTTAATCCCAGGGCGCACGAGTCACAGGCCCGGGATTAGTGCCGGGTTCGCAGCCGGGCGGTGGGGAATGAAGCCTGGGGGACAGCACGTAATCAGCCGCGACGGGGAGCCCGACAGGAGATGCGCCCCGTGCCGCAGCGGGCGCCCCGGCAAGGGGCCAGGCCAGCCCTGACCGGCTGCAGGCCGCGGTCCCCCCGCCCCAACCCCGCCCGGCTGCTCCGGCCCCGACCCCAGCACCGTCGGAGGCCGCCGGGCCGGGCCCGGCCCGGCTCGGCTCGGCTCAACCAACCTGTCCGGGCGCCGCTGGCAGACACTCCGCGGCGGCGAAGCCCCGGCTCGTCCCCCGCGCTCCGCCCTTCCAGAACCGCCGCTCCAGCAGCGCCCGCCCGGAACCGGACGCGAGTCACCGCCGTTCCTGCCACGCCCGTCATGGCGGCCCCCAGGCGCTCCCGGCCGCCGCCGCCACTGCGAGACGCCGGGAGTCCGCCCGTGGAGGCCGCCAGCCCCAGCCCCGGGTCCGGGCCCCGGCCCCGCGGAGCGAGCGACCCCGAGCTCGAGTCCGATTCCGAGCTCGATGGCGACCCCGAGCTGGAGCTGGAGTGGAGCGCGTGGCTCGACGTGGAGAGCGATGAGGAGCAGGGCGGCGGCGAGCCCTGGCCCTGGGAGCCCGGGCAGCGCTCGGCGGCGGCCGTGCTGCTGGAGCGGTGCTTGGCGGCGGGCGCCGTGAGCCAGGTACCGCCCGGGCCCGGCGGCCGCGGGGACGGCGCCGCGGAGTAGCGTGACTTAGGCGTTGTTCGGGTGAATTGTGCTGTATTGCGGAGCGCAGGAGAGGAACAACTTCAAACTGTGGAAGACTTATTATGGAGCATTTGCTCGGTACTTTCTTGCTACTGATTGCATTTTTCCTGTTGTCTTACTTTCAAAGGAGGCTTTGGATTTAACTAGTAGAAGAACGCCATGCTTTGCAAAATTCTCAGAGATGGAAGAAATGGTAAACACGGAAGCTGAAATCAATGAGGTACAGCCTTTACTATTGCCAGTGTGCACTCAGCACTTTGATACCTGGCGGTAATCCAGGGCTCTGATGAAGTATCAGACTGCCACGTGCCATGATGTCTCATGTTTTGAGGGGTTTTTTAACAGTTCAGCTGTTTAACAGTTGGCACTTTTTTCCCCAGTGGACTGAGTTGTCATCAAGAAAAGAACAAAACTGTGAAACAAAAGTTTTAGGAATAAGTAGAAGGACTCAGCAGGCTGCACCTTTGACTAAATTGTTTCCTGAAGTTTTCTAAGGAAACTGAACAATAAAGAATATGTAGTTGACTTCAAGTCACAAAAATGTGCCTCTTTATAGGCAATTTTGTTGGTTAGCCGGCAGTAATCTCAGACATTTCCTACTGCCTGAACCAGCTGCTGCCTTGTATTTTATAATGTTGGTTTAGACATTACATAGACTATGAAACTGCTTTGCAAGACATGTAAGTAGGAGAGACATGGGTTTGAAGGGTAGACTATCCAGTGATTACAGAATTGGCGGAATGGACACAGCTAGAGAGTTGTGGTCAATGGCTCTATGTCCAGCTGAAGGCTGGTGACCAGTGGTATCTGGGCTCTGTCCTGGGACCGATGCTCTTCAATATCTTTATCAATGGTGTAGACAGGGATCAGTGCACCCTCAGCAAGTTTGCAGATTACATTAAGCTGAGAGGAGCACTGGACACAACAGAAGGATGGGATGCCATCCAGAGGACTGGGCAAGCTTGAGAAGTAGCCTCACAAGAACCTCATGAGCCTCAACAAGACCAAATGTGGGGTCCTGCACCTGGGTCAGGGCAATCCCAGACATGAATACAGACCAGGAGATGAACTTATTGGGAGCAGCACTGTGGAGAAGGACTTGGGATGAAAAGTTAGACATGACCTAGCAACATGCAGTCACAGCCCAGAAAACCAACAACATCAGGGGCTGCATCAAAAGCAGCGTGGCCAGCAGGGCAAGGGAGGGGATTCACCTCTTCTGCCCTTGTGGGACCCCACCTGAAATGCTGTGTCCAGGTCTGGGATCCTCAGGACAGGAAAGAGGTGAACCTGTTGGAGCAGTTCCAGAGGCGGGCCATGAAGATGATCCAGGGGCTGGAACATTTCTCCTACAAACACAGGCTGAGAGAGCATGGATTGTTCAGCAGCCATCCAGTACTTAAAGGGGGCTTAAAAAGTGAGGGAGAGTGGCTTTTTACACAAGCAGATAATGCTAGGACAAGGGGGAATGGTTTTAAACTAAAAGAAGATAGATTAGATTAGATCAGATATTAGGAAAACATGCTTTACTGTGAGGGTGGTGAGACACTGGAACAGGTTGCCCAGAGAAGTTGTGGATGCCCCATCCCTGAAAATGTTCAAGGCCAGGTTGGATGGCGCTCTGAGCAACCTGGTCTAGCAGGTGATATCCCTGCCCATTGGCAGGGGTTTGGAACTAGATGATCTCTAACGGCCCTTCCAACCCAAGCCATTCTATCATAAATTCTGTGGTTTAGGAATGAATTGCAAGATCTGTCTTTTCCAGCACAAATCACCAAATTATTTAAGTTGGTCTTTTTAAACAGTCTTTTTCTTGTTGACCAAAAAAGCCCCACCTAGTGGTAGACACTCTCTGGAGAGCAGGGTAACATGTTCTTGTGGTAATGCTTGCTCTCTTTCGTACACATGCTCTCTCCTATGCTGCCACTTTCTCCCTTTCTACTTCCTCCTCCACCCCACGAGAGTCAACAATATCTGGATAAGTATGTTAAAAATGCATTTTCATTTGATGCTATTATTGTTGTAGATAAAACTGGAAACTGAAATGATGCAGTTGGAGAATGAGACAGCAGACATTACTCACCATTTTCACTTAGGTAAGTGCAGTTGTACCGTAGAAAAACCAAGAGTCTTAAATTAGCAGCAGATTAATGTTTCTTCTGAGTACATGACAATTCCAGAAGTTATTGCAGCAGTCGTCTCTGAATAATTGTTGGAGGTGGTAGGTGTTTCATTAACATCTAAAGCATGTTTCCATACTATTTGAACTTGCACTCTCTACAGTCTTAGTAGAAGCTCTGTGTGTAACTCATTCTCCAAAACAGTGTGGGAGGTGTGGTCAGCTCTCCAGGGTCAGTGGAGCATCAGCTCTGAGATCATCAGTAACCGTTGGCCTGCATGTGCTACTCTGTTTGTTTTCCAGAAACTCCGTGTGTTTCTGCTGCATCTCTCTCCCCCTAAACTTAAATTTATAATTCAGCACTTGGGGAGCATATGTGTTCATCTATTATTTCACACTTTTCCACTATGATTTTATGGGTACTTAAAAGCATTCTAGCCTGCCACTGTTAGGGTAGGGTAGTGAAATCTATTGCAATACTTCAATGCTATGGTATAGTTTAAGAAGTTGACTTCATCTCAAAGAGAATTTACTTAAGAATATGGATAATGTAAAACAACATATCTATATCTCTAAAAAGTAGTTATGGTGAGTTTGAGTGCATGCTGATACTAAATCATGTATGCTCCAGCAAAAGCCATTCTGATTAATGTCTGTCTTGAATGTAAGCTGTCCATTGCAATAGATCAGTGTTTTTCTTTCTGTCTGCTGGACAGATTTTGCTCTTGTTTTAGCAGGACAATGGGTTCAACTTTGCAATTTTATTTTACAGGGAAAAAGTGCGAAATTTTGCAAGATATGAACAGGCACCTGGAAGCCATACTGAAAGAGAAGAGGGCTCTCAGAAAGAGGCTGATAAAACACAGATGTCAAGAGAGCCTGCCTATTGAGGCTACTTTTCACAAGTAGGCACACAGAAAAGAATTGTTCTTGTATGCATGAGTCCAAATTAATTTGAACTAGTAGACAGTAAAAATCCCATGCTTTCATTAATTTTTCCCCTGATAAAAATAGACATAAAAAATGATAGCAGAACCTCAGCTAAAAGCTAGTAGTTTACTCACTGATAAATTCGTAGGAAGGTAGTAATACATATTTTATGAATATTTACTTAGGTTTTTGGTCTTGTCTTCAGAAGTCTGCAGAACAAGTTGTGATGTATTGTTTTAAACAAATGTGCTACATGCTGAGTTTGTTATGCTTCTCCCAAGCAGTTGTTACTTTAGCACTGGGTGTCTTCCTACCACTGTTGCTTGCTTAGAGCTAAGCATGAATGATTCTCAGACACGCATAGTGCATGTTTTAAAAGTATAGTCCTTCTTCTTATGGTCTAAAAATCTAGCCCAAGTACTGAAGAAGTGGCTAGTCATTTCTGTAATTCCTGCCCTGCTTGTTGCTAAGAGTCATGCAAGAAGTGTAATTGCAGAAAAATTAATTAGATGTTAAGGAGCTTGCATAAAGCTGGAGAAGGGGACTAAGAAAAGCAGGGCAATGAAAAAAGAGCTTATAGGTATTAAATTCTTGTTGTTTAGCGCAACCTTTGAGCTCATTTTTGGTTACAGGTGTATAGTAGAGTTGCTGACAGAGGCTGTGACTTTCATTGAGAAGCTTGAAAGCCATTTGCAGTCTGTAAGAAGCATGCCTCAGATATCACATATGATGAACAATATGGTGAGTAGTAAAAGAACTGAACCTGCTGTCTTCTCCAGCATGAAAAATGCAATGCTGTTTGGTTATTTGAGTTACTTTTATGTCTTGATAGACTGACAGGATGTATAGAGATTAAATCCAACCCTTTTCTGTTTCAGGACACCACTTTGTCAAAAACAGAGGTGCTCATGATAGAGTTGGAGGAGCTGACAGAGCAAATACTGAAATGGGAAAAACTGCAAAAGGAAGTGTATTCTAACAACGTATGCAAAACTGCTGACTTGGACTTTGGCTTATCTTTAACCTAACAAATCATTTTTCTCAAATAGGATGACTATTCAAAGAACTACCTTCTTAGGGTCTTCTGTGAAAACTGCAACATGGGTGTCTTTTAATCCAACAGAGACTTTGTAGGTAGTTATATTTCTGTTATTAAGTAACAGTTCTCCAACTATTTACGAAATAAAAGGACAATAAGCAGTAGCTCATAGGAAGACAGGGTGCTGAGAAGCCTGTTAAGGAGTTCCTTTTTGAAATAGTTGGATTGGAGTCCCTTGGAGCCTGTATGTTCAATGGAAAATTGCTTTGATATTTCTTTTGCACTTGCTATAGTATCTTTATTCATTTTTGTAAGCATCTTGATAAAACACTGTATTTTGTACATCACCATGAAACTTCAATAAAAGCACTAGATTTCAAAAGCTCAGTTTCTTGCTTTTAATTTTGTTATAAAATCTTAGGTCCAAGCTTATGTTTCCGTAGGAGTTCCAATCAAGAAATTTAATTAGTTTTAAATTACAGTTTATTGTGACTGATGTGGTTTTGTGGGAAAGCAGGGAATAGACTTGGTGATATATGGCAGGTCTACTGATTTGCAAACCATGCTTCAATGATAGCAAATATATTCTCGATATTCAATGATATAAATATGTTGTTCAGATTTTCTGTTGCTTTCCCTATTTTCGGTGTCCCACTTAGAATAAAACTCTTGTTCCATGAGTAAGATTGACAGTTTATCAAAAGCATTGATTGTTCCAGTTTGTAGCCCTCAGGAAGAGACAGGTTGGTGAAATGTCATGGGCAGGACATCTATAAACCAGGATGGTTGTCTTTGGAGGGTGCCCAGTTTTGTATTCAGGATACGGAGCAGACAGAAGCGGTGCAGATGTATTCTTTTCTACCATTGTATTGTTTGGTACGTGAACATCCAACCTGTTGATTTCTGTTGCTGAAGTAAGAGCATTTTGCTTTTTCAAAATAACCACTGGGTGGCTCAGTACCACAGATTTCACAAGTTTATCTGATTATTGCATATAAACTTAAAGCAGAATTAAGGAAGAAATCTTTGGCTCTTTGTTGAGCACACTATATTATGACTTACTTGTGTTTGGTCTATTTTATATTTGAAATTTTCTGAGAATCTCCTTTTAATCTTTGTAGCCATTCTGCAGGGTGTGATGACAAGACATCCAACTTAACAAATCTCTAGTATACTGTGTAAGCTATGGCGATGTTCCTCTCTGCTGCTGTTGAGGAAAGTTAAGAGGATAGAAACAATTTGAATTAGGTTAAGCAGAATGTCATGAGGTAGAATCTAAGAATATAAACTCGTGATCAAGTCCCACAAACATTAATGGGGTCTTTGTGCCAACACTTGCTATGTAGGTTATTGCAGGATTTGAGTCCAAAGTCCCATGTTGTTGTTCCAGATGTGAAAATGAAGGTTTTCCACACAACTGCGAAGAACCTGACATTTTTACTGAAAACGCTTTGCACATTCTGTGAAATGGGAGAAAACAGAACCATAGGTGATCATAGGTCGGACTCCATGAGCTGAGTCTTTTCCAACCTAATTGATTCTGTGATTTTTGTGAATCAATGTCCTCTACATCTATCATAGGCTTAGCCTCTCACTCCCAATGTCTTACAGTGATGATTTAGGTCAGGCAAATTAAAGCTGTTGCAATTTAATAATTTTAGAGTACAATGAAAATATTCTAGTCAATTTGTTCCTTGTAGCTCTTTGAAATACGTGTTTTTGCCATATCCCAAAGAGTTGAGTATATATTTTTTTTTACTGTATCTACTATTGGACTATTGGACTCTGGAGTTGGTAGAGCTTACCTAATTGCCATTTGCCAGTGATGTGTCAATTAATTCTTTAGTGTAATTTAAAGGGATAAATCTGTTGAAGTATACAGTGATTCACAACTTGTAGGTATTCATTTTAGCATCGCTGTGGTGAATAAAGTATTGGGTCCAAAGGCTCTATCCCGTGCTTCACTGGGGAAAGTTTCTGGAATGTGGTACCTTTTTCATTTAGATATAACATTTCTGGAGTTTAAGGCAAACTGTCTCATGAGAAGAACTATACGTAAAGTACAAAAAAGCAGTACAGTTAAAAGTCAATTTAAACAGAAGTTTAAATATAAAAACAACACAGGACTCTAAAACTCTCATATATTATATTCAGATGTAGTTCCGTTTATCATATTTTGGAATGCAAAACCAAAAGTCCATTTAAAAATTTGCATTGGCAAAAGGAATTTTCAAAACCAAACAGGATTTGTCTATTGAGCCTGGCATCTTCTTTATGCCAATGCTACTTGGTTTTGCATCTTCCTGGTAATACCAGTAGGTGACAGAGACAGTATTCTAAAAGAAGTTTTTAAAAACTTTCCGTGATTTTTATATTACCCTAAATACAAACCTTTTATCAACGCAACAACTAGATACTGATTTCAATTAAAGTTCTTTGGAAGTGTCAAGATTTTCTTTTCGATCCTAAGTACAACAGACATGAAGATGGGATGTTTCCAAAGGAATCTAAAACACTTGAGACCTTTCCTTTAGCACTAATAAGGAAGGGATACTTGCCTTCCCTAAATTCCTGTCAAATTAATGTGGAGTGCTTACAGTGCTCGTCCCTAGTGAGCGCTTTAAGGGCACCACCCTTAATCGGACTGGCGGCATTGAACTCTTGGGTAAAACCTGCGCTGGTTTGCTGCTGCAGAAGAGAATTTGGGGGAGAGCGCGAAATCGCCGTCTCTTTCTTTGCGGGTGCCGCTCTCCCGGGCAGCCCTGTTTCAGGCGGAAAAGCGCGGTTTGGATACTGGAGAGGCTGCCGCGCGGCTGCGCTGAGCAGACTTTCCCCGAAACCCCTGCTCTCCGCCCGGGGAAGTTTCCCCGGCGCTCCCTCCGCGGGGCTGCCTGGGCCGGGCTCTCTCCGGCGCTGCCCTCCGCTGCGGGGCGGGACGGGCCGGGACGGGCGGCTCCTCTCGTCCCGCTCCTCCCCATCTCGGGCGGGGGGCGGGATGCGGGGCCGGGGCGCGGGCGGCCGCAGCTGCTGGGCGTGAGCCGAGCCATGGCCAACGTCAAGGTGGCCGTGCGGGTCCGGCCTCTGAGCAAAAGGTGCGGCGGGGCGCGGAGGGACGCGGAGGGGGACGGGGGCTCCCGGCGGCCGCGGGGGGTGATCGGGTACCGCTGGTCCTGCCAGCCGGGACGGGATCGCCGCCCTGGGGCGGCTTAGCCGGCGCTGAGGGAGGGTCAGTAGGCTCTGGGGAGCTCAGCGGTGCGACAGGAGGAGTGGCAGCTTCTCGCCGCCTCGCTGAATAGCTTGGAAAGTGTTCTTGGAAAAGTCACCCAGTGGAACTGTTAGTCTGACTTCCCTCTTCCTGAGCTCCCCAAAATAGGACAATTGTCATACAGTGTAAAGGAGTCTTGCCTTTCCCTGCTGTTGTTGCTGTTTTTTCCAGCGGGAGGCAGAGCCGGATATTCCCATTGTCGCTCCGCTCCGCTCCCTCCCCGGCTTGCTTGGCTCCAATGGAAATCCCAAAAGCTACATGAAACGGCTTGAAGACAACTCCCACAGACAAAAAGATGCCGTAGCACAATGCTCTGGTGTTGTTTGTATATAATACATGCTTAAATCCTTGCAGACTTTGGAAATTCGGGGAAGAAAAGAAAGAGAAAAAGCGAGTAGCCCAAATGTCGGTGGCTGGTAATTTACTCCTCCTGATAGAGAAATGCTATAACACTCCAAACAGGAATGCTTTGAAAAGTAGTACAAGCTCTGAGGGCCAGTCTTTGGTTGGTTTGATGCTGCCTTTCTTTTTGGCACAAGTCCCTCATGTTGTCTTCTGACTGCACGGACTTTTGTGATAAATAACTCTTTCATGCAGTAGAGAAAATGATTCTTGAAGAGTTGCCCAGGCAGAAAATTAGCCTAGTCATTTAGCCAGCAGTACACTAGCATATTTTGGACTCTTTCGTTCTTATTTTTTGTCTATAGTGGGTTTTTTTGTTGTTTTGTTTTTGTTGGTTTTTGGGTTTTTTTTCCAGATACAGACATCAGGGAGTTTTGAATAAAATTTAAAATCCCACCCAATACAAGCCTGCTAGCATTAATGGAAAAGGGAAATGTGCAAACTAATTTACAGGTTTTCAGCACATTTTGCCTTTAAGTCAAAGCTAACTGATTTTAAAAATACTCTGTCCATAATTTTGTTTAAAATCATGCTTGGGTTATATAGTTCTGATTTGTTGTATAGCTGTGAATGGAACAGATTTTAATAGATATTGGCATATTTTAAGAAGAGCTGCAGCATTGAAGTAAGCTTAGCTTAACCTTTTATTGCTTGGTGTTGTTTTAGTGGTGGATATACTATTTGATTTTTATCATTATCTTCCCTCTCACTAAATCCTGGTTGGTGAGGAATGTTGCATCACATCTGTCTTAATGTTTTTCCCGGGTGGGCTGCTTTAAATAGTGCATAATAGTGAATATATCATTATAGCATTAAACAGCACCTGTAACTGTCAGATAAGGTGTGGTAAACAGGAAAACCTTTGATGTAGTCAGTGTGGGCCAGCTGTTTGGTGAGGAATGTAGTTTGGAGAGGAGGCTGTGATCAGAGAGGTGGGCAGCTTCTTTAACATGAGAGAAATTAATCTGAGGCTGAAACAGAAATGTTTGTATGAAGGTGAGAGTGGAAACTCAGGGGTAATGGAGGGAGAGAGAAACTGTTAAGTAATCCCACCTACTCAGCTCATTATGGTGTAACAGATGGGATGGGGAGGGAGGCAGAGACCAGTCTCGTGGTGTTTGACTGCAGAGGCAGTAGGCCAGTTGTTCTTTCTACTGTGCTGCCACAGTTGAGGTCAGCAAAAGCATTTCAAGATGGATTTTTGTATGTTATAAATGGGAAGAGGAAGTGGTTGTATATTCTCTGTGAAGGCTCTGACATGAGAACTTGCTTTCTAGCCTTGAACAAAATTGTCTGATTGTAATGGCTTAGAAGCAAATACCAAATATATGAAGGCTTCGAGTAACCTTGATAGACATTGAAAGGACTAAAATTCTCAGTGGGCATAAAGGTCTGCTCTTTTCCAGCTTCTTATGCTGCTTCCATACTGTCATCACACAAAGCTCTCACTGTCTCTATACACACACTCTGCAATTGCCCCAACAGGGTACCCATGTTGCCACAGCTTCTATGATCTTTCAGGTGTTTTAAAAAGGAAGACTTCCTGCAGTAAAAATTTCAGTTCTACTGGATTGAAGTACTGTAATTTGTACAACCTCAGTTCCAGCCAAAGATACTAAACCTGGCCTTTTAAGAGTATCAGAAACTGGAAAGCTGCAGGCAAAGGCTAGAACTCATGAGTGAGTTGGTTGTTTATAGACTATCATGCAAACCTCCTCATTGCTGCCCTTCATTTAATTTACAATGGCAGACAAACATTGACTTTGCATCTTAAAATTTACTGAAAATTCAGATGTTAAAAAATGGTAATGCGGGAGCTCTCAAAACTTTTGTTATCTAGCATAAGGCAAAGAGTGGTCTTTTTGTTCTGCATCTGTATGGAGCCCATCACAGTTGACAGAGAACTCACATGCCCAAATAATCTGTGACAGATATTAAGCGAGCACGGTTACACAAAATGCAGAAGTTTTTCCATTGCCTAAAGTTTAAACAGCCTGTAACCAGCGTTCTTCATAATGCTATCAGTCATTCTGTAACAGACTAAATTATTTTTTATCACCAAAATATAGTTCTGGGTGTAAATTTAGTTAAATATTTTCCCTGGAGTAATGTTTAAAAGTCTTTATTACACATTTACTATCCTACATACTAAAAAAGATTTGTTACTTTGAGGTTACACAGATACTTGCTCTGTGTAAATACATTTCCCCCTTAGAATGAAATCCGGAAGCCCGAATGGGTGCATTAAATCGTCTATAGCCATAGGTAATAATCAGGTGTTAAATAGGAACAGGGAACTGATGAAATCCCTTTATGGTTTATTTCCGGACATCTTAACGCTTGGTCTATTGGATGTGAAACTTTTGTAAGGAAAGTGTAATGTTATTTTTGGCTGTCAGTCAGAAGTTGTTGATGGAAATGCTTTGAATGCTAGCACGTAGCTATGTGAACTAGGAATGCTGTTCCTCTTTCTTTTTTGATTGCTCTGTGGAGGATGCCAGCACTGCAGTTTGCAGTGTGGTGTTATGATAGGAGACCTCGCCCTCCAGACTTGGAAATGGTGTGACTGGCTGATAAAGTATTTGAGTATTGTATTCAAGTACTGTGTCCAGGGCTCTCCTTGTGCCTGGGTAGTTCTCTTAACACTGTGTTGGGTGTTTGTATGCTACAGAAACAGTGTTGGACATGTCCTTTTACTTTTTTATGTAGGCCAGCAGAAACCAGTGCTAGTTTTTATGTGCTGCTAGGTTCAAACATGTTTGTCCCTTTGCTGTGGTAACCCATCATGATTCTAGTACCTACTTGTGGCTGCTGATTGCTCTTGTAGAGGATCTCAGCCCTGTGTTATGTAAGAGGAGAGAGGGAGGGCTGTTTGTGCATGGGAGACTCTGGGAGGGGAGTGATCCGCGTGTCCAGGGCAGTATTGTGTTGGGACCAGGATGGAGCACAGCTGCCTCATGCCTTTCCCTCCCTGATCCACTACATCTTCTGCTCTCCATCCAGCTGGTCTCAGTTCACTTGTGTGTACCCAGGATTCAGTCATTTATCACAGTGTAGTTTGAGAGCTGCTACATCAGTCAGAGATAGGAAAGAACAATTTTTAGAAGACGGTGCTCTACCGCAATGAAGAGTCTCATGCATTTCTATAGGATTCTCTTCTTAGCACAGACCAGTGACTAGAAGACATTGCATTCCTTCATGAATTGTGGATTGATTCAGCTTTCTGAGTAAAATCATTCACAGCAAGTTTGTTTTGTTCAGTTGTAAAGTTACAGTGTTGTTAGTTAAAAACTTGGCACTAGGGCATCCAGGTTGCCTTGTGATGCTTTTTGGAACTTTAAAGTACTTTGCTTAAGGGATAGTACCCTCAGGTTTGGGAGTTACTTGTGCAGGACTGAGCAAAACATAAGACATATTCTGCTGTTGAAAATATCATCTCCACTTTTCAGCTGCTTCTCTGGTCTGGAAAAGGAGAGAGTTCTTATTTGAGAGAGTCTTCCTGGTGTCTTTAATAACTCACAAATGAACTTTCCCGTCCTCTGTGAACTTCACAGACCTGTCACCTGAAATAGTTGCTGAACAGATTAATTGATCCAAAAGCTGCTCTTTGCCTTTTTTCTGCTTTGCCTTGTTTCTGAGCTGTATTCCCCAGTCCCCTCAGGATTTCCTGACTTTGTCCTCCATACTCTGGCAAATGAAAGCATCAAAGAAATGTCTGGGTAGTCCCAGGTGGCAAAGCTGAGCCACTCTTCCAGCTGTGCAGGTGTTTATTATCACAGTCTGAGCTGCAACAGTTGTTTTCCTCATTGCTGCTGCTCTGTATGACATATTCCTCTAATTGCCTTCCTGGTATGCAACAGTTAATGAGGCTTGAGGATAGGATGGGAAGGAGGGGTTGAGTTTGTGGTCCTAAGAACTCAGGTGAGCAAGCCCATGCCTGGGAGGGAGTTTTAGGGGAAGTTTCTCACTTAGAGTTTGTAGAAAAAGGCTTGGTGTGCAAGGCTGACCTGAGCAGTGTGCTGAGCATGGCTTCACTGAATAGCTGAGAAAGGAGCTTGATGGATGGGTGCATCATGATGTGAATATTTTAAATCTATTTCTATTCAAAAGGAAAGCTATGTGGAAAAATAAAATTACTTTCAGATAATTTTAGAAATGATACAAAGTAAATCACTATTAGTTTTTACTTTGTTAACTAGTCTCTGCTGTGCTCTATCTCCCTTGTTCTTTGTAATCATATTATAGTAAACAAAGGAAGGATTATTTTGCAAGGAAGACTTATTGCTGTTTTATAGACTGTGTTATTAGCTATTCTACATGTTCATGTGTAACCACAAGAACTTAGATACAGCAATGTGGTCTACTGCTGACAAGAGTGATAACTTGTGGTAAATTTCGTAGAAAACATTACTTGAATCTTATGCATAACAGATGTTTAATGCTTTATCAAAATAAAATTAAAGCAACAGCAGATTGGAGCTTGTTGTTGTTCTCATTCTTGTGTATTTTCATATATATATTCCTTGCGACTTTGGTGCTGTCGCCCTCTCACATAGACAGAAATGGCAGACTTTTACCTACTTTTATCTGCTGTGGTAGTTGGGTGAGTGTTGTTCCTCTGTGTCTCTCTGTTACACATGGATTTTGGGATTGGTACCTGATAGTGGGAAAGAGCTGTCTCAGGCCTCCAAGAGTCTTTTGCTGTCTGAAAATCTGTATGAGCTGCATTGTTTATGCATAGCTTGTAATTTCAAGTTCTTTTCCACAGCAGAACAAGGATTTTTGAAAGAAAAGTTGGTATTTTAATTTTGGTTTTATAAAGAAAGTCCCTCTCCAAACAAATGTATTTTAATATTTGTGTATCCTGTTAAGGTTATATTGGCATCTTTTCTGCCCTCTGTCAAATTAGTTATTTTCTTTTACTTAGTCTATTATTTTAAGTTTCACGTAAGCTGTCATTGGTTGCTCTTTTCTAGTAGCATCCATACTTGGTATTAGCAGATGGTTTCCATAAGCCACATCTGTGACTTTATAAGGGTACTGCATCAGCAGCTTTTCCCAGATGTATTTTTCTTGAAGTTGCATGAACCAAGTTTTCTAAGTTTGATAAAGGGCAGACTTTCTAGTTTGTTAAAGCAGCAGAACTCTACATGACCCTGAGATGAGCTCAGCTGGTCAGAGCATGGTGCTGATAACACCAGGGTTGTAGGTTTGATCCTCACATGGGCCATTCCTTGAGTTAGTCTCAAGGAACCTTGTGGGTCTCTTCCAACTCGGAATATTCTGTGATGTACTAAGTGGCCACTGCTGCCCATTCCATGGAAGATTAAACTTCTGCTGATGTTATGTGACAATACAAATGTGCCTGTGCTCATTTAAGCCAGGAGCACAAGGTGCTACCTACTGATGGTTTACTTCCCAGAGTAAGAGGCTGTCTCTTACCTTGTTGCCCATGCAAAAGCAGTTACAACAATATCATAAAACACCACCAGCAGAACCAGCTTTTGGAAGCCTTCTATTTTCCCCTAATATTTTGCATTTTCATAGAACACATTTCCTCCCAAGTCCTAAGAACACTTCATGAGTGTAGAATGTCTTGGAGCAGGGATCAGACTTTTGTATGCAGCAAAGAAAAAAGGAGGCACGATGCCATTAAATAACCTGGCTGGAGTCATGTCTTTGCTGGGTGGTTTCATTCTCGAAGACCACTTACTCTATCTGAGAGAAGTTGTAGTGTAAGGTGATGTGACTTCATGCATAGAGATCACATCTTCCCTGGGGACTGATGCTGTCTTTAGATACTAAGTTTTGTGGAGTACATGGTGAGACATCACTACTGTGCACAGAGAATTTATGTGAGTAGGATTGGGTAGGATTTCCAGAGTTTTCTTTAATCCAGTGCTTTATGTGATCTTTAGAAAGCAGTGCACTTCTAAAATTTTACTGCCACCTTCCTATCTGTAGCATATATTTAAAAGAAAATTAGTTTTGCCCCTCTGTTTGTAAAATCTAAGGGTCTACTATAGTAGCTGCTTTTAATAATAAAAAAATAATAAAATGAAAGGTACCAAAGCAGGAAGGGTGAGACATCACATTGCAGCATTCAGTGTCACAGCCATTTATTTGACTATGATCCCAGATTGAAGTTCTGTCCAGGTGGAATGAAGACTGACTTCTGTGTCCAAATTCAGGTTTGCATAGAAAACATGGTATTTGTACAGAATTCCTCTGATGCAAAAGTCTGAATTATATTGTGTCATTGCTCAGTAAGCAGCTGTGAAATCAAGGGTGGATGAAACTGCACTGACTGGACTGTAGCTTTGTTTTAAATCCTCCTTATTTCATGCTTCCTTAAATGCTGGTGGTATGACAGATGAAAAAGGCTTTTTCCTCTCCTCTTCCCTTCTCCCCTCCATGTCTCTACATGAAAAGAAAACATCATTATTCCACAACAATTCAAAGCACTGCTGGAACATCAGGAGTATTTCTGACTTGGATTTATCAAAGAAGATGCCTCATGGTTATATCTGCACCAAATATTCATATTTTTATTGCTAGATAGTATTTGCAAAGGAGAATGGGAGAAACCACACAAGAATAATGGTAATCACTAGGACTGGTGATTTTTGACTTTCAGATTGTGTTAGGCATTATGAGAGCCAATGAAAGCTGCAAAGCTCCATGCAGTTGGGAGTAGCTTCAAAAAATTACTTGAGCAGCATGTCTCGTATAGCAGCGTGCTGTCTTGGTGAACTCTGTGTACTTGGCTTCAGCAGAGAGTTTAGAATTATTTATAAACATCTGTTCTGAATTTGGTACGAGGATTGCTGACCGGGTGTGCACTCCCATTTGCAAGACACAGTGAAACAGTTTTGACTTTAAAGAGAAATATCCAAAATGGTATTGAGTAATGAGAATAATGAGAAACACTGAAAATGAATCTTAGGTAAATTTACTTGATTTTTACATATACTTTATTTTTACACATTAAAAGATCCTGCATTGGCCAAAGTGAGGGTGTTCATACTACTAGCACCTCGACTTTGCCAGGTTACAGCAGCAGGTATAAGTATACAATACACTGGTGTTGTGGAGGGATGCTGTGTTTGGGAAAGTTGTGGTTGTAGGTACCTTAACTTGTCAGTAGAGCGCAGAAGCTCTAATGGCTGAAAGCTTTGACATTCTTCTCTACAATTTTTGATGGAGCAGCATGGAATCTTAGTGCTCTTCTCATTGGACCCTCGGTCTCTCAGCAGATATATCCTCAACCCATTTGGCTGGGGTAGCATTCTCTGAAGGCTAGCAAAGCTGAGAATATGCCCTGCAGAGTTTGTCTCTTTGTTTCCGTGGCCAAGGTTGGTCAGTCACTCAAGAAGTGCAAAGATGGCAGCTTCTCAAAGATACTTCTGCCAAGGCTGCCAATAAACAAGTCAGAGACACTGTATGACATACTATTAATGGAAAAGATAAATCTGGCTAACTGAAGTTTTCCCCATAAAATCTTTAGACTTCATGACCAAGAAATTGCTTGGGCTAGATTTTCTTCCAGATTATACATAAGCTGCTGGCATGGTGATTGCATAGGTATGCCGTTAGATGGCACAAAGTGTCCCCAGGTACAAGAGGTAAATGTTTGCCTTACTTATCATAGTCATGGGTCACGTCCTGGAAAGTGACAGTCCAAGAGACAGCAGCAGTAACTGCTGGTATACATCCTGACACAGAAGGCTACTTTTTTTTCTAGCAGAGCCTGTGCAAGAGGGGAGGGATTGATATTCTTGACACACTGCTTTTGAGGGACTGTGTTTCAGTACAGGTTGAGGTTGGGTCTGGAGTTAGCTTGGGTGGTGGGAGTTGGCAGGAAAGCATTAAGTACTTGCAATTATTACATTGCAGGGTTATTTTTGAAGCTTCTTTTAAAAATTATTTAATAATTTTCCTAAGCTGTATATGTTGGCTTTAGTATGTTTGATTACTTTGGTGAGTACTTTGCTGGCCTGTATTTGTAGAAGCTGTTTTGTTGCGTGACACGTCTACTGCTAATGAGTACAGTATTTTTGCTTTATCACATGTACATGTTCCTAAAACAAACAGGCAACTTCTAAAAAGTCAGCTTCCTTTGTTCTCCAAGTTATTTGAGAGGGTGGAGGAGAAGCAGGGCACATTTTAGAGTGTATAAAAAAAACCAACTTCCCCCTTTCTTTCCACCCACTGTTTCCTCCAGCTCTGCATACCTCCTTGCACTTCTGTGTTCTGTGTCTGAACTCATCTCACTGAGATCCAGCAAGCTGTGGAAGTGTCCCTCTCTGAGGTCTTGATCCTTCCATGATTCTTTCCCACTGGCTAATTCTCTCAGACTGTCTTTGTCCCCGTGGGGTTGCAATAGCTTTACATGTTGGCTGCAAAAAATTGTCATAGCAACGGCAAATGGTATGAGATTTCCTTTGGGCTGCTCATGTCTTCTGGACTGCTGCAGCAGCTTAGTTTCTGTCAGGTCTCCCTTGTACATTACAGCTCTGCCACTGCATTCTGTACTTGTGTCACAGTTCTGTTGCTGGGTCTGCATTTCTCTGAAGCTTTTTGTGACTGAGAAGATGCAGGTCTTTTCTGGGACAAGCACCATTAAGTGGTGTTTCTACAGCTTTGTCTTTGTACAGGCAACTTGTTTTCATGGAAAGTAATTTAGGAGAGGCATTTCCCAAACACAGCATGCATTTTTCAAGAAGTGAGGGGAAAGAGAGTTTGGGAAAACTAAATGTTAGAACCCCAGTGACTTCTGAGCAGCAGAAGTCAAACGTGTTACTAGAGAAGCATACTTTGAAGTTGATTTTATTGGTAAAAAGAATACAGTTTTAATAGCCAGAGTTCTGCTGGGATGAACCACGCTTCTCACAGAGATATGATGGAACTCTGTTTATTCTCTTGTCAGTCCCATAGGTATACCCTAATTCCCCAAGCACACATAAGCAAGCTCCATGTTATTGGATCACAGCTGCTATTCACGTGGTCCTTAATAGCAAGCGACTGGTTACAGATTAATATGCACGTGACTAACTAACACAAGTCTTCCTCTTTCTGTGGTCAGCATCCCCCTCCCCAACATCCTGTCGATAGTCAAGGACAGTTCACTAACATAGCTTGGATTGTGCACATATACATGTCCCTGTTCACCCAGCCATTTCTCTGCAAGTTTTCATACCTGTGGAGCAGAGCACCCATCCCTAAGGATGATGGGTTGCTTTATCATTCAAATGCAAACTGTTGCACATATGTGTAAGACTGTACTGACAAACACAGGTTTTTCTGAGAGAGCTTTTGTAGTATTTGCAATCTGAAGTTCAGGTCAAAATATCTAGAACAGCTGTCAGTCTGCTTTTCCTCCTGGGCTTTAGTTAGGAAACTGTGCTTTCTTTTCCAAAGTTCTCTGTTTTGTACCTAAATGAAGCATGATATAAACACGTGTTTGCAGGGAGTTCAAACACATAGTCTGTAGAGCTGGTGGCAGCTACAGGTTGCTTTGTTTATGCTCCCTGGTCTCTGGCTGTAAGCTGCAGCAGAAGGGAGGGGTCTCCATTCCCACCACCACGTGTTCCTGCCCTTTCTGTTGCTTTGGCTCATCACGTTATGTGACCACTGTGCTCAGTGCTCTGGAAGGGCTTGCAAGTCCTGTGACACCTTGATTCTTTATTTTGGTGTGGGGCTTTTCCCCTGATCTCAGCTGATCTGAGTCATTGCCTGGGTGTGTGATTGCTAGAAAGTAGAAACACATGTGGGAGGTTGGAGCAGCAAAGAGAAATTGCCTCTTTCAGCAGCAGTCTGGAGTTAAGATAAAAGTCTAGGTGCTGTGACCATGCACCTAGAGTAAGGGGAGATTTTGGTTCTGTCTCTGGTGGCTTTCTTGTTTTGTGAAACTCAAACGAAGGTACTTGATTGCTGCACAGAGCTTTATGTCTGCATAATGTGGAATCCTTTATACCTTCAGCTAAAAGGTGACAGTTTCATTTTGTGTTGTTTGTATTTTACTGGGTTTATGTTTATTTTAACATAAGTAGATGTGTAAATATGAGTATAAAATTTTCTATATCCAGAAAATTTTTGTATCTCAAAGATTTTATGTTTGGGATTTCTTCTTTAATCTTTAGTAAGACTGTAGCTTCTTATAGACTGAGAGCGTCAGTCTATAAGAAGCCACAGAGTAAAGTCACTTGTTTGTAGGGTTATATGTAACACATGTGGACTGAAGGCAGTGAGTTTCATGTAACTATTACAGCTTGGGTTGAGAACACTGTTTGTTGTTGAAGTTGCCTTACTTCTGCAACTAGAATACCCTGGCATTTAAAATGATTAACAGCTTTTCCAGATTTCAACCGTTTGAGTACAAATGTTGTATTCATGAATGCTTGCCTCAGACTAGATTTCTTAAAATTATTTTTAAGCTTCACTCAGAGCAGTTCAGCTGCTGCAGGAGATAAGGTTATGGGGAATTATGTTTTAAAATGTATAAAAGCTACTTAGGGGGACCTTTTATTTGAATTCCCCAATTGATTTTAAAATTTGAAATCTTATGTGGTTCACATCTCAATCTACCCCTTTCTACCCAAGTTCTAAATAATTAAAACTCTTTAACATGTTCAGTGAAGACTTGTAATAGCATAGCAGGTAAAAGTTTTAAGGAATCTGCTTTCTCTGAACTTGAATTCTCTAGTGTTGACCAAATCATGCTTGTATCATCCCCTTAAGTAAAAAAACCTCACTGTGTGAGTATTGCTTTAATAAGCTGAGCTCAGTGTTGTCTAAGTCACAAATGAAGCCCAGGAATGGGACCCGAGAACAAGGTCTTCTCTGGTTTATTTTCAGTAATCTGTTCGCTCATCTTGTGCCCAGGAAGAAACACTGGTTTAATTGTGAAGTGTACAGGTAAACTTGCATTAGACATTGGAAGAACTGACAAAAAGAGCAGGATTATGTACCTTTGGAGCAGAGATATCAGCCTATGACTAGCTACAGTGCAGTAGGAGAAGGGACACGAGACCTGCAGAGAGTTGAAGACTGCCCTGGGCAAGATGGGCGTGATAACAGTGAGAACACATAGCACATACCTGTAGGGAATGACGTGTGTGCATAGGAGGGGAAGGATAGGAACTCGATGAACGATTTAGGCTGATAAAACTGGAGCATTAAGGACTGAAAATTAAGGATGCTCATGGGATTGAGAAGCAGGGTAAGACCAAGATCATGCTTAGGCACTGAAGAAAGAGTATGTGTAACCGAAGCAAGCTCTCTCCTAAAGGATCCCTCTGGTTTTCTGTCTTCTGCTGTTCTTAAAATATTGTGAAATTCTGTCCAAATGTTTCATTGCCTCTTAAATCAGATCTGCTGTATGGTGTAATTGTCGGCTTTGTCCAGTAGCTCACTTGGCAGAGATTTGTAGCTGAATATGTAAGTCGCCTAAGTAACTTACACTGGAAAGCATTTGCTTGTCAAAATATCTATAAAAAAACACATGTCCAGGTTAAATGCATCAGTTGCACATTTCCACATAGGTATTCACAGCCTGTATCCTTAGGCACCATTCCTTGTTTGTTCTTTGGGGAGCCTGATGAGGCCTCTGTTCTGTACTCAGCCGTACATAACACAACATTTGGTGCCCAGCTGCACATAATGTGTTTCCCTTTCTCTTGGGATCTGACATGGGGCTTGGGTGATTGATGTGTTGAACAGCTGAACACTCACAGCTTAACTAAAATCTCTGGGAGCTGTGCTTGTATTTTCTATGTGAAGTGTCACGTGTAAGTATGTACTACAGGAAATACTAAGTTCAGCCTGTTACCTGAGGAGGGTACCTCAAAAATCAGTAATGTGAAGCAAGAGACTTTATGGTAAAGCATTAATTCTATCTGTAAAAGGGAGCAGCTGTGCTCAGGAATGTGCTTAAAACCTCTTTATGCTTGGAAAGTTCAAATGCTGCAGTGATGGTCTTCGTGGAAGTCTTAAGTGTCCTAAGGCATTGTTTTGAATGCTGTTTTGGTACAGAAAGCATGGGGTAAAAACTGAGAAGTGGAGAGACCCAAAGGCAAGGCGTGTTGTGCTTTGTGCCACCTGGCAGGTAGAGCCCTCAGTGAAGGCAGATTGTAATCGGTGGGGGACTAAATACTTCTGCACACACGTAAAGCAATCTGTCAAAGATCTAGGGCCATGAAAGAGCAGTTGTAAGCTGGGTTTGAATTTTCTAACTCTTATTTTATCTGACCTAATTTTTAGCTGACCTCATGATACAGATCCAACTGAATATCAGGAGATATATATACATCTAATCTCAAATGACAGTGTGTCTTCACCTTAACTTTTAAAAAAGTTTGGCAAAACTGCACTAAGGACAAAATTGTTTTTATTGGCAGGGGGGAGAGAGGGGATTGGGTTTTTTTTTTTCTTTGTCCGCATCCTTTTTTCATTCTTTTCTAATATGATTCATTTTGGATGTGGAAGTTGTCTGTTGTAGCTAGTCATAGCTGCTTCCAGTGAGAGATTTAGACAGTATATATGAGTGCACAGTCCTTTGCACTTTAGGAACAATCCTGTCCATTTACATTTCAGGACAGTTTTTTGGTTTTACTGTTTGCTTGGCTTTTTTTTGTTTTCTAAAGAGTGCTTTCTTGAGGACTACAATGGACGCTTTGGATTAAGTGGTAAAAATCAGACAGTGCAACCTAAGGACTCTTGTGGCTCACAAGTCTGTGACATTGATCCCTACTCCACAAAGCATAGCCAGTCTACCAGTACTCCACTCTACTTCCTTGTAATTTAAAGCAACAACTCTTAAATTTCTTAAGAAATAAAATCTTAATTATGTATTTAGGAAAAACACTTTGAATCTGTTTAATCACCACAGTCTTAAGGGTTTTTTAGCCCCTTGCTGTTGAGATTCCTGAATGCAGAGCTGCAAATGCTATTTCATGTCGCAGTCTTATCTGTGTATATCTGAATTATCTGTTTTATAGTTCTGATTTGCAGTTTGCTTAAGTAAACATAAATTTCTGAAGTTTAGAAATTTGACATGCACCTTTCAGTTTCTTTATATTTTCAATGCATTTTTAAAATATGTTCTGTTTCCAGAGAGAGAGCAGAAGGAGGAAGAGTGATTGTAGAAGTTGATGACAGAGTGGCGAAAGTCAGAAATATAAAGGTATGCTTTTTGTTATCTTCTCTTTCCCGTATAAGGATCCTGATATCTTGATAATTTTCTCTGTTTGCTTGGCTATTGGATCATTCTAATAGAAATATTAAAGGAGAGGTTTAAACCAGCACAGCCCTAGAATTACTGCAACAAAAATGTGGGGAAGGATTGTTTTGATTTGGGGTTAGTTCGTGGGTTTTGGGGTTTTTTTTGAGAGGGGATGTAACTAGTAGTTGTATGTTATATTTGTCTAAGCTGCTGCAGTCCTGTTGCATGCTATCATTCGAAGCTATTAGTAAACCGTTTAGGATTTTTGCATATCTTACTGTTACTAACACCTGGATAATTTCTTTCCCTGTATCTCTCCTCCTTTCATATTTCCCTTCAGAGTGCAACTGATTTGCATGAAATAGAGCAGAAGGTGTAAAAGCTACACTTCAGGCCTTGGTAAAAGACCAAGAGCTATAAGAATAAACTGAGTGTAGCCATCACCTTCCTTGAGAGCTCTGGAGCCTGCATCCTTTTTTTCTGTTTAAGTTAGTGTGAATGTCGAGGTTATTACAAAGTTACCAATTAGATAAAAATTACATGTATATGGTGTTAATTTTGTATCCTGTTTTGACTCATTACTCTCCTCCTTTGAGTGTTCATAAGCTTATCTGTTTTATTATCCATCACTTGGGCAAGATTATATAGAAAGGCTTACGCAGTTCCTTTAATTTCAGTAATTGTCGACTGTTGTACTAGAAAGGTTTCACTGTCATTGTTACTAGCCCATAAAGGTTGAGTTTGGACTGTGCAGTCCCAGTGACAGAAGCATTAGCTTGCAACCATGACAAAGCAAAGGGGAAACTGTGGAAGACACCTTCAACTATGCAATGGGGAAATTGTTTTTGTCTTATCATTTGGGGCCTCATTTCTGTGATGTAGCTCTCTGTGAAACAGAAGAATTTCAGAGAAATATCAAAAGGGTTGTAAAGCTTTCCTGCCAATACACAGAATTTATAAAGATTAGCTGAATTGCATCTATTGTATGTGTCTTGGAGAACCTTAGCTGTAGTAAATGAACCTTTCAGTAAAAATGCTCTAGCAGATTTCTCATGGATGTCTCCACCTCACTCTAAGCACCAAAGAAAATTTACTAAAGAGGTTAAACTTTTTGCCATTCCTTTTCCATAATACAGATACTGATAAACTTCCCATTAGCTTGGAAAATGTTTTTTTTGGGTCAGCTTCAGAGTGACTTGGTCTTTCTGTCTTTTTCCTTTTATTGTAAGGTTGACAGTAGGCTTGATAGCAGTTGGGACTCAAGAGAAAAAACTGTGGCCTTCAGCTTTGACTATTGCTACTGGTCAGTTGATCCTGAAGATCCAAAGTATGCATCTCAAGAAATGGTGAGTGATGTTTCATGTCCATGTTCCCACCCCATTTTGTCCTTCCGAATCACATCTTTAGGAAGATAATGAGCTGTAGAATACATGAGATCTCCTTTTCTATTCTGCCCCCTCTTTTCATTATTTTGTTTGTAATGCCACAGTACTCAGTCCTTTTGCCTAAAGTAGCTGCAGTGGGAATGCAATACCCTTGTTCGTCAACCAATGCACACTTTCATTAGATATATTAAATTTGGTAGTGATCATTAATGGTGGGGATCTGAGGACTCTATCTTAGAAATGAGAATTTTTTTCAGGAGCAGGTATCAGGATCTAGGGAGGGAGAAAGCTCTGAAAGAAAGTAAGAGTGTTGAGGTGATTCTTCTGAGAGGATCAACAGTGAAGTAATCACATCTTTAATGGAAAGAAAATTTTAATTATACCATATTGTTCAGAGATATTTTCCTTGATAAAGCATCAGAAATCTCTTGTAACTAGTGGAGACTACTCCCATCTTGAGATCCAAGCTTTGGTTGATTGACTAAAAAAGAAGATTGAAGGATTTGGTATTAAAATAGAATGTTATTACAACTCTGTTAATAAACAAGGAGTTATTAAAACTACAAATAAATACAGTGCACAGCAAAGCTATCCAAATGCTTCATTATACATGCATACAATCACATATTTTGGCATTAAAATCAGTTTTTACTGCTGTTTTGTCTTCAGAATTATACAAATTTCATTTTTGTCTGTTTTCAGTACAGCTGTTCTTGAAATTTTGACCTGTATAATTCTGTTGTTTTTCACAGAAATTATCATGTAAGACCAAGTTAGTCCTGTAAAAATTGTATTTCTGGTAGTGATGAGCACAGGATTGTTTTTACTTTTGGGAATCAATATTTGAAAAACTGTCACTTTGGGGAATTACAGAACTGTAGGTGAAATTCTTGGCTGTGCTTCATTTCCTTCCTGGTACAGTAGTGTGGAAGATGCTTTGGGAACTTGGGAAGTGTATTTAGTGTTTAAAAAAGAAAATTGTCTTTCTAAAGTACTTGGCACTAGATAAACTTCCATTTTAGGGATTACAAATAGCAATTCCTTAAATGTTGAACTGTTTGGGTTCCCCCCCCCCCTCTCTTCTCTGCTTCTATTTTCTTGTTTGTTTTGATTGTGTGTTCTTTGTGAGTTTCTCACATAATACAAGTAGAAGTTTGCTTCTTAAAACTGTTGACAATATAGTTGGCTTTCTAGCTGGAATGGTTTAGCAGATGAAATGCTGATAAATCCAGCTTGCCAAGTCAGTTTTAGCTCTACTCTGTGAGAAAAATTATCAGAAGTGCCAAATGGAAAATATAAATATTGGCTACAAAAGTTCAGTTTTTGTTCTTGTTGTTATTAAATACAAGTGTGGCTGAAAAAGAATGTAAAATGCAATGTAAACAGTGCAGCTTCCTTGCTGGGGTTGAGTAGGTATTTCAGATGCTGTGGAGAGCTTTGTGTTATCATGCAATACAGTTTTATCTGATAAAAACAGTGAGGGAGAAACATGAACACCTGGGCCATAGAAAATTGAGAAATGGGCAGTAGTTTCTTTACTCGTGTCTGATGCTGACTGAAAGGACATCCAGGGCTGCACCGTGCAACTGCTGGGTTACTGAGCCTTAGACAGATGTCTTACAGGAGTTAAGAAAAGTTAGAAGATGGACTGGTGTTTGGAAAGGCCTGGAGTCAGGAGTGAATTTCTTCTGCTTTTTGCCTCTCTTTGTGATTGTAGAACCAGTAAAATGTACTTCAAATGTCCTTGAGAAGAGGCTGCTGGAATACTGCAATCTTATTTTGCTTTTGGGCATTTTTCTGCCTTCTTACACTGTGTGAAGGAACTTATTGTACTAATGCCATGTTTGGAATCATTGCTTCAGTGCTGAGCTGACAACAATGATGTTATCAGCAGCCAAAGGAGGTTCAGTAGCTCTGTCATCCTGTAAAAGCTTCCTTTCATGAGCTGACCTTGGATTACTTTTCCCTTGAAGATATCCTGCCAACTGTTATCATATGTGATTGGTGTATTGGTTGAGGATGAAAAGTAGATAAAAGTATCTGTCTTGAGGTTCATTTTTGTATGATGCTGTCTTTTAGTAAACTATTTTTTTTTCCCTGTAGATGGATGTATGAAAATCAAGTCCTAACAGTTTCTTTGGTGAAGGATTCTGTAACTGTGTAACAATGGGAGGGCTGCAAATCCTAGTGTTCAAGTAGGATTTTAAAGATACAAATCTGCTTCTCTGGATACTTCTTACAGTTTCTTCCAGATGTTAGCATTGTACATTTCAGGTTCCTGTCTCTTGCACTGCAGAGATGTGTACACACAATACATTTTATTCCCTTTATATTTGGATCAAATATTTCACAGGCACTTGTAGGAGGCTTAAGCCACACGTGTAAGTACTTTCAAATTTTTGGACGATGAGTTTGGATTTGTTGTTCTGTTTTTAAAGACTGTTCTTTCTCTGCCACCTGTGCTTTACTGTATTTTCCAAAAGGGGAATGCATGTTGCCTACCTTGTATGTTTTGACTAATACATTAAAAAAATAGGGAAAGTATTTTTTCACTTTAACTTGGGAAGAGCAGACCTTGCAATACAGTAAACTGAGGAGGAACTGGACCAATTTAGTAAAATCTGTAGTGTTCATGTGACAGATTATATGCCTTTACTTTTATTTTTTTAATAGCACTGAAACCAGAAGGGCTTTTCCCTTCAAAAGGCTGGACCAAATAGTCAAATATATGAATTAGTTTTAAGAAATGTTATTGTATACATATTTTTTAGGGCTGAATTTAAAAAATAATTCTTGTATCACAATATATATACAAGCTTCCTTGACTGGCATTACAGAAATAATGTAAGCCACCTTCTGAAAAGAGGAAAGTTTGCTAAATTAAAAACAAAGCTGATTTTGACTGCTGGAAGAAGAACCCATCACTGCTGATGTCTGGGAAACAGGCTTCTTAGCAGATGTAACCTGTTGGATAGTGATTGGTTTTGGAAGATGTCTTCAGGAACCCATAGATGGTGTACTGTTATTTATGATTATTCTCATTTGAAACATTTGAGGAACTAGATATGAGCCAGAGTTCTGGTTTCTTTATTTCTCTCCTAACTGTGGTTAAATATGAAGCTATACAGTCTTTCTAATGATCATCCAGTAGTTTATAACCTTCATTTAGAAGTCCAGTATAAGTGATCTGAATTCTTAGATTGCCTTTAGAAGTTGCATAAATTCTTCACAAAATACAAGATTTTTGAAATGGGTCAGCTATACAAGCATTATTTCATTTTCCAAATAAGCTGAATTTTACAATGTGACCTGTGGTTTTTAAGTAGCCACTTTGGACATCCTTGGGCCTGTTGCTTTTGTTCTCTCACTGGGCAGTTGAATACTGTTTGTGTTGATACTGAGCTGAGGCTTTCATCCTCTTTCACAGATGAGTGATTCTACCTTCTCACTTTAAAGACAATTTTTTTTTCCTAAGTGTATTTGTTGATATATAAGCAGAGTAGAGAAATCAAGAAACACTGTAAAGGAAGAGGTATTGGGTAAATCAACCAGACCTATCAGCCACCAAAGGAAGAGGGAAAGGAAACAGACCTGCTAAATCCTTCTAAGTAGGGAGAGATGAACCAGGCACCAGGGTTACAGGGCAGAGAGAAAGAAAGATCAAAAACTCATGTGGGACCAGAGAAACAACAGGTGACAAATAAATATGAATTAAGGAGAGGGACAGAACATTTGATGGGCAGAGTATGAAGTGAAAAAACAAAATTCTAGAATATTACAGGCATTTAAGAGAAAAAGTTCATGCATGGGTTTCTTATCTTAACTCTGCAATTTGTTACATGCATTTTCCATGGCTGTAAAAGAGTGCATGGTTCTCCAAAACACCACTGTCAAGATACAGTTATAGTCTTAATAAAACAGCCCTCCACTCCCAGGAAAACCAAATTCAAGCAAAAAAAAAAAAACCAACAAAAGCCCCACCAAACAAAAAAGTCCAAAAGCACAAAATACTTCAGGTGATGTTCCTTTTCCTGCCATTTTTAAGACAAAGTTTAGATTTCCTCTCTCACAGGTTGCTGCAGAGTTAGTTCAGCCTCACAGAGGGAAAATGCTGATTGTCTGCACCTGGGCCTTACTGCTTGCAAACAATGAAGTAGTTTCACCGTGGCTCCCTGTATTCTTGAACTACGGCTTTTTTGGGAGGTGATTCTGATTTGGTCTAAAACCATCTTTAGTAAAGGGGGGCATTTTGTGTGATTATTGCTTCCTTCCTACTACCTTCCTCCCCAGATGTCTTCAGGAACCTGTGCATAGTTCAGGATTGTTTTCCAAAGACAATGTTGGAAATCCATCACTCTTTGGCCATTATACAACTATGGGACTATCCTTTACTAGAGATTCATGACATATTTCCATTTTGCAGTAAAAATGCTGTGTGATAATGTTATTATAATGTTATTTAGGGTTATAGTTTTTATTCTTACAGGTAGACTCAGGCTTGCTGATTCTTTCTGCTGGTTGAATGTAAAAGTTAATATATAAGTGCTGTGAGACGTTTATAGTTGTCTCAGAAACAAACATCCAAATTTAAACTTACTCAAATTTTTGTCTGGCATAGAACAGCATGTTTCAATCTTTTGAGCTTCCTTTGTAAAACCTAAAATAGCTCTTACTAAATGTTTCCCCAAATCTCTTCTAGCTCTGCTAAGCAAAGGAGAATGTTTAAAAATGTTGCAAAACTGCTCATTTAGATCCTACTGACAAAAAAATCTACTTCAGCTCGATCTAATGCAAGCACAGTTAAGCAAAATGGTTAAGGGTATTTTGCAGCAGAGTATTCTTGAGGAACACAGGAACACATGCAAGCATTAAGTATTCTTGTAGCTGCTACAGCTTCAGTCCTCAGCTTCCCTCCAGCCGTCCTTCCCATCCGGTATTGTGCACACACAGTGACCGCGGTGGGCAGACTGAGCCACAGGATGTGCCAGCAGGTATTTACACTCAGAGTTACCATAGATAGCTGATGTGGAGCAATCTGTTCCTTTTGATAATAGCAGCATGTTCCATGACTAATAGGCTTTGAATGGTAGATACCATGAAACCCGGAAAAGTGTTTAAGTTCCCAACCAGCACTGATTTCAGTGGGATCCAAAACTCCGACTGGGTTTTCTTGAAACACTTTCTGTAGCTTAGTTTTTTGTACGTTAGTGCAGTAGTTAAATGGAGATGATAATGTTTATAAGGGAAATAATAATTTAGACTTTAAAAATTTTTCCTCAGTCTTCCTAAAAAGTTAAATAAATTGTGTTCATATTGGTCAAGGAATTTACATTTCTGGGCTTGACCTGGCAAGCGTTTTATTTTGGTTTGACACAGTATATTGGGCTTATGCAGGTGTGAATTTTCCTTCAGTGTCTCTCTGAATATTATCATTTTCAGTAAGACTGTGACACTCAATGGCCCTTCTCAGATATATTCATTAAAGCCCTTGACCAAAAGGCTGTGGCCAAAGAAAAAGATAACTGTCTTTGGGGTATATCTAAGAAATATAGGAGTGCACAGAGGTTAAATAGCTGAGTGATGACACACTCTTGCATTTTTTTTCCCTGAAGAACTACATTGTCTTTTTTAAGAGAAGTATCTGCCTATCAAAGAAAAGAAAAAGTATTGTTTTCAAGATTTTGTTATGGATTTCCCTGTATGTGGAGGTTGCCCTGTGATGTGTCACATGTGAAGAGTATTATCTTAATAAATCAGGGTGGTGTTACAGTGAGAAAGTAGTAAGGGTATGAAAACAAATCTTATTGCAAATCTAGTCGCTGCTCCTAATTTCTTGGCTTTCTCACCCTGCACCTTCCTATTCTTCAGCACTGGCTTGCTAATGTAAGTGAAAGAGTAACAATGATCCTTTTTTGGTGTACTTCCACTCTGCATTTGAACCATTGGGAGTTTTACAAGATTGTTCAAAAGCAAGACATGTTCAATTAAAAGTTGTTTATTTCTAAACTTTGTATAGCAAGTAACACAGGCTCTCTTTGCCTCTCTGTCCATTCCATATATGTGGCTAGGGAGAGCTCCTTTCTCTTCAAACATATTATCTAATCATTTCCACTATGTCTTTGTTTATAAATATATTAATTGGAAAAAATTATTCTGTATTCTGAAGGCAGAAATGGGGGCCACTGATGGCTCATGTGATAGAATACATATGAGCCCTGTAAAGAGTTTTTTTAATTTCCTATTTGTTTAAAAAGTATCCTAAGTGCTTTCCATCATGTCTGGTTTCCCAGCATAATTGAGTTTTATGCTTCTTCCAGCTAAGAAAAGTAGTTGGGGAAGGGGGCAGACAGGCAGGTTTTTTTAGTTGCTTGTCAGAGTGTGCCTGAAAAGTGAATAAAGAAACAGATGTTTAAGATGCAAGTTTTCCAATATGGCACTGGGGGGGGGGGGGTTGTTTTGGGTTTGTTTTTTTCTTTTTTTCCCAAGGAATTTGTTTATTTGTTTTGCATGTTAACAGAAAAAGCTTAGAAAAGTTACATAACAGTATTGTTTGGAAGGAAAATATTGCAACATACTTTCCAACTCTTCATCAAATTAAGTCATTGTATTCCTTCCTTTTTTTTTTTTTTTTTTTTTTTAAAGTGCGAACATAGTCATGTTCTGAAGAACTTTACCTGAGAGACCTTTCCTCTCTAAGCTGAGTTTGTTACACTTCCATGCCTCTGTGCTTTCCCTGCGAGATTCAAGTTTTAAATTGTCTCGTCAGTTATCAGGACAAAATCAAAATCTGTTATCTGTCATATGAGCCTAATTATAAAAAAAAATATAACACAGTGAAGTGTTAATTTAAATGTCTTGAGAAATTCTTCAGTTTGTTTTCTCTCTCTGTACTTTCCCCCTCCTTGTCTTGTAAAAGAAGGGAGAAAGAGAAGGCAGCAGCAGCTGTGGGTGTAAATGGCATTTTCGCAAGAAATACTTGAAAAGCAGTAAGCATTCCATCCACAAGACTTTTTTTTCTCCAATCCAGAGTCAGACAGAAGTGAAAAGGAGAGTGTGCTATAAGAAAAAGGCTTTTTGTGCCTTTGGATCAGTATATAGCGAATTTTGATGGAGGCAGTAAAGCCACCATGAGTGCATGTTATAGATCTTCTGCCAGCAGCACAGCTGCTGTGTTCAGTTTGTGATGGAATAAGGTCATTCTTTCTGACTATACCAAGACTTCTTTGCTGAAAACTTCTCTGGAAATTATTGTGAATAATTCCAAACTTCAAAGCAGGCTTTGTTGGAAGACAAAAAAGAATCAAGTTGATTTTCAATTTATTGAGGCATTGAATTAATTGATAGAAATAGTTATATAGTTGTATACATTCATAGGCAACTATAATCTAATGCAGCTATGTTTCAAATATGAAGCCTAAACAGGAGTACACAAGAAAGGATTAAGCTGAGGGAAAGCAGTAAACTGTTTAACAAACAATGAAACGAGACATTTTCTGATTGTTCAATCTGCTAATGCTCATGCTCACTGATTGTTTCCCTGCTAGGCACTGACCATTGCTTACTAGATATACGGAGCACATTGTTTATAATAGGCAGTCCGTATAATTCACTAAATAATATTGGAAGGATCTGTAAGTACCTTCAGCAACTTAAAAGAAAAAAAGAATGAAGTTCTTTGAGTTGTCAGATTTTGTCCATGTTTGCAGTGAACCTGCACATTCATGGTCTGAGTTGCTTCTACAAGCCTTGTGATTTTTGCATGTCTCACAAGTGAAAACAAAATCTTGTATAATGATCTGCAAACTTTCTGAAGTCATCTGCAAAATATGCTTATTTGGATGGATGATTTCTTTTTTCCTTTTTAAATTAGCTGTTGTTAAGATGTGAGATACAGATGTTTTTAAGAAAAAGTCTTTTATATAGATCAGCTGTATGTGGATGTTGATTGTTCTTTCTTACTTACAGATGGACATTCACAGTTTAAATTCCTCTATGTAATCACATCACAGTTTTTCCTCCATGTTCAGAAAATAGTGGCATATTTTTCCTTTTTTTAATCTATTGTAAGAACTAGTCCATACTCTTTCTGTTTTGCAAATGGGTTCCCTTATTCATCTGTAAGAATTTCCACAGCATGGCTACTCACAGAAGGGAAGGTCATGTTCATGGTGCTTCCAAGGTTGCAGATTTGTCCAAGGTTAGTCTTTAACTCGAAGTGTTTTTTCTCCAATCTTATCAATGCTATGTGAGTAACTTCAGTTAGACTCATCTTTTGGGAGCTGAAATTACTGAAAAATTAGTCTAAACTTCAGCTAAGTCTCCAAGATCATGTAAGTCTGTGAGTTCTATAGTCACTGGGTAGAGGTATGTTGATAGACTTTTGCTGGGAGTCTGGGCCAGTTTGCAGATTTAATTTTCTGGGTGTGAGGCTTTATTTTCTTTCAGCGGGCAGCTTGCATATGAAAGATTTTGTTGGGTAGGATTACGCTAGCACTGAATAGTGAGATGTGTTTATTGCAACAGCTGTGATCAAGTTCCACACAGCCAGTTTGTTTATCTCTGAAAATGAGCCATGTTTCTGACATGTTGGAGGCATGAGATTGGACTTGCATGCATAAATAGCTGAAGTCTGATAAACCTAAACAATATGCATGTGTCCAGTTTCACTGTTTATGAAAGTGTTTGGTATGAACAGCAATTGTTCCTTTATATTATAGCAAAAAGCAACCTTTCCCTATTTTGTAAGTTTGTGCTCACTTTATTTTTCTTCAATAGTAGCTGACTTTTATATTTTTCTGTTAACTAAGATGATATGCCTCAGGGAGATATGTGTGTGTGGCCTTGAACACAAACTGAATGAATTATCATTTTGGCTGTATCTGAGCACCTGGATGTTGACTCCCTATTCAGCTTTGTTTTTAATCAACAGAAAAGCCTGCCCTTGAGACCTTGTACATGAAAAGCAAAATTAACATCTACGTTCAGTTGTGGCTTTTCTGACAAAGTAGTTTCTGATGGTGGTTCCTCTAGGTTGTGTAAGACAGAGTGAAGGTGAACAATTTTATTCACCTAAATTAATTCAGCCTAGAAGCGCTTACAAGTATCCTCAGAACATCAAAATTCTGAGTGTCAGTTTAGGTTTCCTTACCCTCAGATATACACACCAGTATGGGTAAGTTCTCACTCTTTATAGCTTCAGTGTTACAATGTTAGGACACTCTCATCTGAAGGAGGGGAGATGATGTTCTGTATTTTTAGATTCGCAAATGTATTTTGAGGGATGTCTTACCAGATTACATCACTGTCATGTGAAATAGCTGATTAATAAATTTTGGAGTGGACCGTTTGAATCAATCCTTGCTGGATAGGTCATACTCCTGAGATGCTGAATGGTAATGAATGTTTTTCTCCATTGATTGGAGGGGTTTTTTTGTGTGCCTGTAAGAATTTACTGCTTTCAAATTACACCTAATAGCATTAAAACAGGTCTCAGCTTCTGTTCTGTCGTTATTACAAGCGCTTTCCATTTTCAGCTATCCCTTTCCTATACACACATATGTGAGTTAGAGCGTGTACATGGATTGTATCATCAATAGTTAGTGCTTTTATGGTGTTGTTGGCAGGTTTTCTTGTGAAGAGTCAAGTCTCTCTAAAGAGCATGCGCCTCATCCCATCCCACGTGACAGACCTGCATATAAGACACCAGGTCTGAAAAATTATTCTAATAAACTATTAGGATCCAGATCAGAATGCATTAAAGTGGTCTAATTTTTTTTATGTTTATGGATTTTTATTTTATTATGATTTCATAGATAAAGATGCATAATTAGCCTTCTCTAGTTAGTGTTGGAGAACTGGAGAGAGAAAATGGTAGGGAATTGTTTATTCAATGTAAAGTAGACATACTTTCAGGGAAGCTTATATTTGTCATTTTCACATGTCATTTTGAAGAATTGCCTACATCTCTGGATTTTGTTTCATTTGGAATATGACTTAAAAGAAGAGCCCAAATTGGTGCAAGACTGCTTTATGCTTTTTGGTTTGGTAGCTCAAATTTTCTGAATCCATAAATGTTCTGCAAGTTTTGTCTAGATCTTGATTTTAATAAAAGATCTTTCATGGTACGTTTAAACTGGGCTTCAGTAATTCATCATCCATGAAAGAACCAATTGCTTTGGAGAGGAACAGAACAAAGGGAGGAGACGTGTCTTGTGTTAGGTTTTGCTGAGTGTGTCTTGTAATGATAGCAGAAAGTGAATTTGAGTAACTGCTTGTAGATTTAGGAATGCATAAACACTCTTTTGCTGGAGCATCAATGTGGAAAGCTTTATGGGTAAAATACATGTTGTAATCTTCATTGTGGAAAAATGAGATTTACTGATGGATTTTAAAAGTCAAAAACCTCTGAGCAATGGTTCACAGTCTTTTGAAGCAAGCCCTTTTGGGACAGTCTATGACCAGGACAGTAAAGACCACAATAACCACTTTGCCACATGACCAATGAGTAACCCGAGTCCTAGAAAGAATGATCAAAAGCGTCCTTACATAATGTCCCTGAAAGTTTGGCGTCCCTTCCATGGTGTATCCCTGTCCTTTTGGGACAGGGGAGGTGCATCTCTTAAGTTCCATCTGCAGAATAGAAAAGTGCTCCTTTAGCTGTTGGCATTGTGGTGCACATGTGCTTCACTTGGGCTTTGGACCTGTACCTGCCCGCACACACCATCTCCAGGACCTCCTTGTACAGAGGCAGTGCTGATGGTGATGGGGTAACTAAGATTACCCTGCATCGTGCGTGCCATGCATGAAGTCATCACGCTGGTTTAGTAAGTGATGGTGTTCTAAGGCTATTGTTTTCCCCAGTCTCTTATTTTGGTGCTCTTAGTTGCATTCTGTTTCTTAATGACTGAAAGTAATGGCCAGTGTAGTTCCTGAGTGACGAATGTATTTCTTATTGAGGTGTGTTGTAACCTGTTAACTAACGGAACACAAGTTCTGCTTTGAAATGTATGACTCTCTGGATTCACTGATTACCTAAGCAAGGTCTGAAACCTACTTGCTTTTGCCTTTTTTATGGTTTTCCTTTTGGTTTTTTATTAGAAGGAAGAACATTTCTCATAGCTGTTTTGAGGTAGGAGAAAAGATTGACTCATGCTAAAGATTTAGAGAGAGAGTTGATAGGAATTTAACATTAAAGTGGTGATGGTTTTTTCATATTCCAGCACATTCCAATTCCAATTGAATGAAATGGTTTGGTGGAGCTAGTTAGCATTTTAAAGTCAAAAATAATCTCATTTGTATAATGATTGGGAAATGTTCTAGTCCACAATTTGAGGCTGTTACTTGTTCCTTTTTTATTTTTTTTTTGACAGCTAACACTGCTTTATCTCTTAGTTCTTTTTAATGTGTCTTATAACTCTAAACCAAGAAACTGAATTTTCAACTCATATTCAGAAAATTAGCAACTGTATTGATTTTTATGAGTGGAGAATGAGATCATTTAAAGCCTGGGCTCAGGTAGATTTTTATATTTTTAACTTAAATTTAGCAGAAACTCAAAAGAACTGTCAATGCCTTGAAGATACATTTAGTCTGAAAACAAAGATTTTGGAGGATTGCAAAAACTTGCTTCCAGCTATTCATGTCCTCCTTTACATAATTTCTGTGCATTTGACTCTGCTTGGTACCTCACAATGCTTTTATTGTCTCACTTCCTACTGCATATCATTTGCATAAATTTGTTGCTTCTTACAATATATGGAATGTAATCTTTTTCTATTCCATTTATTATGAATGCAAGAGGCTTTCTGCAACTGAATTTCATTGGCATGTTGGGTTGAAAGAGGAAGCGAAAGAGATTGGAAGTTCATCTTTATTAGAAGGTCATCTTTTGCTCCTCATTTTAATAACCAAGAGTTGATAGTTGATTTCTCTCCCCCCCCCAGCAAACTGAAGCTGTATCTGTACAAGTCCTACTTCATGACAGGGAATATTCCATGAGCACTGCAGCTAAGCTGTTAGTGCTAAACTGTAAAGAGTGGTTCCTGGTGCTGTTTGGCCTGGGATAGCTGGTACTTCTTCTTGTAATGATTTATAGGCAGGGACCAAGAGCATTCCTGACTGGGTTTTCATGTGGCCACCGTGCTTTGGAGGCTGAGAGTACGTGGTAGTCTGAACATGGGCTGTTCTGTGCCATGTGGGCTGGGCATGTTTAAATTGCTGGTGATGGGAACTGGCTGAAGAGTTGTTACCAGTAGGTGGGTTAGGGGTGGAGAGTTAATTACAGGGGCTGAAGTTTGTTGCATGCAGTTTGGCACCTTTGTTTTCATTGCTATGCTTCATACTGAGTATCAAGAACAATTTTTTTTTTTTTTTAAATATGTGGTCCGCAAGATAACTAGCAGCATGCACACTGTAATGTTCTTCTGGGGCTGATACAGTTGGGAAAGAATCTGTAGCTTTCTTGCAGTCAGACTCTGCTTAACAGGTTAATTTCTAAAAATGAGGAAAAATGATTCAGGTAGAGAAATTATTTGATAACAGAAATAGAGGAAACAATGATACATCTAGAATAATATTGTAGAAGTATGCTTTTAAAAATCCTTTTCAAGTCAGGCTTTGATTTTTTCAAAGTGATCAAGGGACTAATAAAAAAAAGAAGCGTTAGAAGTGAAATGTTTTAAATTGTACAGTTCACTGTGCTCCTTTGACCTGTTTGGGCAGCTTTGATCAAAGCAAGCAGCCCTTTTTAAAAAATTTGGAGATACTGTGCCCTTCTTTTGCTTTGAGAGCAGTGTATTACAGATCTTGAATGTAAGAAACACCCAATGCTTCTGTGAAGTCATTACACTGAAAGGAGAGAAGTCTGCACTGAATTCCCAGGGAGATGGATGATCATCTTAAACAGCGCAGCTGTCTGGAAATCACCTATCAACTTCAACATGGGGTCATTATTCAATACTCTTTTGAAAAAGAAGCAATATTCTCTAGGAACTGAATTTCTAGCTGAGGCAACTGTTCTCTACCTAAAAGAGAAGACAGTGCAAGTAGAAATATAGATAATAGGTTGTCATATTCGAGAACATTCTGAGGTTTTATGTGAACCTGTCTTTTTCTGAATCAGTTAATCATAATAAGACACTTGTATTGAAAAAGAGGTAAGAGACGTATTTAAAAATCTATTGATTTAACATATGCTCAATACAATAAACTTATGTTGGGATAGAACTGACAATTAAGTTGCAATTATAAGTGACAAAATTTGTACCTCATTATAGACTATTGTACCAACAAGTTGAAAAGTATATGCAGAAGGGTGGCTAGTTACTTAAACCCTGCAAATGCATTAATGTCCTGCATTTCAATCCTTTGTAAATACATTTTCTGAACCACTAGTGCTCTGCCTCTGCCCATTGCTTGCTCATTTCTTGCCCATTTTAGTGTGCTGCATAGCATAAAATCTTAATTTGTAAAGGAATAAAATTTAATGCATCTTCAAGAGCTTTCAATGCTGAAGAAATGTCTTCATTCTGTCTCATTTTTCTGTATCACAACCTCTTCATGTGTTTTACTAGTTAGAGGGAAAAAAATGACAGTTTTCCTAGACAATCAAATGTGTTCCTCTGAATATTTTTACAGCTTTTTTTTTTTTTTTTACCCCAGAAAACATCATGTCTGAAAGGGAAACTCCAGTATTTTCTTCACAGGCAATGCCTTGCCATAATATTATTAATTTTTTTTTTTGACAGCTTGCCAAAGGGTCTTTGTTCATCTTGGTAATATCAGTGATTTAGTTTATTACTGGGCTTGTAATGACACAGAAGTATGTGACCTTAATTGGGACATGGAGATTTCCTTGGTTCTGGTGCCTGGGGCTTTTTTACTGATTTTTTTAGAAGATCTCCATGTTTAAATTTCTGAAAATGTATGCTGTTCTCTTTTGCTCTATGGGAGTATTGGGATAGTTGAGGTCTTCTGTATTTTACAAATACTTTTTACAGATGATGTGAATCATCTTGCTTTTTGCTTTATGCTTAGTTAAAGTATAGTATGAACTATTGTACCATCTTCATTGTATGCCTTGTCCAGTTTTTGGTGTGGTATGAAGTGAGTGGGGAAGAGAAGAACAGTGTAAAGCAGTAGTTCTGTCCAGCCTAAGTAATTTTTGCCCCTAGGAGAGCCAAAATAAAGGAAGCTGATAATGTGCAGCTTTCTTTTAATGTAGCATTTCTAGTTAGGTGAGCTGTGGCTGTGCATTGCAGCTTTGGCTGTTAATATGCAGCCCCCAGTCCCTGTAAGCTGGAAGTGAGCAGAGCCCAGTGACCTTGCAAAAGAGCAGAAATAACAATTTACCGAACTGCTAGCCCTGTCAAACTTCACTCTTAATATATTGTTGAGAGTAGGATGCCAAAACCTCTCTCTATGAACTCAATAGTCACCTTAAATTACCTCCTGTTGTTTGGAGTCTCCTGGAAACTGCTAAAACCATACAAATTTAGAAAGGACGTTTTTTCCAGAGGATCTCCAAACCATTTTTTATGTTATTTGTTTTTAAAGTTGTGGGACACACCATGGAAAACATTCTCTTTTTTTTTTACATTCAAAGAAACCAAACATAAATCTTTAACCTTGAAAGAATTTTTGAAGAGCTAAATCACAGTCAAAAAACTTGCATTTGGGTGATTCTTAATCTTCTCAATGTACATCGAAGTTATATCTGAATGCATGTAAGTGTGAAGATTTTTTCTTCACATCTTTTTTGTGGACATCAGCTACACTTTTAGTTCAAGCCAGTCAGGTAAATGTTTCAAGAGACAGGCATAAAATTAGTCCCACTGCTGTAAAGGAGTTTACTCAGTGGAAATGTCACTGTTCCCTGCTACTTGCAGAATGGGTGGAATAGATGACGTTTAAAGGTCCTTTTAATTCCAAGATAGTCTATTCCAAGAATCATTAGGGTTGGAAAAGACCTCTAAAATCATTGAGTCCAACTGTTAATGTACACCACCTCGTTCATCACTAAGCCATGTCCCCAGATGCTACATCCACACATCTTTTGAACACTTCCAGGGATGGTGACTCCACTACTTCCCTGAGCAACCTTTTCAGTGAAGAACCTTTTTCTAATATCCAATCCAAGCCTTCCCTGGCACATCTTGAGGCTGTTTCTTCTCATCCTGTCCCTTGTTACCTGGGAGAAGAGACTGATCCACACCTCACCACACCCTCCTTTCAGGTAGTTGTTCAGACAGGTAAGATTTCCCCTCAGCCTCCTTTTTTCCAGGCTAAACAACTTCAGCTTTCTCAGCCACTGATCATAAGACACATACTCCAGACTGTTCACCAGCTCCATTGCCCTTCTCTAGACCCACTCCAGCATCTCAGGGTTCTTGTAGTGAGGGGCCCAAAACTGCACACAGGGTTCAAGGTGTGACCCCACCAGTGCCAAGTACAGGGGATGGTCACTGCCCCGGTCCTGCTGACCACATTATTGCTGATGCAGGCCAGCTGCCATTGGCCATTTTGGCCACCTGGGCACATGCTGGCTCATGTTCAGCTGCTGTCAACCAGCACCCCCATGTCCTTTTCTGCTGGGTAGCTTTCCAGCCACTCTTCCCAAGCTTGTAGTGCTGCATGGGTTGGTTGTATAGGACCCAGCACTTCACCTTGTTGAAGTCACTTCATGCTGTTGACCTTGGTCCATCAATCCAGCCTGTCCGGATCCCTCTGCAGAGCCTTCCTGTCCTCCAGCAGATCAACAGTCCCACCCAGCTTAGTGTAATGTGTGAACTGGCTGAGGCTTCACTCAGTCCCTTCGTCCAAGTCATTGAAGATACTAAGCAGGACTGGCCCCAGTACTGGGCCCTGGAAAACACCACTGGTGACCAGCTGGATGTAACTCCATTGACTGCCACTCTCTGGGCCTGGCCATCCTGCCGGTTTTCTACCCAATGTATGGGGCACCCATAAATCCTGCAAATATTCTAAAAACTGTCCCTGTCAGAAGGCATGTGCTTTTATGTCTTTATTTTCAGTAAGCAAGCAACTGAAATAAAAATCCCTCTGATGATTAAAACAGGTACAGTCCTAAGTCTTGTTTCCTGAAACTAGCAGGAATTTTTTTTTTCTTTCTGTGAAACACAAAAGTAGAAGCACCTACTGTGTATTACTAATAAGCATCCTTTAAACCCTCTCATGTCTCCAAATAGGGAGGCATAATTTCTTTTAAATAAGAAACTTTTGCAGTAAAGTGCCAATACTTCCAGTTTGTGCAGTAATATCATAAATATGGTTGTTTATAGATGACAAGAATTGCCTTATTAACAAAACATACTGCTAAAACTTGGTTAATATCCCAATTTATAAACAAAATATGTGTCTAGATTGTAGTCTAGAATCAGGTTACAGGTTCGTTCCAATAAGTCTCATCATTGCCATTGTAAAAAACTGAAATTTGAGGTACAGTTCAGACCGAGCACTAGCGAGTTCCATGAGCACTTGTGAAGTTCCCCCAGATTAAATTCTGCCAAATACAGGAAATTTACCTTTAGAAGCATGATGTGAAGCATATTGGGTTTGAGTACCATAGAAATTCAGTCGTTGCTGATAGTTTTACAAATGGAATATGACTTGTAGAATTTCTGCTGGCATTTTAAAAGAATTATTGAGATATATAACTATTTTCAATGTCTTGTCATTGCTTTTGTTTAATTTTTACTTTCTTTTGGTATCCTGTATGAAGGTGAAAAACTGAGCTTATTGCTAGGGAAGTATATTTTATAGGCTTAAGAATTGTTTTCCAGTGTTGAAATTTTAAGAGCCGGTGATCTAATAGCAAAAATATCAACTTGAGCTAGATGACACGTGAAAAGAGAACGCCCATTTCCAGCTGAAGGGGAAAAATAGCAGAAATCTGTCTTGATAGTGTCATTGTGCTGTCATTGTGTATTGTCTGAGTATTGCAAACAATTGTTAGCCCTTACTGAACTACTAAAAAATTTAAATCACTACTTTTTCCTTCTACCTCCTTGTAATAAAGTCAAGGAACAACCTTTTTTCCATCTCCATCAGTTATTTTCAGTGACACAGATGAGAATTGATATTTATACCTGCTGTCTTGTACAAAAAAAATTAGTAATTTTATGTTGTTTTTCTTTACTTTCCTTTCACATGGAAACACAGACATCCGCTAATGACCTGGGATCTTAGCCAAGAGCTAGCAATGGTGGGAGAAAATGCAGGATATTTATAACTTCATTATAATCCATTATTTATTCCCTGCTCTCTTCATTGCAAGAGAGATATCATTGAGTATTAAAAAAAAAAACAAAGAAAACCAAACACTTAACAACTCTCACAGTATTTATTTTGCTCATTTTAAGAGGATATCAGTAAAACTGCTCTGCCTTTTTATTACTTTTTTTCAGTAGTCATTCAGGCACAGATAACTATGGTGTCACAATATTTAAAGTGACAATGTGCATTATTTTTCTGGCAGGAAGTAATATCTGGGGCAGGGGAATGGGATGTCTAAAACATCTGGCCCAGGTGGAGTAAGGCACTGTGATTGCAGAGAATATTGTGTTGCTTCTTCTAGCTGTGACATTAACCTTTGCTAGACCTTTAGAAAAGCTGAAGATTTTAGCTTCCCCCATGGTTCCATTATTGAATGGTCTGGCCCAGAACTCACTCAGGAAAAGTTTTCCTTCATGGGGTATTGCTGGCACTGGCCTAAATCATAGTGTTATTCTTCTGCTGTTGAAGATGCACAGCACAGAAATTAAATCTGTACCTCTGACATCCAACCCAGCAAACAGGATGGAGCAGCACTCAAACCCGCAGCCCCAGGTTCTTGGGACAGAGAAATGAAACCACTTAGTTGCTCCTCTGCTCATTAAGTGGTTTGTAGATAGTGTTGCAAGTTGTGTGTAGCTAGCTATTTGCTTCTGATCTTCTCCTTTCTTTCCCTAAGGATGCTTACTGAAGTTTTTATCTAGCTTTAAAGACCCCAAAACCACAAAATGCTATGTGTTAATCCTAAAGTATTAATTAACAAAGCCAAAAATTGTCATGTGTTTTTCAGTGTAGAAAGCTTTATTATGACAAATATATCTGGACTGAGCTAAATCAATATTGATGTAGTGTCAAATGCTGTGGGGTTTGGATTATATGGCTGTTACATAAAAACCGCTCTTCTGTAAATCAGTGGTAACACAATAGGAATCCCTGTTGGAAAGGAAAAGAGATAAGAGGGGTATGTGGTTTTGTACAGGTAGATGAAAATACATGAGTGATGTTTACAGTAGAATACCAGCAATTTTACAAGAAAGAAAAGAGAAAAAGAAGTAGAGAGTGGAGTTGTGCCTTTGGTGATGAAGCAGTTTAGAACTTTTAAAAGTTCAGGTTCTATCAGAACATTTATAAATTAGACTGGTGTGGTAAGCACAGATTTTTTCCTTTTTCAAAATGAGAGATTTTTTTAATGAGTGCATAAGGTGTATTTTCATGATTGTATAATTCAGCGATAAAATGGCAGGAATGTAAAGCGACCACTCAGCCTAATCAGAATCCAATATTCTCCCTCCTGCTGCCCCCAGAAGAACAATAGGTTTGTCACATATTCTCTGTGACTTTTTCTAGTATTTTTATGGTTTCTCCTAAATACCTTAATCAAGCATGAACTTTTATGCTGTTAAATTTAGTGTGTGTGTGTATGTACATTACCACACAGAGCAGACAGTTCTTCCACTGGAAGAAATCACAGCTGATAAGATGAACAAAGAAATCGTTGTCTCCCACAGGGAGAATTAAAGCACAGAGGGATTTAAGGACACACAGGAAGTCTGTTGGCAGAGCCAAGAACAGAACTGTCTCTTGAGTTCTGGTGCAAAGGCCTCTGCCACGGGCCAAGCTTCTTGAGCTGGAGAGACGCCGTCCCTTTCACTGCCCTGCTTCCGGTTGGACTGGGAAAAAGAAACTGAAAAGGCAGGATAGAGAGAAGGAAAAGAAATAATCCTGGTTGTGAAGCTGTGGCCTCTTGTTAAGAGAGAAAAAACGGTCCCAAACTAACCAACCGATGCCTTCCCCCCTTCCGCTTTATCCCATTCAAACCAAGAAGTAATGTTGCTGAAGTAATCCAAATGTCACAGTAGAGGGTTCTGTGCAACTGAGCAGCATAATGTGCCTCCCTTTGCTTGTGCTTTCTCTGGCCATGTACAGAAAACCCTTCGGCTGACATTTGTTTAATATTCGTTAAGAGAAAACACGTGCAGGAAAAGCTTTGCATTATTGGAACACCCCTCTAGATTTGTTTTTGCATATTCCTTCCTTGCATTCTCTTTCAGCCTTTTTATTTAAATTAGTCTTGAGGGGTTTGTAAAGGTTATGGGATGAAGGCTTTCATTATTTTGGCAGGAATTTCTTAGTTCTGCATAATTCTATTTCATTAAGTATTTTTTTCACCTTAAATCTGTCTTGGATGCTACATTTGAGATGTAGCAGCAATTTAATTAAACACAATTTAGTTGTAACCCAAACAACAACAGCTCGAGGTGGGTGGAACTCTGGAAGGAAAACACACCAAATATGAGATGCAGCATATGTGTAGTTCATAGTGGAGACTGTGGCAGACACATAGGTACTGCAGCACTGAGCCTCTTCAGTTACTCAGACTGCCCTGACCTATTGGCTGAGAGTGATTTTGTTTGTATAGTAAATAGCAGCACCTTTTTTATACTAAGTTCATTTTGTAGCTGCATCTGCTGCAGTTGTCTTGGTACTCTGGAGCTTTCTATTGATATTCTGGAGCTTTCTATTTACTGATGAGGAAGTTTTCTGTTTTGTTTGCATGGCAAATCTTTAATGGAAGTCAGGCCACTGAGTTTTTACAACATTTATAAAGTCATTTGTTGGTTCTATGTTGAAAAGTAGCTGTTCGCTGTGTGTCTTGCTTCAGTTTCATCTTTTCCACTTTCATTAAACTGCGGTATTTTAAAGGCTGTTTTTAGACTGTGCTGTGCAAGAAAATAACTGTCTTTTGATTTTGGTCCTGGTTATTAGCTGTGGGAATTTACCTTAGTATTCTAACTTTAGCTTAATGTTTTACAGTAGAACTGAATTGCTTCTAGTGAGTTGTCAATGTTGATGCTTGTGGACTATGCCTGTAACAAGTAGCAATTTTATTTATTCAAAACTCCTTTCTTTATTCCTGAGGTTTTTTGCCTTTACCAAATAAACTCTGTTGAAATTTCTGAGGTTCCTAAGCTTGGTTTAGTTTCCTAGTATTACTGTTATACATTGACCACTTCAGACACTGGCAAAAAAGAAAATAGGTACTGTACAAATAAGAATGATAAACTATTCTATTCTCTTGTTGTTCCTAAAAGTTGTATCTTCCTCCTTCTGCTTTCTCCTCCCTTTCCCTCTGCTTCAGTCAGAGTTGGTCCTTGTTTGTTCATTGTTCTAAAAGCAAAATGCAAGTATTATTTTCCAGAAATTACTTAGGGAAAAAAAGCCCCAAGTGCCAGAAAATGCTTATTTATTAATATTGATCCTTTACATTTGCAAACTTGGCATTACATGCTGTCCCTGGAAGTTTACTGGACTTTTTTTTTTCAGGTGACTCTGAGACTTGGCTTGAGAGACTTGCAAAAACATTCAGTTTCCCAAATTATTAAGCCCCAAGGCATAACAAACAATTTGCTGTCATTTAAAACAATTGGTTTTTCTTTCTTCTTGCAATACAGGTTCTGATTAGATTAAGAAAGGAAAGTTTTATGCTCAGGAAATTTATATTGCTGAACCTTCATTTCTAACAGAATGACCCATTATCTTCAAAATTAAAGCATTTATTAGTCTAAGAGGGACACAATCAGAGAATAAAGAGAGCCCATTCCACTTAAAATGTAAAATATGTGTTTGTTGTCATCAGCAGTCCTAGTTGTGCATCTGTTCAGTGCATAGTAATTCAAAGAAAAGTCAAAGGTACTGATACTAACTGAGCCTCATGTTATAAAGTCAGTAGCATTAGTTTGAATCTCATGCATTAGAGAAGAGTTTAATTATCTCCAACCTTTTGGAGGAACAAAAGAAAATCTGACAGTCAACACACTTGTGTCTGTGTGTGTGTCACGGAGAGATTATAGATTCAAGGGATTATCCACAGGCCATTGGTTTTATAATAACTGAGAAGTCAAAGAATATAAAAGAAAGAAAGTCTTCATGATATGCACAGGCAATTGGGAGAAATAGAATATGCTAAAACTTTTGTTTCAAAAACAAATAGGCGTTTTTAAAAAGAAGAATTTGAAAACAAAAGGCTTCACGCTTTTTAACATCCAAGCAAAAATTTCAGTGTAAACTAAAGTCCCAAATCATTACTGTTTGTAAAAAAACCCTGAAAATTCTTTCACTTATGGTAAGTAACTGGATATGCTCCATGCCATATTTTACTTCCTAGCAGTAGAACAAAATATATTCCAGAACAAAATATAGTCATCTGTCTGCTAATGCATATTTATACACAGACATGCAGGTCTAATGTGATAAAATGTGATATAATCTCAGCCTAATAAATAAGGTATTTTTCAGTATCTTGAAAATTCATTATTTAAGAAAGATGTAAAAAACCCACTATAGATTTTGACTTTTAATCTAGCAAAGGAGAGCTGAGAGAAGATTTCTGATGGTGCTATCCAAATGGGAAAGGATCAGAACAGATTACTGCTCGCCTCTTATAAATCTCCTGGTAGTGAAAAAGATCGTTATGCTTATTACCCACTAACCTAACTACAAAATATGTTTCCAATTTTTAAAACAGAAGAGTTTTATTATTTTAGTATTGTGAAACTCACTTTTTAAAGGTTCATGCAATGGGGGGAAGAAATGTCTTCTGTCACTTGGTTATCACTGTTTCTTTGGACAGGTGGTATCCTTCTCTGAAATCTCCTCAACTCCTCCAATTTTTTTATCTTTTGGTAAGACAAGGTGCATTTCCAATTAATATTCTTGATATATCATTTTTTAAATGGTCTATGTAAAAAGGTTAAAATTCTCAAGCTCTCTTGAAAAAGCAACCCAAAATCATATCTCAGTTTGTTCTGTTTTATCAAATTTTGTTTTCTTTTGAATTGAGTAATAAATCCTGATTTTCTTGTCAGGGTAACCTGATACTAACTGCAATTTCTTGGTGTGGATTTACTTTGTGTTCCATGCTGACTTCAGTTTATACTTCATGATTTTTGATTTTGAAACAAGTTTGAGAGGTTATTTGCACAGTGGCACGTTCATTTAACCTGTAATACATCTTATTTCAAAGAAAATAAATAGTCAGTCTTTCTGGTCTTCAGTTCTAAATAGTATTAACTCGATGGTGATGATTGGACAGTTTTCTTAATGCTCTCTCATAACTTTTTCCACTATTAGCACCGTTGACAAGTAATAAATTGTAGAATATTTCACAGATCACCATGGGATATGGGCCACATACAGCTGGGCAAGTGCAGGGAAAGGACACGGCAAAGCTAGTTGGGGCTTTGTTGAAAGACTCATTCTTGCATGGAGCAAAGTGAACAGTGCCAATCACGCAGAGCAGCCATGCAGGGAAGACATCGTTGTCTCAGCCAAGTGGTGTGTTCCCTGCAGGATGCCGTATCCAGCCCATGTTCTTTGAAAAACCTCATCTTCCTGAAGTTTCATTTCAAATGTGAGACTTGGAAGAATCCCAGAAGAATCTTCTTTTCCCTGCCATCCGCACCTCATGATCAACAAAATCTGTGATTTAATCTGTTATATCATGAAATATGTTAGTACATATGCCCGAAATGATTAATTAGAGGTCTTTTTGTATAATCTGCAACTGTTATTGCTGATGGGTATTTGGACTAATGCCTCTGATATTAGAAAAAGCTTTGATTTCAATTACTCTCCTTCATTTTTAAACAAGTAATAAATTCATTGCAGTGCTTCACTTCTCCATTTTTTCTGCAGTACACTAAAACAGAGACTTTTATGACTAAATTGAGACTATATTCAATTAATTGTAATTTATCCTCACAAAAGGAGAAAGAGTAATTTACCAGAAAGAACAAAAACAAAGCAGTACAAATCAGCTTTTAATAGCAGTTCAGTAAATAATTTTTTGAAATGCTGATGCATTACCATCCTAGGGTTATGTCACTGTTTTCAGAGTATCCAGTTTTGCTTGTATTGTATGTCTTCTCTCAAGGCCTAATCCAAAAAGGTCTGATTTGAAACATATTTGAATTAAAATGTCTGAATAGCCATGTGTATTTAATACAGAGTAAATGTAACAGCTTTAACTGAGACTTTGAAGTTAGAGGCTCTTCTTTCAGAGAGTCCAAGGTACTCTTGGAGAGAGGGCATGCCCAATAATTTGCACAGTTGGGTTAAATTGCCATAGGTGTTCTAAAATCACAAGGAGTTTTATGAACACTGGTGAGAACATCCCACGATTTTCTACTAATGGATAGCATTATTCCTAATTTATCTATAGGAAGATTGAACCATGAAAATGTTAAATGAGTTGCACAATGTCATACAAAAGTTTCAACAACAAAGCTAGAAGTAAAATGCTGTTCTAAAATACCAGCTTCAGTGTCCAGATGACATTGATTAGTGTTGCTATCCTGAAAGCTTGCCCTGTGTGAAGATTTCGTTTTATTATATTTAGCTCAGTTACTAACTCTGAAAGATCTGTGAACCTTCAGAAAGGAGGACAGCTCTTAATGAGGAGACTATCACAGAATCTAGATAATTCTCAAGGCTGCATTTATCCCATGTGAAGTATGGGTTTCTGAATTGATATGGAGGCATCCAGCTGGTTTCAGTACAATGAGCCATGCAAAATTCCTGAATTTATTCAATGTTGATATTCTGAAATGGGCACAGTATTGCCTTGCTCCCCTTACTTTAAGATAATTAATCCTGTAATTTCTTAGTCCTTTATACTGCTTGACTCCAGTCCTGTCAATCTTCAGATCTAGTTCTTGCCATCTTGAATTTAGGTCAGATTCATTCCTCCTGCCCCTCATGTTTGCAGCTACTGATTGCATTGAGGTGCTCACACAGGAGGAACTTTCTCCTTTCAGCTTAAGTGTCCTGTCTTAGAGATGTCCTGCAAGTTTTGCATGCTAGCCAGGTAGGGAAGAGATCCTAGTGGTGCTTCTACTGAGGGAAAGTTCAGTGTTCACGGGAGAATTCACATGAGAATAACTTTGCCTGGACCCTGAGCCCTTTTAACCTCTGTGCAGGGTTTCTACTTGCCTGATAGGCCAGCTTGCTGCTCACAAGCAAATGTGTGTGTGCTCAGAAGCACCCCTGCCCCTGAATTCCTTGACTGTCAGCTTGAACTCTGCTCTCAGTTAATATTCCATACCTTAATACTCCTCACCTTAAACATTCCTTGATGAGTTTTACACAGCCCTGCAGACCCCACTCAAATATCCCAAGTTCTCCTGTTTCATTTTTCCCCCAGCTTGTTGGCTATGAAGCTCCACTTCAGTTTTTTAATGGCCTCCAGTAATGACTGGAGAGTTTGTCTCTATCTTTTTTTTAATCCCTTGTCTATTACATTTGAATCCCTGTGTTTTATTCATGGCTGTCTTTGTATGCTTTGAATGGAAAAGTTTCTTGAGCTGATAATCCTAGTGAAGCAGATGCTCTGACATGTCACATACCCTTACAAATACAGACAGGGTAGCTATGAATTTTTGTTTGTTTGTTTTTTTACTATTGGTTTTTGTATCATTTTTAGTACATTTATCTGTCCATTGGAGAAGCAATTGACCTGGCAGTGGATGAGATTTCTCAGCAGTGAAACACTGAAATCCTGTGCATCTGTCCCTATATACTAGCCAGCTTTCTGTGTTAACAGCAAAAGCATTAATGCTTGTACCATCTCTTTTGCAAGGCCAAAGTATGCAGAGGGGTTGGCAGCCTGCCCACTGGAACCTTTTGATCCACAATACACTTCCTGGCAAACATTACTAGGTGTCCTTTCAGCTGGTCTGGGGCAAGGCTTTGATGTCCTGAAAACGTGGTCTCAATGTGGGTCACCTGTGGATCCAAACAAAACGGAGCAGGGAAAGTAGAAGGAATGACTCTTCAGATCTTGCTGTATGGGTAGTTTGGTGGTGTTGGCCCAACTTTAGGAGCCACAGTAGGACCAGTGCAAGCTTTGGAAGTCCTGAGAGGCTGATACTCATTGGTGGTAACAGGTCCTGGCCCTGTAATACCATGAGCAGAAAAAGGCATGTCCCTGTGTGTTTGGTGTGAAGAGAAGATAAAGCATGAAGCCTTTAGTGGTGTCACTTACTGACCACGTGGGTCAGATAGAAATACTGCTTGAGTGAAACCTGCATGCAGGTTAGACTTTGCAGTGCTTCTGACCTGTATTTTCAATGCCAAACTAATGTCATTGCATTAAAGAGCCTTGATCATGCCTTTCTGTCAAATTTATGATGAGAACTGTAAAACCTTGGGGTAGGGAAGATCCTCAAGAATTCACATAGTCTGAATATGAAACAAGAGATAGCAGGCAGGGAAGCATTTAGACACTACTGCTCCTTGTCAGCACTATGCTTGGCATACCAGTGTCTTAAGGAAGCTCTAACAATGAATGCTGAGCACTTAACGTTGAGTCTGAGAAATTGGGAAGACAAATGTGAAGATCCTTGTTCCCATGGAGTTATTAAAGGAGCAAGATCTGCAAGTAATGCAGTGTGTTTACAGGGAGACATATTGTTCATGGACTGTTTTATTTCTCTTGGTCTTTTCAGGTGTTCCAGGACCTTGGCACTTCTGTGTTGTCTGGTGCATTTAAAGGATACAACATCTGCCTCTTTGCATATGGACAGACAGGTTCAGGAAAAACATACACAATGATGGGAACACCTGTGAGTTACACCATTCATTTTAAACTTAGGGTTGAGGGCAGGATATCTAGCAAAAACATCGCTTTATTTTTAAACTGTGGTGTGATGCTTGTTGAGCAGAATGCTTGTACATGTTTTGCTTGGTATTTAAATGTATAAAATGAGAGCTTGTACATTTAGATGAAAAACAGAGTATCAGGTAAAAATACTAGAAAGCGTGGTGTAATTTAAATATTTATTATTAGGTAATCTTCTTCTTGCTACGTATGAATCTTATCACAAAGTTAGAGGACAAAAAAAAAAATCAATACGCTGGAATAGTTCTGGGTTTTAGAAACTGTAGCTCAAGATAATACAAAGTGCTCATTCCTATGGGGTATTTCGGCAGTCTTAACTATGCTGAAATTAAGTTATTTTCACAAATAAAACTGGATACAATTCACAATAATAGTTTTGTAACAGGCTTGATTATTTGCTTAGAATATTTGACCTGTGGAAAGTAATACTTCCAGTTTTGACGTGCATTTGCATGGAGTTTACAGAAGCTGTTACATTTTAAGATTGTCTACCAGCCATCACCTAAAGTGCATTTTAGTCTTGCTACTCAGATTGATGGAGTAAGTTGATGATTTCCGGTGTTTTGCTGCAACACAAGGCAATTCGATTTTTATCCATGAATATTCTTAGCTGTTGGTGAAACATGCTGCTAAAAAAGAAAAAAAAACCCAAAATAGTTTGCTTAAGTGGACCAGTATTTTCTACATCCATGGGATTCAATTTTTAAGGTGAAATAAGGACAAAATGTGTTTAAACCCCAAAGATAAGAGGCCTGTTCTAACATAGTTTGTTCTTTTGACAGGAGTTTGGATTTTTAAAATTTTATTTTCTCAATATACATCAACAATATTTAGTAGGATTTAGTTACATTATTACCAGACTGTCTATTAATTTTATGTGAAATCAAGCTTTATGCCATGAAAGCCTGAAGAATTGTTAAAATTTGGGTTAATAGATGGCAAACTAGGATATTTGTATTACCCTATTTTGAAAATATCTTAGCAATTCAGAATGGCCACGACTTGAAGTTATCGTTATTTTCAAGGAAATTTCTGGATATTGTGTTTCTAAGTGATTTCTTGCTTAAAAAATAATTTCTTTCTCCAGTGCAATACTGCTTTGTTCTGATCTTTAATAACACATATTCACTGTGATACAGTGTTCCAGTGTTTGGTATAAACTGAACTTTTCTCCATGGTGGTCCACTTGATGAACCTGGATTTTCTTCTCTTAACTCCATTTCAAGGGTGCCTTCTAAAAAAAGCCTTTCATGCTATTCAGCAAGCAGAATCCACCTAAGCCCTGGTGTCTTTCCCAGGGTGTGTTGGCACTGCAGTCACTGAAGTGTTAGCAATCATATCTTAAGAAGGGTTCATCACACAAAATCACGCTGTACTTCAGTGCTATGTAGACGGTTTGGGCAAAATTTAAACCACCTAGTGTGGGTATTGTTAGCAGCCCCATATCCTGTTCTCTCTGAGAGACAAAATTTATAAATCTAGAATATAAAGCTGTTCCAAGGCTCCTCTCTGATGCCATAGCATGAAGAAATAGAACTAGAATAAGGAGAAACCAAAAATATTTATGACCAATCAAGCTAGTTTCAGTGTTGGCCTGGCTTCATCTAGACTGCAACACCTCTGACCTAGACATGTCCAGTACCTTTACATCAAACAGCTTTTGAATTTAACCCAAGCCTCTAAGCTTCTCACCAATGCTGTGTACATTGCTCTAAAATTACTTTTGGTATAAATAGTCATGCTGTTCTGAACTACACTCCATGGCTATACTTTGTGTTGTAATCCATCGTACAGTCATTTCTGCACTGTGATTCTGTCTGTGACTTATAACTTAGCTTTTGTTTAAAAGTTTTTGCAAGTGTTAGAAAATACATTATTTAATTTTTTTTCTGTTTATTATTTGAAGGCATCCATTGGGCTGACACCTCGTATATGTGAGGTATTTTTTTTTCTTCACTTGCATTTGTTTAAGAAGTTAGCTTTTCTTAATGTATTTTAAATTTACATAAACTTTTGGTTTGTGAAGGGCCTCTTTTCAAGGAAGGATGATTACACAGACCAGACAGCATCATGCAGGGTAAAGGTCAGGTAAGTGTGTCACTGTTTTGGACAACAATATGAAAACTTTTAACAATGTATTCCTGTGATTAAACAAAGTAAAGACTAGTTTATTTTGTTTCTGTTTCCTTAGATGATAGTAGTTTTGGAGCAAGGGGGAAAACACGGAGGAATTATGAGAAAGTATTGGGTTTAGTTTTCCATCTAAGTACTGTTCTTTGGATGCTGTCTGTTCACCTTTGTATTAACAGCTGAAATAAGAATGCAGTGAAAATTAACTTCCTTTGTTTAACTCCTAAATTTGAGCCATAATCCTACATTCCGGTCTTATTCATTTACATTCCAGTCTTATTCATTGTTCCCTTGCATCTAATAAAGCATTATGTTTGGAAATCTGGGGATTTGAGCCCACTAGTGTGAAAAATCTATGTAAGAGTTGGTTAGATTGTGTAAATATATATGTATTTATATATTATATAAATATATAAATATGTTTCTCATTTTGGTTTGTTTTTGACTGAGTGCATGTAGCTTTCCTTTTACTTTCTTTTCAGTTTTCTTGAAATCTATAATGAGCGTGTCCGAGACTTGTTAAAACAGTCAGACCGAAAGAAGCCTTACACACTTCGAGTTCGAGAACACCCTGAAACAGGACCATATGTGCAAGGTGAGAGTGGGCTTCACAATTGGCATCAGAACTGTGAGTAAATGTATATCAGGTGTGTATGTATCTTTGCACGTATACCTGCAATGGTCGTAATTGCTTCTGCTCTTCAAGGGTTACTTTTCTCAAATGTTTTTCTTGTTATATGATCACCTGTAGTACACTGAAAGCTTTGCCCCTGTTATCCTACTGGCTGGATATCCTGCATTGTTTGCCATTCCAGCCATAGGTCATATGGGAGTCGTATTATTTTGCTTTCTTTTATTTTAAAGAAATACTAACTTAATCAAGAAATCTACCAACATTAGCTCTAAATGGGTTCTCCAGACCAGCCTAAGGTCCCTTCCATACCTCGGCAGCAGAATATACACAAAAAAAAAAAAAAAAAGAGTAGATAAATTCAACTGATGTTACAGGGCAGGCCACGAGAAACAATGAAAAATCTCACCCAAGTGAGAACCTAATAAGCTTGATTTTCCTTCCTTACACTGAAAAAGTACAGAATGGCTAGTATCAGTATATTAGATGACTAAGAACATCCCAGCCTTCTAAATTCATAGAATTACAGAATCATAGAGTATCCTGAGTCAAAGGGATCCACAAGAGTCATTGAAGTTCAACTCCTGTTCCTGCACAGGACTATCCCCAAGAGTCACACCATGTGCCTGAGAGGGTTGTCCAAACACTTCTTGAAATTTGACAGATTTGTAGCTGTGACCACCTCTCTGGGGAGCCTGCCCAACCACCCTGTGGGTGAAGAACCTTTTCCTAATATCCAACATAAATCTCCCCTGACACAGCTCTGTGCTGTTCCCTCGGGTTCTGTCACTGGTCACCAGAGAGGAGATCAGTGTCTGCCCCTCCTCTTCCTCTCACAAGGAAGCTGTAGCCTGCAATGAGGTCTCCCCTCAGTCTCCTCCAGGCTGAACAGACCAAGTGACCTCAGCCACTCCTCATATGGCGTCCCCTCCAGACCCTTCACCATCTTTGTAGCCCTCCTTTGGAAGCTCTCTAACAGTTTTGTATCTTTCTTATATTGTGGCATTCAAAACTTGTAACAGCAGCATCTTAGGTGGCTTTGTGTTTTCTAGTGAATCAAAGCTTTCAAAACATGTGACAGGGAACAGATGAAAATGAAAACATATTTTTTCCCATTTCAGTTGTCTTTCTTACTTCAGTTCTTACCTTCTCACTGTTTTTCTACTTCCAGTTTATTTTCAGTTTTGATAGGTGCTTTCACCTCAGGGTCTCATACAGCTTTGAATTGCAGTTTGGCCTTTGGTATTTCGGAAATTGAGTGGCTCCTGGTGTAAAGTTTGCTGGCTACATTGCTGTGTATCTGACCAGCAGCTGACAAAAGTCACATCTCAAAATCGGTGCTCCAGTGTAAAATCATACCAAGTAGCTTTATGGTGGAGATCAGAAGGAAGAGTGTTTTCCAAACTGGGTGTTTGTTTAGAAAGCAAATGCATACATTTCCTTTTCATCTTGCCTTATATCTAAGGACAGAATTCCAGAGTAGCCTCTGGTATCATTGACTGTGCAACTGCTTGGCTAGCCACCAAGTGGGTAGTAACACCTAGGGAGTACGGACTTAGTACACAAAATGCATATCACGTACGATTTTATGGATCCTGTCACATCAGAGCAAATACGGATTTGTCCTGGTTTCTAAATAGAGTTATTGTCTCTGTTTGTTTAGTGAATTTCTCTTGTTCTCCCTGGTTCACTTTTCTCCCTGTTTTTCTTTATTACGGCATTACACATAACATGGTTATCCTCCCTCCAGAGATTAAAGCAAGATGTGACAATAGATAGAGTGACTTGACTGTGGGATTGGATGGAGCCTGACTGAATGGAACCCAGATTCCTTGGACACCTGTATTGGTCACAGTACATCTAACAACCAATGGTTGTTAGCAGTTCCTCCTCTCAAAATTGGAAATCGGCACTTGCAAAATGTTGAGCTTTCATGGTCCTGTACACAAGGGCCTGTCAAACATTCTGGTTGTTTCAGCTGTGCTTTCCCTGAGCATCAGCATCCTGTTTTAAGGACACTTGGAAAACAGATGAATTGATGGTCTCATTAGTATGGCAAACATAATTCTTTGAAAAGCAGATTCACAGACATTCGGCTTTGAGGGTTTTCCAAGATTCTCTTTCTACCTGCTTGTTATTGGAGAACTTCATTGTTGATGGAGTACAGATACTAATTATTTTCTTTTAGCAGCTGCTCATTCACCACACAGGAAAAGGTCTTTAAACTGCTTCCTTCCTTGGCAATTTCCACCCATTTTCTCAGACCTTATATCTCCAGTGATTCCTTGGCTACATATAATGGAGTTTCCCTGTTTTAAAGAAAATAAACTTATAGCTTCTGCCAATGGGCTGGCTCGCCTTTTGTCACTGTTTTGTCTTCATCTGGAACCTTCCAGGCCAATTCTGTCACTTCTTTTTCAATTCTGTTGTGGCTTTTGTTGTTGTTGTTGTGGGGTTTGTTGGGGGGAGGTTGTTTGTTTGTTTTTACTGTGCTTTTTTTATTTACCTATTTTGAATAAGGATTTTATACTTGGACGCAACTGAAGTTTTTGAGTGTAACAGTTTTATGATAGAGTTCTGAAATATGCCATTAAAGTTGCCAGTTGATTAGATTTTGTAAACTAAGAGGAAAAGATAATGGCAAAAGATTAACATAAATAATATTTGCCACTTTTGGCCACGGTTGTAAATTCAGTTTGAATAATTTATTTTAGATGATTCACTCCCTCTGTGTTACGACAGCCTCAAAAAATAATTGTGTTAATGCCTGTAAGAAAAATTTTATTTTCAATGGTAAGTGTGATTCACATTTTTAGTAAAAAACTGATCACATGCATGAAAAGTTAAGTAATTTCTCTGCTGAAGACATCATGGGGTGTAATTAGATGTTGTTGTGAGACCATGTGAACAGAAGTAATTTCAGGCTGATGAGTCAGTGGCTTAGGGCAACAGATGACAGGTCTTTTGAGACGTGTATACAAATATATATGAATCAATTTGCCTGTGTGGTTTGTGCAATTGTGAACTGTGACAGTTTGCTTTACTTGGGACAGCCCTGGTGTCTGTTGAGGAGAGGGACTAATAAAGTGTGATGGAACTGCATTCATTAGCTCACATCAAAAATAAGCAGCAGTGACTTGAATGCAAGTAACAAGTATAGGCAGCTGGATTTTAATAAGATCAAATTCAAGAAAGCCTCTTGTGAAGAGGTTCACAGCACTGGTACAAAATGCCCTTCTCAACTGCACTAATGTATTGCTGCAATCAAAAATTGCTGAGCTCTGTAATGAGGGTTTTCTACATGCTGAAGTGGTCTTTGGCAGTTTTATATGTAGTCTCTCTGTGCAGGATCAGAGTGCAAGAATAATATTTCCAGTAGCTAGACAGCTGAAATAAAAATTTTCAGCAAGTTTACTAGAAGGAGAACTTGTTTTGTGTTTCACTTCCAGGCAATTTACTGTATGGGAGAAATTAAATTGGTGAACATCAGCAAAGCTCAGAAATCTTCCATTGTTTTCCATAGATCAGGCAAGTTAAGGACTAGCATCTGGATTTGTATCATGCTTCATGCAAGCAATCAGCATTTTTAAGGCTTGCTTTCATCAGGAGCTCCTCAGTGTACCACTAGTTTTAGTTTTGTGTTTGGTATCAGTGACATCCAGAGTACAGTTAGCTGTGGATGAAGAACACAGAGAGGGGAAAATCAGAAAACTTAATCCCTTTAAGGACACTTAGTTGCTCTGGGTAATGCATTTTCCATTTTCAAGTCCAGTCGGAAAGCCCCAGCTCTGGACACTAAGTATCTTAAAAGTTTTCCAGCCCATCGTTTTTCACATAAAGGCTGAGAGATTGTAGCCTTTAACATGCTGAAAGTGTTTCAGTGCTTTGGATTGGAATCGTTTCAAACTTCTCCCTCACAGATGGTTGCACTGTTAAGGAATCAGCCTCTCTTAAATCAGGAAATGATGCAATCTATTTTATTACTCTGAGACAGATTTCTGGGGGACATCCTTTCTTACTCCAAGGCAGATTTCTAGACAAGCTAGTGGTTTTGATATTTCTATGGGACTTGAAAATGACCTTTCTTTTTCGGGCAGCCAACAGAACACTTCGTCATTTCTTTTCAAGCAACATTTAAAATATTTCATTAACCTTCTTAAAAGGCTAACTGTTTTAAACTCTCTGCTAGATTCACAATTCCAGTGCTTAGGGAAATGTAGGCAGGTAAGAATTTCTTCCATGCCTCCTTTTTATAATGGGACTTTTATTCAGTTGAGTAAGACCTGGAAAAGGGGTCTGGGAAAACAATGTATGATAATTTCCATATTCTGAGCTTTGAAGATCCCAGTGCTGCTAGAAAAATAATGGGCCTCTTTCTCAAATGGAAAATGTGATGGCTTCTGGAATTAATGTATTGTAAAGAGGCACTAGAGAGCAGAGCAGAAGAAATACTCGTTTGAAAATCATTCTATACTTTTTGTGTGTGCAAGTATTCATGCACGCACACTGCAGTTAGGGGTTTTTTTTAAGTGTGGGTGATCCGAAAATCTGGTTTTTTCTTTATGTATATCAGTTGTTAAAGGATTAAAGTAAATTCCCTTCTTTGGCTTAGGTTTTGCTTTGCTTTCATTTAAAGTTAAGCAAACTGTTATCATGAAAGGATAGACTCCAACAATATCAGAAGTACTCATTTCAGTCTTGTTGAAGTTCATATTAATCTTGACTTACATTCTAGCAATAGATAAATTATTTGATCCAAATAAATCAAAAATTTTTTTCAGTACTTTACCCACACTTTCGTGGTCTGTAGTAAAACAAGCCAAACCTAAATCTGTGGAGGGAGAGGAAGTTGCCCTGGATTCCAACTGTGAGATAAAACGTTCTGCATTGGCATGTTTTGCTATGGTATGACAAAGACTAGCTTCACAGCTAGGTGTTTTTTAAGAAGCCACTGCAGTACAAATGATAAATAATCCTCGGTGATGAGGCATATTAAACTGGATTTATGGGAAATACAAGCCTGTTGAGGATAATTTCGTACGTGCACTGGAATTTGCATTTTGCCAGAAGCTGTCAGTGCCACAGCACAGCAGCACACCGCCCTCCACTGGGCCCCACTTAGTCATGACCACCCCTCCAGCACAGCAGGCTTTGAATGTGGTATTGCTTTCATTTCTTTAGGGGGCTTTCCCCTCCTTAAAAAAAAAATCAAATTTAAAAAACAAAAAAGTAAAAACCAACCAAAAACAAACTGAAAGGAGAAGACAAGAAAAGGCCAGGTGGTTCATATCATTATTTGGGGAGATCCTTCAAAAAACCCTCTGAGGAGAAAAGTGCATGAAGAGTCCCAAGTGCAGGCTACAACCTAGTTAAGTAAGTGGTAAATATTCACAGGGTTTGGTTCCTAATTCTGTTAGTTGCATGAGCAGAGCCATCATCCAGAGGCAATGGCCAAAATCTTCTTTATAGGATCTGTACCCAAGTAGTAGCAGTGATATAGCTGAAAATTTATTATGGAGTTATACTGGTTTTTAAGTACCATTGTTGTGCAGATGGAAAAGTTCTGCTCTTTGAAGGTATGAGGCTTTTTTTTTATATTAATGTTACTGCATTGGAAGGATGAACTAGGATTTTTTACTTAATTTTTTAAAAAATGAAATATTTGTGTTTTTTAATAAAATTTACTCTACTTGAGAGACTACTTGTATAATAGACTGTCATCTCAGCAGACCATCCTTATTCTCCTGATGTTGGGTAAATTGTTGGATAAACTGAATGAAACTTCCTGAGAAAGCTAAGTCTTTAACTCTTCTCGAATCTTTGGCAGGTTTGACTCAGCATTTAGTTACAGACTACAAGCAAGTTGTAAAACTTCTAGAGGAAGGAATAGCTAAAAGGTATTTTATATAACAAACCATCTCCATCTGCATTTAACACTTCTTTCACTGTGTGTTGATTTCGTTGATGTTTATTTTATTGAATCTGTTGCCAGTGCTTTGTCATGACAGGGTGTCAGATTTGGTGATCCTGCACATGACATACACATAAGATGTTACCTATCCTCATATTGTCCACAGCAAGAGCTACAAGCACTCATGAAGTTGCTTCTTCAAAACTGATCCCATGCTGACTTACCCACAACATTCTACCATCTGTCTGTGATAAAAAATGCAAGCCAAGAAAACGTTTTTTCTGTTAACAGACATCTGTTTTTCCCCTTCAATTGCTCACGATACTTTAGGCTGGATAGCTTTCAGCTCACTTGGTCATGTAATTAAATTATTTAAAACTGCTGAAAAGATAATGTATATTTATTTATTTTCTAAAAGTACTTGGTTTACAATTATTTGGTTTTATTTCTATAAGTTCCTAGTCCAAATTGTATATTTGCTGTCAGAGAACTGTGGGATTTGGAACGCTGGTGAAGCCAATGATTTTGGCTCTTGTTAGTTAAGACACTTTTTGACAAGAAGCAGTAAGTATCTCTACAGGTGCCATTACAGTAATGGAAAAGAGTTATATTTGAAAGGATCCTCCAAACCCTAATCACAGTTTCAAAACTGATATTAAGTCTTATCATAAGAGTAGTCAAGGTTTTAGAATAACAGTGGTGCTAGGAAGTAAATAGAAACTAAGCTGAACTACCACACAAATCCGCTTAGAATGTACATCAGGATTAAGTTTTGCTGTTTCTGCTTGTAGCAATTAATAGATGCAGCTTTATGGTAAAAAGACTATTTCAATACAACAGAATTCCAGGTGAATACATGGGTTACATGGGTTGTGAGTAATTGAGATGTGAACTTGGTCTCTACTTTGTGTATTGTTGGAGGTGAGGAGTACTATCACTTCCTCCTCCAGATCTTGGGGCACTTTCTTTTTCTCTTTTGCTTTATAAACTTTGGTGCTGTTCCCTTACATTCTCTGCCCACTGTAGGGCTGTTTTGTGTCTTCTGCCCTTTACCTAATTGTTTGTCTTCCTCCTCCAACATCTGGAGACTAGTTCACGTTCTCCTGCTACCTCAGCTTTGGCTTGCTTATAACCATGGCGTGCTCAGCTGCCTGTAACTTTTGGCAGTGGCCACTCACATGACAGTGGAGGAGGTGTAGGAAGCAGAGAATACCAGGGAGGAGAGTCCTGGCTTTGACCTCATGCCCTGGGCACTCAGCAGCATACACACAGCTGCAGCTTTCTGCTCTCCAGTGCAACTGGTCTCTGCAGTACTCTGGCAGCTGGGCTTGTAGCAAAAGCATGGTACCACAGTCCTTTTCTGCACTACTAGAGTTACCTACTGTTGTTGAGGGTAGGCTTGGAAAAACTGATAATAAAGGCTGCACATGTAGCTAATACCCCAGGTAAGCTCAAAGGAGAAAAACCTGTGTCCTAGCTTTTGCCCTAGACAAAGTCCTGCTTTCTTTGAGTTTTTCTAACCGAAACAACAATAAAGTAAGTAGAATTTCCAAAAAGTTTGCATTACAGAGGCAGTGGGAGGGTCCTGCTGCTCCTCCTTCTGTGACCAGTTCCTTCTTGCCAGAGTGCACTGGGTCAGAGCTCGAGAGCCGTATGACCAGTCTGTCCATGTAATAGAGTCATGCAAGTGCCACACAGGGAATTACAGTATTTATTTAGTACTCTCATGGGTAGACCTGTTAGTCTCACTGGACTCCTCTGGCTGTGTAAAAGAGCTGTATTAGCATAAAGGAACCCCAGAAGTGGTGTATGAAAGTTTTTGAACCCTTTGGAAATGCCAAGGGATAAAAATGGGCACAAATGGAGAAGATGTGCTGGGCTTGTACACTCTGTATTCGGATGAGCTGTTTGATGCTGCTGCTGGCTATACTTCTCTGCTGTGTGCCACGCTTATGCAACACCTTGTACCTGTGCAGTAAGGCTGCTTTGAGATATCTCCTGAGGGTGCTGCTGGTGGAAAAAAACACCTCTAATTGATCCTCAGTTTCCACCCTTCCAGGTTCTCTGCCAAATGCTCTGGGATCAGATCCAAGAATGCAGCCTGCCATATTCTCCAAGTTTCACATTCTTTCGTTTATCTGCTGTATTTGTTGATTTTGATTTCCCTGAATACAGGGAAGTAACCCTTTGTGATTGAATGGTTTGTTCTTCTTTCTAGAATCACAGCAGCTACACACATTCACAATGCCAGCAGCAGATCCCATGCTATCTTCACCATCCACTACACTCAGGTTAGCGAAAAATAACGCAACTTCCTTTTCACTTTCAAAAGCATTGTTCACCATGTTGTGCATTGTTTACTTGTCACTATTTTGTGCTGTTTGTAGTAATGGTGGAAGCTGTTACTTATTTCCTTTGGATCACACTGCAGATGTGTTGGGTGCTATTGAAGTGTTCTGTTCCTTTGTCCAAGCTTATAGTCAGAAGTGATGCCAAAACCTCACATTTAAAAGAAATGTTTTCAGTTTTAATCAGCCCTTCGAAATGCAATAACCCTCCTCTGATGCTCTGAAAATTACATGTGAATATGTTTGAAGTTATGTTTTGTCACACTTATTTAGGATTCTTAATTGAAGTACAGCATTAGTTTACACCAAAATTTTGTATCTGTCCAGCTTTTCAGATGTACTCATCTCTTTAGCATTTGGCATCCAGCACTCTCCCTGAGACAATGCAGCCTTTCTCCAGAGGAATTACATCCTTCCCTGGCAGGGAAATAGTTCAGTGATCCAATAGACCTTTTCTATCTCACACTTCTAACATCCTGTAATCACAGAACTTTTTGGGATATTTTTCCTTAGTTTCACAAAAGACCTTTGGAATACATTAGTGGAAAATAACTCTGCAAGGTCTACAAGAAGCCCTTTCACAGTCTCTAGGCAGTAAAGGTTTTTTTCAAGAGGAAATTGGCATAAGAGGGTAGTTTCTCTGTGGGGTGAGAAAGCTGTTGAGTTAATGGTTTGAACATAGTCAGAGGGTCAAGGTCACAAACAAAGGCAGTGAGACAGTCGTATGTACAACTCAGCTTCAAACAAAAGAGCACATCAATTTTGTTTTTAAATTGTTTTAATTAATTAAAGGGAATAGTCTTCCTTATGTATGTTTTTCTCTTCAGGCTATACTGGAGAACAATCTTCCCTCTGAAATTGCAAGCAAGATCAACTTAGTGGACCTTGCAGGCAGGTAATAATATATGGAAGGGCAAAGAGGTAATTTTCTCTGAAGATGCTGACAGTACTGTCTTAGAAGATGAAGTTTAATATTTTAAAATTTCATTGACCTAACAGTAAGCCTGACTTTCTTATAAAGTAACAGGGAACATTAAGCTAATATTGTCCTTGTCAATAGTTCTTCTGTACTGTGTATTGATTTTCACTGGGGAAGGGAATTCCTGGATCCTCAATTCCAATACTGTGCTGTTGCGTACATTTAAGGTAATTCCATTCAACTCCATATTCTTATTAAGTGGCTTTTCCCGTAGCTGTTGTTGGAATTACTAAATCTGAGCTTGAAAAGAGAGGGGGAAAAGGGAATGTGTTCCTCATGGCTGGAGAAAATAGTTATATCTCACTGTTTGTGTTGTTCATATTCCGAAAGTTCCTAGGTCTCTGATCTTTGCTATGCATCTCAGTGAGGAACATGTGGTTGTGCTGGATGTAACAGAAAACAGAAAGATGGAAGTTGTGCTGAAGAGTTATAGAACAGTTATAAAAAAGGACTTTTTTTTTCTCAAGAACATAAATTGCCAAGCATGTATGGTCAGAGAAAGTGCTACTGAGGGAGTATACAGACTTTTGTACTGACCCAGTCTACCCTTGTGGAGTTGTGAAATATATGTTGGTTTTTTAAATTCAGAACCACTATGATTGGGTTGCCCAGTTCAGACTTGAATTTATATTTTGGTGGGTCTTTAACAGTATCTTGCACCAACAGCCTTTGCTCATGGTTGTTTGGACTTCCTGAAATAGAGAACAATATAAAAAATACTCAAAGTATATGGGTTTTTTAATTGCAAAGCTCATAATTTCTGTTTTCTTGTATTGCTTGAAAATACATAATGTTTTCATATTGCCTGTATGTTAATAATTAAGCATTTTTGTTTATTTTGCATTGTCTTTTTCATGCTTGCTTGCTACAGTGAAAGGGCTGATCCCAGTTACTGTAAAGATAGAATTACCGAAGGTGCCAATATTAACAAGTCATTAGTTACACTTGGAATTGTCATATCCACTTTAGGTAAGCAAATTAATTCTTTATGTTGAAGGGTTGTGATAAAAGCATGTGACTCACTCACCATGTGTTGAGTGTAGATGTTTATTTGCATTTACATCAAAAAGCTCAGCAGATCAGCTGTGTGGTGTCTTCATAAACTGTAATGACATCTAAGAAAATTAAGTAGCCATGACAAAAAATAATCCCTTTCCTGAGCTATGTGGTATTTCTCCTTCAGCACAAAATTCTCAGATGTTCAGCAGCTGCCAGAGCATTAACAGCATCACAAGCGAAGGGGACAGCAGCCATGTGGGCAGTTCTCCCTCAGGCAGCAGCAGTGGGACCAGGCGGCCAGCTTACATCCCCTACCGTGACTCCATCCTCACCTGGCTTCTGAAGGACAGTCTGGGGGGCAACTCCAAGACCATTATGATTGCCAGTGAGTTTGGTTTCTACTAATTGTTTAACGTTTTGTACTACATTGTGCCTTTAATATTTTCTACTGCAGTGAGAAGACAGTTGTAACACTTAGAATCTGTCCTTGTAATGATTTTCATAAATCATTACATAGAATTACATAGAATACTCAGGGAAATGAAAATGCATGCTGATTGTGCATGAAATTATGTTTAAGAGTCTTACCAAGGTCATAGCCTTGATTTTAGGGGATTCATTCAGTTATAAATACAATCTGGAGAAGACAATCTCTGTGAGCTTAATGAAATAACCCTAGGGTTATTTTTTGGTTTTATTTTTGAAGAAGCAAGACTGATAAAAAATAAGCCTTTTTGAAAAGTGATGGGTTAAACTGAATGCTTTTAAAATTGTGTTATTTGTTTTCTGTCTGTAGCTATCTCACCTGCCAGCTCCAGCTACAATGAGACCATGAGTACCTTGAGATATGCTGCAAATGCCAAAAATATTATCAACAAGCCCAGAGTAAATGAGGTGAGGCCTTGAGTTCTGCCTGAGGCAGCCTATGTAGTCACAATTTGTCTTCTTCTCAGTACAGAAAATAATGAAGCCTTTAAATACACGGGAATAATTTTGGCCGCAGAACCTGAGCTTCATTCATTGCTTGTTTTGGGAATGAGCTCTGGCTTTATGACAGATTCATTTGTTTGATTGTGCAGGGGTCCTTCACAGGCTGCACAACTTAAAAGATGGCAGAGTACTAAAGAGAGAGTCAGGTGCTGCATTGGAGGCCTGAATTCTGTTGCTGCCCCTGCTATCCCATTCTTGTTCAATTCTAGATGTTCCAGATGCTGAAGGCAAATTTTCAGTGTGTGTTTTTTTTTTTCTCATTTTCCACTCTTACTCTTTGGTAAGTCCACATTTATCAGATGTGAAAAACATAAACGCTCTCAATCAAAGACATAGTGCTTAAACAGGAGGTTTTAGATACTATAGTCTAAGAACCATCATTAAAAATAATTCATGGAGAAGTGCATAATTCTGTCTTTACAGCAAAATTCAAGCAGCACATACTGATCTGGATCTACAGTCACATAGGCTAGAAATATAAAACTCTGGAATTGCTGCTCTGCAACTGAGCATTCTTGACTTGGTATTCTGCATGAGGCTCCCTTTACACATGATCACATAACTTAAGGACTGAATCATTGTGCATCCATTTAAGGAATATACAGTGAATTTAGGTTTCAAAAAAAAAAAATCTTGATTCCAGCCATTTCCCAATCTTTAATCCATTGACTTTACAGCTTTAGTAGTAGTCTTTTGTGATTTTGTGATTTGGCATGAGTGTATCAAGATACAATTATGTAGATAAAAGATAGAATCTTAGAGTTGTTCATCACTATTTGCTTTCCTAACAATACTCTGTTACATTTGGGCAGGAGTAAACCCTTCTAATCCTAGGTTTCCCAATTTTCATTTGCATCTGAATTACCCATGCCTATAAGTAGTTTTCAGACATCAAGAGTAGCAGCAATTGTGTGCTTGGTTTTGCCAGCAGCAGTTCTCAGCTCTGTGACAGGCTAAAGTCACAAACAGTCCTGGGTAAGCCTCTTGTCACGCACAGCCTCTCAGCATCCCAGCAGGTGTACCCATCACTCTCTTGCACAGCCCATGCTAGATCCTTAATCCCAGCCCTCTTCCCCTCATTCCAAATTGACCTGGCAGCCCAGAGAAAGCTGATTCTTGACTCAAGAGTTTGTCTGAACTGTCTGTAAAAGCTGTTTTCCAGAAACTGCCTGTCCAGAAACACTTACTCTGAGAGTGAGACAGATGCCTCCACACAAGCAGACAGGAAATTCTTTATGTATCAGCTGTAAGGGGTTTTAATACTATCCTTGATGACATTCTGACTTAGTCTCCTCTAATTGGATTTTATACACCAGCATTAAATAACAGCATCTTTCTGATGTAATGTAACTATTTTGAAGATAAATCCTTAAAAGTAGTGGTTTATCCATCTAGTCATGATGGGAAGAAATGCTATGGTAGGTCTGTGTCCAGAAGAGACATGGAATAAAGTTTATGGTAAAAGGGAAACTATCCAAGATGAGAACCACCTATCCCTAGGCAGTATGTCTCAGGGGCCTGGCAGAGTGAAGCAAGGAGTGCTGTTGTGAGTTTACTTGTTCTCCTCTCTTCCTGGCTCTTGGAATACCTCCACATTGATTTCTTTAGCTAGAATGTTTTTAAGGCTGGTTTTTCCAATGGTTTGTGTCTCAATGTTTCAGGATGCAAATGTGAAACTGATCAGAGAACTGAGAGAAGAAATTGATAGGTTGAAAACTATGCTGATGAGCTTTGAACTGGTATGTAGCAACGTTTCCCCACTGGAGCTTTTATGTTACTTTAGGTAGCTTGCTTTCATCTCATCTGTTTATCTTTCCGTGTTTATTGTAACTGCAGAGAAATGAAACCGTTCTCTGGGTGATTTTGCAGTTGTTAAAAGGTTAGCTGCCTGTCTTTCATTTCTCCTCTTTTTGTCACTATATTGATAAACCTAAAGTATAAGTAGTCATGTCAAAAGGATTTCCTTGCTTGTCTTTCATGGAGTTGGATGGTTTACCTGTCCAGAAATACCATGAAATAGGAATATTTTATTTTTAAGGGTATGGAAGCTTCCAGAGAGTAATTGATGTTTCACACTGCCTTCACACTCTTTCCCCTCCAAAAAAGTTGTGAACATCTCACAATACAGCTGACATCCCTGGTGTTGGAATAATAATAGTGTCCTGGTTTTCCAAGCCATGGAGAGAATGTTTTGCTAGGAGAGGCAGAAACTACACTTCAGGATTTATTTACACAGAACTAGCTCTCATTTACTGCTTTTTCACCAGTTCTTTACACCAAAAAGTAGCATGCCATAGCTAAAGAGATGTAGGCTAGATATGAGAAGGTAGCACATGTATTTTGTCTTTCATTCCCTTGAGTTCATCAAATGCTGGAGAATTAAAGAGCATGCCTGCCAGTTGTGAATAAGAAAAGTAACATGTAGATCTTGGTGACTGTTGTTTGTACAGAGGAATTCCAGTCCCTCTTGGAGTGATGACAGGGATGGAAATCTGACTGAGCTGGTCCTGCAGAATGAACTGAAGGTGTGTATGATTTACTTGATGCTGTATCTCCTGTTCCACAGGGGGATAGCATTGCTACAGTTGTGAAAGTACAGTGAAAACTTCTTTTGTCTTAATCCTTTCCTTTTTGCTCTGCAGATGCAGGAAACTGCCACCTTTAATGCAAGATGAGTGTGCTATACCAGTTTGTGACAAAAGTGTTGTGTCCTTAATGGGACACAGTCCACTGTGTATTACTATGTCTGCACAATTCTACCCCTTGTTTGAAAGCTGTCTCAATATACCACAGTAATTCATTATACAGTCTCTGTCCCTTCTAACATAAACTCCAGTTTATTCAAATGAAATTACTGTACACTTACCAAAATTACTGAGAAGATTTGATCACTGGTAACCTGGAAAGATTTTGCAGACCTTCAGTTTTGCCCAAAGACAGGTGAAATAACTTGTTAGCATGATCAAAAAGGAAAAATTAGCCTGCTTAGTAAGTGAAACTGTTCCCTCTCCTCTTCTTTAAGATTGAGCAATTGACCAAAGACTGGACAAGTAAGTGGACGGACAGGAAAGCCATCATGGAAGAGTACAGTGTGGACATCAACAAAGAGAAAGCTGGAGTAACAATAGATTCTAATTTACCTCATCTAATGGCCATGGATGATGATATCCTCAGCACAGGAGTGGTGCTGTATCATCTCAGGGTGAGATATGGTCATTTGTCTTATTTTACCCTTTAATTTGAAAGTATTTGTTTTCTTTGGAAATGGAGCGTGGTTTGGGTGACGTTACAACAACAGCTATCAAAACATGAAGGTCGCAGATCATAATGTGCGGGGAAAATAGAAAATACATGGAAATGGAGAAGAAGAATTAATACATGAATATAAGTTGACCGTTTATGAATGCATATGCAAACTATTTGATATTGTATTACAAGCAAAGCAGAATACTCAAATTAGGTATTAGTAGTTTGTCCACAAAGCATAAGGACAGTTATGTGTGCACGTATGTGGAAACATAAAGGATGGTGCTTGAAGTATGCCAGACATCCTGGTCCGAATTTTATTATGCATTTGTATACTTAAGACTGGCTTATTTGAATATGTATAGATAAAAGTAAGCTTTAAGAAACAAAAGCACACTTTGGCAATGACTTCTATACATTGCTTTTAACCCTACCAGAGATCTGCCGAGTAGATACCAGGTATGTACCATGAGGGCTAATTACTTGTGACCCTACTTGAGTGGCTATTTTTGAAGATCAGGTAGAAATCCTGGACTCATAGATACTGTTTTGTTGTGTAGCTGCTAATTTAGGGCAAGGCTTTCACCAAGAAACTTTCATAACATTGTATGTATATTACTGCACATTATGGCATAAGATGTGCATGGCTGGGTCAGACAAGTTTTAGGAGTTTTTTTGGGTTTTGATAAAGCAAGTGCTAAGCCATACTTCAACATTTTTAATGTTGTTTAAATTGATGGAAATTACTGAAATATTGATGCTGCTTAATGTGAAAGGAATGTTGGATGGGCACTTCTACAGAGGTGCACTCGTTGCCAGAACATATGTTAAATAAGGTTGAAAATCACGTATCTGTCTACTAATGAAAAATCTTTATCTAGATTTTGTGGTAATTTATATAGTTTAGGGACACAGGATTCTTTTATTCCTCTTAAAAGTGACAACAAATATTTAGAACAGAAATCATGCTGTTCTTCTATCATGTTGAAAGAGAGACTTAACTAATTTTTCTCATGCCAACACAAAGAAATTGTACCAGGTAATTTTTTGGGACCAAGTATTTATGTCCAGTGCTGATCAACATGCAGCTTCAACCACTCAGCCCTACATTAACATTAAATATTTATTGGAAGCAACTGCTACTACTTAAACGCTTTTCTATTATGTGCCATTGTGGAAAGAGCAAATACTTTCCCATATTAATTTTGACAACACCTAATTTAAATATATTCATTTTAATGGCATAACCTGGTTTGAAGGGTCACCTTCTGAAATCATTCATGACTCTGTCACACTAACATCTTTGTCCCTTCTTTCTTTGCTTCTAGATGCTGCCTTTTCTTTTCTTTGTGCTTTACATCTTTTAGTCTCTGATGTCTGTTACCTTCATCTGAGCAGCAAGAAGGTAAAACATTAGCGGTTCCTTACAAATTAGGGCTTCAACATGTAACAGCACTTTACACTGTACTTCTAGAGAGAGGTCACAGCAGCAGTTTTCAGATCATGGAAAATAAATATTGTGTTACTCATTTACTCTCCTGATATTTCATAATAATAATTGCACTAATCAATGCTGCACCTATGCTTAATTTTCTGGCTTTTATTAATAAAAGATTTATATTTTCTTATGATTTAACTGACCTTTTTTGCATAGCTTAAAAACATGAAATTTGCTTATTGCTTTAATAAAAGGTGTATTTCATAACCTTTTTTGAAAGCTGGAGTACTCCCAAAAGTGAAGGGGCAAAGCAATCTTTCTCTTTATTGCTCTGTAATGTACCTTAGGAATTCTACCCCTAGTCATGAGACACAACCAGAAGAGGTAACAATGTAAAAACACTTCAGCAGATGTGAAGATGTGCTGTGATGTGCTAAGGTCAGGTTGTGAGGTGGTTTCATCTGAAACATCTCTCACTTTTTCAGGTGTAAAACTCAATATTAAATTAGAAAAGAGTATAAATATTACAATTATAATCTCAATAATAGCATTTTAAAAATGAAATCAGCATGGTCCTGGGTTATGGTTATTTTTGTTTTGTTTTCTCAAGTTGAGCTAGTTTGCTTGTATCCTATCTGTACCCTTCGTCTCACCTGCAATTTTTATTTGGGTTTAAACTTACCCAGAATCACTCCACCGACTGGGATGCTGCTGTGAATTTCCTGAGCCAATGCTGCTGTAATTCATTTTTCTGAAATAAATTGTATTACCAGAGAGTTAGTTCAGCACCTTGGAAGAAGTTTCTTTTGAAATTACAATAACTATTTCTTTGCTTAGTGAAGAAGATAATTGGTAATGAGATCTTTCAGGAGCTGGTTTGCTTCTCTTTGTATAAGATACGTGTTGCTAACTCACTTGATTGAGTGATGTGAGTCAAGTGCCATATGGACCATAAGTTCTAGAAGTTGTGGCCAACCCAGGTAGATATTTTGCAGCTGAGCTTGCTGAACGTTCAACTGACATGTAGCTTGGTAATTACTCTAAATTGGAGGCACAGTCCAGCTTTCAGCCTCTCCAGGAAATGAAGTCTCAGCAGGGCTCATGCCTGAGGGATCTGTTAGTTGGTTCAGATAGCTGAGCTCTGTGAGGAGCTTTGTGATAACCATTCCCTTTCTGTCCAGTGCACAAACCCACTGTCATTTACCCATAATTACCCATAGCTGAGTCACCTTGAGTAGTGCACAGCTTCTGTTTTCCCAGTCTTCAGGCTTCCAATTACTACTTCTTACTTCATCTTTAAATCTAGGCTTTACAATATGCTTGGAGCAGAGAGCATATTCAATTTGTTCTAATTTGAATACAAAATCACATTGTTTACTGCCCATAATTAATTTTAATATAACCGAAAGGCTTGCCACTAAAGTAATTTTAGAGTGCATTTACCAATCACTTTACCATAACCAATTACAGTGTCTCTTTGGAATTGGGAAATTATCTTGCTTTGTTTTCCTAAGAAAAAGCACAGAAGCAATAGACATATAGTAAATTAATTGCCCTTTTTTCACAGTTTTTTTCTCATGGTATTGTTTAAATGACTCTTTTTTATTCGAAGGCAACCATAAAACTACTGTCTCACTTCCATCACCGACCCATAATATGGTTCGAGTCTTCTTGTTTTGGAGACTTTTGTTCCTAGGCAGTTCTTTTCTTCAAAGTTTTTGAATCTTCAGGTTTGGGAACTTGCCCATATACCATAAGCACCAGAAAGACTTTTCATATATGTCATTTAAGTTTCAGAAAAAAGTTCTTCTTTAGTAGTTAGATTGAAGAGTTCATCGTCTATGACAAAGTTCTCTTCCAAATTAGGAATTCTGTTACTTTTAAATTTGAAAAGTGTGGAATAATCATTCTGCAGCTTCTTTCTTTCTGCACGATATTTATTAAAAGAATTATCTCATTTCTGCAAACACCAAGTCTCACTATAGAAGTTCAAAGCATCAGGAAGCGTGTTCATATTCAAAATGTTGGTCTCAAGCACAGTCCAAAAGTCATCCACTGAGGGTTACTTTATCTACTGAAGTTGTAGAAGCTGACATAGCTGCAGGATGAAGAGTAATTGCAACACTGTGGGGGCAGTGGGCTGAGCTGTTATGAAGTACATAGCGTTTGCTTCAAACAATTCAGTCATTCAGAGGCAATTTATTTTAAGTGTTTGCTAAAATGATGTACCAAAGCTTTTTTAAGTAGTATATATAGTCTATTTTCTGTAACCAGCTTTTAAATTAGTTCTTTTCTTGTTTTAGGAAGGAACAACCAAAATAGGAAGAAGTGACTCAGACCAAGATCAAGATATTGGTAAGAGAATGATATTACAACTTATTTTGTGATATGGTCAGGTCAAACCAGAGGTTTACATCTGTCATGTGTAATAGCCAGGTCATGTTTCTATTTGTCTGCTTTCTTTATTGAAAAAGGTAAGTAGAAGAGACTAATTAATAATGTTTGCTAAAATATATGTTTATTTTTTGTTTAAAAAAAAAATTTCTCTTTTTTAATTTTAGCAGTCAATCTCAGGAGCTAGATACTATGATAGAGAACTGAAACTTTATACTAAAATTGAAAAATTTGTGGAATCTCAGCTTTGGTTAAGTTCTGCTAAGCTTGGTTATGTTTGATTATTTTCTACCAGTAGATTTGTGAATTATAAACAATAAATAACATAATGGCATTAAGAAAATTCAACATAATAGAAGAATTTGCACATCAGCTCCCAAATCAGAAAGTGATATGTAGTTTCCCAGTACCAGGTATAAAGAAACAATCTCACTATTTTCAGTAGTGAATTTCAATAGTAAGTTTTTTTCTGTGAGTAATTATTTGACTAGCAGGATTTAATCTCCTTGTTTTGCACATGATATAGTTCTCTGGGGTATGCAGTATGCATAGAGTCGAACAGTCTGTGGTACTCCATTCTCAGGCAAACAGAATGGAGTAACCAACCCAACCCCTTCAACAGGAGAGATAAATCTCTACGTTGTAGTTTTGCAGGGACAGTGGATTGAAAGGAATCACTGTATGATAGACAACCACTGTGGGATTGTGACTCTGCGACCAGTTCCAGGTGCACACTGCTCTGTGAATGGCTGTGAAGTGTCTGGGTCGTGTCGTCTGTCACAAGGTAAGGCTTCTTTTTCTGTGAGTGCTGCATTAAAGTCACCCAATCACTGGAGTTTAGGTCAAGAATTTCAGAACCTGAGCAGATCAGGGAAAGACATCTCTCAGTCTGCTGCCAGTTCCACAAGGCTTGATCCATGGCTAGAGCTGGGACAAATAAATTAAGTACCCCACAGAAGTCAGATTAAAACATTGCTGACAATATTCTGCCTCCTTTTGGCAACAGTAGTCTGTAGGTTTCTGAAAAGGGAAGACGTGTAGTCAGAGACACTATTGTGGAAAGTAGTGGAGACTGGCCCTAAGCCAGCTGGCCACTGAAAGGGGTTTTTGGCAATTATATAGTATGGTTGAAATGACCTTCAGCTTTTTCACAGTCTATTTAGGTGGAAGCTAATAGCCACTAAGTCACAAGTATGATAATGAATTCAGATTAAATGGATCAGGCTTCCACACTTTTAGGTTGCTTAAAGTAACAGTCCAGCTTCTGGGAACTTGCAGTTATCTAGACTCTTAAAAATATAGTGTAAAAGCAAGTTTTCAGCAGTGGATTGGTTGTGGTTTTTGGCATGAAGTCATGCTGGCTGGCCTTTAATATGAATAGGGAATTTACAGTTACACTTAGTCTGCAGAGATCAGCAAGATCAGTTTGCTTGGATGCTGTCATTACAGATTGATAACTCTGCCATTCCATAGTGGCAAATTCTAAAATTAGTTCTTTGTTCTGTGGTGTTCAGAAAGCTGTTGGTCAGAATGTAATTTTTTTTAAAACATACTATTCTATAGTAGTTTGATGAATTATGTCTCTGTAAATATCTAATTATTCTGTTTTCACAGGGGCCCTTGTTGTCCTTGGCAAATCTCATAAATTTAGATTCAATCACCCAGCAGAGGCTGCTATCTTAAGACTAAGAAGATCAGTAAGTTCTAAAACTGCTTTTCTCTCATAATTTTTCTTTTTCTTTCCTATTTTTTTTCTTCTTAAAAGCCAGCCTGATAAAGATAATATTTCATCTCATCATCATATTCACTTGCTACATTTCCTCCATCTAATGGTCTGTAATGACACTAAACCTTCTGTGGGAGGACACTAGCACTTCTTTCAGATGTGCTTAGCAAAAGATGATGCAGATCCCTTGAATAATTTAGTGTTTCCTATTTCCAGTCATGACTACAGTAGGATTGAAACAAAAAGGCAGAATCCTGCAGTGAAAAGATCAGTTAAGAATCTTTCCACATCTGATAATCTTCTGAGTTATCTTCTTTGTCATTTCACTGTCTTGAATGAAGTATACTAGAAGAATTGGAAAATTTGTGGGATTAAGTACTTAAGTATTGTTGACTCTGAAAGCAGTGAATTGTTCCATACATCAGAAATAGATAAAATATTTCTTGGTATGTTAAGCTCAGGAACTAACTACTGTAAGACGTTATTTGGTTAGCTAGTTCGATGATGTTTAAGAACTGAGATAGTTCTTAAAATGAATGACAAACATAGCTTAAAAACCTGACTTTAAAAAATACGAATTTTCTCATTTAGGAGTTAACCACATTATCAACTGATATTGGCAAGAGTCAACCTTTTAAAATGGATTTTCGTTTATTAACATTTTATACTTCCCATTCTTCCATCCTTTTGCACTCACTGTGAGATAAGGGGCTTAACTTCTATTTGTTTTCTTTCTTAATTTCTTGATTAATGAAACATGCAGTACATTAAAATAGAGCTGCAAAAAGAGATGTACTCAGTAACAAATACTTCACAGTTTTGCTAATTATCAAAGACTAAGCAGAAGTGTAAGTGAGATTATAAACTCACATGGGAGGTATTATGCAGCCTTGCACACAATAGTTAATGATGACAGTGGTAATGATAACTTGGAAGTTCCTGGGTTGCTGTGATTTTAATAAATACCTGTCTTATGTTGTGTGCTTTCTGTAGATTAGTGAAACCCCACCCACTCGGAGCTATGGAGCTTTGGACTGGCTCAATTTGCATGGAAGTTGCACCAATTCTCCTCACTATATCCTTTCTTCTCTTCACAAGTAAGTTTAAAACTAAGAAAAAAAGCAACTGAACAAACAATTTCTCTTGTGGGATGATATCTGAAATAAGGGACTTGGTTCAGACAAAAATAAGCTGTATACAGAATAAGTCCCATCACGTTTTTGAGTAGTCAGATAAAAATGTCAGAGAAAATACATTGGCCAGCCGACTGATATAGAGCATTAAGATATACAAGCAACAAACCTGCAAAATTATTTCTTGGTGCTCAGTTAAGAAAATGCCTCAAATGAGACTGTGAGCCTTAGTTCACTCGGACATCTGCTGTACAGCTAATCTATAACTTTTACAATATTATTCTGTGCTTTAATGTACAGAATGGACTTTTCAGGATATGATTTAGCCAAGGTAATTATTATCAATTGACTTTCCCTGTTAATTTGTTGTGGAAATCACAAGATTTGTTCATAAATTCCCTTTAGTGCAAGTCCTCATTGAGCCCTTCATCTCAGAAAGCCAATGTGATTCCTTGTTTGATTGTTTTCAACTGAGCAGTAAATAAGGCATATACTGCTTTCAAAGTGTTGAAGAGCTGCTCATACTCAGTGTTTAGTGTGTGCTTTTATGGCAGAGACTTTAGGAAATGGAAATGATTGGTGTGATGAAGACAGTGATTAATGTGTATCAGGAAAATGAATTGAGATATGTTCTGTGTTTCAGTTCATGACATTGAAAATAGAATATTAAAGAATAAATATAATTGGGTTCTTTTTCTTTTTTAATTCCTCTCAGCCTGGCACATTCAATTAACCTGTTAAAGGCGAGAAACGGCCATCTTCTCATTCATATCTGTTGATGCTTCTGCTTCTTGATAGAGTGTTTTTGCTGTGGTAACATACTGGGAATCTTTTATCTCTTTCTAGAGGAAGTATCTCATCTCATGTTCATGAGCATAAAATGTTATCTCTGTTTTGAATATTCTTCATGATTTTAGTTAAGTGCCTTGCTTTCCACCTTGGGTAGTGTGGTTTGATATGTTCTCTTTAATGTATCTAATCTCTGCATTTGCTTTTCATTTGCTGCAGTGATACCTGTCTGTACAAAATGTTACTTCATTTTGTTTCTTTACTGAAGAACTTTTTACTTATCATTGCTATTATTTTCTTAGGAAAAAATACAAAGAATTTTAAAAATAAGGGTTTGTCTTACGACCTTCAAATGTACACGCCAAGGTGCTCTTTATGTTGCTAAAAACATTAGTTGTGGAGCTCTTTTCACAAGTTTTTTAATGAACCTAGAAAAACCTGAAGAAATCCAGAAGTTATTATAAACAGTTTATCAGAAATTTGCACTTAGTTTCCCCCTTTTTAACCTGACAAAACTGCAGAACATTTCTGATTGATTTTCTTTTTCCAGACCATGTTCAGATAGAGGATTTGTTTGTGTTGATCAATTTTTTAATCACTTGGACAGGATATTACAAGTATATTACATTGCTTAAAGTTTCCCTCATGCTTACCTAGAGGGTTTCAGATGGTTACTTCAGTAAAGATGAAAAATGTTATGGTATTGCATTTGCTTGGGTTTTTATCAGTGTCCATCTTTTATAGGAATGAGCTGTAAACTATGTCTAAGAATAGTTGGTTTTCACCTTACATAACCCAGTGGTCCTTTTATCCTTTTGAATAGTTATTTGGCATAGGTGAACTGAATTGATCCACTCAGCCTTCCTTTGCAGTAACCTGTGAGCCTGTATTTCTGTAGAGACAAGTAGTTTTGCTCATGGAGGGGGTTATGGTTGAGACATGTAGCCTAAGATTTATATTATAAGAATAAAATTATGTATGTGGTCTCTTGTGAAGAAAAGTCAATGTCAGGTGCTAACAGGTGTGTGTGAGGTACTTTTGCAAGCCATAATACAGGAGTAAATGGACTACAGGGAGTGTTTATTGATCACTAGTGTTTACTGATCACCAGTAAAAAGTCCACCCTAATGCAGGGTCTCGTCTCTGTCAGAAGGAGATGTTCAGAGGGAAATATAAGAACAGGGAAAGCTCTGTGTGTGTGTGTCTTGTTCTCTGTCCCCCTCTCACTTGAAAGTTCTTGGTGTTCTCCCAGCTGCTAGAAATCTGCATCTTCCTCTACTGAAAATTACAATAAAATCTCTGTGTACAATAGGCTTCAGTGAAATTTTCTTGCCTTTTTTCCCAAATATTTATGATTTCCTATTTTTATTTTTGCAGTCAAAAATGTAGAAACTGTGAAGAAAACAAATGTTCTCTTCAACTAAGGTAAGAATATTAATGTGTCTACATCATGCTGAAATTTTTGACACCTTTACCTTGCCTTTCTCCTGTGCTACACTGATTTCCTCTAGAAGAGATGGAAGCTAGACTTTAAGCTTTAATTCAGACTATTTTATCATATTGGAACAAGAATCTGCAGCTGAGTTACAGGCAAGGCTCTGGAAGCATCTTCATACAAGATCTTGTGCAGAGGATTTGCCTCTTTGTTGCATGTGTAGCCTGCATTTAAAAGCTATAACTAGAGTGAGGCTTACTCTGAAGTTGCTGCCAATTTCCAGCATATAAGAACCCTAAATGTAATAGATTTTATGCCAATAGTAGGTACTGGGAATGCTCACTAGTACTTTGAAAATTGCTTGGATAAATTGGGTTCTCTTCTGGTGAGAATAAAATTGCTTTAAGAAAAGTAAAAAAAAAAATTAATTCCTAGCATAAAACATGGTTCATTCATGGAAAGACACACAGCAGCTGCAAACAGAAATAATTCAGAAATTGTTGAGTTTCCATGGGTTTAAGTACCTTTTTCATCAGGAACTGATGGTACTTTACTTTCTTCTGGATGTTTTTATTTCAGATCATATCAATATATATATATTACAGTAACGATTATTAATGATATGAGTCTTATCTCCCATGCTGTCCGTATGATGACATTTTCTCATCTGCCTTTCATGGGTTGAATTACCAGTTGAACCTTTAATTGTACATTAAAATATTTTGAGAAATGAGAGGAAAAACAATTTTCTACCATTGCACACAAATACTAAAATTTAGGCATTCCTTTGAAAAAGGATTGTGAGTCATTATACCCTTACTTGTTTGCTTGTTCATACACCCTACTCATAAGAGCCCCTGCACTTCAAATTTCTGATGTTTGCTGTCAGCCAGCAAACACACAGAAGACTTGTGAATGGCATCAGTCATCATGTTATAGCATCACCACAAATAAGTAGATAATAAAGGTCTTTCTCCTGCCATTGCCTCAATATCATACTGCATATAAATAAAAACTCTGATTTTATTGTCTTGCTGGTTTGAAAAAAAACCCACAGGGGTTTTCCATTAGAGTTCAGTGGTATAGCAGTACACTGAATTAATTTTAGCTGCTTGGAACATGTTTAAACTCCCTTTCCTTGAAAATACCAACATTGTTAAACTGGGGGGGGAAAACTCTGAGACAGCATAATACAATGTATTTATTATTCTAATGTGGTATAGTTAACTTGTCCAACTAATATCTGTAAAATACTCTGAGTTCTCACTAACAGCTTCCATTTGAGAATTTCAAAGCGCTCTGCCAAAAACAAAAAGATTAAAGAAAACTTTTGCTTCTCTTAAAAGATCCCTCAAATATTCTGTTTCACAGAGAAATGCACTGTGGCAGTTACAGCAGCTCTACCATTTACAGCAGAACCAGGTATAGTGGGTTAGCAGGGTAACTAAATAATTCTATATATAACTGACATTGTGAAGGGAGAACCTGTGTCAGCTGAACTGGAATTTAAAGAGGAAGCATTTACCTTTATTGGAGAGTGTGGTTGTGTCTTGTCCCTGTGACTCTTTGGCAAAAAGAGGCCTGTTTTAGAGATGTATTTAAAGGAGTACCTTAAATAAGTCATTGCCTCACTGTTATTTTGGGGGTTTGGCAAAGAAAAAGAGGTTTTTCACAGAAAGGCTAAAAAAAACCACACATGAAAAAGTACGGGTGTGCTTTTTCTGTAAGCAAACCAGCTAATCAGAAATCAAAATGATGTTTCACTTGATGCTGACTTCTGTGAAGGGGATTACTATGTGTGTATGTTTCCAAAGATCCCTTATTTCTAAAGGTTTTTGACTCTGCTGGCCATTTTGACTGATTTCTGGCTCCCACCTCCTGCCCACCACTCCCCAGCTTTTGCTTTGAATTCTGTGAGTGGCATTCCTTCGGGAGGCTGAAGGAGGTGATAATACAAGGTCTTTGTATCTCCTCGTTGCTCTTCCCTCTGCTTTAGGGAAGAGAAGGGAGAGGCTTGGGCCCTATGCTGGGCAGAAGCAGATGTACGATGCTGTGCAGCTGCGTGGTGCCTGCTGCTGCTCTGAGCCCCTGCGGGAAGGGCCCCGGATTGGACACGGGAAGAGGGGGAGGATAGAGCTGGAGAAGGTGGGGGGAGTTGTGTAGATGGGTATTAGTGGATAGGCTTGTAACTCTAGCTTGTGACTGCTCTCAGTTTGGGGTTTGCAAGGGTGCAAAATGCCCTGCCAGCATCTTTTCTTCTGCTTTATTTTTAACTCTTTTTCCCTTGGGAAAAATAATTTGTAGAAGACAAATGGGACTTGAACTCTAGGCAGTCAGAAAGATGGGGATGCCAACTTGACTGATGTTTTCTTTGAGAAAACTGGCAAATTTCAGCTTTTACCAAAAGTGATTGTTTTCACTGGAGTTTCTCTATTTGAGCCTTAAGATTTTGTTGCAGCAGGTATTCAGCCTCACCACAGAGCTATTGCTGCCATAGTTACTGGAAGCTGCATTATGCTGTAGCAGCCGCCAGCCTCTGCATCAGCAGTAGAAGTGTTTGGGGAAGAGGGGAGGAGAATTGCACAATAGGATCCCAGAGAGCTGACAACAAAACCGGCTGGAAAAAAATGTGGATTTACAGATGGTTCATTTAGCATGCATCGTGCAAACTTTGGAGAGAAAAATGAGATGGAAAAGCAGTCTGGCAGAATCGGTATAATCTGAATGTTTTCTCAGTAATTTGTGATTATCTTTAGTTTAAGGTTGGTGTCTTTTTGTTGTCATTTTATTTGCAGCTTTTAAAGGTTTACTTGGTGGAGGGGGTAACTGTTGACACTTCTTGCTGCATATGGTACACCCAGAAATCTGCATGCTTTTATGAAATTCTCTGCAGAATTGCCTTTTTTTATATGCTGTATGCTAGAGTATGCTGGTCCTGTGAAACCAAGACTTCATGTATGTCTTGATACCTACAGAAATGAAGCTGTTTCTCTTATGTTTGTCTTGAGGTTATTTTATTTCCTGAGTGTAGATTGCTTATGTAGAAAAGCAGGGATATGAGCAACAGCATTCTGTGTTTGATTGCTGTATCTCAGAGTATTCCAGTGTTTCAAGTCTAAATTTAACAGTATGTCTGATTTAAGACATTTTGGATGAAAAAATCAGTGATTTCACCTACTTAGTACAAAATGTGGCTAAATTCTTTTGTTAACTGGATTGATACTTGGTTTTAGTAAGTCATTCAAACATACATTACACAAACTGTTTGTTCTTTGAACTGCTTATTAGGTGATTTAGCTGTGAAGTGTGTGTGAATCTGTTATTTTCTTTCTGGGCCATTGCCATGACATTTTTTAGTTTAGTTCATCATGTTATTTCCACAAACCAGCAAAAGTGTGCTGACATGACCTAGCATGTTCGAAGGTAGAAAGGGAGCATTCTGACTTCATGTTCTTGGTTTCAGCAGTTTCTGGGAGAGATATCTATACCCCAAACTAGCCAGTCATTCTGCTCTCACAGTCAGTATCTCACAGCCAGAGGGAAAACATCCTCTTGCATTTGTGTATTATGTAAGTGGCTCTGCATGAATTTTCATTATCTTTTTTTCCACTTCAGAAAACTGTCTGTAAGAAGCAGCTTCATAAAAAGGTGTTTTATGTTCAGTCTCTATATTCAGACCTGGCTTTACTGCCCTGCCTGGTTTTTGTTTTGTACTACTAAAAATAGAAGATGAAGCAGAGACACTGAAATAACAGCAGAACTGCAATTTTTATATATACCTGGAGCAACAGCATTTTATTACAGAGACTTTGACCTTACAGAGGGGGAATTGTACCAACTAGCTACATCACCTGAACAAAAGCAGAAAGAATACTGCAGTGATTGCTGTGCTGTGTTAGTTTTTCTAAGGCTTAAAGTGAAGTATGGCTGTGCCTCTGTACTCTGCCTTTCTGGGGTATAGTCATAGTATGGAGCTGTGATTAATACCATCCATTTGGCCTGCCTCATGTTCTGCTCTGTGTGCAAACACACACAGCTGTTGGAAAGGATCTCACAGTTTCATGTTAGTTCAGCAAAAGCCCATTACCACACACGTGAGGGAATATGCTAGTGCTGCCGAGAACAAACAGGACACTGCCATGTGCATTGTTTGTATTGTTTATTCTCTGATCCTTTATAATGTGGGGGTTGGGTGTGGTTTCAGCAAGGTTGGAAAGTATGGGAAAAGCTTGTGACCCTCTCACAACTGTAAACAGATGTTACCTAACCACCCCGTGAGCATTGTTAGGTCTTTGGATTGAAACACAACACTGAGTTGTTTCGTTTACTTAAATGTTCTGGGTTTCAGTTTGTAAGCAGTTTGAACTCTGATAAGTCAATTTTATGGAAAGATTGGCTGAGAGCTAAAAGTCATGGTTGGGAAGAATGAGAGACGTTTTATCAGAGGAATTTTATCTAGTTTTAGTAAACAGTTGCAGAACAAGAATTCTTTCTTTACTGTTTTAGTATCATGCTTCTTTTCAGCCTGCTGAAAATTATTTACTCAGTTTCCTCAGTCTCATGCAGAATGATGCTAATAATGATAAAATAATAGAAAGCAGCTCTTCTGATACTTGACTTTCTAATGTTTGATAATGCTAATGGATCCTCGTCACTTCTCTTGGATGAATCTACTTTGCTTGTTTCACACATCTCAGACTAAGCAACTTGCCCAAGGTCATGTGAGACCAATGACAAATTTAGACTCATATTTTTCAACTTTCATACCGCCGTAGGAGTCAGAGCTTCCATATGTCTGCTAGTAGAACAGGTTAAAGACTACCTCATCACCAGACTCTGCAAAGAAGCTGTTAGGTTCAGTGCATAGGCATCCAGAGGCAGTCCTCATCCTGAAGACCTTGCAGGCCAAGTGTGCGAAAGCACAGAGGTCATGTAACTGCTCCAAAATCAGAAGTGTTTTGTTGCAGATCAGTACTTTAACCTCCAGATTGTATGGCTGCTCCGTTACATTTCCCTTAGCAAATAGGGAAGACAACCTCAAAGCTGCATTTAGGGAAAGCCTCCCTCAGAGTTACCATTGAAACCATGGGAGCTTTTCATAAACGAATACTTTAGATTTAATACTATGTTTGGAAAGTGTTTCTTCTTTAGTTAACCAGTCTTGCTTTAACCTCTGAGATTGTCCCCCTGTGGTTGGTGGTGTTACAAATACCCGAACAGCTGGAGATTTGTAATTGCTATATGAGCATTTCAGTGCTGCAGTGAAGTGTCAATTCAATCCTACTTCAGCTGAATGAGAAATGAGGCATCCCACTTCTATTTCCTGGGATCAATTGACGTTTATCTAAGAGGAAAAAAATTACAAATCACAGGGTACTGGCATCTTTGTAGTCAAGCCAAGGACAAATAGATCTTGGACCTGCACATTCTTATAATTTGTGTGGGTCACAAATAGACACAAACCATTTAGCAGATGGCAGCGGCAAAGTTTGTACTCTGTTTGCACCATGCCGGACAACTGAACAGAAGATGTTCTCCTTCAGTTACTCTCAGCATTACATTTACATAAACATTAAAACAAAACAGAATTCTGTTTTTCTCATTTGAGCAAGATTCATAGTAATATTGTGAATTATTGAAAACCCTAAAGCTTTTATGTACTGAGGCTTTCCTACTACTTCTTAAGAAAGTTCCATGTAAAGGTACTCCAGGAGATTTGTAGGCTTTGGCTGCTTAATTGTTTCATCTGTTCTGTCTGCTAAATTATCACACAAAATCAAGTTTTTGCTGTAGAAATGGTTGCTTTGAACACATGCTTACAGTTCTAAATCAAGATGTTAAATTATTTCTGTATAGCAAAGGTCAAATACTCTTTTCATACAGATGACATTGTATTGGTAGTGATTTTACAAACTACCTGATATTTCCAAAGATTTCCTTTGAAATTATATTTTTGGAGGTTTTTTGACCTTCAGGGACTCTTTAGAGTTTTGGTGTCCTTGACTGCTTTAGAAGTATAATAAATATATCATTTACTTTCTTAGTAAAATACACTTTAAATATTTTTTCAAGACTCAAAGGTTTTATTTTCTGAGGTTATATATAATAATGCAGAGTTTAGCAAGCAAAGATCATATATCACCCTTAGATATAATCTAACTTTAATGTTAAGAATTTTTGGCGATAGCATGTGGAGAAGTAAAATATATATTTCTTTCAGAGGGCTAATGTATTTTGAATATTATAATGCATTATGTTAAGAATAGATACTTTTTTGATTGTTACTCTGCGCGTGCAAAATATTGGCACACAGTCAGGAGCCAAACATTTTGCAGGAGATTGTGAAGCAGTTTTTCACAGGTTAGTCACTTTTCTGATCACAATTTGCTCCAAATATAGAAGCAGTACCCTGATATAGTTCTTGCATCCAACAGAGATTTGGGTGATCAAGGTCTTTCCTTGGCACTGCCAGAGACTGTCAGTGTAATCCTGACAATGCCTGTAAATGTTTCTAGGCTGAAATTTTTTGGTCTGAAAAAAAAAGAATGTTGGTCACTTCTGTAAAGAGTTTTGAGGTACTTAGATGACAAATACCTTATGTGGTGGTTATAAAATTTTATAACTTAAAAACAACCCCCTCCCCAATTTCATTTGTGGAAGACTACAGCAAAATGAAAATTGGAAATATTTTTAAAATTCTTTTTGCTATTATTTTTCTGGCAGTGGAATTACCTGCTTCACTACTAGAGCTTTCACGTTTCCTGGCATTTATGACACTTACAGGGTTGCAGCCTGCTGTGATGTGCATAAACACAGTTTAAAAGTTTTTGTCATAATGTGCTCTTGTTGAGCAAAACAACATCTTGCATGTTGTCTTTCTTTAGTAAGATGACTTATTTTATTACAAATAATATTTTTTTCTGGCTTAAATTCACTGTCAACATTTCTAACAGCAGAGAAATAGATGCTGTGCATGAAGAGTACAAGCAGAAACTGAGAGACCAGGAAGCTTTCCACAGAAAACAAATTCAACAACAGCAGCTCTATGTTGAGGATTTAAAGCAGCAGATTCTGAGAGGACAGATCAAAGCAGAACGGGAACTAGAAAATGACCAAGCACTCATCAACCAGCAAATCCAAGAAAGTGGGTACCTGCCTCTTCCCCTCCTTCAATTCCCTTCCATTACTGCTTACTTTCATCCTCTCAACATTTTTTGTCCTAGTGACGCTTTGTTTTATGAGTGGAACTTTTATTACGGCTAATTACTGGATTTCTCCTACAGTTGCCTTTCCCTTGAGAACAGTTACTAAGCTTTGATTAACAGAACTGAAAGGCTTCCTTTGCAGTGCTCCAGCAGCATGGTTTAATTAGCACTGCAGGTCACCGCTGGGAGGGACAGCGCCAGCTACTCCCCTGTGGCACTGAGAGCCTCTCCTCTCCCAGGCTGATCCCAATCCTGCCTCCCTACAGCCTTGCTCTGCTCGTATCTGTAGTTACAACATATACCAAGTCCACTCTTGTGTTTTAAGTTTTTCTTGTGATATGCTTGTGCTTCCTCCAATGAATTGTTCTTGGAGCTTGAAGTTGAGGTGACCATGGTAGTTCCTACTAAAAGCTTTCAGGGGAACTTGCTTTAACAACAGGATGGAATAGGAGCCAAGCAGCACTTCTGAGACAGTGACAGGTCAGTTGAGATACTCTCTCATTGATGATGTCACCTGTAACAGTATAGATAATTTTCATGTGGTTTTGATTAATTTCACTCATTAGGAAAAATAGGGTTGTGACATAAGACTGTGGCTTAAACTGAACACACCATGTTTTGAAAGGTATTTTTTAGTGTCCGTGGCTCCTGGCCTCTGGAGCTGCTACTTTGCATGCCAGCAGACATTCTCAGTAAGATGCCTTGGAGGGGTTGGGCTGCCCCTTAATGAGTTTATAGAGTGATTTGGGAACATTTTAAGCCTTGAGGTGCTTTTGAAATGGGGTGGTTATAGTCTTCTCTAGTTTATCTTCTAGTGAATGATTTGATCTAGGTTTCTTGATAAGCAAAAGACACCTATACAAAGGTGTCATTCCCACCTGGCAGAATCTGCTGTTTGATCCTGGAAGAAGAAAACTTCTGTGAAGTTTTGGCAATGTCTCAGAGCAAAACTTATGCAGTCAGATATCTTTTAATTATGCCAGCCACAATGAAGAGATTAAAAGGAAATTGTTTTGATGGGATATAGCAGAAGAATATGTAGATAGTACAGGGAACCAGGAGTTTCCCCAAAACATCTTTATTTTGTGACTCTGTAGACTTGTTCTGTGCTTCCCTCTAGTTCTGCTGTTTTCACTGGGTTCATGCAAAGCTTAGCTATGGATACAAATATGCTGCTAGCAAGGATTTTCTTGCTTTTTTCTAAGTCCGTGACAGACTTTTCTCTCTCACAGAGATAGTAGCAGAGTTCTGTAAACAATGAAATGCCTGCAACCTTGAGAAGCCTTGTTTATACTATAGTAGAAAACTATTTTGACAATGGATGTTTTAGGATTTTAGCCAATCACCCCCAAGGGGTGGCTGATCCTTGTCCAATTAAAAGAGTTTGTAAAATAATTAAATAAATCAATCTTGCTGCACAATTCCTGCCTGCTGGATTATCTCTCCTCCTCCCTATGGCTGCGGGACACGGTAATATACCCTAGGGCGTTTTAATACTTAGCCAGGAAGGTAGTTTTTGCCAGCCAAATACAATTCTTTACTTGGCAACCCACCAAAGTTTTTCACCTTTTTTGTGCCCTCAGTGGCTCAGCTCCTGACAGAGACAAGTTTGTGAGCAGAGATTAATTAGCATCTTAAGCTTGCAGCTCTCTTGCAGTGAAACTCTGATCTGCCAAATATTCTGCTGGCTAAAAACATGCAAAAGAGAAAATGTCTTGAAATGAAGTTGGAAAAAAAGCTTTGTGCGTGAAAACTAAAAATGTTATTAAGGAAAATTAACTAACATAATGTCAAAAATGCTTCCCTTTCATCCATAGAGTAACCATAGAGCTAGAATTCCTACTTCTGTGCATGTGCTCTATGCAGAGCTGCCAACATAAGCAGGACAGGAGACTCATTGTGGTGGGGATCACTAATGAAGTATATTTAACAAGATCAGTAGTCATCAAGTATGTGATGCCTACAGTGTCTCTGCACTAATGATTTCTTGCGTTAGGGAAAATTCCAGAGCCCCAAATTCCTCTCTTGAGGCTTAGCTGTGCAGGTAGCCCTCATTCATCACATGAAACTTAAATACCTCTTAATTCCTACATCCCTGAATAAGCAATGAAACATTGCTTATTTAGTAAAGGACTGTACATGGAAAGTAAGCCCAGCCAAAACAAAATGCTGCTACTAAGACAGCAGTGCTTTGGAAAACTTTGGTTCTTTGAGAAATGCTCCACCTGTGAAGGAACCTGGCCTGAGATTTTTACATTGCTTGTTCAACAATGGATTTTTTTTGTTTGTTTGCTTTGAGAGCTGAATATGTATATTTTTATAGCAGCATAAAAATCTGCTTCATTAAGAGAACATGTTCGAGGCATCAGATACAACCTGGTCATAGTGATCTCAATAATCCCTTCTTTTGTTACAGTTCATCATAGCTCAGATTGAAGCTGGTGTGCTCTGAAAAACTTCTAACCACATCCATCCCCTGCGTGAAATAAAAGTAGTCTTGCATCCAGGGTTAAAAATAAATCAGCCTAATTCTGTTCTCTACTGCATCCTTACTGACTGCAAAGATCAGGTTCTGAATATTTAGAGAAGTGTAAGCAGAGGTAACATATTTTGTTATCAAATTAGGCTAATCACTTGGTTTGTAAGCAAATTTGGCATTTATGAACTATAGGGGTCATTACCAAAAGCAGAGAAACTAATTCTTTTTGTGGAGTGGAGTGGTAATTCTGTGAAAAATATGCATTGACTGGTGATATGATCTTGTGCTTTTGAATTGTTTGTCATAATGGCTAAAGGTTGTGTTGGCTTCACCTGCATTCATCCCATGGCAGTATTTGTTTTATTTCATGCACATTTAACTAGATGATCTTTAAGGTCCCTCCCAACCCATTTAAAGATTCTGTAATTTTATGATTACATGCTAAGGTATGTGTGTTCCCATCAGGCTGTTTTGGCAAGTGCTTGTTGGGGCAACCATAGTTGCAAAAGATAGCAAATTTGTGGTTGTTGCTCTGCCTCAGCCAGGTGCCACACGGGGATTGTTTTGCTTGGGAAGTTTTCATCTGATGCATTTATAGAGACTATCAGAAGTCTCTGGCAGATACCTATATGATGACATCCTTGTAGCTGGGTCTGTAACTCACTTGGAAGGCTGCATTCCCATCTGCAGGACTGGTGGCTGTCAGCTGCTCATCCACAGTGGGGCATAGGGAGGTCCAGCCTCCAGGCTTACTGAACTTGCCACCAACACTGAGCACAAAAATTGCCATTTCCTGTGCTAAACAAAGTCCATTAGTAGGACTCTGGCCTCCCTTATTTTCCATTTCCAGCATGCCGAGGTAAGTGAGAAAAAATACTTCATAGGTGGGGTTTTTTTTGGTTTAGCCAAGTTAAAGGTGAAAGGATAGGACCAAAAGGCACAAAGAAATGTTTGGTTTGCAATGGTTGTAAAACACTCAAATGCAGTAATGAGAAATCAGTAACATTTCAAGATTGCACTAGTGCTTGTTTTTTCATTAAAATGTAGGAATCTATTAGCCAAAGGCTCACTAGTGTGTGTGAAATTCCATTTGCTGCATTAACACAGAAGCAAATGCTGAGCTCTGTTTAGCTCTGTGCAACTTCATCCTCTTATTAACTTCATCCCTTGTTAACTCTGCTCCCAGTGCACATACATTCATTCCCATACAAAGTTTTAACATATGACTTCAAAATAATTAAAGCAGAAGTAGTAGCATATTTCACAGAAAAAAATTAATGAAGTCATACTTCTCTATTGTGAATATATACCCTGTAGAGAATTGAACTCAGGTCTTTTCATGCTTCCACTGTATTTTAACAAAATGGAGGTGATATTTGAGTGTAATCTTTGAGAAATTGATGTCTGTTCTACTTTTTTCTTACAAACAAGGTCTTACGTACCACTCTCCTTAGCTGTATTGGCCAAGCCCCTGCTTTTATCCTGCAGTTGCTACCTGAGTCCTTAAGCCAATGAAGAGGCTTTTAGTTATCAATGAAGTAGAGAAATGATATATTTTTCTTTAAATGGTTAGTCAAGTCTCTACTCTTCATGCATAGAAATTCTGTTCTCAAATGACCTCTAAACGCTGATTAAATTAAGAAACAAGATAGTAACAAATAATGGTTTTCCTATGATATTTACATTCTTTCAATCATGGTTTTGTTTACAGACCAGCAGTGGCTTATAAATGAGAACAAACGTCTGGCTGCTCTTCAGCAACAGCAAAGGGAGTTTGCAGCGCAGACAGAGCCTCCGCTGTGTGCAGAGGCTGAGGTGCAGAGTACCACTGGGCTGGAAACCTGCCTTTCTCTGCTACAGCAGAACAAGAAGAGACTGGTGCAGCTGGAGCTCTTGCAAAGGTACTCCTTAAAAAAGGCTGAAAGAAACATAAGACGGAAAAAGGTCAAGTTCCAGCTGGAAAGGATAGTCAAGAAGCAGAAGCTATTGGAAGCCAAGCAAAACCTAGAGCAGCTGGAAGCTAACTGCTGGCTCAGTGAAGAGTGTCTGAAACAATCCCAAGTCCTAAATGACAATATTGCTGTGCAGTCCTCTTTGGATCACCACTTGCAAAAGAGACAGAAATCATCAGGTTTGAGTTCCTTGCAGCAAAGGCATTTGTTCTGTAACCCGTACCTGCCCCAGGTACCCAGGTAAGTTAACATCTATCAAATCCTCTGCACTTTCGAAAGTAATGTAAATTCAAGGTATTTTCAGTGGCCACCTATAATCCTGAATGCCTTTCAATGTATTGAAAAACATCCCCAAACCTGCAATATCAGCAGACCTACTATATTGTACATCGAGCTGGAGCTGTTGGCCTTTTTCCTTTGGATTTGAACAGTACCTTCCCTACTTGTCTGTTTGATGTGGTCTTTCTCACTTTTTTACATTTCTCTCTCAATCCTTTCTGCACTTTTTACCTATTCGAGAAGGCTTTCTAGAAGTGGTTTAACTTTTGTTGTTGCTTTTTTCAGACTGTTGGTAAATACTAATTTCTGCATAATTTTATCTTGATTATCCTCAAACTCTTCTTCAGAATATTGGTATCTTTGGTGTGATTATGGATTGGACTTTTACACTGGTCAGCCTTTCTCAAGTTAAATAAACATCTCTATGCAATGCTAAAAGTTGGGGTGCTACAGTGTCTGTCACAGCATGGTCCTTAGCTATTTCCACAGCAGGAAATAGCTAAACTCTGCTAAGTGGATTTCTGTGACTTAGAACTATCTTTTATTTTTAATTAACATTTGCAGCTACTTGAGCCTACAGAGATTCAATATGAAGCTATACCTCATAGCACTGAGCTATTTCTTTGTGTGCAGAGCATCTTTCCAGATAGCAAGGGGATTGTATAGTTAATGACAGAATTTTATTTTTTTTATGCCCTGCTAGAATTGGATTTTGAAAGGCATTAAGATTGTTGCTTCATAAATTGTTATTCTTAATGGCAAGGCATTACTGTGGTGGAAATGTTAAGTGCATTATTCAAGCAAGGATTGGACTTTATTTTTTCTTTATTTCCACAGCTCTTTTTTGAAGAGGGAGTCTGTCTCAAAGTTATCTACCTCACCAAATATTGATCAATACTGTAAAGGTAGTACAACAGGGAGGTTGTCACCTGTAGAATACCTTTACAGAAGTGGTAAAGACATTTCTGGGAGTGATGACCTTAATGATGGAAAGGGGATCTCCTTTTCAGTCCAGAGGCAGCTAACTGAAAAACAAAACCCATCTTCAATTGAAAATAAAAAAGGAGCAGAGAAAGACTCTAATGATTCAGCTATCATGGCTTATATCAATAAAAATTATAAAAAAATTGAAAAGTGGGATGACAGCCCAGGGCAAGCTGGATCTCAAAACCAGACCTCTAAAGGCTCCTCTCCTGATCTTTTTAAGGAGAAAGATGAGCCCAAAACCTTTATTACAGGGAGAAGAATGACAAAATCAAAGGTGCTAGGAGATTTAAGTCAGCCTGTGGGTAGCAATGTAGCACAAAATAGAGCTCAGGTATCCAATAAAAAGATTAGAATGGATATCAGTGGAAAAGGCCACAGGTCTTCTCCAGAAAACTTTCCTAACCAAACGAAGAAAACAGTGTATGGAAACCCACCATCAATGCATCTAAACCAAACAGTCAAGAACTGGAGGAGAGAAGCAAACTCAACCTTGCCAAGTCATGAGAAGTCATCAGTGGAACAGAAAGAATTTCTGATGGCAGCAACATCAGTAGGAAACCTTACTAAGATGAACTCACAGACACCACTCTCTTATGTTGAAAAAAAGTGGCACAGTGCTGAGATGCTAAGTGCTGGAGTGTCCAAGACAGCCACAGATATGCTGGGGAATTGGCAAGAGGATGATGAAAATGAGATTTCTGATACCGACAGTTCCTATTCTGTAGATTCTCTCTCCTGTGCTTATGCAAAAGCTTTCCCGGAGAAACTGAAACAAGAAGATTTTGACAGAAATAAATGCCTTGCCAACCCAGAAGATTCTGAGAGTGATGACAGTCAAATGTCACAAGACTCTCTGGTAGAAAAGGAAAATAAAGCCAAAAGGCAAAATACAAGCCAATTTCACAAGTTAAACACCCATCATGAGCCAGCTAAGCTTTACAAAAGCAGAACCGAGAGCCATATTTCATCTTTGGTGACATCATATGCATCTCGTAGGAGACTGGGAAAGGCTGAAAGAAGCTTTTCTCTGGATAGCTTAGCTGATGGAGAAGAGATGCCAGCAGAAGATCTGGTAGAAGAATCCAAATCTGATTCATCTGATGAAGTGCCAGCAGAGATTTTCTGGAAGTTACAAACTCCTAAATTACCAGCTATACAGATTGAGGAAGACCATGAATCCAAGACCTGTGACAGAGATACAGAAGAGACAAATTATGATCTGAAGTTGAGCAGTTCCTTTTATTTGAACACCAAGCCACAGACTGCTTCCAGTAATGCTCACAAGCAGTTGCTGAAGACAACAAAAGTCTCCTTTGTAGAACAAGAAAGGTCTCTTGAAAGAAGACTGTATTATACAGGTGGAAATCCTTTGCTTACTAATAACACCTGGTCTTCCTGTGACTCAAAGGTTGACATCAGCAGCCCAAGAATGGCAGCATCTTCTTCCTATGAAAATTTGGAATTTCAAGATGCTCATCTGTGCTCTTTGAGCAAACCAGGAATTTGGCTGAAGAAAGATGATCTAAAGCAGTCAGCTGCTGAGGTTTCTTTTGTTTCTGGCTCTAAGCAGATTCACAGTATTACTCACAGTCCACATCATGTAAACGAAATAAACTCAGTTTTCTCCTCTGACACACTGGAAGTACCTTTACCTGAAACAACAACTGAAAGAGAGGCTTCTGAGAGTGGATCATTAAATAAGATTTTTAAGGGATGGACAAACTCTAATGAAAATTCTTCCTTGGAATCTCAGAATGTAATGTCCTCATTTGTTAGCTCAGTAGGACCAAGTTCCTCTTTTGTTCCCACTTCAGCAGAGCATGATTATTATGAACATTCAAAGTCACACCATCCTGAACAAGAACAACTGGATGAATTATCTACTTACAGGTCTGCTACTGAATGTGCACAAACATTCAGCTCTTTGGAAAGCACCTCCACTGCAGACTGCTTGTCCCTGGTATCTAAGAAAGAGGAGAACTCTCTCCCCGCAACACATCCAGAGCTGCCAAAAGATCACACTGTGATAAGAACATCTTTCATCTCTGTGTTGCCTGTGCAAATTGTGGAGCAGAGGAATGGCTGTGTAGATGGAGATTTAGAAGATGACTTCTTCCAAACTTTTTCAAAAGATGAGCTTGACAATGACTATAATAACTTGATGACAAAATCAAGTGTGACAGATTCAGGCAGTGGAAGCGCATCTGTCAGTGCACCTGCTGCTGAGTGTTCTATGGGACTTGCTCATAATATGACCTCAACACAGACATCTGCAGTAAAACACATCCAGTTTGGAAACTGTGGGCAGCTTTTCCCAGTACGAAAAATACCAACATGTTGTGATGAAGGTTTCTTTCTCAGTGACTTAACAAACAAGAACTGCTCTCTAGTAAGCAGTTACAATCTTCAGGCATTGGCTGGACAAGGAGCAGAATCAGCTGATACAGAAGAACTCCCGAGGTCTGGGGAGAGTAATCTGGAAACAATGCAAGAAACAGATCATGAACAAATTCCTGCAGAAGAAGTAACAGCAGAGACAGATTTTTCCTCACAGAAGACAACATATGTATGTCACCCTTTAGCTGCTGCCAGGGCAAGCTATGACCAGTCTGCAGCACCAATGGAGATGTCTCAAAAAGAGAGAATCTGTATGGAAATAAGCACAGATAGCTTTGCAGACATTGTACCAGAGGTGCCTTCATTCAGAGATCATGAAGAATATGTATCAAAGGATGAAGACTTGCCTTCACTAAATCATTATGAATTCAAACACAAACCTGGTTCAAAGGATTATTCCCCTGAATGTGCTCTAGCAGACAATCAGGCAAGTTGCTTATCCCAGCAAATTTCAGAAAATTCTACATTATGCACTGATAATATAAGAGAAGAAAGCAGTGAAAGTAAAGAACACAATGTCTTGAATTCTCAGTCTGTAGTTCAGAAAGAATTGTCATCCAAATATGAAAACCTAGTGGTAAATGAAGTAAGTTACTTCCTACTGAATGCAAATGGGAAAAACACCGAATCCTTTCCTGCTGCTATTGGCGAGAATACAAATTATTTTCTCCCAGAATCTAATTCAAGCATATTTTACAAAGTTTCAACAAAAGCTAATATTTTTCAAAGTGCATGTGAGACCAAAAATTATGAGAAACTACTGGAGCATGTCACAATAGTGAAAGGAGATTGCGATGCTTCATCTAATCTTACTGTGGAAGTCAGTGTCACAGAAAGTTGTTCTGATGTATGTTCTGGCTGCCTTTGCACAAGATGCTCTTCAAAATCAACAGGGCAGGAAAACACTACACACAAGACAACTGACATTTCTGCAGAATTTGATGCCTCTGTTCTCTTGGAAATAGAAACACAGAACAAATCCTTACTTGAATCTAGAAAAGAGACATTTTTTGAAAGCGATTGCCCAGAGGATATCTTTCATGTTGAACATGATGCAAATTCAGAGCTGGTAAGGGTATTTGAATGCAACACAAATGCATCAGCTGCCATTTCTCAAGAGGGGAGTTCATATATAAATAAAGAATCGAAAATTTTCAGAAACATAGATACAGAAGAAGCCATGGCTCCTTATCAGAATGCAGGAACAGCCAGGGATGAAGAAATAATAAAATCAATCAATAATGCAAGCAACTTAGAAAAAAGTGCATTGGAAATTAAATCCAGACACCCTGAAAGTTTACCTGACAGTACAGTAGCCCAAGTCCAAAGTGTAACTGAAGACAGGAGTGGAAGGGATTTCAAAGACATTGGTCTATCTCAGAATCCAAAGAAACATACTGATATTGCAGCTTGTGAAGTTCACAGTGAGTTTAATACAAATCTGTGCCTGACACGTGAAGAGATGGACAAAGATGAACTGCAGGAAGCTGGCACAAGGGCAGAACATACTCAGGAATCAAAAGCACTTGTGCAGTCTGGCAGCCAACTTGAAACAAACAGCTTTTGCCAAAAAGAAAAAAGTGAGAAAATAGAAATAGGTATTTGTTCACCAGAGCTTTCTGTTGCTCCCAAAGCCACTCCTTCAGCTGTGTGTTCCCCCACAACAGATATTATTCAGAATACTTTGGGCTTCCTTGATACTTGCAAGGGGCTTTTACAGATGAACAGAACAACAGAGAATGTAGCTGAAACAGTACTAATCCCAAGGAGGCAAGGAAATATTTCAGCAAAATTTGAAAATGAAGGACAAATAAATTCTAACGATTCAATTGAGCATTGTGTACCAAACAGTTTGCCCCAGGAAGACAAGGCTAATAAATGTGAAGTGACTGGGAGTGAAGAACAAATTACCATGACTAACACTGAGGAGCTGGTTATTATGAGGCAAGAAGACATATGCACAGATGAAAATGGTTTTTTTAATGAACAGTCTCCAGCTCTGCATCAAATGTATTGTGACAGAGATGACGAAGAAATTTTAAATCAATTTAAGATCCCTGAAAGATACCTGATGGCTTCAGAACTCGAACAGAATATACTGTTAGAAGATGATTCAAGATACCATGACCCTACTGAAATGAGTAAAGGTGGTAATTCAGTGGACTCTGCTACAGAGATAGGAAATATAGTTGATGCATGTGAATATTCAGTTGATGACAGGGCTGGTATTGACCAATACAGAACTGAACAAAAATGTATAAGTCTCGACAGACATATGTATATGAGTTGCTCTGTGCCATCTCCTGAGCATGGCACTTCAGAAAACTTGAATGTAGGTATTGTTAGAAAAAGACCTGATATTTGTGAATTGGATCGAGTAGGCTCCAGAGCTGAGGAAGAGAAAGTGCAATTAATGAAGCTAGTAGAAGTGGCCAAAGTAGACAAACAAAAGCAGGTATTCATAGAAAACACAGAGGAGGTAGAACTGATCTTTTTACAAAACCTGGATGACCTATTCCCTGAAAACAAAGGCAGCTACCAAATGACACATGATGACAGCAGATTAAATGAAATATTAAGAGAAAGCCAATGGGTCTCTACCAGCTTTTGTAGAAATAATGAAGACATCAGCAAGCAACAAAATCCACCAGCAACACTGAAGTGTACAGAAAAAAACCAAGAACTTCAAGACTCCCCATGCCAGACTGTAAATCACCCTTCATATCTTGGAGGAAGTGATGATTCCCATCTTGTTCAAGATGCTCTCACTACACTGGAAGGATGTACAAAATCTGCTAACAGCAGTCTTGGAACTGGAGCTGTTCTGCCTTACTATGAAACATTAATGGAGAGTGAGATCAGTGTTGGTACATCTGTTACAGCCAACAAAATGAGAGAAGACAAACATCTTCCAGATAAAACACAAAGTAAGAGTGTAGCTCTTCTGCAAACCAGGACCACGCAGGAGAGGCAGGAGGAAGAATCCTTTGTATTTAAAAATGGACCTGATTATGGCATATCTGCACATCCTGTCAATGAGAACAGCTCTTTCACTCCGTACAGTGCAGGTGGTCTTGAGTCTGGAACTGTTGTACTTCAGCAAAGGGCCAAAGGAAGCTCATTTTTCTTGGAAAAATTAGATTCTTCTGAAGATATAATTCAGGATATTAATAATCCTTATGAAGAACACAATATGGATTTAATGGTCAACAAATTATTAAAAGACTGTCTTAATTCCATAGAAGATACAGCTCAAGAGGTAAAGGATACCACTGTGCCTGATTCACTAGTGTTGGATAATTCAAACCTGCTGTCTTCTTCAGAGAAAGAAATTACGGAAGATACAGGGCTGGGGAAAACCTGCTCTTTACTAGAAAGCTCTACACAAAAAATATTTCAGAATATTAGCACAACTCAGAAAGCACCTCGCTCAGGGGGTTCATCCCTGCATGATGAGGAGACATTTTTAAGCGCAAGCTATCCTACAGCAAACAGTAAACCTGAAAACACCAAGCTTTCTGGTGTAGCTGGATATCAGCATGGGCCCACAGAAAACCAGGAACATGAGGCTTCTGAAGAGTGCTGTGTAGACCAGTCAGGCAACACTGTTTCTGAGAAGGCTCCAGCCCTTTCAGAAGGCCTGAACAAGTCTCCAAGGGAAAATCTGCATTCTAGTAAAGACTTTCTAGATTGTGATAGGAACTTGGGCACTCCTGAATGTTTTCCTGATCTTCTGAATTGTCCAGCATCATCTGAAGATAGTTTGGTTGTCAGCAACGGAGACAAAGGTAAAAATTATATTGTTCTCTCTGAAGAAACAATATATTTTGAAAGTGAATCAACTGATTTAAGTTTATCTGTAACTTTTCCGGGTGTTTCTCAAAAAGGAGAAGGAAAGGAAAATAATTCTGCAGTTGAAGAGGACACATATGCTCAGAGTAATAAGCTCCCTGAAAAAGTGGTGGGAACAGAGCAAAAGGAGAAAATTGTTCAAGGTTATTTCCAGAATTGCAGTGACATAAAAGAAGATAAAACTCATGAGTTCTCAGAACACTGCAGTAACACTAATAGTGTGACTGTACCAGAATCGGGTTTGCTCACTTTCCAGAGCCAAGGACAGACTGGCAGTAATGAACCAAAGTCTCTTCCATCGTACTCTGCAGAAGACACTCCAACTGATACACCATTTCAAAGCTCCAAGAACTTCAGTGCTTTTAATACATCTTCACTCAAGGACTCAAAATCTCTAATATTTAGTCAGCTTGAGGACTCACTTCAGGACAGTTGTTTGACTGAGAAAGTGTCCTGCAATTCTGCACATGTGTGCTCTGTAAAAGAAGGAGATTTTCCCCAGTCATTTGCACGAGTCAATTACCCACCCGTAACAGCATTTTCAGAATCTCCTTTAACTGCAGATATAGGCCATGGTGAAACTAGCACATACGATACTTTGCATTCAGATATATTGAAACAGTCTCCATTTGCTGTTTTGCAAATACAAGACACTCAGTCTGATAAAGCTGTGGTATTTGATGAGCCAGTATGTGCTTCAGGAAATATTTTACTTTCTCTTGCAAAAGAAAACAGGCATTGTCCAGTATCAGACATAGATTGTACTGCATATGAGAATTCTGCTGTGGATGGGGAACCTGCATATGGAAGTAATAGTAAAAAAACTGACAGTGATACAGAAATTAATCAGCATCACTGGGATAAAGTTCCACCACAAGAAGATTGCAAAAAGCACATAGAGAAAATATCAAAGGATAATTCTCTTTTACTACCACCATTACCTTTTTGGGATACTAAAAAGGCAATTCTTGTTAAAGAGGGACTAATGAGAAATACACTTAACAGAAGTAAGGAAGAACTGCATTCAAATATTGAGGCTGAACATTTTGCAGTAAAGACAGAGCAGAGAAAAACATTAAGCAGAGAACCTGATGAAAAGCAAACGAATGTATCCTCAAATTCTCCAAATGAATTAATAGGCTCAGAAGTTACAGTGTTGAAAAATCTGTATCCAAGAGATGTTCAAGTGGATCCTGAATACCCCTGCAATTCATTTAGTCCAGCATACCCCACATACAGAAGCACTGATCCCAGGCAACCATATCACACTGTCTTGGGTTTTGAAAGAAATCTTGCAGATCTGCAAAATAATTGTCAGTATGTGTCTACAGGTGAACAGATAGAACATGTACTAGATAGAACAAATACCAATGGCAGAAAAGAGATTTTACTTTGCAAAAATAATATATGTTCACGCATTGATAGCCCTGCTGCTGAGGCAGACACTTGTTCAACAATGAGAAACACTGTAAAGAGGAATAATACTCTGAAATCAGAAAGACTCAATTTTTCTGTAAAAAATAATGAAACAAAGTCCATAAAGTTTTTGCCAGAAAACCATGATTTAACTCCTCAAGAATCCAAATTGGTGCAATTCAGGAGCAAAAGATCATATTCTACCACACGGAGTACAAAGGGCTGTAAACAAAGTGCACGGAGACCTTATTTACAAAGTCACAGAGTATCAGCTCCAGCTATTGCTGTTTTCTCTGATACAGAATGTACTTTGGAAGCTTCATCTAAGGCAGATCCTTTGTTATATTCTGCATCTAAATCACTGCAAGATTTGAATATGAGTGTAGAGCCTCCATCACCAACTGAAGATGATCTTTATGGAATTGAAAGATTTTCAAAGCAGGAATCAAAGAACTTTCTACAAGTTAAATCTAAACCCAGATTTCAGCAAAAAATGGCACAAACTAAGAAGCTTGCAAACTGTGATCCCAAAAATTTACAAAATTTTGCAGCAAGAAGCCAAAGTAGCCAGTCTTTAAAAGACTGTACTAGTCAATCTCCATCACCCTTACTGCCCATAGCTCACAGTTCTGTGTGTGCAGAAGCAAATGTCCATTCAAAGAGTAGTTCTGTAGCTCAGTGTAGTGAAGGGAAAGGAGAAGAAGCTGGATACCAACCAGAAACTGATTTATTTTTGCAAGATAATAAAGATGCAATGCATTTTAGATCAAGTGATATCAACCCATACATTCACCCATGGCAACAAGATGGAGCCTGCAAGATTGGCTGGAAACAGTATGTTTTTGGAAGTGCAAGTGATGTCTCTTGCAATCAAATTCCTCTGAACATGGAAAACCGTAAAGTTATGAGATGTTCCAGTGTAGACAATGGATTGAATTCTCAAAATTCTCCTTTTCGTTCTCATCTAAGTTCATATGCTACAGCAAAAGTTTTGTCAAGCACTTTGAGTAGCATTGAAGGTCCTCAAGAATGGGACAGTGTCAGACCAGACTTTCAATCAGCATACTCGAGTGACAGTGCCAAACAGTACTGCAACATATCCAGTGAAACGTTGGAAACGAACTCAGAAAACAACACTGCTGAATTTGAGAGTCCTTCTGCACAACCTGGTAACTCTTCAGTGCAGGTTGATGAAATTGTACTGTTATACCCTTCTGAGTCTGAAAAACCTTCCAAAAAACCACCAGGGATTACATGTGAGCAAGGAACACAGACAGTGACTATGGGAAGGTATAAACGGCAGAGAAGACATCAGAGAAGCTATACAGATGTTTCTGCAAAAAAGGAGGAAACAAACAGAGATTTATTTCATCTACCTTCTTCTTGGACAAGCATGCAGAACCTCTCCATGCATCTGTCACAGCTTCTTCAGAACACTTCTGAGCTGTTGGGAAACCTTTCCCAACAGAGTATTATAGATAATGAGCAGAGTGCCAAAATCAACCAAAAAGGAACTGAAGGTGCTCTAAAGTCTACTAGATCAGATAGCTGCACTCAGACAACAGCAGATGTAGGCACTCAGACTGAGATTTTGGAAGAACGTCAAAGCAAACATGAAGAAAAACAAATGGAGGCAAAAATGGAAAAGGAATTGAGGGCAGCTCAGGCAGTAAATATTGATTGCAAAGAAACTGGTGCAGATGCAGTAGGAGAGATTCCCAAAAGGAAAGAGGAAATACCCTCTCTTGAAGAAAGAACACAAGAACAAACTGGGATGAAAAGCCTGGGCAATTCTGACTTCCATGACAGTCTTGACAGCATTTTGGAAGACTCCTTTATGCATCTGCCTCTCTTACCCAAAACTTCCACTCCTATGTTGCATTTTCAAAAAACATCATTAAATGCACAGCAGAATGTGGCTTTTTCTAGCACCAGCGTTTCACCTCTCACGTTATCCTTGCCAAGTTCAGGGCAAGATGGTTCTTCATGCACTGTAGTTAGCAGCCCTACTAATAGCACCTCTCAATCTCCAACGTCTTATGGTCAGGATAAAAGAAGTGTCAGTGAAACAGAGACTCCAGCTGAAAGAAAATTTTGGTACAAAAATACCCTGCTAGTCGATAGGGCCTCTTCCCCTATTCTTACTCTTAGTGCTAGTCCCAGCAGCCAGACTGCTTTCAGCAAGTCTGTCTGCCCTACTAAGGCACCTCTTGGATATTCCAGTGCTGCTTCAAGTCCCCTTCACAACCAGAGAAAGCTGAGGGCAGGTCCACAGCCCAGCATGCAACATCATGTGGACAATTTTTCACAGACAGAAACAGACAGTGAATCAAGCACCTCTAGAGAACAGAAGGGCATAAGAAAGAAATCTGGAAGTTTCTCAGATAAGAAAGCAGCCAAAGAACTTTTAGGACGGAATGGTTCAAAAGACTTGGAACAACAGCGTAGACTCAGGGTTGACACCCACACTACCATTTGTGCAGAACGGCTGTATCACTCCAGCAGTATGTTGGAGGTGTCGGGCCACAGAGAAGTTGTAACGGGTGATGTCAGAGACCAGGGTTCAGTGGCACGTTCGCTTCATTGTATGTATGTTACAAGGGGTGGAAGAAGTTCCTCAGGTGGAATTGGGCACGAAAAATACACTGGGAATTCTGATACTGCTTTGATTCATAACTACCCATCTCCAAATGCTGACTTACTTTTTAATCAAAAAATTAGTGCCACTTGTTCAAGTAAGACAAATGCTGGCACTTCCTCAGAACCGCTGGTAGAAGCATCTTCTCTACAATTTCATGATTTCTTCTGGAAGAATGAGAACAGCTGTCCTCCCCCACTCTCTGATGTGAGCGATGCGCAGACTTCCTTCCGAGATGACAGTACAGATTCTGTCACTGGAAGTGAATGTGACACTGAAATTCCTCTCAGCAAGAATACTACTTTTGCAAAGCCATACAGACCCCGGAGCTACAGCCTCCGTGACTTACCTATACACAATAAATTTAGCAACTGGTGTGGTGTTAAGAGCAGCCCTCCTCCTTTGTTACTTGGCCTGAGTGGCAGCGTGACCGATTTAAGAAGTCAGGCAGAAAAGAAGCCTAGAAGTACACGATCAACAGAAATGGAAGGGAATTACCAGTCTTGTGACAGCAGGAGCAGAGAGATCAAGAGACTTCAGAGAGAGCGTGCCCAGATCATGTCTGGCATTCACCTGGATCTGCATCAGCATCCCCTCACAGTGGAACTGACTGAAGCAAAGCTCAATTATGGCATTGGGGAAACAGATGCCCTGTTGAGGGTCCTTCAGAGAGGAACTGCAGATGAGCCAGTGGCAATTCCAGTGAAGCAGCAACTTTATGAAAGGTAAATTACTTAATGTGGTGTTGTTTTAAGTATTTTGAATACGCTTCATGCAGCTTAAATAGCATTTAGTAATGAGCACTTAATCACTTAGTCACACTGAGTGAAGCATATGTGAAGAGATACAGTATTAGGCTTATTTTAAAAACTGTTAAGCAAGGCATTTAAGACCAAATTTTGGGGTTACTCCAAGAAAACAGGGAAAAGTAATTTGGTGTAATTCAAATATAGTGGCACCCCACTCTTAAAATTTCTAGCAGCTACAGGAGTTTTCATGTGTACCTGGTGATGTGGGAATACATTTAATTGCTTTATTGCAATGTAAAAATAATTGAGACATCTTATTTATGGAAATGTTTCATTCATACTTCTGTGAATAAATGCCAATGTATGAATAGACAAAAATTATTTTTAACTCCCCATAACTATACAAAATAAACTTTTTAAAAATCAAGATACTTGATTCTTGTGATTGTAGAAGTCAGTTTGGGAAACTTTTGCAACAAAAAATTTTGATGCAACTACAATAGTCTCCATCCTCAATTTGCCTCTCAGCCATTACCAGCAGTAATCACAACCCTCTTGTACATTTCCTGCTGTTAGAAAATAAGTGGAGTTTTAGAATTTCTGCATCATCTCTCAGCATGTGGACAAAGGGGTATTAGATGGTATTAGATTCCTAGAAAAAATTTACATTAAAAATCCACCTAATATTTAAGTGCTTTAAAACATCAGAAAATGTAACTTTGCAGGGTGCATTTTGTCACTTTAATCATGTTTTCCCAACAGACACATGAGAACTATTGAAACTCTGAGGAAGGAAAGAGTAAAAAGGCTACAAAGATACCAAAGAAGCCGAAGTCTGAGTCCCCAGAAGCATTTGAGTCTGTCCCAGACTCTGGATGCAAGTCAGAGGGATCTAGATCTCCCCAGCAGACGCCGAGAATATCTGCAACAGCTGAGAAGAGATGTGGTGGAAAATACCAGGTAGGGCATTAGAAACCTCTCCTTAGGCCTGATGTTCATTAAAAGTGTTCACAATGGGTGCACGTTAATGGTTCTTACTGACATCTGAGACTTCAGCAGCAGAATTCTTTTCAATGTGGATGCATTAACCTTTGGGACAGAAAATGCTTTCAGGAAAACACACGCCTGATTTTAGAAAACACTCATTAAAATCTTGGGTCCAGTTTTATTTCAGTCCATAACAAGTGCCTAATTTATTATATGTGTATGATGGACAGGGACAGCCAAGTATTCAGTCTGGACTGATTAGAGACCAATCTGTCCTCTTACTCCTTGTTGTGATTTAGGAATGGTATTCTCCAATTTAGTACTCCTGCTAAAATCAGCACTGCTTCTCCTTCCCCTCCAACTGGAGGTAAAGATCACAGGTTGAGATAAGAGTAATTTTCTGGAAACAGCAATGAGATAAGAAAATGAACAGTAACAGCACCAGCATTAATAACAAAAGGTATAAGAAAAGAACATATTCCCACGGAAAGCCCCTGGCGATAGACAACATGGGATGGCTCCCTCTGCCACATCTCAAGTGGAAGGAACCCTTTCTCCTTAGAAAAGCCCCTTTCCCCCACCTCCAGCAATGATGTGAGGTGGTACAGAATAACCTCTGTGTCCTGGCCATGCCCCCTCCTGGCTACTGCAAAATTAACCCTGTCCTGGCAGGAACCAGGACACTCCTTCACTAGCTTAAAAGCCACAGAGTTCAGTTTCATTTTAAATATCAGAAAACTCTGCAACACTTCACCATTTAGAATTTCAGTTTCTCATTCCCCACCATATTCTCTAAATGACTTTTGCTTCCTTTGTGGTCAGGAGACAGTTAATTTCCCAACACAAAAAACTTGTATGTGATATGCCAAAGCCATAACCTTGTATCATATGGAGACCTGATTTAGAAACCACTGTAGTAATCTCAGCAGCAAACTGGACTTGCAATCTGAGTAATTTTCCAAGGCTAATGTCTACTTAGCCTTTAGTGAGCAAAGAGAAGCTTTTTGGAGGCTGATATGCTGGGTTTTAATTGCTTTTTTGGCAGATTTTCATGTTCTAAATTGAAATATGATTTTCTCATGATATTTCAATTAATCATGTGTGTTTTCCCTTACTTTTCCATTCTTACAGAGTTCAAGAACCGAAAAGAAGAAGCATTCAGCACCCTTCTGACATTGAACTGTTGCTCCGAGACTATCAGAGGGCACGAGAAGAAACTAAAACTGAAATTGCACGAGCTAGGGACAAACTCCGGGAGAGAGCAGAGCAAGAAAAAAGGCGGATACGGGAACAAATATTTTCTCAGTTACAGAAGGTGGGCATTATATTGAAAGTATAAATAACCTTGAAGATCTCAGTATTTTCTTTTTATGTAGCTTTTTATTTGGTCTTCTAGCATTGAGTAGTTGCATTGGTAAAGTAAAATCTTCAGTCTTTAACAACTGTATGGGACCAGCAAGTTAAGTCAGGGGCTTGAGAAGTAGACAAAGAGCAAAAAATGGGACTGAAAAGAGATCTTTTTATAAAACTTCTTCCCCTTAAAAGCATCCTAGCATTATTTTGATAGTCTGAGCTCTTATATGTGAAGAAAACAGCAAAAGCTGCATTTTCCCAGACTGCCAAGTGTTGGAATTGTAAAAAGAAGAGAGGCCCGGCTCCGGCAGGGGGAGAAACTTGCAGACCAGCCAATATGGTTGATAAGAGCAAGACTCCGTTTATTAGCAATCCAGAGGCACTTATATAGTATACCAGCTTGTTAACTCTTAAGTGGCTTAAAACTTACCGAAGCAAATTTCTACTTCTACATAATTGGACTTACATTGGCAAGCTTCTACAGTTATGTTATGATTAAAAGAATTCAAAGTTCACCTCCCTTTTCTCCCGGTTAGCACATCTTATCAGGACAGCTGCATCGTTTCAAAACTCCCTCTTTGTTTCTCAGGCTTGGTTCTCACACAAGAATTTTCTCATGGAGAGTTTTTCTCACACAGGCCTTTTGCTTGCAGGCTCTTGCTACAGTTCTTTTATTGATCCCATAATTCTATGAATGATCCATGTCCCTGATCCTTTAATAATTCCCAACAGCCAAGTTTTACAGGGTCATTCACCCTGTGGTTTATATAGTCCTAGGCTTTCAAACAAGTCTGTTAATTTAATGCTTTCTGTATGGCAATTTTTGTCAACACTTCTTGAAAGAAAGTGGATTTCTTTAGATTACTCCTCTTTCAACTTCCAGTGCTGGTGTGGGTTTTTTTTTTTTGTTTGTTTGTAATACTGTGATGCCTATTACAGGAAGAAGCAAGACTGAAGACTCTTGCAAGTACAAGCACTTTATGCACAGACTCCAGCCTCAGCCTCTCCTCTGGCCCAACATCTGGTTACAACAGCAGTAATACTGCTACATACACTGCAAGTAACTTCAGCAGCCAGGAGGGGCAGGTGAGAAAATACTGGTGGGTGAGACTGATACTTCCTGATGCTTCGACCACAGGGACATAATGTAGGAACAGAGAGGGTTTTTGAGATGATTCGTATTCTGTCACAGCTATCAAGCAGGACAAGTTTGCATCACCAGTACACAGATGGGTGACATGGTGTGAGGGAGCATTTTGCCATGTAATTGCAAAGGACAGTGACACTTATTTTTCAGGGGTTTCTTTGTAATTCATAAATAAAAAATCAGATAATTACTACTATCAGTGATCTGTCAAATGTTTTAGAAACAACAGGCCTTTTCTTTTGATAGATCTGATCGCATTTGATATTCTCAGTGCCTCCCTCAATGATACCTGCATTGACTTAAGAGTTTCCATGTGTGAACATGGACTTTCCTGAAGTCATTTTTGAAGTATGCACCCATGCTAGTTCTTTACACCTGGTTTGTTAAATTTCCCAAGTCAGTTTCATTTCATAACTAGAAGAAAGGCAAAAGTGTTACTTCATGATAAAGAGAGGCTTCCAACCTTGTAAGGCAGATTTGCTACTAATACTCCGCTGCCTATATAACACACTTTCTTTTTCCCGGTTCAAACACATGCTTCCACTTCTTCACTTTCTTAAATCAGGTTTCTTCTGGAGATACTTTGGTTTCAAGAGATGCACGAGGTCGTTCAACTGTTAGAAATAGTCAGCTTTATACATTGCAATTGCATAAGGATACATTTGGTAAGTAAAACATACATCTGCTTATTTTGATTTTTATCCCAAAATTTGAACTTGAATCTAGGTATTGCAAGGATGTCCCTACCATTACATGACTTCAGAAAAATACTACCAGCCAGTAGCCAGAGCTTAGAATTTCTTAAAAAATTAAATAGTGATTTTTTTCCTCTGAAGTTGGTCTTTTGATGTGGTAATATCAAAGTACAGCGTTTTGAGATAATATGAGGATAATATTTTGAAAGAAGGAAGGAAGCACAGGGTGTGGGGCCTAAAGCTGCAATGAGTATAGAATTGTACAAGCAAATTCTTAATTTTAGCCTCAAGACTTAAGCTGTCTATTCTTCCTTATTTTATTTTCTTACATGTGGCAATAACCGTTGTTAAAACTTCAGTCCTGCAAGATGTAACTGCAGTGTAATTACCAACACACAGAATGTCTAGGCAAGGGATATTATCACTCCTTCATTAGGATCAGATGGATTAAGGGCTCCAGTGGAGCATTTAAGTCCCTACAATTTAAGAATAGTGGTGGGGTTCCTTTTAAATTTTTTTATTCCCCCTATGGCTTTTTTATTTCCTGCAGAAGCCAGCAGAATTCAGCCACCTCTTCCTTCAAGTGGCACCAGCTGTAGGTTTACTCATGGATTAACTATTTCCGTCAACTCTTCTTCAACAAAAGGATACCAAGATTTATCCAAACATATCTTGGCTAATGCTACCACTGAGGTAAGTAAAAACTGAGTTTTCACTTATTCCTTCTAGAAGCCGTAGCAAAAATGGGTGGGACAAGTTTTGTTCTACATCACAAACAGTTACCTATTTGTCAGGTACAGACGCACGTACACTGAACAATTTTAAAGGATGAGTAAAAGTGAGCCAGGCTGCAGCCATGGGGTGCAGAAGAGAGTGTGGGATATTTGAGTGAAGCTGGTGACATTTGTCATTGTTTTCTAAGGTAATGGCAGCATGCTCTCACAACCTGAGGAACCTCTACACGTGCCAAGCAGCAGCTGGGTGGACGTAAGTTTATGGCAGGTCTGTATAATGGGAGGCCTTTCTCTGTAGCTGGCTCTCTTGTGGGCAAATACCTTTCATTTGCCTTCGACAGGTATCAGTGTACAGAAAAAGAGGTGCAGGTGTACTACAAAGTCTTTCCTTCAGCAACAAGGCATGGATTTCTGGGAGCAGGAGTGATAGAAAGACCTCTTCCCTATGTGTGGGGACTGGTGAGAGATCCTGGCAAGAGGCATCTGTATGACAGCTCTATCAGCACAGCTCGAATACACAAGAAGGTAACCAGCCACATTCACCTGGGTGAGTATCCTCACACACGGCAGATGACAGTCACCATCACCATTAGGATGTAGGCAGCCAGGAAGAAAGCTAAAGGCATCTTATTTCATTTCTTCAAGTGTAAATAAACAATTTCATTATTTAATATGGAAACTTCAGCTTTGCAAGACTTTTCCAAAGTAAGGATGATATTAAACACATCTTGCCAAGAAGTGCAGCTAGAGACAGTGGTTTGAAAGTAAAGATAAACCTGAAGTGGCTTGAAAAAAGCATTTTAAATTATGTATTACAGCCTATGAACTAGAGCTCTGCTCTCAGGCAACAAGTCAAAATAAAATATGTATTTACATGTAAGGGGTAGGGAAAAATTGTGACAAGCTGAAGTTGTCAAAGTCTAATTCCCCTTTCTTATTTTTTTTCCCAGTATATTTAGTGACTGATACCTCCCTATGTTACCTAAAGCAACCCCGGGATTTCTGCTGCATTACTGTAGAAGCTAAAGAGGTAAAGTGAACATTCTCTCTGCAGCACAGAGGAGGAGTTGTTCTGATATGTTGGTTCAAGGATAAAGGAGAGAAAGAAGTCAATCTTCATATTTGCAGAAGCACCAGTGTAACAGAAAGGAAAGCCATGCCAGTATCACACAAGTGACTTATGTGTAAAACCCTCGTGTGAATGACAATTCCCAAACAAGACCCATTAGACAGTAACACAAGTGTTACACAGTATATTCTGGTTGCAAACACACAGGATTTTGACAAAAACATATTTAATAGATAACATGAAAAATTATTGCTCTTTTAATTAAGTAATGTGAGAAATACGCCTCATGGCAAACAAAGAAAACATTGCTATATGCATAAAATTTTTCAAATTGTCATCTTTTCACCTTGTTATGTGCAGGAGAAATTGTCTGTCCTGGCTATTCAGTCTGTCTATGATGCATCCATGCCTCACCCTTGTAAAGAAGCAGTGAGAGGGGAGATTTTACCAAGTGCTTGGATACTGGAACCTGACATAGTGAATGGAAGAGAGATCACTAGAGTTATTTACATGGCACAGGTAAGATTTTTCTGTATGTCCAACTGTGAATGCAAAAAGCTGTTACACAGCAGAACACTTAAGAACTGGTAAGCAACAAAAAATACAATCCTTATGCTATGCTCCATGTACTTTATGAAGTCACTACAAAGTTGCCTCTTTCACACTTCTCTAACAATGCAGAGAATCTTACTAGGATTGTGTTTAAGCACATGTTCCCAAGTTTTTACAGCATCCAAAGCTCCTTCCTTGGAGATCAAGCTCTTCTGTAAAGGTTTATTAGCAATTTTAGTATATGTTGTGTTCTCATGTGATGAGCCAATATGGAGAGTCTTGTTTCTATTTTCGTCTTGCTGTGACCACAGGAAGTCCAACTTGGGTTATACTATTTTCAAAATGCCGGAAAATACTTGGTGCATATTTCTAACCAAAGCCATTAATTCTTCACACTTAATAGATACAAAAGAGAAGTCAAGATTAGGATTCCATTTAAGCATAAGAAAATGAAAATTTTTTAGACTCATTTGAAAACTAAGCTCTCTTTGAGACAGTGGTACTAAGTATTTTAAAATGCCCAGAAGAGAATGCCTTAATGGTTAAATTTATTTAAATGTTTATGTAGAGATAAATTACATTAGTCCTTTAAACTAATTTATTTAAAACTTAAGGATACATTTTTTAAAATATCATTAATTAGCACATGCAGTTTACAATGCATAGCTGAAATGTATATATGCATTTAAAATTTTTATATGTATTTTATATTGCCCTTTAGCGTATGCATACACATTTTTAGTAACACTCTGTGTCTCAAACTAGTAAACTTTAATCCAAGCTCAAACTCAAAAGCAATGTGGGTCATACCTGCCAGAAGCAACATCAAATAGCAAAGCTTTGAAAGTCTGTGGAGTATTGGGAAGGAAAATACACAAACCACACAGTAATGACAGCATTTGGCTGTAAACTACTTTTGTGCCTAACACATACTTGTTACACATCAGAGCTATTCCAGACTGGAGAAGGATTCTGTTTAAAAGCAGGTACAAACTCCAACATGCAGCCTTTTTCCAATTCCTGCAGGTGGACCTCGGTGCCCCGGCCATCCCCGCCAGGCTCCTGAGTTCCATGGCAAAGCGGCAGCCCCTGGTGATTGCTCGGCTGGCTCACCTGCTTGCTGCTTAGTGCTGCAACACCACCGGACACTGAAGAGCAGCTGACAGCTCACAGGGACACACAAGTGTTGGAAAGGGTTACAGAAAATGCTGCCTCCTAAGGCAGCCACCACCAAGCCTCCCTTCAGGAGCCTGGCTGCTACTGCTGGACTATATGGAAGTACAGTTAGAAAAAAGGATCAATTGTTTAAGCCAACACTGCTTAGAAGAAACGTAGCAAGTTTAGTGGGGAATCTATCCTCCTGGAGACAGCAGTGGAAAACCTCCATGGAAGAGAAGAAAGGTGTGCTGCTCTGTAGAGAGCAGAGGAAGAGACTGCTTTACAATAGCCAGAATCTTAGAGTGTATTACTTAACTCCTGTTTCCAAGCAGCTTCAGAGATCAGCTTCTTTCTTTAAGTAAGTTTAGGCTGGAAGCAGTATCTGTATGGCTTGAGCACTTGAGCAGAGCTGCAAAGCCATTTTCTAATGATGAGGTAAGTATCAAATGCAGAATTCCTGACTGTGTAGATAAATGATTTATCTTAGCTGGCTGCCTATCCTTCCTTCCCCTTGAAGAGGGAAGTTAAAGCAGTGCAATATTCACTAGTCACCCTACACCCTGGATAGATTTTTTCATGTATTTGGCTGACTGCTTGCAGCCAGTGTGTTTCAGATTGCCACTACACTATGCAGCATCAGTGGACACCACCATACCTCAGGACACAGTTTTACTATACTGCAGAATCAGGTGCTTTGAAATAAAGAAACCAAACAGTTCTACACAGTGACACTGTCATGGATAGGCTAGTACTCAGTAATCAGCTTGTTTCTAGAATTTAAATCCTGCAAGTAAGAGTAGCGCCAACATTTTTCTACAATGGCTATTTCTATCAGCCCTTCTACGCTTTCACCTAAATGCATTAAGAGCTGAAAATATAGCCTGGTCGTAGTCTTACCACATTTCTTTGTTCTTCAGCTGTCTCACTACAGCAAGTACAGACTCTTCCCATTCAATTACCTCATAGGACTTCTGTGGAGCTTAGTCCCACAATCCTGCTGTAAGGCTTTATGTTTGTTCAACACAATCCCTAGCTGGTTCACATACTCCTAAATCGAAACAAAACCACAACCACCTCAAATATCCAAATAACTTCATTTAATTTGTCAGCACAACAGTACAGAATCACTTTGGATGTATCTAAGCAATAAAAATTGCTATGTTATGCTTTCATTAGCTCAAAAAAGCCCCCATTGTTCGAGAAGCTCTTGCACTTTGAATTTGTCAAGTGAGAAATGTGTACTCAAGCATCCACCCTACTGCAGTCAGTGCCTGCTACTTTAACACAGTTACTGTCAGTACAAGGTGCGTTTCCCCAGCATATGGTGAGGTTAGCTGCACTTCCCACCTTTGAGTTCAAGAGCCAATATCTACTTTTACTCTGTCTTTGCACAGGTGTCATTTGGGCTCTCAGCTTCTATGTTACTTCCTGTTACTAATATAGTGAGTTTTAAATGAAAAGACAATAGCTATTTTAAATTGATACTTAAGAAAATAGCAGTTTTGATACATACCAACCCAAGGCTTCTTCCTCCAGCTAGATCAGGTAGGATAACAAAACCTTTAACTTACAAATTTGCTTTGTTTAATCTTTGGATCACCATGGTTACGATCTTAACACCAATATATTACTGTTCTTTATTTGGAGAGGCTCAAAAGCTTTGTTAAAAGCCTGAGTCACAGCATGGTTCAGTTTGACCATCACACATTTTACACAGCCCCTCAAGGAAGAATGGATAACCTGTCACAAAGTTTTCTGCAACTGAGCGAAATTAGAGCGTTCCAGATTTGTAACCTGTCAAAGTCCCCCCTTTGGTGGAAACCCAGAAGGAAGAGCAAACAAGGCAGTACATTAAAGCCCCAGGAAAAATGAGCAAACCAGCAGCATGAAATATTGACTCTGTCCCCAGGCTGCTTCCATAGCTCTCCAGAGGAGGTAGGAGAGGTCTTCATACAACCCACTAAAGAGTTGCTCAGTGCTTTGCTTTTTTTCCCTTTTATTTTGGACACGGCACTAGTGATAAAGCAGTTTTTGTAGGAAAAACATCTTGGGGGATGCCTGTTGATCAACAATGACAGTGCCTATGAAGGATAGTGTCTTATTGTACAGTGCATCAGATGTTTATTTTTATATATACTTAATATTTTTTTTCTACGTTTACAAATTAAGTTATTTATATATGCTTGGTTTGGAGCGTTTTTATATGCTATAAAAGCTAAGTTTTATTTTTATCAGTATTGAATTAATGTAACTTTTTTTTAAATACAATCTTCAATTGATACTAAAAAGCCTATTTATATGAATGTTTTCTTTTGCAAATACAACATTTTATGGTACTTGCTAATGTATGGCATTTGTTTGTTTGGAAAGAAGAAACAAAAGCCCAGCAGATATCAAATTTGGTAATCTACAACAGGCAAAAACCGACCTCCTGTAAGTTAGTGCTGAGCAGCAGATGGTCAAACCAATTGTATTGTACTACCCAGGGTTGCATCTCTGCTCCTAAATCAAGGTTGCTATTTTCATATCCACAATAAATGGTATTTTCTACACAAGAAAATGTGCCCCACGTTATTTTGCTCCAGCTAAAATACCCATCTATGGAACTATGCTGGATAGAAAAACACCACAAAAGCAAGTTTGTGATGACAGATGTAGGTCTCCCACTTACCTGCTGAGGAATGGGCATGAAATATGAACTTTTGGTACAAGAATCAAGAAGCCAGTCACAGCTTAAATTTGGGTTCTGTGACAGTGCTTTGTCCAAGCAAAGGGGGTTTTACTTGGTTATTTAAAAAAAAAAAGACAGTGGCTGGAGCTTCTTCCCGAGTCCTGTTATACCACTCCCTAGACCTGCAGATTCAGAAGGAAGTTAAATAACACCGTATTTCCTGATTTTCTTTTGAGAGCTGTGAGTTTGCAGTAGGAAAGACTGGCAGAAGAAAGGCCACACCCTCAAGCCCTGGCTTTCAGTGAGCTCCTGCCCTCCTGCCTGCAGCACCTCTGGCACCAGCGGCAGTGCCCAGGACAAAGGGCCTGAGGTGCTGAGGAGGCCGCCAGCCCAGGGGGCCGCAGGGTCGTGTTCTCACACACGGTCCCACGGCCACAGGCAGAAAACCAAGCCTTGGATACAGAGTGGGGGGTCTGGCTTTACAGAGCAAACATGCCTGGGGGCCGTGGGATGCCCAAGAACCAGCACCACTGCATTGTGTCGTAAGAACACAGAAACAGAGCTGTTTCTTACCTGCTGGGTCCCGCTACAGCACTGTCTCCTGCCCCGTAGGGCATAGCTGTGTTCTCTGGTTGCTGGAAACTGCTCCTGGGGCTTGGTCACCTTTTAAATAAAAACTTCCAAACATTGTATTAGAGAAGGAGAATTCTGGTATGCTGAGTTCATGAAAATGGCTGTGGCCATGATATCTATGCAAAAAGTTTTATGATATCCAAATAAAACCCGTGCCAGAACCAAGAACACTTTTTTTCACTAGCATGGATTCCAGCTTCTTCCCCCTTCCACCACCCTGCCCTCCCTTACATAACAAAGTAGAGTTCTATTTCAGTAGAAGCCTAGCATGCCAGACAGGAGGTCTGTACTGCACTTTCTCTGCTCCATGCTTTGTGGCAAGGTACCCGTTTTGTTCTTCAGCCTAGTACCAAGAGGTTCTATATTGACAGCTTGAACATAAGACAAGACATTTAATAATGTTTATTATGACAACAAATGAGATCTGCAGCAAAACATCACGTAATAGCCTCAGGGAGCAGGTATGGCATGATATGGTGTACTTGCTGTTCAATTTGAATTGTTCCATTTGTATTTGTATTGCAGCATGCCTAGTGTTGGGGACTCTCTCATTCACATCAGAAAACCCCTAAAAAGAGGAATGCAGGTGGAACCTGCCAAATCTTTCAATACAAGTAAACAAGCCAAGAAAAATCACAGTACAGTTCAGACCCAGATGTGCCTCTATGATTTCTCTTTCTGTATCACATATTTTAACAGAAGCCACAGTTCTACCTAATGAGCCCTATCTGTAGTTTTTCTCAAATCACTGACTCCAAGATGTTACCTTTTCTCACCTCATACAGGGAAGAGGTTAGTTAATTAGCAAGCTAAACAGCCCTGGGCTTCACCTTGTCCAGAGGCTGTTCTTAAATCAGAACTTGCTTTCTGGAAAACCTACACTATTAGGACACTCCTAGACAAAAGGAAATCATGTCCTCACTGCTATGGGGTAGGGGGAGGGAATCCCATGAGACAGCTGATGAGCACCTAAACATACTCTGCTACTCACCAGCACTCCCTGCCCCAAACCCCAGTTCAAGGAAATACTTGGGGAGAAGGGGGTGAACAGGAGGTTCTCTTGGTGACAATCTGTCTGTAAGGGCAGAAAATACCCACTGTCCTCCAAGAAACGGGTCCCTTTCAAAACCCACTCTCTGGGGAACATCATAGTGCTTCTTCACTACTTTGTCTGCTCTTCCAGGCTGTAGTTTTCTTGCTGCAGCACTTCCTGACTGATAAAACCCAAACTCAAGGCAAGAAAAAATATAAAAAGCCAGTGAATAGCATCCAGATGCCATTTATGTTCACAACTATAAAAGTGTCTTAAAAATACTGTCTTCAGTAAAAAATATAAACAGATATTTTATCCCTTATTTCTATTAAAAGCCCTGGGAAATTACAAATTCTGTTTCCAACAAGAGATGGAAAACTTTAGCATCTACATCCTTTCAGAATAATGCTATCAATGGTCTAGTAGATTTATTTAATATGGTTTAACTTTTAAAATTAGTCTTAAAAAAATTAAAATCAAACCTTCAACACTGAGCTTACAATGAAAAATAAATATAGGCACATCTCCGTGTCACATAGGTTCACCTCTTCCTTCCCCTGACTGTAGAGGCTTTGTTAAAAGACAACATGAGAAGTCATACTGAGTTAAGAGATAGCCACCAAGAAACCATCTCTCTGATCACAAAGTAACTTGAGTTGATTCCTGGGTTTGGTCACAGCCTGTTGCTGCACTAATAACAAAAAGTGTCTCTGAGTCTCACAGCTGCTCTGAGACACAATCAAGGTGCTTAAAAGACTTTTGGCTTGGAGATCCATTTGCTGATGTAAATCCTTCAGCAGAGTCACCACGGCAAAATGTCCAGGACAGAAGGGCCAGTGCAGGTTTTGCACAAAGTGACCTCTTATCTTCAGTATGCTCCCAGCAAAGAGCTCCAAGTCCTTTCAGAAACACTGAAAACTCCATTTGCATCTTCATTAGTAATTTGTGTTCACAGAGTCCACCTCTGTTAACTTTGTGTGGTCACAGTACCTAGAGATTGTCTGGTCAGCTCACAAGGGTTAGTCCTGGGCTCTATCTGACGTTGCGATACAAATACTCGGGACAGCCTTTTCAGGTCTTTTACAAAATCCTGTAACAAACAGATATAAACCAGAGAACTCTTATTAACAAATGCTAACAAAGAGGCTTACTTAATTTTTCTGTAAGTATTTTACAAGGTTAAACATACTGATGGTTTTCCACTGCAAAAACCTAGACAAACTACAGAATTGATGAGTGCCTGCAGACATGCTCAGTCTTCCCTCTGATCTCCACACCCTTCTCAGACAAGATCACTGCCACAATTTAAATGGTTAAACAGCTCCAACATGTAAGTGCTCACCAGCCTTGGAATACTGTCCATTTTAGCAAGGCATTTGGGTGGATTCCTACATTTTGACTGTGGCCAGAATAGTGAGACTCCTCTAGAACATTCCCACTGCTCTAACACTGGTGGTAGGAGGCACAGGGATTTAAGTGCATGACTGGTCAGTTAAGACCCTTCCCAACACATCATTCTCAGCTGGAATGCAGCAAGCACACTCAAGCTAGAACTGAGAGCTGGTAACTGAGACAGCTGGTCTCCAAACTGGTTTACAATTTTCTTGGAAATGTTTTCACTGCATGGGCAATGTTGGAGTCACACAAGTACAGCTTTCAGCCAAACACTAGCAACAGTAACAAGCTTTGTTGGAAGCCAGTCCTGCCTTTTTATTAAGCAGGAACCACAGATGGGAAGGTTATGGGCCTTATCTACATGAAACAGAAATACAAGGATTGGCTTTTGTGTAGCTTTACTTTTTATTTCACTTATTGTTCACATACATAAAATTACTTACTGAGGGCCAAGGGAGCTGCTCTTCAAGGCTAAGCAGGCAACTCTGGATTTCACTAGTTCTCATTAGTTCATGTTCTACAAGACCATGAAGCAAGAAAAGGAACAAATCCCACTGCACGAGAGAAGAAAATACCAACAACTCAAAAAGAAATGGATTGTGTGCTTGTTTCTTTATCCATATATAATTCACACTTTTCTTTTTGGATCAGAACATGGAGAAAAGGAGCAAGCACATAATCTATCTGCATGTGACAATGAGAACAAGAGCAACATCCAAAATGACTGAACAAAATTTCTTTAGTTCATACATTGATTGTGTCCTACCATAAAGTCTCAAAATTGTCAATTTATAAACACGTCAAGAATTTAATGCCTGCCTGATGAGGATTATGTCTTTGACTTCTGAAATAAGTTGGGTTTAGCCTGCATCTAAATAGGGTGATTTTCAGCTTTAGCTGGGGTGCTTATAACACCAACATGCATACAGAAATGCAAGATAAGAGACACAACAATGCAACCAATGACAGTCACGTGTGTCCAGTCCTTGCAATATCCTAGGCCACGTGAGCCATTTTGCCATTGGCTCCTGAACAAAACTGTGCCTTCCCGAGAGCCCCCAGGCAGGTATGAACCCCTGGCAATTTGCACACATCCCTGTCTTTCACTGCCCCACAGAAACAATGCCAGCCAGCAGTGACCAAAGCCCGCTGGCCTCAGTCACACGAGCCACCAGCGAGCACTGCGGGCTGGCAGAATTCCTACACGAGTGCCAGCCTGCTCCACACATGGGAATAAGCTTTACCTCTCGCTGCTTAACTTCTGCAAGATAACCAATGTTCTTCTTGCTGAAGATCAGCTGCACAGGCACAGGCGTCCCAAAGTCCTCCTTCCAGATGGAGAACAGCAGTTTTAGGAGGCCATAAGTGGGCTTGTTCTTTACACACAGCCTCTCAGGGCTCTTCTCTGGGGATTTGATCCCAAGACTCAGAGGAACACGATCTGAAACTAAGAAAAGGATGAAAAATGGACTCCTATAGCTGCATTATTTCCTTTTACAGTCATCATCTTGGTTCAGCAGCACACTTAGTACAAACCAGTCAACCTAAGAGGACTGGAGTTTGGAAGTATGCAAAATTATGAGCTTTGAAACTATACAGACAGTACGACATAGGAAGAGATTTATATTCCTCAGACAAAGAACACCAATTGGTTGGAATATAGCCCCAAGTCTTGAAAGTCAGCCTAATATTTAGTCAGAGAACCTAGGTGTTACTTCAAAGGAGAGAAGAGTAACACAGTTAAACATTTAAATCTATAGAAAGATTGAACAGTTGTTCATAGTTTAGATTATAGGCAGAGTTAAGTGACTTCACACAAGTGAAAGTAAAGCTGAACAGTGTTTAACTGCAGATGAACATGAACAGAAGAAGATACCACTTCTTCTTTGGTACAGTCTAATGGAACAGGACAGGTTGATACTGCTGCCCCCAGAATAAATTTCACAATATTCAGATGTGAACTGCCTTCTGAAAAAACAAATTATGCACAAAACTTCTAAAGCTGGCTCTAAAACCAGGCAGTTAGAAGGTTGCCCATGAAGAAAACACCTACATTGAGATCACAAGCTCCTGCTCACAGAAAAATTGTATTTACACATCAAAGCAAGAGAAAAAAACCAAAATGTTCACAGGAGTCATAATACACAGAAAACAAGTTATTTCCATTCTTTCCATAAAAAAGCCATAAAAACATAATTTAATGTTGAAATGAAAAAGGCCCTTACTCTTACAAAAAAAGCCCAAACTCAACCACAATTTTTCAGAGGCAGAAATACTGGAAAACATATCCCATATTTAAATGAAGGTGTCAATAAATAAAAAACAACAGAGATGTGAAACGGATCAGAAGGATGGTTAGTCACTGTACAATTCTGTTTTGCAGAATGTAAGAGGGAATAAGAAAAACCACCCAAAATCACAGGAAAAAAATGTGCAGACTCAGTGACACTGAAGAGAATCAAATATCCATGAGCTCTAAACACTTAAATCTCTGATCTCAAGGATCTAAGAGAACTGTAATAACAGATTTCAGTCTTAAATAGCTTATCATAACAGACTTACCCAGCAAAGACACCAACTCAACCGTGCACTTGGCCAGCTGCTGTTCTGATGTGGGACACATGAACTGGAAAACACAAAAAAAAGTTGTATTTTTGTCCCCATATTGCAGACTGGACAAAACAAGGCTTCACAAGGGATAAAAATATCTGAGAAGAGCAGGCAATTTACAGCACAGAGCTGTAATGAGGAGACCACTGAAGACTGAAAGACAAAAAAAATGTCATATATGAAAAGGGGACTCACAGAGGCAAACTGAATTAACAAGCAAATCTACATAGTATAAAAAATGCAGTGCAACATTGCCACATTTGAGCTCAAATAAAAACCCCTCAACTGAACTCAACTGTGAGGCAAGGCCAACTAACAAGTTTACAGGTACCAAGACAGCTCAAAGTGATTCAAAGGGGGATTTTGTTGCTTTTTTACATCTTTTACCTTTCTGCATCGAAGTGTCTGACTCAACCTTCCCAGCAAGCACTCCAGCCACACATAGTCAACCACTTCACCCTCATCCCGTGGGCCCACAGCAACGCAGAGCACATCCTTGATGAGAAAGACAACAGTAACCCACACATTAGTATCCTACTCTTCCACAAACAGATCTTTGGACCTGTGACAGAGCAGTTCAGTAAGCAGTTCTTGGGTCCTCATTAAAACCAAAACCTAAGCTAGAATATATATTTCAAAAGACAGATTAAAGCTGATTTTTCACAACCTTACTAAGATCTCATTTTCTAGCACAGTTCTCACTAATGTTATGAAGTAAAATTCAATGATGGCAAGAAGTTCATCTTCCTTAGAAGTCCTAGCACTGAAAGCTCTAGATAAATCTGACAGCACAGCAAGTTCAGGGTAGAAGTACTACAGAAATCCAGAGCCCTCTTATATTGTCAGGGAAGCTTCAGCGTCAGCCCAGAGGTTTCCTCACACAACTTATCCTCCTCTTTTTATTTTAGCACAAGCAAGAAAGCATTAAAGGATGTGAACTCATTTTCACACAGTTGCTGGGAAAGCAATGACAGTGATAACCAGCATTACTTGTCTGCAAGCAGACAATCAGGAACAAAAAAATAGGCAGAATACATAATGGTAAAAAATTGAGGTGCTCAGAATCCTTCTTTTCCTTATGGGGTGCATAGGTTAAATGACTGCAAAATTGTACACAATATTATGGTGTCCACACTGTGGTTTCCACCCTACTCATATCAAAAAGGCCACACTGGCATGCTACCAGAAATCTGTATTTGAGATAGCACTCCTAACAGGGAACTCTGATCTAGACCCAGCAAGCAGGGGTTTAAAAAACCTGAGAACTTTCCATCGTACTTCCTAAGCACTCCCCACAGCCAGTTCCTCAAAAACAGACCATTCTCTTAAAAAAGCCCAAACAAACAAACAAATCCCCACTAAATGATAAAAACAAACCACAAGAACACCAATGTGAAAAACGGAAAGGGAGTTGGGGCAAGCCAGGAAGTGAATACTGTGTACCTTAATCTCATTGATGATCTGGGAGGGAAATGGAGCACAGTGCTGACAGCCTGGAGGACAGTCCCTTCTCAACTCCAGAGCATCCTCACCTGGCAAGGGAAATCCTGGGACTTTCAGCATTCGGTTGAAGGTTGCCTTCACTTCCCTTTTGATGAGTGCTACAGAGAACAGAGAACAAATCCTGTCTGCTTCAGTTTTTCTCTCCACTGAAGCAGAGAATAATTTCCAAACACTCTTAGCCTCTCATTCCAAGGACCACAGCAAATAAGGAAATAAGACAGCTTACATTTTCAAACCCCTCTCTCTGACCTCCCACTATATTTAATGTGCAGAGGCACATGTGGAGAGGGTGTGCTAACCCACAGCTGTAGAAGGCAGCCACCCATCACTGCCAGGTACCGCTGGAAACTCATCTCACTTCCCATCAAAATATTTCAGTGGCTTTAACAAACACAGTAGCTAAGCCAGAAGGCAATGCCAAAGCACAAAGCTGATGCAGTGTGATCATACCAGTTCAACCAACGTAAAAGCCATATGTCTTCTACCAAAATAAGTTTTGATCAGCATCCAAAACACTAAATTCCTGCAGCTGCAAATGGTACTTGGACATTCCTCCCCAGACTTTTGGCACAACCTCTTGAAAAAATGGGTTTTCAGAGATTCTGAAGAGCTGCCAGAGCAGTATTACAGAGTAAAAGGACAACACTTGCCTTCAGCCTGCAGAAAATACACCCAAGTCCAAGAAGTATTTGTTTTACAGGAGATTTCAGAAGCACTCTGTACATGTGAACCATAAGATGATTTGAGAGAGCAGTTGTCTGTATACACTGGAAGTGCTAAGACAACTTCAGCCCAGATGACATTTCCAGAAGAAGCTTTTCACAGCATTTACTCCCACCATCCTAACAAGACTCCATAACTAAAAATCACTACCATGGGCCAAGCCCAAAAGATCCCCAAAGAAGGTTCTTAGAGCTAGAAATCATTTCTGTTATTCCTAAACAAGGAGGGACAGAGCAACCACATATTTTCCACTAAAAGAAGAACTAGTAGGACTAAGTACTTAGTAACAGTGTCTGTCCCTTAATCTCAGAAAAAAAGAGTACAATGCACAGGTTAGAAGCCCCATTTCCAGGTAAAAAGACTCACCTGAAATGTTGGCAGAGAGCCAGCCACAGGCTCTCTCAGTAGCCAGTTCCACCGCAATGTTTTCTGCACTACTTAAAACCTTTACAGGGAGGGTAAAAAATGATAGGTTTATTATCAGCCACAGCACTGTGAAAATTCAGAAGGAAGTCTAGAGGAAAAAAGCTTAATTTTGGCAGGCAACAATTAAACTGAGCACCACCCTCTCTGTGGAAACTGCTGGTTTGAGCAATACAACCGACCCGTTTTGATTTTCCAAACCTCATCAAGTCTTGTGGAAGTCGATGTTAGAACAAAAGCATTACCATTGCAAGATGAATGCAATTTCTATAACATTCTAGCCACAACAGTCAGCTATGAGCTGGAGCATCACTTTACCCAGAATATGCAAGGCAGCCCAGTAGAAGTGACTCTCCTTAGCATCTATCAGTCCTCCCATGAGTGCATCGATTCCCTTGACCTGAGCTATTAAGGGATAAGTGAAGCAGCAATGGAAAAATGGTAATGATCCAGACTTAAAGTCAAGGTTTTCAATAAGTTTTAGTGAAAATACATACTGCTGCAGATGTCTCTTCTGGCAACAACACCCTTACTGCCTCAGGACCTTTTTCTTTGCAAAACCTGCAAGAAAAGAAAGAAAGTGTGCCACAGGATTAGTCTAAGTTCTTGGACAACACTCAGAGGTTCATTATGTAGCAATGCAATAAATCAAACTAAAAGAACCAGACAAGCAAAGGGTAATTACAAGCAACCAAGCTGCAATATCAATTTTCCAAAGAGGGGAAATACAATAGCTGCAGTGGATGTCTGTTTGGAGATGGATGCAGAAGAACACACAGCACCTTTACTCCTTCTTACGAATACAGTATTAACTGGCTGGAGGCACAGCAGACACTCACCCTAAGAAGAGCAGAGGGCATGGTTTATAATTACCAGGACCTGAGCATGACAGGCCAAGCTAAATTAGGCTTATAGATTCTGCAGTAAGAAGAGACGGGAAGGCACAAGTTTAAATAACTTTTCCTCCTTACTCTCTGCCTTTGATGAGTGCCTGGGCCCCTTCCTCATACAGATGAGTGCACACCTCTTCAAGCAGTTTGTCATGATTAACATCCTCCTCCTTCACTTTATCTTGCAACATGGCTTCAGCCCTTTGGACCAGCTCCGCTACCAGTGTTGCCCTGCAACAAAACCAAGAACAATCAGGCAGACTGAAATCAATACGAGAAACAGTGCACACTAACTGTACCCAGCTCTTCTCCCCAGTTTAGGGGGATACCCATCTTAAATGCAGTAAGTCACTCTACTAAAAACGAATTAGTACTGTATCATCTCCTTGCTCTGTATGTACGGAAGAAAACAGCAACGAAGACACCAAAACAGTACTAAGACTCAAGAGTCAAAAGCCTTTAGGTTTTACAAGAAACATATTTGGTTACAGGTCTCCTTTCTGGCAGCAATACCCTTGTATGCTCAATTTACAGTGCTCAGAAGTTCAAAGTTCAAAGAAGTTCAAAGTCAGCAGCAGCCCACTACAACCACCATTCCTTAGGGGCTGGTAACATTTAATGGCTGCACCAAGCTGGACAACAGAACAGTGCAAACTCTGAGCAAGCTCATGAGCTGGAGGGCAGGGCTGCCACACAGGAGGACTGTGAGAGAGAAATGGGCTGACTGTGCACCTGTACAGGCTGGGGTCTACTGGCTACAGAGCAGCTCTCCAGAAAGGACCTGGGGTTCGCAGAACACAAGGTGAGTTAGGAGTGTCCAAAGAAAGCCAACCTTATACTGGGCTGACAATAGCAACAAGGCAGCCAGCAAGTCAAGGGAAGTTACTGCTTCCCTCATCACTGTGGGGCTGCATCTGGAGTAGTGTGTCCAGCTTTGGGATCTCAGGACAACAAAGCCATTGACAATCTGAGTAACTGCAGGAGAAAATAAAAAAATTATTAAAATAGCTGGGATGCTGGAGCACATGCCTACAAGGGGGAGTCAGTAGTCAGTTTCACCTAGCCTGGAGACAAGAAAAAGCTGAAGGGAGAAGGAAAATTTACAGAGAAGACAGAACAAGACTTCCAGGAAGAGCACTGCTAAAGGTTGACAGGAATATGCACAAGCTGGAACAACAAATATTCTGATAGGATATAAGAAAACGTTTTTCACAAAGCCTGAGAAAATTAAGCATTGGAACATGGGTACAAAGAGGCTGGCTGAATCCTCATCCTTAAGAGATGGAAACTCTTCCAACTGGAGAAGGTGCCAATAAACCTGATCTAACCTGAAAGCTGGCCCTGCTTTGAGCAGGAGTTTGGATCAAATGACCTCCAGAGGTCATTCCTGATATTTGATTTTCCTGTCACTAGCAAGAATGTTCTGAAAAGGCTATAAAGTCTCAATGCTGCACTGCATTCATATACAGAGTGTCCCACAGTTGTACCACCCTCCTCTCTACATCCCTTCACAAATTCCCCTCTATAACAGCAGATGCTGCTGGTCACAGTCTTACACAGCCTTGGTGTTCTGCTACACAGTTCACCCTCAGGGAAGCTTCTTTCCCCCATAAACGCAAGTTTAAAGGATCAACTCTTTGCCTAATCATAATGTAAAGTAACTTCTTAAGTCACAGAACAGGCGACCAGCACTTACTTGATGTGCTTAACACAGTTGGATCCCACCCGCTCTGCCACAAATTCCACTGTTCTCCGTAGGGAAGGAGGCTGGTTGTGGAAAAAGGCCTGTTCCAACTCTACCTGTTGAAGAGAAAGCACTACAATTCATTAGAGCACTCCACCCAAATCCTCCTCTCACCAACACAGGAACAGACAGAACTACCATCTGGAGATGTACTAAAAGCCAATTTGCCTACACTAGAACTTTCTGCTACTGTGGCATTCATCATCCCAGTACATTACTTACTCCCTATTCCCTTCTAACCATTTAACCCAAAGCTCATTATCAGGGTTTCTGAAGCTACAAAAGACCTGTAAAGGGAAGAATGGGAGAGTTCTGACAGTGTCTACTAGTAGTGAATCACCACATAAGGCTCGTTTTGGAAAGAACAAGTCCTTTTAATTACAGGCTGGTAATCTTGTAGGCTCCTACACAGGTCATCCTTTCAGTGGAAAGCATGGCTACAATCTAACCAAAACAAAATACCAGAAACATACCAACATTTTATTTTAAAGAAGAGGGAAAGAGATAAATAAGACTAGTTGTTCCAACTGAAAGAGTGTTTACTGAGGTTATCTGGATTTCAGCACCCACACTGTATCCCAGACACATGACTGTAACAGAAAAACAGGGAGTAAAGATACTTGACTGTTAAACACAATGTTCCCCTGCTGCCTAGGTCCATTCTTTCTTTCCCTGGCATTAAGAGACCACTGTATAACCCTACACCCACACAAGCAAATTTCTCCTGCCCCTTTTCACTCCCTAATTTCATTACCTGCAGTTTCCGCTGAGTGACAGAAGCCTTTGGTGCCAAGGACTCTGCAGCTGTGGGAGTGATTTTCCTTATAAAACCACCATTTTTTCCTCCACTGCCAGCCACAAAAGACGCAAGTAGTTTACGCAGCTCACCTGTACAGGAAAACATGCAAAAGTAGTCATCAACCTCATAAGCAAGGCCAAAAAAAAAAAAAAATCAAAACTCAAGAAAGAGACTTTCACTTTTCCAGTCCGGTTCCCAGAGCAGATTCTCTCAGCTTCTACGAAAACAGAAGCTTCAGAAAAGCAGAGGGAGCATCCCACACTTTTGACTGGCAGGGCATATCAAGGCAGGCAAGGCTCTGAAAAGAGGAAGCTTCCAAAAATCTCCCTAGAACTAATCCTCCCTGGGACCAGTTCAGAAGGATGAAGAGTCACTTTTATACATTCCTTTTCAGTGTGGCAAGCAAGAACCACAAAGTCTACAAGGACAACAAGGCAAGCAGAGTTACACAAAATTCCAACAGACTCAGGAGAAAATAGTGAGGGAAAAGCTGGACAACCTATTCACCCCTAGAAGCTTTTGTGATGCAGGTTTAACATACAGTTTTCCTACTAAGTCCCAAGAAGAAGAGGACCATCTCCCCATCTGGGACTCTATTGTCTACAGAGAGGAGTTTTACCATTCATAGACAGATGCCATGAAAAAGCTATCTCAAACAACAACCTGACAAAACACCAGGGCACAAAAGGATTTCTCCCCTCTGCCTGGCAGCAAAAATATGCTCAAGGAACAAGACATGCCTCACAGTACAACAACCTCTTCCTATACCTAGGATAGAGAAGTTCTGCACGTAATCCTTATAATGTTTCCTTGCAGTTTGTGAGGGGTGGCTTCCCCTGTCCCTCCATATTCAAGCTCTGTGTATCAACTATCCTGACTATGCAGCCTCCCTCCTACAGCTTCACCAGATACTATCCACAGCTGCAGGAGCTTCTGCAATACAGCTTTTTATCAAGGTTCTTGCATGCACAACTGAGACCTGAAGTTGTGAGGAGTAAGAAAGGTGATCCAAGGACTCACAGTACCAAACAACAAATATAAACAACTAACTAAATAAAAGTAAATACATACTAATATATTTTATGTATATAGCAAAAAAAGTAAATTACTCACCAAGATAGGGACAGCAGGTATAAAGTAACTGCTGATCCACCAAGGGTACAAAGTCCTGGTGAGAAAATGAAGGAAATGCTGAAAGGATACAGCAGGAAACAAAGAGTCTTCAAGTCAGAAATTCCATACATGGCAGTCACAGGCAGGTTTCAGGGCTACCTTTCCACAAAAACAATATCTGGATTCCAAATACATAGTAAAATTATGAACTTTGCAGCCCAAATGTTCAGTCCAGCCCTGTTACACAGAATGAGCTGCTCTTCATTTTATTAGTGTAGCTCAGCCTTTGCCCCATCACTAACAAAGCCCAGCTGAAAGCTGGGTTAAAGAAGGGAACCAGGACTGTTGCCACAGCTTCTACTCATAAGGGAGAAATCTTTCCATGGAGGAAAATACATGAGGCACATCTGCTATGCATTACACCTCCACAAGTGCCTTCATCCAGACTCACTGGGACACCATGCGGTGGAGAAATGTCACCCAGTATTAACACAGCACAGGCAAGGCCCCGGGAGGAACTTCAGATCCCATCCACCAAGGCAGTGTATCTTAGCATACATACCCCTTTTCCATGGACTACTATATACCCCCTTGCATGTCTGGGCGTTATCTGGAACATCACACATGCCATATGCTCACCTCCTTTCCTGCTTGCTCATACCATTGTCAGTTCAGCTACCCTTTATCGTGACACTGGAAAACAGATGACCTCACAAACAGCAACGTCACTCTTACAGTCCCACCTTACTATTTCTGTTCACCATTACTTTTGCTTATTTCTGGAAAGAGCTACAGTTCTATCAGCTCACCTTGCAGGAAAACAGCATCTGATCCTCCAGCATAACTTGGCACCTGTTCTGCAAATTATTGCAGCAGGTGAGATGGCTCCTGCCTGACAGAAAACCCAGAGCTGTAACACAGAGTTCACAACCCTTAACACAGATGCGATGCAATTGAGGCACTTGGACAAACTGGGCATCACATCCATTGGTCTCCATATGCTCAGTGCAGCTGCCCTGAAGTTCCTGATAAAATCTTACAACTCCCGAGGAAGTGGTAGGTCCATCTTCACCCACAGATTCAGAGGACATGCTGCGGCACTAACTCACCAAAGCCTGAGCAGATGTCACAGTATCCATCACAAATCTCTCCTGCCTGTCATCAGTAGTAAAAAACAACTCTTCAGGGACTGATGGAACCTGAAACAGAAAACCCAGCAGTTGCAACCCAAAAGGCAGTCAGTAACTTCCGCCATTTCTGATAACAGGACAGTAAAATCTCACCACCCTGCCACCCACAAAAAAGGACCCCTAGCTCTAAGGATCCTCTTGCCCTGAGGAAAACCTTTCCATAAAATTAAAGACTTATTTTGACCACAATAACATAAGCCACCTTCCTTACCCTCCCCATAGAGCATCTTTCACATTTCCAACTACTTGCTAAGTAGTTACCTTGCTTCCAACTGGAGGCACAAAAGAATTTTAAAAGTTCATCACACACCATCCCTCTATAAGACAATATACTCCCCCAGTAATTCAAGGCTGACAGCTAGCACACCATCTTTGTGACACAAGCTTCCAGTTCTAACAGGAATCAGCTGTCAATTTTCTTACAAGGCTGCAGATTAGTAAGTACAGAATGTGTTTCAGACGCAATTAGAATTCCTACTGGAAAAAAATATGTTGCTTCACACAATTCCACTAGAGGAATATAATTCTCCGTTAAAATACAGTTTTTCTTTAAACCCCACACCAGTGTAAAAATGCTGCATCAAAACAACAAACTACTGTTTTGAATTGTTTTAATTCATTTCAATGCTATTTTGTATTGAGTTCTGGGCCCTGCTTTTTCTTCACAGAAGAGCTACACACACAGGAGACCCTACCTGAAAAAGCCAACCCAGAACTGCAAGGATCAGCAGCTTGTTCAGGAAACTCATCTCCTTGTCTTCAGAAAGGATCATTAACCTGCCATGCAGCAGATGAAGAAAGAGAGAGTGTTAGTTTCCAGCAGCTCAGTTTTCATTAAGGAAAACATTCCAAACCATTCACTTACACTATGTATCATCATGTACACATACCCTGCACGTCTGCCTAAAGAGAGAGTAAGCTCTACTTTTTGTATGTACCTGCATAACATCCTGTCTTAAGTTTACACTAGACAAGCCCTTCTCTAGAATGTGCTTCAAATTTTCCTCATGTATATAGGAAAGAAAACGAGAAAATCATTTAGGCATTAGAAACCTTGTAGGTTTAAGGTCAAATTCAAGCTGCAGCTTGAAGGTCAATCACAGCTGCAGATGTAGAGAGATCAAGTGGGGTTTAAAGACTTTTATTTACTTAATGAACAAACCACATATGTGAATCAAGTATTAATTCCCGAATTTAGGCTGTGTTCTCTTTGAGCTTTATGTAAGCTATAAGGTATGCATGCTCTGCGCCACAAAAAAAAAAAAAAAAGTGCTTTAGAGCTTTTTATAAGAATCTCAAACCAATGCCAGCATGCATTCTCAACCATCAGGCACCTCAACTAAATAATCAAACATTCATAGAAACGTTCTTTATATATATAGTTTCCCAGGCTCTTACCTGTATACCTGCAGCAAGAGACCAAATACTTTCCTGTAATAATCAAGGAAAGGAGCAATATGATCCACAAGAGAAAGGTACTCCACAATCCAAGGAATAGTGAGGATAGAACGTTGATCCCGAATAGATTGTCTCAGAAGCTTTAATATATCCAGTACAGGCAGGGTCTTAAAGGACAAGAAAAGTTAAACCAGTAGCTTGAAGTTATCTTTTGATACTTATAAAAAACTTTTATCTATATCTTGGCTTTTCTTTCTGGGATTTCATCTTCTGTACTGATGACTTCTGGCTAATGAAAACTCTTCTTTCCACAAGACCAGAGGTACAAACCACACTATAACTGCAACCAAAAGTCCCACTGGGACTTGGAAAAGCAAGGCTAGAAGCCTGACTATGTACAAAGTGGAGTCAAGGTCTAATGCTTCCATTCAGTATGACACACTGCTGGGACACAGGTGCAAAACTAACAGAATCAGTCCTGGTAGCTGAATGTGACACTATAAATGCAAGTTGTCTTAGCTAGGTGAAAGTTTTGGTATGACAGATCCAGATTAGCAGAAATAACAGAAGACCAAGTACCTCACCATCAGTGCATTGCTCCCTCTTTTCAAGGTTACACAAATACTTTTTTCCTTTGTTCCCAACACCAGAATATGCAGCAGGGACACAGAACCATGTAACATCATCCCAGGAACCACTGGCTCACTTTGAAAGTGCATGACCACTCACAATCCTCCTTGGACTAGAAAAACTGCCTGTCAAGCAAAAGGCAATGCTCGGTTTCTTACTTGGTTTCTTAGCGCTAATGCGGAATCTTGCAAGTCTCTGGTTGGCTGCTCCGCAGTGCGATAGGGCAGGAAAACAAGAAACCCCAGAAACTTGGCGAGGAGTCGGAGACTCAACAGGGCCACGGTGAAACGCTTCTTTTCATCCTGAAACGAAGAAAAGCAAGCTGAGGCAATGCTACCTCACGCTGGCAAAGCAAATGCCTACCCTAAACTTCCACTCCCTTCATGTAAAAGGGCCACATAGCTTCATCACCGGTTTTAATAGAGCCAGGTTTCTAAAATACATATTTATCAAGCATTTTAAATTGCTCCTGTTGTCATTCCTTCACTTCTTTGCAAGAAGGAATTATTCAAGAGCTTTCTAAAACAAGCAGCTACTCAGTCACATCTTCATATTAAGAACTTTGGAGTCAACGAGAGGAAGAGCTGATCTCATTGCCTCCTTTACAGCACTACCACTTTACAAGTTTTCATGAATCTTTGGCTACTACTTTGCTAATAGTCTATAAGCTGTGACACCTCTGATAGGTATAGTTGAGTGAAGAAACACCTGAACACCTATGAACAGGGATGACTACAAATTCATTGTAACTAAAATCTTTCTACATGGAAAAGTAGCAAGGAACTTATTGAAACAGGGTGCAACAACTGGACTTGGTTATTTCATTGATCTAACACAGGATACAACAGCCTAAAGAGAAGGCTTTCACTTTCACAACTATTGTGCACTTACGACAGTTGTATGGTTCTATGAAGCACCTGAAGCATGCAAGTAAGCAGCAAGGGGCTCAGACAAATAAGCAAATTGCAGAGTTATGACAAAACCAAATGAAGAAGCTCTTGTCCTGTAAATACAGTGGTGAAAGCTCCAAACAACTCACAATCAAGCCAGTAATTGTATGACTACTGGAACAGCTCAGAGGAATTCCTGACAGATGTGTTTGCACAAAGCAAGCCTACCTGTTCATCCATATCTGCTTCCCCATCACTGTGCTCGTGCTCCACCAGAGTAAGGCCATTCAGTTCAAGTATCTTCAGGCACAGACTATCCATCAGGTGCTGATTGAACTGGTAACTTCAGCAAAAGATGATGGTGAGTCAGACTGGGCTGAAAACAGCAGTAAAACCTCAACTAACACACTGCAAAATTTTAAGCTTGTCTTGTAAGTTGTAACAAGCATCAGCAGACATCCAATGTAACAGACTGACAGACAAGAAAGCAAGAGAGAAGACTAGGACTGGCTGTGCACCTTCATTTCCACGCTTCTTTTGTACTTCTTCAGAGATGCTATGTAACAAGTCTTAGCATAAGGATAATAAAATTGATCTGACAAAGGAGGAATCTATAAAATAATTGAATTTAAGATTATAATCTCCCACAGATCACAATTCCCCCACGCTGTGAATTGTGACCAACTAAAACATTAAACAGAACCATGAACCTGGCTTCATCCTGTACACCTTGGCTTCATGCACTATCACACAAGAAGCATTTGTCCAGTCCAGTGTCCTTGCTAGGTAGCACTGCATGCCTTGGCACTGGGAAATGCTGACAGCTCCAAGAAAGTATGATGGGTTTATCGAAGAAAAATCATTACCATATAGTCTAGTCCCAATCTTTCTGGATAACTCCCTGCTGCAAGAGAAACGTGCTCGTGCTTCCATTGCCCACACACGTCACAGAGGGAACAGCAAGCACAGGCTGCTCACCTTCCTGCACTGAGGATGAAGTCCCTGAAGAATCGTTGGCACCCTGGGAATGAAGGAGGTGGACAAGGCCCTCTGATGCTCTGAGGAACAACAAATCTTTCCTGCAGCCTCTTCAAACGGCTCAGATTATCAGAACCCAGCATATTAAGGACATCCTGGTCTGGAGTGTCTCCCCAGCTTGCACCACCACCGATAGGACCTTTGCACATCTTTAGGAGACAGAAAGAGTACCGAGGTGGAATATTTGTAACAAGGCAGCATTTCACTTCATCTCTCACCCAGCATATTATCCCTTCCTCACAAGACTGTTTTTGGAGTAATCCAAGCACAATGTTTCCTGGTGCCCACATACAGAACAACTCTTCCCCATGCCACAACATGCTACCCACCTTGGCCATAGACAACCTAGAGGTCTTGTGAGACAGAATTCCAAGCCTACACATCTAACTAGGGCATATCTAGCAGGCTACATGTGGATGTGTGGAGAGAATACCTATCACTCTCATGATCTTCATGAACCACTCAGTAGCATCTTTAGTTCAGTCCCCAAGGCCCATGATACTGCACTACACATTCCACAGCAGGTTTTCCTGGAACTTCCAGAGAGTCAAATAAAATTTAAAAATTCGTGCCCCACTGCCTCCAAAACACAGATACGACTCAAGACTCAAAGAATTACAGAACTGCAGAACTGTTTAGAAGGGGCCTCTTGGATCATCTAATCCAACCCTCTTGTTCAGCCAGGGTCAACCTCCTGACCTGTCAGTGAACACTACTGAGAAAAATCTGGCTCCCTCTTCTTCATTCCCTCCCAGCAGGTATTTGTAACACAGTGCTAAGACAACCTGGCGCCTTCTCTTCTCCGTGCTGAATACTCCCAGCTCTCAGCTTCTTCTCATACAAAAATGCTCTGGTCCCTTAATCATTTATGTGGCCCTACACTGGACTTGCTGTTTCTTTTCTTGTACTGGTGAGCCCAAGGCTGGACACAGCACTCCAGACATAACCAAGCAAATGCTGAGCAATGGGAAAAGTTGACTGCATACATCTAAGTCATGACAGTTTTAATAAGAGAGATCATAATAAAAAGCAACATTTAAGAATGTCTATCAAGTGAGCAAGTACCATTTATTCCAAACAGAACATCCTTGTCTCCCCAAGGGAACATCTTGTTAGACTTCTCTACCTTTAAATCATCAGGCTTTGACACAAGTCCTCAGTTCACTTCTGCAAGAGTATCATGATATACACAAGATTCTGCAAATCACCTTCCAGTCAGACACATTGGATCCATTGAAGACACTCAGTTATCAGTTTAGATCTTTGGCTACCCTTATGAAATCCTGCAGTCTTCATTAAGAAGGCACAGATATAAAAGAGAAATACAGCACCTAGGACTAATTAAATCCTATTGATGTAATGAAGTTCACCTTACCTCTGTCCCACAGTTTCCACGAACACACTCAGTCAGATAGGACACTGATGCAAACCCAGACTTAACACTAGAGGAATTTACAACATTCCAACAGCTTGCAGCTTCCTAGCAATGTGTGGGGGCTAATACTCAAGACGAGGTTTTGTGCCTGTTTCACTCTCCAAAAGGAACCCACCAATAAGCCAAGCATCTACAGAGAATACAGTGAATATCTATACTTCATTGAGAAGCATCTTCTCCTTCTTCATTTCTTTAGTTACAATGAAGTCAGATGATGCTTGAAATTGGCTAAAAAAACCCCTTTAAATTACAACAGCAACACTGTACCAAAACCAGCTTGTTGCAGTGTTACACAGAAGGACCAGAGAATTTTTGCACTCATGCTGCTAACAAACATAACTGAGAACCTCTACATCTGAAAAATTTCAAAATACATCCTTAAAATTTCCAGAAACTATAACTGTACTAAAATTAGAAGGTTAAAGTAAATAGCCATGAAGAATGAATGCTTACAGCTTATGATGTCCTCAGTGTGCCTTATTCCTAATTTAAACAGAGTCCATCAGTCATTTATGACTGATTATTTCTGAAGAAGGAAAGAAATTCCCATCCTGAAAACTTGTGTCTCCCAAAAAAAGTTTCAAAAGGAAAACCTCAAAGAAGCCTACAAGACTTTTCTCAGGCCAAGGACGGATCAGCTTTGATACAACAAATCAGCTTTGATGTATACAGTCATTAAACAACACAAGTCATTTACCTGGATAAGCTGTTTCTGAAAGAGCCTGGCAAAACGGCTGTGGTTGCAGGTTGCAGATAGGTGAGCCATCATGGCCCTGTGAAGGAAAACATTACAAAATTCTGACTGGAACTTTGTGGTACAAAAAGCAGTGTTCTAACCTCAAACTATACCAAAAGCATAAAATATCTACTTTTAAGAAAGCAATCTCCGAAGGCCATTGAAAAAAAGCAGTATCTTTATAACCCAGTTTCCCAAGCATTGAGCCCCACCTGCTGCTGACATGGAAACAAAAATTCTCCCTGGGCACCTGCAGAGTAAACACAGCTCTAGAGATAAAAAGAATCTCTTCCTTACCTGCAGTAATGCTGTTGTTTAGAAAAAAGAATAAAATCATTCAGCTCCCACTCCTCCCTACCCAGAACAGTGAGTTGAGAGTTCACAGATGTGGAAGTAAGCAAACAGCAGTAGTGCTACTTCTGATGTCCCAAGAGAAGGAAAATGTCTCAGTTTAAGCCTCAGCCTTGTTTTGCTATTGTGGTGAAAAGCCATCTACATACACGTAACTTGAGTAGGCTGGTGGTTGAGACTAACACAGAAACCCACAAGGCAACTGCTTTCAACACTATAATAGTTTCTTTATATATACTGCATTTTGATAAAGCAGTAAGTGAATAAAATAGTCTGCTTTCCACAGAAAGAGACACAGTTGTCTTCTTTTCAGAGCCAATGCACTAGACTCCCTGAAATAATTAGAAGAGCTAACAGCTTCTGAACACATAACACACTTCTCTTCACTTGAGAGGAGTCAGACATGGGAAACATGGCATGCACACACAGGTGTATGCAATAACAATGTTCAGACCACAACACATTGGTTTTGAGAGCAGCTCTTTCTGTGATTACGAAAGAGAAAGAGCCACATCAAGACTGATCAAATTAGCCCCTTGCCACTTACAGTTTGTTTCTTTAAGATAACAGTTCATACTTTTAAATTCAGAAGCAAGTGTACACGGGCAGTCTCTTCCAAGCAGCACACAGCCCCCTACAGATTAGTGCAGAAGACCAGGCGGAACATGGAACTAAGGATGCCAAGTGCAGTATGCTGCACCAGCAATTCAGCTACATTAAAGAGCTAGCCAGAGTTGCATAAGACTCCTACCTGATCTTGTTGCCCAGAACTCTTTCAAAGTCCCAGCCAGTTTTCTCATGGTTATCCTCCCATTCACGCAGAAGTTCATAAAAGATATCCCTGTGAATCAAGATATTTAAGGGAATGAATACCCACTCTTCAAAATTTGAAGCAACAACTGAATATTCAATTGCTTCAAAGTTCCCCAGCAAGAATCTACCTCAGATTAAATAACTCCAGCCTCTAAGCATTCAGATACCTTTGAAAAACTCATAAATGTTAGCAGTACTTCAGTGAGTTTCCATTTTCCATGTCTTTGACAGCAAGTGCTTAAGCTTGTTATGCCCAATCTATGATGGAATGACCAAAACAGCCATTGCCAGACAGACATAGTGAAGACTGAGAGGCAGGAAAGAATAAGCCACATGAAGTAATACCTATGAGAAAAAGAAAAGGACCAAGACAATTCATCATTCTGCCCTCACCCTGTTGCTGCAAGCATGGAGGGAGGTGGCACGAAGAATAGAAGCATACCAGATTTATATGCAGAAGCAATCCAGTAGGGTGACACACTGTACAGGCATTATCAGAAGTCTCAATAACTCCTGAAGAATTAGGCTGTTCTTCTCTAAAGACATTAACCATTTAGCTCCTGCAGTCAATATGGACAAAGACCTTTTTTCATTTAATTAGAGTAAAAATTTCAGGATTTTTTTCTACAGTATGTAGCATACATGACACATTCTTAATATCCTTTGTTCATAATCATGCAAAGGTTATACCCTGTTAGCATCCAGGAACAGTAGAAGAAGCTTACCTTTGTTTCTTAAACATGTGAAATGCTCTGTCACTGGGAAAGTTAGAGCGATTATCAGTTTCTGGCTGAAAAGAAACAGACTGTACAGAGCATGGCAGCAGGAGAGACACCTGTTAAAAATATAAAGGTAGCCATTAAACTAATGTAAGTCTCTAAACAGTCTGAAACACAGAAAAAAGCAGGGAAAAGGCATGATGAGGAAACAAAGTATCACTAGCCGAGTTGTTCAGACACTCTACTTCCTAACTGCTAACTACTAGCAAGCACCAACAGCTTTACAATCTGCACTAGGCTACATAGGTAGCATCACTCAACATTAGGAGAGAAAGTATCTGGTCTCCTTAAATCTCTGCTGAACAGCTTGCAACCAGTATTGATACAGTGTGGAAAGACTCACAAATAGTCAAAGTGTACCTTCAATATAGGGCTTGAGAAAATTCAGGACCCTGGCTGGCAATTTCTATTACGTTACTCTTTCTCCAACAGAAAAGCCAGTGCTTCAAGTAGCAAGGCCTTTATTTACAACTTTAACAACTTTGAAGCTCAGCTACTGACATGTCCCAGTCTCAGTACACTGTCCTTTCATTGCCAAGACTAATTTCCATATTTAAAAGATGGATGAAATGAGATACATCCCTACCATTCAGCTTTAGTTCCCTAAACCAGTTGGATAACTCAAGGGAACCATATTTTCTAACCTGGATTGTCTCCACTGAAATGTCATTAGCCGAAAAGAAGTGCATATCTATGAAAGAAATCCCAGGTGGAGCCAAAAATCAGGCATTAGGCTGAGGCAAGTTCCAAGTGGAAACTGGAGTAGAGAGCAAGGTCGGGGAAGTGCCGCGCTCCCCTTGGCAGCCATTTGGCATGGTCAGTGTCCCTGGAGTTCTGGGCATTATGGTTTTCTGAACCCTAACCCTAGGTGGAACCCTAACCCTACCCTAGGCGCAGCCTAAGAAACTCCAGTGGGCTGAGGCAGGTTCCAATGAGGAAGACACGAACGCTGCACGGTTGAGGCAGTGCCGAGCTGCCCTTGGCATGTCTTTCACATTGTCAGTGTCCCTGGAACTCTGGGCTTTGTGGTTTTTTGAACCCTAACCCTAGACGTAACCCTAACCCTAACCCTAGCCCTAGGCACAGCCTAAAAAAAATCATTGGGCTGAAGAGAGCTGCAATCAGGAAGAAACGAACACGGCAAAGTCTGGCCAGTGCCGCGCTCCCCTTGGCATGCCTTTGGCATGGTCAGTGTCCCTGGAGCTCTGGGCTTTGTGGTTTTCTGAACCCTAACCCACATCTTTGAAAGTACCTTCTGATACTGCACCTAGCCTACCATTCTCCTGGGATCCATATTTATTAGATGAGAATTTTAAAAGCAAAACTTGACACTATCAAAGTCTCTGGCTGAGGTCACTGCCTGGAGCACAACGCAAGGCTAGCCAGCAGTGATTCACAGCTAACAATCACTGGACCCAGCAACTCACTCACCCACTGACAAGGAAAAAAGGTAGATTTTAGACAGTTTCTAGAGACAACACAGCAAGGTGAAGCAGGAGGAATGAGATTTAACATCAAAGCCATTGCAAATAAAAGAACAACAACACAAAGGCTTGAAGCAATTTCACTTGGGGTCTGCTAATTTTTACCTTGGCTGTGCTGCTTTCGTAAGCCTGCCTGAGCCTCTTGTGCAAGGTGGGAGAAAAAGATGCAATTCGTTCATTTTCGGCCAAAAGCTTCAGCATCCCCTTTTCTAAATGGGAAATAATTCTGCCAAGATAACAGGGATAAAACTCAGACAGACAGACAGACATAAACAACACATGATCCGATCTAAAGAAATGCTTATGCTTACATTTTATGAGGCTGCCAAGTAAAGAGTTCTAAACCACATGTACCCAGCATGAAATCCTACTGGTATCTGTATTTGTTATCATTCTCATCTCATGATTTTCCTAATGTTGCACAACTACAACAAAGTTCAATGGACAGATCAGTGCAAGGAAAACCACAGACATCCAAATCCCGGTTAAGTTGTATGTTTTGAAGGAAAATTAACAACTCTGTGCCTGTAACTGGTAAAGTTCTAAAATCCAAGCATACTTGCTTAACCCCACAAACAACTGCACCCACAAGTAGATGAAAAAAGAATTCAACTCACTCATATTGATAATCCAAGACTCGAACAGCAAAATAAACACAGTTGTGCACACTTTCGAAATGCTGTCTCCCTGACACATCTAAGGGGAAAAAAGAAACATGAGACAACAGTACCTATCACCATTTATAAACTAAAGGACCAACAACTCGCTTTTAAGGAAAGTAGGAACTGACATATCAAAAAAAAAAACTTCCAGACTCCTATTCAATTTTCAGAAGTTCCCATTCCCTATCCTTCCTATACTAAAGGCAATTGAATTGTTGAATGCTGTATGGGAAAGAAAAGATTCTTTCTCAATGTTCTGAACAACAGTAAGCAGAACAAAAAAAGTAGACCAACTACAAACAATCATAAAATGGTGTTCCCATAGCTGAAGATTTCATGTTCCTAATCTCAGCCCTAAGAATCAATGAGCAGCAAAACAAAGGTCAATTAAATTGAGGCATGTGGGGTGGGGGAGGGTGGGGTGGGTCTCATCCTAAAACCACCCTTTTGGTTGTAATATCCATAGCAAAGTAGTAATTGCATCAAGCTTAAGGCTGAAGTAGCCAAAAGCCAAATGCAACAATATGGCTGGATCCTGTGCACTCAGATCCCAACCCGAAGCTTAAGAAACACACAGTAGGTCAACTGTGTGTTGCACAGCACATTTGAATTGCAGGATCAATGGAGAAGCAACTCAAGCACAACTATCCTTCTCTCTAAAAGTCAGTGTTAGGAAGTAACTACAGCAAATCTCACACAATAGCAGAAAACTATCTAAACAGTATCTAACAACCTCGCTCTATCATACTGTGGAAGCACTTCCCATACATGCAGGACTTTTGTCAGCACCTCACATGAGTCTCACAGTGTTAATAAGGTGTTTTTATGTAATTTAAGAATAACTGTTCAAGTTACTCTACAACACCTTCTCATTCTATGGAAGCAACATTCTTTCTCTTCATTACTACTGCTTACCTCTATTTCTTTCACTGATTTCAGGGTCACTATTCCCATCTTCTGCAGTAGAAGTGCCTTTAGATGTCAACAGTTGCAGAACAAAGAACAGTTCCAGAAAAATATTTGGTACCAGGTTTTCTGGAAGAGAGCAAATGAGATGTCAAAGGTGGATTGTTCAATACTGTCGTACTTTAATACACAAAGGTAAAAAGACAGATTCCTGTCCTGTGGTAGTCAGCAAAGAACTCCCTCCCCACAACACAATCACAGTGTAGATCAGCGTGGGAAAGGTGTTAGGGAATAGCCTCATTTCTGACGGGACATACAACTTCAGTCTACTGCAGCTCAGAGTACTGCATCAGGCTCACCTCCTTCCCTAAACTTTTACCATGTATTTATTTATTTTAACTGTGTTGGCTTAGTTTATTTTTACAGATGTCATTTGTTTGTACACTATAACTATCCCACAACTTCCACTTCCCATCCCTCTCCTTCTCACAACACATATGCAAGTTCAAAGCTCAAAGCAAGGTCAGTCTCACATCTTCTGTGTCCTCACCTGCTATGCACGATGAATAGAGCTGTGCCAGACACTCCAACTGTTTCTTGCAGGAAACCTTAGCAGGATTTGCACAGGTCACCAGATGGCTTTCAGTAGGAAGGCTAGCACTGCGAGCGTAGCTAGGCTTAGTTGGAGTACCAGGATCAAAAGATATCCCTGCAGGAGAAGACGCCTGGTGCAGCAATTTGCATCTGAAATTCGAGAGCAGCAACATACGTGGCTGAGGATGAGCTACAGCAGCCATGCAGCCAGAAGAGGTCTTTCTCTTCCAGTGTAGCATGAAGGAAATCCTGCCATAACTACACCATGTCATTTACACTGTCTAAAGCAGCTTTGAGCATGATAGTAATTTGAGTCATCTTTCTCTTAGTGAAAATAGATCTTCAGGTTAGCAACCAAAAGACTCTAAAGAATCCCATTCAAATTCCAACCTGTTAAAATAGTGTAGCACTGTGACCAAATTAACCAACTAACCTATGTTACTGCTTCTCATCTGAACTTGTACTTGTTAAGGACAGGGAATCTGTTAGAGACCAGGTCCTAAAAAAATTTTTTTGCATGTACAATTTCTGACAGCTAGACATTTAAAAAAATACATGAAAATAAAGTTCACATCCATACCTTTGGATACAGATGTAGGCTAACAACACTCTGAGAAGACCCAACATCACTAAGTGGAAAGCTGATGCGCAACAGCTGATGAAATCCCATACTGGCAAGTTAAACAACAGAAGGAACAAACTACTTTGATTGCTGGATTCTAAATCAACAATGATCACTCAATTAAATACACAGACATCCAGACATCGTACAAAACTATACCTAGAGAGGTCATCCAAAATGCAATACCAGAGCGGCATACGTAAGACACGTGAGATACAGGACACAAGCCAGTGACAGCAACATCAAATGATTGCCAAAGATTCCAATGGAACATTTACACTTGGAACATCACACTACATCTTACCACACTGTCTCAAAAGTAAAATCTTTAAATCACTTTAAGGGCTCTGGGGAAGTCAGAAACATTTTTACCTGCAGGAAAGAACTTTTCCTATTGGCCTGTTTCTAGTGGAACTGCTGTGATGATGAACAATTGGTCCCAAAATAGAAACAGATTGCCAACAGCTTCCTTGCAATGAACATAATCGACCAACTGATAGAACTGAAGAAAATTATTCATTAAGTACTTTGTGAGCCCACCAAGGTAAGGTTCCAATAATGCAGTTAGAATCAGCATCACTTCTGCCTCAGTGCTGTCATCTACCTCAGGATGAAACTCACCTTTTGCCCCTGGTCAAAGGGACCCAGCCAGCTGAAGGCTGTGTTACTTCTGTACCTCACTTCACCACCACTACTGAGGACACAACAGCTTCTCCCAGCTTTCAAGCAGGATGGGTCAGCTGAGAATATCACTTCATGTACAAGATCCAGCCCACCACATACTGCTATTTCACTGACTTCAGTTGATACAGATTATTGGGACATTTCAGGGAGAATTTAGACTGGAATAGGTGCTAGACTTAAGTGCAGAGTGGCAGGTTTGAATCCTGAGCAGTTGTGCTGCAGGTTCAGTAAAAACAGTAATTCATTAGACTACTGGATGTGTTTCAGCTAGTTCTGGTCCCACTGAAGTGAGCTGCAAAGCTTAGCAGGAAAAGAATTACACCCATGTGTCCTAAGGAGTTTCCCCAAGAACAAAACTTACAAAAGAGCAACAACAGTTCTGTCAGCAATTAGAAACAATGGTTTCTCTACTACTGGGCTTTGGTTTATTTCTAGTATCAATCTTCACAGTGACACCATTTTACAAACAATGAAAGTCACACCAACTGTGTGTGTGTTCCATGTTCACTAACTGAACAGCAGAGACAAAATTAGAGGCTAGAATTCACCTCATCTGACAGCAATTTTCAACAGACAACTGCAGTAGTAACCTTTAAAACAGAATCTCAAGTGCCCATGTCCTGTTTTCTCTGACTGCAAGCTTCTGCTACTCTACCTACCTTGCAAAACCATTAACACTTTCCACACATTTGCATCACTAACTCATTTTCTCCAAACCAGTGTGTCTTGCTGCAATCTTCAAACACAGTCTACACCCAATTGCTTCACCTGTGCAATCTAAGGAGAAATGCACAGGAGATAACCACACATACAAGCCCATGAAGAGGAAATCTCAAAAAAGCAGTGAGGACTGATTACGCTTTTGAAGTGAGAGTCATTGTTCCAGAGTCAGCACACCTCTAAAATGACAAACATGAGCTAGATGCACTAATATCCTAGTCTGATACCACAGACACACTTGGCTTTAGGTAAATTATAGTTTAAGGTCACCAATATCTGTTTTGGATATTCTTCTGTCATTTCCACTTTGGTATCGATACCACCTTAAGGGAAGGTGTTGTGGTTTAGGAATGTACTCCCCAGTTTAGTGCTCCCACTGAAACCCTCCAAACTACTCCATCTCTTCTCTCTCTCCCTGCCTTGGGGCAAGCTGGAGAGGAGAATTGGAGGTGCAAAAGGTAAAGATCACAGGTTGAGATAAGAACTACTTATTGGAAACAGCAATGAGATAAGAAAGGGAGCAGTATCAGCAACAATACAAATCAGAGGGTACAAGAAAGAGGCAAACGATTCACAGGAAACCCTTGAAAACAGAGAATACCTGACCACTCCCTCTGCCACTCTCAGGCAACCTGAAAGAGCCCTCCCACATCCCCAAAAAATGAGGTGAGGTGGTGTAGAATAACCTCTGAGTCCTGGCCATGCCCCCTCCTGGCTATTGGAAGAATTAACCCTGTTCTGGCCCAGAACCAGGACACAAGGGAATTAAGAATCACCCTCCTGCTCAGACCCTACCGTTCTTTCTTCAGCATCTCCCTCTCCTCTTGAAGGCTGTTGCTTATCACAGATGAGAGGTTTCCTTCCTGGACACCAGTGAAGGCCTCAAGGCTTGACCCAGCTGACAATCGAGCAGCTGGAGACTGGCTGACAGGTGTAGAAGTGAAGCAAGTCTTTGGCTTTGAGAGGGGCCGCTCAGCACTCACAGGAGTTGGGTTGATTCGCCTCGATGGTTTGCTTTTGCTGAAAAAAAGAGAAGCGACTCCACTAAAATCAAGCTAAACAACAACAAAAAAATTAGGTCTCAAGACAGGTATGCATGCAACTCTTCCAGAGGAACCTAATGCTAAAACAAAATGGGTATCGAGTTGGGACACTGAATTTCTAAACTGTACCTATGGTTATCAATTTATTCTGTCACTGAAAAGAAAGTCATGGAGCTATAGACAGCTAAAAACAGCCTGCTGACCCTGCAGCAAAATTAATTATCAAATATCAACCCTTCCAAATGTTTCTAATTTGAAAGGACAGGATATGCCCCATTTTAGTAAGAAATTGCCAGTGAATTAGTTTCTGACACGACCAGGAGAAAAAAAAATACCAAAACCAAAATCAATCAAGTTGCCATCGTCTATCACTAAGAGTCCAGGCTCCCAAGTTACATTAGATCCTTTAAGTCCAGGGAAACCCATTCTTCCTGCATAAAATACTTGCATTTGTCCTTCAGGAAGAGGCTTGGTAAAGTAGCAAAAACCACTAAAAACTGGACATGGATACAGTAACACAAAGCATCGAGGAAATGCTGGTTGCTACATATTAACTGCTACAGTGTTCTCAAAATCACCTGTAACACTGACTTCCAAAGACTCAAGGCCTCCTTCCTCCTTCTTTTTCCTAGTGGAGCATTAATGCAATTGAGGAAGAGAGCCTTGCTGTCTGTGCTGGAAACACACCTTATCTCCCTTGGCCAAAGCATCATCTAGAGCATCACCCAGACCCAGCATTGGATTTGCCATATAGACTCACACATGTAATAATTTTCAGCTGGAATTTTGCATGTCCAACTAGAAAGTCCCACTTTCAGAGACCAGTGACTGACATACAGAGCAAACAGGCTGACACAAAGGCTTTGTATTTGGTAATGAGGATTTTAAAGAGTAAAAGAGAAAGATAAAAGGACTGAGGCAACCACAACACAAACAGCCGCCCAGAAACTCAGCCAAAGTCACCAAGGAGACCAGGGCATACTGCAGACCAAGGAGAATACAGCTACAGCTATTTTGTCCACAATTACACAGCACAAACAAAGCTGCACACTAACATCTGCTACCAGAAGCCACAGAAGGTCAATTCAAAAGCTTTTTTGCTAGCATCAGTAATGCTGAAGAGCCTTCCAGGACTGCTCTTCCTTACCAACTGCTATTCTGTTAAATGAGAAATGTGCAGAGCCAATACAGCGCTGACTTGTTCGAACATGCAAGGACAAAGATGTGCTCAGCTTTCTATCAGCTGGACTGTGCACTGGCAAGCTGCAGGCAGCAGCACAAGCAAGAGGCTAAAGAGGTGTCTTGGGTGAGTCCACAGAGGGGAAACCTGACTCCCTGTCAAGGCAATATTCCCTTCCCTACATGCTGACCAGAAGCCAGGTATTCTGTATTACAGCCTCTTCTGTATCTGGACATGCACAACAGCTGGTCAAGGAGCAGCAACCTGCAGCACAATCCCAATGAGACAGCGAGGCAGACTCGCTCTTACTTTGTCCAGCCAGAGGCAGCGCCCATGGGCGGAAACTCCTCCAAGTTGTTAAGGTTCAGCTGGCTGGGCGGGGATCTGGCAGAAACAAGAGGCGCTTCACTTCGCTTCCTTCTCCCTCCACTCCAGGATCCACTGTCACTCTTTCCATCCTCCTCTTCAGCCAGGGAACGTCCCAGATCCCGAGCTACCTGCCGGCCAGAGGCACCGACCGAGCTGCTGCCTTTCCTCCGGCCTCGTCTCACAGGCAGCGCTTCAGGCGTGGCCGTGAGGAAGCTCCCCAAGCTGGCCTTCTGAGATGACCGCTTCTCACCGTGGTGGAGCACAGGGCTGTGCCCAAAGCTCGGGCTGCTGCTGGAGACCACGCTGGGAAAATCACCACAAGGGCTAGACAGGTTTGACCCGGAAAAGGAGGAGGAACCGCTGGAAGCTGCAGCAGGAGAAAAGCTGGTATCTGTGGTGCAGATGGTCACTGAAGTCCTTTGCGAAAAGAGCTGCACTCGGCTGCTGGTTGCATGGCCTGCCCTCCTTTCTGATCCTGTCCTGTGGCTCCCATGGGCCTTGGAATTAGGAGTCTTAGCAGGAGTAGGGGGTCCATTAGTCAGGATCTGGCTGGTCTGCTCCCTTAAAAAATTCAGCAGAAAAGGCACAAAATCTTTCTGAAGCAAGCTAAGAGATACCAGCTTGTCATGGATGTGGTTCTCCTACAAGAGAAGTGGACAAAGAATTAATATAAAGATGCTACCTGATTCTTTCTGTCCATGTACCCAGACACATTTAAGTAGTAACTATGGGATTTCAAAACACAGTAAAAACCAACATGTCAAAGTAGGTCACTGAAATTCAAGCAACCATAGTGCTGGTCACAGACCTGAAAATTAGCCTACACACAAGCCATTTTGGCACAAGTTTTCAGATGGAGTCATTCGCTTTGGTCTCTGACTGGAAAACAGTGGAACCGTTCCATGGAAACATCAGTAATACTGGCTACAGCCAGGGAGGACTTGGAGCAACTGGCACCCCTAAGTTCAACATTTCAAAAACATCAATACTGAAAGCATCTAATTCTAACAGAAAAATCTAAAATTTGCCATGTCTCTGTGCCCTAGTTCTCTGTGAATGCCACCTGCTCCCACAGAGGGGTGCTGTAACAACAACCGCTAAAGCACTTGGAGTTCTGCAGCGCCAAATACAAAGCTGCTTTTCCATTTCAATTAAATAATTTTGCTCCCTTGAGACCTCACAGAGGTCTAAACAGAGACTGTGCAACTTTAAGGTATGTGAATTTTATACTTGAGAAACCTAAACAAAAAACCCACCACTGACTCAACACATTTGAAATCTAAACAGGTGGTGATCTTACAAGGGTAAACCTAGACAAAAACGACTTCATGTTACGTGTGCAGTTTAAAGTTTTGTACCCTGTGTAAAAATTCTTTTGTTCCTAACACTGCACCGGGTTTCTGTTTCCTCTCATTAGGATTCAGCAACATTTGCAACAACAGAAGAAGTTCTCCAAGGCAGCAACTTTTTCCTTACTAATATTAAAAAGCATTGCATACATACTCCTGTAAAGTTATATTCACAACCCTACTAGATGAAAAGTCAAGAAAGCAAACGCTGTTTCTGAAGAAGGTTTTCTGCATGAAAGAAGACAGCAAAAGCATGCCCGTGACTGGACTCACACAATCCTCAACACCCATACTAAGGTCATATTTGAAAGCGTGAGACCAATTCAGCTTCTTGAAGAAGTGTGAGATTCTGACACAGCCTGGATAACAAGCCAAGCAGCCAACAATCAGTGCAAAAAAGCACAGGTCAGAATACGACCCCCACAAGGTGTCAGAAGACCATCTCCAGCTCAAAAGTGCCATGAGAGCTAGAGCAAGACGTAGCCTAGTGTTTCCTTGGGTGCCCCCCCTGGGACTAGCAAAGGGGCAAAAAGATGATTACAGTCTATGCTATGCATAAGGTCGGGTAGTTTCTCCAGCTTTTCAGGGCACAACCTATTTTCACTCATCTTTCTCTGTCCAAGTGAATAGAGGTTTGGTTCCTCCACAGCTGGGTAACAGGAACCTGTCAACAGCTGCCTGCTGCAAACTTCCCACTTGCTTTCTCATGCTGAAGCAACTGCGCTGCTCCCAACAGCAAGAGGCAGCAAGAAATTCCCTTGCAAGGGCAAACATTTTGACCTCCACACCCCTCACCGACACAGTGCTAGCTGAGCTACCAGGATCTCAAACTTCATAACGTTGTCATGTCTGCTTCTGCAAGTCACAGTTGAAGAAATACCACATAACATAAAGTCCCGGTCCATTCTTCCCATACGTTTAGGATGATGGCAATACCCGACTAACTCATGTCGGTGACACCAGTGAGTTTTGATTTTAGCACTAGGTAACACTCTGCAAGGGGGTCAGGCAGAAGATGCTTTAAATACAAATTGTTTCTCTGTGTTATTCTCTATGTGAAATACAAGCACTCCTAGTCCATTTACAGTTAGAAATGTTTTTATTTCCACAGGAACACAAATTGTTCATGACAAAACTCAGCCAGCAAGTACCCTCTCCCAGCCCGCAAAGATCCTCCTCAAGGTCCAGGCGGGATGAGCATCCAGCCGGGAGGCGCGCTGGCGCCTGCACAGAGCCACCGCCAAGCCCTGGGTGCTGACAGCCTCATCCTTCTCTCACCGCTACCTTCCCCGACAAAGACGCGGGAAGCGTCACCCCCTCGTGTCTCCGCGTTCCCCCAAGGACACCAGCTGCGCTGTGCTGCGCTGCACTGCCCGCCCCTCGCCTCACTCGGCTCTGCGCTGGCACACGGCAGCCCGGGCTCCCGGCGCTTCCGCGCCAGCGGCCGCGGGGCCCCCCGCTCCCGCCCGGAGCCGCGCGGCGCCACCGCCCGCAGGAGACTGCCCGGCGCCGGCGGCGCTGAGCTGCGGCGGGCTCAGCCCCGAGCATTTTAGCGGGTTTCACACGCCCGCCGGGCAGCTCCCGGCGCAGCTCCCCACCGGCGGCCTCGCCTTCCCGCCGCTGAGCCCAGAGCCCGCCCGCGCCGGGGGCGGTGCCACCGCCTGTTCGACGGGAGCTCGGCCTCAGCCCGCGGCCGCAGAACGGCACCTGACGGGGCCCCGGGCTGACCCACGCGAGCTTCGTCCCTCACAGCAGCGCGGGGCGGACAAACTTTCCCGCACGGCCCCGGCCCGCGGCAGCGAAGGGCGCTGGGGGAGTGGCGCGACTACGGGCCCGGCCCCGCCGCAGCCACGGCGCTGCGGGAAGGGAGGGAGGGAGGGCGAGCGGACAACCCAGCGCGCGTTACCTCAGCTGGGCGGTGGCCGGGGCCGTGCCGGAGCCACCGCACCACGGCGCTGACCGGCACCTCCTCCTGCAGCAGCAGCTCCAAAACCGCCGCCATTCCCGGCGCCGCTCCCGCCGAGCACGCGCACAACCCGCGCCGGGGGCGGGCCCGGCGTGTCCCCCCTTCCCGCGGGGGCGGCGCCGAGCGGGGATTCCCGCCGGGGAGGCGGGCGGGGGCCGCGCCCCCTCCCCATGTCAACACGCGGGGCACGGGGCGCCTGCGCCGGTCCGTGCGCGTCTTTTCCTCTCATGCGCGGTATTTCCTTCCCCAGCAGGGCTCGGGGCCCGGCCTAGCGGCGGCGGCACCCGCGGGCCGGGGTGCAAGGAAGGGCAGCGGCGTCCCCCCCCCTCCCCGCGGCTCCTCGCCCGCCCGCCCGCCGACACCCGCGGCGGAGGATGGCCGAGGACTCGCCCAAACGGCGCAAGGCGAATTTCAACGAGGCGGAGACGGAGGTGCTGATCGAGCAGGTGCTGAAGCACGAGCAGCTGCTGTTCGCAGCGGGACCCGGCCGCGCCTCCGCGGGCCAGAAGCGGAAGGTGTGGGAGCTGATCCGGCACAAGGTGAACCCGGTGGCCGCCTGCCCCCGCGACGTGGAGGACCTGAAGAAGCGCTGGCGGGACCTGAAGCGCCGCGACCGCAGCAAGCTGTGCCGCCTCTCTCAGGGCTGCGGGCCGCCGGCGCCCCCCGCCCTCGGCCTCCTCCTGGCCCCCGAGGAGCTGCCGCCCACCGCCGCGCCGCCCGCCCTCCGCCAGCGCCGCGCGTACGGCTCCCTGCTGCCCGCCGAGGCCGTGCCCATCGTGGGCGGCATCGACACGCTGGAGCTGCCCGGCGCCGTCGTGGGGGACATGGGTGAGTGCGGGAGCGACCCCCGCGGCGCCGCCCCGGACCCTCCGCCCGGCGTCCCCCGCCGCAGCCGCGGGAGCCCCGGTCTGCGGGGAATCGGCGCTGCCCGCCCGCTGCGTGCGCGCAGGGGCCGCGGGGACCGGCCCCGCAGGAAAGGTCTGGTTCGGATCCTTGGAAATGCAGAACTATGTGCACGCACGCAGAACTGTGAGGCTTCGTGCTGTAGGTCATAAAAGTGCCTGAGAACAGCACCCAAGAGTAAAAACCCTGTCTCGTAGTAGATGCTGCCCAGCTACGAGGCGTTAGACCCGGTCACCGATCTTCACTATTACAATAGCTATTCTTGCAAATGCAAACAGCCATGGCAGCACACAGGTCCAGCCAGTACAAAGTGCTGCGGGTACCTAACTTCGTTTGTGCTGGAGATACTGTCCTAGCGCATTGAAATGATCACCTTCAATACCAAGGGATTCTCGCAATCACAGTGCTTCAGCAACGCTCTTACTGGTTACTGCATGCGTGATAGAGCATGAAATGAGCTTGCAGTGAACTTTATCTCTGGGATCCTAAAGTTTGGCTTTTGTGGTGGTAAGGGAGCTGTAGTATGCAGATACATGGTTGACTGGTGAATGCATATTTATGGTTTTCTTACCACCTATCGAGGTAATTTGTATTATAAAACCGTCAAAGATAACATAGTGTGAATTTGAGAGTCTTGTTTCAAGGACTAATCTTAGTGCTTAGTAAATGAGAAAATGTGTCACTGACTGCTGAGGTTATGAAGTTTCTCACAGGCTTTACTTTGCTTTTCTTCCCCCCCACCCCCCCCTCTTCCAGGGTTTAATGGCAATCCCGGCCCATCTCATCAATCCAGTCTTGAGCAGATGAACCTCAAAGAAGAAATAGTAGTGAAGGTGGTAGAGCCAGAAGAAAGCTCTGAGGACATGGTAGTGGTTCCACCTAGTCAAGAACAACTGCCTTTTCTGGGGACATCAGGTGGTGGTTCCTCAGGGAAAGTAAAAGCCAAAACAAAAGGCAGGTCCCAGGCAGACCAAAACAAAATGACTGAAGAGGACCTACTGCAGATTCAGCAGACCCAAATACAGGTGATCCAGTCTGGCTTTGACAGTGTCAACCACAATCTTCGACTGCTGCAGCAAGGCATGCAAGATCTGAGTAACAGCATCAGCATCATGGCACATACACTTGTTGCTATCAAAAACGTCTATGTGAAAAACAACACTGGCCCAACCACACATGCCACTGCATCTACTCAGACCACAGCTGGGTACCTGAGCCCAGGATCACCCCAGCTCTCCCCTGCTAAGGACAGAGGTAGAGCACAGGTGGCTGGAAGCAGCAGCAGAAGCAGCAGCTGCAGCTCCAGCTCCATGTCACAAGAACCAGGTCCTTCCGAGTTTCCTAGGCCCCCCCTGAGAAGCATTAAGAAAGAACATCCAAATGGCTGCTACTACTTCTGCTTTGCAGATGTGTAAAAACTTGAATATATGTAAAGTGACTGTGTTGTTGGGTGCTATTGTATGTTCTGCTCCGGCCTGTGACTTTGAAGGAGCAAAGTGGACTTGCCTCCCATGTTTTTCCCAGTGGGAAACATTTTGCTATAGGTGGCATTAAACACTAATTACCAGTCTCAGTTAACTCTGTTGCTGTTGGCTAATAAATTTCTTCTCTTTTCTTTATTCTCTTAAAAAACCAAACATTTATTTTGATTAAGACTTTTGTCTGTATCGTCCTTTGTTTAATGTCACTTTTTGAAAAATAAAAGGCATGACAGAGGGGTAAAAAAGTAACATTATGGTTACTAACCACCAGGAGCTGTCTTACACAAGTCACCTGGTTCTTGGATTAAACAAACCTCAGAAGTAGCTGGTTTTTTAAGTACTTCCCTTTTCTAATAATGTTGGGGGTGTTTGCTTGGTTGTTGTTGCTGAGTTTTTTTTAAGTCTGAGCTGTGCAAGGCATCACAGGAGGAGTTTGAGATACTTGCTTATTCTAGGAATGGTTTAGGATTGAGGCATCCATGAGTGTCCTCAGAATTCATACAGCATTGTTCCACTTGGCTGTTGTTCATTCCCACTTTATCAAATGCAACTTCTCTTCAAAGACATTTTGTTTTACTGCACTAGCAGGGGAGCCTCTTTTTTGTCACATGGTTAAAATAGAGAAATATAGCAAAAATGAGGAATTGATGAGTGATGCCTGTTTCTGACATACAGGTTATATGTAGGCTGTATCTTTATCTGATTCTGTAAGCCTTATGGAATCGATATCACGCTATTTGAAATACAGAGAGCAAAAAGCTTTGTATTATTTTACATGAAATGGAAGTTAGATTTGCTGTTAAATTACAGGAGGCAGGGGCTCACTTCATTCCAGACAAATGATCTTGCATAGTTTAGGAAGATTTCATCTTCATTTCCTTTCTTGTAACTATATACCCAAGGAAGAAGAAAGATGAGGAGGAATTGGAGCAAAATGCAACCTGGTGTCAACTCTGAAACAAGCAAAAATCATTTTATCTTCATGCCAAAATTTTGCATTTAGTTAGGGGAAAACTATTGTCACTGGCACTATTTTAAGATGTTTCAGGGTTATATATTAAAGCCAATCTACTTTGCACCATTCAGAAGTAGCAGAGGTGCAATGTTCTTATATCTGGCGTCCGTACTGGAGGGCAAACAAAAACACTCTCACCTGAAATTTTGTCCAATGACTTGAAAAATCATACAGGTTCTCTTCTTAAGCATTTATGATCAATATTAAAAAAATTCTACAGATAAATTTGGACTATAGCAATGACTAGCTACCTCTAGTGTTACAGTCAGTTTGCACAAGCATTCCTGCTGCAGGAAGTTAGCAAATACAAATAACATAGAGAATCACAATTAAATTGTCCCTCTCCTAGAAGCTTAAGAATATGTAATTGTAGAATAAGACATGCCATTTTTGCTGTCAGCTTTGACTGAACTCTACCGTATGAAAATGTGCATATAAGTACTTCATTTCTGCCCTTACACCATTTTGGTGTACTGATTTAACTCACTTGCACTTCAAAAACCAACCACTGCTGCCTACTATAATGTGAATACAGGGTAATCAGTTGTTACCAAGTGTTTCCTTTCAGTATCACAGATGGAGTAAGATATGCAAATATCTCACAAAAATAAAATGTATGCACGTACCACACAATGTTAATTGGGATTAATGCCTTGAAGAAGAGAAAGTTCTCTTTTCCAGGTTTGCCTTAACAGAAGGAGATGGTATGGGTAACAGGTATTAATAAATTGCTGAGTTTAAGAATGGCAAAGAATTAATCCTTCTAAATCAGATTTTTGAGGCTATGTTGTTAAAAGCTTTCCAGATTAACCTGTTGGAAGCATTATTTCTCCCCCATCAGTATGGATGGGCTCTCTTGAGCAGGGTTTTCTGTATTTTGTTTTCATGGACAAAGAAGCTAATTCATGCTACCATGACATTCCATGTGGATTAGCAAATGTGATCTATCTGGTCCTTCTGGGCAGCAGTTTGAGCTTGTCCAGGTTGCAACAGGCAGTTCTTACCTTTCTTTTGATGTTTCAATTCTTTTTGCAATGGTTAATTTTTGAATTTCACCTACTACAGCATTTCCTGGGAGAGTTGACTTGTGTCTGCTTTCTCATGTTCCAGTACTGATTTACGTGAGAGGCAGCTACAGTGTGAGTAGAGAAGTGCAGCAAGATCCTACGAGCAGAAGGGGCAGATTGGATCTCCTGTATGAATGCAGACAAGCCAGGCAATGCTAAAAGGCACTGTGGTGATCAGACAACAACCAGACCTCAACATCAATCTGCCACAGCATGTTTGTTCTGATCTTCCTCTTTCCCTGTATTTCAGTTGTACCACTGAAATATACTGGAGCCAGATCAAAATCACTCTTCCACTTCTGATACACTCTAGATTTACTATTTTAAACAAGGAAAGAAACTGAGCTACCTCTCATCACTATAGAGTGGGCAAAATTGTTATTTTCATCTTCAAATTAATACAGTTGGTTGCGATTTCTTTACACACCCTTTCTGTGATTAAATGATGGTTCTGTTGGGAGCACTGAACTCACACGCACCACCCAGAAGCCACGCCATTAAGTTTCTGGCTGCTCTTAACGGAAGGTGAAACATAATTTTCTTGGACTGTTACTGAATAAATGAATTCCCAATTTGTTTCCTCTCCTTTGAAGCTACCTAAGCTATTTGTACAAATTACAAGAGCAAATGACCTGGTCATGAAGCTTAGTGAAAATACTGCCAATGATATGAACAAAGGCAAGCTGGCTTTTAATTTGCCTGAATGCAAGGCATAACAGTGCTAATACTGAGAAAGAGATCCAGGGAATTTTCTCCAAATCTTCTGGACTTCCCTAAAAAACTTGCCCTGCTGTGCAAAGTGGAGGCAGTATTTTCTGGTAGCATAGGACTAAGACATTCAGGCACACAAACTACAAATATAAATTGTGATGATTTTACACTCTACTTATGCCTAGTTTTACTAGAAAGAGAAATAAAAGGTTATTGGAGGAAACTAGAGCAACTGGTAGCTTAACATTGCATTTTCTCCATAGCACTCAGATTCAGTAAAAACTTCCATTCATTCATTTCTCTGCTATCTGCTGCTTAAGTTTATTGTACAGAGGGAGACAAGTCTCCTCAAGAGGCTGTAAAAGCTCAGTGACTACATCCAGACAGCTGATTATCCCCAAAAGAGGTCAATTACAGTGGCCTCTGACTAAATAAAAAACTACAATTTTGAACAGAAAAATGCCATCAGCAGCTGGCTTTTCAGGACCACCATATTGTTACTTAAATTGACGTGATCTGACTGTGCCAATCATTTATTGTTTAGATGAATACAGACAGAAGGGGTAAGAACAAATAGGTTTCTGAGGGGGCCCATTTGGGTTTTTCTGTCGTTATTAATGTACAACACATGAACCTACTAAATCAGATAAACTTCCATTGATCCAATCATTCCAATTTGCAATATTAACATCTGATTCACGTTGCAATAGTACCAACATACGCTTGCTTTTTACTTTCCTGAAACAGAAAAAAATTATCACTGCCAAAGCACTTTATCCATTTAAATTACAGGGTTGCAATAGTAAAAAGTGATGAAAAGCATTTCATCTAAAGCTTTATAAGTTAATGAATCATTATACAAACACAATCAAGAATTGAAGTTTTGCATGCGGAATGAATATTTTATTTAGAACCAGTTTATAAAAATAAAATACAAAATAATTTGAAAACAGAACTTAAACATTGTACAAAGCCTTGATATGGTACAAATGAGAAAATAAATAATTACAACTTTATGTACAAATGACCATTACAAGGGCATTAACTCTTTATGCTCTTGGGTGCCTGAGCAAACTTAAATGAAAAGAATGGCTTAGAAGATTTCCAAGGAGGGGAAGAGAACTGCAATTACTGAGCAAGAGAATTTGAAGGACTCAACATTTGTCTTCCTCAATGGTAAAAAACGATCTTGGAACTACTTTCCACTTAATTTAATCATGCTGCAGACTTTGCTATTGAATACTTGATTTCTCATGGGGTCACAACATTGTATTTTTAATTAATACACAGATTTAATTCTTTGTGGTATTGCCCAGAGAGTTTAGATTAGCAGCCATTGGTTGGCCACTTCAAAAAGTCAGTACTTGTCTGAAGCCATTGCTGGTGATTTCCTTAATTTACTAGTTTGGATATTCAGAGGAAAGCATTTGAAAATTGGCATCTGTTAGCACAAGCACTGTAACTTGAGTCTGGGCTGACTCTATAGAAAGAAAGTTAAAACCTGGGGAACAATTTCCAATCTTGCTTTCTAGCCAGTGAAAGTAAAGAGGATGCAGAGAAGGCTGCTTGGCAACAAATCCAGATCTCCAGTCAGAGGAAGAAGATGTGAAATTGCCAAAAAAATCCTACTTCATTTTGTGTCAAACCTTTATGACCTTGCCTGCCATGCAGCAGATACGGGTTTAAAAGGATTTGAAGCCAGGCAGACCAAACTAATTACACTGCATCTTTTGGAGCAAGCTGTTCTGCTGTTACCATAGGTCCTTTACATAAAAGGTCAAAGATCAAGTGATCTCAAAACAAACCTCAAATTAATTCCAGCTGAATTCCCACAGACACTTGTGGATGATCAGGACCTCACATGAGTAGCCCACTTGTGGTATTGTTTTAGAAGAAACACATTGTACTCTTGGCCAAAGCTGGCTCGCAACAGTAATTCTGACAGAAAACGAGAGATCCAGAGGCACGTCATGTCATAATACTAACAATAAAAAATAAGCATTTTCCAATTTAAAACACAGCAACCACAAATTTGATACTTATAGAGTGAGTTTATCCTTTCAGTCCCTGATCAGGTGAAAGAGTCTTAACAAAACAGGACCCTATACTAATTTTAATGGAGTTTCACCTGCACAAGAACAGCAAGCTCTTCATGTAGAGAAGAAACAGAAGCATAGCATTTGGGTTTGTCATTATTACTGTTGAGAGAGAATATGTTATCATCAATGGAGAGTAAAATCAGCCTACCTGTTCAAACCTGGATGGCGAGAGTCATTGCAAAGTTAATACATAAGTCTTTGAAACAATGGACTCCTGAACATTTTTCCTTAAAAAACCCAACCAAACAAAACCCCCCCTTGAAGATGGATATTTAAAAGCCTGATTATTTAAACCACATGAAAATGAGTGATAAAAACTTTTTGGCATTTGATAATATCTTAAGATAATTCCTGACAATTGTTATATAATCCAGGCTGACTTTATATAATTTCTCTTTCACAAATATTATGTGTAGGGAAAAGGAAGACTGGCTTCAAGCAGACAGGTGAGGTATTCTTATGTGAGGTGCATGTTTATGAAATTTGATTAGCTAAAAAATGTATGACCTATGCCTGTGTACTGCATGTAGTCAAAACATTGAACCTCACTCCGTTTTACCAGCATTCCTGGTAACCAAAAATTGTACTAATTAAAACCAAAGGCATTTGAGCCAAAAGCAAAACAGCAAACAAACCCCTTCAGTTCACTGCCTACTCGATTAGCTAAAGGAAGTAGAACAGAAATATTATGCCCTGTTCTATAAATTTCAGAAAGAGGAATCATAGAATCATCAAGGTTGGAAAACATCCCCAAGATCCAAGCTCAGCTGCTAACCTAGCACTGCCATGTTCACCATCCAATGAGCACCCAAAGCTTTTACCAGTTGAAGAAAGGAATCATGGATAAACATCAAGGCCTTTATTTATCCACCTGACAGTTCTCTGACCATTCCCAAAAGTGGAAAAGCATACAGAGAATGTACCATAGGAATCATGGTATTAACCGAAGCAGACTCTGACTTACTGAGAATGACAAGACACACATGGCTCTTGTCACCTCATGGAACCAGTCCTGCATGAAAAAATCCATATATTATAGGCCTATAACAAGAAAGAGTTTGACTTTGAGCTCTCTTTTATTCTCCTATTCCTTGTCAGAAGATTACTCTCTCATTTAACATATATATAAAAATTGGAGGCACATATTGTTGGTTTTCCATTAGACCCTTTTAAGAAATTGGAATGATCACATTCTTCTCACCAGAATTTATGCCTCTTAGTGTTCCATAAAAATGTTCAATTCATTATGGAAAAATTCTGTTTACAGGAAAGACTGTACTGTAAGTCTGGCTTTATCTACATTCTCATCCAAGAGAAAAAGAAAAAAAATTTTAGAAGCATTACAGTCAACCATTGCATAAACGTTACTGCAATAAGAAGGACTTACGGGAATTTTGCCCACGTAGGACTACAGGATCAGGCCTTGTAATATGAAAAAGACACAGAATCAGAATTAGGGCATAGGAAAATTGCAGCAGATGAAGAGGAGACCAGAGTAAATCAAAGCAAAACAGGCCTTGGCTCACTCTGGCAAATGAATTCCAGTAAACAGGATGGAATAGCTGAGACTCTTCTTATCTATATGTATATACACACATATGTATGTATGTATATATATATTTCTATATAATATACAATATCTATATAAGTGTATATGTAGATACACTTATGTACAAATGTGTATTTATATATATATATATAAAAAATCAAAATCGTGTGTTTTCCCAGCTGTAGTTAATACCATAATACTACACACCATAGATGATAGAGCTCCTGCAAGTCTTTTTCAGATGAAAAATATTTCAAGCTATTTTTAAATATATAGGACCAAATCCTCCCTTATACATCAAGACTGTTTAGTGAGGTATGCAAGAAAGCTTGATCTCAAACATGCAGACTTCAAGGTATGAATATGTCCAGATTTTCCAAGACAGGATGTGGCTGGTGGCTGTAATGAATGCCTTGTGTCACTCTGCAGGGGTTTGCCTCCTGTATAATTATATGTAACTAGCAGTTAAGACCTCATATTGCTCCTGCCTTTGAGCAGTGAAATTTTCTACACTTACTGATCCCACTCAAGCAGTAGATGGGTGCCTAGCATCATACAACTTGCCAACATTGCTCTACTGTATCACACCTTCTATTACTCTAGCAGGGTTTTACCTAAGTAGTAATTGGTATTTGTAATTAATAAAGAGGTTAATTAATATTGATTTTTGAGACTGAAACAGATTGATTTTACCATGCAATATTGTAGCACAAAAGTCTGTGTGAAATGTTTGGTGATTTCAAGTTTTATTTTAGTTTAAAGGCTTCATGCCTTAGTTTCTCTAAAAAATGCTCCAAAGTGCTGGCCACAACACAGAATACACCATAAGGAGGAATTGAGCGTGCAGTATCTGCACCTGCTACATGTCATGGCTCCATTGCACTGCCCTCCAAAGAAATGAGGGCTTGAAGAAGACAAAGTAACAGCTCCTTGAATTTTATTATTTCCCAGCTAATATTCCTATATAAGCTGCTGTGGGCTATGCAGAGTAACTATAGCCATTTTGTACAATGGAGAAAAATCTTCCCCGTCCCTGAAAATGTGTTGCAGATAACCTGCCATAAACCATTCACACACACTCTGCACAAGGGCCACACACATGTACATTGATGCTTTTCTGCAGAGCCAGTTTCACATTCAAATACTGAAGCTTACAGAGTCCTTAATAATTATATAGGCCCTCTAGAAATATTAAGCTAATATTTATGTATGAGTTGATCAGCTGACCATTACATAGTAACATTAACTGATTGCTATGTTAGACTATAGTAAGCAATTCTGTAAACTTTTGGGAGAAGGGTATCAAGCAACAAAAAACTCGAGAAGAGCAGGTAGTTCAAGATAAGTTATTCACAATTGCTCCTCCATTCATATCTTCATGATTTTCTCCTTAGATCCTGTTGAATCCACAGCAAAAAAGCAACTGGGGGTATGCAGTCCTTTTACCTTTTTCGTCACCAAAAGAAGACTGTGTCATCAATCACAACTGATTTCTCTTTTTCTTTTTGGCATAGTTTACTATTTTTACATTGGCAAGTAGTTCAAGTACAAGTGAATTTCTACAGCATTGGTTTACTTTACATAGTAATGTCTAACAATGGACAAGCCTGTACTTTGAAGACAACATAAAATAGGTGTTATATTCTTTCTCACCTGCAAAGCAGTTATCTGTTTCTGGATCCTGTTACACTAGAGAGAAAATATAAACACCTCAACTTAAGCATTTTCAGGCAAGGATGCATAAAGTTGGTACTTACTAAAACTGACAATGTAATGTAGGAATAAACTTACACGACCATAATAAATGCTTTTCAGAAATAAGGAAAAATAATCATGGGCTGCCACACCACCTTAACAAATAATTCCAGCAAGTGCCCAGGACAAAAACATCACAATATGACCAAGTTCTTTTTTATGGTATACCATAAGGAAACATGTAGAAAACAGGAAGGAAAAGATGGAATTTGTTGTTGTCACATTCATCTGTTAGGTATTCATAGACTGTCACAGCTCCTATATGACAAGTATTCACAATTAAGAACTCACATTATGAAATAAAAATGAGTAATCACAAGACTTATTTGTACTAAAAAATAAAAATACCTTTTGAGTCTTTGTTCTTGTTCCATATGCAAATGTGCACATGAAATTAGAAATTAAAAAAAAAACAAGCTGCAAGACAAAACATTGGCTGGTTGAGAAATCGGCAGTCCCTCAATTCTGTACCAAGGTATAAAGGCTATTAGAATTTGTGCATTCCAGATTTTTTTGGCAGGGGAGAATAGAAGAGGTAACTATATGGGAACTAACAGAAAGGGAACTGTATTATTCGTGGTCCATAAATTACAAATCAAAAATGAGAAAGAATGAGTTTATATAACCATATACATATATGTATATATAAATATTTATATTATATAATTTACCATGAGGACATGCAATTACTGGTATAGCACCTATTATACAATATAATACAAAGGAATAGGACTTTCCAATGGTACAGTTTCTTCAGAAAAAGCAGGTATACCCTACCTATTGCATTCATCTGTAGTGCTTGAAACCTGAATGAAATTAAGGTTCCACACTGTGCTACATTACATATGGGAAACAATATACATAGTCATAGTAAGAAAAGAAAAAAAAAAATCAACATAGTCTGACAGCAAGTGAAATTCAGTGCAGCTCTAGGGCAGCTTTAATGCAGCATTAGAATGTGTTAGCTCAGAGACAAAATATTCCCTTTTTAATCCAAAGGTATTCATTTGGCAGAGGTTAAATAAAAAAGCACAGATGCTGGCTGGAGAGGCATATGACTACAGCAAGCAGATCAGAAATTGACAAGTCTGCTATGCATCCAGAGTCCCCACTACAGGAATCATTAGGGACAGCTGGCTGCATCTTTCTCAGGCTTGCGTTCTTACGTGTCCCTATTCTGACCCACTGTGCTTTTCTGAATATAGCAAAAGGTGCCGTACCTGTTCATTCCCTACAGAGTTCCTGCAGAGCACAAGATGTTACTAAGTAACTACCTAATAAAGTTGGAGGAATTACACACCATGGACTTTACTGAGAGTCAACAAAGCTTGGCTATCAAAAACACATTTGGGAAACAGAATGACAAGAATCCAATATAAAAAATATCTTAGAATTCTTTCAGTATATTTTGCTTTGAGATTAATATTCTTACCCAGATTTTGTAAGGGTGTAAAGTATATTTCTGTCACCTCTAACCTATCAAGTTCACAAAGTAGACAATCTCCTCATCTCTGTTTCATCTTTCATGATTTTAGAAAACAAATGATGGAAAAAACAAATCTTGATTGGTAATCTGCTCTGCATTGTAAGATCTGTGGTTTAAGTGATCTATAACTAATGGAAAAAGTCAGCAATAACAAAGGTTCTTTCTTCAGCTGAATAAAGGGGGTAAAGAAAGGTTCTTACTTTCTAGCTTACACTGCACTTTATTGTAAATCTGCAACATCCAGTGAAGTTCTTCCAAATCCTACCACATGTGGTTTGAAGAACCCCACCATGACTCCCAAAACTCTGTATGATATAGAACTGAGAATTAGCTTTTTGGATCCTAATTACTACTAAACAGATTTGTGAGTAATATAGGTACAAAACCATCTTGTCAAATGCTAATATTATTTTTTTTCATTTCATCAGTGTCAAGAAGGGGCAAGGTATATGATACTTAGGTTACCTGTGCCATGATACATAGGGGACAAAATGAGCGCTCAGGGACTCAAAGGTGAGTGCAGCTCAAAATGGAAGAAATTTATAAGATAGAAATATAATCTTCTAAACTGTGCTTTTTTAAAACTGCAAAGAAATGCCTGAGCATACTTATCTCCCGAGTGGTGACGTCATTTTGGGAATAACCATTTCAGGTCTTCTTACATACTCCTTGAGTATGTAAGGCCTTAAATAATTACGCCAAATCTTCTAACTAGAGAAACTAAACACATTGAGATTAATACCGTTTTAAAACACTCACCTTTAAGATACTTTTTTACCCTAAACACATTGCACCTCTTTGACTACCCAGTCATTCTTATCCTGGCCTCTACTTCCTGTCTTGCGGATCTGCTTGCTGCCTGCTCTAAGGCAAAGCCTGGCCATTTATTTACACAGAATGCTTTCTCATGAATAGTTTACAATGGCTACTTTCTTTAAAATGTGCGGATTCAACACTTCTTTTTAATATACTTTTTTTGATTATTTTTTTAAATACACAGTACACAGACACAACATGCATCAGATTTAGGAGGAGACTTTATACCTGTCAAGGCCCAGTTCCTATCTGCTAAGCTTAGTAGTTGATTTGCTCTTTCCTGTGGAAGTCTTAGTGTTTGGGGAATGGTGGAAAGAACTGCCAGATCCTTTCAGACCATTCTTGCTTGGTTTGTTGCAGCAATGCTCTTGTTGGCAGGATCTCCTAGAAGATGAGGAGCCTGAATGGCTAGGAGGTGATTTACTCCTTCCAAGATGTGGGGATGAACTCCTCGGATCATGATGAGATCTCCCAGCCCGGGATGGAGAAGAACTGGCAGTACGGGGTAAAGAAGAGCTCCTAGGGGAGGCACTGGGACTGCGGCGGGGGATGACAGGGCTCTTGGGTGGTGTTTTTGGACTATGTGGAGATCCTGGACTCTTACACTGGGTAGAACTCCTTGGTCTTTGAGATCCATTTTGTAGGATTTGAGCCAGACGAGAGATAAGATCTGAGTCCGAGTTGCTACTGCCTAGGACTCTGTATCTGCGCAACCTTAAGAAAAAACAAAGAAAGATTATTTCTATTTCCACTTATTCATTAAAGTTCAAACAGAAACTCTGTATCACTAGAAACAAAGGAGGAGCTTGCATAGCAGAACAGATATGTGAAGCTGAACCTTCCCGTTGGGTAGAGGTGTTTGGATGTAGGCTTTGGCTTCTGTGTTGTTCAGATCAACACAGTATTTATATTTACATAAACTCACTTACATAAACCGCCTCAATGTTTATAGGATAACTGGAATTTCCTGGTAGCGCTGGAAGAAGTGCACTGAAGAGCAGTGCTTATTGCTGTTGTTTCAGAGGGGTACATCCATTCCAGCACACTATCAGTATACTCCCATACAAAATTTTAAGGGATGACAAGGCCCACTGCAACTTCCTTCAAAGGATTTTGCGCTACTGTATCAAAATTATCCTTATCTTGGAAATGTAGACACTGAAGAAACTAGATTGTGGTTGTCTACATGAAGATGTGGCAAAGGGGAGATCCTCTAGAATTCACTCTGCCCTTCTTTAATTAGTTGGTTTACTTAGCCATGATATAAGCATAGCTAATTGACTCAATGTTGATGGCTGGAATCTCCAAATATTTACAATGTCTACATTAAGAACAGATTAATTTTCAAGGGGGCTGAATATAACAGATCCTAAAAATTTCTATGGGTTTTTTAAATAACCAGCAGTTCTGGAAAAGTGACCCCTCTTTAAAAAATTGTGTAAAGATTTAGTTATAGATTTTCAGGTTTCAAAATATTGAATACACATCTATTGATGTGTTAGTTTTAACAGTGAACCAGGCTCATTCTTGTGTAACAGCTTCTTTTCATTCATTCTCCAACAATGTAAGGTTTCTCAGAGAATTGAAGCCCAGCATTTTTTTAAAAACTAAAGGATGGAACTTCTACAGGATTACATCCTGCACAGTAACTGCAGTCTAGCTCAAATTCATTTTCAACCTAAAAATCTATTTCCATTTTCTCTGCATTACCTAGCTTCTACCCCGGGTCTTGTAGGCGGTTTTCCTGGGGGTGGCCGAGGAAAGAACTGAGCTGAACTTGAACCGGTGACTTGATCAGTGGTTGCCCAAGACACTGGCCTTGGAATCTTGCTTTTTCTGGACTGAGGGCTGCTTGGAGATAAAGAGCTATCTTCATTCTGCTTGCTGAAATGGGAGTCCAGTGTCAATCTAGAAAACGAAGCTAAGACATCATCCTCAGAAAACGGTACTGGAGCAGTAGCCATTTTTTCCTCCAGTGACTTATCAGAGGCACTTGAGAGGTCACCAAGGAAAGATTTGAGCTGTCTCTTTTCCATAAGTAATTTGACCAAGTCTGTCTGATGGGCCTTTTTCAGAAGAAGCTTTTCCTTTGCGGAAACAGAAGAGGAATCTGATATTGAGTCTATCTCTTGTGCTAAAACTGGGATTCGGCTCTGCCTAAATACAAAAGGAGATTTAACTGAGTCCCTCTTAGATCGGTAAGAATTCTCATTTTCTGAAATGCAGTGGAGTAACTCTCCATTTCTGGGAGCATTTTTCTCTTTTTTATTCTCCTGCTGCAAAAAAGTAGTAAGGGCCACTTGGTGGCATTTCAAGTTTTGGCTATGGACTTCCTCCTTATCAGAATGAAAACCATTTTCCTGAATGGTTGCTATTTTACTTGCCTGTCTATTGCCATGTGTGTTATTAAGTCTTGAGGGAGACAATTCTGATGTTTTAGGTGCTACTGACTTCAGAACATCATCCTGATTTGGCAACAAACAGACAGGCCTCAACTTTGATTCTTGAGCTGCTTCAGTATTTGTTAGAGGTTCTTCCTCTGCAGGTTTTGAGTTTCCTGGCAAAGAAGAATTCTGTTCTTTGCTTAGCATTTCAATGGCATCCTCAGAAACCACTGGAAGCCCTTCTTCCTCAGCTTCCTCCACAGCAATATTTCCAAGTTCTTTCTCTTCCTGTATCCCACTGTGTTCAGGTAGGTCCTTTTGGCCACAGTCCAAGACACTGACAGATTCTTTGACAAGTCCTTCCCTGTCAAGCACCTCTTGGCTAATATTAAGTATCAAATTTGGTCTGCTGGCACTAGCTGGAAGTGCATCTTCTGTCCCAACCAAACCTGGCAAACTTTCCTTTGGAGAGGTAAGTTCCACAGTGTGTTCCACAGACTGACCATCCTGCTCTCTTCTCTCTAGCTGCTGTCCATAGTGAAAGCTCTCTGAAGCAGACTGTGTGGATGCCACTGAAGGTCTGGGTATTGTTATCTGCATTGGAAAATTAAAGAAAAAGGTAAGAAACTCAGGAATGTTATACAAGTAACATCCTTTAAATAGCAGCTTTGGTTGCATGTCTTCAAGATACATTATATAATGATTCCTATGAATCACAGTGTTCAAATATTACCTAACTTCATAACATACACGTAGATAACTAGAAAAAAAATAGTCTATCATCCCAAGACAGAAATATGTAACAGGTAAAAACAAACATAATGTCAGTGAAAAATGTTGCAGTTACCAAGAAATGAGATCCAACCTAATGGGCAGATTTTTATTTATTTTACTTTAGTTTGAATACCCTTAGAATAAGTTGTATATAAATGTAAAATCTTTAACAAGTACATAGCAATATTTTAGACAAATGCAGAAGACAACACAGTGACATTTAGATTCAGAAACTCCATATACATAATGTATTTTTGTCCAGAAAAAGAACTTTCTTGAGTATCCAATACTAGTTATTACTTTTCCTATTGAACCTTATGCCCCATTTTAACTAAGTAACCTGGTTAGGATATCTACTTACCTAAGGTCATTAAGAAATTCAGAAAGTAAATACTTACACATCTAAATCCCCTAACAGGTCTGATCCAATAGATACATGTAAAGCACTCCTAAAACCTATATATATATCGTTAAGTCAGATTCCCTTCAAAAAAGTTGGTTATGATGAGTGCTGTCTCTAGCACACAGCTTAATCGTTGGAGTACACGTCCAGGAAATGGGAAACCTGCATTCATGTCTCTCTCTACTTGAAGGACATAAACCCACTTTCTCCAGTTCCCATCAAGTAGGGAAAAAGCCAGAATGGAGTTGTTTCTCACCTTCCCCATTGAAGACAGGCCACTGCACAGACACAAATGCAAGAATCATGAGGTGAGAGGGTGAAAGAGCGCATACAAAAGAGAGAGAAGTTTCGTCTCTGTGGACATGGGAGGAATGCACTCTCATGCTAAGAAGAGTCCTACATTCTGGTTTATATATACTGGATGGAGTAAGTTGGTGTAAACAGTAAAAAAAAAATTAAAAAATCAAGGGACTACCCTTATGTCTTTCTCTGCATGGACAGAGAGTTCAGCTCTGTTTTTCTTTCAATTCTTTAGCCTCATGAATCTGACACAGTCTGTACTCAACAGAAAGTGGAAACACTTTCTTTTTTTTTGGTTAAAAACACTTTCTTGATGCACTACAGGTAGAAGAGAAAACTATGGAGCATTGCTAGGATTCTGCTGTGTTACAATACAGATTTTACTTGATTTTGTTGCAGAAATTAAACATGGTGCTGAGCTTACGGGGCTTGTGCAAGAGCTAGTACATTAGTACTACTGGCAGTAGAAACCAAACAAAAAAAAAAAAACACCAAAAAAAAAAAACCAAACAAAAAAAACTACCCACAACCCCACAGAGAGCTGCAGTAAGAGTCTATTTTTTGTCTCCTTTATAATTTGTTTTCAAGTTTGGGCCAAGTCCTCCATGTTTGCTGAATTAAAATGGTACATTGAACAAAAATCTGAAGTTACTTTGTTTTGGCAAAACAGTCCTCATCTCCTCTTACTCTCAGTCCAGGTTCTTTCATCTGAAAGAAACACTATTTTCCTTTTGAGATAGTGAAGTGTTTCTTAGTTCAAAAGACTTCTTCTGAGAGAATCCAAGAACATCAGTTCAGCTACAGAAAGAACAGAGGAAATAGAATTATTTTTAAAAGCACCTTTCCATGATTAGATCATTTAGTGCTTAAACCTCGAGTGTTAAAAAACAGTTTAGCAAGAACTCTGCACAGAAAGGAAAATGGATAGGTTCTCATACATATGTACAAATTTGCCCTAAGACAATACTCCAGGTATCCTACATTGCAGGACTTGCTTTCATATGACAGAGGAACTTACTTTGGCCTGTCAGACAAAAATCATCAGCTCACTTAAAAATTCTGATCTACAAGCTGGGTAAAAGAGGCTTCAGGAAATTTTAATGCAATATTGTCCTTGGAAGAGTGGGTTCAAATTTTGGAGAGATCACTTGGGCATTTGCTGTCCACTGAGCTCTGACTTCAGCTGTTTCAATACCTTGTTCTCCAGGGCTGCAGATGCATCTCAACAGTAAGGATGTGTAAAATATTTCCTTTTCCAAACTTTTCACTTGATGAGCTAGTCTAGTTGCCAATTCAAATAACTCAGGATTAAAACACCAGCGTTGTCTTCTACATACCTGAAGGATGACTTCCCTTAGAATAGAATGATCCTGGTGTCCTCTCAACTTACAGAGGTGAGACAACCGTAGGTATCTGCTTTCAGAAGGATATTTATCTATTTGATATATTTCCAGAAGAACTGCAACTGCATTTAAATCCTCTTTTCCCAAATATGTTTACATGAAAACTCTCTTTTCCTTATGATACCTCTCTCATGTCTTTGCTAGAAGAAAGCAGCTCTGATATGAAGTTAATTTATATTTTTCAACAGACTTTATATCCTTTGCCACATCTAGAGAGAGAATTTTCTAGTCTTTCAGGCAGATCTTGGCCATACATATTTAGCCCTTACATTCAAGAAAGAGGAGACTAGGCTTGTTGAACCACCTATAATCAAATAGGCAGGAGCTATTTGTGAAAAAGAAACAGTGAACACATGGAGAAAAGAAAAGGATAGTGGATGACTAAGTACCAATAAAGACCCAGTACTACTGAGTAATTCATACTTTCAGAAATGGCTTTTTGAACACATATATCACTTTCTTGATTTGTATTCTCGAACAAACAAAAGGCTTTTTTTCTCACAATAAACCTCTTTAGTCTTTTCAAAGCACAATAACTAGATTATATCCCTGTTGGGCTTAACATTTCACCTATATGTGCAAGAAATTTAAATGGGTAACCATAAATGATCCTCATATTTTTATTTCTTGTGCCACTAAATACACTCTTATCCTGTGAGATTTTTATGGTTAAACATGTCAATTATGTAAAACACTGAATCTGAGGAACAAAGACTATAATTCATCTAAGAAGTAAAATATGGGGGATACAACTTAAAACCCCACCTTTCAGCTCACTATGATAACTAGTTTATAACACTGATTATTGCAATTCCCATACTTCAACAGGAGTTACGTGATACAACAGATGACTAAAAATGGCTGAGACATTATATGGAACAATTAATTCAAGGTTCTCCTTTCAATCCAAAATATTTGAATGAAATTACTGCCACCATAGTCTTGAATCTTTTGGCCTTCCCTAAATAATTTCTTAATTCCTTTCTGTTTTCTCACATTCACACTTGAACCAAGATGAGAAATTATACTGCATTTCTTCAGGAAACTTTACATGAAAGTGAGTGAGATCTCAAGAAGGAAAAAGAACAAAACAACAACATAAATATCTCTAACATCCTGTATGACATCTGATAATCTTTCCTCCTTTTAAACCTTTGACAGGCTGCAATAGCAAGTGATATGCTTGCATGAATGCCTCTGTGTACATATACACCTAATTGTAGAGGAATTAAATACTGAGTTTAGGTCTGCTCTGCTCTTAAGTTGCTAAGCCTGAAAGACGTAAAGGTGTGAATATGGATTATTGTACAATATCAGCAATAGCTTCTTCCTTGCACTCATGGTGTCTGATACTTCTGCATGTCAAGTGCTGTCAGGACTTCAGGCCTTTAGAGATATGGTGTGCAGATCTGTTTCCTGCTAATCCTTTCAGTATTTGTAATTTCTCGTATTAACACACCATCATTATACTACTGGACATCCTGAAGACACTTCACCTAATCAGTTTACTCTTCAGAACATCCTTCCTCCCTTAGTAAACCTTGAAGCTTATGTATCCAGGAGAACAAACCCCATGTATCTTTTCTCTTTTCCCTGCTTCTTTTTCACCCATGGTTAGCTCTATAGCCAGCAGGAATGCAACCAATGCTAGTACAAGTCTGCAACTTCAGCAAGACCGAAAAATCTCCCTAAATCTTTCCAGTTCACCAGCTTTCTCTTACTTCATGAGCTTTTCTTTACTTACACAACTTAATTTCTATTTCCTTGCACAACATTATGCCTCTGCAAAGAAATTTGAACAGCAGGTTGCATGAAAGTGCCAAGGATACATTAGTGCACTGTCCTGTAATTTACTGCTAGTGCCATCTCACAGGAGTAAACCACTGCTATGCTTTACATCTTGGGAGACAGCTCACAGCTTCATGTCCAGAATAGACCTACTTCCCAAAATCCTCCCTACCTACTACTATCACTCCTACTGACTTTCTAGAATGTAATCCTTTGTATCCCTTACATTCCATTCCCAGATTAAGCTCACAGCAAGGAAATGAAAGATAATTAATTATACGTTTACTAAAGTATATTGGCTGTTTCTACAAATAGACTAATATGGGATAAACAGGAGAAATATATGGCTGTAATTCAGGGTTATGGAACATTAGACTAGAGATTATTGAAAATTTTGATATTGAATCCCTTTCAATAGCCCCATATATATGGTACTGCAAGCATTGCAGGCATTTGTAGGAACTGGTGGTCTTTAGGACACCATCTTTTGTTAAAAACTCACATGTGGCAGGCCCTAGTCCTAGACTAAAGAGAAGTAACATATGAAGATTTGTTTATAACTATCTGAAAAGAGGCACGTGTTGCTCTCAACAGCTCTTCAGATATACTATTACTTCTATTATGTTAATTTGGGCATTGATTTATATGGAGGTTGTGAGAAATGGGAAGAGGATGGAATAAGATGCAGAGCTACAAATGTACAACTGTGTTTCCAAATTCTCTAATGTGATATGTATCTTTTGAGGATAAAGAACATAAAAAACTGTGTGTACAGTCTTTCTCTAAGGCTTATTAGCCATAGCTTAACTTCTGAATTCTGTAAACATCCTCCCTTTTCAGTTATTCCTACACCACTTACCAGATAAAATAAGATTTTTTTTTTTGTTCTAACATAAAATTATATCCTCAAATATCCAATAGGGCAAGTATTGATTGCTCTAAAAATTAATTGCTTTTAGAGAATGACTGTGGCTGTGACTAAATGGCTAATTAGTTTGGTAACATGAATAAAACAAGTACTCATTCAATTTGAAACTACTTCTATATAATGCATAAACGAATCGAAGAACATTTTTGAAATTTACTGCTAAAATGGAAAGCAGAGGCACTTACAGACTATTATTTCATAACACTCGCATAATACTCTGGTGATACTGCTATTAAAATGGTTGGTATTGTAGTATTTTTCTTGACTTCCACAGAAATGCTTCTTTTGAAACAAAGAAAACATTAATTTGCCTTAATGCACAGTTCAGAGGTGTGAATTTTTTCCCCTGTAATTACAGCTGCACCAGATTCATGTGTCATTTTAATAATAAAAGAAAAATATTTTAGGAAATAAATACATCTAAATTAAAGATTATCTTATGGATGATACTATAGACAGTATCTACAATTATCTACAGGCACAATATTAATTATATTAATTAGATCAATTATACCTTAATTAAATGAGAAATAATCATAATCATTATATTCTGAACTGCACCCACCTATTTATTTCAAGACGATTATTGTATGAAGTGCCATCATTAAAACAATTGTTGACCCCAGAGTTTATCAGCTCTCCATGGGAAATCCCAAAGACCACTTAGCTTTCCTGAAACATCTTTACGTACTTTATGCTAATGAAATTATGATGCTAGAAAAATGTAATAAATCACACGTTTCAGATAGAATTGGTATTTTAAAAGAATAATTTAAAAAAGAAAACCAATATCTTCAAGAACAGACAAGAACAGCTGAAACCTGCGATTACAAATTTTGGGAATCTTAAAAGCACTGCTGATGCCAGAAACCACAAACATCTAAAACAATTACAACTTTTTATATATTTGGGGTTTTTTGACTCAATGGATGTGGATGCTATTACCAAGGTTAATTCACTGTTCAGACCTTCATTACTTTTCTGCTTCTACTAGAGAAACCTGCAGAAGCAGAGTGGCCAAGAATGGTTCTGTCACTAAAAATGGAAACGTTCTCTACAGGCAACACACTATTTGGAAAAAATTAAGTCGTTCATGCTGACTGCTTGTCCTGAACTCTTAGTTACCTAATTTACAACTTGGAAAGTTTCCATTGGAAGAATTTAATGTACTGTAATATTTAGTTCTTCTTTACACCAAAGGCAGATGTGAAAAAAGCATGCCTGAAGAATTTCCATCAGAAAATAGGCACTACTAAGCCCTGAAAAGGCAGCATTTATATTTCTATAAATCAAGCAATTTCCTCTGACATTTGGATAAAAGTAAAAAATAAAAGTTTTTACTTTTTTGCATTAGAAAAAGTGTGTATAGAAGAAAATTCTTGTAGAAACATAATTATCAATATAAAATACAGTTGCTTAAAAGAATGTAAGCCAGGCCAAAATTTAGTGAAAAGTTAAGTTTTTAACAATTACCCTGTCATGAATGAGATGGTACAATGTCTGTACATCTTCCCTACTTAACAAAATCAAATCTACTGTGTATGAAACAGTTCTAGTAGCTACAAGCTGAATTAACCCCTTGAATTTCTGCTTTGATTGAAACAGGGAAGAACCTAACTTAAACCTCATGCTGACTCAATATAGTTTCCATCAGGATAGGTAACAAGAGGCATATCAATTCTGTAAAATCTGAAATTAGAACCTTTTTTCTACAGACAAACTATGGCTTTAACCATGGCAGCAGTAAAAACACAGGGTCACTGAACAGAGAAAACCTTTTCCCTCTTTTCCTTCAAGAACACATCTATTTGATAATGTGCCATGTGTTGAAAATGAAATTTGGAAGAGGATTTTGGACAAATGTATCCCTTCATGATATTTTAAATGCTAAACCAGAGTGTTAACTAGCTGAGTTTTATGGCAACCCTACCATACATGACAAGTTAACACCACTGACAAATTTAAAAGAATGCTTTAGGGCTTTGTTTGTTTATTTGTGGTTCTAAAAGAGATTGTTAAATGTGAAAACCAATGTAAATGTTCATTCTCTTGCTATTGCAGACTAGTAAAACCTGCTAAAATTAGTTCATTAAAAAAGTGAAATTTACAACATTTATGCACACTCCTAGCTCATAAACCTCAAACATCTAAAATAAAAAAAAACAATTATAAGGGATATGCATTCCTTCTCTAAATAATCCCTGAACATGTCAAGAAATCTTACCTTATTCTCCCATAGGTCCCTGAATTCCAGTGAGATGCTTAAAAATTACGGCAAATTTTTCAACTCAGATCAGTATATTATTTCTCATTTTGGATATGAATATGAAAGTAATGGCTTGCATTTCCACAGCTTCTTGTGTGGGAAGATTTCAGAGCATTTTGTAACTAATTATATAAGTATATAATTACAAAACATTCTTTCAATGTTTGAGTAAATTAGATATTTGATACATTAAGACAGAAAATATTTGTATTTTTGCCAGCTAATTCTAATTGCTTAAGATGAGAGATATAGATTATCCTTCCCTAACACAATGAATAACCATAAAATAATTAAATTTAAATTAGCCTCCCTGTACATACCTGATTAAGCACATTGAAAGAAGAAAATACACCTGAATGAAGACAAAACTGGAACCCACCTTTGTTAAGGGCTGTATTATATTGTAGAGCAGCTAGTTTAGAAGTATTCTAGATTGCTGCTGTGGCTAGAAGAGGTGTTCAGTACCTTATTGTAGAATTAGAGTTGAGAAACCAGAAATAAAAATCTGAGGTCACTGATTTTGACTGTTTCTTAAGACACAGCTACACATTTAGCAGTACAACTACTTAAGCAGTATCTTCACACACAGCCCTGGCCAGTAGTTGCTGCACTCACGTCATCTTTACCACTGACCTCATGCAACACTTGATCCAGCCCTCTAAATGAGCAGAGAACTCATCTGGTTGAAAAATTCACAGAAAGCAAGAAAAAGGTTAGGTTTCAAGAGGATTTGCTGTACAATTTGACCTGCTGTAGATGAGAAGGGTACTAATAGCACCCCAAGTGTACTCTTCAGACCCAACTACAAAGAATTCATCTGTTTTTTTGTGAGCTGTAATGCTGCCATACTCTTTTCTTTATGCTGCAAGTTGAATAACTAAGGAGAGTTGAAGCAAAACACTCCAACTCTCTTTTATAATTTATGTATAGCAAGACAGAAGTCCTCTATTGAACAAATACAGACTGACCTACATCACATAGCCTCTCTGCACTAGTGAGCAGAGAGTATACAGAGATTTCACGGCCTCCTCTGATACCAAAGAAGAGGAAGACAGGTTAGAGTTCCTGAACCCTCATTCATCAAAAATCTGGGAGAAAGTCGCTTTGCTTCATTTCAGAAACAAATGCATCGTTTCTTATTTTTTAATACATTAAACTAAATTCAACAGTACAGATCCCTGACCTCTGCAATTCATTAGTTATGAATGCTGAACCAAATTGCAGACAGCAGGAAATACATAAAAATATACTCAGTACCAAATATTTATACAGATTAACATAAATGACGTTAAAATTCTTTTAATATTTAACTGGAGGTTATTTAGGTTACTAACATGTATCATCTTTCATGCTGAGGAACTTCCAGCTAGCTAAGTACCTAACATTACTGCACTGTCAAAAAGAGAAGGACTTGCTGAAGTTTTTTAATTCTTCAGTGAGCCATAAAGTACACAAGGCTTTCATTGTTGGAATGAACTAAACAACCACGTGCTTGTAGTTTCCACAGGAAATCACAAACTGGAAATTCTCAACAGAGGAAGGACTTTCAAATCACAGCTCAAAAAGGAACACAGCAATCAAGCACTTACCCGGTAAAAGGAAACAAGAGGCGTAATGCTCGCTCCACTAAGAAGCAGTATCTGGTACAATGCCAGGTATTCTTCACATTTTCAAAGAAAGTACATCACTTTGCAGCCCTTATTAAATATTGCAGCTGTACTCATTTTTTGGGTACGAAGGAAGCCAGAGGAGACCCTCTGTGCCAACTTGCTTTTTCTGAGTATTGTGCACATTTTACTAAGTTTGCTAATTACACCTGCAACAGATTCTGATTGAAAAAACTTAATAGCTATACAGACCCAAAAAAAAAAAAAAAAATTAAGGTCATTTTGCATCCTAGGATACAAACCAGTGCTGAAAAATACGGAAGCTTAACTCCTAATGAGTTAATTTCTCCTAAGTCCGTTTCCCTAGTCAATACGTTGGCCATCATGAAGAATGTGGGTTTTGGTATCCCATCAAGTTCACAATCATGAACATTGGGGAGCTACTCTTTATTTTTATACATTGAGCACAGAAGTATTTTTTTTATATTCAGCTAAAGAGCAGTCAGGAGTTTGCCTTGTTATCACACACCAATGATCCTACGGAATTTTGAAAGTAACTAAGGTTGATGGATTACTTTTAATATCAATAGTCCTGTTCATTCTTCACTGACAAAAGAAAAACCATCTGCAATACAGAATTATTTATACTGAAAAATACATTGGAAATGAAAGGCAACACAAAATGTAATCCAAATGAAATATGTATGGTAAAATGATGATATGTTAGTCTTATGCATTAATGCTATGTCATACTGCTTTACCCAACAACACAAACTCATGCTACTTAGCAAACCCCAACATTTTTGTGACTAATACAAAAATTACACTTAAGTTCAATTATGATTACAAACTTTCATCTTTCATATTGAAATGAAACTGGAAATACAAAACTATAAAAAGTCCCCTTTCTCTAGTTACATTTTTCATTAAATAATAATTAAAATTAATAATAAAATTGATAATTGCCATCTTTATTTTATATACTGTAAACAGTGGAACAATTTATTATTTACTAATTTCTAAATAAACAATCTGACTATTTCTAGATCCCTTTTTGTCACATTAAAATAATTTACAATAGTCCAAATTTTAATATGTGTTCCCAATTTGAAATTTGGCTGGTACTGTAATTATAAGAACCCATTATTCTTAGTTTTAAATAAAGGGGAAAAAATTTTTTTTCTAGATTTTAAAATCCTATTTTTTTCAAGAGAAAATCTCTGAGGAAGTGAATCTGTCTTCCAGAACATGCAGAGATGCTTTGTACTCCAGATGATAATCTGAATAACAGCTCTTTAAATAGTCCCCTCTTCTAAGTGGGACAATGTATCTTCCTGACAGAGTATTCCCAACTCTATTCCTGAAAAAGATCCACTCTTACTCCCCAACTTGATCTTTCAAAACACTTTTAGGATGCTGTGTATAGAAGTATGACCAGCATATGCCTACTAGCAGACTGTGCAGAGCAACTGAAAATGTTAAACTTCACGGGTGACTGCTACAGTGCAGTCACTTTTATGAAGACAAGGCTTATTCACCTGCTCAAGTTGTGCTTTTGAGATGCGAATGACAGGGGGGAACTTGTTGCCACAGGGAATGACAGGAAGCTGCCTACGACCAGTTGATCGGGAGGAAGAGGAGTGGCTCTCAGCTGACTGACTCCTTGGTAAACCAGCCTCCCTCAGAGGGTCCAAGTGGATGGATAGATAGGCTATAGGGCTCATGGTGCGGAGGATGGGACTTGAAATTCTTGGAGTGGAGAAATGCAGCATATGACATGAGCTGAGCTGTGAGAACAACATGGCGGGGAAGAAAATAAGGTTGAATATATTTTTAAAATTCTTGTTTATGTCTTGCCTATATGCATTGCCTTAAAAACCATATTCACACCTCCCTAAGAGGCTGAAAGCTCATAATTTAGGAGGTGTCTTAAGTCTAATCTTCACATTTTTCATCACTCATTTCCAAAAATCCAGAATCAAAATCAAGAGTGAGCAACATTTCTCTAGCTGGCTTCTTCATTCACTCAAGTCTTAGAATCATAGAATCATTTAGATTGGAAAATAAAATCAGATTCGCTAAGTCCAACCATTCCAACTGTTATAACTGGTCAGTAACAAGCTTGGGCAAACTTAATAAACTTACACAGTCAGTTTCAAGGACATTGTGTACATCAGTTGATGGTTGACAAGTTGACCATTGACTGGTCCTTTCAAATGCTTAGCATATCCATGCAACATCATATTTGTGTTTCTGAGATTACTATATTTATAGCATATACACCCATTGGAGGCTTTACAGCTGTGGCAATAGAAGCATACATTAAGAACTGCACCTGACAGGATTAATCAGTAAGGTTAATACTAAACAGTTCTCATGAAGTTTCCCAAATGTGGGACCAAACTAGAAGGATACACTACCCTGGAGAATCAAGGAACAATTGCTTCATCTTGAACTACATTAATTCAAGCATTTAGATAAGAGGTAAGAAAAAAGAATAGGAACTGTAAAGTCTTCCAAACTATTAATTTTAGACAAAGTACATTTTAAAATTGCTTACTGATGATTCTAATAAACTTATAGTTTTGATATACAAAGCTGAAATCAACTGGGTTTTTGCAAGACCTTTTCCAGCACTGAATAAATATCTGATGGCGACACATTTAAATATCTGTAAATGAGATTGCCATACATAGTTGCAATTCTTTGTTCCAATTACAGTTAGAGAAAACCATGAAGAGTAGAGATAAAAAAATTTTCTGCAGATTTCATACTTCATGAAGGTGACTTTTTGTTTCCTACCATGATATTTGCAATTCTAACTTACATCCTTTGGAAAGCAAGAGCATCTAGCAACCATTTCCATTTCTAAGGAAAAGGTATCTTTTAGCTGTGCCAATACTAAAGCTTCAGTTCCCACAATGCATAGCTGACTTGCAACTGGAAAAAAAAGTATTTCCAGTGTCTCATAAAAGCAGCAAATGAGAATAGAAGGTACATGAAAATTAAATAACTTAGAACTCAAAAATAAATAGAAATTTAAGAGCAAGCTTTTGATAAAACATAATAGTACCTCAACATACAAAATCTCCATTTCAGCAATATTTCTAAATAATAAAAATAAATAGATTCACACTGTAAACCCTCTTCTATAACACACACACACACACATTTATATATCTACAGGAATTTGTGTTGTCAGCCAAGTGGGACCAAAGCAAATTGTTGTTTAATTTAAACTGAAGATGAAGATGTAAAGAGCTGTTACGTGTTTAATTACTTCAAATCCATTATTTATTTACTGAAATATCTGCTTGACAAATATATGCTGCAAGGTTATGTGCATGCACTGTATGGAGTTCTTTGCAATTCAATACAAACACAGGAAATTAATGAGGCTGTGGTTGCGCAACATAGAAAGTCCAACTCTAGCCCATTAGCACCAGGTGTAGGAAAAGAAAACTAGAGCCATATGATGCAAAGTGCTGCTCCAGTATAAATCCACTATTAGTCTAGATCAGCTCAAATTCTTTTGACAAATTAGCTTCATACCAGCAGATATTACAGCAAATCACCCACTGTCTGTCCTGCAGCCAAAGTCAACATAAAGCCATTATTAAAGCATAAAGTCAGCGCATGTACCCTTAGCATGCTCTGAGTAGTTCAACAGATATGTGATCATGTGCCCACAACTAAGCCAGATCAAACTGGTATTTGCTGGTAGCACACAGAATCTGTATTGCAACTGGAAAACCATGACTTTTAACATGAAAAATATTTCTCTTACCTGCAGGATTTTTTTCACAAGAGATAGCATAATCTGCTGTAATTTTTTATGCCTGAGACTTTCTCATCCCCAAGCCAATAACTTACACATTTTTCTCTCTTATTTTTTGAGTTTAAGTTTCCTTTCTTAACCGGTGCATCTTTACATTTTTAAAAGAATGCTGATGCTGTGTATAACAGGTAAAAAGTGATATTATCAACAATTACAGGAAGTCCACATACACACACAATTTCAGGAAGAGCATTTATCTACAAATGGAAGAACTGCAGACCAGCAATTTCTTTCCTTCAAGAGAAAATAAAATTATGAGTGAGTGTAGGAAATATTAGTTTCTCATACAGAAACATCCATGCTGCTACTTACTAAAATAGTGAACAATAAAGCCCTGAAAGAAATAAAGAACAAAGAAGAATCATCAAAGTAAAAAGGAAAAATTTTAAAAATACTTAAGACTTACGATAGGAAAACTATTTTATTCATTCACCACTGAAGTAACTGCTTGCATATTTAACAAACCTATCAGAATAAACTCAAACAGCATAACCATACTTTCTTCTAAGTGATAGTGAAGCAGGTCAGTAGATATCCATATGGGAGACATACTCATAAGCATGATGATCATGAATGCTGGCATGTCCTAGAGTTTCAAGCTGTTTGAAATGAATGAACTATTTCAGTAATTATATTAAGCTTCTATACTACTATAATTTCAACATCTATTTTTAACCCCTTTTAGTAACACACATTTGATTTATAGTCCTAAAATTAACATTCTTGGATTCAAGCCCCCTCTTAGTAACCAGTGCAATATAATTAAATCAGTAAATTAAAGTATCAGAAAAGTAAAGAATGACCTTTGCCTATTATTTTTCTTGTCAGGAAGGTGCTACCTAGAAAAAATTACTAAAGAACAAGAATATCTGATGCACAGCCGAGGACCACATTGAAAAAACAGTTTCAGGTGGGTAAGTACTCTGAGGAAGAAAGAAAAGGACTCTACCAAACAGCACCCTAAGGTCACCAGGACTTTTGAAGAGGGAGAATGACTGTAAGAAGAGGCATATATACACACACTTTCTTCTCCCCATGAAGTGACTAGAACACTCACCTATCAGAACTAGTACCCATCATAAGGAATATTTAAGTACCCTTTATGAAGTGGAATACATCAATGAAGGACAAAAAGAAAAACTCACCCTGAAATATCCTCTTGGGCTTTGTGTGGCTTTCAAGGGCTAACGAAGTAGATGGAAGACTACCACAAATTGCCATCACAGTTGGAGTAGACACTCTGTACAGACACACTCTGTTCCCAGCTCCTAAACTGGCCAAATAATTTCTATTTTCTTTATTCCCAGGTCAGTTTATGTTTTCTATTGTACACGATTCACCTTTGAAACATCAAGTTCCTTCCTGCCATTCATCTTGCACTCAACTTGCCCTTTCAGCATAACATAAACCACATTAATTTCCCACATTTTTGAGGTCATGACAAATATTACTTATCTCCTTGCAAAGCCAAACTAAAATATAATTTCACCTGAGCGTCTACTTCAGCCAGTATTTCTTCCAATGCAACTTATAATTATTTGTTTGCAACCGTTTCTGCTCCCATGTTCTGAGGCATTTTCCTTGTCAAAGATATTGTCCATTCTTTGCACTGTACTACATAATATTTGTACCACCTCTACTTTTAGTTTCAAGTAAAACAGCTATTTCCCCAAAAAGAGCCACATTTGTATAAAGTGTTGTATAGTGCATTTGCATATAAAATTACAAGCTGTTTCTAATGGCTTTTGAAATAAAAACACTTGATAATTAGCATTTTGTACAAGACCAAGTGCTGCTCTTTCTTGTCTGTTTTACTAAAACTGACCTTAAAATACAAAAACTGAACAGCTTGAAAATTTAACTTTTCACCTTTAAAGGTTTCTAACCCATCAAAAACTCTTCCATGCAACTAATACTTCAAATTAAATCTCAAAAATCTGTTGTTTAAGGCAGTTCTATATTTTCTATCATACAAAATGAATCTTTTATAAACTACATATTTTAAAGTATGATGTCTAAATATAATCTTGTCTGAAAGATATGATCTTGCATTTTCCCTGAGAACCTAGGCGTAGTTGAAATTTTAGTGTGCCGCTATAGTTAATTACATTGAGTAGTTCATTTTCAGCATAAAGGATATTCCACACCTTATAATAAATGAGTAGTTGGTGACAAGTTTCTTTTTCTAATGAGCTGGCTGTAACTTTCACAAAAAGTGGTAACACATGAAGAAAAAATATAGCCAGGTTTCTTGCCTCAGGGGAGCTTAAAAGAATTGACCTTTAAATCATAGATGCCACAATATCAACTTAAATCAGGGGAGAAATAAAACCATGAGGTGATTCCCAATCACTTAACCATTAACCTCACTTACTTCTTAAGTAAAGGCAAAGAAATCTTTGCTTAGAAACAGTGACAGAGGAGAAAAAAGTAAATGTTCAAAAACTGGGTCACTGAGAGTTCTTCAGAAAAAATGGAAAAAGAGAAAAACAAGAATATGCAATGGAAGCAAAGCAATCTGTCTCAGTGAAAAAGATGAGAGTAAAGTAAGAGTTGCAACAGTATTTTAGAAGTGCAGCAACACTTTATAAAAGGCAACAAGTTGTATAAGGACCATTAGAAATTTCGGAAGAAACAAGAAGAAACAAAGTGAATTCCAAAAGCAAACATTGCAGGAATCATAGTGAGAGGTGAGAGCAAGAAACTGTATCTAATTTCAGCCACTTCGACTTTTCCTGAAACACATGAAACATTGTAGCACAGTATTTTTCATATTCAATTGTAATTTTATGTTTATGTACTGCAAATATAATAAATATATGTTTGCATGTGTGTCTCACTGATTAGGAATCACTACACAAGGAGCTTCTTTAGATAGACAGATATATAGATAAATAACTTCTTGTTAAATGTGGCCAGTTCTGTGGATCACACCTGCAGAACAATTAGCCATTTCCATGGATGACTGTAGACAGTTGTATATATGGAATGCGGAAGATCATTCTTCAAGAATCAAGTCCCACACCTGCTGAAACTAGGAATTTCTGCTACACTACTGTATTTTAGTCACCACCTTTTACCCGTTCCTCTTATAATTCTGAATAAAGAAGAGGTTTTCTTACCGGAGTGAGCGCTCCTTCTGCTTGAGCTTCCATAGGACTTGTAGGGGTGGCAGCAAGAAGCTGTCCTGCAGCTCCAGACAGAAGTTCCAATTTATCTGTAAGCTGTTCAGACGCAGCAGGATGACATTCCGCATCTAGAACAAACTCCACCCCTGAAGTTTGGTTCTTAGCATGGACATTGTTTCCTGCCCAACCACCCTCTCTGGACTTCTCTTCTGGAAGGGACTCCTCTAGAACTTGTAGTACCTCTGGCTCCTCATCTGAGGGACTTCCAGTCATTTTGTGCCCCAAAGCCTCATTTGTCCTGAAGTCCTGCAAGTCCCGTTCCTTATCTATTATGACCCATTCTTTAGAATCAACCTCCTGCCTGCAGGAGCTTAGGTTAACAGCTACAAATCCATTGCTCATAACACCATCAGCATGGTCAGGAGAATTAGCTGACACCGGCTTTGAAGCATCTGGAAGATATTCTTCATCATAATGCCAAACATGGTCTGTGCGGCCAGTCACAGGAGCAGGAACCAAAGTTTTCTGAGAAAGAGGAGGAACAGCAGCAACAGGAGTCTCTGCCACATTCAAGTCTTTCTGCTTCTTCTCCAAACTTAGAGAAAAGAAGTTAATACCTGAATTAGTTAAGAATTAATTAAATAATGTAAGTTACATTTGAGTGCTTTCAGCAGAAGAAAACTAGATTTATATAAAAATTTGTTGTCATTCTAGAACAACTTACAATGGTTCAAAGATCCACAGTTTGAGACAAATAAGTCTGATGTCAAGTAAAATTGGATGGATGGTCTTAGAAATATACACATTTTTTATTTTAATTGTAGTGTATCATGTTGTATTGTAAATATAATTACCAGAAGGGAGAATTGTGAGAGAAAAAAAACTCAGTAGTGAGGTTACCACAGATGTCCACTGTACTTAATTTGTTACAAAGCAGAGACTCAAAGAGGAATAGAAGAAACAGATGTCTCCTGCAGCAGTTATTATATGCTTTTTATTATATGCTTTCAAGAAGAATGTTATTTATTGTTTTGATTGATTCCCTACTTACGCTTTGCATAATTTGCTTCATCAAACAAATTCAAATTCCAAGCTCCCCTAGGAAGTATTTAGAAGTATTTTGCCACTGTCATCACCCCAGCCCTCTTCTACTGTCCCCACTCAGCCTCTGCCTTTCAGTCAGATTTCACTGTGTTCCTCTCCCTGTATTCTTTCTAGACATAAGCAAACTGTTTGAATTGGTTTTCATACATCTGTCTCTTCTCTACCTTTAAATTCCATTTTAAGATCTCTGTCTTCTATCAAGATTTTTTTATGTTGGTGAAACACCTTTGGGCATAACTAAGCCTGCTGCATGCAGGTAGATTTCTAACTTCTTCACTCCACTTTTTGTAAACCTCCCTTCTCATGTCATACACCCTAATCTTATGTTACCTCTATTAAATACCTGATGTCAACCTTCTTATTTGGGATGAGTTGTACTAACTGTCAAGAGTATGTCACTGAAGAAAAAGTTAATGAACACTGGGGTTACACCACTAGGCCTTGAAATACAAAATTCCCAAGTGTGGAAGTCCGACTCCAACTGTATTCTAGCAATAATCATTTTCTAAAGAAGTTGTCAAGTAGTGAAATTCATTAATTGAGCAATATTATGAACAATAATTTGCTCTAGCTTGAATAAGCATATTCAACAGCTCTATTCCTGCTCTTCACACAGCAGAGGAAAGACAATCATGTCCTAATTACATATCCTTAAAAGATCTAATCAGAAGAATAAAATAATTTCTTTACCAGGTCTCAAGAAACTTATCGGTGTCGGGCTTAGACTCCAACGTCATACGCTTCTCCAGTTCAAAGCTGTGAATGGAACGTAACTTTCGCACCAGTGGAACATCTCTGTCTAACTGGGTGGTCTCTGAGCGAACTCGAATTGGAGAACCAAGACTTGGGGCATTAAGTATTCCATTCACTGGTCCATGGCTATTTTCTTCCTCTGTGGCAGCCTGTGCAAAATGTAAAATAAAAATGTAACTCGCTAGGAGTGGCAAAACAGAGGAAGACAAGGTGCTACATGGTGAAGACCCTCCAAGTGTTTAGAATGTGAAAAGCCAATTTGTATTTGGAACGGTCCTTAAGTTCATGCTATTGTTAAGGTAGTTTAGATAAGCTCTTCAGCACACACCTGCAACAGACAAAACACTAGTAATATACTAGTTCTGGGTAGGTCTGAGAACAGGAGTCTCAAAGACCCAGTAAGTTACATTTACTCTAATATTTCACACCCACCTCTGAAATTTTCTTTAATAATGGTCTGAAACCTGGCACTTGGTAGCATTTTTGGTCTGCTTTACAGTCAAGTGCTCTTATTAAAGAGAAGTTAGCTTCCAGGCTTTTTGATTCTCTGGAGCATATAACACTTTTATACACTAAATCTACTAAATATTGCTGTGACTTTAAACTATGTTTTAGTGCAACTGCATTCTGTCTTAATAATGACTGAACATGATTTAGAATAATAACTGAACATGATTGGAATGAACACGGCTGGGAAGTCATGATCATCCTTAGCTTCTACAGGTGTAATAGAAAGTGCCTTTCTTTAAACCAGAACAATCTTTCTCCATCTTTGGTAAAAAACCAACCAGCCAAATAAGCACATTTGAAAACAGGCACCATGCCTTGTTCTTTCCCACAATACTTTTTTTTCCTAGCAAATAACAAGTAACAGCATCAAACTAGACAGCTCTCCTAGATAAAGAACATTTTAGTACTAGATCCATTTTCATGTTAAAAACACTGTTATATCAAGAAACAGGCTACATCTGTCTAAGTGTGAAATACTGTGGTTTTGAATAAGGCAGATAGGAACTAATTCTCACAGACCACTTTTGAAAATAAAGCAGCATTCTCTTCTAAAGACCAACCAATGAACCTCTGGATCAGTACAAAGGTATAATATCTTACGGAGACAAAACCACCAAGTGAAGCAGATCCTATGAGGACAAGAAACTGTTCAAAGATGGTCTTCACAATGCAGATTTGAAAGTACCTTACAGATCCCCAGTTTTATTTTGTTTCTGTTTGCATCCATTTCTTCCCAAACATCTTTTTCCTGAGGACGCTGATGCCCAGGGGATCCAGGTAGTTTCTCTGGTGATACACCAACTGGAATAACATTTTCTCCATCACTGAGCTGTTCATCAGGGAATACTTCATCTGTGTTTTCCCGCAGCAAATCTCCTGGGATAGGAGTGGCATTGGCAATTCTACAAAAGTAGTTTAAAAACAAAATCAGAAAAGTAAAAATTTCTATACTCTCATGTGTTCACAGAAATTATTTTCTATTTTAAAAGAAACAAACAAACAAAAACTTAGAAAGAAAATAATGTTTCTGTAGAAAACTAAATCTTGGAAATTATTTAATATAGAATCCCCTATTTCCTGGCTTTCACAGTTTATTTAATTTAGGTACATAACAAAATAATATAAATCATAAAAACTATCACATAAATGCTGGGTTTCTGAATGTTTTTGAAAGCACTTCTGAGAAAATTTGTTAGAGATCATGTCCAGGCTCAACTTCTCTCCTGACTGCTCTATACGTATTCTTCTATTCAAAAAATTAATGGCAACTTTCCTAAGTTAGATTCTGTTTCCCAAAAATTTGATAGAAGAAGAACAATTACTGAGCAAACTAAATGATGTTTTAATAATTATTCTTATCAAAGTGCTAGTTTGCTCCCATTCTTGATAATCAAAGCATAAGCACAACACTAACAAGACATCACATTTTAATTGAAGTTCTCTAGTCCAATTGACTTGAAGCCATGTAGGGCTAAGGCTTAGCTCAACATCTGAAACTGAAGCACTGCTGGTCCTAAAAACTGAATGCTCAGAAAGTCAGACAGAAGTCATTCCTTTTCAGTTACCAAAGCTGTTACTTGCAGCCAGGACTAACAGTAACTCTAGTGTGATGCTTAGTGGGATAATGGGACTGAATCATATGCAAACTCCCTGTCTGCTTCACTGCATCCAACAGCACACACCATATACCTGAGCAATCTTAACAGTTATACAAGACAACCAGTTGGTGTCAGATGATATTTACTTTAACTTTTTTTTTTTTTAAACTTACCTTGAAATACTGAGAATTTAATACATTAAATACTGGCATTTTTCAGCTTCATTACACTGTCCAAACATTCTCGTTCAATTTTTAGCTAAAAGCTGATCTATTCAAGGCTTAGAACAAGCACAAAGTCTTCCTCCTCACGCATAAACACTTCCTACATTCATCCATAAACACCTCTTATATTCTTCAAACCCCTGAGATGAGTAGGGGTCTTATTAAACATCACATCTTGTCCAATTTATTTCATTACAGCATATCTCAAATAACACATTAAATATTATTTGAAACACAACTGAAATCTATTTCCAAATTTCTTATAAAGATCCATCCATTTTTCAAACTTACAAGGAAATTGCAGCTATAATTTTATTCCAAGCTTACAGAAAACAACGGGTTTATTTCCAGGCAGTTAAATTTCCAGGCACTTAAACTCAGGATACATTATTTAGTTTCACAAAATATGATTTAGCAAAGGATGGATGAGCAAATTTACATGCAATTTCCTGGAGTACTATTTTTATTGCTATCATTTTAGAACTGCAGTGCTGATCTTTCAGGATAGTATGAACTGGAACCCTAAAAAGGGAAATACTTCAAATGCTCCCAAACCTCCCTTCCTCTATGCATTCAAAATCCTGCAGAAAAAAACTGAATTATGGAGATAATTTCCCTTTGGTAGGAAGCCCCTCTGTAGCTGCCACTGTAGAGACCACACCGTGCATACCCAATTGCAGCCGGCGTAAGACGAGTGTGCAACTGAGGGGTGGTTGAAGTTGTTGTTGTTGTCAGAGAGCCATCAGTTCCACTCTTCTCCCAGTCAAAAGGGTCGCTTTCAATAACCCCAAATGTTTTCATGCTGTTGTCAAACACAGACATAAGAAGCTAAAAATAAAGAAAAAAGTTAATAAGGTTCATTTTTGTCTAAGAGACCAAGCAATTACGAAGCATCCCCTGTAATACTGACAACATTAAAAAAAGACAGCTTTTTATATGAAACACTTCTCATTTTTCAAGATTTTGAAGTCAAGATATACAAAATTTCATTTTATTAAAACAGGAAAAAAAATCCACATCTGTTGTTTTTATCAGGCATGAGGCAAAGATACACCATAGACTTTTACAAAAACACAGAAATACACACACACACACACACACACAGAAGCATAACTACATTGCTGCAGAATACCATACAATGGCTCCAGAACAGGCAGAGAAAAAAATGTATTTGGTAACACCATGAAACCAAGGAAATGAATGAGATGTAGGAAAGGCTACTGATCTGCTAATTCATACATTTTTGTCATTAAGAACCACATATCATTTACTTCATATAATGCTGACATTTAAACTACACAAATGTCTAAGTTTTCAATCCTCATTTTATGATATGAAAAAGCATTTAGAAAACTGGTGTCCATGGCAGAGAAACAAATGGCATCTACTTTCCTCTCTCTGTGAATTAAACTTTGTCTCATTCTAGTTACTGATGGGAAGGCTGTGTCTATATTATTCTCTTACTCTGTAACATTTCTATTTTTTTTTCCCACTAAAAGCTAAATCTAGGTTTCATCCTGTTTTCCAATCCAGGATGCTGAAAATTTTTCAACCTTCTCCTTTGGCATACCCTTTGGCAACTTAAAATAGATGGGAAGTTTGGATCATTTCTCTTGTATAGAGTGGTCTCACGCATTTAATCTTTACTCTCAAGAACCTTCCATGTGCCACCTGTCCCAGTCATTTCTGTAACCCTACAGAACAGCACAAAGTCATAGTTCACTCTGTCTCTTATGTACTCTGGTTTTTTCTTCTCTTCCTGTAACCCTTAAGCAGTGTCTCTGAAGTAATTTTTAAGGTCATTCTCCTTTAAATATTTTCATCAATTTCTTCTATAAGGCAAATACAAACTCAAATGCTTAAGGATGTCAGGAAGCTGAGGCAACTTATGCACAAATACCTGAACAAAATAAACATCTGACATTGCCAAATCAAATGTGGCTTCTTGGCCTAGGTCATGAACTTTTTAGACTATAAACTCTCCAAAGCAGGGATGTCAACCAGGGAGGTACATACATTCTTGTTCAGTGCCCACACATAAATACATAGAATGATACATACAGTAGGTAGGAACAGCACCACTGCAAACACAAGTTAAGAGAGACCAGAGTTTAAAAGAACGTTCTCACCACTCTAAATAAAACCACTCTGCTCTGGTCTAAAGCACGTGAGCAAGACTGTCTTGTAAGGCTCAGGCTGCAGCTACACAACTGCAAATGTTCCATGACCAGCCACAGGACTGTAAAGTACTGGGCTGTTTCTGTCATGGAAGAACTCTGTCCTGGTATTGTGTTAATCACTGAGTGCATGTGCTGTGTTAGATACAAATAGAACACAAAAAAGGATTTACAAAAATATGACTGTCTATATGCTTTATCATTCAGCCTATATAATGTAAAACATATTTACCAGTCTATAACCAAGGTTTTTCTATGCAACATCAAAATCTCTACAACAGTGCTTTTTACCATAGGAAAAAAAAAAATCTGATACATCTTTATAACCAGGCACACAAAACATTGAAAACATTTTCCTCACTTAATTGTAAACTATAGGATAAATTTCATGGAAATTTGTAATAGAAAAGGGGGGAGAAAAAATCAAAGTATTTATTTTTCAGGAATACTGAACATTTTTTGTATTTGTAATAAGTGGTTTTTTAACATTCAAATTTTTTCACAAAAATTGATTTATTTATTTTGCAAATGTTCAGAATAATATACCGGTATATTTAGAGAAATCCACTTACAGGAAATCAGTTATTCCTTGAGATTTTCAGTTCTGATTTCAATTCTTATATATCTTTATTTCTTGTTAATCTTACCAAGCAAAGCTCTTATCAAAGTTACAATTCTGGAATTAGTCAGGTTTATTTATTCAGTTGAACCAAATACACTTGAACACCAACAGAAAACCATTCCTTCAGTGATTTCACTGAGTTAGGAAGTTGAACAAAGGCACAGGAGGCAGATAGGTACTGCAGGTGGGAAGCTGACAGGAATGTGTGTTTCTGGGAGCCACAAGGAAGGCACACAGGGACAGCTTGTCATGGTGCGCTATTCGATCGGTTCAACTTCTGGGTGTGTGAGACTCAAAAAACTCTCAAGTCTTTCCCTCTCTGCTTTTCCCAAGCATTCCTCTGCTGCTTTCCACAAACTGGAAAAAAGTTCTATCTTTATTTATTGTTTAATCACAGGCCAACACTGAGTGAGTTAAGACACATTCTACAGCATATCCTCTCAGCACATGCCACTTTATCAGTGAGCAGAGGCTGCCCATTTCAGCAGGCAATACTCTCTTAAACAAAGAGCAATGACTAGATTTCTGTGATCTCTGTATGCAATACTTCAGTCTTGAAAATACACCATGAGTGCATGTTGTGCTCTAGCTGTAGGTGCTGAGTTCCAGATTTTGGAAAACTGCCAGAATGACAATCACTGAGAGAACAATCTGATCAATTAACTTACAGAGCACCTACTAGAGGCTATGACAGTAGGACAACTCCCAATCCTAACAGAATACTGTCTGAAAAGCAGCTGTCAATTGTTTTTAGAAACTTAACAGCCTTACACATGCCGAATGGAAAAAAATTACATGTTTGAACCACAAAGTTTCTGTGGCAATAAATGGTCATTAAATTAACTTTGTGGTGGCAAAACCATAATAACTACCAAGATTACACAATGAAATCAAAGTAAATTGAAGACGAAACAGCATAAAATTCTCTTCTTTATAAAACAGAAAGACAAAATAGTACAAGTGTTTACCTGGTAATCAGGCTTTGTAAAGTAATCCAAATTAGAAATGTGATCCAGAAAGACATTGAATTCTTGAGGAAGATGTTTCAACATAAGTCTGTGTTCATACCTTTCTTTAATGGAGCCCACTTGCTCCTAGAAGTAACACAAAAAACATTACCACACCCTCATTCGCTGTTACAACATACTCTCATTGTCTGTTACAGCCATTCAATACACTACTAGCCAGAGAGACAGGTCACTACACTACACTGAATGGTACTGAGAAAGGCCATTCTACACCAGATAGCAAGATAAGACACTTTGTCATTGGCCTCAATACACTGGGAAAATAATGTAAAAACTTCAAATTCAATATGAAAAGCCATTTCATTTTCTACTGTGTTTGTGTTGTTTGTGTTTGAATGCTGACTGATACAAAGAGCTGTCACTAAGCACTCCAACCCTTCCTAATAGTATGTTTTAAAGATTTAGATGTCCTGCTGCATCATGTGAAGTTCAGTCACTTTTTGGTGTACATTCAGTCATGTAAGATGTGTAAACCAAACCCAAAAAGGAGATGTTACCTATACACCACACTGTCATCTCCATAACCATACATAAACCACACCAGAGAGTAAGCTGGTTTCAGTATAATTCCAAAAGAAGATGGAAGAAGTAATAACAGGCCGATTAGATATTGTTTCTTTGCATACTGCACCTACGACATATGACTAAAGACACTACTGCATATTGCCTAAACCACTTTTGTTCACCCGCAAATAAGAAATGCCTATTTCACAAATAATCAAAACAGATTAGAAATTTTAAGCATTTGATAGGTGAAATAAGGTACTCAAGTGAAAACAGGAATAATGAAGTAAGTGGTAAATATACACTTAACTTCTGCCCTTTACTACTTTCTGCCTAGAACAGTTAGTAAAATCTGATCGCTTTTTATACCATGATACTAGCCACAAGAACTAACACTAGAAAACAGTAGAAAACATAATGTTGAAAGTAATGAGCCAATGATTCTAAGAAGAATCTTTATCACAGCATTTCCCTGGAATCCAGAAGGAAATCTCCCTCATGCTCTTTGGTTTCACCCCTAGGTTTACCTTATCTTTTATTTTTCTCCAAGGCAGTTGCCCAACCACAAATTCCACCAACATGTAGAAGAGAGACCAGAGGTCATCATGCCGACCCATTTCCTGTAAAAGGAAATATTATTCTAAAGCATATTACAAATACCTAAACAAATGGGGAGATAAGTTCTTTACTGCTCAAGACTTAAATTATTATATAAAATTTAATATAACCTATGCTGCAAAAAAAGTTAATTAAATCCTGTGGCTATTTTAAGGAGAAACATACAAGTAAATTTCCACAGAAGACAGAGGGAAATAAAAGTTGAAGCGTGTTAAAGTAACATTGCAAATCTCTGTTTATTCGGATTTCTTTAGTGTATGACATTATGACAACATATTGGACATTACGGACCTCACAAAACTCAGCAGCTTCACTTTTTTAACTTGCAATAAAATTGAACACCAAAGATAAGTATTAAAATCACTATTATTTGTACAAGAACACTTTTATCCTCAACTACTGTAAATTACATTATTCTTTCACAAAATTTATAACTATTAATTTCTACATAACAAATGCACAGATAAGAATACAAAAAAGGAAATGAATAGTAACTGCATTACTGACTGCTTTCTGCTACTTGAGATGGGTATGATACAGATGATGATACTCACTCTGTTTCTATGAGCATTGATTGATGCGTATCGTACCGTTCCTCGAAAACCAGCAACAGCTCGTGGCTGTCAAGGAATAGAAAAGATTCTCATTGTCAGAAACAAACCCCCTGACTACTTAACTTGGCATCTACAAAGTGAGTACAGAGCCACAACATACCTCATTAGAGACTTTTATTTCAGTTTACTGTGCTTCTACAAGTTCTCAGTGGAAATCCAAGTGGGCAATATTTGGCTGACCAATAAATAGCAAAGGCTGCACTAGAGACACCAATTTAAAATATTTCTTTCTTTCCCAGTTTCTGAAAACCAGCATTTCTTCCCTGATGGGTATTTTATGATCATAAGTCAACTCATGTTTTATAATCAGAGAATACATTTTCCCATCTTTCTTTTCTTCAGATAAAAATATTATAGAAAGAATTATATCATTGATGACAGTCATAATTACTAGATATTTAATTTTTTTTTTAAATATCAAACTGCGATATTATTACTTTGTCTAAGAGAAATATCCAATCCATGCTACCCCCTTAATTAATCATTCTATATAGACAAAACTGCCAGGACTGCTAAATTCACTGTCTTTTATGCAGTCTTACCTTCCAAATCAATAATTCTTTTTGTTTCCTCTAACAATGAACATAAGATGCTTGAATTATCTACCTCACCTCTGACTTGTACTTAGAGAGGTATTGGTGATCTGTCTGCTCGCCCAAGACTCATGACAATTCTTAAGATTTAAAAAAAATTTCTGCAATACATCGAAAAGTCTGCCTTGATATACACACAAAGATAACCACAACACATAATTATTGCCTTATTAAGATAAAACACTTCCATCTCTCTGTACCTGTATATATATATATATGTATAATTTTTTCTTATCTACCAATAGATGCTATACAGAGCTATCATTTAAATAAATCAGGAGCTGCCATTACCGTCAATAAATCTACCAATTGAATCCAGCAGGATTATGCAGCAACGACTTTAAAAAAAGGATTCAACAGCCCATATAATCAATGTCTGCTAGAGTAGTACAGTGAGAACTGAACCAGTGTTAGTTAAGGCAGAGAGTATCTTCTAGGATGTTCTTAACATGAAGAGGTTCAGATGATATTCCATAAATCTTAGGTTTTTCATGTCATCATACAGCTTAAGAGGTGCTCGGAACATATTTCATGTTCAGGCAGGACAGACTCAACTGTCTGTCTGCCTATCTTTAATTTTATAAGTATATCATATTCCACACTGAACATTACCCTGAAATGAAACATAACACTGTAGTTGCAGAAATTTCACAGTACCACGCAACTAGAAAAAGAATAGCTCAAAATACTTTGGAACTGGTAAATTTCAGGAGAAGCAATTTTTCAGAAAAAGCACTTAAATCTCCTTAGTAGTTCTGCAGGTTGGTAAACCATCCAACTAAGAACAATATAGCACCACTGCCAAGACAACCAGAATACAGATGAATTTCAAAAAATATGTAGTTTAATGAACAGTACTTTTTCAGGAGGGCACTGAGAGCTTAACTTCAAAACAGTTGAAAATACAAATTAGATAAATCTCAAGAGCATATAGCTTCAGAAGATGAAACCAAATGTTTGCTGTCTTTTGCCTCTGGCATGAATGTTAAAAAGGAAGGACTATATTCAGTTTTACTAAGTTAAATATTTCTGTTCTTCTGAGAATAATGGAAAACATGAAACGTAGGATGAAATGCCACTTTCATTTCTAGCATCACCACTTCAATTTCTACTTGATAACTAGGACAGAAATGCTTCAGTTGCTGGACAAAGTAAGAGAAAAAGACTAAGAAATGTCATAGGAAAACTAAATTATCCCATTCAGTCTACAAAAACTAAAAATCTGACCTATTCCACTTCTGTCCAGGGGAACAAATGTCCATATGAGGAATTTCATTGTGTACCAATTCAAATGCTTTTGAATGTTAAAGTCACAGCCATCCTTACTTGCCCTAACATCATTTCAATTATCTGAGAATCACCTGGATGGGAAGGAAAAAGAAAAAAATAAAGCGGAAAAAAAAAAAAAGAGGAATGAATATTGTTTCTATCTATGAGCTTATCACAAAGTGAATTCTGAATTCTTTATTCCAGCAAGGACATCTAAAGCCTTCTACTGTCTCTTGCCTTAAAGTATAGTTTCTATAATCTGAGTTAAAAGCATATGTAACGCTGTTATATTTTAAGATGCAATAAAATACCTTTTAGTAATGCAGCTGGTCACTATTCAATAATGGTATTACAATGCCACACAACAATAATAAAATAATTCTACCCTGTCTCTCTTAACATGAGTGATGCTCTGTAGGTCAAATCAAGTTTGCCCAATTCAGAATAGAACTTACAGACTTCTGAGCATTTGCATAACTTCTAAAACTGTTTCAGAACTGTTCATGCATCTCACAACATCTCATGTAGCAAAAGAGAAATACTACAGGAAATAATAGCAACTTCATTAGTGATTCACTGCATATAAAAATCAAATAAAAATCCTCCTCTGCTATTACTGATCATCTTAATTTGTTTCTGGAGACCTCCAAAACACACTTTGCAAATCTTCTACAAAACTGTACCTTGTTTTGTTAAGTTTACATTAAAAAGTTTTTCTAATATAATTAGCTCAGGCAGTTATCTGGAAGTCAATATTATCTCTGTTTTGATTACTGTCACTAAATCCTTCAAGTTTAAGTTAAAAAAAATATTTTGAAGATACATGCAGATGAATTCAGCAGATCCAGTGACTGCAATGAATCTTTCTATTTGTAAAGGTACTTTTTTAATGTAACATCAGTCTTCTTTGGGGGTGCCCCTGCCCTGGAAACACGTGACAATGTCTCAGATAAACTACATGCAGGAAATTAGCAGTTCCTAGCAAAGTGAACTATTTCCACTAAGCACACACCTTTCAGATTCCTGGGAGACATTATGCGTACAAACCTGTCTACGAATGTTGCTTTTGTGGAGTGGCTGTGGAGAAGGCAAATCACTCTCCTTAGCTCAGTTCAGTGTCTCCAGATAAATGCTCTGGGTTTATTGCTCTGGGCAACATTGCAGAGCAAAAAGTTAACTTATTACTGCAGTCATGGAAACTAGAAAATCAACATGAAAAAACAAATCAATACTGGTTCTTTACATTATATCTGACACACACGCTATGGTGCTCCTTATCAATCAGGCAACAACTGAGTATCCTTAAGTGTCTAGGTTTTGCACTAGGAAGTCAGCAGTGCTGCCTCGGGACTAGAGTTCAAAAGCCATAGGGGATGGCCACCTATATTACCCCTCTTTTCCTTTGCTAAAAGTAGAATTCTCCTTTCTTATCTTTTCCCATGAGAAAGTCAATTTCCTAGTTCTAATCCCACCAGAAATACATTTCCATGATTGGAATTATACACAGTTCCAATCCTTTAAAACCTTTTTTTCATAGCTTCAACAGTTCACATTGCTATCCTCTTCTTTTTGAAGATACAGGGTTTGCAGTCTAATGTAATGCCTAGCATATGTGCTAGCACCAGTTTACAATCAATGAAAATTTCAGGGATCGCCTGGGTAAGGAAAGATCAAGCAGTTGAAATACAATTGCCATTACAATATATTCTAGATCTCAACGGATTTTCACTGCATATACAGCTCTTCAAACCCACACTTTCAGCTTTATCTTAAAATCCACATCAGACACTAATAACTGAGTACTTGTACTTAGAACTCTTTATCAACCCATCTCCTACTAGCTGTCAGTATGACACATTACTTGGACTCAGATCTACAAACGTGATTTCCAGAAACTGACTGCAGCTGTCTGATCCTATGCTACCTAGCAGAAGCTCAGTAACAAGGTAAATTAAAAGTAACAATACAATTAAATTTTGCTATTGTGAGTTCTAACAGACATGGTGAAAAATGAAAATTTATCACCTACTGCATGTGCTATAAAGAGCAACACCATCTCTAAGACAGCAGTATTTGATACACAAAACAACTCCTGAGCTACTCAGTTTTCAATCTGGAGTAGTCAGCCAATGTGACACACTAGCTAAAGACTACAATCATTCCAAAACTGATTTATGAACAGACAAAACGTCTGGTGGGCTGAAGAGGGTAACAACCTACTACTGTCTGTCACAAACCTGAACTTACTGCAGTGAAAAATGACACAGGGTAAGTCTGTCATGTGTATGTTTGCTTTGCCCCGTGCAATCTTTCTTCTTCCTCTTATTCCAGGAGCTGAAGCAGAGATTACTTTAAGAGGAACACTGTCTATATGAACCAGCTATGCTCTGGCAAGAGAATTTCCCCACAGAACAGAATATTGTTTTATTTATCACTGTAAGGTAAAATTTTACAGTTGTTCTGCACTTAGAAGACTAGAGAACTGAGACCTTAGTTTTTTTATGTTTTAGACATTTTTATGTTTTGTACGTATCTTATTTAGTATTTATAATGATAATACCATATATTCAAGAGTTGCATAAATCCAGAAGCAGACTATTTCAGTAGCAGGCTTATTTCAACTATGAATGGAAAGCAAAAAGTCTCAAGCAAGCTAATGTACATAAATGTACCTTCTTTCCAATTCTCTTCCCTATCCCACAGGGGCAGGAGGAGGGTGGGGGAAATGAGCAAAAGGCTCTGTGGTACTTGGTTGCCAGCTGAGGTTAAACCACAGCAATAAAATAACACATTTTCCTACTTTTAAACTACTCAAAATATTTTTTCATAACTCAGCAGGGAATTTAGCCCATAGCTCAGAAAGAACTGGAAACCAAAGTTTCCAGTTTGATTTTCATTTGCTTCTATTTTCACCAGGAAACAAATTTTACTAGACCAAACCATCTGTCTTTCCACCACAATAGCTTTTAATTTCAAACAAATAGGACAGCTCTCACAGATTTTTCAGTTCCTGCAAGTTTAATGAAAATTGGTGATTAAAACAGAACCCAAATTAGTACACTGACACAGAGACAGATAGTTAAAATTCAATTAAAATGGCTCACATCCATCTTAAGAGACACCAACCAGTTGGTCAACCAGCATTAATTTTAGATGGCATGTAAATACATGCAAAGTCCCAAAAGTGCAACCAGGTACTGATCAGAAAGGTAGGGTGCAGTATGAAGCTGAAAATACTAAGAAATTTGGAGGGCATAAGGGAAACAGTACACAAAACAATAGAAAAACTGTAAGTTTCACCATTCATAGACTAATTTGTTTCAAAAAATAAGATCAAATCTCACTAGAAAAATTATTTCTTCTTTTTTTTTTTAAGGCTGTTACAGCTCATTCCCTGAGCATCTATAAGTTCTACAGAAAATAAAGGAACTGCTGAATCAAAATATAGAACAGCCACAGAGCACACTTCAGAATGTCTAATTTAAATTTCTAAGTTAAATTGTTTAATGATTGTTTGAATATGATACCAGTGTTCTGCACGCAACAGGAAAGGAGAAAAAAAAAACAATATACCCTTACAAAGTACTCTATCATTACCATTTTTCATGTCTCAACTATTTATCAAGCTGTTTCTTCAGGCAGGATATCATGTATTTGGTTTTATTTTTCACCCAAAACCTCCAAACTCCAGGTCATAAAGAACCTCTCTCTCAACACGCGATTTTCTTAATTTTTTTATTTAATTATTTAATTGCAAGATTATTCCATTGAGATGTTACAAAACAATGTCACACCGCATGAAATTCATATATCCATTCTACTTTTGTCACAAAGTCAACTGATAACGCTCTTTTTTTCATCTTTTGCATTAACTCACCACCTGCCTTTTTTACCTTTTACTGTCACACATGAGACACCAGCTGTCTGTCTCTGTAACACTGATTTCCTTCACTACTTCTTTGTCAGTAATACAACCAAACTTGGAAGGATCATGTTCAGTGGATGCTGAAAATGCTACATAAATACACTATAAGCTTGTGCCTCAAATAATCTCCCTCCATGTCCTTGAAGGAGGTTATAGTAGACAATAATTAATGTTATACCAATAGGTGTAGCACTGCTGTATCATTACAGCTGCACACATCTGTCACTGGCAGGTGTATCACAGCTATGCATTACTGAGGAAACTTTTGAAACTTAACAATCTAATAGTTATTTTAATCTCTCTATTAAAAATAATGTCTCACCGAACCAACGCCTATCTCCTCCCTACAAAATCATTACTAATTCAGAAATGGAACCTCAAATGACTGCCATAATTCCTTCAACTCAGGCACCCTGCTTATAAACCAATTAAACAAAAGGCTCTTGACTAAGTCCCTCCAGCAAATAACCATTTTCATGTAGGACACTTTGACATAAAAATCTAAACCTTCTACAATTTCTCCTGGTATTAAAGGAAGAAAAAACTAGGCTCCAGTCTTTGTTAACTTAGAGGACATAAGGGAGAAAATTAAGGAGTACATACAGCCTATTTAAGAATGATTTTATATGTTTACAGCTTGCATTGAATGACTGTGATATTATACAATAATTTCTCTTCTAAGAACCAAAAGTTATAAAGAAAATATAATGCTGTAATAATTCATCTTAGACTCTTCAACAGAATTCCATTTACTGCAACAAGATTTTTTTTCTTAAGTAGTTCATTTTTTAAAAAGCTATTAACTATCAAATGCTTAGAATTTCGAAGGAAATCTTGCAAACCTCAGCTACTTCCAAAAGTATATGCAGTGTAGTCTAACTGATGCAGATTTAGTTAAGAAAAGCTGAAAATATGGTTTAAAAATATTTGTTCCTTAGAAAACTTCTTTTTCTACAGTAGCAAAATGTACAAAATTTAATTTAATAGACATGGAAAGGCAGAAGTGGACTATCACAGGAAGAGAGAGTCAGATTAGAAAAAAATACTCCAGTTCTCTCTTCCCAGACTAGTTTTGAATCATTATTTATTTTTAAAATGTAATATTTATTTTTATTATTTATTTATTAATAAAAATATTTATTTTTGAAACAAAGAAAATACAGAAGACAGTTTTCAACTCTGTTTTCAGGAGCTTACTGCATTCTATTTGGCAGCTGAATTATATCACATATATGTCTATTGCTTTTTATTTTACAGTTATTTGTGTCGTAATAGCAGAACTGATTTTGCTAATTGTAAAACACACAATCAATGTGACAACATTGTTCAGATAAATTCAAAGATGTACACACTAAAATTTAAAAATATTTGTGTGCTTATGATTTCTTGTTCATTCTATGCCTTTCTGCTGATTTACAGAGAGTTCAGTACAAGTCTGTTACTTATTTTTAATGCTTTACAGTCCCAGCTGTAGCATCTTCACATGAAAGTGCTGAAGAGAAGCAGAGAGAGGCAGCTGTTAAGAAGGCTGGTCTCAAAATACATGGTTAAGATACCTGTCCTATGTCTGCAGAAAGCTGGTAACAATGAAAAATTGGACATAGTTTAGCTTTGTTAGGAACAAATTATTTACTCACAAGGTGGTGAGGCACTGGAACAGGCTGTCCAGAGAGGCTGCAGATGCCCCATCACCGGAAGTGTTCAAGCCCAGGTTGGATATGGCCTTGAGCAACCTGGTCTAGGTAAGGGAGTGGGAGCTAGGCAATCTTTAAGATCCCTTCCAACCCAAACCATTGTACAATTCTATGTGTTCAGGGCTTCTTCTCATTACTTTCTGTCTTTGTTGGACAAAGAATGAAGAAACTAATTTTAAAAAAAAGAATTATTTTAGGATTGCCCAGTTACAGACGCCTGATCCTGGGAACTTCTAATGCCACATTTTGGCACATACAAGTCTCTGCTTTGTAAGCATTGGTGCAGAGGTGTCCAATACACTGTGCATAACTTCCATGCAATTGCTGAGGAGGAAAAGTGACTTTTTATCACTTCCTTGCTCCAAACCATTATGTTGCAAGCTAATGGTGTATTCACTTTAAGAGACAACTTATAAAAAGTCTGCCCTGAAGTATACCAATGTGGAAAAGCCTCAGAGGACTATTACACAGAAACTTATTAACATATATTTTTCTTCCTCCATCATATAACCATAGAATCCATTTAGGTTGGAAAAGAACTCTGAGGAAAATGAAAAATATTTCAAGAGGGAAAATAAATACTATAGTCCTTGTTTAGGTGCACACATGGAATCCTCAGCTAATCACATCCCTCTGTAATGTACTGTTCAGGATTGAGAGAGGACATTACTGAGAAGAGATAGCATAAGGTAAATGCCAGCAACAAAATGCTTCTCAACAGGATGAAAGAATGACTGAACAGTACATTTACCAAAATGACATGGACCATTACCCTGCAAGCACAGGGTTTTCAACAGTTTTAGTCAAGTATGGAAGAGAGATCTGTTTGTGTTAATGTATTTTAGCCAACTATTTATTACATGCATGATACAGTGCCCTAAAAATTCAAACAGCTCCCTGGAACTCCCTTGTACTATTTATTTTCCATTAAATCCATTTAATACTGCACTCATAAACATGTCCTAGTTGTCCTTGGACTTCGCTTTAATCTGCGTCACTCAAACCAGAGGTGCGTCAAGGAACTGCTGAAAAAACAATGTATCTTACTGCTCTTTAACTAAAACCAAAACCAGATCCTTGCACAATTTTCTGGAGTTGACTGAAGTGCTGCAATCATTTAAACTTAATGGGTGGTCTCCATTTAACCCAGATTTTATTCTGAATGCAATGTTCAGTAACTATTCTTGAACAACTTTCAGTATACAGACTCTATTTGTAATACATTCACACAGTCAAGGGATTACTCAGTAGTTACCAGGCACAAATTCTAAATCACCAGGGGCACTGGGGCAAACAAAAAAAAACTGCACCAGTTTTAGTCAGTACTATCCATGGACCACTTCTGAGTCTTATTTCTTAAAGTTGTATTAATGTTCGCTATTATAGCATTTACTTGAAAAGAAGATTGAGAAACACATATAAGCAATCCATCTTTAAGCAGTCCATGAGATCAAACAGCCTTCAAAGAAGACAAAAGACTTGCAGTGACCATTTGGTTTACAAGAGTGTAGCTTCACCATTGCTCCTTTAGTTATTAAAACAATCCCACTCCTTTTCCCCATCATAAAAAGCATTTAATGGCTATAGTTTCCACTATTTCAGTACCATAAAAACAACGTTCTCTTCCAAATACAGAAATTAACAATCTGCAAATCTTCCGCCAAGACGACAGGAGGTAAGACAGAACAACGTGGAAGTATTCTCTAGACTTCCTCAGCAATCTAGATAATCCAGACCATTAACAGAAAGAAACGCCATGCAATTCAAATGCATAACCATTACCAAATTTTCACAAGAACCAAATGAAAATATGAGCATTCAAGAAATTTATACCTTCTGTCCCTGTATATAACTGAAGTACAATAGATTTCCAAAGCTTTCAAAATGGATATAATACTCTGCTTTGTTATCTACCAACACATTTTTGTGAAGCATTCTATGCAGGATTGTTTTGGCTTGTTTATTTGTTTGTTTGGAGGGGGTTGATGTTTCATCCTTTTATTGGTTGTTATTTCTTTTGGTTTGGTGTTTGGGGTTTTTTTTAAGAACTCAGCTTCATAAACTACATTTTTAGGACTCCACCTGTACCCTAAAGTGAAACTTGAAGATAAAACCTCATTTGCTGGAAAATCCTCAGAACCTGAGGGCACTGAAGAAAGGCAAGCAGCACTTAGCTGATTTGTACAGAAACACCTGAATAGAATAATATGTGCATTGTTTGATGTGAACCAATTTGTAACTGCTTCCCTAGACAATAAAAAATCTAGACATTTGCATTCACAATTGCTTTCACTGCATTTTTCTAAGGGTCAGACTTTACAGCAGCTGGTGTTATCTTTTGCTTTAGCAGAAGTCAAAGACAATTTTTGTTACTGACAGGTCACCAATAAAGAGCACGAGTAATGCCTCAGAAAATTTTGGTGGATACTCTGTTGCCTTTGGATTTGAATACTTTTGTTAATATTCAGAGTAAGTAAATACCGTAAAATACTTTAAACCTCCTTTATGTTAAAAGAACAAAATTTTGATTTTTTTTTTTTACTTGTTTTCAAATAAATACAGGAAAATTTAGACACTCAAAATTAAGGTCATACTAAAAAGACCTATAATGGTGAGAACTGTGACGAAGCTCTTCATTTTGTTTAAGTAACCACCGAAGAATGACCTAAAATCTAGTCACTGGGAAGAGCAGGAGAAAGGTGGGGAGATGGGGGAATGCAGTCATAGGGTAGCTCTCCCCTTGACCTAAAAAGCCTTATTTATGAAAAATACAACAATTCCACAAACCAAACAGTCTCCTCTGAATACATTTCAACCCACTAGTCAGGATACTCTCAATAAAGTAATCCCACATTCCAAACTAAGTACCATATTGGGCAAAAAGGAATTTTCTCCTTCAGTTATCTTTGCTGAGTCCAAATCATCAGATTCAGGGGACTGGCTGTTAATCTGAACAATTCTTTAGGCTGCCAGTCAATGAGACCTGTATACTGAGTAGAAAAACACTGATGTTTTAGATAAAAAGGTTTTATCTAAATGCCACCTTCTTATGGATAGTTTTTTAATTCTGTTACTCCCTAGCTTTGTCACCTCAGCTTGCATACATGTTATCCTCTTTGTAAAACAAATATAATTCAGTTATTTATAATTTCCAATCCACATAAATAAAAGACCACAAAACTCAGGCCTGTGATAATATATGGTGGTTGAATTTATGGATTTTTAAAGAATTATGACCTAAAATTCTTTTTTAAAGGTTAATCTTCTTAACAGCACAGACTAGTGTCTTTTTTTTTTTTTTCTGCTTTCTTTGTGTTAAATTTAATAGTACCTCAAAAAACAGTTGTGGTTAAGGGGTTAAGGTTCACTTTAAAACAGGAGTGATGAAAACTGCCTAAGAGCCGGCTGCAGTTCTGATGATGTTAAAAATGCAAATGTCCTTCGCATTTTGTCCCTCAAGGTTTTCTATTTCTGTACCACAGCTGACACCTTCACTTTCCATTTTCACCATGTAAACAGAGACATGGAAATTCGATGGCTGTATGAAGTTAGGTTTACATTCAAAAAGAATCATATATTCTTTGTCTCAATTAGAAAGCAAAAAGATGATAGTACTTACTTCAGCTATCTCTAAGACAATAGCAAACAAAATGGTAGGTACTACATCTTCAAAAAGCAATAAACAGCAGACTATGAATCTACTAAAATTTATACTATATAAATACACTAAATTTGCATCCTGCTAAATGCATTTGCTTGATGATTAAGAGTATCCCCACAATTAAATTCTAATTATCCTGCTTTGTAGTAATCAACTCTTATCTACACTATTAATTCATTTATTGGCTTCCTCTCTCCAACAATTTATTTGCTTGCCTGTGTTTCATCCTTCTTTCTTTTAACAGCCTACATCATCCCCAGCAGTTTTTGTTCTCCTTCCAAACTCAATTTTCTCTCTTCTGATCTTTTCCATCCCCAGAGAAGGCTCCTCCCACCAATTAGTGGTTCCTTATCTACTTCCATTATACAATTTAATTCTACATCTACCTCAAATACCTGCAATCCTAGTATTGTCCCCAGCATGTAAAATTTGGTTTCAGAAGCCTATACACATACATATTACTGTCTGAGTTTCCATACTCTTCATCTCATTTCCAGCTATATCACTGTTTAAGTTTTCACAAAAGTATAATAAGTCAAAATATGTTCCAAACAGTCAAGGAGCCAGGGTTCAAGCCACTGAGAACACAGTATAGTAGCAGAAAAGTTTGTTCATGCGCCACTTGTTTATGTTTTCTACAATTCAGAATAGACTGATACATTACTTCTTAGATACTACATTTGGATGCTCAGAACAATTTCATTCTAATAAAAGAGTACAAGATCTGCACACAAATCCACCTACAGAAAAAAACCCCAAACAAATAAAAACTCAACTCAAAACTACTCACTGTAAATACTGAAATACATGTTAATAGGCCAACCACATTTCCAAAGACTTTATCTACAGGAGTTGCATGATGCACATTTGTCGTTACCTTTCATTCATCTTTCACAAACCTACGAAACACAACAAATGTTTGTTTCTGACTTTTAAGTTCTAACCAGGTAATAGTGTCAGATCATACAACTTAATAAACTGTAGCTCTTCTCTACTCTCTTCCACATGTTTATACATTTTACAAATATTTTATTACTGAATACAACAGACATATCCCTCTCTCTTTGAAGTCAGCTCCTCACAAGCATAGTCATTCAGATAGCTGCAAGACAGGACAACTTCCTTAAAATTAATCAATGTCAAAATTAGCAGTTAAAATGTTTTATTTTACTGCAGTAATTCTGAGAGGGAACTATCTGCAGCATGAAAAGGTGTGCAAAGCTATGCTTTTTCTTTGTGCTTTAAATTAAATCATTTTTCTTCCAGTTTCGAAGATTCACATAGACCACTGTAGTAAAATGATACTACAACTAGAAAACTGCAACTACAACAAATTAATTTTAAGGCTAATATCTGGAACAAGTAGGAAACTGTCTCTGCTAACTGAATAACCCAAGAGAATGTAAAACCCCTGGATCCTTCAGATGAGTAATAAAGGCATTTGCTTTTGACAATATGTTCAGACACTGGGTCAGACTAATAAAGCTTGAACACGTTTTCATTACGTAAAATTTTCCCTCAAAATACTCCCTCCTGTAATTTCCGGAAATTACCTCTTACCCCTCTTTATTAAGAGGAGAGATATTTTCCTGCAAGGAAAATGCTAAATTTAAAATTACAGTCCAGATAATGATTATGGAATACCAGAAAAGATTAGTCTTTTTCTAACAGTTGTTGCATTACATTTATAATCAATTTTACCCCTTTTCACAAACTTTACAACAGATTACTACCTACACAGTGGACATGTAAAAATAAGCTTAGAACACTGCATTCCCTTTGTAGGGAAGAGAAGGGAAGAGAATAAAGACAGCTACAACTACAATATACTGGAGATGTATTATTTCACTCTTTTCTGAAAAAGAATTCTGATATTGCTGGATGAGGAAATTCTGTAGTTCTAGACAGAGGCTATAAAAGGCTATTTCAGCTGCAGTGTGTGAAAAGATTATGTTAAAAAAGCAAAAGAGGCAATAACAGAAGTACCAGAGAAATCAGGAAGAACAAAGAAGAAATTTGACACTAGTTTTTACAAACACAAAACATATGTTTCTGTGTTTACATAGAAATTCATGACCAGTTTTAAAAGCATGTGGAACTCCTCTGCTCTTTAACTCCATGCCATCCTTGGCATTGAAAGTTTGGGTCAGATGGACTGGATGACCCAAACAACACATTATTGGCTAGGCCCCCAAGTTAATATATGAGGAAAACCTAACTGATGATTCCCAAGAGATATCTGTTTCCCTTCTTAATTATTTGTGTCCCTCAGTTATGTAAAAATCAGTGCATCCTTCAGCAGTAGTTCACATGAAAACTGCTGTTGCTTACTGACTTCAAAAGTTTTTCATGAAGAAGAGACTCTGATGCATACAAAAATGTGTGAATAGAGGTGACATTAACACCTACAGAAGAAATTAGATTCCATCTTATTCTTGGTGGATGAATTACAACGTTATCTCCTTGAATTTTTTTCCCTTTCAAAATCAGTTTTACTGCCATTTGGCTGCTGCAAACCAAAGGTTATTGTAGCTAACCTAATGCAAATCCCATGGAGAAAAAAAACAGTGAAATGGACTGACAATGCTGGCTCCTCAGTTCTTTATACAGATAGTCCATAGGTGACACTCAAAAATGCAATGAAAAACACAGTAAGCACTACAAGTGTTGAAAACCTTTTTTCTTTAAATACCGCTTTCTGAGAAGCTTTTTATATTAAATCTGCATTTTTCAAAACAGTACTTAGAAACAGCTACAGCTGAATGGACTCCCTGGTAGCATGGTTTTAACAGTCCTAAATCACCATGGAGTCTGACATTAAGATGGGCAGTACAAAGATGAACTACATCTCTGAAAACAACACACTGAGATGTCTTAGGAGATGACAGGCATGACAGGCAACTCTGGGGGATCCTTCAGTACAGAAAAATGGCATAAAATTAGTTCGGATCATCTTCAAGAAAGGATTTCTTGTTCTAAGTTCTCTGCCTTGACCATTCTTTCAGGTAAGAAGTCTAAGGAGACACCATAACTCCTCAGGAAGAGAATAAACTGACAACAAAAAATCCTCTCTCCAAACCTGTCCATAACAAACAACTAACAACAGCCTGTCGTGGCTTAGCCAGCAACCAAGCCCCACCCAGCCACCCACCCACTCCCCAACAGCAAGATAGGGGAAAGAATCAGAGAGGTAAAAGCCAGAAAACTCATGGTTTGAGATAAAGAGAGTCAAACAGGGAAAGGAAAACTAGCACTATAAAAAGCTAGTCAACAAGCCAACCTTAACTATGGAATATGTTTTCATGAAGAGAGTATTATGTTTTTGGAGAACATGCTTTTACATTGTTCTGCATTATTTGCAGTATCTGCTGAAGAAAGCTAATGAAGCTTAGAAGGATAGCCTTAAGGAGAAGCACATAGCACATTTAATGAAAATATTAATAAATCCTATTAGTAAGCAAGGCCAACAGCATGACTGCTCTCTATCCAAGAACCATTTCTCTTACACACAAACAAAACTGTCTTTCTCCCCACCATCACTGCACTCTACAAATATTGATTACACTGTCAAACACTACTAAAGAATTTCAACTGAAGAATTACTTCAGTTATATTGTAGGGCACTGCAATGAAAAACAAAAGGCAAGAGGTAGCTTTTACAAAAGAAAGAATATAATATTGAATTTTCCGTTATTTATTTTTTCTGAAAATATTACCATTGGTGTACATATAGAGACAATCTTGGGAATTGTTTTCTCCTTGAAATTACAGATTAGTTTAAAAAACATTATAAGCAGCCACACACAGGACACAACAAGAACACTGAGAAATGAAAAAAATATATATAAAATTACTTAAAATGTTTAGCTCACCTTTCCAACAGCAGCAGGCACTCTGTTGGCCTTCCCTGATCTTTGCTTTCATTGCAGTGTCCAGCATTACAGCTGAAGGAATAGAGTACAGCAGAACCCCACTAATTTACCTTACTAATTCACATACCTCATAATCTGCACACAAAAATCTGCTACTTTCTCAACTTCTTAGGCAAAATAAAAGTGAAAATCCTGTTGAGAAGGCTTCTACTACTCAATTTGCATCATATTTATAAATATGCTACACAATATTGACTAGTACATTATTCAGTGTTGCCATCAAAATGTAAACTAATCTACCTTAATAAAGAAAATGTTTTTAAACATCGCCATGTACAATGGTAGTGACTTGCTCATTTTGAAACTTTGAAATTAACAAAACTAACTGCCCACCAGTGAATTAGGGAGGCTCTACTTACTTAAAATTGTAATTTCCTCATTGATATGTTTTTACCTACAATTTTCTTCAGACTGCATTGCATTGGGAATACAACAACTACACTTAACTATGTCCTATCACTATTTTAATTATTCAGACTTTCTCTTTCAGAAGATTATATATATTCCATTTAGTGTCTGACTTTTACTTTTTTCTCCTCAGATTTTGTTGGTTGGTTTTTTGGGTTTTTTTTAAATGCAGTATAAGATACCAATTGAAATTCAATTCTGGTATATTATTCTGACACTTAATGAAAACCTATTTACCCCTTGATTTTCCAAACCAAATGACAGATTATCTCAAAATATCTTACACATATACCTCCATCTCACACCAAAACCCAGAAACCTGAATCATACCCTACTGCCAGTCTTTTAACACAATCAATAAATTACATGGCATTTCTGATCTGAGATGGCGTTTATCAAGTTTAGAATAGTTACCAGTTCAACACAACTCCCATACTTCTCCAGAAGAAAAGACAGCATACTACCACATTCAAGTATTTGAATTTCAACTGTGAAAAAAATCTTACTGGTCTGACATCACCACATGAGTTGGTAAATTGCCGTGCTAAGCCAAAATCCAGCATAAAGCACTTCCTACAGGTGCTTGGAAAACGTCCCATAGCGAAGTTTGACTAGGAAGAAAAACAAATACAGATAGATATTAGATAAATACTCACAGGTTTCAATACGTTCACATATAATGCAACAACGCAACCAGAAAATTCATATTCTATTTCTCTATTCTTCCCCTATTTCTCTATTCTCTCTTCTATCTATCTCTATTCTATTTCTCTATTCTTTCTCTATTTCTCTATTCTCTCTTCTATCTATCTCTATTCTATTTCTCTATTCTTTCTCTATTTCTCTATTCTCTCTTCTATCTATCTCTATTCTATTTCTCTATTCTTTCTTCCTTCCATGTTTTCACTTCTACTGAACTCCCACTAAATTTGAAGAAAACATTGCTAAGAAAAACAGGCATCGAACCCAGCATATCTGAACAGTACCCTATATTGTCCAAAGAGATTGTCGTCTTACTTTGTCACTTAAAATATATTAAATTTTAGCAAGAATTTTCCAATCATGTCACCTTCTCACAGAATCTCAGCATTGCATAATTGATCACAAGGAAAACAAACAACCAAGAATGTCAAGATTTGACTTCAGCACAAAGCACAGTTAGCTCCAGCTAATTCTTTCTCACCTATTTCACTTGACACTCACTGCCTCTATGTCCTTTCCCTATTAAATGAAGGCTTAAATGGGGATGGGTCAGGGAGAATACTTTTATAAAAAGTTGCCAAGAAGAAGTGATGCAAATAAAATTTTCCTAATGTACAGAAATTTATTGGAAGTTTTATGTGAGCATCATTCAGCTGACAGGAAACTTAGCAAATATTTGCATCTGTCAGAAAACACAAAGATTTGCTTATTTTTTCCCCATTTACAAATTTTGACAGTTCAGAGTTCTAATGATATTTGTCATACAGAGCAATATTAAAAACAGGTGATTGAATTTCAGGAATAAATTCAAAGAAAATCAGAAAAAAGAGTAAGAACAAAAGCGTGATACCATCAGTATGGCACTCTCCTCCATAATGACATATTGACAATAGATCTTATTAGAATTGAACAAGAAAACAATATTTTTCTCATACAATCTTTCTTTTTCTTGTTTGTTGAAAATATATTACATACAAAAAATTTTCTATTGAAGGACTTATAAATACACTCTACAGTTAGTATCTATTCTTTTAGATTTATTATATGACAATATTAATTGCCAGTAGTCCAATACATTATGTCATATCTTATGGCAAATACTCTTGGTTACATGATGCTAAAGATAAGAGTTGGAAGTTTTAATTCAGAAAATTGCAAGGAAGCCTAAACTGGAGACAATGAAAAAGACCTAAGTTACTGTTGTTGTAATCCAACATTAATTAACAGAAAAAATCTGCCCTATCTGATGATTAAACAATCAATTTTTTGTCCCTTCTCATTTTTGCATTTTAGCATCTAGTACAGAACCTAACCTTACTTATGCGGCCATCTAATGACCACATCTTACTTGTCCATTTTAATGGGCGGACTTACTGGTTTAATGTCCCTGTGCAGGAATCCCACAGAATGAATACTTTCAATAGATTCCAAAATCTGCTTCCCAAGCCGCAGAGTGGTACTAATGGTGAATGTTCCTCGAGATTGGCTACGACGCAGGTCTGCCAAGTTTCGACCCTGAGAGAATTAAAAGGACATTTTCATAAAAAAAAACCCAAGAATCACAGATGGTGTCAAGTCTTCCTACTTCTTCTTTAGTTGTTCATAATTAACCATGAAGTACTTTCAGTACCTATTTTCGCACTCAAGGGTAACACATCTCACCTAAATGTAATGACTGTATGTCCCCAAGTATCTCCAACACTAAATTTAGAATCTGTCTTTGAAAATATGAACCTTAGTACCTTCCTATTCCTAAAAACATGGAACAAACTAATCCCTATTAGAAGGCCAGTACAAACACTATTAGTTAACACTGTATTTGTGTCATACCCAAAACGGCCACTGAGAAAGTGCTTGCTAAGTAAGACTTCTTCACACTCACTTCTTTAAGGAAAAGTACATAATTTAATTATACATTGCATCAAACAGATGAAAAATATATAATTATATTATGTAGGAAATGCAACCCCATGACATCACAGAACTCTTGTTCTGCTAAAATAACAGATGAACAACAGTATGAACTAGAACACATTTTTTCAGTATTCATATTCATCAGAATGTCATTAATCCCACAACTCTAAGTGCTAATCAGCTGTTTTATCCCTTTCTAAATGAACAAGTCTTTCAGTAAAATTGTTTTCTTTTACTTGCAAAGGGTAATTTTTTATTTTTACTTAAAAAGCCAACAAAATGCAGAAACCAATATAATACATTTTAGACTATCTTCAAGTGAAGACTTAAAAGGAATGTAAAATATCTCAGAAGACATCACAGTTCATTCTTCCAACAGTTGGGTCTTTCTCAGGATGCAAGCTTTCTCCTTTTTAAGAGAATTATGGAAAGGATATAAAAGCAAAAAGATATAAGGATGTGCTCAATTTAGGTTCACTCACTACAATGCATTTGTGATCCTTGGGTTTGTTTTTTTTTGTTTAGCATCCTCTAAAATTTTACTGGTTTTGTATATGCTTGGCTAATAAACCTAAACACACAAGCAAACATTGAGCTCTTTGATACACTAACCTGCAATTGCATGACCACATAGTTAAATCTGTCATTCCGTCCACATCCTATGAATCTACAGACATGATCTTTTCCTAAGAGAAAAAGAAGCAAATTAGCCAGTAATATTGAAATTCTATGGTTTATTCCTTGAAATACCTAGGAAATCACTGGAAAAGACAGTTATATATCTATTGAGATCTTTAATAAACTAAGCCCCATGCAGTTCAACAGCAATAAAACCAAAGTTAGTTCTACCTGCAACTAACCAGAAATTTTTGCCCATAATCTATGTAGCCCTACCACAGCTCTCACTCTTCCATAAGAAAACATGCATCACAACATGCCTAAATGTCCACAAATGTGGAGGATTTTGGACTGGAAAAGGTTATTTTCTTACAAAGCTAATGGCTTGTTATAGACAATATATATCCCTAGCCAATATTCCTCTTTTCTATTAGCTGCAGCTGCCATGGTGAAAGAAAACAGTAGTATTACTTGTGAGTTACGTTTTGTATTAAAAAATTGTAGAAAATGTTATTCAACTAATCCAATTTATTAATATCTTTCTCTAGAACACAATCCTTGCTGTTTAGCTACAAAAGATAAATTCAGCTCAGGTAACTTGGAACTGGAAAAAAAAAAATTTCAGAGTTTTGTTTAAGCTGATTTTCTTTAAAGCCTCCTCCTGTCCTAGGAGCAAATTGCAAAGGAGAAGACAGGTCAAAAATAATCTCCTTACTATCCTGCAGTTGTAAGTCAAAGCATAAGATTCCCCAGGTAAATACAGAGAAAAAAGCAAGCCAAAGGCTGCAGCTGGGAAACAGAAGGGGAATGCAAACCCATTGTCATTTTGGTACCAGTGTTCATTGACTTCAAGAGAAGCTGGGACCCCTTATGATCCCACTCTGCCCCACTCTACTACTGAACATGGAACTGTAGGATTAAAGTCCCTCAGGCCATTTATCTTCCTTTCTCACATCAATGGAAGCTACAGCCAACAGAAGGCTGATCGTCTCCAATGGTAGCTAAAGATGTGTAAAATTTGTCACCTAAGATTTCTATCATTAATTTCTTTACCCTTAGGATTACAAGAATGTCATAAACAGGGAAACCCCCCCCCATTAGTGCTTTCAAAACACCATAATGTCTACCTACAGATCTGAGGGGACTTTTTGCTACTGCTAAACTCATAGCTCCATCAAAACCCTAAAACTTGACCCTACAGCTTCTGAATATTTTCAATTCACTTGACAGAAGTGGCTGTCTCTTTCTTGCTTCCTCAGGAAGCTGCCTGACACATCCAATTAAAACAGGTAGGTAGGCCCTTTTAAACAAAGAATATCTTACAGGATTCATCAAAATAATTTATTTTAAAAGAAATCTCTACATTTCTGCAAATACATAAGTGCTAAACTTTAAGTATCGCTGGTTTTCCCACACTTTTTCCTTCTACCCATTTGTTCAAGTAAGACAGGCAATATTACAGACAGTATAATTTTATGAAGAAAAAGGATTAGCAGCAAATTTATCAAGATGAAATTTTGTATATTCATTGCTGCAGTTTCCATTATTGAAGCGTCATCTCAAATATTTATGATTAATTTTACAGCCACTTGTGGGTATTCTGAAGGAACATCTTCAGAGAAAAATACATGAGTCAGATTTTATCTGGCTAATTCAGTAAATGTCCAAAACTCAGTTTGGTCAGAGAAATCCCATTTTGACTGGAGCACTAACTCAGTTTATGTGGTAAATTCCCTAAGAACTCTTACATAAAACTGAGGAAAGAGGAAGGGGAGAAGTAGAGCCTTCATAACTTATTCAAATAGAATGATCCTCCCCCACTCCATTGGGGCTATACACACCTACTACAGCCTTTTCCTTAGCAGGAAAACAGTATTTTTTCACACCTGTGAGCTACATGGCTGGGCTGCAGGGCAAGATGATGATGGTAGCAGGCTGCAGCGAACAACTGTGCCCCTGAAAAACCTCCTAGGGAGGGTGTTAAGCCTGTGTGCCATTCCCCAGGCTGCTGCAGTGTATCACTACAGCAGCTTTACAGCCTACACCAGACACAGCCCATCACTAAATTATGCTCAAGAGCTGTAAATGAGTGAGGGAGAAGTCTGTAAGGTTGTGTGAGACAGAAACCAACTGAGTGAGTCTCACTCTCACTGAGTGAGATGTGATAAATCTGTCTTCTCCCATCTGACTGTGGGAACAGATGGCCTAACAACATGGTTAAACAAAACAACCATCTGTTGCAGCAGATTTATTTTTTTTAAAAAAAGCAAAAATAAAGAACCTAAAGAGTTAAACAATATTCTGCAACAATAATTAGGAGACAGCAGGGGGAAAAAAATTAAGATGTAATTGATGACTAAGCTGTAATAAATGGCCATATCAGTGAACCTAGTCCTCCGCCATAATTAAGAGAGAAGGCATACAGTTACTCACATATTCCAGCATGTTTTGCTAGCTCAGTCTTAAAAAGAGCTTCTTTGAAGCTTTTTATTAGTCACTGTACCATATACAAAGTTATTACTTTTATATACTTCATTATACCACACAGTTATTACTCATTTTACCCCCGCAATAATGACCACACTGTTTCAATTTTTAAAATTTCTGAAAGTAAAGAATGGTAAGAAATAGCACATCCCTGCACTTCTACCAACAGCTATTCTTATTTCAGTTTCACAGTTTCTGTGATATAAGATTCTAATAGAGATACACTCAAAAGCATGTTTATAATCCTGAAAATGTGCCTAAGCGCAGTATAGACTGGAAGAGCTTTTCTGCTCTATTGAGAGACATTACACCTGTTTATTTAGCTCTCTTCTAAAACCCTTTTTTTCATAATATTCCACAAATTGAACAATACTTTTTAAAAATCAGCTCCACACATCAAGAAAATTCTCAATGACACTGCAAGCTCACTGTCTCTCATTAAAAATAGAGGAAACTTTTCAAATATTTGAAAGTAAAAGGATTTTCATGACAATTCTATTCCTTCTATTCTATTCCTATGTCCAATGTAATTAGAATACCTTGCGAGACAAGAACCTAGGCCCTTTGAGAAAAGGAGAGTAATTATATACATATACATATATACATAAACACACACCAAAAAGGGATAGAAGAACAAGATAAAAGTTGGTCTCAGAGGATGTATGCTAATAGAAGGTTGTTACAAAAATATCCTAAAAGAACTGTTTTACAATTTCACCTGGGTCCGAATCTGCATGAAAAGAAAAAAATTGTCAAAAATAAGACTAATTTCTACATGATAAAAAAAGCATTTAAGAATAATAACAAAATCTTCAAGAAGCAATTACAAAGTTGTTTTTCTCCATTTTCGTCCACTTTTCTTGATTTTCCCTATGCTCCAAATTTTCGAGCCTCTTCCATACTGAAAACTTGTGAAGGTAAAGAAATTAATGCAAATGGCTCCTAGGAGCAAAGATTTTTGTAAAACATAAATGGTCTCTACCCTAATCTTATTTATAAAAAATCTTCTAAGTATGGATAAAAAAAGCTGCATGTAAAAATAAGGTACCGTATTTATGCAAATTATAAATCGCAGTATATGCAAAAGGTTCACCTTTGACCCATCTCTTCACTGTGTTTGCTTCACTGATCACTTACAACATTCTCTATCTAAAACCAGAGCAGTAATAGTGTTAAATTTGGAGCTTCCACAGCAATGACTAGAGGTCACCTCTAGTGTTACTATCATCACCAACCTTTGTCTTTTTTTTCTTTTTCTTTTTTTTTTTTTTTTTTGTGCAAGAGAGCAACAAGATATAAAAAGTAAAGAATAATATATTTAAATTGTTTTCTCATAAGAAAGATTGTCAAAAGTGTTATTTCTAAAGATCTCACACAAAATCTGCATTTCAGCTATATAAAAGCTTCTATTTATTATTTTCTCAGAGAAATAATATTGAGGAAATAAATAACAGAAATATTTATTTGGATTATGTATTTTGTGGATTATTAGTCTCAGTGGATCTGTTGTGCAGGTGTTTCATTGCTCTGTTCTTTTTATCTAGACGTTTCCCATGATTCAATAGAACCAAAGACTCTTCTGCAGGAAGACTTGGGTTGTTTGGAATTGCAGTTTCCTTATCAGTATTCCTCTGAGAAAATAACTTCTGGAAGGCCCTATGGCAATTATTCACACATAAATATTTTATTATTTCATCTTTTTTTTTCCACAAATATTTCAAAAGATAAAAAAGTTTTGTCTAAGAAAAAATCACTTTTCTAATATTTTAACTGAAACTCAGCTATACTTTAACTTAAAGTAGAAAGTTAAAATGCACTCCAGTTATGCAGTCCTATATAAGGTCATGTTTTCATAAACACATTGGCACTGTAGTGCTACCAAATTCCAGTATTTTCTTTCAGATCTATTAATTTCCTTATCATTTAGTTGCTTCATCTACACCACTTTAAAGACTCTGGGTTTTGTAAAAAAAGAATCAAGCTCATGTGTGCAGAAAAAAACCACAAACCCTTGGAAAAATTAATTCGGAGCATTTATAAACCCCAAGAGTTACAGAGTATTTTGCTCTTCAAAACTCACTCTATTTAGGATAATTTCTTTCAAGAACCCTGACAAATGTTTTGCAAACTTTCAATTGGCAATACTAAAATTTACTATTCATCTCTGGACTAGAAACTTTAAATTTGAAGAAAATCTAGCCCAGCTACATAATACTAGATGCTTTTGTGAAATCCTTTAAACAGAGAAAAGCGTAGTTTGTTAACATCATAACATGTGACATGCTTGCCCTCTTAAATCTATAGAGGCTGTCAATTTCTGCTGCAGTGTGACCTTTACAGCACATTAAGCAGCACCATATGTCATGCAGATTTTGTTTTATTCAAACTAAGAGTTTGGAAAAATTTGGCTGCTGACAGGATTGCATGTATTATTCAGAATCTTCCAGATTAAAAATAAAAAAATTTAAATAAAAAGTTGCCCTTTAAATTTTCTTTCTGTAATCTTGTGTTATGAAAAGCAATGAAGAGAAGCCACTGCATATTTCTCTGTATTGATAGCTTCATTAAAGGATCTAAAGGTACAGAAAGTGCGACTATTCAAACTCTGATTCAAGGAACTGAATCCTAGAAGTATTTCAGGACTTTACATGCCAGTAATTTTTTCCTACAAGTTACAGTACTTCAAAGTTGAAGCATTTGCTTGTGGGGATTTTTTAAAATATGTTTCCCATTTCAACATTAGAATTCTTAGCAATACCACAAAGCAAAGAAAACAAATATTCTTATCCCGGATGCTGTGTGAAGGACCCTCACAGATTCGATGCTACATAGTACAGAAAAAAAAGACCATCTTAGAAGAAAAAATAAAAACAAGAATAACAACGAAGTCTAGAGCAAAAAACAAAGAGAAGATATGGATTCATAATAAACTAAATCTGAACAGAGGTTTTTGCAGCAATTGAATTTTTTGTTGTTCTTTTTATTTTCATGTCATCCCATTTCGAAGAAAAGCTTCCCTGTAGCAAAACTTTCAGAATCTGAAAGAGCTTCTATTCCACTTCTAATAATCATTTACCAATAACCTGCAGAATATAGGAAATATTTACTCAAAGTATTATTTTAATTACAATGATTTTTTAAAAGAAGATACACTGACATTCTACTTCTTGCATATCCAAGGTACAGCCCTACCTTGCAGCTTCTTCAACACAGCTACTTCCATTTTCAGCACTTGCTTTGGCTGCTGAGCTGATTCGACCTTCAGTGCAACGTTTTCCCGAGTAAGCAAGTCCAGTGCATCGTAAATTTCTCCAAACCCTCCACCTCCTATTTTCCTCAACTATATTGGGGAAAAAGAAAGAACAAAAACATATTTTAAAGAGAGGAGAAGAAAGTAATTAAAACAGCAATACTTCTTTGTTCTGCCTGTCATACCACAAAGGCCGTTGTATTACAAACAGATTTTAAAATAACCATCATATCCTTCAGTACATGAAAGAGCTACTGAATAATTGACAAAGGTATGGCTAACCACAGTTTGGAATAGAACACACCTGATCTCCATCTGCACTATTGTATATAGTATAATAGAAGAGTGCAGTAGTATCCCCAGCATGAATCTGGGCAAAGTCAGCATGCTGAATAAAGACTTTCCTCAAATAGTCACACAGAGCCCAGAGATCGTCAAAGACAAATGCACAGTGACATTTTTAAAATATGCCATCTTTTTCTCTTTTCAGAAGTATGCACACTGAACAATAAAGGTATAAAGTTATACAAGTTTTTGGACTTCCTGAAAAGAGACAGTATTTTCAATTATATGGAGTGACTTACACACAGCAGCTAAATCATAAATTATAAGAAATGGCTACGATTTCTTTGAATATACATTTCCAGTGTTACTCACATTTACCTACAATTCATCACTACCATTCTTTTTAGCAGACAGACTAAAGAAACTTGCAGCACTAAAAGTTTCATCTGTGCAAGGAACAGGCAAAAAGAATGCTCATGGCATAGTAGGTAGTTTGCACTACATTCAGAGCAAATATTAATAGGTGTCTGTTCACTCTGCTTTAAGTGGTCACAGGGAACAGACTTCTTTGGTTTTCAATATCAAAAATGTCAGAGTTGTTTCACAAAATGCCTCCCCTGGCTAACATTCCAAAGCTGATAAAAGAGAAAAGGAGACAAAAAGAACTTACCCTACGACTGACATGGTTTTCTAAATGTCATCTGAAAACATACAGTTGCTAACATTATATGACTGCACTGCATTAAATGTCACCTAAACAGTCCAGAGTTCTAGAGAGCAGCAATACGCTCACCTACCTTCAGATTCTGAAAATTAAGCTAATGTCTCCTAATCCAGACCATCAGACATTTGACTGAGCAGGAAAAACACTTTTTAAAATGGCCTAATCTCTATGAATAAGGAAGAATATAACAGATAACACATGAATTTTCAGCATAATACAAGCACACCAGTGAGAATGCATAGTGAAAAAGGTGAGAGGAAAAGGAAAGAGGTGACACAGCCATCCTCACCCCTTACAAATGTAGACGAATTTATCATCTAACTTCATTTATCAGCTTTAAGAAATGGCCTGACCAAGAAAGAATGCCTTTGAAAGGTTGTTTCTCTGCTTGTGTGCTTAAAAAAATTTCAAACAAACAGACCACCACACTAATAAAATAAACAGATCAATTTATATCCTCAGATAAAGCACACCAGAATCATTAACATACACCCAATAATTACATCAGTCAGCAGTTCCAGGCACAAATTAACTTCTCTTTGATTGCAGAAAAAAATACTTTCCATGTCCTTTGTCACCAAGTCACACACATTAAACAATGAGCCCATATTTTCCTTGGTCTTTTTTTTGCTGCCAACATCCCTATAGAAGCCTTTCTTGTTGCGTTTCACATCCTTCACCAGACACAACTGCCAGCTGAGCTCCAGCTTTTGCATTCATTCATCATACAGAGGCAATGTCTCCATGTTAATCTTGGGCAGCCCATCCCTGTTCCCACCTTCTGTTCACTTGCATTTTGCTTTCCAGTTCACAGAGGTGTTGACCATTCAACCATACTGGCCTCCTGCCACATCTGCTCAACATCTCTTACCTTGATGAGGACCGCATTGCCCTTGTTTACACCTGCATTACAATTTCCCACTTTGTACACTAGTTTCAGGCTTCTCTTTTTTGCATTCAGCATCTCACATCCCAAACTCCTTCTCTCCATTCTCTCTTCAACTTTTGTGTCTTCGTATGCTTCCAGGCTAAAGCATACAATTTCCAACAAGTTTTATCTTGGTACTTTTCCTTACACTACATAATGAATGGCATTCTTAAACATATCTAAAAACAATTACCATTACAATCAAGTCTCTCTAAGTCAGGATTGTAATAAATATTTTGAAGGCAAAAAAGAGGCATGAGGAAAGGCATCAACAAAGGATAAAAGCAAACGCTAACAGACACCAGTAGAGCAGGAGGTTGTCACTGTGGAAGAAATATTTTATACTGTCTTTTTTATGCTTACTTTTCAAAATAGGATCACCCTAAATGAAATCCTATGAAATCCTGAATTCAGGAAGTCTATCACCTTAGATGCCAAAAAATCCTTAATGTTTGCTACAGAAGAGAAGAAATTGAAGAGTTACCTAGAGGAAATACTTGGCACTCATCTACCTGTAACACTTGATCCAGAAAACATATAAGTGAAAATGTATAATCACATGAAACAAATTACAGCCTACTTTCAAAATTTTCCAGAAGACACGTATCTCATCAGCAGTCTTTATTACATAGGAAAGAAAAGAAACCTGAAGAAAACAGGGCTACTGTTGCACACATCGGACAACTGAGTAGTTTTGTGGATAGTGATATATCAGTATGTTAGTATCTATTTATTAATGGTATTTTATACTATTTTATCTGATTCAAGACTATGCTTTCAGTTTTTACTTCACTGCAGTATTGAGATCAAATATAAGAAGGTATTTTACAAATACTTATACTCCAGAGATAGCTATTTAGGTTCTATTTACCCAAAAGGAAATACAAAGATTTCCTATACAAAGTTAGTACCAGCTTCCTGCATATTTAAATGAAAGATGGGGCACAAGACAGTAGAAATTATTCTTTCTTAAGACTTTGAACTTAATGATTAATCTGTATCTTCTATGTTCAGTCTTACAGTACTAAATAAAATCTTGAAATAGGAGAGTAATATAAAGCAACCAGTTCAGAATCCATTCACAGCCTACTACACACACACACAGATGCCCCAAAGGCTCTATTGTGAACTGGCCTTTTTTCCCCCACCCTTTTTTTTTTTTAATTCTAAGCGAAAAAAAAATAAAGTGATCAGAGGAATGGAGAAGGAGCTACAAGAACTCAGCCTGTTTTTCCCAGCAAAAATAACTTCAAATGGATACTATTTCCCTCAAGATGCAAATCAAGGATATGAACAGCAAAAGGGAACAGAGCTATTTATGGTAGAACCAATGCTGGCACACAGTGAAATGAATACGAATCATCTGAGAATAAATCTATGCTATAAAATCCAACAAACAAAAGGAAGAGCAGCAAAGTCTGAAAGATCTTCCGATAAGAACTAACATATCTCACAAACGTACTATTTCAGGGGAGGGCATCTGACTGATCTCCAAAATGGACTGACATAATCACTGGCCAATCAGATTCAATATACTAAAAGTGCTCCTCCAGTTGTGCTTGGATCAGGCACTACATTGTGATTTAAGAGCTCTCCTAGGTCCTTATCAGGGAAAAGAAAAATAACCTACCTTAAATCCTCATCACTTCTTTTTAAAGCAGTGTAAAAGAAACAAGTAGCTTCAAAGCTCATTCACAATTTAATATAAGTATTAAGAGCAAAATGTATCTCACAAGAATTTTCAAATTAATTTCAAAGCACAAACCACTTCTTTTTAAAAACATGTCTGAAAGAAGAAAAAGAATTGCAGGAAGGCATACTCACCACTTTCCATCTTTCTTTGACCAATATTCCCACACTGAGGATGTCAGGCTGATCCCCTCCTCCACTCATTGCAACCTCCTGAGGCAACGGAGCAGCTATGCAAAGTCTGCGTCAGAAGAAACCATCCAGATCCCAGGAATGGCTTCCATTTAACCAGTCACTGCAGAAGCAGAGCACAATAATGGATCTCAGTGATTAACAGAGTAAGAAGAAATACAGCAAAAGTTGTGTTTCTCACCCAGCACCTTAACTAGTTTTTGTATCCCATAGTGACTAATGTTGAAATTTTAGTCAAACAGTTTCCAGTACAGAAAAAAATTCAAGGATATCCTTCCTTAATTTTTTTAGCCTGCTCTCTCTCCAATCTCCAATACCAATCTCAAGATGGAACTAATGAACTTAAACATTTTGAGAGGTATATTCCACAAGCAGTTTCAAATTGCTGCAAGGCATAATTACATTTAAACTTAATTTTAATAATCCCTTTTAAAATCTAATTAATAACTGACTAAATAATTGTTTAATTAATTAATAGTAATATATAACAACCTTAAAATAATATTAACCAAAAATTACAATGTTAAAAATAGATACTTAAATTTCAGTTGCATTGCATACAGACTACTTCACATTTTACAATGTGTTTCACACAGCTAGGATTACTTATGATTAAATACATCTAAAGTACAATTATGTCAAGCTATAAACAGCTGTCTTTGGTAAGGAAAAAACCCCGTCTATGATAATTTGGACAGTTTATTTTTTTAATTTTCTGGTTTTAGCAATCATTGCTAAATTGGATTATAGATAGCATTATAAAAAATTGTACTTTGGAGATTAATATATCCATAATGGCTCCCATCAGCAACTACTACAACCAATTAAAAGCTTATTTCAATTCTTTGAGCTTTTCTAGAATTGTGCTTATTGTTACACTGGTGTAATTATACAAGTGTAACTCTTTGTAAAAATGCTCTTATCCTAAGACAATACTCTTCAAAAAGTGTATTTGCTTTAGGTTATTTCTATTGCTTTCAAAATAGCATAAACTGCAAGTGAATAATGCTTTTCCCTGAATCAACACAAAAACGGTATGCAAAACTGGTAAAACCATTCTGATTTAAATCAGCTATGGCCCTCCATGTGGCTAAATGCCAAGTTTACTACTGGGACTAAATTATGTTTTTTAAGAAACACTCTACTGCTTAAACAACCTGGCTTTTTAAGACAAACCTTTGTTTGACACAACAGTAACTGTGGGTTTTTTCATGCTCTTTCATATTTCTTTTTCATACTGTATTTATGCCTTTTTGCTTCAATTGTACATTATGACAGTTGAACCAACTCCAAATAACAGAGACCCCTCTGGAGAAATATTAATCTGGATTAGTTGAGGATCTAAATTTACACCCAATGAGAGTGGATTACATGCCTGTAAAGGAGTGCTCATTCAGAATACACAGCCTAAATTGGTTTAATTCTAACAAATGAAGGGAAACCAAATTAAGATTGTGTGTTTTGAGTAACAGCATCCATCCTGCAATTTAATCAGGTTGAACTAAACCAATTCAAATCCTACTGGTGATAGTAAATTCTCCCCTGCAGATAAACTCAAAATTCTAAATAGAACTAGAGCCATTTATGTGAACCCCTTTAACATTACTAACCACTGACTGTAATTACTGTCCTTTCTAACAGAATTATCATAACACAGTCAGGAACTAAGACAAAATGAAAAGGCACTAATGAAGGGGAAAAGGTCTATTTCCAAATTACATGCTTAAAGCACATATAGTGGTTTTTCCACTAACTCAAATGTTTGGTTCTTTTGCCACCACCTGCCAGTTACACCAAAGCAAGGGTTGGTCTTCACAAATGAACTGTTCACTTCTGTACTGGGACTTCAAGAGGGTTTATTTTTTCCTGATATTTCCTTAAAACAAGTAATGGAGACACTATTCATCTCACCAGAGCAAAATCTAAAATTGCAAGTAAGATTTTTGATGAAGCTTTCAAACGTGAGCAAAATTCATCACCTGTAGGAAAAGTAGATGCTTTATTAAATCGAAGATATGACAGTTCAGAGTTTTTTGTTATTACTGCTATCAGCCTTGACCTGATTCCCGATTTGATACTTAACTTTTTTTTTTTTTTTTAATACATTTGAAGTTACAATTTATAGTCAGACCTCTGACAAGTATTTCTGAGCGCTATTCATTCATGGATTCTTGAGTGTACTGAGAGAGCATCATCAACCAGCCCAGAGTGCAAAGGTACAACACATACATACAAAGAACCTGTATTTTAAGAATTGTCATAGAAGAAGTCTATTACTGTATGTAACATCTGCATGGCCAGAGTAACAAAATTTTTATGTACACAATTTCTCAATCCTATTCTAATACACTAATTTCTTGTTACATCTCTTGTCATCCTAGATCATTAAAAAGCAACAATGTCTATTCTATATCATCACTAACAGGTATTCAAAACAATAAAACATCAGGACCCATTGAACTGTCATGCATGGGAAGCAAAAGTTCTCTCCTGAGCCCCTGAAGACAAGGTGCTAAGCTCCTCCTGAAGCTTAACAATCAACTGCAAGCATTACAAACATGTTGAAGTCAATTTGAAGAATCCTGGTTTTTTTCAAGACTTCAAGTAAAGTAGAAGGAGGATTCAGTGACAAATTTCAAGGCCAGAAGGTTTGAAATCAGTCCAAACCTTTATCTGATCAGGTCGTTTCAAAACTTCAACCTCTTTCAGTGAATTAGCACACACTAATACGTAAGACTCCAAATGTTCTTCACGGCTAACATGTTCCAGTATGTTCCTTCCCTTACAATAAGCACAACTTGCTTTGTTTCAAGATTTAATATGTTTAATTTTAACTTTTTACCACAGGACTTGGTTACAGTTTTGGTAACCAAATTCCATTTCCAGTAATTTCACCTCATTTAAACATCTAAACATATTTTTTTAACCTCTTGTCAATTAATACATTTCGCTTTAAGCCTTCCTTCATAACCATGGGTCTTTTATATGATCCTCCTTCAAAACCCCTCTCCCTGCTCCACATTCTTCTTGTGGTATGGACAGCAACTCTGAGTTAGATATCCACACTGAATTACACTCTATCATACCAATTCCTAATATGGAGAAAAGATTTTTTTATTATTTCTTCATGGTAGAAGTCTGATTTCCCTAATTCAAGTCTGAAACTGCTTTACACTTTTGTTAAACCACAACTTTATCAGATGCTTATACACCTCCATCCTTACACTCAGGCATTGCTACAAGAATATGGTTTCTAAAGACCTTATTCACAATCTGATCTAGACAGAGTTTCATTGCTCTGATGTGTTCTCTAATGGCCTTAATACTGTATAATCTGCAAATCTGTTAATTATTGATGTACTGCAGTGGATAAATATCTTTATATTCCTTACCTAATAACAGATAATGTGTATTCTAGTAGGTTCAATTTAGATTACAGTCACCTTCCCCAAATTTATACGGAACAAAAGGACATTATTAGAGAGGACTACATTTGGAGGACTTTTGGACAGACATAAATATGCATTCTTTGGAGGTGGTTCTCAGGTCAAGCTTGAAACTGAAATTTCTCTGAATTTGGAAGGATTTGAACTCAGACTGTTTGGCCCATTCCAAATTTCACAGATGAATTAAGGACTCATAAAGCAAATACAGTTGCATTTGTATTACTGAAATACATTGTTTTCAGCATAGCTCTTTAACAGCCTACAATGCTGTTAACAATTTTAAAAAGCTCCAGCATGTTCTGTATTCCACTGAAGCAGATGAATAATTAATGACACACAGTTAAGGTGCAAGCTTTCCCTTACTCATTCAGCAGATGAATCCCTTAGCAGTGCAGTTTTATAGGTGGCAGTAAGGCTATTTTCAGCACCATGAACACTTCTTTGTAATTCTCCTAAAAAAGTAACAGCCATTCTAATTGCAATATATCTCATAAAATTCTGTATTCATTAACTCATCAGTTTTCTTTTCAGATCAGTTTATCACTACAGAGGAACTTTTCAAGATAACTGAACTACCACAATTAAAGACAATTAGCCCTCTGTCAAATTTATTTCCAGATGACAGGTCATGGAGTAACTAGGACAACACAATGAGGATAGACTGTTCCATAACATAAGCCTTTGCTGGGAACTGATCACAGGATAAAATAAGAACAGGTAAAGGAGCATTAATGCTAATATCCAGAATACCGTACAAACAGCATCCATTATTTAAAATCCTTCTATCCACTTAACTGATTTTAACTACAAATCAGCCCCACAAATGACTTCTTCAATTTACCCCATTCAAGCACACTAAGAGATTATATAGTATTAAAAAACAACAGAGCAAAATTTCCCAAAACAAAAAGGCAATCCTTTCATGTAATTTGTGCGCACGTACATAATTCCCTTAGAGATAGCCCAAATGGAAGCCAATCTCTGCTTGCCAGCCTTTACAGATGCTTAAATTCAGATCTAAGGTTGAGAAAGTAGCACAGACAATTTTGGCTGAATGGAGGTACTGTAAGCTCCAGGACAAAGCAAGTGAGCACAGAAGATTATTTCTGTTCCATAGAAAGGAATGCATGTCCTGTTGCCTCCACTATGGAATAGTATCAACTTTTTACTATTAGGAACTCTCTAAGCATGTTAGGAGCTCTATCTGCCTGCCTGCAGCTCATTTGAAAAACTAGAAAATTAGCTGGAAACTACCTAAGATGGTTTCCATTTCTGTATTTTCTACTTTTGACCTGAACTTAATGAACAAAGAAAATTTTAAAAGGCCAGCATAAAGAGAAAATCAGAGCAGGAAATGTTCAAAGATCCTAATTTCACCACATTCATGGTAAAGTCCACTGTCTTAGAAAGGCTAAGAACATATTCAAATCATTAATTCTAGGGATAGAAATTATTTAAGTGCATTTATTCAAACATCCAAACTAGAAAGCTATCCTACACTTAAACCTGAATATTTTCTAAATACATCTATTAAAACCTGGTGTTTGGAAAATCATCATTCTCCACATCAATGAGAAAACTGAATTTAAGACCTCAACTTAAATTTCCAACTGTACTGGTTGTGAAGAAAATCTTTTTTAAAATTCAACACAGAAGTAATGTCATTTTAGGTTTTCCTTTCTCAAGCGCTTGGGTGCCAAAAATACTCATCACCACTTGCAGACTCCAGGTGTGAAAAGCTCCCAACTGTTTTGTGTGCTACTGCCAAAGAGTCTATATTTCCTTCTGGCAAATTCTGCAGTTGTTATTACAAAGGTGGTGATATTTTCTCAGTTTGAAGACAGAGTTAAAAATACAACATTTAGTTTCAAATCCTATTTTAAAAAGACATATATTTCAAGCTACTACACTATTTTCAGTTTGCAAGAGAATTCAGTACCAAAATATGACAAAAACCCAAGTAAAGCAAAGTTTGACAAAGGAGTGTATTATCTTTTACTAAACCAACTAACACATGTAGCAAAACCACACAAGTTTTAGGCACACAAAACCCTCTTCAAGTCCAAAATAGAATTTACAACTTGAAAATTAAATTGGACTTAAAAGCATTTGCAATGAAGTAAAGTTCAATGTTTCTTAATCAGACTAAACTGAGATAAAGGGTACCCTATACCTTGCCATAGAGAAAGGACAGCATCTGTATATGCATGACAGAGAGAGATTATATGGTTGTGGCACCTATCAGAAACACAGAATGTAGTTTATTACCTATAGAAAACCAGAAAATTTTGGTTAGGGAGAATTAGAATGAGTCATAAATCAAAGACCCTAATTAATCCATGACATTTTTGCCATGGTATTTTTCACATGCATGAGTTAATTTCCTAATTTGATCTGTCACACTATAGTACAAAGACTTATGTCAGAAAAAGAGAAAGAATGGAAGTCAGCTGCAGGGAAAGGCTGGACAACTGTGTTGCTTTCAACTCAAACCAGTTGTTGAACTTCAAACTCAGGTGCAGAGCCTTTAATACTAATGTGGAAACCTAACCCTTGGGAGAAGTTAAATTCATGCCAAATAACACTGTATTATTCTCAATTTTTTCCACAACTCAGAGAGAGTTCCAAATCAAAAAGAGGATTGTGAAGCCCTACTAACTACTCAAAAATTAGTTTTAAAACCCTAAAAGTGTCACTTGTTTAAAAAAAAAAATGGCTGTATTTCTGTGTCTTAGATTCACTGTTGTGAATACCACTGCTGTGGTATTGACAACAAACCTAAATGGATCTAGAAGCATGGATTTTTGCTATAAAAATTTGTTTTACTTGTCAAGTCTTCATCAAAGAAGCATGAAAATGGAAAGTCAGATCTGCAATTACCTTAATTATACAAGGTTTTACAATAATAATTTTTCAAGATCCTCGGAAAATTTTCATTGTAGGAAACTGGTAGTGAAGTGTGGTTTTCAACAAAGACAGCTTGAAGTCAAACAATTAAGATATTTCAAACAGTGGCACAGTGCTGTAATATCAAACTACTTATAGTCTGGATTTATCAGCAAAATTTAAATCTTTGCTTCCAGTTTTTTGAAATGTCGGAATAGTCACTTATCCTCTTACCCAGAATATTAACAGCTCATCATCAATGTCACTAACTTTATATACCAGGAATAGCATAAATTGATCTTTTAAGATGCTCCAAACTATTGACCTCTCCACTAGTACTATCTATTATTTCATAAATCCATTTTCTCAGTAAAGAAAAACATAAATGTCCAACGCATGCGTACAACACACAACTACAGGAGACAGGAAAGCAAGCAATATACTGCTCTGAAGAACTTTTCCAAAGCCTACGAAACTTTTTGCAGCAGATATGCAGCAATTTACAGAGGAGAAGAGCTGCTGCTATGGACTGTGCAAGAATGATGCAAGGGCATATATACAGCGAAATGCTTAACCCAAAGAAGTAAAGTTCAGGCAAACTCTAATTACAAGTGGGAATAACACTTAACTTCTTTTAAAGTACAAGAAAATTGGCAGAGAAACTTTGAAGAGACATTCAGCTAGATGGCATGTGAATAGCAAAATGTTGTCTGCACTGACAGCATTCAAGTGATCAACAGGGCTGCCAGCAGCACAGAAGCAGCCCAGCTGGCAGCCACACGACTGCATGCACAGCATTGTGCTCAGGCTGCAGCACCAGCAATGAAGCCACCTGGACCTCATGAACAAAACCTGAAAATTCTCTTGATATATCAGCTAAAGCACATCACAAAAACATGGTGAGTGAGGCCTAACAGCTTGCTAAGGAGAACAGGAAAAAGAACAGAGGAAAAGATCTTTTTTCAGTCTGTAATGTCTCATCTCTTAGCATCCTTATTTTCAGGGCACGTAACTAAATCTGCTGCAGCATTGTGATAAAGAGAGGGCACTGGCTGTGCATACATAGGTAATTCCATCTCCTTAAATACAGTAGCTCTTCTTTTTGCTAATGTGTGAAATGAGGACAGCAACTACTACACCAAGCAGGATGACTCCTAGCTGACAGGAAGATGGAACATGAGCGAGTCCACATAGGGCAGGACATCTACCAAACTCTGACAGGCCTCCTCAATGAGGGGAACGTACACCCATCCTGCCACACAGCACAGCAATCCCTGAAAGAGTTAAGGAGGAAAGACACACCATCAACATTACAGTTTATGCAGGAAATACCTCAGCTGTTCAAGGAGGGTTGTACTTTCCAGCAGCAGATCAAGAGCACTAAAAAAGTCAGGCACAAAGAGAAGATGAAAAACCACAGAGACATTCATGCTAAGACCAAATCAGCAGTGATGTCAACACTCCTAGCACCTGTGGGTAGGATACAGCCACATAAGTGGGTCCTTATGAACTGCCAAATGACAGGAGAGGTGGGAAATGGCTTGGTGCCTGGCTCTGGTGAAGGAAGGTGGCACTAAGGCAGGTGAATAAACATATGATACGCTGCCAGCAGGGCAGTTACTACGAGTTACTACTTTATGTTCAGTTTGGCACAGCAGTAGAGAGAGGCTCTGTACAGTGCCAGGAAGTCTCTCTTGTTCACAGAATATTCCACAATGATCACATGGGCTCAGGCAACATCAAATCTACAAGTACAATACAAAACAACAAAGGAGATGGGTATCTCATCTAAGACTGCCTAACCAGTTTGTCCCTAAAAAATACTGGTGCTGGAAACTACAAAGGTACAGGAGCTCCAGTCAACAATGTGGCTTAGTCAGAGTATGCTCTGGTTTTATAGCTGCAGCTCAAGATGGCTTCAAGCAACAGCGACTGAAATTTGAGCTCCTAATCCAAGATCCTTCAAGGGTAGAAATGGAAGACAGGTATTAGAGAACCAAAAGGGAACTTTGGCAAAGGCATTTCAAGTTGGGACAAATCCAGAAATATCAACTTAATTTGCAGGAGGAAAAAATTAGGTTAGGCAGTAGAAAAGCAGATAGCATGGACAGCTAATCAGAAGAGGAGACAGGCTGCATTAGACCAAAGATCCACCTAGTCCAATCTTCTGTTCCTGACTATTGCCAGCAGCTGGTATCTAAGGAAAAATGCAAGGGCACACAAAGCATATGATCACACATGCCAGAATATTTTCTGGGGATATAGCAAGCAGGGACACAAAACAAAGCCAAAGCCGGCATTTAAGATTTTTTGTCTCCAAGTTCATCAGAACTTTTCTGAACCATGAAAACTTTACCACCCGTAACACTCTACTGTAAGCAAACTGTAACCTAATTCCATGCTGTGGGAAGCACATCTTTGTTTCCATTTGTCTTCTGCTAGTTACATTTGAGGTTCATTAACCCCTGTACAGGAAGGCAGTGTACAGTTGCTCCCTGTTCACCTTTCAGTCCTACACAGGGAATACACCACTACCATGTGCCCTCTCATTTAGCTCTTCAACTGTTTGATCTTTTGCTGATTTTGATCACCACATGTGTCCTTTTTCCAGTTCTACAACATCCCCTCTGAGATGTGGAGGGGATGCATTGTTAGCAAGCACTAATCTGCTATTTTCACAGAACCTGCAAGACCACATTCAAAAGAAGTAAGTTCTGTAAATTTTTTAATTATTTATCCTATGTGAACTGCTTTATGATAATTTTCATTCATTATGACCTCAGAGTAGCAAGGTCTTTCTCCAGTTCTTCCATCTTCATATTTGCTAATTGTAATACCCTTCTATCACCAGACTGTGTAATTTCAGTATTTGCATCTTGTCTAGATCATCTGTAAATATACAGTACAGCACAGAGAGCTACCCTTTTTAGGCTGATGAGCTATCATTTATTAAGATCAATATTTTCACTCAGGTTCCATTAAAAAAATATTTTTGCACTAAGTGTTCACATATAGAAAACCTGACTCATGATCTTCCATCTGGATCATTAACAGCTCTGCTTTCAAATTTGGAATGGATTCCTTGGGTATGTAAACACAATGCTCCTTTAAAAGAAGGAGTCAGACTGGATAGGACCTTGAACAACCTGGCAACCATGGCAGGGGATGGATCTAGATGATCTTTAAAGTCCCAATCTAAACCATTAAAGGGACAACTGAGAGGAACTGCTGGGTGACTTCATGGTACTGTATAACCAGGAGATAAAATGGTAAATGAGGTTCTATGTATGTACATGTAAAATTATGTTTATCAGAAAAATAATCCTAACTGATCATTAAACATATGAGAAACTATTAGAAATCAAGAATAGGATCTTGTTATTATGACATACATGAAAAAAAAAAAGATGGCAACTCAATGCTAAATAGCAGTCAAAAAAAAAAGTTAGGAATTCAGACAAAGCAGATGACAACATGAAGATCATGTATATATCCATGGTTCACTAATACCTTGAGTATTGTATACAATTCTAGCCCTTCCTACCTCAAAAAAAATGTTCAGAAAATAAGAAAATAGAACAAGATAGTCAGGGATACAGACTAATTTCCACATTAAGTAATGACTTACAATTTTTTCCAAGGGATGATGGAAGTAGAGAGGGGTACTTGACAGCAGTCTACAAAACCATTAGGAGATAGAAAGGTTGGCTAGGAATCAGCTATTTATGATGTCATTTAATAAAGGAACCAAAAAAAAAAAATCAAAATAGGTCAGCAGGAGCCAGACTCAGAACAAACTAATCTGTGCAACTTCTTGCCAAAGGATACTGTGAATGCTAAAAGTTTACAATGGTTGAAGTGGGCAACAGTCAACTACATGAAAAAGAAAATTTCTGTGGGTTACTGAAAATACATTTTAAGTATATTCAGTGCAGAAAGTCCCTTACTAAAAAATGGAAAAGAACTAGAGGAAAATATAATTTATATTACCTGTGGTTTTGTACTTATCCTTAGACATCTTTCCAAAAATAACTTGTTAGTGGTTATTGAAAAAAAGGACAAGAATTCCCATAATTTTGTTGACACTAGATAAAATGTTCACAATTCTTAACATTCTTTTCACTTTTCTAAATAGTTTTGGTTGGATATTCCTCAACATAATTTCATAAGGAATCTCTGAATTTTAACTAAATTCTAATATTTTCTACCTTTCCCATAGAAAACACATTAGAGGCAAATCCTGACTACATCCAATACCATGGAGGCTTTCTTTGTTCTGGATTAAAGCATTTTTTCCCCTAATTACGTTCAGCATATATACACCTATTTTTGATATGGCACTACTTACATACAAGAAAGAATTATATAAAGATTTCTACATTGTTTGCTAGAGAAGTGATCACACACTTTTAGCGACACAGAACTTCCTTCCCCAAGGGGAAGGGCTTTTACCACATCATTAAATATTTAAAACCATACAAGACCCTACAGCAATGCAGAAAAAACGCAGAGCAAAAGTATGCTTTTTAATCCATTTGTTGGTCACTATCAGTTGTCAAGGCTGACAAAAGGACAATCTGTTTCCTGGAAATTTTTGTTGAGCTGGTAGCTGGTGATGGGAACAAAAGAAGAGATTCAAGTTTCAGGTGCATTTTCAGAAGTTTTAAGTGTTGATGCTCCAGTATTGAATTGGAAAAAGTGTTTTAATTTGCTTCCAATCCAATAGCTTTGCTTCACTCTGGCAGCTAGTAAGTAAGATTTCAATAACCACTAACAATTGTTCAGTAATAATTTTAAAGCTGAAAAATCAAAAAAAGTATGTGAGAGGCTTACATCTCACTTTTAAGAGAAAAAAGCACTCATGGATAGAGCAATAGTCATGCTCTCAAAATATTAAAATAGTTCAATCAACTAGTTAGAGCTTTTCTTTTTTGTTTGTGTGTGAACTAAAATTGCCATGCATATGGTGATGCTGTAAGAAATGAAGCAAGCTTATCAAACATGCCAAAAGATTTAAAAAAACACAATTCATGGAAATTACTTCCTGTCACCATGTTTAGCCTAAAACATACAATTCACACACATGAAGCCTAAATAAATAAACTAATCCTCTATTTTTGCCTTTAATATATCTACAGCTGCCTCCTTCAGGTTCCATTACTTACTAGTTCCGACTCTCTGCTCTAGCCTTTTGACTTCACGCTACACGGAATAGAAACCATGTCAAGAAATTCCAGCTCTTGCCTGAGAGTCATGGAGGCTGCACAGCAGAAGGGCATCCAAAGCTCACCAGAAAGGGCCTGAGGAAAAGAAATTAAATGGGAAAAGGAGAGAAGGAGGAAGGTGCTAGTATTCAAGGACCTTTGTGCTTCTCTCACGTTTCTTGTTTCTACTTCCTCATAATTGCTGAGGTGACCATCAACGAGCTTCTGCTCTGTTCAAGATTCCCAGGTATAACTGCATCAAAGCAAAAATTAGCTCAGGGAATCAGAAACATAGTATTTTTTATAATACTGCTATGGTAACATACTTTGTTAAAAAGAATATGACAACACACTTTTTAATACATAGCTATATTTATACATTACATGTATATGTGTTTTTACTATATACACATATGTTTACATTATTCACATATCTATTCCATGTACATTACATATACATATACTTTTTATAGAAATGCAGAACTTTGTATCAATGAGGATTCATGTCTTCAACCATAACTACTTACAAAAAATGGCAGCAAATTTGGCAATGTAGCTACATAGAGATTCAAATGAATACAGCCTAACACTAAATGGGCATGATATTTTTAAAAGTGAATTACTAAAGTAATGGGAGAGGGGTATGCTTAATAATAATTTAAATCAGTGCTATTACTAATCATCTTTAAAGTATATAAAAAAATAAATGAGTGGTGTGGACAAATAGACAGGACACAGGAATTTGTGGGTCATAGAGGAAAAAAGGAAACCAATACCTGCAATAAGCTGGAAGTTGTTTATAGACGTTAAGTGTTACTCCCTAGATTCATCTTCGGAGGCTGTTTATTGGATTCTCTTGAGGTGTTTTGTAAAAATTGTTAAGCTGCAGGTAGAATAATGTTTTAGCCTTTTATACACTGTCTGAAAGTTCACCATAATGCACAGTGATTGCTTATAGAAGTGCACTGGAAAAGGCTTATATCCCTTGCTCACGGATGGTATAGCTGCATTTGGTGTAATTTTGACAGCAAACAATTTGGTCCTGATGACGAGTTTAGCATGACTGGAGATGTCAAAAAGCCAGAAGCTGTGGCTCTGGGAAAACTTAAACAGCAGAGGTTTTTCTCTGGTATAAGTAGCAAAGGCATATAGATTATCCGTGCATGTCCCAGGATACAGTGACATGGGAAGACGAGACGCTCCTGTCAGTGGCAGCCCTCTCCAAGTGCCGAAGCAGTTAAGCGCTTGCCTGCTGCCTGGGCGGCTGCCGGCAGCACGGGCACCCTAGGCTCGGGCGCTCAGCACCCTGGCCAGCTCCGGCCGGGCAGCGCCCCGGGCCCCGCCGCCACGACGCTGCGTCTTCCAGTCCATCATAAATATTAGTGAGATGCTACCAGGTCAGGCAGCTTGAGACGGATGCATTTGAATAACTTGTATCTTAATAGGAATTTTCAAGGAGATCTCTGATTTAAAGATTCCTGAAACATAGAACACTCCAGCAGATAACTGATGTTAACGTTTGGAAAGGATAAATGAAACTACTTTGGTAACTATGGGCCATCCGCTCGATACCAATTCCAGTCCAATAAGGGAACCTGACTATTAAAGAATTAAAGGAAGACACTATAACTACAGCCATTCAACTAAGTTTCCCTTCCTATCAAACTAACTTTTTACTATGGCATTACAAGTTTGGCCTATAAGGATAATAGTTATGATGGCACTTACACTTCTGTAAGACATCTAAGTTTATATCACATAGTACAGTCTCTTTTTAAGAAACTAAAAATGCCAGAAAATAAATAGATCCTATACTAAATAATAGGTCCCAAAATATAACTGTCAGTTGACTGAACAAGTATCTAATTACTCCCATAGGAATCCATTTCTTACTTAATACTGAAACATTTTTTACTCAGGAAAGAATTATGAAGTTTGTAGAGAGATCAGGAAGTGGTAAAGGACAAATGGCATCAACTGGTTAAACAGACAGCAATCAAACTACACATGAGTCAGCTTAGATAAAAGAAGACATTATCCATCAAGGAGCAAAGAATAAATGGAAACATCACCTACCATGATGTAGCAATCAGTTACTTCTGATATATGCATTTGCTGGAGTATTAAAGTTATGACAACTATGGATGAAGAGGCAAATAAATACTAAGAGAGACCATAATACCTCTATTTCCTCAATGGAGGATTGATGCTAGAACATTATATTCAGTTCTGGTGTTCGTATTTCATGAAAAGACCTTTTTTAAAAACAAACAAAAAAAATACAGAAAACCAAAATATTAGAACACTGGATAGTATGTATGTGAAAATTATGAAGCTCAGTTCCTTCACATTATCTAATAAAAATTGCTTTAGTCTAGGAAATTGCAAAAGATCTTCATTCTGACACACAAATCATACAACTAAAAGGTTGAATCTTTAGATTCCTTAAACCACAAAAATATCTCCAAGATCTTTAATTTGCATTAATAAAGATACTCTACTAACAGAATACTTCATTAACTCTTTCAGTGGATTCCTTATCACTGACAATTCTTAAAAGACCAAACAATGATTTTCTACACTATATGCTCTTACTTGACTACAGCTAGCACACGTAATTCAGGGAAGTCCTAGGGAAGCTGGTTTTACACACAAAGTTAGCCTCAATAATCACAATTCCCTTGGTCTTCACACAGTTAGACTGAGATAAGTGATGAGGGTTTTGTCTTTGAAAGTCAATTATACAAGGGTATTTCATTATGAAAATACAATTATCCTAGGCACATTTAGTTTGCTGGGACTGTCTTAAGTTCACAAAAAACATTACTGGGATCAGTTGAAAATATAAAACATGGCAGAATGATGAGGCATAAAAATCAGTAAGTTTATGTATTACAAACACTGGGGTCAAGAGACTCTCAAAAATTGTAAGAATTTCCTACATATTAGAAGAGCAAAGAGTGCAAGATCAGATTTTAACTATCTTCCAAATAAATGTACAATTATTCCTAAAAACAAAAGAGTAAAGTTTCTCAGAAACCCTTACAGGCTTTCATTTTATCCCTTACTTAAATAATACAAAGCATTGCATAACAGTGTTAGATGTTTTAAGAAATACTGGCTGTACGTAAATAAAGACATTCAATTCCAAATCTCTCCAAACTAAAGTCCAGGCTACAAAAATAATCCTGATTTTATTGTTGACCTATAACCTCATATATTTGTATATTTTGAATGTTTGAACACTTGATCTATACGAATAGTTTGTCTAAAACCAGAAGTTTTACTTCAGACTGACTGAGAGCAGATTTAATTTTGTAGATATGGAAACAGTTACACATGACACCATAATAGCAAAATGTAAAAACTCTACACTGGTAACAGTATTCTCTATAAGTTCTTGAATTTACATGAAAGAAATACAGTTCTATCAACACAAATGGTTAAGTATTTTCTTTTTTTTTTTTTTAATACACCAACAGTCATTAAATTTGCTTCGAGCATATTCAGTTTTAAACTGTGGTGAGATACTTCTGCATTTTGAAATTATTATTTAAATGACTAATTTCTACTCTATAAGAGCATAATGTAAATACACAATCATATGGCAAGCAGGATTATGAGATTTCTACTGAGAAACAGGAAACATTCAATGATATGGGTGAAATATGTGTACATAGTGTACATTTTTTAGTAATACCAGAAGCTAGAACAGAAATAATACAGTTAAGAGTAGTAATAACTACATTATTATTTATTAAGACCAAGATTCAGCTTTTACATGTTTCAGAGCAAGGAATATAAGAGCACATTATAATATGTCAACACCAAATATGAGCAACAGCTACTCATATGTTAGCCACAGTCCTGATTTAGACCATAAATCAATTCTGTTCAAACTTTTACTCCAGGAAAAAGATATACTTCAGTGAGCTATTACATGTTGATGCAGGGCTTCACAACAGAACTGAAGTATTAACTGCCAGTTCCAACAAGCCAGACAAAGTACAGCTGCTCCCTGATTAGGAGGGGAAAACTGACTGATCAAGGAAAGATACGTAGAGAAGCACTGCCACATGACTGAGGTATCCTAGGCTCAAAACTAATGAAATATATCAGACCAACAGGAAGAAATGTCCTCCTTGAAATTAGCATCCTGTCCAAATTTCCTTCAAATCAACAGAGAAGAAAGTGCACCATCACCTCAAAGCAGCTTCTCATGTAAAATGTTCCTCTTTCTCTTGTGTCCTCCCTGAACTGACAATAGGCAGGAAGACCTGCCAGCTGAGCACCCAGGCTACAGTAAAAGAAAGGATCTGGTTATGACTATCTGAGCTACACATTCAGGGTGAAGTTGCACATAACAGCATGACCTAGCAAGAGTTATAAACCTGTATCAGCCAAAAAGCAATACAAACAACTCCCTTTTTACAATCATTCTCTGCCAAGTTAACAAGTTGACTCAGTGTAGCTCAGAGATCAATGGGCACTAGAAAAGGCCCAGGCAGAGAACATCATTTTCCACTTAAAAACAGCAGCCAACTGTTAGACTGGTTTAACAATAATGTGCAATTTCATCTGCAGGAGCTAACATGTGAAAAACATTCTTATATCTATGTACATCTACAAATAAATAACAACTATCACCAGACAGTCAATAATGGAGCTTCTTTCCTTCACACATCTGCTTTACTGTGGGAAGGTCATGGTTTGCTCCCCAGCTTCAGCATCAATTTCTTAGTTCTTGACAGGTCAAGACAAGAACTGACTGGGTTAGCTAGCATGTAGCTCCCACAAGACCAAACAATACTTTCCTCATACTAATCTATCCTGTGATTCTTTCAAGATTTTCTCTAACCAGATGAACTGTTCAACAGGTTTCCTCACTGGATACGCTGTCTTGCTCAAAATTGTAAAACTGTAATTTCACCCAAAATCATCATGATTACTACAACAATCAATAGAGCTTAACAAAACAGCACTTAAACTTCACACAGAAAAAGAATAGTGATCCAATGTGAATTCCTCTCCTTCAACTCTCAGAGTACCAAATGACAATTTGTTCCAGGATGACTTGACTTAGGGAATTATACTTTGATTTTATTTATAGACAACTGGAAATGGAAAATCAAAGCATCACGTATGAACAGGGCATTCAATTCAATCCAACTGGAGAAACAGCACAGTCATTCTTCATCTGATACATTTTCTATCAGTTGATAATGCCCATTCTAGATCTATTTAACTCAAGATGCTGACAAATGGAAAGATGAGAAAATAATTATTTCAAGGCAACATATAACTCAAGAATACAAATACATTCTAAAAAGTCACCAGTTTGATGCTGAAAAGTATATTCTATTTACAGATCACTGCCTCCCTTTTTTTTAATTCTTCAACACTGCAAAGCTAGAGTCATACTTCATTTTCTCAGAAGTCACACTGCTTGCCACAAGTGGAATTTGAAGCATTACTATGGCAACAAGTAAACTTGACAGCTACAAGACATATCCTGCTGACACACCATGTAACAAAGCAATCTAATTTTTACTATGTTGAACAACATTATATCAAATAAGTGTTGCTAAAACCCCCACAAAACATTAGTATCCTGAGACAGAGCATGACAGAAGCAACAAATACTATCTACGAATTATCTGGGAAGTGACAGAGAGCAGAACGAACCCCCTTTCAGAATCAATAAGCAGGTGTTGACTGGAGACAATTCCAAATTACTGAAAAGACACAAGCTCTGAAAGGCAAGATCTCTCCTAACTGCAGATGAGTCTACTGGAACAATTTTTGTGTCATTTCAGGTGTGAGAGAAGTGTATCAAAAACATAATAGAATTATTTCTATATAAACAGACCACGATGACACAAAACCTGATCGTTTACGTTTTTCCGCATGTGAGCTCCACACAGTAACCTATCCCTGCAACAAGTAACAAAGCTCTTTGCAACACCTAGATAGAAAAATATGGCTAGGTATCAAAGAGGCTTGATATCCTTTACCAGCTCTCAAAGCAAGTTCAGCATATTTTACCCTTCCTTCATACATCAGACAGCTTTGTACTGGAAAGAAAATTACTCTCCTCACCAATGCCATCAGTGATCTGGCAAACTTCATCCATGAAAGAGGCCTTGAATTCTTCCAACTACTACTTGCCCTGAAATGCAAGGCTAAGCAACACACACACATTTCTCCAAAAGGAAGAATTAGTGGATAGAGTTCCTCATCAGTGTAATTCTCAATAATTGACTAATCTCTTCAGACAAAAAGCAACAGCATGAAATAACATTTGAGTGATGTAATTCTGTGATGACAAGTTCTCAAACACAGGACAAGAACCACAGAAAAACATGCCTGAACATAACAATGAAAATATTTTAAAATTTTTAACAAAACAGTTTTGTTAAAAACACTCAAGACTTCTTCAGTTTCTCAATTTGCCCTCCTTTCCTCACTCCTCTCCAATTAAACTTTCCCTTCTCCCCAAAAAACTTCTCAAGTTTTCAATGATTCATCTCCATTAATTGAAAAATAATTTTGAAAAACAACTGATCAAATGTTACGACTTGTACAACATCTCAAAAATGGGAAGAGAATTCTCAAGCAGATCAAGAGGTGAAGTGCCAGAAAGCCAGATTTTATTGCTTGAATTTTCCACTACTTGGGTTTCAAGACTAGTGACCTATAAGCTAATACAGAGAAAGACTATGAATTTAAACTGCTAAGAATGGCACCTCGATTTCATGAGCAGCTTAAAAAAAAAACTCCGAGTTACTAGGTTCCCTCAAAAGCACGCTACTAAATGTCTAGCACTGAAGCAAGGAGAGGGAAGTATTCCAACTCCAAAATTTTAATAAATAAAGTTGTAAAGAATAAGTAAAAAACTACATTATATTTTCAAAGAAGTTATTTTGAAAGAACATACAAGATATAGTTACTAAAAGCCACATTATAAAGTATTCAATATTTCTAATGAAAAGAGGGAAGTCAACTTTTATTCTGCCACTGCATGACAGAGAATACAATACGAGCATTAAAGCACTCTACTAGTGCGTGGAAAGCAGAAAAATGAAACTGCTCCATTTAGTTGTTCTCTCTTATCCAACTGAAATAGTTTTTATTTCCTCTTCTAAAAATTAACATGTTCAATTCCCACTTAAGTACCCTAGATACTATAAACAGGGGAAAAAAAAAAAAGACAAGTAAAAGATTTGAACAAGTTTCTCTCACACCGATCATGAACAAGAAGTTGAGTTCATGACAAGCAGTTTTTAAACACATGTGACCTGTAGCTCTTGAATTCCTTAGGATACCCCTTGTATTTAGGCAATTTTGCATGTTTTAATTCTCACCCACCAATACCAATACTTTAACAATTGGCCCATCAGGCTGATTTACTAGATCCACAGCACAACATGCTGCTCTGTGAGATTACTCAAAGGAAGCTCACGTTTCTTGAGGTGAGAGTGTTTTCACGGAACAAGGGAGGAAGGACAGTGGCTGGTCCATGCACAACAACGCATCCCTGTAAAACCACAATGAATCCTGGTGTCTTGTACTGAAAAGGCAGCTGTTTCTCCTCCCCTCTAGCCTAACACAAAGGCTTTGTGTAGTGCTTCCCAGAGAAAAAGGAAGAGACAAGGCAAGACATAGGAATACACAGAAACTGTCAATCTCCTTTGTAAAGTACCAATTCATTCCCAATAGATAAACAAGCCCTCACTGAAACAGAAAACACGGCAGTATATTAATATACCATACACTGCAACTTCACACACTGAGCAGATGCTTAACCTTCTGTACACAAATATCTAGCACTGCTAGAAACTGATCGTTTAGAAGCCAGTTTTGAACAAGGAAAAGCCCACTCATATCTCTCTTCTGTCATACTCAAAAATCTTCTTGATATACTCAGCCACATTGAGAAAAGCCTCTCTGGAATTTGTGATGTTAGAAGTACCAGAGCCTGCAGTATGCAGCAGCAGTAAAGTGACTACTCTAAACATAAGCAACGTCACAATATTCCAGTCGCCCAATTTGTTCTTCTCATTCTAACCTCATCCTTCCCAAACAGGAAGCTTAAAAAGATGCTGAGCTTCAAGTAAATAATGGTACATCAGGAATATATTAGAGACGAACAAAGTATTTGTTAGGGATAATTGGTTCCATCTTCACATTTTTTAAACTACATCTTGATGCACTGTTTTCAAAATAACTTTTGACAAATGACTACACATACTACTGCAGTATAATTTTTCTATATATCATTTCATTGACAGGCCAAACAAATGTTAACAAATATACCTCTGGTTTAACAAGTTAAGAAAGTTTTACTACTTTGTTAAACATAATTCACACTGTAAAGCAAATGAATCATCATCAAGAAAGTGTACTGGACAATATTAACACAAAATAAAAAATGTTGGGTATCTTTGTACCATGAATTCATATAACTAAGACTTCAAAAGACAAAATCAAACAAGAGCAGCAAAATAAGCCCTAACCTTTTATTTTCTCAGATACAACAGCTAAAATGAACTAACATACCTACAAGCATAGCTAGCATGTGTTCAACAGAGGCATGGCATTTACTACACAGAATGCATTCTAAAAATCTACTCATTTTTTCCAGAACCACAACACGGAAACTAACCACATGCTTTGAGGCTAACAAGATACTTAAATAAATAGAGTACAATTTATTTTAATGCTCTCAACATTCCTGCAATATAGTTTACTAATTTAGAATGTTTAAGCTGAAATTAAACTGGTTCTGCACATAGTGTCTAACTAAGAATGCCACTACAACCTACTTTATAACTCATTTTCTATAGCCCTTTCCAGCGTAATTATAAATATGGTCGAAGGTTCTCAAAAGGCTGTGGTATCCTCCGGGGTCATTCCTTTGTGTCCATTCCCCCCCGCCCCCACGATCATACATCAATATTATTATTTGCACTCCCATCCCCACACACTAGCAGTTGTTTCCAACTGCTCTGGCTCACACCAGAGGTTACAAACCTCGTAGCGAGCTTTGTCCTCTCATTGCATTTGCTCTAGAGTGACAACAGAAGCCTAAGGATGCTGCTGCAGCTCCAGACATCATCAGTTGACTTGGGAACAAGGTGCTGCCCCACTTCCTCTTTGTAAAGCTAAAAGTACGTGCAATAACGTATTTTTAACGCCGTTCCACACGCAGCTCGTACGGTCCCCCTGACCGCCGTGGTGTGCGCACCCGCGGCCTAGCCAGGCATATCTGTATGCAAGGATCGATGCAAGTGCCGCTAATGGCTCCAGCACTTAGAGCGCCAGGCGACAGACAGCTCGCTTCCCATCCAGCCGTGCCCACACAGCAGCCGTCACACGCATGCCACAACCCAGAGCTGGAAATACAGACGCAGCTATTTTAAAACGGAGATCTTTCGCCGTCAGAACACGTAAATTTCTGTACCATTTGCCTTCTTGCAGCAAGTGGGAGGGACAAAAAAAAAAATCTCGTGCCTATCAATTTGAGTTCTCCGTGGAGGCCGGGGCAGCGGTGACTGCTGCTGGAGCCCGCCAGACCTACCGACCTTAACTCCACGGACGGGATCGCCCCGTCCTGCCCCACTGGAATAAGCCCTTCTCGGGGCAGGCAGCGGCCCCTGGAGCTTCCGCGCCCGGCAAACTCCCTCTCCCGCGGGGACAGAAACCACGACGCGGCTTCCACGCAGCAGCCGCTGGGGCCGGGCCGGCAGCCGCCAGAGCCCGCGGGCCGCACCCCGCCGAGGCGGCCGGAGCGCCCCCGGGGACGGGGCGCGGGGTAACGGCGGCGGCCGCGGCGCAGCACCACGAATCCTCACCTGGAACGGGGCCGAGGCGGCGGCTCCTCGGGGCGGCGCGGCGAGTCCCTGCGGCGCCCCCGGCCCCACAGGGGATGGTGTGCGCGGCGCGGGGCGGGGGCTACAGCGGCGCCCCCCGGCCCAGCCTCCGCCCCATGGCGTGCGCCGCGGTCTCTATGGCGACTGCAGAGCCGGGCCGGCCCGAGGGGAGGGGTAACGGCAGCGCGTAGGCGGAGGGCGCTCAGCGGGTCACGGGGCGGCTCGCAGCGCTCCCCACGGGGGTTGAACCCCTCGCCGCGGCCGCCGCCATCCCTGCGGCAGTGCCGGCCGGAGCCCGGCCGCGCTCACCCGCGCCGCCGCCCCCGCGCTCGCCCCTCCTCGGCCGCGGCGCCACCAAGCCCGCTGTCCGCCGGGGCACCACCCACATCCCATTTCCGGAGCGGTGATTGGGCAGCTGCGGAGATTTCCCACGAACGATTGGCTCTCAATGCGGTCAATCCGGGCACCGGGGGCGGGCGCACTTGGACGCGGCGCCGTGCAGTGCGGGGTTGGTTGAGCCGGCGAGCGCCGGTACAGCCGCGGCCACCCCCGCGCAGCCTCGGGGCAGAGGCGCGGGATGGGCGCCGGAGTTCCCGTTTCCGAGGAGCTTCCGAGGGGCAGCGTCCGTGCGGGAGGCCGGCGCTGGCCCTGGGCGCTCACCGCCGCAGGGCCGCCCCCGGGGGGGGAAGCTAGGTCCTCGCTGCGGTGCCGCCTCCGCCTCAGCAGTCGGAGCTCGGCCGCGCTGTCCGTACCTGGGCGGACTGCCCAGGGCCTGATGGGTGCAGTCTGCTGCCCGGCCGCGGGCGGGGCGAGAGGGCTGAGGAAGGAGAGGCCGGGTTGGGGGAGGCGGGTGACCGGGCGTCGCCTCGGGGACCTCTGTCCCCTGCGGGAGCGCAGCAGGGCTGTCACCCCTGGGCTCCGCTCAGTGACAGTAGGAAACAGTGGATGTGTCCCGTGCCTAGGTGAGTACGGCATTCGAAGGGAAGCCTTCCCGCTCTCACTGGTTATTCCTTACTGCAGGCAGGACTCTCGAGCCTCGTGAGGCCACGGAGCGGGCGCTCCTCGGTGGGTGCCATCATCGCACAACAGCCCACAGGACTCGTTTGTAGGCCACAGGGTCAGCCCAGAGCCCGGATCCATCTGGCAGACCAACAGCTAGGAGAGACCTGTTCTGTGGGAAGGAGGAAGGACAGATTTGCTGTGCTCACAGTAGCTTGTATGAAGTGAGTAAAAACACCGTAGTGTTTCCCTCGTGTGAAGTTTCCTTAAGCGGGAAAAAAAAAAAAAAAAGTGCCTTTATTTCCCTACTGCCAGCCAGATAAGAAGATAGTGTGAATAATTTAAGCCCTTTCTTCATTCATAACAAGGAGATCATAGTTAAAGAGTAGGGTTAGGAAACAGTATCTCCTACTGCTACTTTATGAAAAGGAAGATTTTAGCGCTGATAGTTTATAGTTGAGTTACCCAGAAGTGGGAGCTGTGAACCAAACCTAGCAATGAACCCAAACAGTTGCGAGTTGCTCAGTGTCAGCTTCAGGAAGATGCTTCTTCCCTCGCAAAGGGAACTGCCTCAAGCAGCAGGCCACCAGCCATAGCGGTGTGGATAAACACTGGTGATAAGCATATGCTTCTCTATATGTAGTGAATGCATATGCGTATTATGTGTCCTAACAATTGAAGCAGTTAATAACAAAGCTGATAGACTGAAGAAATGTTCATTTTGTGAATAGAAATGAACCAATGTTGATGGTAATAGGTGGAAAGAGTTGCGCCTTTTTTCCACAATAGTATATCTTTACCTGGGTTACAAAATGGAGTTACAAGTTTTGCTTACCTTTAAAAGGCACTTACAATTTCTCAGATGGAAAATATTCTACTGAAACTACATATTCTTTCAAATCTGTCTTAAAGGCAAATTGCAAAGGTGACAGTTATTCTAGGATAAACAGCTCTTCTTATGCAGCAAACAAATAATTTTTTTTTCATGTTCACTCTAAAGTAGACAGTGTTTTTCCTCCGAGATTATAACTGAAGGTAGATAAATATCCTAACCACCTCTTATTTTAAGTAAATAAGTTTTGCCAACAAAACTTGCTGTATGCTAAATGTAATGAGGAGCTTGTGAATATGAATCTGTCTGTGAAGTGTTTTATTGTTCCCCAAATAATTGACATGTTGCCTGAGGTGTACAATTCTCAGGAGAATTTTCTGATTCAGTTAAAGAGAACAGAAAGGCCTTAACAAACTTGTTTATCTGGTTTGTCTGTTTACCTGTTCATTGTAGATCCACAGGGCATAGTTTCTCTCATCACTTTGGAACTTCACAAGTTAATTCATTATCTAATACAATAGACATGCATATTATCATGGGAATCACACCAGGTGTACACGTCTTCTTAGCTCACTGAAGGCTTTAAAAGACCAAAGAGCCTTTCCTTCATCATCAAAGTACAGTGATCTGTAAGTTTCCAAATTACCATGTGATCTTCATAAGCAGACAAAACCCGAATAGTTCAAATAGAAGTCAAGCAGGGAATAAAATAAACTAAAACTGAGACTTTTCAAAGGGAAAATCTGTTTCCACTTATGTGAAGGAAGTCCTTACAGAAAAGATCTAATCTTTTTTAACTCACTGCTCCAGAAATACACCAAGAAGTTCTTCAATGCTTTCTGTTCTACTATTTTAGGTTCAGAGATGTTGGTAAGTATAACGGATACCAGCACTTCCTCTGTCAGTGCAAACTTGCAGAATATCTTTACCACACACCAAAGTACCCCAAACAACCAAACCCAAAAAACCACCAGCACATTAAAATCTCTATGTAAATATGAATATGAAATTGAGCTACTCTAGTTTCTTCTATTTTTTCTTTCTCTCCCCCATTTTTTTTGATAGTACACGTAGTTTAGCGTAGATGCAATGTGTTTATTTCCCTTGGGGGAAGTTACCCTGAGCCAAAAACTGTCCTATGCCCTTTCGTCAGCTCTTACATTGTTAGCTGTAGTTGGCTATCTCAATGTAAAAATGTGTCTCTTTTTGTAGCTGTTAGTCAGCAGCTGTAAACCACAGCAGATGGGCACCTCTGTGTTTGTTCTGGAGATTTTTAAGTATCTCACGTGGTGCAAAATAAATCAGTAAAGCAAACTGTCCTGGTTTCAGATGGGATAGAAGTAATTTTCTTTGTAGTAACTGGTACAGAGCTGGATTTAGTATGAGAATAATGTTGACAGCAGGCAGATGTTTTAGTTGGTTTTGAGTTGTTCTTACTATAAATCAAGGATGTTTCAGCTTCCTGTGCTCTGCTAGTGAGGAGGTGCCCAAGAATGGAGGGGAACACGGCCAGGACAGCTGGCCCAAACTGTCCAAAGGGATATTTCATACCACAGAACATCATGCCCAGTATATTAATAGGGAAGGAGTTGGCCATGAGGAACCAATGGCTGCTGGGGGACAGGCTGGGCATTGGTCAGTGGGTGGTAAACAATTGTATTGTGCATCACTTATTTCTCTTGGGTTTTATTTCTCTCTCCTTTTCATTGCAATTAGTAGTAGTAGTAGCGACTAATGATTATTATCTTTTATATTTTGTTTCAATTATTAAAATTGTTTGTATCTCAGCCCATGAAGTTTGCCTTTTCTATCCACTTTTTTTCTCACTGGTGCAGGGGTGGGGGAATGAGCAAGCAGCTGCTGGGACTCAGTTGCTACCTGGGATTAAACCACAACAGAGCGTGTTGTCTTAATTCAGTCCTAAATGTCTCACTTGGCTATAGACTGCAAGAAGAAAAGTACTGCACACCAAGACTCTGAAGTTAGAGAGCAGGAGGATTACTGTCAGAAATTACTCTGAATTCCAAAGGCTTGCCAGGCCAAACTTTATTATAACCACATAGTTGCTAGGGAAAGATGTGAACCAAAAATTTAGTTGGGCTGGTATGTGCATGGCAATGAATACAATTTTCTAATAAGTTTGACGGTATGAAAAACAATCCCCAGTCATGTAAAGATATTCTTACATCTTAATATAGATATTTTTTCTATTTAATAATTATAAATATGATGCATAATTTATTAAGACTGAATATAATAAGTATTTAATCATGTAATGAGGCAATAAATAGAACTGGTCTAAGTTTAAAAAAAATAAATAAACAAGCCTGTAAAGACCAAAGTGACAGCAAACTGTTTCTGGGCCCAACTAGACACTCTTTTATTATTTTTATATTTAAAAAAGAACAGAGAATGAGAAAATACCCACATATAAACTTCTAATATCTTTTTTGTTTGAAGAAATAGATCAGACCATCCAGAGACGTCTATAGATGGAACACAACTTTCTAGTGCTTCCAACTTCTGCTTCCATAGGCTGCATGAGGTATAGCAATGAAAAAATAAGTTTGCTTTCCTGGAAGTCTTCTTTTTTGTGGGGTAATGTCTACTTTTTAAAGTCTACTTTTTTGTGGGAGATGTGAGAATTTTCATCAATAGTTTTTGTCTGAAAGGAATGATCTAATTTTTTTTCAAGGAATGTTTAAAAATTTAAACCTGCACCTATACACAAACATATGCATATGTCTGTGATGGAGAAGGGCAGCATGATTATCAATGTGCAAGAACTTCTGAACTCTGCTGTTACTTTCTTCAAATAAGCATGTATGGGAGTAGATGACTCATCCTCCAAAGTCCAGACTCATTGGTTTCAAGCACTTCCATTGGAACTTCCTTGCCTGGACTTTGGGGTCTTGGAGTTATTTATTTATTTCTGTTTGAGTCAGAAGTTCTGAATAATGTTTCTACTTAGCTGATTACAGAAGTAGAAGAAAAAGCTCCAGAAAAATTTTTGGGCAGTCAGATGTCAGGAAAAAAAGAGAGAGAAAGAAAGAAAAAATAAAAGGAGGATATAGATAGCAGGATGACCAGACTTAATAGAGATGGAAAATTCACAGGTTTGTTTAGTCAGTAAGTTAACATACACCTACTCCTAGAATTGAAAAATTGCTGAAAATTGTAACTAAAATTCATATATAAATGGAGGTGGAAACAATGCTTTCACTGAAGAGTAGAAAGGCAAACACATTTGATACGTTCACATTTCTGGCAAAAGTCAAGTAGCAAAGGAAGTATCAGACAAAGATGAGAAAGCTCCTACCTAGTTTTGTAGATGTTTAAACAGGTATCTAGTTAATAGCAAATGAAAAGTCGCAGACCTTGAGACATTTAGTTCAACCCTTTTTCCAGGGATGGACCAACTGTCCTCCTACAACACTCCTGGACAGTGTTTGTCAACCTGTTCCAAAAGTACTTTGTTGGAAAATAAGGGGTTTCTTATGGGCTATTTTGCTATTCTCACTAAAATAATTATTTCACCCATTATTCTCCTCATATCCTATCACCAAAGGAATTTATTCCTTTCCTCTGTGCAACTACCTATAAAATTATTTGAACGCTGTTTTCACCTCTCACGATCAGTCTTCTCTACACTAAAGCATCTGAGTTCCTTCAGTCTTTTTTCACAAATCATGATTTCTCAACACTGTCAACAAGCATGAAGTCACCAGTCAAGGGACAGATGGATCTTGGAAAAGCTCTAAGAGCACTGTGTCTGTCTTCTGGCTTTTGTCTATTTGACAGCTTCAGAAACTCCCTTGAGTTTATTCTTTTTTCTTTCTTATTAACTGTCTTTTCTTTCCAAAAGGATCTCTAATTCCCTATAAGATGTCCTGAGTAATATTGTTCAGTTTACATGATGTCTAGAGAAAAATAGCATCAACATCAGGTTTATAGTAAGCTGAGAATAGGTACTGATTAGTTTAGGAGGTCTCTTCAAGGAGAAATGTGACAGCGTATGTCTGACTACTTTGCTAGGGGAGGAAGGGTCAGTTGATAGTGTAGCACACCAAAGTATTGATGCTATGAGATGTGGAATTAAAAAAGGAAAATTTTACTTCATTATGTAAAGAGAATTCTGTTGCCAGGCCTCATAATAGGTGTGTAATTCCATTCTGTAAAAGGCTTCCTGATACCTGGCTTGTGAGGATAAGATCCATAGTCAATAAGGTACAAAAGTGAAAAGCAAGATTGCTGCATGGTCTAATTATGATTAAGGTGGTAAAAATGGATTCTAGTCTTCAGAAAGAAGTTGCAGCCAAGATGAAAGTTTTAGGTTACCAACCAATTTAAAATACATGTTCACTTCCAGCTGTGCTATAGACTGCTCGTCTGATTTTAAGGTGAATACACTATTTCTTGTGCCTTAGTTTTCCATTTGTAATGACTCACCATGAGTCATGAGTGGATGACTCAGAGACTGTGGACAGTACAGCTCCTATGGATTGAAATCAGAGCCAGCCTGGCAGGTACTTCCATGGATTTTCCTGCAATACACAGGACCCTGAATGACAAGCTGTGTATGTGCAGTGCAGTTCATGTAGGTCTGCTATAATTTCCTTTTTGCCTGAGACTGATTTCAGCATCCATATTGTTATAACCTTTACACATCTGAAAAATGTAGTACTTCTTTTTCTGATGTGTTTAATCTGTGATGTTCTTCAGGCAATTAGATGAGCTACAGTTATAGTATTCATATTTTGCATGGAACATAGTACAGTGGGTCTTCTGGTACAACTATAGTACAGTGTAGAGCTGTAGTTGTAAAAAAATATAACTGACTTAGTTTTCAATAAGCTTTGTGTCATTTTAATGTACAAACTCTGTCCTTTTAAATTATTGCATATTGCCATTACTCCATGCCTTTGTGTTTTGACATTCCCTCTGCCAACTCTGCAATTCCATAAGACTTTCAGATGTTATGACTTAACTTAGGTATCTTTATCTGCTAAAACAACCATAATCATCTAAATACCACTATATTTCCTCCCTAAAAGTTAAAAAATGTAATTGAGAAATGAATGTTCTTCAAAGACTCGGTTGCTTCTATTTGCTTAATAACTTAGGTCTCTCAGTATCTACCATGTGGTTCACAATTTTACAAAAGCCAAAAAAAGCAGATGGTTGCTCATGCCCTCTCCCCATTACAACATATGAGTGAGAATATCTTCCTGAATATGGACTTGCCCCAGATCAGAAGGAAAAGTTGTACAGTACTTGCTTCCATCAGATTCACCAAGTGTTTCCAGTTTCAGTCCAGTACTCAAAAATCTTGGATCATTAGTTGTCATTTACATTAAATACAAGGTGAAATGAAAAGCCATCCAAATATAAAAATAAAACATTAATTTTTGGAAACTAGATGTAAAATTAAACTTTGCATCATCCCAACTAGTTATTTCATTACACTGATTCATAACACATCTGTCCTTGCCTGTGGACTTATATATGAATGGTACTAAATAGATAAGTAATTAGGCAAACACTTTAAATTTACCTTAAATTTAGAGGCTAAATTTACCTCTTTCGGATCCAAAACAATAGCACAGCAATCTCCACTGTTAGCAGGAAAATGTATGACCTCTTTCTATACCGCTGGGTGATAGATGCAATCCCCCATGTGCAACCACTCCTGCAAGTTACAAAATGCTACTCCATGGTCGTGATGTCCAGGTTTCCCAAAGGTCTGCAAGAAAAGTGCATCATGGTTAATTATAGACTGCTATAACACAGAACTAATTTCTGAATAATTCAACTTTTGATACTACATTTGCAGCTGAAGCCATTTCCAAAAATGAGATGGAACAAAAAATACAGCACTGACCTCTAATTGCATTGATTGGATTTAAGTAATTTCTTACAATGAGGCATTCTTGAGCTTCCATTAGCTGTGAGAATGACCTCTAATCTCTCTAATTTAAAAAAAAAAAAAAAGCTTCTTGCGCTGTACTGTAGAAAAAGCCTTCCTACAGCAGCACTGCCATCTCCTGCTTGCTTGCTTCCATGCATGTGAGTACGAGGTTTGTGTTGGAAAGCTGCCACGGGGAAGGTGCAGTTTTCTGCTACTAGGTAACTGAGGCAGTAACACTTTCTAATACTCAGGGATAGCACGTTTGGAGTTCTGCAGATGGGGAGAGTTTTCACAAGTGGTCTTTAAGCATAGAAAAGGACTTCAGCCATTTGTCCAGGATTTCTGATATATCACATCCCAGCCAGAACAAAATGTGTACATTTGTGTACTTGTGCTGTAGCCAAGGAATACATTATACCTGTTGAATATGCTTCTGTAGAGTTGATCTGTACACAAATAGATGTTTGAACAGATCTAACATATTCCCTGTGGTCTGCACCACTGCTGCAAGTCCAAAGCATGAACAACTCATGTGCACAGGATTAATTCAGTGCAGTTGGGGTGTATTTGATCATATGCAAGCATTTGTGTGGTCCATATGCAGTAGGTCCAACGGGTCCCAGATGTATCACATATGCTCTGAATCACTAGGACACCGGCGAGATAGAGCCAGTGTATTGCCAGAATACAGAGTTAGAATCACATTCATATCAGGGTTTATTGCTCATCGTAAGTTTGGAGAGGACAGTTTACACTTCTGAGCATTTTAATACACATTTACAATGCCTGGTGCAGGGTCCCTTGCAGTCAGTCATGTGCCCACTGAACTCTCTGCTGTGCCAAGGTGTTACAGGTACAGACGCTATTGCTCAAACCTGCTCCTGCTTAGGGATTTAGTTCTGGTACCAACATCACTTCTAACTTGACCAAGCATTGCTGCAGAGTCAGTGTGTTGCCACCACTGTTTCCATTTCAAACCAGCCATGTCTGGCCCACAAATTGCTACATGCTAGGCTCAGAAATGCCAAGGACATGATACTTTTGCTTCTGGCTTGGAAGAGAGCTAGATAAGAGACTAGGACAGAGGTTTCTACTAGATTGTTCTTCAATCTGGAAAGCTTCCCAAACCAGAACCTACCGTGAATCATGCAGGATGATTCAATTGCTCTTGGTTACTTGAATTCTTTTCTTGGACAGTCACATTCAATACACAGAGAACAGAAAATTCTATCCAAAGCAAAAAAACCCGGAGTGATGGGTAAGGAACATAATAGTGGATATAAATGATAGTTGCGTAAGATAGATTTTCCCTTCCCACAGAATCACAAAGTTTCATTATTCTCATTCTTCTCTCCTTTGGAGGCATATTTATTGTTAAGTACAAATTAAGAGATATTGAAGACATTAGCAGGCACTGAAAAACAGTCTCTGTTGCTTACTAGCCCAAATCTCCAGCAGGGTAAAAAGGTAGAAGAAAGTCATATAAACCATTTTGTTGGTGAGATCTCAGTTCACACTCTAAGTGGCCTGTTTTGCAGGCTTTAATCTGGTGGCATAAGACCCTTGAAATAAATCTCTTAGCTACGATTAGAGATGAAAGAGAGATTAGCACAGGCAGGAGAGTTGAAGTGGTTTTCGCCATCTCCACTGGTGAGTCAGTGTCAAGACAGAGCCACGACAGAGACATCGAGAAATCAGTATTTCAGTCATCCTCAAAATGTCCAATTCACATATTGTCTCCCTTGTATTCAGCAAGTTACCAGTTTCAAGACCCTGTTCAGTCCTCTGAAGCAGGTTAGTGGTTTCTTTTACAATATCACAAATAGCAATGTGTGTTTAGCTAAAATGGCACATTTTAGCAAAATCAGTAAGATAAGATGTGGTTTGTTTATGACTAAATCGCCAAATTTCTTTGAACAATTCGTATCTAATATGTAAATGTTATAAATAAATAGCTGTGCCATGCCTTGTTCAATGTAGTCAGGAGAATTTGATAGCAAAGGACCATCTAGGTGACATCTTGAAAACATTGTATGGTGATGGAAGCTGTGTTTTAAGTTAGGTAAGCTTGCATTAGACAAGGAAAGCTTGAGAACAGTATTGATATTATGGGAGAGATTTCCACATTTATTTGGCTTCTTTTGTTGAAAGAAGTATTTCTCCCTTTATAGAATAAAATCCGGTTTACTCTCCCATAGCCAGGGAAAATATGTCTGTGTGAATAAGATTCATAACTCTGGAGTGGCTCACGTGAAAAGCATCCTAAGAACTTTGACAGAGGTGTTATTTCCACTGAAGTGCTGGGAGCAATTGTGGCTTTACAGTAGCCTGCTGCCAAACACGACTTGGAGAAGAACAGACTAACACTTACAGCTCATAACTGCACTTCTGTTCTTTCAGCTGGAAAAACTTTCTCCATGGGGCTCAAAAAATTATACTATGCAGCTGTGTGTGTGTGTTGCAATACATCTCATGCTAATAAATGTATTCAATACTTTATTAAACAGGGAAAGAATAATGTTATGGTGTATTTACAAAATTCATTATTATGTGAAGAGAGTCTTCTTATCTGAAATAAATTCAGTAAACTGTTAGCATAGGTGAAAATAATCTTAAGTATCCATGTAGAAGGTAAGAACAAGGAACAGAACAGATAACTTGTTCTTCTGCCCCAGACTCAATGCACTCAAGGTTTCATGAGAAGCACAGTGTCTCCAAAGATCAATCCCAAGCATATCAGTGACAGCCAGGGTCAGTCAACAAGTGGTTATTGAACTACAACAACCAGTCATTCCATCCCTTTCCTCTGGCACTAGGAAATCACAGAGCTTATGCTGCTGGAGGGCTGTGGCACAGGTAGCACTGTTAGATAAATGTCAATATTCCATGAAATCTGATCTTACAACAACACTAAAACTTCACAAAGGAAGCTGAAAATACCTCATGAGAATTTCTGGAGACAAGGAATTACTAGGAGAATTTTTCTTTCAGAGAAATTTTTTACTTTTTTTTAACTTCAGGCACCTGAAAATTGGGATTGAGCTATATCAGAATACCTATATGAGATTGAATGTATCCCTGCTTATGGAACTCAGCTTGAAATTTCTTTATGGTTAGAATATGAGAGTCTCAAATCTACATCTTCCAAAATCAACAATGCCTCTGGAGTAGATTAATTTTACATAGAGTAGAACTGTTTACAACTTTTGTCCAAATGTTAAAACAAAGTGTGTTTAGCAAGTAGGGTGTTTTCAGTGACACTGTAACTAAATGTGTGCTGAACAATTTAGAGACATTGTTCAAACATGTACATGTGTTTCACAGAAACAAGCAGTGAGTGATGAATTCATATTTGCCTACCATTGAACATGAACTGTGTATCAGCAATCAGGAGATTTCACAACAGATTGTCTCTGTTGTGAGCTCTGAGACCTGAGAATCAGGGGCAAATAAATCTATTAGCAGCCATCATTTACAGCTATTTAAGGTCAAGTCACGAACTGCTTAACTGGTGAAGCAATCAAAGATACTATCTCCAGGCTTAGCAGGCAGGCTGTCAGCTGAATTCATAGGGAGGCTTAATTCTGTACCAGCAGAGCATGATCTCTTCAAATGAGGTTTGAACAATACTGGAGAAGAATAGTGTGAAGCAAGTGTTGTAATTTTATAAATGACTATTCTCTGGACATCTCTGTAAGGTGTCTATCATCTATATGATTATCACAATATGATCACAGTCAATATTCAGCCACAATTGATAACCAGCCTTAATCATTAAAATTAGGACCCTGTTTTTAAACTCAGAAAGCTGCTGGCCTCCACACCTTTGGAGACAGACTGGTAAAGAAAAATATTGCACATTTTGCACACTATTCTCTGTATTGTACAAAAGAACCCACAGAGCTGAATAGCTTTGAGGGGGATTAGTTTTCTCTGTAAATGCAGGAGAAAATAAATGCAACTTGAATTAATTAGATCTCACAGGCCTTAAAATCATAATGCATCAAGATATTTAACCATATCCTAATGTGAATCACACAACCTATTCCTTGCCTGTACAAATAGAATTGATTCCTTCAGATGTAAACACATGAAGACACTGGGATTCCATTACCTTTTTAAACTGCACTCTGCAACAATCTGCTTACCCAATGTTAAGCTTCACTGCAGCTGGGGATCCTTTAGCAGGTCAGTGTAACCCTACTTCTGTCCAGCTTGTCTGTCTGCAGGTGTTCTTCATGCTGTTTCAGCTGATACAAGTTTTATTTAGTAATACCATCCACTGACTTAGAAAATTATTATGCCGCTTATACATGTCTATTTCCCGAGACTTACAGAATTACACTTTACTGTTTATAAATGCCATTGTCTTAGTGGAATAAAATGACTAAAATTATATAACACAGAGTTGTATAGTATAAAATCACTCTGATGAGAGTTGCTAAATTAGGAACAAGACAAGCAAGATTTCTGGAGAGGAAAGAAAAAAAAGAAGGCTGTATATATGTATGCTTGTTTTATTTAATCAACTTTTGAACACAAACCTGACCATAACACAGGAATCTAAGAATAATAAATACCTATGATTGTCAAAAACCAGGCAACAAGTAGAAGGGAAAGACATTGGGAGTCGTCTGAAGGGAAAGACAGCAGACCACATTTTGGATATCAGAAGGTCTGCATAGAAAATTGGTCTTGACAAAACTTCATAGGAATCCAGAGATTTACTTATTTTTAAGCAAATTGTTCTAGTTGGTCCTTAGAATTTTTAAGTGATTCACAATGTTATGAAATTTAAGCAATAAATTTCATTGGGGCACTCGCTTGGCAGGACTCAGAGTGCGTGAGGCTGTACAGGAAGTTCTTTTGTAGGCTCTATAAATACCTAGTCAGACAGTAATCTCTCTCTCTCTCTTCTTCAGATTTCTACTGCGTGCCTTGGATCCATGCTCCTAATCAGCTTACAAGCTTCTCTTGACCTGTGCTTCTTTTCCTAATGCGCATCTGACTATGGCTGTCCTCAAAGTCAAATTCACCAAAACCAAGAGGGATAAATTGGCTCAGGTCTTATGGATCCTCAACTGGGTTTCTGTAGTGAGTGGGATCATTCTCTTCAGTCTTGGCCTCTTTCTAAAAATAGAGATCAAGAAGCGCAATGAAGTGATGGCAAAAGGGGACATTAACTCTGTCCCCAACATGCTGATATCTGTAGGGGTCATAGCATGTATCATCAACTTTCTGGGTGGCAAAATCTGCTACGACTGCTCAGATGCAAACAAGTTCTCTCGATGGAAACTAGTAATGCTGCCATACATTGTATGTACCTTCTGTTTTACCTTCTGCATCCTGGTGGGTGCTCTTATGTGCTATACCATGAGGAATGAGCTGGAAGAGTCTCTCTATCTGGGACTGAGGGATGCCATTAAGTTCTATAAAGACACAGACATACCTGGACGATGTTTCTTAAAGAAAACAGTGGATTTGTTACAAATTGGATTCCGTTGCTGTGGAAACAATGGCTTTAGAGACTGGTTTGAAATTCAGTGGGTATCTCCTCGTTATCTGAATATGGCTTCCAAGGAGGTTCTGGAGTAAGTATTTATCAGTCATAACAAAAAATTCTAGGAGAAAAACTCTTTTGAGATGGAAAGCCCTTTTTTCTGGACCTTTGTATCTTAATTTTAAAAATATTGAATGACCAGGTTACTCACAAAATATGCTAAATACATGCACAATCAAAAGCTACCTTTTTCTAAGCCTTTAGGGATGCTAAGCAAAGCTAAGATGTATCTCCTTTTTCAGCATGGTGAATTAGCTACCCCAAAATTTTAATTTCAGTTATAGTGAGCTGATAACTGTAAGAAAAAAAGGATTGTACTAGCAGTACATTGCACAGTCAATTCTAAGCACTGGAAGACCCTTCTTCAAGGTATTAGACTTTGCAATCCCAGGTTCAAATCTGTATGTTCATATGTGAGAAACCGCCAAACACCATGTAAACTGCATAAAACAGCAGAAATCCCCCTTTCTTTTTGGTGGTGGTGCTTCACATGATGTAGCAACTATGAAATTACACGCTCAAAAAGAAGAGTGGTAATACTTACAGACAAGGTAAAAATTAAAAACTTTCAAAAGTAGACAATCCAGTCTGTAATAATTCTTCTAAAGCTGAAAAAGGTCTTCACTGACAAGAGAGTAGTAGCTTTGTATTCCTAGGAAAGACAAATGCAAAGAGCTTGACTGGCATTTGTCAAATGCTGTGTTTTTGATCTAAAAAATCAGTGACAATAAAGCCAGGGGAAGGGAGGCTAAAGACCTTAATTTTACAGAATTCGCAACTTGAAACTGCCATCATAGCAAAGCGTATATAGAGAGCTACAAATACCAGAAGGCAGGACCTAGGAGAATACAAACAAGAGGGCATCAGCATACAGAAGATACTTGTCTGTGGAAATAAAGCTATACAAGCATTCTCAAGAGAGAAGTTAGAAAGTGCCACACGGAACAGTGTGGTCCAGAGCTGTTTTAAATCTTGGTTCTATGCTGAAAAGTGACATGACAACAAAGATGATCCCCAGGAATTTAAGCTTAGTGTGAAGTCAAAAGTAAAATATACTGCCTTTTATTTCTGTGAGACAGGCAGAAACAGTAATGTTTTACCCAGGGTCTTAATTAAGTCCTCTTTTCTTCTGCAGAGTCCCCTGTGCTCTGCCATTATTGTGAGAATACACTGTCAGTTAACCTTTGCCCCATTCAGGCAGAAGGTGACAGTGAAATGTGTGTGAGGAAAGTAATTTCTGAATTTCTTTTGCTGTGGATGGATTGGTTAGTTTCATCTTGATTGCCAGAATCCAAGGCGGTACTGTATAACCAAATTATACCATGACTTCCAAAAATATGACAGTGAAACATTTGATATGAAATCATTGGAAGAAAAGCCCAGCCAGTAATGTTCTGAAAGATAGAAAAGGAATCAAATCTTTCTTGGTTTCAGCTTTTACTGTATATCATTTAGTAGTTTGTAGATCAAGAGGCAAAGCAGGTGAGATCTGACATACCGTGAACTCAGATGTAACCTTTGCAAAACTGAACTTTTCACCTTCCTGCACAACCCTCTTCCCTCCCCTCTCTTCTACAGCTCTATTGCCAACACCACAATGTGACAAGGCATGGAAACGGTCAGTGGGATTGGTAGGAACATGAGGCAGGTTACAGCAGTACAATCCTACCATTGCTTCAGCTGGGTAAAAATCATCTTTGCCCAAAAGCAAATTTTTGCTTTACAATACCGTAAAAACAACTTTGGATTGCAACAGCAAATAGCAGTGAATGTCTTGCTCCACAAGGTCTTTTACTGAGGTCCTCCCTTCTAACAGTACCAACATGCTATTAAGCACCAAGATACAAATTAAATAATTTTAAAATTTGCCACTAGCAGAGGAAACACAGTGGCAGGAGGACATAACCTATGTCTGGAAACTGCTACTGTTGGCAGTAGAAAGAGAATTCCTCTTTATAACGTCAGGAAGAAAAAAAGTATTTAAACTGATGCTTGGGATCAAAAGAAAAGCTTAAGACCCAGTTTAAGAGATTGTATTTCAACCATCTTAGATGCTGTACTATATTGGGGTTATTAAATGTATACCATACCCTGAAATATCGAGGGCATTTTGCCAGCCCAGGTAAAAATCTTCCCTTTCACAATGTGCCAGTCTTCCTCTCCTCTGCAAGCTTTTTTTTCTCCTACCACATTGTAGCCTTCTAGTTTGTGCCTCTCTGGCTCCCTTCCCTTCCAGTGCCTGGTTCTGCCTATGCCCATAGCACGGCTCACACACTTCAGTCTACTTTCAGTGGATTATTTGGACTCTTTTGCATTGATTCCATTCTGTTGCCATCACCAGGGACATGATGGCCACAAAATGAAGAGCTAGACTTGAAAACGGAGAGGAATTCATGCCTATCCCGCTCCTAAGTGGGAAATGGCAGATGAACTTCTTGGCTTACTTAGAAAGATCATCGAGGAAGATGTTTTTGAGAGAATTTTAAATAAACAAAACACACTACAACCCAAATTAAAAGGAGAAAAAAAAAAAAGAGAAGGGGGCAAGGGGGAAGAAGAGGGGAAAAAAAAAAAAAAAAGGAGGTTGTTTTTACTAGGCTCACAGCAATAAAATAAAAGCAATTATTCTGCCATCACAGCACTGACACAAATACTGAGCTTCCTAGCAGCTTATGTTTCATTTGAAGGTTAGCTTTAGTCCCAAATTCCAGAACAAGACTGGACTGGATTTCCTTCCCTCTAATTTAGATCAGCTGCAGTGGAACAGAAAATTATTAGTTTGCAAAGAGTATTTGCAAAAATTATTGCAAATTTATCTGCAAACATTAATAAATTAATAAGTTTTGGAAAGTATTAATCTTGGCAATTGGTGAAAGCTGGATATCTAAGTGAAAATTTTCTTTTATGTATTCTGACCCCTTTACAAAGGGTAAAGGGCCTTGGACTTGATAAACCAGGGCATGGTTCTCACCCATGGGGCTGTCTCAGGAAATCAGCCTTTTGCAGTGAGCATGAAAATAGATGCATGCTTAGCGGCTGCTTCCCCAAGGGGTGACAGTGGCTGTCAACAGCTTAGATACTCTCCAGTTTCTGGAAAATCTCTTTCTCTGAAGCAAATGGATGTCAAGGATTCATTTAACTTCCAGAAAATCTTGATTAATTTGAGACTGTGTTCTCATCCCATCCTATGATTTTTTTTCTTATTCCTCTTTATCTTTCTTCTTTCCCCACTTGTTTTCCTTCTGATCTTATAGAGGAGGGAAAGGAATAATTTTTAGCAATAAATACATTTTTTAAAGTTACAGAAAGTAAAGTTACAAGAAGTAGAAACCCCTTTGTGAACTGGACTCAAAACATGTGCTGAGCCAGCTCTTGCAACAGGTACAGTGATGAAAGGCCAGCAGACAATCACCAGTAGTTCCTGTGGCATGCAAAGTCATTCTTGTATTAGGATGTCTCTCATGGAATGATTGTATTGAAAAATCAATCCCAAAGTAGTGAAACACAGGATTTCCAGGGACACAACTTCCATTAGAATTCCACCAAGGTAAACAAGTTCAAAAATTGCCTTTAGTATTTTTAGCACAAAGATACCTAAAAGGCAACATCTCCATGAACACTGAACTCACACGTCTTGTGGCACAGAACCAAGAACCACATGAGGTACTGTGCTATACCACACTTCAATACAGCAAATCCAATATGCCATTTTTTTGCAGTAAGCAACTTTTCCTGTTGAAAGTATACCCTCATTTTCCTTTTGTAATGTTGGAAAGGCACACATTGCAGCACAGTTATTTCCTTTTCTAAAATCACAGGCACTGCCTGCTGCTGACACCACATTTGTAATGCCCAAACTTTGTCCTGTTGCAGCCGCCTGAAGAGCAACGTTGATGGGAAGTTCTTGGTGGATGGAGTCCCCTTCAGCTGCTGCAACCCCAGCTCCCCACGGCCCTGCATCCAGTACCAGCTGACAAACAACAGTGCTCACTACAACTACGATTTCCTGACAGAGGAGCTCAATATCTGGATGAAGGGCTGCAGAGAGGCCCTGCTGGATTACTACACCGGTATCATGAGATCCATTGGCATTGCAGCATTGCTTATTTGGTTGTTTGAGGTGAGTCTCACAAAAACAGTCTCTATCAGATTAATCAGTCTTCTGTCTCTCTAGGATGGGAAACGATGACGGCGTAACATATGAGAAGTGCCTCAGCATCCAGTACAAAGTTCACGAGCACTTCAGGAGTGTTGCAGGGTTTCCCTTAGTAAAGGCAACTTTCCCAAAGTCCACAGAGCAGAAGTAAATCTTGTTGAGGATGAGAACTATCAGAAACCATATATATAATTCTGTATATTTGTAGAGCTTTTTCAATAGAATATAGCATATTCCCCTCATGCATTTATGGGATCAGATACAGGGTGATACATGCAGTGATACAACTGCAAGGAAATCTGGTGAGAAGGTCTGAGTGTTGTTTTAAGTCAGTTTTAACAAAAATATGAGCAGGTCTTTGGCTCAATGCATTAATTTTGTTTATAGTTAAAACTGAGCATTTTATTAATATCTCAAAGCCCCCTTTTTACATTACATAGTTTCACCATATAGACAGTATGTGCAATCATGGCATATTATCCTTTTAGAAGTAGATTAGGCTGCTGGTTATGCAAACAAAATAAGCGCATCACAGGCAAGCTATACACCTGCAAAGCTGCAGTCTTCCTGCTGACGTCTTAAAGAAAGTTCTCTGGATGTTGTCATCTCAAAGTAAAGCACCCCCCAATGGCACGGGCTCCAATACAGTTTTCTTACCTTTTTAATTTGTTTTGGTTTTCTTACTATTGCTCTATTGCATAAATATTAGTGCTGTAATTAAAGTAGTTCACAACAGTCCTCAGGCAGTGCTAGCTGGTGTGGTGGTGCCAGAAATAAAAGGGCTCTGAAACCATGTGAAAAGCTGCGAGCCAGCTCTCTGTGCTCCCTTAAATATTGACAGGCTGATCTTGATTCCAACAGAACTATGAAAGCGAGGCTTTTTCCTAAACTTAGACTTGAGTCTCTGCTATAGGCCATCCTTCTTAACTTTCATTCCTTGGCATGTAGGACACCTATGGCTTACTTAGGAATGATTAAACCTCCTTGGAGGAAATATTGATTTAATCAAGGTCAGTAGAAAAAAAATCCACTGACTACAATTTTTTCTTTCCCAGTGACTGATGGTTCCATTAATTGATCATCCATTCTACATCAATTAGTTGTAGTCTCCGAGGCTGCAAGGTTCCCGAGTCATTCTAGGTATTTATGTACTAATAACATGCAAGGGAGATTGTTACCTGAAGAATGAAGAGAGAATCAATCCATCTCTCCCTGCTATCTTTCTTTCTAAAAAAATGTAATTAATTGGAAGAATGGTTAGATACATTGCTAGGATAAAGAGTGTCTGCTTTACTCAGTTATGAAGCCTGTAAATACACAAGTCAGAAAACTGACTTAGTGACAGGACTGAGGTTGCAATTTCAACTGTTTAACCATTAACTGTTTCTTACAGCTCTCTGTACTTATTGGTGTCCGGTACCTACAAACAGCCATGAAGAATGTCCTTCTGCTAGGAGATCTGGAGGGTGAATCAGATGGTTGGTTACTAGAAAATAGTTTTGTGGAAACTGCCAAATACAACATTAACATCATTAAGAACCTCGGCAAAGCCAACCAGATCTCCACTGTCTCAAGCATGAACGACCCCAACATTGACGTTCAAAACACAGACTGTGGCAAAACCAATATTACAACAAAATCTATCCCTGCAGCTAGATAGGCAAATCTTCCAAGAAATGACATCACAAGTGTAGCTTTGCTCTATTACAGTCCTACAGTCACCAGATTTTATCTGGTGGGAGAAAAAAAAAGGTAGAAAAACTAGTAAAACTATTGAACAAACCACAGACTGATGACAGCTCCAAAAATGCTAATACTTCTTTGGATGGATGTATTTTTACTTGTGAATTCCCTGATTCTCAACACTGCACAAAACTTAGGAATTTCTCCTGCTTTCTCTCCTTTACATACAGACTTCTATCATGGTCTGAATACACCAGAAAGATCATTATGCACAAGCATGTATTTCAGACAGGATGGGTCTACACATACTAACATACGGATTCAGTTGAATAGGTACCAAAGAAGTTTTCATTACTGTCATTACACCTATAAAAGTCCCAGGAGCAGGGAAATTCCAAAAGAAATTATTACACTGGAAAAAAAAGATTCTTTACAAAAAAGAAAAGACAAAAACTGAAATGAAGACTCTATTGGTCCAAGCTAGGAAAGGGGAAATTTAAACAAAAGTATACATGTATTACAGCCTACAAGAACCCACCAGGTACGTGAAATTCAGGTGAAGGCAATAAAAGTTACCATAAACTTTTTCACTTATTTTTCCCAAAATGTCTGAAGCATCTTTTCATTTTCACCCCTCCAATAGTTTAGAGAAAGCTAGTTGCCCCACTTCCCTGAAAGTCAAAGGGTGATGCTGAAAGGAGTTCTCTGCCTAAGAAAACAAAATGCTAGCTTGTGCAGGGATATTTAAACTTCCAAGTAGCATGTGATAGCACAAGTTTAAAACCAAGTAGGTACTTTCTATAAAACAACTACTGACGATCCTAGATGCTTGAAAGCTCCTCGTTTCAAAAGAACTTACCACACTGATCCAGGGGTGGGAAGGCAAGGGTTTATTTGAAATCAGTGAAGGCAGACTGACTGACGGCTCTCTCATTACGCCCCTAGTACAACGCTCAGGAGCTTTGTCGATCCATGGAGTGAAAGCCTTCAATGCCCAAAACACCTGTAGTTACAGGATGCCCTATGACTGTAATTGATCATTAATAGTAAGCAGGAAAGAAGTACCAATACAAAACAGAGGTGAAAAGACCAAATAAAATACTTTACTTGTTACTGCTGTGAGTGCATTCTTTGCAGATAATCAAGTAAAAGAAATTTTATCACTGAAATATTTGAAACAGAACCATTCCTACTTTTGAAGCTGTGCAGAGTAACAGTAAAAATTTCTTTACCTCAATACTGTTGTATTCTATAACACTAGAAAAAGCAAAAAATATACTATAAGGATATATCATAAATAAATTGTGCAGTGTAATATCTGTAGTGTAATTCAAGCAGGCTATGTGCATGACCATAATTTCAACTGGAATTCCTTCACTGCCTAACATGTTAGGCCTACACTTAAGTATGTTAAAAACCTTTCAAGGAACTAGATTTGTAAGCTGAGACTTCCTTCTACAAGCACTGTTAACTCTTCCCTTTGCACTCCACTTACCTGCATGCCTATTTTTTGTCTTCATTGCAATCACTTTGCCCAGTGGGGGATTAAAACTTAACTGGTGAGTAATTCCTCCAGCCATTTCTGAGAGCCAGAAGTACTCACCCAGCAGCTCTATAGTTAGCTGATACAGACTGGAAAAGAATGAATACAGAAAGTTGAAGTCCCTTGAGAGATCAAGGAGAAAGACAGTCGTGTTGCAAACTACTCAGATTTTGCAACAGTATATGTTTTTACTTTAAATGCAGTGTATTTTTTTTCAGATGAGTATGCAAAGTGCCACATGTGTCAGTCAATAGCAGTCACTTCCTCAACCCAATTTTATTTTATCTACTTTTTGGTAAAACAGTCCTAGACCTCAATAACTAAAACTTGCAGAATTAGAAGAACTGTGAGTTTACTCTTTTGATAGCTTTCTAGTTAATGGATTTGTCAAGAATCTGCTCTGAAAAAACAGATTTGGAAGGAAGAGTGAACTGATCATCCAGCCTCAGCATCTCTGTCAAGACACAGAAATGTCATCCAGCAGTTGCTGGAACACATTACCAGGAAGAGCAGAGGTGTAAGTATCCAGCTACACAATTTTCTCTGGCCCCCACACAGCTCATTTACTCGCATATGAAGAAAACACATTTTACCATAAAAGACTAATTAGCATTTAGCACGTTAACCTTTGTCTCTCAGCCAACCGTCTCAAACTGCAAGAGCGGAATGTGATTGGTTTTGAAATTAACTTAGTTTCAGCATACATCTCACAGGGAACAGTCCTTGTCTGGCCTATTACCAGTAATTACTCAGTCATTAGATTGTTAATTTCTATCCTGTCTAGGCATTCAGAGTCTCCACCAATACAGATGCATTACAAAAAGATGATAGCTCGTTTCACAGTATCAGGATAAAATGTACTTTTGTTAATAAATGCTTTCTTCTTTGCTTTGTATTTATTGATTTCCTCACAACATGGAAGTGCTACACCCTACATATCCAGCTTCCTTTACAGCACCTGTCAGAATAGTTTTGGTTTCCTGCAGTATTTAACACCAGAGCCACTGGATCAAGGAAACAAACTCAGGCAGCAGCACAGACTGCATCTTTAATTCTCCATAATTTATAAAGACAGAGACAGCATTAGTGAGCCAGGCCTTTAAGCCAGAGCATCTGCTCAGATACAGAAATAAATACGATTTGAGGGACACTTATCCTGTTTGTTATTAATGCCTAATCCAGTCACAATTCATAACAATACAGCAAATTCCAGAGTAAGGAACTCACCTATGCACAAAACTATCTTCTTTATCAAGGTCTTAATTTAAAAAATAAAACAAGCACTGTAACGTTGAGTTTCTGGTGAAGGCACTATGAGAGTTTCTTTAGAAATTGCACATACAATGCTCTCCTTTAAAGCTTTCTGAGTGCCACTGAAAACACTTGCTCTACGTTGATCAGAGAAAACACAGTAAGAAATTTAAACATGCAGCACATTCAGGATTTTGTTAAAATGAACATAGCTCAAGCAGGAACTCTGGTACCTTGGGATGAGCATCTCAATACTTGTACCCAACGAGGCCAGTGTTACATTTCAAGCACAATTAAGGAGGAGAAGTAAGGTTCTGCATCTGCTGAAAAGACTAACCACACATCTTCACAAACATAGCAAGGACTTCAAATGATCATGAAATCCACAGCCCCCACTTTGTGCTTCAAAACATTTCGCTGTAGCTCATTCACTCAAGCATGAAGCCTGGAAACCTCCTAAAACTGTCTGATGGACTGTGAGTTGTTTGACAACCTGCACGTATACAGCACAAACCATACGCCTTTTTTTGACACTGATCTCATGAACAATAGTTACACAGAAATAAGAAGTCAGGTCCCATTTTAATGTCTATCGTTTAACTCTGTACCTGGTCTCTTACTCACCATTACACAAAATCACGTATATAATCTCTCAGAATTTCAGCTTGCTCTCCTTCAATGCAAATTTCCTTTACATAACTTCATTTTCACGTATGCTTTCGACTGTACTGAATGTAACTTCAGAGAAATGTAGCTAGGATTAGAAATAACTAGATTTGAGACACATGTAAGGAAGTGGATTTTCATCATTAGCCATTTTTTTTCTGTATCAACCTTCAAATTTAGCCTACCTGCAAAATACTGATAAAAACAAAGAAATGAGATTGTGCCACAGAAATGAAACAACTTCTATTTTTGATAAAGTATCTTTGAACACCTTGTCAATAGGTTAGAAGAATCTAAGTAACAACTTAAATGTTGTATTATGAATCTCAGTAGTTTACATTGGAGATTATTCAAGGTTGTTGTCTAGAAAATAAAGTGGATTTCAACTATAATGCAAGTATATAATGGCCAAAATTCTCCTCTAAATAACTTTGGACATTGAGATTTTTACTATGCAAGAAATAGTGATGCGGCTTTTTTCTTTTCTGCCTTAATTAACAGGATCCTTATTGTAATTTTCTTCAGAACAATTTTGCTAGTAGACTTCAATCTATCTACCTCTACCTTTTACCTTTTCAGGAATTGGTTCTTAAAAACCATTTACTAAGAACAAACAAAGAGCAACACCATTAACACCCAAATGGTGCCCAAAGCTACAGCAAAGCAGTGAGGACAGGATGACAAGCTGCAACATAAAAATGTGCAAGAAGTACTGGCCATTTCTATGTAGATGTCTTGACTGTTTGATTAGCTGTATAACAGAACACTTTTTTTAAAGTATGTATCACACAGCACATTAGACCAACACCACAAAGTTTCCCTTTCCAGAGGTTAAGTATCTGCCAAACAGCACAACCAGTACTTTGAGAAGATACAAAACCAGAATCACTCAACTAGATCAGTTTTAGGGCATGTAAAAATTAAACTCTGTACTTAAGATTTCTCTCAAATGTAGGTAGACACTGCAGGAATTTGCATCTGTAAAATACTAGGATAAGTTTCGAGTGGAGTGTATCTTTATATAAGAAAAAGCATGCTACCATTCCTTACAGTATAATGATGATACAGCCTACAGGGATAACTGGTAGTTTACCAACCATTTACCAGCTCTTCTCCTTTCCCATACTGCCAGACACCATTATAGCGCTCTTGTAAAATGAACTGTGAGGTGTCAAAATGCCTTCAAATAAAAACTGAATAATCTACGAGAAGTTACTTTATTTCCTTTTTTTAAATATACATATACAAGATATTTTATTTCAAAAGCACAAGAACATTATACAAGTTTCAAATTTACATTTTTGCAATTTAAGATACCAGTATGTGCATTATCAAATAACTTCTGTCAGCTTGGATGGAACAGAAATAAGTGGCATAAGCATCTTGCAGTCACTAAATACAGATTATACTCACAGTGAACAAAACTGCATAGTAATTTATGAAATGAAAGATGACCACGCTAGTCAGTGAATGATATGGGAGCCCATTTGCTAAATTAGTATGTGCAAACGTATAGAAAGATGCAACTTTCCCCTCCCACTTCTTCAGCTACAAAGAGATTTCTAGAGCTTTAAACAAGCTCATCTGCTCTTACTCCTGTCCTTACATACTACAGTTCAGACAGAAAACAAAATGAAATGATCTCACTGCATATTGGATAATGGAAATTTTGTATCAGTGAAGTGCAAGATAACTGAAAGTTTTTGATAACTGAATAGGTAAATATCAGAGGGAAACAGTAAGAAAATACAGGTTTGGTATCAATTTGCCAGTCTTAATTCAATATTTTTGTTGGCAAGCAGTGTTTTGATGACATAAAAATCACCAGTGCATGCAAGTTTTCATGACAGCTGTTCTAAATTCAGTATGTGTTTCAAACATGTTTTAGAGAAGACTAACAGAATTAATGTTTGTCTTCAAAGAGTTTAATATGCAGATTTAAAATCTGACAGAATCAAAATAAGGAGAATGGTCTTAATTGCAAGAAACAGAATACCTGGAAAATAGACCAAAGCCAACTTTTTATATCACTGGGGAAGGATTACAGCAGAAGTTTTTAAAAACTATTTGAAACCAGAACAGTATTTAACGTCATTGGTATTCCATCTTTAAATTAGTTATGGTGCTGTTAAATGCACTCATACATACAAACTCAAAAACATTAAAAAACCCCAGAAGAATGGTATTTAAATCTAAACCATTAATTGTGATTCTACTGTCTCTCATATAATTGTGACAAAACAAAAAAAATACATCATACAAAAACACACTCAGACATTTATTTGAAAACCTCTCCTTGAAAGCCTTATTAAAATGGCACGAAAGAATCCAAATAGCAAAGGGGCAGGGAAATTGAGGGTAGTGACGACTTCAAACTTTCACATGGAAATGGTAATTTCCTGGGAAAGAGTTTTTACCTGTCACATTACAAATTCTCTCATGTGTATTATGACTGAAATTCAGAAAACAGAAGAACTAACATTTAGAACTGAACCACAATCACATATCATTGAGAGAGAGTTTAATCACAATGTGCTATTAACTACTGAAGGGCAAAGAGACAGACTGAGCCACCTTTTTTCCCTTTTCTGCTCTACCTGGCATTGAACCACTGAACACGCCTCCCAAAACACACCATTTCATTTATGCAGACTCCAAAACATGCTCCAAACAATAGTGGTAGAGGACGATGAGTGGAAAATCCCTCAAATATGGGCAAATTTATTTCTGATTCCAAAACTTGCTGCTTTTGGGCCTTGATTTTAGTCCAGTGATAGCTTTGAAGGCTGCTTACTTTACTGCAGTCTCTGGCTCTCATACAGCTTGCAGAGCTACACTACAACTACTTACCTGCAGAATTTTCACTTTTGATTCTTGGGGAAAATCTCAGAAGACAAACTGTAAAGGATGTAAAACTAACCACAACCTAGCCAAGTGGTGAAGCCCTAGACGTCTTATGATATACATGAATGGAGGATAAATTCATTAGATAAAGTGCAGTTCTGGCAACACAAAAAGCACAGACTTAGGTTTTTGACAACAAGCAGGATGGTAATTCTCCCCATGCACTTTCTATACCACACCTCTCATTTAAAGAATTCATTAATGAAAACTCTTCATTAAATCCCAAAGTATAGCTGAATGTAAGCTTTATCAGTAAAACATATTCTTTATTATAACTGTTTCTGCAGATGACTAAAGACCTGGCACCACTTCCACTCCAATATTATCTCAACATATTTAAAGCTTCACTAAGCTTGGGAAAAGAACCCAGGAAGAAAGTAAAGGAGGCTTTTCCTTGGCAACATCATTTAGATATGTTCTCAAGGCATGGAAGAGACAAATGTGGTGTGTGCTCTGAAGCTGTCCTCATGAAAACACGTGAAACAATTCAAACTTCTGAAAAAAATGGAAATATTTCTGGACCTGGATGTTCAGTAATAATTACAGAATGTGGTTTTCTTTTTTTTTTTTTTTTTGAAAGAAAAAAGAGGAAAATATATTATATGAGTTTCTGTTTCAATGTATCAGTTATACATCCAACCTAGAGAATCCATCAATTAATTGTCTGAACTACAGAAACCACTTGAGTAGATTTTTTACTGCCACCCTCCTTTTCTTTTCCAAAGCACTGCCAAAGGTAAAAGTTTTCACTAAAATCAAGAGACTCAGAGCAGCTGCCAGTTGAATCCAAAGAAGATCTGATTCGTTTCTTGGCTCCTGGCAATCTCCTCTATGATGCAGTGCTGCTGCCACAGCAGATGGAGCTTCCGGTAACGCTCCCAACATAAGTGCAGGGGATTGCCTCTTCTTCAGACAAGAAAAGAAGAGAATTAGCATTATCAGAACAGCAACTGATAAACTGTCCAATTAATAGTCTAACATTAACACTAGACTAATTAGATACTTGTAGGAACACCAATCCCAACAAGTCTATTTGAAACGTAAAAAAATTTCTACTTGTGACAAGCAATGACTGCCATTTCTATTATGATATTTCAGCAATGGCAGTTGTCACATGTTTCTGACGAAATGCATACAAAATATTCTTGAGAAAAATAAGGCAGTTTAACAGTACCAAAAAACTGTATTTCCTCATAAACTACCCATTCCTGACTGGAAACTGCCATCAGTTCCCCAGGCCAAGAGACGCATTACCTACAGTGCTGTACACACTGGACAGAAGAACGTGTTGTCCAGTAAGTGTAAGAAAGAAAGAGATACAAAAATGAAAATGTAGGAAGTCAAACATTTACTTACTTTAGACCTGGATCTGTTTCTCCATATTCATCCAAGTAGGGCGCAGGGTATAAGCAGCCCCTGGTTTTACCTTCAATGAGGACAACTTTGCACTCCCTGATTCTTAAAGAAAAGAATAGCTGCATTTAAAATACAACTCCAAGGAGGCTCTTCCCTTTTTGGTGAGCTTAACTTATGTCGAAGCAATGTTTCTTTATCTCAGACAAAAAGAATCAAATGCTTTGACAATGTTGTGAATTCTGTCCTTCTAATATTTCCCTTTATTCTTTAACACATTAAATTCTGGCTACTTACTTGAGAAACACGCAGACTCCAGCTCCACATTGAAGAGCATGAGAAGTACAGGCTCCCAACTCCTCCCCATTCACCAGCTCCTGACAGCAAGTATTCTGGGAACACAACATTGCCCCACAGAATAAACACAATACTGGGTGTTTTTGTTCATCATCAGAAGACCGTGGGCATCTAAAAGAAGTGTAACCAGCATGTCACAGTAGGAATGAAAACTTTAAAAGAAATGTTAACTGAAGTTAATGTTCCTTAAAAAACCCCAAAAAGATCATCCAACCAACTAAAAACCCCAAATCACAATCAAACAAAAACCTAAGAAATATTATGTCATAATCATTTCACATATCTGCCTTAGGTTGTGTTTTCACACTGCTTGAAATATTTTATCTGCAAGATATCTGCTTTGAGGAGGAGGTTGAACCAGATGATCAGCAGAAGTCCCTTCTGACCTGAATTATCCTATGATTCACTCTTCTCGGCATAAAACAGTGCCATCATCTGGGCTTGTTGTGTCCAGTGCAAAAATAATTTTCAGACTTACAGCCAAACTGAATGCACATTGCACTGGAGAAAAATGACCAGCAGATTAAGCTATAAAAATTTTACATATTGTCTTATAAAAAAAAAAATTACTTCAGTTAGCAAGTTGTGTTTCACATTTAAAAGTGAACATGTGCTAGCATTGGCCAGTATAAACATAACAATGCCTTCACTTCTACAAAATAATTTTTGTTTGGTTTCAACACCAGTTACAGTAACTGCAAGAATATAAAATTCACTAGAAGTGACAAAACATCCAAGAAGACAACTAAATATGCCACATCTTACTTAAACTGAGAGGCTTGGTTCAGAAGGCAACTATAGTCTTCAGGAAGATCTATTAAACGATTTCTTTTCCTAGGATACCTGGGTAAGTGGAAAAGAACTATTATGAGAATAATAAAGATCAAAGCAATTAACAGAATAAATAACTATGAATCCCTGCTAAGCTTTTGGTCACTTCTGCAAGTGTCTACAATTCTAGAGCAATTCTTCAGTCCTGGAATCCCAAGTGAGACGCTTCACATGGGAGCTTGAATATTTTCTATATTCCAGCAAAGTGTTGAACTTAAATTTCATATATAACCTACATGTATGAAGACATTTCATATTTCAGTTAGCTTTTGTTCTTTCCTAGAGCAGGACAGATTACTTGTCTAACAATGTTGTACAATCTCAATGAAGAGTCACTCCATGAGGAATAATAAACAAGACATTTAAAGACAAATGTACTTCTAGTAGTAGAGCACAAGGAATAAAACACGCAGTCTCTAACTTGCCCACAACAAGCACTTCATTCTCTCAAGTATTTTAAATCAAAACCAGAAGAAAACAGTAACAGTAAGCTTACCTTATTGCAATGCTTTTCCCTTTCAAACAACTTAACACCACTGGGTCAGAACACCACCTATTTCAAACAAACATTTGCAGATGACAGCATTTTGGTAAAAATACACATTTAGGTTCATTAAACTAAACTAGTAAATGATAAGCAAACACAACACTAATAAAAGCATTGATATTTCTACCTAAAACTTTGCAAGGAAAAAAAGGGATGTTTTTTTATACTTTTCTTAAGGAGAACATTTTAAGTTTGCATACAGGAGGAAAAACCTATGTGAAAAAATGCTTAAAATTATCATCATGCACATGAAAACACAAGATTAACACAGTTAAAAAATGCATGCAATCTTCAGACATACTCAGTTTCTCAAAGTGGGGTACAATACACAGCACCTTTTGGAATACATGCACTAAAAGACACAGCATAAATAAAAAAATATTGTTCAGTCTAATAGAAAAACATTTGCTGTTTTTATTAAATAATCATCACCTAGTGGTTATTTTACAATTGTTTATTGCATGATGTGTGCTTGCTTAGAATGGCCAAATGTGCCTATTGAAACAATGGCAGGTATTGGCCAGTTATTGAACAGAGGAACTGGTATGTTTAAGACGTTTTTTAAGTTATTTCTACAAAAAGGAGGAGAAGGGAGAAAGAACTACACCAGATGGTCAATCTAGCATGCTTCATTTAACGCATTTCTCAACAATCATCAAATTTAGTCTTCTGAAATAAGATTCTGTGAAAAAACATATGGGAACCTGCATGATGATTTGGCAACTGTTACTATTACGTTAAATATGCAGCCTCCTGCTTGAAACCTCTTTTTCTGACTGGGAGCACTGTAACTATTTGTTAATCCTGCTTCTAGTGATCTTTCCCAATGTTCACAAGCATCATCTTCTGTGTTCTCTTAGAAGCACTGTTATGTCTTTGAGCCAATATCAAGGAACAAGTAAGACAAACTTATTTAATAATTTACTTGTAAAAATTAATGTATTAATTTATAAGTAATAATATATACTACACATGGAATTGATCATAATAAAACTGTATGTAGAGAACTGTCTAGGTCAGCTATATGGACTATAAGTTGGAAATCAACAGTTCAAAACTTCCCTACATGGAAGAAGTCTGGACAATAAAGATTAAAACAACGAGAGGTTAGAAAACCCAACCAAACAACAATGCAGTAAAAGTTAATGTGAGTCAGAGAATTCTGCCAAGAACCAGGAATAATCATTAATGCAACCAGGTGCTCAAATGGTCACATTAAATACACATTCTCCAACACAATATAGCTGGATTATTCTTAATTGGGGTGGGGGGTGGTATGTCTGTTTATTCAATTTGAGGTTTTGAATGCAGAATTTAACCAATTCTTTATTTACTGCTACTTTCACAAACTAAAAGAGGGGAAATTTAGGTCAAAAACTAGGAAGGAAATTCTTTCTTTTGAGGATGGTAAGATACTGGAACAGGCTGCCCAGAGAAGGTGTGGATGCCCCAGCCATGGCAGTGTTCAAGGCCAGGTTGAATAAGGCTTGGAGCAACCTGGTTTAGTAGAAGGTGTCCCTGCTCATGGCAGTGGGGTTGGAACCAGATGATCTTTAAGGTCCCTCCCAACCCTCTAACATTTTATGATTTCATGACTGCAGATGGTAATGCTCAAACTGTACCTTTTAAACATTAAGCCACTTTACACATCCACCAGTCTATTTTGCAAATGCTGAGAAGAAATAATACAAAGCCTCACCCTGTCAGCTACGGGATTTTCTACAATCTCATTTTATAGCTCATGTAATCAGCATTTTTTCTGTAGACAGATTAAAAATAGGCAAATGAACATTAAGTGGCATATCAAGCAAGCAAAGGTTTAAAATAACTTCTGCCTGTATGGTTTCATATAGGTCTGCAAGCACTAGTCCCGTAAACTATAATTACTTAATATTGGAATTACCATAAAATAGAGAATGCTTTATGTTTTTGAAGAGCTTTAAGAGATTCAGTGTACCTGTGCAAAATGTTTAGAACTTCAGTATGAATTTGAGCTCAATCATTTATTACTAAACTTCATCTAGAATTCCCACAGGGCCACCACAACAGAAAAACATGGCCTGTCCAGTCCCAGTTAGTACCTTTGAAGCAGTGGATTTACTGTGTCCCAATATTCATGAAAGAGCAGGAACAAATTTGTAGGTAGAGAGAGGTAACTACAAAGTGCCTTGAATTGCCCTTCTTCAGAAACTGCAAAAGAAAACATGAACAACTGCTTAATCGTTTCACCACTGCTGAATAATTCACTCAAAACTAGAAATCTCCTGATCCCTTTTCCATTGAACAGTCTGTATCCTACATCTTCAGCATAGCTCCTACATAGTACAATTGGATATTATTCCACCAACTTAATCAGAGCTATAGTAACTTGGATTAGCTGAGGATCTGTTTAAACAAATTTGATTAATTACTATTAAGTATTTTTTAATGTGTAAGTTACTGCAATAACAGAATTCCTTGCTTAAATTACTGCATAATATGTAACACAGTGCAGTAGGTTTCTGTACTCGCATTTTTGTTTTTCACTATCCTTATGACAGTCCTCGATATTAAATTTTGCTGTAATAAAGTCAGTGCTAACAGATTACATAAAGTTGGGCTAATTTAATAGTTTGCTGGGTGGTCATTTATTGTCTCTGCTACAGAAAATGACATTTTTGGTTCACCAGTAAGACTCTTCCCTACAGCATCAAAGATCCAGACTCCTGGTAAGGATAAGCATATCCTGAAGTGCAGAGATTTTGACTTGTATATTCTAATAAAAACTCAAACTTAGTTCACAGTTTATATAAATCAATTTTATATTTTTGTTGTTATATGTTACACATGTTATATTTTGTTTCAGTTATTCATAGAAATTATGGTCCTTCTTTCCAAATAGTTGATGATTCTGTGTTTCACTGCATTTTGACAGATGTCAAACTTTGTTTTTGGGGTTAGTATCTGCAATGCATTAGGTTTCTTCAAGGAAGAGGCTTAATTTTTATAATGTGCTTTATATCTATTTGACTTTGTTTTGCTCAATCCCTGTACCTTTAGCATTTACCAACATTAGCACTACACAAAAAGATTGTTTTTTTTAAAATATACTCCAGGCAATTTCTCAGGTGTTGTAATCTAAATTCCTGAAATTATGCTTAAACCACTGAATCTTTATCAACAACTACTTACTATCAATAAATCATTGATAATTCACATATTTGCATATACTCAGAACCTCAAAAGTAATGCTCTTCTATGCAAAGAAACCCAAGACAATGCAGCTTCTCATGCCTGTCCCATCCTTTACAAATTAGTAAGTCCTTTACTTCCCAAGTCTTACTTTAATGTATTGAGTATTGTTAAGTTATTGGGAACATTTAAAAATTCTTTCAAGATGAAAAAGGTCATACATTTGTTTTCTCACAATTACCTTGTAGTAGTTCCTCAGGTGGAGAAACTCCCAGCAAATAATGAAAAAATAAAGCAGCACAACGAAGGTAAGGCATGATGCCTGTTTTAACACAATCCCACACAAGCCAGCCTGGAATATCCTGACTAAAGCAACTGTAAAACACAAATGAGAAATAGCTGCAGTAGTTCACAGTGCAAATCCTTCTAGCACTTTCACATTTTGGCTAGCCTTGGTAGAACGGTAGCTGTGTAGAAGCAACACTCACGTACCCCAAAATCTGTGAAACACAGCCACCAACATTTAACTTCCAGCTTCCCTTCTTCCTAAGGAATGAGTACTGAATTTATGCTCCATACCTGTACTAAATCTTCAGATTAGGTCAACTTCTATTTTTCTCAGAATTACAAAAAATAAACAGCCAATACACAGCTCTAGGTTATTCAAAATAATCTGATATAAATAGTGCAACACATCACACAGAGCAATTGATTCTTACACTGGTTGTATTTTATTACTAAAAGCCAGTCAATTTTTGAAATGGTGAAAATTTTTGATTCAGTTGGTGTTTTGAATGTAGTTTATGAAAGAGAAAAATCCACTTAGACCAGCGTAAGTACTCTTCAGAAACAATAAAATGAATAGAATAAAAAAATTACTAATTCATACTTCATTATGGAAGTCACAACACTAACACTCATCATTTACACTTTATCCCCCTTTTGTAGTAGGGCCATTTCCTTCTTTCTGGATTCCATTCATAACACAAGAGATCTAAACCAAAATAATCAAAGCAAACAAAAAATAAATACTGTAAATGGATGTATTTCTCTCCAGAATGGATACAGGTATTTTTTTATTCTCAGACAAATGATTTACTCTGCTGTCCACAAAATGCAGCACTTTAACTAAAAGCATTCCTTTCACCAGTTTCAGTGTTCAGGAGCATGGGAAGAAAGCACAAGGCACTTTGCTAACTCCCCATACAAAATGGGTAATTTTTTTCCTGTTTTCTGTGTTGTGCTGGTCAATCCTGTGGAATGCTATCTTTCCAGGAAAATGTAATGCTGCATCTGAATTGCACTTACCCACTGGTGTACTGGCAAACCTCTCTACAGAAGGACTGTGCAGACTGTGCCTCCTCACTGTTGTCAGATGAGTGAGCAGTGGGGGATTCTGCACACAAAAAGATGAATCCACTGTAAATGCACTCCATCCTGACATACTTCTCTTTTACAAATACTAAAACCTTTTTTTTTTAATTATTTAATTGCATTACAGAATTATTTCCACTTTACTTTGCTTAATTCTTTTCTATTTGCTATTTTCTGCCTTAAAAATGTTCTCCTAAGACTGAATGCTGTAAGGAACAATCAGGATTACTCCCTCATTGCTTATCCTCATGTAAAGAACTGCTTCCTTCCCTTGAACTTTTGAACTTGTCCTACATAGCTTAAGCTACAGAAATTTTTAAAAATGTTTAGGTTTTTTTTAATTCCTATCATACTGAAGAAAAAGAAAACTAGTAGCTAGTAAGCCTATAGGCTACTGGTAATTTTTAACAATGTTATGAAATAGAGAGGAAAGTGAAAGTCTCTTCTATCAGTTTACAGGATTCTGTATTTCGGATCTGGGTATTTCCTAAGTTGAAGGGTGCAGAAAATTTTATTTCCCAAATCCATAATGATTGTCACTGTACAGCTCAGTGACACTGCTTGGCAGAACTTTGATTCTCCTACAAGGAGTGAAAAAGGGAAAGTTACCCCTCTGAAATGACTGACTGGAGCAAGTACTGGTATATCAATAACTACTTTGTTTTCTTAAAGCTTAAGTACACAGAAGCGATATAATAAAATGCTCTGAACTTGATGTAGCCCTATTTCATTTTTACCAGAAAACAGTTATTACTACCTAGCCCTAAGTGTCACTTTATTATGAGAAAGTTTATACCTGGAAGACACTAATGGTGTCAATACATTATTTTTAAGAAATTGTGCCAAAATGTTCAAAAATTGCAACATAAATACACATCTACCTGTTGCTGAAGAGATGACAATTTGCACTATGTGTGCCAGTGTTGTCAGATGGAAGAGGTAGAGGTGGTTATAGGCTGAACTAACTGAGGAAGGTTGCAAGTCTACAGCATCTTCCCAGTATAAAGATGGAAAGGATAACACAGCTCCCACCTACAGTGAAAAGGAATAGGCAAATATTAAAGTGACAAAAATTTGGTAATAGATACAAGGGTAACAATTATATTCTCACCATACATTTGTATTTTATTTCTGTAGTCTGTTAATCTATCTTGCTGGTTTTAATTCAAAGTGTAGGAAAAACCCACTGGAAAATATTAACCATTTGTGCAGCATGGTACATAGGAAACTCTGAGTTGCGTGGTAATTGCCAGTTTAGAGATACACCAGGACAGGTTGTCCAGTTCTAAAAAGCTTAATTTCTGTTCTTTGACATAAGACAAAACACACTGCAATAAGTGAGAAGTGAGACCGAGCATTAGATAGAAAAGCAGCCACGATAAAACAGATTTTATTTGGTGAGTTTGGTTTTGTTGGCTGTTTTATACTTGCTTGGGGTTTTTTTAACAGCAGAAAAACCAATAATACAGATTTGTATTAAGAACAGAAAGAAGAGGCTAAGAAAAATACCAGAAGGTAATGAGAGTGAACGTCAAGGAATCAGAACGTATGAGATACTGACTGAGACAAAGGGAAAGTGAGGGAAAGAAACTGAGTATATTTCTTAAGTTTATTTTTTTTATGCTTAATAACAATGGAAGTGTTAAAAAGAAGATTGAGATTGCAAGCATGAAATTTAATAAGAACAGGACAGCAAAGACTTGAAAGTTAGCAGAACTAAAAGTAAACATACATAGCAGTCATATGTAATCATTTGATTGTTGTTCTTGTATAATCATTTGACTGATGCAAGTGAACAGATAGTGCAGGACTATTTACAGAGTACAGAACACAAAAATTTATGCTCAAAAAAAAGTATTAAAATGAAGAATAAAATGAACCTGCTTACCAAAATGTGGAACATATCTACTTCTAAGAGTGATGGAGTGTCCTCCCCTTTAAAGTTTGGCAGGAGAACTACAAAATAAAGTATCAGTTATACATTTAACACATATTTTCTTCTTTCGGATTGAACTGTAGTACTGTAGTATCAGAATCTGAGTTTAGAGCCTCTATCATTTCAGTGTTTTCATCAAAGGTCTCTAAACTGAGGATCTATTTAATTAACTGCTTACGCCTGATTTAATTGATTGTGCATGTTTAGCTATTTCCACATGCCCAAACAGCTGACAATTTTAATTAATATATCTTCAAAATTCTGGTCTCTATTTCTCTGGCTCTAATAAATCCCACACAGTGTTAAGGGTGATGGTCCTTAGGCACCTCAACACTAGATGCCTCACAACCTCACCAATCCAAAAGCCTAAGAACTACACCTAAGAGTCTTATCAAGTAGAAAGCAAATGAGAGTGTGGGATTCACAAAGGCCACCATACTAACCTAATCAATAAGAAACATGGGGGAAGTTACATGCCCCAAACTAGCTCTCCCTGAGACCGAAATATCTTAAGCTAGGCTTCAAGCAGCCTTTTGAAAGTACTGCAAATCACAGAATCATAGAATGGTTTGCATCAGAAGGGAGCTTAAAGATCACCCAGTTTCAATCCCCCTGCCATGGGCAGGGATGACACTCACTTCATCAGGTTGCTCAGAGCTCCATCCAGTCGGGCCTTTAACACTTCCAGGGATGGATCATCCACAGCTTCTCTGAGCAGCCTGTTTCAGTGCCTCATCACTCTCACAATAAAGAATTTCTGTCTAATAATTAATCTAAACCTTGTCTTTTTCAGTTTAAAACCATTCCCCTTTGTCCTGTCCCTATCTACCTCGATAAAAAGTTCCTCTCCTTCCTTTTTATAAGCCCTCTTAACATACTGGAAGGCTGCAATGAAGCCTCCCCAGAGCCTTCTCTTCTCCATGCTGAGAAGATGAGGTCTCACAATTAAGAAAGAAATACCTATTTTGTGGCTTTATTCACCTGTTTAGAAGAGAATTTGAGCAATTTCGAACACTGCCAGAAATATGTGGTACCCATCTGTTCCAGACTTGAGTACCTGTAAGTCTGGGTAATCTGGGGTGAGTTCAATCCACACCCCGTAATTTCAGGCAACTGAAGCGAGCACTGTTGACAAATACTCCGACCCTTGTTTCCATGCTGTATTAACCTGTGTGCCATTTTGGAACAGAAACTTCTGTGACACAAAAGGTAGCACAGAAAAGAAATACAGTACCTCCTAGAAGACGAATCAGGTGTTTCTGAATCAGGACCTGGGGGGATGTTGTTCTCTGAGCAGCTGCAAACTGCACTAATGCTTTAAGGCCACTGTGCTAGAGCGCAAGAGAAAATGGTTGAACAGGAAAAAAGGCTAAATATAATAGTGATATAGAATTGTAAAAACATATTTACGTCTACAGACATAAACCACATTTATTAATTAATTTAATATGAACATCCATATATAAGCAGACATATTATTCTTTCAAAGTGCTCTTTATACTATGGATCCACACATTGAGAGATACCCCTTGACACAGAATGATCTTGATGTTAGCAGTTTCAACAGGTTTATAGATGCATGTATATCATAAATAAATTTTTTTGTTTAAAATATATTGCATATCTTACTCATCCATACCTGTCTATTTTGTAGAGATCCAAATAAAGGCTTGCCCTCTGTTTCCAAGAGGTTTTCTTAAAATTAAACAGAGAAAAAATTAAGTTGCTTTGTTCTACACAACCTAATACAAATTTATTCTTAGTATAGACACTCATTTTTAAAGCTCAACTTCATTCTTATAAAGAGAATTCTCTTGGAAAAAAAAAAATTGGTCTTAAATGGCACTGAACATTTCCCAGATAAATTATTTTAGTAAGCTTCATAAATTTTTCAGCTTTCAGACCTTGCTAACTAAGGATTTAAAGGAACATTGCTTCATATGAATGATGATAACACATTCATTCTGTGGATTCAGATTTATTTTCAGGTACCCTTATGCAACGCTCCAGACCACCAAGTTTCATTTACAGAGATGCTATACAGCCATCTTACCCTCATGTTTATCATAGAATCATAGAATGTTAAGGGATTGAAACGGACCCTAAAGATCATCTAATTCCCACCCCCCAGCCATGGGCAGGGACACCCCTCACTAGACCAGGTTGCTCAAGGCCTCATCCAACCTGGCCTTGAACACTGTCAGGGTTCGGGCAACCACAACTTCTCTGGGCAACCTGGCAAAATTTGCACTACTGCATTTGACTGCAGTTCAATAGAAATATTTTGAAAACAAAATTCCCAAGCTGGAATACAATTTAGCTTTCCTCCCTGAGTGCACTGGTTCTGAAGGAATAATAAAAAACAAGCCAATAAAAATAAGAAATCAAATTCACTCAGTTGAGTAAAAAGGTATGGTGAGAATATAATTTTTTTGCACTTTAGTCGCTTTTTGGATATGAAACAGTACACTTGGAATTTTTAAAATTTGATCTAATTGGGAGATTTTGGTTTGGAGGTTTTTTGTTTTAATTTTTTTTTTTTTTTTTTTTTTTTTTTTTTTTTTTTTTTTTTTTTTTTTTTTTTTTTGAGTTTGTTTCTTTTTTCAAGGATCTAGATTTTGGCAATAATACTAATTCAGATCCCTTGGGTCAACGATGCTTTGAACCTCCTCTAGGTTTCTCTAAAGTTCCTTGTCTAGGCAGCTTGGCTACATGCCCACTGAATGGTTTTAATAATGCACTATGAGTAGACTCCAGACCAGCATACTGAAGCTATGCAAGCCGTTTTGCTTTACAATTTCACAAAAGTCTGCTCTATTTGCAAACAAAAATGAATCCAAGGAAGTGGTGAATGAATCCAATCAAACTGTCACAGTAGTCCCTCTGGCTTTATACTCTTGTCCTCCAGAGTACTTGGATTTTCTATGACTAACACAGGCCTTCAATATCACACCTGTGGTAACAGTTGCATTTATATACTTGCTGGCAAGCTCCTCCCTGACAGCCACCAGTATCTTTTTTCATATACCAAACAAAACCAACCTGCACATCATTAAGTATAGTAATGTTAATAAGGTGGGTGGTTTCCAGTCTTTTCTCAACCTTTTTGAAAACTCTTAATAGAATCCATCGAAAGATGCAATCAGTTTTGTGACTATTTCTGCCTTATCAGAATATTCCCAATCCGCCTAAAAACCTTCTAAACTCGTGATACTTCAGTTCAGCCTTGTCCATTAGAGATTTAAGGTAGACTAAACTTGTACTTCAACAGTTTCATCAAGAAACAGTTGGTATAACTGGCAAATCACATTTATGGACATACACAATTACATTCTCAATTCCTTCATCTTGCATGTCAGACTTAGCTCTTGCCTTTCTCCCTGCCTGGAAGCCTCTACAGATTTATCTACAGCTTCATGTTTATTACACAAACTTATTTGTGTATGTAATCCAGAAATGAAATTGGATAAACAGGTACATTATCCCAAAAAATGAGATCACTTTTCTGGTAATTTTTTTGCCTTCAGAGATTCATGGTAGAGAATGTTTGGGTTAGGTTTTTTGGCAGGTTTTTGGTTTGTTTCTTTTTCTATCAGGTACCTACTTAGCCATCTCAGAGTACAAGAGACTTTCCTCTACAAATTCCACAAAGATTCTTTAAGGATACAGACAAAAACAAATAATGAGACAGGGAGTACTATCTCACAGCTATTAGATATTTAGCATAGGAGATCCCTGCAGGTCAGTGATCTTTGGCAGCCTGAAGATATTAATTGAACACGCTTAAGGTTACAATCAATAATGTGGAACATGATCACTAACTGCTGTCTCAAATTAAACTCAATGTTGGCATTCCATATCTCATTTCATGATCTAAGAAAAACATCCTACTATTTATATTGGTTTATAGATAATAATTCTATTCTTATATATGCAATTACATATAATTTACTTTGCTATACTATTACATATGGCTTGTACTTATGTAAAAGTATTATTTACACAATCATATTGTATGAAATTATACAATCAAGCAACTGTAACATTTTCAATTACGAGACAGACTAAACTGAAATTATGCTTTACCTATACACTGGATGGTAAAAGCACATGTGCTCCAGGTCATCATAGGAATCCGGGAATCAGCTTCATTTGGAGCCACTTTTAGCCCAACTCTGTAAATGGTGGTGGCAAAGAGAATAAGCATCTCCTTGATACTGCTTGAGTACTTGGCTCTGCAAAACCAAGACAAGATAATTTCAGTCTCAATTATTAATAGTATTTATTACTTACTGGTTAATCAATCACTAACAAAGTAAGTTCAATCCAGGACAGTTATTTTTGAAAGAAATACTGAATACAAAGACTTTTTGTCTGGACAGAGGTGAAAAAAATCCCTAGCTTTCAGCAGTAAACAAATACCTTGACATAAAAGGACTCTACAAATTGAGAGATTAAGAGCTGCCAGGATGGAAAATATTATTCCTGTGTACTACACTATAATTCAGACTAGAAAAATGCAAATATTTTGAAGTAAAATACAATGAAAGTAACATTGTAAGAAATTGTAATTATAAATCCTGAAGTGAAAAAATAAGATGCTAAAAATGGAAGACATTTCAAGTGTGTTTTTAAACATATGTTTTAGCATTTAAGCTCTTTTCAAATGACACTAGGCTGGTTTATGTAAATGTAGTTATATGTAAAAAAGCATTTAGCAGTTTTAATGGCTTGTGGGTTTTTTTCTAAGTCACACACAGAACTTTCTAACAGAAATACATGACATTTGTATTAAATCTCCATATCTCTATGGACAAAACAATTGTACCACAAAGTCTGGGGTTAGCCAGGCTCACACTTAAACACCACTTTAACTATAGAATTTTTCCTATGAAGATCAGTTATCAAGAAAAATTTTGATTCAGCTGACAACAGAACATTTTTTATTATTTTACAAATAAAACATACATGTGGGTATTTTGCATAACTATGATGTCAGTCTGAAGTAGCAGAAGTAGAGTACTTACAGCATGATCTAAAAAGAAAGAAAAGTATTTACCCATTCATTGTGTTTTAGTGGGCAAGGGCTTTTGGCCACTGGAATTAACACGCTTAATGTTACAACTGGCAATGTGGAACATGACCACTAACTTCTGTCTCAAATTAAGCTCAGTGTTGTTATTGAGTTTAATTCAGAATAGAACAGAAATAGAAACAGACAACACAGCCCTATTCCCCTAAGTGATCCACATTCCACCCTCGTGTCCAAACCCACCTGAAATCTATGCCTGAAACAGATGTGTGGCAGGAAAATTAAGGCAGACAGACAATAAATAACTTGCCTAGAGGCACAGCAAGTAACCCAAATCACTGGAATTGTGGATTGGAAGATTCCAGACTTCTAGCTTTGTACAAAGAACATAAAAAGTACCAGACTGGATTTGACCAAAAGGTCTACCTAACTCCCACAGATCCAATATTCAGTGAATGCTCATGGAAAACAATAAGTAAGCCCCCAGTCAGATCAAACAAATCATACGTCTTTCCTTCAATACAAATTCTGCAGTATACCTAGGATACTGAATGGAAAATTAATATAATGGAGGGAAAACAGGCAGTAACACTTACGAGGACTGAACTCCGAAACTAAGGATGGAATGGAATTCCAAAGCTGAGTTCCCTGTTCCCTTGTTGCTGAAAGCTGGAAGATTTTGTTTCTCTCCTTCCAGGAAAAAAAAAATACATCCACATTAAAAACCAAAGAAGCTGTTACAGTTTTTACAGCAGTTTAACAAGAGGGAGTCTTCTTTTTATTTGAAACTGATTTGAAAATAATTGCAAACACACCTCACCAGCCAGACTATATTCCATGATTCCTCTTTTAAGTAACATTTGCCTCTATTCCCCAAAATAGTAGATTCTCTGTGTCTTCCATTTTCTAAACACTCATGCCTGTTTTCATTTTGTCCTCTTTAATTTAGTTTTTCCTCTTTTTTACTACCTCTCAGTCAATACAAAAGTTTAATTGACCATGAGAATTAGTCTGTTGACATCCTCTCCAAGTGCACATAATTTTTTTTCTACAAGAAAGATGGAAATAATTTAACAGAAGCCAGAAAATTGGTGAGGACACTGAAATCAAGATATCAGCTCAGAAAGAGCAATGCCTTTATCCCCAGCTTTATTTGCTACTGTCTTGATTGACAGCAAAACGTATTCTTTATTTGAAGCTTTCTGCTGGTACTAGTTAAAACATGTACTGACATATATCCCACAGAATAGCTTAAAAATTAAGATAACAAACCTTTAGCATTTTTCACACTGTAGCCTGATATCCTGACTGTGACAATCTCCAGCCACCTAGCTAGGGACAGAATTTGAGCTACTGCCTCTGCATCCTCGCTGAAAACAAAAATAGAAAGCAGGTTTTACTCAAAGAACCACCTTAACTTAAAACAGCAGACACAGCTAGATCCAAACACATTAACTCAGTATTTGCTCAGTTTTACCGGCTTCAGAAAATTTGAGCGAACAGTACAAAATGAAGTGTAAGGCTAAATACTAGTTCTAGGTACTTTCTCATTTGATTTCAGCTCTAAAGAACAGACAATCCAAAAATGTTTTATAAAAAGTAAAAAATTTACTGCTAAAAGACGTATATTTGGCTAAATAATGAGATATGCAGTATTTTATACAGATGAGGAAGCTCAAACCCAAGTTCTCCTTCCAAAAATTTGAAAAGCTGACCAGCCTCAAAGTAATTTTTCCTTTTTATTTTTAATTAGAAGTTATGCAATCTGATATTTCACCTGTTTATTTTTTGAGCCTGCAATGGGATGATAGGAATCACAGTATTGCACAGAGATTTGCAAAGTGGACAAAGATACTCTCCATTCTCCAAGTCAAATATCTGTTCAACATGCAGACGTTGTCGGAAGTTCAGCTGCATTGCTTCGAAGTATCTACAACATTAAAAAGGAAATTACTGGAAAGTGGAACGGCTCAAATGCAACATGAGCACAAAGGTTCAAAGTATAATTATACAGCAAACACTTATCCAAGCCAACAAGTATTTTCCTTTGACTTATAACTCTTTTACATGCTTGGATGTGAAAATACAAAACCTTTGAGCACACAGATGAAGTCATGCAAAAATGCATGGTATATCACTTATGGGAAAATGATGGCAAGTTTTCCTTGCTGATAATATCCTTATAAATTTCACTAAGATTTTGCAGACAAGCAGTCCTTATATTTTCTACTTTTCCATCTTCAACATAATGAAACACTGTATCTAATAACTCTCCTATGCAACTCACTATAGTGAATTTGAAACAGGTATTGAACATATTGTTATTTAATTTTAGGAAACACTACTGGTAACATTTCACAAATGGTTAATCACCTATTGATTGCAATTACTGAGCCTCATGACTAGACAGTGGAACTGTAGCCTTCTTTTAACAGGAAGCGAGAATAATATATATTAGAATATCACACTTCAACTACTTAACTGAAAAGGAAATAAGAAACAATTATGATCTTTTTACATGTTTCATTATAATTTTTGCCCCCTTCTTAGTGGATGCAGTAAGCCTTCAAATTTCATTAATGTCTCATTGGTATTTATAGGAATTAAAAAGATCAAACATTTAAATCCTCTTCTCTGGATACAAATTCAGTCCTAACGTTCAGACCGAGTATGTAGAATCTTAGAGAGAGAGATGAAATTAATCTAACTTCCACACCAAGGTTAATAACTAGATTTTTTTTTTTTTGCTTTAAATCATACATCTTAAAAAAATAAAATAAAATCCCATTTCTGTAAGAAGAGAAAGTGGATGTGCAGAGGCAAGTGCAGAAGTTCTAATGAATACAGAATATTGAGGAAAGTATTTTGTTATGAACTAAAACCCATACATTTTCCCCACATTCACACAACTGTGTTTTTGCAAGCAACTCCTCTTCCTTATACATGGCAACTACAAGGATACTCCACTCATTTCAACTTGCTCTGTTTTAGAGGATTTGAAGTACTTTGAGGCTGTACATAGAAAGGTATGGCAGGCATCGTTTGGAGGAATATTAGTAAGTTAGAATGTCTGTTATGTAATAAATAAAAGACTATACTCAAACCTTCTGTGCCATCCCGTATGAGAAGAGCCTGTTGTCCACTTTAATCCCATTAACCCATACAGCAAGTCATCTTTTCTTAAAAAGAGCAAGGGAACTGAGCTCCAATGTTGCACTACTTAGATCTACGCAGATGTAGAGGGATCTGCCAAGAGCAGATGTATTATACTCAAGGAACAGACTTCTGTATCATTTTAAGTGTGTGCACCTATTTATTTTGTACTGATGTTTTATTGTAAAAAACAACGTATATATACACATGTAGAAAAGTGAAGGATAAGCACTAGAAGTTTAGTAAGACTCTTTAAAGTAAAATGGCACAAGTACAAACAACAAACCTCAAGAGATTTTTTATAACATATGTCATATAAATAGTCGCTTGTAATTGCATGACCAAACTCTATCCAGTGGTGGAATTATTTCTTTATTATTTCACACTGTTCATATAGTTTAGACTTGCCAGACCTACATGGAGTGAAATGTAGGACGATTCTATTCTGCAAGCTAGAAAACTTGGGCCTTTTAATGTTCAGGTTGCATTCAAATCCAGAACACTTGGTCTCAGTTGTGGGTCCCCCAAACAATAGAAATCCAGTAAAATTTATAGCAACTGCATCAATTCTTCACCCTTAATTTTCATTAAGGGTACCTTCAATGATATGGGAGGGGTCACAAATAAATATTCGTTGATTTAACCACTTCTATTCTAAATGCAAGAATCTCTTCTAAAGACTCACTGGAATAAACCAGTTTCACCCTTTAAGTACTGACCTGGTGACAGACTTTCAGAGTATTGTTGCTACTGAATGCTCACTACTGGTTCTCACTGGACTGCTAAAAGTAAACCTACTCAATACAGTTTCTTATTCTTGACCAGTTTTACTCCATTGTTTATATTTGCATAAATTAGTAACTCCTTAGAGATTCTTATCTGGGTCATAGAAGGCCCTAAAAACTTTTGATCATCATCATCAAGTCAAAACATCTTTTGGGCCATTTCTAGATAAGTAGAAATAGTTTTCATCCCTTAATTAAATATCCACTTACTGTACTGTGTTTTCAGCGTACTCTTAGATGATTTAGAAAATAGATTAATTAAAAATCATTAAAAGGCAGCAAAGACACATCCTTACTTCTGCCAGCAGGCTGCATGCATCACATGACCACAGCTCCCTGTGTGGGTCCCACAAGGTAAGTCAGGGTGCATGAAGAGAGGATCTAGTGTATCTAGAAACACACAGAAAAATTATTGAATGAACAGTAACGGAACTTCCCATCAGTATGAACAGAAATGAGCAGCAATATAAACAGAACATGAGCCTTCAGACCTTATTTTCCTACAGTTTGCACAGTCACATTACAACTTCATTTGGCTAATTTTTCCAGACCAATCATCCAGCAGAGTAATGACAAGCAGAACCCATTTAAACTACTGAAGGTTTTCCACTAATTATAAAGAAAAAGATGCCAAAATTCAAAAGCAAATTGGTTAAAAAGAAAAAAACGTGCTTCTGTACTGGAACAGATCTGTTGTTGGATTCATTATCACTGAAGCTTTTAATGTCTTTCTTACTTTATTTTTACATGAAAATGAAACTACTAAGGATAAGTAGGATGAATAATTTCTCCAACTAATCCCATATAATTTTCAAACCACTGACACCAAAAGCACTGCTGAATAACAAAAATCAAGTCTGTCTTTTACTAATCTTGCACAATTCTAAACAACAGAAACATTATGAGAATGTACTGATGTCTTTGTGTTGTACATGCAGCCAAAGTGAGATCCCACTTTCACTTTAAAGATATCTAAATAATACTGAACAGCAGCAGTCCTCCATGCCTCATCTGGGGGACTGTTCGTGATTTTGAACAAATACACTTGAATCTGACAAAATGAAAGAAAAAAATAGAACCTAAATTGCACTGAAAATAATTCTGTTTGACTGCAGCTGAAGCTGCCTAAAGTCAAATGGAGAATGAAATAGAAAGTAAACTTGGTACAACACTGAATTGCTACTATCTGCACTTCTGCTGGGGGAACAAGCATTTTTCCATTTTTTTAGATTTTGAAAGAAAAAGGTTCTTACAGGCCTCCTGTAAGAGCAGCAGGGGACCATGCAGCAGGATATAAGTACTATAAATAATGCCCAGAAATAGCTTTAGAGAAAGAAACTCCATTCTCTTCTCTTTAAAATTATTTCAACAGCCCAGCATCTCACTGCAGAAAATTTACAGGTGTATCTGACTACAAGAGCACAGGACTTAATCTGTACTTCAGGGTACCACAGAAAAAAGGGAAAAAAAATGCTATTAGTATATGACCTAGACAAAAGTTCTATAAAACTGGCTTTAAAATGCCATTACCAGTAGTTTGCTGATAAAAAGAAAAATGGATCAAGCAGGATTCTGTAGGAGTTTGTTCTAGCCCTAGGACTATTCAGTACTTAAAATTATTCAGAAGAGAAAACATGCAATATCTTATTAGTGAAACAACCTGGTAAAGGTTTGTAAGCATGATAAAAAGTAGTGTAATACCATGGGGAAATATGAAAAAACTATGAACTTTCCTCTGATAACAATCAAGAGTTTACTTCTAAACTAAAGCAGGAATAATGAACCACACAAACAGAATTTAAAGCTATTTTCTACATAGTACTGTTAATAAAAAAATAGGACATAGCATCCATTTTGCTCTATGAGCTGACCACAAACCACAAAAGAACACCCTCACATCTGAAAATAAGAAGGAATTTAAACTACAAGTTGTAACAGCATCTATCTTGAAACATTACTAACTTCCTTTTTCAAAAAGGAGAAAAATGTAAGTACTTAAGTCCTCCCTTACGATTGTATTTATTTTCTTCTTTCCCTTAAGTAACAGACCAAAATTTCCATCATGTTTAGTCAACTGCTACTTACAAAAGAACTTCTGCTGGGTTTTGTGTTCCCTGCTACCAACATGCAATTACACAAATGTAACTATTGTGACCATGTAACTTTCTTGTATTCAATGTTTTGTTCACTCATCAGATGCTACCATACGATCCTCGCTTAGAATTTTTAATTTTTTATATTGTTGTTTTTATTACTTCCTGGACATGTAAGGGGGAAAAAAAACCCAAACCAAAATGAACACCCTAACCATTTTCAGGTTGCCATATTGGTCTCTGATAATGTTCATTTATTTCCTCCATATTGGGAAAATTTGCAGCTGTACCTGAATAAACAGGAACTGTGAACAGTCTTGTTTTTATCCAAAGCAACTACTGCCACCAAATCTACGTATTTTATTAAGTCTTGTGAGATTAAACCATTTTCTAATTTCCCCCAGCAACAAATCTAAATCTTCATATACTTCTCCTTTAAGTTTTAAAGCATGGATTTTAAAACAGTTTAAAAGTTTTCACCGTTTTTTTCTTAAGTAAAGTAAGCCATTTAGCAACCGGACCAAACAAAAGAGTTTAGTTGGTTCAAAGAGTTTCATCTCCAGGTACAGAACTGCTTGTAGTCTTAGAGAAGAAAAATCACGTACCTCCTGAGAGTTCAAGAATTCTGCTCCTATCCTGAGTTAAGGCAGTCGACTTCTGCACACAGGCAGATAATACCATGGCAGCACTTTCCAACTTTACTTCCTGCTCCTCCTGACAAAGAATACAGGTCAAAACTTCTTTCTCAATGACAGATGGACCTCGTTTGGGACCCAAAACAATTCTGGAGTAATCAACTGCTGAAGAGATGCTGTAAGACCAGAAGTGACACAGATATAAAATAACCATCTGGATTCTTCCAGACATCTAACAAGGTCATACACTGCTAGTATTTCTGGATTTATACCAAATTACTTTACAAAACCAAATAATAAAGAAATTGCTCAATCCTCACTAAAATGCAGCATTCTTTAAAAATACAAAGAGGAAGCGAGCTAGCATAGAAAAACAGTAAAGTAGATTCAGACAGCAAGAAATTCAAGAAACTGTATTCAATGTAGATTAAACATATTTTAAACATTAAAAATGTTTCCCATTCTTGAAGCAAACAAATGAATGCCACTACCAAAAATAAATGCCACTACCTTAATCCAATGCTTCATGATACAACAAGCTTCCACATATTTTTTAAATATTCACTATTTCAGAGTTCAACAATGATTTACAGAACATGCTTTATTAAAGACCAAAGCATAAGGAAGTGATCTGTACTTTTCTTCCAGCAGGTAGCTCTGTTTTCCAGATTAGTTTTGTACCGTCCCAATTAAACAGAAATTGTGAGCTGTATTAGGTGTACTATACTGCTGAAGTATCTCTAGACCAGGAGCAATGCATACCAACAAAATTATAACCAATATAAATCAAACATCTTCAGTATGAACTAAGATGCTAAAAACCTAACAAAAAACCTCAAGTGATTTGAGCTACAAGAAGCATACTTTCTTCATTGCAACCTAAACTTAAGGCACATTGGCTTTCAGATTCTTTCCAAATAAAACACTTAAATTTTCATACAAGATAGACAGTCACCTCCAAAATTACAGTGTGGTCAACTCGACAGCTTTCTAATGACATTTTCTCAAACATTAAACAATATAAGTATTCACCATCTGAAGAAATTTTCTTTTTATAGTTTTATTTTATGCTGCTCTACAAAGTGATCCACTGTTTTTACATCAGCACACACATGCTATTTTACATATAATTCTATAACAGAAGATGACTTAAAAGGAAATAGAGATACAAGTTTGTTGACTGGAATGACACAATCTATCCCTTGAACCTACTTATGTACTTTAGGTTGCATAATGAACTCACGTAGCAGGTAACGAACTCTTCCCACCAGAACTCTGAATGTCTGTTTTTTCTTACCTTTCTTCTTCCATAATAGCATCTTCTTTCCCCTGGGCCTCCAGTGTGTTTTCATACAGAAGCTTGTGGGTTTCAATGAAATTCCTCTGCAGGGCAGACATCTGGGCCATTATCTTCTGACGGTGCAACCTTGCTGCTTCCGCCTTTCTCTTCCGCTCAGCTTTCTCTTTATCCTGAGTGCTCTGTGTCTTACAGTAAGAGAATAAAGAAATCTCAGGCAGCTGAGAACATCAAGAAATGAGGAGACTCTCTCCTCATTATAGGCATTCTAACCACTGACATAAAATTCCTTAACTGACGACACCTTAATGAGGAAAAAAGCTAACTGCTATCTAAAATAAAAATAAATAAAACTCAAATCTTTACATGTTGACTAGGTTCATTAACTAACACTGGACTTTTGTGGTCTACAAAAGGTGCCTAGTACAATTCCTAGCCCAAAGACATGATCAATAATACTTGAGTCATTTTAATTAGGTACTTGTCTGTTCTTAAGAAATTTTAGCGAGGTGAACGTCAAAGCTTTCTCCAGTGTTCTGTTATTCTCCCCATAAGCAAAACCCTACTGAGTATTCAGTATCTCCCTTACGGAAATTGAAGAAAATTTTATCTTGAAGTGCCTATCCATGACACAACAAATGTGTCAGCATTTTATGCATCTGTGTATTGTATTTTCATTATGGTACACTGGAAAACCATTATTCTTCCAACATTTACTCTTGTATCATGTTTTCAAAAACCATAAACGAAGTATTTCTATGCTTTAGAAACACAGAATTCAAAAAACACAGATAGACTTTATTAAAATATATAGACCCTAACTCTTCCCACTCAATTATTTAAGGGACAAATACAACATTATACACAAGGTTTCCATTCACAGTACCATCACTTTTCCAGGAAATCAAACAACAAATTGCTCCACAAGTAGAACTGTAAGAGACTAATTTCTTACTGACTTCTGTATTTTGTTTGATCCCTTAGCAGATCTCATACGACATCTACCTCAAAAAAGAAACATGGCATATGCTGTGTGGTAAGTTTAGAACTAGGCATGCAATGACCAGCCAAGAGATTGCTTGGCAGCAAGCAGTTGCCAAACCAAACGTGTAAGAGCAAACTGGTCTGCCTTTGCTTACTGGATAAGGGTAATTAGATTCTTCTTTTCTGTTCAAATGCCAATTGAAAACACAACCACTCCACAGGACTGAAGTCACCTTTGAAATCTCCATTTCACTGTGTCATTTGACCACAGATTTAGAAGTTATTTTAAGGGAAGGGCAAAGAGACTGACAATAAGAAAAATTACTTAAGGCTCATGTCTTTATACAACCAGGGCAACGCAGATTAATCTCTTGATAGATATCGTAAATTATAAGACGTGATTTAAAGTGGACTTGTATTTCTAATTACTGTACAATGACAGTATAATAGAAAAGGTGGTCAAATCACAAAGACAAGAAATGGAAAGATGAGCACAAATTACTTCCTTCAGCCCCCTCAGTTGCTTCACTTGAGAGTACAACCAAAGCTCACATTAGCTGCTGATAATTCCATGAAACATGTTTAGCACAAATTTCACTTACTAAAAATATTATTCTTGGAACCTAAATCCTAGTTGTAGACAAGATACCAGAAATTAGTTTTGAAAAATCATCATTTTAGGCAACAATAAATTTCGGCAAATTATTGAAAATAGCCACTCAAAACATTAAATACAGAGCTTCCCTGGACTTTTATTTTATCATTACCTCATCACCTCTTACAGCTTCTGAGCCTGACGTAGCTCCTACTGTTGGCAAACTAGATTTTTCTCTCAATCTCTTCACCGTGTCAAACATCTGAAAATAGAGACTTAGATGTTAAAAAGAAAATGCAACTTGGAACAATATAGATTAATACATTTCCAATACTACAATATATAAGCATTGAACAGGCTGCCCAGAGAATTTGTGAACGCTGGAAGTGTTCAAGTCCAGGCTGGATGAGGCTGTAGGCAATCTGGTCTATTGGAAGGTGTCCCTACCCATGGCAGGGGCTTGGAGCTAGATAATTTTTAAGGTCCCTTCCAACCCAATCTGTTCTATGATAGACAGGATTAAAACTCTTGGTATTTCATTTCATGTTATTTTCAGATTTTCAAATGGATTAAACCACTCAATACTCCTAAATAACAGAAACACCCAAGACTGTATGTGCACTCCCAGAACACTACTTCACTCATTATTTGCTGTTCTTTTGCAACAGATATGAGGATATGCGTACAAATGTCATTACTGGAATGAGTTACCCAAGCAAAAATTGACCCAATACTTGAAAGTACAAGTAGCAAGTACAGTGCTGCAACAGATTAAACTCCTGAAGCAATCACTGCAGATGTAAACACTGGACTATATGTAGGAATCATAACATCTTCCAGAAAAGCTTTCTACATTACTGAAATCAGATCATACTTATCTCTCCTTTGTGTACCTGCAGTATCCAATTGACTGTGTCCTTTTGCGCCTCTAACTGGGGAACTCTCTTCAATTTCTCCAGAAGCATTAACACATTCACAGCATTCAAGGCTGAGCTTCCCATTCCTTTACAAAGTGAAAAATAGAAAAGGGCCTTCAGGGAAAAAAAAACCCTAACATTTTAATGTATTTACAACCATGGAGAAGCCTTAAAATATTGCTGATTATGTAACACACATGCATGAACACAAACTGTGTAGTTACATTTCTGGTATCATTTCATCTGCTTATTCCAGTTCTATAGAGTATAACTTACCCTTTGTAGATCAACTATTTCTTAATTTTTGCTTAATAATGTCTGCTTAGAAAAGAATGGCCTTTCCTTTCGGGGGAAGCAGTAAAGCTCTTTAGAGCTTTACCTATGTTTGCTAACAGCTTATTGTGTACTTGTTTATTTCTAATCACAAAAGCTACTGTAATTACAGTAATTATTTCCTTCCTCACAACTTGGTGAGAGTTCATAGCATTCTAGGCCCTTCTCTAACACAAAAATGCTTTAAAATGGAGACCATTCTCTTCAATTATATTTGTTTTGCAGCACTTTCCACACAGAATTCATTTTACTTTTTTAGTAGGAAGACAAATACATTGCAAAAAGAACTTTCTTTTAATAAATTGCTTCTCAATAAGAGCTTTCTTACAAAAATACTGATTATTTTTGCATCCCTTACATGTAAGCGGGGCTTTGGTTTTTCTGGTTATGCAAAACTAAAGCTAGCAAGGCATTCTCTAGCATCTCAGTTATAATTGCTACTTTTATTGTATTCCTATAGTTGACAAGAAACTTCTTAAATGGAACTACTTTCAGTGTGATGATGATGCTTCTTCCTCAACAATAAGAAAAAATTTTAAAATAAAGTGCATTTGGAAGTGCTTTTCAAACACAGCATTTTTTAAAAACCAGAATAAAGGGACTTCAGTAGTTTTATATATTTATTCTTGTAGAAGGTATTTGAAAGACACATAGATATGATGTTTAGGAACACGGTTTAGTCGTGCGCTTGGCAGTGCTGAGTTAAAATTCGGACTTAATGATCTCAGAGGTCTTTTCTAATACGAACAATTCTATGATTCTATGATTTTACTTCACAATTCTTATCTCTGTTGCATCTCACAAGTGACAGTGATGTTTAGCTTGATAATAGAATTTTTTGTTTATTCTTACACAGTGAAGCAGAAACTCTAGATAAGACAGAAGATTATTTAGAAAACGCAGATTCCAACTCCCACACAATAGTCCTGAATGTAATACTAGGAAATGCTCAATAAAGATTTGAAAAAGAAAAAAGTACAAGCCACAGCCATTAAGTTCTCTTTCGGTTTTCACTACCATAGTGAAAGACTAACTTGCAGGTAAATCAATAATTGTACAGCTCAAGAGAACCAAAGATGGACACAGTTCACTTAAATCCACTGACATTTTTCAAAGAGTTCTTAGTTCCCATTTCAATGCTGTTCTTGTGAAGGAAAAACCATTTTCAGTTATGTAACACTAGTACTACTTTTCATTTCTGTCCCAGGAAGAGAAGCACATATCCTCTTCAACCTACCTGGAAACTGGGAACAAAGGAAGCTAGTCCAAAACTGATTTCTTAATTATTTTTAAAAATTTTAAATTATCAGGTTTTAATTATATAGCATAAAGTAAAGCCTTTCTGACTAAAACCACTGAATAATTTCTTCTAGCTTATTTTAGTCCTTACAAAATCAAGTTAGCCTAGTTTATTCTGTGCTTTTAAGGAAAATGAAACATACGTGTTGCTTTGTGATAAAAATCAAAGACCACTTCTTCTTCAGGAGACTTCTGTAACTGCTGCTTCTCTTCTAGTAACCCTAAAGAAAGGAGATGAAGCACCTGAAAAAAAAGAGAAAAATAATAAGTCTCATTCAGTGTTTAAGATATGGAAAACTGGCACATAAAATAAGGATTTTTAATACAGTTCTGTATTATGTTGATTATATGAATGATAAAACACATGATAGTGCAGAGATCATACATGGAAGGTGAAATAAAAAAAGCACAATATAAATTTCTTGCATATTAATTGCACTAAAATTCATCAACTTGCACATGCTTTATATTACTAATATATGAAATCTTGTCATTTTGCTGATATAAAATCTGTATTTGGCAATTCCATAATCCAAAGATTAGCAGGATTGGCAAGGCAATCTATACCCTCTAACAAAACTGATTAATTCAAGTAGTCTTTAATTTCAGGTTCTAATTCTGTAAGTATTAAAATAACAGCCCTGCAAAAACAAACAAACAAAAAAACACATCCTAAAAACATTTCAACAATGTTTTAAAAGACTAAAGTCACTGCAGTAAAATTAAATGTTTAAATACTTACAAAAATTATATTATTTCAGGACTGAGGCCCCAAAGACATTATGTATTTGGAGACTGTGCAGCTCAAAAAATTCCAATTATCAAAGGGTTACTTAATTGTGAAGTTTCAAGAAAAAGATGAGGTAAGGAGAATTACATATTGAAACAACTTGAATGATGAGTCAACACAGGGAGGAAAGCAAAATAGAGACCTTCAGTACTATTGTGTATCATGTTTCTATTTTACAACAGAGATAGATAATTAGATGATTAAAAATGCTTTTTGTCAGTAAGATTCATAAAAATAGGTTTGGGGACAAAAGCATTCCAAGTTAAAGTTTATCATTACATATTTTGACCTTATACTATGCAGTCAACACCATGTATCATAAGATCAAAATATGATCTCATTCCATTCTGATGGAATGGCCATCAGAAGATGACCAAGGCTAACCATACCATTTGGATCATAGCCTCAGTCCACAAGTGGGTTTCCAGCTCCACTGCCCTCTGCAGAAGGGTCCGCAGGATGTGCATCATAACATCACAGTTCAGAATCCTCACCACGTTGCTGAATGCAGGACTGAAGTCTGGAGGAGGAGGTGGTGGCAATGCTAGAAAACAGATGTGCAAAGATATCAATGAACTGACATCCCACCCAAGATTACAGGCAAAAGTAGAGAGCACAAACATACTAATTTCAGTGAAAGAAAAACTGGACATATAAATAAATAAAACCATGTTCAAACACAATTGTTTGCCTAAGTCAACTTTCATCTTTGGCAAACCTAAGTACTTTTAGTAAGTTCTTATATAAAACACATGCAAGCTAAGTTAAACAATCAATCACAAGTATTAGTTGTATCTGTAAATGCAAATTTTTAACACTTCATACTGCCTTATCATTTATGTATCACTATAAAACACACAGTTTGTGCTTTGCAGCAAATACAAAGTTTTCAAGTAGTTAAACAAAAATGAGGAGTGGAGCTTCCAGACTGTAGTGTCCTACACTACAGTGTCACATGTCTGGATAGACACATCACACGTCTAAATTTTTTTTGCTACTGGCATTCCAGTAATTTCTAGTTATGTACATTTTCTGAGTTAATACTGGAACTCTGATGTGGAATCTTGGAATCAACTAACAGCACCTCATTTAACACCACAGCTTCCAGCTTCTCCCTACCAGGAACCACTGACTTCAGTCCTCTTTTGGTACCTGGATGCCTATTTTCAGATTGCCTCTTTTCAGAGGACCTCTATGAATGAAGCGTTTCTGAAACCATCATTCCTTGGACAATTTAGGCTGAACGAAGTTACTGACAAAGACAATACAGCCACATAAAAGAATATGCAGGAAGTACCTGCAACAAAACATATAGTTTCAGGGGAACACACATCAGTGTCAACATACCTTCGTATTTTGGAACCCTATTTTGGTCCAATTATATGAATGGGAGTCTTTGAAAATTACATCTAAATAACCGCATTTTTAAAAATTTCTACAAAATTAATTCCTCTGACATCATTTTAAATTGCCAGAGTGAAAGGGGAAGGGGCAAAGTTGAGTTTACTAAATTGTTCATTTTACTTATTTGTTCAGCTTACCAAGTTACCTCAAATCAACTCAATTAAATGCTTTTGACTTGAATGGGTAAAAGTAAACCCAAAAGGGAAATAACATTTGTGTTACAATAGATACATGGGGGTTTATTGTTTTATGTGTTCATACCTTATAAAAAGTTATTTCTAAAACTTAAGTCTCATTCTTGTATTACTGAATGGATATGAGCATTAGTTCTGTGGCAACCTTCTCTACATGGCATTATGATGTTTCAACACTGTGCTAAAGAAACTGCTCAAAAAAAACCCCAAATCTTGGTTACTCCACCATAAAATCTCTGAGTTGTTCATGGGTTTGTCAACAGGTACTGTGTCATGTTTATTTCCCTACCTGTAAATTAAACTAAAAGTTCCAGAATTCCTATCCATGATAAAGAAAAAAGACAAAACAAATGCTAGGTGTCAATTACAGACAATTACTACAAATCAAAACAAATTTAATATAAACTCAACTACCCACTATTAAGTCACAAGACATCTCCCAAAGCTCGTATATATACACAACTGCATATACTACCAAATTATCCCATTTGTTGAATCATTAACTTTAGAATTTACCTTCATCTCTGTTTTCTTGTTTTCTTCTTTTCTTTTGTGTATGTTCAGCCTACAGAAAAAGGAGTGTTGTTGTATCAGCACCTCTACAGAAGTACACAATAATGAGATTAATGAAATAATGAGAAATCCTACACTAGAAATACGGCAAGATACATAGTGAATGCCTGGTTGTGTACTAGAATTTTGTCTGAAACATGTTTAACAACATTACATTTTGCATTCAAATTTGTAGTAAAGATAAATAATTGGACATATTTGCTTCCTCAGTAAGAGTTACAAAAGCAAAGTTTGGGGTTTCCCAATGCAAAAATAATTCATATCACATTTTGTTCTCAGCATCAAGAGTTAACAGAGTTAATACACAAGTTGTCACACAGGAAACACTAATGCAAACCCTACCATGGTCAATTTGTATTGACAATCTTCATGGAACATTTAGTTTTGAAGGCAGCTGCATATACCCTTTACTGGATCAATTTCTTTAGATTGCATTTATTCAGCAAAACTCTTTAAACATTGATAAGTATGTACTATTTTTTTAACCTTTGAGAGTGAATCTTACACTGCTTACCTTGCTGTGCTGGGTCTTAGTGTAGTGATAAAAGAACATATTGAATTCCTTCAAGCATTCATCTTTCAGTTCATAAACTCCATGGCCAGAGACACCCGGTTTCCTTACAGAGAAATATTTCACAACACACAGATTAGTAATGTACATTCAGCACATCTTCGAATGTAAACAAACACAATTTGTTTTCTAAGGAAGGAGGAATTGTAACAGTTACTCACTAACTTATTAAAAGCAGAGAGTGAGTATAGTTATGAGTCTTTAATTTTCAAGACAGGATGTACAGGAGTAAACAATCCAACAGTAAAATATTTCTAGTCTATACCACCTAGAGCATGCCATACAGCCTCTGAAAATTCTTTTTAACTGTATGGCTTAGAATTTTAGACATTGGATGTTATCGTATAAAATTCAATCCTTTCTTTAACCAAAGTATAAAACAAGTAATACTTGCTACTTCTAGCCAGTGAGATTTTTTTGAACTGTTCATATAATTTCCAAAATAAAATTCCTAGGTACACCTACAGTTGCTCTTAATTAAAGCAAGCCACATGAAATTTAAAGTAAGGTATACTAAAATAACTAAGACTTTTTTTTTCACAAAAATAGCAGACATTTGTACTAGTTTTTTTTCAACTACAATTTATTGTTCTATATTTGCATACACACACACACACACATATATATTTATACATAAAATTAACTCCCAGAAAAAAAGAGGGAAAGTTCCAGAAAATCAGCAACTATGCAACATTTACACCAGCTACTAGATGGTGACTGCCAAAGGTACAATGACTTGTTAACTTTCCTAACCATCTTTGAAAAAAAATGAACTTTTGAAGATTCTCCCACTAGGACTTGAGATCACTAAACTCCTGAGACTCCTCAAACTGAATTTGAGGAAAGAGCGTGGCAAAGGGAGAGGAGCAGCAGCAGCATAGGATATTCCACACACTTTTTCTTTCCTATGCATATTTGCAAACATAATTATTTCAAGACAGCAAAATACTAGCTAACAGAGACCATGCAGTTCAGCTTGTTTAAGCCAAATAATCTAAGAAATCTTATTTTACATTCAAGCTACTTATTAAACAACATTAAAAACTTACTTAAATGTAGCCACTTTATCAATTACATTCTCCAAGCCAGTTTCATTGTTCTCCTGGTAAAAAATTTAGTTTGGGATAAACATATAATGATTCAAATATCTTCAGTATTATGCTATGAGTAACAAAAATAGACAAACAGATTTAGATAATGCCCTAACTCACGAACTATTATATTTTGCCCACTGTTAAACAGAAAGCAGATATTCATAACTGGCAAGTTTCAAGGAAGCATCAAAGATACATAATACTCTCACTTAATACTGTAGAACTTCATTAATAACAGAGCTGATCTCTAGAAATAGGTCAATGCTTACCCAAGCTTAACGGAGGGAAAAAAAAGAGGTTTACATGTTTTAAAACAGTGAATGTGGATACTATGATAATATTTCAGGCTATTTCATTTACAATAAACATTTAGGGGTTTTTGCATTGATTGGTGGCCCTGAACACTTGCACAGACTATAAAATCTAATCCACATCCCTCGCCTTTGCTTGAATCTTCAACAACTGTAATGGAATGACAAGGAATTCTCTGTTTTCGAATAGACCTGTACAACACGACACCAAATGGATCTGCCCAGGTTTAAGTGATCAAAATTACAGGCTCAAATTTATTAATGGTACACAGGGCAGATTGGAATCCAGTTGCATCATCCTACAGGGCCAAACCAGAAAATGTCACAACTTTTCTTTTCCAATCTAAGAGAACTACAGCTGAATATTCTAAAAAAAAAAAATGCACCTCTTAATCAAAAAGCATAATTTCCATACAAGTCTTTTCAGATCAGTCCATACTTGAATCTATGACATTTACCTTTACATCAGTAAGGTGTGTTAGCCCCTTTGTCACACCATTTTGTAATTCTCACACCAACAGTTAAGCTTTGTATTAGGAATGCTTCCAATATAAAGATATGAAAGCTAAAGAAGAAAGACATAAAACAAGAAAAAGTAAATGAAGGAAAGAGGTAAATAAATCAGGACTCACGTTTTCAGGTAAGGACTTGGTAATTGCACTGTGAGCCATTGGTTCAATACATAACAGATGGATGATTTCTCTCATTATAACATCTTCTTTTGTCACATTACTGATTCCAGGCACATATCTTTCCCCTGTCAGAGAGAACCAAAAGAAGAAGAATGGCAAATATGATGAGTATAAAGCATATTTGAACTTTGCACCATGATAATGGTACTGTTGGGATGTTTCATTGTATAAGCTTGCATTTGTCAGAAGCCTGTCCCAAGTATCTGAGTAAAAATGTTTCTTAGCCTAGCTTCCTAACAAAATGGGTCAAGATGGACTCTCTTTATATTCTATTTTAATGTCAATTATGAAATTATCTAACAGCTCTTTTCACTGTGCAACTCCTATTGCTTCCAGCGGAGAAATACTTGTGTTACTGAATCATCTATTTAAAAGATGCACTCTCCAGTATCCTCTCTATACTATCTGTATTAAAGAAAATCATCAAGCCTGCTCTAAGCAATAATGCAGTACTACAACAACAGAGAGAAATGAATCTTACCCACAACATAGATGAGAATCTGTAGCATCTCTTCTATTAAAACATTATATTGCTTAATCAAATCCTGCAAGAATGACCAAAATAAGGTTAAAAATACCAAAAACAAAGGTGTACAAAAATTCATCCTTTAAATGACACTGAGCTCAGCCCTCTTATCTACTACTTTGCTGAAGCACAGGACTCTAAGAAGAAATTCCATTCTAACAAGCTGGAAAAAGTGCCTGCTCCTGTAGAGGAGATATTATACAACAACTAAAGTTCAAGATTCATATGCAAGAAAAGAAACATCAGCTAAAAAAAGTATCCCAAATGAAGGGTTTTATCAAAGGTCAAGCCACAAAAAGTAGCATAACAACCCAAGAAACTTCCAACCAAAATAAAAGCATGTAACATGGCCTAAAAGACATGTGAAGTGCTGTAGTGAATTGACTTACATGGATTTTGGCAGATGCCCTATGAAATAAAGATCAAAAGGGGCAAAACTTGCTTGCTATTTTTGAGGAAGCCTCTACAAATTCCAAATACAAAATACTTACCTAACCACCAGCTCCTGTGTTTACTGACTTATAGTGCAGCCTTGAAAATGCAGTTATCAACAGTAGCGAGTTTTTCTTATTGCTGTTTCATATACTCAAAGCTGACAAATTAAACAGCAGAAAGATTTGCTACTTACCTGATCTTTGGTGGGTTTGATCTTTTTGAAAGCATCGGCAAGCTCGTATCTCTGCAGTATCAGCAGGAGGAACTGGTTTGGATCCATAAGAGATGCACCTATCTATCAAAAAACCCAAATTAATATGAACATCACTTACTATTTCAAAATCATGCAAATTTAACTGAATTTTTTTTAAATGACAAGTACACAATGACTCAGAACATTATACCTGGAGCATGATGATGTCTTTATCGTACATCTCCTCTCTGCATTTAACGTCTTGATAATAGAATACCTAGGAAACAGGAAAATAAAATAGAGATATAAAGTAATATACTACCAAATGTGCATCAGTTAATCTCTGAGGCTTTTTTAAACTGTACCACACCTTTACTGAGTAAAGGAAAGTCCAGATTTCTTTCAAAAAAAAAAAAAAAAGTACTTTGATGGAAATGAAAAATGGTTTTTTACCTATCCAGAAAAAGTCTATGCCATACTTCAGACCCCCTTCCAAGAGGGCTTAATTCCCATGTCTGCTACTGAATTAAGTCCAAACGTCCTGCTTCTCCTACCCTAGTTTTCAGAAAGACAATTCTACAGGGGTTTACCAATATTTACTTTGATTTCACCAAAGGGTCCTGTGCAAGGTTAGAAGAGAATTTCTGCCATTAAAAGAAGAAAAAAGAAAACCAAACAAAAAAACACCCCAAAGTGAAGCCAAAGCAGGCAAATGCAAGGGTAGACTCTTCCCTTTACCTTTACTCTTGCAACAGAAGTCACAAGTATTAGAAAATGTTTGTATGCCTAGCTATAGGGTTCTCAAAAGTTTAGTATGAGACAAATATAGTTTAAACTTTTGCCTATAATAATTTCCATACAACAAGAAGAACTTCTAACATTTTATGTTATAAGCAGGAATACTAACAAGTACTTATGCAGTGATTATGAGATCTGAAAGCAGCTTACAAGTAGACATCAGTAACATTATTACTATTTCACAGAGTAAGAAACAGTCATAATGGAGATGAAAACACTCACCTAAGACAGGGAGGTAAGCCATTGCTGAAGTTAGAAATAAAACCAAGTAACATAAATTTCCACCTAGAAACCTTTCTATTTACTGTGGGAGTGACCCCATGACCTCTCTCCACACCGGATGAACCCCTGGCAGCATTACTGAAAAACCCTGGCAAACACTATTAGGATCAGCTCACCACTGAACACTGTAAGGGAATACCTGGCTTATCAGGGAGAGCCCATTCCTTCTCCACATCTCTGCAGCAACCTGCGCAACCAGGACAAGACATCGCAAAGGATATTCTACAAGCAGCTCCACTTGAAATTCTTCCTAGAATTTAAAAAAGGGAAAAAACAAAAAACAAAAAACCCACATAAGAATAAATCTGCCAGTGGTTTTAAAAGTGTAAGTCCTAACGAACAAAAATATATTGACAGCTGAAAAATAGCTTGTATGTGTGCCATGAAGGTTCGAGGATATAGCTTCAGGCTTTTTTCTTCCCAGAGTATAAATCACAAGAAGCATTTGGGAAAAAAATAAAAGTCTCTTACAGGCGAAACAAACTCATGCAATCTTGAGATGGCTCCAGTCTTGCTTAATCGCACATGAAGACCTACAAAACCAAGGAAGAAAAATCAGAAAATAAATCAAAATCAGTAAAGGCTCTCCAACCCCTTCTAAATGTCACCTAAACAATCCACAATTCATACAATTACAGAAGAAAAGGCTAGGTTTGTTTAGGAAAGACTTCATACTTTCCTTTTTTTAAGGCAGAAGATCTATTACATTATCACAACAGTTCTTACCAGTCTTACAATCCATTATTTTATGAATAAATTTACAAAGAATGAATTAATTAACACCATCTAAATTGAGATGCTATATAATATTAGCAAAATTTTTATTTCACATTTAAATCATACATCAGTAGTAAATTAATTTCAAGACTACAAGGCTTAACAGATGGTATCCTGGTATCAAATGATGTGATAAAGAACATACAGTTTAATAATAGCATATGATTTCATTTGTGTTCTACAGAAAGTAGCAATCCCCCACTGCTGTGGTCCTTTGTATTCTGACTAGAAACCTGTCCTGGCATAGTGCAAACATGTCTTTTAGGAGGTGCATTTTAACAGTACTAAGATACTGTGGCTGGAAAATAAATTCAAGATACAGTAATAACTGACATTTGTTTAAACAAAGCAGATAGAAACAGAACCAGAAATACTTCAGAGAAAACTGAGGACCTCATTAAAAAGGAAATTTTTTCCTTCTTGACTGACTTCTCTCTCTCCCATTTAAAAAGACATCCTCCAACCTGGATGGAAAACGTTTTGTGAAAAACTTTCCCTTAGTGGAACATATGGGGAGCATATCTTCCTGACCATGAGAATGTCAGAAAGGCAGAGAGCAACTGATCTGTGAAGCACTTAATCCAAATGTTTTCTGGAGTAAAGAAACAGAGATGGATGATAACCATGGTTTAAACAGCAATCAAAACACATCACTTACCAGCAAGAGTCCTAGACAGTGGCAAATGTATGCTGACAGGATCTGCAGACACTCTGTAAGGTCTGCTCTCCAGGGTATGGCCACATAAGTGAAATACTGTCTTCTCCCGAGAGCGGCCATTTGTGCTGCACCTCATCACAGCTTTATGGCATTCTCTGTAGGACCTGAGCAGCAGCTCTTCCTAGGATTTAAAATACATGCATAGGTTATATTTAAAAATCATGCAGTCCATCCTTTCTCTCTTCGTCATGCTGCAGAATAATTATTTCAGACAATTTTTTTGTGGAGAACTATACTGAACAATAGTGAGCTTTTATAGAATCTGCTATTTCAAAAGCCTTCAGGAAGATTCACAAAAGGCATGCATGCAAGAATCCCAAACAACTGATATACTTACATCACAGGCACACCACTCTTGGAACATTAAAAGAATGTTCTTGAGCTGCATCTGTATGGCAATAGCTGCTTCCCAGTCAGGGTCCACCTCAATGTGCTGACCAATCTGTCTTTTTATCTCCTCCATTCCCTGAAATGGAAATCCCACAAAATACTCTGTCTAAATCAGTGATCACAGGCTTAACACAACACAAAATTCCACAATCAAAATGTAAAATACATGCAGGTAAATCTGATGAGTATTACTTCTATAAACATGACTTTTTCACCCACCAAAACAGGGACTGAAGAATTTAACATTGTAATTGCATGTTTACATCCACAATATTATTACGGGGAAAAAAGAGGAGCTGTAATCTCTTTACAACAGAATATTAGAAAGAAATTATTTAAACGTATTGTACCTGCATGCAAGTTAGAATCCTTAGAAAAGAAACAAATCCTTCTAAAAAGCGCTCCCTCAGACGGTCTGTCCACACCGTAGGCTTGCTGACTAAGACATACCTGTCCCCAAAGAAAATATTATCACCCTTTGCTCAGACTTCTTTTGCACTTATATTTCAAGTGTTCTTGAAATACAATTGTTTCCAATTGTTTTAATATCATCAATTACATCACCAAATTACATCACCCTTCCCATCCCAAAGTACTCAAAATTTCCCCAAATACTAGAACTACTAGTAGCTTGGTGGGAATCCATCATTGGAAATTAACAGACTTTTTTCAAATTCCAAGGTATGTGGGATGGTTTGGTTTTACATTACTCAGTTTATCAGAGCAATTTGGTACCATTAACAGTGGAAAACCCTATGCAAGTGAGGATTATAGCTTTCCCAGAATGACAGCAAGTAGGAGACAAATTTCCCATACTGTCTTACAGCAGATATATTTATTAATTTAAATATTATATGCAATTAGATAATTTAAAATTGAAAAATGTTTTTATAGAATATAACTTTGATATTTTAAAATTTTACGTTTCCACTGAAAAAGAAAATATTAAGATTCCATGTGAGTTTTTTGAGGGGCTTGGGTTTGGTTTTAGCAATTTTATCATCCAACTCTGAATTGAAACACCTCATCGTACTACCAGTATTTTTAGAGCTGTTCTAGCTTCTCAGCCTTACACTTACCTGAGGTCATATATTACTGCATATACCCGGTTCAGCTTGTCCTGACTGTAGCCTTGGAAGTTGAACTTGTCATTTTTGTCTAGGTACTCTGGAAGCACTTCTAGGAGTGTCTCTGTAATGGTGGTGATTACATTTTGCTCCTCAATAAGATGTCGGGCCTGCAAGAACAAAGTGAAAATTTTTTCTTCCTATTTTTGTTAAATGTTTTGGTCAAAAGATTTTTTCCTTCGAATCCAATCTTTCTGATTAAAAATTATTTTAAGCATTTGCAAAGAGCCCAAGATAAAAAACCTCCCACAGTATTTATTGCATAGGAACACAACTGGTATCAACTTTGTATGTTTGTTCAATTCTTACAGCATCTATATAATAGATATGCTGGGGTTTTTCTAGAAAGACCACATAGAAAAGAATTTTTACATTAGTACTTCAGCCAAGAAACATATAACCTTTAAAATTTAGAGATATATTTCCCCCCCTTAAGATGTAACATATTTCACCCCCACAAAAATACATTTAACCATTTTTTAACCCCTTGCCCTGTTTTCAAAGTCACATAGGAAGGTAAATGTGAGCAGTAAATAAATACACAAAGTTAATGCAGAGTACAACGTGCCAAGAACTTAGACTTATTTGCATTCCCTCTACAGTCTGTAATGAATTTTCACATCAACTCAAGCTCCTGCTTTCATATCAGCCTTAAAAAATCTCAAAATCATTCATATTCAACTCAGCAATGCATAAAGACTCCCTGCCAAATACAACAATCTGCAAAGGTGGCACTGCTAGCAATTCTCAAACTTATTTTACACCTCTAGCAGAGACAGGCTGTACGTACCAGAGTAGGTACAGTGAACATCTGAACTGAGAGTGCTGTCACAGAGAGAACTCTGTCATGATCATCACTGATGTATTCTTTTTGCAATGCCTTGTAATACTAGAAAAAGAAAATATTGGGGACATTAAACAAATGTTAATAAAAATGTTTACTTTTTTAGTTACAAGAATTACATCTCAATGTGTTTCTCCCACCTAATAGAGGCAGTTCCAAGAAAAACAGCACAATGTCCTCAATGTACCAAAGCAATTCAATACAGCCCCCACTGCCTGAACACTGAAGATAAGCACAAATTTAACTGACTTGCCAGGCTGGAACCAAAATTTTTTTCTCCTACAACCAATACTCCCTGAAAAATTTTAAGTATCTGAAAAAAAAATTTAATAAAATATATGGAAAAAAAAAAAAAGACATTAACTTCTCTTAAAACAAGTCTTCCTTCTGCAGTGAACTGCATGGATAGTTATTCAAAACTGTCTGTAAAAGACATGTACAATGAGTAATGCAAGTCATTGCTTTGTTTGAGTCCACAGAAAATCATGAAGTATCAATTATCTTTATCAGAATTAAAAAGTCCCACCCTAAAACAAAAAGCACTTTGTCTTATGTTTTGTATATTTCTTAATTATTGTATTTAATTTTCGAAAAGAAAGGCCAATTTCAGTTGCAGTTCAACCAGCATTTCAAAAGATACACAGAATACTAATGATATGGCATTCAAATGAGCATATCCCTACATGATTCTAAGGAACAAACGAGTGACATGGCAATTAATTAACTGCACTATATAAAGGCTGAGCTAGTCATTGAAGCTCTGCTTGATTAAAATTTATTATTTATATTGAAACAATTTTCAGTTTCGGGGGAAATTTTATAAAGCCAGTACAAATTCATAGCATCAAAACGAAACCATTTACCTTCACAAATTCCACAGCAAAAAGCTTTTTGTATTCCATTTCCATGAAAAAACTACTGAAGATAAGTTCATGAAGAACCTTCCTTGCCCCTGCAAAGAGCCAATACCATGCATGTCACTTTGTTGTACTAAGATGCAGATTTTTGTGAAAAAAAGGAACCAATTACTAAACTATAAATAAAATTCATTAAAAGCCTTGAAATGGTTATGAAGCATATGAACTTAGTTAATAAGTTTTTCTTTTGGTTTTGACATTTATTGGTATGTATTTAAAACACAGGGTAAGCATCAAGTCACTCACTGTCAGGTTGCATTTTATAAAAAGATTCTTCAAGATACATAAAGCAGGAGAAATTGAGGTGGCAGATTCATACCCCAAACATAAATTAGCTCAGCTGTATAAAAACCATAATATAAAAACCACAAAGAAATGTAATTCTACCTACTTAGCACATACTTTTATCTATATGTTACACACATGAAAAATTAATTTGCCTCTTCAGTTTATAGCAACATGGATACACAAACCTTTATGAAGTTTTGCATCCCATAGCATCAACTTGCTTATAAAGCAGGGCTTTTCAGATCCAGCTTCTTCTTTGAGACATACTTGACAAAAGATCTGGCGAAAGTCACCTGTAGGGATGAAACTACTCATTTGTACAAGAATGCTTCAGTAATTAAATTATATTAAATTAAATATTAAATTAAATTATATGACACAAGAAAATTAGAATTACAGAATTCTGCTCCCTTTTAAAAGAAGAAAAAAAGGAGCCACTTAAGTAAGAATTACTTTTAACATTTTTTCCTCAATGACCATACTCCCACATACCCTTTGCCTTACTAATTTCTTCCTATTATTCTTGCCTACTTAATTTAATAAATCCCATGATGCAGAAGAGTATTTTAAAATTAAAATAATTTAGAGAGCTTTGCAAAGCAGATCCATAAGAAGGCTTTACCATATCAGCACAGAAATGCACAGGGCTAGGCAAGTCACTGCCTCAGGCCTTGAAAGTCAGCCTTTTGGAGAATTTCAGAAATTCTTTTATATTTTCTTGCACCTATCAGTAAACACAGTAATTGAAGCAGTTTTGGAGATCAACATATCGCAGTCACCCATGGCTTTTTAACATTCAAAAATGAGGCCTTACGTTACTAATTTGAAAACAAAAAGTGAAGAGTCATGAATCAAATTCCTGACAACCTGGAAATACACATTATTAAATGTTTCTTGATTCATGTTCTACCACTTGAAACAAAATCGTGAAAAGAACAGGAACCACTAGACCACACAAAAGTTCCAGCTGAGTACAGAACATCAGGCTCATAAAGCCTCAATGTATATAATCCAGAAGAAGGATAGGAATGTTTGACTTCAATTTTTGAATTTGAAGGCTCTTCTAAAACATATAAAAATATCTGTTAACTTACCTGGATAAAAACCAAACTTTCACTAGAAACTTTGAAATAAACAACACTCAAAAATCTGTACCAATCAGAACTGTCTGAGGAATTCAGAACAGCAGGAAAATACCATTGGCAAAATAAATACAAACTTGAAAAGAAGTGAACACTAAAATTTGTAAAACACTGTAAAGAATTACAAAAAGGTACAATTCTGATCTATGTATTTCAAGTGAAAGATCAGCAAGTCTTTAGAAAAAATTAGAAGAAATACACTCTAGTAACAAAGCACACAAAGGGGCTAAAGCAGACCACCAGATTTACCTATCAAGAAGGATGATAAGGAGTGAGTAGAGCTTAATCTATGCATACTTTTACTGTGTGGAGAAATTTTATAATGGCTTTAGTGTGGCAAGACACAGGTATGGAAAAAAAAAAACCAAATCAAAAGTACATTGATTCAGAAATCTTCTTTAAAACCATATGCATCATCAAACACCAGAACAATGTTTGAAAGCTTCAAATAGACTTTCCACCACTGGAATTCTTTTTAAATGAAGGTTTTAATTTGCTTGTTTTATTGACACTTTCTAATAAATCACAGCTATCAAATCTGAAGCAGGAATTAACAAAAGCAGAGAATGTATGTTTTCACTGATAGAGATGCTCTGTGGCCTTCCACCAGCACTGAGGAGGGCAGCTTTTAAGTAAAGGAGTCACACACCATGTGTGAGCGACGCTGAAAGTGAGAATAATAAAACTTTGAGACCGTGCTCAAACAGGGAAACAAATACATTTATTTCAACAAGAAGGAACAGAAAAGTACTGCTATTCATAACCTCACTAATGGAGATCAGCACCCATGCTACTGCATTATTTATTTTCTAATTAGGAAGAACATTAAAGTATTTTAATTAAGGGAATATCATATATAATGCTGCTAAATTCATTGAAATACTGACATGGCATTATTGTAACAAAACCCAGCAATGCTTACTTGAATAGCTCATGAGTTTGTTCAGCCAAGAACCAAGGCGCAAGGCAAACTTCTGGTGTGCCATAACATCAGCATGCAGAACCTCCACGTGGAGGGGTCGTTGAGAAACATTTTCAGAATGCCTCTAGGAGTCAGGTAAATATTAGTACACATAAAATAAAATAACATTAATTTCATTATTTATTTTCACCACCCACCATCTCTCCCAAGCAAAACAAAGAAAACAGTTCGATGTTTTATTTCTAAAGGTGTGGATGCTGAAAAGCTTGAAGCAGAGAAATTTTCCAGCTTTCTGTCAGCATCCTGTGAAAGTTCTGCTTTCACACACAGGCTAGCTGAAAACAGTTTGAGGTTTTTGTAAACCAAGCCTTTATCTTGCAGGTGTTGCTTGTTTTGCACCTTGTTATGATACTGACTGGAGAAAATATTTTGAAATGGGTGTCGTAGAGTTTAACCAATCATTCTGGGAGGTGGATGGTCAAGGGACCAATAACCTTATGCCATTCAAGTGAACCCAGTTATATAAACGTGTCTGTAAATTATTAAATAGTTCCATTCGTTCCTGGACCCGAGGTCTATGTCATTTTTCTTGCCATCCCTGGTACAACAGCAACATAAAGGTATCTATCTATCTCAAATGTGGTGGTGTAAATTCAATTTCAAAAAGTTCACAGGCAAGTTATAAAACCACGGAAGTACTAAGATAAAGACTGTACAGCAGACAAGTAAGTGCTCAGTAGTAATACTAATTAGGTTGGTATGGGGTGGTTTTTGTGAAAAATACTTCGGGAAGTTACCTTAATTTCTTCTTTTGCTTCCTGACAAGAGGCATAATGTCCTGCCTTAACAGCTCTACGACCCTGTTCAAGAAAATATTGAGCATGAGACCAACATAAAGCAAACCCAAAATGTCACAAGTCTGATCCTTGCTATATTTTTCATATGTAATAGAAAAACAGGGCCCAACACCACTCACAATAAACATCTAAAAGCAAATAAAAATTAACATAATTTTCTGTAGAATAAAAAGCTATCTAAATTAACAACAAACAACTAAGTAAAGTCTGGGTATCTTATTATTAAATAAGGAAAATTCATTCACACATTAAAATAGATGAAAGATTTCTGCAGAATACTTCAAATACAAACCATATCAACTTTTCTCCTAGCACACAGTACATGAAATAGCAGGGTATAACCAGAGGTATGTGCTTCCTAAACAAGTTCTCCACACCTGAGAAACAAGTGTTGACTAAGAGTTGCTCAGCAATATGCCTTTCTCTCCTCAAGCTCCAGCAAACAAAGATTCTATAACCAAGTGACTGTAGTAGTAACACTCAATGATTAAAAGGTGACTCTCTCAGATATCCCAAATACACTAACCTCTTTATCTATGGCAGTCGTATGCAACTGGGCTTCACCAAGTTCACAGCCAAGTGCCCTTTGCAGGCTATAGATTACATGATCATAAGAATGGTGCTCATCATTGAAAAGGACACAGTAGTAGCTGTCTACCTTCTCTCTGCTGGGAAAAAGATAACATTTCGCACAAATAAAAGTAAAATTGTAAATAGTGTCCTATCAAATACAAGCAACAGCTTATTTGATAGCTTGAGAAGAATGTCAAATACAAAAAAAAAGTTATTCAAGTAAATCAAGCATGCTAATGCTAATTCTTCATGCTAATGACATCCCCCACCACCACCTATGCCAGAAAAAAGTCACAGAAACTATGTATCAAATACAAAAGAGAAGTTGTGAAGTTATTTGATATTCTCTTATTATTTCCTTTCTCTGCTGTTTTATGAACCCATTTGTTTTGTAATGTGATAGACAGGCATTTTCCATTTTCATAGAATCATGGAATGGTTTGAGTTAGAGGGGACCTTTAAAGATCATCCAGTCCAGCCCCCCTGCAATGACCAGGGACATCTTCAACTAGATCAGGTTGCTCAGAGCCCCATCCAACCTGACCTTGAATGTTTCCAGGGATGGTGCATCCACCAACCCCACGGGCAATCAGTTCCAACATTTTCACCACCCTCATTGTAAAAGATTCCTTCTTGTACTTATTCTAAATCTACCCTCCTTTAGTTTAAAACCATTAGCCCTTGTCCTATTGCAACAGACCTCACTAAAAGGTTTGTCCACATCTTTCTCTCAAGCTCTGTGGAAAGCATCCTTGAAAGTCTGCCAGCTCTGTCCTGCTCCCCTGTCCCTTAGTGTCCCATCAGTGTCTCCCACAAGAGCCAATGGCACCTGATGGGTCTCTCCACTCTCCTGACATTTCCTCCCCTGTGCACTAAGATCTGCCGCTTCACTATGGATCAGGCTGGCTCAGGAGCACTTCTCTTCAGTGATTGATGGAGGACAGTCACACACTACTTTCCCCACAAAGTATCAAAAGCTTTTCTCTATATAACTCTAGGTCAAAAATACCACAGTGCTGTTTACAGTGATTTCAGGACTAATGTCTGCATGAGTATGAGAATATCCCAGGCAAAATTATAATCCAAGTTGCTAATGCCTTGAAGAGAAAGTTGGAAATACTCCCTACCTAACGGTGAGCTCCAGAGGCAGTTCCTTCTCTTCCTCCCAGATAAGCATATCTACAATGTATTTTATCACTGAGGGAAACACCCTCCTAGAATGCTCCATAATTTCTTCATTCAACTGACATTCAGAATTCTGTAAAACATGAGATAATATTACTACAGAAAAGAACCTGAAAAGAAAATTAAAAGGGGGTTGGTAGAATACCTTATACTATAACAGGAAATTATATTATAATATCTATACATATTTATACTATAATCAGGAAATTATCCTTTTCATGATTTTTTCAAGCAAATTAACCTCACGGAATTTCTTATTTTCAAAGTCATTTCATCCCAAGGTCTCTCAGTAGTATTCCAACAGTTTCACCCACCTTTCTTTATGCATCCATGTTTTATCTAGGACTAGACTATGAAAGGCCTCATCAAATGTGTTAACTTCACTTTTTTTTTAAACTTGCATTCAAAAAAGCTGTTTAGCAGCTTTCTGCATACCTATAGATATTAAAAGTTTGCAGTGCAGACCAAGATTCTTCCCCTGCATTGCTTTTCTTTTTTCGTGAGGGTATTCTGTCAAAAAATTATGACAAACAAACAAACATTCAAGGAATCCTAACTCTGTTCTTTTCAGAGATCATTTCAGAAATCATTCAAAATATCCCTGTGAACTGACATATTTCCCATCCATATCAAGTGAATTGTCTACACCATATAACATGATTAATCATTTCTATAGGCATTTAAGCAGGAGATATATTAAGCTTTTAAGTTAAGAAAATCATTACCAAATCTGCACCTACGAATGAAGCAATCAATGTTCAGGTATAAGACACAGGTACACTGCAATGAGGCTGTATAGAAGGAGGGCTTTAATCCCAGGGCCCTGATGACCTTTACCACACCCCACCTTTCTTTTAGCATATGCGTACAGAAATGTATATAACGTTATTAATGGTAACACAACCAAATCCAGTAGTTTCATATATAAACATGACACTGAAACAGAAGCTGTATTTGCACAAAGTTTCCTATAACTTTAGGTTCACTCAAACTGCCAAAAAAAAAATCTGAATAGGTATGTTTTTGCTAGAATGAAAAAAAGATGACAAACAGGTATTTTCCAGGGATAGAGCTTTTCATGTGTGACTTTGAATCCCAAAGTATTAAGGGCACTCGCTTCTGCAATACATAATCTGACACACATTAAATATCAAAGAACAGAGCGATGTGTTTAATACAGCTAAGAACCATATTTTCAGAAATTCTTAAATGGATAAATATGACTGTAGTTGATTTACGAAGCAGAAAGGTTTTTTTAAAAAAGCAAAATTCTGTTGAATAATGCATTAGGTAAGATGGAAAAGCTAAAACTGTAGCAAAATAGAAGTAAAAATATGTTAACATGAACAATAGTTTTCTGACCTGATAAGCATCAGAACAGTAATTTAGAGTCAAACATGCAATCTAAAAATGTGTATCAGTGAAACCATGGTCTATAAACATCACGAAGTGTACATACTAAATTCTGGATATGCTTTTATATCTCAACAATTAAGAATGTACATATCTGGGGTAATTATTCTTTTCCCCAGACTGACAAAACTTTCATCATCTTAATGTTTGGAGCAGAATGAAAAAAAATACAGTGCTAGGAATAATCTAATTGACCTGAGCTGTAAACATACTAATTTTTTTTCCCATTTTTCTTAACAGTTTGGCTTTTTAAGCACTAATGAATGTTAAGAAAAAAAACAATAGAGCTGGAGAAAAACTCAGTATTGTGTGCAGAGATAATCCTGTAATAAGACATGCTGCTTCCCTTCAGTCTGCAGGAAAAAAAAAAAAAAAAATCAGAGGAAATCACATCAAAGGATTTATAAACTATTAAAAATGGCAATTGCACTCATACAAGTAGTGAAATGTTAAATGATGCAATGCCACCTCCAATTTTAGTTTTATATATATTTATATATAATATCCATTTTAATAGAAGTCACAGTAAAATGAAATTAAGATACATCTAATGTAAAGTGAAAGGGTAAAAAGAAAATTGTCTCAGAACTATGCCCAAAAGTGCATAATTATTTAAGCTTCAAGGCAAAGTTTAAAAATCCAAAATTGTGGAAGAACAAACAAAGTATCTTTAGGTACTGAAGTCTGGAAATAAGTAATAACCTTTAAAAAAAAAAAAAGGGGGCCTGGCAAGTATTGCTTTCTTACCTCAAACACGACTTCTTAAAGTTAACTGGTTTTAAGGATATATTTAGGCAAAAAGAGTTTTGTATTTCTGGCACATGGAAGACATTATTTCGGAATCAATAGAAAATGGATAACTCCTGAAAGCCCTGAGTGGGGATTCTAAAATTATATATTCTCTGCATGTAGAGTAATTAAAGGAATACTGGTCAGGATTATCCAGACAAGAATGCTTTCTGTCTGTTTGACAAGCACAGGATAAACTTCTGCCCTATCAGAAAACATGCTGGAAAAGAAATACACAAGATATCTGTACCAAAGGTGCTTTGTCACTCATTTCTTTTCCTCACTGTATGCTGAGAAAATTCCTACATTTTGAATGCCCTTGATTCTCAAAACAGAGAACGAACCATGAGGTAATCCAAACATTCACCATCGTCATAAAGAATCCATGACAGACAAGTCCTTTATTAAAAAAGAAAGATGGACATGCAATGTAATCTTTCAAATAGCTACATATAGTTTATATTAATATGCTGATGCACTGCATTATTGATGTGGCTGTACTTCTACCCTCTTAGAGAGTCTGCATATACTGACTGCATAATAGCTACACATATTGACAACAAAGAACTAATAAGCAGCCTTCTACTTCTTCAAATTCAAGTAATTGTCTAATTATAGGTTTTCTATCAGTCACAACTCTCAAGTAGCACTCATCGTAGGAGTATGCTCCAGTTTATTTGACAGGCAGTTGTAACACAGCTTTGGACTTAAACAGCTCCATGACAGAAGTGATGATCAAACAAATTCACTGCAAGCCAGCCAAAGACCTTATCAGAGATTGGATGAGAAATATTACTTGAAGAAGCATGGGAAGCTCCCTGTTTCCTTAGGATCACAGGCATAACTATAGTTTTCACTCCAGTTGAAAACCAAGTGCAGTCACTATTGATATGATCTAACCATTATCTCCATTGTATGCAAATGCCTTGAAGAATATTCTGACCAGCTCATCTTCATACAAACAAACAAAATGCTGAGGACTCCTGAATGCAAGCAGTTTCCCCTCAAGCTTTGCTTGAATGTTGTTTGGAAAACAAATCCACAAAATTTGGACCATGTGATTTTAAACAAGAGTGAAGCAGCCTTCTAGGTAAAATTCATAAAGGTTACAGTGGTTTTTTCCTAACATTTGGTTTTATTTTATTATGATGAAAAAGCTGTTCTAAAGGAAAGGGAGGTAAAAGGCAGAATATGCTGTCACAGATCTGTGAGATCAAAATCTGTACCTTGCAGAAAAACAGGCTCCCCAGCAGGATGTAAAAGGGACTCATCAGGGGTTTTGGAAGCAAAAAGTACTATTATTCTCAGAACAACTGAATTGTTGAAACAACTATTAGAAGATCTCATGCAAACCTAAGTTTTAAAGGTAGGTGATACAATCCATTTTGTTTACAATCTCTTAGTTGTATTTCTTGATGTGCCTCATAGGTCCATGTTCATCCAGGTATCTGTGCAATTTTTTTTGGTGAGCCATCACAGTTAAGTCCATAATGTTTGCTGGCTCCTGTGTGTAAGAAAGTGGTCACCTGAGGAATAAGCAGTATCACTTATCTCTAGGAGCAGTGGAGATCCTTTAGCTGGAAACACTTAGATCCCAGCAGAACAACAGTTAATTCTCAACTGAAACATGAACATTTTGTCTTAAGACTACTACTAAATTCTCTTTGTGATATGATAAGGGCCTCTAGAAATCTGGTACTGAGCATCTTGTAGCACAAATTTTTCCATACTTCCAAAAGTGGTTTTGATGCTGGTAGACACGTGAGTTCTCTACTTTTCCATATGCCTTTATCAACACTACCAGCAACCTAGCATTGAAAAAAAATAATCCTATTTTCCTTCAGAGCACAAGGACAAAAATTAAGCCTTCCCGAAGAGGAACTGTGCAAGTTTCTTATCCTGGAAACACCTGCAGAATGTGCTGGAAGAAGTATTAAACACATATGTAGTCGTGGTGACAGCAGCAAAATTAACCATGCCATAGCTATTTTTTCCTCAGTCAAACACTGAGGAAACCATTTGAGCTCTTTTGATTACAGGTTTTCATGAGTAATACATAGGTATCAGCCACAGACACCAGATAGCTCAGTACTCAGGGATAGGCATTGCACAGCAGAGCACACTGCTGTGTAGAAGTAGAAGTAGGTAAGCAACAAGCTCCAAGTGGTAAACAGATTACTCCTTATTGCAGCTTCAAACATTTTTATCTCTGAAATCCATTAACTTTCTTCTTTTTTTTTTTTGAAGGATGAAAACGTGAAAGAAAACTTTGTCTCCTATTTCTGTAAGACCAGTGCTCTTTATTCCTCTTCCATCTGACTTTTTTGCCAGATCATAAATAACAGTCCAGTTGCTACAAAAACACCAGTAATTAGGGGTCTATTTGCAATGACTGGTTTGCAATGCTAAGGTTTTTCAGATTATCTCAGAATGCAGGACTCTGAAAAAAATCCAAATTTTACCTGAAGCAACTGATTTGCCTGCATTCTCCTCAAGAATTTCTTGTAAGATGGTGTATTTCTTGTTATTATGCTCATTTACAAGACACAATGACCATGAGACATCCTAGCTTAAGAGGTTAGTTCCAAGCCACAGAGAATTTTTTTTAGTCATAGTGACAGTTCACACACCAGAAGTAACTGGCAAAAGCAAATGTTCAGTAATGTAGAAAAAATATTAAAATCAAGTACTACTTCTAAACATTTGCTAACCACTGGGAAACTAATTATTTGTAAATAAGAACTGAGTAACACACTTAGCTAAGAAAAGAACAAGAGACTGCAATTTTAATTCCAAATGAAAGACTCAAGTGCATAAGACAGGTGGATGAAACTGTCTCCAAACAAAAAGCAAAAAAACCAAAGGATGTCCAATATACGTTTGATCCCAAACACATTGACCAAGGAAATCCTGATTCAAGTTGACTGAACCTGTTACATGAGTTATACAATACATTCATATACAGGAATAAGCACTTTTTAAAATAAGAAGGTAACATTTACAATAGTTACTAATTTCACTCTAAGCAATATTCTTACTTCTTTTGGAGAACCTGATGCTCCAGGCTCATGTTTAGTACACAGCGGTCCAGCCTTCCATGCCTCTGTATCCCCACAGTCACAAAATCCACCTCCAGTGGAGCTATGCATCTGGAAAAACCATGTATTTCAGTCATGAAATATGCATATAAAAAGCAAGAGGAAAATAACAATGTCCATTATTCAAATCAAACACAAGTATAAACACCTACTTAAAAATAGAAGAGTCACTGCATAACCAATGGACTTACCACAACTTTCTTTTCTCTATTTAGACAAAAGGAGACTTACCAGAGGAGAAGGGAAGTAAAAGGTAAACTTTTTGAGCAGAAAATAAAGGAGGAAATAGAGTTGCCGCTACAGAAAGGTATGCAAGTCCTAAATAAATTTAACTTGAAAGTAAGTGAAAAAGCCTATGACTGATGAGTGTTTCATAAATGGCAAAATATATACTTCTGGGTTTATTCACAAAATTATAGCAAAGCTGTTGAATGCCTTCTTTAAAATTACTTCATAAAGTTAGAAAATTAGATTAAAAATATGTGCATATTAAACAGCACTTCTAACCAAAGAAAAGATTACATGATCAGCATCTAAATAAATTTTTATAACTTTAACTTTGCATTGTACTTTCAGAAGAGTACAAATTCTGACCCTCCATTTTGGCAAAAAGTTCAGACAAAACTCAGGCAAAACCAATTATCCTTAGCTTCCTCCAAATCTCCAATCTTGAAATATTTCTAAAAAAACTCAATGACCCAATAAAAAGACATTAAAAAATCTGTTATTTACCTGAAACATTTTAAAATAACCTGATCTAATTAGACGTGCTTCGAGCAGGAGGCTGGACTAGGTGACCTCCTTAGGTCCCTTCCAACATAAATTATTCTATGAATCTCTGTATTCTTGAGATGAAAATGCTGCAAATCTGCTCCCATCTGATTACCTATTTCCATAGCTGATGCTTTGCCTGAAGAATTTACTGAAAAAAGGGGAAATGACAACAGCTTCTCAGCCCAGCTGTGGCTCCAAACTGCTCTGTAATCATTACTGTCTGTTTTCCCTGGGTTTTCACCTTACTTACTTGCCAACAGATCTGACTGGGACTTAGGATGCAACTGTCATTTTCAGTCACAGCTCTTTGCTCAGACCTGCACTCCCATGAGATTGTCAAAGAGAATACACTATATGCATTCATAAACACTCCTTTATCTTTTGGTTCCTCAATTAGCAAGTTGCTGTTCTTAGAAGCAGCTTTACATAGTTAGAAACACAAGATGAGAGATTAATTCATAAATCCCAGAATTTTTTTTTTAATAATAAAATTACTAATGGTTTAGATGCAGTTTATTATAGCCTCAAAAGAACTTCTCTAAAGCTGCAAATACCATTTCTTAAAATAAGATTTTCCTACCTTGTACCGGTGGTTCTTGTGAATGCTATTCTGGAAGCAGTCAATACAGAGCACACAAGTTGGATCAACTGCACAGTCTCTGCAACAAAAATGGTAAGTGGAAAACTTTCTAAAACAAACACCTGAAATTTTCATGCACAAAAGAAAGTGTTTCTCTGAAAAAAAAACCAACTGAGATTAACAACAGAGTCAAAGTATAAAAACATTGACTTTTATCATCTTTCTGTGACATGGAGTAGCCAGTCTTGTTAGGTTTGAACCATGTACTCAAACCTGTTATACAAATTCTGTCAAAAACACGCTCAATTTCCAGTTTCAAAACTTGCTGCTAACCTTTTCTGGTTTTGCTAAGAATAAGCAGATATTAAAACCAGCGAGGACTCTGAATTAACTTTTATTATTGTTTCCAACATCTGCAGTCAGTTTACCAATTAAACTTTTGCTACACTTCTACTAGGTTATGTTTCTAACTTTTAAAACAGTTAGAAGTTAAAATCTGGAAAGAATTCCTTTCTAGATGAGCTAGGAATACATACTTTGAAATTTAACTTCTACAGTTTCACTCATGCACTTAAATACCTGAAAATATGGAACTATACTCATGGGCAATCTAATTTCATTTCTTCCTGTGTTCCACATACATACTTTCCTATATAGCCTTTTTTCTTAAAACACGGTCACTTTTTCTTTAAATGATGTTTTATTCTATGCAAAATGTGAATGACAGGTGCTAAATGACAACATATCGAATTTTTTACTTTATACCATTGTTCAACATTTAGTTCAAGCCTCTTTTACAACTAAAATACCATGGTAATTCTGATTACAGAAATAACTTCCTTTCAAACCTTCAGATTGTAATAATCATTACAATAATTTAATACTTCAGTAACATTCATTTATTATCATAAGTCTACTAAAAGGGGAATTAAAGAAAAATGAAGCCAGAAGTGGCTGCTAGATTTGATTACCCAATTCAAGACATTCAGATTTTAAAACTTCAGAGTATCTTTCATTTTTAGCATTTTAGAAGCCTAAAGCAAACAGACATCTAGCTTCAGTTGCAGTAGTATGTACAGTATCTCATATAAATACTACCACATTTTTGCAAGACTGGAACTCAAAAAAATAAGAAAGAGACCAACTCTGAGATATTCAGCTTTGTCTTTTTGCCTGCTACTGTCCATGAACTCTGTAGAGGTAGGAAGAGAATTATTCCCATTCCAGTAGCACTAAACTGTCTTGTCCACCTTTTTCCTTCGTACAATTGTCCCACAGTATACACTTTCAAGTACACCCAGCAAGACTTCTTCAAAGACCATTCTCCTTTCATACACAACACTAACTGATTCCTAGAAAAGGCTGAAGAGTATGCGATTGATTAAAACTTTACAGTGTAATTCATAAAGGAAGTTTATAGAGAGCTTTCATTTTGACATTTCCTAAATTCTAAGGGATGGATTTTTTACTCATAGTGCTTTTCATCCTTAATAATATTCTTTCAGTATTTCTAATTAAATTTTCTAGGCTTTTGAAATAAACTGAAAAATAGAATAAACTATGGCAATAGCATCATATTAATGCTCATGAATTGCCAGAACAGTTGCAATCTTTACATTCACCACAAAGACTGCTGGCTTTTTTAAATGAATATATTTTTATTCATGATACTCACTAATGTATTTGTATTAAGAGGAATTAATAAAATTAATTTTATCAAATCAATGAGCTGTCACTTTTAATACACTCCAGGATGAGAAAAAAAAGGTGAAAAAATTACCATTGGTCACACAGCTGTTGCCTAAGCAAAGGACTGATGATGCTCAAAAACGCTGGTTTCTGTTTCAGACTTTGAAAGGGTGAGTACTGTATTCCTCAATTCAGGTACAGACCCCATATTCATACCCTATCATCCAACATTTTTAACCAATGGCTTTTGGCACTTTTAGTATCCTTTCCATTTCTTTCCCCATTTCTCTGCCAGAGCCTTCTTTTCATATGCAATCTTCCTCACTCTAAAGTGGTTTGAAATTGGAAACAAATGCCAGCATCAGTTAAGCAAAGAAGTACCATGACACAAGCAATGACTAGTTAGCAGCACAACTGATTTTATTAAAACACTTTGCTCAGTTACTATAGATGGGAACATTGATGAGAACACACCTGCATTCTTACCTGCAAGAGTATGTTGTCTCACCTCCTTTGAACACCTTTCCACAGAGCTGGGAGGTTCCACTCTGTTGTAGTTTCTCCAGGAATATATCTGGGTCCTCCCCAAACAAATAGCATTCCAGGGGGTATAATATTGCTGCCTGGACCATTTCTTCTTGTTTCTCCAGCAAGGGGTCCATTTCAGCTGAGTAAATATTTGGCACATGTTTTGCCAAGCACTCTAAAAACATAGCTTGGAAGTCGAATCTTTCATCACACCACTGCAACAAAAAGTACACCCACAGATAAACAAGTAAGTAAATATAAAGAAAATAGGATTACACACTTCTACTGTGAATTCAGAAATCTTTCCTACATCAGAAGTCAGTTCTCTGTGCAATAAAATCCAAGAAACTATGGATTCCCAATAATTTCTCTGCTATTTTCCACCACAGTAACCTACATTAGAAGAGTTCTCCAAAAGAAGAAATGAATCCAAGCACACATGCAGTCAGAACTGCTGAAACCCCAGTACTCTGAAAACCAGATCTGTAAACATCATGTATAAGTTTCATCTTTGTTTTCTGAAAAACTGTATGTTTACCTTACAAAAAAGTACAAAAACTGTCTACAAAGAAAATCTAAAGGGAAGGAACAGAAATGAGATGCCATTTAGAAAAAGCCTAGATTAATAATAATATCCATCACCGCAAACTAATCTGTTAAATGAGGCTGCTTTCACATTGTAGTCACTTAAAACACTTTCTTTATGGCTTTAATAAGACATACTACATTTCTAATAGATTTAGCTTTAGCCTGAGGCTTCTACTGGTATTTTGGCCATCGATCTTCTTCAGCATTACCCTTAGGTAGTCCATTACTTTGTTTGTCATGGTGAAAATGCATGGCAGAAGCTGATGGAAAAGATAAGCCATGGATGATGTGGTCAAGCAGGAGAGCAGGTTTGTCCACAATCATATTAGAATATTCTTATTTTGTAAGTGCAGCAGCTTGATCAGTCTAATCAGATTACTTGAATCACAAAGCATTCAAACCTATCCATGATTATCTGAAAATGAAGACCCATCCATGAAGTGAAAGGAACCACTTATTTAAATTCCAAAGCTAACAAAAACATCTGGTTTTGTTCCAGAACTTTACTTGAGCAGTAAGCACCACTGCAATTACTGTATTGGTCCTAAAAGCTGTAGCATACACACATACATAATATATATGCAATCTCTATACATATACATAGATGCACTCAAATATATAGGTACATATTTATTTTCACATATTCAGATCTAAGAAACAAAAAGAAAAGGAAACTAATTAAATGGCTGCCTTTTAATTTTCATTAACTTGTTCAAATTTTTCAACTACCTAGCACCATTTTTGTTAAATAAAAGTGATGCTTACCTAGGGCATAAAGACACTAAATTATAAAAAAGAACTGAACATGAAATCCAAATTTATCAGATACTTACATATCAACACTGAAAAAAGAAAAATATCACACATAGCTGATGGTTCTGAGCAAGATATTCAATTGTAAAATGTAGCTGGAAACTGAATTGCTTGATCATGTGTTTATTTTTTTATGCATCTGATTTAAGATGAGGGGAAGTGAATTATTCTTATCATAATTAAACGTCATAATTTAGTGTTTCTGCTTAGACATGTTTTCTCCTGTAACTTGTTTTTGTTTTATCTTACCTATACTGCACTATGGCTTCATCAAATTCCCCTCCCAATTTGGTTACTGTATTTTTTAAATGCAGGAGGGTGGGATGTGGCCCCTTGGCAGGCTCTCTCTGCAAAGCACAAGAGAATCCCAGTCTGTACCCTTCCATCTTAATAACCCGTGTTCCCAGGAGACAGTGCAAGTTTAGCTTCTGCATTGTTGGTCCAGAGCACGTCATAGCTTCAAGAAACACAGGGCTAAGCTTCCCTGAAAATCTGCCAGAAGTGTAAAATGGGTTCTCACACAGTCAAACTCACAAGCATTTCAAGCATTCTTGTGCAAAGCTTTTAATTCTATTTAGATGTTGTTCTGAGAAGAGAGGACAGGAAGTAGGGAAAGAGAGGGAACAAGGGGAGCGAGAGAACTCTCTCAAGCAGGCTGTCTGCCTTCTGGTAACCACACTAAAATATATCCTCAGCCTGTATATCACCCATGAAATACCCATTACACTCACAATACAAACAAGAACATTATTTTTCTTATTTCTAAAAGCTGCACCAGGCTAAACTTCAGACCTATCCCATGCCCTCTGTGCCTCCTATGAGAAGTAATTTATTCCTTTCATCAAAATTGTTTTAATAGATTATGTTCAAAAGTATAAAATTACACACAAAACTATCAACAACACAAAATCTGCCAAATAAAGCACCCTCTAGGTTAAAATTGACTGTCCAATGCTAGCTTGGTCCCCTTGTGCACACATATTGAAATTCAGGTTTGAATACCTCAACAGTTTGAGAAGTCCCACTTTCCCTCTGTTCACTCACTCCCTTACCTGAGCTCATACCTGTCAAGTGCTCAGTTGCTACAGATAAAAAAAACCCGTATCAGTGGATAAATTGACAGGCTTTTTGTTTTTACTAACAGGATGAGATGGAAGCCCAGAAAAGCCAAATAGCTGTGCAAGACAGTTGCAAGTGGAGATGGGGCTCACACTGCAGCTTTCTGCCCAGCCCTGGCACAGGCAGCCCTGAGAGGCTGTGGAGTTGCCATCCTTTGACATATTCCAAAGCCAGCTGGGCACGGCCCCAAGGAATCTATTCTAGGTGACCCTGCTTGCGAAGAAAGTTTGAACAGTATGACCTGCAGAGGTGCCTCAATCATTGTGTGATTCAAATTCTTCATAAGGAGAAATCTTATTTCTTTGTCAATCTCTATTTATCGTCTAATTTCTGCTACTAGTAAGATCTACAGAAAAGTAATTTTCCAGATTTGATTCCACTCAAAAGTAAATTTGAAATACAGTACTGAAAGAGGCAGAGGCCACGAGATAACACAATTAAGGAATGAACATTACCATGTAACCAAAATGCTACTATCAGTCAGCTCTCCCCATCCCCCCAGGCACTCACACCCTACTCACAGGGGCCCACATGCTGTAGCTAACAGAGGAAAGCCCAGAGGAAGCAGGCTTGAATGCACTCTACTCCAACTGACACTATCCCACTGGAAAATATTTTTGGACTGCAATCTAAAATTACTGAATTTAGGAAAAAGAACTGCCTTCACATTTGGAGCAAATTACAGCTTCATCTCAAATCTGAATTCTGAAATTGCTCAGCTTTTAAATATTTGTAGTAGTAACCTTAGTAGAGTTCTTTCAATGGGTTTCTTGGTCATTTTCTCACTTTTAATTAAAATTTGCCAAAGAAACAGCCATGCCATACACGTGGCCCTGAAATAAAACCCCCACAAACAGTGACCAGAATGAGCTAAGGGAGTTCTCATTGCAGCAGCACACCACAGCTTTTCCTGCAGAGGGAGAATAACATCCACACCGTGTTGGCGGGCATTCACAGGTATTGGAAACAGCTGGCAAAGGTGGCACTCAAGAACCTGTCACTAGTGGAGAGTGTATGTCAAAGATACACAGTCGCCTATCTCTTCTTTTAGATTTCATATCTCTAACCTTCTCCAGACTCATCTCTTTTCCTACTTCAATCACACATTCCTGTCCCATTCACCTTTTTTAAGATGAGGATAATTCCCAAACTGCATGAAAGAGGAAGAAAAAGGGAGGCAGAAGGAGTTGCAAAGCTGTGTTTCTCAAGTGTTAGCAGTTTTGTCAGAAGAGCAGACACAGAAACCATTTTGTCCAACACCCTTGATTTGTGCTGTATAACAAAAGCAGTAATTTGTAATCTTTACTGACTCTTCAGAAGAAAACTGTGACAGAAGCACTACCTGGCAATACCACTTGAGAGCAAACCATTAAGAAACGATTTCTTATCTTGCAAGGGAAACATATCCTTCTCTGTGGGATCAGACTACTTCCCATGTGTAACCACACAGATTTTCCCAAATGTCAATTTCAACCAAACACGCAGATCTATCATACATGTAAAAGGACAGTTTGTAGCTTTTTTCTAAACCCTTTAAATAAGCATCATGCCAAAGGTCAGAGGTTGAGAAATTATATTTGCCTACAAATACTGCTACAAAATATGCAAAATATCTGTCATTGATATAGCAAATATATCCATCTCCAATTTTGTCTTTCACAAACATATTCGATTTCTGAATACTACAAATAACAACAGGAATGAGAGATAAGGAAGCATATAAGAAAAAAAGAGAAAAAAGTTAACAACACTCTCAATCCACTTTTCACATGCAGACCAAATACCAAATGAGATTTCTCACCACTATGACACAATTTCTTTATCATTGCAGAGGTTTATTATGTACATTAATTCAGTAGCTGTTGCTTCCATGACAATTTTTGATCTACCTTCTAAGCACAGTTCTCTTGGAACTCTGAAGTCTTTTCAAACTAACAGCTTGCACGAGGCAGTATTATAAAATGCAGCTCTACTTGAACTGCACTGATTGACAAGCTGGTCTTTTAATGGAAAAGTGATTGCCTAAATTTCAAGATTATTTTAAGATCTATACATTAATCTAATCAGTGAAAAGAAGGAATATTAATATTTACGAACATTAAACAACAAATTATGAAGGAACAGACACTACCAGTAGCATGAACTAAAACCTGCACCTGATCCAGATTCCAGCTAAAAGGAACAGTAAAATACTTTGTTATGCATAGCAAAGACCTGTCAGGCATGAGATGACAATACCAGCCTGTCAAAGCAGCTAGAAGAAGGACGATTTTAAAAGTAAATAATTAAAATGCTGGGGGCATACTGATTTCAAGCAGATGCCATTCAACATAAATACCAAATGCAAAAGGCAGCTTTACTTTAACGCACAGAACAGTTGTTACAAGTTAAACAGAGATTAGCAGGACAACAGCTCAGAAAACTTTTATTCTGACATTGTCTAACCAATTGAGGAAACATAAGACATTTTGAAAGGATAAATATGCACAAGTTCTTTCATAAGTATGCAGAATACTTAAATTTTCTTTGGAAAGGGAAGTTCAAAAGATTCTTGAACTAACATTTTCATATAAAGTTCTGCTTTCAAAATTTTAGTTCCATTTTTACTTCTTATTATTTTGGTTTAAAATTATCAGTTTTCTAATGCACTGCAAGTAAGATTCAATTAGAGTACAGAACACCTAGGCATTATTTTCAGTAAAAACAACAAGGAGACAAGGCAATCTATTTCAGCCTCAAATATATATATTCCACAAAGAAGAGGCTTTAAAAATAAACACTAGAAATTAATTAACATATTTCTTCTTCCCTGCTTTAAATCAAACTGAACTTTTATTTCCCTTGGAGCATAAATTCTTTCTCTAGAAGGGCACAGTTCAGCGAGTTAAAATGGAAACTTGCTCTTTCGTCACATTCGTAACAGGAATTATGAATGTGACAAAACAAAGCATAGCCAATGTTTTAGTAGAGACTCTAAGCTTGAAAATGACTGTTTAGAACTCAAATACAAAATATTTGGTTTTTGATGCATCAGTCAGCTCCTTTACATAACATGGCTAAAAAAACCAAACCACAGTACTGAACTTTAGTATCCAGTCTGCTCTGATTATGAGTAATTACACTAAAACAAGCAAGTTAGGTTTCAAAAGTTATTTTCTCTTGGCACAACATAGGTATTATTCAAAACTCTAACACTGTCCTAACAAAACATCAACTTTGACCTGAAGACATAAAAGAACTTTTTGATCTCTACAGTCATTTAACTTTGGCCCCTGAGCCAAAGCAGGGTGCCAATTCATGTCAAAAGATGCTTTAATGATGCAGGTGTTTGCCCACTGGGAACGAGACTCAGAAACAGCACAGACTACTAAAGCTTTGTCTACAGTACAATCTACCTCGATTCCAGCAGTCGCCAACGACTACCAGTTTAGCTGAACCAGAGCAAATCGGTGACCATCAGAGAAGGACAAGTAACCACCAGCACCATCTGTTACAGTTTCAGCTGCTGGACAGCTAAAACTAATGTCTTTTTCAGGGTAAACAATGCATAGACCCAAGCTGCTCAACCTCTTGGAAACTGCAGGTCACTTTTAAATCACAGGCACCTCCAAAACCACAAGAGCACAGTCGCAGCTCATGGGAGTAAGCACCTGAAAGTGAACTAGTGCCCAAGGAGACAACTGCAGTTAAATCATGGCCTGTAGTTCTCTCTGCCATGCTGGCAGTATCTCTATTGTACCTCCCTACCAAGTGGGTACTCCAGCCTCTGCAAAATTAGCAGGATACCACTGCTAAGAAGGTTCAACGGGCAAAACAGTCAGGAATTCTAGAACTAATTTTGAAATCTTTGAGGCATGCAATCTCATCACCTTTTCATGTTCCAAATTTTTTGTGAAACCTGCATTCAGTAGATAGCAACATACAACTAACGCTAGAGGAAGCAGGAATTCAGTATCACATAGTAAAGCAAAACAACGTCCAAATATGTAGTTTGGGACGAAAAGTTATTCTCCGTATAAAAATAGCAAAATAATCTTTGCAGAGCTACTTCTAATATTCTGACACTTTGAAATTGAATTTTAAGTTCTGACTACTCATTTAACAGATCATTTTTATTCTGTTTCTAGAGAAACAAAGGAAATACTTTGATTCTTTCTTTGATCCTTAACATCCATGCTGTGGTCTCCTACATTTGAAGGAACAGGACATCTATGAAATGTCTTAGCAAGCACCAGGTTGCACTTCAAAACACAGAACTACAGTGAGTATTTACAAAGAAGTAAGTCATTAATGGAAGTGTGCAGGGTGCGGGGGGGGGAGAAAACAACACCACCGTTATTTTTTAAAATTTCCTGTGTACTCACTCTTACCTAATTTTCTAATTATCATTAATTTTAAGATCCACTGTATACAGTCTAATTTTGCAGCGAATGAATGTGCAAAAAAATTCAGGCGACTCTATCCATATTTAGCACTCATTCAGCATCGCTCAAACACTTTCCCTTATACACCAAACCCAACCTGTTTATCCCTAACTTCTCTACTGCTCTAGCATCTAGGAGACACTGGAACAGTTACATGCTATCAGGAATATCCACTACTTTCTCCTGGAACCACATAACTCTTATAATGGTAATATTGTAATAGGATTACAGCAACCATATATTGTACCCTTTATGTGGACTCGAGCAAAGATAAGAGATACCTTTACTATCAGTTCACCCCTGCACTAACAAAAGCCACAAAAATTACCAATAAGTATGAGTAAACATTAAAGCTGACAGGAAAGAAAAAACCACAGCACTACTCGATGCCATAACAAAGTGAAAGCTCTTCAACAGACTGCTAAATATATACGGATGCAAACAAGACCTGGGCCATGCTCCAGTTACCTGTTGCAACTTTCACAGTTCCATTCTTGGTCTCTGACGTAAGTGTACAGTGAACACAGTTCTGCCAATAAGCTGCACTGTTCTAAATAGAGTGGCTTTGACCATACACATTTCAGGACTTAGTTACACTAAAGGATGTGAGGGCTTACCTAAAATGAAGTTTTAAACAAATTTAGCTTAACAAGTAAAATTATATGGACATGTTATCTGGTCTAAGCAAGTCAATTCAGTTTAGAAGACACTGCAACTCCAAATAAGATGCCTGACTCAGATTTCACTAATTTCAAGAAATAACCTGCACATGAGTATGAATATCCTCTCCATACTATTACTTGATTACAACACATCTACGGTAGCAGGACTCCTCATATGCATTTTTTCAACTATGTAACAGCACTGAATGACACAAAAGATCTGAAATACCTTAAAATGCACAAGTGCCTGTATTGTGTTTTACATTATGAAACTAAAATTTAGAATTTTCCTGTCTTTAAAGGAAATATCCTAATAATATAAGCTTTTCCATTCTTGTACACCGCTACTCCACTTACATCTCATCTTTTCTTAGGAGTACTGATGGCAAAAGACAGAACTTTAAAAAGAAAAATCCCTTTTCTTGACAAATATTACTGAGAAGGTACACATACATCAAAATTTGAAGATTTAGTGTAAATTTAAAATCCTTGAAATAGCTTAATATCTAAGCCCTGCTCATATATTCCAGGTAGCAGACACAAAAGCAGGCAGGAGTCAAACTGGAATTTGATTAGAATACAAATGGACAAAACAACCAAGGGCTGGATCCAGCCTGCAAAACAGCCTTTGTCATGCCACCAGCAGTGCCTGCTAGCCAACTACTACACAAGCCAAGTCCAGCCCACGAGTCAGCCAAGTAAACTGTGGATGCTGTTGGGAAAGCAAAGAAAGTAAACTCAAGTCTGGTAGACAGGGTTTACTACTCAATCAGCACCCAAATTCAGCCCACTCTCTTCCAGGGCAGCTCAAGAAGCAATACAGCCACTACGGAGAAGCAGAGGCAGAGACAGGACCTGACTTCAGCTAATGCAGTGAAACACTAAGTCAAGTATTTCTAACCACAGCCATCCAACCCAAAGAGCTGGAGATAAATGCAGAGAAGACACCACTGACTTGGGCTGGGTGCAGAAGAGTTTATTACCTGAGTCATCACCATCCATTCCAGAATCAGGCTGGCCCCTGCAGAATCTTTCAGGTAATCCTGCATCATGCACCCCGTGCTCTGGGAAGTTTTGCAGTCAAATGTGGTGCTGCACTGCAACCAATGGCACTCAAAGCCAGAGATGAACAGGGGAGCAAGAGTCTGTCTGACCAAGGGGAGCAAGAGTCTGTCTGACTGCACTGATATTGAGATGGATTTGACAAGTTCAGTGATGCCAAAGCTCACCCTATTTAATCATTCTTTCTGCTCCACTCAATTTTCCAATTCTAGCACCACAGTGACTTTCAGAACAGCTGTGCATCATGAAAGCACAAGTCAGGCAGCATACACTGGTTCCACCTACCTAGTACCATCTTTAGGACAGCAGTAAATGCAGTGTACTGCTTCCAGATTACAGCTGTCTCTGGCATCACTATAGCCAGGTTTGCTATCTAACATCACAAATGCTGTCAGACACAACCTAAGTACATATCCCAGGCTCCTCTTCCTCCTTATTGTAACATATCCTCACCCCCTACTCCCTGACAAAATCCCTGCAGTTTGCTTGGGTGTATGGCAGGCAACACAGTCTGGATGGCCAACCACCTTCCTTGGAATAATGATAATTCTGGCCCAGACACTTTCAGTTGGCTGAAATCACATAAAAAATAAGACAACTGAGTGGAGCAGCATCACCTTTGAGCAGCTGAGGATTTCTTCAACATCTCTTAGTTTTCCACAATACCACTATTACCAGTTTTACTGATTGCTTGGGGTAACTCAGCCTCTTGCATCCCCAGTTAATGAAAGATTGATTGCCTTGTTTTGCTGCTGACTGTCACTATTATCCTCAGTACCACTAACTATATGCATGGCTCACAAGCTTAAGAAATCACCTGTCTTGGGCTGCAATTTTTGACACTATAATGCAATCAAGTAACATTTTTCCTAGTTTAAAAACAAATTGTTTCTAATTTTAAAAAATCCACACATAGGCCTGTTACAGAAGTATACTTCACTTAAGAATACAGTCTGCAATTAAAGCGCCATTTCTAATGATTTGCAGATACTTACAATTCTGGGAAGACGGGTACAAGGAATAATGGTTGTCGGTTTAGTGCTGCCACGCACAAGACAAGTGCCATAAGTAAACATCTTCCTACTTTTATTAGTAGTGTGTAGCGTCACCTAAAATGTAGCTATTATAGAGGCTTGCCAGCGCCCAACTTTTAAACACCCATAGTCAACAGTTTCAAAGCTATACTATGTGTGCAGATTGTTACAGAAAAGAGAACATAAAATGTAGGTTCCTGATACACATCCGTCTGCCTTCCTTTCTTAAGTTTTCAGCCTTTGGGTTTTAAACTCCTCTAAAGTGTTTCAAACATGTTAAATCACTACACAAAGTTGTGAAGGAAACCACAGAAAGCACACATGCGCTACCACTAGACTGGGTCAACACCAAATCGTGTTCAATGACAGAATATTAAATCCATAGACGACTATTTTGCAGAACGAAAAAAGGAATGGTATTTCTGTTCAACAAACAACTGTTTCCATCTACGTTCTTTCTAAATAACACTATTTGCTGCTCCACACACCCTGCAGAACAATATTTTGCTACTCAGCCTTTTTTGGTCCAAAGTAAAGTCACCCTTAATAAAGAACGGTAAAGGACTAGGATAAAAGATGCACATATATACTACAACGTTTAAAGGACAGTCTCTGAAGCTTTCTTAAGTTTGATCTCATTTAATTTCGTCATTAAGCGTCAACTGAAGACAGGGGACAGGGGCTGAGAGATGCTGCGAGGGGAACTGAGACAAACCTTCCCCATGCGCCCCTGACAGAGGCTCGCCGGGCCCAGGGCAGGACTGGCTCTCCGCTCCCGGGGCAGAGGCGGCGAGCCCTGGAGCCGCAGCCAGCGCAGGCCGCCGGGAGCGGGTGCGAAGCCCCGCCGGCGCGGGGCCACCGGGCCGCCCTCTCCGGCCCCAATGCCCCGGCCGCGCCCCGGCAGGTGCCGCCGCCGCCCGCCGGCTACAGCGGGTGCACAGCGGCGCGTCCTGGCCCTCCACGGCGCCGCTCGGCAGCCGCGGAGAGCCAGCCCTGCTCAGCCGAGCGGCGGGGCGGCAGCGCGGGCAGGGCACAGGCTGCCCCCGAGGGCGGGCAAAGGGAACCGCGGCGCCGCGCCGGGCTGCAGCCTCACCATAGCTCGCTCCGGGGACTGCGCGGCGGCCCGGCCGCCCGCCGCTCCCGCTCCGGGACCTCGGTCGGCTCCGTCCGCCATTTTGAGAGCGAGGGACGCGGCCGGCGGCGCCGTCACGGCCCGGAAGGAGCCGCCGCCGTCACCGGGCGCTGCGCCCGCAGCCCAGGGCCCGCCCCCGCTCCGCGCGCAGCCGCCGCCGCGCGGGACCTCCGCAGCGCCTCCTGCCGCCGCCGCAGGCCGCAGCAAAGCCCGGCCCGGGAGCTGCGGGGTCGGCAAGCGAAGTTGGTGATGATCCTGTCTGCTGAGTGGATGGAGTTCCTCTGCACTTAAACTGTACCGTGTGGGTGTTCACTTCGCGCCCTGCGTTACTGAATCACAGAGTCACAGAATCAGTTAGGTTGGAAAAGACCTCTGAAATCATCGAGTCCAAGCTATTACCGAGCACCACCATATCATCCAGACAACGGCACTGGGTGTCACGTCCAGTCTTCCTTAACCACTTCCAGGGAGAGCCCATTCCAATGTTTAATCAATGTCTAACGTAAACCTCCCCTGCTGCAGGGGACTATGTCCCCTCATCCTGTCGCTAGGAAGCTAATAGCATAAGTAATTTCATATACACAGGTGCAAAGTCACACCACTTCCGTGTGGCTCCCACACGTCTCCCATGCGGGCTAAGCAAAGGCAAAATTTTATTAACTTAGTGTAGGAGGCAACAGTAGCTTTAGGCAAATGCCTGTCTCCAAGATCGAACTTTTTCCTCCACACCTCCAACCAACAGCATATCATAACTGTCCTGGATACTTAGCCTTTGCTACTGTGGCAGATTAGGGCATTCAGGAACTTGATTGATAGGCGACAGACACGGCCTATGCATTGCTGGAAATTTTCCAGATTGTTGCAGGCCAGTTGCGCAATTCTCTGTGTTTGTGCCTTCCTAAGCTGAGGAAATAGGCAAATAGCCATAGCACTGGATCTTGGTGTTCATTATCAAATGCCTGATGTCTTTATCGGGAAGACTGTCTCCTCCCACTGTAGCCTTCCTGTTTCAAGCCTCCAAGCAGCTTCTTTGTTCTTTGGTTATCAGTATGGATGGGATAAAGTTTACAGGTCATCTTTTCAGGTATATTCAATGAGTTTTTGTACTGCACCCAGCCACAGGTATTCTCAAAGGTCTTCTCTTACATCTTCAGAACACCTGAATGTAGCTACTCTGCCATAGCTACCACTCATCTTCATATTAAGAAGTCCTTCAGACTTGTTTATATTATTGCAATCTGCCACTTAAAATCACCATGGGTGAGACAGGTTTAGGTAAGGGGTGTAAAAAATACAAAGTGAATTTTGCCATGAGACACTGAACAATTTCATCTTGTTCTGTCTGTCCATATTGCTGGTCTGTACCCAATCCTTTTCGATAGCACAGCTGACCGCTAACCAGAAGTTTTGTTTGCTCAACAACCAAGTTTAGACTATAATTACTGGAGTCCTCCACCTGTTTTGGCATCAACACTAGCAATTGTATAATTCAGCTTCCAATGTAGTCGAGCAAGAGAAGCAAGGCACAATTCCAGGACAGCAACAAACCCAGACAAGTGGCAGGAGGGCTTCCTGCAGCCCCCCGTGCTGCAAGACAAGCAGCTTGTGTGGCCATGTCTTTTAGCTAACTATCAGTGTGGGTTTGCTTTACTGTAGGACTTTTAGAAGTTATGCTAATGTAAATCAACTGCTTTAATTGAAGACTTACTGTTAGACTTATTTAACAAAATTATAATTTTAAAAAAATTTGGAACCCACATGTGCTGAGAGACAGCAAAGAAAGTGTCAGCAAACCTCTTAGAAAACGAGCTGGCACCACTGCCCAGGCAGAAAAGGCACAAACCACCAAGATCTCCATGGATACTACAGTAATAGAGGAAAGAAGAAGAATGAAACAGGAATTCAGATCAATTTTAATACAGACAAAATGCGTGGCAGCCTTGCTAGAGCTAAAACAAAACGGTCGAGCTTCAGGAAGAAAGTGAGCAAGCCCTGGTTTTCAAGATTACTCCTGAAGATTACCAGGATTGCTGACTGTTGTTGATTTAGAAACAGTTCTTCAGGGTGTTTTTTGGGGGGGAAGAGTAGACAAGCAAGATGGAAGGCAGCTGAAAAAAAACAAAGCAAACATACATGAAGTCCTGCAAAAGAGCAGATAAATTATGAAGACTATCTGAAAAGAAGTGTAATATATTAATGCAGTCTAACTGATCTGAAAAATGTTTTTTCTTGATCAATCAATGCTAGTCATTATCAATGCTAAAAACTAAATCTTTGTCCTATGACAAATTATATGTGAAAAAATTGAACAATACTGAATTAGTAACTGCCGATACCTGAAGTTGTTTGAGAATACTATGTTAAATATCATACAGTGATGTGAAGTGACAGAAGCTTTTTCACCTAAACTCATACTTAAGATGGTAAGAAGAAATCTCAGCAGTAAATGGGCAGCAGTTAGGAAACTGAGTGGATAGCAAAGAACAACTTAGCAATTATGAAACCGTGCAGTTGCTATAGCAAGGTTTAAAATGCTGTGTGTACATATATATTAAAAAATATTCAAAATACCATTAAAAAGACTTCTGTCGGGAGCAAAAAAGGTCAATTGCCTAGATTTCCGAGCAGGTAGAATTACAATCCCGACAGGAGAAAAAGCAAAAGTTTACATGCTGTATCTGTAAGGAAACAGGATGAGACACTGATTTCTTCGTACGCCTGGATTTCGTTTTGTTCTAACCTAGGCATTTCCAGGTACCCCTGCGGCTGGAGGGGAAAGCGGGAACGCTCAGCGCCCAGGCAGCGGGGGGAGAGGCGGGATCCCCCGGCCTCGCCGGATAAATCCGCCAGCAGAAGGGGAGTGCCCACCCCCGGCCCCGCTGGCATCCGTCCTCCGAGCCAACCGCGGCCGAGCGCGGGGCGGCCCGGCCGCTGGGGAGGTGGACGCGGAAGTGCCGGGGCCGGCGGCCGAGGGCTCGCCCGGGGCGGGTGCGGTGGCGGCGCGGCGCAGGATGCTGGGGCTGGCGGCGGGGCTGCTGGCGGCGGCCGCCGTGGCGCTGCTGCTGGACTGGTACGGGCCGCCGGGGGCGCCGCCGGGCCCGGGGCAGCGCCGCCGCTGGGCCCCGCAGCCCGCGCCCGGGGCGGCCGCCGCCAGCCTGCTGTGGGTCGTGCAGGTGAGCGGGGCCGGGCGGGCGAGGGGCGGCCGAGCCGCGGGCTCAGCGGGGGCGCGCAGTCAAGCGCAGGTTACAGGTGTTTTGCCAGGCTGCCCGAAAGGTCGCGTTGGGGAGTATGTTCCGTGCCGGCAGCTCGATGTGCAGCTGCAGTGCGAGCTGCAGGCTGAGCTCTGGGGGGCGGCAGCCGGAGGCGAAAGGCCGTGACCTGTCACCCTTTACACAGGGAAGGGCACGGGGCATGGGCACCTGTGGCCCAGCCAGGGGACCGGACGCTCAGAGACAGCAGGAGCACGCAGCCCCCAGACTTTCCTCCTCTCAGCCTGTGAGGGTATAAAAGCCTGGGGATTCCTTTCTTTGGGACCCCTTCTCAGAGGTACCCGACTCGAACTGTTATTTTGTTAGTTATTGCACCAAAATTAAATTATTTTAAGGATCCCGAAGTCTTAGACCCTGCTATGGGAAGCCTGGGGCTGAGCTGGTAAGGAAACGTGGTCTGACCGTGAGTGTGTGGGGTGAAGCTGCGAAGGACCTCGGTCCCAGCTCAGGTGGTGCGAGTGTGACTGCCAGAGTGGCTCCTGGATGGTTGGACAGAGAAGTTTCCTTATCAGATCTGATGCGTGTAGTGGAAGTGGGTAATTAAAAAATCACCTAATTATTACACTACCCTATACATTGCATCAGTACCTGATGGCGGTATTATCTAATATCCCGGAGAGAAATGCAGGCTCTGCCTGTCCCTTTCCCCATCCAAAAACTCGGAAAAGTTGTGTGGCTGAGAAAATAGCGTTACCGATTTATAGCAACAGAAGGTACTGGGCCAGTATTCAGACAGTTAAATGTACACAGCTTTGTTTTCAGGTTAAACATAAAATCCAGGTTGACCTGGCATAGTCCTGGAAGCAAATTGTGACATCTTAGTGTTTCTGTGGCCTCTTCTGACTCTTCTCCCCAGAGCATTCCTGAAAGCACTTACTGTAGAACTAGCCACAGAGCTGTTTACATACTTGTAGTTCATCTGTGGCTGAGATGTCACAGGGGTTGCTGTGCATTTCCTTCTAAACACCAGCTGCTTTTACTGTTTTGTTTTCATTCTCAATCTCAAGAACATTTTGCCTGACTATTAGCTGCAGGTAGTGCTCTTAGTGAATGAGCTGGCATATATTAGTCCTGTGGTTCTCTCCAATTGTGGTGTTGTTTTTTTTCAGTATTTTTTCCTTAAGTGACTTAAGGCTTATTTTTACTGCAGAGTAGATTTCAAGATGAGAGATATGCGTGAATTAATGTAAGGAAAGCCCCCATCCTGAGTAGCTCTCTTGTGAAGAGTCAGATACAGCAGCATATTGCAGCTGCAGAGCTATACTGACAAGCAGCGTGCACAGGCCCGTGTTTCTCTTGCCATGTTCTCTCTGGCTGTGTCAATTCAAGTGGAGTTCTCCCAAGGATAGGTCACAGTAAAGCTAATTTGAGACTTGGCTTTACTTTCAAGTGGTTATGTTCTCTTTCAGACATGCTCTTTAACAGCTGCTTTATCATTGACCTAACTTGGAAACTAATCAAGCACCAAATCCAGCCCTGTGCCTGATGATGTTGTGGGAAACAGGCTTCAGACTCCCTGGTGACTCCATAGGTCTAGCCTAGGTCATTGGATAGAGCTCAAGATGGTCAGTTCTGCCCACAACAGTTCCTGCCTTGTTTTTCTTCCCATCCACAGGACTATCTCTCCTTAAACTGAACTAAATCACAGTCTTTTTACTTCAATCTTCTATTAATGGCTCGTTCACCTTTATTGTAGCAGAATTTCCTCTCTCACCCAGTGCCAAATAGACACTCTAGTTCAATATTTGACAAGCTTATAATTATTTCTCCCATTTCTGCCAGCTGGATGCATTCTACTGTTGCTCTAGACCTTGTAATTCTCCCTTGTTAATGCCTGCCTGTCCTGAACCACGTCTTTGCTAGATAAAGAATGTTAATGGGGATTTCTCCTCACCCCTAAATCTCTTCCAACCCATTTTAATGAAAGTAACTGCCGATGATGCAATGAGAGGTCAAGTATCCATATCAGTCAGAGAGAGGGGAAAAAGCAGCAAGCTGGCTTTCACCTGTATTTTGGAAATTAAGTAAGAGCATTACAAGCTTCTCATCTTGCCCAATGTCTTTCCTTTTATTGGGATATCATCTAAAGTGAATTAAAAATTTAAAAAAAAAAAAGGAAAAAACTCCACTTCTGAGATCTTCGTATGTCACGGCTGTTAATGATGACAGAAACTTAGTCCCAGCTCTCAGAAGTCCCTGGACACTGTAACTCTTAGATGACAAGTTAAACCTTTTTGAAATCTTAAACTCATATCATAATATGGGGAAGAAAAGTGGGAAGGTCATTGTAGGAAATCAGGCTTCCCAACCACTTTCTGCTGTAAGGTTGGAAATTTACATCTGCTGTAGTTATTGGTAGAGCAGGAGTAAGCTTTCTTGTAAGAGTGTTTTTTCTCAAGAATGAAGATTGTAGAAGTTTTGATTTTCTCTGATTGCTGAGATAAATTAATTGCAAATCCACAGGCTGAAAAGAAGCAAAACAAGTTGTATCCTTGTCAATGATTAAATGAGGTTTGATGTGTTGAGGTAGTTTTGCTGTGTTCTTTGCTTCACTCTAGTTTGAATGCATCAATGAAAGTGAAGATAAAGTTGTATCTAAAAGTGTTTGCCTTCTTTAGCATGTAATTCTGATCCAGGCAAAAATTCCATGTAATTCCAAATGGGGGATTTTCCTAAGCAGAATTAAATACTGTATTCAAGTAATAAATTCTTTCTATACAGATGACTGAATAAGTAGAAGTAAATAATTTTTCTCCAAGATATTTTATCTGGATTTTCCAAAAAACTAGAAGCTTTACGAGAACAGGTTTATTAAACTGAATGTAAAAGTCAGTGTTTTTCTTTCCAAGTGATATTGTCAGATGGCCATGAGCATGTGCTTACTGTTTTTTGAGCATCAAATACCATTTGTTTAAACCAACGAGGACAATTAATTAATTGATTGACTGAAGTGGAATGGGAAGTGGAATTGAAACCATTCACCCAAGATTTTTTGTGTACAGTACTGAAAAGCCACAATGTAAAAAAATAGAGAAATCTTACTTTCCTTATTCTCCCCAAATGGCTCTTCTGATGTGAGGGCTTTGACTGATTCAGAAATGAACAGCATCTTTTACAGTTACATACAAGTCATATCATCAGTTCTTGGGCAATCTTTACCTTCTTGAAGGCACGTGCAATGGAATCTAAAAACACTCGTTAGCTCCATTAAAGTGCATGGATAGAATGTTAAAAATCTTTTCACTCAGCTACTGGAAATGTCACCACAGGTACAAAATACATTTTCAGTATATTTCAAGTTCTAGGTAGCTTTAACCTATGGCTTTGCAGAACTACTTTGTATTCTTACTTGCAGCAAAACCACTGTGTTGCACAGAAACTCAAAGAATTTGAAAGGCAACAGGCCACTCGCAGTCATCACAAACTTACTGTGGATAGCTAAGTATTTCCTCATATTATTGTATGCCCTTAGTTGTAAGGAAATTTTCTTGATGTAAATGTGATTTTAGGGGTTAGAGTTGCAATATCATTTTCTTGTTCTGCTTTTGTTTTTCCCCAGTCACCCACTCCTGTTTTTCCCTGTATCCCTTATACTGATATGAATCACTGTGACTGCTCTTACGTTGCATTCTTACGTGTATTGGCTTTGCAGAACAATGTGGGTAGCAATAACCCTCTACTTGGGGCAGTGTTTCATTCTTCTCTTTTGCAGGTGTCAGATATTCATATCAGCAAATTTCGGGATCCCAAACGAGCTCCTGACTTTGAAAAGTTCTGTTCTGAAACAATTGATGTAATTCAGCCTGCACTTGTTCTAGCAACAGGTAAGCAATTGAAAGGTGTGAATTTCCTGATAAGTGTACTGTCAAAGGAGCAGTAAATAGGCAAAATTCTAGGATCTCAAGAGAGAATTTTAAAGCATTAAGGTATTTTAAGCAATGGAAATGGAATTGCAGCTGAAGTGAGACTGCTAGAAGCTGAAAAGAATAACTTCTCAACAAGAGAATTCTTTTTTCTTCAGCATTCAGTTTCTTCAGTGAGTTTAGTGTGTTTTATATGTAACAGACGCAATTGTGTAAGATAGCTATTTTTTTCCCAATATGTGTTGCTGCAACTTAGCCCTTGCTAGCAGCTACCTTCCCTCTTGTCCTGGTAATGATTCTACATTCTTTGCGTTTGAAATTACAGAAGTGAGCAATGTGTGTGGTTAGTCATTAGGAGACAGTTCCTCGCTCAGAACAATCCCTGCTTATTTGTATGCAATTCACCTTTGAAGTAATGTAAGATTTATTGCTGGTTTCCATTTGAACATATCATACCAAGAGAGGTGAAATAAGCCTTGCCACTTCATTTGACACCTTGCTATTGAAATGGATTAAGTTTTGACAAGTAAATCAAAAAGACTTTGAGCCATTACTGTATGCAAGGCTTTAGAATCTTAATGCTAGACCTGAAGTTTTGTTTCTACAGAGAGTTACTTATCTAATTAGTAAAAGTGCTGCAGTGATGTGGTTGATGGATGTCTGATGAGGCTGCTGCATCTGCATTAGAAGGCATTTACCCTGACCTTGTGGACCAGATACAGGAACATCCAGAATGCACCCAGGCCTGCAGCAACTTAAACTTGGAGGCAGGGATGGCATGCTTGTCTAGTTACAGTATTTGTATAAGCTGTGTAGGCCTCTAGTTATATCTCACCTTTGTACACTTTCAGGTGATCTGACAGATGCTAAGACAAGAGATAAACTGGGATCTGAGCAGGTGGAAGATGAGTGGAAAACTTACCAGTCAATCCTGAAGAGATCAAGGGTCATGGAAAAAACCAAGTGGATAGACATCAAAGGGAATCATGGTAAGAGGAAAAGGAAACATTTCTGCCTTTCCTGTGATTGCAGATCACGGAATATAGAAGTAAAGTGTTAGTACTCACTAGTGTGTTAGTAGTCATGAATCAGGAGAAGGGCTTGCCATGCACATGTTTATTGAGGACACACTTTGTTTGCAAGCTCTTACTGGAGTTTTAGTACCAGAGAATTAAGAGTCTCTTGCCTGGCAAGTGGTAGAACATGACTTCAGATGTTAGTTTCCACATCATTATGTTATATACCACATTATTTAATGGAGGGGCAAACTGTAACCTTACCATACTGAAGAAATTGTTTCCCTTTACTTTTCATAGACTTCCCCCTCACAGGTTTAAGTTTAAAAGGTGTCAAATGTCCAGCAGCTAAAGGAAATTTGGTCCCTTTTGAATAGAAGGGACTCATGGGAGTTTATATCCATCTGTTGTTGCCACATTCTAAGCATTCAAACACAAGCTGACAATCTTGTAGGCTGTATAAACAGGCTGTTACAGGAAGGGCAGAACTAGAAAGCCGAGCACTGGGGGGAAAAAGTGCATGCTTTGTCATATATAACCATATGTCCTATTAGGCTTCTGTTACCAGCATTAATGGAGTTGCAGTACAGACCTCCCCCAGCTGATGTCTGTTCTACACACACTGTTCTCTGATGCTATGGCAACTTTATTTTCTGCAAATAAGTTAAATCTTACTTACAGAGCATGCACCCAGTCCAAAAAAGCGTCTGAAAAGCTCTGTAGTCAAAATGGAGACAGATTTAGCTTTTAGCCACTAAATAACAATTTATATTCCTGCAATGCCTTTATCTTTGAATTGAAACTTAAATGAGAAAACCATTGCCATTTAACTTCATTGAGTATATGTCACCTCTGCACAGCTAGACGGTCTGCTTGTCAATCACACATTTTAAAGAAAGTAGTTCTTGAGCACCTGCTGAGACTGCTTTATCTCAACATTACCTAGTTAGATACAAGGGCCAATGATCAATTTGATCTGAAAGTTTCTTTATTTCCTTTTTTTCTCCCTTACAGATTCATTCAACATTCCACGCCTGGATAGTGTTCAGAATTATTACAGGTACTTTTATTTACCATACAGGTGCTGCTATATTCAAGGTCAAATTCTCTAAACAATATTCTGTTTTCAGTTATCACATATATACTTTTTCACTGACTATCCTATAGCCCAGGATCATATCTACTATTCCCTCTGTCTTTTGCATTGTCAGTTAGTGGAGCAGAATCAATTGAGAAAATAGAGAATTCTTTGTGCAGTTTTCTTATCTCTTATCCTTCTGTGTTTTGTAGTTGAGTGTGTTAATCTGTCCATGTCTCCAAATTTTTTAGTCACACTCTAGGAGAGAGAAGATGGAAGACTGAAATGGAGTTGATTTTTTAATATATAAAAAAATAAATAATATAAAAAATATTAAAATTATAAAAATTGTTGGCAGAAATGAAAATAGAAGCTAGGGAAAACAGTTATTCAATACCACATTTTGTTTTTCATCATGCATTTAAAATTAAAGAATGGAGTGGGTTGTATTGAAATGCAATATTTTTACACAAAAACATAGGTTCCTCTTACATGTTCACAGCATTAGCAGAGGATTAATCAACTGTTACACATACTCAAAGTGGGACTAAAGGAAGAAATTTCATTGAAGCTGATGATGTTCATACAGATAATGTTAACTTCAAAAAAAATATTGTGGAAGGGTTTTTATGGCATTAGAAGTATTGGAAACTTGTTTTTAATATATTGGCTTGTATTCTATTCAGGTCAACCTTTCTGGCAATTTTATTGTTCTGATTGGTGGAGGAACAGGGACATGAACTGATTTCTGGATGACTGTGTTCAAACTATACCCATCATCTGAACTCAGGAATGTTTCAGCTTCCACATATCATGCAGGGAGTGAAACAAAACTGGAACACCTCAAAAAAACCAAATACACACACAAAAGCCCAACCCAAAGCCCCAAAATAAAGTTTAAAAAAAAATTAAACTTAATGAATGTTAGTGATTCTCAGATTAACTCACAATCATTTTAGTTACAGAATTTAATCCTTAATAGAACAATTTAGGTGGTAATGTTAGTTGAAATGTTATGTCTTTGCCAGTGGAAGATATGTACAATTCCCATCTAGCATAAACTATCAAAAGCACTTCAATTTTATAAGTCAGAAATAGTGAAATTACCTGTTGTTAATGGAAGGAGAGAAAGCAATGTATGTTTGTCATGGTTACAAGCTTTCCTAACGTCAGTACTTCCATTTTATTTTGTAAGGAAATACTCTGCCTGGCGTAAAGATGGCTCTTTCCATTACATCCACACTACCTCTTTTGGGAACTATTCATTCATCTGCGTGGATGCTACACTCAGCCCAGGCCCTAAGAGACCCTATAATTTTTTTGGGATTTTAAACATGGTATTGTATAAGTCTTTGCATTCCATTTTGCTGGCTGTTTTATTTCTGTAGTGGTTTATTTGGAGGTTTGGAGGGTTTTTTTATGTAGAAGAATTGTTTGAAAGATTTGTGTTCATCTAAAAGAGTGTTTACATTTTTCAGTTATTATGCATATGAGACATTTATTTAGCAAAATGGATTTGTCACCTGCCTGTTCCAGAATCAAATGGCAGAGCTGTCTTTGATGGGAACAGAAAGTCTACACAGCAACCATACTATCTGGTTTGGCCATTATCCCACCTCAACAATCATCTCCCCATCCCCTGGAATACGAACATTAATGAGGTAAGATCTTCTTATCCTGTCTGTTTTCAGCCTGAAGTACATTTCCTGCCTCTCTTCACATGCTTATCTATCACCTTTCAGGTTTTCTGCAGTGATATTTCCTTCCCACCCCAATAATCACAATTCTTACATTCTTTTTTTAGTTCTGCCACAGCCTATTTATGTGGACATCTCCATACAATGGGTGGGCTGATGCCAGTCTTGCACAGTCGGCACCGTGGTGGCACTCTGGAACTTGAATTGGGAGACTGGATGGATAATAGGAGGTAAGTAAAGCCCATATGAGCAAATTATTATATGAAGCCTACCTTGCTGTACTGTGATTCCCTTTTATGCTGTGCAGTGAATTTGAAAGAAGCATGAGATCAGCCTGACTGGTTATTACTATTAATGCTTTTGAAAAAAGGCTTTGTGTATATGTTTGGGATTTTCCCCCCATACCAACAGTGTGATAATAAATTAAATAATTTTTTATTCATTCTTGATATGTAGAAATTAAAATAGGGACATCTAAATGTGCCTTTAGTATGTGTTTAGTATTAAAATGTAGATGAAGAAATTCTAATAAAATTCAGCATCACTACTTCAAAATACACATGCTCTGCACTAGCTGTTAGAATTCTTGACACAGAAGTAGTCCACCTGAGAAATGTTACCTTACTAACATATCAAAAAGTGTCTGATGCTATATGGAGTGTATAGTAGTATTTTAGCTTTTATTCTGCAGTAATCCAAAGAAAGATACTGGTGTGCATACAGGGAAAGAGCACACTGGGGTCTTTGTCCTTAACTGGAGTGCCCACACAGACACTGTGGAAATGTACATTATATTTGAATTCTTTAATATAATGTTCATCCATCTGATTCATGTGCAAAATTCCATAGATCTTCACACTTGGAACTTTGAGTACTGCTTCCATGATTTATTATAAAAATTAACCTCATCAGAGGTAAGCAACTGTACAGTTAATACAGCAGAGTTGGCAAATGTAAGATCAACTACAGAAGAGAATAAATGGAAAATAAAGCCAAGTTCTGTTTGGGAACTTGAGAAGCATGGGAATCAATCTTCACACATCAGTTTGTATTAACAAAATCTTTTACCTTTCATTGTAGGTACCGGATCCTTGCGTTTGACCACGACCTCCTCAGCTTCGCAGATCTTAACTTTGAAGAGTGGCCTGTGGTTCTCATCACCAATCCCAAATCCTTCCTTTACAGCAGTTCTACTCATGAACCACTAGTCAAAATTCTTTATTCCACTCATATCAGGTACCCTGTAATGTCTCGATTTCACAGTATTTAACTATATTTATATGTATATACACAAAACCTTTTTTTAAATATGCGTCTACTGTTCTCAGAATTCACTTTTCTCTGGAAGATTGTTCCAGAGAGCTCTCTTTGTATCATACCTGTGATAAAAAGATTGTATAGTAGTAATTCATGTTTGTTTTAATTATTCAGTTATTTCCCCTTAAGTCAGTTTGAACTTTAGGTAACCAAAGCTGTTTGGTTAATATATAATTAAAATGAATTAATATGTAATCAATATGCAAAGATTAATCTGTTATTCATCTCACATGTTCACATCGACTCTGCTGATTTCAGGATTTTGTCTATTTTTCTAAATGTTTTCTCTATTCACTTTAGACTTCTTAGCTTCTTGTCTTGTCAATTCTACATGCTTTATATATATTAAAAAAAGAGAAGCCTCTGCCAATTTTCATACTGGTTTTAAATCTATCTTTCCAGTTTTACCTTATCCATTTAATTTTTACATTTATATTTCAAATTTCTAGGCCCTTTTCAATATTTTATATTTGCTGTTAGACCAATCTGCTTGAAATACTGCATACATAGAGTTACAATCAAAAGAAGTTTGTCGAATTTTTCAGTTAGGGAGCAGTATCCTACTAAGTGTCCTAATTACTTTCCAGTTTCCTATTCAGAACCTTACCTGAACATTCTCATGATTATATTACATATATGAACTGGTAGAATTGTTCACCATAGCTGTATGAAACTCCTTCATTTGACTAAAACATGCTCTGAAATGCCTTTTGTACTACCAGAAATGAAACGAATCATATGTGCAGTATTTTGAGTGTGTATTAGTATCACTGTTTCTATGAATATAAGCACTGCCAAGTGACAGTACATTTGTTGGTATCTGAGATCTGTAATATCAGTCTTGCATTCTACTCCATTTCTCTTAAATGCAGTTACAAACTCTGAGAGGTTATATTCTGACTAGCAAAAAGAAAAAAAAAAAAAAGGAAAGAAACCCACTCCCAGTAACAAAGGACTTTAGAGAGAGAGACCCTGGCAATTTTTAATGAAGCCATCTACAAGTGTTTGGTTATGTGTCTATGTGTGCTGGAGGATGCATCCCACTTGTGTTAGCAAATGTTTTGAAGAAAGAGTTCTAAAATTATTTCTGCCAGGACCTTAAAATCTCTGCCACCTTTTTGTCTGTTCCACAGCCAGTTTTCTATCCTGTTCTTTTGTGTAGTGTTATACAGAACTACTTTTTTTTAACTGTAGGAAAGAGCTACCATGTTACCATTAGCCTACAGATATTTCACTGTTTTAATTTCTAAATCTTTTGAACTCTTTATTACAAGGTAGCTTAACCTTTAGGGACTTTGTTTTATGGAAGTAATAACATATCTGCAAGTTCTGTAACAAATCTGTTTATTTTGCTCTCTATTTACTCCTTAGAATTCTGGCATTCTCTCCTTCTGTCATTATTTCTGTCAAAGTCTTCATAGATGGAGTTCACCTGGGGAATGCACATCAGGTGTCTGGCCCTCTCTATGTGCTAAAGTGGAGCCCACAAAACTACCGTGAAGGGTTCCATCACATAGATGTCACTGTACAGGTAAGGTACTGGTTGGCATTCTTTGTATTGAATTTTATTTTCTTGTCATGGCTTCTCCATCACCCTCTTGCCTCACATAACTAGGAACAAAATACATGATAACAGGCTTAGCTTCACATCTGTCTGATTACAAAACCAAAGGATTTAATAAAGGACTAAACACTGACGGCTAAGCACCAAAATATTCATAAAGCTGCTGGGCTAAAGAAACATTATTTTTCATAAGAAATAAAATAAGACATAACAAAAGAGCAAACTTGACTTGAAATTGGCCAGAAATGTCAAAAATTACAAGAAAGGGTTCTTAGAGTTTATAAACAACAAGCAGAAACAGAAGGAAAATACTGGCCTGGTGTTAAACAGCAGAGGTGAATTAGTCACCAACAATGCTGAAAAGGCAGAGGTTCTCAACACTTTCTTCACCTCTGTCTTTACCAGCAGTGTTGGGCCTCGGGCCTTGGGAACAAGGATCAAGGTTGATACAGAGACCCACTGTCAGTGAAGGAAGAGTTGGTGTGAGACCTGTCGCAGGAGCTTGATCCTACAGATCAATGGCCCCTGACAGTTTCCACCCCAGAGTGTTAGGAGACCTGGTTGACATCATTGTGAGGCAACTCTCTCCATAGTCTTGGAGAAGTTGTGGAGATCAGGGGGCATCCCAGAAAACTAGCAGAAGGCTAATGACACTCCTGTCTACAAAGAAGGGCTTAAAGGAGGATCCAGGAAATTACAGGTCCATCAGTCTTAGTTCAGTCCCGGGGAAAATTAGGAAACAAATCCTTGTATCGCAAGTCAGATGAAGCACATGACTGGGAAGAGCCAACACAAATTGACCGAGGGCAAATTGTGGGCCAAGAAGAACATTATGGAGTTCATCAAGGAGAAGTGTAAGGACTTGCACCCAGGAAAACATAATCCCAAAGTGCAGCACAGGCTGTGATCTGTCTGGCTGGGGAGCAGCTCTGTGAAAAGAGACCTCAGTGTCTTGGTGGCCCACAAGCTCACTGTGAATGAGCAGTGCATGGTGCAGCAGAGAAAACCAACTGAATGCCAGGGTGCATCCATAAGGGCATCACCAGCCAAGGTAAGTCGCTTCCTGCTCTACTGAGTGCTTGTCAGGCCACACCTGGAACACTGTGCTCAAAGTGCTGAATAAATGACAATAAACAATAAACAAATACTCATATATCTATGTGAGTTTATGGCAAATACACCAGAAATGAAGCACAACAAAACTTCAAAATATTTTAGTATGGGCTATTACCTAGAATTGAACTTTCAGAAAACAATTGGACAGGGGGGCAGTAAACAGTCACAGTCTTCTGTAAGTTGCTGAATCTCTGACCAGCTCTTCTTCATATGTAGAACTTTCAGATTTTGATTTTATAATCACCAATTTACTTGAAACTGCAGAATTGACTGTAAGTAATCCTTTGAAGGTAGAATTTAATACAGGAAAAGCTGCAATGATAATTAGGAACTTTAACTAGACAGTTTTTTGTATTACTGGCATGTAATTGCTCTCATTTTATATCAATCTAGGATGCTTCAGGAAGAATTGGCACACAGGGCCATTTATTTGGTATGGAAGAAAATCTCTCTCTTAGATTTGACTTTTGGCCGTCTGTTATTCTTCTCAGTGACCACTATGTTCTAGTAAGTACTTTCAGCAAAACAGCTGTTATTCCATGTTGGTTTCCCAAGCGGCCGTAAGAATTTTCCTAATTCCTGGTAGACTTGAATGCACTTTACTTTTCCAGATATGACTCTGTTGGAATTCCAAAACATTTGAAGTTTCTCAAGTTCCCACTTCAACCACAAATGTGCAGCAATGGTCCATGCAAACAGTTGACTACTTCCCAATTATCCATTTTTGGCCAAAAGTATACGCACATTTTGTGCAAGCAAGAAATTGCAAAGGGGCTACTGGAGATAGTAGAAAAAGGAAATACTAAATCAAAGAGAAATTCACTGTGATCTGTTGCAATATGTTTTCTGGCAAGAATGCTCGAATATTCTCACTGTCAGCTGCTGACATTATAACTAGATCCAGCAAAGTGGAGGGCAAAATCCCCATCAACTTTAGGAAGTTCCAGGTCATACCCACATGTGTTACAGCTCAGTACATGCAAAGAAGGATGTCATATCATAATGGTTTAGGTGCACTTCTAGAACAACATAAGAAAGTCCGCATGGCTATGGTTCATTGTAGTAATTGGCTCAAAATTATTATCTTAGCTTTGTTAATCACTCACACTTTCTACACAATGTCATGAACTGCATTTCTCCTCAGTGCAGTGCTCAGACAGTGTTTTGCCTTGGAAGTGTAATTACACTTTTTCAATAGATGTGTTTACAGACGCTGTTTTTTAAAGATTCAGGTCTATTATTTCAGCCATTCAGCAGAATTCAAGTCAGTACAATACAAATCCAACAACTTAGAAACCCTTAGGTTTCCTTTTTATTCTTCATTTCAATGACACCGAAAAGCTTTGAATATGTGTTTCAAATAGAAATCTATCAGTGTCCATGAGGCATGCTCCAAGGCTGCTACTACTCCAGGGCTGGCTTACAGTCAAAACTGTCTTTTCAGGCTCGTGTGCTCTTTGGACTGATTGTGCTGATTCAGATCACCTTGCTTGTTGTTTTCAGACACCTCCAAAAGCCAGTACTCAAAGGTATGAACTAATGTTTGCTGTGGTTTTTAGTGGATCAGTTTTCCCTTAAACTTTTTACTGTTGACCTGTGTGCTAACAACATGTAAGTAATTGTGCTGTTAATCACCATATGCATTTCACATCTGCTACTGCGGGGTTTGATTGGTTTCTCAGAAGCTGCTGTGGTGCTTTTAAGGGAACCTGGAAAACCTCCAATATATCAAATAAAGTAAACTAGAAACTTGAGCAGGTATCTTTGTTGAAACAAAAATTCAGTTGACTGAAGTCCAAGGTTTTATTTTAATTTTCTCATTGAAGAATCCAATGCATAGGGAAAGGAATGTTTTGTTTTGTATTTGTTCTGTATGTGTGTTTACTTCACTACAGTTGTCACAGAATTCTCTCTCGCCTGAGTGAAGAAACAGATTTCCTTCTGCAAAGATAATATTTGTTAATTTTTGCAAAGATTATGAACAGGATTGGGTCTTTCTCAAAATAATATTAAGGTCATTTCTGTCATAACTTGATACTTTGTTCGTGATAGATTTAGTAAATGAAAATTATTACTATTAAGGTCATGGCATTTATCCTTTAAACAATTGTTTGAACCACACCTTACTAATGAGATTTTTCTGGAAGCCACCTCCCTTCCTATTCATGTCAGCGTTTGTCCCTTCCTTTATACTCCTAACCATGTAGCATCCTGAGGTAACTACAGCAACTGCTTACATAGAAAAGGATCAGATTTTCAGTTGCCTTTATGGAACTCAGCAGCTAAATATTAAAAGAACTGATTCTGTGGTCAGCTAGGTCCATGTGGACCATGACAAATGTTTGACAAATTAGTGAACAAGTTTGTTCCAGCTGTTGATTTCCAAAGGTGAAGCTTGCCCTCTGCAGGTTAATTCTTTGTGAGAAGGCCACGTAACAGGTGTAACTCTACAAGCTAGCTTTGATAGGAAGGCTCTCTTGATATGTGAATTGTCTGCTTCAGTTAGAGAGCTAATATTGCTTTTTTTCTGTTAGCACCACACACTTGTCAGAATAATGTCATTTTAATGCCTAGCCTTAATTTTGAGTTGCTATCAGATCTCACTAAAGTAGATTGAATCAAAAGAAATGCAATTAATCTAGTCCATGGTGACCTGCCTTTCTGGGTTTGCAGAGTTACTGTTTTGATTCTCTTAGTTTTCATTTAATACATACTTTCTCCATGCTTTTCATTCTAGCTAACTTCATTTTCTGGGTATAGAATGGTCATTCAGTTTTATGTCCATACAGTAAGTGTATTCCTTTAGAATGGCAGGTTCCTCTGCTGTTTTTAATATAGATTGTTATATTTATTGGTTCTTTACTTTCAGTTATCACAGTAATAGTAATGCACTCTTTTGCATTTTTCTGTAGACATACCAAATAATATTTTTATGTTTCTTATTTAAAAGAATGAGTAAATAATGTGCAGATTTGTTTCAGAAAGACCAGTATTTTACATACATATATATCTGGGGAGGTGTTGCAACCTAAATTAAGTGTATTTTTCTTAAATGTTGTCTCTGTTTAGAAAAGCCAGGATTACTTACTCTGACTTCGTATTCCCTTCATGTCTTCAGTAAAACAAACACCTTCTATTACTCAGTTCTGGTTCTGAATTTATACACCATTCTGGGTAAGTAGCCTAGAGTACTGGAGGACATAAATTAATATTTTGAAATTACACATCAGATCCCGATGAAAATTAAGAATTCTAACATCTTGGAGAGTGGGGAAAATCTACTTAAATTATAAAATCTATGTGGAACTTTAAAAGTTAATGTACAAAGAGACTAAAGGTTTCTTTGTAAGAGCCTAACTTAGAACCCCTGAAGTAATGTACTCTGAAAGCAAAATGAGTATTTTTAACTTTAGTTTGGTTTTCACTTATTTTTTGATGGTTAGCATCAGAGCTAACAATCTGAGCTTCTTCTCCTCTGATAACGTGTTACTGAAATAGCTATTTTCTTGTTAGTCAGTGTAGTATGCATAACATAGAGCAGCCTATTTTAATTTCTGTGCTGAGCCTGGCTGGAATTGTTTGTGGCCACATTTTTCATATATCTTACTGTAATTCTGGGAAAAAGCTACCCTTTGAAAGGATCCACCTTTTCACCTCTCTCATAAGGAAGACGTTATATATGGTGTTGAAAATTGTCAGAGAGATGAAACTAACTTAAAAGTATTTTCATTACATGCCACAACCCCCTGTCATACCTATGGTATTTTTACACCAGACTGCTGTTTGCTGAATATGAAAACGCGAGGCTGATTACTAGGGACAAGCAAAAGAGAAGTCTCAGGGTACAAAGGGCCATGTGGGAAAGGGCTGTGTCTCTGTTGTGTTTCCTGATAGTGGTGTTTGGTTTCCTCTCTTGCAGGACCATGGTTTGTAGGTGAACTGATAGATGGCCAGATGGGGGCCTGTTTTTCCTTCGGGGTATTTGTTGGTGGCTCCTTCTTACAGGGCAGTATGACATTTGTGGTTGGGATTTTACAGGTATGTATTTATAAAATAAAGGTTGAAAAACTGCTTTTTTTTCTCTGGGACTTTTTTCCAATTTTTAAAAATAGTTTTATAAAGAAAGGAGTCTTGGAAGTAGAGAGATTAGTGACCATGCCTGACTACAAGAGGTCTTTCTTACCTTTCTGCAGATTTAAAGGGCAGAAAGGAAGGAGGCTGTGCATTATTTTCACAAACTTCTCTTTCTCTAATAAAATGATGTTGCTTTGGACTCCTTGGATATCTGGATTAGAGGTCATCTCTACATATTTACAACTCTAAATTTTCTATAAATTTTTGCCCTCAGCTCACACACAGTGATTAAGCAAAAGAAACTGAGTGGCCAGGGCAGCCCTTGCACCCTTAACCCTTCAGATCAGTAGGTGTCACTCTCCAAGCACACGTAAGTCCAGTTTTCCCAGGAGTAGTTTCCCCATTAATCTGAAAGAGAAGTTGTCATTCCTTGGCATTTAAGCTAAAGGACCAAACCACCAAACCCATGTTGTCTCCTTCTTCATGGTGTCTCCCTTGTACCAGTGTGACACCACGGTGAGCTGGGTCAGACATACAGACCTTCTGTTTTTGCCATGCTGATTTTTTACTAAGTCTGGCTCCCTGAATCAGCTCCAGGAAATGTCAGGTGCATGTTAGTGCCTCTTACTGGAAGGGAATGGGCAGGAATGCTTGGCCTGGGACTGAGGCACAGGCAGTTGCAGCTCTATCAGCTGCAGAGCTTCAAAGGTGCATCCTGAGATTCCATCTCTGGGAATTGTACTCAGCCCCTTAGAATGCAACAGCTTTATGTGCACATATCTTTCCAAGCCTTCATAGATGTTACCCAGAACCCTTGGCTTACTCACTGTCTTGTTTTTCTCTGCTCTTCCTTTCAGATGATGTTTTTCAACCTGCCATTGATGGCCTATCTGTGCTGGTGCCTGTTGCTGCGATGCCAGGGCCACAGCTTCCGTTCCCACCTCCGTCACGTCCGGCGCCTCGTGGCTGTGCTTGTTCACCTGACAATGGCACTGCTCCTGGCCTGGCAGGTCTATTCCTGCTATTTCCTGCAGCGAACATACGGCACCTTGGCGTTCTTCCTCTCCCCAATGAGAACATGGCTGGTGGCACTGACCTCAGCTCTGATTTATAAAACCTGGACACTGAAATCATCAGAGCTCAGAACTTACATAACAGAAATGAAAAACTGTCAGAGCTCCTGAAGTACAATATTACTACTCCAAATTCTGTCTTAAAAACTGTTGAGGTACAACCTTATTGTTTTGTGATGCTGGAATTACACACACCCCAACCATTAGGTGGTAAGACCCAAAGCTGCACCTTCACTGCTACAGAACTGTATTAAATAGTACATGTACAACAATATGTTATATATACCTTCCTTGTATTATACAACATACTGTTTAATACATGTTATATAATACAGTCATACATTATACATCAATACAGCAAACTGTGTCATAATCTCTTCAATGAGGTTATTCTAGTGACACAGAGATGGCTATGTCCATATGGCTCACAAATGGAAATGTTTGCCTATTACAACCGTGAATGGAAAAATACTTTTAATTAATTAAATTCCTGATTTTTATAATGCTGGGAAAAATGAGCATAGAACTTGATGAGATTTGTGCTTAACTTTTATTTCAGGGTTGACACATGTTTTTACAAGACTAGACCAGATGTCTTTATGAAGTACAAGTGATTGCAAAGGTGCTGTAGTGGCCTTCACAGCCAGAGTCCTATGCCCATACACTTTCTTAGTTCATAATGCTGTATACGAGCAGCTTACAGGCTGTTAGGTGTGTATATATGTATTTGTGTTCATGTTTACCTGAGCTGTGCCCTATTGCTCTTGCCCTGGAGTGTTGGCTAACTAACAAGCTTGCTCTCTGGAAGGAAGGAGTTTCGTTTTCCACTACTGAGGCTGCCAGTTCTCCCACACATGACTAGTGAAAGGACAGTGAATTATCAGTGGGTTTTCAGCTTCAAAGCAAAGAATGGAGACAATGTCCTCAGGATGGGAGAGGCTGAAGGAATAATATGATCTGATGCCTATAAAGTCTGTAATTGAGCTGGTCAGGGCTGTGTTTCTGGGTCTCAGCCAAATGCACCAAAGAGAACTAATTTCTTTGTTTTCATTTTTTTCTAAGTCCAAAAATGATAAACAGTTAGTTACATTAATGAAGAATGCAATGATCCAGAGCCAGGAGAGCTGAGGTGCCTTGATCTGTAAAGAACACTGCACTGCTTCACAAAAGACCTGCTGTGAGTGGAACATTTAAAATACTTTAGGTAATTTTACAGTAATTTATTTATGGCTCCTCAAGAAAAAAGAGAGGTAACTTATTTACGGCACCTTCGGAAAAAACCAGTAGTGACTGCAGTAGAACACAGGAAAATGAATTGGAAGAAAATATTGACTTTTTGTTATTTCTGAAAAGTGACAGTTCTCCTATTCCTTAATTTCTGTTCTTGAATGATTAATAATGTAATATGAAAAAGAGAGAAAGAGCTCCTATTTACGTAAGTTAAATACACTGTTAAGAGAATATTGAATGTCATTTGTTGCTACATAAGTTTGTTTTGCAAAGCTGTTAGAAAATTAGAGGCAGGGTGCAAAATTTATTTATGAGAAACACTACTGGAAAACTGATAATAAAATGACATGTCACAATTAAATTACCTCTATGTGATTAGAGAGCATAAGAAGTGGCAATAAAATATTTCATATCTATACGCCATGACAAGACTGCTCTGAAAGGAGACTTTTTTTTGTTGTGTTAGCAGTTGATTGCCATAATCAAATTTCAATGTAATCACACGTCTGTGAGCTTAAAAATCTTACAGTCCATCAAATACTTACTGTTTGGCTCCATGGGATGCATTTGGTAGACGGATGGAATTCTGCTAAAATCTCAATTCCATTCTTACTGTGGCAAGCGAAGATGTTTTCTTGTAGATGCATTATCCCTGCCTCCAACAGGCCAAATAAGAACCACATGCCCCTAACCTGGTTAAGGTGTGAATTCTATATGTGTGTAGGAATAACATAGTAAATTTTAAATGAAAGGGACTATCCTACTGGCCTGCTGTCACAGTGAAGAGCACTGTAATACTGTAGAAGCTTAGAACTCTAACCTGCATAGGAAGCATCTCTGACCTCATGCTCTACTGACTTTGCTATTGCAGTATTTTGTTGCCTAAAAGACAGGTACAACTTACTTTGTCTCTTGTTAATTCAGATTTCCCCTTCTTAAACAGTTCTTCAGTATTCTACAATCTTAGTAGGAAAATCCTAACTTTCCTGCTTGAGCTATATACTTTAACACAGGAGAATTTTATTTACCAATACCTGCTTTGAAATGCCTTAATTCTTTATATCTTAGTAGTTCTGACAGAGTAGACCCTAGTCTGCGCTTCTAATTTAGCTGTCCCTGTCACACAGGCAAATGGCTGTATTAGTTAACTATAAGTAACAAAACCCACAACACAGCATATTTCCCTTCAAATTCAAACAAAATAAATGGGGTTCATAAAATGCAGGCCATCTCACAGAACACATCACCACTCACTAAAATGAACCACTGATAGCTGGACAAACCTCTGACAACTATGAAGATACTATGATAAATCTGGGAGCCACCCTTCGTAGAAAACTAGATTTGTTCCTCTGTTGGCCTGTGGTTCCTCTGGTGTCCTTCATTCCTGATCTACTCCTTGTAGCATGATGAGGTCAGTGTCCCATCCCATTGGCAAAACAGCATCAGTCGCACTATGGTATCATACTTCAAGCTTCTGAGTTGTGGCCATCTTTTACCATTGTCCAATTTATAATTTGGCCACAACTGATTACAATATATTTCTGTCTTTTGTCATTGTGTCACCCCCAAACTTCTTCCAGTTTTTCAGGATGCATCCTAGAGGGCTGCAGGGTGGGGGGGATTGTGGATTGACTTGTTCCCATTGTTAAATATATGCTTTTACCCTTAGGTTGGGATTTCCAGTAGTCTCTGCACTGCACACCACTGGAACCCACTGATTGATTAAGCCCCCACGCTGAGCATTCATGCGTGGCTTATGTGGAGGCTGATTTTTTTTTTTCTTTAATTAAGAAGAAAAAGGAACAAAAGTGCACTTACTAAACTAGAAAATTCCGGGGGTCCAGGAAAGCTGATACACTTCCCCCGCACCCCCGTTTGCCTTACTCAAATACCTCTCTCAGGCGTTGCAGCATCCCGACGCTGGAGAGGATTTGGTGGGGTCCCTGATCAAAGGGTCGGTGCGTGCTGGAGACCAGCAGGACGATCTGGCTCTGCGGCTGTTCCATCTGGATCACCAAAACTCCTGCTGTCCCAGCTATGGATTCTTTCACCAGGTGTGCAGGAAGCTGACTGACACAGAGTCAAGAGGGGTATTTCCTGTGTGTGCAGAGTGGGTGCTGGATCCACAGAGCTGGCATACCTGCAGTGCCAGTACCTGCTTTTATGCACCCCAAACCCTGGAACAGCAGCATTCCCCTGCATTCATTGGCTCTAGATTTTCTTGCCTTCATTTAAAGGCACAGTACCCATTTATTTTGCCACCCATGCTCTAGGGGCAACTGGCTTATGGGATCGTATTTTACTAGGCTAAGGACTAAAGGTTCGCACAAAAGTCAAGCAAATTTCTTCTTTGGCTTTATCAGGTGTTTGTGTTATCTCCTTGTTTAATGGATTTATAGACCTATGCTCCTCTGCTTTGCACTCATTTTGCAGATTTATGGAGTCATCTTTTTCTCACTTCTCACTGGAGCTTTGTTTCTTGGCTCCTGCTGGCTGTCTTGCAGAGAATAGGGTCTGTTGCACATACAACACTCTTACCACATACACCACTCTTACACTACCCAGACCAGAGTGCTGTAGCAAAACTAAATTTCACTACTTTTTATCTTCCTACTTTGAATCTATACTTCTGGTTGTAAAATTCTGTGTTGGTGTGGCCAAAACATCTTGTCTTATTTCTGCTTCTTTCTGTGCTTTTCCTAAAGAGTTCTGAGTTGTCTCACAAAGTATTTTCTCAGTTTGAAGCTCATTCCAGCTGCTGCTACCATTTCTTATTGCAGGATAATGCCATCTGTCTGTGATCTTCTTTTCTTCCCTGGCAAACTATTTAGGGATGATACAAAACTGTGAAGAGAAGCCAGTAAAGAGAAAGGTAGTATAGCAGAAGAGAACAGCAATGTTAGAAACAGGACTAAGTAATCCTGCATTTTCTTCTTCTACAATCAATGCATTAAAATATTGAATAAAGAGATTAGATATTTGAAAGGCATCTGCCTCAGGTCTCTTAGCTTTTTTAACAACAGCTACTATAAACTGCAGTAAGTAACATTTATGTCTGGGCTGGCAAGGTCTTTTCATGGTGTTGCTGACATTTTGCATGAAATCCTGACACTAAACTACACAGCTTAGCACCAAACACTAATAGGTGCTCTTATGAAAAACACCATGTTTTTCTCATTGTCAATGAAGAAGCCAAAAAGAAGGAGGACAAAAATTAAAATGAACTAAAAACAAACAAACAAAAACACAGGAAAAAAAAACAGGAAAGGGATGAAAATGGAGGGTAAGAAAACAGAAGGGAAGAAAATTAAATATAGGGCAGACAACAGCAATACTTCAAGGTACAAAGGGAGATGGGATGGAAATGGGAATGCACAAGACTAATAAATATAAAGCAGAAGATTGGCTTAACCAAAAATAAGAAAAAAAGGTGTCTCTGCCTAATACTGTTTACATTTTATTACCCTTTGCAAATGTTTATTGTTAAAGATTGTAGCTGAACTTCCTTACTGTGGTCATGATGTCACATGAAGCTAGAAATGCATAAAAGTTCACAAAAAGCCCCCAGAAGCTATAGGTCAGTTTTGAAACCATAACAATGGGGGCTGGAGTAATGGAGCAGTGAAGAGTCCTCAGGAACGGGATGCTATGTGAAGAGGCCCCAGGAACAGAATACTATAAATCCTTATTTAGTTGACAACCAATTTTTCAAAGAGGCTCAAGCAGAAACTGTAATAGAATATAAGTTTAAATAGTAACTTGATAGTTGATAGAATGAAAATATAACTTAGAATTATGTTAGATTACTGTAATACACAAAGACACCCCCCCCAGAAAATTTGTCTGTGTAAATGATAATATAATGAACTGGACCAAGATTTGCACATGTGCATTAGGAATTTTGTCATAGTCATCAGTAATTAAGCACAAGTGACTATTTGTCAGTGTTTGTATGACTCTTTCCTTGAAACCTTTCTGTATAAAAGACTGTACTTGTTTCCCGGAAGTTGTGCCAGTGCTGTATGAGTTACAAGAGTTGCTGTCCAGTGTACATGGAAAAATTGCTGGTTTATGCCAGAAAGTCAAGATGACCTGAAAAGATCAGTAAAGAAACAAAAAACAAGGACCCCAGCCAATAGGTCCTAAGGGGCCCATCTTAAATCAAGAAGGTAAACAAGATGATGAACTGCCTTGACTCAGAAATTATGTCCTCCGAGGAAAAGTAATTCTGGCAGTGGGAGATCATGACCATGGACTCAAGGCCCACTGACTCAAGAAACCCACTGACTCAAAAAGATGAGCAGTTATGCACATGCAGAACTAGTTCGCAAAGATGACGACAGTCAATTATGAATAAAAATGAGTATGTATTAGAGAGAAAGAGGGGCAAATCTGAAATGTATAAATATGCATGTGTTCCAAGCCAGCTTTGTGGAATTACTGCCTAGCACCCATATTTGTGCAAATAGACCAAATACCTTGGCTCTGGGCATGACACTGGCTTTGTACACCAGGTACAGAACCCTGTTTAAGGAACACCACCAGCTGTGTTGATGGAGATAAGAAACAGATGTATGGGTCTGTTTTTGGGAAAAGGAGAACAGCTTAACCTAAAGAACGTGGAATGCAATAAAGGGAAACTAAAACAATGAGATAAAAGGGAAGAGACTGATTATGATGCTGACATCTCAAGAGAAAGAAATAATTAACAATTTGCCCAGAGAGTTAGTGGGAATCAGAAGGGGGTTATGAAACAAGGTCTTGCCTTATTGTTGTAAAGTGTGAAATACGTAAAAATTTTCTATGAAAGGATGTTCTTTGATATTTGATATTTGTATATTTTCAAGCCTAATCAACACAAAAGAAGATTTAATCCATAAAACAGATAGCAGCTAACAAGCAAGCTCTAAGTGATGCCCAGGTGGTTAGAAAGACAAAGTACTTACTGGCCTCCTTAAAGTTTAGGACTTGACATGCTTGATCTCAGACATAGTGGGAAGTTAGCAAAGCTTGGGGAGAATGTACTACTGATAGTGGACACAAAGAATGAAGAGTTTACAGGCCACAAGAACATCTGGCAGAACTCCCAAGATAAGGAAGAAACTAATAAAGACAAATCAGCAACTGTACTGAAATTGGCTCTGACTGGCTAAAGGTAATTCTGACATGGGGAGATTGTGACCACCAACTCAGGAAACCCACTGACCCAAAAGAAGAGAAGGACTGAGCATATGGACTAATTATCATGAGAAGCAACATCCAAAGCACACTGGATTTTTGTTACCACTTATTTGTCAGCCTTTGTTAAAGGACACCTCTCACAGTACAAAATATATGACAGCTGAAGAGCCACACCATTATACATATTAAGAAATTAGGACAAGACGAAAAAAAAAATCTGTATTTTTTGTAACTGATGGTACTTGATTTAAGGAATCTTCTCCCTTTAGCTTTTGTTTATTCTTAAGAGGTAACATGAACCAGGATTCACAAGTAAAGAAATACTTCTGTGACAATACTAAACACACACGGGGGTATGGGGTAGAGGCATACTTTGTCCCTATCTTTTTTTCTTAAAGCCATTTGACTAATGCTGCTAGAACTTGTATTGCCCTCCATAGCTTACCTAACTACAGGAATGCTACTGCAATCAAGCTGCCTTTATTATGGTAAGGAATCAGTATCTCAGCATGATCTCACTCTGAATCACCCCTCACATCACAGCTCTTAATAGACTCCTGACTTGTGTGGATTACTAAGCAATTCCTGTAAAAATAATAGTGCTGGGAATATTATTTTATCATATTTTGTTCCAGTTGTGAAAAATAACTTTCTAGAGGACAATTACTCCTGGAAGGTGTGTCAACTCATGGTGCCAGGGATGAGCTTGCTCTGGAGTAGCTTTTCAGCAAATATTAATGAAAAGAATAAACTTTGGACTTTGGACAAACACATGTATCTCCGGAAACATAAATATATTAGACTGAGGCTTTTGCCCATTACTTTGGAAAGGAAAGTAACATTTCAACACCTTTTCAGTAGTGCCTAGGATCATTGTGTTTCCTGCTGCCTCTCATTCTAATATACACACCAATTAATAAGCCTTACAAGCCTGCATTGCTCAACTTTCACAACAGTTATTTATCTAATACGTCAATATGCAGGAATTCATAGAATTTAGCTCACCTGATGCTTTCTGTCTTCATTTGCCAACTATGACCAAATTTATTTTACTGCATAAAAATTTTGGCTTCTATTGCAGTGGTGCTGAAATAAAGTACCAAGAAAAGGTTAAAAATTCACTAAGTATTGTACAGGACAGGCAAAAGAACTTAAAAAAAGCAAAGCCATTGACTACAGCTTTAGGTAGCTACCCATATGGGAAATGACAACTTTTTAATGTTCCAAGTGTATAAAAACAAGCACCTGGCATACCAAGGGTGTGCTGGCTTTGAGGATCCACCACCCATCACTCCTCTCTGCACAGACATGAAATAAGTATCTCTACTCTGTGTGTGAATTGGCTTCTTGCATTGAACCCACAGATGGTAGAACACTAATTAATAAAAGAATTAGGTAACTTGCAGCCAACAGACCATTGATTTCCTTGTTTGCTAAAAAGTGTAAGTCACGTGAAGTTTTGAGAACTGCTGCGCTAACTGTGGATTTACCACCCAGAACCTATCTTTGCATAAATATGAAATAAACAAATACCTCAGCTCTGTGTGTGAGATTGGCCTACTGCACATTGGGTGACAAATCCCACTTTTAGGGACAACAGCTGGATTCACAATCTAGCTGAAAGTGAACCAGTCCCCAGTTTTGCAGCTGAAAAATGGACAACAATGGTTATTTTTATGATTGCCTTCTCATGTTCATACAACACAAATTCACCACAGTTCATAGCTGAACTCTCTTTTGAAATATACAGGTATTTACTATTATTTTAGACAATCCAATGCTATACTGCAAGTGTCTTTCCTTCAAAGTTTATGGTATCTGTCACTGCATGCTTCCTTCAGTCAGGGCCAGTTCCAGCACTAGGAAATGAAAGGATTGGTTTTCGTATTGCTCACAAAAAATTTAAGCAATTTTGATACCTGTCTTACTTTCCACAGCACACAAAATTTTCTTGCATAGTGTTTCTTTCCTAGTGGTTGGATTCCATTCACTTTGGCCTAGGTAGTGACTCACTCATAACCCGTTCTGTGGACAGTTCAGCTGAGCTGGCCTTTTGGAAACATTTCTCTCAAAGGCAAACAAAGTAAAACCAAAACCAATCATCTATTAATCAGAAGAAGTAATGAACAATCCTATTCTCTAAATAAATATGTGTTAATGTCTAAATGTAGTAGTGGGATCCTAAAATATTTAGGATAATTATCTGTTCCCTTTTCTGTTCCTTGCTTTTGAAGACATACTTAATCACATCACTCCCATTTGGCTTGGGTTCTGCTAGTCAAACTTGGTAATGGTGATTCATTTCTACAAAGTTCCCTCTTGAGATGGTAAAAGAGCATTGTTAGGCCAAAAACTTCAGAGCCAAGAGAAGTTACTGAGAGAACAGAAGGTCAACTGTCTGCAAAGCTACTTCTGTCATCAGGCAGCATGTTTTGAGATTTTCTGTCTGTCACCTTGGAGAGGTGTAAACACCAGTAAAACTAATGAAATCTGGGAGATTATTATAAAGATAGACCTGAATTTAGAACAGGAATTCTAATAAGAAAACTTAAGTCTGGAATGCAAAGATTGAGAAGAGTAAAAAAGGATCACCCTGCACCTGAACTAACTTTGATTGAAGTCTCAGGTTGCATGCTGATGGAATTGTAAAGGAATTAGGTTTCAAGTCCTCTGAAAACAAGGGATATAATGATACAATACAGAGAAGTGGACAAGACAGATCTGTGGAAATATGTTCTATATGGCAAAATGGAAATACCTTTGTTATTAGAGACTTTGAATTCTAGAAATGGAATTTTTATTGCAATTATCTGTGAAAAAAAAGAATAGGTATATTCTAAAATTATTAGCCAGATAGGACTGTCAGGGAAAACTTACACTAGTAAGTTAAAAATTCCTAGAGAAGTTCCTGGGCACTGAGACAATCGAGCATGGGAATGGTACACATCTATACTAGTAATGACCAAAACTGTGTGGCTGCATACAAATGACTTATTGGAAATTGTTCCTGGTGATATCTAGTCCCTCAAGATTTGAATCAAACTTTGCAGTTTTTTTGTTGTCAATCAGTAGTTATAGCTAGGCAGTTATGATTAAGCAACTGCAGTGTGAAACTTGTAGTCATGGCTAATCCTTTGTTTTAAGGAAAAGGAAACACAACCCCAAAATAAATGGGCTGTCTGGATGAGAGCCCCTGGAGTGAATTCAGCACTGAATTCAGGACTGAGCAGTAACTGGGGGAAAGGTAATCCTATCAGGGGAGACTGCAACCACCAACCCCCTGACTACCAAGTCAAAACAGATCCCCAAATGGACTGGAAGTATTGCACATGTGGAATAATTAGCTTGAGAAGCAAGAGATAGAACTGGCAAATAAGGTTCTGAGTACTAATTAATGAAAAAACTATGTCAACTGTAACCAATGAATGCTGATGCCTTTGTTTGCTAAAATGTGTAAATAGTGTAATGTTTTGATGATGGTGAGACAGACATTTGTGGGTTGCCCCCTAATTTCCTCCTTTGCACAGAATACAATAAAGAAATAGGAATGCTTCACCGTGGTGTGTGAAGGGCTGTCATACACCAGCCAGGTGATGAGCCTGTGCTTGGGACAACACCCATTAAATATTTGCAAGTGCTGTAGGTGGTGACTGTCAAAATCACGTCAAGAACGTATCACTCATTTCGAGCATAAATGATTGCATTCCTGTTTCCAGTTCAATTTAGTTTATTAGCATCCCAAAATCTCTGCATACAGAACAACTTAATGGTTTATTTAAGAAATGGAAATTAGTATTAAGTAAAAACTTCACCACTATTAGAGACAGAATGCAATTATTTTCTCGAACCAGCGACTTTTACTTCGAAACTGAGACGATCTGTTTTCCAATATTGCCTCCATTCATCATGGACTGGAAAGCAGCTTCAAGGGAAATAATGAAATAAGTTAGTGCCAAGCAAAACAAGCCAAGTAGCTTCTAAAAAAGAAACCAAAAATGGTAGAAGCAAATGTATTAAGCAGCTCCCCAAAAAGGAGAGATACTACTTTGGACCTAAACATATTTATCCTTAATGATGTGCTAAATTAAGAAGGGGATTAAAAAAAGCTAGCCTGTAAAACTGCTAATGATCTGTCATACATATAGCAAAGAGAGACAAGGCATGATTGGACAGCCCACAAATGCTGTGGGTTTCACAAACTTTTGCAAGAAAAAGTTTATAAATATTGTACAATAGTGTGAAAAGCTGGTGCAAAAGAATATACCTTTGAGTAAACAAAGTATGATAAGTATGATATACGACTGAGATATTTGACCAAGTTACTTCAAAATACATATGTATACCAGTAAGGAGAAATTAGCAATGACTAGAATAAACTGAAATCTGTAAGATTTAGTTATCACTTAGTTCTACTAGTTTTCAGTCTTGTGGGACTAAAGACTAAATCATACTCTTCCCTCTTACTTGAAAGGGAACCATTCTTACAACACGTCTTGGATCACATGGCTCATGTCACCAGACCCCCTTCATTTTTATATTTCCTTTGTTACAGATATTTTGAACAGGCTACAGGATATTCTGTTCTGTTAAAAAAAAATTAGTTTTTACTCTCTTTAGCAATATGCTTTGCCCTTTCTTGTGTGTACTTTTCACTTTTTTTTGTTAGCAAATCCAATAACAACCTCTGTTAGATACTAGTTTTTTAAAGTATAAGTTCAAGGATTTCAAAAAAAGCATTTCCTTACACACAAGTTCTAAGAAATAGGCAGCACTTTAAACCTCTAGGATCAGGATGACTATCACTGGCTGCTAAGGTAACAGTCTAAGAATAAACTCCCCTCAGTACTAAAACAACAACAACAATCTAAATTTATATTCAATGATTTTTTTTAATATGCAATAATTTTCTTACAGAACATTCTAACAATTTGTAAAAAAATATTTTATTATAACATAAAAACAATATTTTTGATAAAATAGAAAAATCTAAGTTGCCAAATGAAACAAAGAAGGATGTTAACCTCTAATGTCATTGTATTTTATCAGGTTATTATTCTTAGAAAATGATGTAAAGATCTTACCACCGATGTTTGCTAAGCCTTCTACCACGGTCTCTCTGACCTGTCAATGCAAACAAGCCCTTTCAGTTTTCCTCAAGCAAAAGTAGCATTTCACAATTCTTAGCAACACGGTAAGAAACTGCCATAGAAACTACCAAAATCTAAAGACTTCTCGCTCCAATAGACAGCGCTCTGTTTGGACCAGGTTCTTTCATCAAGAGAGGTGTGAATATTTTCTGATAAATTTGCATGTGATTTAATTCTTCAGTCAGATCTCTGCCCCTGCCAAAATTTAGTATCTTGGTATTTTCCCAGGAAGATTTACTGATTACTTGAAGAAACAAAAACTAATTCAGACAGACCTCACAGGCAAGGCACGTTTAAGCATATACCCATCACAAAGCAATAAACTGTGATTTTAAAGCTTGGAGCAAAATTTCAGACAAGATTCTCAAAAGCATTCAGGACATTTAACTAATCAGGTATTTGAAAGAACATATTTTTGAAAGTCTGAATCATTAAGTAAAAAAGCACTTGCACCCTATGCTGAAATAAAGAATACAGATATCAGCAGCATGTAATCAGAGAAGTCTGTCATACTGCAGTCAGACCACCCTCAGCAGGTACCTTTTAAAACAGTGCTATCTAATAAGCTTTCAATTATACTTACACATTTTTTAAAAAGTCTCTTCAATCCTGAGGCACAAGAAGAGAGCCAGAGACAAAGAAATTAGTCCTCTTGTAGTAGGAGATAATACTAAAGCCCATAGATAAAACCTAAAAGTTCTCACCTTCAGTTTACCCTCTTGGATCCACTGGCAGAGTTGTAATACACTAGCTTCTTGTTTGTCCATGTAGTTCAACACTAAGAATCTTTCCCTGTGAAAGAAAAGAATGAGCTTTGAGTTTAGAAACCTTGGTCAACGTACTTGAAAATCTTTACAAATCTTTTCAGGAAACAACCTTGTTGAAATGGAAAGGTTATGAGCATGAATTACAACGAAATGTAGCTCAGGGTTTTGCCAGCTTGTTGTGACAGCTTCCTGCAGTGGGAGCTTGACAGTAACATCAGTCTTAGACAGGTAATTCTGCTCAATTATCAGAAAGAGGAGAGTAATAAAAATCAAGTAGTATCACCAGAACAAGCAAATATCCATAAGATGTGAGCAAATTCCTTTGGTTCGTTGTTTTTTTTTTTTTTTTAATTGGTAGGGAGAAAAATTAGTGGACCTGGAACTAGATGATGAGAATAACTTAATTTTCAGGCTCCCCACAATTGTGCATATCCTGATGTCATGACTTTCTATAGCAATTGAGAAACTGAAATGATTATCAAAAATGATAGCTACTTGTAGGAACATGCTGACTAAATTCTCTACTGTGTTCTACTAAGCATGGTATATTTTACTATTTTTATCCATTTTTAGGAGGGCAGACAACAGTAACAGGGACAAGGAAAGATTTTAATTAGAAGAGATCGATTTATTTGCACAGAAATCAAGTCTCCAAAATGTCCTGCAATACAACGACTGAAAAGTCTCCTAAGAATCTCCTCCTAATCTCTGCCTTAGCTCCATCTGAATTCTAAGAGGAGATTCAGAAATTCCCAGAGTCAGAACATAATACAAATGTTTTATCCATATATATCTGTCACACCTACAGTTCCATTATCTCATAACTCCCCAAATACTAAAAATGTAATTTCAATAAAATCACTGCATCAGCTGCATCCTTACTTTAAAAAGAATTGATTTTCTCTCCGCCTAAATGACAACATTTTGAGAGAAGGCACTTTGCAAAATACCTGAGGAACAGAACTATAGCAACACCTTCCCTTGTACTAAGAATTTTCAGGGATTCCAGGATTAAATAAAGCAACCTCAATCAAAATGTAACAACTGACATCTACAATTCGATACAACAACATACAACATCCTTTCCCATTTTTTAACTGATAAAGACAAATGTAAGAGAAAGGATCTACTGATATCATGATTATAAATTTCCTTTTTAGGCACGGCAACACTCTCTTCTGATTATCAGTAGCTACTGCAGATTACAGACTACCTTCCAAACATCATGTGCATAATCTACCCAGAACCTGGTCACAAGTTCCGGAGGAGAAATGTACCTTGTGATGTTCCTTTCTTTCTGTATTTTTTCTATGTCAGGAGGCAGTGGAGGGGGATAAGGCACATCTTTGTTATACTGAGAAATCTGTCCACACAGGATGATATGGCTGTTCTGATTCATCTGTTTGGGACAGCACAAAGTGAGAAAAATTACATTCCTCGGTCTCAGAAACTAAATTTTTCAAAGATGCAATAGATGATACTGCAAAATTTTCACTAGCCACATTTCCTATGAAAGAGTGGGAGAATTGCATGCACTTCAATCTATGACAACATTCAAATACATAAATGCAAGGCAATAGTGGAAAAATAAATGCTATACAGCCTAGTGTAATTTAAAAAGACACAAAATAGAAGGAATATAGGAAATTGTTATCTTACTGTGGGCCCCCAGGATCAGCACCTGAAGTCAATCACTGAAGTGGAAAGCCTGCTCTGCTGTATTACAGGCTGGACTCCAGTATGAATTAATTGAAAGCCGGGCATACAGACATTGGAGAATGACTAGAATAAACCTGACAGCTGGAATAATCACCTGACTTATAACTGTATCACTGATGTCTCCACCAACATTGTCAAAGTAAACATCCACACCACCTGGGCAGAGTTCACGTAGCTGTTTTGCCACATCCTCCTTCTTGTAATTGATAGCAGCATCAAACCCCATTTCTTGGACCAAAATGGAGCACTTCTCATCTGTGCCAGCAATCCCCACCACTCTAGAGCAGCCCTCCAGACGGCCAATCTGCAGGCACACAGTTAAAAAACCAAAACAAACCAACCAACCAAAACCCCCAAACAATAAAAACAAGTTAAAGATCATTCATCTGCATAAAAGTACCAGTGGAAGAAAGGGAGTCTTAAGGGGTGTTACAGTTATTCCCCATCCCCCTAAACCCCAGGCAGCAAAAACTCCCATCTCATGTGACACAGCTGCCTCTTGTCACTCCCTCCTCACAACTACATACGGAGCAGGTACAATCAAAATTTGCCATCTTTTGAAACTCACTGACTGCAGGAGACTATGTTTGCAGAGTCACAAATGACTGCCAGTACTGGAGAACCAAATATAGTAGAAAACTACCATCTGCCAAGTAATGCCTTTTCCTGGTCTTAAAATCAAGAGTCAAACACGGTTAGAAGGGGAAAAGGGATTTTACCTTGGTATTTATTTTAAGGATCCTTAGGTGCACACGTCCAGGTCAAATGCACTGAAATGCACACCACAATGCACACCCCCAAAAGATCTGGTATAACACTATAGGTCTTACTAATTAGCATATCTATCCAAAATTCCCCAATGAGAGGCTTGAATAAGCCCCCCTCCCCAAGGAACCTTCCCCTGGACGGTTCTATCTTAGTTTACAGAATGTGTTCTGGCAAGGACCTTGGTCTCTCTTGGCACACTAACCCCTAACTACGAAGTTTCTAAAATGTTTAGTCTTCTAGCTGAACAAACAAGTCCAAGAATGTAACACTAAGAATACAGAAGTTGTTAAAAGGTATAACAGGGGTATAAAAGAAAAGGCAAAAATCTTCATGGCATCACAAGTACCATAACATAACTAATAAAAGGCAAATAGAAAATGAGACAATAACTTATTTAAATACAATCTTCATAGATTTGCTCATGCATTGTTTCTTCATAGCTTCTCTTTATTAGGTCTAAAGTTTGCTTGTGTATATGTATGAATACATCTAGAGAGATATTTGTAGATAAGCACATACACACTGCAAACAGGTTCCGCAAAGCGGAGGAGGATAAAAGGACTGTAAATCTCAAAACACAAAGGATGTCACGGAACACAGCACAAAGGGTTTACCATATTTTTTTACTATTTTCTAATAGAGAAGAAAAAGAAAGTCTCCAGTCAATAGAATGTTGGAATGGTAGGCTACCATATAAATGTATAATAAATACATGCATATATACCATCTATTTTACTTGTGCTAGCAACAAGTAATCACCACCATCAGTTTTCTCCTCTCCCTACCTCATGAAACTTGAGTTTCATATGTAAAGTCTTTCACAGTTAGAGTGTGTGCCAAACCTGTGAAACTAGCCCTTCCCATGGTGTTATACCTGCTCATGTTTACAATGATTTTATCTGTATGTTTAATAACCAGCATGTTTCAGAAGACAAAACTTGGTAACACAGTATGTCCTAAGCCTACACCTACCTGGCCGGCCAAAGAGCCACAGGCACCGGCTGCTCCACTCACCACCATGGTCTGATTTGCACCTGCAGTCACATGTCCTTTCTCCCTGATTCCCAACAGGGCCGTCAGTCCCGTGATGCCAGCTGCACCCAGAAAGTAGGAAAGGCGTCCATTTACAAGTTGTGGAACAAGCTAGGGAACAGAAACGCGTGGTGGAGGTCATTTGTTTCTAACGTTTTGCTCTTTGATTGCCTGAAGGCAGAAGACTAATTCAGGATATTTACCAGGCAAGGTACAATTGGTAGGGATGGGCTATCTCTAGCTCCAGTCTAATAACAAGTTTGTACAAAAATGTTAAGTCTCTGTGGTTTTAGAAAATGTTTTCAAACAAAGTAACTGACAAAAACTTAAATTATGGAAGCATTAAAAAGCAGTTGGGAGATAAGAAGTTTCCAGCAATGGTGAACTATTCCTATGCTAGCATAAAGGATATAAATGCATTATTTTACCAAATATAGTGATTGCAGATTAGTGGCAGAGAGTCCTAAAGGAAGGAGTTTATTGGGAAGTATAAATTCTCAAACTGCAGTAAATTTCTGTTACAAGAGAACAATCAACATCGTATCCCCAATGCACTGAAACCTCTCCACTTTCAACTTAATATTGAATACCCTTTCTTATGTGGATGTAAAACCTCACATAGAAGCTTTTACTAACATAAGTTAGTAAAATAAATATACCTAAAACCTTTTATATCTTACAATTACACTCTCATGAAGAAGGAGTTCTATTAGAATTAAAATAATTAAGAGAATTAACTAACTGAAGCAGCTTCAGGGCAATTTATTGATAAAAGCAACAATTTAAATAATACTGGCCTGTCTGTTAACCAGCAAAAGCATTTACATTTTTGTTACGGAAAAAAAAATTGATACAAATTTTGGCACCTATGGGTTGCTCTGCTTTTTGAGAACTGATTGTTTCAATAGGTATGCTTGTTTTTCACTAAAAATATTGTCATTAGCTGCTATTTACAAGTTGTGGAACAAGCTATTTAGGGGCGGAAAAAAGGTTTCGGGGAAAAAACAGTCACAACCTGGGATTTGCATTTGTATTACCTTTTGTAGCAAGCTTCCATCCAGAATTGCCACTGTCTGCCAGGGCCAAGTGAAGGAAGTTACAAAGTCTCCTTTAGCAAGGTTATCGTGCTTGCTCTCCTCCACAACCCCGATGCCCCCACCATCAGCAACTTCAGACAGCTGCCAGGGCTGCAGGTAATCTGAGCCCGTGTCCTCGTTCATTCGGCAGCGCTGAAAAACAAGGCTTTATTGAAAGGCTCTGGTGGAACACCACTTGTTTATCAATTCAAATTGAGTGAGGGATGAGATGTGTTTAAAACTGCAAACACAAAGGGCTACTCAAAAATCTCTGAATAAGCCCCAAGTGTTCATAATCTTTTCTTAGATCCTTCTTTCCCCTTGTTTGCTCAGTACAGAAGGAGAATGGACCATCCTGATCTCCTCCAGCACTGTTACCAAAGCCAACACATTCTACAGAAGTTGGCTCAAAGGCACCAGTGCAATTGATAATGGCAAGCTTGGGTCTGATGAGAATCCTACAAATGCCATTCCTTAACGGAAGGAATCCTAGAAATGCAGGATAAAAAAACCACCCAAAAGTCATTTAGTCCATGCCTGTGCACTGAAGAGCAGTCAAATATATGCAGACCATCCCTGACAGACATCTGTTTAATGAAACATCTTGAAATGTGATGTATTTTCTTTGCAGCTTCTCCTGTAGCTACAGCTAGTATTTCAGGATTCTTAAGCTTTTCCTTAATTACCAAACTAAATGTACTTTCCTGAAATGTAGACTGTTTCTTTTCTGCTATCGCCATCTATGGAGGGAATAAATGATTGGAATTCTCTTTATAACAAACTTTTACAGACTCTGTCTGGTTCTTCTACTTTCACTTCCATTTCAACCCACAATTCTTCCAACCACATGATTTCTGTAATTGTGCATGACTGGGGGAAAAAAAAATATAAAAAAGGCCAAGTTCAGAAAAAGCTGATACAAACAAATCTGTAATGGCAGACCAGAGCTCATGGTCTTTTCCTGGTCCTATAAAGTCATACTCCTACATATATCCCAGGCATATTAATGCCAAATTCTTTCCCAGTATAACTCCATCAGAATGAATACAATTACTAAGTTATACTAGACATATTTGTTCTGTAATTGGTAGCTTTGGTGTTAAACATCATGACAGGTGCAGAATTGAAGGTACTTTAAAAAACAAATTCTGGCTTAGCTCTAAGTTCAGCACCTACCATGTAGGGGTCCACTGAGAGGTAGAGAGTTTTAACACGCACTTGTCCTGCTTGGACTGTATCTGCTATTGTACTTTGCTCCAGTCGGAAGTTTTCAGCCACTGGCACTCCATTCTTACCTAGAGTTATTTTAAAATTAAACAAATAAATGAATCAATATAGAGCTTCCCTTAATCAGTGAGGGAAGGCCTTTTTTTAAGGTAGTCCTTTTTAGAATAAATTAGGTTATATGTTTACTCAGGTATAAAACTACCAACCAACTACTCTCACTTTTCTGCCTCTTCTGACTCAAGTGAGACTGAGGGAATACAGACCAGAGCCACTGCACATGCACCTGCTGCAAGGGCATCCCTTCACAGAGACTTCCTAACATTAAAGCTTCCCAAAAAGACCCATAAAACTGTGGTAAGAACCCCAGAACTGGAGGCTTCATCCTCAGGTTGGTACCACATGCAGCAGATCAATCAGACAACTGGAACCACTAACACTGAGACAGCCAGACAGCCTTGCATATTTTAACTGCAGAGTGACTGCACAACTACAGCAGGCTCCTGCTGTAACATTTGAAAGACTTAATTGCAGGTCACACAATAGTTCTTAACTCTTAAAACTGTTTTAGCATTAAGCAGCATACAATACTTCCTCCAAAACTTAAAGTCTTCTATACCAGAAGATTTATGAACTCACTACTCAAAATACTGTGCTGATATCCATAACAAGGCAAATGTGTAAGCAAGAAAGTAAACAAAAGCTCAACAGCGTAAATTTAAAAAACAAACCCTTTGAAACATGAGAGGAATAAAAGATTCAATATTTACTACAAAGAAACAAAAATTAATAGTAACAAAATATTGTAGACATCTCTTATAATGCAAAAAGAATAAATGTGAGAACTAAAAAGTCATGTTCAATAATCTTTCTTCACTTTCATCTCCTAGAGTTTTCTCATATATTATGTGTTAATCCTTTTTTCTCACCCAACAGTTTAGAAATCTGTATATACAGACTAAACAAATGCAGTTTGAATATATGTTATTTAATAATAGAAAGGTATTTATAATAATAAAGTTTACTTATATTAATAAACGTAAACAAATTTAATATAAATGTATTTATGTTAATGGAAATGAATACATATATATATATAAATAAATGCACTTTAAATAAACTTTATTGCTGCATGCAATATTAAGATACATAAAAGTCAGTATCTCAAGTTAGTTTCTGTTTCTACCCTCAGCATTTTGGAGCATTAGGCAATCAGAACAAACACCTTGTTTCTTTAGTGGAGAGAAATACATACCAGGCCGTGAATTCAGCACTACTCTTTGTATAATCATCTCTGCTTTTGCAGCAATTTCACACTGGATTTCTACAAAAGAAAATGTTGTTTGAAGGCCCGAAACATAAATGTTCTTGAAAAAAGAATATGGGGCAAAGTACTCAGTAATCTGGAAACTGGGGATGGAATACGGACCTCACCAACTTCAGTGTCCATGCCCAAGGAAGATATAAAGGATCATATAAACCAACCTCAAGCATAAAATAAACAAATGTGTGAACAAGGAGTTTCCCTGTTTATCTTATTGAAGCCCTGATTTTATACAATGTCACAGCTGCACCTACTGGAAAGATGGAAAATTGTAATGTACCATGCTCCCTCTAAGACCATCACCATCCGCTACCAGGCAGCGGGAGACGTGTTTGATTTGCTTTCCTGCGCTGAGAACACCCTGTTCCCACCTAAAAGACACAGAGGCAATTATCCACACAAAGTCAGGTGCCACTCAATAAAAGGCAGCCAGGCACACCAGAATAGCAGTGTGCAGGTACATGAAAAAAGACATTGCTGTGTAAGATGTTTGGTAAGAAAAAGCAATTCTTTCCATTAGCCTCTCTAATAGAGATGAGAAAGAATGAGATCACCACTTAATCTCTTCTACATAAAAATTTCTCATTGAATTTCAACATTTTAAAAGAGGATTGTAAAACTGTGATTTTGCACCTGTGAGACTCAAACTTATTAAGAGGAAGTTAACCTGATAAAAAAGCCCCATGATCTTACATGCTTTCAGATCTAATACAAAATAAAGATGTTACTACTGTTTTCAGCTGACAGCCATAAATAACCAACCTCCACATGAACAAAGGACATTAAGGAATGAAACATGATAGCTGACATCTTTGCCATAAGAAACAGCTTTGACAAGAACAGCAAATTGGAGCAAATCTAAAAGATGAGCCTAGAAAGAGTACATCATCACCACTTATCCAACATCTTTATTCTTTGAACACTGCAAAATACAGAACCTTGTCTGTACTGCTACAGTGCTTACGTAACAGCACTCACAAACCATCAAGAACTATAGCCTGGAATGCTGAAAAACATAATTTAAAAGTTATTAGGAGAAAAGGTGCACATCCCTTGCCATCCCTCCCCTCTAAGACACACAGCTGATTCAAAACACAAGTCTCTTGTTAAAGAAACACATCAAGGTTTAACATTTTATTATGTTTGCACTTGAAAAGCTACTTACTTGCAAAAAGTTATTCCAAAGTTATTTTCTTTCCAGTATTTCAACACCTAAGGATGCTACAAGATAAGCCACAAGGAATGAATCTCAAATGTGTCTTTACAGCATCACATAATTGAAAAATAAGTGACCTGTAGAGTTCTTTGGACAAAACAATGTAGAACAACAGTCTAAAACTGGAAAAAGGAAAAAAAAACCCCACACTTCGATGAAATTACTAGTTACTGTTTATAAACAAAAATGAGCATTGAAAATTAAGGACTTTACAATTAAAAATCAAAACAAGAATCCATCTTTATACCCACACAGCTGATACGATCTCTAGAACATAAATAATGTAAAATCCTAACAGGAAGGATAGCCTAAAATAAACTTTGGCAGATGTTAGGTTCAACACCGTACTCAGCTATAGACTTCCTGTGTGATCATGGGCACATCACTCTGTATTTGTTTTACAGAATATTTTTCAGAACAAAACTCCAAATTCTTCCTGATAACATCTGCCCAATAAAATTACATCTAAGTAGTACAGTTGTTATCCCCAGAGCAATTGTTTTAGCATCTGAGAATTTCTGCTAATACAATGAGCATTTTATAAACTGTCAGATGTGCCCAGTGCAGTTTAAAAGGACAAGCCTACTCTAGTAAATGATTTGCACACACTCACAACTTGGTCGAAATTTATAACCACGAATCAAACTGCTCTGTGCAGAAATAATGAGTTAAGAATGCAGTGAATATAAACCAACAGCATCTGGCAGCTCACATGAAATCTGGGCAAATCACTCCTCAATATGTACTATCCATATCCATGGCTGAGGGTTTGATCCTCTGTTTACAAACAACACAGAGCAGGCAGAATTGCTGTACAGTCAAAACTGCTGACTCAATTTTTGTTAGCCTGAAACTAAATATGTGTATTATGCAAACACAAAAACCCAATCTGAACAAGAGAGGATGAAGATAATTTTTATTGTGACTAACATACTCCTGAAATATCTGCTTTCTATGATTGTACAGAGGAAAAAAAACCCAGTTTTATAAAGAAAAAAAAAATCAAAGTTATTAACATACTAAAAGGAAGACAAAGCAACACAGAGCAGCATAGAAAGATGTGAGTAGAAAAATTATCCAGTGTAAGTTTAGACTACTTCTTTGAATGCCTGACATTTTGAAGGAACAAAACCACTGTTTATTTCCCAGTTTGCTTTCACAGCTTTTGTTTGAGGAGCCTGTGTACTGATTCAATTTGAAGATCTTCCAAATACTGTCAGTGGGTGGACAAAAAGTGAAACTGGCAACTGAATTGTCACTCATTCTATGACAGCTGCGACAACAAATACAACACTGCAGATGGACATTTACTTCTAAATAGGACTGCACCTACAGTGGAAGTCAGCAACACCATTACACAAGCAAATGGGGTCACAGTAACACCATACCAACATTAAGAATCAAACTTTCCTCACATTACAAACAGAACTGACTAAAGGAAATAAGTAGAGGCACCATATTTTAGCACTGTAAAGTGAGGAAAGCTTTTGGGAAAAGAGAACCAATTTTTTTTTTTTAAGTGAAAGAAAGGGGATTTGTATCATATAAGCAATTCCTTTCAATACGTGCATAGAGCCAGTGTGCAGGATGTTTTGGACTATTTTTTTTTAAAGACAACACAAAGCAACACATATTGTTACTTTTTAGCTTTTCCAAACAAAAATAATCTGAGTTGGTTTTACTCTTTAAATCAAATAGAGTAAAAATTCCAAGTTTTAACATCATTGTTCTATGCCAATCACCTTATCTACCCTATGAGTACATCAGGAGGATTAGGCAGCACAACAGCAGCATCTTAGGGAGTCTCAAGTATGTTTTAGCCCAGTTTTACTCTTACCTCTTTCTCCCCTTGCCTTTCTTCCCCCATTTTTTCAGAGACACATGACAACTCCTTTTAAAAACGTTAAATAAATTCCTCAGTGCTAAAATGCTTCAGTTTGTTTGCCCTGGGCTTGGTTCCCAGAACTTCTTGTTTCTGAGACTGCCCGTAAGGCGGTCTTCAGTTGCATACACTCTTGCCAAAATGAGTCACCTGCTTCCAAGTCATTAAAGCCCATGCCAGATGCAGTCTAGTTAAAAAAAAAAAGGAACAGCAGGTAGTACTGTATCAGGCCCAGGCAGCAAGGAGGAAAAAGTAGGCAATCTAAACAGAGAACAAGATTTGGGAGCCTTCTGAAACTGTGATGTCAAAATGGCTGGAGCAAGGATCCTCAAAGGAAACTCAAGGAAAGAAACTTCAAGACTGACTCTGAACGAGGAACATGCAGGAAAGAAAGATGGGAAGAACTGGGACTAGGAATCAGTAAGAACAGAGAAACATGGCAAGAATAGCAACTTAATGGCCAGTAAAGCAGGGGAGAGTGAAACAAAATGGGGAAAGAGAACTGAAGAAACTGGGAACAATGAATAAGACAAACAAGCAAACTGAGATGGGAATAACTGGTGAAAAAAAGAAAGAAGAAACAACTGTAACTGGCAAGGTGATGGAAATGGAAAAGCAAATGTAAGGGATTAAGCACCAAAGTTTCCACCAGCTCCACTAAGGAGCTCTACATTTGATTAATATTAGTTAATGGCAAGCCAGAATCAATATTGACTGTCATGAATGGAGAAAAACACATGCCATAAAAAGCCAAGCACTTTCATGAACGGAACCAATAAATTTAGATTTCCTAATGTTCCATGTCTCATCACTGAATTCTCTGATGAGAAGTTCCTCCCATAGCATTTTCTTCATGTGGATTTTCTGACACACTATAAGAGTCGAAGGAAGGCTTCAGTCTTTCCTCCAAAGCAGAAGCAGATGAAAAAGACAGTGACAATAGTTGTAGGATCTTGATCCAGCCATCTCTTTCTTTATATTCCTAAGAAGCCTAGTATCTTTCAGCTTTTTATCAGATTTTCCTGACCTATGGAGCAAAAGTTCCAGTTGGTAAACACATTCGTATCTACATACAATAGAACTGTATAAATGTTACTTTTTCAGATTTAGGTGCCAAAAAATTATCTAAAAACTTTCAAGTACCACATCTTGGACTTTTTATCTTTTTTTAATAAATAGTTGCATTGATGGAAATTGTTTAAAATACCGTATTGGTATTTTAAGGACTACTTCTTCTTAGCATAATTTCACATAAGGAGTACAGATTGCTCCCAGGAGGGCAGGAGCATCACCCGATGGGGTTTTTGAGAAGCCTATGATGCAGTTTGCAGGCTCCCACGTGAGACCCATCTCAGAGAGCCTACTGACTACCCACTTTCCCAGGTATGCCCAAAGACCAAGTTAGAAAGCAGTGCTGCCAAAGGTGGAAGAGCCTCTGGGGAGAGCCTTGCAGACGGGTCGTTAGCAGTTTCGGAAGCCGCAGACAGAACAGCCCAGGAGAGAGAACCCCAGAGAGGCAGAGGCAGCGCAGGGCGTTCAGTGCTACAGGCTAGTCCGGGGCTGCAGTGGGCTCCGCTCCTCTCCTCCGGGATGCCTCCACCGCCCCGCGACGCGTTTCGATCGGGGGCTCAGTAAAGCTCAATTCGAGCTCCCGTTCCAGGGATCGGGCAATGGCAACAGCCTCTTCCAACCCCTTCCGCACCTGCGGCCCCGCCTGCCCTGCAGCGAGGAAGCGCTAATCCCTGAGGATACGACTCCTGGGAAGGAGAGTACCGGCTCTTCCAAGCACCCCCCGGCCCAGGCCGAGCCCCGGCTGCCCCCCGGCACCGCTGCGTCCCCTCAGACCGCGAAGCCCCCGCTCACCTCGAGCCGGCCCCGCACTCCCCAGAGAACACTCAACCCCGCCCCGGCCCCGCGCGCACGCGCGCGGACCTTAAACAGGGAAACGCTGGGGAGACCCGCCCTTAAAGCGGCGATGCCCCGAGCCCGGCCGCGGTGGCCTGAGGCGAAGCGCGGGTGGGGCGATGGCGGAGCAGTCCTTGAATCGCATAATTACACAGAGTTGGAATTACGGTTGGAAAAGGCCTCCAAGAGCATCGAGCCAACCTTTCACTGAACACCACGTTGTCAACTAGACATGGCACTAAGTGCCGCATACGGTTTCTTGAACACCTCCAGGGAATGGCAACTCCACACCTTCCCTAGGCAGCTGGATTCCGGTTAATGCTTAATAACTCACTCAGTGAAGAAATTATTCATAATGTCCAACCTGAACCTCCGCTGGCACAGCTTGAGGCCATTTCCTCTTGTCCTATTGCTGGCTGCCTGGGAGAAGAGACCAAACCTCACCTGGCTACAACTTCCTTCCAGGCAATTGTAGAGAGCAATAAGGTTACCCCCTGCCCCCAAGTCTTCTTTTCTCCAGGATAAACACCCCCAGCTCCCTCAGCTACTCATCACATTTGTGCTCCAGACCCTTCACCACCTACATTGCCCTTCTCTAGATCTACTCCAGCACCTCAATGGTTTTTTTTGTTGCGATGGGCCCAAAACTGGGCACAGCACTCAAGGTGTGGCCTCAAGAGGGCTGAGTACGGGGGGACAATCACTGCCCTGCTCCTGCTGTCCACGCTATTGCTGACACAGGCCAGGATGCCATTGGCCTCCCTGGCCACCCGGGGATACACTGGCTGATGTTCGTTTTGCTATCAACCAGCATCCCCAGGTCCTTTTCCTCCAGGCAGCTTTCCAGCCACTCTTCCCCAGGCCTGTAGTGCTGCATGGAGTCGCTGTAACCCAAGTGCAGGATTCAGCACTTGGCCTTATTAAACTGAGGCACTGACAGAAGGCATTTACAGTTTATGAGGGCACAGTTTCTTTGTGTAACACTGGGAGACATTTGCTCCTTGCTTGTTCCAGTGGATGAGATTTTGTTCATTGCTGCAATATAGGGCTATTTTATAGCCATTCCTAAAATTCCAGTAAAGTTGCTGTTGTGTGCAATATAATGTATTTACTATATATATGTTGTTTCTGTGCTTGAATACAGATGAAGGTGTTTCTTTCCTTAAAAAACATGTAGCAAGAGCCAGAGCTTTCCTGGGATGAGGCTCAGGTCTTGGTACTGCCTGACAGGATTACTCTGTGTACTCACCCTGTGTTGTAGTGACTCACTGTGCTGTAAGGACAAACAGGTCTGTGAAGTGGCCACTGAGTTGGTGACAGCTACTGTGGAGCTTGAAATGACTGCTTCAGCCTGGAAAAACTCTTCTAGAGTAATGATTCTGATGACTTTGTACTCTGTCTCTCACATAAAGGCAGGCAAAGCCTTTCTATTGTAGCTTGACACATAGCACTGTAATATAGGTTTAAGTGAATGACTTATATTTGTGCCACCATAATATACAAAACTTTGCAGTTCACATTATTTGAAATAACATCATTGGAACCAGAATGGTCTAGAGGGGGAAAAACGAAGTATGTTAATAATGGGATTTATACTTTGTATGTTTTTTTTTCCCCAACTTGTATCAGCTGATCTCATGACAGGTGCACTTATTGCAAGTGTAATGCACTGAAAGCAAGTCTTGAGGGTTGAAATCATCTTGACAGTTTCAAATGGGCACATCTTGTGTGTAGGAGGCCTGCGTTCAAATGAATGAGCACTGACTCGCCTCCTACTTGTGCAAGAAAAGAGCAGCACAATTACAAAAACAACTATTTCAGAAAACAATGTCACAGGTCACTACATGAGCAAATACGAAAATATGATGAAATGTATTACTGGAGAGCTTCCTGTTAATTTAGAAGTTGTGTATCTCAATGACTAGTAATAATTGAAAGAGAAGTAGGGAAAGAGAAAACATATGTTGTATTTTGGCAAGTGTACACATATTTTTTACCCCTGTATTATATAATATAATGACAATACAACTTCTGGTGTTTGATAAAGTTACAAAAAACCTCCCAGACCCTTAACCCAAACACATTAAATAGTATTTTAGAATCTCTGTACAGCCTCACTTTCTCTTGCCTGGTGCAGGGTGATTGTGTTTCCTCTGCAAACAAGGTTATCCTGGGAGATAGTTGCAGCAATCATCTGTATTTTGCTGTAAACATCTACGGTCATGCACACCCCCCCACCCTGCCTTGTCTCCTATGTTAAGTATTTTTTAAGTGAAGCTGTTGTAAAATAAACTCAGGTGTGAATTTAAAGTGCAGTAGCTATTCTGCACTGACTTGCCTTGTGGATACTTCTACTACTCTAAAAATGCTTTTTTGTGGTTTACCTTGATTCACCTCACACTGAACTGCAAAGTCACCCCACATGTGAAATAAAACTGTCTACACAAGCAGGCCATTGTGGAATAATTGTTACAGAACAGATATTATGCTACCACTTACAGACAAGTCTAAATCAACATCCATGTCATCATTTTAAAGTCAGTCAGAGATGGGGCAGAGATGAAATGGAGGATGTGTTTGAGCTGGAAGATGGTTGTGGTCATGGACAACAAACCATTGCTGCCTACCCAAATAGGGAATGTCACTCTGTGAAGCCTTACTTCACTGAACAGATATTCAAGGTATCCTCTGACCAACTTCAGGCAAATTTGAGAAAGCAAAAACATTTCTTGACCACATGGTGGGATAAAAAATTCCCATTTGATCCTCTTAAAACAAAGAGGGAGCAAAAAAGAGGCTTGTGGATAAAAAGTCATTAGCTCCCAAAATCATGTGTAAGCTTGGACAACGTGTAAAAGCGAAACAGCTGTCATGTCAAGAGTGGTTAAAATCATATTGCCATCAATTTCAGAGAAGCCAAAAACAATAGTTAAAATAAAATTCAAAAATCAAAGTCTGGAGACTTTCTTTTTTTTCCCCTTCCTCTAAAATTAACTGACTGACTTCAAATTACCTTATTGTTCCTGTTTACCTGCTCTTAATATAGAAGCAACAAACTTACATATTCTGCCTACACTGTGAAGCTAAGATGTTTTTATAGTACAAAGTAATCCAAATTCAAAGATTTTCTGGGCTCATGGGTCATATTTATGAGTGTATGCCATAATAATTCACCTTTTACACATTGCCACATTCATGGGTAGCTCGCTCTTGGCAGATATGTGCCTTTTCTTTATTATTTTTAATTAATGTCACTATCATAAGTAGTCTTTAAATCTGTCTAGATGAATAATACAGATGTTGCTTGTGTAAGTGAAGTGCAGGTGTGTTTTGGCGATAAAAACTCCCTGGGTATGCATGAGCTCGAAGTGACGGCAGACTCTTTAGCCTGAATGTGTAGGGAGCAAAGTGGTCTATGAGGTCTCTCAAGAAACATCCTTCATGGAATCTGTGAAGAGAAATGCTCAGTTAGATTACTCAAATCCAGCACAATTTAAATCTTTATTTTTGATGTAGAATGTCTCTCATATGATAGGAAAGTAAAGTGTCATCTGCTGTGGGGAAGCATTTTTCTAAGGGTACAGAAAGTTAGAGAAACATTTTTAATTTATTCTTCAGAGAAGTGAGGTATCTTGAGAATACCTGCTGATAAAGAGCCCTTGTGGAAGAACTTGGTGAACCCTGTGTTCTTGGGTAACAAAACCCTCTTGGGTTTGCTTATCCTACAAATTCTAAAGCACTGTTTCAGGCTGCAGCAAGAAAAATGATTGCAAAGTCATCTCTGGTATATTTGATGTTTCTGGTTTTCTAAAGTATTCGTTTACTAGTCTTCAGTTAAGTTTCTTGCACTTGTTGCTGAGCTAGGAGGCCAGACAATGAGAAACCTCCCTTGTTCATACAATGCAATGTCAACCAACAGCATGAAGTGCTGTTGAGTGTAATTTGAGCTAATCCACGTACGTTTGCATGAAATATTTTAGGAGTTTGCAGATGATTTGTTCTGGCAGCTAAGCTGTGGATGCAGTAGCTTCAGCAGAGGACAGTAACACCTTAGGTCATTACAGCTGTTGGCAGTGACTCTTTGAATCAGCAAAGCAATGCAATATACGAATAGAAAAATTTTAGCTTGAGACAGCTGCTGAGGTTGAACTGAGCTATTCAGCTGACCTCATGTCAGAGTGACATTCCATGCTGTGGAGCCAATTTAAAGGTGATTTGTGAGCAGCTCAGCTCCCTGTTGGCTGAAGACGTTAGAAAGGGTAGATAGCTGTGGAAAGCAAGTTATCATCCAACTCAAGCTATGCCATCCACTTCTGAGTTGATTCTGCTTTTGCAATTTTTATTCATGCAGGTCCTCTTTTGTAAAAAGAAACAAACCCCACAATGTATCCCTTATGGACTGAGCATTAGCTTGGGGCAGGGATATTTGTGGGAAAGTTTTGCAGGTGACACTAAGCCGTCATATGAGACTAATGTCTTCTGATGCTAATTACTGCCAAATCACAAAGTGGGCTTTGTCTGTACAGGTAAGTATACAGATAAGAAACAATTGCTAGTTTTAATGGTAACTTGTTTTTCTGATGTTTCATGCTTGGTAGTGTCTTGACCCATCTCTCTTTGTCATAATTTCAAAACCTTCATCTGGGTTCTGACAGTCCAAAGGACATAGGTAGGATTTGGATTTGCTCTGTTGTTAACAATTTTTGTGATTGTAAGGAAGCTTTGCTCTATAAACATACTTTGCTAGTCAAAACTACTGGTTTTGTTATAGATTTACACAGAAGACTATCTGTAGGACACATCTTGGAGAATCACATTCATTTTAAGGTAAAAAACTTTTTTTGTAAATTAAAAAAATATAATATGACAATAACACACCTTGATATGTGATTTCTGGAAGGAAAACACAAGCTCAAAAGTTTTCCCATAAATGTTGGGCCTGATCTTTAACCATTTGGTATTTTATAAAACCTTCTAATACCATAAAAAGTGATCAAAACATGTTATCAGTTTAATCTGATACTAATTATTACTGTTTGATCATCATAAACTTTTATTCATGATTTTGGTTCCTTATCGGTCTGTGCCTTTTCTTCATCCTTAAGAGAGGAAACAAAATACTGAAATACTTGTTGCAGAGAATGATCTTCCTGTTGTCTTTGTTTTGTTAGTGACAGTTTCTTAAATCCATTTTGGTATAACTACTTATTTAATGTTTATAAATGACCTGAGCATATTATAGATGAAAATGCTCTTGCTGCTGTGCAGTATCATGTCAGGATCACATCTTTCATTTTTTACTGCAGAACACTTGGGGAAATTAAGAACTTCTATTTTAGAACCACACTGCTAGATAAGCATCCTACGTCTGTGTAGGAGGTTTCTTTCTTTATTGCCTTGTGTGCCATTTCCATTTAATGATATCTCCCAGTTACATAAAAAAAAAGAAAAGGTTCTATTAGTACTCTTTCCAAAATCTGCAACCAGTGAAGTATTAATGTAACTGTGGTTTTTCTGTCATACTCTAAGCTTCAGATATGTCTGTTTCATGACAAAAAGACCTTGAATTTTCCCAATGTAATATAAAGCATCACCACAGAAAAGTTAAAAAATCATTGTTACAGCCTGTAGTTGTTGTATATGCTTTGTAGGGCAAAATTGTAATTCAAAACAGGAAAGATTGAAGGGTTTTTACATGAAGAATTGTGATAACCTTGAAAGCATTTCTTCTTACTGCTGGCTTTCCCAGTTTGTCTAAAATGTACTGCAAGATTTGAAAAAAAGTTATTAAATTCAAGTTATCCCTTATTTTTATTGGTTTCATAACTTACGTGCATGGAAATTTGCAACATTTATTGAAAAGGGAACTAAATTTTTCATTTATAAAGAACTGAGATTGTTGCAAACTAAGCTGCATTATGTGAGATTCCAGGATACTAGACCATCCTGAAAAAAGTGGCGAAGGAAGAAACGTGGTCACAAAAGCTCAAATTACTTACTCAGAACACAAAATGATTCTAGTACAGTCAAACTTGAACTGTGCTAAGATACGTTTCTTTAGTTTAAAATTGTTGGCAGCAAATGGTCAAGACAAGTGTTTCTGTCTGAATCAAGGACAGAAAACATATGAGCACCATTTGTTGAAAATGCTACTGATTGCTACATCAGAGCAAGAGGCGGCAGTGGGTGACAGACTGTGCTGCATAGTGAAATCCTAATATTAATAGAATACTTCACAGTATTCCTATTATTTTTCATAACTGAAATTCAAATTCATTGGAAAACTGCTCTGTATTTTTAATTAATGCACCCTAATGCTAGAGGAACTAATGCTAATGGCTTATAGAAACCCAAAAAGAAATGGGTCTTCCGGAAGCAGAAAAATATTATTCGTATGAGGGATGTGTATGGGGCTGTGGGAAGTCACACATAATATATGCTGTGTAGCTTCCTTGTAAGACTCCTTGGTATGCTAGTCCTTGATCAAATAGAATTGAAAAATCCATGTTGTGGGTTTCAACCTAACTGTGGAAAAACATATTTGGGATGTAGATAAAGGTGAAAGCTGATGAAAGGAGAATAAAAGTAGGTGTAAACAAGGAGGAAAATTAATGAGAAGGAAGCTGCTTTTGAAGGAACTTTTCTTGTACTAGCATCATGTTTCTGAAGTGCTATTTCTGAAAAGCAAGTACTGGTTTATCAAAGAGGGCTATGTAGATTTGCAAAGTCTCAAGATAACCAAATGCATATTTTTGGAGCTTTGTGTAGGGCTTGTTTCAGAGCTGCTGGATATTAGTAGAAAGCTTCTCATCCATTCAGCATGTGAACGTGCTGGAAATTTACAGCACTTGGTTGTTATCAGTCAATTATTAATGACTATGATATCAGTAAATCAGCTGTTGTATTCCCCTGGCCTGGAAATGAGCGTTTGCAGAGACATTCAGCTGTTTCCTCTACGGAAAAGAAGAGGGATCAGTAAGCACAACTGGCCTGGATGGAATTAATGTTACCGTATTCTAGGAGACTGTACTTGCCCTCATTACCATGGGTGATAAAGGGTTTTATTGAACATGTGAAACTTAGACAACAACTGTTCTGACTCTGCCTAACAGCTGCAGGATAACTGTGAAGATTGTCTTTTGAGAATGATCACCAGCTGGTAACTGGAAGGGCTGAAGCAGCTCAGCAAAACCGGCTTCAGATTATAACTGCATGCTGTGTCCTACCCAGAATAGCTGGTAGGCAGTAAAGAGGCTTTCTGCCATTTCTGCATGACAGTCTCCCAAGGCTTTTTGGGGATATCATTTGTACACCTACTGAGGAAATGAGAGCTTGTTTGGATGCCTTTCTTTCTGGTTTTTGTGCAGCTTTCTGTAGTGTGCCATGCAAGATAGTACTAACAGTATACACCTCTAGGTCGCTTAATGGGTACCGGCTTTGCAAACACTGCAAATCACATTAATTTTAAATATAATTATGAATACTAATTGACAGGAATAAATAGGCTGTATCTTAGTTCTGGAAAAAATATTGGATATTTTAATTATACCAATACATGACTAGTTGGACATACCAGCTCTACAAATCAAGGAGCTTGTGTTAGGTGAACTTGTCCAAGTGAACTTGAGACATTATTTCTACAAATAGCTGTTTCTCACTGTTTCCAGCACTACAGTTTGGAGGCTGAAACGACCTGCCAGAATTTTGTTTGGATGTCAGAGAAATAAAGTCTGGATACTGTTCTCTGGAACAAAATGGAAGAATTGTAGCTGAGGGTCTGCTGGTGATATTTGAATGACAGCTGATGACTCTGAGACTGAAGAGCATGCAGTAGGAGAGAGTTATAATTTTTAATAACAATACTCTCCAAAAAAATGTCCCTGTTTAACTCCATTACCTAATTTTTTATGTCCATGTTGATTTCTGTGTGTGCTTCCTGCACAGCAAAGCTCCACCCTGCAATTAGAAAATCGTCTTTCATAATGGATTGTGACAGTGTTTTGTTGTTATGAAGTTCTCTTTCTTGTCCTCTGCGTGGCTTTGAACTTCTGATGTCTTCTGCTCCTCAGCCAAGAGAAGCATCTCCGCCCCCCCTACATCTTTCAAGAGCTTCCACTAAGCTTTCACCAAAAGGAAGAAAACCCCAAACATCCAACTGTTGTAGCCACCTGAACTGAACAGCAGTAACATCTGTTTTCTTAGTGGTACAGATGTTAGGAACGATGATCCTATAACTTGATAACTTTTCTTACTATTCATAGTTTCAAGATAAGAGGAGGTTTGAGGGCTGTCTGTGTGGTTGGTGTTCTGTGTGGTTTTTTGGGAAGGGTTCTTTTGGTCTTTTTCTTAGTTGTGCAGTTTTTTTCCCATGCAGTTTTTGGATGCAAATTTCCCGAACCACTTCCCATTCTTGAGAAACTCTAGAAGTGGTAAGTTCTCTCCGTCTTTTCTGTGATGCACTTTGATATGTGAAGCCCAAAGTCATGGTTCTATGGTGATAGTGGACAGTGGATTTGCTACTCCCTGCCTTGAGCACAGTGGGTTTCTGCAGTTTCTTTTTAGTAGCACCACCAAGGCAACATATTCAGAGCACTTCTTGTGGGGAAGAGATTCTGCTGAGAACAAGATAGCTTTTTTTATTGTTTGAGGCAGTAGTGATATTGAAGGATGCCTCTCTCATGCATATGAGGAAAGAGTAAAGAAACTAACTTACAAGTACCTACAAACAGACACTATGGTAAATCTAGCTGAGACAGAATACTCGAGCTTGGTATTTGAATTCTTTCTCCATGGTTGCCTTCATGGATCATGTGTATTTCTGTCTCTTCTGCAGTAGATCTTGGTTACATTAGCCTCCTCCAGATATTAGCCTTTGCTTTCTCAGTCCACTGTGGCTTCAAGGAGCTGGAGAAATCTCTGCAGGAGCAGGCGTGGGGGGAGATGAGGGAGGAGCATGCATTTGCAAGGGAGGAAAGATCCTCCTTAGTATGTAGGAGGGGAGGGTTTTGAGAGTATTTGCAAAATGTCTGAGATGCATTGATAAAAAACTTCCTTGCTTCCTGTTGGAATTGCTGCATTCAGGCTGGCAGTCTTGTGGCAGCCGTGAAGGTGTGTGTTTCTTGGCTAACAGAAAAACATTTGTAATGCTCATATGCTCAGTGGACCATATACATAATACAACTACATCCATAATTGGGAAGCATTCCTGCCTTGGAATACCACATTCCAGGTAGGGCTGTTGGTATGAAATTGTGTTTTATGCCCTATGTAGAAATGTAAGAAAATCGTTGTAGATTGTACTACAAGTACAAGCCTTTTGAAACAATAAGCTCAATAAGGTTCAGTAAGAACAATAAGAACAATAAAGTTTCTATTAAAAAAGGATAAGGGGAGGAAAAAAGAACGAACTCCATGAGATTTGCACTAATAAACATAAAGAGAGTAGCTGAATTAATTTTCCTTATAATAGAATATGCTCTGTACTTTATATGAGAAATAAGAAATATTCAGAGATCACAGAGATAAACAGATCAACTGGTTGGGATAGGTCACAGCTTGGTATTGAAAGGAATCTTGGAGGACTGCCAAAATACTAGTGGAGTCCAGGCATGCAAATCAGTATGATGCAACTTGCTCGTGAGTCTGAGAAGAATAAAAACTGCACAGCAATTCACCAAAAACTCTACAGTGTAATGGTGATGACAGAAAAAGCTCTGCAGCCTGGCTTGTACCAATGCAAACTGCCAGCACAGGCAATCATGGAGCGACAGTAAAGAAGGATTAAGGAGTAGAGGGACAGATAAGGTCATCAAGGTGCGTAATTATGTGGTACCGATTATCCTCTCTATTTGGTACATGCTGGTCACATATGTCTTATTTATACATGTTGGTGTCTCCCACTGTGGTTTATGTTCCCCTGCTGTTCAATAATTTATTTATGTGATGGAATAGAGATGAATCCTCATGAGAGAGTACCACAGGCTACTGATGGAACCTGGTGTTAGCAAGTGCTTGCTTTTTGATTCCCCTGCTGCCCCTAGATTTATGCAGCATATGTTTCAATTCAATTGCAATGGTTCTGAGTCATTGTCACTAAAACCTGAAAGCTGGGCTGAAAGTTACTTGAATTATTGTGTCAAATGATTTGAAATGGGCTTTGCGATTGCTACTTGTCATATATCAGCTCCTGAAGCTCAGAAGAAGTTCCTAGTTGATGTTCGCCATAAGAGATGACTTTAAGGATGTTCTTCTATATATGCATATACATACACAGATATATATATCTTGCACATATAAATAATGCATAACACAAATACTCCAGAATCCTGCAAATATTCCAGAATCCTGAAAATATTTATACACAATTGTTGGGGTTTTAGGAGTTCTCCTGGGTTTTTTTTTCTGTTAAAGGAATTTTCCCCATACGTGTTGCTAGGGGGACAAATTGCTGGGTATTTAAGAAAAACAAAAGACCTAGCCATTGGGGGAGAGGTGCATCTGGCTACTCTTTTGTTTCACTTGGGTGTGCGGACAGTCAGTTTCCGAAGTTTGGACGGAGAGGGAGGCTGCTTCTTCGGCTGTTTTTATCTTCTGCCAGAGAAACCCCGGGATCCCAAGCCCGCCTTCCCTGCCCTGCTGGGAGCCGGGCCACAGCCGCCCTGCCCCCGCCATTGCTTTGAGCCTTCGCTGCGTTGTAGCTGTGCTCGCCCTGCCTGCCCAGACCTCCGGGGGGGTCCCCGTTTGGATACATCGCGTCTGCCACCCGAGATTTGTGCTCGTCCCTGCCGCTCCAGCCTGCCATTCCAGCCTGCTGTTCCCAAGGGTCCGGCCGGACACCGGGATCAGCTGCCCAGCGGTTTGTGGAGCCTTTGTCCCATCCCTTCCCGGGATCCCGGGGCACCGGTGCCGCGTGCTCCCCGAGCTCGCTCCGGAGCGCCCCCTGCAGCCGCGGGGGAACCATCGCACCTGCCCTGCTCACCGGGAGCCGCCAGCGCCCCTGCCGGCTGCGAGCGGAACTGCACCCGAGGGGAAAGGGCCCGACAGCCGAGAAGGCTGGGACTGGGTTTGTGATTGTTTGCTGTTACTTCCATAGTTATTGCTGTTTGTTTGACTGGTTATACACCTATAGATGTATAATAGTAAAGAACTGTTATTCCTATTTCCCATATCTTTGCCTAAAAGCCCCTTGATTTCAAAATTATAATAACTCGGAGGGAAGGGGGGGGTCGCATCTGCCATTCCAAGGGAGGCTCCTGCCTTCCTTAGCAGACACCTGTCCTTCAAACCAAGACAACAATGCACCGTTAATCATGACTAGTTTCTTGATGTCAATGGGGTGAATCTTAATTTCATATTATTAATTAGCCTATTGATTGAATTCATTAACTTCTGCATGCTTCAATAAGAAATTGGTCTACTCAGAGTATTAAATGAACAGCCTAGATTATTGTCTGTAATACTAATTCTTAGTAAATAACATTAACGTTCTATGAAGACAGAAAAATATTACAGCTTATTGTTTCAAATTCCAGTCTTTATTTCACTAAATATTATTACACTAAATTCAACCAAGCTGTGAATATTACTTTGCAGTACATGCTGTCAGTATATCTTGTTCATTTGTTGTTGTTCGGACTCTTGAGTGCTTCTAGGTGGTTTCTCTGCCTGGGCCTGAAGCTAGCTTAAAGAAAGCACAGCTGGTGATCTTGGGGAAGGAGAGACAGAAGAAGCTCTAGTGGAAGTCACCTGCCAAAACAAGCCTCATGGGCGGGGGCTTCTGCAACATTTTCTTGGGAGGTGCTTTACGCTGAGGCTCTTGCACTTGGCCCTGCCGAGCTATGTTGCAGCTGTGCTGCAGTCATGCCTATGCTCAGCACTTGATCTTGACCCCAAACCATGAACTTTTCTTCCCCCCCTAACTTCAGCCCGACTTCATCCCATGGAGGTGCCTGACATCCTGGGTTTCGAGCTGCCCCCCGGCCTGCCTTCCTTCCTCACTGGGTGTGGTGGGACCAGCCTCAGCTGGTAAAGGCCCTGCCCTGCCAACCTTAAGAATCTCCTTGGCTCCTAGCCCTTGGAGAGCAGCCCCTTGGTGCTCCCCGAGAGTCATCCACTTAAGTCTTAATCAGAGTATCTTCTACTAAAAAGAATATTTATCTTTTGATTTCTTGGTAGTCTTGCACACATATTTCACAGAAACCGTGGGACTACTCTCATATTTTATAAAACATTCACTGTGAAACCAATGTGGTGCAGGGATTGATGCAGGCTCCTGAGAGCAGGTGTACAAACTTCCAAAACTCCAAAGTTTCGGAAATTACACGTATACACATCGGTAGAAGCAGAGTGTGTTCCTTTAAAGGATACTGCACTCCTGTAATGCATAATGAGAGGTAAATTCCAGAAAGAAACCAGTTACAATTGTAGCCATTGAACCATTTAGTGATTATAGCATTAAAAATATGTATTAGGATTAAAAATTTGCATATGCCGACCAGTTCTTGATATTTCTTGCCTACCATGTTTTTCAGGAGTATTTCCACTGATCTGAAGTATTCTTGATCTTGTTGAGAGCCACTAGTCTATGAACTTTTCCCAAGGTAGTAGCATTATATTTATGTTATCTAAATTATAATGATAAATAGGTAAATGGAGCTAAAAAATTTATGGTACCTTACATTTTCAGAGTTCTACTATACATATATTCATCAGTTCATTTTCTAACTGTTCGTCTCACACAGTATGTAAGAAAATGTAATCAATAAACATTTAAGAAAAAATCAGAGATAGCTTACAGACAGCTTTTTAAGAAAATCTTTTTTGTTGTTTTTTTTTAAGTATCATTCTCCTTAAGGTAACTTGAACCTAATTTTCAGAAGGACTCGTGTCACTATTTAGTCAATTGAACAGCAAGGAACATTTGGTGTCCTATTATTGTATGTGTAGATTGGTGACACTTTGGTGACAGGGAATGTTGAAGTTTAGTACAATCTGCATACTGAGCTCCTAAAATACAGAAAAAGTATAGTGTGACAGAAGAGTTTACATGTGGACTTGAGCATTTGGAGCTAACCAAAGCTCAGCTACTGAACTTCCATGCAGCCTTCAGCCCACCACTTAACTTCTTCAAATATTGTATTTTTATCAATTTTAGTGAACAACGTTACCACAGGCTATTGTTTGTAAAACAAACAAACAAACAAATGATGTGGCATTCTGGGAAGAGTGATAGTAAATGCAGAAAGACTGCAAAGTCTTTTTAAAGCTACACAAGCTGGCAAAATTAGGAAGAAAGGTTCAACAGTCCTGGTTTTCAGCATGCCATATAATTCGGTACTTCATAGATTCCTGCACTGTCTTTCCCACCATGGTGTCTGAGCTTCTTTCAGTAGTGTTTAAGCAAAGTGAGTAACTTTGTTTTACATGTGGTTTCTTCTCAAAACCACAGTGTCCCTCCCTTTCCCTCATGTAACAAGGTTTCATCCTGGTTCTCAGGGAACCAGGTCATGACACACTGTTGTGTGAGTGTGTGTATACATATGTATTTACAAATGCATACTCTATAAATAAACACATGTATTTTCTCCCCTGGTTGATCAAAGAAGCTGAATCTTGCTCAAATCTTGCTTGACTGAAGTGTTTTAATTTTAAACTTGTATATGAAGAGTAAAATACAGGTACGAGGGGTTTTTTTTTTCTTTTTGAAAACTCTTTAAAATAAGCCAAACCCTTCTTTCCAAGCATTCTATCTGTCTGCATCAAGTTTCCCAAGAGAAGTTGTGCCCTAGCATAATATTTCAAATGTAGCAACTTGAGTGATTAATTCTGACAAAGATGGGAGACAGAAATTAGTATTGGCAAAATTAAAATTTCTCTGTAGTAATTGGTCTTGTATAAAAAACATTTTTATAAACATTTTCTCTTGTAGTAGTGCTGGGAAATGGTGACTATGAGGGAATGGCTTTCTTCGTAATTAGGCTGATGGTCTTCTAAATTCACAATCTCAAAACTAAAGCCCTGCAAACCTGAAACAGATACAATCATTCATATTTCCTATAAGAAATTTTCAAACTATTTTACTGTCATTTGATTAAGTCTCCGCTTATGTGAGTTAAGGGAATTTGCTTCTTGAATCATAGTATCAGGTTGGAAGAGATTTTGGGAAGTCACCAGTTCAATCTCCTGCTCAAAGCAGGGTCAACACTGAAATCATGTGGTGTTCTTCACTGCTTCACTGTCCTCACTAGCTGGTTGAAATGACCACTGTTTCCATTAGCCTCTCCTTGCAGAGGACATCTGTTCCAGCCCTTGACCATCTTGATTTTCTACTGGCTCCAGTTTATTAACATCTTTTTTATATTGGGGTGCCCAAAACTACACACAGTATTCCAGATATATGCTACCAAATGATGAGTAAAGAGGAATAGTCATTTCCCTTGATCTAGCTCTGACTTTCTTTATACAGGCCAGGGTGGTGTGAGCTTTCACTGCTGTCTAGTGTTTCTCCCACTGTCCACCAGGACCCCCAGATCTTATTCAGTGGCACTGAGGGGCCTGTCAGTCCCAGTCTGTGCAATGGCAGAAGGTCAGTCTGACCAAAGTGCAGTGCTTTGCATTAGTCTGTGTTGAACTTCATGTGGTTCCTGTCAGTCCATTCTCTGGCTTGTCTAGAGGCAGCCCTGCCCCTGAGCATTGAATACATTTATGGAATAAGCACTGCAGTTATTCATTACTGGTTTATGCCAACATTAATATTTTTAAATAAAAATCACATCCTAATGAAATTTTAGTGGAAATTTCAGTGTGATTGTAAGGTGGAAGCTTTAGGCTTATTAGAATCTGAAACTCCTATTACAAAGGGTGTAAATGCTTTCTCACTAGCTACAGTGGTTAAGACCTTCATTTTATACTTAATTTCAGGGAGAACTAATAGCTCCGTATTTTCTCCCATCATGCTGGAGCACAAGTTCAGCTCATGAGAACTACGAAGAGGACGGGGCCTTGGCTCTACTCTGACCCGGTGGAAAGAGTGCCACCTACTGAGCCTGTGGCTCGGTTTTGCAAACTTAAGTGTGCAAAGCATAGTCTTTCAGTCAAATTCTGACTCAGTGCAATCCAGTGTATTAATGATATGAGTCGATGTTGTTACACTGCAAGATGTGTCTGTACAAGCCAAAGAAAACTAAGATTTTAGATGCTGATAGCTAGGAAATCTTCCAATCTCCTTCAGTGTAGTAACAAAATAATGACGTAATAGGGAACGCGTGTGTATTAAGTTTTATTAATGTAAAGCTGATAGAAGTGCAGCCATCATGTAATCTCAGCATATGCTGAGAAAAGAGAAAGAAAAACTTTTTAAAAGCATAGCAAAAGCTGTTCTGAAAGGAAGAAAATTATGATGGCTGGTTCTGGAGAAGATGTAAGGACCATGTAATGTAATGAACAGAGAAACAATTGAAGAGTGTATAACTGTAAAATCCTTACCAAACACTTCATAAAACTTTTATTGCTCGGTACGACAAACACTAACATACAGCTCTATAAACACCATGGTGTCTTTGAAGTGTGTTTCTTCTATTTTAGATCTATAAACTAGTTGGTGTACCTACCTGCTTGCTTGTTTTTGTTCTTATCCCATTTGGTTTGTTTAGGAAATACGATCATTCTTTCCTAAAGATTTTGCATTTTACAGTGTGTTTCAGCTTTGTCTTCGTGGTTACTATGTTGCCTTTGGCTCAGCAGGATTCCTATCTACCTGATACGTTACTTAGGAGGCAACCATCAAATCCAACAAGTTAAAATGTCTCCCAGAGCAGGGTAGAAAGCACACTCCCTGCTCTGCGCAATGTTAGCTTCTGTAGCCGGATGATGACGTTTCTGTCATTGTCTACTGCTTTTACGTGATTAAGTATTGTGAAACACAAGATGCTGCTCATCATTTTTCTCCCAGCCTCCAAACAGGTGAAGTACAACATACATTTGTTCTGTCTTGAACAAAGAGATACACTTTGCTGTTAGAACATGATTTAAAATCAGAGAAGACTTCTGGGGTTTGGGTTTATTTTTGGTTGGTTTTTTTTTCCCCCCAATGAAAGTTGACATAAGTAATTTTTAATCTTATCCATATCTGATGTGCTTCAGTTGAGGCACCGATTGCCTAACATGAGAGAGAGGAAATAACTCCAGTTTATTGAATCTTTCTTTTCAATCTTTATTAGGGCAAATTAAACTAATGAGTTGTATGCCTTTGACTACAGCTAGTTATTATATGTTCAATGATTTATGTTTGCTTTACATATTAGGAAATTTGTGAACATCTGGGAATATTCTTTCTGTATTGATTTAAATAGTTATTGACCCATTGTTCCTGTCTACCAGAAGTTTGGAAGAGCAAATGCATTAATGGTGCTATAGCAGAATTTTCCTTGAAGGTCCTATTGGGACAGTGTTGGATCAAATGATACCGCTGGTTGTGAAAGAAAAAAAACCTTTACCAGTAGTACCTGTGGCTACTATTTTGCTCTTCACCGCCATGTGTCTCACTGTTATCCTCTGCACCATGACAGGAAAAGATTGGGTGTGGTAATTAGACTGCTGACCTGGGACTCATCAGAGTAACCTGGTTATGCATCTGTAGTCATGGGCAAGTCACTTCTGTGGGCTCCTGTTTCTGCACATCTTGAGCTTCCCTGGTAAAACGTTCTGCAAGGAACTATTGTGAAAGAAACACAAACTACAGTGAGCAGTGCAAAAATCACTTCTATATTTCACTCTATAAAGCAATGCATGCTGGAAGGGAAACTGCCCTGCTGGTCTGGAAAAAAAACCCCAAAACCCAGCAATGTTACTGTGTGCACTGAATAATCTGAACCTGGATGAAGGCAAACACGTGGCAACGTGCACATTGGAGAAAAACGTTTGGCATTTTCCTGTTGCTCAACATTTCACTGAATATGAGTCTAATCTATGAATGCTGTCTAAAGGTTATTTTATAATCTGTAAGTTTCATTGCTTGTTAACAAACTCGAGGAGCAGAGCAGTCTACAGAGGGAGCAATGACAAAGCAGCTTCTTTATTTCCTGCCTTAGTAGGGTAGAGTAGCGTGCCTGCATTTGTCAGCGCACTCTGTTTTTTATTCTTGGACCAAGGCAGCAGAGGAAGCCATCTTCCAAAAGAGGAGCTGAACATTTTTAGAAACCTCAGAAGTATGTGTTCTTGTGAAAGTAAATTTCAGTTGTTTGGTAAAACAGCCAACAGCATAGAGATGACCTGAGGATTTGCATTAGACTAAAATCCTTTCTCCCTTCCCTGCTTTTTTAACTTTTTCTTCTGAAAAAGCTGTGAGAAAAGGGACTGAAAGGGGGAAACAGAAAATCATGTTTTCCTTTGGTCCAGGGGATTCCTTAAAAACAAAAAGCTCTTTGTTTGTTTTTCTTTAGCGAGAAAGGACATAAAGCCTGATCGCGCTGAAGAGGCTGGCTCTGAACTCGGGGCATCAAAGCGGCGCTTTCCGACGGGTATTGGACACGGCAGCATTTTGCAGGGCTTGGCTTTCAAATCAATGCTTCAAACTCTCTGCCCGCCCCTCACTCGTTGGGGATTTCCTCTCCTTCTTTGCCAACAGCAGCGACAGCCACGCGCAGAAGGTCAAGCCGAGATCCGTGGACAAGGGCAGGGGGCTTAGGGCCGTGCCGGGATGAGGCGCTGAGGGCCGGCGGGGAGCTGCGCCGCGGAGGGAGGAGGAGAAGGAGGAGGAAGGCGGGAGGAGGAGGAGTTGAGGAGCCCGGGCCCGGGAGCCTCCCCGCTTACCGCACTAGGAAGTGACGCTTTCTCCGAGTCCCGGAGAGAAAGAAACAAAGTTTGTTGTTTTTTTTTTTTTTCCCTTCCTTCTTCTCTCCCGCCCCCCTCTGCAAACAGCCGCTCCACGTTCCCCCGCGGCTCCCGCCGTGCCTGGCTGCGCAGGTGAGCCAGCACGTTCTCTTTCTTCCTTCTCCTGTTTTCCGCGCGTTTATTTATTTTTTTTTTTTTTTAATTCGCACGATTTGCTTCCGTTTTCCTGCCATTTTGGAGAGGGGGTGTCTTTCCTGGGGCTTTTCTTTTGGGGGCGGTGGTGCGTGCTTTGTTTGTGGGTGCTGGGTGCAGGATGAGGAGCAGAAGTACCTGTGGAGGTGACGGAGACGGCTGGCTCCGCTCCCGGGCCGCGCAGCCCCACGGGGCCGGGGCAGCGGCACTCCCGGCCCGCCTGCTGCGGGGGGCCAGGCTCGGCTGCTGAGCCATCGCCTCGTGCTGTACCCTGAGTTGTTACGGGCGCTCCGGAGGGGTTTCTTGGCGGCTGCCTGGCTGCGGCAGCGCTTTCTGGATGTGTCTGTGTCCGGGTGAGCTGCCTGCGGATGGAATTTTGGGGGGTTGGTTTGGGCTGGGGGGAGGCTCTCTTTGCTCGCGGCGTGGCGGAGCGGGGCAGCCCAGCGTGTGCGGCGGCCCCGAGCGCTGCGTGGAGAGGGTCGCATCGCCCTGCTGGGGTTTACGCAGTGGAGGGGGGTGGGGAGGAATTTGTTAAATAATTTTTGAAAAATCCCGTGCTCTCAAGTGTACAGCTCTTTTCTGGCAGCAACTGCAAAAGACCGATTCGTTGCAGTTTAGCAGTAAAAGCTGACAATACACCTACGCGCGTATGTGAGAGTCTTATATAATACTTACGGGGTTTTTTTTAACAGGCGTAAGCAGGATTTATTTTTGGTTTATAAAGTCTTGTGTGGTTGCAGCTTGCAGAATTAGCGAAATATTCTATTAGCTTAGCAGAGATTTACTTTACGTCCTTTTAAAAAATCTAATTTTTTTATAATAATTTGATTTCCTTCCGACTACGTGTTTTGAGCTTAGTGTAAAGGCCATCTGTACTGGAGCAAGCAGTTAAGGGAGGGGAAGAGAGAAAAAGAAATGTCCTAATGCGGAGACTATTAGGTTGTTTAGAGGGCGAGACTGCAGTTCCAAGCAGCAACAGCAGCAGCTTTATGACTTGTGTGTAATTACAGAGTGATTGCATAGGACAGCATTGTTGGAACGAATACGTATACACAGGCTATTGTGCAAGATTTCTGTACCGAACAAAACCTAGTTTTGCATTGCAAATGCTAAAAAGAGAATGTATTGTGCATTGAACTGCCACATTCCTCTTAGACTACTTCGTCGTGGAATTAGAAGAGGAAGGTGGGAGAAGTGGAGTGAGGCTGATTGTAGAAATCACGATCTGAAATACTCAGCAGAAATGCCACTAGTAGTCTCTGAAATCACAGCAGACAGAAATTGAAAGCTCATTGAATCTGCGGGTTCATGCTTTTAAAGTGATTATATAGCAAGTGAAATCCAAGCAGACTTGCTACAGTCCTGCACGTTTAGTGTAATTCTTGCTCTGGTCTAGTTTTTTGTGTGCTTGTGTGGGAAAAAGACCTATGTTAAAATAAGCAACTGCAGTTCAGATAGCTTGCTTTGAAATTGAGAGAAGAGCATTGGGGAGAGTTTCTGTGTCAGGCCACAAAAACTTGGAGCTTGAGAGAACTACCAGACCAGAGATACGCTCAGAGCATGCTGTTTCAGCTTTAACTCGAAAGTTGCATCTGGTTCAGTGATCTTGCAGGCAGTGTTGGCTGAGGGATAGTATGAAGCACTGAGAAAGTGTGCCACTGACAGTGTATTAGCAAGGCTTTTAACTAAGTCTTTGAAGAACATCATAATTATGCCAAAGTTCTTGTGGGTACAACTTAACGTCCCTTAGACTTCTTTTTCAGGGATGCTAGTTACCTGTTATTTTTATCAGCTTAGTTTTGAGAGTACTTGGAATTCAGGACATATCAGATCTGCAAGATTTCACATCTAGTGCTCAGAAACTGGTCTTTCTAACATTAGAGACAATTTTCTAGAAGTGTTATCTTCAGCTGTTACAGCTGATGTCTTAATAAATGCCACAAAGGCTTGTAAAGTATTTTGAGCACTGCAATGTAAAGTACTATAAAAATGGAAAGCTGCTTTAATTTTTATTTTAACTGAACACAGATCATCTTATTGGTAGTTTCCTCAGGTTTTCAAGAAAATGCTTCATATAAAATGTATGTGGCTTTGTTAACAAAGAATGAAGTCATCTGCTGACAGTGTTTTTGTGTTTTGTTTGGGGTTTTTTTTTGTCATTTGACAAACTATGTTAGTGATCCTTCTGTAAGTTTATTGGAGCATTTTGTTTTAATAAAAAATATGAAACAAATATATGCTAATCTGTGCATTACTGTGATGTTCTACTTGCAGATTTTTCTTGAAATTGTACTTAATGTCTTGATTGACTTGTCAGTCTGTGTTATACTGGATGTTTTAATGTAAGAATTACCGCTGGAGTAGTTCTTAAAGGTTTCTTGAATCATTTGTGGTAGTGATACAGTATAATCATTCCTTATGCTAAGTCTTTTGCTTTTCACAACCTATGTGGTAGGAGGGAGTTTTAGGTCAGGATTTTTTGGACTTGTATACAAAGAAGTTGGTAACTTGCATGTCCTTGAGTCGTCCTGTGGTTCTCAGTGGAATTAGTCATAGATATATATACATTTGTGTGCATGTTAGCAAAACAAAGGTGTAGCTGTGCTAGCCTTTAACCCATCCAGGTGCATGTGAGTAGTGGTGATATGAAATGATGAGGGCTGTAGCACAATGAAAGCTTTTCAAAAAGCCTGCATAAATGTTCCAAATGTTAGTTTATGTTTTTGCATTTTCACTCTTCTGGTCAGCTGTCAGTAGTGGCTGCAGAACCACAGGAGAGATTTTCAAGCCTGTCTCCCTTTCATGACACTCTTCTGTCAAGCTGCTAATCAATCCCTTAAGTTGCCCCTGACTGAGGACATGCAGCCTTTTTTTTTGGAAATGGCCACCTTGGTGACAGTGGCAGCAGCAGTGTCTGTGTGGAGGTGTGCCCAGGCATGTAAGGAGACAAGAGGGACTGCCATGAATCAGAGTGGAAGTCTGTCTAACCTGTGGCCCTGTTTGCAAAGGTTTATATGTTCTCTATATGGTTAGCAGTTCTTGAAGGATTTCTACTCAAGAAACTTACCTAGTTTTCTGTTGAGCTTAGGTAAACATTTAGCAAACACTTTTTTTAACCTACTGATCGAATTGTGGAATGACAATGTTGGTAAGAGCTGGTTTTTTTGTTGTTTCACTTTTTCTAAACACCCTCCCCCCTCCCCCCCAATAATAAAAAAGAAAACATCCAAAATACCAAAACCCTGATTTTTTTTTCCCTTTGGTTTTTTTGTCTGAAGCATCACATGAAATCTTAGTACTGGTTGCAGTAAATTACAGTTTATGCTAAAATTAAACGTAGTAAATATGAATGTTGTCTGCAGAGTGATTACTTACATTCTAAGAGACATGAAGTGATAAATAAACCACTTTTCTTTGAGTATTCATAGTGTGAAATGGGGAGGTGAGGGAGGCAGGAGCTCTGGTTTTGCAACACATGCCCAAAAAGCTGCAGGTTCTGGCACAGGCAAACCAAGGCTCGTGAGTCACATCCAAAGGGAAGACTTGTCACTGAGCAATTTGTAAATAGGAGGGATGAACTTCTAATTCAAGGCAATATCCTGAGGACCTTCCCTAATAATTGCAAGTGCGGCAGAGAGCTTTATGTCCAACAGGAGTTACTTGTACTTTGAATCACACGTTCCCCCTAGTGTAATTTGAGCATTCAAACGAAGAAATCCTCGTTATGTGTTACAGAGGTCCCTGAAAGAGGTGGCTGGTCAAGTAATAATATAAGTTTTTGTAGCTTCATACCAGCCACTTGCATTCCACGTGGAAGCTCCTTGGCAGCTCCAGCAGCTCGCAGTGTACAAATGGCATGTGTCTGCAGCAGGAGGCTGCTCAATGAACGCTTCACAATGATTTGCACAACTTCTGTTTCTGAACGGTCTCCAACTGTAGCCCTTCTCAGTGCTCTGCTGATCAACTCCAGTGACTGAAAAAGTTACGAGGGAAAGCTGTACTCTGCACACCGGGAAAAAGTGCGAGTACATGCATTTTGACTGGAATCGGTGTCCAGGTATTTAGGAGCAACCATTCGAATGTGGATGCAGGGACAATATTGGTAATTAATTCTTTGCTTTTCAGGCTCTCTTGATGCTTTTTATTGTATTTTGTGCAACTGACAGCCACCAGATAACCAGGCTTAAATTAATATAATTCATTAATCTGTATATAATATGGAAGATGTGCAGATATTCTTTGAAATGTACATATCCCAAAATTAATGTTCTTTTTATGTACAAGTAAATGACATTAATGTCCCTTGTTGAATTGACAGCTGGTGTTAATCAAAAAGTTGAAAACTGGGAAAAACTAGATTGGGAGGGGGTGGCAAAGTGTTCAGTGTGTGTTAATTTTTTGTTTTTTCTTAAAGGCGTTTTGAAAGACTTAAAGCAAAGCATAGAATAATGCTTTCCTTTTTACCCTTAATTAGTCAAAATTAATGTTTAAGTTCTATATAGTTTGACTTTAGGATTGGTAAGGATTTAAACAATTTGAGGGCCTGAAGTAGTAAACTGAGAAACAGTTCTGCTATCTGTTTTACTGAATATGTTACTGATACATTACATGTTCAGAGTTGGGATGTAAAGAGACAGGAAGAGGAATCAAGTCAGTATTCATGCTTTGGGGTTTTTTTGCCACTTACTTTCTTCTCACATTGATTCTCAGTTGCTTGGCTTTCCCCATCATAGGAGAGATTACAGTGCAATGATATATGTTGGTATATCCTCTTATCATTTATTTTAGGAAGACAAATTAAACGTGTATGTATGTTTATATGTACACACACTATTCTGTTATATACCCTTATGTATCTCATTTTATAACTCGGTTCCCCTAAGAACAAATGTTTCTTTTCCTTGTTGTGCTAGAGTACTGTTTGTGAAGTTTTGTTTGGATTTTTTTTTGACAAACCATGATGAAGTTTTCTGTTTGACTGTTTGTACTGTTATTTTAACCTTGAATATAATTCTGTATTTTGGGGTTTATCTTAATTTGTTGCCTTTGATAATGTTGCTTTTGTTATTTCTAGAATTATGGTGACCAAAATGTGCATGAATTATAACTGCAAGTTTTGTTCTTGATTTTTTTGGGGGGGGAGGTTTTTTTTTTGGTTGGTTGGTTGGTTGGTTGGTTTTTTCCAAGGGCTTGTAACTGATAGGACTTTTTGAAATAATGGTTTGGTTTTGCAGCCTGTCTGTGGTACAGTGTTGTATGGTGGATTTCCAGCTATCAGAGTGGCTGCTTCCCTTCAGCATGGATAAACCAGAACCTGTTGTTCTGTGGAGCTGCATGTTGTGGGGCAGTCAGCCTGCTGAACTGCTTGTCACCTTGTCTGCACAGTGCATCATGATGAGGTCCAAAGTTGAAACTAGTCCCAGAAGTCTGAATAATCTCCAAATAGCCTTGTTATGGTGTAGTCCATAGGTAAAAGTGCATTTCTGTTTGGATCCCAAGTTGCATGAGGATGTTGTGTGATTTCAAACTTAATCAAGTATGCTTAGGTGTGGCCTTATCTGCTATGCCTATGTACATCTGGGATTCCTTGAGCATCTCCTTTTCAGCCCCTGCATATGTCACCTGGTAATTTGTCATGAATTGCAGTATTGTTTACAGTTTTATAGTAATGCAAGTCAACTACTCTTCCAGTTTTATAATACCCGTAGCTGTTCAGATTCTTCGTCCTGAACAATTACCCTTAGACACACTGAAAATAAAGTAAAATGAAGTGCCATATGTAACAATACTCTTGGGATTTTAAACTGTTTTGATTTCAGGCTTTTATTTCTCCCTACATAACATATTCTTTCATGCACTTCCTGGAAGGAGAGCTTGCTGTGTTTGTGGGAAATTACTGCACTTGGGTGGAGAAGAATTTAGCGAAGTATTTTCCTATTTAAATTTAGTTTTATACCATTTGAGAACAAAATCCCAGCATTGCCAAATTCCAGGTGAGAGGAGAGAGCCACAGCTGTAAGACATTCTGATTGCTTTAGGAGATTCCGATGATGACACCTCAGGATACCAAATACTCACATATGTGAAACTGGCAGGGAAGACTGACTGCCCCTATGGTTTAGTTTGACTTCATGACTTTGAAAATTCTGAGTTGAATTATTCTCTTTGAATCTTTTGTGGCAAACTCTGGATGTTATCCTGCATGAGACATGCTATATATTGGGGACAATGATAGTATTTATAATATTTAATTAATATTACAAATTCATTTTGATTTTTTATTGGAAGGCTATTATATTTTCAAATTTTTAGAAAATATAAGTATATATGAGTAAATAATGTAGTCTTTCCAAACAGTATTTGTTTAAATGAACATGTTTTAAGGGATGTTGAGATTCCTCTGGAGGAGAAGAGGAATATATTAAAAACAAAAGCTAGGACTTTTGTCACACTAGTGAAGTATTACTGAACTGTTAGGCATTCTGGTTATTAGGGGCTTAAGCTATCCTCCTTGAATAACTGGAAAGCCTTTGCACATAAAGGGTGTGATTGTAAGTAAACTGTGCAAAATGTTGCATTTGATTATCGGCCTCACTTTTTTCCAATTTAATTTCAGCATTGAAGTGGTCTTTTGTTATTGTGATTTTCTAAATACATTTAAGAGTCAAAAGGAAATTTAAGTCATTTCTTTCCTTTTGAAGTATGGGACTCCTCCTTGTTTTAGTCCTTTGTCTTTGGCAAAAGTGAAATATTTCAGGTATGCTACTAGCTGACTTATTTTGCTGTTGCAGCTTTCTTTCTACAGTAAATGTACTGTAAATATTTCTGTAGAAAAATTTGATCCGTAATAAAAAGACCTTTTATTGCCTAAGAAGATAAAAAAAGAATGTGAAACTCCTTATAAACAATTTATTTTAATTTTGAATATGAGATGTAAAGAATAAACATTTGAAGAACTGAGGAATTAAAAACCTGTGAAGTCTGGTATAGCTGATACTATACTCGAGGTTTGCACTTTTTAACAGTGAATAAGAGGCTGCCTTGCAAGAAGCTTTGTTGAAGTCAGTGATGATTATTTTTCTATTTAAAAGATGAACAAAGCTATCTGAGCTTTTTTTATTTGGAATATAAATAAACCTAGTTACCTTACCTTTAGAGAGGAAATTAAAATACAGAGAGCTTTGTTAGCAAAAGAAGTAAAATGCAGATTTGAAGCCTTGATTTGTAAAGTTTTTCTCTGCAACTGGAAGAGCTCTTTAATAATCGTAATCATTACTACTGATATAAATTGCACACTGGAAAATTCAGTTTCCTTATTCAAGTGATCTCCTCTGGCATTTTAAAATGAACTAGCCTGCCTGTTAACATATGTATGCCATGATGCAGGTCTTTGTTTGTCTAAGAGTGACATGAACATATATTTGCTGAATTCTTAAGCACAGGAGACAGATGAAGCTTGGATGGACTGGTCATAAAGCAAAGGCATTTCCAACACAGAGGTGGCAGAGCAAGGCTAGAGACCCTTCACTGGCCTCCAGCTTGCACTGCTGCTTTTTAGCGACTTTATGGGTTTGTCCACTAGGCATCTCTGTCAGAGGTATCATTAGGCAAGTATGAGACCAAGGGCAGTGGCCCAAATACTTGTCAACACAGCAATTGCTTGAATATCCATGTGTACGTGGATATTTTGTTAAAGGGCCAGTGTATTTGACACTTGAAGTTAATGTTAAAACACCCATGTTGGCAAGATGCTGCTGCTTCTGTGCTGCCTGAAGTGATGTTGAAATGGCTTTTGCTTTTTTCTTAACAGAAGTGTTTCTTTTACCCCAGTGGTGATAAATCAATAATCTGTTCCAATCCTGATCAGCAATATTCTATTGTTGTAGTACTATCAAGTTACTGTTGATATTTGTGGAAGAATGACATTTAGATGAAAGGGCAAAACTTCTTGTTTTTAAAAGACAACCCACAAACAAGCAAGCATTCTCATGCTCACACAAAATAAGTAAGTGCCAAGATAGGAAGATACTTAGATTTAGAAATTCTTAGCGCTTCCTTCATGAGAGATATTGGTATTTAAACTATATTTGGAATTTTGACCTCAAATTGTAAATGCTTACTTCAGCCTGTATACTACCATAATAGCACACTCCAAGGACCATGTGACAAAAAGCAAAGAAGAAAACTCAGTATCTGAACTGGTTCACATGTTACTCAGCTAAAGAGCAGAGATGGCACTAATGTTTGCAGCAACCCTTTGGTGTCAAATACAGAAAGATAATTTCTTATGAAACAAGAAAATCCAGTTTTCTATATTCTCTTGAGTTTGAGATCTGAAGAGGGATGTTGAGTGTAATTCAAACCTGCATAAGATGTTTTGCTTCTGCTCTTCTGTCAAGGTTTACAAATGGTACTCCCCAGTTCAGTGCCCCCACTCTCCAAACCACACACCAGTTCTCTCTTTTTCCCCTCTTCTCCCACTGATGGGCTGAAGAGGAGAATTGGAGGCACAAAGGGCAAAAATCATGGCTTGAGATCAGTGCAATTTACTGGACGCAGCAATGAGATAAAAGGAGCAGTAAGATCAACAAAGTAAGCCAGTGGCTCCCAATGGCTCCCTCTACCACATTTTCTCACAGGAAGGAACCCCTTTTCTCTGGAAGAGAGTCCCTTCCCTCCATCCCAGCAATGACATGAGATGGTGTAGAGTAACCTCCATGTCCTAGCCATGTCCCTCATGGCTACCACAAAAATTAACCCTGTCCTGGCTGGAACTGGACATCTTCACATCATGATCATTAATAAAAAAGAACTGCAACTGGTCTCAGGCTGCATAGATAAGCCTACAGTTTTAGTTTCATTTTCTGAGGCATTATGGTTTTTCTGCAGGTTTTTACCATTTTAGTTTGAATAATATGTTACAAAGGTGCAGGATACACTTAGGCCTTTGGAAAGCTAAGCAATCCATAGGTGTCCCTTTTGTCAAAAGCAAATTAGAGGATCTCATTTGCTAGTGGAGGTTGCATTGCTGTGATAGGGCATCTACCAGCAGTTCTTATGGAGATCTGTTTCAGGAATATAGCCTGGAAATTGAAGCTAGAGGGAGTTTTCTAACATATTAATTGGGTTAAAATATTTAAGATGTCACAGTCATACTCTTCCCAAGAAGGCAATGGCTTTGTGTAGCCTTTTAAAATCTTAAATAAAATCTTGGTCTTAAACTTTTTTAGTAGCCTGAAGTGCTTTTATTGTTCTTTCTGTGGCGTCCCACCCTTAAAGGGAAGTGGTGATTTATGATGTCATTGAGCCTTTTATTCATACTTAGACACAACAAGCTGCTTATACTGAAACTAAAATGGTCAGCAATAAGGAACAGGTAGCCTGAGCTTAGAACGAGTCATGCTCTTTGCCCTCATGCAGAAGAGCATTTTGTCTTCCAGTCATGGAACTTCCTGTACCTAATACATGAGTCTACACTTGCATCTACAAACTGTTAGACGATTATAGGAGAAGTAGGACTAAAGACAGGCGGACCTGAAAGAGAAGACAACAAAATGCAATTCAGGAAGCATTTGGTGTTTGATGCCGTAGGACATACAACAACAAAATGTTTCCAGTCTTCCCCCTTTCTTGCAAGCTCACTGCTGACAAGTAATTTACATCGCGTGTGCCGTGTTATCATCCTCGGTTTAAGGTGAGGAAGTCGTCTTCAACCAAGAGGCTACAAAACCATATTCTGACTGAACACTCAGTGGCATCATGTGAGTAGAAATGGAGATTTTGCCCCACACAGAGGAGTTGATTGATGGGGGCTCTTGATAGGGGAAGGTGCGGTATGTGTGCCTGAATTTGCATCTCCATGGCTGAGTGAGTGTTTTGTCAGCAGGCTTTGTAGAGGAGCCCAGGCTCTCTCACACCTCCTTGAGAAGGAGCTGACATTGCTGTTCAGAAATGGTTGCTGGCACCCTCTGTGAACTTCCAGCAGATAGAGCACTTAAGCCTTGGGTGAAATAGCAACTTTTTCATTGAATTGCAGATACATGTTTGGCTATATTCGTCTGCTGTGGGCCCTTTTGACTGGCTTTTTCCTGGACTTTGTGATTAAAAGCCTGAATTTTGGTTCTCTGCTTAATCCTCTCATGTTTGTTCAAGAAATCTATGATGTGTAACAGAAGCTTCTGGATTGCACGCTAGAAATGCATGCATAGAAATGAATGCTCCAACTTCTGCATGGAGCAGATTGAGTAGTTTCCCTAGCCAGGTTACTTACTTGGTTCTCAATCATGTCAGTGAACAAAATTATTATCTCCCTTGTTCTGTGCACTTAGGTGATTTCAGTCTGCCTCTTATGCAGTTATTTCATACTTTTCTGTTTCTCAGTTGGCTAACTTTGGTAGTGTCATTAAAAAGGTCAAAGATGGAAGAAAAAGTGGTGGATCAACATTCTCCCTTGTAGCATGGGTTCAGGACATTTTTTACATTTCTCAGCTGCTCTGTTGTGGGGTTTTTTATTGTGAAGATGAATAGAACTACTCCATTTTGCTATGTGCTATAAAGCATTTTAAAAAGACAGTTCTCTCTGAGTGACTTGATTTATGAGAGAAGTACAGTTTGGAGGTGGAAAGATATTCTCTGTTCAGTGACAGCTCTAACAGAATAATTGTGACAGAATTTGCTTGGGAAAGTGCTCTAGGTTCAGTGTAGGATGCCTGGCTGTTTACAAGTAACCATCTAAGCCATACAGTTTGGATGTGTGGAGGCAATGTGAAAATCTATTGACATCTTTAGTTACTCAACTGGTTTATTTTTGGGAGCTCGTGAGTTGGCAGAACATACTGACCCTGTCTGGAGGGGAAAAGCATAATGACTTTGAATGCAGGAGACTTAGTGAATATTTTGTCAAGTTACTTGCTACTATTTCTTTGCAGCAGCTGTCATGGAGGTTTTAACTCTTTGCTTTCCCCCCTGAACATTTTTGCATATTGTTGTTATATTTTAATGAAAATCTAATACTAGTCTGTCAAGACAAAATGGCTCAATGCATCCTATGACAGATTTGAAGAGTATGAGGTTTTGTTGCTTGAAAAAGGGGGAAAAATATTTGGTGACAGATTGCTTGTTGATAACCCTTTGTAATATTCAACCTTCACTTGAAATGGCTACAGGTTGGATTCACAATTGGTCCTGGACACAAAAGGCTACAATGTAGGAAAGACAAAGCAGTCTTGCACACAGGTAATATTGGATAGTGAGGAAGTAAGGAACTGAGAGAAGTTTTATTTATGTTCAAAAACACAGCTGTGTTTTTTGTGAAACTGATACTGCTTTTGCTCTGTGTGACTAGAGAGACCCAGGAGACAGAAACAAAAACTGACAGTAACAACTGCAAAGCGTAAACTTTGCTCTTCCTATTATAGATTTTCTGCTTGTGATTAATTTACACAAAACTATTACCCACTGTGCATAAGAAAGTAAAAACAGGATGTCTTTCTTGTAGTGTTCTTGTAGCTACTACTTACAGTCCTGATTTGGAGAGCTGGTGCAAGGTTCCATGGAGTAAATAGGGAGTTTGTCATGGAAGAAGTTTGGTTTTCGGCTTTCAATGTTCAGTATTCTGACACCATCAGAAGTTCTCAACTGCTTTGTCAGTTTATTTGAAAACAACTTCATTGCTGGAAATAACCAACTTCAAAGCATTTTGCTTGATGATACTTACAGTTATCTTACTGAAAAGTTAAAGTTTTGTTTGTAACTCTTAATTATTCCATATCCCTTTATTCATTCACACAATTAACTTGTAGTCTCACACCAGCATTGCAAGATTTCTTCCAAATGCTGAATTGTGAAAACAGATGAGTTACCAATCACTTCGAAGGAAAAGAACCACTGATATGACTTTTGTGTGTTACACAAGCAAAATTTAAAAGAAACCCAACAGGTGAAGAAATAAAATAAAGCACATGTTAACACTTGGCAAGCTGACCAGACTCACTGAGACCACTTTGCTTTAAAGGTGTCTTCTCCACCATCCTTTTCTTTTGTTTTTTTAAAGTAAGTACCTAGACTTACTTGTGGTGGGGGGTTTTTTGTGGTGTTTTTTTTTTTTTAATATGAAAAGGAAGATCTGGAAAACTCATGTGTCCGGAACAATGTCAGCTTATCTGTTCAGCAACAGTCCCAGTCCCTTACTATTATTAAATACAATTGCTGGAAAAATGTGCCTTGAGGCAGGAATGTTATTTTATTTTTGACAGGTTTTTTTCCTGGAGTGTGTATTGGACATTAGTTTCAAACAGTTCTTTTTTTTTTTCCTCAGTCCTATCAGTGCTACTTTTCAACTTATTTTAATAAATTTATCACTTTGTTGTAAAGTTATAGAACTAATCATTTTGGGACTTTGCTTTCCTTCCAATGCAGAAGTTGAAAATGTATATTCATAGCTTGTAGAAATGCCAAATAAGTAGTATAAACAACAGGAGAGGCTGTATATTGAAAAAAATAAATAAAAAAAGAAAAATCCTAATTCAAGACCTAAATGAAATGAGTGCATTCCAGAACTCCTTTCTGTGCAGGACTCTGTGCTTGTGATGCAAGCACCTCTAGCCTCGCCTGCCTTTGCAGGGGTGTTCAGTGCCTGTCTGGCCCTGGCGGGGGGGACAGAATTAATGGAAGTGGGGCCTGGGTGTCCCAGCAGCCACAGGTCGAGGCACGCCAGGCTGCCTGCGAGGGCAGGGGGAGCTGCCAGGTGCCTCTTTGGGCGGGCAGCCTGTGCTTCGAGACTCACAGAACGGGAAGCTCAGCTGTGCGGTGGACGCAAACTCTTTGAGAGATAATGTTTCTTCAGGCCATCACTCGGGCTCTTGCTCAGCAGCTGAAGCATTTCATTGGGAAATGCAACATTAGAAAAGCATGCTTTTAGACTCCAAGTGGCTTTGGAACAGCTGTACTGGAGCAGCTAAATAAATATAACCCTCTGTAAGAGGAAATAACTTTTCTAACAGATACATGCACAGATGGATTGTAATCATACTAAGCCTAGTGTTTGCCTGAGCAAGAGAGAAAACCTTTTAATAGAGATCTATAAATGGAAATTTGTGCTTATACCAGCTTCTTCTAGCAGCGATTAGAGAACACTACTCCTGCCTAGTGGGAATGAGATGAGCATCTCAGGGAATTAGAAAAACTAGGTGAGCTAGGGAGACACCAGCCATGAGCTACAACAGCAATGTACATTAAAATTTATTGGTGCCCAGATGCCTACAAAAGTGTCTGGGAGCAGTTCTTTTACAGCAGTGTGAGTGGGCCTGGGTAACAGGGTTCTGTGTGCCAGAGGTACTCAGTATGCTCGGAGAGAGCAGGGAGCATAGCACTCCTGTCAGGGGGAAACTCAGTGTTTTGCTACGTCCAAAATGCAGGAAAATAAGATACTAAAACAAATTGCAAATTTGGAACATATTTAGCAATTACAGATACATGTCCTAAAATATTTTATAATAATAGAGCAAAGCACTGAGCTAAAATTATATGCAGACAGCACTTATGAGAGTTGCTGCTTCAGGAAGGAATTATGATTGTAAAATAGTGGATCAGGGAAAGTTCATTCCAGGTTTATTTTCTTTTTTTTATTCATGAATGAGGGAGTCCTTTAATAAATACTTCAATTAAGTACTGTCCATCATTTAATTTTCAAATTCTAAGCTATTTAATGAAGAGGGAATTGTTACTGGTGGGATTTTGCTTTAAAACAGCAGCTTCAAACGGAAAGCAAATTGGTAGATTTAAACACCAACCTGTGTGTCTTAAAATAAATTGATGGTATCTCCTGACAGACATGGTGCCAGTAATCCAGAGGAGGCCTTGGGGCCATGTGATGAAGTTGCATGCCTTAAAGAGTAAAACGTGACTTAAAGTTAGTGCATACATTTGTAATTGTATGTCTGTGGTTTTTTTTTCTTGGGGAAAAAAAAAAAAAGGGTTGGTAAAGTTTAGTGTGGGAGGGAAGAGGTGGAGAGGCGGTCAGTGATTGCTTTTAAACACTGAGGTTTTCCAGAATGCCTGGGAAGGACATGGTGCTGCTTCTGTGGTGCACGTTCGCTGAGGTCTGTGCGGCAGCAGATCTCTGGCAAGAGCTTGCTGTGCTGCACAGGCCAGTTTTCCACAAGCCTCAGCAAAGTTGGTCACCGTGGATTATTCTTTCCACATGTCGATTTTGTGCATGAAGCTACTTTAGGGAATTGAACCCAAAATTCAGGAGTTGGAAGGTTAATTGTTTCCCTTGCCTTGTGTGTGTGTGTGTGTATGTGTGTGCTATTTGCTTGGAGGGAGAGGGAAGAGAGTGTTAACCATTTACAAGTATACATCTCCCCTCATTCTTTCCCAGAATGATGGTGGAAAATATTCCTAGGCTAGTTTAGTTTAACAGCTAAGTCATTCTCAATAGTAGAGACTGTTGTAAGTACACAGATTATGAGCAAGAAACACACAGGACTTCTATTTTGTTACTGAAGGATTAGTTCTCCACAAGGAACAGGAAAAGAATATGTCCATGCTCAGCTGAGGAAATTTTTACTGATGCAGCTAGGCAAGCAAAGTATATTTATTGCTATGGACTTTATTTTAAACCATTTTTTTTGAAGACCACCAGAAGTGTCATTTTACCTACTTAAGGCATAAGAAGCTAAAAAAATGGGAGTGTGGAAGGGAATTTCCCTTTTTAACACTAGAGCTGCAGATATACTTTAGAATTTGACTAGAGAGCTAGTGAAATGATACTGGGAGCTGAGGAACTGACAGGTGGTATTTTTTCAGCTGCTGCTTTTACAAACTTGAACTTTTAAATCCAATGTCTACTGCTTTGTGTATGAAATTTTTCAAATTATTTTGAACAATTTGTAATATTTGAAACTATAAGCAGTTTTTCCGATGATGTTGAGAAAATCGGCACACAACATTTTTCCATATATAACCAAAAATTGCTAATTCCTCTTTGTCATGCAAATATCTGTGCATAAAATTAAAAGATATATATTAACAAGCAAAATGTTTTAGAAAACCTTTTATTTATTCAAGGAAAGAAGCTGAGAATTATAACAAAAATGATAAACATCTTCTTTTTATTTGGTGTAGCTTTTTATATGTCCAAATCCATCTTATTATTTCCAGGTAAGGTATAAGTTCTAAAAAGCCACCTTAAAAAAAAAAAAGAGGGGGACACACTAAGAAGTTATTATTGTGGTTTAATTGGGTGGTTGGTTCATGTCTTTTGAAACAGTTTGAACTGCCATTATGTCTTTGTGGAACTAAATATGTTTAACTGGAAGGCATCATAATCTAGAAAATGGACGAGATGTACTGGAAATGTAGGAGCAAGAGGAAAGGCATCTGGAGGGACTGATACACTTGTGGTTTGAGGAGGGAGAGATTTTCTTCTTTCTGCTAGTTTTTTTGTCATCTCAGCCTTTTCTCACGTGTTAGCTTCCTGCGTGTTGCAACACGAATGGTAGCCAACCATTGTACTTGACCTCAGTCTGAAATTCAAAGTGTGAATCTTCAGCACTGGGCCTCTTAAAGTGCTGCTGGGGGGAGGAATCCCTGTCTCTGCACTGATGCTACTGTGAAGCTTTACACCAACACCAGGGTCACAAGTCTTGCAGAAGGTGAGCTGAAGACAGCTGGAGAGTGTGGAAACTTTGCTTAAGCTGAGCTGCTGAGTTTAGAAACATTTGCGGTAATACAAACTTAGCTTGCTACCTGCAGGAACTATGTACATATAGAAGCCATTCCTTTATCTAAACTTTTTCCCCTGATGGTCTGATGTGCAGCTAGCAATGAGCGTGAATTTTCTTCTGCTTTTTGGTTCATTTTTGTGGCTCTGACAGTACTTTTGTGACTCTGATTTGTCAGATTTTGTCTGCAAAGGAATCTTTTGTGCAATGTTCAAGATTTTCAGTAGGGCAGAGAGAGAACAAAACCACAAATACAAGTGGTGCAAGACTTAAGAAGAACATTGACTTAACGACTTCGCCTACTGTAGTAGGCAAATGTCATCAGTTATGTGCAAATTAGTACTTGTTCTTTCTTTCTAAGCAATACTGTGACAGCATTTCTCATGCATAACTCTCAAGGCTTGGTTGTGTTGCTGTATTTTTGTCGGTTTTCCCCCCCAGTAAATAGCTGTGATAGGTACATATCTTTTTGTGTAAAGGGGAAAAATGAGACTTCCAGTTTCATCTGTACTGTTTGCATTTTAAAAATTCTGGGCCCTCTTTTATTTTTTTTCTGTGAAACCTGGCTATATTTCACAACCAAATGTGTGATGGTTCTGACCCTCCCTTCCCCCTCTCACCCCTTCAATGACAGAAATCTGACATTTGTTGCTGCAGGTCAAAACAGTAGCCAAGGACCATGGTGCTCCTTGACTTCTGGGGCCCTCAGAAGGGGCAGTGGGAGCAGTGGCAGAGCCCTTTCCACAGTCTGCTGAAAGAAACTTTGTTCCTGTACTCCAGCTGCTGTGATGTGTGCTGTCTTCCGCTAAAAATCAGTTCACATTGCTCTTAACTTGTCCGGGTAAAACAGAACATTCAGTCAGAGAGTTCAAGGGGTGGAAGATGTGTAAGCTTGTCCCTGCACAAGTGAGCTCTGAAAACATGCAGTTCCAATGCAGCCGTTCCTTGTGGGCCTGAAAGCTGCTTCTTATTTGTGGTATCTCAGATGTTGCAGTTGTGGGAAAAGAACAAAAATTCTTTTCCCTTGGAGTGGGAAGGTGGTGCAAAGATGGGAGGAATATATATATCATGGTAGCTGCTAAAAGCAGTGTCTTACAGGATTTAAGAGCTCCCTTTTTTTATTCTCTGATTCCAAATTGTGCTTTTATGCTTATGGTGATAGTAAGTGATGTAAACAGAAGAAAACTTGTATCGACGTTAGCCTACTTACAGATATAGATAAATAAATTCCTTCCCTTCTTTCTTTATATGATTTTGTAATTGCATGCAGGGAAGGAATTGGGTGAGATTCTTCAGCACTGTCATCTAATTCCTAGGCAAAATTAGTAACAATGTCATGATTGCACCTGGATAGGTCTGCCTAGTGTCTTGAATTGCTCTGTGTCCCCTGGACACCACCACAGCCAAGGCTAGCATATATGCACATATGTCTTATAGGTGACAACTCTAGTAAAAGCTAGCATGATATTTTTAGATCCACAATAAACCTGCATTGACTGGTATATGCTTATCTTGAGTTTATTATTATTCATGGCATATAGTCTCGTGGGCGGGCTGAAATAGGAAGAAATGTTTTGGAGAGGTTTCATGTGCACTTTAGCCAACCTTAGGATGGGATTTCAAACTGAGTAAGAGACTAAATACGATAGAAAGGGTAGGGCACTAACCTGACACTGAGTTAGGTTATCTCCTCTGACACAGACCTCTTAAGGCAAGTAATTTTAAAATCTCCCTCTCCCAGACATAGCTGTCTTCAGTAAAAAGGGAATAATAGTAGTTCAATCCCTTAAAGAAGCATTGCCAGAGTATATTCTTTATGTACTCTTTAGTGCTGTTATACTGTGATTATGAGGCCATGCAACCATGTAAAATAGAAATTGCTGTAATTCAGTTTCTGTACTATAGTGCAGGAAATGAAGCTATGGACAATAAGGGGAGTACCTCTGGCTAGTGTTGTCATTTTCTTAAAAAAACAAGAAAGTCTAAAACCCCAACCAATACAGATCATGCAAGTGCAAGAGCCCTTCCCCTTAGCCTGCAGCTCCAAGCAGAGCTTGTGGAGAGTGCAAGGGCGTTGTAGAACACTGCATCTGTGGACTATCAGTTAAGAGATCTCTACTATGACACTGATGTGTATTTTAATGTTAGAGCTTTTCCACAGGTGAATTTTCATGTGCTTTAGAATACGTTGTGACTTTTTTATCAAAATAGCCTTAAAATTTACCTCAGGGTGGGGGGAGTTCTATGGCATACTTAAAAAGTAGTGTTCTGTAGTATTTTCTGGATTTGGTATAACTGTTCAAAATGAAGATGCTTTACCCAACATCTTGCAAATGCAGTCTGTGGACAAAACTGAGATCAAGGAAATAGAAAAGAAAAACCTCATGTTGGGTACCTCTTTGGTTTTTAGTGCAAAACAGGCAGCTTTGTCTTTGTTTACCTGTTAGAAATACAGAAAGTTGCACACGACACATATTGTGAAGTTGAATGAATTGGTGTTAATATATTGCTTTAACAGTTGCAAAGTATTGCATAAATGGTGAGTATTCCAATAACATGAAGTTTGTTTATGGACAAGTTCCTTCAACTACTTTCCCCAAGAGAAATTTGTCTGTGGTATAACAACTGGTAGAATGTTTTTCTGCCTTGGTGGATTCATAGATCTTTTCCAAATGGGGAAGAACTGTGTAACGAATGTCAGCCTGCTGATGAGAGATTGGATGTTCATTCTTATTGTTTGGAGATTTGTTGAAAATAGCAATGTCCTCAGATGCCGTGGGACATAAGCTGAACTAGTAACCTACTTGAAATAAGAGAGTGCTATCTAGCTGGTTTGAAAAAATCCTTTAGAATCCACTATCACAGAACGGTTTGCTTTGGGAGGGACCTTAAAGATCATCTCATTCCACCCCCCCGACAAGGGCTGGGCCATCTTGCACTAGACAGGTTGCTCAGAGCCCCATCCAGACTGGCCTAGAACTAGATGACTAGATGCATTCTGGATTGTAAAGGAACATCAGTCTCAGAATTTCTTTGGTGTGAGAGGATCAGGTTAATGGAATCCGTATACCTGAAGATGTGATTAATTCATTAGCCCTTCATTCCAAAGTGAGAACTATATTATGTAAAGGAACTTTTCTTTTTCCTTAGTGCTTAGTGATTTCTTTTGTAGATGGTCAAGTGTTTAGTGCAGATGATCTTAACAGCTTCTCTAGTAAGTCTCTGATCTTCCAATTATTTATGTCCTGTTTTTTTTTTCCACAATTTGCGAGGACTTACTCTTCCTGTTAATAGCAATCACATAGTCTGTATCTTTAGCTAATACAGCTGCTCAAAGTGTAATGTGGGATTATTGAACCAAAATGTTATTACTTCAATTAAAGTGTATTTATATTCCAGGACTCGCAGAACAAACTGTGCAAGTGCCGGATACTTCTGATCAGTTTACCACTCACAGAATTCCATGTACAGGTGGATTAATTCATAAACTTTAGTTTTTTCCATAGTATTCAACTTAATCATCGTGACCTTAATTTTGTGTTTTACTAACAATTGAGTCTTGTGCTCAGTTCAAAATAGCTTTGTAAGGGTTTTTAATAGAGAATACTTCTCCTCATGCTGTTTTTGAATGACTTCTTTCTAGTTAGAAAGGTAGGTTTCAGGTAGGCTTCTTGAGCTGAATCTTTAGGAAGTTTCTGACTTTGCTCTGGTTACATATGAAGCTGATGTCACTTATGCCCCATAGTGGAAGTGCTTTATAATCATAGTAAGGATACAAATAAGCCACTACAGGAAGCGCTTTGTATTTGATCCAGTATTGGTGCCAACCATCTGCTTTTTCCTTCCTCCACTGAAATCCCTGTGGCTAAAAGGAAGAGATTGGGCAGGTGTCTGGCAGGTAACTGTCAGGGAACTCTGAATCCAGAGGCCTGGAGAGTGCTTTGATTTTTTAATTAAAGATTAAGAAATCAGAGTGCTCTCTGAGCCCCTGAAGTCTTAAAACCTTGCTGTTTTCCACTGTGTGATGATCCTGCTTGCCCACATCTTTCAGTGTTCCTACTCCCAGTACTAGTGTGCATTTGCTTAGCTGCATTGTTGTAATGCCTGACAGCCCCAGTCATGGCCGAGAGCTTACTGTACCTTGTAACAGACCAGCACAGTAAAGAGACCCTTTTATAGTCAACAGTGACTGCAGGAATTCTTAAAAGACATAATTTTAGAAATTTGAACTAGAGCCCTGTCAGTGCTGTTAAAGACTGACTGCACTCAGTCAATACTGTCATCTGTTTGCTGCAAGTGTGTGGATGTGGGCAAACCAAGGTCAGCACTGCTTCAGCTTAGATAACTGCTGATAAACAGAGATATTTCTGGGTCAAGTGAGATAGAGGCAGGCATGTGACAAAAGAACAACTATGCTGTTGTGTGACCTTTTTCCTTCACGTTTTGGCTTACTCCCTCTTCTTTGGTTATCACTACCTTGATTGCGTCGTGTCTGAAATTAGACTTCTAAGCTCTTTGTGGAAGAATCCCCATCTAGACTGTTAGTAGCTAATGTTAAAGATAATACAACTTTTATGACCTCAAAACATTTCATTAATATCAATGTATTGGGTTTCAAGTATTATTCTCATTTTATGAAACAATTTGAAGTGACTTGCTTAAGATGCATGTCTGTAGCAGAGCTGGAAGCTGATCCCAGATCCCAGGGGTCCTGCCTGTATGTGTAGTCTCATCTATTGTCCAGCCAGACTTGGGCAAGTGATAATGCCTGCTTGATGGTCTTAAGAATGTCTGTGCCGAGGGCTCAGGCTGAGGTACTGAGTACATTTATGTTTCTCGTGAAGAAACCCCCGGGAATGGCAAGTATCGCTGTCTCTATGAACTTTGACCATTCTCTTCCCTTATTTGTTGCCCGTTACCTCTTGCAAAGCCTCAGAGGGATCTGTAAAACACTCAGCCTTTGTTGTTCCTTACACTGGACGTCTGTGCAAGCCTGGTTTTGTTCTGGAGTGCTGAAGAGGTTGAGATGGGAACAGCTGAACCTGTAGCAATCTTCCCCGTTGCAGCCCAGTGCATTCAGATGTGTTTTCTTCTCAGGGCTAAAATGCAGAAAGATTTGGTCTGTCTCATGACATGGGGTGTCCATGCAATTCTGCAGTTGGTGTGTTTGTGGCAAGAGAGGCATTTGGACTGAAGTACATGTTGTGGTCATGTCAGGTATGTGAATGCGAGGGCAGGGAAAAGCTTTTGGCCTGCTCTTTGCCATTCTGACTTGGGAGCCTGCTGTGATTCCTGCATGTTGGTCTCTCTGTTGCTAACAACTGCCTTCCCAGACAGCTCCAAACAAAAAAAGCTTAAAATAACTGTCTAAGGGCTTACAATTAGAACTGTTAACCCATTTCCAGTGGGAAAGAATTCTGTTCATGTAACTTTACAAAGCCTGAAAGCAGCATTTCATACTCCGTAATTACTGTGCTCCTTCTGCACTCTAAGGCTGCCCAAGCCTCTTCAGATCAGCATTTATCATTATGACAGATTATAATAACAAATATTCCTAATTTCAGTACAGTTTATAAACATTAACCAGTATAAGAAATGTACCTATTTTATTAAAGGCTAAGCTTGGTCTGTGTTGCGAAGCCGTTTGTAAAGAAGGGCTTTCCTGTGTATGTGTTTACAAGAGGCTGGATTGTGGAGCTGCCTCTCTCGTAGTGCAAGACAAAGGACTAGTCTGGTGCAAATCATGAATCATTTGTTTTTATATTATGAGGTTGGCATGAAATTTCGATTATTTTGGAAACACTATTCAAAGTTTTGCTTGAAAATAAATGAACTTGAAGATCTTACATTCCCCTTCAATAGCTGGTAGAAACAACATTGTCAGTTCCTTTAAGAAAAACCAGGTTGTGGCTTTTTTTTCCCCTTTTGTTGTTTGTTTAATTATCTGCTAAGTTTTAAAATTTTAGTTTGTCTTTTTAGTAGTTTTTCTTCCTCATCCATGTGGGTTTTCTTCTGGTGGAGCTGTTTTTGTAAGCCAGGTTTTGTCTGGCTTGGTTGTTATAAAGATAAGACTGATCAGCGCTTGATGGGCATTTTCTTTTTAGCAACTTCTTGTCTCTTCCTCATCCTTTAGAATAAAATTATGTGGAAAATCCTAGGTGTGTTTTGAAAAGCAAATACTTGTAATCAAGTTTCCAGCTTGAATTGAGGAAGACAACCTCAAAAAATAGGTTATTTTTTGAGTGTTCTTCAACAGTATATGATTTTCCTCTCATAGAACTGTTGCCTGAAAACTTCCCTTTGAGGCGCATCTGTGATGCTTCAGACCCCGTAATTCAAAACACCAAAATCCTTCTCCAAAATCCTCATACTAGGATCGATCTGTGTGTTTAGATGGAGTGTAGAACAATTGTGGTGATGGGGATAAATAAAACCACATCCATGAATGTATGTAGTAGGTCCAAATAGAATCAGAATGCATGCTTTGGTGAATTTGAAGACCATTGGAACAGAAATGTACCTAATTAAATAATGTTTGTAGGGCGTCATTTTCACTGTCTCACCTTTATTACATCCTTTACCATAAACCAAAATATTTTCTTGAAGGAGGTTTTGTATTTCTCCTTGGATTGATTACTTCGTGAAGTGTAGTTCATATATTTCCCTTTGGGTATGTATTTTTTCCCCAAACAATATGGTAGTTCTACGCTTTGTGTTATTTTGCTTGCTGTGGGTAATTAGCCTCTGGTGCTGAATATCAGGAAGGGTCTCGATTGGAGCAGTAGTTCGTGGAATCTGGTGGTGCAATACAAGCTACCTGATTTTGCTGGCACATAGTCCTTCACAGCATGACCATTTTCTCCTATGTTTCACCTCACAGAGCTGATGAGTTTCACTTTGAGTCTCTGGATAGTACAGTGATTTAGTAAAGCTTTATTAATTCCCAGCCTCCGAAAATGGGAAAGTGAAAGTGGCAGCAAAGTGGTTTTAACAGTGTCCTCAGGGCAGGGGCGCCCTTGTAGTCAGTCATAGCTTCAGTCTTTCTCTGCAATAGAAATGGGCCAATCATATGAAAATTTGGGTAGGTCATAAACGTCTGCCACGCATACTACTTATTTAGGTATGTGTTTGTTAGCCCCAGGCAGGCACCTTCAGGAAACAGTGGAAGTTGCCAAACTTCCTGGATGCTGTGTTTTCCCTTTTGTTGTCTGTCTGTGAAGCAGCTTTCCTTTCATCTCTTTGTCTTTATTACAGGCCTGCTGTAGGATTCCTTTTTTTTTGCTGTGAGTGCTACGCATCAAGTAATTCTTCCCCATTTCATAGGCTTTATTGATTCTAGAACTTGAATCTGATAAGTTCCCTAGATTAGTTTCATACTTGGAGGTGTTAGGGGAGATGATTGATACCTACTTACATTCTTTTGTAGTGGGCTTTTTTTAAACTGTGGACTGTTCAGTTGGTCGGTTTTGCTTGTTTGCTTTGGGCTTCAGCTGTTGCTCTTCTGTAGTGCCACACTCCTGGAATAAATTCCTTTTGCTGTAGAGACAGGCATTCTAGATGTCTGGAAAATGCCATACCATTTGGGATAAAGTGACAGGAACATAAAACCAGCATCTTCCATTTATGTTTTTGGCTTTCTTGCAGACTGTTGTGTTTTGTAGTTGCTTTGAGTTTTCCCCTGCCTTTCTTCTGGACATAGATTGCTGTGCTTTGCTGTATAGAATTTACAAACATGGTTTATTTTCTGTGCTCTGCTGTTATCCTTCCTGTTCAAGGTGTCTGAAAGTGGTGAGTGGGAGGTTGCAAACAATCTGTAGGAATTTTGATGTAGCTAACTGTCTGGAAGAAAATGTGACAAAGTAAGTGTGCGGGAGAGGCTTTGGAAGGAAGGATTGAAGCTGTTTCTGTATACAGTAGGGTAAGCATAGACTATGTGCAATAAGCTTTGCAAGTCTTTTACAAACACGAGAATGGATCCATGCTTTTGTTCTTTTCTCTGTTCTTACTCAAGACTGTTGCAAATGGTGCTGGTGGTTTCACAGAGGCAGATTTCTGCTAGCTGGAGCAAGTTTCTTGTTTGTGATGCCCTGTTAAGTCTCCAGTCGTTTTCAAAAATGCAAACCACGAAAGCCAGAAACAAACCCTACCCTGTTGAGCCTCCTCTGTCCTCTTATTGCACTGAAGGAATTAAAACTTTTTTGCCCTTTCTTCACACGTGTGACTAGCACGTCCAATTTTTATCTTCCACAGGTAGATTTAATTAAACCTGTGTTTTCTTGCAGGTTTGAAAAGGAGCTGGTAGCTAGTGTGTTACATATTGCTTAATTTTTGACCTTGCTTGTTGTGTGATCTTAGAAGTGAGTTAGTTCCTGTGTTTCTCTTCCTCATTAGTAAAATGTGCGTTGTAATTCTTTACATGTTTCGTAAATGTGGGATTTGACCGTAATAATGAGCAAATTGGAGAAGGAAAGTTTGATTGCTCTGTCTCAGAAGGACATGGTATAGCTTGCTGCATTTGTCTTAAATGTAACAATTGTTCTTGGAATCTGTTCATCATCATCATTAAAAGTGATCAAGCTGCTTACAGGGGAGAACCATAATTTCAGTTGGCAGCAGAAGGACTTAGTGAGAAATGATTGTCATCACTCCAATCTGACAGATTTCCTGTAAGGAGCTGTGACAGTATTGTTGCAATTAAGGCTGAGAATGTACATTAGCTAGAACAGAGGAACACTTTATTTTACATGAAAAAAACCCTAAAATAGAGGAATTTAAAAGCTAAGATGCTGGAAAAGATGGTCTACACCTCCAACTACAACATGTTATTATTCTCAGCATCCTTAATTTTGCTGAAGTTTGAGGAGAAGTTAGTCTTTCCTGAGTCATTTCTGCAGCATTCTGTCAGGGAGAAATGTTTGCAAATGATCTCAGAGGAGGGTGAGGAATGTGAACAATTTAAACTTGCTTATCATGCCTGATATAGGTGATGTAGCAAATGGACTAAGCAAAGCACAGGAGAGCGCAAAAGTGAGCCAAAGAGTAAAGTTTAAGGTTACTACAGTGTGTGAGGTCATGATGTGACCTCACTTGTTGTGTGAAACTGTACAAATATACATATCCTTAGTTAAGAGAATATTTACAGAAATGGAATAATGGTGGATGGTTATTAAATACACAGGCAACAAGTTTTAAAGAGAGATAGAGATATTTTACATTAAATGCTTACCACTGAGTGTTTTAAATTTGTCCCCTAAATCAAATAACCTTTAACTTTTGTTAAGGTTTTATAGCAAACTCTCCAGGCTAATAATAAACTCTGACAAGATAGTTGCACTGGATAGGGATGTCTCAGTGATTCTGCTTTGGATTGAATAGAATCTGCTGATGGGTGGTCTGGGCTGGTAACCGCCTAGTGAGTGGCTCTGATAGAAAGGACTTCATAATTTCAGAACAGAATCCTGAATGCAGGCAGAGACCTCCATAGTCCTGTTGTATACTTCAGGAAGTCCTTCAGCATTCTTAGGCTAAATGTAGCTCATATGGTGTTTTATATGTGTTTATGATTTTCTTTAATGCGTTAGTGCAGATACACTAGAGAGGTTTTTAGCTAAAAATGGTAACGCTAACTTTTCCCAGTAAGGTGCCATGGGTTACTTTCCTTATGTATTTTTCATTCCAGAAAATACTGCATATGCATCCACTGGGTATATGTATAACTAATTTGACATTGTTTTTAGGTGTAGAATAGAAAGCCTCACAATATGAAAAATTCCTTAGAAGTCTGAAAATATTTGTGGTATCAAAGGAGGTGATGTACAATTTGTGTTCATCTGGAGAAAGTTCAGAAGTTCTTGAATGTCAGAAGCTCCTGGAAGTGAAAATAACTGATGATGTTGCCTGCCAAATCTTAGAGTTATTAAATCAAAATATACTGATGCTAGGTTCTGCTTTTTCTCTGTGCAGTGTAAAAGCAATGCTAAGTATCATAACACTTCAGTATATTTGGAGGCAAGACACAGTATCTTCTGGGAATTACAGTATTTGAACTGGCTGTGTGCTTTATTCAAAGGTAAGGAATGGTCCGGGGTGTACTGCTCCAAAGCACTTAAGCCTGGAATTGTGTTGCCATTTTACTGTGCTGCTGCAGGCTGACTCTTGTGCTGAAATTAAAGCAAAACAAAACAAACCAAAAAACCCCAAAGCTGGTAATTAGCTAGGATGATGATTGTGTGAGCTCATTCCCCCAACCTCAGGGAGGGAAGCCTGTTTAGTCAGAGAGCCAACAGTGCTCATGCAGTGAAGCTGCCAAGCATGAGCTTTCCTGAAGCATAGTCATGCTGCAACTTGAACATTTATCACTGCAGCTTAAACTATGGACTGTTATTATTAGGATGACATAGAAGATATTTTTATGCAGTTTTTCTATATAGAAAGAACTACTAAAAAGCTAATTTTGTGATATTTTCTTTTACCATTAAATACTGGATGCAACAAATCCTCTTTTATCTTGGTGATCTCTTAGGATATAGTTATTTTTGCATGTAACTGGGAGAACTGGCATGTTCAGTAAGCATGTTTTGTTCAAAGTACCTTAAGTCTCTTTTCTTCCTGGTAATGTCCTTTTCACTATCCTGGGTTTTGTGCTGAAGAGCAACTTCAGTTGTACATCTTCCTTTTCCTCATTAAGGTTATCTCTGAGCTTACTCCTTTTTACACTTTGCATCTTAATAGTTTTGTTAGATCTCTTTCCCGGATTGTTGCAGTTCTAAACTGGTCTGAGTTAGACCTTGTGATGCTGGTGTCTTCTTATCTAGTAATAGAAAAAGCAGAACCAAAGTCCACACAAATGTAGGTTTGGAAAGTTGTGCTAATGCAGTGCTTTCCTACTAATGTGAGAGTCCTCTTACTAAAGGTCTTCTGGGTACTTTCCTGGGTGGTAGCTGCAAATCCCAGCCACGACTACTAAGAACAGCATCAACGGGGCTCACTCTTTCTTTCTTTCTTTCTTTGGTTGAAAACAAGGACTCTTGAAGTTGAAAGTTGAATGCCATCTTTTTGACAGTTATTGCTGAATTTTTCTTCAAAGTGTAGAAGATCCACAGCAGAATTTTAGAAAGCTGTCTGGCAGGTTAAAACTTGATCTAGTGGTAATGTCTTCTAATACACAGAAACCTTGCATTCTTTTTATCAGAATTATGTGGCTGATCAATACAAAAGCATGTAGAAGCATCAGTAGAAGGAAGAAGTTGCCTAGTTTGGAGAGAAAAATAGCTTGTGATTATTCCACAAGGTAAGACTGTTAGAAACCACTCTTAGTGCATTACCTAAGGTATGGAGGTTTAGCTGTTACCTCTGATACATTTGCAATGCTGCAGAAAGCAAGGTGACAGGATAAGATAGCATTAATGCTTCTCAGAGGCATATAGCAACTTTTCTACCTCTACATTTTTGCTACCAGAGATTCCGTTTCCTGCTGTAAGATGTTTTTTCCTCTCCTAGTGAAGTTTTGAAGTAGGAAAAACTTACTCTATGAAATCTTCGTTTGTGTACTAGTTGCAGTTTAGAAAGAATTTTCCATCTCACGTGTCCATAATTTCTCCTCGACTTATTTTTGTCCTGTTGTGATAGTCTTGGAAAATAAGCTGAGACGTTGTGCTTAGAGGAGGGAGGAATGCCCTGGCTCCGTGATGCAGGGTGGCAGAGGTCCATGATTTGTAGCCAAGGCGAAGGGGAGGCAGTGTGGGGGAACAGCTATGTAACAGCCTGAGGAAGTGAGTCACTTCACTCTGAAACACAGTCCCATGGTTCCAGTAGCACTGAAGCCAAGCTTGGCCTCTGAGGTGGAAGTTGCGTAAGTTAATTAAAACTCTTTGTCTTTTCCTCCTCGTCATGTTCCCAACCCCACCTCAGTATTAAAACCTGCACTGTACCCATATCCGTCTGAGGAAGCTCAGGTTACAGGACTTCAGTGTGCTATATAATTTTGGTTTATTATTTTTCATTTTAGAAAGAGGGATAAATAGATTGCAGGTTTCATTGGAGGGCATGTGTGTGTTGGTCTTACCTGCTCCATTCAAGAGAAACTTGATTATGTAACAGAAGGGATGTAGTAAGAATAGGTTTTTAACAATTTGTTAAAATTTTCCTGGAATATATTGGCAATGTGATTTAAAGTGGAACAGAGTGCACACTGAAAAGGATGGGAATAGAGACTTACACTAGAATGTTAGTAGTAGTCATCTAAGAATATAATTGAATTTAAAACTAAACATCTAAAAAGGTTTTAGGTGTCCAAATAGAAATACTAGTGTATGTGTTCACACATTAGACCTTAATTCTGCAAGCTAGCCTCTTAGAATTTGTGGATAGCTTTTCCTCATGGAAGAAGAGGGTAGGATGGTAGAATTGTCGTAGAGTACCTGTTCTGGAAAGGCTTTCTCCTATTACGTTTGTAGCTTTACACGAACAGATATTTGCTGATGTCTGGGAGCAGCTGCAGCAACAGCAGCTGCCTGAACTACCTTTCAGTGTGACCTGAGCAGTTGCTTTCAGCTTTTGAAAAAAACATCTGAGAGAGCAACAAGTTGAGCAGGCCCTGTCTCCAGTACTTGGATGCTGGGTGGGCAGTTCTTAACTGGAAAGCATTTGTAGTCATTGGTGGTGTATGTGTGTGACTGATTGGCTGTTGCCTGATCCTTTCCTTCCAAATTCTGAATTGAGCATCTTGCTGCATGTTTGGCTTCATGTACGTGTGTGTCTTTTAAAGGTCTTTGGGAAATGTGGCCTTTTGGCAAGCCATGAGGGTTTTTTGTTTTGTGGTTTTGAATTGAGATTAAAACCAGGTTATTCTGGCTACAGGAAGACATGGAAGTAATTGGCCAGATCAGAGGTGGTTTAAGAGTAAAACTTTTCAGGATGAACTTAAGGGATTAGTAAGAATTCTGTGTGCAATTGGGAGTTGCATCATGCAAGTACAGTGAGATATCTGGTCTGTAAAACTAAGTTGTTTTGTTTTGCATTCTTCTAGCAGGTCAGATCTGTTGTTTCTTCCATTTATAATCCTGGTCTTCAGTTCCATGGGAAATGGGACAGACATACACATTATTGCTTATCACATGAACGTTCTTAGGCCAGTTATGTCTCTTGATGATTCATTGCAATTGCTTCTCTATTTCAGGACCTGTAACTAAGTGGACCCTACTGGCCTCTGAACCACAAATGTAAGAGTGAAAAGAAGTGGGAGAAGCACACAAAGAAAAGGGAAGTGAATGCACTTTCATCTGGACTTCTTTCCTGCCCTTTATTACTAGAGCTGAATGGAAAATAAAGACAGCTGTGCCTTTCCTCCCCCAACCTCAGGGATGGGTGGATTATAAATACTGTGTGCGTGGCTGGGAGAACAGACTGAACCATGAATCTTCAGGCTCAGCAGAAGTCTTCAAGCAAAAGGACTGGGAAACGAGTTGCCTATTTTAATGAGCAGGACATAGCTGTGCCATCAAAAGAACCACAGCAGCAGCTTAAGGAAGGACAGTACTATGGTCATGGAGGGAATATACCAGTCTCCCAAACTATGGAGATTTCTCATGCAGGAGGATTAACAAGTGCACCCAACAATGTTGCTTTGATGAACTCTGTTTACAATCAAGATAGGGGAGAATCAGTGATGATGCCCCAGTCAGTAACAGCTGTCAAATGGCAGAATTCACTAATGGGAAACCGGTTGCCAGAGAGGGGTGACAGCCACTGGCAGTCTCCACCTTCAATGTGGAACCACAGTATGGTTTTTGGGGGCAACCCAAAAGGACCCCACTCCAACGCTGGTGCCCCAGGCTTCTATGGCCACCCAGAAGCCCTTAAAAGAAATCAAGAGAAAGGAGTGTTTGTGTCACAGCTGGATTTATATGGAGATGCTGTCCAGCAGATGATGTCCCAGAAGGCTCAGCTGGAACAGCAAGCCCTGGTTAGACAACAAGCTCAAATGAATTCTTTTCATCAAATGCAGAAACAGCAGCAGCAGAATCAAAGTCTGCCATTGCAGCCTTTCCAGCTTGCATTTGGGCACCAAGGCCAAAAGCAAGGTCTTCCTGAGTTGTTACATGTCTTTCAAGAAGCCCCAACTTCTTCCAGTCCAGCATTTACTGCGCAACAAAAACAGCAAGCTCTTCCCCAGCTACAGCTCTTTGAAAATTTCTATCCTCAGCAGCAGCAGCAACAGGCTGCCACACAAGCCTTCGGTCTGCAGCAAACAACTTCCATAACGCAGCCTCATGTGGCAGCTGCAGCACCTCAACATCACATGATGCCACACCAGTTTCAGCAAGCAGAGAGGAACCAGGAGCTATTCAAGGCATTAACGGAGCAGAACCAACAGACTGTGCTACCTCAGACCCAGATTCCCTTTCCAAGGAGATCACGGAGACTCTCCAAAGAAGGTGTCCTGCTGACATCTGCAGGAGAAGTGTTGACTTCTAAGCAGGCAGAAGAGCAACCTAGCAATTTATTTCTGCATCACTGGCAAACACATCAGCAAGAGGTCCCATTACAGCAGCCACCTGAGTCACTGGCCCACAGTAAAAGTAGCTATTTGCACCCCAAAAGGTTGGATCTGGGGCAGAAGGATGTCCTGGTCAGTAGTGAGCAGTGCCAGATGGAAACAGACAGGCAAGCTGCAGCCCAGAATGGTAGAGATGAGGAGAAACAGGCAGCAGCACCTGAAGAAAACACTCAGAGAGCTAATGATTTTCAGGCTGTCAGAGGTGGTGTAATCCAGAGTACCCGACGGAGACGACGTGTCTCTCAAGAAGCCAATTTGCTGACTTTGGCCCAAAAAGCTGTTGAGCTGGCTTCTCTTCAGAATGTAAAGGTAAGGTATAGACCCTAACCAATATATCATGGTTTAGACTACAAAATAGGACTGAAATGAAAGAAGTTTATTTATATATGCAGGATAGGATGGTGTCTTGAAGTATGCAGCAAGGGCAGCTCTGGAAGTGGAGGCATGTAAGTTCATCTACTGTAATTCATAGATGTGGGAGAACAGAGATGTAGCATAGTGAAACCACTAAGGGACAGTTTTATTTCACTAGCATCAAATGTTATTTTAGCCCATGATCTCAAAATATGCTTAGGTCTCAAGGTGATCAGGAATTTTGAGAGGCAAGTATAAGCAGTTTACTTGTTGTCTTTTTACCAATTTAACATTATCTTTCTTTCTGTTAAAAGACAGCTTACCTGCCAGTTTTTCAGTTTGAGCAGTTGAAGGGTTTCTAAAATGTGCTATCTAAAAATTATATAATGCAATTTACATGTTCAATATTTCACAGATATTAAAAGTCTAAGAAAGCTTCACTTATATGAAGAACCTACCAGGCATGACAAAAGTCTGTCTCATGCAGCATTCTGTTTCTGAGAATGACCTGAGGGCTGTAGAATGACATGTCTGCATGTAGACCTCATGTAGGACTTAATGGGGAAGAAATTTAGTGCTGACTGATTTGGTAGTTCACTACTCCTAACCTTTTGATATCCCATCAGTCTAAACTGTACAGTATATATTCTATATAGCAAGCTGATAGAGTTCAAAATTAACTAGCCTATTGGGAGACAAGTGATGGGATTTTTGGAGTTGGGTGGGGGTTTCATGAGGGATTGTTTTTGAAGGTTTTCGTAGAGTTGTGGTTTGACTAATCTTTCACTGAGTGCTTCTTATGAGGCACACTTTTCCTTGGAAGTTTTGTTGCCAAAGGCTGATGAAATGCAGATGTTGCATGAGCTACTTTTACCTATAGTTTTGACACTTGAGTTGCTGTAGAGACAACAAAGGGAAGGACATTTTATTCCCTGTTTTGTTCTCATCATTCTTTTTTTCCTAGTCTGTCTGTCACTGTTTTTTCCCATCTCTTCCTTAGAGGAATGTGCTGTTTGAGTGAAAGAACTGAACTAATAAACAATAAGGTGAATATCCATAGCCTACTCCATCTCTTGGACAGCAGAAGGCAAACAGTGACTTGGTTGATGCTGTCTTCAATCCTTTGTGCTCTAACTCTAGCTGAATAAGCAGATTTGATAAAGAACTGGTAGTACATAGTAGCATGGTATACTTTGCCAGCCATTTTGTGGTTACATTGCAGAAGGCCCGCAATTCACATTGCGCTTGGATCACTAAGAGAGTGTCAAGAAGAAGCAAATAGAGCATCTAGGAAAAGCCCCTGAGAGATGAAGCAAGAAATTGGCTGTTTGGAGGCACGTCTGCTTGCAGTCTGATTCATAATGTAAAGCCCAGAGAAGTGTTTTGACAGATGCTCTTTTATTCTTTGCAGTTATGCAAGCAGCTTCCATAATGGCACTAGCAGAAGAACTCTTTATGTTTAGATCTCTTCAGGCTTTCAGAATGAGGTTTTGAAAGATGATAACATTCTTACCAGAGCTGTGATGGATTTTACATCTTTAAAGTGTTGAATATTGTGTGAGGGAGAAAAAGAAAATGCGTTTGCTGAATGAGAGTGGTCTGCTTCTCATATGAGTGTCTTTCTGTTAAAAATGACCTAGAAGCCTTCTCTGCATAGGTTATCTGAAGAGTGTGAAGAAGGCCGTAGAGTTAAATTGTGGATTAAAGAAGGCAATATTTGTAATTTGAACCAGTTGTTTGAACATCCCAGTCTAGGTATGTGTACCTTATGCAGAAATAGTATTCTGGACAGCAGTATCTGTCTACATGCAGTGTCACAACTGATGCTTTGCGCCAAAGCTGCCTGTGGCTGCCTTTTTTTCAGGTGGTGCAAGCTTATGGCTACCTACAGGCTGCAGTAAATTCTCAACTTTTAGTTTAATGTTTTCAGTGTGATTTGTTGTCTTCTAAAAGTACAGAAAACTTTTTTCAAATCTGAATGGTTGTCTTAAAGGGTGTCTGAATTTAAGTATTCCTTTATGGAAGGAAGACAGGTTTTGGTTACCTGGCTGCTTTCCCCTGGCACAGGGCAGGGCACCAGCTGCCACAAGCAAAAGGAAGAAAAAAAGTTTTGTTTGCAGAATTGTAGTTCTGGACTCGCCTCCTTCATGGACAAGCTTTGGTTTGGCTGCAGTCAGAAGCTGCCTCTCCTTCCTGCAGATGATGCCAAATGGTGGCAGAAAGCACTCTGTGGGCAGGTGTTTTTAAAAGGCTGTTATGGTTTCTTATCTGATCACAGAACTGGCCTTGGAACAGTTGTTCCAGCTGTTGTAGTTGGGTTTTTCTGAGAATTCTAAGTTTTTTGGAAACAGCTTGAGGGATAGACAGGATCAATGCTGGAACGTCTGATGGGTTTCTATGGATTTCCGGGAGGACTCTAGATGACTAGCTCATCCCTCAGTATTTATGCAAGAGTCTAAATGAAAGTGCCACATGTTGCACTTGCAGCAGTTATCCAGCAGCTCTCCTACCCCAAATTCTGCAACAGGGATGCAAAGGTAGCCAAAAATCCCCTAGCAGGTCTACAAATGAAAGTCCCGTTCCTTATTCGGAGACTCTTTTCTGCTTACCTCTGAGAATAATCAAACAGTTGAGAAACTATTTAGGGATCTGAAGCAAAAGGCTTAGGGATCTGAAGCAAAAAGCAAAATTAGTCATATCCCCTCTTAGTTAACCTTAGGTATGTGTGAACTTTTGTGATCAGGAAAGCTATGATGTGGACCAGAACATTTTTAAGGATGTCTCAACTATATTAAGTTCTCACTGGTGTCTTTTTTCTATCTGTACTACTATTCAGGTCTCCTCTTCTTCTTTTGTCTCAGAAGGGTCATCTCTTCCATCATTGCTGATTGCCCCCCAGTCTTGAAAATAAAAGGAGCATGGTTAACTGATCATAAAGCCAGAGGGAAGTGACACTTTTGTGTGACTAGCTAATTTCCTCCTTGTAGTTAGCAAATTAGTTCATGTCTCTTGACCTACAGAGGTCTGTGTAGCGCACAGGAAGTACCTGACATTTCTAGATTGATCAGAATTGGTGCTTGTTCACTTATTCACGTTGACATTACATGTTTTATTGATGTACCCAGAAAGTGGTGGAGGGAGGCTACAAAAATTTTCAAGAACTCCTTGCTATCTAGAGGTAGTGAACTCTAGTGATGTCTGTCAGCATGATGAACATGATGGATGCCCTCCAAATCCAAAATTGGTAGTTTTATGGGGAAGTACAGGTGCCTGTCAGCAGGTTCTCAGAGCTCAATGATTTCTCCTGAGGCATATTCTGGGACAATGGATGCCACTTGTGACTTTACAATTGTGCATTCCATCACTGTGTGGTGGGGGTGGACATCTGCAGTCTCCGTGAAGAAGCAGTCAGACTTGTAAGCTGCAGGGTCAGTTATAAGATAAACCTTTCTGTGCACATTTAGCCCAGCTCTAATAAAAGGTCTTGAAAGGAGACTGTCCTGAATCTTCTTGATATGGTAGATTTTGTGTGCTTAATCTTGTTACCTGGCTTATATTGAAGGCTTAATGTTTTCCAGAGTAGACCTGTTTGCTTTTAAAACCAACAGAAATTATCAGGTCTCTCATTTGGACAGAGGCCCGAGCACTAACCCCAGGCTCTGGTTGATGCATGTTGTGACAATACACTTGTGGTTCCCTCTATAAATAGAGCGTCAGAGTGGGATTCTCACTCATCAGTGAAGCTGAAGGGCTTTCTTGATCACCCAGTGAGGTGACTGCAGTGTGTCTGAGCCCTTATGACAGAACCTGCTCATGCTGGCTTTTAAATCAGGATTAGGGACTTGTAATGTCAAACAATAGATTCTGTTTGAGGGCTTCAGTAAATCTCTGCAACATTTTGAAAGTCCAGGTTGGAGACCTCTTGTTATACCTGAGAGGTTACGTACCTTAGATTTTACCTAAAAAACACAGGTAGGTTCCTCAGTAGACTCTGGCTCTGACAGAGGGTGACTTTGCATACCTAATCCTGTCCAAAGGCTTTCCACACAGAGCTCAAAGCTGGGGAGATATTTGAAACACCAAAAGGAGCATCTTCTACAGCTTCTACACTGCACTTCATCAGAGCTCAAGAGGGCCTTTTACATCCCTGGAGAGAGGTGTTTTTGAAAGTTCTAATTAGTATCTGGCTTCTAAGTGAGAATCTGTGAATTGAGAGTGGAATGAACATTTGGATAGTAATTTGAAGGAGTAGAAATCCTTGATTGCTAGCAGTACCTGAAGCCATTAGATATTACAGGATCCATGTGTTTATCCATCCCCCATTCCCATCTCCTTGGAGCTCAATTTTCTAGGACTTCCATAAGTAAAACAGACATGGAAGCTGTAATATCAGTGCAAAAAGTGCTGGCTTGCAGATAATATCTTGTTGATTCTGTTGAGCAAAAGCACTTCAGGCTCAGGCCTGGTTAGACAACAGAACTCAGAGTCTCCAGTTATAATAATGAAAGATCCTTTTGTCCTATAAATCAGAAAAAAAAGATGAAGCGAAAGCTAGCTCTGGGTTTGGGTTTTTTTGTGTGTGAGAGATTTAATTAAGATATTATCATGGTTCAGTCTTCCCTGGAGCAGAAATCCAGTATTTGAAATTAATAACCTTCAGCTTTTGATCTTTACTAAAACTGAAGAACCTTTGTTGAAAGTTATAAAGCAGGATACAAATTCATATAGAAAATAAAATGTGAAAACCTAGGTAGTGAAACAGTTCTTAAGAACGACATATATAAGTATTCCAGCAGTTGAGACTACAGGCAATCCTCAGGTAATTCTATGAAATTTAGTAACACTGTGAAATATTCTTTTTCGTCCAGTAACACTTCCAAATCCATTTCAGCTTGCAAATTGCAAGTGTATATTGAGAGACTTGATATACACTGAAAGTGAGATGGTATCTGATTTATTATGTAAGTAATACAGAACTTTTTAGGAATCTGTTTCTCTTCTCAGGAGCTGGATAATTCAGAGGAGAAGAAGAGTGTGCTGGTAACAGCTCCAGGACCTACTGCAGCTTCAAAAAGTGTCGTGGAATTTGCCAGTTCTTCACCAGCTCCCAAAAAAGCCCGGGAGGATAACAGCCTTGTGCCTCTTATCATTCCTGTGTCCGTGCCAGTGAGAAAAATTGACTTGCAGAGCCTTGAAAAGGAAAAGTCTGAGGATGGAAAGCTCCAGAGAGGCCAAACGAACGATCGAGCTCCTTGTGAACGGAAGCCTTCTGTGATAGTCACTCGGAGGCGATCTAATCGTAACACTAACATGGACACCTCGAGTCAGGTACGGAAGGACTAAGACACCAAAGATGAGCCAGATCTGTTAGATTTAATCTCACGGTTTTTAGCCATGAACTTTCCTATTAAAGTAGTTCTATCTCAAGGCTTGAACTTGGAATGTATGTAGTCTGGGGATTTTTTTAATCATAATACTGCCATATATTTGGGCATTGCTGGCTTTTCATGACCTACAGCTAATGCTAGTACAGCCAAGCAATGCCTCACTGAATTCACTAAATAGTGAATAAAGCCAGATGGGTAATAAGGCTAGAATTAATAGTGTGTTTGTGTAAAGAGTGCTTTCTTTGTACATACATAGATACTAATAAATTCCAAGTACTGTACGTATCTCTCAATGTGAATAAAATCCAAAGTGAAGATTTATTCTCATGGAATTGAAACCTTTTACTGAGTTCTGAAGGTCAGTACTTGATTGCTCCCCTGCAGCATGGTAGTGATGAGTGGGTGTGTAGATTTTTTTATTTTTCCTCTCTTCTATTCAGAAGTACAACAGAATCTTCAGATACCAGAGAAATGGTAGGCATGTGGGGAGGTTTCTCTGCATTTAAATGCTTGACCACGTTATATTATCTTCTGTTCTCTTACCACTATCTGGTGTCACCGTGTATCTGTATCATGGTTCTGGTGTATCTATACCAGGGTTCTGCTGTGCTTTTTTGTTCTCTTTTAAAGCTGCCATGAAGGTTGGACCAGATGTACATTCTTGTAAAATATAACTGCATAATCATGAGTTAGAGCTGCTACCTAATAGTTCCTCTGTCCATTCCATTCCATTCCCTGTCTTCTTCCTCTCACTTCCCTCTTCTGCTAATTGTTGAGACATCCTCCAACTGTCCTATCCAGATTTTGAGCTGCCATTAAAAAATGTTGTCATTTCACTCAAGTTTGTCAAAGAACCTGAGGTTTTTAAACTAAATTAAATATGTAATTTTCTTTTCTAATAGCATGAAGATGCTGTTCCAAAGGATGAAGCAGAGGGCTTTACCCGAAAACCAAAGCAGCGGCCAAGACCCGAGCCACTCTTCATACCACCAAAAGCTGGCACTTTTATTGCACCACCTGTTTATTCCAACATTACTCCATATCAGAGCCACTTACGGTCACCTGTCCGTCTGGCAGACCATCCTTCAGATAGGAACTTTGAGCTACCTCCTTACACTCCTCCACCAATCCTTAGTCCAGTGAGAGAAGGATCTGGGCTATATTTTAACGCTATCCTCTCTTCAAGTGGTCATTCGGTTCCACCTCCAATGACTCCCAAAAGTGGTCACAGAACTCTGCTTAGATCAAGTAAGTTTCACTTTAACCTTCCTTTCTTGCCTAGTTTATGATTAGGAAATGCAGAGCATTAGGAGGAAGATCATGCCCTTAGAAGGTGTGGTGGTGTGAAACTGGGGCTTCTTCATGACTGTTTAGGGAGCTGGAATAGAGGAAATGCAGTGTTGGTACATCTGGGAACTGGTGTTAAGATGCGTTCACAGGCAACCTGCAACACCCCCTGCTGACGCTCTTGGGAATGGAAAAGTCAGTTCCTCGTATCTTGAACTGAGGGGAGGAAGGCAAATTCCCGGTCATCTGAAACTCCATTATTTAGCCTGAGGGTACCTTTTTTGAGAGACGGACAGCTCTGATTAGATTTGCAAGCTGTGTGAAAAGCAAATCTCAGATGTGAAGCTGAGCAGTTCTTTCTTCTTGTTGCAGATAGTTCAGAAGTTACCCCTCCAATTCTTACAGTGGTGGGGGAAGCCACCCCGGTCAGCATTGAACCGTAAGTAGCCAGTAGGTTCATAGTCTCTTAGTAAAAGTGCTTCCTTCCTTCCTCCTAAACCTTCAAGCTGCTCCCTGTACAACTGATGTATCTCTTAGAAGCATTAAAACTATTCTTACTGGTGGTTCAAAATATAAGTTGTCTTGATTAAAAATTACTCCATACGATAAATAGTGTTTGTTTGGGCAAATGGAATTCTGGTGATACTAACTGCTTTGTATTACTGCTTAGCTGTCTCTGGGCTGAAATACTGTTAATTACCTAAAGGTGAATCTATCCTGTGTTGTTGTATATGAGCACTTCTTTGTACGCTGTATGCTTGTTTTAGGGTGGGAAGATGGTCCTTTAGAGGAAGGACAGAATGTAGCATGGAAAACTGGAGTTAGCTCTCACATGGGTGGGTCAGATCGCAGGTGCGTTGTGTCTGCAGCACAGCTGTGAGCACCTCGTTCCCCCCGGGCGAGCTCAGCCTGAAAGCCCTACAGCCAGTGGCATATGGGGTGTGTGCCCTGAGCTAGTCAGCCTCATTAATCTTTAGCTGGCTGTGTGCTGGGAAACTTCAGACATATGTGGACACAGCAGCACTAGGGAACACAGTCTGAAGATGCTGAAGCTGGAATTGTGAGCTTAGGCTTCATGCCAGTCCCGCTAAATCTGAGTGAAGTTGCAAATGTCTCTGCACAGCCTTCACAGATGCTCTGGGAGTGTTACCAGTACAAGCTCAGTGCTGCAGAACTTCATCAACATAGTTCCAGTTCATTATTGTACCTAGTTAATGAACTTCTGCAAAGTCTAATCATTGAGATGCATGGCATGGAAGCACCCATGTGGCATAAAAACACCCACGTGGCTCTGCATCTGATTGTGCAGTCAGCAATCTCTGCTCTAACTCTGCAGCATATCCTGTAACATTTGAGATATTTAACTCAAACTTTCCCCAAATAAATACAAGGCTTCTTTTGCTTTTATCCAAAATGGTTTATATTTTGAAAAGGGACTGGAGCATTTGCTGGCAATTTTATTTTTTCTTGCCCTTTTCCCAATCTGCCTTCCTGTTTGAAGCTCAATTTTCTACACCTGTGGCAGCAGCCTGAGCAAATGTTGCAATTGTGAATGAACACAGATTTTTCTTGTCACCTTTGCAGACCTCCTCTAGACTGAGCCTGTTCATTGAAATAAGAACATTCATCGTTGTATAAATTTATTTTGGATATTGCCTAATTCATTTTTCTCCTGTTGGTTCATTTCACATTAATCCAGGGGAACTTCTTGAACAGATATTTTTTGTGTCCCTCCCAGGTCTTGGTCTTTGACCTCTCTGTGGTGCAGTTGTCTTTGTTGTGTCTAATGGCTTAAATTGCTGAAGTTAATGACATAAAGTTAGTTGTAATTTTAGTTGTGTGTGAAGATTTTTTAATTTGTTGCTGGAAATTTCAAATCATGGTAACTTAGTAGTGCAAGTTCATTTCCTTTTGTCAAAAGGGAGTTACGTGCAGAGTTGTCTTACTGTCATCTTAAGTCTTACTGAACAGGTGCTTATGCAGGTAGATAGCTTTTAACTTTTAATCACAATAAATTAATAACCCGGTGTCATTCTGTGTTTGGCAGCACTGCTGTGGTCAGTTATGTAGACATATCTTTCTTAAAGGAAATATGGCAGGAAGCACTTTTTTTTTGAAAGAAAAAATGTTTAATTTGCTTTGTAGTCTTGTCAGAAGTCGACTCTAACTTGTGATTACCCAATATAGTGTTCCTAATTGCTTGTGCTTTGCCAAACCTTCTGTTAATGCTTCTCAAAAGGTTATTTAATTGCAGTGATTTGGAATAGGAAATGTGATAATGAAGCTTAATTCTTTGTGAAGTGGTACAATAGGCAGCTGTTGTCACAGATCCTTGTGTCCTACTGGTTTTGTAGTTCAGTTGCATCAAAGTCATCACACCTCAACTAGGCAGCCTTAAATATACCTGTGGTGCATCAGCTGTGAACTTCCTTCCCAGTGCACGGCCTCATTTCTGAATGTTGTCACACTCGGCTCCCATGGCATCCCAGGAGCACCACTGATGCTTACAGGCAAGAGCTCCTGTTGTACTGAAATGGGGGCTTCATCAGTTAAGGAACAGTGGAATAATATAACTTGAATGGATCTCTGGAGATCATCTGGTCCAAGTCCCTGCTCAGAGCAGGCGAAATTTAGGTTACCCAGGTCAACTCTTGCAGCAGAATTCCGGTTTTATTTGGACGTTGCAGGTATGAAGTGTAATTCATAGTTTTTCTAGCCCAGAGATGTCATATTCCAAGTTCTGTTTAAAAAGGAAAAGCAACTTTCAAGAAGCCCCACATTCTTTCCCTCCAGATTTTCCAGTTGTCTCTTTCCTTCTCAGAAGTGAAGTCAGAGGAGTCTGTGTCTTAAGACACAAAATCTCCCAAATTTCCCAGTGCAGTTTTTACTGCAAAACCACCTTTTTATCTGTTTCCAGGTGGCAGCAAAGTGTCAGTTTTGAGCAGTTATCCCTTCTAGGGCAGATTATAGTCCTTAACCCTTTCCTCCTCTGTGTGAAACTGCATGCCATAACAGTAAGCAAGACTAATCACAGTGAGCAGAAGACTCCACGTGAACCTCACTGCAGTCCATCCCAGTGTGCTGAAAGGAGAGCTGGCATACCAGGGTGGTTGTTTTGCTTTGCCTTTTTTAGCAAGGTCTTCTCAGTCTTGCATGAAATCTCTTGCTTTTCATTTTTAGTCTGGATTGTGCTTTTTCTGTCCAAGATGAAGAGGACAAGTAAAGGAAAAATTGAAAACTATACAGTGTTACAAACAGACTTTAGTGTTTTCTTGGGGTTCTTTGTTCTTCATGCATGTTCCACCTTAGTGCATTGAAACAAAATTACTTTTGGGAAGCAGAATGGAAACAGTTACAACAAGGGGCATCTGAGATGCGACATTTTCAACTGCTTTAATTCTTCCCTGCCCATGGCTGTGATTTGAGACGTGTAATGTCCCTATTGCTTTACCTTCAGCAGGTGTTGGAAATAGTAGTTTTGGGGAAAAAGACAGATAGTATATGGCAGACCTGCCTAAAACTTCCCTGCCTACATCTATCATGCTTGATGTCATCTTGCCATCACCTACTGAGAGGAAGTTAGCATCAGTCTATGCATCTAGCAGATTGTGAAGGAAGGAATTCAAAAAGAATCCCACCCCACTTGTGTGAAGCTGCTGCTGAATGGGTGATGAAATTAGAACAAGTGTATAGGGTAGTTAACTTCTGCATCACTTTGTTTACACATGAACTGTAAACTGTTCCCCTTAAGTAGATCTGGATCTGCTATAGATGCAAAAGAAATGGTTTGCAAAATCTCTGTATGTGTTGAAGTCAGTCATTTTTTTGAACACGGGCTTTTCCAACACATGACATCTTATGATGCAGGTGCTTCATGACAATATCAAAATAAGGAATTGGGTGTAAAAGAGGGAATTAGGGTGTTCCCTTCTCCTTCCATACCCATTTCTTCCCCTTGATACCACAGCCTCTTAGGACTTCAAAACACCCTATTGAAACACTTGCTAGTATCTCACTGGATTTTTGTGCAGGTTGTGTATTGTTTCAAGGCCTCCCCACACCTCTTCCAAACTCCTTTTCATAATAGACACGTGTGTGTCATTTCAGAGGACAAGAAAAGTCTGGAGGTTGGCATTTCTCAGAAGTTTTTGTTATTATTCCTTATTGCACTAGATCATGCTTTTTCTCTGGTAACTGGGGGGGGGGGGGGGAGTGGGGTGGGGGGCACCAAGCCAAGACTTGAGAATTATAGCTAATCTTGCCCTGGGCAGGGAGTTCTACTTTTTTCTAGTGAAGCAACTCCAGAATTTTATCATCTCATGGGCACTGCCTGATCTGCTCTCTCCAAAGAAGAGCTTCTTTCTCTATACTTTAGTATGTCAAGAGCTACCAGTGTGGTGCTAGTTGACTGACATCTGCATGAGGAACACTTTTACATTAAGTATATAGCAGAACAGTCTTTCAGTGGGGGTTCTTACCCATCTCTGTGCACACAGCCACATTTCCTAGTACAGAGTAGAATCTCTGCGGATGGTCACTTGACTTAAAGCAAGTGTAGTGCTCTGTGGGTTGCTTGTAGTGAAAAATGTGTCTGCTAATTCAGATGTAAAAGTACAACATTGCTGCTAAAAGGATGGGATTTGGGTTTGGTACAAAAGGAGCAATACAGGTTTCATTGTTTTATATTTTTGGTTTCAGTTGTTAGGAAGAGTACCTGGAAGACACCAGCTTGTATCAAGATCATAAAGGACTGAATTTTGATCCTGCTTTGAATGGGGAGTTGGACCAGATGGCAATGTTTAGGTTGAAAAGGACTTTTGGAGACTCTGGTTCAGTTGTTGGCTGACAAAATGCTAATACTAAAACAAGCTCACCTATCTTATGTCTGAGGAGCAAGCTTGCCTTAAGAGGACCCTGTATGAGAGCCTCTCAAAAAGTGATGATTTTTGGAAGCTAATAACTGTTCTTTGAGCAGCTATTAGGAGATGCTAATTTAAATACAGTTTCAACCTATGCTGATAAAACAATGGAAGCTGGTAATGGATGTAAAACCTCTCAACTTCTGAGTTATTTATGTAACCTACAACACTGTTGGTGTTATATGCAAGAGCCTGCTGCAATTGTTTCTTCATTTGTTTCTTCATTAGTGTTTCTAGCAGAGATGGAGACTTCCTGGATATTGTAAAGAGGGCCTGACTGTAATGTTTTTCCTTCTCTGCAGGCGAATAAATGTAGGAACTCGCTTTCAAGCAGAAATCCCATCACTCCAAGACAGAGCTCTGGCAGAAGCTGATGAACATAAAGCAGAGCTGGTGTGGCAGCCATGGGGTGACTTGGAAACCAACAAAGTCACACAAGAGAATGGTAAGAAGGTGGAAGGCTGGTAGGACAGAGTTGTCACAGTGATTGTAGGGGTAACCACATATCTACTGTAGGCATAATTTAAAATCTTTTCGAGCTGCCAGTCAAGTGACGTGTTTGAGTGGTCTTGAAAACAGTTTTAGGAGCAAAACTTGTTTATTGGATTGCATGCATGGGGCAGGGAGAGGTTGGTAGGATTGGTTCTTTTAATTGTGAGAAAACTGGGACCATTGTTTCTATCAGGCCAAGAGCAGCCTTTTGCTCAGTGAAGCTTCCTTGGTTTTGTTAACATTTGAAAGCCACATACACTCAAATCCTTTGTTTTTGAGGGAAGTTCTAGACGTAATAGTATTTTGAAAAAATCAAGTTGTAGACAGAGGTCAGGATGAGGAAGCAGGAGTTGTGGCGGCTGGTAGCAGACTTGGGAAGCTGTCTGCTTTTGTTGCACATGGGTTGTGGCCTGTATAAATCCTGAAGGGGAGAGGAGGTGGGCAAGCTTGGAAGAAATATTTCTAGTGAGAGAGAAAAAAAGGGTCTTGTGAAATGGAAATTCACAGTATAAGGGCGGATTCAAGAAATGTCTGAGGTGAAGGGAGGTGGGAAGACATTATAGGAGGGAGGAGGTTTGCAAGAAACTCCATGTGTAAATAGTGCTGTATGACCTTGCAGTCTAATGAATAATGGGGTCCAAATTTGACCCATATAAATTTGCAAGGACATTCAGCTTCTCTGAGTTCTACTTTCTGTTATGTCTAGTTCTCCTTCAAAAGAGTAATTAATCATGCAAATCCTGTAGGAAACTTCATTTTAATCTTCTTTTCTGAATTTTTTTGGTACCCCTGTGGAAACAGTGGAAAACCTGCTATCTGCTGCCTGTTCAAGCATTTTTCCTGGGGCTGGAACCAACCAGGAGCTGGCATTGCATTTCTTACATGAAGAAAAGGGAAGCATTCTGGTGAGTCTGCCCGGCTGTTCACCTCAGTGTGGTCAGAGATGTTAAGGAAGGTCAGGTAACCTCTCATTCCTGAGAGGAGAGCCTTGCACTTTCCTTTCAATGCATCTGGTTCCCATTGTTTGGTGTCCCTTGTATGTCCCTAAAGTGGGTTCTCACCGATGTACAGTGCCATATGCTCTTGCTATCTTTTATATTTCCAACTTGGACATGTTTGGCTTTTTAACAGACACGCTGACAGTCTATCAGGGCAAGTGAGCCAAGTCTGCTAAATGAATCTTAGGTGTTGTCTTCTGGGAAGATTACCATGTTGAAAGGCAAAATAAGAGGCTAGGGTTGAAGGCTGAGTCAAGAGTGCAGTGTCTTGTACCTCTTTGTTTTGGTAGATCCATTTGACTTCTCTGGTCTCTGTCTATAGAACAACTGTGCTGCTAATTTTATGTCAGTATTGTAAGACATGATACACTTCCATTATTGCCCTTTCACACCCGTGGGAGGTAATATCAAATAGCCGAGCAAAGAGCAAAGCTTTGTCATCCTTTTATAGTTCTGTGACAGATTTAAACTGGCATAAATCAGTCCTGTGGTCAGGAGTATCTCACACTTTTGTCTGGCTGCTTGTTTCCCATCTCCTGGCACTGACACTTGTGAGACTGCATGGACTTGCATTGGAGAAGAGATCAAACAGAAAGTTTTTGTGTGTATGTGTTAGGTTTCTGCCAGCCCATCGTTGTGAATGCTGTTGTTGGCATTAGGGAGGAGCAGGACTGCCTCTGGCAGCAGGAGCTCATTGTTCAGGTGGTTTAAACTGCCAGTGGCAGTATGATTCCATTGTCTCCTTCCTACAAAATTTGAAAACGTTTCTGGTTTATATGAAAACTAAAAAGTAGCTTGAGAGGTGGGGTTTTTGTGTGTATAATCTTTCAGTCACATGACTGCTGTTTTATTTTGAAATATTGCTTAGTCAAGTGAGATCAGATTGCAGTGACTGCGTGTGTAAGACAGGTATCGTTTAGGGCGCAGCATTTTTGGATGTGTGTGTAATAGGCCTTTGGTTAATGTGATGCAAGGTCTCTGTCTATGGAATTGGCTCTCTCCCAATACCCTGGTGGTTGTGTCAATTCACAGATATGAAGAGGTGCCCAGAATGTACCACTTGCCTGTGGTACCCAAGATTAGGTGGATAGTCAAGAATGTGATTTTGAAAGTTGTCCCAAGTGGTAAACTGTGCTCTGGTTCTTTTCTGTTAGCTTGCCACAGAAAGGAGAGGATTAACAATTGCCTGATCTTTGTTTTTAATACCCCAAACATTAAATTAATTATTTTACTTGTGTTTATCTAAGGGAGCTCTGACCAAACTGCTGTTGAAGAATCCAGTGCGACCACCTACCCACCCTTTGGCAGATTATCACTACACAGGTTTGTTAACTAGGAATTTTTCTATCCTTTTCTGATTTTTTGGGGTACTCTTGATGCCTTAAGAGGCCTCCTAGAAACAGAGACCAGACAGGAGTAAGGGAATAAAGGTAGGTATTTATTTGAAAGGCCTTCAAAGGTACCCCTGGGGAGCCAGAGGCTGTTGCCAAGATGGACCCCAAGACGAACCCCAGGTTACAAGTTCTTCACACCTTGATAGGTTTGGTTCATTTGCATATCAGGGTTAATTCTCCAGTTAAAGCTTCAGTTTAATGGTGTAATTCCCCTCACTTGCCCCCCTTAGAGGCTCTTTGGTTTATACTTTTTCCTTGGAGAGCAGGCCTGGAGAGGCTTTGTTATGTCTACCTAGCATGAGAGAGCAGAAATTAACAGGCTACAAGAAACTTCAGAGTTACACACTAAGCAGTACAGAATTTGAAAAATACAAAAGTTAAAACCTAAGGCATCACTCTGTTACATTACAAGAAGATTAAAAGGCCAATCCTCTCTCATAACTCAAGTGATGGCTTGCCAGAAATTTTGCTTGTGCAAATTATGACACTTAAAACGTAAGAAACACTGCGTCCTCCTGAACATGTGCATGTGTATTGGCATATGCATGAGTTCTGATTTCCTTTATAGGGAAAAGGGAAGGCAGTCCCTTGGCACTAAGCCACAGAGAATGCAGAAGGATAGCCAGTATGTACAAGAAAGACTGTGGTAGCCTTAGAATCACAGCCTCTCTGGCATGATTTTCCAGGGTGGAGTTAAGCAGGGGTTTTATGGGGAATAGTTTCCAAGCTTGCTGAAGAAGCCTCAGCCAGCTATGGGTACCTGTCAGTGTTTCTTCAAAATTTATTAGTCTTGCAGCTAATTAGAAAATAGTCAGCCATGTGACACTGACTTCAGTGATCTAGGGTGACCCAAGCCACCTGAAAGACCTGATGTAAAGCAGTAGCGAGACATCTAATAGCTGGTGCCACAAAGCATACAAATTACATCTCTTCATTACTACACATGCCTACTGTAGTTATTGGCAAATATTACTTGAATACCATCTATGAGGAAGGAGGGGATTCAGAAATGTGTTTATTATTAGAGGCAAAGAATATTTGAGGAATACTGGAGACGTAGTAAATCTTCAAGTACAGATTGCTGCTGAAAGAGAAGATCCTGTTCTCCTGCCCCACCATTTCCCTACTATAAAATCTTATGACTGGGCCACCACAAAGTGTGTCACTTCACCTTGCTTGGGCAACATCTTAGTTCATCTAATTGAGTGGTTTTTGCAAGCTGAGCTGAGTTAACCTGTGGTGATGAGCACTAGATCTAACACAAAGGAAGTGTTGAGAGGAGAGCTGAGGTGGAGCAGTAAGGGAGGAGTTAACAGCAGTCTGCAGTTTTGCTGTAGTAGGTTCGAGGAGAGACTGCACCCTTACAAGTGTGTACTGGTCTTATTTAAGATGAACATGAAGAAAATGTACATAGAAGAGAAAACATTTGAAATTGTATGGGCTTCCTTACAACTTATTTTTACCTACAGGATCAGACAAGTGGAAAGTTGCTGAAAAAAAGCTATTCAACAAAGGCATTGCAATCTACAAGAAAGACTTTTTCTTGGTCCAAAAGCTTGTAAGTTACTTTTTTTTTTTTTTCATTACAGCAGTGATACATTTTTACATGTTTGTTGAACATTTAATACAGAAAGTTCAATCCTGATTTTTCTGAAACCTCAGTTTTAAGCATTAGGTCCTGCACTCAAAAGATTTCAGAGAAATGTCAGCATCTAGCGCAGCATAAAATCTCATCAGAAAGCTAGAACAATAATGTTTTTTTGCTGTTCTTGTTTACTTAGCCCTGGTACTTAAAGTGCCTTACTTTCATTAGTCCATGCTGCAGATATCTCCTCTGCAGAGCACATTTATAGAGCACTGGTAGTGTTTGGCTTAGATGGCTTGCTGATAAAATTAAAAAGAAACACATCTTTGCCACTGATGGAGAGGAGCAAAGAAGGATATGTGAATGATGCATCCTTTAGCTCTCTCTTTCCAGTTTTGTGACAATGATAGTAAAAATGATCACTCCCATATTTTGATGAGGTATGGCATGTCAGCAAGGGGGAAATCACCGAAGGAGAGTGCAAAATCAGGAGCTGCATACATATTTACTGAATAAATTCCCCCAGAGCATTTAAGTTGCAAAAGCTCAGAAGCTAAGAATATATTCCAAAACTCTCAGAAAAATCACTGATACAGAATACGTAGATGGTCACAAGTCTGTGCTGATAATTGTCTACCATCATATGCCTATGAAATGCACATGGCCAAAACAGGAAAGGGCTGCAAACCTTCACTTCCATTTTTGGGTCAGTATTCTGGTCTGGTCTTCTCTGACGGGCTGCTGGAAAATAAAGCTCCCCCATAAAACTGAGAGGCTGCTGTCAAGCCTGATAGCTCAATTGGAACATTTCAGAGGCTAAGAGGTGCAGTAAGCTTACAAAGGTCCAGGTTCTGTCACTTTTACATTAACCAGCTTTTCTTTGGAAAGTTTGTCCTGTAGTTCTCAGTGAATAACAATGGGAATAGGGGATGGGCTGTGGGATGAGTCAGACAGGCAAATATGACACAGAAAAGGAGACTTGAACAGCAGCTGTGGTGGAGTGGAGACTACTAAGGAAAGAAAACACAAAGTGTATTTATTGCACTCCTAGTAATTATAAGTCGTCTTAAAATCATGTAATCCATTGGACTTTCATGTTTTTTAAACAACAGATAAAAACCAAAACAGTGGCTCAGTGTGTGGAATTCTACTACACATACAAGAAACAGGTGAAAATTGGTCGGAATGGGACCTTAATCTTTGGGGACATTGATGGTGCTAATGAGAGATCTATGAAAGATGAAGCTGAAGTTGACATAAAGGTAAGTAATTTCCTAAATTTCTCTCACCTCTTTTGGACTGTGGTGTGAAGTCTTGTGTGTTATCTCATTTACCGGTAATATCAAAAGCACAAGCAATCTGGCTTCTCCACAGGAGTCCAGACTCACAAACTTGTGTCCTGTGTCACATAATGACATTTACTTACAGACATCAAAATTAACAGTTCCTTTATCTTCTGGTGAAGAGTTCCCATAGGTTTGCACGTGTTCTTCCTCTCAGAAGGGACATCTTCAGTGACGAACAGGGGCATTTGGAGGAGGAGGAGGAAGAGGAGGAAGAAGAGGAGGCAGAGGAAGGGTTGGATAACAGAAAGAGGAGCGCAGATGCTCTGAAAGATGAACAGACACTACAAGATGGTGTAATAGTAAGTGGTGCATTGTGCATGCTGTGCTTTCTATGCCACCTTCACTCTGCAAATAGTTTAGAAAACAGGTGGGCAGTTCCAGATGCAAAAAGTTTCCATCTCTAACTTTTTCTGGAGCAAGAGATTGAGCTGAGGTAGCTCAGAGTGTTACTATCAACCAGACTGTGTGCTGTCATGGGAGAACTGGGATGTGTAAGGTGGAAAAATGCAATGTATTCTTTGTGGCTGGTGCACACAGAGGGCCATGATGAGAAATGTCCTTAAAATAGCCTGAAGACTTTCTCATTAAATAAAACCTTTGTCTGGAATAAGTGAAGCACTGGAGCTCAGCCACTGTCTTCTTTCTGATGCTGGGTTTAAGTGTCACTTTGCCTCAACTCCTCTCCTCTTTGCAAAGGCCAATGACACCAATATGAGGCGTCAAGAGGCAACTGTCATGAGCAGAATTGGGAGGAAGCCAAGGGAGACAACAGTGAAGCCTCGAAAGCCTATTACTGCTCCAGTGCAGAGAAAGAAGAGGAAACAGAAGATAAAATCAGATGCTACCAGTAAAACACAAAACACAGAAAACACATTTCCATGTAAAAAATGCGGCAGGTAAGACCAACTCTGCTTCCAGCAACAGTCACAGAATCACAGTAGGGCATCTCCTGTAGAAGTTTTTTCTCAAATGAGCTTTCAGTCTTTCTATTTAGGCCGTAGACATTGGCAATAATTTTAATGACATTTCCCCACTAATACTTGCAAATTAAGGGTTGTTTTTCCTCAAATGGCATGAGACACCACCTGCATTTCAACTGTGTACAGTATTTGGTGTTAAGCTGCACGTTCAAGCAGCTGATGTATTGGCCCTCTGTAATGCTTACATTTTTGTAACAAGAAGTTTCTATGTATTTGCTAGATCACATATTAAGAACGTGGTGTAGACTTAAGAACAGTGGTGTAGAAACACAAGACACTAGCATGGTTATAGCAGCAGCTATTATGCCAGTAGGTACATAGTTCCCCTGGTTACATTTGCAGCTGTCTTTGGTGGATGTCAAATATATTTGTATTTCCTCACACAGCTTTAGTAGTTTTTGTAGGTGTGTTGCCAACAGAATAATAACTGCCAAGAAAATTCAGTTCCATACATAAGTTGCTTACTCTTAAAACAACAGTCTTGTAATACCACTGGTTATCCCTTTATTTAAAAAGATACTGAGCTGGGGGATGGCAAAAACATGCAATCTGTGTCCAGTTACATCACCAGGGATGTGACAAATTCCTGTGATGCTGGAACTTTGCTGAAGGCACCCTGTCTCTGCCCATGGGGAGCATGTGGCATTGGAAAGGGCAGTGCTGTGAGAGGTCAGGCAGTTAGGATTTGGTCTTGGCCTCTGACACAGGACAAGCAGACAAGGATTCTTAATGGTGTCTGAACTTCACTTGTGCCATTTGATGCAAAGTCCAAATAGTTAATGGTGGAAGATGGAGGAATAGATCACAGAAATGTGAAGTCAGAAGGAAAAAGCTCAAGCATTTCAAGCTGTGTGGACAAGGCTCCGGAGTGGCATTGGGCTGTCATTTGCCTCCATGCTTATGGTACTGTTGCAGCACAGGGGTACACCTGAAAACTAGGGTCCCATTGTGTTAAGCAGCATGTGCATAATTCAGATACTGCCCCTCTGAATTCAGAGCTGAATGAGAAATGGCCACAGTAAGAAATACAGCAAGTGGTTTGAGGGTGCTCAGGATCTCCTGCTAGCATTGCACCTTGTGCTGCCACACACCGAGTGGTGTTTGCTGTAGGTGCTCTATCTCAGAGCCAGCGGGAGTTCTGGAGCTGAAGCTCACGAACTCGAGGCTGGAGCAGCAGAAGCTCTTTTGGAGAAGTGATGAAAGAGGCCATAGGAGGGGCCAGTGCTAATGTACATGTGTGCCTTCCTCAGGGTGTTCTACAAGGTGAAGAGCCGCAGTGCTCACATGAAGAGCCATGCAGAGCAGGAGAAGAAGGCGGCGGCGCTGAAGCAGCAAGAGAAGGAGGCAGCGGCGGCGGCAGCAGCAGCCCGCAGCCAGGCCCAGCAGGAAGAGAGCAGTGACAGTGGGAGCAGCAGCAGCGGGAGCAGCAGCGCCAGCTCAGATGAGGACGGAGAAATATAGCAGCAGACCAGAAGTGGAGGGAGTAGCAAGGCTGGACCCAACCTCCCTCTTGGCGGTCTCACGTTTTTTTGCTTGCACTTTTCTTACCTGAACCATCAGGTCTCGGTTTCAGTGCTGCCATTTCCTCATGTCACATGTTCCACTTCACCTTGCCAGTACTGACCAAGCCAGAACGGTGGATAACAAGATTTGTTTAAACTTGGATTTTTTTTTTAAGACTAATAAGATTTCTATTCTATTTATAATGATATCCGAGGTACATAATAGAACAATGTCACCTGCAGTGGAAGTAAGTTCTCTCAGGTCAGTCAGACCTTTCTTTTTGTTCTTGTCAGGAATCATGGTAGTGGGACTCTTGGATATAAAGGTTTCCAGACTGGAGCAAGAAAATGAAGCTCTGCTCTGAGCTAAGTGTATCCAGTTACTGTGACACTTGTGATTTCTAGTTGTTTCCTTTCTCAGCAAGTTCTTCTTTTTATGCTTTCCTGCCTTTCTTTCTGAGCAGTTATTCAGGCAGACAACAAGTTTTGTGGAAAGATGGTGTGCACTTTTGACCTCTGTTTCACAAAAATGAAAAGTGGGATGAGCAAGACAGTCTTCTTCCTTTTGAGAGGAAGTTTATTTTTCAAATGGAAGCCTAAGGTCATTTATCTTGTGGCATTAAGAATGTAGCAATGAATATAAAAATATCCTGTGGGATTAGAGTAGCCACAGGCTTTGCAGGTTGTCTCATCTTGGAAGACAAAATAGTCAGCCTTTGATTAACTTAAAGAAGTCTGGGCTTCACAAGTGCAATTTGAAATGAAAACTGCTGGATTTGAATTTGCATAAATGGGAGCAAGTTTGTTTAGTGAAAATGAACCCAGATCTTCTTGTGTGCGGGATTGTGTGCACCTCAGAAATGGGAGGAATGGACTCATCTCCAGCAGTGATCCCTCTGTGAACGTTTTTACCTCTCAATATCCTCTTCTGTCCTGTAGCAGCCCTCATTTACTCCTTGAAATTGCCATCATCAAGCTTTTATGGCGGGGCCCTCGTTTCCCTGATAGTTGCTGTCAGACAGTATGTACATGGAGGAGAAGCTTGTCACCTATTTGCACACCAGTGGGCTGGGCAGTGCTGCCTGCTGGGTTGTCCTGGTGTGAGCAGTGCTCTTTGCTGAAAGGCTGATTCTTCTTTCAGAACTGACACAAGCTAGTAGCCCAAAAAGTCTAGCCACCAAAAGCTCCTCGTGAAAGAGTTAAGAAGAAGTGGCTCAGGTGACAGATGTTAGATTCACACAGGATTGTTCTGTACATCTTTATAGCCCACATTTATCATTCTTTTGTAAGGATGCAGAGAATCCCTTGTGCTTCGTGGGCAGCTGGTCCCAGCCTGTAGCCTAGCTGCCCAGTTCCCTCCCTCCATCCAGTCCTTAGGAGCAGCACTGATCCCCAGCTTCTTGGGTGCTGGCACTGTGTCAGACCAGACCTGTACTGAAGGAGCTGATTGCTCCTGCCTTCCCCAGCAAGGATCCAGGAGATGATGTTGTATGTGAACTACAGAGTGTACCTGATTGGCAGATTTTTTTTTTTTTTAATCTTGACCCTTCCAGCTGCTAGATAAATTCCTGGTTAACTATAGAAAGAGGCTCTAACCTCCAGCATGTCATCTGTCACTCTTCTTGCCCTGTAGTTTTATGCAACTATGATGGCTTCGCTCTCGTGTTTGGGAGACTGTATTGTACAATGTTTGCTTTGATGTATCTATGCCTTTGCATAGAATCCTTTTTCTGAATAGCGGAAAGAGTTAATACTCTTGCAAAATCAGGAGGAGTACCATTAAGGACTGCACTTTTTGCAAAGTTGACACTTTCACCTGTAAGTGTTCAATTTTCTGTCAAGATTGTATTTTTCATTCCTATCAGAACTGGGTTTTATGTCAGTATTTGGATGACTGTTCCATGTTCCATGTGTATGGGTCTTATTGACTAACCAGGCTGTGGAAGCAGATGGCACATCATGAACTGTTAAAATCATTCAAAAACTGCAAAGAACTAAAAGCTGCTTCTTTAAAAAGAAGCTTAAGCAAATCAGTCTTCCTATTAAGGGTTTCAGTGTTGATTGTTATCTTTTTTTCTTCTATAAATTGGAGAAAATGCTTGTCTACCATTATTGTAGGGCCCTTGCAGACAACAGAAGCTTTGGCACACTGTGTCTGGAGGGACAGTAGGTAAAACAACTGCAAGCATCATTACAGTCTTCCAAAGGCCACATCTTTCATTGATTTCTCCCTATTTTAGGAAACTGATATAATTTTTCCTCTCATCAAGGACAAGCCATTGAGGTGCTGATTAGAACAAATCAGAGATTTTCTTTATTTGCAGAAAAATGTTGTGTATATTATGTACTGATTCCAGTACTGGTTGTTCCTCTCCCACCTGGCTGTAGTATAAGGTAGAAGAGAACAGGAAACCTGGACACAGTCTGTCACTGGAAGAAAATCAGGAAAGGGCTTTTTCTGAGGCTAACCTCTACAACAGCTGTGGGTTAGCAGGGCTGACCACAATCAGGTAAATGTGCCAAGTAAGTGGCATCAAGTTGGAATGTTTCTGAGCATATTTTTGAATTGCTAGTAGCCACCAGAAGACTTCTTTTCTGGCATGGTAGTAAGGAAAACAGCTCCTCCAAGTGTCATCTTAAAAAACAAACAGGCAAGCCAAGCCTGCTGCCCACTGGCTTATGGTAGGAGTTTGGAATTTATCCTGCATTTGAATTACATCCTGCCTACTAGCAAAAGTTGGCAGGGAATTGTTTTTTAAATAAAGAACAAAACCAAAACCCAAACAACCAACTCCCATATTCTGTGGACAAAGCATTTGAATGGAATTTATCTAATCTGGAATGAGTTATGTCCTACTCTTAGTGGGGGAAAAATAACTTGAGAGGCTCTTTACTGCAGCGCAGTGTTAATTTAAGTTTGTGTTATTCCAGTTAATATTTAAAAAAACCCACTTCAAACAAACAAAATTCTTGTCAATGTTCTGTTGATATGTCTGTTTTAAAACTCCATGCTCATTATTTTCCATCGTTTAAAGGCCCGTTGATTGATCCCCATTTAGTGTAAGGGTTTGCTGCTAATTTAGAAAACAGGCAGTAAAAAGTCACTGGTTTGAACGAGGTGTCTCTTTGCTTTAGCTCTTTTATATGGGAACAAAAATAAGATTTATAGACTGCAATTCTGTAAATGTGTACTAATAGACTTGCCTTTTACAGTGCAAGATCAGGCTTCAGGTGGTCATATAGTCAGATGGCTGTTTCAAAACCATTACCTACTTGAGTCTTGATGCCAGCATAGGGCATCACAGAGATGCAGCAACAGGTCACGTTGTGGCCTGATCATGTACTTCTGCCTGTGCTTCTGCCTGCCCTTTACAGAGAGATTCAGTCTTTCAGGTTTGTGATTGCATGGGATAGCATCTGAGTTTTGTAAGACTCTGTGTGTATGTAATTACTAGATAGATGCATGCACTTGTGATGCATATCTGATATAGCTGCAGGTGTTTTGCAGTCTAGCTGCAAGAACCACTCTGCATTTTAATTTATTTGATGTTTGTTCATTTACTGATACAGGTGATGGTATCAGAGAGAACTTGGCTGTGTAAGTTGAAGGCCTACAGAATTTCACTCAGCTGTGCAGGACCATGGAATTTTGCTGGCTAGAAACAGGTGGGGATGTAGCTGCTTAAAGGCAGGGCAAAGATAGAAATTCAGAAGCTCAAAGGTAACTCATCTGTTAAATCCATTGTAGACAAAGTCCAAATTAACTAAAAATACTCTCTGATTTATCAAACTGAGGCGTTTGGTCATTTTTATCATTACAGCAATCTTAGATTAAAATCAACATTCAAAAAAAGTGTTTCCTTAACCACAAATGTGGTTTCTCATTCTCAGCAGTTACACACTTCTTAATTCTCTTTCAGGCAGTGGACTAGAAGGTTCCTCCAGATACATACTGTATTTTAAAGAAATAGGAGTAGGAAGGACGATAGCCATAGGAATCTTGTCTGCTTTCATACAATGGCACATTTAGTCCAGTGCTTACAAGAAACCTTATTCTGATCCCATTTTCCCACACAAACTTTCTCCTTGCTTTATCTTCTGCTGTATGTCTGGAAGTTTATAAAGCTTTAAAGAAACAGAGAAGCAAGTCTACCAATCATGTTTGATTTTGGGGGGTGGGGGTGAGTTTCTATGTAAATTCATCACTTGGGTTCAGCTGCTTTACTTTCCCTCCTTCTCTCCTGTGTCATATGTTAAGAAGACACAAACTTTGAATCCCAAGCTGTCTAAGGATCTTTCTTTCCAAGACTAAGATTCCACTGACAGCTGAGCCTAAAAAAACCCTTAATTTCTCCAGATTAGAAGACAACATATATTTTTATAGAAATGTAACTGTGTATTTTAAAAAAGTTTCCTGCAGCTTCTCCACATGTATTTTTCCCCTTGTAGTTCAGATTTGATATAAACTTTTTTGTGTGTTCATTCTTTTTATGTTCTGTTTTTAAATTTGTAGTCAAAGCTTTGGTGTACTGTACAGGAGCAGTCAGCCTTTGTAATTACTGTATAAATGCTTTATAATAAAGTATATTACTTTTATTTTAATAAGTGAGCAGACACTTCCTTTTGTGTGTCTGCTGCCTAGGGCACCTTTTAAAAGACTGTTACATGTTTAAAATGTACATATATATAAATATATTTACCTGTTGCTGTACAGTTGTGATAGACTGGACTGAATTTATTTTTTGTGTGCTTTTTTATAAAATATTAATACACTAAAGGAAATCTTGCTGATGTGATTGTAATGTACTATGTAACTTATTTACTTAATATCCTCTATATATCTAAAAAACCTTTTATTAAATGAGGTTTAAAAAATAGTTTCTTAGCTGAGTTTTTTGATGGTGTGAGGGAGTGGCTGGGGGTTTGTGCGGGCTGTGGTGCACAGGAGGCTGTCACGAGTCCTTCTGTTTTGGTACTTAACCTTTTAGTTAACTAGGCTACACAGGTGTTCTCACAGCTATGGGCATGATGTCTTTAAAAGCTACAAATGCTACATAAAGCAGGTGGCAGAAATGTGTATCAATGCCTGACTGGTCTTCTGTGAGATTGCACCTAGGATCTAAGGCAGCATACCTGTTAATTTACACTGACCTTTTCAATATTCTTGGCAAAGCTGGCAGGAGAAAGACTCAGCCCAAGACATGAAAACACTAATTTTTTCAGCTTAGTGTAGAAGTCCTTGCTTTAGTTTAGTCCTGTGCCTGTGGCAGTTGATCAGCAGTAGTGTTTGGAGAAAAAAATGGTATTTTGCCTGGTGTGCAGAAGAGACAGGGAACACCAAAGCCTTCACTTGAGGTAACAGACCAGGACTTTCAGGCTTTAAGTAATGCATTTGCATCCCTGTCAAAGCCAGCTGGCAAAAGTGCTGAAGTTTAGTACTTTGCATAAAAACTGAGGCTGTGCAAACAAACCTTAGACAATGAAAAAACCCACACATTTTGAGCATTTTGGGTTCTATCTTTTTTTACTGCTGGATCTAAGCCCAAGCTTCTGGAAGTTATTTCAGCTACTGAAAGAAACCTTATAAAGCATTTTAGTGATTAGTAAGTTTCGAGTTAGTGGTATTGTGAGGAATTCTGCAGTAACTCCCTGTATGTTTTCTAAATAGCATTACAGGCATCACTGTGGGATGCTGCTCTTGACATTATTGCGACCAGCTGCTGTGGGGTAGAAAGAGTTTTCTTTATATCAGAGTTTTGAAATTACATTTCAGTGACATGGTCTACCGAAGGCTAGAGTTTTATTAGAGAGGCTTATGAATCAATTAGCCTTCCCCCATCTGGGTTTAATGGAACTGATTGTATATTACTGTTAGCAGAATTTAAATTCAAAGTGAATTAGTAATTCTGTACTGAAGAAAGATCAGCCATTTCTCAACCTTACTTGGATTTTTTTCCCCATATAGCAGCAGTAGACTTTTCTCTGAGGACCTAAGAATAAATTCTGACAACCGATGTCTTAAAAGATTGAAAAATATTTATGTATCAGATGACAACAAACACAATATATCAGCATTTTAAAAGCCTTAAGTTATTTTCTATTCTAAAATATAGAGGCAATAAGGAACAGCATTTACATGCTATCATACTATAAATACATTGCACCCTGAGCAGCTAGGAAAGTTTAATGAGAACAGAATTTAGTTTCCAAATACTCTTCACAAGCTGAACTATTTCGTTACACATCAGCCAAAGACATTTGTATAAAATAAGGTTATATTATTTTTGAACAAGTTTCACAGAATAACATTTATAAACATAGGCCTAAATAATTTAAACACAGCAAATTTAACAGCTTTTTGTGCTACAAAATTTTTGTATACAAAAGATAGCCAAAGGGGATGTTAAAAGTGCTTCTCTTGCTTGAAGGTTTTTCTAGATGAGCCTACACCCGAGTCATCTGCTGGTTCTCAGGTCTCTTCTGTCATTTTTCCTCAGTTCTCAATAATCACGACATGCATCAGCTCTTTGAAGACAGGTGAGTGTGCCAACAAGCAAGCATAAACCTAGCTAGTTCCTACCACTTATTTAATCTTAGGATATTTCTCTAAAGAGTAAAGTGGATGCTAGTCCTCCATAATTTCACTGGGAAAAGCAGAATTCCACATGGCTTGCACATTTTACATGGGTGCTCTTTTCATCCATGAGTAAGAGTGTGCTTACTACTTCACTGGATGTGGTGTGATAGGAAGAGCAAAGTGTACAAGTGAAAGCCAGGCCTCCCAGCATCTCACTCCAATGTCCCTGTGGGCACACAGGCCCACTGTCACTGTCACTTTACACATGACATCGTGTAGCACCAGCAATATGCAAACCAGCTGTTATAATTCTGCCACCTCTCTATGTTTTCCACCACATCCAGTGCATAGTTTTAAAGTGCAAATTTAAAATTTTAGGGAAACATTACTTTAGAGGAGTAAAAGTTTGGGGGGGTTGATTTGTTCTTGTGAGTAATCATGGCTCATTAGGCAAAGCAAGGTTAAGTGAAGCTTCCAGCTTTGAGACAAAGCATCTCCTGACAAACAAGAGCCACAGTTTATTCTTTTCTTACTGTATTGTTTCAATGCGACTGGCACATGGTTTTTATCAGAAGGGTTTTAAATTATATGCTAAGACTGGATGCTTCCTTCCTTCAAGAATGATTTTTTTTCCTTTTTTGGTGGTATTTGTAATGCAGCCCCCAAAGAGCTAGTGAATTTGTGCTGTTCAATCCGTGGAAAGCACCAGTGCCAGTGGGCCACACAATACACCCAGCTCTACCACCATCTACAGTACTTTTTGGACTGATTCCCATAGGTATAGCCTCTATTGATCACTTACAAGAGCCAGGAACTGCTCTTATCCCTCACAACATGTCAATGGAGCTGTGTTTCATTTCAATCATCACAACATAGTCAGAACACGAAGTTTCTATTTTGCTCTCAGAATGCCCCAAAATAGCCAAAGCGTAGAGTATTTGCTGTATCTAACACAACCTTCAGAAATGTACAGACTTAGGCCATATTTAGATATTAAAGAATCAACCAGTAGGATCACTTGGCATTGGACTGTGCTTGTCACTCCCTTTTTCTCCTGTCCCATTCATGTATGGAGCTAACCCAGCCATACACACCACTCTTCCAGATGTGCTGGGAGAGACCAGGTCCAGAGCTTCAACCACTTTTCTTTGTGGCCAAGCACTAGGAGAAGAGCACCACATGGTCTATTCTGAAAGTATCTCCAAACACAGAGATGAATTTGGCATCTCCCCTTGTTGGGAACATTCAGAAGGCAAGTTTTGAGTCAGTCAAGCTCTGGCTCACATTACCCACACTGTAACTACAGTTGTCAAGGGCACAGCCAGTCTCCTGTGGGCCCTCCCCCAGCAGCTGGGGCCAGTAGGACCTGAGTGTGCCACGGGCTCTGTACTGCCCAAGCACACCCACATTGCCAAGAGTGGTTGGCTGCAAGTGAACAGTGGCTTGGCTTCAAATGACGCCCATATGAAATGGCTGCTGACTATAGACACTCTCCTCCATGGTGCTTCTTGGTCAGTGCTGCCTTTACTTATGATAAAGCTAGGAGAATACTTCTAAAGAAATGACAAACTAAAATGAAGTTGTCTAAATCCAGTGAACTAAGGAACTAGTTTCAGGTAAAGAGAACAGCTGCCTGGAAATAAGTTTGTGCTGGGTGAAGAATGTTCCCAGTTTTTGCCATTGTGCTCTTGACCTTATTTTTAGTAACGGATCCAAATCAAACTCAAAACTCTTCAGCAATTGCCAATTTAAATTGGAATGCTTTAGAATTCCTCTTAATAATCACAAATTAAGTAGCAATATATTGAAACTAAACTGTGATTGTCTTGTAATCATCTACTTCACAGTGTTCACTTAGAAACTGATTAGAAGAATCTTCTACTACAATTATACCTGGAGCTTGAGATCAGTACCACTGTTGCCTGGGCCAATTCTACCATTTTATCTCTGAGCTTGACTTCCAAGATTTCAACTCCTGCCACATCTTCACAAACAAAATAATTAAGAGTGGCATTCTGCGCCCATCCCTTCTATGCTTGGGCTGGAACCAGCAGATACACTTGTTGCCACTTCAATTTAAAAAAAGATGGTACCACAAATTAGAAGAAAAGCTTGTTAAAAAACCAAAAAGGAACTGCAGAAAAATCTACTCAGGTGACTCGATCTATTCTTCAAAGAGAAGAAGAAAAACCGTACTACTGGCATCCCACAGTGCAATCAGGTATGTCTTCATTGTTTAATGCTTTTCACTAGAAATGGCCACATAAGGGGGCTTTACTAAAACTGGTTACCCTGCAATATAGCACATACAGTACCTCTTCAATACTTTTTTTACCAGTGCCCTCATCTCATCTCATCTCATCTCATCCTCATCTTATCATCTCACCTTCCCCACTAACTACATATACTTTCTCTCACTGCTTATACCTGTGCTTTCACAAAAAATTAGTATCCTCAAAACCAAAATTTTCTGTTGAGCCCCAGTCTTCTGTTCGCTGTTTGTTTCTCTGTTACTATCAGCCTACCTAGCTGTAGGAAGATTCCAGAGCTGAGAAGGATTATGTCCACCAGTGACCCAGTCCAAAGCCAGAAACCAGCTGTAGGCTAATAGGCCACTAGTGAGAGACAAAACCCAAAGTTAGCAGGTATTTTAGTCTTACTGAAACCATGCAAAGAATTCCCATTGCCTCCTAAAAATAAATAAATATATAAGTTATACATGGCCTTCTAAGCAACGCAGTTGAGTTCCAATGTGAGAAGCCCATTTCAAGACTTAAAGCCAGGAACAAGCAATCATCAGACCGATACCTTTTTGTGCGTATGTCTGCAACTACTGCGCCTGTTTGGCATAACACTTCAAGGAATGAAAAGGCAAACTCGTATATTAAAAATACTGAGAAAGACCCATGACAAAATTGAACACAACAAAGCTTGTCAGGTGTCTCTAAACCACAACATTGTTCTTTTGGTCTCAGTGTTCCAATTCAATGTTGGCCAGCAGCAAAGCTGGCACAAAACAAGCTAAAATGGTTCTCTGATAACCCAAGAGTGAACAACAAGCACCACTAATCAGGAATTAAAACCAGCTATGTATCAATTTAAATAAAGATCTCTTGCTAGCCAAACAGCAGGTAAACTCAGCTCCACTAGTCTCTACAGAAGGTGTCATAAGCTTGACAAAACCAGTGTGATCAATTTTTGGTAACTAATTCTTTGGGTGAGAGACTGTGGAAATAAGCTGGTCTTTTAAAAACTGCCCGAAGACTTTTTTCAAACAAATACTTTATAAAAGTTTATGTGCCAAGCTATCTGGAATTACTTTAATAATTTAATACCCAACAAGAAAGTGCCATCAGTTTGCTCCTTCTGCTCCTTCCCCTCCTTCCCCTCCTTCTTCCTCTTCTTCTTTAACAACTAAGGTACCTAGGAGGAAAAAAAAAAGGAAGACATAGTTAATGATGATCTACCTGAAAGCTTATCTGTCCTGTTGGAAAGAGTCAAGACTTGTATTTCCTGCCTGTTTCTAACCAACATGAACTTCTGCATACCTGAACTGGTCTTAACTAGAAAAGCCTTCCAACTGATGAGCTCCTCTGTTGGGATGTTTTTCCACCTTCTTGGGTAACAGGGAATAAAAAGGTACTAATGCATGGTCTGCAAAATCAGCCTCACTTGGTCTTTGGGAGATGCACCAAGTCAGTTCAACTGCTAACAACCAACCAGCACATCCCACTTCTCTTGTGGAGCCCCTACTTTGTGCTGCCTTTTCCAGGACATACATGCCCAAGTTTTAGTGTGGTTAGTAAGTCTAACATTGTACTACCCAAGGGTACTTTTTGCCCACAAATATGTGCCCTATTCCATTTTATGTTTTACATTCAAAACTTCTCCTACTACCACAGCAAATGGACCACTGCAGGCCAGCCTTCCTAGCAGTGCAATTCTCTCATCAGGCTTCCACTTTCTAATATTTTTTTTTACTGCAGTTGATCTGGTTTCAGATAGAATCTGGTAGTAGATTTCCCATCCACTGCTCCCTGTAATGAAGCTGTCTCCTCTTGTTGACATCCCTACACTCTTCCCTTCCCTGCTGCTCTTCTGACTCTTTCTTAGTGTTACCAGTCCTGCTCTCCCCTTTGCTGCTTTAGTAAACAGGGGATAATAGTGAACAGCTAACATCTCCATTGACAGGAATTAACATATTTAAAAATAGATTTCAACATTATCTAATTTTTAGTGTCTAAACAGTTGAATATCTTTTCATACCAGTGTCTTAAATAGGAGACGACAGATCACAAATTGAGGCTTACTGCAGTAATGGAGGGGGATATTCAGGCGTTTAGGAAATTTGCATGCAGTTTTGAAAATTTGCTCTTGCATCAAAAGTGAGCCAGAGCATATCCCTGTCTATCCCCATTCTCTCATGTCACCTCTTTTGTTGGGAAAACTGTAATTCAATTTGGCAGATGAAAGCCTTGTTAACTTATTTAATGCTAAATCTTTCGGTTCCCTTATTAGGTATTTGATAAAACTACTTAGGTAACTACAGAATAATGCCCAACTGTAGGTTGCAAGACCACTTGGATTTAACACTCCATAATCCATCAAACACTGTGGCCAGGATCTCAGTAACTACTTCTGAATAACTCCAAAGAGGAGGGAGGAATATTAGTTTTATGGGCACACAAATGAATCTCTTGAGGTTATAATTCATTTCCCTGTGGTTGTCTTTCTGTTAAGCTTTTACCTCACCCCAACTGCCTCGTGCCCCAAACTCACCATCCAGCTTTTTCAGATTGGGTACCCGTTTGGTTGCTTCTTCAATCCAACTGTTCTGATCAGTGGCAAATTTCTCTTGTAGTGGATTTCCTACAAACACCAGCTCCTCTAGTAACGGCAGCTCTGCCAGTCTCACAAACTCTGCTGCAACCACAAAGGTGAAAACACCAACCAGATGTGGAACATGGAAAGCACATCTGCACCACACATTCCTTTCAAACTCAGTGCAAACATGAAGAGCATGGGACACGACAGGAGAGGGACTGCTTGGGCTCTAACTGGTGTCAGGTTAAAGAACAGGGATGCGTTTTAAAAGACGTTGGAGAAAGATGATTCAAAGCATGAACTTAATTGGACTTAGAAGTTAAATTCAATATTCTAACTATTTTTACTCTCTTGCATGAGTGGATGTTTAGGGATTTTGCACGTGTCTGTAGGCTTGTCAGTTAGAATCAAAGCTCCATGAGATACAGCACTACTTTTCACTTGGTGACTTGAACTTATGCATTTACCATACTACAGGAGAAGTCCCTATGGAATAGAGATGCATGGCTTACCCCAGTCTTTCACCAAATTATTTGACATATAAAGAATCTTCAGTTTCTTCATTACACGGATACCCCGCAGTTTCTCAATTAAGTTGTATGAGATCCATAGCTCCTCTAAAGTATCAGCGACTGCCTCCTGGAAAATGACAGGACTACTCAGATAAGCAGAAGTACATCTTCCTTATTATTCATACTCTTTCTTCACCTTCTACAGGTGACCTCATGTGAGAAAATACTGAGGTATGTTGGTCCTCATTTCCTTTTAAGCAGATCCTGAATTATTATGCATGGCAAATACTCATGGGAATTAAAAGCAAAATTATATATGCAAATATATGTAAGGAGGACAGAAATCACTATATTAGAATAAAACAAGACATAGGTGGCTGGAGTAGTTCTTAAGGCTTAGGGGCAGAGGAGACAAATCTCCCTACTTGTGCACTGCAAGCATATATGAAGAGAATGCAATTCAACAAGTGCTTTGGAAGGGATGTTATACAGTGTGAGAGCATTATTTATTCTGGTACATTCTGGTATGTTTGTACCTGCTGGCCAGAAATCACATTCATAACCCTCTCAAAAGACAGGTTTGTTAAAACCAGTCATTACACACTAACTCTGCATTTCACACTTAAGAGATATCGCAACTCTGAAGGTGAGAGCAGCTTTGAAGAGAAAGTGTCTCTTGAGAAAGAAAATAATTTATATGTTCATTAAAAAAATACTGATTGAAAAAATATTCTTCTGGCCTGAATTCAAATGTAACAAAATTGATCCAATTTTTTCCTCAACAAATTTTGCCCTACTAGGTAGACTCAGTCCTGCCACCATCCTCTCTAAAGCCATATTGCTCCAGGTACCAGTTAACATAAAAGGGACTGACTCTCAGGAAGTGCATGTTTATAGGACAGCCAATATTGGTATTAAAGAAGCACAGCCTAAGAACCTTCAGATAGAAAATTCCACATGCAAAAAGTCTGTAGGAATTATACTCATGTAAAGCCAGTAGATCTAAATGGCTTTACAGATAGATGGCAGTTTTCAAATAAAAGTTCTGATCATCTTCATTAAAGACAACAAAATCTCTCTTTCTAAAATTTTTCTGTGTAGTAAATTAGTGTAGCAGAATTTCCAAACATGAAGAGAATTTGAACCAAAAAAAAAGTGAATGATTGTCTGAAAATTCAGAAGCAATGCGTAAGAGTGAACAGAGGATAGCAAAAGGAGAATATAAAAGGTTAGTGCCTAACCTTTTATTCAATTAATTTTATTAAATTCAGCAAAGACTTGTATAAACACAGGGGAATTACCCCACATTCTATTTTGTTAGTGAAGGATTGATACTAAAAAGCACATACCAATCCATTCAAATTCTTTATGTTATTTCTTCCCAAAGACAGAATCCTCAATTTTTCTGTAATAAATTTAAAAAAAAATCTTGTTAATAAACAGGGGTTTTTTTCAATAAGAAGATGCTGTAAGTCAGGTAAAACACCATATTCTGCTTACAAACTGCACTCCGAACAGGCTGCCTTAAGAAAGAATGGCCTAACAGAAACAAAACCTCCTGACCTAAACAGATCAGCAGGAATGGATGTAGGGGAAAGCTGAGAAATACACTCATGAATACAAAGCTGCTCATGTGTAGGTTACCTAGTTGAAATTCAGTCCTGATAAATACTGAATAAAAATTATTATTTTATCTTGCACCTGAACTCTAATTGCTGACCTGCTTCTTTTGATCTTACGTAATTCATCTCTCTTCTTCTCCAAGCAGAAGTGGTTCTGATCGTATTTTAAGGCAGCAGATTTGGTTTCTATACTAGAGGCAGCATATAAAGCTGCCTTACAGATGCCTGATGAGAGACATTCAACTTAGTTCTAGTTTGTCTGGCTTTAGCATCAAATAATTGTATAGACTGGATGTTTTGAATCTACATTAATATAAATATTTAACATACTTTAAAGGCTTTTAATGTTTTATCCCACTAAAAAATTTCATTGGTTTCACTTCTATGTATAACTACCTAATTCTTTTTTCTCATGATAGTTACTCAATTGAAGTATTACAGAATAGTTATTTGGAAAGACTACTGGAATATTTTTTCCCTGAAAAAAACAGTACTTCCAAATCTTTTGAAGTTTGAGTTTATTATGAAAAGAAATAAGTTCATCAAGCTCTTTGACAGATCTCTTGGTGTGCAGTTGGAAAGGATGAGATTCCAAGTTCCTTATCTATCCAGCTGACATTTTAATGGCAACAGAAAAGCCTGGAAGCTCCACTTCAAAACCTGAAGCCCTTTTCCAGCCTCATGCCACAGTCCAAGTCCTCAGGACAGACCATTAAGACTTGTGCTCCAAAGTCAGTAACGTAAGAGTTTCAAAGAAAGCTGTCTAAGAAAGAGAAGCTCAACTTCTAGACAGGTGGCACATCCATTTATAAAGTATGAACAAAATGAAACCAAGTATATCCAATCCTCTGCAAAGTGGAATGACATTTTTCCATCCAGGTCTACAACACTCCAACCTCACTGCAACCAATAATGCATTTGCAGAGTTGTTGAACAGCAGACTGTCTCCATCGGGAGCATGGAAAATGGTCTTGACATCACTCTAGAACTGATTAGGTGTTGAATTCCACAGCAAGGCCCACTGGAGGGTACTGAAGTGCTTACTGAGGGGAATTTTTTGTTTGTTGCACTGTGAGACAACTGTCAAGGCCAGTGCAGGGATACCTGCTTCAATACACCACTGCTGCTCAGCATGCATTCTCCACTAAGACTGATCATTTTAAAGGTCACTTGTAATGTTCTGTGAGGAGGAAATAAAAAAGGATAATAATAGGTATAAATAAAGCTGGACACATACAACAAATGATGGTATATATCCTAACCAGGCAACTAGAAAAGAAACACAACGGACAGCTGGCTTGTCACTTACTTAGGTTGTTCAAGTTGGCGATTCTATCAATGCAGTTTGTAGACAGCGATAGTTTCCTTTAAAAGCAAGAATAATCAATTCACAGTATATAAGGGATCACTACATTGGAAGAGTTCCATGTCCAAACACCACTGCATTAGAAATAATTTTATGTTCTTGTCTCATTAGATGGTGAACTAACTGGATGTGTAAACAGACTCAAAATATCCTCAAACCATCAAGATTTCTTCAACTTTATTTAGCTTCAGGGAAAGTACCATGAGTTACTTACATGACATACTGGATTATCTTTTGATGCCTAGCTTTAGCAAATGCATGGATGTTTATTTCTGAAATTACTCTAATCTCTTTCTGAAAGTCCTGCTCAAATTGCCTCTTTTTTTTCCATGAATTTTGGAGTGGATCATAAATGTGCCAGTTAGCTGACAGACTCCAAACGCAGATCTGTAATTATATACTGATACATAATATATATTTTTTCTGGGGACAAATATTAATACAGAATCTATCCTAACACCTTCTGAGTTAAGTTACAGGGGCCTTTGAATTAAAAAGGGCAACTATATGTAGAAAGAAAAGCTCAGTTAGGAAAAAGAAGAGGAAGCTGCTGCTTTGAAGACCATTGACTTGACATCGATTTTAAATACCATTTACTACTTGAACATAGTAAATACATATTTGCAGTGGACAGCAGAGAAACTGAAACAAAGAGAGGAGAATATTTTGTTTCCAACAGGTTTTTCATTGAACTTACTCGCAGTTAACAAGAGCAGAAAGAGCACCATCCATCTTCTCCACAGGAGGAACCTGCCCGTACAGTTTCACTTCCTTTGCCTCTGAAGCCTTCTGGCCACTTTTTTCTTCCTAAAGAAAAGAGAAGGTGAGGAAGACACTCACTGCTACATGCAATTACCAAAAACTACTATACTAAAAAAATTACTCTAAAAGTGATTACTATAGAAGTAACTCCAATATACTACTGGAAAGAGAAAGCATTTTGAGGACTGTTACCAAGATTCCTGCTGGTGTAGCATAAAAAGGGTAAGGCTAGCTTATTTTCAAGATATCAAAAGAACTTATACATTACATATGCTGGTTTTTAAAAGTTGTGTAACAGTTGAGCAATTTAATCAAGTAGTCATCTGCCATAGAGAATGGAGAACAGATGGAAGGCTAAAATTTTGAATTAAGGTATTTCCATGGAGACTGACATAGAGAAATCTCAGCTAGGGCCAATCTACAGCAGAAGCAGATTTTAAAAGTTCTGACAGAAAAGTTTCCTTCCCACTTCACCCAGAAGTCTCAGAATTCATGCCTAACTCACAACACAAACTGAACACAGGGTAGTATCTTTTGGGGGAGAACCTCAACAGATTCACAGTGTTAAGAATCCCCCCCAAAAAAATTCTAATTAGCCATTAAGCAAGAGTGGGGGAAGATGTCACACTTTAGAGAATACAGAAAAAGACAAATTTCCTATTGACAACCTAGATTGATAATTCAGAGCCTTAGAAAAATGGACGTAACTTCAGCATTTAGGTTTATTAAAAATACAGTCTATTAAAGTTTTTAAAATTCGGAAGTGATGGCAATTATTGACTAAACACTTGGAACAAGTATCTGTTTAGAGAGTAGCAGCAGTTTTGACAGCTGCCTCCCTGACAGCACAAAGGGAGCATTTTGTCAGTTCACTCAGTGTTCAGTGCAGGGACTGGAGGTCCATTAACAAAGGAGAAATCCTGGCGCTTTAGAAACAAGGACTCTTGTTTTCTCCCCCATTTCATGCATCTACTGAAAAGAGAGAGAGCTGAGTGTGCCCCAGTTTATATGGCTACTTTGTAATTAAATTAATCATATCCTGTAAGTCTTTTAGTATCCCACTGCAGAACATCAGGTTTTCATAACATTATTTTTCCTCTTATGCACCCAAAATACTTCAGAAAACCTAATGTAATAAAAAAAAATGTTGTCTTGTACATTTATTTATATTCCAGTTTCTGTCCAAATTCAGTGTGACAGTATTATACTCATAATTAGCAATTTAGCAAATAAGCATGTCAGATGTTATGCTGGAATATGCCTATACATGTTCAAACAAAGTAACTATATCAATGGGAAACTTCCATTTTCTTTTCTAAGAACAGCACTGTATCTATTTGTATTTACACTCAGTTTGTAATCTATCCGCTTATACCAACCAATAAAAATACATTTTTCCTTAAAAACATGAAAGGGAGAGAGCTTCCAACACAGACTGTGGCCAGCAGTGAGCACCTGCAGGAAGAAAATTCATCCTGATTGCCAAGTACTTCTGTAAGCAGCTGCATAACCACAATATGCCACAGAGAAAGTATAGGTAGAACAGACATATTTAAGAACAGGTTACATGTTTGCCAAGTTGAAGCTGCTTTGATTTCAAGTTGCTTTGATTCAACTAATGTCATCCTGACTGTAGGGCATAGGTAAACCCTTATGGCAAAGGGAAGCAAAAAATTCAGAATGCAACACAACACCGAATCCAGTTGTACAAGTCACATGGACCCAGATTAGGAAGAGTAAAAAGAAGATTTAGACCCACCCCCAATAATTTGAACAGAAAAGCAAATTCAGCACTTCATGCCTAACTTTGATGGAAACTCACTGACACAGGGTGATTCTGTCTAAGAGACATGTGACAGAGGAGCAAATGAAAAATAAATCTGTCATAGGAAACATGGAGCTGAAGTTCTGGAAGGCAGAAAGAGTGAGGGAGGAAAAGAAAACTTTTAATATACAGTTCATACCTCTAGTAATGCTAATGTCTGCAAGTCGTTGCATTCTAGTTCTTACTAGGAGAGCAGGAGTGAAGTTTGTGGGATATACCAACATAACTGGAAAACCCCTGAAATACTGAAGGTACTAAACAATGATAAAACTCAAAACGGAAACAATCTTCAGTCACAGGCTAGTACCGTGAGCTTCTGGCTTTCAAGTGTACCTGCCCACACTCTCACATCCAGATCTTCTAGAGACCAAAACATTTATAAATCCTTGCTCTAGCAGCTGGCCAGAATTAGCAGGGAAGCACATGTACACCAGACAGCACATCTGTGCCTTTATCTAAAATTCAGAGACTGGGGAAAGATTTTCACTGGTTTTACTGGACAATGAACCTGACCCTAGAGCATCCTGCCTCATCATTTGAAATTACATCTGCATCCTTGCCAACACACAGCTTTCTGGAACACCAGGTCAGCCACCACCAGACAAATGAGCTTCTGCATTAACACAGTTACTTTAAGAAGAAAAAAACCCCAAGAAATTCATTCTGAGTTAAGCTTTGCACAACATGAGGCACCATATGTCAAAACACATGTAGAAGTTTCACTGAATTCAGTACGGTGAGAATTTCATACTTGTTTATTCTGTGGGAAGGACTGCACTTAGGTAAAGTGAACAGAGCATAGTTAAAACATAATACCTTCCCAGCTCTGAATCTCTTTGTGGCTTCAGGCCAATGCACATTCAGAAGAACAAGGCAGGAGGGCAAAACAGACTAATCTTTACCAGTTGTATCAATTTAACAGGAACATATAGAAAGTCCAACAGAATGTACTATACAACAGCAACAGTAATCATCATTTTACTTTGTGAAACTTCTTAACGCAGATGTTTCAAGCAAACATTTCTTAAAACGTTTGAAAAACAAATTTAGCTGAATACAGTCAAACCCTACACCACTAGACACTGTTCTAGTACTTACCCATCTGGCTAGAGCTTCTTTGATGGTCGTTGCTTTTGCCTAAAAATGAAACAAATTTAAGTGAATATTCACTGAAATTTTTAAGTGGCTTGTTCACTGCAAATCTATTTCCTCTCCCTTCCCTCTCCCTATCCTGCTTGTTTGCCCCCCTTCCACCACTCTCCTGTATTATCTTGGGTCAGCCAAGTCAAAGAAGTTGGAAACCCCCAGTACCCCATAGTTTTGTTTTCTGGGGTACTTTGCTGCATTTTCAGAAGCAAACGTTGGGCTTAATGTCAGGACATTACCTTCCTGATCTTACTTTCTGCCCCACGGCACACTGTTTATCAGCTTTTATGGTGAAATTCAATTCAAAAGCATAAGAAGTTACTGCACTGAAAATTGCAGTCTAATGCTCTTAAACCCTCACACTTTCTATCGCACATTAGCAACTTCCTGTCTGAAAGCAAGTCTGTGACCAGACAATGATACAGCCTCTTAAAATTCACTGAAGAAAATGAGGTACACCTTGCCAAAACTCAAGAGCAATCTGGATTGTATATATTTGGGGTTTCTTTCCAATTGTTTTGCATTGAGTTACACCATGCGATGTGAAAACATGTATATTAATCAGTTTGGGAAAACCTGAGAGCTGCTTTTGAAGGCTTTTTAAGGACTGACCCTCTTTCTGTAGTCACTAGCTCATACTTTTCTGCCTCACATCAGAGTCTTAGTGAAACCACATAAAGATATCCAAAACAATAATATATAAACAACATGTTTAATGCTTCTCTAAACATTAAACATATTCCAAGATGTCTTTTGGACTAAAAAGGTTTCAGAGATCAACCTTTTGTTGATCAACTGATCAACAGCCTTCTTTCTACAAATACAGGAGGACTCTAGTTCTGGCATCTCTGTTGCTCTTAAGTGTAGCAGTACATGTGGATAAAAGCAGCCTGTCAGGTAATCAGATATATAACCCCCACACACTATAAAAGTTAAAGCCAACAAACTAAGTTCCACCAAACGCCTTACAGGCAGCCACCTCAGTCACAGAGCTTTAGTGTTGGGTACTTTACTCTTGACCACAGGAAACTCTGGTCCCACCAGTAAAAGGCAACAGCCAAGGCAGCTGCATATAAAAAATGGCCACAGCCACTGAATACCCAGCAACAGCCTAAGAGCCAGCAACATCAGGGTGCCTGAGTGTGCATCTCAAACATCAACATGCACCTCCATTTAGACATCCTCAGATGTCCCAGCTGTTTCTGCCCATTGACAGGCATTCATTTCAATCTGGTCTATACCAAGTGATAGCCAGCTCTAAATCCCATTGGACATGACCTGCAAACTTGTGCCACCTCAGTAGCTCCCCAGTGCCTGCCAAAGATGAACATCTGCATGACCTCCTCTGTTTCAGAAGATCACATCCCTAAGTTCCCACTACAAAAGCCTCATTCAAGCCTATTAACAGCTACCACTGTGCCAGCAAAAACAGCTGTCTTCCAGTTAATTGGGGTTTTTTGGGCAGGAACTTAATTGTCTTTTTCATACTTATGGCAGCCAATCACCACAGCACTTGGGTATGTGATCTCAGTCACTCATGTTGAAGGCAGAAATGCATTTATAAGACCAGTGCCTGCTGCTGTTTCAAAGTCATGCCTAAAACCAGTTTGGACTTTAAAGCTATTGATCCATGTGAGCACAAGGAGCAGCTTCTTCCCTGACCTCTGTTGACTTATCTCTGCCGTTTTGATGGAAACACGGACACCAGCACAGTGGGTTATCTGGAGAGCACATATCAGGGACTTCATTTTCTTTGAGGCGCACTTAAAATTTCTGCTGGTAAATCAGAGTATCTTCTGCCACGGGAGGTTACTTAAGAGAAACTTCTCTCCAAGAAGCTTATCTGCAGGGTTCTTCTACCTGCTTATTGAACAATTTTCTACAGGCATTTAGACTAAAGAAAGTCATAATACTTAAGATACTCAAAATTCCAGGGTGACCAATGGTCAGCATCAACATGGCAGGAACAAGAAACAGAATCTCTTAAGGGGAAAAAATAACCATATTTGTACTAGTAATAGTTGTAACAAAAGATGTATTTCCCCCCCCCCCCCCAAAACATGGCAGTTGGACACAGAGTATTTCCAAAATTTAGATCCCCCCAGGGCAAAGCAAAATAGCAACACTTCGCCTTTATTTGCAGACATTTATTTGTATGTTAAATAGATGAAATCGGAATTGCACAGCAACAGATACCAAGCTAATCACTGTAGGGATGGCCGATACTGCCGCCTTAAAGCCACGTACTAACTGAGGTTTGTGAGACTCCCCTCCTCCGTCGCTTATCCCCGAAACCCCCTTTCCCAAGGCACAGCAGCAGGCTACCGTCCCCCGCTCAGCCGCCGCCCCGACCCCGCGCTGCCTCCCGGACGGCTCTCGCCGAGCCCGCGCTGCTCGGCGGGGCCCAGCCCGCGGGGGGCTCCGCGCCGCCCCTCAGCACCGCCGCCGGCCCGGGGCCCGCTCAGGCCCCCGCCGCAGCCCCCGCCGCCGCCCGGCCGCAGGACTCACCATGGTGCCGTTGCTACCGCGAACGCTCCGGTTGCTACGGGCGCGGGGAACGCCCCGCCCGGAACTCGCGTAGCGGGCGGCAGCCCGCGGCGCCTTGTGGGACGTGGCGGGGCTGGCCCTGGCCTTGTGCGCGCCCGGCACGGGGCTCACGGCCCACGCGGGGCGTTGTGGAACCCCACGGGCAGCTCCGAGGGCCCGCAGCTGTGGCCGGTGCAGCTCATCCAGCCCCCCGAGCACTCATCGTAGTGGAATGTGGTGGGAGTTTGGCCTGGCACAGAATTACTGTGGCCGGTTCCAGGCTCCTCAGTACAAGAGGAGCTACTGGAGAGGGGCCAGTGGAGGGCCACGAAGATGACGACGGGTCTGCAGCCTCCCTCTTGTGAGGAGAGACTGCGGGACCTTGGCGTGTTTCATCTATGGGAGATGAGATGTCACTAATACATACAAATATCTCAAAGGTGGGTGTGAAGAGGATGGTGCCAGACTCTTCACAGGGGTGCCCAGCGACAGGACAAGGAGAAATGGCCTTAAGCTGAAACACAAGAAGTTCTACCTCAACATGAAGAAGAACTGCTTTATATTGAGGGTGGCAAACACTGGAATAGGCTGCCCAGGGAGGCCATGGAATCTCCCTCTGGAGACAGTCCAAATCCACCTGGACACATTCCTGTGTAACTTGCTCTAGGTGACCCTGCCTTAGGCAGAGGGCTTAGACTAGGTGATCTCCAGAGGTCTCTTCCAACCCTAACAATCCTGTGAATGTAAACCAATATAAGTAATGTAGCTGTAACTAAGGCCATAATTAGGCACTCAAGTTTAATGTACACTTCGGGAAATAGCTACACATTCTGCACAGTGCCTGCAATGCATATCGAGTCCCCAGGTAGCATTGTAAATATACAAAATGCTAGTGCAAAGGGTGTCTGGTTTTCAACGGGTCCTTCTATTATTTTTTTTGTCCAGGAAACCCAGACTCATTAATAAAAAGCTCTTCACAGTAAAATTACATTCTTTTTATTTTTCCTCCTTTTTAAACAAAGTATCATTCACTTTTCCAAACAAATATGTAACATCAAATTCTTATACATGGTTGCTTTTTAACAAAGGAAGTGTTTTACTTCTCTTTCAAATTCCATATATATGACAAAATCTAACACTGAATTATTTTAAAAGCTTGTGCTTTAGAAATTAAGTCTGAGAACTCTTAACCTACCTGGTTTTTGTTTTATTTACAACTTACTTTATGAACCTCCAAATTGCAATCTTGCATACCACTGCATATGCTGAGGTAGGACTGCAGTGTGGAGACATAGGTATTGGCACTGGGAGAGTGACAGAACAGGGATAGGGGAGGTGCTGCTCTTGCACGTAACAGCTCCAACTGCTGAAGAGGCCCAGGATGAGGCAGACCAACAAACAGAACCCTTTCTTCTACAGTTGCCACTTGGAATAAGTTTGTAAAAAAAGGCAGGGTGCCAGGTATGGGTGACACCAAGGAGCAAATCACAGCAGGCTCTGGTCCTGGACTTCTGGGGCTGCTCATGTTAGCAGAGGTTCAAGCACCAGATATGACTTGGCAAAAGCCTCTTCAGCTGGTGAGGGAGTTTAGAGACCAGGCACAAAGAGATCTTGTGTGGAGTTAGCAGGGTGGAGCTTCTCTTGTAAAGAACGGATGGATAAATTGTTCAGTTGGCGTTGATTGTGTGTGAAGAACATGTGACTTTTATCAAATGTAAAGGAATAATAAGAGTTGCAGAAAGCTAGTGAGACTGAGCAGCAGCATAGTGACAGTTAACTGGAGAGAGATCCCTGAGAGCAAAGCAAAACTGAGTACCACTAATGAAAGTTTTGTATCTTCCTGGGCAGCTCTCAAAGTGGTCTGACAAAATGACTTTGGAAGGAGCAATTTTGTTGATAGAGGCCCTCATTAAACAGGCCTTCAGCACTGGCACCCTTTCAGCAAGACCCTCTTGAGAGATCAACTCATTTGGGAAGAAGTTCTACCTGAATGGTGAGGAAAGAGAAGGCACTAGCCAAAAATTAACTTGGATGGAAAAAAAAAAGAAAAATGTCAGGCAGTCATGGAAAAGCTATCCTAGATTTGGCTTTGGGTGCTTTTTTGTTTTGGATTCTGAGTTAATCACCACTGTAAGGTGACAGCTGTTTACAGTCAGTTTAAATCTACAGGCTAGGTTTTCTGTCTCCCAACTCTGTTTCCTCCCTAAGAACAGCTGTCAGCATCTGTTGACATCATTACTAAAGAGTTCCACAAGTAATTAATCCCTAACTGCATTTGGACATGCTCTAACCTATCCAACAGAATCTTAATACCGAGTGTCAAATGCCAATCCAAGACATTACATGAACAGACAGGTACATCCCCAATACAAGACAGTGCTAATGCCACCATTCTCCTTGGATGACAAGGAAAAGTACTCTTCATTTTCCCATTCAGCATATAGGGCTTGTTGGAAAGAAACAGACTGTGTCACCAGAAGACCACAATGCTAAGTATATGAGCCTCATTTCAAGTAGGTATCTCCAGCTTCATGTAAATGGAAAACATTTCCAAAATGTATATGGTTGTACCTTTGAGAATTCTGGGCTAAGGTAGCTTAGGACTCCAAGCCGGAGTCATTCATGATTTGGATGTCTACGTTTATAATCCATCACTGCCGAGGTGTGATCCTGTCTGTCACTGCTGAGGGTGCAGGCTGCCTGTTAACATTCTCTGAGTTGTAAGTACTGCAAGCAAGGAAGTACCTACTTCTCTCCTCAGGTACTTGTTTCTTCATATCATGACCACTTTGAGCTGTCAAATTTGTCCCACAGTGCAGCCTGCTTATTGTTTCACATCTCCTCTGTTTACCTGGTTAACTTAGGCTGCTCCAAATAAATCCCTTTCTTTTTGGATTTATACTTGTAACTAAGTAGTCATTTGGTTATTTTTATATTTCAAGGCTTGTCTCAGTCAATCCCTTCAATTCACCAGTGATCACCTGTCATTTTGGTGGCTCAAGTTCAGTCCTTGCAGGTCTGCAACAGCTTGCATGTGCTTATGTGTTCATCCCAAGTGCAAGTGCAGAAACTCCTGAATCTTTCCCCAGGAGTGTTCCTGTGCATGGGCATGTGCTTTGCTCTCTCCACCCCCCAGAACAGGCACCCCCAAAACACGATCCGTAGCTACCTGACAAAATGGAGTAGAAGGAGGATCAATTCGGTGACCTGCTCCTGGATAACTCAGGAGCTCAAAGTTCTCTTTCCCGTGCTGGCGTAGACGCCTGATTGCCAGCTCAGCATATAAGGAGCTCTTCCACATCCGATCATCTTCCCCTACCACTAAGAGAAAGTGACCTTCTGCTTTTTCAATGGGGATCACGCAAGGAGAATTAGCAGGATTTGTTGGATCATCCAGAGCTTCAAAAATGTCAAAGACACCAGTGTCAGAGACACTGACTTTGTTCATATCAAAACGCAGCCCAGGCAGAGTCATCTCACCATAATGGAGGTCTGCAACTGTGTTTGAACTACAGCCGGAGATAGAGACAGCAGCCACTACTTCTGGCAGGAAGGTGATCATGGAGAGTGCTAATTCTGCCCCTTTCCCAGTCCCAATCACTCCAACTCCGGGTCCTTTCACCTTCAGATAAGATAGGGGGTGGAGAAGAGAGGAAGAAAGGAATAAAGGAAGCATGCATTATAATGGGATTAGTCATTAAATGACTTTGTAGTTGTTTTATTAAAAATAAAGGTTAGGTTAATTATTGATGTGACCTGTTGGAAAGTGACAGTCTGGACCCAGGCTCCTCCTTCCATTTACAGTCTTATTTTCCAGAGACACCAAGAGCTATCAAACCCCCAAAAAAATGCACAGACAGGCACAAGACATACCATAACTCGATCCTTACCTGGTCCCTACTGCATATATTAATGCAAATTTTTTCTCATTTTCCTAAAACATTTCCGGGAATTCAAGCACAGTCTATGGTTTTATATGTCTCAGGAAAATAAAGTAACCTCACAAATTACACCTGAAGGATTAGATAAGTAGCATTCGTCTTGTCTTTTTCTAGCCTGGAAAGTAAAACTGAAAGCAACATCTCACATAATCAAATCCATTTTTTCAACTACTATTGAGCAGTGTCATATCCTCCTCTCTTAAAACTAATTGCTGTCATGTAAAAAAAACCAACCCCAAACAAACACATTTTTATCACCACTGGTCCTGTTTGGAGGATACTCCAGCATTCACTATCCTACTGATCAGCAATCTTCTAGCTCCAGCTTGATTTATTTAACAGACAGTTTGTGCTGGAAGAAATTCACTCTCCCCAGTCATATGCATAAGCCACTATTGGGCCTAAACTTGCCCAGCAGAAACTGATACTCAAATATAAAAAAAAAAAAATCATCACCCCCACTAAGGCATAACTGCTGAATACTCCCTAGTCCCAAGAGATCTCTCATTACACTCACCTTTGGGTGACGCTGTAGGAACCTTGCTGCCTCCTCAAAGTACTCAAGTTTTAATTCTTTCATGACCCTAGGAAGATCTTCAAAGTCAAAATATGGCAGAGAAAGAGCAGCAAAACCATGGGTAGCCAGGAGACTGGATCTAAATTCAATCAAGCCTCCTTCATCACCATACATGTCAATCACTCCTGGAAAAGGGCCATCCCCTGTATTAAAAGAGAACAGGTCCAGAGGAAAAGTTATCAAATGGGACACTAAAAACTATCTGGTGAAGAGTGAACAACAAAATACAGAATGCTTAACACATTTGCTATTAATAGTCATTACTTTTCCATTTGCACAGCAGAGATTAGGAGAACCAGTGCTGTATCCCACTTCAGCTATTTCAAACTAAGAATAGGTCCTTACATTCCTGTAAAAATATGTGAAGTTAGAGATTTTGCTTTTTTAAAAAAAAACAACTGTTATAAATGTATTTTCAAGGGTCTTAACCTCCTGCCCTCAGGCCAATCATACACCAAGTCAGCTATTTTCCCACAAAGTCACATCTTAATTAGCAAAGTGCAAGCTCATGAGTAATGAGGCAAGAGCACTGAGCCCTTGAAGTAAATTCTACAAAACTGACGTAAATTCTGGAATAAACTGCATTGAGCAAAGCACAACAAGATAACCCATTGTTAAAATCAACTGGATTTATTAGCTCTGTCTCAACATCAGCACTTTAAGACTTGGCAGGAGAACTGCTCCTACAGATGTGACAAGACAGAAGGTAGAACTGAGAGCTGTTTGGGTGCGGCTGTGTGTGCATGACTGATGTACAGATAAACATGCACATACCTGCGTACAGTCTGTCCCACCAACAACAGAAATAATCAGAACCACAATTTTAAACAGCCATGCTTTTGCAGCCAAGGTCGTGTTTGTTTGCCAAGCCAGGAGATCTTAGGTTAAAAGGCTAAAGATGCTACTTAGTGGAACTTTAAAGACCCCAGACAAGCAAATTTTTTCTTTTTTTTTTTTCCCCTGGCCACCAGATGTCATCTCTGATGTGTCCCAATCCAGCTCACTACCACTGTCTCAGCACAAACAGGACACACTTGTTGCAAAAGTGTGTTATGTTAACTCTCTGACGCTACTTGTACGTATGTGCTAAAGGAAAGGTCTCTGGCATTTTAACACACTAGAGAAAAGGAGGTTTTATATAAGGCATGCTAAATGTCTTAGGTGGAAAGCTCCTAAATTAAAGCAGTAAGAAGTCAGAAATGCTTTTGGATTCTTACTCTTTCAGTTCTGATCTTTTTTTCCACTGAAGTTCAATATTCTACTTGAGAGAAAATATGTCAGGATAAACTTGTTATAATTCCATGATCAGCAGAAACCTTTAGTTAGCAGCAGCCAGTGCAGGTGGCAAGAAAATACCTATTCATTCACCACCCCATCTGGAAAGCCTTCTAGCAAGAGCATGTAATCAGAACACAGTCATACACGAATGTGTTTCTCTCTCATGAAGATAACCTTTAACTTGCACAAGGATCCTGGACTGCCTCTCTTGAGTGCCTACACATGCCCAAGTATATGGTTCCTGCAGAGCTCACTAAAAAGCAGGATAAAATAGGCTAGACAACTTTACTAACATTTAAAAACAAACAAACCTCCACATCTGTAACTCTTATGCCTGAATTAAGAAATCACTTTCATATTAAAATTACAGTGTGAGCCCATTCATGTCCTCTAACTTTTATCAAGAATGGTTTGCATTTAAGATTCCTATCCTAAAAATATTAACATTTTTTTGTCCCTTTAGCAAAGAGGGGTATGGTAGTAATTCTGTAACTGGATCCTCCATCATGAGGGATGCCAATATCATTTAAGCAATTATTCCAGACTTTTCCACACTATTACAATGCCAGACTTTCTAAAGGGGAAAATGCAGTTTTATCTTGCAGATCTCCGGATTCCCACTGAGCTCAGCAGAAATCGAACTCATCCTCGAAGGCAGGATAGATCAAAACAATGTCTCAGGGATGGAAAATCCAGCATGCTGACTAAACATCTGAAATTCAAAGTTCAATCTCTGTTGTTTTTTTCTTCAGTGGACTTTGGATCCGTATCTAAATGGATTTTAAAAATCATTGCTTTGGAAATCATTCAATGAAAATACTTAAATACTTAACAACTGTAGCGATACTTACAGGAGTTGCTGAACGAAGTAGTTTTACATTAGAGGTAATGTGGAGGGCAGTTCCAGTACCACAACGCTCAGGGAACTACAAGACGTTTAACTCATAGCTCAAGTGTAAAACACAATCACTGGTGTAAGGTTTCGTTTCCCAACACCACTCACAGAATATCAAACCTCATAAAGCACAACCATCTCATAAGCAGAACAGGCAGAACTTGCTCATAAATCTATTCTGTCTTTATGCCACAAAAGTAACCTAACTACTAACTTAGCTTTGGCTCCAGTGTAATAGAGGTGGAATACATGCATTTTCTCGAATCTCTTCTGATGCTCTGCTTCCTGGCTAGTGTTTCACAGGGAAGAAGAATACTTTTTAAATTCAATCCTACTTAGGATAAAATCCTTGGGAAATTCAGCACAGGCTCACACAATGAAGCGCATCAGCTTTTCTGGATGTTAGATTCTGGTACTCCAGAGCGAACCTACTGAAAAACCACAGGCCGAGCCCAGCAATGAAATAAACGCTACAGCCCCCTGTTCTCCTTCAGCTGCGGCCCGTCCCGCAAGAGCCGCCTGCCCGTGCCCGCCCTGCTCGGTGCCGCCGAGAAGGACCAGGCGGGGCGGCCATGCATAAGCCGGGCCCTGTCGCGACAAGCACTTGAGCTATCTTCAAAGAGTTCAGGGCCACCTGTCTGCAGGGCGGCGTTCTGCTGTTGGGGAATGCGGATTCCCCGGGTGATAGCCTCTGCATGGGTTTGTTTTACGAGACCTTCCTTGCTCTGGTCAAAGAAGCCGGGGGGTCCCGCCGGCCCCAGAGCGAAGGTCTCGGGACGGGACACTCACCCGGCGGCAGGAAAAGGGAGCCTCTTACGACTCCTTCCTTCAGCCGGATCCTCCGCACGCCGGGGGCCGTGAACAACCGCTGCACCTCGGCCTTGGCCACCACGGGCCCGGGCATGGCGCCGGGCGGGCTGTGGCCCTGGTGGACCAACACCTCCACCTTCATCGGGGCGCCGGTGCTGCGGGGAACGAACCGCTGGTACGGCTTCTCCATGCCGGCGGGGGCGAGGCTCCAAAAGAGCCCCATGGGCTCCACGCCGGTGTAGTCCCCGCCGTGGGAGGCGTCCGTGCCCAGGTGCAGCTCCCCGCGGCTGTCCGCCCGGTAGTGAGCGCACGACTGGAAGAGGCAGCCGCGGTCATCGGCCGCCACCGCCCGCAGGGTCACCGGCTGCCCCGGGCTCAGCCCCGCCACCCGCGTCTCCACCCGCTCGTCGGCCGGCCCGGCGGCGGGGGACACGGCCAGGCTGGCAGCCCGCCGGGCCGGCGGGGCACGCAGCAGGGCCCGCGCCGGGGCAGCGGCGGCCAGCGCTCTCCACATGGCGGCGGCAGTGACGGGTGCGCGGTGTGGCCGTGCCGCCCGCAATATCGGTACCGCGGCCGCCGCCCCCTCCAGGCGGCCCCAATCGAGAGCAGAGCCCCTCCCCACCCCCCAGCCCCGGAAAGGCCGTCCGCCCCGGGCCGCTTCTGCCTCCCTCAAGCCGTCCAACCGACTGGAGCAGCGAACACTGGAAAAGCCGCCAGCCCGGGGCCGCTCCCGCCTCCCCCAAACCATCCTACCGACTGGAGCAGCGACCCGGGGGCAGCGGTTAAAGTTTCACTTTAATCCATTGCAAGCACAGTGGATACAAAACGCACGAATGGGCCTGACGCACGGGCAGCAGCCGAGGCTGGATGCGGGCTGCAGACCCTGGCGGGTACGTGTTCGGACATAGTGCAAATACGCCGGCAACACCTATCGTCTTTCCTTTCAACCCCACGCTTGGGTGTCAAACGTTTCTGACGATCCCCGGCGGGACTGAGCGCTCACCCCGCTCAGAGAGCAGCGGGCGTGCAGCCGGAGCCCCGCTCCGCCACAGCAGGCCGGCCGCCTCACCGCCCCTTCCAGCCCGCCTCAGGCCGCACAGCACTCGGCCTCACGGAGCCACCGTGCCAGCCCCGCAGCCGGGCTGTTCTCAGCAGCCCTTACGAGCAGGCAGCTGAGAAGGCATTTAGGGAATGTATGGGCAGGGAGCTCCCACAGTGCTGCGGACCTCCACAGAGATACCCAGCCATGCTGAGGAGACACCCATTAGCAGCTCCGGGATGATGACTAACAGCACCCGTTCTGTTGTTTCTTCACGCTTATGAACTTCCACAGACTGTTTAAATGCCTCATTTCTACTGCATGTGCTCAGAATGTCACATCAAGCTATGGGCTGTTTGTTGCCTATAAATGTGAAGTGTTACCTGAGGGTGCTGGCACAGTATTGCTGCTTTTGGTAAGCAAAATATTCGATATTGTTAAGGCAAATGCATTTTACTGGTGTGGGAGAAGGGGAAGGAGCGACAAAGGAGGGAGAAGTGCACAGGGAGAACAGAAAGACTACTGGAGGCAGGAAGAGAGAACTGCTGCTTCCAGAAAAACTAGAATACTGGAACTAGAACACAAAGCTGGGTAATGGGATACGTTTCCTCTGAGAAGGTCAAGGCACATTTTCATCCCGGTTCTCAGCTTGGATGAGTTACCTACTGTTACCGCAGGCCTGGGCCCTAGGGTATATCACCGTGTCCCGCAGCCATAGGGAGGAGGAGGAGAGAAGATCCAGCAGGCAGGAATTGTGCAGCAAGATTGATTGATTGAATTATTTTACAAACTCTTTTATAGACTTTTTTCTTCATAGTCTAATTGGACAAAGGATCAGCCACCCCTTGGGGTGATTGGCTAAAATCCTAAAGCATCCATTGCCAAAATATTTTTCTACTATACCATAAACAAGACTTTTCAAGGTTGCAGGTGGCTTGGTTGCTCACATACTCTGCTACCTCTTCTGTGAGAGAGAAAAGTCTCTCACGGACTTAGAAAATAGCAAGAAAATGCTCGCTAGCAGCATTTTTGTATCTACAACCTACCACTTCAATTCACAGTCAAAGCGCACACAGCCTTACCAACCACCATTTGTTTTCCATAGCCTGTAACCCCATACTACACGAAACGGGAGGCCAAGACCTCTAACCAAGATTAGAAGAGGGTGTAAAAAGGAAGCAGCTTTCTTACTTTCACCCACCATCATCCTCCAAGAAATCTAATAGCTTATTCTCTGGTGTTCCTTGTTCTCATTCTGAGCCATTTAACAAAACAAACTTGAAACACCAGCATCTTCATCTGTAAAGTAACCTAATTCATATCAGAGCTTACTAGATGTTCCAGATGGCTTGCCTGTGAGGTGTTTATGAAAGAAAGCTTGGATATGCTGCCAAGCATCTATCTGTGCCTTGCAGTGTGCCTTGGGCTCCCCTCCCCATATCACAGGCTTGCCAAATAGCAGGTGCATTGAAGCTGCACACATCGGGAAAAAGGGAGGTTCGATGTAGTGCCCTGCTCCAGGATAACAGAGTATCTCAGGCTTTTCCTTCCCATGAGCTTGCAAACGTTTGCTCCCCTCAACTGCAAAGAATTCACTTTTCCAGTTGTGATCATCCTGGCCAACAATGAACAAGAAGCAACACTCGGCCTTCTCCAAAGGGATAAAGCTTTGCTGGTCAGGCCCTTCTAGTGGGTTGTTCAATACATCAATAATATCAGCAATCCCAGACTTGCTGACCTTGATGCGTTTTAGATTGGCACCAAGGGGTGGAATGGTGATGTCCTTATAGCGGAGCACTGCACCCACATTTGCCACTGAGCCGTTGATAAGGGCAGTGGCTGCGATGCCCTTCAGGAAGGAGGCCATGGAGATGCACAGGTCACCCCCCTTCGAGTGTCCAAGCAAACCAATTCCTGGACCTTTAACCTGGAGGTGAGAGAAGAGAAACATCAAGCAATGAACCAAGCATGCCACTTCTTTAAAATGTTGCCGCATTTGCAGCTGTGTCTGTCCCAAATTTGGACCCCAAGTATAGGCATCTGAGGTCCTGTGTGCAGGGCCCATGTCTGAGGGATCCTGGGCACTGTTCTGTGCTTGATTTATGATCCTAAGCCCTACTGAGACTGCAGCATCATCCTAACAAAGCTACAAGGTTCAGTGCTGAAGCAGAGTACAGCTGTGCTTGCAAATGTGCAGTCCCAGAGGCCTCCTCTACAATTGCTTTCTTTCAGTGCAAAATGCACAAAGTCAGCAATGAATATGATACTGTCATCACTTATGTTAATGTATTTCTTATATTCAAGGTTCCCCTATTAAGAAGCTAATGTGGGGTAGCAGGCTCCACATGAGCTGCTCTCCTGCTTCTCTAGAATGCTTGGTGTCTAACCCACAGGAAGTAGTCTGAGGTAGCTTACTCTTTATCTTAAAAATAAAACCTATTAAAACAGTTTTTCTAAAAGAATTGTAGTCCTCTGGAGTCAATCTAGAAGAGGTTACCTTCATTTTCTTTCACACAAGGCAAATTAACTAGAATAGGAAAGTTAAATGACCTTACTGGGTGCTGAAATCCTCTAAGGATATTGGAAGAAGGTTAGCTAATGCCACAACTGCTTGAATATTCAAAGACTCTCGGGGCAAATAGGCTCTGAGACAATATCAAAATTGAATACCTTCTGTATCTTATCACCAGTGAAACAGGCTTCAAACCCACTGACTCTGAAACATGGGAAGGGGGAAATTAGAAAATACGGCTGAAAACTTTGCAACACATTAAAAACATGGTGAGAATAGTAGTGGAGGTGTTAATGGGAGACAATGGTACTGCACTGCTCTCTGGGAAAAAAATCCAAAACCCGCAGGGGGAAGCAATTTTCAGATTTTTTTGGGCAGAGAGGTGGCATGAGCAGTTAAGGGTAAGGTGACTAAAAAGCAGCCAAGACCTTTAACAACTACTCATCTTTCTGAGGTTGAGGAAGGTATTTGTTTTCATTCTCCAGAGAAACTAAGTGTTTCTACTGTCATGAACAGCTACTTATAAGGAGATGCAGAACTGAGCAGGGTTCTTTTCTGAGAGGTGCTGAATTAGAAGGATCCCTAAGTGCACAACTAGCTACTAAAACCCACACTTATCAAATACCAACATTTGGAGTGATTTTAACAGCTTATAAAATTCACAGCAACAAATGTGTATTGGTGGAATTCCTTGAGCTTCCTTGGTTTCTCTGAGACCTGGATCACAGAAGGTTATCATGTGCTCCACAGCCAAAAAGGACATTTAGTTCTGAAGGACATTCTACAGAGCATAAATTTAAAATCCCCACTGGAAGTCCAGTAAGCCTCCAGGCAACTAGCACCCTAGTTATGACACTGGGTTGAATGGAGTAAAAATTACCAGTATGTGACCAATGTGTCACTGTTTCACCTGTCCAGTTCAAAAGGAAGAGTTGGAATAATCTGCCAGAGAGCCATGGTAATGGGAGTTAAAGATATAAAACAAATAAATTACAGCCAACTCAACAGTGATGCTATTTTAAGTACAGCAGCTCTGCCCCATCTTCACTCTGACAGGACCTAACTAATGAGAGTTCACTGTAGTGAGAGTCAATGAACAAACCAACCTGGGCGTGTTGTAACATATAGTTTACAGCTTCCTCAAAGTATTCCAGGTGGAATTCCTTCATCTCTTTGGGGAGATCTTCATAGCCGTAGAATGCCAGAGCCAGCACGGCAAAGCCATAGTTGGCCAGCAGGCATGCCCTATATTCAGGGAGTCCTCCTCCAGTTCCATACAAGTCAATAATTCCTGGAAAGGGGCCATTTCCTAAGAGAGACCACATAACAGAGCACATGAACCCACAATTTCTAATTTATATTCCAAATTCATAAGCCTGGGAATGTGTCTTAAAAAAAAAGAAAAAAATTAGAGCAGCAGAATGGTCTTAAGGGTCCAAAATTACTGTGACAGTTTTAATGAAGTGACTACATTGCTTCAAGATCAAACAAACTAGCACAAATTAGCAGGCCTGCTAATGTTTTAGCTAACATCAGGGAACAGGCAGCTGGAAGAGAAGGGATCTTTTGACAGTCACAACTAGTTCTCTGTATCATGTAAATTCACTGAAAAGGTATCAAGCTCTGCTTCAAAAATACCCAGAAGGCTTCTCCTTAGTGCATTTTTCAGAAGGCTGATCAAAAAATCTCATCTTCTGATGGTCCCAGCTTCTCAATTTCAGTGTAAATGTACCTTCATCATTTATTCTGGGATTAAGAGAAGAAAGTGTTTGAAACCATCCTTGCTTAACTGGTAAGGGAAGCATTACATTAGGTTCATCAGGGGACGGGGACTGAAGTCCAGAGCTGAGAGGCATTGCTGCAAACTGCTAACAAGGTATGGAAAGGAGGAGGCCAAGAGGGAGACTTCCATTCCTGCTCAGGAGGGAAGGTGAGGCTTCCCTCAGGTGTCTGCACGTCAAACATGGGCAACAAGCAAGAACTAGAAATTTACCTCCAGCCTCAAAGAGACAGATGAAGTCAGAGCAGTCAGAGCCCAGGGTGTCCCAGCACTGGCTGGGACAGCATGTATGATTTTAGCATTGTCATGGAAGAGTTATCTGGGACAGACAGGCAGGGAAGAAAGGGGAGAGGGGAAGGCACGTGATACATAGAAGAGCTCCTTGAGTACATGGGGTTCCAGAGACACACTTGGTGAAAACGTCTGTATCATACGGGGAAGGAAACGCGGGATGTGGTGGGGGTGTGGCTATTACAGAACCAAGGGAATGCAATAGATGAGGTTTCCTACAGACAACTAGCAGAAATCTGGACAGCTGCTGGAAGGACAAAACAGCATTTGTCAGGCAATCTGAAAACCTCACAGACCCTTTTCATTATTTTCTGACAAAAGTACTGCTAGGGCAAGTCTGTCCAATGCTTTCCTTGACCTTCTGCTCACAAACAGGGAAGAACTGGGGACAAGTGTGGCAGCAAAAGGCAACTTGGGCTACAGCAATTAGGACATTACTAAGTTCAGGAGCTGTGGAGAGGCTGGAAAGGGAAGCAACAGGCTTAAACTCTACAGTTTAGGAGAGCAACCCTCCACTTACTCAAAAGAATTACCATCTGAATTTCCTGGAAAACAGCCAGGTAGAGGAAAGGTACCTTGAAGACTGGCTGGCTCCACCTCCCATGGCATTTGCGAACTAGGAGTGTACTGTGATCAATGTCTTCGTGTCCAATAGAAGTCAATTAAACAAACACATATGTGCTTCACCACATGCAGCTGCTCTATGTGAGGAGTACGGCCAGCAGATCAAAGCTGGTTGAGCTGATCAGGCCACTCCTTGAGGAGTGTCCAGTGCCTGCTGGCAAGACTCAGCTCCCCCTTGTCCTCTGCTTGGTACGGAGCTCCAGGGGAGCCTGGAGGCGGTCTGGCTCCGGGCCTGGGAGTGCGGCGCCAGAAGTAGAGGCAGCACCGTGGGAGAAGGAGCCCGGCACGGCCGGTACTCACCGGGAGGCAGGAAAAGCGTCGCCCGGATCCTCCCCTGTCGCACCGGGACTCTCCGCACCCCGTCCCGCAGGAACACCCGCTCGTGCTGTTCCTGGGCCAGGAGCCGCCCGGGGAGCTCCCCGTGGCCTTCAAACACCTCCAGTTGCAGGAGGAAGGGGCTCTGCACGTCCCGCTTCACCAGCCGCCAGAAAGGCTTCTGGGGCTGCAAAGCCCAGAGCAGCCCCATGGGCTCCAGGCCGGAGAAGCTGCCTCCCGGCAGCGCAGGACAGCGGGTGAGGTCCAGCTCCCCGTCGTCCCCCGCCTGGTAGCGGGCACTGGCCTGGAAGAGCTGTCCCGTCTCGTCCCGCAAGGACGTTCGCAGCGTGACCTGCTGCCGCGGGCCGAGCCCCTGCACAGCGATGGCCAGCGGCTCATCGAAGAGGCTGCGGGCGGCGGGCGACAGGCGGATGGAGGCGGCCATGGAGGAGAGTCCGTGGGCGGGGGCTGTCCCGAGGCTCCACGCGGGGCTGCGGCTCCGTGGGGCTGCAGGCGCGGGGCCGGGCCAGGGCAGCCGCCTCTGGCAGGCGCGGGAGCTGGCCCGGCACACGCAGCGGGCACTGACCTGCCACATGGCTCCGGGTCGCTCCCCGCCAGGGGCGGATTCTAGGGCAGATCCTCGCGGGACCAGGGCCGGGCTCGGGCCTGAAGCGCCGCTGGCACGCCCCGGCAAGGAGGAGCGGGGCGGCAGCTCCTTTGTCCTGCCCGCCTACTTCCCTCCTGCGTGCCTGCCAGCCAATTTCCCTGCCTTCCTACTTCCGTGCCTGCCTGCCTCCTCTTTTTCTCTTCTGTCTTCTCCCCGCTGCCTTCCCCGGCTGTGGGAGGGTTCTTCCAAAGGCTACCGAGTCCTTGAAACTTTTCTGGCCTCGGCGAGCTCCTCGGTGTCCCCCCGAGCTCTCCCGGGCCGGGGGGTGGCTGCAGGAAGGGGATATGTGGAGAGGACGAGCAGATATGCTGACGAGCCACCGAGCAGAATCGCAGTCAGAATTCACTGGACAGGGAAGGGCCGGTGTGGGACAGACCGCACAGAGATTGGACAGCTCTGCACAGCAGGGCCGAGCTGTGCTGTGCCGCTCAGCCTAGGGACCGCTGAGAGGGCCAGCCCCAGCGGGGAGAACCCACACCAGCACTAGCTCGCCATCGCTTCTTGTCTCCTTGCCGGCTCTGCTTCTCTCTTGGTTACCCCAAGGCATGGGCAAGGTGGGTTGTGTCTCCGCACAGCCAGGTGTATTGGGAAGGATGGTCAGGGTGGTCAGGGATGGAGGAGCAATAAGGGAGGAGCAGTTTCACAAGACTCTTTAGGTAGGTCAGGAAACATCTGGCTCTTCTAGTAATGGATTGTGCAAGGATTTAAAAAAGAAGGTCATTCAGTCCATCTTATGCAGAGATGTATCTTCTGATCCAAAAGGAACTGCAGAGGGAGAGCCCTTTCCTTAAGCTCCCAGACTCTTCCTGGGAGATGCAGGTAGCAGTGCCTCATGCTCCGATCTCCTCCTGTCTGACTTAGAGATGTGAAAGAGATGGAAGCATCAGAGGGAATTCCAAGCATTGTCCTAGCTGGAAATATTAAGTGGTCAGAGATACCGGGCAGAGTCTCAGCAATCTTTCATTCACCATGGAGATTACCCTTTCTCTGCAAACAGGTGAGGTGCTCTGTGATCTAGCATCTGGGTGTGTCGTCTGGTGTCCAGCACTGAATGGCAACTACTCCTGCTGTTGAAGTAGTAGTGGCAACTACTCCTGCTGTTGAAACAACATTCCTTGGCTTACACTACTGGATTTGATCATGGGCTTGACCATATGTGGGAGGAGATGCTAAGGGAAAGGGTCCTGGAAGCTTCAGCAACAGTCCTTCTCCTCCATGCTTGGTGATGCAAGAGCAGTAGAAGAGAGTGAAGGTAAGGGGACTCATGTGTCCATCTTCTGTGCTCTCCTGTTCCCACCTGGGCAGCCTTTGATCCCAAGTTTCTGCAGTCCCAAGCTTCCACCCTGGGATGAGAAAGTAGTCAAGTTGCAAACCCTGGTTCTAACCAAAGCACAACAAATGACTCTAAGACTTTAAAATCTCAGTCTCTTTATTACAATTTTCATCCAAATAACAAAGAAGGTAAACGATCTTTCCCAAGGCTTAACCAGAGACAGCCCAGCATCCTGGCTATAGCAGCCATTCTTACACACTTCCAGCAGCACAGAGGTCAGAGATGTTTCCATTTGCAATGAGACATTCACCGTAAGAGCAGTGAAATCCCTGCTCCAAAATGGTCATTTGGGAGCTCAGCATGCCCTGAGGATAGCATATGCATGTAGAGACCACAGTGACATGGAAAACACTGTCAAGTATTAGAAGAATAGAAACCACCCAAGAAATGTAACTGTGCATTTTGCACATGGCCTGTTTTATCAAAGACTAATGCAAAAAACACCACTCCTTTTCTTGACACTTGAGCAAAAAGGTTGATGGGAGAACAGAAAAGGCAAACCCATTTATTTTCTGTGTTATGGATGTGCAAAGTCGTAGAAGATACTGTAGTTGTACTGGTACAGCTGTGACAAGGTTTGACCTGATAAATGTAGCAGAATTTATCAGATCTGGTTGTTCAAAGTTGAGTGTTGCTTGCACATTATTTGACAATTAAATACTTTTTGAAAAAAGCCTGGATCTGTGACCAAGCATGAACCTGAGCTTTAGAATAAGCCCTGAGCTCCCCACCCAGGACTGCCCGCTTGTGAAAAACAGGGTGGCTTCCTATGGGGTACAGAGGGAAAAAGGGAGGGTCTATGCAGTGCCCTGTTCCAGGGTAGGAGAGAATCTGAAAATTTTCCTTCCCTTGAGCCTGCAGAAGCTTGCAGACTTCAGTAGCATAATACTCACTTTTGACTACGCGGTCATCTTGTCCCACAATGAATAGGAACTGTGCCTCAGCTTTCTCCAGTGGGATCAGGCTTTGGTTGCCAGGAGCTTGAAAGGGATCATCAAGGACATCAGAATAATCAAGAATTTTGGAATTGGTGGCCTTAGCTTTGTGCACATATAAGGTCAAAGTGGGGATTGTTTTATCCTTGTAACAGAGAGGAATACATGTAGCAGCAACAGGGCCATTGAGGGAAACAACAGCCATGATGTTCTTCAGGAAGGCAGCCATGGCAAGGGACACTTCACCCCCTTTGGAGAAACCGAGCAGGCCAACCCCTGGACCCTTCACCTGGGAGATGGGAGGAAATGCTCATCAGCGCTGAGTTGAAAAGATTCATGGAGGTAACATTGTCTAATGCTGAGAGTTTGCAAAACCACATGAAGAAAGTGATGGCAATATTTACTTTTTCTTCTGGACAAGTGACAGGAACATCCTACACACAAATTTTTTCTACTCCCATGCAAAATGTTCCCTTATGATAGCCAAGAGAGAGCAAGCACAATGACACCAGTTGAGCTCTGGTTGCAAGAGAAAAGTAAGATTATTTAGAGCTAGCGTGGAAAAGTTTGGTAATGGGAGGCTGTAAGAAGGGACCGGGACTCACCCATATTGGACAGAGATAGTTTCAACCTGCTCAGAGATGTACCTGATGCTGCCCAAAGATGAGGGGGAGGTGTTTTTTATTTTGTTTTTATATCTCACTGTCTACTCTGTTATTTACTGGCAATAAATTAAATTAATCTTAAGTCAAGTCTGTTTTGCCCGTGATGTTAGTTGATGAATTATTCCCTGTCTTTATGCCTGTAAGGTTTCTCTGAGTTTCTTCACCTCTCCTGTTGCTAAAGGGGTTTGGTAGGTATCCAACAGCCAGCCAAGGTCAACCCACCACAGTTAGCTACCAGTAAAGGCTTTTTTCTTTATATTTTCTACACTAAGGGTTCACATGTGGGCATGTGGTGACAATTCATGAAAGCTGCTTCAAAAAATGCAGGTGTCTTCTCTCCACAACCTCCTCATCTTGTTATGTCTCAGTCACTCTGAGATGATGGTATCTGAATAGTTCCCATTCTCTGCCCTTCCAGTGCATACATGAGCATTCTGGCAGATCCTAGCTAAGCCAGATGAGTATTTCTGCAGCTTTCTCTAAAGTGGCAAAGTGACAGTCACGTGTGGGACTGCCAACTCCCCTCCCACTTTTTGTGCCCCGTGTAGTTGTTGTGAAACTCAATGATCTTTGTATCCTTTAAAAAGATGCAGTTCCTATGGCCCAAGGGTCCGATTATGAGAGCAAATAAAGACCTACTCTCTCAAAACTCTCCTGGTCCTGTGCATCTCCTCTTGCAAAAACTGGTGGATGTGCTCCCTGTACCTTCATTTGTGTTTCTGCACTGCTTGGAAGCATATGAAGGAACCCTCAGCATGGTCCTTGCCTTACAGCATGCAGAACATTCCCCTCCAATGCCTTTGGTGCCTGTGCTGTGCTGCCTGTACAACGTGGTCTTCAGGCCTGTGCTGTCCTGCACAGATCCCAAGCCCTATAGGAAACTCAGCCAGCTCTTCCTTACACAGGCAGCTCCCACCCAGGACCTGAGGTAACATGACCTATGTGGCCCTGCCCTTACCCAGCAGTGCAGAAAGACATTCCCTTGCGAACACTGTTTCTGTTTGACTGTAGATACTGTAAATAGAGCTGCTTCCTTATACAAGAATCTTACAGTACCTTGAAAGACTGAAAGGGGACAATCTCTTTTATGAAACATGTCTGCATGACACAGGGAAATGCTTCATTGCTTGGGGTTCTCAGCATCTAAAGGGATGTAAGATTAGTGCTAGCTCTAATAAACAGCATTTTTAGATACCTTATAAAATATGAGTGCTTTTCTTACTGGGATCATAATGGGCCACCACCTTCTAGTTCAAAAAAATTGGTATACTCTACAGGTCTCAGCAAGAAATACCTTTCTGCAGAAAGAACAATGAAGAAAAGAGAAACTCTGTGCCTGGCTAGTCCTGCATAAATCTGTGAGGAGTATGTGTAAGGTGTCTAGCCCAGGCAGTTTCCCTGGCGGAATTAAAAGCTGAGGAGGAATTACCAAAATGCCCCACCCCAACAGAACAGAGTCCAGGGAAAGGAAAAGCTAAGGAGATTTTGTGCTATCTTTGGTTGTTAATAAAGTGCTCAAAACAGACACGGAGGTGCTTGCAGCCATCACAGAAAGGGCTCCTGGTGCAGCTCTGCACCACAGCCCCCAAACAGCAAAGCTGCAGTGCTGGTGCCTGTGGTTCCATGGAGAGCACACAGAGCAGCCCAGGAAGGGCACCACTGAGACACGGGATATTTACCAGGGGCATAAATGGTGGGGCAAGGATGGCTGACCCTCTGGTGAAGATGAATAGACAGAGGGGTCAGAGGATGAGTGTGGCAACAGCATTTCTGTCCAGCCACTAGTGCTTCACAGAGCCAAGAGGCCCCAAGGGCACCTCAGCATATTCTTGTGTAGTACAATTTTACACAGCCCAAGTTTCAAGATTTAGCAAAAGCATACAGGCAAAAGAGGAAGGAAAGGTTGGCACTGTTTCAAGTATGGGATTGTTATAAATAAAATATGTAATTCGTGCTATTATATATAAAACTGAAATGTAATTAGACCCTACAGAGACCAGAGTTTCTAAATCCCTGCACCAGCCTGGCTGAGAGAAAAATTTCACAACACTAAAAGTATTTCTTTCACAATAAGTGAGGATTCCACCTAGGTGGGGTTGGATCTTATCACCGGGACATTTGCACCATGACGACTTGATCACCACACTCTGATATCTACATCGCATCTGATAAGGAATCGGACATTCCGGGAACTAAAAATAACTGTTCCGGGAACCAGAGATGGCCCATCCATCAGCAGAAATGGCCCACTCATCACCCAAGACAGACAATTCATCAGACCCAGGAAAGACTTTGTGCGGCCCAACTCCGGGACAAGAAAACTTCATGAATACGAGAAGAATAGCATTAATTCGGACTCTACCCAAAAACTGTATAAGAAGGAACCAGCCAAAGCAGCACTTGTGAACTTGGGAGATCTGATGCGATAGAGATCAGATCTATGCGTGTTCACCCAGCTCTGACCCCGGGCTCGGTGCTGTTTTTCTCCATCTTGAAACCGGTATTTCAGTCGCATAATAAATGTCATTTTTTTATTAATTTTGATTCGGCAATTTTGTTTATATTAGGATCTTGGAGGACACAGCGTATACTTAAATCCCAAACAGTTAAGAGTGCATGGGTGCCATCTATGCAAAACCTGGATAACCCAACAGCTCAGAGAGCACAGAGTAATGCACCCTGCTCATTGTGAATATAGCTTCAAGAGGCTTTAAAGACAGAATATCCCTCACCTGCTGACTGCTATGATAAAATAGCATTGTGGAAAAGTGTTTCAGAGGTTTGCCAGTATTTATGGGAATTGGCCACACATCCAGGCATGTATTCAATTAACTTGATAGGTCCTAAAATGAAACTTTCTTCATCCAGCAGAAAAAAACCCCCATATTGAAGGGTGCCCCATTTGCCTTGAAAGGACCAATAATTTCATTGCTAGGGGCTGCTGTGGGAAAACCAGTGGGGGAGGATATTTTACCTACATTAATGGACTGAAAAGGAAGCAAGTGAGCCTGAAGCATTTCAAATGCAGCAGATCATGTTTGCCTGAGAAAATCTTGCTGCACCATTCAATAAGGGCAGGGCCACATAGGTGGGTGTAATTGCTTAAACTGAGTGGCAGCTGCCTGAAGGCTCCACTTTTACAAAGAGCAAACATGTGACCAAGCGATCCTCACAACACAGCACGGGCCTGAAGGCCACACCATATATGCAGCAAAAGCACAGAGAATGGTGATCATCACCAAATATGCCTATGAATAGTATTTCCTGCAGCAGAGCAGGCTGCCTTAAAATACTGTGAAAACATGACAGTGATTTACAAGACTGCAAGAAAGTTCACTACCTTCCTGAAATTACCTAGGGTGTAGTAACACGGCTGGTGAACAGAAGATAACCAACTCCCTTCTCTAGGCACTCAGCCATGCAGAATTGCTCCTAGAGCAAATATTTATTGTAATCAGAACATTTCATTTCTCCACCCAGATGAAATGCTGAGACCTGAACTGCTGATTCACATCTAGTAGGCATAAGGCAAGACCAAGACAGAACACTTTCTAAACAAGTGTATGTTTATTTTGTGAAGAAGTAAGAGTTAGACTTGTGCCAGAGGCTTCTTTGTAATCAGAATACCCTTCTCAAACAGAAGTGTAGCTAGAGAAATCTTTTCCTCCAAGGTTTCACATGGAAGGTTATCCACACTGACGTGATTTGGATAGGAAGACAGGAGAAATTCGATACTGTCTGTATACTCGGGATCTAGCTCAAAGAACTTGGGTTCTTCCTTATGATACACTCTTGAGTTTTCTGTTGTGTAGTACAGCATCACACCGGATTCTTCATTACACAGTCTAACAATGCCATGACGGAGCAGGCGTACTTCGGTGTCTTTTGTTATCAGGATATCAACATTGCATGGGCCTCCATCTTGCCACCGTGCTGGGAAGCCATAGACACTCTGCACCTTTTCACTTTGTGTGAGCACTGGAGGGAGACAGTCATGAAGAAACGACTTGGCTCTCTGATCCACAGCAGCGTCGATGGGTGCATAGTCAACAAGTTTCTTTATCAGGCTCTGCACCTTCTCCACAAAGGCTGTTCGGCGAGCATCGACTGTGTCTGAGTTAGCCACCCCCATATACCGCAGGTAGTCCATGGGAAGCCCTCGTCGGAACTCCACGTCTTCCTCCAGGGCCATCTGCAGGGCAGCTGGGAGTAGCTTCTCCAGAAAGTCCCCCCAGGAATTCCTCTGGTAGGAAGACACAGTGATGTGGAGCGAATGCGCATCAGGGAGACAATTGCCCTGGTGGATAAAGCCACGGGGGAAGTACAGCAGGTCCCCGGCCTCTAACACTGTCTCCAGCACGGGCTCACCAAGTTCAGCCTGCGTGAGATTTGCGCTGGAGAACTGGGGCAGCACCTCGGCATCTGTCCGGGGGCTGTAGACACGCCAGTGCTTCTTCCCCTCCAGCTGCAGCACAAAGGCCTCGATGTCATCATAGTGGGGGGCAAAGCCCTGCGTATTCGGGGGTGTGAGGTAGGTGTTGGCCCCTGCCATGCTGCCAAACTGCTCCTGCAGGATGGAGAGGAAGTGCCAGACGGTGGGGGAGAAGGCCTGCGGGCAGAGGAGGCGCAGGGAGCAGCCATTCTGGTAGAAGTCCCACACGACGGCGGGCAGGGCTCTGCCGGAGGGGTTGTGTGTCTCCCGCATCCCCTCGGCATAGCTGGTCACATCTAGGTGGGTGCCGAAGTGAACCTCTCCGCGTCGCAGGGCGGCGTCGAAGTCGGCCGTGGAGAAGAGCCCCGCGTAGTAGCCGGGGTCGCCCCGCCGCACCAGCAGCGGCGCCCGCTCCCAGTGCCGCCCCAGGAACTCCGCCGGCGCCACTGGGGCCAGCAGCCAGCGGAAGAGCTCGGCCGCCCGCTGCCGGCTGTCCTCCAGCCGCGCCAGCCGCCGCAGCAGCTCCGACACGCCACCGCCGTCCCCCCCCGCCTGCCGCGGGCCGCCCGGCATCGCCGCGGGACCACCCCGCGGCTTCGCGTCAGGCCCGGCAGCCGCCGCCCCGGGCCGGAGCTCCACGGGGGCCTCCGCAGGGAGCTCCACGCGGCTCGGGAGCGCGGCGGGCGGCGGCTGCTGCGGCGGCGTCTCCGGCTCCGAGCCGCCTCCTCCCGCCCGGTCGCGCCTCGGGCGGGCCTTGGCCCGCTTGCGGCCGGCGGGCAGCGGCGCCCCGCGGCGGCGCCGCTCCATCCGCCCGCGCCCCGCCACCCGGCGGTACACGGCGAGTGCCGAGAGTCGCCCCAGCTCCCGCCGCTGCTCCGCCGCCATGGCCGCCACGCCCCACCCCGCCGCTTCCGCCGGGAGCGCCCCGCGCACGGGATGGAGCCCGCGCGTCTGCCCCGGAAGGGCGTGTTCCATGTGTGCGTGTGGTGCGGTATGGAGCAGAATGCCTTATGTTTTGTCATCGCCTCCGCTTAAAATGTGCTGGGTGTATTTGCTTCCCCCGCCCCGCAGAAGAGGAGAGGCGATTCCCCTTGGTAAGATGTAGGCAGGTCTGTTCTTTGGCTGGGAAGCTTCGTTCTGGAAGTGTGCTCTAAACACGTTAAGAAAGTTTTTTTTTTTTTCTGAAGGCATACCATAAGGATACGCTTTTAGACAGCGTGGAACTATTTTGCGACCTAATGAGGTGAGATGAGGTAACACTTATTTCATAAGGTCCTGTTGCACAAGAAATAGAAACCCAATGGAGCCAATTCTAGTGTGCCATCCCCCGTCCCCTTTTCTTCTTGTGCTTCTAATGGTGATGGCAGCTGAAAGGCTATATCGTCTCAAAAGGATCCCATAAACCCAAAAGGCTGTCATGTCACACAGTGGTTTGGGGTTTTTTTCTTTTTTTTCCCAAATCCACTTGCTGCCTAATAACCTGGCAAGACCTTTGTTTCCTCTCCATCTCTCTCCTAGGCCCGAGGCTTCCCAGAAGGCCAGCGTTAGTGATGCTGGGCAGCCTGAGGGCTGCTCTGTGCTTCCAGAGACTGCAGCTTCAGCATAGGAAGCTTTGCTGGAGGGGTAGAGCAAGACTGTGCTTGAGGCAAAGGTGAAAAACTGTAGGGGTTTGTATCGCCAGACTATGTTTCTGACCAAGAACAAGCTTCAGCTCAAGAAATTCAATATGCAGTACTTTCGTGAGAAGAATCTTTGATGAACTGCAGTAATTCATGGGAATGAATTTTGCATGAGAATTTCATCTCCAGAGGCTGCTGTGAGTCTAAAGCACATAACTGCAGCAATTACCCAAGTGTGCCCAGGAACCCTCTGGTTCACGGCATGTTATTAACCTCTCACAGATATGAATATCAGCTGCACACAATATGTTAAACAGCTAACATTCACAAGGTATGTGCAGATCTGCTGCATGAGCTACTTAGTGTATCAGGCATAGGATATAAAGCTGAAAAGAGAATTTTCACCTCTTGCCAGGTTTCAACTCAGACTTACATTTCAATTTTACCACAACTTAGGAGCAGGAATCAGTTAGGGTTAATGAGGATAAGTTCAGCTGTTAAGTCTCAGTTCTAGAATAGATGCAGATATCTTAAACATTTAAGGTTGTTTGAATTGCCTTAAAACCAACACAAATCAGTCTCAGAGTCCACCAGTGTGGACTAAGCAATGAAGGCCTTTTTTGTATATATGCAATAGCAACCATTTTAATTTTGGAGATATTTTTCTGACTGAGTTCTTCGGGCACAGCCTTCGTGGCCAAAGCTGCGTGAAGAGCAACGGCAGTAGAAGACTGTCCTGTTTGTGCCACGACGATTTTAGTTAATGGAGACTGATTTTAGGCGTGCACAGGCAACACTTCAGCCTCGGATTTCACGCCTGGACCGTTTCCGGCTTTGCCAGCAGGTGGCAGAGGCCGACCGGCGCTCTGCACCCTTGCGCTGGGAACGCGCCGAGGGGACACCGCATCTGCCTGGCAAGGTGACCCGCGTGCATGGGGTTTACAGCGGGAGGGGAGTGCACGCAGCCTGTGCGTGCATGTGTAGACTGGAAGAGAAGGGAAGGGTGAACTCTATTTCAGTCCACTCTTTGTTTCCCCAAGGTTAAGCCCTGCTTACCAGAATAATCTTATCAGCTGAAACCATTTCAACAGAACTGGACCCTTAACAAAATCGAGATGCAAGCGCATGAAATATGGTAAAAGTTAGGCGTTGTATGCTTTAGTTATACCTAAGCATGGCTAAAGAGGCTTGGGAGGGGAAAGACACTTGAAAAACCTGGGCATCTGGATTGTTATTTGTGTTACTGCCTAATTTACTGGAGTGCAACTGATCCTTCTGAGAAGAAGCCAGGCACTGTACACAGAGCCTGACCTGAGTTACACCAGAATATCTGTAATGACAGCAGCAAAGCTGCTCTGGATGTTTACCAGTACAGGGGGTTCAAAGTCTCATTTGAGGGCCCAGATCTTCATAGGGATGTCACTTTCTACTGCTGAGAGACAGTTGATTGACAATGGATTTTTTTTTGATGTATAACAAAGTCTCTGAGTGAAGGACACAGTAGAAAATAATAGTGGTGAAATCTCTATAACAAGAAAACATTTCTTTCAACAATTTAGTCTTTCTAATAATAAATGCTTTCAAGAATAAAAAACGTTGCTATTTTTCTGTGTGACACACGAAAGGGTTTTGACCTAGGGCAAAAAGAGAGAGCTTCAGTATCACTTACAGAGTAATCATATGGTTGTTTAGGAGTTTACGTGCGATTTGCATTCATTGTCCAAAATTTCAAGGGAATTTGTCTAAAGAAAGAAGTGTCATTTACAGTTCTTTAAATAAACAAAAGGAAAGTAATACAGATTTCGGAATGATTAGGTGATCCCTTGCTGCTGCTCACACAGAATAGCAACTGGAGGCTCAATTAAATTTCTTAATTAGAATTTAGCACAAAGTTACTTGGATTTTATGAACATATAAGCTGCATTGCCAAGAGTCACACATGTTTTATTTAAGAGGACATATAATGTGGTGAGTACAATCTATTAGAGAGTCACAAGTGACTTCAAAAGAAGTAAGTAAATGGCACCTTAAAGAGATGTAGGGTTCATGTAGTATTTTATTATGCCATTCAAATAAGGGAAGTCTCAGATTTAAACAGCAGTTTGGGTAAGGCCTGATCCTGCAAAGCTATGAGCAGTCTTCTTTAATGAGTGGAAAGGGCAAAATTCTTTGCTGTTTCCTGTGTGTTTGATACTCAGTTGTTCACCACCATGCAAACTTTCTCTGTGTTCCCGGTGAACCATTAATGTAAACCAGTCACTTTTAGAAAGCTAAGACCAGTTTAATCCTTTTTCTCATTATTACTTTGCTGGCAACCTTCCTTTTGCACCATCATTTTTGTTCTCATGCCAAAACTAATACCTAGTAAGGATAAGGAACATTTCAAGCCTTCACTAATAGGTTTGCTTTGCTGAAAGTCTTTCTCACACAGCCTAGCTACATCCACTATGTCATCACTGGAAGGACACTGGGCTGGATTGTGAAGCCTGCTCCTTGTTGTGAAAGCTATAAAGTTCACTGCCAGATAACAAGACTGAAAGCTAATTCAGGAACTGTTTCTCAAGAGCTATCCTCTGGCCTCCCTCATCAGAGTGAATGCACTCACTCACTGAAGCATCTTTTGGCAGCGACTTTGGCCTCCCTCCAGCTGTTTCTGTCTTCTCAGGGATTTTCTTCAGTGACTGGTTGTAGTCTTTAATCCTGGTTATCTTGTACAAGGAGCCCCACTGAGAAAAGAAGCCTTCCCTGCCATGGAACAGCCAAATTAAAGCACATTTGTAAAAATTGTAATTAGAAGGTCCTGTCCTCCCTATGAAATGATCTTTTTGGAGGGGTTTAGAAGCACAGACGTTTTCTTTTGTACCATGTGACACTAAAATAGATACATTGGAATTAAAGCTGAATTAAAATAATGTATTAAAGTAGGATCCTTGACTGAGTTTACTCACCCCCTTGACAGGGCACATGTACTTGAAAATTTTGAAATAATTTAATGAAGGTTTTTGTGCTTTTATTAGATGCCATCTAGCATTTGGTAGCATTGAGGAGATACCATCTGCAGTGACTCCATAGGCAGTGATTAAACACAAAGCAGCAGACTCCAAGGCTCCAGCAGAAGGAGAGAAATAAATGGCCATGACGAGAAAGTCCCCATCCTAAAATGAAGGAAGAGAGAACCTGAATGAAATATTTGCCCTGTGGGATTAACCACATCTAAAGAACCAAGACAGAAAGTACAGTCAAACTCTTCCTGCATAAATCACATATCTTGTGCTAGAGAATATCCTTTTGATATGCACAGATCATGGCTCTTGACAACCTGTTTGGCTGATGCTTTTCCACGGAAGACAGGTTTTAAAGGATTCTTGCTCTTCATATCCCTTCTGTACTAATGATGGCAACTGCATAGCTTTGCTCATTAAATACATTTATGCCTACTATTTCAAGATTAACATATAGCTATGCTAACATAGGGCAGGACTATTCAACATTTGCTTCTCCTGTAAGCTTCTCCTAGTCAGAAGCCTTGTAAAAAGACTTTACCTTTTGTTTCCTATACTGAAGTTTTTCTGAAGTATTCTGAAATTGCTTGCTCACCTCGGGTGCAGCACTACCAAGATGAAAATATTATGCAAACAGAATGCCTTGGTTTAGCAACCATATTGTTGAGATCTGCTCAGAGCACAATAGGAAAAAGTCCCTGTAGTACTTGCTTATTTGCTTCCCATAGTAGATTTGTGTTGCTACTAGCCAATATGGCACCTTACAGAAGGTGAACATTTCTAGTGCTCATCCACACACACAAGCTCCTATTGTTTTATATATACTGCCAAAAAGATGGAATTCCTCTTGGTGAGCATAAAAATGCGTATGTGGTAGTATTTATACTGGTATGGCTTGTTCCTAGAAGGGATAATATTATGGTGTGATTAGAGAAGGGAGATTTAATCACTGACGTTATTTTAGATAACCAATAGGGAGGAACAATGTTAAGCCTCTGGGTATCTGCAATGGGGATAAAGGAGTTTGCATTGTCATGAATGTGTGTGTAATATATTCTCAGATCCTTAGGGGATAGCGTACTATCCTGCTGTCCCACTGAGTCCAGGAAAGGTCTTGGCTAGAAAGGCACAGCTGACAGGAGTCAGTGGGCATGACAGGAACAGTCAAGTCCATTAATCTTGTGTATTACACAGGGAGCCCTGTCTCGGTCTTAAAGGAAAGGTGATAAGGGGCAAATTGGGTTTGTTTTCTTGTCAATGCTATGAACTATCTTCCAATTCTTTGTTATCCATAAGGATCAAAGCATTTGAAGCGTTGCTTCCAGTATCAGACCTTGGAGAATTAATTTCCCCCCCTCCCACAGAAACGCTGTGGGAAGACTGGAAGACTGAGTACACAGAATGTGCCTTGGACCCTCAGCACAGCACTGTGAATGTGCAGCTTGCTATGCTGGATGCTCAGCTTGTCCAGCTAAGTGACCTCTAGGGTCATCTTCCTTTCCTTTCCCACCACAGCCCCTTTCCCTTCCGTCACCAATGGCCATATGGGGAGGTCAAGTTATCAGCTGAGCAGAGAAAGCAGTAATGGCAACAAATGAATTTAGCTATCTAATAAATATTTGTAAAAGCTATAAATAGCTGAAGCATACATTAGATTTTATTTACAATAGCATGTCCTGGCCTTTTCCTTTGTACTTCATTTGGAAGTAGAGCTTCTCGATAATATGGGAATTGTTCATTAGGAATTAAGGTTTAGGGCACCATGTTTTATAAAAATTTCTGTCAAAAATCCAGAGGCTATGAATAAGATGAAGGTACTGGGAATACAGTATTTTAAGAACTACGTTAAGTCAGGAATGTTTTCATAAAATCAGAAGAAAACTTAGAACTGGTAGAAATGTCTTATCCTCTAGTCATTTTTGAATATTTGAGAGGGAAGGCAGCTCTCTGCCTTGATTTGTCTTTTCTTGGAAAGCAAAGGTATATGCAAAAAGATGTAAGGAAAACTCCTGCATCTTCTCAGTTTAATTTCTGAACAAGGGATGACTTGGGGGTCAGAGCATCAGTCTGAAACTCAGAGTCAGTGCCATACTCATACTTCTGCCTGAGCACTTCCTATGTAAACTTGGTAAATGATTTTTGCGCGATGCTCTGAAATTCCCAGTTATTTCGGTTGCTTTGTTTCCTGGATGTTTGCCAGCCAGCATTAAGGCCCGTGTTCTTTGTTGCTGTGTTTCTTTGCTTGATTCAGAAACAAAGAGGAATAAGGGAGATGGCGTATGCAGGGAGAACATAATAATGCAGAGAAACATCATGTAATCTTTGCATTTCAATTACCTGATTTCCACCCCCCCCCCCCCAGCTGAATGCACCGGCAACTGTTCTGGCTTGCATTTTGGATGAAGTAGCTGCTTGAAAGTCTGCTGAGAGGAGGCAGCTATTGGAAATACGCATTCCGGATAACGCGTTCAGGCCAAGCCCCGTATGTGCAGTCGCAAGCGTGCTGCTCCCCAGAGGATTCGATTCCCCTGGGTAACTTCCCTTTGAAAGGCAGCCTCCCTGCTGAATTCAGTGCCTGGTACTGTCTGCACCTCGAACGTGGAGGCATGCTAGTATTTCTTGGACCGAAGGAAGGATATGCCGAGAATATTCTGGTTCTCAGAAAGTCTTAATCTTGGAGGTTAAAGGAGCCTGCTTGCGTTTTTCCTGCAAGCCTGGCCTCTGGCTGATGTAGGATACTACGGTTTCTGGAGAGCTGGCACTAGCAGCACGTCTCACTGCAGCCCCGAGGGAAGGCGTCAGTCACCAAATACAGTTTATCGGGGGGAAACCAACGTGGCACTGGGGCTGCGAGAGCCATCCTCATCCTGGTGCCACCACTGCCGCAGCTGTGAGGAGACAAGAGCCACGGCTGAACCGAACCGGAGACGGGCGGTGGAAGGCACATCCCGCCTTGGCGCATCAGCGGGACGCCGGCCGGGGGTCCCCGAGAGCCACCGGGCCCCGGCCCTGACCCCGGCACGGCAGCGGCCGCCGCCTTCCCACCGCACCGCGCCGCCCAGCCCCACTGGGGGGGTGGGCCCAGCGCCGCAGTGGCACCTCGGGCAGCCAATCCTGGCACGCCGTTCCCACCGCGTCAGCCAATCAGAACCGACAGCGAGAGATTGGGGGCGCCAGAGCCCCGGCGTGAATAAAACACCCGGGACCTGTGGGGCGGGGATGGGCGGGGCCGAGGCTTTGATGGACGGCTTCTCGCACCAATCCGAAGGGCGGACTTCGGGGCGGGTGGCCAATGGGCCGCCGGAGTAGGCGTGGCTGGCGGCGGGGGCGGGAGCGGCGGCCGGGGGGCGGGGGCGGAGCGGCGGCGGTGGCGGCGCTGCTCGGTGGCGACGGGCGGCGGAGGAGGCGCCGGAGGGAGGCGGCTGCGGGCAGCAGGTGAGCACGGCCGGGCCGCGATGTGGGGAAGGGCCTTCGCCGCGGCGGCCGGAGCCGCGGGCGGGCGTGACGGGGCCGTGCCGAGCCCCGCGGGGCGCGGGTGGGTCCGGCGGCGGGGGGGGCGCTGGAGGCGGGGAAGCCTGAGGGGCCGGAGGGGATGAAGGGGGCCAGGGGTACCCCGGGAAAGTGCGTGCGGAGGCCGGGGGCGATGTGGGAGCGCCCTCCGGTCCCCGCCCCGGCGGGGGGCGGTGGGGTGGGGCGCGATCCCCGGGGTGCGGTGGAGCGGGGGCCCGGCGCAGGTGGAGCCTGCGGGGGGCGGCCGCGGCACCGAAGGGCCCTGCGGCGAGCACCAAGCCGCTGGCCCGAGGGAGCGACCCCCGGGGCGGCGCCGCTTCATGGGGCTCTCCCGGGGCTGCCTCCAGTGCCTGCGGTCTCTCCTAGGCCTTGAATCCCGGCCAGGTTTCCGTCAGAGGGTCCCTCCGGCGCGGCCGCTCCCGGGCGCTTTGTATCGCTTGCCGCCCCTGCGCGGCCGTGGGAGCGAGTGGGGGCTCCGGAAAGTAGGGGCTTCCCCGAAACCCGCCGCCCCGTCTCAGCTGGGGCTGGGGCGCTGTGAAGTTCAGGAGGCGTCGGGACGAGGCTTTGAGGCGATGGCGCTGACGACCCAGTCTGGCAGCGGGAGTTGTAGGGGAAAGGGCCCCTGTGAGCAGCGGGGCTCGTCTCTTTTCACCCGGTTCGTGGCTTGGCCGGTGCCTCAGTGCGTGTGCGGCAGCTCGCCAGGCTGCACAAAGGAACAGCCGGCTGGGTTCGGCCCGTCCTGCGGGCGCAAGAGGGATGTATGAGCAACAGCGGGCGGGGCGGGGGCTGCCGCGGGCCCGGGGAGCATCGCCTCGCTCCGTGCTCGGTGGGTCACGAAGGGTTAAAATGCAGCTCCCGTTCGGAATGCCCTTAACTCCTTTTATTGCGCTCACGGAGATGAACAGTCTTCAAGAATGAAATGATGCATCTCTCACAGGAGAGTTAATGTCTTGCAGCAGCTCCAGTGTACAACTCCTTCGGTCCAGTAGATTTATGTAACCTGCTCATTAATGGTTTATGAAATGATAAGGGAGCTTTTCTGTGTGCTGCTGTGTTTTCTGTGTTGTTGTCAATATTTCCTAATTCAGCTGTCTGGAGTAGGGGAAGCTTATAGCTGTCAACAGTGTCTATTTGTACCATTTAAGGGATTTTGTTTTGCTCTCTTGTTTTGTATTTTGATCATTCTGCATTTCGGGATAGGCTCCTGAATGAGGAGAGGGAGTAAAATGGAAGGCACAGTCATTCTCTTTGGCTATAGTAATACTTTAGGTATGACTTGTAACAAAAAATGTAAATATTTAAATGGATTTCTGACTCAGTTCTATTTGACTTATTGATCTATGGTTACTGCTAAAATGGTCTTTATGATTATGCAGAAGTTAATAGTTACCATAGAGAAACAGTATTGTTTTTCTGTTCATCAGTGAATTTTTTCCATTTCTTCATCTCTTGGCAATTCTCTGTGGAAGTGCTGTTTTTTTTCCTTCGCAAAAGTCTTACAGAAGAAATAAAAATGTGAACGAAGTCCAAAACAATGAATTTCAGATGTGTTTATCCTTGCCTGTGATTCTAAGACTCTTGGTACCCCGAGTTATCCTACAGTAAAATCTTTTTAATCTGTAATTGCATAAAGTGTTGGTTTTAAGCCTCAGTAAAAATACAGATTTACAGAACTCTAAACATAACACATCAAAGATTATTTTTTCCTAAAGTATACATGTGAAATGCAATTCAAATCAGCCATGTAAATGCTTACTAGCAGAAAATGTATTTTTCATCCTGGGAATTGCATTCCTGAATTTATTATTTAGCTTAAATGTGTGGAAACTGAAGGCGCATGTAAACTAGACAGAGCAGACAAGTTTGTTTATCTTCTCAACCTAGTGTTGTGAAACCTTCTGATTTTGTGTTAGTAGCTTGACAGCATTATGCATTTAGGAAGAAAGAACCCAAACCAGCAAGCCACGTTGGGCTCTTAAAACTTGCCAGACTTTTAAGTCTTACATTTTGTAGTTTGATAGAGCTGCGTGGTGTCAGAATGCTCTGTAAGTAATTTTCTTTCCCACCATAATGGATGTGATGGGATAAAAACTTTCTGAAATTGTAGTGAAAGCCTTTACAAAAGTGCTTCCCTCCCCAGGAATAGAAGCTATTGGGAAAAACATGTTATAGCAGATATTTTATTGTGTGTTTGTGAGAGCTTATTACAGCACTGTGCAGGATCCTTGAATTCTGCCTATAGCAGAATTTTATTCCACTAGTGATATTGATGGAGCTGCATAACATTGGGAAAAAAATTAATTGCTCTAATGCTATAGAAATTAAATCTTCTGCCCTCTAGAAAATATGTTTTACAGAATCTATCAAGTAAGAGATTGGCAGCCTAAGCTGGTGTAACTGATGACTTTGGGGTTGTATCCTACTTACTGCACTCATCTACTCATCTGACACTCTGCTGACTTTGTCCTTTTCTTTAGGGGAGGGTCAAAGTTTACTTATATTTTTATTTGTTTTGCCAGCTTATCAAGCAAGCTTGGTTTAAACTAATGTGAAATCATGTCCTTAGTCTTGTTTTTGGAGTTTACTTTGATCAGTGAACATATATTAAAATTACAGATTTCTTGTTCAGTTTCGGTTGATCTCGCAATTTTAATAAGTGAGATTGGAGCATATTGCATTTCTTTTTCTGCAGAATACCAAGCATAAATTCAATCAGCCTAAGACTTAGCATGTCCTCCACAGTCATACTATTGCATTACCACCAGAGCAGCCTTGATTTGTCTGCCAAAGCTTTTGCCAAAAGGATGTTTTTCCCTTTTAGTCTTTCTTTGCTGATCCAGCTGAAAATGGTCGTACAGAAAAATGCTAAGCTTCAGTTGGATCAACTGCCTGAACTGACTTCATGTCTATACAAATGTTATTGCTTGCATAGGAGGAGGAGGAGGCTGTGACCACTCTTTGCTGAAGCAGCTCTATTTTAGTTTTGCCTAAGCTTGTCAATAGACTTGGCAGCTTAAATGGAAGCTCTGGTGGTCATGTCTCCTTCTTGGCTGTGCATCTTCAGCTGCTGGCAAGGAAGCCTTTGTGGCTGTGAGTTAAGCAAAGTCCGGGAGTTAATCAAGCTAGTAGTAAATTGCTTTTTTTTGTTTTGTTGAATTTTGGTTGGATCATGTATCTGAACTGGCTGACCATCCAGGTCAGGGGGTGGAAATGGGACTTACTGTTGAAGTGGGGTTTGTGATGGGGCTGTGGTAGTTCTGATTGAAATTTCTTTGAGCTTGTCTGGAACCATACATTTCCATCAGCATGACCTGGGTTAAACAAGGACCTATAGCAAACTGTTTAAGCTGGCTTGGCAGATAAAAATCACAATAAATTGGAGAGTGTTCTTCCATTTCTCTCAGCTGGCATGTTGATGTGGGTGGTAACAGTAATGAGTGGAGGATGTGGAACTAGGGATGTGCTCAGTAACCTCAGACTGACACAGCTGTGTCTGGAAGAGGGTTTGTTCTCATTCTACGGGTGGGATCCATCAAATACTCATTTTGAACTCATGTTCTTTATGGTGTATAGTTAAAGCAGATGTTGCATCAGAAAGAACAAAATTTTAATAACAAGCAAGATCAGGAAGACTGTTCTGTTCCACTGTGCAGGACGTGGTTTTTGTTGTTGTTGAGGATTTTTTTATTTTGTTTTGTTTTTTCTTGGTTTTTTTTTATTTTCCTTCATTTTTATTGACCAAGACTTGCAACTGGCAGACACCAGTTCGGAAGTATAAATGGCATCATGTCATATGTAACTGCAGTTAGACATTCATCCAGACTCCTTTGAAGTGTGTGGTTAGGAGATAGCTCTGAAAATGTGAATTGCTTTGTTTGGCATTTGTCTTACATAGTAATTTTTTGTGGAGTCCTGGTGTTCTGTAGTAGTAATTACCAGATGTGATGGCTTAAAGATGATTCTGAACACTAACTTGTGTTTCTGCAGAGTTGTGACTGAAAGTGTGTCAGGACAAATTAATTTGCGTGTGAGAAATTGCTTGAAAATATGTATGCCCAAATGTAAAGGTGCTCTTGAGGAAAATGTGAAGCCATTAATTTCAGAGTCTGGGGATCTGAAAGAAGCTCTTGGCTTCTTTGAGTGCTGAATCTGTAGGATTTTTGAGATTTTGCTGGTGCGTTTTGATACCGAAGCCAGAACCAAAGTTGTTACCCTTCTGAGTGAAACTGTGATTTCAAGTACAGTGTGTTATGACTTGGACCAAACTGTTTGGAATCTTTTTCTGATGACTTTTCCTTTTCTGGGAAACAACACACTGGAACTTCCCAGTGAATTGGATTATAAGCAGTACTGTAGGTATACCTAGAGAGTTTGCTCTTCAGAACTGCCTTCTTTAGGTGTGTACTTAGACATTGGCCTGGGCTTCTTCACTGATCTAAGAGCTACAAGTGTTACTGAGGCAAAGAAAAAACATGTACTTGGCCAGAACCACTCTTACTGTGTGCTAGCTGTTCTAAATTTGGATGTGACCACTCTTAATCAGTTTATTTTTCTGGGGCAAAAACTCCAAACATCAATGATGTCTCTTTCCTTGTACTTTTAATGTTGTTTAAACTTCATTAATGCAATTCAAGCCTGTGTTGAGGCTCCACTCTCAGTGGTGAACTGATTTTAGACTGTTAAAAAGCTTATTTCTGTAATCCACCAGGACTAGAGATACCTTGGCATTTCCAGGGCTGTGCAGTTTGCTGATGGGCACCACTGAGCTTGTAAGTGCACCACTGAGCTTGTAAGTGCCAAACTCCTCGCTATTCAGTGTGCCTTGTAGTGCTGAGTGGCTGGTAAATGCTTGGGTCTTTAGTTAGCTGATATCTTTGTGTGTTGACTTAAGATTTTGAGTGAGGATAGTCTTCTTTCAAAGGCATTAGTTCATCAACTGCTGTAGTAAAAATCTGTGGAGACATGTGAAGGAATTTGTTCCCCATACGGAGGAATGACATAAATAGAAATTTGGTTCACAGTTAACATAGGCTGGGTGTAGCTTTTGTTTAGTAACTAATGATAAAAGTGTTGGATTTATATTTTTCCCACAGTATGCAGGAAAAGCAAGTATGTTCCTGCCTTCCAAATGTGTTTAACAGTAAACTTCTAATTTTGTTCTTGGGTGGTTTTTTCTGAAACTCAGTAGCACTAGACCAGTTTACGTGAAGCAAAGAGCCAAATACCATAGTCCCAGGAAACTTAATTGCTGGGGTTTTTTTCTCTAATACTTGTTTCTTACTCAAATTAATCTAAATTCTGTGGGGAAGAAAAAAAACAGTGGGTGCTTTTTGTTACAAAAAGACAGTTGTTATTAATTTGCTTTGTACAGGCTGCTGTAACTGCAGGACTATAGAGCTGTATAGGTTATGCTTTGAGGGTTGTGGCTGCCTCACGTCTCATCAGTGGGACAAGTGAATTTTCCAACCTTTTCCTGTGCTTTACTACTATGCCTTTGGCATATACTTTACTTTTTATTGTCAGAGTCTGCTTAACATGGTATTTCTGCTGACTACTTTTGATTTAAAAGAGTGAGATGTGACACTGTTTCCAAAAAGCCAAAAGGCTTAATGTGGTCTAAAAAGTCCAAGAAAGAATTTACCCATCATTAGTGTGGTACTAGTCAAGGTTTAGTGCTTTGGGCTGGGGTTCTTGTGCAAGTTCTTCCTTGTAGTTCTGATCAATGCAGAGTCTGATCAATGTTGAGTTGTCGCATTTCAGGTTGAAATGTACATCACCTGTGCATCAAGTTCCCTAACCCAGTCTGAAAATCTGTGTATGAGAATTAGCTCGTCTAGTTTAAGGTCTTGCATAAACCCAACTTTACAGGATTCAGTGGCTGTGATGTTGGTTTTGCTTTTTGTATTTTAGCACATACCTACTGATAGAGCTTTTTGGGGTTTCTTTCCTCTCCCCCCGCCTTCCAGTTGAATTATCAGTAAGCTAGTTAATAGGATTAATTGTGTGCTCTCATATTAACAGACCTTGAACATTATCAGAGTTTAATATTGATGTCCAATTTTGCTTGTGTCTGTAAAGTTTAGCATTTCTGTGTAGGTTACAGTGTCTGTGTGAGAAGCATCTCTTATGTAATGTGCTCTTTCTTTAGCTGGATTTGCACAGGGTAGCTTTGAAAGAGTGTCATGGCATTTGTATGTATATTTATTTACACATGAGGATTTCTTGCTATTATTTTAAATGACATGAATTTGTCAGAGGCCATTTGCTAGTTTAAAGTGCCTCTCAACTGTGCCATGCAGGGATTTTCCTATGTTGAGTAAGCAGCCTGTAAAAAGCCACTCAGTCTTTGAGCAACTGGGCAGTGCTGTGTATTTCTCTTAGCTTGGTAGCAGGAAGCCAGCCTCCTGCAAGGGAATGAAGGACTGCAATTCAGTTGGCCTGTATCTTTTTTGCTAGGATATTTTCTTAAAGTGTCTATAAAATAGTTGATTTTTTAACAACCTTTATGTAGCTGATTTTATGTATAAAATCTAAGCTATGGCTTGGATTTACCGTATGCAGCTGGCAAATAGAAGACTGTCATTGAATGCTTTGTCAAACTGTCTGCATGTGTTTTGGGTAGGTGCATCATGCTTGACCCAAACTTTAACAGCCAAAATATATGAATATTTCTTTGCTGTCAGGTGGGGTAGGGTATACCCCTTTAAAGAGGTATATGCTTAGTGCTGTCTAAAAGTTCTCCTCGCTCTTGAAAGTACAGAATTTGTTTCTCAGACATGACCTTTATTGACCTATATGACATAATAGAGATTCATGTCTATTACCTCACATTTCAGATATGGTCCCATACTTAAATTTTATTTTCAGTTGAAATAAGTTATTCTCTGTGTAGTTAACTCTTGCTTTGGGCATCATTTACTTTGCCCGTTAGAGTTTGTTCTCAAAGTAGTCATATCCACAGTGTTCAGCATCTGCTCCATACACAGACCAGGAACATAACTGTGACTGGAAAAGGCAATGTGGTTTGTCTGCCTACAGTATTTGTTGACTTGAAGATAAGGACCCAATTCTGAAAATCATACAGTGTAAAGAATATTTATCGTTCAAGCAGATAAAAAAATCAGCTCTACCATATACTGATTTAACTACTGTTAAATTGTTATTCTAGTGCTGTAGACATAGTTCTTCCTTTCTTCTGAGTCAGGCTGTGCTGAGGTAGGAACACAGATACACCAAATACAGTGAGGTCGTGTGAACTGTGGAAATTTTATTCTTGTTTTGGAAATCCTAGGGAAGATAAAGAAGGAGATGATAATAATAATTATTTTTGAGGAAGTCCAGGATGAAAATCTTTATGATTCTGTCTTGATTTCCTTATTCCCTCAATTTTCTGCTTTAATTTCTTAATAATGTACTGCAGTGTTTTGCTATGAATATCATAACTTGGTTATGTTATTATAACTTGGTTATGGTGTGCCTTCTCCTGTTGGATATTTTCTCTCACTTGCAGGAATTTGGTTAATTTGATAGTGTATTGCTGTCTTTCATCTCCTGCATTTCAGACAAAAAAAAAAAAAAAAAAGTAAAAAATGAATTATGTATTCAGAGGTAAGAAACTTTTTTGGAATGTGACACATCCTGGAATTTTTGAGATGCTGGATCATGACTTACCTCCAGTCTTGCCTGATGACAGCTAAACTTCTTGCACTTCTGAATTGCAGTTCAAAATCCCAGGACTGTTTGATTGTATATTCCTTTCTTGAATTGAATAAATGATAAACTATTTCCTTTTTCCGGGTTTGTTTTTAGCAGGATCAGTCCCTGTTTTCATTTCTGCAAGCACTAGCCCCGGAGCTTTGGGTGGGGGAGAACAAACAGAGGGGCTGTGCTGTTGCTAAAAGGAAGTGACATGGATCCGGTGCATACAGCTAATGTAACTATGATGTAGTACATTTTGGAAATGGTTCTGCCCGCCTGCCTCCCTCACCCTCCAAAGATCCCACCTGAGATGAAGATTATGGCTTCAGGAGCTCTTTCCTGGAGCTTCTTCTAGATGCATAAGTGATTTCTGTGGCCCAAGTAGGGATGGCTCTGTCCTTTTTCAGTAGAGAAGCATCTGTAAGTCTGATTATGTGAGCGGCCAACTGCTGATCGTCGTGTTACAGGACCCAGGTTTCAGAGATGGGAACACATGTCAGATCCATCAGTGACGGTACATCTCCAGGTACTGTCATATTGTTTTGGTATCTGCTTCTAGCAGATACCAAGATTTGGTTTAAACCAACTGGGTCCTACTCACTGCCTTGGCTCTTGCTTCTCACATAGTTTGTCACAGTCTAGCGGCCAGAATTATTTCTGTCCCCTTGCATAATGGCCCTAGAAGAAGGGGTTTCTGAAAGTAAAGGCTGTGCAGCCATCTGACCACAAGTAAAGAGTAGTAACTAAATGGATGTCTTTGTTCCTCATGGAATTAGATCAAGTGAGAAATGTAACCTGGTGTGATTCAGAATTGTAGGCAAATGCTAAAACTATTAATGTGGTGATGAAGACATGGTTTACCTTGCTAATGTTAATGTTACCTTAGGGAAGAAAAGAGCAGTCCCAAAATCTTCCTTCCTTCATATTTTCTACAAAGAATGGGAAATACTTCTTTTACAGAGCTAAGCTATGGGACTTGTTTTTTTGTTGCCCTTCACACATTGTTTCTGGCTCCAGTTACATTTAGAAATATACAAACATGCTTACTTCAGTCTTAATGTGGCTTTTACACTGTAAATGATTGCTTATTGTTCAGTTCACTGTTTCAGTGTTTGGTCTAGGTAAATGCTGCATGAGCTTCTTTTCCTCTTTCAGAGACAGTCTTTCAACTTTCTATTGTGCATCTTTGCTGTGAGACACATTACATGTATAAAAACTGATCAGTTGCAGCTGAAATAGCTGCTATCATGAAATAGCTAATGATTTGTTGACTCATCTGAGATGGCATGGCATCTGGTCTAGTTCTGTACAGAGATACCAGATCAATCTACTGTGAGTTGTCCCAGTTTCTTCAGTGGAAAGGGACTGGCATCTGCCAATTTTGAGTTGTATCACTCCCAAATAATGAGGACTGCTGTTCTTTCATAGGTGTAAAATGCTGTCACATAGCTGTTATATTTTGAAATTCAGGTCAGAATTAATTCCATCTTCCAGGACTTGATTTCAGATATACTTTGGGGCATTTGTAGATAATGCCTGCAGTTCATGACCAAAAATCATGGTTTTACACTGCACTTTCCTTAGTTTTCCATGTGGTGCCGCATTTGTAAGGTATGTATGGCTGTCAGGGTGCTAAACAATACTGGCTTAAAGCTGCAGGCCTAATTGTTGGGATATTCTCATTTCATAAAATTGGGGATGATACCAGTGTGAAATACGCTGGGAGTTGCTTCTCTCCACAGCTGTTTACGTGGAACTGTGAATAGCCTTTCTACTCAGGACTTAATAGCCCTTGAGATCTAAGCAATGAGTGCATTGAATTCTGGTAATTCTTAGCTCTTACTTCTTTTAGGCACCTCATCGTTACTGAAGACAGTGATTAGTTTAGTGATGTAGCAAGGATAGTCTTGGGGTTTTTTTTAAGCTTTTTTTCCCAGAAGCACCACATTCGGTGTTTTCATCTTTTAAACACAAACCCATAGTTTGTCTTGATGTGTCAGGTGTCAGTAACGAGTACTTATTTAGCTTCAATATGCTGTTTAACAGGTATATGTTTCCCCCAGTAATCCTGGTATGGAGTGTATGGAGATCAACATCATTTATGCACTGGGTGCTAACGCAAGCCGGCATTACTGTATTAAATTAGGTATGGCATAATTCTGTGTTTACTTTGGGTACTTCATTATCTGCTGTTTTAAATTTGGAACTGGCTTACAGAAGTTCCTGGGTTTTAATCCTAATTCTTTCATGCAATTTAGAAGTTGTTTTTATTTTTCTGAAGGTAGGAAATTGTGTTCCCCACAGGCCTTTAGTCCCAATAATGTTTGTAAAGAACTTAACCAAGAAAACTGTCATTTATATATATTATTTCTGACATTATATGTATTATAATTTCCTATAGGAGTTGAGATCATTTAAGTTCAGATGCATGTAAAATGTGTGAGGTGGTTACTCTTTAGATTGTAACATATTTCATTATTCTCAGACTTGTCCAGAGCAAAATTAGGGAAGTTCTTCTCATCCATTTAAGGTTTTTATGACTCATCTATTTGGGAGTAGAAATATCACTCGGGGTTCATCTGAAAGGTGATCAGAATATTTTAATGTGCTTAAAATTCACCTTTATTCTGTAGTAAGTGTAGATCACTGTGCAGTGGTCTTTAAGCAAGTACCAGAACATTTCTTCTAACTGAGACTAATGGAACATCTGAATATCAGAAATTCAGATTATCAGAAAGGGGAGGAGGCAGGGCAGTAGCAGATTGTGTGATTCTGTGAAATCAGTGAAGTAAATCCAAGGTGAAAGACTTGTTCAAAATAGAATTCTTGTGGTACACAGGAGGTAAAGGATGTTGAAGAAAATTGCTAATTTTGCAAACTAAAATGATTCATGGTGCAGCAGAGGATTTTGAGAAGGCAGCTGGTTCATGGATCCTCTGCTTTTTTCTTTTCCTTTTTGTTTTTTTATTTTTCAATTCTCCTTAACCTCTTTCCATAGAAACGTCAAGCCAAAAGGTGCAGGTTCTAGTAGTGAAAGGCCAACTTGTGAGATCTGGCTTAATTTGTATTTTATTTTACAGATCTAGTTGCTGATAGGTTATTTGTGGATAAATCCAGAAGACTTAAATTTTTCAGTATTAACATTTAGGTTCTTTCGATGCCAAACTCCAAGTGAATCATGTTTTAGTTCTCGTGTGTATGGTGGAAAGTTAGAAATGGAAGAATCTTATTGAAATGAAAGGGTATTTACTGTTCAGTGTAGAAAATAAGACACAGACTTAAGGCTGAAGTCCTCTTAACTTTCTGCCTTACAACCCTTGGGATTTATAGTTACAAGTCTCTTTGGAAGTTTAAAACATTTCTTTGGTTAATGGGTTATTCCTTCTAACATGTCTGATAGATGTGCCTCTAGACAGGGTTATGGTATTCAGAGAAACAGACAAGGGTATGAGCTGTTAGCTCAAAAATGTGTTTCCCAAGCAAGTCCTGTTCACTACCAAGTATTTTTGATCCTGTCAATGATGCTTGTAGGGATGTCTAAGGATGACTCGGGATATCTCATGAATTCTTAACCCGACTGCTGCCACTGGAAGAACTGTTCTGACTGTCCATTGTGTGCTTCTGCTGTGCCTTTTGTATTTGACTTTCTCATAAACCATAATCAGTCAATTCAGCACAAGGTATTTGCTGCTGCTGTGGTGAGCTGGATTGTCTCCAAGTGGTCTGGCAAATGCTGTCTAAGGAGGAACGGGAACTAGGTGGAGCACCGAGCAGTTGGGTTGGTATAGCCTCCTGCAAACTGGTTTTAAATGTGAACGAGCCATAATTTAAGTTTTCCAGTGCAGGGAATAGAGAAAATAATTTACAGATAGTTTAATGTACTTCAATTTCTACCTGGAAGTAGCATGCTGATGATTTTTGAGAGGATGGGAGAGCAAAGGAAGTCGATTGTGTGCTTTGAGAGGGCAGATTGCACAATGTAGTAAACAATAAAGGAGCGACCCTTGAAAAAGTACAGTGTTTCAACTTTTTTTGAGGGAAAAGTGTTTTATGTCATTACTTTGAAGGTGTTCCTCATTCCAAAAAGAAAGTAATAAAGAATGCACTGGACTAGAGAGTTGGGCTTAGGGCAAGCATAGCCTTCTGTGTGCCAGTTGTGAGGGCCCCTTCTCAAGGAGGTGAGATTGGTGGAAGTTATGGTGACTGACTTGGGGACTTTTTTCTCCCCTCTTTCGTGTGTGGATGTAACACTCTTGGTGTGTGTGTTTTTGCTTTAAACAGGGATTGCTTGGTCAAGTGGCAGTAGGTTGGTGTTATGTGGGTAGCGGTGAACTGCACAGCCATGATTAGAGGGAACAAGTGCTGGGCTTGCATGAGAACAGGTCCCTTAGGGAACTTCGCTTACACAGAACCTTGAGCCATGGCAAAGTTTAGGCTGTGAGAGGAAGGAGGTTATTGCGTTTGGTCCCTTAATGTGTGTTTTCATCTCACCCCATTGCTGACTGCCCTTTCTGCCTCTCAGGGGAAGGAAGAAGCTGCTTTTGTCTGTGTAGTCTGCCTACAAAACCTTGTTTATTTCAGGAGCCACCTCTTACAGAGCGCTCTGAGCATTGATTTTTTGAGACAGATGCTCTAATGGAAATAAGCATTTATATGTTAGTTTCCAAAATGTCTTCATTTAATCAGCTCTTGCTTTCAGAAAGGCTGTGTTGTATTTCTTTCATTGAAACCCTGAGGCATCAGGGAGTTACTTGCCTCAACTGTTCAGTACAATCTGTAAAATTCCATCTTTCACTTGTTAAAGATGTAGAACCATCAACTGTACTAAAGATGTAGAACTATTCACTGTATCTAACATGTTACAGGCGGTAGCTGGGACGTGGTCACGCTGTTACTGTGTTCTGTGTAAGTGAAGCATCAAGTCAGTACCTTTGAACATTAACTACCGCTTACTTTTGTAGCAAAAGTCTGTAACACTACCAGGTACCCACATCTGGACTGGGAACATTGTAGCTGATTGTCAGGCTGTTAGTCCCCAAGTCTGCCAAGAATACAGTGTTTTTTACGAAAAAAATTGTTAACTCTAAATAGCCTTTCTAAATGAAACCTGAAGTATAAGTGCGTTTAATTAAGTTGGAAAATTCATCACATGGACCAGTTATTAGGGAGGTAAACACCTTGTATTTATGGAAGAGCTAAAGAATTTTAGCCATGAAAGAAATGCTGCCGTGAATTATAGACTCAGAGGAAACTTTATTTGGGTAGGAGGGAAGTGTTTAATTTCAGTTTGCTCCAGCTGACTTTTCTGTAATGCTCCATGATGCTAAATGCCAAGTAATCACTGTTTTTAAAAGTTATTTTGAAGTAAACTTGCATGTTCTATATAACCTGGGAGAAGAAACTGAATATTAAGTACACTTTGATCTGCTTTCCTGGTAAAGATGCCTGCTGTGTTTATTCAGGTGTGCTTCAGTACTTGATGCTTACCATTTCTATGGAATTTTCTGACTCTCTTAGTCTGAATTCTCCTGTTTTTCTAAAGAATGGTGATTGAACTTTTCTGTGTGCAAGTCTGACTTTAAATAGGCAGTGAAATAACAGAGTTTGAAACATGTTGCTTCCCAGTTTTAGTTCTGTGATGTGGACATCTGATCTACAAAAATCTTAATGGGATTATGTATGGTTTGATTTTATTAAAATTAATTTTGCCCCAAACTTCCCACCATAACTGTTGTGAATTCTGTTTTATTGTGGATAAACCGCAGAACTGTGTGCGGTTAGAAAGCTCAGGTGCTTTTGCGATTTGAACCCTGTAATCTATTCCTACTCTTTGTTTTAAAAGCCTCTACATTTGATAGTATTTGTAATTTACTGATGAGATGTTAGTTGTGCATAAATTGTAGTAGGAATGGTCAATTGTGAGAAGTGAGTGTGTACTTTTCTCCTTATCCTCTTCATTCTGGTGTGTGACACTAAATTGGTAACTTACCTGCTGGGGCACAGCTGTGATTTGACTCTTTCTGCCAAATGGAGTTGTCAGGTCTCCTGCATGTTAATGTTCTAAAGCTGATCCAATAAGCTCTCTGTGTGTTGGACAACTCTTATTTTTATACCTAAAGAAATGAGGGGTTACTTTTATTACAGTGTCTTCAAAAATGTCTGCTCTGTACTTACAGAGAGCCTTTACCAGTTGTTCTAGTAATTTGTAAATCTCTATGTATGGACAGCATCAGGTTTTTTTCAAATCGGAGCCTTACCTATGCTCAAGGAAAGCAGAATCACGTATTTTGTCCTTGTTCTGTTGGGGCCTAAGATCAAAATCCTTCTGAATTTGGCAAGCAACTCTTGCGTTGTTTTCTGAACATGTTATTTTTTATTAATCTTTTTTTTTTTACTTCCTTGATGCCTTCATCTTTGTGAAATACCTTGTACATGGGCACTGGTGTGCTGCTGACAGGTGTCAGAGTGGCCTGGATGAAATGAAGTGTGAGACTTGTGCTTAGGTGTGGAGACAGTCCTACAGATACAGCTTAAGAAGAGAGCTGCAGAGAAGTCTGAGCCTGAGGAGATCTATAAATAATGGATGCCTTTGAGCCACTATTTAATACAAAGGAGTTGTTAGGGTAATGAAAGTGATTGATAATCCGAGTTATTAGCTGACATCCTCCCTCCTAAAAGGATTACTTATGTAGGTCATTTGATTTTCTTAAATTAGTGTAGTGAGAATGAATTTGTCTTTGATGAGTTGCCTTCATTCTAGCTAGTTTTGTGGTTTAATTCCTGACTAGTAGTTTTTTCAGGTTCTGACTTTGCAACTGTTCCGATGCAGCTTCCCTAAGAAGAAGCTATTCACTATAAATATGAACAGGTTTTGCTCAAAGTGAAGAGTTTGAACAGAAATTTGAAGTGGGAAAAGGGCTCTGAGAGTTCAAAGTGGAGAATGCATATTAGTGGAAACACTGTATGAGGCTTTTGGAGAGCAGCTTTCGGTTGATTCTGAACTAGGCTGTGGTGAAGTCCACCTTTTTATAATTGATATTTAAAGGGTTTTTTTTTACTACTTCATAAAACTTGATCATGAATAAAATTAATTTTCCTTCTTGTCCAACCTGGCTTTCCATTATTCTTCAAGTGGGAAGAGCTTAACACTTGTAGGAAACTTGACAGCACCAGATCCTATCCTGGACAGGCACATTTTCATGTTGAGAAGATAAACCAACATTTCCTGCTTCTTTCTACATGTGGCATTGCTTGCTCAAAGAAGGCAGAGCTTTAGAGGAAGCTTTTACCTGGGTATGGTTTCCAGTTCTTGTGCCTTTAGATGAGCACTATTCTTCTAAATCCATGAGTGTTTTCAGCAGGGCTTTGCTGCCTGTTGCTGCTGTACGTCAAGATCAGGTTCTGGTTTCAGAGCAATTGCTAACCTACAGGCTGACTAAATTGTGCAAGTGAAGATCTTCCTTCAGAAGTACCTGGAGAAGGTCAGTGCCACAGTTGTTTTCCACTGAGGTGGCTTGTTTTATTAGCACAGAGATAATGGTGTCTGCACCTAAGAATTACTCAGATAATGAGCAAGGTATGGTTGCTTTAAAATTCTTGCTGTTCAAGGTAGGTTCTGCCTTGTGGCTCTCAGGTCCCATGCTATGTTAATGAAAGCAATGATCCTGGGTGAGGCAGGTGTAGAACAAGTCTTTTCTTCCTCCCACAGTCTTATTTTAAGTTTGATTTTTTTTTCTTTTTTTTTTTTTTCTCATTTTTAGGAGTTAAAAAATACAGTAGTTCCTGAAGACAAAAAGGGTGTGTTCAAAAGATACTTAAGGAGAGAACAGAAATACAAGAAATTAGGTAATTAGAGGTTTTAAATACACAGTGAGGACTATCTATTTAAATGAAGATGACTTGCAAAGCTTGTGTGTTTTTTGTTGGTTTGTTTGGTTTTTGTTTTTTGTTTTGTTTTTTTTGTTTTTTTTTTTTTTGTGGGTGCTGGAGCCACAAAATCATCTACTATGATTCTTTTAAAATCAACTCTGGATACAAAAGTGAGGGAAGGATCTCACAGTTATGAAAAGTCACAAGTCTGTAATTTCATTTTTCAATTAGTTCAGTTGTGCCAACTGAAGCTTTTCATGCTTACAAATTCAGTACTGTTCATGATTAATATAACAATTAGAATTTATGTTAAAATAGATAAACACACAGAAATCCTCTTGGATTTGCTTTACTGAAAGCAAAGACATTCACTGAAGCAGACAACATCATTCTCAAGTGCTGGGTAAGATGGAAAATAACTATGACTGAGAATAGGTAATTTTCTTCAACTAACAGGACTCAAAATATGAAGACTTTTCTGTAGGAATCCTTCCTTTAAAGACAGTTTCATCCTGGTTGCTAAGAGAGAATCTTGGGTCAGTTGGTAGCCGTAGAGATGCAAAAATGGCCATTTTCAGTTTGTCCCCTGAGCCTTGACCCTACTAGGATGATGGCAGTGTGAACCATGAGTGCCTATTGACAATTCCTAGAGGGTATTTGGTGGTTTTTTAAATTCTGACTATAGGAGGCTGAAAGCAAGCTAATGCTAGCCAAAAAAAGTATTAGAAGCACCAAGAAAGAGTTAGCCTTTTAGCAGCTTGTAACATGAACTTTTAAGAAAAGGGCTTGGTTTTTAGATGAGTAAGATGATTTTAGAGGTCACTGTCTTAAAACTGCTACCAAACAAACATGAAGTCTCTATCTTTAGATAAGCTTTGTATTAGTCTTCTGTGTTGTTCTTAGTACAGCTTTCAGTCACAAAATAGAATTCAAAAATAATAGCTATATGGTGAAAAAAAAGAGTGTGTCTGGAAACTGGGTAATGTGCTGATACTGAAACAGTTTGGTATTTGGTATCCTTACATCTGACACTTGGAAAAAGAAATTCTGCAAACAGTAAGTTTGTCAGTAGAATTTGAGTCTAAAACATGCAGACTTGGAAAGTAGGTTTTCCTTTTGGAGTAACTGGTTGTGAAGGCAGTTTGTCCTTCATGGAAGGGTAATCTGTACAGGTAGCCAAGACATACTGGACAAGAAAGGTGGGAAAGTGATTGTATTTATTCATGATCTCTTCTGCTGTGCTCTCAAACTTGAAGTCAGTTTAGGTGTTGAGAACTGAAAAGGCTGAAACTCTCATATGTTTCCTTCACTTTGTTAAACTGGGTGTTCTTAAAAATGTATATTCAAATGAAGCAGGACTAAAATAAGGTCTACTAATTGTTAACAGTAGAAAGTACCAAGTTCCAGTTACATACAAGTGTTCTCTAACATGTGCATTAAAGCAATCTTGTCTGCTTTCTTCTTTAGTTGTTTGGATGATGGCAGACATCAATTTCTTTGAAACTCTCAGTATAATGGATTGAGTTTTTGAAAGATTTGCTCTAATAACTGGGAGAGAATGTTGCCGAAATCCAAAGGAAATTGTGAAATGCAGTTTAGTAATCAGTGCAATGTGTTTTAAATTTAGTCCCTGAAGTCTACCTAGTAGAAAAACTGTTGGTATTAGGGAAAGCTATTGGTGTTAATAAAGTCACAAAGTAGAAAAGCAAAGACAGGCTTTATTTAGCATTTACCATTTAACTCCCAAAAGTTTATGTAGCTGTACTGAAACAATTGCTTTCACTGGCAAGATTGCAGTTTACTTCCTCTCAATAGTTTGTGTTACAGTACCTTAATTATACTTAACCATGAAGTTCCGAGTGGAAGAGATTTTGTTGACACTGAAAAATTGTAAAAAGCCTTTAAAAAAAAAAATTATGCCCTATCAAGGATGTTGTTGGTGCAGATGGAGTAAAAGGTTGAACTTGCAGGTAGTAGGTTGTACTTTCTGAAAAGATCAGCTACAGGTTACTGTGAACTCAGTCCTGCTAGGTTGAGCCATTAGTGGCTGCCATACTTTGAAGCACTTCCCAAAGTGGTTCCAGTGCTGGGGAGTTGGTGTGGGGCTGGTGCTGCACCTGGTCTGGCTACAAGTAAGAGGTAGGGTGTGAGGTAGCTCTTCAGGGTGTGAGTTGTGGACTTGGGCTGACTCTGCTTGGGTGGGTCCCAGGCTTTGTTGCAGAGGACAGTATGTATACTATAGCTCAGCTTGCCTTTATCTTGGGTAATGAGAGTCTGTCTCTGTGTATTGATTCAGACTGCAAATGGTGGGGCTGTGCAAAATTGGGTCCCAAGTTTAGACTTGTCCACTTTTAGATAGTGCAGCTGCTGTAACTTTTTTTCTGTCTCTTGAGGAAAAGAAAACCAAACTTTGCCCTGTGGTATCTCTTCTTAATCCTAATAGAGTTAAAAAGAGTAATATTTCTTTATCAGCAGGACACAGCTTTCATTCCCATAGCTCTATAAAACTCAGTGGTGTGGAATATGTTTTACCACATCTCCAAATTGATCTGTTCCAAGTATATTCTGAGTAACTAAAAAAACAAAAGAAGATGAAAACCCAAAACAACAGCAAAGACAAAAGCTTAGTGAAGAATGTCTTTGCCTAGGGTTTGAGTCACAGGCAGAGTTCTGTTTAAATTAGTGTGGGGTCTGGAATACTGTTCTGTCAAAGTATTGTCTAACTGACCCTGTTCTCTATAGTTTGTGATTCAGCTTGGAGTACAGATATTGAGCTAGGTACATGTTTGGCCTTTGCTTGTGCCAAGCACACCCCAACTGTTGGCCTTTATGAAATTCCTTGTCAGGATAGTAAAGTACAGAGTTCCCTCTTTGTCTGATATAAGGACTCTGATACCCTATTACGTACATGGGCTTATGTAGGCAGTCCAAGTGTGTTTGGGTAGATGTCATTAATGAACTTGGCCCATAGTAGTACTGAAATTTTTGTCTAACTCTTACTTTCTCTAAGCACTTCTTTAACAGTATTCTTATCTTTAGATAATATGTGTGAGCTTATATAAAAGCATACCATGGTGAGCTCATTGAGCTTAGAGGCATTAGTGACTGGTCTCTCTCTGCCTGAGTCTCTCTGTGTGCTCACCACCCCAGCAGCTCCCTCTTTTTTATGAGAAAGGTGTCAGCTGTAAAATGCAGCCAGTCTTGTCTCTGGCATGCAGATACCCACTCTCTCCATGTTTAACTTCCTGGTGTTTAGGTAACATACATTGAATCTCTCTATTCTTATTTTGCTTGTTTTTTTCCCTTGGTGCACCATTTTGAACTATACCAATATAGGCTAGTGGCAAATCTTCTACTAGGTCAAATTATTTTATAGTTAAAATTAGATGCAATACAATTTCACCTAAAGTAGCAAGTCTGTGTTTTGTTTGAACTATAGCTTTTGATGTAAATCACACCCTACATTTTTCTTAGACTTCAAATGTTGGATTCTTCTTATATACCTTGGCAAATTATTCCAGTGTCTAAGAGTAAGCTACAAATGTTCATCTAATAGCAAACGCCAGGTGCTTGATCTAGTAGGAAAAAAACAAAAGATGAAAAGAAGTTTGAAGTCTTTGTCATTTAGATTATGACCTAGTTGTTGCTTTATTTTCTATTTCAGAAGTCAGTTAAGCAAAATGTAGGAACTCACTTTTCATGTACGTGTGGGAGTGGGATGAGCTTCTCTTAAAATGTGGGCATCTGAACTGTAGGTACCAGTTGGGGATGAAGACGAAGGAGGCCTGTCAATGGGCTTTTTCTGCCTGTGTTTCGAAGTAATTTATTCTGTCTCTGCAGCATCAAATACTCACCTCATCCCCATTTTCTTACTGGCATAACTAGAATCCACGATAGTCTCTAGTTTAGTCTATATTCTTTTTCGTGTATACATGATCTTATGTTTGACTTTTCGTAATCCATATTGAAATAAATTTACTGTTGAAAGGAATTTGTCACCATAACTAGTTCTTTATTGCTTCCTCTGAATTTGTCAGTTTTTGATACTGACAGATTATGCTGTCAAATATTCTTCTTCACAGATGTAAGTACAATACGAACAGTATTAAGCATAACACTAATCTCTGCTGGACACAATAGAAATAGAAGCACCTTCTTCTTTCTCTTGTGGACTTCCTATTTACCTGTTAATCCAATTAATTGATCACATAGGTCAACAATTTAACCCCACTGAAATTAAGATTATGCAGCTACATTTTATGGGATTTATATGCCTTTATTTAACTCTCTGAAACCATGATAGTAGAGGTTAGTTTGTGATTATGGTGGTTCTTGGAACAGAAGCTCAGAACTTACGAGAGAAATACTGTGATTGCACTTCATTATTTGTCAAATATTTGTATTATGGAGGTCTGGAGTCATCTGAGTAGAGAGAAAAGAAAGATTTCGTTACTTTATTATATGATCTGATTAATTCTCAAATTAGTAATGTAAGAAACCATGGGTTGCAAATGAGTTTAGCAGCCCTTCCATTATTTGCTGAATAGCTAGTATGGACATTACAAGAGCTTCCAAGATGTGAAGCAAACATTTGAATGTGTGGAGTGTTCCTTCTAAAAGTTTTCTATTTTCTGCACGTAAAAGTTCTTACAGTGTAAAAAGCAGGATATGAAATCAAATATTTCTACAGTGTGGTTATGGCTGAATTGCACAAGTTGAAAACCTGTCCTTTTCTCTTTACCAGGTATGAACTTTGTTTATATGCACTCCAAATAGTGCATAGAATATGCTTCAGATTAGCCTATTCTAAGTTGTTTAGATGAGCTTCTCTCAAAGTGGCTCTCAGGAGGATGGAGTTTAGTATTGTATTATGCTCATTTTTCTGAAGAAATTGAAAAAGCTACTGTACTTCACTGCTTTTTTTGGTGCAAAATTATGTCAAAACTTTTGGAAATAAAGCCAGGAACAGCAGTCCAGAGTCTTTAAAATAATATTCTGTTCCATACATGTGAAAGCAGTTTTGAAAAAATGTTGGAACCTCAGATGGCAACCTTCAATTTTAAAGGAATAGTTAAAATGAGTTCATTCTTAAAACAAAAAAAAAAACGTTTATAGTGTATTTTATCCAGGAAAATGGGACAAGGATTGACTCTGGATCTGAAACGCTGAGCTTTATTGCATTCGCATTAGGCAGAATTATTAACATTGTATTGTTGAGGCTGTGGCACATTTTTGGCAAGCTGATACATTCCTCTCTTTCTCCGTTGCTTCCTCCCACTCAAGAGCTTTTGTCTTTTCTATCTGCTTTTTGAAGAGAGAAATGTGGTATGCATAAAGACCTCTGGAACTGTAACTCGAGTTTGGATTTGATATAAAGCTAAACTGTTACTGTAAATTCAGATAACAGAAATATAGGAAGCTAAAAAGATTGGTTTACTTATTTAAATAAAGTCAAATATAGACTGATATACAGTATCAGGCAGTAGGGAATTAACAGCCTGACTTTTCTAGCTAATACCTGACAGAGCTGAGAAATGCCTATTGTTTAAGGTTATCATGCCTTCTCCATGTGCGTGTATCATCTTTTCTCCCTAGAGAGAAGTCTATTATGAAAGATGACAGTGAGTTAAATATAAGAAAAACCCAACACTTGTCGTCACAAGAAGTGTACGATAGTATGATGCCAACTACTGTCATGTTCTATTTTTAGCAAGTATGAACTTGGTCTGTGGTTTTGCTGAGAAATCTTGGTCTCTACTGGATTAATTTGGGGAAGAGCAGTGCTACCCATAATTTTTTTGTTAGGATGGTAAGAACTTTTCATCATCAAACCTATTGAATATCCCATGAACTGTACCTGAAAATAGCTGCTTGCCATGAGGTGATACCTGGGAGGATTCTTTTAAGCCTGTTGTATGCAAAACCCCATTAGCAAGGTTCAAAGGTGGCTCCATACACTGCACGCACACAAGATCTTTTATGAACAGCCTTGGAATGCTACATATGTGGTTGTTTCTAAAACAAACAGATAGTAACTCTTCCCCTCTGCCTCTGTTTATATATAGACACAGATGAATTAAAAAGCTTGATTCATCTGCAGGCGGCTTTTTATTTATTTAATTTATTGAAATAAAAAAGTCTATAAAAAGTAATGCTCATCTTTAAATGGTAATGAAGTAGTTTAGGACTAATATTTATATAAATAAGTATTTTTTGTAAAGCTAGTAATATTTAGCTTTAAAGATATTTCATTATGATGTTTTACATCTAAGGCTGAAGAATTATGTTCCTGAGATGCAAGGAGAGGAGACAGGGGAGAGGGGGCTAAAGCTGACTCTTCATAGCTAAGGATATCTAAAAATGGAGCATAAATACTAATACTAATTTTTCTTTTTAGGTCTTCATCAAATTTTATGCAATAATATATTAGGCTTGCATGGAAATGTTTTGGTAGCAGGAAGGGCTCAGGGGTGGCTTGTGAGAAGCTGCCAGAAGCTCCCCTCAGGTCTGACATAGGCAATGCCAGATGGCTCCAAGGCAGAGGTGCTGCTGGTCTAGGCTGGGCCCATGCAGTGGTGGGATAACAGATTTAAGGAGGAGAAAAAACGTTTCTGTGTGGGAACAATTGCAGACAGACAGGAGTGAGCATATGAGAGAAACAGCTCTGCAGTCAGCAAGGTCATGAAGGGAGGGGCAGGAGAGGTCCCATGTACTGGAGCAGAGATTCCCCGGTAGCCCATGGAGAAGACCCTGGTGAGACAGGCTGTGCCCCTGTAGTCCATGGAGGTCCAAGGTGAAACAGACACCCACTTGGAGCCCCTGGAGACTGCCGTGCCGAAGCAGGCGGATGCCCAAAGGAGACTGTGACCCTATAGGAAGCCTGTGCTGGAGGATGCTGCTGGCAGGACCTGTGGACCATGGAGAGAAAAGCCCAGGCTGAAGCATGTCTGCTGCCAGGACGTGTGACCCCACAGGGGACTCCTGCTGGAGCAGTCTGTTCCTAAAGGACTGTACCCTGTGGATGGGACCTATGCTGAAGCAGTGGGTTCATTAATTGCAGCCCATGGAAAGGACTCAGGTTGGAAAAGTTCATGGAGGACTGCCTTCCATGGGAGAGACCCCATGCTGAAGCAGGGAAAGAGTTGTTTCTCATTGTCCTACTCTGATTTGATTGGTTATAAATGAAATTATAAGCAAACTTGTCTTGGGAGTCAAGATTGTTTTGCCCATGACAGTAATTGGTGAGTGATGACCCTGTCCTTACCTTGACCCAAGAGCCTTTCATTGTATTTTCTCTGTCCTGTCCAGTTGAGGAGCAGGAATGATGGGAATGTCTTTGGTGGGCACCTGGTGTCCAGCGAAGGTCAGCCCACCACAAAATTATAATTATTATATGAAATTTCGGAAAAAAACAGAACAGCTAGTAATTTGATAGTGGAAGACATCTGGTTGCTTCCAGACAAAGCTTTTCAAGTGTGGTAAATACTTTAAAAAGTGACGGGGAAGTATCTAAATAAATATCTTGTCTAGGAGATTGTCATGGAAGTTCAGAGATGCTTAAGAAGGTGGAGCTCTGTTTAACTGGTGCAGTGTTGCATCTTCATAGCTCTTGTTCCCAAAAGTGTTGGTGAGGTCCAAAGTTCTCAACTATTCAGCTATCACACAAACCTTTCCTCGTGTTAAGTACAAATCCTTAGTGATATGGTGGCATTATGGCTTTTTTAGCTCATACATCATCCTGGTGTACGCTGCCTGACTCTTGTTGCCATTTTCTGCCCTTTGCATATTCATAATGAAACTGTAGGACCACTTTGTACAGTCACAGAGTTTTTCCTCAAGAAACAGACTAAAGAGCATGTTCATTTTAGTGAAGTTGAATTAGGGAAACGTTAGTGGGTGAGTAATACTGTTCCTTTTGTCCATGTGGGCAAACCAGTTTTTCTCGTTCAGTGGTAACTAAGCATAATGTAAAATATGTGTATTTGGGTCATAGTTTTATTTGTTTCATTTCAAATCTTTTGGGAGGATTGTTTTAAGTTTTTCTATGCTGCTTATATTGATCTTGAAATTTCAAATTCTGAAACTGTAATGAAACAGCAATATGCTTTGGAAAGCTATCAGAAGATTCCATTATTCAGCACCGAAGGCCTTCTATTTTGGCCTTTCCTTTATGAAAGTTTAGCGCAGGTTGTTTTCTTAGCAAGGTGGTACAGATGTCACAGTATGCTTAGGTGCAGTTAATGCAGACAGGTGACCTGGTGGGGACATTAATTGTAATATCTAGTAGCATGGTCCCTAGTCATATCGTATTTCTGAAAATGGATGTCATTTGAGCGCATTCTTTGAGAAATTTGGCCTAGCAGTGCTCTCTGTTAGTCTTGCCATTAGTGCTCAGGAAGGGTTTGATGAGCTTGTTGCTGGCTTTCAAATTGAAGACTGACCTATGATAGATATAGCCCTGGGAGAAACTCCTTATTAAGGGCATGTTTCCTCTCCTTAATATATAGGGAAATCTGTACAATAGAATAAGAAACTATTGCCATTTCATTCAATTTTGAGCATACTGGAATTAAAAAAACAAGTAGCAGGAAAACATTCCCCATATTAAAGGTAGTTGATTTTTTTTTTCCTTAAGTTTTTTTTTCTTCTCCCCTAGACTCATATAGCGTACAGATATGTATTGTACAGCAAATTTTGTTTTGGTTGAAGATTGTTAGCAGTGGCCATTGAATAGGGTGAGATCTGATTAAAAAACACAGAAATTCTCTTTATGAATGGGAAGCAATATTATTAAATGGTCCACAGTATTGAAATGATAATTTAGAATAGTTAATCTAAATTTCTCAGTTTTGTAAACTAGATTCCATTTCTTTAGAAGTCAGAGTAGTAAAGGAGCATTGTCTGGTCCACTCTAAAGTGGAGTTCTCTGATGAGCTGTGTGTGACCTGTGGATCACCAATGAGGTTTTTGCTTTGCTGGAGCTTTTTTCTGAGTGCATGTTTTGCTAAAAACCTAAATACTGTGACTCTAACAGACCTGTGTATCTGCTAATTAGTGAATGCCATCAATTTCTGGACAAAAATAATTATTTTAAAATCTTTTAATAAAATTGCTTCTTGTCAGTTGATTGCACTTTTTCCTTGGTGTGTGCAGAAGTAACTTGTAGAGATGCAAGCGGCCTCTGCTTTCCATGCTCAGATGCCTCTTTACACGTGTGAAATGCTGAGTGGTGTGACCCATAGTGCTGTTTCAAGACAGGCTTTCAAATGCTTGGTCAGAATTGTGTCAATATGGACACGGCTTGGCCTTTAGGATTGCTTGACATGTTACAGGTCTCATGTTAATACCTGGATTTTCACTTAATGTATTGAAAAGTGATACAGTTTTGCTTTTTGAATGGATGGGTGTTAATAGTAACTAGAAAATGAGTTACATTTAAATAAATAACACCAATTTTGATAGTATCTTGGTTTTCTTCTTTATTAATTTGTTTTGGTACCTGTTCCATTGAGTTTTGAATCTGATGGGTTAAACCGCCTGTCACCAATGTCCATTGGGACACTAAGCCATTGATCACTATTCTCTGGATGCAGCCAACAGCTCAGTGTCCCAAAGGACGTTGGTGACAAATGGCATCCCTCAGGTGTCTGTGCTATTTAATGTCTTCATTAATGCCGTAGACAAAGGGACCAGATGCCCCCTCAGCAAATTTGCCGATGACACCCCCCTCTGCTCTGGTGAGACCCCACCCACAGTGCCGCATCCAGCTCTTGGGTCCCCAGCACAGGAAGGATACAGACCTCTTGGAGTGAGTCTGGAGGAGGGCCATGAAGATGTTTAGAGGGCTGGAGCACCTCTTCTGTAAGGAAAGGCTGAAAGAATTGGGATTGCTCAGCTAGGAGAAGGCTCCGGGTAGATCTTATTGCAGTACTCAAAGGGGGCTATCAGAATAGCAAAGTCTGTTGCAAAAGGACAAGGGTGTAATGACGTGAAGCTGAAGGAGTCTATTTAGATTAGACACATGGAAGAAATGTTTTACAGTGAGAGTGGTGAAACACTGGAACAGGTTGCCCAGAGAGGTGTTAGATGCCCCATCTCTGAAAGTGTTCAAGGTCTGGTTGGATGAGGCTCTGAACAACCTGATCTAGTTGAAGATATCCTTGCTCATTGCAGGGGGGCATTGGACTAAATGAACTTCAAAAGCTCTCTTCCAGCCCAAACTATTCTATGATTCTGTGAAAATAGTATTTTTTTGTGCAGGTATGATGCATTTTTAGTAATAAAGATCTTGCTCAGGCAGATCTTTGTATTCACTACCCCACTCAGACAGAGAAAAAACCCTTCTGTTTCTGAAGGTATAACACCCAACATTTCTTCATCTGCCATTCTACTTCTGTTGATCAGGTTGTGAAAAAGAAGTAGATGAAAGAGCTGCATGCTGGGTGTTTGAGTTTTAGTGTGGGTTGGGGTCAAACATAAATAGCTGTTTTTATAGAGTAAAGAGGGAGAACTGTGCTGAACTGATTATACTTGTAAATGCACTGGAGTTTTACCTAGAGCACTGAGCCAAAATGGGTGCTTGTTTTCTGGAATAGATTTAATTAAAGTTTTGTTCAAAGGCTTTTAAAAAACCTGTTAAATCGGTTTAGGGAGCCGCTGATTTTAGAGGGAACTGGTTAAGGACATACTGTTGGTTTCCTCTGCTTTTCTTTGCTTGTTTGGTGTTTCTACAGATGTTCAGACTCCTTGTGCCTTTAAGAGTCTGCCTCATATCACACAGTGGTAGAGTGGCTGGAATGCCTCTAGCTGGACTATACTAAAGTATATCTGGACTTCTGCAAAATTGGATTTTGTTTATCCCTCCTTAGTTGCTAACCTAGCCTTAGGTTTGAAATAATTTATTATTTTATAACACACTGAAGTTTGGGAATACATTGCTTTTTTTAAGTGTAAAGATGATCTCATTTTTTGTCTTGACACATGTCAAGCTGTTAATATCAGCTAGTCTCTACTTCTCTATAGCTTTTACTGCTGCTGTTTGCTTTGGACACCTTGTTTAAACAGCCTATTGCTCTAAAGTACAGTTCCCAATTCTCAGAATGGCTTTTATCACCCTTTGCATGTGAGTGACAGCATTCACTATCCCGTGGCATAAAGCTGGTTTAGTATGTGCTTGTCGGTAGCTCAGTCATTTGCGATGTACAGTCAGAGATCCTTAATGCAACTGTCCAGAACTAGTGAGTTGTTTAAATTGTTGGTTTATAAACACTTCACCTCTTGACATCTGTATGACGTTGCCTTGCCCTAGAAATGCAGGGCAGGCCGTAAGGCATGAGTTAATACATAAGATGAAAGAGCTGTATAATGTAAAACAGAATATATAACCACCGGGATGCATCATTTAGGTTTCCTGAAAGTAACAATTCACTTTCATCACAGTTATAAACAGGGAGGTTCTGCTATTGTTGAGAAATCAGCTGTGTTGCTGCCTTATCACGCTCATTCCAGTATATATCACATCTGTCAGGCTCTATTTTTGACCACAGGAGCAAACTTAGCCATCATTAGCATGATACTTGTGGCATAAAGTTAAACAGAGTAGAGAGGCAATTTGATTTGGTTATGGTTTCCTTGTTTTGTTTGTATCATACTGAAATGGTTAAGTTAGAATAAGCCCAGTAAGAAGTTTTTCAAGAAGTGCCTTTCCCCTTATTTTGCCCTTTTTTGAATCTGAACTTCACTGCACCTCCTGCTTGTGTGTGCATGAGGAATGGAATGTAGAAAAGGTATGACTGGGATTGGCTTTGGACCTCAGTTTTCAGGTAAGTGTTTAGGGACCTGAAGGACAACAGGAAGGACTTCTCTAAGTGTATCAGCAGTCAGAGGGAGATTAAGGAAAACCATGGAAAAAGCTGAGGTACTAGATGCCTTTTTTTACCTTGGTCTTTATTGGTAGGATTTGTCGTCTGGAGTCCTAGGCCTTGGAGACTAGTGGGGAAGTCTGGCCACAATGAAGATTTAGCCCCAGTAGAGAAGGACCAAGTAAGGAACATTTTTAAAAGTTCACTATAAGGAAGTCCATGGGAACTGATGGAATGCACCATGAGTGGTGAGAGAGCTGATTACCATAGCAAAACCACTCTGAATTATTTTTGAAAGATTGAGATAATAGAAGACTGTTCTTGAGGACTGGAAGCAAGGAAAGCAAGTGTTGCTTTTGCCTCCAAGAAGGACAGGAGAGTCTGGGGGTTTGAAGACTGCTCAGCCTCACCTAGACCCCTGGGAAGATGATGGGAGCAAATTCTCCTGTGAAACCATTTCCAAACATAAGAAGGACAAGAAAATTTATTAGCAATACTTATTGTAGCTTTAAGAAGGGAAATGTGCTTGAGCAACCTGTCAGCCCTCTGTGACAAAATGACTGGGTTGGTAGAGGAGAAAAAGAGGAAGTTTGTACTGTTTGACTTTAACAGTGCTTTTTGTCATTTCTCTCTTAACCCTTGTTGACTATCTAGCTGATGCCATCTGGTCTCGCTAAAATAGAGGAGGGAAAGGGATTGCAGACTGGCTGAAATGCTTGGGCTCAAAGGGGTGTGAGTGGTGACACAAAGTCCAGCTGTAGGCCAATTAGTAGTGGTGTGCCCTAGTGGTTGATAGTAGGGCCTGGGCTGTTTATTGTATTAATACCTGAACGATTAGACAGTGTGCACCCTCAGCAAGTTCACAGATGATTCAAAATCGGGAGGAGTGGATGACACAACAGACAGCTGTGCTGCCGTTCAGGGGGACCTTTGACAAACTAAAGACATGAATCTCTTGTTCAAAAAGGTTCAGCAGGCAAATCTGCTGGAAGGGTGTCTGCGTTCCAGCATCATCATCCCTGTACTTCACTGCTCTCACCATTGCCAGCTTGCTGGCAGGACTGCTTTGTACTCTGCCTCGAGCAGCTTACTGCTATTTACTTGTGGTGATTTAGACTAAAATATGCAAAAACTGTTTGGAGAGAACTATCAAAGTCCTAGAGAAGACTGTGATAACAAAACTAAAACATTTATTTTAAGGATACTTCAAGTGTTGACGAGGTGATTTTCACAGCTCTGGACCATTTTTTAAATGTTACTTGATGTCAGAGTTCAGTGAAGCAAGGAATGTGAAAGTAGTTTTAATCACAGCTTATATCATGGTTTGCCCCTTGAAAATTTGCAGTGTTCCTACTGTCTAGCCCTCTGTTGCTGAACCCACAGTCTGTACAGTCATCCCTGCTGCCACAAGTTGCATGTGGTTTATAAGTTATTTCCTCATGAAAATGCAACATCTTGTCCATCTGTCCCTAAGTCTTCAGAACGAAGATTGTCACTTCACATTATTGTTTGCTTAAGCACCTCTCTTCCAAGATTTTGTTCACAGTTCTCATATTTTGAAATATTTTTGCTGTAGTTAACGGTTGCAAAGAAGTGGGTTGTGAAGAGGCAAAACCTTTGAGGATGAAGATTAGGAACAGACTCTGTTCCTAACACAGAGCACAGAAGAACACAGAAAGTTGTCTGTGTTTACGGGTGACCAAAAATAGCTTTAATAGAAGTGTTGGTGTGTATGTTAAGCATCTCATGTGATGCCTTATAAAGCATTTGATACAAGAAATTGGAATCCAAAAGAAGGACTTGATAAAGATGACCCATATCGATTGTGGTGGCCAAACTTGCACAGTAGGTAGGGGTGTGTGAATTCCGGAAGGTTTTCATAAACTGTATAAATGAAACTCTAATGTGACTACGGTTGTTTGAAAGGAGCGAAAAGCAACAGCTTTGTAGCATCAGTGCTCGGTGTGAAAAACGTAATAGTTCACAAATTTCAGGAGGAAAGCTTGGAATCATTATATGCTACAAATTATGCTCTTCCCTGCTAAACAGCCCAGTGTATAAATTTCTGTTACCTAAGGTTTGGGCTGGTCTGCTGTAGTGTGTCTTTGCTGTGGTTTGAGACTGTGACATCCTTCCATGGCTTTGTTCTTTCATGAATGGTGGTGTATGAGTGGAAAAGCCATCGCAAGCTTCTAAATTATGGGCAGCCTCTGGAATGGTGATACTTATCAATGTTGTTTAGCCACACTACAAAACCAAACCAAGCCCAAAACTTCGATTAATGTGATTATGCGAAGAATAAGTGCCAAAGAATTGCTGCCACTAATACTTGATGTAGATGTTCATCTATAGACACAATACCTTTGCAGGCTTCTGTGGTACTTTTCTTATGTTGGCTTGGCAGGTGTGTCAGAGCAAAGAACAGATTTTGTTAGTGCATCAGTGATAGATGGCCATATATATTAATTTCGATAATGAAGTCGCACAGGTATCTGAGTTTGTTATGAGAAGGGAGAATGCAGTTTGTTTGGCTGGAGGTGAACAAAAAAAATAACCTCTCCTAGTGTTCTGAATCTAGAATACTGTTCCAGATGCTTTATGGGTTCCAAGGTACTGTGTTATATCAAAGGGGCATTCTCAAGCTTATTTATAAATCAAACCTGAAAATTTACGTTTGCTGCAGCATTTTCAGCTAACAAATACACCTAAGTGCTTATGCATCATCATAGTGTAATCAACTGCAATCAGTTTGGCAATTGCTTAGATAACCTTTGGTGGAAGGAATATATCAATAGAAAGGGGTTCCTGTTTTAATCCTAATAATGCAAGCTGGAATGTGTGTGTCTGCTGGATTGTTATTTGAAGTGGATGCCAGAAATCTTATGATAAAATCAGCGATAATCATTATGCCAGTTTAAGGAGACACCCAGCTCCACCCCAGAAGTTCATAGGAAGCAAAATCTGGAAAATGTGATCTAAGATGAGACTCTATGTCGGCCCTGGAATACCTCTCACGCCAAATATTAGTACCCAAATTCTAAAAGCCTTTCTGCCTGTGTGACCTTAGTTTTATTTCTTGTCTGTGAAATTGATCTTATAATTTTGTGATGCTCTTGGCAGGGAATTGGTAAGAAAAATATTTATACAGTTGCAGCTCTGTGGTTCTTCCTCATGTATATACTTGATTCCAGATGTCTAGATCCAAGCAGGAATTAAATGGAGTTGATTTCCTTTTTTAAAGAGATGGTAGTCAGATCCCTGATGTGTACAGTAGCAGTAGTAGTGTAGGTTGTTGAAGATCTTAAAGTGACAATAAGTATTTAAAGAGAATTGGTTTCTCATTTTAAATAGAGGTGATTATGGTGCGGTGTAATATGAGAACCATAGCATTACAGGCAGGTGAGCAATCCAGGACTTCATGAAAATCTTTTGATAGACTTTGCTCAGTCTGAAATTTGACCTCAAAAATTAACTTTTGCACTTAGAGGTTGCTCAATGCAGTTGAAGCAGAACAGTAAAAATATAGTGAAAACAAAACAATTCTGTAACAACTCTTTGAAAAAGGGGTATTTTTCTCCTGCAAGTTTGTAGAAAGCCCAAGTAGCAGCTCATAATGTAGCGACGCTTTCTAAAAGATATGTTTATGACTCTTTTCCATGTACTAATGTATTTCTTTATATTTAAAATGGCAATCTGTGAATTTAGCAATACTTCCAGTTCCTGAGAAAAGGAGATCTCAGTCTTGCTTTACTTTATAGAAAATGATGTGTATACATTGTAAGGAATGTGACTAGAGGCTGTAAATCATAACATCTGGTCTATTCGGCCTGGATTGTGTGATTTGCTTTGTCATTGTGTTAAAAAGTACAGTATGAAAGTGAGCTTCACTGTTTGAACTAGGTTTTAATATATGCAAGCTCAAATTTGATTCTTTGAGCTTTTGCAGCTCCTTGACTTTGTGACTTGGCTTTGTGTTTTGATGTGTGTTGCTTGCACAATTCTCTTTGCTATTTGATAAAATTACATTCTCTCTCTCAAAAATTCTTAGCTGTTAACCGTAACCTGATATTAAAAAATTAGGTAATGCATTTTATCTAAGGTATGAAAAGCTTGAGCTGGAAAAAATACCAAGTGTTTGAGATCTCATCTGCCAGGTTTATTTTCTTCCACATACTGGTTTCAAGTGCAAGTGTCTAGAGATGCAAACTAATTGCTTACACTTATTTGATTGAACTAAATAGTGAGAGCAGGCTTGCCCAACTGTTTCACTCAAGTAAACAATGTTAGGGTTTATAACACTAACCTGAATTAAGCTTTTATGTAGTTTTCTGTAGACATTTTAATAAAAAAAGATTGAAATAATGTTGCTTATTTGATCAATGCTCTCCACTTGCATAAACTTCAAGAAAAATGCAGAGATCACTGTTCATTTTGGGAGAACTGGTAGCTAAATATAAAGGTCTGATAATAAAAACACAGTAAAACCACATTTAAAGTAGTCATTCGCGTAATCTGGGCCAGTCTTCTTGTTAATTTTGTGCTTGAGAAGATAAGACCTTTTGACCAGTAAAAACCAGTAATTTTACTTAGGATAGAAATAGGTAAAATACCAGTTAGGAGCCCTGCAGTTTATTATTGACCTAAACAACTTGTTCTGTAAGGACTTGGTGCCAGTCCTAACAAATATTGAAAACGAACCTGATTAAAATACTTGTTGACCTTGTTCGTTATGTCATGGGATGCTCCTCAGAGGTTTGGGAATGCAAGTCCTAAAAAACGAAACACAGAAAAAAGTCCCAAAGCAGTAAACATCCCATTTTTTTCCTAAATAGGTGCATACACTTTACTTAGTGAACAGACTTGGACTATGTTCACATAAATTCCAAATATCTATATTGGAAGAAGTAGCAAATAATTAATAGTTTTTTTCTGCTAAACCGGTTTCAGGAAACATGTAACTTCAAAAGAGAATGGATGTAACAATGAAAACTTTCACTCAAGACTACCACACAGGGAGCCTCACAAATACATTCTTCCTAGTTCCCTGCAGCTGCTAAGTGGACATGTTCACCAGGATTTCTGGCGTGGACAAGGCTTGGTTAGAAAAGCCTCTGTGTTCTTCGACAAGAGTTTTTTTTGAAAGCCAAAATAAGTAACCAGCAAAGTGTATTTATTATCCTAATCTCCAAATTTGCACGCTTCTTACTGCTTTCCTGACAGGATGTTTTGGTGGACAGTGTGTCCCTCCCTTAAGGTCAAGACAGGACAGGGAGTAGATCTTCACCCTTTGGAACTGGAGCCATTTTAAACAATGATGCACCTTTGATATGTGATTGTCTGCAGAGAAGAGGGGTATTAGCTACAGCACTTCCTCATATTGTTGTGTACTCAGAAGCACGTCACTAGGAAAGTCTCAAATCTTTACAAAGTCCACATTGTAAACTGAACTGTGTGCAAAGCTGTAATTTATGAGAACTCAATTTCTTGAAGACCTTTGTACTAATTAGTTTAAAACTCTACCCTTGCTTTGTAGATATAGTTTAGTGGGCTGCTTTACTCCATGTGACACAGCTGTTTGAAATAGCAAGATCAGTCCTGAGGGGGTTTTTTGATAATGTTTGGGTTTGTTTTTCTTTTCCTGTTTCCTTTAATTTTTTTTTCCCAAAAATGACTTTTTTGCAAATCATGACTTTTAATTTACATCCTTCACATCTATGTAGACTGACTTAGACACCTTTATATAGCAGAATTAGAGGGCTGGGTTGGTAGGGATTTTTTTTGGTATTGTTTTTAAAGCTGTTTTCTGCTGGAAGTTTTCTTGTGAACTTTTTTCTGTGTAGCAACTCATTTCTGTCCTTATGGTGCTGTGAGTTGGTGTTAAGTGAGTGCTACTTCTGGATTACTTGTGCTATTGCTGATCATTATGTAAGCTTCCCAGTTTGAAAAAAATGTCACTAGTGTAATTTCAGTGGCAGGGATGTAACATTTCAAGAACTACTTGACACAAAGAATGCAAAGAGGTATCATGCCAGCTAATGCAGATGGGGCTTATTTGCTCACCAGCCTGCAAACTGAATTCGGAACCAGCAGTTTAATGTGTTTTCCCAGGTGTAGCACTTTGCTTGTGGGGGTGTTGGTCCAAAAAATCTGCCCTTAAAGTGTTCTCCAAAAAAACTGAATTCCGTTTTGCTGCTGATATGTAACATGTTTTCAGATGAGTGCAAAGGAGCCGTCTTTGTAAATTAAAATTAAATGATGAAGGGGACTCTGTGTGTGTACTCTGTGTTGTGGTGGTGGTAGTTTTTTCCCCCCAAAGATCTGAATGTAAGTCTGATCTCTGATTACAGCTCAAAGAGCTGCCAGAAGATCTACTGTAGTGGTTTGATAAGTGGTTAGCTCTTCTGGGAGGAGGGTTGAGAATGAATATCAATTTTCGTAAGAGGTTTGATTTTTCATGTTCAAATTAAAAAAAAAAGCTGCTTTATTCAGGCAGTAGACTCTACTCACCAGAATAATGGTTGAAACAAATGCATTCTTGATACACAAGCTGTAGATTTGCTTCGAGGTAGTAGTTGTAAGTATTGATATTTGATAGGACTTTAGGATTTAATTAGGAAGTGTTTGACTTGCAGAAAACCACATGCCAACTTAAATATGTAGAATTCTAACAGAAAAATAGTAGTGTAATTAAGAGCAACTAGCAATTTCATCAGGGATTAAATTATTTTGTAATTCTAAGTAAATTAGAAATAGTTTTGGTGCACTCATGGCAGTTGTAAAGCAAATACTTTGCCTTTAAAGGGGGAAAAAAAGGTGGAAAAAGGATTAGGAGAGGAAATCATGGCAGTCTCTTTGGGTTAGATTTAATATTCACAAACATAGTGATGTGTTGACTGCTGTGATGAAAACTTTCTATTAGTATCTTCAGGGAGATGGGGAAGAGGGGATTAGAACTGTGACTTTCCTACTGAGAGCCTTTAATTTTGGTTTCTACAGAAATGAAGAGGACAATTGTCCACTCCTGAGCCTTCCTGAATATAAATGTGATGTTGTCTTTCACTTACCATGGGTTCTTTTTCTGTCTTTGTTTGTTTTTAGCTAAGAAGTGCTTTCTTTCCTCTGCTGTTTTTAATGGAACAGAAAATGGAGATGAAAAGGCATGGCTTCTCCTTTAGGCTGGAGTTTGCACAGAGGCTCTTTGGTCTGTTTCTCTTCTTTGTGTGGGTTGCTGAGGACTGGAATCAGTCAGGGCAGCAGGGCAGTGCACCTGGGAAGCTGAGAGGGAAGGCCACAGCAGAGCTGCCCAAGACTGGTGTCCTCGCTGTACAAAGTACAGAGTACTAAGGTCCAAGCTCTTCCTGACCCATCATCCCAAGCATAGTAGTGGTTTGGATCAGTTTAATTCTGGTAGCATTTTTATGTGTGAATGAAGGGAGTGCGGTAACTGTGGAAGAGCCCAGTGTTATCTTGTGAAGCTGTACAAGTGAGCTGGAAGTCTGGCCCTAACTCACATGTTGTTATTAATATTAGGACTTGATTTTGTATTTTGGTTACTTGAAGACTGGTGGAAAGGGTTTTTCTTCCCCTCACTTTTGCCTATAGGGTATTTATCTATGAGTGACGATGTTCAAAACATGATACTTTGGTGTATGTTTAGATAGTGATTGATGTTGGGGGTGGGTATTTCCTGTTACTTAATGATGCTTTAGAAGAGTTAGTCATCATTGGCCAGGAAACACCAACTCCAGATTAGATTGAGTCAGTTATCTAAAAGATATTTCAGTGTCCATCTGAATGTGGTACGTTGCCAGAGACGTTGTGTTTATAATAGCATCTTGTTTTAGTGCTTAATTATAGTATTAGTGGTTGTATGTGGGTTCCGTGTGCTATAAATATGTCATCTTGAAGTCACTACCTCTGGTGCCCCAAGTTTTAGGAAGTGGTTGGACAGTGTTGCCTAAAAGTTGACTAAAATTTTGTAACTGCAGGAATTTTGCATTCTCAAATGAAAGAATACTTAGTACTTCTCTCCCTCCCTGTCCTTGGCAACCGCAGTTGCCATCTATGTGAATTTTGCAGTATACTTCAGGTTGGGATTCAAACTGCATCTTTTCAGGTTAATCAAGTTCCCTTCTACTTTCTGAATGGGAGTGATGATTCTCTGCTTTTAGTCCAGTGTACAAGCATTAGTCTGTACTTGGCACAATAGAAATAAGTAAGTTTGTTTAAGAAAAATGGACAAAAATCCAGACATTAACATACAGCACTATCAAACAACCATAGTATATATAACCAAATTGGGGGGGGGGAAGAGGAGAGGTATTTTCTGACATTAAAAAAAAAGTATTTCTAGGTATTAGTAAGACCCCCTTTCCAGAGATACTTGTTCTGGATGTTTGCTCTAGTCTTTACTGGCTAGGTAAACCATGTTGACTGAATATATTGTGGGAGTCGAGGGGGGGTTAAAAACCACCAGTGACTTCTGTAATTCAAGGCTGAAGGGAGAAATTCTGAGAATGTCTTCCTGGCTGGTTCTATCTCTCTTCTACCTTTTGGCTTCTTTCCTTCTCAGGACAGGTGAATTTTTCCAGCTGTAATCTTGTGAAAAAACATATATTGGGACTTAGCTATGTATTTGTAGTCCTCTATGCTTCCATTAAGTATTAAGCTCCTTTGGAATAGGCTGAAACTTGCTGATGTCTAGGCTTGTAACTGTCTTATTAGTACACCTTGGGATCCTCTCTCTGCACAGTTATTTTTATAGGTGTGTGCTGAAGGGTAAAGTAGCTCCATCAGTCACAAAGGACAAACTTGACTGCCATGAGTAAAAGCAGTATTCATGAATAAGACTCAATTTGGTTTACTACACGCTGTACATACCCAAATGTTTCACTCTGGACCTTACCCTGCTCCTTCTCAGTTGTTCTTACAAGTTTTCTTATGTTATCAGCAAGCACAGCTGGAGCTGGCAAAACCTTGTGTAAGCCTTGAAGATGCAGAGGAAATGAGGCATCTCCAGTGGCCTGTCCCACTGATGCAATTGCTCAGGCTTTGCAGAAAAGGCAGGGTGTTGCTGAAGGTTTCACTGAAGTTATTGTACCCAAGTTGTTGCCTGCTAAAACCCACTGGTTTTCATTCTCTGTCACAGAAGGATGGACTTCGTGAGCACGTTAACTGCAGGGGGGAAAAAAAAAAAAGGGCTCCAGTAGATTTTATTTTTAATTTTATGTAGATGTGTCAGTTGCTGCTCTGGTGGAATGTAATAAATGACGGTCACATAAAGCTGTGCTAGTATCTATAGCAGGATATAGTTACTGCTTTTGGTTGAGTTGTCCTAAGGTATTACGACTGTAGTAGTCTGCTAGAAAATGTTTGCTTTGGAGTCTCAGAACTGATGCAGGTACTACCAGAACCTGTACAAAACAAGGCAGCTGAAGGTGGCTTTGGTTTGTGTACTGTTTCACAGACCCAAGTTAGGTATCCTGGATGTAGCCTTTGAGGCCATGTGCAGTTGGTTTAGGTTGTTTCCCAAAGTGTTTCAGTGTACCTGAGGTTTAGGTTTCCCAAAGTGTTTCAGTGTACCTGACCCACGATGAAGGCTGTCCAGGCCCTTCCTGTTGCATGTCACGTCTGGATGCCTAATGTGAGGGAGTGTGGGTGGTGAAGAGAATTTGCAGGGAGTGTCTCAGGGCAGCCTGTCCAACGAAGCCTGTGTCACATGTACATTCTTGCCTTACCTTCTGTCTCTTGCAGAACTTTACCTTTTCATGCTCTGAATTTTGGAGAACTCTATCATCTGGATTTATTTGTCTGTAGTGTAACTGACCAAGTCTGTATGGGTAATAATCTGTGGAGTCCTTAAAACAGCAGACTTTTTTTTTTCAAATGGTAAGTAAAGTGCTATGGAAACCAACAACTTAATACTATAGGTAAAAGTGAATGTTTTGTAGTTTTCACATCCTAGGTGGACTGGATTCAAATTATTGAAGGAGGTATTTGTTAGCACTTGTTTGAAGTAGGTACAACAATGCACTCTGTCAGTTCTCCTTTCTTTGACTGGTTGTGTAATCTGTTTATTCCCTGAACTAAGCTTGTGAATTTCCCCATCATTTCTTAAAAACTGAATACCACATCTTTTTGTCTTAATTTTTTGTGAGCTTTAAATTTGAGAGATTCTGTGGAAGATTATAAATTAATTGCGGGGCATCCTCAGGAAGTTTTTTCCTTTTTTAAATGTGTATTCTAAAATAGCTGAGAACCTCGTGTAGAAGTGCTTTTTATGTTCTCTGAACTCATATCAACTTAAACCTTTAACTTCAGTGAGATCTTTGAAAAGTCCTTCTAATTGTACCCATAGGAGAATCTTTAACCACTTAAAAGAAATTCAGAAAAGGTTACTAGTTAATGACATGTTGAAAGTTTGAACCTTTGAAATGTAATATAATATAAATGTAAATAAACACTGGGTGTTCTTACAGTGTATTTAGTAGATAAATTTAAATGTTTCTGTAGTTTGAAGACTTAAGTCTTGCTTGGATTTAAACATCATACTCATTAAGCTGATGCTATTAATATTCAGACTTGTCAAAATCTATTTCCTCTGTGATGCCAGTCAATAATTCGTCACTATAAAAGCTAGATAAGATGTCATTTAGCAATAGCTGTGCCAATGATGAAGTAAATTCTTTTTATTCATGTTTTAGTTGTTATGTCCGTAGTTTTTTTTCTTCTCAGACCTGGGACATAATGCTTAGTCAGTAATACTGACACACGTTGCCACATTGCCTGCTCCCATAATCTCTGGGTAACTGTACCTACAAAAAGCACATTGATTCTTTTCTTTCCCATTCCCAAAATAATTTATAAAGAAGAATCAGAGTCAGAGGTCTAGGTTCTGATTTTGTACCATAGTGAGCATAGATTAACTTCATATGATGGTCATCAACCTGGGATACTTAGGTTTTACAGAGGTGTTCAGTCATCCCTCTTCCTGGTGTATTGCAGTTCCTTTGGTCCCTTCTGGAGTCTCCCTTCAAACAGAAGCTGAGAGCTTCAAATGTTGTAGCTGTTTTAATTTTACTGACATAGCCATTTTTATGTGTAACATAATACTATTATCCAGCAGGAAATACAGTCTCCTACTGTGAATCTCAAGACTATCAAATATTTTAGGAATGCTTTCTAACCTTCTTTCTAGCATCAGGGAAATAAGTATGTCAAATAGTCCTGTTCTGCACCATCCTCTATCCCTTTAGGAAAAAAATTTACAAGTTTGCTTTAGGTGTCTTCACTCTTGTGAAATGTAAGATAATTTTAGAAATTCTATTCAGGTATTCATTGTTTTGTAAATCCAGAGTGGCTTCTAGAAGGGGAGTGTAGCAGTAGCAAAATTTACAAAATCCTTTTTAGTAGAAAAGACACTTACCTATAGAGATATTTTGAAAAGTAAAAATGTTCTTAGTAGAACAACACTCTCCCCTCCCCATCAAACAAAAAAACAATGAAAAAAATAGGAGTAAGACCATTTAATTGTAAAAGCTGGAGCAGATAATATGTATGTTCAGCTATGATCTTAAGCTTAGGCAAATTTTAGGTATGTTCTGTGAAGTTAGCTTATGTGGTCAGTCAGATCTTTTGGGTTTTTTGCCTTACTAGTTAATCTGTTTTTTCACACAAATTTTACTTGTTTTATGTAGAAAAGATAAATTCAGTAACGCAATTGTATGCACTGGTATGTAATATACAAGGGGAATTTTTTGTAGCCCAAGCTTGTGATTTCTTTCCCAGCCTTATTTCTCAGTTGCTCTGTTTTTGTGAGAGTTCAGAACATGCAGGCTGTATGCCTTAAAGTAGGCCATTTCCTGAATCTCCTCTTATTCCTTAATTTTGTGTAGCTGGAACTTTGCTCGGTGTCTAATTAGTATTTTGGTCTCCCACATACAGCTCCAATCTCCTCCTGTATCTCCAGCACTGGATATTTATAGCAAGCCCGCCTAAAAGCTTTATTCCAGCGGTGAGAAACTGACTGAGTTGCACATTGTGATTCCTCCTGCGCCCATGTCTGTGACCAACTGTGGAGTCTTGGCATGCATTGCATTCCTGGGTGTGGTTGTAGGACAATCCAAGATAACCTCAGTTATCTTGGCTTTGCTACAGCAGCCTGTTGCATTTTAGAAGTTCATGTTAGAGGCTATGAAAAGCATTTAATTCCAGACTCTGAAATTACTATGTCACCTTCATCTTTAGTCCTTTTTTGTAAGCATTTAGGAAGAGAGGCATTATATAAGGAATAAAAAAGGCCTGTGTAGATCACTAACTTGGTATTTTAAAATTTATGTAGTTGTGATTGCTTGTCAGCTTTGGGCTTTAGAATCCAGGGCACTCTGAATTTCATCCTTTTCTTCTGCTACAGTTTCAGGGTTTCATCTTGTAACACCAGTAAGTCTACTCCCAGTCAGAATGACTGTAGTGTTTAATCTTGAGAAGCTTCTAAAATGCAAGTTGATGGACAAAAACAGGACTCAGCCTTGAGTTAAACTTGAAAACAGAAGGACCAAGTACAGGAAAGAAAACCATGACTGAACATGGAAAAAACCACTGTAGCTGTCAGACATGATGCATGGACTGCAACCCTTTCTGGTGATAAGGAACTTCCAATAGGCAATGTGAATCTGAGTGTACTGGAAACTGTTGTCACTTGATGGTGTTGTCATCGCTCAGACTCAAAACTTGGAGGGGCTAAGGAAGTTCTGTCGGTTTTTGTAGCCAAACACTGTTTACTTTATGAAGATGTTTCTGTATAATCCCTGTGTAAACAGTGAAACAGTGCTGGTGGTCAACTTCCAGTGGGTGCATTTCACAATAGAGAGAGGTAGAAAAGGAGAACCTGATTTTTGCAAATGTGGCCCCTTCCTTTGTAGAGTATTTTCTTACAGAGAGTGAGGGAACAATATAAGAACTCTGAACTCGTTAAATAGTTAATTTATCCTCAATAAAAAAGGAGTGACTAAAGTAGGCTGCCCTTGAAAATAGTTACTACGTTTGCAAATTGACAGATTTCATTGAAGAAGCCTTGTTTATGTAAAATATTGAGTGTAAATAGCTGAAGAACATGTTATTGCATTCATGATTGATCTTGGGTGAGGCTTGTGAGTTCATCAACTTTGCCTGACCACTGCAAAATACCAATTTGGCGTTACTCTTAAATATGGTTAGTGTGAAATTTGAGGAAAAGGTGTTTGTGGCTTCCAACAATACTTTTTGAGGCATGTGATTCAAATGCTTGTAGACACTTGCATAATTTTACTGTTACGAGACTAAATTGGTCAGAGAAGCATATGTAATATCTACTTGGCTTTTTCTGCTCCTACTTTATAGAAAGTTCTGTGATATAGGAATCCAACTTCTCAAGTCTCAGTGCTGGCAAAGCTGTGTCTTTATGCTTGTATTTAGAAGGGAAGGCTTTATATAAATGCTTTCGGCATTTCTTATTTACAGTGGTTAGACTGCTATGATATTGAAAAAAATCTCTTATAGAGAAATGAAGAGTTTTGTAGTTCTTGTTTGAGAACCCTTTCCTTTTCCAGAAAGTAATACCACTGGAGGAGACCACTGCCTTTAGACCTGCTGTTTGTTTGATGCGATGTGTGCAGCTTAAAGAGAGCTGCAGGTAAGATGATCTCAGGAGGTGGAGTTTGAGCTGGGAAGATGCAGTGCAAACCATAGGCAGAGTAGAAGGGTGGCTCTGTAATATAGATAATTGAAGTGCACCTTATGGACAATCAGCCTTTGGAATTAAATCTGACCTTTAAGAAGTAATGTGAGGTACTAGCAAGTGCTTGATAATGTGAGTAGGGAGACCTTAGCCATTCTGCTGTAGACAGCCTTTGGCTTGCTAGAGCTTTGTTGATGTATTTTTGCAAGACACCAGTTGTCATTGGTTAACCAAGGGTGAAGATTGCTAAAGCTGCTGGAAGAACAGTACAGTTTGAGTGGATTTTCTAAGTCTTGCCATGCGCACCAATGTTTTCTGGCTAAGTGAAATGCGTGCCTTTGCTAATCTCAAAGGGACATAAGGTGATGCTTGGTCCTCCAGGGGTTGTGGTAAAGACTCTTATACAGAACTTCCCAGCAAGAAGGGATTGTCACAAGATACTCTGAGTTGAAAGGAGCCTACAAGGATCATCAAGACCAGCTATTAAGTGAATGGCCCATATGGAGATCAAACCCACAACCTTGGGCGTTATTAGTACCATGCTCCAACCAACTGAGCTCCTCAGTGGCACATTATGCCAACTTCTTAGGAGATCTGATTTTCCTAGAGCAGAATAAGCTCACTTTCTGCCTCAGTTCAGTACCTATGTCACCAAGTCACTATTTGCATTCCCTGCTCGTAACTTCGTTCCTGTGAAAGTAGTAAATAAGGTGGAGTTTAATATATGTAGAGGAATTGTAACTGAGGAATGTATAATTGATTCCTTGTGAAGGAAGGTGGTGTTGTCTTCCATCTAATTTTATTGGCATTCTGAATGGTGTTACCTATATTGTCAATGTCATATATGCTGCCTGTTGTATAAGAGAATTCTGCACATTCTGTAAGGATTTACTTTAAAATTTTCTGGACTTAGAAAGGGAAGGCAGAGGATGCTGTTAAGAATGATGATCTATGAATGGAGTAGTTGTGCTGCAATCACCTGCCAGAATAATGGAGTTTATTCAAGGTGCTGTTCAAATCAGTGGACTCTGTGACCAGTCGCTGGTGAACATAACACAGTTGTGATTTTTATGGTTGTGTGAATCTGGCAGCACAATATCCAGTGTCCTTTTCACTGAGTCCCTATCATGCCTGCCTTGCTGCTGGGTGCCAGCTGTTCCATTGCAGGCATTTTTAGACTGCCTTCCTCTTCATCCTGTCTTCTGATGCCCAGCTCAGTTGCCACCCCAGGAAGCAGCTGTCTTTTATGGAAGTAAGGTGATGCTCTCCATAGGAAGATGGCACCCCAGGGCACATGATTTCATCTGTCAGCCTGGGCAGCAGCAGCAGCACGATTTCCTACTTGCCCTAACTGTAGAGCTCATACTGCTTTTATGTCAAACTCATTCATACCAGGAGTGAAATTTGTTGCTTTCCACTGTGGCCATTCATCAGCAGGCAATGCAAAATATGGCAATGGTAGAATCTGAATTATTCAGGGAAAACTCATGTGAGTGAAGCCTTGGTTACCTTCTGCCTCTTGCCCTGTACTGTGTCTGGTTTTTGAGGAGTGACTGGTAGCAGTGCACTGTGCTGCAGATGTGGGAAGGCTGCCTTTGGGTGAAGGATTTCAGGGTCGCCAGGTGATATTTCTGTCTTTGCTGAGCTTGAAGCTTCATTGATTGCTCTGATGGACTTGAGAATGAAGACAAATTTTCCTCATTATTTCCTGTTTGACTTTTCTTGTTCTTTTGCCAGGCAGTTTAAAGTTGGGAAGATGACAGCTAATGTATGATTCAAGAGGCTGTTGCAGCCATGAGTTACTTATGGGCAGTGCACTATTTGGGACTCTCTCTATTTTGCCACCACACTCTGTGTGTTGCAGCAGATCATTGTAGCTGTTTTACTGTAGTGAGCAACACGGGATTTAGAAAGGTGAGAGACATCTGTGGGTTTCACAGTTCCAGCCTAGCTGAGGTCATTCAGTCAGACTGGTGTGTTCGTGAGGACTGTTTGGCTTCACTGGAGCTCCTGAGTTGCCACTGTTGCTGGCAGCCCTGCCTGTAGTCCTGCACTGACTTCTGGGCAGCCTGATCTCCCTCTGGGAGAGCATGGCCTGCTACGTAGCTGTGGAATTCACTTAACTAACCTTCAGAAGGAGAAGAAGGAGACGGAAGTGTGAGCCCATATATGATAGACAGCATCCTGCTTTGCTTAAGATCATGACAGGGGTGAGGAAGGTGATTTCGGTACCAGTAGCAAAACTACTTACTTCTCTAGTTCAGGGTGATGTTAATATTGAACTTTTTTCCTGGGTTTGAACAATTGTAACAAGATGGCCAAAAGCTCAATTTGTTTGAATAATGAACATCTTTGTCTTTTTGTCCATGTCTCAGATGGCAGCTTATTTTAAGGAGAGTCAATAGGTGCTCAATTGAAGTACAATATGCAATATTTCTGTAGTTCTTAACAGCCCTAGCTGACAAAATGTTTTACTGATGGCTTGAGACGTTTCTGACTTAATTCAGTATATATTGCTTGTGATTATATTTTCATTTGAAGCTTTTGAAATAAAAACACTTTTTCATGATCTTTTCATGATCTTAATGTTAAATTGTCCATTTATTTACAGGTTGGGGCTAAAATAAACACAATAATTTAAAATCATTAGGTGGGAGAACTGTTAATGAGGAATGGTGAGACAGTTTTGTGAATATTTATGGGATTTTGGTATTCATGAAAGAGGGTGATAGTCTTAGCTCCTTATATAGATAAACTGGGACCCTGAAAGGCAGCACTGGCATTTTGAGATGCATATTTTAACTTTGTCTTTTAATGTATGATTGGTTAACTGTTAAAGTGGTTGGTTAAACTTCATCTCACTAAGTGTTCTGTGTCTTACTGCACTAAGAGTATGGGAACACTTTTGATCTTAATTTCTAGATTCTTCAGAGAAGTTCAGTGGAGGTTTTTCATTATTATGTGAAGGTTATTTTAAACTGTCTGCGTTAGAATGCACGTCCTGGCCTTAGTATTCATTTTGAGATGTGAGTACAGCTTGTGAAGAAAGCACACATGCAAAGGTTCATTCTGGCTTTTAATGCATGTTTGGTTTTTGTAGCAGAAATTCTGTGCTGATCTTGAAAGAGATAATAAAACCTGTATGCTAACAGAATTGATATGGGGAAGAGAAAGCTAACAGAAAAAGTTGAATTAAGATGCCAGTATTTTATCACCAGGAAGGTGGTACAGTAAGTCTGAAACCATTATATTCTAGTCCATTATATTCTAAGACTTGACCTTCTGAATTACCATAGACTTAATTTTGACTAGAAGGTAAAATGCTGATGTGAGTTCTTGCAGTTCATTTAGTAGGTAAGGCAGTTTTACAAGTTTGGAGCAGTCTGTCTCAGATAGTAACATTAGATTCACATATATACCTTCCCCCCCCTCCCCCAATGTTATATTAGATGAACTGGTTTAAATATTGAAGGCTGGAATTAAAATCTTATTGTGGTCTTGGAAAGACCAAGTATTTTGACTAGATTGCTAGAGAAATGAGCATATTGCTTCCATTTCTTGATAAAAGTTTGTGTTAAAAAAATCTTCATTATCATGAAGGAATTTTGTAATTATTAATTTGATTTTATGTGAAAAGGGTAGAAACCATCTCTTTGGATGTATACAGAGTTATTTATTTAGAGAAATATATTTTCATTGTTAGGTATACTGAAAGTGAGTTTGTATAACTGAGCTTTTCTTTCTCTTCACTAAGTTTAATGGGAGTAAAGAAAAACGGTCTGGAGAGGAACCCCTGGATTTACTGATGTCTCAAGCTTTATGTGATAATTCTCACTGAGCATGTAGTTGTGGATTCATAATACATTATTGCTGGTCAAAAATAATGTGTTACTAATTTTAATGACCGTCATGAAATCTGGTAACTTCACAGAAGGAAATGTCTAAGAGATTATTATCAGTGTTTAAAAAAACAGTGCTGGTGAGATTTTGTAGCAATAGCAGTTGAATTCCTATCTACAGCCTCCATAAAGGCCAACATTACTATCCCTATAAGCAAAAGGCTCTAAATGCCAAGTGATAGGAAGAGGGAGTGGGGAAGGGAAGTATGCATCTGTTTATAAGAGCAGATATGAAAAACTTGACTTGGAGTTCTTCCGAAAAACCTCAAACCTTTAATGCAGATGGATTGATTTATCCTTTTATCACTTAATTTCATAGAGATCACCTCTTCTCCCCTTGTACACAAATGAAAATATGCAAACATTGAAATTAGTAAGATGAAAGGTTTTGGCATCAGTCTGAGAAGCTTCAGGTCTGTTGCCATGAAGAAAGAAAAATCCAGCCTTGACTGGAGTTGTGGCAAATTGGTATAATGGTGTAATAATTCCAGATTGTGAGGTTGTTCTTTAAAAGAAACACTTAAAATTATCTTAAAAAACATTGTCTTGTGAGGTACAGGGAGGAAATGACGTAAGTTCCCATATTAAACCTTTTGTAGCCCATATTGGACTTTATCATCTCTCCTTTATTTCAGCCCATAGGTTCATTTTTTAAAAAATATCCATGGAGTCATGGTTGTAGTTTCAAGAAAGAGGAATTTTTAAGAAAAGTACTATGGCAGAATCTGAGGGGGGGAAAAAAGAAGTAAGTCATCAATGAAGATATTCTTTCTTCTGTCCTATGAACATCGTTCTGGTAACTGATTCTACTACACTTGGGTTTGGGGAATGTTTTTTCACAAAATTACGTACATCAGGATATTATGAAGGTAAATGCTTATAAAAGATATTTCTTTAGTTATGTTGCTATATATAATTTTCAAAATCACTGAAATTGTGCTTAGATCTTAAGGCTTTGCAGTAAGCAGGCATGGGAAACATTAGGCACAAAGTGAGGTTTTACATGCTGGGTTATCGTAAGGAATGCTAGTTGTCTGTATACAAAATGGTACCAGAAAGGTGGAATTGTGTTGGAATTCTCTGTTTAGACACCTCTCATAGGGGCTATGGTGACAGATTCCATAAATGTTTTGTGGGTTCTTCTGTGGGTAATGAAACATGTGGTTTGTATTAGCATCTAGAGAAGATGCAAAATATTTTTAAAGGTATTTAACTGGTGAGGGAATTCAGAAAGCATTGCATTCTGTGTGCTTAAAAGAATTTATAGCTTGTTATCTGACTTTGTTAAGCTAGCTTCCGATTTGATTACATTTGTGTAAAGCAAATGGATTTGGGAAATAATTCTGTTAGTTCCTTGTAGTGTTTTGTAAAGAGTTATTGTGAGAAAAGCGTTATGGAACAACTCAAAGCTTGCACTGGACAGGTGTACAAAAGTAATTCCTACTATAATAAGTAGGATTTGTGTAAAGAAAAAATCACGTTCTTAGAAGTCAACCACAGTTGCTATGCTGGACACCAGAGCGAGTTCCTAAGAACATTCTGCCTATCTTTTACATGAATGTGAAGTTTTTCTGTTATGAGGCTTAATGAGGGATGATCAAATGATTTTCTGATATTCTGACAGCCAGAAGAAATTACTGTATCTTTTCTCTCGGCTCATTTTTATTATTAAAACCTGCCATTTTTCACAAAAGCTTGATAGAAAGCTTCACAATTTCACTTTGAGTTATAAATGAATATTAAAAATGCCTTTTGTGTCACTTGCCCTCCTCCTTCTTTGCATTAGCTGCAGTCAAAAGTGTGGTTGATTTAGCGTGAACAAGCTGAAGAAAACCCACAGATAAGAGGGCCTTAATTATATTTAGCTGTGGAGGATGAGAGCGACTGAAGTGTCTTGAACTGCCATGTAACAGCTGCCAGGCTGTGACTGACTGGGGTGCTTGGGCCCAGTGCAGTATTGGTATAACAAGGAGTCATCTGTCACCCTGTGAATGACACACTTTGTGGCAGTTTAAGCTAATTCTCATTTCGTAATTGAGAGTGACTAGTGCACCCATGGGTTGTTGCCGCAATAATTCAAATTTTGTGAGCTATCTGGAATATACAAATTCATTTCATTTAAATGTCTTGAGCTGTAGAAACCTCTGCTTCTGTGTGTTTGGGAAAGGGAGATCCTTACCACTGTAGCGAGGCAGCTCGTGGTGGTGCTGGGGCAGTTGGGTGTGAACAACTCTGCTGTGGTGCTGTGACAGCTGCAACGCGGAGGTGTGGCCAGCTGGACTGGCCCTGAAGAGACACCAGCTTGTGAGTTGTGCTGCTTCACAACAAAGGCTCCATAGCACAGTAATTCTCTCTGACACAGTCAGTGTTGGATCCTGGGGAAGAATAGAAGATTAAGACACGAAGGAAGACTTCCCAGCTGGTCAGATTGGACTGGGTGATTTTCTAAATGGAAGGCTGCATCTCCACTATAGGTTCAAATAACCTTTGGAAGTTTTGATCCAATAATTAATCTGTGTGGTTTGGGGGTTTGTTGCTGTTGTTGGTATTTTGTTTGTTTGTTTTATTTTTTTAATTATTATTTAAAATTTTTAAAATTCTTTTTTATTTTTAGTTTTTAAACTTTCCCAGAGCTAGGAATTGTCCTAGTTAATTTTGTATCATGAAGAGAAATACTCTTTTATTGACACCTGGACTGCTGGAGAATTCTGTTGTTTTTCCACAGTTTCTGCAACATAAGAATTGAAAAATCATCATTCCCTTTTCATTTGCTAACATTTTGATACTGTAATTTTTGTAGCCTTCCCCACTAGAAAATTGCTTTTCTGAGGTGAAGACCTTTGATGTATCTAATCTGTCCTTGAGCAGAAGGTGTTAAGTAGTCCTTGCTATCCTCCTTATCCTTGCCACTTTCCTGCACCTTTCAGTTTCATTTCAGTGAGGGTATATTAAGTACAAGAACTATGTGGTATTGAAGCTGAGTGCAGTCTGATCTTATGCTGCGGCATCATACTGGCTTTGCTGTGCTCCTTTCATAATAATTCTTACTACTGTTTGCTTATTTGACAATTAAATTTTTAGAGGACTAAACGTGAGTCCTTTCCTAGACAGTGGTAATAGCTGAATTTGTATTCATTGCTATTAATAATTAAGGTGGCTTTTTTACCTTTCTTCCATGTGCTTTTCTCTGCTGTTTTCTTACAGAAGAATTTCTTCTTGTGAGATGATCTTGTCTTTTCAAAATCAATTTAACCTACTTCAGAACATTTTGCATCACCTGTAAACTGTTGCTGAACTATTTTCTTTTGGGAGCATATATGAATGAATGAATGAAACATTGCTGGCTGTGGTGGAGAGCCCTTTTTACCTCCCTGTTTTGTATCTGATCATGTGGATTTACCTGGTTTCTCTGTACCTGAATCCTACTTGCTGACAGACTCAGCAGCACTACTATTCATTCCCACTGAAGACTTCTCATAAAGCTGATCCGAATTTATGGTTTGTTGCTCCAAATGTTTCTGGAATGTTGGCTACGTGGACTGCTGGACTGGACCATGCTGTGGGCTGGTGTAGATCAGTGTTGCAGGATCAGTTGTCCAAAATGCAGTGGCTTTCACTTTTGTGAAACATTGTATATGAACCAAGGGTAAAGCTTCACTATGAGTACAAGTATATATTTTTAAATCTTGCTGAAGTATATCCTCCTTGTAATCTAGTTTAGAGTGCAGTTGGTTCCTGAAATGCATGCTCTGGATCTGTAGCTTACTTCATCTACTCTTTCTGCTCTCACCCAAGAGCTGGAACCAAAAATACTATGAGTGTTCGTATGTTTCTGAACTCCCAGTCAGTAGGTAGTGATCAGGTCAACAGCACAAAGGTATGATTGACTGATTTATATTCGACCCTGTCTGATACTAAGCAGCAGATGTTTGGTCTTGTCTAGTCAACTCTGATTATTTGCTTATAAAATACTCATAGGTCCTACTGAAGTGCAGTGTAAAAACCTAAGATTTGTGATTGATCTACCAGTAAAAGTTGCTTATTTTACTTGTCAAGTTTTTTTTTTTTTAATTTTGAAAATGCATTTATTTTCATGGGATTTGACATTTATAACTTCAAACTGCAATTTGTGGAATTGAGTGATTAAAAAACATACTTTTTGTCTGTTTCAGCCCTTTCTGTACTTTCTTTTATATCTAATTTCATTTTGAAATTCAGCATGTATTTGTAAAGATACCTTTTAAACTGAGATGTTCGTGTTTGAAAACTGTTGAGTTGTCTCATATTTAGCTGCCCTAAATGTCAATGATGCACTTGGAGATGACATGGCTTGGTTAGTTAAAATTATTCACATGTGTGCAGATGAGCTGCAAAGCAGAATTACTTTGACTGCTTTCCACAAGGCATAGCTAGTGTTTCTTTACTAAACTTTTGCTTATTTTCAGTTATTATAGATGATATAATTCAATGCACTTTGTATCACATAAAGTGTTTAGGAGACCTGCTTTCCACTAGTGGCTGACAGTCTGCAGGGTATTTTTAGAGTGAGCCTACAAAACAAGGGGATTACTGCCTTATATCTCTGCTCTTAAGCCTCTTAGCATATTGTATAGTACCATAGTCAGAGTTTGCAGTTGCTGTGGTGTCTGTTGAATTGGGATATTTGCTTTAGAATAGTTATTGATGGAGAAAATGAGGCTTGCTTTCTTTTATTTGCTGAATTTCACAGGTTTGTGAAAGGCAAATGATTTATCTTACATCTGCTAGAAAGAGCATTGCATATCTTTAGGAATAACTTCTGTCTTGCAATGATCAAACTTGTATTTTTGTGACAGTTTAGGAGTCTTAATGTTAACTTTGGTGATGCTTCTGTTACATAACGTTGTGGAATACTGAGTACTGTATTTAATTGCTGCAGTCTGGGGGTATTTATATTTGAAAAGTGTATTTTACAAAATTCTAAGCTTTAGGACAGGGCCTCTGGTAGCTGAACGTTTTAGCCACATAATTGTTAACAGTGTGTTGGAGTACAGTTCATTATTTAATTTCCTGATATTTCATAAGCTGTTTGCAATTTTTAACTCTGTCTTGTGCCAGTAAGATGTTGTTGTCATAGCATTGTTTTTTCCCCTTCTTCCACCCTCATCCATGGTGCAAATACAATTGTCAAGTGCTCTGGAAAGAGTTGTGAAGTGCTTACATGATAACCTTAGTTCAGGTATAAGACTGCAAGAAATCTGATGGATTTGAGAGGATGTCTTGTACCGCACATGATAGCAATGCATCACGATTTCTAAGAATGCTGTCAGAGACATTATTGTCACAGCTCTGATCTCTTTGCTCTTACATAAAGAGTTTAAGGTTGTCATTTCTGCAGTATTTTCAAAGTATGATCTAAATATTACTTTCACTGTTGGAAGGTGAGTTTTCTATAGATGGTATGCTTGCTTCAGTAGACTTTTAGTTATGTATCCAATAATTGATCTTCAACAAGGAAAATCTCCTTAATTGGAACTCTAAATAATAATAATAACAACAACAAAATGTATTTGCTGGCTGAACAAATGAAGAAATGCTTCGCCTTTATGTGTATTTTGATGTCTTAGAATGCTTACTTGTAGTATTGTATTATTAGATGTTAATTGAGTAATGAAAGGGTGAATGGCTTGGAAAGGCATGTGGTGAATAATGTGGTTAGTCAGCCTGTATTGCGAAACAGGGCTGTTAAGGTTTTAGTGAGCATGCTCATACGGTTACATGCCTTCATTTGCTTCAGTGTGACAGTGCTGGATTTAATTAGATTTTATGGGATCTAAACTTACAAAAAGGCTCAAAGTTCTGCATTCAGAATCTGACACATGGGGTGACCTTTTCTTCCTTAGAAGATGAGGGTACTCTGTGTTCTTGTGCTGGTGAATAATTGCAGAGAAGCTGTTGCAGGGCAATTGCAGCAAGTTTTGGCTAACCTTTACAGTAGGCTTGGAGAGATAGGACATTACATGTTTTTGTACTGTGTAAGTGGGAGAGGAGGGGAGAGTGTTTGCTTAGCAGCAATGCTTAATAAGGATTTTTCAGAGAAGTAAACTCCATCCTGGCAGCTTCATAATAGACAAGGACAGACTATTTACCTTGGAAGGAATCAACTTGCTTTCCTAGCTTGCCTCTTTTTCTATAAATGAAATGTTCTTTGTCATCTTAAGTTTAGGGACTCAAATTGTACATTAGAGAGCAAAAGAGATCTAAAATGTTTTGAACTGCTTTTATTTGTCTTTGTATTGCAGGTCAGCCTGCCAAACCCAAATCTCATCTCAAGAAAATGGCTTGAAACTAGCATATTTCCTTGTTGATATCCTCGTGTCCTGGTTATAGCCAAGATTTACTATAATGTTGAAGTGCCAGCAGTGAACTATATTTTATTGGAAAAAGCAATGTGAATTACTCTTCTAGAATATGGAAGTGTGGGCTATTAACATTTGCTGGTGCAGGCCATTGTGGATTTCATAATAAGGTTCAGGTTTTCATAGTATTCAAAAGATAGCTGTTAAACATTAATCTGTGGACAGATGTGACCAGGTTGTACTTGCACAAGAACTCAGTGCTTTCTAAGGATACAGATCTTCACAATATGCAGAGGAATGTTTTTGGAGTGTTTTCCTAGTAAGTAGGTTAGGTAAACACATTTTTTCCAACGAGATTAAGATTATTTGCATTTCCTCTTAAGTCTGAAATATCAGGTACCTTTGACAGGAAGAATGCATCCTGATTCAGAAAGCTTTGATGTCAAGAAATGTGAGAAAAACGTATTAGAGATGGATGAGGTTTTTGCTCTGGGTTTCAGCCTCTTTTTGGCTTGGCCCTTCAGCAAATTTCACTGGGGAAGAGCACATAGCTAGCAGATGGTTGTGCAGCTGCTTGGCCCTCACCTGTGTGTGGCCAGCAGGCAATACAGGTATGAATGAGACCTTTTTTTTTTTCTTTTAAATTACTTAATCTGATAATATCAAGTTAATTGAATTAGTTGTATATGGAGGCTTGTACATTTTAGAATGATTCCACATTGTTCTTAAAAGTGTATTTCCATGCTTTTTGAAGTGCATGCTTCAAGGAATTTTGTTCATGTATTAATACTACTCCTGGTGATTCAGGCTTGTAGGAGGACTCTGTACTACAAATCAGGAGGATGGCACCCGGAGTGCATGTGGGTGTATGCAGGGTGGGGGAGAAGGAGGGTGTTCCCTCCTGCCCCTGGGTACTCTCTATTTGTTGCAGGCTACAGAGAGTACTTTGCCCTTGTTTGACCCATGACTATCTTTTTTCTAAATAGGTAAATAGGAAACAGTATTAAATTCTGAAAGAAAATAGAAAGTAATCCCAAACCTGCTGAATGGTTTTAAAACACTGACTGAAGACTCAATACCTGTTTTAATCCTTTTTCATTGTAAACAGAAACGGTAACAGATTATTGAATGCAGATTAAATAACCTTTGTGAAGGCTAGTGTTCAGGAGAAAGATAAAAAAATGTTTGTGCTGTTTCTTTTTCCTCAGTGTTGAAACTGTAAGTGGTTGCTTAGTGTGAAATATGTAGTACATCCTAGCTTAAAATCTGACCGCTTGAACTGCAGGTCAGGTACCCAGGTGCCCATATTGTCCTTCTGCCCTGCAGATTCTGTAGTTTGGATTGTCCTGTAGCAGTTTTTGCTCTTCAAGAAGCACCTATGCACAGTGTAAACGAGTTGCTTATCTAAAGGTATGGCTGCATGGGTAAACTCTTGCAAAGCTAAGCTCCAAATTTGCATCATCAGCAGCTTCCTCCTGATCTAACTTCAGTTAATATGAAAGCTTACCCCTCTCTCACTGAAGAGTAAATTGCTGGCTTGTGCTCACTGAAGGGTAAAAGTGAACACACTTGTACAGCAGAGCAGCTAACAAGACATGAATTAACATGCTGGTTTATCTTGCAGTAATTTGTTCTGCAGCCATAACCTGATGATGCACAAGGCAGTGAAGCCAAGAGTGCTTCAACATGCACTTTTACCCGTGACAGTGTTGTTTCTGTCTCTGTTGGTTCTGACAACTCTGCCCCTGAGCTGTCAGTGGACTGATAGAGGTGTAAATGGTAGTTTTTCTGTTGGTCAGAAGAATAATGGTGCTGAAGCTCTCCTTAAATTGCCTTTGGAGCTCTGTTTCCAAAATATCTAAATTTGCATAAAAATAAATGGCAACATAAATTTTAAAACTCCTTTGTCTTTTTGATACCTTTTGTAGGTAGATGCTTTGGGAAATGGTCTAATGTCTAGTCTCATGTTGTAATCTCTTGAATTACAAAAGTGGTGGAGATTTTCGTGTTGGGTGAGTGGTTTTGTTTTGTTTTGTTGGGGTTTGTTTTGCTTGGTTCTTTTTCTCCAGTGGTCATGACCATTCAGATGCTCAGCTGTCTGCAGTAAGATAACCTTGAAATGTACTGGGACCCAAAGTGGCTCTTTTTCCTCATTTCTCTAGAAGGCTCAGTGCTTTCAGCCTTTGTTGGCAGTTTGTCTCTGATGTAGTGTTATGTTTTGTGATTTAATTAGATTTTGAGTTTCCTATCTTGGCTTTTCACCAGGTTTGTCTTCATAGTCTCAGTTGTCCTCCTTCTCTGGGTCCCAGCTGGATTTGTAAAAGTGAAAAGGAAATAGAGGTTTTGGTGTTTTGGTTTGTCTCTTGGGTGGTTTTAAAATACTTCTAATTACATGACAAAAATAAGTTGCTAAATAAAAAAAATCGAAGTCTGATAACTTTCATCTTACATAATCCCGAAACATAGTATCATACTTTTTACAGTACCAGTCATGCTGTCAGTTTAGTAGAAAATACCCTGATAGCTTATTGCAGCCTAGGCTGGTGTCTGTTGTGTTGGCAAGCACACGGGGTTTGCATGGAAATGTGAAGTGCCCTACAAAGAATTCAAGTAGAAAATGCTCACTCATCTCTCTTTAGAGCTTCTGTGCAGAGATTTTGAGTTCAAGACAAAATTAGTTAAATTTTCAGCACTTAATTGTAGCAATTCATGTGCTTCTCTCCTGAATCCTCGAATATGCAGCCCATGTGAATTGTTCTATTTAACACTTTCCCATCAGGTGATAGCTCTAGTTATGTTGTCCTGACAGGCATGTTACCAGCAAATTAGGTTTTTATAGGACAGACTGTTTTGCAACCTACTCATAAGTCTGACATTTCAGAAAACCCAAGTGTGGCCATTGGAGAGAGCTTGCTGGTTGCCTGACCAGAAATTAATTTTGCTATTTGTCAGCATTTCTATCAGATAGAATAAGCTATTTTTAAACTGTTTGTTGCCAACATGACCTCAAAATTAGAACATGTAGGAAACTGGGTTTGGTTTTTGGTGAAAAGGAAATAGTTTGGGCAAAATGCCACTTCAGCCTCTCATACAAAATGTAGTTGAGGAAATCCTATTCTTATCTTCCCTGGGGATTGAGATTCCTGGTCAGAATAAATGTCTGATAAGGCACCAGTCTCATGGGCAACAGTAATGCCTGGGAGGGAGAAGTCCAACAGAATGCTCGCATAAGCAAATGTTATGATAAGGCAATTAGACTGCTGTTTTTCACAAGTGGTACAGTGTTTGTGTGTGGTCCTCAGTCCTTGCTTTGCTATTCACTGAAGTTTTTGAGATTCGGAGTTACCTTGAGATCTTCAAAACTGACACATGAGCCTTACTGCATCTAATTGTATCTGCTTAAGAGTCTGTTGCCTCTTTTGGCAGAGTGGAGTGTCTATGCCCATTTGTCTCTCACTGGAGTGCAAGGTCGGGCAGCCGGGCTGTAAGTCATGTGCTGACCAGATTCCTGTGCTTTTCACTGAAGCAGCTGGAGCAGTGGTTTTGCTCATCGTGCTGTGGCGCTGCCAGTCTGCAGCAGGGACAAGAGTGGGTGTCTGTCCTTATGAGCTGAGGTGCCATGCAGAGATTTGCTGCAGTGTGTCTCACCTGCCCAAGGTGATTGAATGGCCTCCCTTGAAATTTTGATTCCTTTAGACTGATGCATAGAGTCCTCTGTCTGCAGTTTGTAAAACAGAATACATAACTGATATTGCTGTAATGCCTCTCTAAGCCTTGACAGAGAATAGAAGCTTTGCAACTCTTCTTAAAACTTTGAGAATTGCCTTTGCACATTCAGAGATTTTAAAATGGCTTATAGCTTGTAAAATAAACAAACCATGTTTATAGAAGAGTGTTGTGGCTTAGCCCCAGGTGGCAGCTAAGCCCCATCCAGCCACTTGCTCACTCTTCCCAGTGGGATGGGTGAGAGAATCAGAAGAGTAAAAGTGAGAACTTCATGGGTTGAGATAAAGACATTTTAATACGTAAAACAAAAGCCACATAGTCAAGCAAAGCAAGAAATTAGTTCCCGTGGGCAGGCAGGTGTTTGCCCATCCCCAGGAGAGCAGGGCTCCATCACACGCAGTGGTTACTTGGGAGGACAGACACCGTCACTCTGAATGTACCCCCTTCCTTCCTTCTTTCTTCCCCCAGCTTTACATGCTGCACATGGTGCCACATCCTGTGGGATATGCCTGTGGTCAGTTGGGCTCAGCTCTCCCAGCTGTGTCCCCTCACAACGTTTTGTGCCCCGCAGCCAACTCAATGGTAGGGTGGGGCGAGAAGCAGAAAAGACCTTGACTTAGTTTAAACACCCCTTAGCAACAACTAAACCAATGTGTTATCAACATTTTTCTCAGCCTAAATCCAAAACACAGCACTGTACCAGCTACTGGGAAGAAAATTAGCTCTGTCCCAGCTGAAAGCAAAACAGAGCTGCTTCAGCTTATTGAGTGGAAAGAAATGTGCATGCTTTTTATTTTGCACATATGTTCTAATCTCTAAATCCGCTCAAGTAAATTCAAGAAAATATTTTATGTTACTAGTTATGACAAGCATTTTGTAGCTATGAAGGACTGAAGTTAACACTTCTTTATAACTAGATAATTGTGATTAAGAATCCTTCAGCAACTTCCCATCCCTGCACTTAGACTGATTGCTATACCTCATGGCTGTTCTAGGTACCTGCTAGGGTCAGTTGCCTATAGCCTTTGCTGTACATCCCAACCCTTCACTTAATTTGCATTTGGATTTGGGTTGCTTGGAGTGTCACACCTTCCTGTTTTCAAATGCTCATCAAGCAACTTTGAGCACAGTGTTTGCTGTAAAATGGTGTTTAGTGTGGCTGTTTCCTAATGTAGAAATACTTAAGGAATTATCCTATACGCTGAAAGAATGCTTCAGAATGCTGCAAGACCCATGAATAATGGAATTCAAATGCCAGTGAACTTGTGCGTGTGACTATCGTGCTTATTTGCCCTTAAACAATTAACGTCACCACACTTAAATTTCCCAGTCCTAGTGATATAGTGGTATTTTCTTTATCCATGGGTATATCTTTGAATTGTTACTTCTCTTAAAATATTTCTTTTAATAGATAATGAAAAGGTGGAAGATTCTAGAGAAATTAGCCAGTATCATGCCCCTAAGATACAGTGGGAACTGACTTGTTCAATTATATGCTGCTTGAGGAAGAAAGTAACAGTTGCTGAAGGAAGTAGTAGGGAATCAGTAACAAAACTCACACCTTTTTGTTATTTTGAATGGCTAAAGTGTGCTATGAGATACAAAACAATTTAGTATTTGTAATTAGTGGTGGGCAGTGATTTTCTATAGTGCTTTTAGTTTCTGACTTTTGTGTCCAGCTTTGAAATAGCTGCATTTTGACTTTAAATTTCTTAATGTCAGATATCACAAACTTGAATGGGTCGATTTTTCTTACTTATGTCAAATAGTTTTGACTGGAAGATACCAGCTCTTTTCAAGGTTTAAAATGGTGTTCCAACTGCTTCTAAAGCAGCTTTCGCTCAAAGGCCAGCTATTGACTGTATAGTAAATATCTATATTCTCTAGTTTATGCAATCTAATGGGAAATAAGCATATATAATCGAATTAGATTTTGCCTTGCATTCTGCAGCATTTTTTTTTCAATCAAAATGAGATGTCATGGTTGTAAGAAGGCTTCTTTTTCAGGAAAGATGACCAAATCTTAAGAAGCCTTTCAGTATGTCTTCGATATTCCCCACTTTGTATCCCTTATGATTTTACTTCTCTAGGTGAATATCAAGTATTTTTATTAGTAGTAATTTCTCTAATAGCTTCTTGGCTAATTGTAGTTTGAATCTAGTAAAGGTGAGCGTGTCTAAAGTGTAGATTGGGTTGTAATTAGAAGTTGATACATAAAGGCAAGTGTATACAAAGTTTTGAGTTCTAGGCTTTAGAAGTGTATTTGCAGCGCTGTCTTCCCCTTTTGAAGAAGTGCGTTTCTCAGTTAAGCATAAGAATTCTGCCAGTAGACTAAGCACGGGCTGGACTGTTCCCCTCAGTCAAAGCGTGAACCTATCTCTTGTACTTAATGAACAGCGCAAGCACCTGCTTTTAGGAGCAGTTTTAGAGCTATGAATCCTTGCCTTGTGTGAGTGCCTTGGAAGCTTTTGCTATTGGTTTCCTACTTGGTTGCTTTAGGTGGGTGTTTAAATTTGGGGAGGCAGGATTTCATGTGCATCACTCTTCAAAGCTCTCTGTCTGCTATTTTAGGAAACCTTATGCTCCCAGTAATAGTTATTACTGGGTCTAATGCTTCAGTTGCTGTGGAAGGATGTTAAGCAAGTAATGTGGATTTGTGTTTTCCATTTTGAAGTGAATATCCATCTTTCTCTGAATCTGTGTCCAAAATATTTTTCTTTCACAGGTCCTTCCATTCATCTTTGAAAAAGCTCAGGATCATTTGTCATGATAGTGGTTGACCCGAAGTGGCTAAATGCGTGTTTGGTCCCTATTAGCAGTATTCTTTTTTTCTTCTTCTAGGACGTGAAAATCTGAGAAATGAACAAATTACGGCAAAGCTTTAGGAGAAAGAAAGATGTCTATGTGCCAGAGGCCAGCAGGCCTCATCAGTGGCAGACTGACGAAGAAGGCGTTCGTACTGGCAAGTGTAGCTTTCCTGTTAAGGTAAGAGTTTCTGCCTTTCTTTTGGATATCCATGAGGTACTCTTGCCATGAATTATTATTTGGGGAGTTTTGGCAAGCATAAGCCAGAGACATGCTTCATTACACACAGACCTATTTTACAGTCAGCTCTCATTGCAAAGGATGTGGCTTTTTTCTTAAAACCAGATGACTCACATAACAAATGCCTTGGAAAATCAGTCTGAGATATCCTACATTATTATCTAGTTGAAATAAATCATGTAGCTAGGTAGAGGAGTAATACAATATTTGTCTTCATTTTTCTGGAAGGTCAGAAATGATAGGCCTCTTGGATTGCATGGAAAGGTACTCAGTTCTCTCTATTAAAAGTGTAGTTGTGGTTACAGTTTGACTTGTAAGGTAAGTGGTGGGCTGTGCTTGGAAAGCAATCCTTCCTCCCTCTTGATAATTGAAAATATTGTCAAGTAACACCTGAGATTTTGACCAGTGCATGAGGTTAGAAGCACTTGCTAACTTCTGGGAATGCCTCTGTGCTGTGATTTTGTGTGTGTGTATTACAGACTATTAATGCATATGAAACTGAAATTACCTTTTAAAATTCTGATAACTCATTCCAGATTATCAGATATTACAAATAGGTATTTTCTTTTTTGTGTCCAATTCTCCTTCCTCTTTATATAAGAAACAATATTTTAATATTTTAGAATAGTATTTAATATTAATACTTAATAAATACCAGAATAAAAAGAAATATAAAATTTAGGGTGGCTTGTTGCATATGCTCCCCTTTCTTCCTCAGGGTACACTAATAGTAGATCTACAATACATTAGAAGCAGATGACGCTTGGGGAAAGCTAATGAGTTAAATATCTATGTACAAGGAACACAGTCTATGGTTCTGACACCTAAGTTTTCATTAGTTTTTCTCTGTATTGTACTTAAAGTAATTCTGTCTGATAGTTAAACATGTGATGTTGCTAGGTGGAATTCTCTGAACTGTTTCGTATTTTTGTGAAGTTGTGGATTGGTGTAGATATGTGGTAAGTATGAGATAACTTTCACACAAGGTTAATGCCCTGCTTTACCCTACTAGAGTTGCTTATGTGTGCTTTTACATATACTCAAGTATATACAACATTTCTAGTTCATGGCTGCTTGCTTATTTTTGTCTTGTGCTATTTTTCTGCTAAGAGGAAGGAACTGTAATTCAGTACTAAACAGAGATGGTGTTTTGCCAAAGCTTTGAAAGTAATTGCTCTGTGAAAGCTCAAACTTAGATTAAGGTTTAACACTGTCTAGGAGAGAACAGAGTTGTAAGTTTGAGTCTGATTATTTTTTCATAATTTAGGTATTACACAGGTTGAAAAGCAAAGTGCTCAATTTCTAGGCATTTAGTTTTAGTCAAACTTTTTCAATCCTTTACTGAACACAAAGGGTGTGAACCACTTCTCACTGTTCAAAGACTGACTTTTTTAAAACTCTCAGTCAGGACTTGCACTTCTAATGACAAGTACTTCCTGTATTTAAATGAAGCATTCATCTATTCTGGGCACATGTACCCAAAGTCAAAAAAGGTTTTGGCCTATTCTGTGGTGAAAAGGTGTAGAAATGGATGAATCTTTGCATCCTGTCATCATAATGGAACTTATGTGCACTCAGTAGTCTGCTTTTAATTTGCTGGAATTAATTTAATTTGTTCTTTGGAAAAAAATGCTCTTAAGGTAAACATAAGGTACGTTTCTTAATTTGGTCAGAATGGTAGACTATTAATATTTAAAGAACTTGCAATTAGGTGAAAATGTAAATTCAGAACAATTTGATAGTAAGAGGCGTTTTATCTTATTTGTTTAGAATTATTGTCCAAAATAGTATGTCTTGGTATGGACAAAGTGGAAATTTTTATAAGGCTTGAGATGCAGAGTGGGTGTTAACTGGTGTTTAATAGATAGAGACAGGAAGTATGCCATTGTGAGGGAACGAGATAAACCAGATGTGGAGTCATCGCTTTAGTGGGTGGTACTGTATTTTGCTCACAGAAAGAACTTTGTGCTATTGAAGGAGAGTATCCTGTTATGGGTATTTTTTGGAAATTCATATATTCCAGGAAAAGTATGCAGTCTCCTATGTCCTTAAATATCTGATGAGGTGACTTTTCTTCCTGATGCTCCTCAGTGGAGCAGAACAAAGTGAGATATTTTGGGAAGAATGGTTAATGAATAGGAATGCATTCAAATCTGAAAGATAATGAATATACCTTAATTTTCCTTTAAGTTTTGCAATGGGAATTACAAAGTGGTCCATTGTCTGTAGTGTAGCAGCTCTTAATATGTTGGGGGGCAGGGGTTAGCCTGTTCTTACTTATTATAGTTTGCCTTGCCCACTCTCTAAAAATCATTGTCTGTAGGAGCTCAAAGCGTAACTGAGTAGCAAGACCAGAATCTGGCTTTCACAGGGGTGGTGAAGACTTCACCTGTATTTAGTGAAGACCTGAGAATTCTTGACAAATGTTGCTGCAGCTGTCTGTAAGATTTTCTGTTTGAAAGTAAAATAGACTGGTGTAGTAGCAGCCAGGTTGTGGGCTTTGTTTCTTCTAATGCTTGCTATTTTATTTAGGTAAGACTCTAATACCCTTTTTTTTTTGAGATCAAGAGAAGACTAGTGCAAACACGTAAAGGAACGTTTGCCCTTGGTTTCTCTTGTAAAGAAAAGATCTCTTAAATTGGTGTGGTTTTTAACTTCTTGCCTTTGGGCATTTATATTTTGCCCAGAGGTTGGGTGTTTGTAGAGTGCTACCACAGATTTATCCTTTTTTAGACATTACAGAGCATGTGGAAGCACTTTGAAAGTCATGTTGCAAGTAGGATTTCATCCTGCCTTCAGGCTTCATTCTGTTAGTGTTGGACAGGGATTCCAGTAGCTGCTCATTCATTGTGTTTGGAGGATGCTGTACTGCAAACAGATTTAATGTTACTGAAAGGTTTTCTCTGTTGACGTGTTTCTAGAAGCTCTTCCTGTGCTATGTCCACAGCTGATCCCTATTTTTAAAGTCCTTAAGTGTTCTGTTGGATTTTGAGCAAATCTGATACATCTATGGTTCATCTTCTCTTTGGGAGAGAAGATACTCTGTGGAAAGTAGGGCAAAATTCCTGTTATGTTCCTTTATGTTGCTTTAAAATTCAGGGAAGTAGATTCGATCCACAGTTGGTTCTCTCCAGTGCTGTGCTCATGAATTTGGAGGTGGTAATAATCATGGATGCATACTGTTCCTTTTAGTGAATAGCACTCTTTTTTGTTTTAACAGTCTGTTCTTCAACTGGTTGGTGAGGCTGTGCTGCATGTAGCCAGCTATTGATCATATTTTCTCAGTCATCTTAGTGTGTATAGATGTAATTACAGATAGTTCTTCTCTGTGTTGGAAATCTAACCACACTTGATGTGGTAACCTGACACTCAAAGACAGGGCCATGCGATGGCTACTGACTTTGCTGTACTGCTCTCCTATGTAAACTGCTTTGAATCCACTGAAGTTAGATTGAAAGAAGAGCCAAGGAGAGACAGGTCCTGTCTGTTAGCAAAGGTATGAAAAGGATGTTAAACTTGTGTTTAGAAAAGTGACTTGCACACTTTTGCTATTCCATTGGAAATATAAATGATGTTGCTCTCCTAACTTTGGTGGCGTGGAGGCATAATACCTTGCATGTTTTATAGATGTTTGACAAGAGTTGCCCCATTATTAAATGTGGCACTGGTACATGTGCTGGAAAGTCTGTGCAGAAGTCTATTTTCAGGGAAAAATTCTTTTCCTCTGTCCTAACAAACTGAAAAGTAAATACTGTGTTTCAGTAGTGAATCCTTCCTCTGAGAGAAAAACTGTGCCAGATACATGCAATACATAGGGGCCTGAGATGAAGTGATTGTATTTAAAACTATTCAGAAGCTGGATATTCTAACAGCCATTACAGCTGTGCTTATCAGTGCTGTAATTTATTTATACACAATTTTATACATTATAACTGCAACAAATGAAGTTCATTGACATACCCATTTTCAAACTTGCTTTCTTGCTCAGACACTACCTCACTGAAAACATGCAGCTGTTCTGCGGTATAATGACTAAAATATTTGACACTAGGGCTTCTTTTGTCTGAAAAGCCTTTTCGAGTGTCCCTCTGGGTAAGTGGTTTTCATTCATACAAATGCACTTTGGAATAACTGGCCTGTGAAATTTATATCAGAAAAATTAGGTCATTTCCTTTTACCTTAGAGAGCTAAACAAGCCAAACATTTTCCAGTTCTTGGTGGTTCTGACCAAAAGGATGTGTTAAACAGAATATTAACAGCTGGTTGCTACCTGTTCTTCTAGAAGATACAGCAGTTGTGTATCTTGGATAATTTTTGTTCTGTCACTTCCATGTTTTTGGTAGTCAGTCTCTTTTAACGTTAAGGCATCTAAGGCTACTATTGCATATCACCTGCAAGTTTACATGCATTTTTTTATTCCACCTGGAAGACTGAAGATGTCGGTGAAAAAGCTGGTGTGGAAGAGTAACAAACCACATTTCTATCTCTGGCATCCAGGGTTTGCTGCTGAGTACCTGGTGTCATTGGAGTTAGCCTTTCTGCTGAATTTGATTTCTGTGTTAGTGTTAACAAATAACGGTTGTATGGATACAGTTGTACTTTCGTGTATAAAAGAATTGACTTTTCAGAACAAGTCTCTTGAACTGTTTCCTATCTAACCCTTGCTTTGATGGGAGATGTTTGGAAGACACTGTATTACTTTATATTCAAGAAGAGACAGAAGGAAAGGGAGCTACTGGCACAAGCCCTGTAGTGTATCCTCACTGGGACCTGTGAATGTCAGTTCTCATCCCTGGGGTCCCTGTGTTTGGGTTGTTGAGCTGTACATGGTACTGCTGAAATCACCATCAGTAGGAGATAGGCCGTTTCGGTCACTTTGCTTTGTGCTCTTACACCACTTGTGGCTGCCCAGTTGTCCTCTTTAGTTTTGGAATTTGCATATTGAACTGTATTGCTTAATGTCAAATTTATAAATCTCATATTAAAAATAACTTCTTCTTTTTAATAAGTTCATAAATACAGCTTGTATGACATTCTGTTTCTCCAGGTCAGAAAGACTGGTACCAGCACAGGTAACTGTGGCTTTTATTTTATGTCTTAAATGTACTTCTAGTTTGAAATAATAGCTGTGAAAGAATTTACCGGCGTGATGCTGAAGTGCCTTTAAGTTAAGCATGTGATATTTTTCACTGTGAAGCTTGAGGTCCTTAAATGGTCTTTGGAAACTATGTTAAGTATTTTTAAGAAGTTAATGTGACAAATCTGCTGATTTCTGAAATGTTGCACAGCCTTACACATTAAACACTAGAAATCTCTACCTTTGAAGGCCTGATGTTAGCAATGAACAGTAACCATTCCTATTGAATGCTAACCCTCAGCAAGCAATGGTACATTTTAAAAATCCTGCAGCATTTAACATCACAGGAAAAAGGCTGGAAGACAGCTAATTATAAAAGATGGTGATTATAATGGAAGGTGTGAAGCTTACCACCAATATATTCCTATACATTTTTGTCATGGCAGAAGGAATGTAAGGCAATCCCTAATCTTTAAACTTTTCACCCTTGTGTTCAACCCTTAGTTTTGTTTGAATAGCCTTGCAGACAAGAAGTTTTAAATGAAGCTTCTTGCTGAGTTTTAAAAACCTCCTGTCTTTGGCAAAGGTGAAATTCTTAAATAGTTTAATAAACTTCACATTGTTTTAAAGATAGGACAATTAAAATGGTTTGAACGGCCTTGCAGAAATATTTATTTTAAATGTAATTTAGCTGTTGGAAATCAAAAAGTTCTTATTGGGTTATACCTCTTAATTCTGTTTTTTAAAATTAGGAGATATCCAGTGTCATACATGGAAACCAAATTTTTTGCAGGAATTGAAAAGGTAGAGTGTGCACCTGTGCAGTGTGTGTAAAAAACTTGGTGGCATCAACACTAGATTTTCCTCTATTTTTTCTTTTCCTTTTTTAAAAGAAAGTTTGAAATTTGTTAAATAATGCTGAATTCCTGGAAAGATAGGAATTGCACATCAGAGCATATAATTGAAAACCAAAGTCTGACAGTACATATGTGCAACTGTGAGGGGACTAGGAGAAATAGTGTGTTTAAGCCTCATCAAGGGAAATTTAGGATATGCATTAGCAATAACAATTCAGCAAAATAACATCCCTTTCTACAGTGAGACGTGTAAACTACTGGGTAGAAGGTCTAGCTTACTGATCTCCAGTTACAGAAATGTCATAATACTTCAAGGCTGACTTCTCTGATGTAGATGTGGAAGTAGATCCTGCCCTGAAGCAAGTGCTGTCCTACATAACCTTCTGAGTTCCCTCTCTGCCTCATTTTAGGGATTTGTAAGAAAATTAAGAACATAGCATTTGTGTATCCTGTATTGAGCTTCTCTACTTCATCTTCAATATTCCTAACTGGAAATGTTTGCTATTCCCTCACAGTGTTGTTTCTGTTGACAATGATAAAGGCCATGTGAGAACCAGTATGTGAAATGCACAGTGTGGCTCTTAGGTGGGTGTGATGTAAAAAATAAGGAGAACTATTGATACAGATACTGCTTTAGATTCTTTTGATCTCCTCTACAATTCCTGTTTTTGGGGATTTAACAGGTTGATGAGACATTTTGATTCCTGGTTACATGTGTAGCATCCTAACTAACCTATAGCTTTGACTAAGCAAAATTAAGCTTTGTTGATGCTTAATCATAGAGTTTCTGTTGTCTGTGCTTCTGTAGCTCTGTCTGAGCAAACTGAGCAAAATCTGTTTCAAACTGATAAATTTAGAAAGCAGGAGCATGAGTTTGAGAGGAGAGAAATAAAGTATTGAACATTGGAATGTAAATCTTAGAAGTCAGTGGAAATAGCTCAGCGTTAAGACGTATCCAGGATTTCTGGATTTAAACTTACGTCTACTTGCAAGACAGCATTTCACTTTTAAACTTTGGAGCTCAGGCTTTAATTCTTGAGCAATGCCAATTCTAGAAGCATATCAGCATGTGCAGATGTCAAGTAGTCAGTCTTACTGTTGCAAATAATACCCCAGAACTTACACAGAGGAAGAAAGAAGAATGTTGTTGCCTCTAGGAAAAATACCAAGAAATGCTGGTGTGCTTCTCTTTGTGGCAGCTCATTTCCCAGCACAGGACACCTTGGCCAAGACTTCAAGTAACCTCATTTCCTGTGTCCGTGTAGTTTCAAATGTAATCCAAAGAACCTAATCTGTTACTGCAAATAAAACAGTGCATTTGAATATCTGCTGATACTCAATTATTTGTGTAGCTGAGTCTGTTTCAAAGAGAGGCTGTAAAAGCATATCACCAGACATGAACAAACAGAACTGGCTTGAGTGAGTTGTCCAGGTTGAAGGAGCTCTGGTGAAAGATCTTCTTTTTGCCGGCTGTTATTGTTGAACTTTGAAACTTTGGAAACTGAGTCAGCCAAGTATTTGGGAGAGAAATGAAAACAAGAAGATCAGGGCAGTATTGCTTTTGTACTAGGACACAGATGGTGTCCTTTTATTTCTGACCTGATACATCAGCCCTTGATGTTTCAGTAGGAGCAATTTCAATAGCATGTATTTGGGAGAAGACAGTAGGAAAACTTCACCAGAAACACTTGATATGGTAACTTGAGTTGTTGGTTTTTAGATGAAGTTGGGAAAAGGTTAAAATGTTGAAAAAGAATAAAGTTTCTCAAGCACTTTTCGAATTCTAAGGATGCTTTGCTGTGTGCCAGTTTAACTCGTTCCTGTGTCGACTGCTTTATGTTTGGCTTGAGATTGATACCAAACACCACCATCAGCAAAAGAGAACATAAAAATAAGTGATGAAGAGAGGAAGTTTTTTGGTTTTTGTTTAATTGGCTGTACCATAATCTCATCTTCTTTTGGCTAAAAATGTTAATATAAGCAGTGCTTCTATTTAATAATGTTTACATTAGGGACTTTCTCCAACAGCCTCTGAAAGAATTTTATTTGGATTCGAGCTTTTATGTTATGTTACTCTGTATGTGGACTCTGTCCACATGGATTTTAGCTTTCTGTAAAAGCACTGGCGGTTAATTTCTGGTATAACGATTAAATCTCTTACAGAACATCTTATGTCCGAGAATTGCTGATGTCATGACTATCATTCACTGGTTGCTATGGAAATTAAGTAGGAGTGCATTCAATATTAATACTGCATTCCTGCTATGTGCATTTTCCTGATGGAAAAGTACTCACTTTCTCCAGGAATGCAAGCTGCAACAATCCCTTGTGACAAGAAATGCTCTTTGCAAATATGTCATGAGTACTCCTTTCCTTACAGTTCTCAAAGTCATCATCCACCACAGCATGACTTAGGCAGTTCACATGGATTTCTGTGTATACCCAGTACTTACGTGTCCCAGTCCTTGAGTGTGTTTGCGGTAATGTGCTGTCGTGGATTTGCATGAGATTTTACTTATATAGGACAGTTGCTGCCCAGGCACTTCAACAGTATGTTTCTTCTCCTTTAGTTTGAAAGGGAAGTTCCTTTCAAAGATCCTTAAAGGTTGTGTATAGAAGTGTGGGATTTGTGTATCTGCTTTTTAAAGTGGTTTCCGTGTAATGTCTTTCCGGCGATTTAATGACAGAGTTTAACAATAGTTTATTTTTCTTAAGTCCTGAATTCTGGTGTTTAACTTTTGTTTCAGGCTCTAACTAGTAGCTGCATTTCCTTTATTAAATTTTGAAATGTCACTCATAAAATTCTGCTGCACTAGTAAGTTGAGCCAATGTTTCAAATTTAAGGCTAAGTTGAGATATATTTACGATTTAACACTTGTTTTTAAAATATAAACACTAGAAGAGGTCAGTCTTTGACAGAGTTTTTTGCCAATTTTCTTGAGAAAATATTTTTTCTTTGATTACAATCCATTAAAAGCCAGATAAATATTGTAGCACCGGTTAAATACAGGAGCCATGTATATCTGCTCTCAGACTGATGGGGAAAAATTTTTTAGAAAGAAGCTTGAAGGCTTCTGGTTATAGACTTAAAATTTATGTTTACAAGAAAGAAAAGTATATTGGCACATATAAGGAATTAGCACACCACCACTCCATCCCAGAAAAAGAAAAAACCAAAGCAAGAGGAATTTTGAAATTGCCTGTAAAATGTTCAACACCAGTGAAAATGATCAGCTTCTGGTGCAGTGGCAAGAACAAGGTTTTTTTCATTTTTTATGAAGGGCTAAAAGTGTAACATGTAAATGCAAACAAAGCACCTTTTGTCCTCTGTATCATAAAGAAGTATTGTGTGACAGTGTAATTTATTTTATAATTCAGAATTGATTAATGTCAGTGAGGTCTGTGGATTGTACCCTTTTGGTGTGGATAGATGCACTTGATATGTGTAATAATGTCTCCATTCACAGGAGTGGAAGCAGTATTGACAACTGCAGCTAAACTTGCCATCTCCAGCAGCAGTGGCATGGCTGATTGCTGGAAGTTGGAGCATGGGACTTGAATAGAGGTTTGGCAACACAGGGGAGAATGGTTGTCTGTTTTGAAGTGTGACTTGAGGCAATATTTACCCTGCTCTGTTTCTGCCTTTTCCAAGCAAAAGGCAGGTTGCCAAGTACAGGGGCTGAATGGTTTGAATTTTCAGCTGGAAACATTTTGGCTACACTGGAGTAAATGAGATGTGCAGATAGGTCAGGAAATCTGAAAGTTGCCTTCTTACATGGATGATACAAATGGTCATGCAAACTAGATGGTTCATTCCTTACACATATTTTTTTTCCTGTCCAGTATAGACCTCAGTCTTGCTCCTGTCTATATCACTCTCTTCTTAAAGAGAAGTTACCAAACCCAAAACTTTCTCATGACAAATATGTACAACAGAATTTCTGCATCTCTGGAACTTCTCCCAGAGAAGTCATGGCACAACTGAGTAGTCGTTGATGTACATATGTACTTCCAGACACATAGTAATTGCATCTTTAGTTGTTACTGTTTGTGTCTTTTTAGGATTAAAATGTTCCACTTTGTGTTCTGGAGAAATGAAGATGTTGCACAAGTGTTCAGCAAGCTCAACTGAGGGAGTACAGTTGCGGTTTTGGCAGCTCCAGCATTCAATTATAAAGCCTCAGCCTCACAGAGCTCATTTTGAAAAAGCTCTAAAGAGTCAGATCTCTTTTATTTACCTTCTAGTTTCAGTGCAATTTATTTTTCAAGCTGTTCTCCAGCTGTGAGGGCTGATTTAAATGAAATTCTTCCAGAATTGTTTCATCCACATTTAACTCTGTTTAAAAAAAAATGCCGCATAGTGAGATTTAATGCTGAAGCTCTCTGTCACTTAAGATATTTTAAATCTTTCAGCAGTGTAATGATATCTGCTCCTCTTCTGGAGCACCTTGCCTTGCATAAAAAAACCTCAACTTTCCAATTTCTTTTAAATCCTTGAAATGGTCTTGATTTTCTCCATATAGTTGAATCTGTTCATCTAAGGGTGCTTCAATATGGTGCTGTGAGTGAAGTGGTTTTTTTGTCTATCTAGCTAAGTCTAGTATCCTAGTTAATGAAAGAAAATCTAAGAGATTTGAAATGACTCATGACAGAATAGTCTGTTATAGAGTGCAACTTCTTAATAGGTTATTAAACTTGGGTTTACTATTACATTAAATTACATAAGCCTTGATTCTGATATTTTAAAACCACTTATTCACTCTCTAGCTAGCCTAGAATCTAAATGCCAAATTGCATACAACTCTTATAATGGCAGGTAAATTGGGGAAAGTTTGTTTCACCTGTAGCTCTGATTACAAAACTTCAGAAAGGTTTTGATAGTTTCTCTCGTTTTCTTCAAGAGTTAAGTATTTTGAATAAGGATATGAATTTTTCTGAGAGAACACTTCCTTTCACTATCAAAAAGAACTATGATTGGAAAAGGCAGGGAAATTGGAAAAATTAAAGCTAAAAGGTAGAGTGTGAAATTAAACTATCCATAGTACCCTGAACACTACACTCTGACATATTTCTTGTAATTGCTTTCTCTCTAGACTAATATTCTGGGTTGTAAATTTAAAAGCTTTGAAACTTGGAAGTTTCTATTCACTGATGTGTAGCTAGGGTTTTTTTTTTTAAGTAGTGCTTGGTAAGATGAATACGTAGAAAACACGTTTGGTTTTGTTGGTTTTTGGTTTTGTTTTTTTTTTTTACCCCCCTCTTTTTAAGAATGATGAATGTCTCAGTGTCCACATAACAGCCTGTTGTTGTAATGAAGATAAACAATTTTGGTTTACAATTTTAAAAAAGGAGGTAGTGGGCAAATTTCTCATATTTGGACATTAACATTCAAAAATATTTTGTCATCTTACTGTGTAGTGTAATTCGGTTTTCAATACTAAATATATTTATCATTATTAAAAAATAATTTATTCACCATCATCTCTATATTGATGTAAGGTTTTCATGTTATGCTAGTAAAAAAAATTACTAAAGCTCATGATGAATAAGCAGGAAAATACAGTTTTTAATACTTTTCAATTACGTGTTTTCCCCTAAGGAAGGAAAGTCTGTCTTTCCCTCAAAATTTCTAGTTGTATTACACTGTTCTCCTGATGCTGGTGCCCCCATATATGTACACAGTCAAACCTTCAAATGCATGTTCAAAAGAAGGCTGGCAAAGTGCTGGTAATGTCTATCACATCAGCTGTACTGAGATGAATTCAGAGCTTGGATTCATCAAAACCCAGGGAGTTTAAGGAGCTGCTATTAAGCTTTTCTCCCCATACTTTTTCCTGCAGTACTTGGGACACGTCGAAGTGGATGAATCCAGAGGAATGCATATCTGTGAAGATGCTGTGAAGAGGCTGAAATCTGTATGTATATTTGCTTAATGAAAAGGTTGGCACTGGGGCTGTGAGCGTTACTGGAAAGGTCCGTTCGGCAGCAGTGCTCCAGCTAAAGACTGAACTTTTGACCCATGTTAGGAGTAACAGTTGGCCAGTTTGAGAGCACTGCTGCTCTTGGGGGGACATGCTAATCTGATGATGAGAGGGAGAGTTACAACTGTTCTTTCTACTTGCAGAAACTATTTGCAAAACAAATGTGTAAAAATTCTCTGTGACCTTTCAGGCTAAGTTGGTACCCACATGGGACTTCAACCATTGGTTTTTAACAGCTTCTCCCTCTCTCTCTTTTCTTCTCCCCCTCTCTCTCTTTCCCTATGTTGCTTGCCACTTTAATAGTGACTTAATTCACCATTATTATAAAAAATATTACTTGTTTTAGGATGCTTTTTTTTCTAATGCACTGCAACATTGTAGTCATGCATGAAATAATCTGGCTTGCATCTGCTCAAAGTGGCCTGAAGGCTGTCTAATTCTGGTATGTCATGAAGTGGGCTGCTCTTAGTTTGGCTTCTGTGAACGTTTGCTCCTGTAAATGGCACTCGTTCAAAGCTCTTTGTATTTCTGTGGCTCATTTGAAGAGGTCGTCATCTCTTTCCTGCAGTAATACTACCACAAAATCCTGCGGAAATAGCAAACTCCAGAAAGGCAGTGATCAGTCTGTCAAGGAACTGAGGCTTTAACGTCATTGAAAAGAACAGGAGAAAGGACATGAAAAACTTGAATTTTGAATAGAGATGGAGAACTGCAAGCCTTGTCATCACTTCTCTTGTATGTTTTATCTATCTACATTCTTCAGTATGCATTTAGTAGAAGAAACCTTTGTATCCTTGCAGCTCAACGAGATTACTACAAGTCTGTCAAACCCTTCTTCTGCACTTCTACTGACTTAAAATATGTGCCACTGGACATCCCTTGTCTTTCCTCACCAGGTCTGAGAGCTCAAATGGCTTCCATCTAAACCTGTTTATCCCTTCTTCCTACCACACAGCAGAGGGTTATAGGTTATCTTTTCTGCCTTCTGTTGTGCTGTAAAGTGTTTGAATTGGTTTAGTGCTCTGATTAAAATCAAGTCTTTTCATTCTTTTCTTAGCTAATGTATAGTAACCTGTTAAAGCCACATCCCATCTGTTCCCATTCAGTCCACAGTGATTAGTGATTGATTTTTATTAAAAAGGGCCACACAAAATAAAAATTAGTTTCTTTGTCCTGTGGATTTAGTTTACATACCTAAAAGTGCAAGTACTGACCGCATAATCAATTGCATCCATTTTTGTCTCTTTCTGATTTTTATTCTCTCAGAATACTTTCTGTTAGCACACCAAATGGCACTGCAATATCTACTTCATGCAACTTCACTCATTCTCTCCCCTGTGGAGCTATGCTATGAAGTAGCTGTTCTCTAGTTTATAAAAATCTTACAAGTCCACAAGCCAGCTAAGTGTAGCTAAGCCTATAATTAATGAGACATAGTAAGAGCATAGCACCCAGTTTCTTCTGGAATCTGGATTTCCAGGACTGTGATTCTTGATCACCTGAATGATTGATTCGAGCGTCAGACTTGGATATCTAATTTTTACAGTTGGTCAGCATTTTCTGAAAGTAAATAGTAAAGTTTCCCTATTCCATGTTATGTCATTATTCCAAATTGTGGATGGCATGAATTTACCCATTCTCTTAAATTAACATTTTTCTTTAGATAATTTTGATTTCTTCTGCTGTTTGATGTGTGTATGTACACCAGATACAGGTGTGCATCTCTTACAATTGCTATTTGTCTCCTTTGTCAGTGTTGGAAGTTGAGAAGTAGAGGTGAAATTCTCTTTGGGCCCCAAGAGGAAGATTCAGATTACTGAAACTACTTTGTGTGCTTTAGTTGTTAGACTCCATCAGATCCAAGGTTAATTTGGAGCTGCTCACTGCAATTCAAGCCCTGCCCCTCACCCCCAGCACATGGGTTTTAAACCAGGGGCATTTCTTTAGGACATCACCATTCCTGGAGGCTCTTTTCTGTATGAGACACTCTCTTAATTTAGCAGAAGCCAAACACTGGGTGATATTTCAGCATGTGAGGAATGTGGTAAGAAAACAGTTTGTTCTTCAGGTAGTCTCTTGCTTTCATATTATGTAGTTATTTTGATGGGCTTTCTCTTGGTTTTGAAAGAATTACAAGCTTGAGCTGCAGTGCTCAAACTGGAAGACTAGCTTAAGGGAAATTGGACTTCACTTTTAAAGTGGTTAAATGACATTGAAGTGTATGTGGTCTATTTTAAACTTTATTCTCTGCAAGTAAGGTGTAGGTTTTATAAATCCAGTCATTAAAAATTAGAATTGTTGAAATATTTGTATCCTGTAGCTTCCAAAAATTAAGTTCTCTCTGTCTTTTCTTATTTTAATAGATACATTTTTGCCTCTTAATTCTTGTTGTAGAGCAGTTGGCAATTCATTTTGGGACCTGAAGACTTTTCTTTTATAGGACTGATTACTGGATTTTAAAACATTTTATGGAATTTGCGAAGAAGAATACAGAACCGTGTTAATCTTGACTTTAGGAATAGCTTAATTACTGCTTTGCTTTTTGAAAGAAAAGATGCAAAAAATATCTCTGTCTCTTTATTGTGGGAAATAACCTTTCAGGGATTTTTTTATTACCTGCTCCTTTAATGTGGTGTAATTGCTTTTTGAGCACTGCATCTTGCAGAACTTGCAAACAATTGATGGTGAGCATTTTATTCAGATGTTGCTTAATTGACAGCTGAGTACAAGAAGCCACTTCTAGCTCAAGAATCCCTCACCCACACTGTACTCTGTTGTTACAGTTTTCGAGCTCTGAAACTGCACACCAACAATACTGTAATTTTCTGTCTGATGAAATGGCATCACAGTCTCATTAATAGATCAGAAACCCATGTATTCAGCTATTAGTCTATTATTAACATGGGTTTATATTATCAACAGAACTCGCATGTTTCCTTAAAAGAATATTACCAATGGAACTTACATTATTGCCTTAGTAGAGGTATATTGCTATCTTTGTATACATTTAATATCTAATAAGATTCTTGTAGATGGACATGAAGCTCTAAATGGTTTCTTCAGAGCCATTTCACCAAATTACAAATATTTAGTGCCAACTGGAAAGTAACTTTAAGGGCCTTAAGTGCATTTTACTCAGGTGTGGGAACATCATATGAAAAAAAGTGTACTCTCTCATGTCATATTTTGATTTTAAATCAGCTTTAGCTTATAGTATTGGTTTCTAACTTGCCACTTTTTGTTTTAAATTATGCATTTGTTTTAATATATGTTCTTGTTTTAGCAGGTAAAGAGACATAATTTAATATTTTAAAAAGTGCATTAGTTATCTCTAAACTACATTAACTTAGTGTTGTTTAAAACCCATTTTGCATGATGCCTTTTCCATTAACCTTGTCTAGTTTATTTTAAAAAATAATCTTGTTTAACAACCATTTTTCTGAGAGCAAAATTAACCATTACCTAAAAATGAGGTAGCTTCTGGTGAATCTCTTTAGCTTTTGCTGTCTTTAAAAAGCTGTTTTTTAGTGTAATGCAATAGTCATTGCTCAACTTGGCAGCAGCATCCAACCCCTTCTCATTATGTACACTACATTGTGATTAATTCATTAGTTCCCCTCCTAGTGTTCAGCATATCCTGTCCAAATACATAACTGTTCCTGCCTCCAAAAATTCTTAAGCTTTTCAGCTGACTGAGCTTGGAGATGTTCTTTATACAGTGTCTGAGTTGACATAAATATGTTACAGATGCTTGGTAAAATGTTCTGTGGAAGGACATTGGGCAGAGAGGGACACACCAGCAGGGCCAGGAAACGTGAAGTTGAGACTGACACTCCCTCCTTAACTTGGTGTTTCCTGGATTTTGTTGGCTTGTGTCAGAACCATAGCTTTGATTTAAATGTAACCTTGTTTATCAATCAGTTCTCCTGACACTGCCTCAGGATATTTGTGGCAATACTTTTAATATAATAGTATCAGTGATGAACACGTTGGGATTGCACAGTGTAAATATGGGGTCAGGGGCCGTCACAGAGACACTCCCTGTCTGTTCTGCAATTCTCCACCTCCTCCTCATTACTGCTATAGCAGAGCTTTCTTACAAGTGAAGCAATTTGGAAAGATAGCAGGAACAGGTCTATGCTTCACACTGGCTTCCCTCAAACGCGGAGCAGCATATGGCTGTGCTCGCAGAGCACCAGGCCTGATGAAGTGTTCTCTCATGTAGTTTACTTTCCATAGTCTGGTAACAAAATAAAGCTAGTAAACTAAACTGCATGCAAATATGCTTAAAATTGTGTGCTGGCATTTTCTTAATGTGGATTGGGCAATCAGTATAATCGCTTTCCTGAAGAAATTTAGGAAGCTGTAGTTCAGCTTTTGGTATCTTTGCACTTGCCTAACTGTCTCTGCCTGCCTGAGCTGATTTTAAAGGCTGTTCTACCAATCAGTTCAGAGTTGTAGGATGAATAACTAGTATTTGTATAAATATTGCATAAAGCCTTGGAAGGCTTTAGAGAAAGAGGTCTCATTTGTATTTTAGTTTCACCACAAGATTAAGATGAAATTCCTTGCTCTTCAGAGAAGACTGCGTAAGATGTGAAGCATAAAAGTAGGATGTAAACCAGGGCAACAAACAAATGGCATAAAATGCAGCAGTACTTACCCCTGCTTTATATCAACCATACATGCTTCTCCAACATACAGAACATTTGCTTTGGGGAAGAGTGATCAGTACAGAGCAAACTTGACTGCAATTCTGGAGTTAAAACTTTGCATTTCACAAGAGCCTGTACAGTATTTTACTTGTTTAACCACCATGTCTGCTGCCAAGTTTGGTTTGTAACCTAACCAAAAGGGACTAAACAAGGGAGAGTAAAAATAAAGTAACCACTTTGCATGAAATTGGGGCTGAGGTTTTCTTCTTTCCACCAATTTCAGGGCAGTAGCTCATTAGAATTGTGTGTGTGCCCTTTGATCTGCATTTTCATGGGATTATTTTCACATTTGCCTGTCGCACCTTCTCATGGATAACTCTAAAACCCCCTTCCTTTCCCTCCAAACCCTATTCTTGTGTGTGCTTGTTGGTTTGAAAACCCTGGGACATTTTAGCTACCTACAGTAATAGCGCTCGACTTGTCCCCCCTGTTCCTCCAGGAAAGGAAGTTCTTCAAAGGCTTCTTTGGAAAAGTAAGTTTAATGCCTTGTTTGTGCTTGCACTATAAGGAGTTACATCCCTGGTATAGCACTGCCATAAAATCAGGGTGTTGAGGGTTCCTTAATCCATTTCAGAATGTTTGCTTCTAAACCAGACTTGGAAATATTTTGATCAAAGAAAGAATGTGGTTTCAAAAGTAACCTGAAACAGAAACTTAAGTATCTGTGGACTGTATCAGAAATCCAGTGTTCTGAAGTGATTTGGTGTTGCTGAAAAAATAAAATTTTCTTTTTTAACCCTTAAGCTTATACCAACCTACATCACCTGAGCAAATACCTACAGAACAGTTGAGGTCTGTGCCTTGTAAGTGCTTCATGCTCAGCTGCCTGGCAGCATGAATTGGTCCCCAAATATTAGCATTGGTGCCATCTCTTAAACCTTCCTTTTTTGAGCACAGTCCTGATTCAAAGATATATGAAGATGAGATCAGGCTTTCACCTACTATGTTTACCTAATTTCAGCTCAATCTACAGTTTCTGTCGTTGCTCTTGTTTTCACAAGGACCATGTCTTAGATAAGAAGAGAAGCAACTCTTTGTCCTTATTAAGAATGTGCTGCACTGGTGGCTGGGAGGTTTTATTCCTGCTGTCTACCTTTCTGCAAGGCAGAAAGATCTCTCTCTCTTTTACCTCTCATCTGTTTCCTACCTCTGTGTTTAAAATTTCTGTAAAACCTTTAAATCCAGCTTTCATATGGAGTTATCTAAGATAATGGCTTCTGAAGTATCTTGTTATAAAATGAAACTTTGCTTAAATAGAAACTAACAGGTTTGTGACTTTCATACATGCTGGTGTCTTTTGAAGCAGATTATTCTCTGGTCATGGATTGGTTTTGACTTTGCTTGGAGAGCAAGTAATGTTTTTTCAGCTGATCCTTTTTCACCATTCAATCAGATAGTGATGCATGTCACATAGGGACATCTGTTTCTCCAATTCTGGTTTCTTCCTATGATCTGGGAAAGCACACATCCAAAGTGTAGTGATGGTGAGGGGCTAAAGTACAGTAGATGGCAGATTGGTCAGATTAATGAGAACAGTCCTGTGTGCAAATCAAATCTTAGAGCTGAAATTTAGAAAGACCGGACCCAAAGTGCTAAACTGAAAACAAACAGCCCCCCACCTCAACCTGATTAGATATGTTCTCTCTGCTTGTTGGTAGTAACTTATGTTAGGATACATATGAAAGCAAAGATGTAAAAGGAAAGGTATTTGCATAGCACTTAGGTAAAAATCTGTCTTTGACTTTTTAAATTATTAAATATGCTATCTTCCCTATTACATCTTGGTTGATATTTAATGAAGTCTAGTACTTTGCCACAGCATTTTAGATTTCCTTTCTCTTGTATTATAATATTTTGACAAAGAAGGACCTACTTCTACTTCAGCCTGTGAATTTCATTAATTAGCACTGAAACCACTTAAATCCATAGTGTTTAGATATCCCCACAGCTCCAGTATGGCAGTACCTGTATTACAGCTTTGGCCTACAACAGGAGCTCACATCTAGGGAAATCTGCAGAAAATGGGACAGCTGTTCTCTTATTAATATTTCTCAATTATTAATAACTCTAATAGCTGTCTCATCTATAATTTCTGTCCAATTGCCTTGCATTGGGATTAGTGTAATATTCCAAACTGCAGAGCTGTTTAAAACACACTAGCAGCTTTCAAAAAGTCAGTCTAGACATGTTTGCTGCTTTCCCTGTCCATATTGTTCTCCTTGTAAAAGGTAAATATGATGGATTTGTGTCTGGAAATGTTCAAGTGGTTAGTATTGAAAATGCTTTTTTTCAGCTTTAAATGAAAATGAGATGTCTCTTGATAGCTCCAGGTTAGGCTTTTGCAGTTATCAAATAAGCTGCCTTTTTAGGCAGCTCCTTTTAAAACTAAAGCTTTTCTGTGGTAGTGGGTAGTAGGACAGATTTTGTGATCTTTCTCATGTTTTGCCTCCACGGAGCATGTGTATTTCTCATCACACAGTGGTTTATACAGAGTCTGAAATGAAGAATTTTCTTTATATATACCTCAGACTCCAGGTGCCTCTTAGAGCCATGTCTAAGTCTCAGGATAGAATAAAATATAATACGCAGAAATACTAGAAACAAAGTAAAAGTATTTAAAAATGCATTTTGGGCCACTTCTGTTCTGGCATCCTTAATACTTTGTTTTCCACCTTGCAATATAGTAAGGTATCAAAGCAGCTACTTTTTGTTTGGTGGATGCCCATCTCTGGGACATTGCCAGTTGGTCAGTGAGGTTTCCATTGTGCCCAACCTGCCATGGACCTGCTTTGTCCTCCGGCCTTGTTGTGTGTTAGGATGAGTGCCCACCCTGGAGATGTCTGAGGACTCTGAAATGAGTCCAGGTAATGAATCTTGTGCTGGAGCAGATAACTGACCTCCCCAGAAGTGCTGAGCAGTGAGGTGTCAGTCGGTGCTGACTCAGCACTGACAAATGAGGCTCCTGGGAGTCGATGCCACACATGGCTCTCCTCAGGCAGTGCTGTCATTTAAAAGCCCTAGAATATCAAGACAAGCTACTGATCTGGATATCTAGATGAGTCTCTTGGTAGCAACATTTCAGACCATCCTGTTCCAGTGGGTATTGGCTTCTTGCTTTAAATTGTTCTGTTTGGAGTTGCCTGTACCTTCCAGTATTTGTTACACAAGCTGTGATCCTGCGTTGGAGTTCACTTCCCGTGCAGTATCTTGCAGCTGGTCTGATCTTTGTCCAGTATGTGCCAATAGTGCAAATGCTCCTATCTACTCCGTAATCACTGTTTACTTGGCAATGTCCCGCCCATAAGGGAATGGTACTTTGATTTGTATATCCAATAGAAACTCATTTGGACCAGTGTGTTCCTTTATATATCACTAGTAGGCACAGATAAGCTGAGAATTCAGTAAATGTAAAAATAATTAATTGTCCAGCAGTAGTAGCAGTGGGTTTGGGGTATAAACTATAAGCATAAGCCCCTTCAAAGCACTGCATCCACCATAAATCTAGAAGAAGGAATTGGGAGATGAAAGTGAGTTTTCTTTTTCTCTTAGTGTAGCGAACCCATCTTTGGTTATCTTGCACGTGGAACTTAATGTTTCAGTGGGAAAAGAGGGCTTAGAAAGCTCTTCAGCCTTTTCATTTTATTCTGAGAAACATGGAGTTCCATGTGTTAGCTATTTCTAAATCCTCATTTGGTAAAATAGCGAGTGAGTAGCTCTGTGAAGGATCAGCATTGCTTTGTGAAGTACCCAGCTCAGTTAAACTTGGCTTTAATACAAACTTCAGGAACTGTTCACAGTTTCTGTAGGGACAAGGTTTTTATTGTTTGCTGGGGAAAGATGTGTATCTCTCAATCTAATGATGGCAATCTAGACCAAACAGTTCCCTGCAGGCATTTTCTTCACTTGATTGTTTGTATTTGCTTGAAATAAAGATTTTTAATACTTACAGCTTATAAAAAACCAATACTCTTTTTAAAACAGTTCAAGGAGACAGACCTCTACAAACCATTTGTCTTGGAAAATAGGTACTTTCAGGCTGTGGGAGCTAGCTGAGCATTGAAAATACAGACTATGTTTTGTGGGTATTGATACTTAACTGCCTTTTAAACAAAATATTAGAAGTGACTTTTACATGCTGCAATATTTTCTTACACATATAACGGTAAATTTAAGTATATTTTCTGTTGTGAATTGCACTCTTTCCATTAGGCATTCCAGAATCTAAATTAAACATTCTCTGGGGTATCCAACAGGCTGGATGGTCATTTAGAAACTTGCTTCTGCAAGCACATCTCTGTAGCTTGCTTTCATGCTGTGCTTATTTTCTCTCTTTTTTTCTTTAAATGCTCTTCTGTGCAAGTCAGTGCCATTCTCTGTTCTCACCAAGCTTTTTGAAAATGCTCAGGATGTCATTGCTGCTTCCGAAATCGGGACAGATAGTTCCTCCCCAAAAAACAAACAGAAGTTCTGCCAGCATCTTTTTCTTCACACTTGCTGCTTTCTCTGGAGAATGAAACCAATGTGATATAATTGGAGACTTTTCACTCCAAGATATTTCATTCTTACAGTGTTAAAATTGCAGACTTGGAACTTATGCCAGAATGTATTCTTGTTCTGTTACTTGCTGTAAGAATATAGAGTATATACATCTACAGTAAACTATTAAAAAATTATAAAATAGTTGCAATTCTAGCTTGAAGCCACTACCTGAAATCCCTTCACCTTTTTTCTTTCCCCTGTTGCTTTCTTCACTCCCTGCAGTGGTTTCTGGTGGGTGCCATTAGCAGCCACAAACTGTGTAAACCCAGTGCTTCAAAACACATGGAGAGAATATTTTAATAACTGGCTGAAGTAGGGGGATTGTGAATTAAAGTGACATGCTCAAAAAAAGGTACTATTTTTCTAGTAGTAGTTCTCTGTAACAACCAGTAAAATTGTTGACTTGTTTTATTTTCAATGAATTAGCTTCAGAAGACTATTGTGTTTATACTGTTTTCTGTAACTTTCCCTTGAAAAGTAAACAGCCTAGAAAGAATCTGTAGTTTAAGTGGCTCCTGAAGCCTTCCTGTATTTCCCACTTTTACTTAGCCTCTGGTTGCGGTGGCTGAAAGTTCCCACAGTCAGGTTTTGGCTAAAAGCCAGACTGCTCTCCGCTGCATCTGCCTGCCACACACCACTGCTTTTCAAGATACACACCAAAGGGTTAAGAAATCCTATTTTTATACCTCTCTCCCAAGATTAGACATTTAGCTCTTAATAAATTAGTGAAACATATTTGGGTGATTGATCTTAGCATTAAGCTTATGAGCTTAATAAACTACACTGTAACTGATGATTTTGGGATGCTTTTAACACTGGTTTAAGGTGATGCTATGATTCTGCCATGTGACTATTGGGGCAGAGGGTAGGGCTGGTGGAAATATCAGGTAAGAATTTTCCTATGTTTAAACTTGTGCTGAAGAAGCTACCTGTGGTGTAACTCCTTATGAATGAGTGTCTTCTGACTAGTGGAATTCTTCACCCACTTGGTCAGTCTTGAATTCTTTACTGTCAGTGGATGTACACCTTATTTTTGCCTCACCTGTCCTGTGCCCTCTCCCCATCCCCACGACGTGCTGTTTCTGAAATACTGGCTTTGGCTTGGTTCTCTTAATGTTTTGCAACTTGGATTGAGCTTTGGGCACCCTACTGACCATGGACTTCATCTACACTCAGTGTTATAGTTCTTGGAGAGGGGAAGCGGGAAGCAATCAGCTGTTGGTGTAAAACTGTTTTGTTTTGTTTTTTTCTTTCCTTTTTTTTTCCTCTTCTTGAAAGTCTGGGAAGAAAGCCGTCAAAGCAGTCCTGTGGGTTTCGGCGGATGGACTCAGAGTTGTAGATGAGAAAACAAAGGTTAGATTTCCCTGGGCAAAAGTTTTAAATCCCTCTCTAATAATGTATGTGCTATATCTTTAAATGGACGCCAATCTTTATGTTACTGTGAATGTTGGTATTTGAAAGGAAGACTGAAGTGTGTAGTTTAGTTTAATAATTTATTGTTTTGTAAACATATGTACACCTGCTAATTTTTTTCCCCAGTTAATTCTACACTACTCTCAAGACACATTTTATAAAATGTAGCAGGTGTAGCACAAGCTTGGAATATTTTTTGTTGCATTTACTGTTGTTTTCCTGATAACTTCTGTTGATAGTGGACTTGAAGAGTCCCTGGACTTTGTTCTGCACCACTGCAAAAGGTTGCAATAGTAATATATAGGCAAACTCACATTAATCAATACTATATATATATATATAAATCATATATATATAATTTTCAGTGCATCCAAATCCTAGAATGGATCTGAATGAACAAGAGCTTCCAAAATGCAATGTAAATTAAATGGGAGTAAATTAAATTAAATGCAGAGTAAATTAAATAGGGAGATTGTACCTTCAGACTCAAACTAAATAGTAACTGCATATATCAAATTCAATAATCTTTAATATCTAAGATGTTGGTCTGAAGTGGAAAACTACTATGTTTGAGGCATGATTCTAGATTGTTTTACAGGTTTTTTTTAATTGTGAAATTACAATTTTTTATTATGAATTAGCACATTGTGTACCACCAAGGCACCTGTGTCCAAGTAAGAGCAAATGATTCTTGGTTTTATGTAGATGTAGGCAATTAGAAATAAGAGCTTTAGGCTTACCACTACAAGTGCACTAGTATTTTAAAAGATGGCATGGCTATGAGAACAGTTTTAACTCTTGTCAGTCTGAAATAGTTTGTTTTATATTCATATCAATTAACATTTACTTTTTTCAACCTAAAAGATGATTTCACCAAGCTAACACTGACAGGCAGAGGTAATTCATATCCCTCTGGAGTGCAACTGCCTGTCAAATATCTGCTTGTGGTTAGACTTCTCCAGGGCTGCTGTAGTGGTATGGTTCATCAGAGCTAAAGTTGCTATCTTTCAAGAATTCAGTTTCTAATACAAACATACTGGTGTGAATGAATTCAGTCTACTGATTGCCTCATTTAAAAGTAATAATACATGTATTATTTTTAGAAATGTTGCTGCACATATGCAGTATTTTCAAATGGAATTTTAATAAGTTGTGCAGACTCTGGAGGTAATTAAAAGTATAGGATTTAAAAAGAAAATAAACTATTGCCTCCTGGTGGCTGAATACATCAGCAGAGGTGCCAAGTGCTAGGCACCAACCAAATGAAGCAATTTGGAAAAAATATTGAAAAACTAATTTTTAATGAGGATGGCATAATCTTAAACTGTACTATCTCCTTTTTAGAAATACTTCTCCCATCTGTGGGATTAAATAGGGAGTGTTTGGTACTACCAATGCTGCTGGTGCTTTTCTCTTGCATCCCTGCTTAGCTGACTGGAAGATGAGTTTTTGCTCTTTATGTAGCAGCTGCTAGACCTTTTCATACTTGCAGACCTCTCCCCTAAGTGTCAGCATTGTGTTTTAACCACAGTGAAGACTTTCTGGTTGCAAGAATACAGAGCTGCTGTACAAATAAAATAACGTGTGCCTCCATAGTCTAGAGGAGAGATCATAGGAATTCATTGGGTCCCTAAATTCTTAAGTGGTGCCTTGGCACAACTCTGGCAAAGATGGCTGGTGGAGAATGTCATCTCTTCATTTTGTTTCATACTGGGAACAGATTCTGAATGGTGACTGATGACAGATAATTACAGCCACATCAGGTTATCCCCTTTTTAGTATAACTCATTTTTGTGCAATTACTACTGACAATGACTTGTTCAAGTGTATTTCCTCACATTCTTTTATTGTGGGGGGGATTTCTTCCCTCTAGGATCTTATAGTTGATCAGACAATAGAGAAGGTTTCTTTCTGCGCACCAGACAGGAACTTTGACCGGGCGTTCTCATACATCTGCCGAGATGGCACAACGAGACGCTGGATCTGCCACTGCTTTATGGCTGTGAAGGACACGGTAAGCTTAGTATGGTGTGTGTCCAGCTCTCCCAGCTCTTAGCTAGAAGCAAAGGGCAGAAAAATTGAGTACCTGGAATACTGCAGTATGTTTTGACTCCAGATATTACTTAATCCTTGAAAATTATTTTAATTCTAATTCCCTGTATCTGAATTATTTGCCATCCCTCTGTGGTGCTGTCTTACGGAGAGAAATGCTGCTAAGCCTGTGTGTGAAAGGAGTGCAGTCAGCCTCAGATAATCTCCAGCAGAAGGGAACTACTCTTCTAAGAATAGACAGAAAATTTTCTCATCTGAAAATGTTTACAGCCAAAAACTGAAACAGCAATGACAGTTTTTCCAGGATAAAATCATAGTGAGTAAATACAGACTGGTTATGAATGCAGCAACTTGTACGCAAATGCTATCTTGAAGGAAAAGTCATCTGAATGTTAAGAGATGGAGCTAAACTGAATTAAATTAGCATTCTATTTGCTTTTGAGTGACAAAAATGTTTTGAGTAGGTTTAAAATCAGTTTCTTGCTGTGTAGACTTAGGTAAGTTTTTTAACTCCCTGATCTGGCCTTTTCTTCTCTCTGCTAATAGTTGAATCCTGCCTATATTATACAAAGTGCTTGAAACCTCATGCAAATTCACTGCATGAACTCCCCATTGTTGCATGTTCAGAGAAATGGTGCTTGGTAATTTATCATTTTTCTTTAAACAATGAAGTCAGAAATTGTTGGGGCCCCTCTCCAACAAGAAATTCCCACTAAAATTATGTTAGAGCTGGAACATTTCTGTTTTCATCTATGAATAACAGGTCAATTCACCTACTGATTATGATAGATGAGTTGAGCTACTGGTAGCAATAGTGCCTCTGATTCAGCTGTAGCAGCTGTATCAGCTGGGTTGCTGGACTTCTCTGACTTGAATTTCCTTTTTACAGTTATTGGATAGTGGATTCTTTTGACCTGGTGAATAATGGAAGTGCTTTTCATTAGGCACTCCTAACTCTAACTGGTGCATTTGGTCAGGACCATTGAGGTGTGAGTAGTCACACTGTACTTTTAACTTTCACAGATGCACACAAGGGTAGTGTTGCCCTGAGCCCTCTGTAAACTTTCTCCAAGAATAGCACTTACCTGTCCTTCAGGACTTACACCTTAAGACAGCTTCATGAGAGTTTCTTTGTGCACAGATGTATCTAGAGGCAAGGGATCAGTGCAGGCACGTTATTGCTCTGGCATCTTAGTAGCAGTTGAACTAAACAGATCATCCAACAATCTTATTCATTCCTGGGTGGCTTTCTTGAACATGGCTTGTGCATTAGTAGTTGGGAGTATTGATGTACCAGGTTTAAGGCTAAAATACAATTAAAATAGTTTTCTTTAATGCCTTAATTAGATTCATCTTGTAAAGGCAGGTTATCAGTTTGTGATGCTTGAAGCACGTGTATGTTTCTGTTCCAGTCACTGTGTGATGCAATGTTGTCTTGTGCAGGGGGAAAGGTTGAGTCACGCCGTGGGCTGTGCATTTGCAGCATGCCTGGAGCGAAAGCAGAAGCGAGAGAAGGAGTGTGGAGTGACTGCCACGTTTGATGCCAGCAGAACCACATTCACTAGAGAGGGGTCATTCAGGGTCACTACAGCTACTGAACAAGCAGAGAGAGAGGAGATTATGAGACAGATGCCGGATGCTAAAGGTACGGGATGCAATTTAAACAATCATCTGTAGCGAGCAGAACCAGCACTGAGGCCTCTGCAGGGATTGAAGCTTAATGTCCTTACAGCATTCCCCCTCTTGAGCCTTACTATGTTCAAATCATATTCCCAGACCCTTGTCAGTTCACAAGATGAAAAATGCTCCCAAATTCACTCAGCATTTTCCCATGTCTTCTAGAAAAGGTGCAAGTGGCTTCATATGTAAAAGCTGCTTCTGCGTTGTTTTGTCAGCCTGCTTTATGGCAGAGAACACTTGTAGGTACCATAATAAAAGGCCTTGTTAGAAAATTGTTAAAAAGAAACAACAAGCCTGCCAGACACAAAGTAATCATTTATGCAGTCTTATGCTTGTGGTAAATGAACAGAAAATTATATGTGTTTTTCTTAGAAAAGAATGTATTTTTATTTTGATTTTTAAGGCAGGTTACAGAGTGTATGTATAGAGTTGTACTGCATGAGGGAAGAACAGATAATCACAGAGTGCTTTCCAAAAAAAATCCACAATAACCACTCCCTCCTCGTAAAACACAGCTTTTTGATTATTAATTATGTTCAAAATTAGTAACTAACTGATTTGAGAATGAGATAGTGTTCCGAAATTAAGTGAAAGTAGAACTTCTTACTCAAGTTTTATTACAAAGCCTACAGCTTTATTACAGTTCTACAGCTAACAAAAAATAAGTATTATAAATACTGTTCATAACCTGCTTCACAGTGAAGTCTGGCTTTTGTTTCAGAGGATTCCACAGCAAGTTTTATGCTGCCCCTTCATTGCAAAACTTTAATCTTCGTTTTCATCATCCATCTGCTTGTTTCCATACATTAGTTTTAGAATGTGCTAAATGAAGCTCAAACACAAGGCCTTTGTTACTTGAGGGCATGAGTCAAAGTCTTGACTCAGTGAAGGTGTGTGAAATCCTTTCCAAGAAAGACTGATTAGAAAAGTTTCACTTGAATGAGCAGCTGCAACTTATGGGTACTGAAGCTTGCAAGACAATGTAATTAGTTCCTGCTACCATTCCAGCTCCTCAGAAATCTCTAGTCTGACTCCTCTCTTTACCAGACTTTTAGTTATTCTGCTGGTGTGTCAAAAAAAAGTCATTGCTTTTTCTAAGACGTTTGGAAAACAGTATGGGTAAAATGAGAGTTCATACCAGGATAGTGAGATTTTCTTTTGTCCTTCTGTGTTGATCAGCTGTGTTTATTGCCCCCAAAGCCAATTCATTTTTGAGTGAAAAAGAGTTTTCCTAGAGGTGGAAAAATCCCCATTGCTATTCTAATTATAAGATTCATCATTTATACCAAGTTTAATCCTACATTTGTACCATTAGGCCTGTCTGACAGGAGCATTGTGGTGCTACGCAAAGCCATGCAAAATGAAGCAGCCGTCTTTAAGTTGGAGGAGCTTCCAGTGCAAATAACTCATGATTGGGTGGTAACATAGCAGCTAAAATCAGTACAGAAGTGACACAGGAACTCCTTGCAAATGTGTCAGCTCAGAGGCTGGATCTACCTTGCAGCACGTTTCCCTCTACCTGTAATGTATTTCCTGGAGGAGCTGGGAGCTGCAGCCCAACCTGCTGCTGCTGCTACCTTTGGCCTGCTAAAGCTTGTGCAGTGTGTTTGGCTGCTGCTGCTGATTCTGCAGGGCTGGAAGGGTGGTTTTTAAAAGAGGGTCCTAGAGCTGTGTTCTGTTCCCTGCTGCTGCTGAGTTGTGCTGCCCTAAGTCACTTAATACAGTTTGTATAGTAATATTTTGTCCATGGTTCTGTGTGAGGCAAAGTAAAGGTCTCAAATATACAATACATTTTTCAGTCTTAAACCTTAATTGCAGGTACTTCTAGAGCTGGGATCTCAGGAACAGCTAGAAAGAAAACATATGAAAGGCTGGCATTTCTAGGAAGTGGCTTGCCTTATAAAGCTGTGGGGCTTGGGTGTATGTCAGGTGACATGGTGAAAACAATGAAGGTAGACAGAAATTGTGTTTCTGCTGTGCTATTAGAAACATTTGCAAGAGTACTAGTTATGCAGATTCCTGCAATTTCTCTTTTCAAAACAAATGGGAGTACAGGTAGGCAGTTGAACAGTATTTTGCTTTACTTTTCTAACCTCACCCTGTTTCCTCCAGCAGTTGAAACAGAAGTGAAAACAGTAACACCAGGTGCTGCACCAAACAATACTGCCCCCTCTTCTGGCTCACCAACCTCTCCTACTGCTGAAGTTGCTGCCTCTCTGGATAAAGAAATGAGCAACCCTCACGCTATCCCACGGCGGCATGCCCCTATAGAACAGCTTGCCAGGCAAGGGTCTTTCAGGGGCTTCCCCGCCCTTAGCCAAAAGATGTCTCCGTTTAAACGCCAGTTGTCTTTGCGAATAAATGAGCTGCCTTCAACAGTGCAAAGGAAGACTGATTTCCCCATGAAAAACTCAGGTAAAACCAAATGGTTCCAGTGAAACATTGCCTTAAATTGTCTCTTCCTCCTTTTCTTTGGCTTCAAGTAACTCCTTATTTTCTAGTAAATCCTTCTTCCTGCCTCATGTTGATCATTTATCATGAACAAACATCACAATGTCAGAGAATTTCTGCTTTGGGAATAGGCAAGAATTTCAAATGCAGGGTTCACGTGCAGAAGACAGTTGTAATTGCTATCTGAAGTACTGGAGCACAGCTTGAAGTGTTCCAGGAATGGGTGTTGGTGAATTAGGTTTTGGCTCTTCCCTCTGAGTCACTGAACCAGTTCTTCCACTTACTGTCAGGGCATCCTGAGACACAAATCCCTTCAAGGTCTTAACCACTTGTCTTGGGATCATGTGATGCTCTTCTGCAGTCTGTCCTTCTACCTGTCTGAATTCTTTTTGAGAGCAATGAAATTGCTTTTCACGTTGTATTAAGAGAACCAACCTGTTCAGGTGGCACAACTGGCTGTATCAGTATTACGTGGTACAGTTTTCACATGATGCTAGCGGGGTTTTCTAAGAGTCATCCCAACATAAACTCCTGAGGTGCTCATTACCTTGCATAATGTCCTAGAGTTCCCTTAGCTAGGTGTTATCCTTCAGGCCAGCTGTACTCTCACTTGGCAACAGAGCTGGTTTTGGGGTTCTAAGCTTGGAAGTAAAAATGACTGTGGCAAAGGCAAACCCAACAAAAATACTTAGTCTGACTTCTTTCATAATCCTTGTTTAGTGACCTGTGATTTAAGACCAGCATTGAGCCAATCAGTTTTACAGTAATAGTGCACTGCTCAGTAGTGAGTCACTGAGCACGCCACAGTCTCAATTTTTCATGATTCAGAACATTTCTGATGCATGTTCCCATATATGCCACTGCCAGTGCTGCTTATTGTCCCACTGCATGCACTGTATTGGAATATCCCTCAAAGAATCAATTTTTGGGCATGCCTCCCTGTGAATTTTAGATCTGGTGCATGTTGTGTGCAGATATTTTATGTTTCTTACACTATTTTGTGCTTGATTATGCCTGCTCATGTCAGTTCTGTGCAATGACGGACTGATGATCGGTACTTTTGGAAAACACTGCCGTTAGCAATAATGAGAACATCTGGTAAGCTGGCAGCTTTACTCCAGATGTTACATTATCCACATGATACTGATGCTTCGTTTAAAACTGAACATCCATTTTATCTGAGCATTCAGCTTTTGCTTTTATGATTCTAGCACAGGAACTGGGGATTTCAGCTACCACTGAACTGGAACAATCAACACTAACTCTAGACTGAACTTGCCGCTGTGCGTTGCTGTCAGTACATTTAAAGTTCACATAGTTACTGTACAAGTATGTTGTTGGAACACTTAAATCTATGATAAGTATTTTTATTTCACAGAATGCCAAATCTTAGAGCCAAACTCTTGAGAAGTTTAGCACTTTGTTACTGTAGAAAACTCTTTTTATTTTCTGATACAAGCATCCTTTAAATCTGGAACAGTGATCTCCTTGCCCTCTTGACTTAATCACAAAATACATTAATGTGGTGTTCTATTTCAGGCCAGATCTTCAACACTAATGTAAAAAAAAAAAAAAAGCTGTCATGCAAATCAGTCGCAATAACATGTAGGACATTAAGGGAACTAATTATATTTCAGTTTCACATTGGTAGTTGTAAATTGTTTCTGTATCCTTTAAACTTTCAATTTAATGAATTCTGTTTACATTTTAGTCCCAGAGGTAGAAGGGGAAACAGACAGCATTAGTGCCCTGTGCTCTCAGATCACCAGTGCTTTCAGCACACCATCAGAAGATCCTTTCTCTTCGGCCCCCATGACAAAACCAGTGACAGTAGTTGCACCACAGTCTCCTGCCTTTCAAGGTTTGTGATTTCTTTGGGTGCTGGATGAGGCTTGAATGCACATAATGTTGCTTTCCAGTAACACATGGTCTTCATTTCTTGTGCAAGTCCTGTTACCAATATTTTGGGTGAATGCATCCTGCTTTATTCATCTCGTCTGTTTAATTTTTCTGTGGTTTTGTTTTTAACAATAAGTCCATGCACCTACCACACGATAGTTACCTATAAAAGGGACTGGCATTGAGGTAATGGCTGTTTTAACATTCTGCCACCTGAACTCCACAGGAGTGTGTCATAGGAACCAGATCTCACAAGGGAAGGGATTTTGTGCCACTACGATTACTGTTTTTTACACAAATTCTTAGATAAGTTGTGGAAAAATGCCAGCTATAGAACTCATAGCAGGCATTAATATTCATTCCACTGCTATGCTTTTATAAAAGTTGTGTGAAAAAAGAACTTCTCCATGTTAAATGTAGTTATTGTAACTTTGTATCTACAATATGTTCTTCTTTTGAATCTAAAATTAACTGTACAATAACTACTGGTGAGCCATGTTTCTTCCTTATAGAAACAACAAATTTAACTTCAGTCAGTCATCAGGACTCAAGGCCTCCTAAAAGTATATCAAAATCCACCATCCCATGATTCTCTTAACAAGTGTTGGCTTGGTGAAATGAAATTTACTACCTTTATTGACTGTCAGTCCAGTTTGGCTAATTACACAAACTCCTGTCATGTGGAAGTGTCTAAAATTGTTGTATGTTGATATGTCTGACCTGGCCCACTAATACTCCAGTCACATGCATGCCTTGCATGAATTAATCGCACTGATGTTGTCTGCTCCCATTTTAGTTAATGGCACTGCCTCTGCCTTCTGTGTGCTTGCTGCTAAACCATCCCAAGCTGCTGTAGTGTCCACAGCTATGCCAGTTCGTGAAACCAATCCTTGGGCTCATGCTCCTGCTGCTAATACTGGAGCTGCAGCCGTGGTCGCTGGTAAGACTGGAAGTAGATCCGGTGCATTGCTATAAGAACTTGGATCAAAAGCATAATTGAGCCCCTGAGACAATTGTCAGTGCCACTTAATGGCAAGTGGAAGGAACAGGAACAAAAGCCGGAAGTAGTAGCGTTTTGCACGAGTGGATGGAGGGAAGCGATGATCTTGTTGGTTCTGGGTCTGTAACCTGGACTGATTCTTATTTTGGCAGCATTTTATAAAATCAGTGCTTAAAAAGGAAGTAATGAAATTGTATGCGAGTTTGTGTGTATAAAAGGGAAAGAATCTGTGTGTACCCAAAATAATTTTTGGGTGTTCTTTTCACTAACGTACATAAGGAGGGATTAAATTGGTTGCTTAAAGGCTTTAGAGGTTCATTTCTTCTGTTTAGTAAGCTTAGTCTGTCCCTCCAGGCCTTGCCTGCACTGTATAAGGTGAAATGGCTGTCACCCATGTGGGCACATGTGCTAGAAGGCTGCAGTCTAAGTTATTTTATTTCATGGTGTAAGCACCACTCCACGAGAGAAACTTTGCTAGTGAAATAGTAGGTTCTGCTTGGCCTTGTAAGATTTTGTCTTTAAAACAGTTTCTTAGACCTTTGTGTTCCAAGTCCGCCAGTCCTGAGCTGTACCTTCAGAAACTGATACTTCCCAGTTAGGGGGATTAGTGGTTGTGGACTAGATCACTGCCACCAAGTTGTGAGTGCAGGCAGCAGCTTTCCTGTGTACCCTAAAGTCTCAGATGTGTGCTATGAAGAAAAAACCCCATAAATCTGCATTTTAGTGAAGCAGCTCTTACCTACCTCATCTTGACGAATGTCTTCCTAGAACAGAACAGTATAGTGAATGCATAAAGATGCTTCCAGTGTTGGGAGCATCTTTCAGTCATGGTGGGAGGAGGCCTGTGTGTTCTTGTGTACACCCTCCAGTCTTTCTAACCAATCAAAGGCTGAGGAATGGAAACGTTTGTGACTTGCCCATGCTTTCCTTCCCAGGCACTGAATGGAGCAGCACCTCCTCAGGTGCGGCCTCACCAAGTCTCTTCCAAGGAAATCACAGACGCACTCCCTCGGAGGCAGACCGCTGGTTGGAAGAGGTCTCAAAGACTGTCAGAGCCCAACAGCAGCCAACCTCAGCCCCAGCCCCCCAGCCACTGCTCCAGCCTCCTCCAGCAGCTCCAGCCTCCCAGTCAGCACCAGCCTTCCCAGTCAGCACCTTCATTGCGCCTCAGCCTGTGCCGGTGGGTGTGGTACCGCCCATGCAGCCGGCATTTATTCCGGCTCAGCCCTATGCTGTAGCAAATGGGATGACCTATGCAGCCCCAAGCGTCCCTGTGGTTGGAATCACACCTTCCCAGATGGTAGCCAACGTCTTTGGTACTGCCAGCCACACTCCAGCGGCCCACCCGCATCAGTCCCCCAGTCTGGTGAAGCAGCAGCCGGTCCCTCAGTACGACAGCAGCAGCAGCAGCGCCACCGCCAGCCCCTTCTTCCACCCGCCCGCGCAGCACAACGGCTCCGCCGCCTTCAACGGCGTGGAGGGGGGCAAGTGGGCTGCCGAGGACAAGCATTCGCAGCCCCCCGCGCCCGCCCCGCAGGTCGACCCCTTCGAGGCGCAGTGGGCAGCTCTGGAGGGCAAGGCAAAGCAGCGCACCAACCCCTCCCCCACCAACCCCTTCTCCAGTGACCTACAGAAGACATTCGAGATTGAACTTTAAGCGGTCCTGTGGGGGGCGGATAAATTGTACATTAGGATAGAGGGATAAAGGGAGCAGAGGGGACTCTTTCTGATCAGTTTGCTTTGATAATCCCAAAGGTCCCTTCAAACAAAAATGGGTTAGAAAGAGAGAGCAATTATGGGGAGGATGGAAACACACAGACAATTTAATGTGCAGTTCTTAAAAGGAGTCCTGGAGCCACCCCAGTCTGCATTCCCTCCTCACTTGGAAAGCTGGAAGTCAAATGAAGCAAAGAAAGGCACCCAGTCCCAAAGCCTGTTCTGCAGAAACATCAATCATCTCACAGAAAGGAAGGCAGATGTTTGTACCTGTGTCCTCCTGATGCCCTGAAAGTCCTGGATGTTCCCCCTCAGGGAAGAATTGGGTAGGGTGGGGGGTGGATATGGGTGGGATGTTGTCACCTTAGCAAAAGCTAGGTTTGTGGAAAAAGTTGAGCTTCCATTTTGAGTAACAAAGTGAATATTATATGTAAAGAATAAAGTAAAGCCAAAATCTTTATTTTTATGCATTTAGAATATTTTAAATAGTTGGATATTAAAAGCTGTATGAGTTGTAAGTAATCTTGCCAAAGGTTAAAAAAAAAGGGGGGTTGGATGTAAGAAATTGTACATAAGATTGATTTATCGCTGATTCTTATTGTAAGTAATATTGGGGGGTGGAAAAAGGGGCTCTAGCTTGTTCTTGTATCTGTTCATTGTAAGTAGCATATTGCAACAACAATCACAACCAATAAGTCATTATATCGTAGTTTTAAATAAAGAAAATTAAAGAACAGTATTGTCATGGTTTGAAAACCATGGGGAGAATTTACTGTTTTTTATTGGAATCAATCTACATATTCTATATAGTATGGATTTTTTTTTCCTTTCATATATTGCTGCAGTTTCTTTGTCTTAATCTATTGGTTCTAACACTACTGTGACAACTTACTGTCATCATATCTACATCCTGGGACTCCCTGGGAAACCATTTTATGTTTGTCTGTCAATAGTTCTTAGAGGTTTTTAACTTTGGTTTTATTTTTTCCCACTGATTTGTGAAACCTTGTGGTTAAGGCTGCAGCTGGTCCAGGTTCTGCCTCTGGTGACTTGTGAAAACCATCTCATTTTAACTTTACTTTTAAACTTTGGCCTTACAAGCAAATGTAAGTTATATATATTTGTACTGATGATTTATAATCTGCTTTAACAGAAATAAATGTTGGTGGTAGAAGCACTGTCTGTGAGAGCTTTATTTCCCACCTCAATTCAGTTTTCAGCATTTGCCCTTCTGGGTGACTTCTGTCTTGTAAAGGTGAATGTGGATGAGCCCTGCTTGCCAAACTAGCACCTTAAGAATAATATATGAACACCTCTCATTTTCTACAACCTGTTAAGTTGCCTTGAACTTTAAGACTGAATTTCAAAATATCCTTGTGACGCATAAACACTTAAAGCTCTAAAATAGAGGCCTCTACTGAAAACATCAGATTCTGGGTTTGCATGGCTGTATTTTCTACCACTGAATATTTACAAAGAGACAAAGATGGGGACAGTAACATTCAGTAAGGGCAAAAAGGAAAACTTTCTTTCCCCTAGTAAGAGGAGCCATATGAGATGATGTATTTTCACTTCTTTTCTGTTCTTCCAGTGAGCTGGTATCTACCCTGTTGCTGTGACTGGTTCTTACTGCATTCTTACAGGCACCACATCAGTTTAGACACAAGGAAAAAAGTCAGACTCCCTAACCTGAAGGGGAAGAAACGCTCCCTTTGTTGGCCCTAGGATTTGAGCTTGCCAGCAGTTCCCATTTCCAGGCGAGTACAGTGAGTCTTACAGTGACAGTCTAGAACTACAACTTTTGACATTACAGATTCTTACCTATGTTCAGTATGATGTGGATAGTAATACAAACGCTCCCTGTGGGATTTGAGTTGCTGTCAATGCTTTTTTCAGCTTTCAAAAAGCAAACAAGTATTTATAGACATTTATAGTAGGAAACAAAGCAGTTAGTTATGCATCTTTCACAGTAAGAGCCCCAAGATCAAGCTGATAATAGCCCAGAATAGCTACACCCTTCACCTGCCCTGGAGCTAAGCACTTCCTACAACCCATTGTTGAGGGAAGAAAATGAACATCTTGAGCCTCACATTAAAAAAAAGTAAACCTTGGGTAGGTGATTCAGTGGTACTGCAGAGAGGGAGAAGCTGATCTTTTCAGAGGAAATGTAAAGATCCTTTAGTTACCTTGATGGCATGGATTTGCAGCAGGGAACTGCATGGCTGTCCATCCCGCCCTTACTGCCACAGCTGTGCATCTGAAAGGAGGTCAGAATAAAGTCTCCACTAGCCAAAGCACTTCCAGTGTTAAAGTCCTGCCCACCAGGAGGCAGGGGGCTGTTACAGCCCTCCTGCATCTGGAGAAAGCACTTCCTGGCCCCATTTATATAACCATAGAGTTTAAATGACAGCTGACTGCATAGAATATTTAAATATTCTAAAAATAGAGCCTCTGACATCGTAGAAAGGGATTTTATAGAACTGGCTACTTTCTCTGGGACAAAAGGGTCTGATACATCCAATTCCCTTATAACTGTGCTCCTGAGCACAGCAGCAGACCCTGACTACCCCTTGATGCCACATATGGAATGGTGAGGGCTTCAATCTGACTGGAATTTACATACTCTCTGATTAGTCCTTGGTCTCAAAAGGTAAAAATCATACTATATACTAAAATGGTAACATATCCTATACACACAGAGAAAAAGGTGCTGGTCTGAGATGTTAAATGCAAAAATATGTACAAATGCACGTGGATGTTTTCAGGACCATCTCATTGTTCCTAAATATCCAGTGCTTTCCATTTCAAACCTTATACTGTAATGCCTGCCCTGCATTCCAGCAGAGGAAATTTCCCCTAATCAAACGAAAGAGTCTTAAATGCAAAATAAGTATTTTTGTCTTTCCTAGCAAACAGTCTATCAGACCACAGAAGGACCCAGCCCCAAATAGCTCTGTGAGTGTCACCTCTCTCTCCTGTACTGGATTGCTTCTAGACTTCTCAGTTTGTTCACATCCTAAAGCAGTGTGTCCAGTCCTGAACCATACCTGTGCTGATGAGAGTGCCGTCATTAGGTCAGTGATTCTTAGTTTTAGGTCCCTCTGAACTGATTTACTGGGTTTAGAGCACAAACCAGCTCTAGGCTGCCAACCCTGGCGATTTACACCTATGTATTGCTGCTGCTCTGATGGGTCCTGAGTCAGGACTGGGGGAGGGGAGAGGGGAGAGGGGAGAGGGGAGAGGGGAGAGGGGAGAGGGGAGAGGGGAGAGGGGAGAGGAGAGGAGAGGAGAGGAGAGGAGAGGAGAGGAGAGGAGAGGAGAGGAGAGGAGAGGAGAGGAGAGGAGAGGAGAGGGAGCAGTCCTGAATTAGCTGCATTTAAGACTTAAAGTAACACAAGTAGAAGACAAAAATAAAAAAAACCCCAATCCTCCATCCCCCCAACCAAAATATCAACATCTACACACCAGTTTATAGCTGCATCTATGCAAATAACACATGGGTAGTGGTGCTAGTAATTACGATCAACCCATCCAAGTCTAGAATGAGGGAGAAGGGGACGGTGGGGGCTGATGCTAGGGTAGAACAATAGTGTGGACGCTGTGAAAGAATCCTTTTGCTCAGAAGTAATTCAATTTTGAGATACTGAAGATACCCAAGGGCCTTTCCTGGTTTAACATGATATAATAATGATATAATCTCAGCTCCCCACCCCTAATGCCTGAGATTTTCAGAGCCCCAGACGCATGCTTGCTGCCACTCTGTGTTGGTCTTGAAAAGAAGGATGCTTTTCAGCTACAGCTGCTCTGCATCTGGAAGTCCTAACCTGTTAGCCCATAGCAGCAGGCGTCAGCCCAGGGCACATGCAAAGCCAGGCTTTCCTGGATTTAACAGACTAGAGCAGGTCCTTGGGAGGTTTATTCTGGCAAGTGAAATGCCCCTACATGCATATTTCTGTGTGTTTATTATTAGCCCCTGCCCAAACTCAGCACAACATCAGAACAGCCCAGTTCTGGCTCAGGGGAAAAAACCTGCTGAGCCTTCCTAGAATGAGTGCTATTTAAACTGCAGCATCTCAGAACAGGTAACGGTGTTGGTATATTCACCTAAATTACCCCAAACATTCAGAAGGGCTAAAAGTAGTTTTCTATTTTGTCTTAAGCTTTCTGTGAAGCATTGCTTCTGCATTTCACTCCAAAGCTGATTGCAGTCAAGTAGAAACCAAACTGACCCTACTAGAAATTTGTCTAAGGTCTGCTGGAAGAAAATGGCTACGGTAACATGACATTACAGCTGCATCCCTAGAGCCAGTAATCTCCTAGGACCTGAACACTAATTTTATATGCATCAAGCTGTTTATCGTGGCCAGTCCTCTGCATTTAGATGGAAAGTGCTCCCCAGGAGCACTTGTTCAGCAATGCTCATTGGAGGAACAAATGTTCATCACTCATTAGGGCTTTGGTTGGAATGGTTGAGGCCCATCTTTAAACACTTCAGAGATCATGTTTTTAAGAGCACTTCTCTCTCTTGCTTGTATGAAGAATTGGTCTCTCCCTCTTTCATGCTGGTCATCTGCCTTCTCTAGTCACATCATCATTGCATCATCTGATTCTGTGAATGACAGCAACTACCCCTAAGAGATGGATTAGGTACAGCAAGGCATACAGGGGGGAAAAGGAGTTTACAATAAGCCTGAGGGTGGTGGGTTTCCCACCTCTGAGCATTTACGCCCAATACACGCTGTTCAATTCACCCTCTTGAGCTTTCCAGCAGGGCAGAGTTCCTAGAACAGTCCCATACAGTAAAAGAACAGAGTTGAGACCTCCAGTCTTGTCATGGGTCTCCGTGGCGGTGGCTGTCACCCACGGGGGTGTGGGGGGCTGCCCTGCGGGCGGTGGCGAGCGCAGCTGGCACAGCAGAAGCTGGAATAGTACTCGTTACCACAGAGCTGGGCCTGCAGGATCAGGTCACAGTTGGCAAGGTGGGGCTGGTCCACGCACTCTCTGCTCAGGTCCACAACATGACTCACAGTAGCTGCAGCCAAGCAAAAGGTGAACCAGCTGTAAATCTATCCTCAGACTGCTATTCCCTCCCAAAAGACACAGCACATTCCTGCTTCTTCCACCCCACCAGTTCAAAATTTAGTCCAACATCAAGGAGATGAGTTTCAAGATGAAACAGACACCTCTGGTGAGATACAGGAAGAGAATGCAGGTTCCAGGGAGAGGAGAGATTACTCTACCTACCCTCTATGTAACGACAGCTGGAGGGTGTCTGAAGTCCAACTACAAATCATGCAACCAGCTATGTGGTCAACCAACTATGGCATTTTGGCCTCAGGAAGTTAAACAGGCTCCCAGTGCCCTGGTCAGGGGGTGTTTCCAGCATCCTGCTTTTCTGTCCATAGGAAGCAGGGCTCCTGAGGTAGCACGACCCAGAGGCTCCTGCTGCTCCCCAAAGCCTGAGGCTGGTGCTGGACTGGCACACACAATGGGTGCGACAGTGGCTGAGGGCTGGGCACTGTGCCGGGAGAAGCAGGACAGCCGCGCTGTACTCACTGCTAGGCCTGCTCCTCAGCACCTTCACCTCCGTGCTGGCACTGACAGAGCTGCTGCTGCTGTAGGCACTGCATGTGTAGGATCCCTCGTCAGCCTCCTGGACGTTGCTTATAGCCAGGCTTCCATCCTGGGACAGGTGGATGTGGCGGCCATCCCCCCGCATGGGAACTCCGTTCCTGTGGTGAAAAACAAAATGTTTCACTATTGCCACCCATGGGGGCTAAAGGAGCTTCCTGTGCTCTTTGGAAAATGATGTTCTGTGAAATGGGTGAATTTTTACAAGGTCAGCAGGAAGGAAGAAATCTTTTGCACAAACTGGCCCTACAACTGGGTGGTAACATGAGCCTGAGCAAGTCTGCATCCGTTGCCCAGTGTCTGTGTGGGAGGTAGCTGTGTCTGTGTTTGCCCTTTCTGCTAGCGTACATTCTTGAGGTTTGAGGATCTTAGCACAAATCCAATGTGCCTTTCCCTCTCTCCAGGTTGTGGTCTGGCAGTACTTGTTTGGCTGGCATTGATAGCAGCACATATTGCTTGATGAGCATATGGGGTAGTGAACAATGCACCCTCTCTTCTCTCCCTTTAAGCTCTGAAACATGCATCATTTTGTTAGCTCAAATGCCAAACTTATGTATGGAAGAAAAGCTCTTGGTATGAGATGGCCCGCTTCAGTCCTAACCCTTGGAATTTCAACACTTAACCAGTCCATATCTCTGGATAGTTTGTAAGAAGGCTCCAAAGCAGAACTGATTATTTTCAAACAGGAAAAACAACCTTCACCAAACATGTGCACAAATTCAGAGTTTCCCAGAAAACTATCAAGATAAGAGGACACAGCTTTTCACTTTAAAACGCTTCTAAATCTCCTTTGCTCCTACTTGACAGTAAACAGAGATAACTGTTGCAACAGGAAGCTAGGAGAAGAGGGCCTATAATGTCTGTGAGGATTAGGCAGAGAGGGCTTTATAAAAAGCAACTAAAGATTTTCAGCTGGTTGCTCATTTTAGTTCTTGTTACTTTCATGTTGCTAGTTTTCCAGCACAGTGTCTTTCTGAACTCCACGAAATCTTAGTTTAACGTCTACTTTCCTCCTTATTTGGCTGGAACATGAACTTGATGACCCCCACACCCCACAGGGATCTTGCCCAGGATTTTTGGGTAACATCCAAGTTGTTTTAAGAAAGGGTAGGTGATACTAGTTGTGGCTGATAACTGTGGTCTCTGCCATTCCTGGCAGGCACCCTGCATTAGTATTCAGAGGATAAATGATGAGGTTTGGGAAGAGAAGGAAAAGGAAGTTCCGCCTCATTTTTGCTCACCTTGACCACCTTATATTCACATTGTTGCCAGTCACTGTACAATGAAGATGAGCAGTCCCTCCCTCAGGTACCGTGATGCTTGGCAGAAGACCAGTGATCCTCAGCTCTCCTAGACCAGAAGGGAAATCATCACTAGCAGGAAGACAATGCCATGCTCCCCCTGGGAGTAGGAGCATTCCCTCATGGGAAAAGTCCAACACATCCCATGATGAGCTACAAGCCCCTGGGCCTTGAAGCAGCATGTTTGAAGCTGGGCTGTTGCTGCTTTGAGGAATGTGGATTTCCTAGGACTTTGGCCCAAGAAAGGACAAGTAGCAGAGGCTTCCAAGAGCTTTTTCCTCCAGCTGGACACATGCACAGAAGAACCATCTCCTTAGTTTCTCTTGCTTTTATATTCACTCCACAGTAGTGTCCCAGAAACAAGGTCCTGAGAGCCACTCTTACTGTGCCATCACTCCCTTTTCCCAGCTGCCTGGAGCACCACGATATGCTGGACACAGGCAGATGACCATTGGGTAAAACAACTCACTCCTCCCTTGCCCTGGAGATGCCTATTAGACATTAAGTGTGAAGCAAAGAGGCATGGCCAGAGAAGGAATCCACGCTGTCCCTGCACAGCCTTCCCCGTTTCCCACTCCTGTGCACGTGTGCCGTGCTTCCACCCATCCAGTACCTAGAGGTCGAAGCAGGACCTGGCGCTGGTCCCGGTCGCGTCCGTTGGAGGCGATGCAGGTGAAGAAGCCGATGTCTTCAGAGCTGACCCGGCTGATCACCAGGGCCCCGTCCGACTGCTGCCTGTGCCTGGGGAGCAAACCCAGAATGTCCCCAAGCCTGTGCTTGGGGCAGGATGGGACTCCAGCCAGCAGAGACGAAGCTAAGGCTCGTGCACAACTTTGTAGTACCACTCAGCAAAGGTTTAGCAACACAAATGCTGCAGGGGTTGTAGTGCAACCCTTAGTCCTCAAGTCCCAGCACTGATGCTGTAGACTCTGGAAAAACTTGCTGCTAGAGCAGATTTCTGGGAGCAGAGTGAGGGGAGAGCAGCACCAGTAGCTGTGGAAGTTTGTTGCAGATGCCCTGATCTCTCTCTGCTGTGAACCTCTGCCCTTGCTCACTGACCAGCTGGTTTCTGGCAAATTTGCTTGCCATGTGTTCTTTTTCTGCTAACCTTGTAGCTGAATAAATTTGAGCCCTGGCTCATTTGTGGACCCTGTGTCACAGCTGTTCCCTCCAGGGTTCAACATTCAAACTTCCATCTGTGAGGGAGGGAGGACAGGGCAGTCCAGCAGTACAGCCTGGCCCTGATGGAAGAAGCTACACAGCATAAAGCCAGACAGACCCTTGCTGCATGGCCAACAGCTCTGTTCTCTCAGGGAGGAGACAGGGAAGGAAAAGCAAGGAGGAGGCTCTTCTCGTGAACAGTCGGAGCCACCTGGGAGCTCACCTGGGAGAGGAGAGGGGCTGCCCATCTTTCTGCCACTCGATGGTGAGAGCTGGTGATGCTTCTGCTGTGCAGGGCAGTCTGACTCTCTCCCCAACATTGGCCTCCACTACTGTGGGCTCGCTCTTATTCATTTTCAACCTGCAAAGTTCACAAGCACAGCAAAAGATGTAGAAACTTCCTTGCTCAGCATGTGACCTTCAGCACAAGGCTTTTTTAATCACAAGCCTTACTTTTTGCCTCCAACAGCAAAGGGAGGTCTCTGCACTCCCATCAGAGCTCTGATGCTTGCCATTACCAGCATTCGTTCCCAATATTCAGAGAAGAGCAGCCTCCATGAAATCCTGCTCCAGTTCAGCACAGCATGGTGCTGCACTCCTGTCAGCCAGCTTAACCCATTACAGACAGCAACCCTCTGGTTCTTACAGCAACCCTCTGGATAACAGCTGAGGGAGCATTAACAACGTGAACACATGGCAAACAGTACAAAGTCCTAAATAGGGCACTGAGCAAGCTTCCCTCTAGGTGCTTATCTGGCACACAAAAATGAGCCTTTTTAGGGTGTGAAGAGCCTATTGCAATCACCTGACTGCACGCAAGGTCCGGGAGTTGGTTGTCCACTTCATGCAGCAGAAATGTTGAGGCCAGGTTCTCATCACTCGTCTCCTCATGTTCTTTGCTGTCTTATAACTCCAGCTAAACACTGTCTTAGAAGGGAACTAAACCACGATGTTCCCACACTTAAATAAGATGTCATCTCCCCTACCCCCATTCTTTGACCTGAATTCTTGATTTCAAAACACAAAACTAAAGAGCCTTAATTCAGTGTTCTTAATTCAATGAATCACTTATTACGGCTTTTAGGCAGAAGCAGATCTAAGGAGATCGCTGCAGACTGCAGCAAATTGACTGGCTTTTAGGTTGTAAACTCAAAAAAAGAGAGGGATCAGATAATGGCCCTATTTAATCTGGAATCCCAACATGCTGCATTTAAGGCAAAAATAATTTGTCCGCTTTTATTTCTGTGGGGTCTAGAAGCAATAAAAAACCACAAAAGAAGCTACAAAATATGCACTACATGAGGAGACAGTTTTGAGTCAAGCCGGTTTGTTCACAAAATATTTGAAATTAATTAGTGGAGGCTGAAGTAACTGAAGTTTTTTTCAATATACATACATCTATTTTGTGCTAGTTAAACAGCTCCTATTTGCTTTGTTTTTTTTCAGAACAGGTTTCTCTTTCTGCCTACACTAACATGAGCAGCTGATGTTGCCCTGATACTTCTTTTGTTTGAACCCAGCTCCTTTGCTGCCAGCTTCCTGTGCATCTTTGCTCAGAGTATGCTTCTTTCAAGAGACCCTTGGGGAGGGCAGAAGACAGCTTGCAGCTGGGATCTTCTCCCGTTCCCGTTGTCAGCAGTTCAGTACTGCTTGCTTCCCAACCGTGCCCCAGAACAGCTGACCCAGGACCTTTCCAATCTTCAGCTTTTCTACATGAAGAGATGCCATATGGTTCATCATCTGGGCACGGTGGACAAACTGTTGCTGTACGTGAACTTACCTGTACGTGAGCTGCTGATGCACAGAGGAGCTGGATGCCTGCACAGCCTGCCTGCCTCTGGATAACCCTCGGTACTGTTGATCTGCCTTGTGAAGGACCCGACCTCTCTCACCCTCTGCCAGAACAGTGCTCTGGTGCTCTATTCAAAACAAAATGCCATATGTGAATAAAATGTGACCTCTTGCATAGGGTTTCTGTGAGCTTGGGAGAGCTTGCTGAACTGGAGCCAAAGAGCCCTTCAGCCATCTGCTTTCTGGCTGGCTAGTGCAGTAAACCTGCACTGTGTACTAATGAGAGTCACAGACCTGCAGGCCAGCAATTTTAGACTCCTTTTTCTTCTCTGTCAGTGAATATGTTGCAACATCCCTTAGGCCATAGTGCCTTCTGCCCCATGTGCCATTGCTGTGACAAAGCACACTTCAGAGATTGAAGGCTACATCTTTTGAGACTAGTCTTTCATATTTTTTTGGTTTTGTTTCTGAAATAAGGCACATTTTTCAGAACAGAGAATCATTTGTTACCCAGCAGGACCTGTTTGGGCAAAACACAAAACATAAATGCACCAGCAGTTATGTTTTGGATCAGGAGGCAGCTGATGGCTGTCAGGGAGGAAGACATACTCGCTGAGCGGGTTACAGGCAAGCCACAGCTCCAGCTATGGGGTGGCCCTGCAGGGAAGGAAGTATTTTAGGCCTAAGGCTTTATCATGAGGCAACACCAAAAGGCACCCTACTGCCTCCACATTCCCTCTTGGCAGCAGAGGAAGTTTGCTCCTGCAGCTGGCTTTATCGAGCCTGTGGCCAATAACCATTAATTGCCCTGAGCTACCTCTCCGGTCCTGAGCAGAAGATAATTCACCTGTGATCTGTAGCTGAATCTGTCGGCTCTCCATCCTCCCGTCAGAAGTGAGGCACGTGTAGGTCCCAGCGTCCTCGGGTTTGACGTGGCTGATCACCAGGGAGCTGTCGGACTGGAAGGTGTGCCTGCAACAGGTGTGGGGAGCGCTGCCCCTGCCTGGCCACCCACAGCAACCGGCCAGGGCACAGCGGCTGATGTTATGCAAACCATTCCCATGTAGTTCCCTCCCTGGCTTGGATAACAACAAAGCCCTGCTGACCACAGACAGCAGTCACAGGCCGGGAAAACAACTGCAGCAGAAAGGAGGTCAGGAACAGAGAGGAAAAACTAGATGGAAAACAGGGAACTGCTTTCAGTGACCCTCTCCCATGAGGAGGCAAACAGCCCTTCTAGGGAGGAGCTTGAGTCCCAGCAGTCAACTGCAAACAGAAAAGCATAACTGGGCTTTTCTTAACTGTGATTTTCATAACACAAAGGGACTGACTGGCTCCAGACTCTTGCTGGAAAGAGACTTCCCAGGAAAAACAGGTTTAAAAGTAGTTAAAAAAAAAAACCGTGCCAGAGATTTCTAGCCAGAGGAACTCTGGGTTATTAGGCTGCAAGTTTCACCCCCAACTATTGGCTTAGTGCTGCCCCAAGATGAACCCAAGAGAAGCAACATTTTTCTGTCTCACTACCCACGTCAGCTTCCATCAGTGCCTTCCACCAGTGTTATGGGACAGCACTTGCTCTGCCCCATAACTCTAGCCAACACCTCATTACTGCTGCAGACTGTTTCTGTTTCTGCTATGCACAGAGCAGGTGGACAGTTCATGCCCTTAGATGAATATGTGGGCTTCTTTATTTCTTAAAAAAAAAAAGTGTGCTGGTTGTGGCTGGTATGGTGTTAATTTTCTTCACAGTAGCTGGTATGTGGCTGTGTTTTGTATTTGTGCTGAAAACAGTGTTGATGTTTTCACTACTGCTGAGAAGTGTTTACACCAAGTCAAGGCCTTTTCTGCTTCTCACCCCACCTGCCAGTGGGCCGAGGGTGCACAAGAAGCTGGGAGGGGACACAGCTGGGACAGCTGACCCTGACAGACCATATGGATATTCCATACCATATGGCACCATGCTCAGCATGTAAAGCTGGGGAAAGGAGGAGGAGCAGGGGGAGTTCAGAGTGATGCCGTTTGTCTTCCCAAGTCACTGTTATGTGTGATGGGGCCCTGCTCTTCTGGAGACAGCTGAACACCTGCCTGCCTGTGGGAAGTGGTGAATGAATTCTTGTTTTGCTTTGCTTCCACCCATGGCTTTTGTTGTATCTTTTAAGGTGTCTTTATCTCAGTCCATGGGTTTTCTCAGTTTTTCCCTTCTGATTCTCTCTCCCATCCCACCAGGGGTGAGTGAGCGGCTCTGAGGGGCTGAGTTGCCAGCAGGGGTGAAACCATGACAGTCCTTTTTGGACTGTGTATTTGGCACTCTGCCCAGCAAGGAGCCCATCTGCTCTACAGTGAAGGGAGCTAAGCTCACCTGTCAGAGGAGACCGGGCGGCTGTTCTTCATCCACTCCACTCTGGAGAGGGGAGACATGCCTGTCTTGCAGACCAGCTGGATGTTTTGTCCCACAACTGCTGTCACAAGAGAGGGCTTGGCTTCCTCCAGGATTGTTCTGAGAGAGAAAGTGATTCCATAGGCACTTCTGCTGCCCTCCTCACCTCTGTGTCCTCTCATGTGACTCTACAACCACAAGGCAAAGCACGACCAGCTGTCCATTCAGCTCTGAGCAGACGCACCGGGCAACATGGGGAGCCCCCTCCTAAGAGAGCAAAGACTGCTCTGGACAGACTGAATGCTACAATATTTCCTGGAAGAAAGGCCTGTAACCCCTCTCTTCTGAAGGAACGAGATTCAGCTCAGCAGACAGACACAGATCCAGTGCAGACATGTTTAGATCTAGCTCTACACACTCCTGATTTTCAGGGTAACACTGTCTGGATCTTGACTCAAACCCTACATCTTGAAAGTCTTTCCTAGAACACCTCATTGCTGCTCTATGCAGTGCTGAGATAAAGGCTCTGAAGTCAGAGAGTCAGCTTAATCTGTTGGCCAGAACAAGAAAAACACCTATCAATTCTCATTTACAGTGTAAGAAGGCCTCCCAGACAGAGACCCCAGGATTCTGCAGTCTTTTCACACATCATACTTCAGTGCAGTCAGAGACTAGGGAGCATGCAAGGAAAGAGATGGTAGGTAACATCAGGGCATGAATAACAATGACTTGATTTACCAAGGGGCCACATGTGTACTTAATCCATCACATGGTATTCCCAGTTAGCTGGTCCCAGCTGGGACAACATTTTCGCTCCAGAGAAAGCTACACTGATGCTTCACAATGAGCTGGCAGAACAGGGGAGGGGGTGGGTGGAAATCATCACCTGTGCAGAGATTGTGCTGGGAACAAGTCTGCAGACTCCCGGTGCCCAAATCCCTCTGTCATGGAAACATCTGCTCCAAAAACTTCACGCCACTGCTTGCCTTCCCGGGGCAGCACCTGCTGGCCACTGCTGCTCTGCCTGTCCGAGGGCCCAGGCACTGCTGTTTCCCAGGGGCGCAGCTGGCCCAGGATGTCTAGTCTGCTTCGCTGGGTGCCCCAGCGCTGGCTCTCCAGCACACCAGTCCTTGGCAAGGACTCTGGCAGCATGTCCCTTCTCCAGCTGTCCTGTCTGTGGCTGTATTGTGTGGGGTGTGAAGCCCCATAGGTTCTTCCTTCTTGGCTGTGACTTGCAGTCTCTCTTGTGGGTGATTGCTGCTGACCCTGAGCACGTCCTGTATGAGAATTGGAGCCAGTCTGCTGGTGTTGCAGGGCTCCTGTGCCAGGAGAGGGCTGGTGCTCCAGATGACTGACCCCCACAGAGCTGTGGCACACTCTCATGCACTCCTCCTCCGAGGCAAAGCTGTTTTTGTTGCCCTGACAGCCGCCATACCAAAACCGGTTGCACTTGCCAACAACTCCCACAAAGTACCAGCGAGTGGTCCAGTTGGTGCAGGGGCCATGGGCACTGGGCAGCAGGCACATGACAGGGTATGCTACCAAAAAGAGTGGAACAGAGGGAGATGTGAGGGTCACAAAGCACAAAGGTCCAGGGGCTTCAAGCCACCTGCCTAGGTGATCCATCTGATGGCTCTGTGGGCAGAGGGCAGGTGGGAAAGTAGGACACCTGGGTGTCCTTCCCAGCTGTGCTTTGAAACTGAGAAACTTCTCACATGTTTGGTTTTTTTTTTGCCTCAGTTTGGCCTCTGATGGAAAAACCATCCTTGGAGACATTTCTGAATCTAGATACTAGACAGATGCTTTATAGCCTTGCTTGGAGAACTATGCAACTGCAAGGCAGGCTCTGGGGCTTCCTCTCCTGCAAGGAACACATTTGCACATTTCCAGCCCACAAAGCAAGTGGCTTAGACCCAGCTGTGGAGAAGACTCGTGCATCACAGAATACCCCTACACACTGAAGTAAAGAGGAGCATGGCCCAAGGTGTCTACAAACCCAGAGCCACAGGTATCACAGCCACATGCTGACAAACACTGGATGCAGGGCTCTGGCTGCGAGGTGCTTTGTCAAGCTGTGGCTCAGCAGAGAAGATCCAGAGAGCCTTCCCCAAGGCTGCACTGCAGGGATGGCCACTGAGCAATCTCTGTGCTGCAGTAGGAGGGCAAGGCACTGCAGCAGCAATGTGTCTACCGAGGGTACAGCTAGGCACTAAAGGAGCAGAGATGTTTTGCCCAACAGCTCTCATGTCCTCATAGCACAGCAGGCACTGGATTAAACTTTGCTGGCTGAGGGCATCCATGCAGCCCTGAGCAACCCCTCCTTCCCCATGTAGTTCTCATTCCTCCCCTGTCCACAGGCTGTCTGAAGGCTGAGCACTGCCCTGATTCCTCAGGGGATCCCTACTCCTCCTAAACCTGGGTAATTAATTTGGAGCACTCCAGGCTGCATCAGAGTGTATTCTCAGGGACAAACAGCTCCCAAGTAGTCCTACAGACTGAGATCACACAAACACTTCTGTCCAACTATCAGCAGAGAACAATAAGAATTTCTGTGGCAGGTGACAGACCTGAATCCTCAGGCTGCTTTTCTACACTCCCTCCAAGCTTCTGCTGCCCCAACCACCAGGTAGAAACTCTCTTCAGAGAGATAATTTACTACATTTCACAGAGAGCAGAGCTTCTACACAGGAAGCTTCTATATGCTACCGGACTCTTTCTGTGTTTCTGGACTAAGAAGCCAAAGCATCACTTACGGTAGTTGGGCCTATTGAGACATCCTTCCCCTTGAGGACCTGAGGCCGAGGCGACGTTGTCAAAACAGCAGCCGTACACGGAGCCGCGGCACTCGCCCGAGGGATGCTGCTGGGACAAGGCTTGGCTTGCCTTGGAGACAGGAATGGAAAGCCAAGAGTTATCCTCACACATGAGGACAGCAGCACAGGCAAGACACTGTGTGCAAGGCATTGGCTGCACACAGCCCACTGTTAGAGGCACCGCTGTTTGCTTGTTGCCTCCTAGAGGCTTTTGTGCTGGGAAGGGGTGGGAAACCTGGTTGTCAGCCACGGAACCAGGGCTGCACTTCTCTGCAAGACACACCTAAACAGCCCAGTAGCAGGCCAGTTCTTATTGCTAGCACCAACAAGCACCCCAAGCTATGGGAGGGATCACCTCCCTGCCTTGAATTAATCTGCAGAGTTGACAAACAAAAGCAATTAATAGAAGCCATGTTTTTTCCATTTTTTTTTTCCTAGAAATTGGATAGCAGTTTTCCGACCAGCAGAAATTTCATTACTCAGGATTATTCAATCAGCTCTACATAGGATGGCCTTCTACTTCTCAGACATCTCCCCACCACCTGCTCTGTACCCTGCTTATAGAGGACTGCAGGTGGATACTCCAGACTGAACAGGAGCAAGGTGGGCCAAAGCGCTTGATGCCATGCCTAGAGCATTGGTTCCTCAGCATTACTGGCAGAGATGAAGCCCAACAGAATCCACAATGTGAATCAGCAGGGTCAAATCTGAATCTTCATATCTGATAACGCCTAAAATGCAAAGAGCTTTTGTACTTACTGCTGGAGTGGTCACAGTAGGATGATTTTGTCTCGTTTGAATGTCACGGTAATATTGTGGGCATCCCATGTTGTTTGGGCCCTGGGCAGCCGATAGTCTGTCAGGGCAGCAGCCGTACCTACAGACAGAAGGGCTGCAGTAATACCTGGCCTGCCCAGTCAACAGGCATGGGCTACAAGTTTCAGGAAGCCCCCAGGAAAGGCAGTGCCTCCCTGCTCAGGCCTATCTACTTCCAGCTACCTGCTTTGGTGGCAGGTGCTGAAAGGACAACCTCTCCCCAAAGGGCCCGATGCCGGAGTGTGCCCATCTGGACAGCAGCCGTGCGGGCTCTGGTGGCAGTCCTGGGAGCTGACCCCTGCAGGGGGGTCCTGAGAGAAGCTGAGCCGATAGGAACGTGATGAGTGTGACTGGGGCTCCCAGTGGACAGGAAACAAGTTGATGCCGTGGTCTTTGGTGGATGGAATGTGCTGATTCCCTGAGGTACTATGGATCATGGTGTTCCCAGGGAGCATCCTTCCCTCATCAGAATCTGGGGAGAGAACTCCTTAAAGTATGCAGGTGAGCATCAAAATCTGGTCAGTTTTCCTCCTCTCTTCTCTCTTTCACCTGTCCAAGGCTACCAGCAGGATTTTCTGCATCACCTCTAAGGGTGTCTTCTGGCCCATCCTTCCCGATCTGGCTGAGGTACTTTGCTCATTGCCCTGACCATTCTTTCTGCTGTTCCATGAGAAACCACCTGTCACATTGCTGAGGTCCCTTCACAATCACCCTTTCGTGTTCCTATGATCTGCTTTGGACATCAATTCTTCCAGCCAGCACTTAAGTCATGCTGACAGAACCTGGGATCCATATACTGTACAGAGTCTTCTGCATGGATAGATTCAAATACTGCTTACTATTGGTGTAAAAGAATCTAGAAAGAATTTTGACAAAGAATTTTGTTCCTGACTTCTGGAATTTCTAGGAGCCCATGAAAAAAAATGAGAGAAATGAAAAAAAGAACAATCCCTTTCCCTACCACACCCTATTCCAAGTACCCATCATCAAACCCCCAGATTAAAAAAATTCTTCCAAACCTGGGGCAGGGCTGTTTGGGTAGTAACGTGTCAGCAAGGACTGGCGAGTGACATTGTATCCCGTAGTGTCCTGCATACTGGGGACCTCTGCAAAGAGAGACATACACAACAGGAGTGCAGTTAGTCCAGCCCTATGCTCTAATAACTGCAAATACATCCAGGAGTCAGCAGGAGATAACAGCTGATGAAAATGTTCCTCTTGTGGAATAGCTGCTAAGCAGCAATTGGATTCGACTGAATTGTCAGGACAAGCAACCTACAATGGGCAGGCAGACAGAAGTCAGCAATGCAGCTCTGACATGAAGAATAGACACAGACAAGAAGCAAAATGTTCTGAAGAGTTGTGACTCCTTTAGAGCCAGTACACAGAGGGATGAGAGCTGGCTATAGTTTTTAGCTACTGAGCCTGCCCAAGTTACCTTCCTTCTGGACTGGGAGTCCTGAGATCAGTCTGCAGCACACACTGGATGAGCCATCACAGAATACTGGATTCAAAATGGACACACACCAGTGTTGTTCCCAAGCCTGTTGCATACATTTTAAACAGCGCAGGTACTGGGACTCTGAAGATGCTTTGTGCTCATAACCATGGCAAACTCACAGGATGGAGACAGGCAGGCAAAATGCTGAGAACATAAGCTGCTGCAGAGCTGGGAATTTCTACTCCTAAGCAAAAGCATGTTGGGAGAAGAGGATGTGCAGCAATACCACTCACGCTGTGGCAGGTAGCAGGGCTGTGTGTTGCAGCTACCCAGGGTGGCTGGTTTCTGTGGCTGGATTGCTTTGCATGTCTCAGGACTGTAGAATTTGGAGTCGCCGTCAGCACAGATGACCTGGCGTGTCCGGATGCCTGAATCGCAGCTCTTGGAACACTTGGGCACAGACACAAGGCAGTGAGCAGGCAGCAAAGGCTGAATGCAGAAACCCCACAGACCAGAAGTGGGGAACAGCTGCATGATTAGCTGCAGGCTGAGCACAGCTTCCTCCACCAAGACAAAGCAAACAGTATTTCAGCTGGAATCATCTGAACAATTAGAAAACCATACTTTAAACCATTTTACCACATGTTCCACCCAGCCCTGAAGCATTAGGCTCTGTGCCACACTCAGCCTGTAACATCCAGATGAGCTGCTGTTACCCACAGTGGTGTGTCAGGCAGCTGGAGAGAATCATTTCAGCCTGAAGGCACCTCAGTTCTCTGGGGATCCACCAGCTATGAGTGGGTCAGTTTGCATTCAAGAGCAACAAATTACAACTGGAAAGCCAATGAGTGGCTTTCTTGTAAGCAGCTAACTGGAGTTTGTCTCGCTGGAAGCTGTGGATGAGAGGGAGCAAAGAGCAGTGACTCAGAGGAGGGCATAGCATGAGGTGTCTGTGTAACCCACATGGCTCATGGCAAGCTCTATAAACATTGGGAGAGTATTTCTCTAACTCAGAGAGGCAGATAGGAGCTTTGCTGATATCAGAAAGTCAGGAGAAAGATCAGATTAAGAGATGAAACTTCTCTAGCTGTAACTAAAACTTGGCCCACATCTCATGAAGAAGCAGATGTAACATGTTTTAGCTCAGAACAAGCTGGTCTGGCTAGCACAGAAGTGAAAAAGTGTGTTTGGAAGTCACCTGATGCATTGGATCTACCTGTATCTGTACCCCCCAACACTTTTCCCAGGTTGAACAGAGTCTGGCTTCCACCACAAAAACAAGATTAATCCATCTGAAGCACAGTTTATCTGAATAATTACAAAAATGTATTTTAAAGCATATCACCAAGTGCAATGACCAGTCCTGAAGCCTAGAGCTCTAAGCCACATTTGGCCAGAGAGCTGTTCTGCTGCCCACAGCGATGGAGCAAAGAATTGGGAGTAAGCAGCAAGAATGGATTGTTTGAGCTTATTGGCTGCATTTTGCCACTGTCACTGAAACGATAATCTCCCCTCAGAAGGATTTATTTTTGTAGCAGCTGCATACAAAGCAGGCATCAGATTAACTGGAGCATTACCACTGCCAGTTACAACACAACTGTGAGCCAAGGGGCTGGTAATGAAGCAGTACTTGCTCCCAGCCTCAGCCAGAGTGCAGACTGCACGGATCAAAGCTTGTTTGTGAGGAGCATAGCAACACAATCAGTAATTTCTGAGCCATGACAGTGAGGTGCTCACCAGACCCCAGTCTCCAACGTGCCAGCCGATTTCCTGGATGCAGTTCTCCTTAAGGCAGGGCTGGGTGGCTGATGGCTTTGGCTCCATTAGACAAGCGAAGTCCTGAGCCTGAGAGCCCTGCTGCGTCCTGCAGGTGACAGTCCGGGTCTGGACTCCTTCCCCACAGCTGGCTGAGCACTGCAGAGAGGGGCCCAACAATTACAAAGAAGCACCTGGTTTCCTCTTGCAGTTCCAGGCTGGGCTCCCTGTCATTAGAGCAGAGCACCATTTTGGGACTGCCTGAAACAACCAGCTATCATTAAAATAATTTTCTGGGGTGGGAGTTAGCAGAGTAGGTGTTTATACTGTAGAGGAGACAATAAGGCATGGGAGCATGGGATAGGGTCTGGGAGATCTGGAGCTCACTGGATGATTTTGGACTAGTCATATAATTACTCTTGATCTCTTCCCAAAGGAGATGTGGAGGATGAATTTAGAAAGATATCAACACTGCAGAATACCCCAAGAACAAAAAATGGTTGAAAATATCTGGAAACTCATGTTATTTGCATCTGATTAAAATCAATCCAAGGTAAAGAATTTTAGGGAAGGTAAAAGGTTAGGTTCTCATATTACTTATGTCTTTTGCCTGAAGACCTTGTGCTCTATTTTTACAGCATGGAGCTGTGACAACTTCTATACTAGTTTGTGACATTTTCAATGCCCTCTTAAATTCACAGCAGTGTTTCCTGGAATCCAACCTACTCCTACATGAATTACTAAGGTATCTTACAGAGAGCATTAACTTGGGGACAGTCTGAATCACTTCAGATGAGCTTCCCAGCTGAGTTTCAACCATTCATTTACCAGAGCAACCTTTTAACTCTGAGAGTATGCGAAACACAGTCACTTCTGAGAATCCTGGAATGAATCACTTGGGAATCAGTTTGTAAGAACATGACTCTTGGTGCCTTCCCCAAATAGTGCTCTTACTCCACAACCCCAAAGTCACACCTTACATCTCACAAGGTGGGGGAAAAGAGGGGGTGGAAGGACTTTCCAGTCTAGGTGATCATGTCTCGAAGTTGCATTTTGTGCTGTTGCGCAACTCAGACAGTCTAAGTACAACCACAAAATTGCAAGTCAAATGTTGCAAGCATGCATGTACCTCTTCTAAAAGAGGAAAATTCACCTGTACTTCAGGGACTGAGTAGACTTTCTCTTTACTTTCTAAGCCCTTGGAATGTAAGATGCCTTCTAAAAGCCTATCTGGCTGCACTGAGCACACACAGTTTGAGCCGTTTCCTCTCCTGCAGATATAAATGCACACAAGCATCAAAAATGCACCATATGGCTGTGTTTGGAGAAGCCCTGTGCAGACACACAGCAAACAGCAGGTCACCAGTGTTTCGAGAGTATCTTGGGGTTGTGATGGTGGTATTGCTGTCCTGGGCTGGCGATGCTGAGGCAGCAAAATGCATGGAAATAATCAGCACAGGCAGAAGCCATGAGCTCCTGTTTCACAGAGCAGGGTGTGCTACTGCACATCCTCAGTTGATGGACAGCAGCTCTCCTGCCCACCCTCCACCTTTGCCAGGCCTGGCTCAGAAACCAAGCCAGTGCCAGGTGTGGGGGGGTCTGATAAAAACACAGCAGTGAGGAATGATTGGCAGAGCAGAGAAGAGAGAATATGCAACGAGAAGAGCAGAGGTGCAGGAGCATGCACAGTTTTGAGGAACAGGGATGTGTTCATAGGAGGGCATCAGAGGCTGCAGGGGCAAGTTCTCTGTACACCACCTATCCAGGGACATGTGCTTTCTGTAGTCCCAGAATAGGAGCCTGTCTCTTTCTCCCCAGGCTTTGGCAGATCCGCCTCCAATAGGTGCCGAGAGGCTGTTACCTGCCCGGGGGCACTGACCTCGGACCAGGGCCCCGTGCTCCAGCTGGCACACTGCCTGACGTTGCAGGGCTGGCTGCGGCGCGGCTGCTGGGCGAAGGCCATGCACTCGGCGTCATCCACCACCCCCTGCGAGCTCTGCCCATCAAAGGCCACGCAGTACACGGAGCGAGTCTGGGTGCCCCCGCCACAGGTAGCTGAGCAGGATCCCCACTCTCCCGTTTTCCACCTGCAGGTCACAGAATCAGCCAAAAAAAAAAGTAAGCCCAGCCAAACTGCCAGGGGGCACAGAAGAGTCAGTGCCACATTCCTATAGAAATCAAACAGGGATGATGCCCCTTTGCAGAATAGAATCGGAGGCGAGTTCCCATTTGACCAAGCGTGCCCAGCTTAATTGGCAATGCAGAGCATTAGTCCCACTCCAGAGAATCCATCTACAAAACACTTGTTTCTCTGGAAATGCAGAGCTCTCTCCCAGAAGGGGAAGATCTCTCTCCATGGGTTTTGGTCTCCTGATGTCTGCAAAAATGTTATGCCTGGAATAGAATATCAAAGAAAAAGTAAGAAAAAGTTCAAAGTAAACAATCCAGATCAGCTAAAAGAAAAGCTACCACAACAGCCTAAAACCCCACACTATACACTCCAGACATTATCCGAAACAGTAAAACCAAGCCAAGTCCTCACTCTGCCTGCAAACCATGCCAGACACTCTCAGAAGTTCTTAACTTTTCACTGACAGCCAGTAGAAAGCTGGTTTATTCCTCCCATCAGTCAAATTCTCTAACTGTGGCATGCATACAAAAAGCCCACAAAAATGTAAATAGATTTTGTCCTGTCTTTGGTTGCTGAAGCTGCTGCAGAAATGATACGCACTTGCTAACAAGAGGAATGTCCACAAAACAATCTGTTTAGATGCTAAAATCTCTGCCCATGGCCACTCCAGCTTCTCAGAGCTAGCCAGGTAGCTGGAAGCACAGCTTGCATGGCCTGGCTTCAGGGATAATATGATGTTTCATCCCCAAATCCAGCATGTAGTGCAGTCCAAAGGCACTGGTTGTGGAGGGGTAGCATCATGGTGATCTGCTTTGCCAGCTGCTATGTCCCCTTGCAGCCAGGTAAGGCCAAGCCAGGGAGTGAAGCTAGTTCATGTTTTCTTCCCCAGCATTCCAGCTACTTCCCTAGTCTGGTCCTTAACCACCCCTTAACCGAGTTTCAGCCAGCCAATTCACATTCACATCCTAACAGGAATTCCACAGCAGACTCTGCCATGGTCAGCTCCTAAACACACCCTTCTTTATTGCTAAAGATGCAAATGTCAACCCAAAACTGAATGGCCTTCACTATAAAATGTTTCCTTTGGAAAGGGAACAAATACATTCAGTAGAAGCCATTTACAATGATGTGGTTGCAGGGCTTATAACAAATTAATTGGTCAAGTTTTTTCAAAAGCTCCAGTGGGAACAACTCCCCCCAACACCTGTATTCTGCCTCCTATAAAGCAAATATACAGTTTTGGAAAGGTTGTATCAACCAGATGGGATCATCACCTACAGCTTCCTTCAATTGCGAGTCAAGACATCTCTGACGCTTGTTTCATTTCCTTTGTAAGACAAGGTCAACCATAAGGCTGGGACCCTCATCAGAGGGCAAAAATTGCCAGTCCTAAGCTATTAACAGCTTGCTGGTGGACAAGTGTTTTGCTTTTGATACTTTTAACTTCTCATATCTCAGTGTACATTATTGTATCTGTCGCATCCTTGTACTCATCACACCTTACAGGCTCTTTTCTGCCTGCTATAGGGCCCATGCCAAAGAAAGAAGAGCTTTTAAGAAACCCTAAGGCTTTCGCTACAGCATGCTGGCCAATGTTACAATTGCCCAATCGATCATGCTCTCTTTTCATTTATGTTCTATTATATATCTTGATAAGTAAATTTATTTTTAAAAAATCTTCCAGGACTTCTTTACCCTGATTCCAGAGAAAACGTGAGAATAAGCAGCCAGAAGCTATGAAGAAATTGTCCCCTTCTCAGTCCACTAAGAATCAAGTTTCCAGAGGCACGTGCAGCCACCGAAGCAAAGCTGCCAGCCAGCACCCTCCACCACCACTTTCACTGGCAAGAATCAAAAGCAAAGCAACACCCACTTCTACCACCAGTGCCAAAGAGGAAAGCCCCCACGGACTTCAGCGGGCAACTAGGTGGAGAGCAGAAGAGAGCCACTGCCTCCCTGTGCTTTCTGTAACTTCCTTCTCCTCGTTACCTCTTCATCTGAGAGCTCCGAGCGCTGCTGTGACTCCAGGCTTGCGGCAGGTAGATGTAAGAAGTCCTTTATATATAGAACAAAGGTTTTAAAGAACTTAAAACAAGTAGCTACAGGCTAACGTATTCAGAAATGCTCCCAGGTGCCCTCTCACACACACCAGCACTCTCAGAGGCCTCCACTGATACACAGATACGCAGCTAATGCTCATGTTACAGCTCTGGATGTGCATTAAGAGCCAAGTGAAGCCAGCTGTGAGGGACAAGGTGGAAATGGCTGGGTGAAACAGTTTGAAAATGCCAGAGAATGAAAAGACTCCAGGATTCATCCCTTTCTAACAGAAAGGACACTGGGAATGCAGAAATGACATAAAATGGCACCAGCTCAGACCTTCTACTCTATCTTTGTAGGCTCCAGCTCAAGAGAAGAAAAGCCAGAGAATCTGTTTCGTATCTCCTACATGGGCTAGACAACTGTCTTCCACAATCCTGTTTTGGAAGGCAAATTCAATTGGTCTACAGAATGAACACAGGACGTATTAAGCCCTTTCCTTGTGCATACAGACATGCTCCTCACTGTGTTATTATCCCCATCTTTTGTCTTTGGCTTTCTCTAAGAAGTGAAGTACCTCCTCGGAGAGAACCATGCTGGAGGGCAGAAGTGAGAGGGTCACTCTTTTTCTCGGTTCCAAAAGCACCTCGAGAAGAAATCAGAGTCCAGAAGAAGGAAAGAAATTGTACCGTTTTGTCTGGGGACAAGGCTGATGACCGCACGTCCGGTTATTGTCTGGTTGTGGTTTATTCCTGCACATATAGTCCGGATAAATTTCATTGTCTATGGTACAAAACACCAAGCGGTACTGGAAACCTAGAGGACAAGCAAGAGAGTATCTGATCAACACAAGCTACCCAGGACTAGGTCTGCAATGCACTGGGGCTGGCAAGACAAGTTTCTAAAGTCATGTAGAACCCACATCTGTCCCAGCCATTCTGGAGAAGAGACAGGTGCAGTTCTCTGTCTCTCACTATATGGACAAATGATGCCTTCCCACAGTATAGGATCCTACGGGAAGAGCAAGGGAGACAGCATAGTTCTGTGTAGCTGAGGGGAATTTTCCTGTTATATTATGGATTGGGGCCCACAAGGGAAGTGCCCTACCCATAAGCTGCTCATGAAGGAGCCCTGCAAGATGTGTGCAGTGTGCAGCAGAGCTGGGGGGGTCTCCTGTTAGACTTTAAAGGTCAGTCTTGTGAAGACTGGATATGGGAGCAAAACTTGCAACTCTTCATTCTTCCTACAGGGTTTGAGTGCCTAGACAAAGACAATTTTAGCACCTACAATGTCAGTATGGCAAAAGCTGCCAAAATGGCCATTAGAACAGAAGCCCAGAAGAGGCTGATAAGAACTCTATATACTAATCAGCTGGAGAGGGTTTTTTTGTTTGTTTGACTGAAGTTTTTTGGTTTGTTTTTCTTTTAAGCTTAAAATCCATGATGTTGCTCATGGAGGAATCTGTAAACTGAATATGATGGGACACCCCAGGAGATCTGACAGTCCTCTTGGAGAGAGGGAATCTTCCAGGCTGTAGCAGAGGAGAATGATGTGATTCACTAATGTAGGCCAGGTCTCTTTGGAGAGGAGCTCTCAAGTGGTTGAAAAGACTATGAAGACCTGAAGCAAAACAAAACAAAGGCTATCTATGAAGATTCTTAACAGGTCCTAGTAATATGTTTGAGGACTAGGGAATGGAAAATAAGACAGAACAAGGAATGGGGCACAATCCTGTTGTGATTGTGATGCATGGCCCTCCCTTGACAAAACCTTAGCAATACACTGCAGATACCTCTGCTGCCTTCCAGCAGAAGACTGCTGGGAAGCTGCTGCAGAGGGCAGCACACTGTCACACTGCCTGCAGGGTGTGGCTATAAACCCCACACCAGCCACCATGGATCAGGTCCTCTCACCTTACCTCCTCCACATTCGGAGCTGCACTCACTCCAGGAACTGTAGCTCCAGCTGTAACCCGAGGCCTGTCCTTGCAGAGGCAGGTAATACTCATACTGTACCCCTGTGTTTGGCTCCTGGCTGATGAGCTGCAAAAGCATGGGAGGAAATCAGGGAAATTACACTTTTCATAGCATTTTCCCACCATGTCTGAGGGTTTGAGCTGACTTGCACCCCTCCCTTTCGAGAAGCACCAATTCTCTGCACTGTATTTTCTCCTTGCCTTCTATCATAATGTGGAGAGCATTATTTTTCAGAGAAGGGAACATTAATCCCTCTTGGCTTTAGAAGTTCCAGCTGCTCCTGGCACAGGAAATATCTTTCCTGCCCTACAGCACAGTATAACAAGCAGTGTCCTGGAGCCTGTCCCTGCCCCAACACCATTTGGTGCTGACTCTTGCCTGCCTTAAAGTCAGAGCCCAAAGGAATAGGCAGGAAACCAACATCGAGCCTTGCACTGCTCATTTCTGGGCACTAGAACGAGACCAGCAATAAGTGCTATTTCTGCAAAAAACCACCTTGTTCTAGCTTGAAGGCCCACAGCCTTGTAAGATTCCTGAGGGCCCTGTTACATCTTCAGTTTTTCCCGAGTGGTACCCACCAGCGCATTCCCACTGCGCAAAGCGAGAGCAGAGTGTCAGCAGGGGAAGGCACAGCTGCTCACCTCAATGACAAGAGGTTCTGTGGTGGGACCCCGGGCATGGAGGAGCTCTGGTGCCACATCACCCTCCGAGCCACGGTCATAGTGCAGCACCGTGCTGGCCACCTGCAGCGCCCGGCTGAAGTCGATTGTCCAGTGCCCGTTCAGGTAATACTCCCCTCGCACATTCTTGACGGCTGGACAAACCCACATGCCAGAGAAAGAGGATCATAACTCCACAGGGTTGCTCCTGTTTCCAATCAGTACTGTGCCACAAGCAAATGAGGGTGACCATCATCCTCCATCAATGCTGACCTTCCCTTCCTGGATGGCTTTTTTATCAGAAGCTGCTCCACATTCAAACAGTGGTTCTTGCCAGCTTTGCTGCAGATCAAGCGCTTTTTTGCTGCACAGCCAAATGCCTCCAGCATATTCCTGCCCTTCCTCTGCATTCCCCACTGTTAGTTGCTGGGGCACAGCTGATGTCAGCTTTCGTCCTGCTTGCCATTAAGATGTGGGATTCACACTCCAATGCCTTTACACCACTATCTGGTTCATCAGATACTCTATTCAGAAAGCAAGATGTGTGCTGAATCCAGTTTTCTACAAAGGAAAACATCACCAGACTGATCTGTCCTAAGAGCTGAGTGATGGAACACTCAGAAAGCAGAAGAGTATCTTCTTTCTCCACTGGAATTTCCTCAGCCCTGCCCAGAAAGCTAGGCAAGGCCTTTTCTCCCTCCTTTTCACCCTCTGCAGAATGACCAGAGTTTGAGGCTGTACAAATACCCATAAGTAATCTATGGGGAAAAGAAGCCCACCCCAGACTTCTAGATGGCAGGAGTAGGTAGGGTTTGCATTTACCAAACAACTGAAGTCATAGCCAAATTTTGCTATATCAACTAGACTCCTTTTAAGTTACAGGCAGGAAGTCTCGATGTGGTTTGGGTACTTTTATTCCCCACTCAACAGCAAGATCTCCACAGGCGAAAAAATGAGGTAAATGTGAAGCCCAGAGCTGTGCATCACTCACATTTCAAGGATGCTCAACATTTAGATCCTGATATTCAGTTTTTCACTCTGCCATATCAAGCCCTCAAGGTAAACATCCCAAACCCCATACCTGAAAACCAGATTTTAGCATAATGGCTGGAATCCAAATGGACTGACACACAGATTCTGACATCAATCATACCTAGGAAGTTCCTGCTGGGCATAACCTCCTTAATTTGGATGCTTGTGGCTCCCATAGGGATAATAAAGATTTGATTGTAACCTGAAAAAAAAGGGGGATTATTCAATATCTGACTGTGGATGGCACACAGCACCCTTCTGTGCCAAAGATGCTCATGGTTTCATTGGTGCCTGAACAACTAGATGAACTTTTTGTTGGTGACATGAAGCATTTCCATTGTCACTTTAACTGCATGCTGAATAGCCTCAGCCTACATTATCCACAGATCAGTCCATGTGTAAAAAACTCCAATGACACCTCAGAAAAGTCTGGTTTCTACATTTTAAAATCTTTGGAATTTCAGCAAGAATCATATTGGAGTTCAACATAGAGACATGTGACCACAAGTGCAGTTGACATCTTTAATTTTTTCAAAATTGGCCAAATGCAGAAGATGCAGTCCCATTTCTAGCCCTGTATGTGTCCTGGTAGGGCTATCAAGACACTGGACAGCCTCACAAAGGCGGTGTATGGTGATGTCATTATGGTGCATTTATAGCACCTGCTGGAGAGGGAGCAGGGAAAGACACCAGCATCACAGCAAGTACTTCAGTATGGACACAGATTAAGGAAGCGATTCCCAGGATAAAGCCAACAGTACCTTTTCTGATGTTAAGGTCACACACCATACACATATTTCAAGTGAACATCCAAGCATGCCTATAACAATCGCATGAGCAGGTGTCCCCACCAGCCCTTGTAGCAGTTGATTTTTGGTTTAACTCTCTCCTTCTCACCTGCCCAAACTACCTAGGATCATCTGTACCTTTGGGGAGGCTGGCCACATCAAAAGTGCCCTTCACACCATAGCAGGTGCTGCCATCTCCTCCACACTGCAGGCACTTGTCCTCCTTCTTGGCAGATTCCAGCATATTATCACAGCCAACAGCCTGTCAGAGCACAGGAGCATTAATAGGAATAAACTGTAATGACAGAGGAAAAAAAACAGGCCAAATGCTGAACACATCTATTGAGAAAGCCTAAATCTAGGGAGCCTGGAAAGCCAGGATAGGGCAGAGGAGTAGACAGAGAAACAACAAAGCTGAAATCTGCTATTTCGCATCCAGAGCCAGATACATGCTGTCCACATGCTCCTCAGCACCTTGAAACTGAACGATTCACCTTTCCTGATGCTATTATGTAAGGTCAAGTAGAACAAAGGGAGGCAACAGAAAGATTGACAGACCCAGTGATGAATGAAGGAAGTAACAAGATGACTAACCTGACAAACTCCCGCTACACAGATATCTCGCTTGCCAGGTTCACAGGTAGTCCCATCTACCACTGCTTCCTTGTGCCTGTAGTAGAAGTTTTCTCCCTTGGGAATACAGTTTAACTCACACTTATTAGGTGCTGGCAGGAGAGAAAAAAGAAACACTATATAATAGTTTGATACTGCACCAGGAGCCTAGTTCTAGATCACAGGAGCAGAGACAGAGGGGTGGACTGATTCTAAGTGGCAGATATTGAACGAATTTCTGAGTCACAAACTGCTGGAGGCTGGAAAAATACCCTGGTAAAGCCTCACTGTATGCATATATTTCCTCAGGGGACATTGGTCTAAGTGGATATTTGGTTATTCTTTAGTAGCATTGCTCTTCTACTCCCTTGGAGTACAGGGCTTTCAAGAGTCAGAACAAGTGTTGATACAGAATTGTTATTTTAACAATCAACAAAAAACCCTTTAAATCCATCTTTAAATCCCTTATAATTTGCTAACCAACTCTGAATGATACCATATCAAAGCTCAGAGCAAGGACCCCTGGTTCCCACACCTGCCTTCTGAGCTGGTTCCTCAAGAAAGCATGGGCCGATTGAAGAGATGTCACATTTTCTGAAGCACTCATTAATTATATACATTTGCTTCTCTTGTTCCCTGCTAATGTTCTTTTGCCAATATTGGAAAATACAGCAGAACTTCTGCTCCTCTAATACTTCAGAACCTAGCTGCAATCAATTCCAGATTTCCTTGAGCAATGTTTCTGAAGGAGTGGCTGTTACAAGAGACAAGTACGTATTGCTGCAATGCTGTCTCTTGGCCCATGCATCCAGTGTCTTCAGGACAGCAATGCTTTGCAGCTGGCAAAAGGATTTTTTCCATGCCAACTCCTGCCCCCCACTCCCACTAAGGAAGTACCCTGCAGGGATACTACAGTAAAAACATTAGTCACTTCAAAACATACTGTTGATAGGTATCAATGAAGTGTAACCCCACATGTTTATCATTACCTCCATAATATGGAAGCCACTTATATTTCTTGCCTTGGAATTCTGTCCCATCAAACTCTGCACACTGCTCTGCCCGGAAATCCCGGGAGCCTTCTGGGCAGTTCTGTTTGGAAGAGAAAATGTTTGCATTGGACTATTATAAAAAAGGAGGAAAATAAAATATACAATAAAAATTTGGGGTTTATTCTTATTCCTCCCATTTAAATTGGGGCATAATTCAGTGTACTTTTGAAGGGGTACTGTTAATGAACTGCATCCACCAGTGACATCAGAGAAACAGGAACTAATGATCACATCTTCTTTCTGATGTTTGTGTGGGGAAACGTCAGAAATAAGAATGATGTTTGTGTAGGGAAAAGAAGCAACAGGCAAGAAAACCCAAAACCAGAGCACTATACCTGAACATTACATGACCGATAGCTTCGTGACGGTCCAACACAACTGGAAGGACCTTCTGTCCTGGAAGACAGAGAAAATACATGGAGCTCTCTGAAGAATACACAAGCAAAAAGTCATCTCATGGCAGACGTTACAAATCACCTTCACACCAAGCATATCACCCTCACAGAATTCCCTGAAACGGCAAAATAACCAAAATGCACTTCTTCACCACTAAAGCAAGCTGGCATTTTCTAGTGGTATTTTATGCTATGGTTCATGTTCTGGCATGAATGAGACACACACCATGAACAACTGCAGCACATCTCTTCAGGGCCATGTTTCAACTAAATAATGGAAGCTGAGATTTTAGTCCACTGTCCACCAGCAAAGGGTCGAGGTGTCCATACAAGAAAGAGAAACATGTTATGAGCAGCAGGAAGATAGTGGCCAATTCAGAATATCTTTGTGCATCATCTATCTTGATTTTTTTGTGCACAATAGGCCCCTTACTAGGAAGAGCTAAACATGCCTTTGGAAAGTGTGCAACACCCTTATTCCCAAATATTTCAAATATTTCAAATGCAAATCCTTGCCTCTAAGTCCAGTACTTAAGAGAAGTAAAGGAAGCAGAAAGAAAATGATCCTAGCTGAGAATTATGGAGAGTAACAATTATGAAGGAAATTGATCTAAAAAGTCAATCAATGCCTAACACCTCAGTGTTCCTAAAATGGAGAGACAGACCTCCAGAGATTCTGGCAAGTATAAACCACAATGGGCAGCCTTCAAAAGAGACCTTTCTTTATTCTGTGTGGGAAGCAGCAGTGCTTAATAACTCTGGCTTCTTCTATTACAAAACCTCCTCTCATTTCTCCAAACAGCAAGAGGCTTTTTTTTCAGGATATTATTGAGAGTCTGGCTTTTTTTTCCTCCTTTGCTTTGTTTTCACCCACAACAGGATCTCTAAGGTCCATCATTCCTAACAGGTGCAGTACCAGTCATCATCCTCATTAGGATGCAGCTAACCCAGCTGCAAATGAGGTGGCACAGTGCTAACGCTGCTTGAGCCAAATTCACTCTTTCGTTTCTTCCAGGGCAATTTACCATCCTGGGAGTCATAAACCTGAGGAAACCTCAGCACTGTCACCACCTCTCAGGAGAGAAACCAACTGCTCTGGTCTGTTCTCCATCTCCCTCAAGGCTTGCCACACTAGACCTGATTGAACAGCTGCTACCATGCCGATCCCCTGATTGCACAGCCTCAAATCTCACACAGAAACTGCTGTGCTCTATCAAAGGAGCCAAGCAAGCATGTGTTGAAGAGGGCACTACTCAAAACAGCAGTGACAAGACTGAAACTGAGGTTCATCTCAAAGTGGACTCATTCCCCTGGGATCAAACACTAAGTCTTTTTTTTTCTGGATGTATATTGGAACATATCTGCAGGAGCTCAGTAACAGTACAACACATTTAAAGAAAAGAAAGAAAAGAAAGAAAAGAAAGAAAAGAAAGAAAAGAAAGAAAAGGAGGGTAGCCCTCACCTTTGGGAATAGCAGCGCCGGTGCCGAAAGCTGACTCCACCGCCGCAGCTCCGACTGCACTTGCCCCATTCACCCCAGCTCCCCCAGACATCAAACTGCCGTTTCATCCGGCGGCCCTGTAAATAAAAAACCCCACAGACATAGAAAAAAGACATGGCAATGCAGGAAAAAAGAAAAAAAAAAGGGAAATGAAGCAGAGATCCTATGTGCTCTCTTGCAAAAAGGCTGTCTTGCTGTTCTGTATTCCTAACATGAAAAGTAGCGCAGAGTAAAACATCAGAAAGACCAGGCCTCTAGTATCTAGGAATATTAGCTCCCTGAAGCCATATAGCACATCCAGCTTCATAATCTCCCTTAACTGCTACTGTTTGTCTATTCATAGAATCTCAGCACTTTTGAATAATGATCTAAGAGGATAACATCTTCCTCTCAGCAAGGCAGCAAAGGCAAATCATTACTTCAGGGACTACGAGCACTGTCACTGCACACCAGATCAATAGAGCCACTTAAACCCAAATCCTTGGCTCTAAGTCCACTACTTAAGAGAAGTAAAGGAAGCAGAAAGAAAAGCCCCAGCACAAACTTTTTACTGCAACAAAATTCCATATATGGACCTTTTTTCCCCTTACCCAACTGTGTCCAGTGATGATGTCAAGGTCTGGGCCATCATTAGCTACAGCCTTAATTAATCTTGTATTTAGAAAGCTGGATACCAACATTAAGAGAAATAACCATAATACAAACAAAAATTTACAAGTGTGATGGAACCAACCAAAATACATTGTCTTAGAAATATAAAAATATCATATTTTCAGGGGAAAAAGGCCTACTGCAGCTGATGGGATCCACATACAGCAGGGCATGTGTGGTTAGTGGGAAGAATGGCAATATCCTAAGGAAAAAATTTATATTTGCAAGATGCAGCAGGATTAATTCTGCTTGAAAAAAGAAAGTAGGTGCAGGGTTACATGGTGAGTGACACTGTAAAAACAGGGTTTGCTGTGCAGCTGCACCTGTAGGGCAGTTTATGTATACAACTGTACAGCTGAGAAGGCAGTGCATGCCATTTGGGCACTGAGACATTTGTGGTAGTGAAGTGTGGGCAGGCAGAGAAAAAAAAGGTAAAAAATTATTGTGATGTGATCTAATTAGCCTCCACACACAAACATCCAAGTCTCTGCTAGAAATAGGAGCTAGTCTAATAAATCATCCAGTGAGTCCATCTCAGGCAAGATGCATGGGTTAACCCTCCCTTGTCATTTGGACAGGTTTTATAATTTTACACACACACTCCCTGCCTTACTGTATGTCCAAGTTACAGTCTTGTTTCTTTACTTCACCCTCTTTTAAGGAATAATTCCCTGCTTTTGGCAGAGCAACTGTCAGAAATATTAGCCAATCATATTTATGCATTTACTACCAAATTACCCACAACGATCTAGCTGCAGAGTCACCCCAAACTATTACCTATATTCCTCTAATGTGAAACACTTTCTTCCTAGCCCAGCTACTTACTTTCCTTCACACAAGTTCTGTGCAATTTTTTCTAATACTTCTGGTTCAGACTAACTCTGTGTTCGCCCCGTTCATTCAATGGCACTACTCAGGTTACAGCCACTTCTACATACCTCCTCTTGGCCAAGTCAACATCTCCCTGACCCTGTGCCAAACCCTTCTCCCATTCTTTCATTCCAGATACTGAGCTCACTGTTTGTCTTCCGCATTCTCATTTGCCTTTCTGGGCATAATCCCAGCAATAGAGTTTTAGCTTTCAGCAAGGTTTTTTCAGCAATCTTATTTTCCCAAGTTTTGCTTTCAGACACCTAATTCCTCCCCCTGTAATCCCTCCTCCCTTACCCTCAAAAGAATAAAATATGCCACCACTGTTTCTTGGCAGTCTTATTCCTCTGTATCAACTGACTGATTTAGGAGCAGTATTAGCTCACCCTGGAAACAAGGGACCTTTCAGTCAGCATAAGGGAGAAGGAAACATGTAGATAAAAATCCAAAGGAGGAGCATTTGAAAGTCAGATTACTGGAAGGCAATTAGGATAGAAAACCCTTCCTTGACACACACACACCACCCTGATAAATATTCCAATATCTCTCCTACAGAACCAGCATTATTTATTCCTTCTATAGAGAGTAAAATCTGCAGCGACTCTTTGTTGTAAGGCTTATGCATCCACAGAATGCAGGAACAATCATTTTTCTCAGTATCACTCCATTTATGTACACCCCGAAAGGAACATCAGATGAAAGAATCCTCCCAAAGCTGTACAGTGCCAGAGAAACATTTTAATAGGGGCCCAACTCACATATTTGCAAATCTGTGTACGGTCCTCATTGCTTCAGTAACTGCACACATGTGTACAGGCAAATATAAAGCTGCATATTTATAATAAATAATAGATATATTATTACATAACCTTATAACACGACATTTTTAGATGCTGTCAGCCAGTTTCTGTTCCAAAAGCCTCTTTCTGCTTTCTTCAGACTCTGGAATGCTTTTATCTCATGTCAGCCAGGACAACTGAATTCCATTTCCTCATGGATTTCAGAATGAAAAATCTACAATCTTCATCACTGTTACAAATTCATTTGGTTCCATTCTTCCCTTGCTTCAGCCTAACATGCATACAAGAATGTAGTTTCTTTATCTGCATTAAATATATATTTTATTGTTTCAAGAGAAATAAGAAAATGCATACAACCATCTTCCCTGACTTCTAAAAACACACGAAAGAGCAGTCAGTTAATGCCCAACTGCTCTGTCCAGCTTTATGGCCAGTTAAGACACCAGCAATGCATCCTTTCTGGGAATATTGATATTGCCCATGACTCTGGCACTGCATGCTCTCAGGGCTCATTTGCATACAGGCTGCTGTGGTATAGAAGTTTAGAAGGCCAGGGATTTCATTTTTATGAACACTGCATTGCTTTCATCAGTTTCTAGACAGACAAACTGCTGATGTAGTTGCAGCATCTGCTGTTACCAGGCCAACTGTATCTGATATCATCAGCACATAAAAAGCTACGCCTCTGAGTCATTAGACCTCCAGACCTCATCTACAAAGACAATCCCAGTATGCATCACATGCAAACAAAAGAATTCTGAAAAAATGTCTTAGATAGCTTATTATATACCATTCAGTGCTTATTTTTGTGTATGAAACATGCACTGGAAGAGAAGCTATGAATGGGACTTGACTCAGAAAGACAGAAAATGCTGTCTCTATGTAGGAACAGTTTAAAAGGGGCCCTTGAAAAACTTTCCAGTCACTTTGATGAGATGGATAGGAAACTATGCATGGGAAGAGGACTGTGCTTCCCAGACAAATGCATTGCAGGCATGCAGTGATCCACAAAGTTCATATCACCAACTGTGGACAAGTGATTCAGTGGGAATAATTTCCTAGTGCCTTGTTGCAACTCAAATACTAGCAAGCTATCAAAGCAAATATCAATTTGCTATCCAGTCCCAAGTGAGCAGTGAAGTTCTGCAGTCACACGTCCAGACAACCTACATCTCAGGCAAATTCTTACTCTTGCTCCTTGGGCACCTTTCAGGACTCAGAGATAGTCAACCTGAATTATTTTGTGATTTTTTTTTTGGTGCTGCTTTTCCAGACTGACGAGCAGCAACAAAACATCCTGTTACACCACTCCAACAGTCGCTTCTCAAAGCACTTGGTTACTTATAACCACGCCATGCCCAAGAGGTTTCGGACAAGGCCACTGCAACCTTTAGCCCAGCAGGCTGCATAACTTTGGCCCACTGAGATGCAACTAAAGCATCATTTTGGACACCGAAACGTTGTTACTGTGACTTCTGGGGCAGCTTCACATGCTTGCTAGGTTCCACTGGGGTCAGATACAAATCTCAGTGCTGCCAGGGAGAACATGGCGGGAAATAGAGGCTGACGACAAGGCCCTGTACAGCTGTTACCCACAGAAAACAGATATTGTTCACAATGATAAAATGAGTAGTATGCTGTTACAGTTACATTATGTAGTGTTTCCACGGCTTAAAACTACAGTCAAAACCAGACTCTCTCTCTTTAACCTTAGTATTTTTGAAATAACACTGCATCATTTTATTTAATAAATATCTACTTTCTGGTGTTTATCATTTCTGAAATATGGTTAATATTTATTTTGACACACCCTGAACCATAGCCTAATTTAGGAAACATGTAGGAAAGAAGGGTGAAAACCAACATTACAAAAGAAAACTATCACCACTATCACTTCTGTAATGGTTTCATTGCCAAAGTCTTGGCAAGTAAGAAGTCTCCAGTGAAAAAATGCAGCTTTGCTAACTTTGAATAAAAAGTGCTTAGGGAAAAGTTAATTGCTGAGAGAAAAGTTAATAACAGAAAGGGAAAAAGAAAGAAAATTGTCAAGGTGCCCCAAAGGTTGGCTGCTCTCTTTTGGCTAGGGGCCAGTAGTGGGATGCTCTCCCAGGACAGCACTGCAAGACAGGGAGCAGCATAAGCCAGGGCACAGCCCCAGCCCTAGGAATTGGGCACCTCCACCTGAAAACAGGCTGGGAGATGGGAATGCAGGTGGGCCTGGCTCATCAGGGTCCATGGCTGGCCAGGTAGAGTTGTGCAGATCCTCACTGCAGCATCACTGGGGCAGGAGCCAGCAGCCCCAGGAGGCTACGAGGGGGTCCTGGGCAATGGGCTGGGTGTGGAGAGTCCAGTCAGGGCCAGTAAAGCCTAGTAGTGTCCTCAGGGCCCTAACAAAAACAACCCACATGGAGCGTATTCTTAGACCATGTGCTCTTTGGGATATGAACCATTTTCTTCTCCTTTCTATATCCAGAAGAACTACCCAGTACTACAGTGATGACCACCTCTAATATATTTCCACATAGCTAAGCTCTGCACATGTGGTATCCAACCCTCAAACTTAATTGAAAGGGAGCTGAAATATTCAGTATATCTTACGTGTTTATAATTTAGATATCTGCTGCTATGCCAATATGCATTTTCAAGATGACTCCATCTGCAACCGGCTAGGATTTTAGCCAAAAATGTTACCAAAAATAAGCTAATTAATCCAAACCACATCAGCAAAGCATTTTTTTATAATTCTGTCTTAACCATTGATCTTGGCTCAGACACAGCAGGCCTGCAAAGAGCTTTGAAGGTGAATAATGCCAAGTATCATTTTTATGAATAATGAATAAGCAATCAAAGAATTGTATTTGAGTAAAACTAGAAAAACAAGAATGAAAGTGAAAAAGATGGTGTCAGCAGGAAGTAAAATACAAAGTGGTGCAGAAGAACTGAGTATCTTATTAAGACAAGCTGCTTTACGAAGACAAGGAAAAAAAATCCAGTCTTCATCAGTTTTAATGGCTTGTGGTTTACACTCACTATGTACATTTCCTTTCATCCTCCTCTCACCCTAGCCATGGCTCATTAGCATATCCCCTCTAACAAATCCAGGAAAATCCAGCAGTTCCCTGACATCTTAATTTTCTCAAAACACTTCAGATTCTCCCTACACCATTGAACCCGCTCCCTCATGATTCACAGTTCTTTTCCATGTTCCCTGTTCAACTCTTCAACACTCCTCACTGTGCTACCTCTCTTTGGGCTGTCCCACCCTAAAGCTGGCTTCTTCCACACCGACTGATTTCCTGTCAGCTGGGCAGGATATGGTGCATGGCTGGTGCACTGCACAGCTCGGGGTGTGCTGCCCTACAGAACTGTGCTGGCTTGCTGGGTAGCAGGCAGAGCAGGAACCAGTGACTTTTCAGAAGTGGAAAGACTTCCACAAACTCTGGGTGGCCTGGAGATGATGAGAGAATTTAAAGAACTCTGAAAAGATACAGCCATTGCAGAGAAGTGAAATTAATTCTTGGAATCCTTGTGGAAGAAATGGAGCACATTCAGAAAATTCTACAAAGAGGATGATTGTAAGTTAACTTTATGACCCCAAACTTGTTTGGAAAAGTGGACAAAACACACAGTATGAAGTCACCAGAAGTTGTTTATCCAAGGGGCCTAACAGGAACTCAAGGTTGAAATGGATAAACTGTTAATACTAGCAGACAACCCTCTCAGCTAAATCCACTTCAACATGTGATTATTGGAAAGTGGAAAATCTGACACCAGTTTACAAAATGATCCCAGGGGAACCCATAGAACTGTACATTCACAGAGCGTAAAACTGACGTCAGCTGATAAATTAATAGAACTTATAACAAAGAACAGAACTAGCAGGCACCTGCATAAATACAGGATGTTTGGGAAAAAGTCAATAGGGCTTTTAAAGGCAAATCCTTCTAAGCATATTGCAGTTCTTCAATTCACAAACATGTCAACAAGGGTAACATGCCAGATACGCTCAGATTTCCAATGAACTTTCAAAACAATCCTTCAAATAAAGCTTTGAAGAAGTTAAGTAGTCAGAAGGACAGCTCTTCAATGGATAATGAGCAGGTGGCCCAAAGACAAAAGCAGGAGTAAAATCTTCCTCCACTGCAAGAACTGACATTAGCAGCAGAATTCCATAAGGAGCCTGAATGCCTCAACACATTTATTAGTTATGCCAAAACCACTGAAGTAATGAAAGCAGATGATAAGGGTAATATACAGGGTAATAAAGGACAACAGAAACCCAGAGACATACTGCAAAGAACTATGGAAAAACATAGTATAAGTGATTTATCACTAAAATGACAGTGGAGATTTCATATAGGCAACTTAAGTGATGCACAGGAGAAAACACAAATCCTATCCCAAATTGCTATTATTTATTAATTATTAATTAACATTAATAAATCACTACATGGGAGTTGATATTTAGCTCTCAAGAGTAGGATCTTGGTGTTATGGCTTCAAGGAGGCATTGACCAAATTCAGGGAAGAGAAAGCGACATCTCAAGCTCAAAGGGTTCATAAACTGGAAGTGTATTGGGGGAAACTGTACTTGCCTATCTTTTAATGTTTTTTTTCTAGACACATTTTGTGACATAGCTGGAGAGAGGATACAGGGCAAAATAAAGTGGTCCTACCCGGTACAATTAGTCTTGTGCATGTTTTCTACCTTTCCCTCCATAGGAATATTAGTAAAATCTCCTCTTTCTCTGTCCTCACAGTAATTTATACTGTTTCTGTAGGACCTTAACTTTGATGTCCTCATGCACCTTCTGCCCTTTGTGTCAAACCTGGTTAAGGCATCTAAAAGTTTATTCAATAGATTAACACCTTAAACAATAACAATGTTGATTTATTTACAATAAATTGAAATCCAGCATTTCAACCTAGAAATGCAGATCCATAGAAAGAAATGGTGTTCAGAGGAAATGTATTTGAGTATGAATTTCAGCCAAGCCTCAAGCCAGCCTTCACTTTAGCACACTGGCAGTACAATCTAGGATCAAATGTAAGTATTGGACATGATCTAATGCCTAAAGATCATAAAAGGTGAAACAGGCACTGCTTTTTCAGAGCTGTCCCATCTGGGGGAGTTCAGGGAACCCCACCATTCTTTTGGTGCCCAGCTTGATCTAGTACAAACCTGAGTTCCATCACTACAATCAGTCCTGACATTTCCAGCTCTTGCAAGTGGACCATCTCGTGCTATGGTTCAGCCTGATTGCATTAGCATCTGGTAAGGAATGGCCCACATGAAACAAACACCATTTCTCACTTCTCTACTAGAAACAAAATGGAGAATTACTACAGCAGAGTGCCTCAGTACTGCTGGATCTTCCTGCTTCCTCATGATTTGGACAGATCCAGAATGTCAGGGAAACTGAACTTAAGTGGTGGCCAAGCAAAAGCTTCTCCTTTCATTCAGCACGGCTTCAAGAGGAACTATTGATTGCATGCAGGGGGTGGAGTCTAATGCTACAGAGAAATGTCAGCCTTCATAGTCTCAGGGTATTTCAGACATATCCCTTCTAAAAAAATCACCAAAATCTCCAAATTGGAGATAGGCAGGTGAACAGATGAACAGAATGTAATATATTCCATTTCTGTTTCTTTTAACATACAGTATGATTTTTTTATTAGATGTGAGATAGCTAACACTCATTTAAGCATATTTCCATCTGTAAGAGAAAATACGGCAACTAACTCTGCTTGATTTCTGATCTCTCATCCCTTATCTTCAAAGGTGGCCTAGAAAGCAAAACACTTACTCCAAGTGATAATTGCCTCTTTCTTCCCTGCACTCTCTGTTCCTTTACACCTAACAAACATGTAATATCTTCCTTTGCTAACACTTCCACTCTACTCTGCAGGTCATCTTTTACCTTAGATGTCCAAAGTTTAACTTCAAGTCAGGGAAAAACTGTTCTCAAGCTGCATTTACTTCAGAAAGATCCTGCTTCTTACTCAGAAAGGAAGAGGAATCCCAGTTCTTAATAGCTGCATTCTTTTTCTGATAATATCAAATTGGCTTAACATAAAGTAACCTCTCCCAGTAAAGCTAAACCACATGGCTAATACTTCTAAGTCCAAAGAAAAGAGAAAAACGAGCTAACCAAAAATCCATTCTCTTTATTTCAAGTGATAGCTCTCTCTAGCTTTGAAGCAGGGGACAGCAATTACTGCTTTGCAGATAACATCCCTGGAACTAAAGGCACTACCAGAATTCTATTATTTAATTGCCATGTTAGACTTTTCATAAGATGTACCACAATAGGCCTGATGACTTGAACCTATTAGCTCTTTCAGAAATACTTTCTACAAAGCACTTGAATTACAGATGTTCACAATTCTTAACAGAAGTATCTTTCATTTCTTGTAACAGTGTTCAGAAGAGCATTTACTTACTGAAAATGCGGAAGGTGACATCGTTGTTAGCATGAGCAGAAGGAATAAGTTCTTCATCTCTGCCTGTGGGAACAGAAAAATTACTCATCAGGATTGCTTGCTTCTTTGCTGCTAGTGGAAAAGCTACCATACCATGCAGTAAAAATGGAGGTGGAAGTAAAATAAAAGGGAGAGAAGAAAAGCAGTTTTATCACTACACTCCCTGGATAGATGAAGGCATCTGCAAAGACTGAAATTACCCTGCACAGAAAGCCAGGATATAATTACTGAGAGTAAATATTTCCCTGAACTTTCCTCTGGTATTATGAGAACACCATCCCCAGGCACAGTGGAAGGTGCATGCTGTTGCATGTCTGCCCTCCCACTCCTTTATGTATACACCTGATAAAACACTTGAAGATTGCAATGACTTCAACCAACCCAGGGTAAAAAATTCCACAATTAACATTTCTGTACCCTACATTCATCTTGTGTGGTTGTGCTTGTTTAAAATCCAACAATGCATCATGGACAGCCATAGCTAGATTTCACCATGAATAGTTATATCCCCTTTGCAGAGCTAGAGAGGAGATCAGGTCATGTAGGCTGGTAAGGCAGAATACAACTGTTCTTAAATTTGGGGCATTATGGGACCACAATATTTTGCTGGTACTCCCTGTTTCTACTTAATCTTTCCTCTTTTGAGTTGCAGCCCACACCAACCACCACTCACCAGTGTTCACAGCTGTGCAGGGACACTTCAGCCACTACAGACTGACTCTTTCTCATCACCATTCCTCATGGTCCTGTGACCAGTTAAGCCCAGGAAAAAAAAAAAAAGAGATGGACTGGATATCTCTAGCACAGTTTTATCTAGTTTGAGATTCTTTCTAACTTGGAAAGGAAAGGTAAAAGGAGAAATTTTCCTTTCACAGCACACAGAAGCATCAAGGAAGAAATGTTTATTTCATCAGTCCTTGTAACATCTGTTTTAATATTAAAACTTCATATATAGCTCCTTTAGCCTGGCCTATTAAATCCAGATAAAATACAGAATGTGTATCACTATTAACAATTATAACATTGAAAGAAAATGACATCACAACCAAGAAATAACCAAAATGAAACTTACTCCATCTGGTGTTTGAGTATTTCAGGTTACTTTATGATGGGCAGCCATTTTTCTTACAGTCCTAGGCCTCAATGAACAGATCTTACTACAACTCTCCAAGTCCATATATACCATGGATTTTAACTCTCCCAACATTCAGCATGCTGAGAATAAAAAGCTTGTTCCTAAAGACTTTCTCTTTCAGATGTAAAAGCTACTAAAAAAGTTCAGTTGCATCAAATTCTGTGTGCAAATTAGCAATGAACAGGGGAAACAGAATTGGGAAAACAAGCACAGATAAACTTCTCTCCCTAAATACTGAGTGCCAATCATAAGATTCATAAGAAAATGAAAATATAGGAGCTTTTTATATAAAAAGACTTTCATTAATTTCAGTTAATCATTTTTAGGAAACTGAGGGAAGACTATGTACCCTCTATCACCCACATGTGCTACTACTCTTCCTATTCAAATCAAAGAAGAAACAACCTGGGGATACCCTCCAGAAGAGGTAAAGAATGCTCTCTGTACTGTAGAGGCTAGAGGCCAATGACCAAATCAGGCTGGATCTGTGTCACACCCTACCAAGCGTCATATCCTTTCTCAGGGGAAGCACAGGCAAGAAGAGATCCTTTTGCTACAAGATCCACACACACAAACAGCCAGGTTCTCCTGAATGACATTATAATGTGCCCACAGCACTAGGAAAAGGCATTGTGAAAGCAGCATCTTCCTTGAATGGTGTTGGTATCAGAGGTAAATATTTGAGATCAGCTCCTGTTCCTACTACTCAGAGGAAAAAGAAAAATCTCCTCCCCAGCTCTCCTCTCTCACATATTCCATTTCCAGGCACCTCTCAGGTCCACGGATATGGCCTTGAAAATCTAAACCTTGTTCTGCTGCTAATGAACTGTCTGCTAGCTATTTCTAGCATCTGAACCAAGAGGCAGGCAGGGAGCTGGGACCAAACCACACAAGGCTTCTGGAGAAGAGGCTACAGGAGCATGTCACTGGGGCTCCCATTCCCCAGGTAGTTAGTATCTTGGACGTTTTTAGCCAGTTAGGACAAAAAGATTCTCTGAGTAGACAACCATAGTCAGAATCCAATGTATGGGGCAACCCCGTGCATCAAAGCAGCAAGAGGTTATAGCTCTGGTGCTTGCTTGTACTTTCGTGCCATTGCACTTGCATGGAGATTGCTATCATATGTCCCAAATTTAGCATTAAAATGTTTAGACCATCCAGCCCTATTAAACTAGTCAAGAGATTCCAGGAAGCATCATCAGAAGGAAGAACAGGGCTGTCTGTATCCTATGAAAATCCCCACTGGAAAACAAATATTGTATTTGATTATCTGAACATCAACAAACTTGTTATTTTAAAATCCTCCTCAGATGTAGAATTCAGCATTGATTCCTTTCACCTTAGTTTCAACCACAACAGATGGGACTGAAGAATCTGTCTGAAACCTTAAAAAAAGGGTCAAGTTCTGTTTCTGGATTTAATGGCCTTTTAAGTCCTTGTAGGACCTGGGGTACAGCAGCACATGTTTATTCTGCTTGTTTGCCATTCTTCTCACTGCAGGCTGGACATGCGGGGGGAAGAAATGAGAAGGACAGTGTTTTACTGTGCTTTCACTTGTAACAACAGCAGCTGCTGCTCCCTGAACCTCCTGCCCATCTCCAGTTTTCTTCAACCCTCCCCAGCTTCCTTTTCCCACTGTGTGCTAGAACAGCATCTCCACCCCTCCTCCACCCAGAAACAGCAGCAGGGCCTGAGGGGAAATGGTGACTTTATGCTCAAGCTATGGAACAGCTGCTGGAAAGCTCACAAGGAGGAATTCCTGCCATAGTGCTAAAATATGAAGTTATCTCAGGGAGAGGGTTTATGAGTTCACAAGTAAGGAGCAACCAGAATCTTTAACCAAAAATAGAAGTATGCCCAGCTGAAATCTCTGCTCATACACCAGAAGAGATTCAAATTGTCTAGACAGTCACATCTGGCATTAACTGCTCGTGTGAGATGAATAAAAGACTTAAAAAGTGAGGAGTGGTTCCAGCCATCTGTGAGCTTGGTCAAAAAGAACTGGCTTCAGAGTTCAGCTCTGGACTGTTTTCTATAAAAGATGCTGACCCAAGCTTCTCCAAACACTGAAGAAGTTCAAACTGGAATCTAACTTTAGCAACTTGGGAACCTTCTATTCCAAAACAGGAGGGTGGGAGGGTGAAAGGACTACAGAGGGCGTAGCTGCAATTTCCTAACTGAACAGAACACAAGAACTCCACTACCACTGGAAACTGGGATAAGCACCCTTATTTTCAGGGCTTGACGCTGAACCCACTTAGGAAAGAAGTTTTTGCCTTTATAAACAGAAGTTCTAGAAAATAGGCAGACTTGGACACTTCTCTATAGTGGAGCCAGCAGTGAGCTGCTGTAAAAATATTTTATTTAGTTAGAAACTCTTGTCCAGGTCCAGCCAGACTTAGCAAGATCAGTCAAATCTTCATGGAGACCAGGAGTATGTTTTAGAATCAAGGATAGTTTTAATGACTCCTATGTTTACTTCACGTGTGTAAACCCTGCCTTCCAATGCACAAATAAGATTGCTTACTTAAACTTGGCCACTTTTCCAAACAACCTCTTAACATCCATGTCCCTGGGGAAACAAGACCTACGTTGCCTGTATATATATATGAAAAAACAACTTTGAATCAGTTGTCTAATTTCAGGGTCTCAAAAGCAATAAAGTTACATTTTGAGGTAAAAGATACTGGACCAGGATGAAGAGATGTGTTGAACTTTTAATCCATTTAGATGATGAGTTTTTCTTTTCAACAGGAAGGAAATCCAAACTTAAAAGTAATGTTATGAATAACTCAGCCGTGTGTAAGCAAGAACTTAAGCTGTTTAGGCACTACAGAATCAGATCACAAAGTCAGAATAAAACAAGTTTCATGAGTTCCATTACTTACACATTTATCAGGTTTTCTCTGTTCTTTTTGAAAATAATTGGACAGCCAGTGTTACGTGGTTCTTTTCTGTTTAGCACAAAAGGCAGACCAGCCTTCTTTGGCCTGTGAACTACATTTCTAAATCATCTTTGGCCAAAGACACATATCACAGGTGTGGGTCAGGGATTGTTCTAGGAGTGGTTCATAGGCAGAAGACCCCTTCAGGGTTCCACTTGCCTAATCTAGATGAGATTTATCTGGACATGCAGGGAAAGTGGCAAAGCCACCCAGCATTACTGACTTTGGCAGGTCCTTAGAAGCCATTTCATCTCCCTGATGGGAATTTGAATTACCCAGTATGGATCTATCATTCCCTTTGAAGTAACCCTGACACAGAAAGCTGCCTTTGCATGCACAGCTTGTGAGATACAGGTTGGCCATCCTGGCAATAAATATTTACCTGTTGCAATATCAACAGAAATGGCTTATTGTAAAGTTTAGCACATCCAGCACTAAAGCAAATGTTGCCACAGGGATCCTACTACTCACACCTTTTCAGAAATTCCTTCCCTTTCCTCCACTCCCCTTTAACAGATCAGATCTCACTTTGATGTTTTATTTTTAGAAATTTGGTTGAAGGAGGTGGGAAGCCAGAAAGGATGATGATATGTTGCCTGGTTATTCACTGACATAAATTTTTTGAGTCATTGACTCAGAGCAAAGTCTTTGAGCTTTTACATTCACTACATTTTCTAAAGACATTATGATTTTTTCTTTGCTTTAAAAAACATCCAGCATATCTTTGTTCCAGCGTGCTTTTGTTTGTCTTGACAACTGAGAAGCACCTTTTAAGTTTTTGCTGGAAGAATTAAAAAGGGAAAACATACCCGCACAGAAAGAAGCTGAGATGAAGATTGGGACAGAAAGGGGCTCTATGGAGCAGGGATCAAGGACAGGGAAAAACCTCCCTTTGCTTAGGATGTGAGCTGAGTGGGGAGAGCAGAAGGATGACATCATACAGCCTAGAGGAACCAGGAAACAAATCACCACTTTAAGCAGATGATATCACATTCAAGATACTTCTTAACATGCCTGTTTTCTTCCCCAACCACAGTAAGCCATCCTTTTTTGGACAATTTTTCAAAGAAGATCCTGGGCCTTATGTCCTTGGGTTGGGGCAGATAAGCTAAATAATGTCCATGTGCCCGTTAAAACAGAAGAATGCTGAAGTGCCTTTGTCTTGACCATGCAATGAACCACATTCATAAAGAGCTGTTTGTATACAAAGCAAGGGGTAAATGTTTATAAATGAGTTTAAGCACAAGACTGGCTGAAAGGGCTTAATGGGAAAGGAGAGAAAATAAAGAAAGCACAAATTGTCTGAGCAGACGTTTTACGGCAGTGTCTTTACCATTGGTATCCAGATTTACTTATTCATTCTAAATACGTTAGAAGTTGAAGAATCCTCATCAAGAAAGTTATCCCAGTGAGATATACTTTCAGCCATGTTAGGCATATTATGACAGACAAACTTTCAGCTAGAATAACTTTAAAATTCACCTTGTTAAATGAAAAGAAAAAAAAAGTTAGAAAAACTTACTAACAAGCACAGCAGCAGAGCACCAGCTGGCTGGAGAACTGAGTAGTGGTAACACAGAAGCATCTTCAAGCCTGCTTTATCAATGGTTTTCAACTCAGTCTTCAGCCTGATTCCTAACAGGCACATTAATCTGCACTAGGCCATCACTTCACGTGGCTGACACAGACTGACTGTTTTCTACAGAGGACTTCTACAGCAAAGCAAGATTCAGCAACACCTGGGGAAGCCACAGCAGCCTCTGAATACTGAAATCACACAAAATAGTAGCTGAAAAATCATCAGGCTCAAGAGCAAGATCAGCACACAGATTCTAGTAAGGCCTCACACCATACCCTATCAGTGGGTGGGGAAGATGCAGACCTGCCTTATTCTTGCTCTCCAAAATCCACAATGATGTATCTCAGGCTTAGGGCAGTGAAGCAGCGTCTTCCAAGCAAATCTAATCACTATGCCAGCCCTTTGCAGGAGCTAATGGAGTATTTCATGAGGGCAATTTTCTGTCTACCTATTAATATCAGCTCAGACTCAATTTTATGCAACTAGCCTCCCACTATTAGATTTGCAGCCAGAGATTTATTATAAGGAGTAAAGATAGGATTCTGCTTTCTATTTTGGTAGTCTCACTGTGCTTAGCTGTTAATTAAATCTGGGAGCATGTAGGGATAATGACAAGCACACAGACTGATTTAGACACTGCAAAAAGAAGCCACACACTGCCTATGGAAAATACATGACAAGGATAAAATACCCCAAACACAAATTGAAGAGGAATGGCTAACAGTCTTTATATTATATTTATATTAAGCTGTGACTGCCCTGTCACAGCTTAAGCTTCATTTCTATGAGTTATTTAGCCTGACCTGAAATATTAACTGACACTGAGCACTGCTGCTGTTTATAAATAATAGAATGGATTGGGTTGGAAGGGACATTAAAGATCATTTAGTTCAACCCCCCTGCCATGGGCAGGGACACCTTTCACTAGACCAGGTTGTTCAAAGCACCATCTGACCCGGCCTTGAACTTCCAGGGATGGGACATTCCCAGTTTTTCTGGGAAATCTGTTCAGTGCCTCACAACTTTCTGAGTAAAGAATTTCCTCCTAATATCTAATCTAAATCTCCCCTCTTTTTGTTTAGCACCATTACCCCTTGTGCTATCACTATCTGCCAACATAAAATGTCACTCACCATCTTTTTTTAAGTTCCTTTTAAATACCAAAAGGCAGCAATAAGGTGTCTCTGGAGCCTTCTCTTCTCCAGGCTGAGCAATCCCAGCTGTCTCAGCCTTTCTTCATAGAAGAGGTGCTCCAGCCCTCTGAACATCTTGTGGCCTCTTCTAGACTTGCTCCAGCAGGTCTGAGGACACCAGACCTGGACACAGTATTCCAGGCGGGGTCTCACAAGGGTAGAACAGGAGAATCCCCTCCCTTGCCCTGCTGGCCACGCTGCTTTGGGTGCAGCCCAGGATGTGGTTGGTTTTCTGGGCTATGAGCACATACTGTCAGTTCATGTCCAGCTTTACATCCATGAGAACTGCCAAGTCCTTCATATGGACCATGTCAGAAGCCTTACAGAATTCTAGGTAGATGACATCAGTCAGTCCTCCCTTGTCAACCACTGCAGTCACTCCACCACAGAAGGGCACCAGGCTAGGCAGGCAGGATTTGCTTTTAGTGAAGCATGCTGGCCTCTCTTGGATCCCCTCCTTGTCTTGTCCCCTCCTCTCCCACGTCTCCTAACATGCATCTTAGCATTGCTTCCAGGAGGATCTGCTCCACGATCTTCCCAGGCACAGAAGGGAGGCTCACAAGTCTTTAGTTTGCTGGGTCTTCCTTTCTTCTCTTTTTAAAAATAGGAAAAATGTTTCCCTTTTTCCAGTCACTGGGGAGTTTGCCTGACTGCCATGACTTTTCAAATATCATGGAGAGTGGCTTGTCAACCACATCAGTCAGTTCCCTCAGGACCTTGGGATGCATCTCATCAGGCCCCACAAACTTGTGCCTATTCTCTTTCCTGAGGTGGTCTCAAACCTGCTCTTCACTTACAGTGGGAGGGACTTCACTCTCCAACCCCTACCTAACCATGTTACCCAGCTGAGACTAATCCCTTACAATTCAAATTTTTGAGAATTCTTTAGGAAAATAAAGGATTAAAGGATTTTCATGCTAGAAGATGGCTTCAAATTTATTTGACTTCATTCCATCCTAAATATAAACATGTCAATTTCTGTGCTGTGCAATGGGTTAAAAAATAAAAATAAAAACCTAGAGTTATCTCAAGAGGAGATTTTAAAACAATGTAAATTTTTCTCTGCCTCTCTTTGCAAGATTTACATCTCTGTTCACTGAGAGGATGTTAGCACTACATTCAACAGTATGCTTGTAGTATATATGCAGAAGGAACACCTGTAAAACCTTTAAATAAATTTGCTTGGGGACTAATAATAGACAGGAAAACATGAGACTATTTACCCTGAACCTCATGTGGGTTTTGATTGCTGCTGCCTCTGCATTGTTTCTGGAACCTAAGATAGCTTATTTCATCTAAAGTTAACTCAGTCTTTTATATATATATATATATATATGTGTAAACATGTCAAACACACCACGCTTGTACAGGTACATCTCTTCCCTAAGGAATCACCCCTACTGACTGTGATGCAGACACACCTTCAGTGGTATGAGGCAGAAATTCCCCCAGAGAAGTCTGTGGGCTTACATTACTGTGCAAGGGAAAGATGAGTAACATGAGGTGAACTAAAAGAAACAAAAATGGAACAAAATCACAACCTAAACCAGAACTTTAGACTAACAAACTTAGGAGGGAGAATATGTGCTAGTGGAATTGGGGCTGCTGTCTCTAAGAATACTGGCCCTAGCATCTTTCATCTGTCACTAAAAATTAACTTCATAAAAAATGATCTGAGGAGGGTGTGATCACACTGCAGTGCCTGGAGAGCTCTCAAAGGAAGCACATGCTCGACGGTGTGATCACAGCAAAATGACAACGGTGTGATCTAAAAATAAATTGGTTCTTTGCTCTGAAGCTGGTTTCTCCCACAGATGCCCAAACCAGAGCCTCCAATTACTGCTTTAAGGGCTAGGCAGAAAAATAAACAATCTGTGGATGGCACTTGTTTTCTATACATCATGTCTGCATGTCAGGAAGGTGAGCTTGTTATTGTGTGAGAAAGCATAAACAAATGATTTGATCATAGGCTATGCATATGAGTAGACACCCACTCAAGTACTTCAATATAAAAATCCCTTCCCAAACGTCTAGCAGCCCTTATTATTCCTTGTCCAAGACAAGACTGGACCACAACAAATCGCAGTTCAGATCCAGGAGTGATAAAAAATGAGACTGTGAAGCTGTATCCAGCAGACTATCATTTTGAGAGAAATAAGTCCTTTTGACAAGTCCATCATACAATGGGCATAACTGCAAATGACTGTCCTGAATCCAAGCAGTCATCCGTCACTGCCTGGGCTCAGCAGCTATGCCAGGTACATTGTGGGGCTTACATCACTTTTGTATCATCCTTCCCACAGACCCAACAGCAAAGCAACCTGTTTCCTCTGGTGTTCACTGAGCATCAATATGCCACCAGGAAAACATCTTCCCCTTCACTCAGCTAAGGATGAGCCTATAATGCTAATTGTGAGGACTACTGTAATTGCATCCTGTGTATTCTAGGTGCTGTTCTCATGCAAAACAGCAGCTCCCATCCTCTTAAAAAAAACCTATTTGTTTGCTGTGTATTATAAGTCACTAGGCACATACGTGAACGAATAAAATGGTAAACATTTTATTAACATTTAAGGTCCCCAGAGAACAAAGAGAAAGCCTTCTGGTAGCCTAAGCTCAATCTGTCCTGAGGCACAGAACAGTATTTTGCCTGATTTGCATTATATTCAGAAGAAGCGGTCCACAATCAAGATCAGAGGGGTGGGTTTTTTCTCCCAGGTTTCCTATTTTAACAGAACAAAAAGAATAAACTTTGCACCTTTGACTCAAAGTACTACCAAGAAAGCCAGTTGCAACAACGTAACTGCTTTCCTGTTTCCTTTTAGCAAGTCTGGACACGGCCATTCTCCTAGACTCCAAAAGAATTTTGAGAGGCAATTAATCCCTGAAGCAGCTAGATTAGGTGAGATCTACCTGCATTCTCCTTTACCAAGCTGGTAAGCAGCTGGATCTGAGAGAGTCCATCCCAAAGCCTAAGTGAAGTGATCTGCATCAGAAGTTACTTACACTTACTGAACAGCAACATTTCAGATCATCCATTCTCTAAGTTCTTTACAGCACAGTGGTGGCTACTTTCCCTTAAAATTGAGACAATTTTGGTTTTTACCTAATATTCTTTTAAACATACGTACAGAAACCACCAAACACAGCTCTACATCCTTGCTTGAAAATCACCTCAAATCACTCATCACACACCTTCTATCAAATGCTACCTTCAGACTGTTTACTAGTGAACAGATTTGGATTAGGCAAATGCTACAAAGACACTACCCCAAACCCAGCATTTCTGTAATGCCATCAAGCACTTACACTCATAGTGCACAATATTTCAAAACCAAACACCTTTAAGGTGTCAGGACACTTCACATTGTATAAGAATCTGAAAATAGGCCCGAAAAAGAAGTCTCAGTTATCTCACACTGGACAGAAAAAAAGCATCAAAACTTCCAGAGACAGCAAATTTGCTCTGTTTTAATTTTTTTCATTTTATCAATCATTTAATTCACTGACATGAATAAATATTAGTTTTAGTTAGTGCCATACCAAAGACGTGTGACTTTACCTACCCTTGTTCCTCATCACAAACACCTCCCTTTGCTCCCTGTAAGAGCAGAGCATTTGTCCTGGAAGCCCAGAGTGAAGCTGTCCAATACACACATGGCTGTGTAGCACTTTGGCTCATCCTCACACTGCACCTCAGAAACAATGGATTTTCATGGCTGCTCTGTCTACAGAGACTGAGGATGCTCTGGCATCAAAGTGTGTGGTACATCTCTGAGAAGGTGGGATAAAAACATACAGGCTGCAAGCCAGTTTACAAAGAAGCTGTTGAAGGGCCTTGGAAGTACAATGCAGGAAGGGTAAACCTGTGTTTGTGTAGACACTTTCCAAAGTAACAAACAAAGGTGTTTACAAAGTCACTTTAAGGTTTCTACAGGCAGACCTAAAGAAACATACCCTCTTACTAAACTCCTGTACTAATACTAGTTATTCCTAGTCTTAGGGTCTCCATTCAAAGCTAATATTACCCCCACCAAGGCCTTGAGACTGATTTTCAAACTGCTCCTCTACTTCCATGTGACCATCCACCTACAAGGAACATCCAGTCTACCAGGCATATCTACTGCACTTCCACACTGCTTCCAGACCATTACACCTCCTCCATGCCAGGACAGGTCCCTGCAGCTGCTGCCTTGGCCTGCCTCACATGTCAGGCTCCCTCAGGGATGGGAGACCCGGTGCTGAAAACCTCCCTTTCACAAACAGGTCTGTTGGCTCTGACGGCATCGTTTGGCCGGGCCTCCCTCACGGCTCCCCTCACGCAGCTAAAGCAGCACCGGCCCGGTGCCCCTCAGCACCTGCTGGCACCGGAGCTCTCCAGGGAGCACAGCGAGGGGCTGCAAGGGCCGTAGCGCCCACACAGCCTTTGTGCCCGCGTGCAAAAGCTCCGATTCTCCAGTCGATAGCCCCGCTCCATTTGCCTCGCACCCTGCGCGCTGACAGAGCATGTGCGTCTGACCCCACGGGACTCGCCCGGCACCGTGTCACACAGACAGGGCCTTCCCGGGCACTCCCTGCTCCCCCCAGCCGCAACACCGGGAACAGCAGCTGCGCGCACATGAGGTCCCACTGTGAGTAAATGCGTGTCAAAGGTATGCGTGTTCACCGAACACATAGAGCATCTGCTTCCCTCCCTCCTAAGAAATAAAATTTTGCACTCATAAGGACTCTGGTCTCTCCTCTCCCCTGTACTCCTTCAACTGAAAGGAAAGAAAAAAGGTGGGAAATGAAAAATAGTTTGAAGAGCACAAACAGCACTGAAAAGACTAATAGAGAATAGATATCCAGGTAGAGGGATCAGGAAACAGCCCAGAACACAAAGTCAACTCCTACCTTCTGCATGTGCCTGTGACAGGTGAGCACAAAAGTTGGAGACACTCTGCAGTCAAGCTCCAGAACCCTCTTTCCAATCGATCTTGTTGAAACAGTGGCACTTCAGTGCTCTCCTCTCCTGCTTCTGTTTGGTTACTAATCCTTACCGCACAGGAAAAGCAGAGTTGTATTTCATTTAACCCCTTCAGCCTCTCGGTTTCTTCACAACAGTTTTCACTTTTGCTTTGGAAAGCCAGAGTCGTAAGCATGCACACAGGCACGCCTGCCGTGGAATTGTTTCTAGCTTCTGTAGTCTGTGTGTGAGCACACACATGAGCTCTAAACTGTGCCTAAAGTTGTTGCAGGGGTGGAGCCCTTTGTAACTAGTTTTATTTTAGCTGTAGGCATCACATCAGAAGAGAGACGGCTATCCATAGATCCCTTCGGTATTAATTTTCAGTAAGTTCTTAACTCTGAAAAAAATATTTAACTTTACATTTACTTTAAAACTACAGCCTGAATCACAGTTCACAAATATGCTTTTGACAAAAGAAACTTTGAACTTAAATACAATTCACAGCTAGACTGGAGTGGAGGCAAAGGTAAGCAGACCTCCAAAATCTGAAAATAGCAGCACTTCGGATACAGACATGAATTTAACCAGACAATGGCAGCATAGTTTTCTCAATTTTTGTTTCCTCTAACAAATGCCATGCATTCAGAAACCCCCTGAAAACTCCTGTGAAGGACAACTTAACAACATAAAAACTGTTAAAGGAAAAGGAATCTAGTTGGATGCATTACAAGGAAAAACTTGTGTTTTTAATCATGTGGATACTAGAGAAAACATTGCATAACAACTTATGTGTTGCTGTTGTTTTATTTTGCAAACAGATAAATCTGCCCCCCATTGATTTTGTTCTCTGCTTAGTATAAAACAAATAAATAACGAAATACAGAGACCACAGATCTGGAAAAATAGATTTTGGTCCAGCAATTATAACAGCTACCAGCATTTTAACCGTATTTAATATAATGACCGAGGTCTCCAAGATTATGAGAATAGCTTTAAAGTCTTAAGTTTGGGTTGATCTTTTATGTTTTGCCTTCCAGTTTTAGAGTCCTTTTACATTGGTAGTTCATTTGTAACCATAAGAGAGAGAACCTTGCTTTCCAAAGGAAAGATGAAGCTTCTACCTTCAGGTAACTCCACATGTTGGATCTTTCAAGGAAGACATCAAGATGTGCAATGGAATCTCCAGAACTGGTATTACTACTGTCTTCTTGGCCATGCTGCTGCTTTAGATGATCAAAAGAGACAATATCCTTGCCAACTGTTGACAAGCCTAGATGTGCGCAGCTCCAAATGGAAGTTTCTAGCAGACTCGTAAATGCATCAGGTGACACAGAAGCAATTTTATTCCAGGGATACGGCTCGCTTCATCCCTGCTGTTCAATCCCTGTCTAGCAGCTAGCCATGAAAGGTACACAGTACTCAAATCCTACCATTACACATCCCACAGGGAACAGAGTTCAAATAAAAGTTACATCTTTTCCACAAGCAAAAGCAATCCTGTACTTTCCGGTCTAAGCTAACTCTGTAACAATAATCAAGGATACGCTCTAACAGGAAGCCCACACAAAATGGCAACACCTCCACCAAGCAACCAGGGAACCACAAGATATTGGAAGACACAATACACCTCAGAAGAACATCTAATGGCGGTGCAGATGCATGGCTACCTCTGTTATCCTTGTCAGGAGAAACAAAAATTGGATATTGTTAATTCCTAATTAACAATATAGAAATTATTGTCCTGCCCCTTTAGATTCAAATTTTCTTTTAAGAAAAATAAATTTGGGCCTTGGGCCAAGCTGTGGTCCCTCCTTTTCCATCAGGAAGAAGTTACATGAGCATGTGCTTTTTCCTTTTTCAACCTGTACTCTCAATTAGCCATTGGCTAATGTCATCCTGCCAGCTGTCACCTTATATCCTAAGCTTCATGGTATTTGATCAAACCAAAACCTGAACTCCTGGCCTTCTATGAATAAACCAAACTTTCGTATCAGTTTAAAGCTTTTATCCCCTTGGCAAGAAAAGACTTGAAATCCAATCCCAAAAGTTCAAAAAACCCCACAACTTCAGATGAATTTATAAATACCCAATCATTAAAATGCCTCTCATGGCAGTGGGACCTCAATTAACGTTTTTTTGAAATACCAAGCTTAATAATGTTCTTGTAGTTCTTGTGTTCTTGTTGATAAACTACAAGGGAGTACAGAGACAGGGAAAATGTGACTGCTCATGTTGGAATCTAGCCAGGATACATCCAAAAAACAGCTGTGCCTACTGCATTAAAGCAGATACTGTGTAAACACATCTGGATTAATTTTAACCCCATAGAGACTTAATTGATGAGCTCTTGAGATGCTGAAATAAAAAAAAGAAGTGACCAGACTTTTCCGACAACTAAGCAACATGAAACATTAATTACATTTCTTTTATTAAAAAAAAAAAAAAGGAAAGAATAATCTGCTCATACTTCCTGGTTCCAGCAGAGATGTGACAAAATCAAGCTGTTAGTGTAGGATTTGAGCTCAAGGCCAGTGCTTAGTGGCAATGCAATGCAAAGGCAATGCAAATATGAAGTAAACCTTTGCCCCATGGTTTCACAGAAAGTTTTGCATATGTACCTTTCCTCTGGGAGAAAGGACATGACCTTGTGTTGAAACTGTTTTCATCACTTACCCTTTAGTGAAAGCAAGATAATCCACTGATTCAAGACCTTTCTCATCTCTTGGTAAGGCACTGACAGGTCACTGTGGAATGAACACAGCAGGACCACAGGCATTTGCCTCTTGCTACTAGATCAGTCCAGCGGCTAGCCTGGCATCTGGGTGTCCCAGATGAGGTCAAGAAGAAACAGTTGAGGTGAATGCATGGTGAATGGATACTGCCGAACATGATATCCTTTCTAGCCTGATCAGTGAAGTACCTCTGGCAAGAAGCAACCTCTACAGGAGCTGTGGCATTGGGATTTCAACAGTTACATGGCCAGAGGTCAGTAGCAAGACTTCTGCTTTCTCTTTTGTTATACCTTTCATGGGAATAAACTACCAGGATTCCTTACTGCCAGAGGCTGTTTCCAAAGACTATCTAAAGATCTGCATGCTCTACTGGACAGAGCTCCTGTCTAAGTAGTTATGGCTGTCTTAACACTTACAGCACTGTAGAGGGTTGACCTTAGCTGGTCGCCAGATAACCACCAAGATGCTCTATCACTCCTCATCCTCAATACAACAGAGGAAAACAAACTGACGGAAAAACTTGTCAAACATGATAAAGACAGGAAGATTACTCACTGGTTACTGTCATGGGCAAAACAGACTTGACTTCAGAGAAATTAATTACTGAGAAATAAAACCAAAACACCCTGCTTCTTCCCCAGGGGGAACTTAACACCTAACTCTTCTACCTCCTGTCCTCTCCCCCTGAACAGCAACCAAAAAACTCAGGCAAGACTCACAAAGTTTCCAGAAGAGAAGCTTGAGCATTCATGCAAGGAAGAGAAGAATCTGTGTTCAGTTTGGTTTCAAAGTCTGAACCTCCCAGGAGACTACAGTGATCAGGAAACCATGGCATAGTCACATTACAAACTGGTGTTCTTGATTGCTCACTTCGTCATTTAGCCAAAGAGCAAGGATCTGGGGTGTTGTGATTACGGTTGGGTCACATGCTTAAAAATGGGATGTGTGCCTTGCTTTGTGTTCAGAGTAATATCCAGTTTCTTAGATAAGAGCAGCGGCCTAATCAAGGGACATGGACAGCCATTCACATACTTTAGCCTACTACTTGCATCTTATCCAGGGGATATGCTCAAATATATCTGAGCACAGAATAATACTGAACAGCAATCTTACGTCCTAGGTAAGTGTGTTGATGGCTGAATGAGAAGGTAAAGGAATAAGGGTCTCTGGGATGCCAAATCAAGTCCACTGCTACTGGGGACATTGTGGCATGTCTCTCTGTCCATCAGCTGCACAAGGGTCTGAAAATAGGAAGCTTCAGCTTACTCCCAAAACAATGAATCTTTTGACATACTGATTTTTTAACTTATTACTTTTTAAAGAAATGACAGTATATTTTGATTCAACCTGAACTGAGCTTTTTTCAAACTTGAATAGTGCACCAATAACTCCATTCTTCCCAGACTCTCACTCACTATTGCAGGATAGGCATGTCATTTAGTCCTCTGAATGACAGCTTCTCAGTATACAGAATGAATCCTGTCAACCCTTCAGGAAAAGCAGCTCAATTTCATGTTCAGGAGACATTACAAAGTCCTTAGAGGAAGGGTGGAAAGTGTATTACACACCAGTGGGCTCTGCTGTACAACTTAACTGCATCAAAGCCTGTTATCCTCTTGCAGTATCTCTTGCACTGGTTTATATCTGCTCCAGAGGCCAGGCCACACATGAACTCTCTCAGGTGCTGAGGACTGCTGCAGAGGAGCTGACCCATACAACTTTTGTAACTTTTGTACAGATACAGCTACAAGCAGAGCTGATTTTATTGTGGTTTGCCAGCTTGCAGCCACTGAAGTCAGCAATGCAAGAGAGTAAAGAGGTATCAGCTTCATTGCTCCCAGTCTCCCTTCTTGGACACTTTCACATAATGCAGCTCAGAACTGTGGAAACCAGTGCAATCACCAGTATTTTGCTATAATCTGCTTCAGGAACAGACCAACTCACAGGCACTTGGTCTGGCAGGATTCTCTTCTCCTAGTCCCTTCTTAACAACTGAGCCAATTCCTGTGCTGTGCTCTCCAAGAGAGCTTTCAAATAAATTTACTCTTTATATTCAAAGAATTAGATACCTCTCTTCATCCATTTCCAAGGTGAGTGAAATGGTAAGCCTGTCACTTCATATTTATTTTGATTCTCACCCAAATCAGGTGAGACTTTTATTCAGGCCAGCTTTCTAAACAAGTTGATAATGCTACACCAAGTTTCAGCTCTTCATCCTTAGGCGGTTTAAAGAAGAAAAGCAGCATGTAATGATAATGTCAGTGTTCAAAAAGCAAAAAACAACTTCAAAGTGCTGTGACTAATTCTGTGCAAACTTTGTTGTGAAAGGCACTCCAATACACTGCACCTCAGGATACAAGTGAAGGCACTATTCCATTGCTAAGACTATACTTGGATACACAAAGATTTGCCTGTAAAAAACCAGAGGAACTACATGTAATGGAATGAACATTATTTTTAAACCAGCCCAACTGCTCTTGAGTTTAAGTCATGTAAGCAAAACCAGGACACAACTGAGTCTATTGGAAGGGAAGTGGTGTTAATTTTTTCTAGCACTGTATAGCACATCTAGTTTTTCTGATGTCCCACCCCAAATCCTGGGTTATTTACAGGAAATCATTCCTACAGCTTTCCTTAAAAGTAGACACTTTGAATCCTACTAATTATTAAGAAACTGATCACAAGGACACTGCAATCCCATTTTCTTTTTCTGTATCATGGATTTAAATACTGCGTAGGGCAAACTTGGCAGCCACACAGAGAATCTCATTTAGAGAGATTAATCTGTGAACACAGAGAGATCTGGAGGGGTCTCTGCTTGCCCATTCCTTGATGCACAGGATTTAAACAGGAATAATTATATTCAGCAAGCATAAACACACACACACACTCAAAAAGTAACATATACATACATTAAATGAGGCAATGCCTTATCCAGAACAGACACTCCCTCAGCTGTTTGTTTTCCTTTTATTTTGGTTTTACATTTTAATGATATATAAAAAGTAGAAGAAATCACAGGTGGTAAACAGATTTGAGCTAGAGAACTGATTTCAAGAGAAAACATTTTTAGTTCTTAGACAAACAAATATGGTGATTAATGTTGACTTCTTGTGCTCCCCAAGCTGTCACTGGTGAGCAAGGAGCAAAGGGTCAGGGCTGGCTATTTGTATTCAGATTACATTTGAAAACATAAAGGACAGTCTCCAATCTCCCAAATGTTTTCTGGATAATCTAATCTGCTCCACCCAAAATAGCAAAAAAATAAAAGTCTAGATCATACAAATTTAACAAAACATGGTATCACATGAAACAAAACCAGAAAAACCTGTTCCCCATGGATGCCACACAAACATCAGCCTTTTGCTCAGAAGGTCTTGCCCAGAGCTCAGTCAAATTAATGGGAAGATTTGAATTTCCAAAGGCTTTAGACCAGGCAAAGACTGATGTGGCAGAGAGGAGGGCAAAGAAGGAACAATAATCAGCCAATTCTAGGCCTGATCTCAGTATTTTATAGTGATTGACAAAACTACAGTTATTTTCACCATGGCTGGACTGAGTCTTGCTGAACTATTCTGCCCTGCCCAAACCTTTAGGGAAACTAAAGCCGACAGGTTTCCCTTCCCTCTTAGCTGACTCCCTTTCCCCCCACAGAGTGCACCTGGGCTCCTGGTGCCACACATACCCTGAGGCTGTCAGCAATGGAAACAGCTCCTCTGCTTCTCCCAAACATCAGCCCTTGCTGGGAATAGGGAGCTTGCCAGGCAGAGATAACAATACAGCAAAGCTTTGGAGGGAAGAAAGAAGCTGGCTACCTCACAGCCAACATGAAGAAAGATCCTCCTGGAACTATTCCAGCTATTCTCCATTTAAACATTCAGGCTTTTTCTCTCAGCACTCTTTCCACACTCTCCCCAGAGATCTCACACTATTCACTGTGGAGTCTAAAGTCACCTGCTCTTAGCTGGGCTTGGCACTGATTACGCCAAATGCTGCTTAGGAGATACAGGAGCAGAGAGAAAAGTTGAAAGCAAAACCTCTGACAAGCAATTCTCACCCCCATGCCCACATACATTTATCCCTCGTAATTCCCGGTTCATTTATACACATTACTTCCGCTAAAGAAAAGTAAATCTGGTGCCAAAACATAGCTCTTTGGTTAAAAAAGTGTTACATTCAGCAGAGGTTTTAACTCTAGCATACTAAACATGGAGTCATTAGGATTTAACACTACTGAAATGGAAATCAAGACAGAAACCTTTCCAGTTCTTATACTTCACTTTGGAATTGGAGGAGGACAACACCGACTGTAATAGCATTAAAAGATCCTCTGGACCAACATGCCCTTGGTAGAAAGTACTTGGAAGCATGAGGCACGACATAAGCTCTTGCTGATGTCTTCCAGCATCAGTCAGCAAGGAAGCTGACACCCTACTAAGGACAGCACTACAGCCTCGCTGCCCAGCAGAGAAAAGTTAGCAACAAAACAGAGCAACAGGGGCTGTCAAGACGATGATCCTTCTCTCCATCTCAGCAGACTCTCGTGGCACAGCTCTCTCCAGTGGCTCAAGGCAGTGACAGTTCTTTTCCCAGGCTCTGTCCTTGTGCAACCCCTACGGGGCATGAGAAGATGCCCAAATCCTGGCAGCTGTTTCCATATGCCTATGGCTCAGATCTCTGACAAGGGATTCTGGAATTAGAGTTCTCTCCCAGCATAATGAGGTCTTTAGTCATTAACAAAGGACCCTTCTGGGGCAGAATTCCAGCTGCGCCTGAGATCTTGCCTCCACAGAGATGACTTTTTTCCAGCACACAGGTTTTTTCTGAGGAGAAAGGGAAAGGGTTGCTTTTACCAATCCAGGGATTTTCAGTTGCAGCTGTTAAAGGCTTCTGTTTACTCTTAGATCAGGGTAAGAAATCTCTTGCTTCTCTTTCCTGCCGCTTCACAGCTGCCGGTTGAGCTTCTGTGCTTGCCGCTCCTTTGCCTCAAAGGCAAACTTGGTGTCCTGCAGCTGGGCAATGGCCTCCTTGGCCTCCTTCAGGTCCTGACAGATGAGCTCGTACTTCTCCGTCAGCTCCCTGTTCTCTCGGCGCAGTTCCTGTACCACCTGGTTCACCTCCTCCGTCTGCTTGGTGCAGTGGATCTTCAGCTGCTCTACCTCAGAGAGCATGATCTCCATGTTCTTGACCAGTGACTCCAGTTTCTCTCTGGACATGGTGTCAGGATCAGTTCTGTTCAGTCTGCCCAACCCAAACCCGAAAGGGACAAAGAAAGCCACCCTGGGCAACATGCACCAGGACGTCTGGCAATCACAGTCTTGTGCTCTCTTTTTATACTCTCTGCTGCTCATCCTCTTCCCTTCCCTTTCCTTCCCCAAAGTGTCTCTAATCTTCTTTGCTTGGTTAATCTACTTATTTTTATTGCGTTGTAGAAATCGACTGAAGGGCTGACAGCCCTGCAGTAACATATGTGCTGTGCAGCAAAAGCCAGAGCAATAATGAGACTCTGTGCACAGAGTCCACAGAAAACAGCTTTCATCTGAAGAATTCTCTTGGGAACCCCGTGCAGTACCCATTAAAGTACAAAGAAACCTCTTCAAGCCAGATGCCTACTCCAGTCCTGTGCATCCAGTCCCAAGAGCACAGCCTGACTTTCTTACATATATTGAGGTAAGTAAGCTTAACAGCAATACAAATCATGCATAGGCAAAGAGAACTAACTCAGTTTCTCTTCCTCTCTCCTAATCTTATGTTTGAGCAAGATGGAAGGAACAAAATATAAAATTCCTGGTTTTTTTCCAGGAGAAGATCTATCCAACAACAAATGCTGCAACAGCCTCATCTTCTATTGAAAGCATTCACAATGACTATCACAATCAGTGGCAACCACAGTTACTGGGCCATGTACCACTTGAAGGTGGCTTGTGTTCTGTTAGGGAGATGCAGCCTAGAAATTTTAAACCCTTTACCTTCCCTGCCTTCAGCTCCATAAGTAACACTGGTCCCAGAATTCACACAAAAACTTACTCCTGTACACACTTGCCACTCACAACAGCGTCAAATGGCTGCTGAGCACAACTGAACTTGTGAGAATCAGGACTGAGACATGCCAGTCTCAACACCCTGATTACTCAGGTCACATCAGACAGCAGGGTGATCCCAGCAGCCACAAGGGATTACGTGAGTCTGGCCGACTTTCTGAAGTTTGACCCAGACTTTCTTATGTATCCGGTTAATTAATGCACTTGCCTAGACCATAAGAATCATTAATTAGCCAAGTATCTGATGTAACAATATCACCCTTGAGAAATTAATTTGTCTGAGGTGATATTGCATGTGGCTCCCCAAGAAAGAACCCATGCTGTTTAGTGCTGACTGTCTGGCCAGGGGGCACACACCATGGCAGAGACAAGAATGCAGGCTCGCCCCTGGGGAACTTGCAAACTAAGGACAGAAAAGCGTGCCTCTCTGCTTCCTCCCCACATGAGGAAAATTTCCTTCAGGCGGAGTCTGCGCCTTTTCAAAAGCCTTCAGACTGTTCCACACGCCCACAGAAAGGCAGAGTCTCATTTGCCACATAGCACATAGATGTAGATCTGTCCTCAGTGTATTCACCTCACAGAATTACATTTCAGTGCACAGTATTGCACAATGGCCTTTACTCTTGCATGCTGTTTTGCAATTCCAGTTCCCCTTAAAAGGATCCTGTAGTGCCATCACATACATTAAATACCAGATTGAGAGAGAATACATGTGTTCATGTGCAGAGGTCCCCCAAATATATTTTTCCTTCACTTTTCTCCACAAAATGTTGCTTTTTTCAGATGCTTCATCCCACAACTCATTGCCCCTTCTTCCCTGCTAGGCTCAGAGAAATGAAGCTCTTTCTTCCAGGAAATTTTACATCTCCTCCAGCACTGGATGAAAACACTGCTGGATGCTGGCCAAGCCCTGACAGTGTTCAATGGCCTGGGACTTTTCACAGCTGGAGGTTAAAGAGCTGCTCACAAAGCCAGCTATCCTACTGCCTCTCACACAAGTGCACCAGCAGACCCCTCTCATCCTGGCAGATGGAGCACTTTGCAGCTCACTTTGAAATGAGCAGAGTGACATCCTTCAGATGAAAAGAGAGTGGGAGAATCTAAACATAATTAGAATATGTCCTAAAGTCCTTGAAGAAACATTTGCACTGGCTGTCAGCCCAGATCCCACGTGATGCACATGGCACTGGAATAGGCTGGAACATGCTGTAGCATTACAAAACAGCAGGTCTTCATTAGTGAGGAATCTTCCCTATCTCTACAACTGTACACGCTGCACCCAAACAGTTTAAATCAAGCAGAATTACAATGATGCACAAAGGGAGTGCCACAGAGGCCATCTACTTGGATATTAGTAATTGATACATCATCTCTCACTGTCTTACTCAAAATTATTTAAGGTGCCTTGGATACAGACAGAATCTTGGCAACAGAAACGGGGTAAGACACTACTGAAATAACAATGTAAAATGAAAACAAGGAGTAGCATGAGAGGAGTTTCTACAAAGAGAAATGAGAATCGTTACTACGCTTGGTTTGATTTAAAATAGTATTTGATGAAGTAAGAGTTAAAAGTGTGCTCATGAAGATTGCAGTGGGAGAATGATGCAAAAATCACTAGACCTGCTGCAACAAGACTAACTTGAACTGTAGTTTCTTACCTTTAGTAACTGCAGGACTCCACTGTTGCAGACAAACTGGAGGAAGACAAACACCAAGAGTGAATTCAGCTGGAGAAAAATGCAGAACCAGCATACCTGGTAAAAACAATTCAAACCACAAGAATTCAGTGCACGTGGACACACAGCAAACAGCAGTCTTAGGAGTGTTGGGGATATAGCATGTTAAGACAAAAATTAGTGACAACATAGCAGAGAAAATAATAAAGCACCGCTAGAATGTATTACATAGAGGCAGTGCACTGTGAGGGAATGCGGTATCTCTAGCTTCTCCCTCCACCCTGCTGGAGGGGAAATGCAATGTTTTGTTCTGGACATTTGTCATAAAGGGGCCAAGAAAGAGTTTGAAACTTAGACAAGTGTTCAGAGAAGATGCTGATGTCAAAAAATGTGAACTCTATGAACCAGGTTTAAGATGAAGGATTGAAAACTACATGGCAAGATATTTCTAGGACTGTTTTGCAATCATGCCCGGGTTCTCTGCATGTTCTAGGGAAGACAGCTCAGCTGGAAGAATATTTCTGTAATTACTAAGGGCCTGACTGTGCAATTGTAATTTTGAAAACATCAGTGATTTCTGTGCTCTTAGCCAAATGGTGCCCCTCAGGTTATTTCATAGCCATCTTAAATCAGGAAAAATTGGGGTTGAACTTCTCACTACGGTACATGCTACACTGAGAGACACCATTGACAAATCTATCAGCTCTTTTGTGCATATTCTTTATGCATATGGGTTTGAGATGTATGAAAGAAGGAAACACAGAGCTAGTTAAGAACAAAACAGGGGAGCAACCACTGGGAACACCCACTCCTGCTCTTGTGGACGGCAGGAAAATTGTAGAAAGTGGCACTGGTAGAAGTGAAACTTCTCATGCTTTTCCACAATGAGTGGGAGCTACAACATCTAACTACAACACCACACTCAACTACGCTGGTTTTAGCACTAGAAGCAAATGACAGTATGAAGCTGCCAAGCTGAGGATAGTTCATGTGAGACATACTTGTGCTTCTTCACAGGTCTCTGAGCCAAAGAGAATCAACCCTTCCTCTCACCCAGAGGCACACACAAGGCAGAAGTGCAGTTTCCCCATCACGTTCATACCTCTAAAAGTCTGAGGAGGAGACACAAAAATCATACTCTTTGAGTATCTGTCTGAAAGCAGACCACAGGCATTCCAATTTCTAGTGTATTTAACAGGGGCCCTGGGAACATTTGAGGAAAAAAGCATTAAGCTACCTCACTCTCTCTTTGAAGTTTTCCCAGCAACACAAGAGGGACAATTCACTATCCTAGAATTTTAAATAACTGCTCAGGCTGAAAAAGCAAGCCACTTGGTACAAACCCTGCAAAATAAAGCTACGCATACCTTATCTTCTCAGGCATACTTAGATTGCTGTATCTAATTCTAGTTTTGCCAGTCACAGACACAAATGTACAATGCAACGTTCACACAACTGTTGTGGGAGACAGCACTGTAGTCTCTTAGTAGATAGCTTAAGGTTATCATCCCCAGCTAACAATGGCCATTATTTTAACAACTAATTTTTTTTAAAGACATATAGTATGTCACTAACTGTAGTGAAAGTGTTAGAGCCCTCCAATCTGTTTTTTCTTGCAGCCTTTTCTCTCATCCCTGATTTCTCCCCAGTGGTGTGTCTAGCAGCCAGTGCGGCATTTGCAAGCTCTGTGCTTCACCATCTAGGAAGTCTACTTGGGTAAATGCATTTTTTACAAACCCATTACAAGATGAAGTATAAAAGCTCTCATTTCTATATTCATAGTAAAACCACTTTAAAAAACAAAACAAAACCAAAACAACACAAAAACCCACGCAGAGACCAAGCAGCACCTGGAGGCACTGACCATTCCTGCACCAGAGTGGGAGACCTTTGTCCCCAACTGTTCAATTTGTTTCTAATAAAAGACAAACACCATTGTTCCAGTGTCAAAATACTCAGCACTGTGTAAGACATTGACGTAATGATGATCTCATCCTGCAGAGTTTAGAGACTATTGATAAAATCTGCTCTCCTATTAAACCATGAGATTTAATTTTTGCCACTACTGTAAGCATCAGCCATATCTCATGCAATTTGGCAGAACTTGAGCTTAGCTGCACACAAAACTACATGATTTACAGGCTTTGATCTAAAATATTGCACCAAAAGGACACCTACCAAAATTGTGATCAAAATCCTTTTGACACAAATAAGAATGATAGTCTCAATAGTGTAGGTGTCTAGAGAGGTATTAATGGATACAGAGGTACCTTTTTCCATTCTGCCTCCATCTACTCATCAGCCAGATCAAAACAATTACTTTAGCATAATACAGCTCAGTAAAAAAAAAAAAAAAATTGGTACCTTTAACAGAGTTATTCCCAAACTGGGTTGATTTCTCCTTAAGAAATCAACTGGGTAACAAAAATACCAAGCAGTGAGAGGTGGCTTATACAAACTTTAAAAAAAAAATCCTCCAACCCTTTACTAGGATTTTTATGATCTAAGAAGAGGAAGAAACAGGTCCCACATGTCATAAAACTATTTAATATTTGAGGTGAAAAAATTTCCAAAGCAGGACAGTGATGAATCCTTCAGATTAAAGCAAAGAGTGAAAAATATTAATGACTACTTTTAAATGTTAAGAATGTTTCAAAACAAAAGCTCTTCCTAAAAGAAGAAACTGTTTTGTTCAGAGTGTCAAACTGGAAAATTTGCGAAGCTCCTCTAGACAGTAACACAAGGAGTTGTGCTGGGAAGACATCCTCCATCGCACCTAACCAGCTTTCTGGTGAGGAGATACACAGGACACCTCCTGGGGACCACAGGGGATTGTCCAAGAGGCTTTCATCCCCACACCAACCTCCTTGGCCACCCTCTCCATAAGGCCTGAAGTCAACACTGTGAGAAGTAGAGGGAAAGAAGAACGAAACACCTTCCCTGTCCCTCAGAAAGGACTGGGGCCTGCCAGCATCTCCACAGCCTGCAAGGACAGATCAAATGCACAGGATTCAAATGATGGTCTCAGTAAGTAAGCGAGCAACGCAGCCCGAGGAGTAATTAGATCTGATGACAACATAACAGTCAATGGTTTGTCTAATACATCTTTCCATGTCATGTTGAATTAAGGGCTGCTGGAAAGGAGGGGAATGAGCAGAAAACAATTATCCATAATCTTTACAGAGGAGCAAATATATATATATATATTTGCAAATAAATAATCTTAGAAACATTCTTTCATTTATTCTGTAGTGTGATTTTTTCCTAAAGACTAAGTGTCCATCCTGACAGAACATGCAGACTTCAGGAAAGCAAACAAGTAAAAATTCCCAAACTGTTGCTATTGTTCAGTACACGTGAAATGAAATACTGGTTCAAAGAAAAGAAAAGATGCACACTGCTTATTTGCAGGACCTGGGGTTATGCAATCCGGTCCTGTAACCAGACTACACCAAATAAACTGGCAGTGGTGCAGATGTCAGTAATTACTGAGAAATTTGATCTGGTGAGAAGAAAGGCCTCTTTTAGTTCTAGATACATGTGAACAAACACATCATTTTTGGTTCAGGATGCCAAATTCTATTACAATGATTATTTTGACATGACATTTAAAACTCTCCTTACCAAGCTAATCTGCAAAACACAGATGAAGAACTTGTCAGTTGTCTGTGGATTTCTCTTGACTACCTGTTGTACATTTAAGACAAATCAGTCTGCGTTACCCAAACACTTCAAGGAAGTTTTGTGTTCACTATTCAGCAATATAAAAATATGACTGAATGTTAATTCAGAAGCCTCAGAGACTGTAAGGAATGGAAGCATTGAGGATGAAAGGACTTCTCAAAAAGGATGCTTTTAAACTATGGGAGAACCACGGTATCAGCAAGCCCTTGCCCAGAACTACCTAGGAACAGTTTCATTTAATCATGACAAGTTGTCAATGCCAAAACACTGGTATAAATGAAGGCTGGCTCCCCAGATGACTGTTCTCCTACCAGCTTGTCATAAGATCAGTGTCTCAGCAAATCTCAAACACTAATAAAGTAGACAAAAAATACTAAATTTTCTGGGGGCAACAAGTAGCATCTTCTCAGTACTGTATCCCTAGCTCCTTGTCACATAAACAGCCTTGACAATATTTAAGCAGATTATGTACACAACAGCTTCATCTCCAGAGGAAGTGGGATTAAAAGGTTTATTGCTACTATGACAACAGCCAGGTTCTGCTGTTCTTAAAATAGTTTCGAAACCTTAGCAGTGACTGGAAATGCATACATGCCTCCCCTACAGGATTCATCATGTACTAAATACAGCCCTCCAGAAAGAAACCATTTTATAACAGTCTACTTTTTAAAGTGTATATTTTTATTGTGCTCTTTAATCCCTTGTTACGAGCACTAAGAATAGAAAGCAGTAAAAAAGGCACAGTGCTGCCATGTGGCTGTGATTACAGCTTTAGAAGTGCTTATTGCTGGGTGCTAGCTGCAGATGCCAGGACAGGCACTGCCCCCAAACAGTGACGCCCCCTTGCAGCACTTCTGCACGGTGGGGTCTCATCAGACCTCTATCTGCTCCATGCCGCCATTTTTGTCCTTACAAATGTTCCCCTTTATGCCCACAGGTATGCTGTCATGTCTAAGGCTGAATGAATTCCTCCCTTGTAGTAACAACTGGAAGTAGAATTTGTTACACAATTCATTACCAAACAGTATCAGTGAAGCCCGGGCTGGGGTGTTAAGTGTGCCAACAACTAAATGGTAGCATGAACTCTTCACTTGAGTATGCTATTGTATCAGTGGTTAGTATTTTGTTGCTGAGGATGGTTAAATAAACCATTGATCCAATCAAATATGCAGCTGCTACACTCGATGAACATCCAGCTGTGCTGAGGCATTCTCCAAGCACATTCATGCTGACTTGTACAACAAAGCCAGCAAGAAGTACAATGCTTAATTCTGACAGCAGCATTACCCCAGATCAAAGTGGGCAACCCTTATCTAACACTACTGAAATCAGAAAATTAATATGAACACAGAAGTCTATTCATTATTCCAGCCAGTTTAGATTAAAAGCATATTTCAAACCAAAGAAAAATCAAATTGAATCCAATTACATTGGTACTATCCATCAATGTCTCTTGATGCCAAGCTGAAATCATCTTTCTGCAGCATATCATGATTTAAAGAGAAGAGAAGCAAATACAGGTTGTTAAACTCAAGGAGCAAATGATTGTTTCCTTACCCGGTTCTCAGTTCTGTTAGCTCCTGCCCATGAAGGCTGATTGTTTTCTCTATAGAGTCCACAAACTTGTGACATTTCAGGCCAGAATGTGGCCTTAAACATAACTTTATTGAGATTTCTTGGTAATTAAAAAATACCTAGTAGTAACTGCTACGGACCAAGCTGAATTCTCCATGAGACCTGATGCTGTATATAAAGGAATCTTATTTACCTACTCCCAAAAGATTACATTAAAAAATGGAAGTAAGAAAACACAGTGATAATTAGTGTGTTAGATTCTATCTCCAAGTTGAGTATTTAGCCTAAAGATAAAATTCTACTACTTTGCAGCTGGTCAGACCCCAGCAGGTACTGATGCCTGAGGTTACTCTTCCCTAGATGGAGGGCTTTGTATTTCCCTTGTTAAACTTAATGAGATTGCTTTCTGTCCAGTTCTCCAGCTTGTTGAAGCCCCTCTAAATCTTTGCATAGTCATCTGGTCTATCAGCCACTGGTTCCAATTTTTGTGTCATCTGCAAACTTGCTGAGGGAACACACCTTTTCATCATTCAAATCACAAATGAATAGGTTGAACAGCACTCACCTCAGTATTGAGCCCCGTGATACACCACTGATTTGCCTCCAACTGGACTCTCTGCTTGATCACAACCCTCTGGGCCTGAACACTGGGTCAGCTTCCAGCCCATCTCATTATCCCCTTATCTAACCTATACTTCATCTGCTTGTCTATGGTGAGGTTATGGGAAACGGTGTGAAAAGCTTTACAAGAGTCTAAGTAAACAACATCAGCTGCTCTCCCCTCACTGAGCAAGGCATCCAGCTCATTGTAGAAGGCAAAGAGGTTGGCCAAGCATGATTTTCACTCCGCAAATCCATGCTAGTTACTACCAATCAACCTCTTGTCCTTCATGTACTTGGAAGTGCTTTCCATCATGATTTTCCACGTCAGCTTCCCAGGGACAGCGGCAAGGCTGAATGACCTGTAGCTCTCCCATTCTTCTTCACTTAAATTTGCTCTCTTCCAGTTTCCAGGAAGCTCTCCCAACTGTCATGACCATTCAAAGACAATTGAGAGCAGCCTTGCAATGACATCAGCCAGCTCCCTTAGCACTTATGGATGCAACCTGTCAGGCTTCATACACTTAAGTACATCCAGTTTGTCTGCAAGCTCCCTAAGCTGACCTCTTCCACCAAGATTATCGACCTGTTCCAGACTTCCCCTCTGGTCTCAGTGATAAGAGATTTCTAAAAGCCAGTCTCACCAATAAAGACTGAGGCAAGGAAGGCAATAAGCACCACGGCCTTCTCTAAGTCATTTGGCACAAGGTCCCCTTCCCCATTCAGCAGGGGTGGGGGAAGGGGCACCCTTCTTTCCCAAGTCTTCCTTTTGCCATTATATAACTGTAAAATGTCTTCCCATAATTGTAGAATGTCTCCCTTCTTCTTGCCCTTTACATATCTAGCCAGATGCAATTCCAGAGGGGCCTCGGCTTTCTTAACACTATCCCTGCAAGATCAGAAAACAACTCCATGCTCCATTTAGGTCATATGCCCCTGCTTCCACCTCTTCTCCACTTCCTGTTCGGGCTCAGTTAGGAGCTCCTTGCTCATCCACACAGGCCTCCCACCACCTGTACTTTACTTTCTACTTCTCAGGATGAACCTCTACTTAGGTCTTTCATGCAGAGACAAAGGTAACCCCCAAAAAAAACCTCTTCAGTAGAAGTTAGTCAACTCAAACAAATTTGAACTTTGCAGTGAATACTTCTCCAAACAATGAAAAAAAAAAAGCTCCATTTCAATCATATTGGTAAGAAATCAACTCCAAAATAACAATACACAACACTGTTCATGAAGTGTTTCCTTTCTGAACATCCTATGTATTTTTCCTGGTAATTTTCATTGTCCCAGTTGGTGTTTCAGTATAATCTCATTTTTCGTGCCTTAATTATACCTTATGGGTGCTTTTGAAACAGGCTTTGACTGACTCTTTAAAGGAACACAAAAAGTAGCTTTTAGGAGAAAGGTAATTATACAAAAATCAGTTGAAGCTCTTCTGCTAGGAAATAAGGCAGCTACTTAAATGCCTTAAGAAAGGAATCTTACTCATTAAATGTTGAATAAAAATAACTACAGTGCTTATGCTTCCAAGAGCTTTAAGTGATGGCTTTAAAATAAAGTAGTAAAGACAAGATGAACCAGGATCCATGCAACTTTTATTTTAATAATTAGACAAACACAGGAAAATTTGCAATAATCTATCAAAACTGTATCTTATCAAGAACCAGAAAGGTGTTTAAAAAACATTCACATTCAATTCAGGTTATGTACAAACCAGTGTCTGTAAAAAAGAAAACAGCAAATGCTTTGAGTGTAGAAGAATTCCATTCTAGTTCATGTTTCAACATTTCCAATGACCAAGTTACCACTGAGATGCAATCACAGTGCAGACGTGTTCCACAATCTATTAAACTTGTTTCAACAGCATTGTCAAAAGTAATTATTTAAATAAAACATTTTGATAAGTTTTGTTGAACAGTACCATCCATCCAAAATTTACTTCTGCGTATTTACTCCTTGACTGTACTAATGGCAGAAGAGTTGTCATCTACCGGTCCAGAGTACATGAATCTATATCTCCATAGGTACAGATATATATCTATATATCCAAGAAGCACCAGTCTCCTATGCCTGAAATAGCCCATGTCTGCTTTGTACATTGAGATCAGCCATTTTTACTGGAGCACAGCCCTTGATTTTTTTGGCTCAAAGAAGTCATCATCTACCCATCCAGAACTATCCTGAATGTGTTGCAGTATCACATGCTTACACCTTCAGGACACAGCTCACACAGATGACATTTGAATTTGAGTGTGACCATAATAGCCATACACAGATACGACAGTATCCTAAGCCTTTGCTGTAAGACCACCTTCCAGGGATCTCTCTTTCTTTGCCCTGGATTAAATCCCCCAACAGATGGAGGGAAAAAAAAAAAAAAAAAGAAAAAAAAAAAAAGAGACAAATGGAAGTGCCTAGATTTTAGGAAAGTATGTAATTTGTTATTATGTTTTCATATTTATATATTGAATTGAAGCTTAGTCAAAGAAGACCTATTGATGTAAGTTGAATGGGCAGAGAAAGCTACTGTGATAGCCAGTTTCAAAGTATGAACACTGAAACAGCCACACAACAGTTACCAGTCAATCTGCCTGAGCACAGAAGAGATGAATCTACTTTGGGTTACACAATAGTTCTTTCAGAGCTACAGTCTAATGTGCTGTCATTAACATACTAATTTAGTAATAATGGGAACTCTCTCAAAAACGCAGACTACTTATGAGAAATCTTTCAGTTACAACAATCTAACCAAGGTGAATCACAACCTCAAATTAGATCGGTGTTTCAAGACAAAGGAGAGAAAGTGACACAACCTTCACACTTGTGTAGTAACAACCCAAATGCAAACAAAAACTATTGGCAACTGAACCTTATTTGGACCTACTTTCTGAGATAATCCTTAGATGCAAGATATCATTTGAAATACAAGCTACTATGACTTGGCCTGAGAGGGCAAATTAGAAAATTTCATCTGGTTTTTGAAGGTGTACTTAAGACCTGGTAATAAGCAGTGTACTTTTAACATATAGTTGCCTATAAAAGCAAATTCCCTTCTGATTTTGAGATTCAAACACAAACTTGAACAGTTTCTGTGAAAAACAGTTTCTCCATCACTGTAACGCTACACCAGCTCAGAAATTAAAACTTCAGAGTAACAGAAGCAGCTCTGGGAAGTGGAAGACTGACAATTTAGTGTTTGAAGGTTCTGAGCTCTTCCTTAGGTTGTACATCTAATGCCCATTCAGGTATGTGAAAAGGCTTTTGTACATTTATACAGATTCTAAAGCAAGTCTTAATGGAGCTAATGCTCCCCTGATACATATTGAAGCCAAAAAAGAAATAAGAGAGATGGCTTCTGCATTTAAGTAACAACCCTTAACTGAGAGCCAGCTCAGATACACAAATGCCAGCGATGCCAACTCTTAGCAAACCTGTTCTATACAATGGAACTATAGCTGGGATGCCCAATAAAACACATGGGGGAATTTTCTTAGATACAATGCTCAGGAAAGGGACAAGTTACAATGGTATATAAACAACTCAAAGTCTTGTTAAAAAAAAATCCAAACACAAAAACCAACCAAAAAATGACGACAAAAATCCCAAAAATCCCTCACCAATTAACCTGTTTTAAGTCAGACTTCATTGCAACAAAATATGGAACAGTAATTTAAGCTAGAAAACACAAACAAGTTTGACTTGAAAAGTCACTGTAAGCAATTTTGATATAGTTAGTTAATTAATGCTATCCACAATGAATCAGCCCACAAATGAGATGAATAAAAGTACTTTAGATGACACAAGACAATGTACGTTATGAAAATGTAAATGCTAACACTACAGTTAACAAGTCATACTCCAAAAGACATACATTACCAAGGACAATCAAAGAAAGCCTTTCTTGGTTTTAAAGCAGATTTATATATCACAGCCTTTTTTCTTTATTTGGGCAATGGTTGGTGAGCATCTCTGATGTTTCAGTCCTTTGAATCCATTAGGCACTGAAACAAAACCCCAGGAAAAAAAAGGTAAAAGGAGCTAGTGTCAGGATTTTGACAGCTGCTCTACTTGGAAAGGACTCCAGTATCAAGATGCAAGTGTAATAGAATGCCCATCCACTCCCCATGGCTCCCAAGAAAAAACATTACTTGTACACCGTAAGAATTTATGGCAAAACCAACTTCATCTCATCCATCTCATTTCCAAGCAATTATTCATAAATGAGTTCTTTCAAATGAAGAAGAAATCAGAGGTTAGCAGTTTTAATGTTCAAATAGATTCTTCTTCTTGTAAGAAGTTCAAAATCTCCAATCTTCTTTTCAGTGATACTGAACTGTCCTTCATTTTGCCAATCACCAGTTCCTCATGAGAGGTAATTAAAGTGAAGAGGGTCACAAATTTTGCTCCTTGGTGACACTAAGCAATCTCTCACCTAACTTAAGTATCCTCACCAATAAAGACACTGCACAAAAAAAAAATCCTTGCCAGCCTGAGGTGTTAGATGGCTGAGTGACCAATACTCAGGTCAACAGAACTCTGAACCATATTTTTCATGAGCAAGAATTTCAGTGATGCATTAGAAGAGCTCCTAATAGCACTTTGATCTCTAGATCTGGCAAGCTAAACTCCATCTGGGATTGCTGCAAACTCCTACTTATCTCGTAAGAATGCCAACAGAAGGAACATCCACCAGTGATGCAGTCCGTGCTGTGTTGTTAGTGACTATTTTCAAACGCAGGATTTGAAACGGTGTTCTAGCAAAACGATTTGCAAGAGCACAAAGAGTAAGTCCCGAAATTGCTTTTTCATGCAGTTTATTAACCTTTTAGAATGTAAGATCCAAATTAGGACCTTATGATCCTCTACTGCCAAATAATTCAGTCCAAGTCTAAGCAGCTACATAAACTGGAGCAGGTGTACAGAAGGTGCACTCCATGCTTGAGAATACGAAGTACTGAAACCGAGAAGAGGCTCTAGTTCCAGTGTGGAAAAAAAAACAAAGAAAAAGCTTTTAAATTTACTAAACCAAACACACTCAGGCACAGAGGCTATGAAGTCATGGAGCACTCTTAGAGTGACAGTACTTTCTCCCTTTGTCCAATTGCTATGAAGTCCTTTCCCGTTACACAGTTGGGACTCCACTGTCAAAAAATCACTGCTGAAGAAGTCCAGATTGGGCTTGCTCTCTTCAAGCGGTTACAGGGACAGGTTCCATGTGATTTGTCAGCTTCCTCTGTTAACATCAAGGAAGTCCTGAGCACCTTTAGTGCTGTGAAAACAATCAGCCTGTGATAAGAGATCACATTGCTGGTGGAAGCATTAGCAATTTTCACACAGGCGGTCCTTACCAGAGATATGCATACCAGATTACCTCTGATATAACAGCACCTGGCTTAGACTGGCCATCAGGAAGAAGCCACTTTTACACAGGAAAATTCATATGGTGCCCAGTGCAGCAGTTGTCTCAGGAAAAAAAGCAAACCAAAAACCACCATCGGAGGAAGTTGAAATGATTCAGGCTTGGAATCTTGAGTATTTAACTTCAGTCTCGCTTGAGAACTGAGGGAAAACCATTTTTCCTCCTCCCAGATTTGCTACAAATATCCATTCCAGCATCATGTCTGCTAGATATAAAATTGATGGAATGCTAGCTGGTCCATAAAGGGTTGCACCAAATTATCTGTAGCAAAGTAAAAAACTAGCCCAAAGGTTATGGAGATTGGAAGAGCTGGTAAGGCCTTCTTAAAGATGGTAAGAAGCAGAAGTGTAAGGCACAGACCCTGAGGGGAAGGAAAAAAAAAACAAAACATGAAAAACATAGGGAGAAATTAGGGAACTCTGACAAGCAAAAGATTATATTTTATATATATATATAAAATAAAAAAATATTAATTCTACAGGTTATGTTTTATGTCTTCCTAAACTAAAGACTTAAGTGACAGATGTACAGCCAATGAAAATCACAGCTAAGGTCCTCACCAGCTTTCAGTCTGGCCCCCCAATAAACAAAATCAAAGACAAAACGCAGCAGCTACAACTTTGTCCCTGATGAACATTAGAAATTATCCCTATTATAATTTTACATTGTACTCACAATTAATATGGCTACAAAACATGCTAAAGTTGTATTCCAGTCCCCACTCGCTGTTGCAGAGGCTTTGCCAACAAGGACACTGTAGAAAATGAAGTCTCCTAAACCGAGCTTTACTCCTCCTGCAAGGTGAACGTATGGCAGCATTAAGTATCAGTCTACTAATATTACACATCAGTAATTATCAAAGAATAATTACATTTACATTAACTATTAACAAAACTTGCTAAAAATAACATTTAATTTTCAAAATTAGTACCACTCCTGAATCAAGCAATAACCTCCTGTGAAACAAGAAGGCTTAGAAATACTATACTACTCAATTAATTCACCCTTTAATTAGAATTTGCTTAAACTCCTATTTTCCTGGACATATATATGCAGTATATACAAACTGAGGTATCTGTAATTTTATTTGTGGAGGGGCGTCCACTTTTGGGTGTCTTGTCATATTCAACAGAATACGGAAGAGCAATTCCTTTAAACTGGCTGAGGGAGGGGAAAAAATAAACTCCCTGCAGATAATATTTTCTTTGCCAGTTAGAAACCCATACATTGCAAAATATTCCACTGCCTTCCCAATTTTCCTACCAAATTCTTATGAAGGTGGTTCTTAAAAGCACTTGTGTTTAAGTACAGAGCATATCACAGATGCAAAAACTCAACATACTTAGTCCAAAATGTGAGGATTAGGAAAATTCATTATCTCTTATTTTTAAATAGTAATTACCATCTTAGTGACAACTCTGGAAGCACAATACTCAGTTATTTCTGCAAGTACAGTAAGATTTTCTGAATGCCAGTTCACTTTCTGAGCTTTTAGTCCAAGATGTTAATTAAGAAAGGCCAACATCAGGTGACCAGCTGTTTTTATTTGGCCTATTGATTACTTTCCCACCTCACTACAGTCCAGCCCAACGTTCACTTTGGAGTTCCAAGAGGAACTAAGAACATCAAAACATAAGTGGATGCCTGGTTAATCATTGGGCGGGGAGGGGGAAAGGAAAAAGAAAATAAGGGAGAAAATGCATAAAAGAAAAAAGGCAACCCTACTCTCTTTCGACAGGCCTCCAATAAATGCCTAGAACAGTGTGTTCATTAAAAGCTCTTAAGCACTAAAACACCCTTTCACTGCTGAAACAGACCTTGGATGCTCCAAACTTCTAGTAAACTAATGCTGGCTGACAAGTCTGACTGGATCATTACTACTCACTGCAAGAATACAGGAGGGAGAAAATTATTAGCCTGGCTAGACAAGAGTTTTAGTTAAAAAGTTAACTAACTAAAATAGCCACCTTGCTAAAATTTTTGAATCATAATGTTATTTTTTTACGCTTTGGAAATTAAAAACGATTTGCAGCATGCTGAATTTGGACTTACTGAGACAAAGTAAATTTTAAAACTGTTCTTAAAGTAGAAGTCTCTGTATTTTTAAACAGAGGAGCACCTGATAATCAGAGGAAGTAGCTGCAACTGCTAAAATATGGCAGTTTCACATGGGGAGAGCAGTTTATTAGACAGGCACACCCTAATTTATTTAGAGTTTTGCAAATTTAATAGCAGCTTAAACTCCAACTGGAAACCATGAGTCTGTTAAAACAGGTATCTGAATATTGATATCATACACTCTAAAAAGATACTTCACCTTAGCTAGATGCTGGAAAAAACTAAGCAAGCCCATTGCATTCTGCATTCATTCCAGTCTCCAATCAGGTTTTAAACATTGCTTCCTACCAAGTGGATTACAGTAGTTTAATCTTGAGGCAAAAACACCTGGTAGTGACTGCATTTACAGGGCCTAAAATCCAGAAGAGGTGATACACAGCAGAACACTGCATGAAAGAGACAAAGGCTAATGCAACTGACTGTGTAATGGTCTGAAAACAGATTGTGCAACAAAAGTTTTGAGTCTGTGTATCAAACTAAAGAACATTTTGGCCAGTATTACTCCTGCAACAAAACGAAATGCTACCAAAAAGCAACACCATTATTCCTATGATGCATATCAGTATTGATCTTGAGCAAGAGCATCTCTTCAGCTTGCTATTAGCTCACAGAATCCTGTCTCTGTGCACTCAGGATGCCTGACTGACTAGCTTCAGATTAAGTAAGCTTTTCAGACACAACAGTCCATACTCACGTTCTTCAGGGTCTTCACTTGTTTGAGAGTTACTGGGTAGAGCCTGAACAGCAGCACGTGATTCAGGTGTTGATTCAATGGGTCCTATTCTGTTGTCCCTTTGTTGCTGCCATTCCTGACTAAAGCCACCATCATCTGCTTCAGCATCTTCATTCTGGGTCTGGCTTGCCGGAGCTCAAAGGAAGAAAGGCATGTGCCAAAAACGTGCCTTCTAAAACTTAAAAGTCTCTCCACATTCAAGATCATAGAAGAGCAAGACAAAAAGAGATATTCCCTAATACTTAGCAACATCTAACACTAGCAGACATCCTCGCAATCACAAGACATCCTCACTTAGGATTTTAATATTTACTTAAACAATCAGGAGTCAATGTACACTCTGCAGTCACAGCATCTACACGTTGCACTCAAGTCCTAATATTCAGGAGTACATCCACATGAAAGTGGAAGTTCTGTGGTGACCTAACAAAGATCACAATTTAAGGAATAAACTCTCATCTAATATTTAATTAGCTTCTTTAGTCAACATTGACAGCTTAATTTTTCAGTAAAATAGAAAACTTACTGAAAGTTACATATACATGGACGCTTTCCAGCGTGTTAAATTCAGAAACTGCACTCTGCCTTAGTTACACATATCAATAAACAAACGCCATGTTTTAAACACTGTCTGCATAGCCAAAAGGGCTAGGCATATTTCTGTCTGATACAAATATAAATGAGTTGGTATTATACTATATCATCCCAATTTGACAAGCAGTTGAGCTCACTTAATAGTTTTATACTGAGAGTCATTTCAACACCAACATCCCAGATCCCAGAAACATGAATGCATGAATATTAACTGCACAATGAGCAAACATTTTTTCAAGTCTTGACAGATTCATCATTCTTAATTAGGCCTCTATGCTTTCACTCTTCTACAGCACCCAGGACTCTTAAAAAACTGGAAGACATGTATCCATAAAGATGTATTCCAATAAAGTGAAAGGTTTGTCGAAGCAAAACTTACCTTGTTTATTGTAGGTGGAGTTTTTTGGATTTTCCGTTGAGCTTCTGGATCTTCCTCAGCCATGTTCACAAGCCATATCATTGTTGCTATCAAAAAAAATCCAAACCACAACAGCATAGCTAATTGTATCTTCAGATGTATGCAATTCTGAGATAGCGTTAGCATCAATCCATTATTTCTCATTTTTCATAGGGTTTTTTGATACAACTATCTTTTCCAACAGGCAATTTTACCCTCATTAAAGCACAGTAATATCTGGAACACAGCCAGTACCAACTACAACACATTTACAGAAACTGGTGAATAAAGTTTTATTCCTACCAGATTTCAAAAAAAAAAAAGGCAACAGCTGTTCCCAGACAAATTACTTCTACATATGAGGCTCGCTCTGAAAATCAACAATTTCTTTACTTATTTTCATTAATCAGTTCCTTTATCTGCAAGTAAAAAGGTCTCTTAACACTGTTACAGAGCTATGTCAATTCAGAGGCAGTATCTGCATCAAAGTTAATTGTTTTCTGCCTCCACCATCACAAAAAATTCTCCAATTTGGAGGTAACCAAATGTTGTTACAAGTAAAAGGTGTGTTTTAATTCAAGGTCTCAGTGTTAACCTCTCCTCTCACAAAAGAGAGTAACAGGCAGCTATGCCATGTTTTACTGATAATCGTGCAAGAGTGATAGATAAAGAGCCAGTGACAGATAAAGAAAGCCCTCCCCTTTCTCCACTGTAAGCTTTCCCTGAAGTGGCCGGTTTGCAGCACACTTCCTGCTTCCAAATACAGGCCTGTCTGGAGCACCAGTAGCATAATGACTTACGATTAGCCTCTTTTACTGTTATCCACAGACTACAACTAGCAACATGGAACTACAGAAACAGGGGAATTACGTACTAATTGATACACAGGTCACAACTGCAAGTTTAATTCAATAGGTTATTTTTCATAACTGCTTATCAAAAATCAAAAAAGAAGCTTATCAAAAAGGACAAGCTCTTGAGAAAACAGTCACACAAACCTTTTTCTAGCAATTTCTCACACTCCTTATACTAAGACACAGGTTATTTAAGGACTGAAAGCTGGAAAATATTTTCTGAAAACAAGTGCTCCCTTTGAACAGGCTTAATTCATAGCCTAAGGACATACTATTTCGTCCAAAACAAGGTCTGTTACCATTCTTCCTGTTTGTCTTTTGGAACACAACATGCTGGTTTTTATCTTGAAATGTCTCAGTCAGATGATGTTCCACATTTCTGAGTCAACAGTGAAACGAAAACTGAGGCCCAAGTGAACAGATCAAGCATTCCAGCTAAAAAGCATCTTATTAAAACCCAGAAAAATGAGAAAATTTCTTCAGATGAGTGGGTGACTGCAAGCTTGAAGAATTTAACAGAACGTACTTACAGGAGTAAATAAGTGCTGGAAAGAGAGTTTCATTTCTCTCTTGAGCTGTTTCAACTAGCATACGAAGAGGACCTTTAGGACACAGGACAGCAACCAAATCTGAAAGGAAGAGTGAACAGATCTTCCATCCCTGCATGACACAGTTTAAGTTTTTTCTATAACACTTGGAGAGACTTGTAGCAAGAAAATGCATCCTGAACACAGACTTCAAAGACAGCCTTTGGCCACAATTCAGTATCCTACAGGAATGCTTTTTAAAATTCTCAGTTGTGCAACCTATTTTACATATCACTGTAATATGCATACAAATTTTAAAACATAATATTCCTCACTTAAGATATTATGTAACTACAAATGTATCTGTGCCTATATGTTGACCTGTGAATAATTCAAGAAAGCTACTCTCCAACTAACATCTTGGAAATACCCAAGCTTACTTTCTATTAGGAAAGCTTTCCTGTAACCTAAGTTTAACGCTAAAACACAACAGGTGAGGCTTACTTAATTCCTATGAAGCAGGTATATCTGGGTAGAGAGCTCTAACACTGCTACTACTTCCACACTTGTCCACTCACCAGATGTCTTTAAATGAATTTGAATCTAACACTGAAAGGAACAGCTGACTTGTCAGGAGCTGTGTGTTGCTCAGAGGAGGCCTTCTGCACCTGAGCCAACTGCCCTGGCACCACTGCTGATTCCACTCAAAGAATTCTTGGTGTGGGGTCACAGGCTTTGAAAACTTATATCCCCTTCACTCAAAGCAACTACATCATGGTCTTGGAAGTTGATCTCAAGAGTAATTTTGTTCTGCTATCAGTGAATAAAGGCTGAACGCTCGGAGCACTCAAGATTTGTTCCAGTTGTATGAAGGGTGGAAATGGGGCATAGGGATGGGAAGATTTTCTTAATGTGCTTTGTGATCCATGAGCATACACACAAGGGACAATTTTCCTCCTCCTGAAGAAAGAGAACACTTAAGGAGTACACTGATGTATCAGAGCTAATCAAATCTTATTAACCCCTGCACTTATATCTGGACAGATTCTCAGTTGTTATCATGATCAGTGACTTTGAGAGTACACATTCAGCACACCTACACGCTTCCAAAAAAATTCAACTTAAGAGCACACCTTCACTTAGCTGTAATGTTTTAATTGTGTCTAAGCAACTGAATTTTAGTCTTTTAGTCTGGAAATTAAATCAGTATTTAGGATACAGTGATCTTCTTACCAAGTGCTCAGTGCCCCCTAAAGCTTTATGGAAAAACTACATCTAGGTTTCTGTCAGCCATCATTCTGGAAAAGAGCAGTATGCAACAACTACAATGAATAAAAAAAAAAAAAAAAAAGCCAAGGAAACAGATCTCACAACTATATACTTCTAAATATAAAATGACTTTGAGCAACACAAACTGCTCGTAATCCTTCCTTCCTTCTTTCTCACTGTATTACAGGCATGGATCAGATTTTTGAGCAATTCATAGTTGGGCGGATCTATATTTGTATGGGACTGTACAGAAACAACAAGCTCCTAAAATTCTGAATGTAAAAGAGTTTCCAAAGATCTTGGGAAAATGGGAAGCTGAAAGTTCTCCAACCTTCACAAAAAAGATCAAAATGGGTCTCTCTCATCTCCTCCTCTCTTGAATTACTTCAGTTCTCCTCCCCGGAGAATCTAGAGAGTCCAGGAAACAAGGAAGATGGATCATACAGTAACACAACGCCCTCAGCTGCAGGGACTGATCTCAGTTTAGGATCATGATCTTATTTATGAAGTCTGTAATCACCTTATTTGCTGCTTTGGGATGATACCCACACACACACACAACACACACACAATTTTTTTTTAAGGTCTAGTCAGACAAGTGGAAAAGTCAGGGAATAAAAGAAATTCCACCACAGGACCTGTGACTGTGCCTTGCTCCCAGACTTACCATACACTGAAATGACAGCCAGGATAAGCCATGCAGTCCACTCAGGAAGATACTTAATGAACACCAAGGCCATGAGAGCGCTTATCATAATGAGATATGCCTGCTGGGAGCCGGAAGAGGACCCTTCCAATGGATACAAATCATTCCCACAACACCAAAGTTCCAGATCATGAGTGCCACCGTAATGTAGTCCATGGCAACATTATATGTCTTAAAAACCTCGCTAAAAAAAAGGAAAATAATATAGACTGCATTTGCTTGAAACAATGGAAACAAATAACAGATGAAAACATCAGAATATCTTTAAAAAAATTTCATATTCAATGTACTGGCATAAATGTAAAATTCTTTCTCCAATTAGTACTTAACGATTCTTCACAATGGGATTAATTTTGCCAGTGTTTGCTTCACACCAACTCTTTTCCTCTTCTGAAAATTTTCCTTAATGTTCTATTTCCTTCTTAATCAAAGCAAGGGAAAGGACATTACTGCCATAAACATTTTGATTATACTCAGAACTTTTAAAAATCAGGATAATCAGAACTTGTGAGGTTATAATGAATCTTTAAAGGCCACAAAGATCCTCTCTACTTACATGCTGCCTGTGGAATGATTTGCTAACTTTAAAGAGAACACAATTTATTCCATTATTCCACACACACACTGAAGTAAAAAGCTTTATTTTTGGATGAACCATGTCTCTGTCACACCAAATACTATGAACTAATTAAGACCCTCAATAAGTAAAACCAAAATAGACAAATGTCATCACCAAGTCACAGGTGATTTCCTGCTGACTCAGGGAAGAAATAGTTGTGATGGCTTTTTGCAGAATCTGCTGCTACCAACTCCATCAAGCCACTAAGAACCCTACATTGGCATAATACTTTCCTCCAGGAAATTTGTCTTCTGCAGCTGTCAGTTGACCTTTGAGAGTACAGTGTTAACAGGATGTCCCTTACTGTCATCGTGTATAATTGGCCTACAAACTCCCTCACTCTCTGAGCCTCTGGCAAAAGGAAGCCAGCACTGCTGTGAGGCAGGAAGGACAGATAAAGGAATTGCCTTGTACTTCAAAAGCCATTGTTAGGGTTAGAGCAACTACTGACCACAAAAAGCATCACAGATCACTTTTAGCAAAAATCTGTGATTGAAGGGAAGACCACATTCTCCTTCCAGACAACAAATTAAACAAGCTTCTTCAAAGAGAAGTGTTTGTCATCAACTGGCATAGAAACATACAGAGTATAATAATTTAATGGCATAACTCTAGTTACAAACCCTAAGGAGGCTGCTCATTTTAGACAACACTGAGTATTTTGGCTGAATTTTCTTGATGTCTGGACAAGGGCATGCTTCCAAATTTGAGAAGAAAAGCACTGATTATATTTTGGTGAGATAGTAGATTCTTTTCAGCTGACTCTTTTCCACAACTCCCATGCAAAGAGCCTTTGCATATACAGCTAACAATCAAAGCCATGATGTAAATAACTGCCCTTGAGTCATATGTCAATGAAAAATTAAGTTAACAGAAGACATGCCAGCAGAACAAGCTCCTCTGTGCAAGATATGCTTATTCTGATAAGCAAGATGTGCTTATTCTGGTGATGCATGTGATGGACAGCTTCTGTACCTAATCGGATGCACTATAAACCCATAAATCACACTCTCTCTTACGTGTACTCTATCAGCCTACATAAAACTAAAAATTTATTGCAATAAGCTTAATCACTATCATTCCTCTTAAGATTCAAGGCCTTGTTCTAAAATAAATACATACATAAAGTGATACATGTAAAATAGCATATTAATACTTTAGTTTACTTACCCCAGATAGATGAATGAGAAAAAGAAAAGCAGCAAAAGAGAAGAAATGATAAGCCAACCATGGATCACCTGGAGAAGAAGATAACAACGCAGATGTTTTTAGACTTATTTTAAATTTAGTGTCTATTAAAAATGCTTCTAAGGTTATTTTTCCTTTTGTTTAAAGCAAGAAAATTATTTTAAAAAATCTCTCTCTTTGGTTGTTGCTACATTCATGTTTACCCCATGCGCACTGGTGTATTTCACTTTACACTTAAGAATTTTAAGTGCTTTGTGGACTTTCAGTAGATGTTCTTTAGCTCTACTGAAAACAACTGCTTGAATATTTTTAGACCATTTTGATACCAGTGGCATTATAACATAGCAGAATCATGAACACAGATGGAAAACATGATTCACTTTTGTTCTGCTCTGATTTCAAATAATTTTCAGAATGCAGTTACAGAATTAAATGCTGGAACCCAGAAAAACCTTCAGTGCTTATCTGTTGAAATGCCATCAATGAATGACTATATAAGGATTTCTATATTCTCTATCAGCCATCTATAGACATAATCCCTAATTTTGATATGAGGGCAGACATACATGCCCAACAATTTAATAAAAAACCCTGTTGAGTGTTGTATTCAGCAGGGACACTTAAAGATTTACACCTGGAAATGACAAGCACTTAGACTTTATGCTGACAGAAGTGCACTCTTGTAGTACTTATCATGCAAAATGAAAAAACCCAAACTGAAGACCCCTTTAACTCCAGTAATCTCTTAACATCTCTTAACTGAGAATGAACATGTATTTGTCCAAGTCCCAGCAGAGAATCTCTTATACAAAACCTGACCCAGTATTGCAAGTACACAACCTGTCAGAAGCAATCATCAAGGAATCAAAGCTACATAAGGAATCCTGCTTTGTACAGACACACTCAGTGGAAAATTAACTGGCTAAATTAGCTATATACGTATACCAGATCAAAGTATTCAGAAACTGTTAAAAAACTGTTATCTCTTTGTCCTCTTCTTAAAGATGTGTAGTAAAATGCATCTTATGCTATAGTTCTTAGAATATTTAGCAAAAGTTAACTTAAAATTAAAGTCCATATGCAGACAGAGTAAAGGAATCACACTTACATGATGCAACCAGGACTTTCTGGCAAATTAAGAATCCAGCCATTACAATTAGTAATTTAGCACATTGAGTCTAATGCTAAATTTTTCATGGGCATTTTTAAAATTCTCAGCCATTTTTGAAACATTCATTCTCCTCCTTCACACTCTCTCAAAAGAGGTTCAAATTTAACTTTCAACCTAATAAAACCAGTAATTTAACTTCCTAATCTAAGAGATTGGCTTTTGCTAGTACGTTCTCAAAAAGACTTAAGAAATCCCCACGTGTAATAAGCACGGTGCCTATAAAGATGCTGCAGGAAAACTGCCAAAGTATCTGTCTTGGTACATCAAACTGCCACCACTCACAGAAAGTGGGAGAACAAACTGTTCCAAAGGTGAATATTGGTAGGTATCGACTGAAACAGAACCAAATTTTCCAACAACTTGTAAAGCTACTAAGTAGGGACCTAACAAGAGTAACTTTATTCCTCTGTAAAATTACTTGAAACTATTTTAAGAAAACAGCAAAGAAAGCTATCTCATGACTTCTACCTGTAGTTCTTCTATTTGTAATATAAGCTCTTAAACTCTTATCACTTAAAAAAATAAAGTGTATAGTAATGTTTCATCCTAAAAAATAGTAAATGCTAACAGTGTCAAACACCAAGGCCATAGACCAGCAAACTTCTACATACACCTTGCATAACTACTGTCAGCAGAACTAGAGGAGGCACTTTCAAGAGTTCACCTAAGATGGCATTTTACACACAGATGTTTACTTTATTCTCAGTATGTACCTCATTTACTATAGCATTTTCCAGATCACCAGTCTCTTCTCTTACAAGTGACTTTTCCAACGTACTTCTTGTAAGTTTTGCTTAGCAGGTTACCACAACAGGTTTTTTGCCTTCTCATTAAAGAATTTTCATTCTTCATTTAACAACAGCTTCAACACTAACTGATTGCTGGTACAAGTTTCGCTTTACAACTTGAATAAAAATTAAGGATGGATTGCAGGATGCAGAGAATTAAAATGAACTACAGCAGTCAGATTTTGGTTAGGCAGACTGAAACAATGAAGAATGCAGAGAATGATAAATTAAAAAGAAAAAGCTAATCAAATACAATCCGCTTCAAAGATGCTGTTTCTGGTTAAATTGAGGAGCTAGAATCAGGATCATGCTTAACATATTGTGCAGGACAACCACAGGAAACTAACAACAATGAAGCTGAAGTAGTATTTCCTTTCTTCAAAAGAGTTTTCAGATAAAAATCTTGTGAAGATAAGCAAATTATCGCTACTGGATGAAGACCTAATGTTCTTTCATGATAAATTTCATTCCCCGTAATCTAGACTACAATCTACATATAGAACTGCATGTAAAATAGAACTCAATGGACAGGTAGCTACAGTTCACAGCATTCTGATACATCAGCATAGAACTACTCTGTTAGGAGATCTAAAAATAAGTTAATTATTTAGTGTAATTAGCATAAAATATAACCACAGGACATTTCTGGTATCTAATAATTCTAATTTTTAGTAGAAAAAGTATTTTTGTAAGGAAAATGTGCTGTGCTTTAAAAGATCAAGAAGGAAACCAGAAATGTAAAATGCTTAGTAAAAACTAGGTGATGCCTTGAGCATCTGAGGAGAACCAACTGGCTACTAAGGAATCCAGCTACAGTAGCACTGTAGTTGTTTGGCTTCATTAGAATGAAAAGAACTGCCAGTTTAATAACACTTTGTCAGTTCAGATGTAACACCACACTATGATAAAAGTGAAGGTCCATTCTTTAAAAATCAGTATTCCACCATGTATGTCGAGTCAGGCAAAAATAATTTCTCCAGTCACTCCACAGATAATTTATAAAGGGATTTCACCCACAGACATGAAGACCAAAACCATTGTTCCCTCTTGAAAACAAAATGAAATGAAGCAAACCTCTGAATCCCACTACTTGGTTTACAACTGTGAAACAGACTAAAGGTTCTGGCTGCATACTGAGAAATTTTATTAGGCTAAGCCTTGTCAAATGATTATTAAGACCAAAACAAACAAGGAATTTTCATGGACAACTCCTCCCATGCAGGTGACATTGCAATTAATTATGCTAAGCCTGGACTTGCTTAGATGACATCATTACATGACTGAAGCCTTCCACAAAGAGCCTTAGAGTCTCTGTGTTTGCCGTAAGAATACTGCCTGGTCTGTACAGCCATACATGCATCACACTGATAGGAGACGTCTGTACTGGGGACAGGGTGGGAGAGGGGAGCCCTCAAAGTACGACCAAGTCTGTCCTTTGTATTTCTTGACCACAGAAAGATTTCAGTGCATGAACATTTCAAAAGAATAGAAAGCAATGTCACCCTATTTCTAACTGACAGAACAGATAGCAGCGATAGCACTGGGCCTTTTGCCCTGCTTTGTGTCAAACGAACAGAAGCCACAAAATTGAAACAGTGAATTAAATCACCAATTCTGCTACTTTTGCTCACTCATCCTTGATAAGCCTTCATTTTGTTCCATTCTCTAAATAATCTGTACTAACAAATAAAGCTAGCAAAGCTACTCACCTTGTAGCACCTGTACTTGTAAAGCACAACCAGGAGGATGGTCATGACAATGATAACGCTGATCATGATGGCCGCATTAAGAATAGAGTTCAGGGCTCTCTGTCCTACTGTCTCTGTCTCTTCTGTGAAAGGAGTGTAGATGCTACAAAAACAAAAAGTCAACTGAAATGACACTGAATGCACAGATGTTTCTGGTATGTGAGGCCAACATCAAACAAAATTGCAGTAATCTTTTATTTCAGAGCTGTAGAAGCAACATCTATTTTCTACTAAGGCAAAACTTGAAAGGTGGCATAGTATCATACTAGGCAAATCTGAATTCCTTAGAAGACCTGCATGTCCTACATTCTTAGATTACTACTGTTACCTGCTTTGTAAAGCAGATAAAGCCTGCAACTGCCCGCTGTTCAATACGGCTACTCCCATGCCATGTTTCACTGCCACTCTCCCATGCCACCACTCGTGCTTGCCAGTGCAGCTGGAGTTTCACTTATGGATTCACCATGAAAGGCTCCCTGGTGATTTCAACAAAACAACATACAGGCTCAACTCACTCTTTCCTAAAGAAATACAACCTCCTGGGCCAACTACTTCACTGTGGGGTGGGAAGGCGAGGCAGGGAGAAAACACTATAAATAAAATCTCAAAAAAATAAAATTCTTTGATCAACAACTTCTAAAGTAAAGAACTTCATGTTTTATTGAAACAATTTATGACATGCTTGTATTATACAAACATTTCAAAGCCAAACACACTTTGAATCATTTTGTCTAAATGTTTTCACAGTGGAACATTTAGACTGACTTTTAAGGTCCATTCCAACTCCTTAACATTCTGTGATTCTATGGCTTGCTGCAGTTTCTGACAGGCTCAGTGTTCTTCCTTTGCTCTCTTTCTCTCAAATCAGCTTTCACTTGAATTGGGTTTTTTTTTTTTCAAAATTAATATTTTACCAAAATCTAAAAAAAATCTACAGAGACATCTGCCAAGGAAGTTTCTATAACTTCACCAGAAGTGAACCTCTTGAAGTTATATTCCCCTTGCATTTGAATTTCTTTATCAAATAGCATGGGCAAACCAGAACATGGCATATATGTTATTTCATTTACACTAGTAGTTTTGCTACTTTTCCAAAATGCTTGTACTCTCGCATAGTACACATGAAATGGCTTTGGCTCACAACTGAGTTTATTTTATAAATACTACAGAGTATGATGAAGTATTAAAATGAGGACTAGGATTTGAATTAAGCAGTAACAACCAAGATATTATCCCACAAATGTCAACAGTACCCCAAAGAGAAGAGTCTGGTTTCTGGAAGGAAGAGAACAGAACTATCTTTGGACTGGAGAAGGAGAAAATGGAGCCAAGAGGAAGTTCACTGCTTGAATCAGATGCCAGCAGAAATGGCAGTTTAAAGAAATTTATCTAAGTCCACTAGAAAGATAGGGAAAAATATTGATACATACAGCTGTCCATCCTTGCGTGTATAAAAGCTGACAGACTTGATAGTTGCAACAACGACCACCATGCAAAGTGTGACAGGCACAAACAGCATAATCACATGTTTTGCCCCATATTTCAGTGTTAGCTCTTCATCTTCTTCTTCATCTTGCTCCACCACTCGCTGAATGTTGTTTTGTGGCTGCCCATTAGTCTCAGACTCGGCATTGTCATTTCTTCTGCGCTCACTATTATCATGGCGACGTCTTTCACTGTTGTCATTCTGCAATACATAAAAACCAGCTTCCTCAGCAACTCTCCACAATCATGTGCTGATACATTAAGCTTAAGATGACCCTGAGGAGGAAACATGTAAGATAGTATTTACTACCAAGAACACTTGCTACAGCAGGGATTTGAACAGTACTAATTAATTGCATCACAGTTATTAAAAGAATGGGAGCACAAGGTCACGTTAGAAACATTTACATTAAAAACACCAACAGTCAAAAGTAGGCTAGTTGCATCTAAGAGCCTGTGTCACCTTTCCTTTAAACAGAATTTCAAAAGGTGAATAAAGGCATCTTTTTCCCTTGGTTCAAACCACAGTTGGTAAAAAGATGCATGACAGTAGAACGCCTGTAACTTGACAAGAATTAACTGTATTGACCCTTAAGAATAATGCCAGACAGACATTTATGATCCCCTCTCCATGAAAATGGCAAGAAAATGTCTACTTCCTTTACTATGTTACTGCCACTACAGCACACTAAGTAGAATATATATTAAAATGGCCTTTCATGAGGTATTGTGTTCTCACATTTTTAGTAAGAATGACACAGAAATGGTGATGAAACTCAGGTAATTCTCAGTCTTTAGAGTGCTATTTGATCCCAAAGTTTTAGCGTGGTAAGTCAAGCACGCAGATTCTTTCTTCTTTCCCAAGGAACCTACAGCCACATCCTTTCACTGACATTGAAGGAATTCCACCACTCTTACCAATAAATATGGAAGAGCTTCCTGTCCTTCCTAATACTGAAACATGAAGGGCATAATACATGAAACATCAAGGGTATAATTCAAACACCAAGACAGTGGTAAACTTCCAATGGAAGCAAAAGCACAAACTGGGATCACCTACAAGTAAATGATCAGGCCTGCACTCCAAGCTCCTTGTGTCACAAATCTTTTGTACCCTCTTCAAGAAGCCCCAAGAGCAGGGAGCATTCACCTTTCATATGTTGTGTGCATATACAGAGGACACAATATGTGAGTGTTCTACGCTTTACCTGTTCTGGACTACAAAGAAACAAAACCATTATCAGGCACTCTAAACAAGCACTAAAATGTGACAGTTCATACAGAACACTAGTTTTTTTAGTGTGTTACCACGTCCAAAATCAGTGCCGTACTGTTCAAATTCTAGAGGTTTAATATAGGAGATAAAGAAATAATTTTGTAAGGAATCAAAAATCTTTATCTCATTTCTTCTGCACTGCTTCATGCTAAGTGAAGTAAGTTGACTAAGTGCACTAAAGCAGCATTAGATTAAAATGTACAACAAACTGAAGGAAGATACCTTTTGCAATACCTTTAAAATATCACTCAGTTTCCATAAAATTGATCTGGACATAAGACAGGGCACTGAAAATAACATAATTTGTTTTTCCTTAAGCATTTTTACTCAGGTAGTTTGTTTCCTTAAATGTGCAATGTTGAAGTCCAATTACCTGATCTCACTAGCATTTCCAAACATAACTGCTGACTTGTACCTCATTATTCACTGCAGTTTTTCAACAAATCAATAGCAATTTTAGAGATTCTTTCTACAGAATTTTCCCAGCCCCACCCTCAGAAAAGCGAAGACGTTAAGTACACACTCAGAAACTCAGTGGGGTTTTTAAAAGCACTTAAGTGATTAAGGAGCACAAGTCCCTGGACTTTAAACTGTAAATACTGACACTGCTAAAACCCTGGTTGAAGCTTTACAACTTCCCCAACTCATGAAAAATTTGCTTTTACAAAGCAGTACAAAGTAACAATATGCACCAAATGCTCTGCCTATTTCTTCCCTTTTTTTGTGATATCCTCAGGAACAAGCTCAGCAGAGTTTCAAGATCTGTCTTCTAAGAAAATCTGTTTCATTTTTCATTAAGGAAATGGAACGTAAGAGGAGAAATAAAACCCAAACTAAAATAGTCTAAATTAAACAATTAAAACTAGGACACAACCAGATTTTTAGAGTTACAAGTTTTAACCTTAGTTTGAATTTAGTATCATTTACTTGAAATATGCCCTGAAAAAGATGGTGGGTTCAAAATTATTTCTTACTTAATGAAAGATTTATTATAAATCACTTGGCATCTTGTATAAAGTCCTCGCATACAATTATTGAAAGTCAGATAGAAATGGGAGTATGGGAGAATGCAAATAAAGAGATCATGTTTAATTAACCTGAAATGCTAGCTACAACTAAACCCATTTCTGTACAGATTACAGCAGAAATGTAACATTTTTCACTTGGATAGTAAAATACTTCATTTCTCTCAGTCTACAAGAGGACACCAATACACTTAACCATCTAAATAAACTACCTAAGATAATCATAAGTAACACTATAGCGGAGATGAACAGAGCCTTGGAACGCTGCACAAGCGGAGCAGACTGAGTATTAAAGTTTCTGCACACTTGCTGAATGCGTTGCTTTTTCTCTGCTGTAATAACAGTCTTGCACGAGGGAGCACTTACCCCATCTCTGGAACAGAAATATACGAAATAAATTAAAAATCTACAGCTTCACAGAGAAGACACAAAAACAGCTAAAGGAAAAGCCTGATCAACTAAGAACACCACTACAAAAACCTGTATTATCAAACAAAAAGAGAAAAACTGCAAAAATTAGACCTACATGTGTTATTTTATTCCCTTCACTAGTAAGGGACAAAGACACCAAAAAAGACCTTTACATACTAAAACACAGTGCATGAAAATCAGATCAGCATCAAGAGTTACATGAGTTATTCTCTAATTTGCAGTTAAAGCTAGAAAATAAGTTGTCCTTTCAGGCTACTAAAGTGTAGCTAAACGTGACATGCGCGTGCCCCACTGCTTAAAAGAACAAAGTGCACTTATATCCTACCTGATCAGTATTAAACAGAGCAGAGGCCATGGACTCTTGCTGAAGTGGAAGCAAAGGAACAGACTCTTCACTTTCCTCAGACATAGTTAAAAGTGAAAACTCTGAAGCTAAAAAGTCAGTAACACCTGTTGTAACACCGTAAGCAAATGTAAGTTATGAACTACGCGCTTTCAGGTGAATAAACAACATCAGAAGCAAATGATAGTGTTTTTTCCCCCTATCGGGAAAATAGTTAATAGCAAACCCAGACCAATGCTGCCCCTGAACCAAGAGATAAAGACCTAGCATATTAGCTAAGAAGTTTTTAGTTATTAAATCCAGATTTATCCATCAGGAGCAGACCACCATTACTGACAGTGGGCATGGACTTAATCAGTTCTCACATACACCACTGATGTTAAAAGGTCATTATGCAGTGGCAGATACTGAAGACTGGGCTGAACTCTTTGTGTGTGACTACAAGAAGAGATGGCAAATTATAGCACTTAGTGATTTCACATGCTGACTGTTAGCCTCAGAAGCTAGTATACTTAAGCAGGAAAGGGCTTTAGTAGGTATGTACAAAAACAAAGTAGATGTGTAAAGGGGAGAAACATCATTACAACTTAGTATCAAAACTACAGTTACTTAATCATGGAAAGGAAAAGCGTAAGTGGCAATTATTCATCAGTACAGTCTGTTAGTGAGAAGAAAATAGAACCCCTTGCTGGTAAGGAGCATCACCAAGTTATATGTAAGGATGGTGAGCCCACAGTTTATCTGGCAGAAGTGTTCAATAAAAATTAATCTCTCACCTGTCCAAGAGGAAAATAAACCTTTTTCATTCCCTCTGAAGTAAAAGGAGAAAGGATGCAGTAGGAAAGTTCCCACTTTTCTGTTTTAATTTTTCAAATGTTCTATATTTTTACTGATATAGCATGATGCTTGTCTGAGGACTTTTCAAAATTCTATTTAAACTGCTCAATTGTATAGAAGAGTTGAAGCAGGAATCACAACATTCTCTTGAATTACTGCCACAGACATGGCTACAAGTGGCCCAGCCTCACAAGAGCATTTCTGTCACAAGGAAACCTGATATTCAAGAGCTGTAGCAGGAACAAAGAACAGTGTGCCAAGTCTAAGAGCCTGAGCACCACACCCAAGTAGATCATCTAAACCTGATTTTACCAAAATACATATAGTACAATGGTATAATTTTAGCAACAAGTATGCACTTAGGTCTTTCAAAGCACTCACATAAAATTTCATGTTTTGAGTTCCTCCTCCCCCAAAACCTCAAGAACCATGCGAGCACCTTGAGAATTATTCACAAGACCAGACAGAGCTGTTCTTCCTGCAGAGGAACAGTCCTCCAGCAACAGCAATAACAAAACCCAGGCTTCAAGCTCTACCTAGACTAAAATTAATTCTGTGACTGAGAAACCTGTGAACCAAGCAAACCACAGCCAGGCTAGATCAAGAGAGCTCATTAAATCCTGTAAATGTCAGTGTTTGATACCAGTGTTCTACCCCATTCTTTTTTTTTTTTCCTCCTTGATGGCTTGGTCACTCCAACACCTCTTTAAACTGGGCAAGTCTTATCTGTACATAAAAATTAGTTTCGAACATCAGATAGTTTTGCAGCATATTTCTTTTGGCACTGCTTATCACCACAACAGTTCAGAAAGATAAAATTAATCCCAACAAACTATTCATCCCCATTTAACTGCTACCAGGTAGTAAAATTGTTTGTTACATACGGTGTTGCTGAGGTGGGTATCAGGGAAGTTTTCTGTCAGCTGCCCATGCTGAAACTGGGGTAAATGCGCAGACAGCTCTGTCATTGGGACAGTCCTCTGGGAATCACTTATTTCCACTCCAAATGGACTTTTCCTCTTGGGATGCTGAAAGGAAAGAGATGTGTAAAAAGCCTTTGTTCTTAACATGACCAGGTTCTCCCTCCCCTCCCTACTCCAATCTCTGGAGTTCACATAGACCAAAGACAACCATTTTGTATCTAACCATGATACCAGACTGTATCACATCTACTAAGAGGTAATAATAGGGATTTTCCAGCACAAAAATAAGAGCCTCTTAAGTGTTATCAAATTAGTTCATCAGCTACAGAAGTCAGACAGCAACAAAACTAATAATTCAAGCAGTTCTCCATTTCTTTTTGTGCAATAAATGAGAAGCACTCCACACTTGCTCAGAGCAAAACTTCCATGATTTTATCTCATCAGAGCACAATGGTTCCAGGTTGTTCAGTTTTGGATTGCTGATAAATTTAACAGTCATTTTCAAGGATGACTGAGTTACACTTGATTATTTAAAATCCAGACATATCCTTAACACTGTGACGCTCGCTGCAAGAGTATCACAGAGTACCTAAGTGCTACACAAGACAGTATTTCAGCTGAGCCTCAAGAACTAACATGCATTCAGTTCCCCGTGTGTACCAGCTACATCTACATAAACATGCCACGTGTAACAGCTTTGTATGTTCTTCCATAAGAAATTCAGATAACAAAATTGTCCTACACTAACTGCGTGAACATGCTCCATAACAAGAGGGGATAAAGCAAGATAGGGGTAAGAGGAAGTTTGACTGACCTAACTAAATATCAGGAAAGAACCCCATAATTTTAAAAGACAATGAGCAGGCCTAGATAAATAATAGGCTTGGTTACACAAAACATATATAATGAATACACCTCAAGGGTGGAGTGCCAGTCCATCCCAAATGGCTCTTACTCCTACCTTGTGCCAACTCCAGCACTCATCAGTCCCCCTTACAGTAAATTTTACTCACTAAAATGGAAGAAAACAAATCCAGGAAAACAATAATATTTTTCTGCTGTTTTAGAATACTCAGCGAATGTACTGAGGGATCAGTACGGAGGACATCACCAAACAAAGCCTCTCACTTTTGGCAGCAGCAAGACACAACTGTTGCAAGAGAGTATCTTACTTAGAGAGATAAGCCTATTTTCATAAATAGAACAGAAGCTGTTTCTCTATTTACAAATAAATATGTATCGAACAAGACTAGGGCACAGTGCTTACTAACTTCAGCAGCTAACTTAGTGAAGCTCACACTGAAGAGCCAATAGGAAGCAATACCAATTTAACAAGTCTAGTGGGAGCATACAAACTGTTTGGAAAAAGAAAGTGAATGTAATATTCACTACAATAGCTCCCTTCCACTTTTGCTACTAAAAATAAGGCACATCTAATTTAATATATAATTTAAATGTAAGATTAGATGAAAATAAATATGAATTACATTGCTCTTTCTTTTAAAATTTTACTCTAATTCTTTGGTTGGGCTACAGAATAAAACCAATGATGCTTCAAGGCTGCTATTGGTAGAAATTCTCAGTGGCAGGGCAACCACAATGGAAAAAGCTGAGAATTTTCATCCAGATGTGGACTATCAGAACGAGACTTTTCACATAGCAGCATGTCAAAATTCTAATTAAACTACTGGAGAGAAAACCAAAATGAAACACCAATCACAAAATCCTACTTTACAGACTGGTAAAGAAAACCACCAGAAACTCACCAAACAAAAAACCTTCAGCTACTGAGGAGCAGAGAGAACCAGAAGACAGGAAAGAGTAACTGAGGGAAGAGTTACTCCAGAGTTTGAATGACAGACCTCAAAATTTATGATTTGTTAAAACAGTTTCTTTTGAAAACTCAAGAGCTCAGAAAATGGATTCAGGACATCTTCCCCAACAACTTTATTTAATATTTCTAAATAAATGAAATTTGTATTTGAATCATAACTATGAATGAATGAAATCTATAAATGAACTGCGCATAAATGGACATAAACTAAAACTTTGCTTGTTTTACCTGAAAAGGACTCACCAAGACATTTTTTTCTAATGAAGCTGTTAATGTTAAAATAGCCTGTCTAAAAAAGTTCCTCCTTGCTTCCTTTGGCTTTCCTAGGTCAGAACAACGGGAGTTACAACTGTCGCTGTCATGCGCTTACATTTAGCCTAATAAACAGAGGTGACACGCAAGTAAGCTCCTTGCAGGAGAGAAAGCAAAGCAAGTATCGATCAGACAAACGCGGCGCGGTTAACCCCTGCTTTCTCCCTCAAGTGAACAGCAAGAAGCAGCTGCCACCGCTTTGGGGGCACCCCCGCCGCCCCGCGGAGCCCGCCCTCAGCCCTACCCCGGCCCGGAGCAGCCTCGCCGCAGCCGAGGCACGGGGGTCCCAGCCCCTGCGAGGCCTCCGCAGTGCTGGGGTTGCGGGTGAGGCCCCGGCCCGACCCCACTCGGTGTCACCAGCTGCCCAGGCCCAGCGCAGCCACACCGAAGCCAGCCCCGGTCTGAGCAGTGGGCGAGCGGCAGGGACCCTCCCGGCCCGTGGGCGTGTGCCGCAGGGCTCGCCCAAACACCGGGCCCGGCCCGCCCCCAGTGGCGCAGCGCGCCCAGCCCCCCCCCCGCTGCCCGGCCCGCCGGGCACCGCGCCCTCGCCCGCCCCGCCGGGGCTGCGCCGGCGTCCCCGCCGACAGACGGACCTGCCCGGCGCCCCTTGCCCGCGCTCCGCCGCCGGCTCCTCGCCGCCCGCAGCCCGGCCCCGCTCGCTTCCGGCCCGCGCCCCGCCCCCGGCCGCCACCTCACTTCCGACGGGCGATGCGGAGCGTCCCGGCCCGGGGCAGCCGCCGCACCGCACCCCTGCACCGGCTGGGGGCGGGACCTGCGGCCGGCCCCGGCAACCCCGGCGCGCAGGGGGCACGAGGAAGTGCCTCGGAAGGAACACGCCGAAAGCTCTGCCGTCAGCAAGTGCCTGAAACCAAAACGCGTGGGTGGGAAGTTTCAGCACTCGCTGAAACTCCAGCAACGAGGAATCGCGAAAAGGAAATCTAGCTTGACCTTTTTAACCTAGTACCAGATAAAGAGAGAGGTATTACGAGAAAATACACTTCTTGGCTGTTTTAAATGCAAGTCATATATGCCAGTAATCCTGTTTTAAAATGGTCCCACAAAAAAAGGCATTAAGAAAATAACTTGAAGCAATATTTACGTTTCAAAATAAAGACAGTATTAGAAGTCAACATGGTATCTTTTCAAGAAGCCTCTAAGTACAGCTGTGACTGGTTAGTGGAAAAAAAAAATAACAAAGTCAATTCCAAATTTGAAACTTACCTTGCTATTCATAGTTAAAGGGTAACCCACAATTCCTTTTCGAGTGCATAATCAATTGGGTTAGTAACTTATAGCAAATGCTATGAGACATATAACCACTCTGAATATAGAAAATGTAAAATCTGAGGGAGCATGTAATTCTCCATCTTCAAAACAATGTTGTATTTCAGTATCTGACTATGCTATAGGAAGATCTATGGTAAAACTAAGAGAGACAGAACTATTGCACCTAAAAGGTTTGATGTAAGCATTGCAACACAAATACTGACTTTCAGTAGCTCACAGGCATATGAAATGCATTTAAAATAAGCCATTTTTAGACTGAAAGTGGTGTCTAACCATTAATCAAATAAAACTACTTGTAATTTAAAAGGGGAAAACACCCAAACAAAAAACTCAACCAACTAAACATGGGCATACAGCTGTACCAAACTATCTTCTATTATTTGTATCAGTCTGATCCATGATGAAATGTCTATTAAACAATACCTTACACTCCTCACACTGCATGATTGTGTACTAGTTTTTAATTCTGTACCCAATGTTCCTACACATGATAATGTATATAATATGAAAAAGTGTGACTCAATGTAAAATGAAAACCAACAGCTTGCAGTTTTCAGCATGTCCATTTTCCAAAATACTATTCCTGCAAGCAGCTATCTAGCAACTCTATTTACTAAGCATGAAAGGTCTACTTCCCTCTCAGTAATAGGAAAGCATTAGTAGTGAGACACAGGAATTCAGTAAGAAGCTAAACTCACTGTTTGAGGCCTTTCCCCTGCCCACATTTAGAGCCATGACCATCTAGCTAGATCATTATTTTCAGTACAGGTTCCTGCTTAAAGAGAATGAAGGAAACAGCCAAGATTAGGAAGACCAAATCAATAGGTGAGCAGGTTAAATACTCTTAAGAACAAAAAAAGTCTCGCACCAACTTAAATATAACAATATATAATTCTTGCTGATGGATCTTACTTGCTCCTTGCTTCCCATTTCTTTTCAATGCATATTAATAAAGAAAAATGATACTTCAGATTTTGCACTTACATATTCCAAACACTGAATGGCAGTTGCACAAAATGATTATCAGGAGAATAAGAGCATGTGTCATGTCAAGTTTTAAAGCCTTACTCCACAGTACGGTCCAGATAAACAAGTACATCCAGTCCTGCTGTGTAAATAGTGGTATTTTTTCACTACACAGTATGTGGAACTTCTGGAGTACCTCCCTCACAGTATGGGTTGTACTATGGCATGATGCACTGAGTACCTGGTGGCAACACACATACTTTACTCATGTATCTCATTTGGAGCATACTCTCGATCTGTGCATTCATTAACATAACACAGTGTATTAAATCATACCTCCAGACAGTGAACTGTTGTAATACTGGCAAAAAAGGCTTTTTCTACCTCAGATTTTCCAAATTTATCTTGAAATAATTCTGTTACTGCATGTTGATAATACATAATCTGTGTTCTACTCCCCAGCACCACTGACACACAAAAAATACAGTATCACTGAGACATAATAACAGTAATTTGACTAAGAGGTAAAAGTAGAAGTGACTTTATACTTGCATTCTGAAAAATGAAAAGCTGGTAAGCCAAACCAGAGTTCATCTAGTGAACATTCCTTTCTTATTCCTCTACTGAAGAAAATCTCAACTTCTACAAAATTGTTTTGATGATATCACAATGATTCTATATACTTATTTACCTAGATATTTAACACTCCAGCTTAAAGTCTACATGTCTTTCTCATCCAGGCACCTTCGGTCTCCTTAGGAAAGGAAGAGTACAGGCTTACATCTATTGCACACACAGCTTTAGTTTAGGACAGAAATAAACGGAAGTTTCACAACTTGAGCTTTCTCTGAAGAATCTGTATAAGGATGTTGGGCAATCTGTCACACAGTGGCATTACAATGTGTTTGTCACATTTGTCTTGCTTAACTACTACTAATGAGAGAGAATGCCATTTACGAGGTCAAAAGGCACTCATGAAGTTCACTCTCGCTATTCTCTGTATTTTCTACTAACAGGGCAAGTTTTGAATTTATTTAGAATTTGAAAACTTTTTGGTAAATGGTAAATGCAGAACTGTATACGGAGAACAGGGATGTAATTTCTTAGGGTTGTAACCATCAAGTTGCAGAAAAAATAGGAAGATTGCAACATATAAGCATGCAAACAAAAACATTCTCATGCAAACTCAAGCACAACATACAAGTAACATCTGAGCATGACACTTCAAGTTAAAAAAGAACATTTTGTGGTGTGTAGTGTAGTACCACAGGGATGAGAAAGAACATACTAGGATGATGTCTAAATTTGCAGGCTTCTAGTCATCTGATACAAGCAGGAGGTAGTTTTAAAAAAACCCCCATCCCTAATTTGGGAACACTTGTTGATTCAGTAAGCAGTGTTAAATACAAATGCATGCTGCATAAGACTCCAAAAGAATGTCAACCCTTAAATCAAATATATACATTTTTAATATCTGAAATATTTACATGGTGGAACCTTTACACGATCCCGTTTGTTAAGAACAGTGTTTTCAAGTGTCCTCTCCAGATACAAAGAACTAGTAACTCAAGGTCACAGTTATGTTTTCTGAACAGGTCAACCTGTATCCTTCAGTTAAATACAATATAGAGATACTGGAACACTTTTACTTAATTTGTTTGCTATTAAGAATTGTGTTTTAAAAATTAAAAATAATTTTGAGACAGTTTGCTCCCTGGAACACAGTCCTCCTGCAATCAAAACAGCTCACAGCACATTATAGATTTGACTTCTTACCCAGGTATGAGATAAAAAAAATGCAGTTTACAGTACATGTCATCATTTATACCATATCAGTCTATTTATAAAAAAACATACAAACAAGGCAGGAAAATATTACCCTCTTTTTGTGGACAACAGATGGCATACAGTAGAAAACAAAAGTCAGGGCTAGTTTAACAGTATGGATAAAAACAAGATTTCAGCTTTGTTTGAAAACTTACAGTTTAGTTTTCATGGTTGGTTTTTTTTAAGAGACAGTTACATCCAAACAGGGCTTTTTGTTTGTTTTGTTTCTAAATACTAAAAAAAAGTTTTAAAAAATAATTTCTTTCAAAAAAAGACATCTGATTATTTTGGAGACAGAAGGGATAGTAGGTAAGGGCTAGAATGAAACTGAGCAGAAGAAAAAACCAGAAACCATTAGATAGCACTTACTGAATTTAGGTCCTGCTCTTGTTTTAACTGACTAAATAAAAAACTTCCTGTGATTTGCACTTTCTGAGAAAGAAGCAGAGCATCTGCAAGAGATTAAGTTCCCAGCTTCATTAGTAATTCTTAATGGGCAACGAAGTACCAAGACCACTACTGGTTCACATTAGAAAGAGAAGTTTGAAGGAACTCCTTTTCCAGTCAGATGAAGAGATCAAATGAACACACAAAGCTGTTCTTTAAAAACAGCTCAAGATACTTATTTTTAAATCGTATTTTGATCATTCCTTAAATAAAAAAAGGGAAAGTATGCCCCCAAAAAAACACTGATAAACTTGCAGTAAAATCCTTTGTCTTCATCTGTAACTGATATAGTTCCACATTAAGTGCAAATGTTTTGCAAAACAGGGGATTTTTTTTTTCTTAGTATTTACAAGAATCAGAGTAACATAACAAAATTACCAAAGAGCATGTACAGTAGCTGCAGCTTATAAAACATACCGGTAATTGTACCTCGTGTATTATAAAGAGAACCAATGCAGGATTTGATAACTAACTGAGAAGGGTAAAAGGGGCCTCAGAGCAGAGGACAAAAAAATTCACATTTTCTACATAAAAAAATACAGGTCTCAAGTCTCTGAGAACAGAGAGAATTCAATGTCTCTGAACAATGGGGGGGAAAAAAAAAGCCCAAAATTGAAGTGGAACCCTAGAAGCAAGGAGAGTGCTTTATTTCACTAGGCCAATCTTCTTTGCTTCTGTCTCGTATATCAACAACCTCCACATTTTGACTATGAAAACTTCAGCTTCTTCATCTAGTACCTGTAGGAAATACACATTTTATAGATTATTTTTTAGGTTATGCATTCCAGCTATAAAGACTAATTGTAGATACATCAGAACTACAAAGTGCAGGTAGCATAATACAAGTCTTTGAGGGAGGGACTAAAAAAAACTCCGGCAAGTTCATCTGTCCAGCATCAGTAACCAGGCTCTAACTATATACTTGTATAGTGCAGCTGTTGAGCACTTAGAGATAAAGGCAGCAGTAAACTAGTATCCAAAAGTGGTTTGGGAAGAGGCAGGGAAATGGCAGGCTCAGAAAGAATGTAAGAACAGGACATTCACATGTGGTATTTTCCCTTAAATTAACTCCTAATCTCCGCTCATTTTCAGCTTGGAACTTCCTTAGATATTTATTAAACTCTTAATGGATTTCTCTTCCCTGAACTTACTATCTAGGCTTTCTTGAATCCGTACAAACTTCTAGCGTCCACAACATCTCTCAGAAGTTCCCCAAGTCCCTAATAGTCACACCAAAACTTATCTACTATCTTGCACTATGCATGTGTCTCCTACCAACTTTGCCTCCAAGTTTCCTTACAGGAAGAGACTGGACAATTAGTGTTTATTCATCCTTCAGTGTATGAAAACATGGTGGAACAGTAGCATTATTTCATGAAGTCTCTCTCTTCCAACATCAGGCAAAAAAGAGCTTTTACTCTTCTACAGAAAATCACCTTTTGCTCATTAATTAGGAAAGGACCCACTAAACCACTAATACAAATCTATTTAGAAGAACAAGAAGGAACAAAAGTTTTTCTTTCTGATACAGTTCTGTAATTGTTGATTTTGACATCTACTCGTAGGGACAAAAATCTTTGTTCCACATTTCTGAATACTGAGAAATCCTGAAGAGGAGTCAGTAATTTGTACCTAGGTATCATAACTGCAAACTAATGCCTGTGCTAGCATGATGTGCTTAATCATATCTAATGCGTGTTTTCTGTTATGGACTCTTGCTATTTTGCATAATTGACTTCTAGCTTCAATAAAATGTAGAAGGTGTATCAGTTATAGAATTTCTGCTTACCATGGCAACATCATCCAGTATGCTCTGTGGTGAGCTGTGAGCCATAACCTGAAAGAAACAAATGTTTTTAGACTGAAAACTTAGAAAAAACCCTATACACATTTTTGGACAAAATCCAGTTATGTCCAAGGAATTCTGAATGCTTTGCACATCCAAGAAGTATTTGCAGTTCATTAGGTTCCAGTAATAGCCGTGGCAAAAATTAGTACTAAACTGCATCAGAATCCATCATAGTGAGTGGTAGCTTACGGCCAATTACTGAGGAACAAGTTCCAGGAAGCTCCAGAGATTCACAGGTCCTGTATTTGCTGGCTATTCTAACATCTCCAATTATGCTTTCTTAATTTAAGGCAAAAGCTTCCCTTCCTTCAACAATAAACTGTTAATGGAAAACAAAGGCAAAGCTCTTCCTGTAACACTCCTCATAACTGGATTTCTCACCTACCTGGTTAAGTATTTAATTTTTTTTTCAGAACCAAGTAAGTTGTCTTTCAATACCATAGACTTCCATTGATTTTTTTATATATATGCACACACACACATATATAATGTAAGCATGGCAAATATTCAACTTCTGCTTTTGACTTTTTCCTAATCAACTGTGTAACAAAACCCTCAGGACTTGCTTTGCCTCTCATACAGTAGCCCCACAAGATAAACCAAGACAAGCCATTATAAACACAAGTACCATGAAAACTGAAGAATTTTCAAAATTCCCTATTGATAAAAAACCACAGACTTGTCCAAAGAGATTAAAAAAGGCAACTTGTAAGAATTTAGTTTGTAATTTGCTGGAAGAAGCTACACAGACTTTAGTTTAAACAAGTCATGCAATGGCTAAAAGGAATGAGTTCAAATGCTAATTCTAAAACCTTACTTATTTGCTTACTACTAAAGGAACAACATCTAAAAAGCTTTTAAAGAAATCATCTAGTTAATCCAAAAAGGTATATAAAAACCATAGCTGTTTTTCTCCTACATTTACACAAATCCTATTTTTAAGCTAAAATATTTTAGTAGCAAATGAGATACTAACTCTGAAATCTAATGATAAAACCATCAGTTAAAACAGCTGCTCCTGTCAACTGATTATTTCTTTCTCTGGTTCCATGTTTCTCTAACAGATATCAGAGCATCTAACATGTACATATGGTGCATAGGCATTAAGGGAGGTAAACTTGTAAAACATTAGGGTACACATTGATTCCAAGTACACCAACTGTCTCTGCTGACCAGTATCACAGATTACTGAGAAGTTAAGAACAGACTGCTTCCAAATACAGATCCAGCAGTCACTGCTGCAGTTTAAACAGGGAGCAAACTCCAAACTTCACAGAGAACACGGAAGATACGAACCTTAGAGCAAACAAAGTCAACTAGTGTGGCTTCTTCTTCACCAATATATTCTATTATTTTCTTGTTGATCCATGGTCTAATTCGACGTTCCATTAGTGTCTGGAAAAAAACACAAAACCAAAATGAATAATTACCTTAAACTTCACTCTGTTGCAACAATTGCCCAACAGGCATCTCAAACAGCTATTTAGCAGAAGATACATTTTCCTATCAATGATATAACCCTTAGAGATTTGGCATCTGCAAGTGTTTCTGAGAGCCACTCAAAAGGCCCTGTAAAAACATGTTTTTCTCCTTCCATAAAACTGCTTGACAATTAGTAGTGGCAATTCAAGAGAGACCAAACAAAAATAAGCAGGCCTACTTCAGAATAAGGATTATGTACGAACAATAAATAGAGGATTCAAGTTTGACGCCACTTGATGATGATACTCCAATCCACTGGGGTCCCAGTAACCTTGTTTTTCTATTAAATTTTAAGATTTACTTGGAAAAATTAAGCCTTTTTAAGAATGATTAAATGAAATCTACTTACTGAATCCACAATTGACCAGTCGAGAGGATAAGCAAAGAGCTCTGGTTTTGCTGTGGGAATCTTCTCAATGAGACTCTTAATATGTTTGCGCTTTTCTTCTGTATTGACACTGCCTTTGATACTGCTTTTATCTTCTTCTCCATAATCCAGGGGAACAAGTTTCCTTTTCCGGGGCACATCGTCACTGTCTTCATCATCAAATTTATTGAAAACACTATCCACAGCAAGCTTCTTCCTTTTTACAGCATTGGGCTGATTAGGACTATTGCAGGCACCTGCAACCCAAAAGACAGAGTAACATATTCATCAACTGCAACTGAAGCTAGTTTGCTCTTCCCCCATTACTTGAGGAATATTGGTTTGTATGCTACATAAATGTCTGTGAATGCCTGGCATTGGCTTTTAATCTCTCAAACTCTGTTATAAAAGTGGGAAAAGAGGTAGAGATGTCTAATGGAGGTTGTTCAAGACCCTGAGCCTTTTGAAAAATAGGGTCTTCCTTCTCTGCCCTGAAAACCATTAGCACTCTCTGAGGGAAGACAATCACTGAGTTCCAACCTTAGAAAAGACAGAATACAGAAGTGAAAGGTTGTAATGCATAAGAAAAGTGTTAATCAGCCTGATACCATACAGTCTCTCATCATTCAAGATATAAGACAGTGTAAGCTCAAAGTGCAGCCTGGCATAATTTAATCAAAATAGTAAATAATAAATACACAAACCTTCTGGAATACAAATATTTTTATTTCAGCTGCTCAGAACTAATTTTTTTTAAAACAGCAGGAACTTGCTAAAGTACTAAGGAACTCAAAGCTCAAATTTCACTCACAACTGTCATCAGTTCAGTGTGATATTCTAAAAGGAAGAAAAGAAATCTAATTTTGTTTTTCTTTAAAAGGTTCTTAAGTAAAAATAAGAACTACCTAGGTCTTAAATTTAACATATACTTATACCAATGAAAAGTAGCAATGAGTTTTAAAAAAGATATTTATAGATACATTAAGGTGAAAAAGCCTGTGAAAGTAACCAATCCCAACTCAGAACATTCCTAAAAAACATTAGCTCTTGAACACGCCTCCTTAGCTCATAAACTTCCCTCCTTTTTTGCCCTCAAGGTTTTGGATGAAGAGAGCTCTATAAAATGTATCTTCTGGATAGGACAACTCAAGCACAGCATCTGGATAACAACTACTTGATATAAGTACATCAAAACACATGACATATTTGGAAAACCATGTGGCTACTCAGCTTGACAATTCTCATTTTGATCCCACAGGAAAGATTGAAATAAAATGTAAACTTGCCCAATTTGAGGCTAAGTCCTATTTTGGGTCGATGCTCCTCCAGTTGCTGTTGTTCAGGTGAATTTTCATGAGGGATAATGATGCCACAGGGAGATTCATCACCAGGTGTGTTAGGAGTTGCATTTCCACTAGCAGAAGAAACAGATGGAGCAGAACTGATGGGTCGTAAAGTTGGTTTAAGGCAGGGCTTTTGTTCAGGCTCCTCCTCCTCTTCCTCTGGCTCTTCTCTTTTTTCTTCTTTTTCCACCTTGTCTTCCTCTTCCTCCTCAGATTCTGGCTCTTGTTTTATTTGTGGCTGCCTACGCCGCTCAGCCTCCTGCTCCATCTACAATGAGAGAGACAATTAGCAAAAACAGCAGCTCTCTCAAAACCAATACTGTTTGAAAAGAATATAAAGATCCACCTCTTTAGGAGACTGTTAGTTAAGAAAAACACATGAAATTACTGGCATTATTGTAAGGAATACTGATTAATTCAAATTTGGTTTCAAACTCCATCAAATCTGGATGTTGATCTAGAAAGCTATTTTTCATTTCCATTGTTCTTACTGTTTATCTGAACTTCTTTTTAAGAAAAAGTGAATAGAGAAAATAGTAAATATCAGATCTCTTACGCGATTTTGCTCAATACAACCAGATTACAATGGACTCTCTTCTTCCTGTCAGACCAACAGCAACTCACCCTCTGGAGTTCTGCATCTGGATCTGGATGTCCTTCAGCCAGAAGACGCTGCCTAATTTCTTCTAATTCTTCTTTTTCCCTTTTCCTATCTCGTTCATCTGCTTCCATCTCTTTCTCCCTGTCTCGTAGCCTCTTCTGAAGAGCACTACCCCTACAAAAGATACACAGTTTGTACTTGAAAGAACATTTCAATGAGAGGCTTGTACCACAGTACAAGAAAAACTCCATACAGATATATCTCACACTAAATGAAAGTAAGATTCATAAGAGCATCTGGCATCCTCTGTTTTTGTAACGGAAGAATCTAAGATACCAGTTCTCAACCTTACTGTACAGAATCTACCCTACCACATTAATCGTAAGTAGAGAATGTGGTTGTTGATCTCTCTAGAGAAAGAATCAAGTTTTATAGGTTTTGACAAAAACCATTTGTGCTAAATTAGTTTAATGCAAATGTTAGCTAGTCCCATGCTGAAGGATGCTCCCAATCATTTACATTAACAAGCTTGTTCTTCATACTATTTACAGCTTCTTTGCAGTGAATTATTTAGAGGCATGTTTGTTCCCTTCTCCCTGCTCTCAGCACCTTATTTTGACATTACACTGACCTCTGCCCTGCCTCACCCTAAAGTAAAGTGATAGGAATGAGCAGCTGCTCCCAAGCATTAACAAGTAGAAGTAAGGAGCTTCCCTTCTCTCTCTGTCACTTATCAAGTGACACTTAAAAAATTTAGGTCATTATAACCCTTTTATTGCTACATTACGAGTTAAATATAAACTCCATAAGCATCTGCCAACAAACCCCACAACTGTGTTAAAATGAACAATGGAGATTTTGGTGTTAGGAATACAAAGACATACCTGTAGTATTTTGGATCATCTCTGTCATCATCATAATCTTCTAAGAATTCTTTCAACCGTTTGGCTTCTTTTGCCTGCAAGGAATTGAAACTTAAATAATGATTTCTGGTTTCCTTTCCAAGAGTTTAAAATTTATTAGTACTATTAGTAAATTAATTGTAGATCTACTCTGCTTCAAACTAAAAATACAGAGTTTTCCAAACAGATTATGGAAAAGTTTTGGTATTGCATCCAGAGGGTCCACTGGGATTGTGTCACTGATTTGCATATATATATACACACACATACACCCCCCTCCCCCCCCCCGGTATTTATTTGGGTTTTTTTGTTTTACATTACAGATGAAGAGGATCAAAAGTTCCTGTTCTCCAAATCCTTTAAGTCTAGCACTGGGTATTTCAACATGGTGGCCTAAGTGTATTTTATCAGTACTGCTTTGTTTCAAGAGGCTTTTTTAAGACAGTCATGCACAGAAACAAAGCTGATGGCTGCTCCTAGGATAAGCACTCTCCTGTTGTGGTACTGATACAAACCATGTGGGACTAATGTACAGGCCTAACACTGTAGGGGGTGAGGGAGAAAGAGGAGAGACTCTCTCCCCCTCTGATAAAATAAAAAGGCAAAACCCCCAGTTCTTTAAGGAAAATTAAATTAGGACCTTATAACCTGTATCTAAGCAACATCCTTAAACCAACAGTAAGATACTTCTATGCTAATGACTTTGAGAAACAAATTATGATTATGGATGTAATTTCAGCACAAAATTTAACACTGCTTTCTATAACTGCCATCCAAAGCCAGCATGCAGGAGGATTAGGAATGGAATATATCCTTGAGTCCATTTCAAACATTTTTTCCCCTCATGCATTTAGAGGGAAAACTTGGATTCCACATGAAACAATGTGTTTTATAATCCCATGTGTTTCTTTGCATATATGGCTTTGAAGCAATTCCTAATCCATTGTCTACTCTCTCAACATCTTCTCGCTTTCTCTGGGAAACTATGAAGTGAAATAACACCCCTAAAACTTAAAATAACTTCCTTATGCTTTAGCACAGAACTATGAGATTACAGAATTATCTATCTTGCAAAGGTGTCTTTTTGAACAAAACTTCCAAGTGTTACATTGATAACTGTGATAATTGCACAACTAGTGAACTAAAGACAGGAGTTTATAAAGTGCTTAGATACATTAAAGAATATTGTATCATATCTCATAGAAGGTTTGGGCACATGAGCAGGTTGGAAGTTAAAAAAATAGGTCTAGTTCCACCTGCATGACACAGAACACACAGTAGGCTTTGTCACAAGTCTGACAATAGTTACAGATGTAACAGTGCATGCTGATCAGACGACAGTATTTTGCAGCTGCCTACTTCTCACTCTTCTGCCTTCACAAGACCAAGCCACTAGGCTTTTTTTCCCCCAGACTCTAAATAGTACTCCCACTTACGAGACATCTTCTGTTTCAAGTCTATTAACTGAGTATTTTTTTGGTAGTAAAAACCACAGCCTTTTATACAAAATGAGAGCTCTATTACTATCCATAAACGTAACAGTAGAATATTCCATTCTAAATGGGACCAAGAGAACAAGGCAGGGAAAACTACATGTAAAACTATAAGCCTTACCATTTCCCTTCTTCTTTCTTCTTCCCTCTCAGCCTCTTTTTCATATTCTCGACTTTTTTTTCGTTCTCTGATTTCCCAGTTTTTAAGACGCTGCAACAGAAAAAAATACACTCCAATCCTCAAGAACATGAAGAACAGCAATACTACTTTAAAGTTAGTTTGGACTGTTGTTTAAAACAACTGTATTATAAATAATCTGCATTATTTTAATTTAAAACATCAGAATAAAAAGTCTATTTTGACAGTGACTTACATACTCTGCCCCAGATCATGTACTCAAATGATTTAAAAGATATTTAGGAAAAGGAGAAGGAATGATATATTTTATACTAGAGGCCTTGTTATCAACTCTCAAAAACATTTTTTTATTTCAAGAACCTTAAAAATTCCAACCTACCTCTTGATATGCCGCTTCCTTTTCACGCAGTTTCCTCTCTAGTTTTCGTCGTTCGTAGGCATCTTCTTCATCTTCTTCTCGGTCTCTCTTCTTATCCTTTTCCCGCTCTCTTTCCCGTTCTCTTTCCCGTTCCCGTTCTCTTTCCCGTTCCCTCTCGCGTTCTCGTTCTCTTTCCCTCTCGCGTTCTCGTTCTCTTTCCCTGTCTCTGCTCTTTTCTCTGCGGGAAGAAAAAACCCCAGAGTTCAGTACAGACCCTTCCTCTCCATTCAGTTAAATGATTAATAGCATCTTAGAGGTTATTTTAGTTCTGCAGTTGCAGAAGATGATTAGCTGGTATAGAAATGGGCATAAAATCAACACCTACTAATGGTATTCAAAAACCCATTTATGTAAAAGTAGTTGTTTGAGCACTAACCATTAAATAGCAGTACCTACAGAAAGAAAGCATAAGCATGTGGCAATTTCTTAATCAGACTGTGTTAGCAGTTCTCCACAGCCAAAACCACCACAAATAAAGGCTATCCTTAAGAAATCTTTCATGTTTATGTGGCTTAGAGACAATTTTAACACTTCTGACAAGATGATTTAACGTGAAAGCAGCACTTGGAATACGATATGATTAATTACCGCTTGAAAGAGTAATCCCCTTGCTTTTACTAAAAAAAACCCCACAAACCAAACAAAAAACCAAACCCAACCAACTGAAAAAAAACCCCCAAAATCCAACCAAGAAGCCAACCATGTAACAAAGGAAATAGTAAAACCTGCTTAAGCTAAAAAATACCACAAATGTAAGATAAGCCTAAACAGGAATAAAGCTAATAATGAAAAATAGGAGAGATTTGAGATAAAAACAGTATGCTTAAATCATGAGTGGAGAGTTGCTTACTGCATATTGCAGTTTTTATATTCTTGTGCTGTGGGGGAAACCATGCATTCTCCCGTTTGGATTTCCTGCTGCTGACTATGATCTTCCGCAAGGATCATTTTCTTTTGAATGGCAGCTGATCTACTGGACTATATGCTTTAGTAAACGGCACTAAGAAAAAGCAAAATGAAGAGTAACTGAAGTACATTTACCTTGATCTGCTCCGATCCTTGTTGCGATCTGAACTCCTTTCACGATCTCTGTCACGGTCTCTGTCTCGTTCGCGGTCTCTGTCTCGGTCCTTAGTTCGGTCACGATCCCTATCTCGCTCCCGTTCACGCTCCCGTTCCTTCTCCTTCTCTCGTTCACGCTCCCTCTCTCTTTCACGCTCCCTCCTTTCTCGTTCACGCTCCCGTTCCCTTTCTCTTTCTCTGCGTTCTTTTTCAATTTCCTGTCTTTCTTTCTCCTTTTTGCCTTTTTCCTCCTCCAGTTTCTAAAAACCAACAAGAGAACTTTCATAGTTAATTCTGTAGTTACACAAAGTGGATACTCCCGGCGCAACACACAAGGCTGGTAATGGAAATACCAAAACCGCCACTAATTTAAAAATGTTAAATAGGGTTTGGTGGGTGTTTTTGGAACTCATAAGTATGAAATAAAAATGCAGCAATCACAAGACTAAGTTTCGTGCAAAAGCATAGATCTACACAGACCAGCAATCTCCAACCTTAGCAGAGTAGGGCTGGCCTTGTATTATGAGCTGACTAAACTGCACATTCAGAGTGCACTACAGTCAGTATTCAGGTGGGACCCAAATTCCATTGGCCCTATAAGCCAGTTGGGTACAAGTAAAGTGAACTTCCAGCTGACAAAATTAAGTCTGTTCAATTAGGAAAGTATTATTTCAGTGGAATGCTTACTGGGACAGTGAGTTGTTTCCCAAAAAGTCTTGGCACACCAAAACCATCCTAGATGAAAACTCGGATAAAGAAACATATCCACTTACACACAGTGCCTGCGGTTAAATAGTGAAGAAAACTGACACTTTTCCCCTTTTCCCTCCCTAAAAATGGTCTAAGTGTTCACTGGTAAGAACTGGACTCTGCAGAATGGAATCTTTACTTCCATGACTGCAAGATGGAGACAGTTAAAAAAAGGTTGGAAATAGCTCTTTTGAAACACAGAAACTAAAGGTTACCTGCTACAGTTTTACTAAAAATTGTACAAAATTGCCACTTTTTTCAATTAGAAACAGTTCTTATGACCAGAATTCCTATAAGACAATAGAAAATACATCAACAGAATGATAGATAAATCCATCCTTGGAAGCAATTGTTATGTGTTAACTTACAGATGCTGTGCTAGGACATGGACCGCCAACACTGGATTAACCTTGCCTATTAGCTATGTTTCTGGGAGGAAGAGCAAGTACACGGTTCACAAATATACCAAATAACAACCAAATATACCAAATTGCAACCTGATGGATGCCAGAATACCACTTTTTGAACAAATATTGAGCAGAATAAACAGGTTTATCCCCTTTGGCTCCACGTTTACCATCACTGAAATGAAATTAAAAACTGGAACAATGAAACAGCATTTTCTCTGGTTTGTGGTTTTTTTGTTCTTTTCTTTTAAACAAAGCATTTAAGACAACTTTAAAAAGCAATCTTACCTGATTAGTGTTCTTCTGCCATAGGCACAGGGACCAGAGAACCGACAAAGGATTACAGAAATAAAGCTAATTCACTAGTGATTAATGTATCCAGTGAAACTATGCTGCATTGATAGCACAATACAGGCAACCCCATGTTGGATACATTGAAATCACAAAAGGAAAAAGGGACTAAAAATGGTAGGAATTGGTAGAAAACTGATGTGAAAAAAATAAAACTTAGATCCTATAATATACACTGGGCTGAAAAACTGATTTCTAAGGACTGTATTATCCAGGAGCTTTACAGTGTTAAAACCTCAGTAGGGTCAAAGGTTAAACTAGGTTGTCAACTTTTAAAAACAACTTACCTCAAATTTCATATACTTTTAAAGAAAGTTTACATACTGAAGTGGTTGATACTTACAGGTTATCTTAGATGTTCCAATAGAAATTTCTTTAGTTGAACTCCTGATTTTTCGCCACTCTCAAAAACTTTGTGGTAAGATTTCTCAAGAGTGGGTTTCTTTCTTTTATTAAAAATATATTCACACAAGTGTAAATACACACACACAAGTTTTGGTATATTAAAATCCATTTCCTAAGTCCACTTTCTTAAAATCCAATTGAAAAAATAAACTGGTCTGTTTTGTAATCAAAATCTGACCTCAATCAACTTCTGTAAACCTAAATAAAAGGATCTGAAAGGGTAATGGGATGGGAACAGTATCAGATAAACTGAAGCAATGAACAGAAATGAACAGGTAGAAGAATTATAAATCTTACCTTGAGCTCTCTTCAGACTCGTCCGTGCTGTAAATGGACGCCCCCTGCAATGCTGATACCCTGACAGTCTGTCGTTATTGTTTATAAACTCATACCAAAAACATGCAAAGGTTCACTGGGCTCACTAGCCAGCTGCTAAGGATTCAACAGCCCCTTTTAAACATATCCAATACACACAATGACTACTTCCAGTTGATTTTTGATGTTAAGAAACCCAAAATAGTCCCCCAATAATACGAATCAAAGGCAGTGAAATGCCCAACAGCTTCTGAAACAATGAAGCTTGGTTTTTGTTTATTTTGTTTGCAATTTTAAAAGAAGTATTACTTTTTTGCATCTTAGTATCAGTGACAACTCGGGGCTCGGAATTGAACGTAATTCTACTGAAGTTTCACCACTAACCAGTTTCACATTCAATTGCTGAGCTTCTCCAGATAACTTTTTCTAGATTTCTTTCCCCCCAGGTTTGTATCTTGAACAACTTCAGTCAAGAGAAAAACTGAATACATGTACATACAATAACGTGTAGTCACCTGTGTTTATACTGATACAGTTGCATGAAAACATGGTACCATCCCCAGTGACTGCAAGTGGTAAAGCCAAACAACACAGGCACACTTCACCTTGCTGTATCAACATTTTCTTTAATGTTGATTTGGGGGTACTTTGAAAGAAAAGTGTGTGCTCAAAAGAGCAGCTTTCCTAGACCAAGGACCAGTCCAATCTTGTTGGGGAAAAATTAATACCAACTTAAAGCTAAGCATTGAAATAAGAACATCACATGCATAGTTGTGCTCTCCGATCCGCAAGTATCACTTTCCAAAGCAGAAACATTCACAGATGCACTAGCATTAGTGGAAACTTCTGTAAGTGGGGACCCTGGGGTGGGACTTGATGTGCACAAATATTTCCAAGCCAGTTACCCCTTTGCATATTTTTCTGAGGGGGCATCCATAAGTATAATAAAAAACAGAAACTCATACTTACATCCTATTCCATGTTACTTTCCAAGCTGTGAGTTTCATCTTGCATTAGTCACCATATGATCTCTATCATAATGGTGGGGGTCAATGAATAGATTAGCTTTATGGGAATTTACAGTTCTTCCATGCATCTAAAGTTTGGTAAGTCTGGTAACCACTGACCTAGTTTTAATCTTCCCCCACTCTTAACTTAGAACTATTAAAGAAAAGACTTTAATTTAATTCACGTTTCATCTCTTCAAAAATCTTGGATAATGTTACAAATCTACCTAGAGAAACACACTCAAGTGTATGTCTTATACTGCAGCCCCATTTAGCCTTCACTTATAAATATCTTGACTTAATGTATGTGTAGCAACTTAAGCTGCCTTTTTTCATGCTGAAGTGAGAAGACTGAAAAATACTCAGTAGCAATCAATGTCTTAGCATAAAGATGTCATGGGCCACTTTAACGTGGCAACTGTCTTTTTCTGACTTGTAAAGAACTACATGTATATTAAACCTAATATAAACATCATTTTAAGTGATATTGCAATGTACTGCTAAATTTTATAATAGTGGTTTTTTGGATTTTGAAAAAGCCTAATTGTATCAAGTGCAAAAACAAGAATACTACCTTGTGTGTGTCTCTGAATTTACTGATCTCTCTTGATATCAGGTCTCTTTTGTCTTCCTCCATTTCTATAGCATTTATATCCTCCTAAAAAACAAGGGGGACAGGAGTAAAAGCATTAACAGCCATCTGTACAGACACAGGAGAACAAGAGAAAAGCTGAAGGTTAGAAGTTTTCAACCAGTCTTGCAAGAGATAAATAAAGTCCTTCTGCAGTACCAAACCTGACAGTCTGATGTTAATGAGTGGAAAAAAAAAAAAAATCAGATGGACAAAAGTCACAAATCTGGCAACTAGCAGTAAACATAGTCATTGTCAAAGCCTACAATGTAAACGAACCTTGGTGATGAGTGGATAAGGTATCAGTGGGGCCACTGGAAATCTGCGGAAAATCTGCGGAAAAATCCACGGAGATTTTTTTTTTTAAAAATAGATTGCACACTACTCTGAAAAACAATGTTTTGTATGTTTGTACTACAAAGCAATATTGTATTGCTGTGATCTCATTTCTTTGATTCAACAAAGTTACAGAAGAACCTCGCTAATTCTCCCTTTGCTGAACACTACTTAAAACACATAGTGATGTCTCATGTTAGTAAGACTTCACTGAATTACAAGTGTACTACAGGATATTAGTACGCTATGGTAGCATCAGAAACAAGGCTAAGCTACACTTGCCAAAATAAATAAGTGTATTTGCAGTGGGTATGTCTTGATTTTACTTACTCGCTAATTCGCAGAATTTGGTAGACTGCACCTGCTCTTATATTTAGCGCGAATTAGCGAGGTTCCCCCGTGCTTGAAAAAGAAAACCAGATTCCACTCACTCTCAGCTCCCCGCACACATTTTCAACTCCCCCACAGCAGTCATGCCTTCACCCAGAAGAACTAACAGCCTCTGCTGCTAACACCAGCGGGAGTCATCTTCACTCTTCAGCGGACAACAGCCCCAAAGCTGGTGAGTTTCCACACCCCCCTCACCACCCCCACAATATCTGCATCCACCTTCCCTTTCCCCCCACCCTCAACAGTCTTTCTCTCCCCTCTCTTTTATGGACAAGAGAACAAGCTAGTACCATCTCTTCACTCCCACCTCTATCCACACAGGCCAAAGATGGCAACTTCCAAGTTTCTTGTCTTCCTTCCCAGTATGGGAAGGATGATGGGGTGCAATTTCACAATTGCTGTGTATTTTAAAAGAGCTTATTTGGCTACTTGACTAGCTCAGATTAGTAAAGTTCTACACAACACAGAGCCAAGAAAATAATGCTCTGTCACAGGGACATAGCACCCAGCTCTTCCACGACTGCAAAGGTCTCTTACAATGTTTAACTACCTGGCATTATTCATGGCCATATATATATATATATATATATTTTTTACCCACAGGACAATACACATTGTAACAGTGCTTGTAACAAAAAAATACAGCTGACAGCATTAGACAGTGACTCATTTTCAAATTGTCATTGAAGAAAACATCTTCTCCCAAAGGGAGGGAGAGGAAAGAAAAACAAATTCTCAGCTCAGCACTTTTATACCTCAGGTCGGCCATGACTAACAATGTTGTGGTAAGATAGACTTGCTCCCTGAGGGAGATGTTTCTTGCACCACACAAACTCCATAAGCATTTGAAACTGCATCATTGCCTTGGAACAGGTACTTTGCAGAAGACTTAAGTAGGTAAAAATCTTGGTCAAACAATTTTCCAATCTCTTTCATATAAGGTGCAGAATGGTAGGTGGGAAAGCCTTTTTTCCCATGGTTAGAAACTTCGCTGGAAAAGCTAAGCCTGAGTTTGCTTATCCTTGTTCCCCCTTCTCCATTTTGTTTTAGTCCATAAAAAGGTCATTCACAGAAGCAGGTCTAAACCAGAACATTCATTCCTACTTAATGTGGGTTTTTTTGCATTGCACAAGATAGGAAAGCTGGCTGACCAAATCCAGCCAAATTGAGACGTGTATAAAAGTGATTTTGTACGGCAGGAAGATTACAATATGCCTTTCATCCCTGAAGGATCCCTTCAAGGACATTCACAACTAATGAAGTGCTTCCACATATGGGTAGACAGCTGCAACCAGTTGGATCAAGGCACACTACAAGAATTCATACTACAAGCAGAGAGAATTTTGTCAAAAACTACCGAATTCGTGGCATTACAATAGCGCCCTGGCACCTTTCACTGGAAGTGGATGTTATGCAGGAACTCTTTACAGTTGTTTTTTAAGTTCTTATCTGAAAAACCCTACATGCACATACAGATTAAACTGCACTAAATTCAGTATTTCCACCTTCAGAGGGATGAAAGGTCGATTCACAGTCCTGCCCAGATTCAAACCTGTTGTTCCAAGAAGTTTAGGTGCTTAAATGCCTAAACCATCCTGAAGGGATGGTGTCTATAACTGACTAGCTTTCAGCTCAAAAAAAAAAAAAAAAAAAAAAAGGAAACTGCTGCTGACATCAATGCTTGTTGATTTGTTTTCTCATCAGAAGTTTAGGTTTAAAGTATTTGCACAAGGTTTGGCCATTATATAAAGGTGAGTTGAAGAAAAAAAATCTGTTTTGTCCAAAATCAAAACACATACGTCCTCCTTCTTTTCCTTTTTCTTCTTCCTGGGGTGAGAGTCAGATTCCTGGGAGGGGGCATTGAGCTCGCTGGAATATTCTCGTATTAAGACTTCAATGGCCCCTTTAATTATCTGATCTCTTCTCTTCGTTTCCTCATCCAGTGCTTCATCATCATCATTTGTTGTCTCTGGTCTGGAGTTCTACGGAAAAATGGCAAAGTAACAGGACTCAACAAATTGAGAATAATAATGGCTTTATCAGAAGTTCACCTTTCATTATCACATTCATGCCCCTACAGTATTTACTACAAAAAAGCAAAACCCCAAACAAAAAAAAAAAGATTAACAAACCCATACAAAAGAAAACAACTCACCACATGAAAACCAAACCACCTACAAGTAATTATCAATTGCATTATATTAGTCAGATCTTTTCGCACTGGCAATACCACAGTTTACTGCACAGTTTTATGGAATGGCTGCAGAGAGCAAGTATAGGATTGCATAATAACATAATAAAACAGAACAGAAAAATAGTGATTAAGGCACTAGACAGGAAAAGAGAGCGCACCCACACGCTCCCAGAAAGGCAATCACTATAGTGCAGCTCTTGGTCAAAAGTTTTGTGTTCTATGTTCCAGAACTTCAAGTCACTTCAACAGCAGTTCCTCAAAGCCTTCTAAAGTGCCATGCAATATAAATGCCTACCTAAGATTTCCAAGCTGCAACTTCAAATGGGAGAACTATATTAAAGAAACATCATTAGGGAAAACATTCCTTGCACAACAAACTTTTTTATACTTTTAATTATTGTTGATCAAGTACTTTGCAGTTCCTCATCTTTTTGCCCCTTTCAACCTTGTAGGGAGGAAAAGGAACACAAAGAAGTACCTTTCACTAAATATAACATGAAAGGGTAGAATGATGATCTGCACACTGAGCAAGGTAGCCCACCTCTTGATCCCCTGAATCTTTTAGAAAAATGGAATCTCACCTGAGAATCCAGCTGGGTATCCCGTCAAGCGGTAAGTTGGTGGGTGGAGTGAGGGGGAGGGAAGGGTCTGATGGAGCAGCAGCTAAGAATGAGGGGGAAGGGAGGATTCAGTTGGAGCTGAAGAAGCTGCCAGGCCAAGGAGGAGCAGGCTGAAAAGAGCTAGAAGGTAGTGACAGGGGGTGGAATTGAAGAGATCCAGGGAGAAGTGATCAGGGAGAGGAGCTAATTAGATGAAGGTTTGCTTGGTGTGTCTCTATATGAAATTGTGTTGTAGTATACATGTTTGATTTCTTAATTGAAAATATTCACAAAAATTTGCAACTTTTGGATCCAAGTGGCACCAGCACACCAATGATGGCATGAAAGGAGTCACAAGCAGTTTGATTACAATGCACTTCGTCAATACTCCTCAGCAATTCACATCCTTTCTCTGCACCACAACAACAAAAAAAAAAAAGAGCAAAAACCCTACCAAATCCAGCAAAACCCAACAAAAAACATGGAGTTAATCTCATTCTACAGTTCAAGAGAATGGGCTCATACAGTTGCCTTCACCTAAGCCACAAACAGTACCCGCTGCTCTATTACAATCAATCCCCTCAGACTGACCGTAACTCACAGGGGCTCACAGAAAACAAAATTCCTGAGAGATGTACAAGAACTCCAGAAATACTTTAAGCTTGTTTATAACATCAGCTGTGAAGTACAGTATCACAGGTGACGCCAACATGAAACAAGGAAGTACAGAATGAAAAGGCAGTCAAATCAAGCCCTTACCTAGGCAAGGAGCTGGTACAGTACTCCACTCAAACATCGCAAAGTAAAGCAGTAAAGCACTCTGTTTTACTAAGCCATTGCATTTAATCCCATGCACGGGGTATGCAAAGACACGTCAAGTACTTCATGTCATCATTATGCCTCTACTTCTGGTTAGGTAAAATGAAATAGAAGTATCTGTGTTTCCACTATAGTCTACATACATTTAAGAAAATTCCAAACTGGAATTTTAAAAATTTACCTGCTACAGTGTGATTAGCATTTTTAGTTTTCTGAACAAGAGCTCTTCTCACTTTGACTTTACAGAAAAAAATTTTAAGTGATATATTAAGGCACATGAAAAACTTTAGGAGTTAGAGACAAAGCCCAACTTGATTGGGGTTGAAATACACTATTTCAGCAAAGAAACGGACACAATCAATTTCAATGTAAACTTGCCAATTAAGTATCTTTGAATCTCAACAAGAATCCAACATACCAAATTATCTGCAATTATACCAGAACAGATCCTTAGCTTTAGAAAGGAATAATACAAAACTAATTTTCCGATCTATTAAATATCTGGAAGCTGCCCACTGCCTGATAACTGTCTCTTCTACTGAATCATCTACTTCTTTCCTTTTCATTGATTTGTTCCAGAAGATCATCAGTGGAGGGGAAAGAAACCTCAATTCCTTTCAGACAGCCAATTTACAGACTGACAGAGTAACTTCTTCTAGGGTTTAAGTACTTTCAAGAGTTTCTAAACAAAAATGATGCAAGAGAATCAAAATACATAGCACCTATTACTATATTTTATAATGAATTACAGAATTGATTCTAGAGATGTAGTTGTAGCTTGCAGATACATTCAAACACTACGGAATTAAGAGCTTACACTTCTCTGCCTTTCAACATATCTTCAGACTCATTAATGTGATTCTGACAAAATCCTAAAAGGAAATTAAAGACACAGAAAGGAGTAGAAACTGAGACATGCTCACAGTCTGATCTAGCAAGTACATTACACTGACATCCTACCAAAAGGATGCAAATCACACATTATATACATACCCCATTAGATGCCTTTTTCTTTGCTTTCCATTCATCTAGCTGAGCCTTTGTCTTTGCATCAACTTTGACCAGCAGCTTCTTCTCTCCAATCTGGAGGTCATGGAGTAGTCTCAGTGCTCGTAGTGTGGAATCTGGTTCTTTGTACTCACAAAATCCAAAGGCTGAAACGGATGATTGAAATGAGAAGTAAAATCATTAAAGCTCTTCAGGTAATTACTTTTTGAATCAATTAACTTACTTTGAATCAATAACCTTGGAACATAGGCACTTATTTTTTTAAAAGCCAGGAGTACATATCATAGAAACTCAAAAGTTCACTCACTGAACTCATCTTTGATATAATTAACAGTCCAGTAAATCAGATGGAACCAGTACACACATTGTAGATGTCCCATCCCTGGAAACTTTCACAGTCAGGTTAGATGAGGCTCTGAGCAACCTGATGTAGTTGAAGATGTTCCTGCTCTTTAAAGGGGGTTGGACTAGATGAACTTAAAAAGGTCCCTTCCAACTGAAACAATTCTATGACTATGTTTGTAAAGCTTTTGACGTATCTGTCTTAACTAAGAAATGTAGTCTATATGATGACATCTCAGGTGGATTTGCAATTGTCTGACAGCCAAGGGGGCATCAATCAACAGCTCACTGTTAACCTAGAGGGAAGGGTATTTCAAACCAGGGTCTTCAAAACAGTTACATGAAATTTTAAACGAGAAAAACATTTTATGACAGCAAAATAAAAATGTGTGATACATAAAAAAGCTGAAGGAACTAAATTACATCCTTAAAAAGAAAAAAAAACCCCACAAGCCTGGCAAGATATGAAAACACAACAAAAAAACCAGTAACCAAAACTGTTTCCTGCAATCACTGGAGAAGGGTCACAAAAAATGAATCATTTCAACTTGACAATAAGGAAGGTAAATTTTACATCAGGAAAACCTCCTTCATAGAGAAGGACAACACATATTATTGGAAGTGACTTGTAACAGTGTTAGAACAGTATCTTCCTTTGGGGACTAAGTCCAAACCAGTGAACCTTTCTCAGGAATAGTCTATAAAATCATTCCGTTTCAGAAAAGAAAGGTAAGCAAACCTAGAGCTCCCAAGACATTTTTCATTTAAACTTTTTCAATTTTATTATTTTATTCTGTCTCAATTCCAGAAAATGCTAGCCCTTTACTAGAAAGTATTTAGCAGCTATCATATTACAGTATCTTAAAATACAAAATGATTAAGAATAGCAATGTGTCAAGATATTAAAACAGATGCCAGGTAATAAAAACAAGAGTATGTCTATAGAGATTTTGAAAAGCATGAACAGTTACCTTGAAGTTTTCCAGATGCCCCTTGCACTCTCTTCCAACTCAAAACCAAGCCACATTTCTGCAATTCAGAGAAATATCATTAATTTTCATTTTATATTCAAAACATTACAAAAACTTAACCACTTTTTGCAGATTATCAAATTAAGAAAGGGTAAACACTACTAAGAATAAAATAGGTCTATATATTCACAGGCATCTATAGTGTAAAAAAGCTGTACTCTTCACGTACTGAATTCAGGCATAGTGGGCTGCTATTCCAGTGAGTGGGAATAGTTCTGCTTTTAGTTTCAATACACTGCTTGTGGGTCATTACTTTATTCATCAGCCAGGGATGAAATTTAACAAGCAGTCTGCTGTACTTACTGCTAGAAGCTGCCGTATGAGCATGTCTGAGGCCTTCTCCGAAATGTTGCCTACAAAAACAGTCGTAGTGGGACCACAATTTTCATCATTTTCTTTGTTCTTTAAGCCAGGATGGTCTTTTCTGACTCCCAAATGTTTTCCAACCATAGACACTGTGGTAGGAACTAATACCTATAAAGAGGAGGAGAAGTTTAAAAACCAAACCAATCCAATGCTTTATTTTCATTTAAATACGTAAGACAAAAGACTTAGGGATGCACATTTATTTAAAATGTGAATTTTCATACAAACCTTAGTTAGGCTTGTGGAGTAAGACACCAATAAGCAGTTCAGGCTTTAATACTTGCTACAACACAAAAAAAATGGCCATTTTCTGGCAAAGGAAGATAACAAGAGGTGTAACTAAACACAACCACTGGAAGACTCAAGGTGAGCATCCAGTAACGTTAGGTATTATTTCTCCTACAAATAACTAGTTTGCAACATTTGAGTCGTTGGAAGTTGAATTACCTTACCTAACAGTGTAAAAACCAAGCTGTGAATAGAAAAGTAACTCTGTCTCAAAGGCTTCAATGGACACATGATCTTAAAGCTTCCACGCAGTGAATAAACAGTACTGCTTTACGTAATCAACACACAACCCAAAGCCTCTTTAGGTTAAGGAGCAAATATCTGCAAATTAACTGTACAAAGATAGGCATGATCATCTGCTCCACTTTGCTGCACTTCTTTCACCTAAGATTTAACAGTCCTTATGCACAGTCTCTCTTCTCAGAACACCTTTCTAGAAGTGTCACTTACTAAAAACTATTTTAAAATACTTAATTTGAATGAATAAATACATGAATAATAAATTTGTTTCAGTATATTTGTCTTAAACACACTGGTTACCATGAACCTCCTTTAGGAGATAATACAAGCTATCCAAAAATTCTGTATTTTGGGGAGATTTCACTTCTGCATAATCACACAATTGGTAATTCACCTTTAAGTCAAGAAGTAACCTTTATATTTTAAGGCACACTTTTATTGACCCCAAAATCATAAACTTCCCTTCCAACTAGAAATTAGTAAGATAGACAAAGAAACTTTTCATTTGCTCTTCCATAGATGGATATTACATGCAACTATTCCTTTTCCTGCATCATGTAGACAGCAAGCTTATCTGTAAGCCTGTCAAAGCATGTGTTTTTGGACAACCCAGGAGTGCTGCATGATAGCCTTATAAACCTGGATGAGGTAATGCCTCCACGGTACTATGTCAGGGCTACAAACTCCAGAGCAAAAGACCTGGAATCTCCCTGATCTAACTGTACTGCACAGGAAAAGCACAAATGATCCAAAGGCAAAGCTCAAACCACTGTATTTGAGAGAAGTATGTCTTCTTGTAAGAACAATAATTGTTTCACCTCTGCAGCTGGTAGCTCCAGACATTACTTCAAATTTTGTCTAGGTCAGAAATTAGCATAACATTTGCATTATAGTTGCACTTAAAATTAAGCATTTTCTTTCATAGTAGAATTCTGAGGGAATAGAGCAAAACAATAACACTGTTGACATCTACTACATTTTACTCTCCATTTTATTTGGCTATAATCTCATCCCTACTGTAATACTTACAGTTGGAGCAGGAGCCATAATGCCCATTGGTACAGGAATCATAGGGGTCCCTGAGAAAGACAACACATTAATATTAGTCTGCCCTGTTGAGAACTGATGAATACAAATGAAATGATTGCAGACATGATTTTCAAACTAGACAGCAATTTTGGTCAAATAAGAATTTCACAGTAATGATAACCAGTAATTCCTTAAGCATCCAAACAAAGCCTAAGTACACTAACATACCACAGGCATCCTGGTCACCTTCTCCTATTTCCATCTCAACTTTGTCACAAACAAATCTATTTTCAGACCATATTCAAGCCACAATATTGTTCTAGAAGACAGTGGTGTGATGAATGAGGCAGGGAATTCCTGAGAGCAAAGGCAGCTGATGTCCTACAGATGATCTCGTTCCCAGCTTACACAATTCCCACAGCACAATCGTTTCTGCATGTGGCTTAGGGATGAGGTCCTGTAGAGCATGGTACCAGGCTTCATGCCCCTATTTATGGAACAGCTTAATAAAGGCAGCATAAAAAACCTCTATCGAGAAGCTACTGAATACTTCACTTGGGAGTCTCCAACACCTAATTTACAACAATATTTAATTTAAATCATAATCATTAATTAATAAGAAATAATAATAATTTACATTAATATTTAATCAGATTAAACCATGTGATACTTCTTTTACACTACCAAATTCACTGGCAGCTTTAAGTACTATCATGAGCCAATATTTGATCATAAGAAGGGCTCTTTGTCTTCCCTTGCCAGCTGCTAGAGGTTAAATACATTACATGAAGGGATTTCATCAAAACTACTGGTTGGTCAGCAGACACACTGAGACTTGAGAATAACGAAGTCAGTCTCACGTTCTTCAGAGGGATCCTACATCTCCTTTTCTTTTCATTCTACAAAAAACTTCCATCATTTTTCCCTCTCAATCATCTCCTTCTCCATCTCTCTTACTGCTGTATTCCTAAAATACTAAACAAACTTCTGCAATCTACTGTTCCTGGACTTGTTCCCCCACGCTCTCTAGTGTTTAGTCCTAAAAACACTTCTCCTCAGACACCCTCTCCAGTTTTTTACTCATCCACTCTGGTTTTGCTTTATTTATGTTATTTTTTATTTTCTCCAGCACTCAATCTTCTTCCTCAGTCCCTTCATATTAAGGTCATACTACCTCTTGTCCCTCCAGGCCATTCAGACAATCAAGTGTATTGCTCTCCCATGTTTTCAGTTTTAATACACCATGGCATCCCAAAGACTGTAGCAACTACTCCCTGACAAGACTCCAGTTGTACAGCCCTATAATTATTATAATTATCACAGTGGCTTTTAAAGTTACAACTCAGTAAACACACTTGTGTTATCATGGATAATTCTATGAAACTATCTGCCCAACGTTCAGCAGAAGCCACAAAAATCCACTGAAATATTGGGCATCATCAGGAAACATAATGACCATAGGCATCATTTAGCTGCTACACAAAAGCTTAGTGCACCTTCACTTTTGACTACAGCCTACAGACCTGGTCTCTGCAACGCAAGACCGCCCAGCCTCAGAGAACAGCCTCAGAGAATAATGACTTCACTGGTGAAGCAGCTGCTTTATGAGGAAAGGCTGTACATTCTGAGACTCTTCAAGTGTGGAGGTTTGCAAGGCATGGAACATGGCTGAGGTGTACAAAACCACAAAACACAACTTGCCCAACTCCCACATCAGAACTGGGGCAGGAGGGGGACACTGAATAGGCAATGAGTTTAAAGGCAGATTTAAGAGTAAGAAAGCAGCACTTTCCACAGCAGTTAATGAACTGCTCAAATTTGGTCTAAGAGGTGACAGTGGAGATGGACAATATCAATCAAGAGCCAAAAAATACCAAAACGTTCATTACAGGTCCAGAAAAAGATGAAGAACAAACGAAAGATCATACTCCAAAATCCCTAACACTACAGGTATATGAGGCAACAGACTCAGAAAGCAGACAGGGATACATGCCCATCCTACATACCGCCTTCTAGTCCCACTGCCCACACAATGCATCAGCCTATATGGACTGCAGGTCTGACCTACTACAGCATTTCTGGCATGCAAAATGAAGATTTTTACATCTCAGTGGTATCCAATAATCTTTAGAGATTTATCAGAATCACCTCCTTATCAAATCTTCCACACTTATATTGGGAAATACTAGAACTTCCTGTTTTTAACAACTGTATTTTTAAGCAAAACAAAACACCTTTCCTAACTTCATTATTATGCAAACAAACTACTCCAGCTGAAACATTTCAAAAAATTACAGGCTGAGGTAACTAAGACGTGAAATTTTGACCAAACAGTTAGCTAAAGATAAAACTGTAAGCCACTAAAATTGTGATCTTACATATGGACTAAGTTCAGAGCAGACTTTCATAAAATCTCTGTAGCATTTTCAGCTCTACTGATGTGCTTATGCTAAGAAGCAAGATCCATATACTCTACACGTCAAAATGTTCTCTGCACAGGTAAGCAAATCATGTTTCTCTTGGGCAGAGAAAAATTTTATTCTCACCTAAGACCAGGCTTCTCCACTCTACATACCCTTCAGATTCCTAATACTAAAATGAGACTATTTAAACACAGCAAGAGAACAAAAAGATCTTTGTCACACATACTAAGAAGCAACATGTTCAGAGCAGAAAATTGTATCAGGCATTTAAAAATCTATTTCAGAAAGTTATTTTTTTAAGTATTTGGTGTTTTATACACTAGGATTCATAAACTGGAGCTAGGAAAGATAAAAGGTATGATTTTACAATTCAACCTGACATTTTTGATGGCAGGATACTACCTAAACAAGAACTCTGCCTTTAGCAGGAAATAGCTAACATCTCATGGTTCTCAGGAAAAAATGTTTAGAAAAATTAATGCAAGTAAAGATTAGCCTGATAAATGATATGCAGAAATCTTTTTGTAGTTCAGCCATCTGTTTTTTGAATGCCTCTATTGTCTACAAAACACTCCTGCACAACACAGTTTAAGACAATACAGACAGGAATTATTTTCTGCAGCCCTTGTGATGAATTCTAAAGAGGTAATTCTCTGATGTATTCCCCTCTCTCACTTGCTCTATGGTCTCCTGCCTCCAGTCATCATTACGTATACTCGCAATGTAGAGAAAGAAAGTTGTTCCACACCAACAAGTTAAAATCTCAACTCAAAAGCAGAGGCTGATCTTACAGATCAACAAAGAAAAAAGGTAGGAATAGTTCTGGGAAGATTAGAAGGAATGATAAAGGTAACTGTAAGTTTGCAAGATGTGTGGAGGAAAGAACATAAGAAGCAAAATAAAAGAAAGTGGGACATAAAAAATGCAGAAAAACAATGCAAGAAGTTGGACCTTCTCTGAAAGTTACTCCTCTATTTTCACATTACACATACTCAGCATACCCAAGGGTTTCCAAAGGCTATTACAATGGATTACTGTCAAAACAGTGGCTTTGGAACACCTAATATTAACAGAAATCACCACTTAGCTTCAGTCTTGAATAAAGGCTCAAGAAAAGTCCAGTATTTCATTTCTAGTCAAAAGTAAACAGCTTTTGGTAGACCAAAAGGAGCTTGCTCACATGACATGATCTGTGGGAAAACTAGAAACTCAACTGCAATGTACACAAATCAGAGTTACTGAGATACATTATTTACAAAAGTTCCTGGCTTCTAAAGGAATTCACAATAATATAAAGAAATTAATTTCTACAACACTTCCATATATTACGATAACTTACCAGGAGGTACAGGTGGAGGAAAACCAGGAAACTGTGGAGGTGGGATCCCAGGGGGAAGTGTTGGGATTCCCATAGGAGGGCGATTCAAATGAGGTGGAAAAGACATTCTTGCAGTCGCAGTCTGTCAAAAAGACAGAAAAGGAAACTTGTACTAGTCAGTTCTCAAATGTGAATTACAAAAGCAGTAAAGTGGTAAGCGTCCATAATGATTTTAAATATTTATATGGACATTCAACTACAAACTACAACTATTTTTCAACTTCTCTTTCCCCCAGCTATTCATTAAGTTACAGATGTAGTAGAAGTCTTCTTTCTCAATTAAAAACAGCACTTCTAAGGAAGTGTTTCAGAATGAAGTGAAAAACAAAGCTATATCTGACTCCTCATACCAATAAATAGCATTGAACAGTTTGTATAGTTTCTTTAAAATAAACCTATGTTTGCAGTATACAAAAGCAAAAGTAATCTTGTAATACAATTTCAATAAAGCAAGTAGTTCTGTTGTACAAGAAATGATCACACACAACACAACTGTAGAACAAGATGCCAGGAAGAACTGGGCCATTGCACTGCTCAGCACTAACAGGAGTTGTATTTAAGATGACATTGGGGACATCCTCAAATTCCAGCAGAGAGAGAGTTAAAAGCTTGAAAGAGGGTTCTGTGATCTATTTTTAACGTACCAGTCCACCAATCTCCTAGAGCACAACTTGGACATTAGCCCATGAGCTGAGTGTCAACATGCCCCCATGGAGAGTAAAGATCATTTCAAACACCATTTTCTATTCAGATTGTTATTATTTTATATGCATATTACTGACCCTGAAACAGACACCACCCAGTCATAAAGCACTCAATATCACCCTTAATACAACTAAGGCATGCATTCTTGCTTCCAATATTATTTCAGTAACCTTACACAGTCAAGTCTTCACAGAAGGTTGGCCCTCAGTTCTAAAAAACCCCAAACTGCTCACAATATTACTGCCGAGCATGTACGTACATTCACACTGCAGTGAGGAAGCATTGGAGAAGTTCACACACAGTGGATCATGTGGATATGAATCACAGAGACACAGTATCACAAGTGAGAGGAACCCAGTTAGCTGCTGGCAGAAACGTTTGAGTTTCTCATTGGACTGTACAGGCTGCCTTACAACCTCCAGCATCAGATCCGCACTGCAACTGCTTTCCTAACAGGCAGCTAGGAGTCAAAATTGAAGCAAGGCTGTCTCGAGAAACAGAGTTATGGTAAGCAAAATTCTGATACATACAACAGAACTGTAGATTATAATGTGCTTTCTTCAAGCCAGGAACACAATGGCACTGAACCCACAAAGAACAGAAATCAAGTTTTGCTGAAGAGAGATGTGCCTCCCAGATTTCTTCAAGAGCAAGCCACTAATGATAGTCTTAAACACTAGAACTAAAAGATAGCATCAGTACTCTACCATAATAGTAGGTACATCTGAAAGATCTAAAAAATTATAGTAACAGAATCACATAGAAAAAACTTTTGTTCCCTCACACTCTGGAAACAACTATAAGAGATCAATGTATATAATGGACTGGAAAGGATTAAAGAGAAACCCAAATGTACCTGGTAATACCTTCTAACATCAGAACTTATTTATTCTGGTCTAAGAACACATATATAACCCTATCACATAATTCATTCAAGGAAACATTTACAACTACATCAATTACACAAGGTATGTGATGAGGGCATTCATTAATTGGCCCCAAAGGGCATTTATCAGTATCTCGCCAGGCAAAACAATGAACACTCCGGTGACACAAGGTCTAAGATGGCAGAAGAAACAAGAGAACAAATGCAAACATTTTTTCCACAGTTCAAAAAGTTTTAATGCAATATAATAAACATAAAACTTCCCCTCCCTTTTAGAATTCATATGCCTAAGAACACATTTCCTTTCTGTAATTCCTGAATTTTTAAAACAGTATAGGCAAAGAAAAGCAGCAAACATGTACACCATTTTCTTTTTTAAAAAGTTGCTTATTGTCTCTTCAGACTACGTGCACATCAGCTGATATTCATCTAGAATCCGGAACTTGTATGGTATGGAAGGGAACAGAACTCCCTTATCTGCCTTGGTATCACTACTTGAAACTTTCACATGAAAAAAAAACCAAACAAAACAAAACAAAAAACAAAAACCAAAAAAACAACAAACCAACAGAAAAAGCCCAAAATTAAGATCTTTAAGGCTCTCGGTTCTTATCTATATTACAAGATCGTAAAACAAATGGATAAAATTCAAAGCTCTTTTGGGGCAGATGGTACAAACAATAAGCTACTGCATCTGAGATGGTTCTAAACAGGCTATGACAGTTACACCATCAGAGGTCCACAAGATGTTAAGGCATGGTCAGTAAAACATAAAAGAACAATTGGGGAAGTAATTTTTCAGGCTGCCTGTAGGTGCAATCCCGTCTCTCACTCTGATAAGCACTTTATCTGAGCCACCATTTTGGAGATGCCAACAAAAAAGGCCTCAGAACTAAGAGGTGCAACAGTTCTTTAAATTAAAAGATGCTAAAACATACCATACCCAGTGGATGTTACATATGCACAGAGAAGCAATTGTTTGGTTGGGTATTTTTTATAATTTAAATTTAAAAAGCAAAAATTTAGCAGTCAACAAAGTAACTGTTACTGCATAAAAGGAAAAAGGCAGTAAGAAGAGAACAAACTTAGTCTTTCAGTGTTCTGGGCAGATGATGTGAAACACTGTTATACATAGGGCTTCTACAGTTCATTTCAAAGCACTCCATTCTTTCTCCCCTCACGCCCCCAATATTTGTACAATTACTTGCACAGCAGCTAGAAAGCTGCCCTCTTACTGACTTAATTCTTACATGGATCCATCCTAGCAACTCTGCTGCCTGTGGCATTTAAGATCAAAACTACAACTAAGGCCTTGGTCTCTTTCTCGCTACTCTGTGTAACTACTGATGTGAAACCAGCAGAGAGAACAGTTTAATTCTGTTCCATTATGAAAGCTGTGAGGATCAACAGATACCAGGAATGAAACTGCTCACTGGAGAAGTGAGAGATCTGGACAAGGGAGGAAGATGCATCCAAGATGCTACAATGAAGGGAACTGCCTAACACATTCTTTTCTGTCAGGAGCTAGAGAACACACCGGAAATCTAGATACTCTTCCAACAGTAAAAGGGGCTCTGCATCAAATTTCTAAGCAACTACAAATGTAAGTTTAGGTATGAAAAGTTAGGAGATGCTAAGCTGGATCTATGTAGAACACACTTGTAGACATCTCAGGAACAGCACCTTGAACTTCTCTGCACACTGTCCTCCTATCCTGCCAGTACAGTTCAGTGATCAGTTTCTGATACATTTACTGTGGTGTCAGTAATATGTATGGTGGTGTTCCAACTCCCCCGATTTATTCAAAAGTCTAAGTAAGAAAGTAAACAGTTCTGACATATTTTTAAAGCCTCAGCTGACTTGTGGAAGTATTACCTCTAGTGAAAGTGAATGTAAGCAGCATTCTTGACAGCTGCAGTTTAACTAGCAGCAGCTCTTTAAGCAGAAGTTTAATCTCTGTGAATGTTACAGTGGTCACAAAAATACAGGAGAAAGAAAAGCAGTGATCAGCTGGCCTGATGCCACTCAAAATACTGAAATAGTGACATCTTTAACCCCCAAAATGATGCATTTATGTCAGGTCTCAGACTCAAAGTGCAGTCATTTTAGACTGTGTCTGTGCCAGCAAGCAATACAATAGGAACAAGTCTGTTAAACAAAACTAATGAGACCCTCATGTCCGCCCCACTAAACCGACTACCAGTTTGTAGGTAAGAGCGCATTTTTCAATATATTTTCATCCAAAAGGAATCCAGCTTATCCACTGGAATAGCGCAAACCAACAGGAAATAAATTTCCCAAGTGATGACGACAGTCAGACTTCCTTCAAGAGCGCACCCTTGATCCAAGTTAACACAGTAACATAGGTGCACACTTTATTAGCCTTGAGCCATTTCTCCAAGCTGCAGATTAATTGTATGATGGATGGCAAAACGTCTAAGTTTATGCAGACCCAGCTCAAAACCAGCCTGAGCTACTAACTAAGGCAAGCGCTACATAAACACGGCTATAATATTCCAGGTTCAACTTTGGCCCAGAAGGAGCTCAGCTGTTTTCTACATTGCACTTCTGCCTTAAGTCCTGGTGGAACCAAGCAACATGCGGAGCCATCTGCACCGATCTTCTGAAACTTGGAGAGAGTACAGGGATATCTGTATGGTTCTAAGGTTTGGTAAAATCCATTGAGACTCATTAATCCTGTCATGGTGCGATCCCTGCTGGGATGGAGCTTTGTCTACCAGGAGCACGCTGGCTCTGATTTAGAACTAAGCAAAGAACTAGAGAGATGGCCTTAGACACTTGATTCCAGCCCTGAGATGACACAGAACTCACAACTACTACAAAACAAGGGTCACCATCACCCAGACATTGCTGCCCTGCTCTTTATCATCTCTGACTCCTAAAAGTCCCAATAAGGACTGAGATTGTACTGTCCTGGCTGCAGTGTACTGTCCGTTAATGCTGTAATTTCTTTTTAAATCATAGTACTCTTTTAACCTTCTGTTTTACTAACCCCATTTTTTTAAATAAAGGGGTGAAGGGATATATCGTAAGTAGAATGTAAGTGTAATAAAAATTGCTGGTAACTGATGAGTTTTAAACTGACAATTCCATCATCTACTCAGGGCAGCATCATAATTCTACCAGTGTCACAGGATTAATATCCTTAGTATCTCTGCTTACATACCAGACATTTTATTTAAAAACCTGCAAAGCATCATAACCATTTCTAAAACAGTGACGTTCCCTATGAAGCAAACAGTTACAATACTTACTACTGTTACACTAAACAAAGTTAAAACTTACTGCAAAACCCCTCAAGTCTTAATGCACAAACAAACTTCATGTGTTTTAAGAATACATATGTGAAGTGTCATAGGAACAGTGACAGTACGGCTGATCTAGTTTGATTTGATTTTATCTGATTTTAACTTCCCTTCAATATTTTCCCAAAACAGTTGTTTTGCACCACAAAAAGTCTGTACCCTTAGTCTAGAGTAAGCTGCACAAAACAGCTGTGCAGGCTGAAGAAAATATATGCAGCAAACCTGTGTGTTAAAGTCAGTACTATCACACAGGCTTGTGCATTGGTTTCTACATGATGTGTGGATATTTAAGCCAAAAACAACCTCCTAGTTTGTCACCCAACAAAGGTGCTGTTTATATTACTTCTTGTCATCCAAAAAAGCTCCCTAAAAGAAAAATCTTCTATTCCAAGCCAACTGGTCTCCCCAGTGAAAATGACCACTTTCTCAGACCTCTACAGTTTTCTCCAAAATGGCCTGCAAGCTAAACAAGGTTTAAATGTTAAACACAACCAACATGGGGAGAGATAAAAAATATTACAGATTTTCTAAGTATATATATTTCTGAACAAAATGACTAGTATTTGCTCTAGCTTGTTTTTCAGAGGCGATCTAGAAAGCATTTAGTAACTGCTGTGGAATAGTTGCATCCCACACTGTTATTATGAAGCAACACAAAAAGCAACGTGTTTATCCAAACCAAAGCCTCAGTCCAAAACCCCTTTAAGTAGGGCTCTGTTAAGCGTGTCATCAGAACCTTAAGATATTTGATTTAATTCCTAATTCTGTACCTCTGCACTCATATAAAGCCCCAGTTAGTGAAATAAGTGACTCTCCATTCTAACTTTATTGACTCCTCCCAAAACAGAAACATGGCTGTGGCATTACAACACTTTTATGTGAATGGGCACTTGGAGGCAGAGATGCAGAGAAACGCAAAGCACCCTGTACAACGCCACTCCTTTAGAGGGAAAGTAAGAAACTGTCCTATTCTTCCATCTAATTTGCTCTGGGCCCTCTCCATAAATGCTGATACATTACCTGAAACAATGCTTTCCTGCCACACACAGAAAAACAGACTAAAATGCCGGGTGGGTGTATTTTAGTCTGAATGGACTAAGGAAATATAAACCGTTTGAGATTTCACTTTCTGTAAGGCCGTTTAAGAGCCACTAAAAAAAACCAAAAAACGTTAGTTGTGTTCAAGATATTCCCTGTGTTTAAACAAAAAACTCTCCTTCAGCCAGACAAAGGTCTTTTTCTACAACGGAAAAAGACATCATGAGAAAAACACGCAGTGTGCACTCACAACGGCTACTGACAGGGATGAATCACTCCTGATTCTTCTACGTACGACCTGCTAACACGTGTTTTAAGATGACCACCCCAATCCACACTAAGAACAATAACTTCCCTGTCGCAATACATCGCGTTTCCTAGCGTAATCGCTTTCCCCGACATGGAAAAGTAAAAATCCCACCCGCAGTCCGAGGCGGCTCGGCCCGGGGAGCAGCGTGGGGCGCCAGCAAAGCTTCGCGCAGGTTCTCGTCCCGGGCGTGCGACCGGCTCCCCTCGCTTCCCGCGGGGCCGCTCCCGTCCCTCACGCCGGGGTCGGCGGAATGGACTTCCAGGCGCCCCAGCGGGAGAGGAAGCGAACAGACCTCACGAGCACCGCCCCGAGGCCGCTCGCCCGCTCCACGCCCCGTCCAGGCCCGAACCACCTCCCCAGCGAGCGCCCGCCGCGGCCCAGTGGCCTCGGCCCGGCCCTGGCCGTGCCTCCGCCCAGCGGGCGGCCGAGGCGCCACCGCCGCGTGCCCTCCCTCCCTGCCTCCCTCTTCCCCCCGCAGCCCCTCGATTCTCACCCCTTGGCCGCGCAGCGGGGCGGGGGATGGCGCGGGGGAAGCGCTGGGCCGGCTGAGGCCCCGCTAGGCCGCGAACACACCGCGCCGCGCCGCTGCCGCCGCGCCGCGCGGGGTCATGTGACCCGCCCCTTCCGCCAGCGGCCCGGCGTGCACCGCGCCGCGCCACCACAGAGGCGGCCGTGCCAGAGCGCCCCCAGGCAGTAACGCGGGCGACCATAGAGCGGCGGCGGGTAGAAGGGCGGGGTGAGCGAAAGGGCATGCGCGCTGCCGCCATCGTTGGTGCGGGCCGGCGGCGCGGAGCCGGCACCCGGCCCGGAGCTGCGCCATGTTGAGGTCAAGCGCCGCCGCTCGGTGCTGGGGCGGCTGGAGGCCCTGGAAATCCTCTGGAAAGGCTTCGGCTGTGGGTGCCACGGAGCCTGGTCCGTCTGTCAGCCGTCATGGCCCCCTCAGCCAGACAGGCCAGGCTGAGCTGCGACCCGCCCGTGACAGTGGTCGGGCTGTACAGAATCCCCTCCCTCGACCTGCTGCTCACGTTGCTTGGGATGTAGCCCAGGATACAACTGGCTTTCATGGAAGGTTTTATCTACTGTAAAAGACCTAAGGATTCACACACCAAAAGGAGCGAACATTAGTGTCTTAAGCAGCTGTATGCTCATCAGAAAGATGTCACTGTGCTGTTGGGCCTAGCCGTGGTCTACAAGTGGTAGTTTCCCTGACCTACTTCCAGCACTTAGACTACATTAAGAGACAATTTTGAACATGACATGCAAGACAGTAATTGCTGTAGTTACACCACGGATGGCAAGGAGTTGCAGGTTGAAAGAGGAGGTGACTATGAACGAAAGGAACGTGATCTTACAGATTATTATGAGGTAGACCACAAAATGAACATACGTGCATAAAGCTGTTTAAAACTTTATTTATGTTCAGCTAAGGAAAAGAATCTGTATTTTCCATTATTTAAAGAAAAGCGCTCAAAAGACAATAGTCAAATGACAAAATTTCCTCCACCTGTAATGGCAAGAAAAACATTTGAAGTAGACTGACTTCTTCAGTACAAAGCAGGTTAAAACTATCTGGCTGATGTCATACTTGCTACTGAACAGCCAACAACTGCATTGGAACTACGGTCCTGTTCATCACCTTGCTTTACAAGATGATGTGTAAGGGTAAATATTTCAGCAGTAGCAGATTTAAGAAATACTTCTAAGTTTGAATGAAATTCCTTCCCCCCACCAGAAACAGCATTTTTACTTTCTATTAATTACAGCTTATTCCAAGCAGTCTGCATATGTCCCTCTAACTAATACAAATTTAGTAACTGCAATACTGACTACAGTTAATATTTAAAATAATTTAAAAGCATACCTTGGAAAACCAAGGAAAAGAGAAAGGGCATAACAAAAATCTCCAGAATCTTTTTCTGTGGTGTTGTCTCAGAAAACAACAGCTCAGCTTGAAAAAGAAATGTGAATCCCAAACTCTTTGTTTGTACTTGTACTGCTGTAATAATTTTTTATTTACAGGAAACATTGCAAAGGCTTTGCTCACGTACAGGTTCATCTGTTTTTTCAGCCAAAGAAACAGGCTATTTTGCATTTATTATTCTTATACAAATCAACTGTAGCCTCCTGTATCCTTCTTAATCAAGGAAGAATAGCAGAAGCAGCATCTAGTAAATGTAGTTGCTTCCCCATCTTTACTCTTTCTGCTATGGGATTTTAGAATTACCCACCCCTAGTGCCTATATTATCTTCCTGCATTTCAGTTATGGAACTGAGATCCCTTTCCAGATACTGTCCACAGTTCACTTTCTTCAGTTCTCCCTGCAAACTCCAGAGTTTCGTGCTCAAGCCAGTCCTGAAGAGTGCATATTAAGGTTAAAATTAAAAGAGGTCCTTTTTTTGTCTGCCAATTTGCCTTGTATTTCAAGGATGAGAAATCATCCCAAATATGTTAGGCAGCACCTCAGGGTATAGGGATCACATTGTTTCTAGACTATGCATTTTAAACATTTTATACGTGTTTTGTCTTCCCTTCCTCATATCCTTTAATTGCTCCCTCTATCACATTACCAGTCTAAATACAGCCACTTAGAGGAAGTTCCCTTAGATGCCAGACTCACTGATCTAATTCCTTGGCTCCTCTGAATAGCACTGTGAGATTTAAAAGTTTCTACCTCATATGTATTAGTTACATTCATTATTCGGGATTTTTTCAGTCTGAAGACATTTGGTTTTCCAAAACTTTGTTCCTATAGATGTCAAGTCTGTTTTGTCAATCTCTTAAATTAATCTTTTATGCAAAATACCAAACGAAAATACACTATTGTGACAGCATGAAAGAGAACAGGGAAGAGAGTTACTGTGCCAGTCTTCAGTCATTCATCATCACTAAGCTGCATAAAAGAGTAATAATTAAATCATGTATATGCCTACACAAATATATAGATAGTACAATCTAGTATAACAAAAGTACTTCAGCAATACGCTTGAACTCTGAGAGGGCCTCGGTCACTCCTGGTGTTAGAAAATTCACCAATGCCTCATTTTCACAGTAATTGGACCTGCTGACTCCGTTTTGTGAAATGATGGCACTTCAAAGGTAAACTTGCACATGGATATCCAATTGTGTAATTTGGCTTCCTCTTGAAATTATTTGTCTAAAACTTTAGCAGGGGACCAAAGGATGGGGCACCTTATAGCTGTCTGTTAGTGGTTATCAACATGTAATATCCACTGAAGGAAAACAGTGCATATCCTTCCTCTGGTGAAGTAACCATTAGCATTTGATCCAAACATCCAGCCGAAAACTCTTGTTACTTCAGAAGAGAAATTGCCTGTGCACTGGCTATGCCACAACAAAAATATTTTTGCATATTATCTAAATCAGCCAATGAAAAATAACTCACTATTTTCTTGTAGCACCCCATGAGCCAACAGCTCATTGGAGCCGCTACTGGCCAAAGTTACTTCCTCACCGTGTGGTTTCTTTGACCATCTCTGTCTGCCGTTCACCTCCCCTTCCCACAGCTCCAGTTTGTGACAGTGCATCTGCCATTTTTTGGCAGATGTGTGGCTCTATTTCGGACCTGCAGTCTCTTTCAGCTATATAAATGATGGCTGTTCACCCATAGGTTGAAGCTACAGTCATGATAAAAAACTCCAAAAGCTGCAATGACAGTGACCAGTGGCTCTCCTTGTCGAGACTTCGTTTAAACCCGCGAGTAGCACATGGGATCTGGGTGCCAAGTGCTCTCTCCTCAGCCGGACACCGTGAACCATTCACTTGCCAGACCTGGAAGCCTGGGAGCAGCCGCTTGGTCGTTGTCCAGGCGGTGGGAGGAAAGAGTTTCGCTACGAATTTCACCCCTTTAAACCCTGCTGGGGGCTATTTACACTCCTCCGGCGCAGCTCCTCGGGGAACCCAGGCACGTGTGAGACAGTGGGGCGAAAACAAAACGGGAGGGGAAGGAAACCTCGGGGTCACCGCGCCGACCCACCACGGGCACTGCACGATCCGTCCGCCGCGGCGAGCCCGGGGCGGTGCAGCTCCCGGACTACAGCTCCCAGCGTGCCAGCGCCACCCCGCCTTCAGTTCGCCGCCTTCCCGTCTCCGCGGTGAGAAAATAACCCCGAAGTTCCCCGCGATCAGCTGATCCCGGCTGACAACGAGGGGAGCGGGCGGAGGGGGCGCGGGTCCTGGCCGGCCCTGCCTTACTCAGTTCCCCCGGGCGCCCCGACTGCATGGTCGGCCCCTGGGGGAGGAGAACCGGGACACCCCCCCCAGGCGCGGAGGGGACCGGGGGGAGGAGGAAGCCGCGGCCGGGTCCCGAGTCCTTAGTCACCGGCTGCCGGCGGGAGGAAGGGGAAGAAAGGTGGCCGCCGGTTTGTAAACAATAGCCTGGCTAGCGGCGCCCCGTGCCGCGCCGCCTTTGTTCCCGACCCCGCCGCGGCTCCCGCCCGCTGCCGCCGCTCGGCGGGAGGAACCCGGAGGCTTCCCCCTTCCCGGCCGGCGCAGCGGCGGGCACAGCCCCAGGTAGGTGCGGGCGCGAGGGGAGGCGCCGGCCGGCACCGCCGTTACGTAACCGCGGGCGGGTCGCGGGGTCCGCCTGCAGCCCCCGCGGGCGGCCGAGCCACAAGTGCGGCTGCTGCGGGGCAGCGCCCGCCCGGGGCCGCGGGACTGGCGGGGAGAGGGGGTGCCGAGGGTCATCCTGGAGCGAGAGGGTCTCCGCGCTGGCTGGGAGCAGGGGAGGCGGCCCGGAGGCAGCGGTCGAAACAAAGGCGGCGGCGGGGTGCGCAGGCTGCCCTCAGCGGGCGCTGGTCTTGGGGCTCTGCTCTGGCAACTTGGGGTGCAGAGGGAGAGGGAAAAAATCCGTCGTCTGTCAGCCTGACCGCGGTAGCGATCGTCTTCCAGTGTTATTAGAAGGAGCGTACAAAGAGAGCGGATTTTTGTTTATCTGGCGAAGCACATCAGGAAATTCCCAGCAAATAAATATTGTGAACTCTCTGAAGGAGGAGCTTAGCTGTGGAGTGAAAGCAGAGAATTTTCTAGTCTTGACACGGTCCTTTTGTGTGTGTGTGTGTACATGTATATGCACTTGTGCGTTTCTGATGCCTTTTTTGTCTCTGTGTCACCAGCTGTCTCCGTTCTCATCTTCAGGGAAATACTTGCTGTATCTGCTGAAGTACAGCAGGCTGGGTTTTTTTTCTCATCACTGAAAGTACATTAAACAGCTAAAGAGAGAAAGAATGTATACCAGCATTTGGGTGTAATAGTACATGAAACCAGCCACGTTGTCTAAGTTTATTTTGGAGAAAGAAAACTTCATTAGCACTTAACAGCACTCTTCTTGTGAGGCAGGTCAGTGTATGAATCTTACAGAAACATATATTAATTATTTTAAATCAAGTACAGACAGCATTCCTCTTGTGTTTCTTTCTGTTGTGAAAATACTAGATTTACAACTGACTTCTATACATTTCATTGTTTGAAACAGAAACAGGAAGGAAAAACATTGCTTTAAAGAAATCTGAAGATGAGTGCCCATACGCAAACTGTGGAGAAAGGACAGAACACAACACTCCTGTGCCAGGAAAGCTACGTTTGCAGTGGGACAGATGAAGCAATCTTTGAGTGTGATGAGTGCAGAAGCCTACAGTGCCAGCGTTGTGAAGAAGAGCTGCATCAGCCAGAAAGATTGCGGAATCATGAACGGACCCGTATAAGACCCGGCCACGTCCCGTACTGTGACTCCTGCAAAGGTGCCAATGGGAACATAATGCATGCCAGTATGACGGGCTCAAGGCAGATAGCAGCAGTGAGGTGCCAGGTGTGCAAAATCAACCTCTGTGTGGAGTGTCAGAAGAGAACACATGCTGGGGGGAACAGAAGGAAGCACCCTGTCACTGTGTACCATGCCGGCAAAGCCCAAGAACAGGAAGAGGAAGAGGGGATGGATGAGGAGACCAAGAGAAGGAAGATGACAGAGAAGGTTGTGAGTTTCCTCTTGGTCGATGAAACTGAGGAGATTCAGGTAAGAACTGTTGTGGTTTGTTGTGAGCCAGCAAGGTTCCTGAACAAAATTGAATACATTGTATTGCAGTAGGTATCCTGCAAATGGGAGTGCTGGCAGACAGTTTCCTGCTGTATGACTAGGAGAGGGTATTTGACTGTACCAAATAGTGCTAATGCAAGACTACAGCCCATTGCTACCATTTAGCATCAGTAAATCCATCTGGTTTTTAGGAGTAGGACAAAATAGAAATAAGTGTCCAAAGTGTTCCATCCAAGTCCTGCAGACACCATGGTTAAGCTATATTGCTTGTCACAAATATTTTTAGATGTTAGCCTTTTGGTGAAAGAGAGGGAATTGCCACTGGGGTAGGCCTGCTGATAAAAATGATAGGAACTAGTTGACAAGAATAGCCTCTCAGGAGGCCCTATTTTAGAAAGTCTAGCATTCAAGATATGCAGTTATAGAACTCTTCTGTTGGCCCTTACATTTGGTAAGCACTGTACAAGGCAAAATGTGTGAAAGCCGCATAGCATATTAATTACACAACTAAAAATTGAACTTTGTTTTTTGACTTCCAGTTTGCATCCTTGCTGTTAAACCTTGTTTGGGAGACTGAAAGAAAATTTGTAGTCACCTTGAGACTCAGCATCTGGTTGCTCTAATTTATCATACTCATGCTACCATCATTAAAAATAATTGTGGTGATATTTGTATCCATGATAGTAACAGTCAACGTGCCTGTCATGCATCACAAGAAAATGTGACTTAAGTATCTCATATCTATTCTATACTATAGAAGTGTGTGTACATACGTATATGTGTATGTACACAGTAATTAAACTGTAATATAGGATAGTCTCAAAATGCTTGGGTCATATTTTTGTCAATTCAGGTGTACTGATTGCTAAAGTCTCATGGCTTTTGAAGGAGAAAGGGAGGAAAGGATGACAGTCCTTATGGTGCACTGACATAGAGAGCACACTATGCAGGACAGCAGTGACTGTAAAATGAGTGCTTGAGTTTCAGGTGTTGTAGCAGTCCTAAGGTTGTATGCCTTCAAGCTCTAAGCACACACTCATTTCCTTGTAGTGTGTGACAGATGCAACTATTACTTTAAGATACAGACTTTTCAATAATCCTTTAGCTACTAGAGCAGGCTCTGAAATGCCTTGGAATAGGGCTGTCCTGGAAAGCTGCTCACGAACTGTGTCTGTGTGTGGTTGTACTGGTTTAAGTTATATTTATACTCATGAATCTGTAAGCCTTATTGAGGTAGACCTTTGGCTGCCTCCTGCAAGCCAAGTGCATTTGCTATTTAAATGTCATGGGCCATAAAGCCAACTTCCTTATTGAGGCAGCAGTGGTCCTTTATCAGATCATAGCAAATTGGTCAGAACAGGGTTGGGTTGAAAAAGCTCTCCAAAAATGATCTTATTTCACTATCAAGATGTTGAATCAGAGTTCTTCCATCTGGAGTGGTATTCTCTCTCTCACAGCTGAATATATATGTGACATCTCACAGCCAGTGTCAAAGCAGTCTGAGAGATTTCAATTAAATTATTTTCTGGCAGCTGGAATTTAAAGAGTGCTTGCTATTATAGTGATAATTCTGCTAGTGGACATGAGGACCTTTATTTCGAAAGGCCTGTTAGATGCCACAGAGGATGTCTTCAGAGCTAAGTAGTCATCTTCTGCTCTTGTTAATACTGAGGAGCCTATTTTGCTTTAGGAGAGTGATCATCAGCTTTTTATTTTGTGCTTTTCATTGCTTGAGAAGTAATCATTAGAATATTCTTTATTTAAACCAACTTTTTGTCCAAAAATGCCAAAAACTTGAAATATGGAGGTGCAGAGTTTGAGGGTGTGTGGCTTTTTAAGCTTGAGCAGACAGGATAAGAATTTAACGGAATTATCTAGTTCAGCTATCTTTAACTGTTTAATGACCTTTGGAACTTGAAAATTGTTGCATTAGTTGGGAAATAAGAGGAAACTGCTGATTTCCTATCAATGGTAGATTCTGCCATAGCAATGTTAAAAGCTACAAAATTACAAATGTTAAAAGCTACACCTCCCCCCCCCCCCCCATTCCCCCCGCAGTTAGGTGGAACTACTTACGCTGCTGAACAGGAGATGATGGATCGAGGCAATCACTGATGTATATTTATTTACAAACATCTAACTTGAAAGTGGATCAATGAGATGGGGACACAGGGCCAAAAGATTTGGTTTTTAGTTTCTTTTGGAACCTGGAGTTGTTAAGCTCAAGTGGTTATGTTTCATCTCACTGTTCCTGTTGGCTTCTTGGAAGTGGTAGCTCTAAAACTGAAGAACATTTATAGTGCATAAGCAAATGACTGATCTCGTTCTAGATCCAGAAGCAATGTGGATTAATCCATAAGGAGCTGTGCCTGAGCAAATTGGTTCAGGGGAGAGGTGGAAATTCTCAGTTTGGGCTCAGCACTACACAGATACAGCTGTGATAATTCTGAGATCTGCATAATTGTCTTTGTGCCGTGTTGCACAGATGTGCTGGCCTGCTCAAAGCTTTTTGTGCTTTGCAGGCATAACCATAAGCTCAGAAAGCTGAGGACTTCTTGTGCTTGTTCAAATCCACATAGACAGAAAAGGTCCCATTTTAAACCACTGCTTGTTTGTAGAAAATTGATGGTAGCTAAAGTTTGTATCTGTGAAATACAAGCTTCTCTGTGATGCTCATCGTAACAGCACTATATCTGAGCACCTCAAAAAGAAATTGGCTATCTCACGTTAAAAAATGTCCTTAAAGGGTAAATCCAAGTTTGCACTGCAAGTCTGTGGAAGAACAGAGAGGGAGGTTGTTCCTCATGGAGTCCGGCCCCAGCTGTCTCACACTACACAGTGCAACGCTGTGCATCTCTTGTGAGTTAGTCCCCAGGCATCTTGACCTACATGATGAATTTTTTTTTTTGTTTTTCCAGGACTTGTTGCATCTCATAAGACCTTACTGACTTCTATCAGTAAACAAACCTTGACTATTTTACAAACTAGCATCACCTGCAGTTTAAACCCCATTCTAGGCTCTCTTTCTCAAGCTCTGTTATGCAGTTTCTCTTTACACAGTATTAAACTTTTGGCCTTATCTATTGGATATCTAAAGCTGAGGCTTCCATCAAATTGTTCTTGATAACTGCAGCATCTGTTTGTTAATTGGCTCCTACATAGTCTATCTTCCTTGCTCATCTGAGAATGATATTGTGGGGATTACTTCCTCAGTAAATCACTGTGGTCTTGTCACTGCACTCTTAACATCTTCCACATCTCCTCTTTGCCTTGTTAGACTCAAACTGTGTGCCTTCTCTTTTTATATGTGTAAGTCCCTCAACTGAATCTCCTGATCTGCTCTGCTGAAATGTCAGCTTTCCTTTCTTACTTCTAACTTCCTGGATTCTCAAAGAGGCATCATTGTGTTGTCACTAGTGCTGCCCCTTGCACACAGGAGGCACTTCCCATAAGAAGTCACAGAATCAATTAATTGGGTTTTTTTAACTGGTATTTGTGTATCTATTAAGAAAAACACAGTGAAATACAACAATAAAAACATGACTCAGGTTGTGATACTTGTTTCAAATCCTGAGGCTGTCTTACCGTCCTATGAACTTTTCAACTCACCTGGATCTGTCTTTGTATCTTGTACTTATATTTATGCAGTTTCTGGAACAGTTTCCATTTTTGCTTTGTCTTTATGATGCATGCTTGCAAAAGAGCTCTTTAGCATAAAGCAGAGTTATGCATCTGTTGTACAATGAGCTTTATTACTGCTTCTGAGGCGGGGCTGAATGCTTCACAATGCATAACAACAGCTTGGTATTTTTATCTTGGGGAACAGATGTTGGGAGTTCTTACAAGATCAGAACTTGGTTGTAGTGTCACTAATGGCTCCTATGATAACACTTTGTCCAAAGCCCTAATTAAGGACTTGGCACATATGCTTAATAGAAGTAGAAACAGTCTTTCATTGACTCCAGAAGATAGAGGACATACTTGGTTATTAATAATCTGCCTTAGAGTTCACTCATCTTTGACCAGAAACTAGCTCTGTCACAGGGCATTATCCAATCTGTGGGTTGCAAAGAAAAATAAAAGGTACTGACGTTGTATCCTGACTTACTAAGGAGACTAGAAGGAAAGAAAAATTTCCCTCTAGCTAGTCACAAAAATAATTTCCCCAGCTGTGTAATTTTATGAAGGAGAAGGAGCATACATTCATTGCTATGTCTCCCCTGAGATACCCATAAGAGCTCCCTTTCTTCAGTTTGCAGTGTCTTTTTGTTGTGCCATTAGATATCTCAACTTTCTAAGTATAGCCCCATTCCTTGAGGCTTTTTCTATTCCTTCTAGCAGGTCTAGACGCCTAAAGGAGTAAGGTCTTCCCCTCAGCAAGTATGAACAGGATCTATGTACTGCTTTGCAATCAGTTAAGGTAATGCAAAAGGACCCATAGCCCTTATTTAAATGCAGACCATTTTGTACAATCATTAAATAAGCTGTTGCTAAGAGCATAATAGTCCATGTGTCCTCCTCTATCCCCTCCTGTTAAAAAGTTACACATACATATAGTGATAACTCTGCAGGGTTGCTAGCTGCTTTGCTTTTCTCACTCCTGCTGTAAACCCGATGGAAGTACTGTGATTTTTTCCTTATTATCTACTGATTTGAGCCTGGATGAAGTCTAGGGATGACAGAATGGAGTCTCTAGGAATGATTGTTCTTGTCAAGTATTCTTTGTCAGTTAATGGGAGCTAACATGTTCTCTTATGAAAGAAAGTCATGATCTCTTAAGTCTGATTGCTTGCGTTTGTCTAGCAAATAGTGCTAGTTCTTGTGACACTCTTGCTTGATTTGCTGTTGGGGGAATGTGCTTTTGGTAGTTTGTGGGTTTTTTGGGGGTTTTTTTGTGCTTTAGGGTAGCACAATCAGCTGTAAATTTCTGGGAAATGTAGTCCATATCCTGTAACGTAAGGAGTCACAGCTAGTATATTTGCCATGGATATAAAGGAGGAAGAAAAATGTTGAAGGATCTGAGTTTTCTAGGCTAATGTGATCTGTTGGATCAGGATGTGTAATTTCTGTCCCTTGGTACTGTTGATGTGCTATAGATGAGTTTTCCTCCCCTTTGTGCTTTAGAGAGGTTTTCTTGCCAAAGTATTTTTGGGAGTTTACTGTCCTACACTCTAGGAATTTTTCTCTTATTACTTTGTTATTTTTCAGTATTCCTCCCATCCCAGTCTGTTATCAGTTCACCTACATTTAAGTGCACTGTTTTTCTGTCCTTGGAATAACATAGTAGAGAAACTACTTAGCAATTGCTGGTTAGGAGTGTTCCTTCTTCTGCTGGACATATATCAGTATTTTGAAGAGTATTTTTAGAAGGTAGGAGAGAGAGCCATCCATTTAACAAACACACAGATCCTTTGACAGTCTCAGGCTGACTCTTAGCTAATTTTTAACATAGCCACTTATAAATAGTGCTTTTCCCTGGAACCAGTCTTGCACCTTCTTCATGATGCAGTACTCTTGGGCATTAATTAAAGTCAAATATTTTGCTTCCTTCCTGTCTCTTTTGTCCATATGCTGACATGAGTGCAGGTGTGGAAAGAAGAGAGCATGTCACAGGTGAGAGAGCCTGGTAGCAGGCCACTCTGGAACTACCCACACTTTCATTCAAGAAATGAGTGAAACTGAACTTAGTTTCCTGAACTTAGTTCCGTTTCTGAACTAAATAGTCTTGGGTGGGGATAGATGGGGTGTTTTAGTGCTTCCCCTGCTGTACCCCTCTTTGCACTTTTCCAGTGAATCTTTTTGGTCTCTTGGATGCTGCTGGCTGTCTTCTAGTCCTTCTTGTCCTTTCCATTGCCTCCACTTTCTCTTTTCTGCAGCAGTCACTGGGAGGCAGATGTCACTGCAGCACATGCTTTTGGCTTTTTTATCTGGGCTGTTAAACCTTTGCTGTAGGATCACATAGAGGCAGAAGATTGAGTCCTTTGGCCTGCCTGTCAAAACACCCTGGAATTGGGAAAATAACCAGAGTAATTGTTTTCTAGGAAGAATGCAACTGTTGTACACGTAAATTTGTAAATGCCCCTCTTAGCAAGGACAGTGGTATAGGTAGTGTCCACAAAGGTAATCTAGTTACTCTTAGTATTTAGGAAGACAGCGTGAACTTGCTCCTTGACTTGCTGTCTTCTGGGCAAGTCTCTTCACGTGGATGTGGTCTCTGCTGCTATAGCTGTGACTTTGGGGTGTTAATTGGTAGTGCTGTGGCCAAATTAACATCTACAGGAACTTGAAAGGTATTTAGGATACAAAATCATGATTTCTGCATCACTGTTTACTGTTCTCTTTTAGAGTTAGATGATACTATTACGTTAGTGTTTTTTTTTCAGCAGCTGCATTTACTTCAAAGTCTTTACTACTTTTCAGTTTTCAGTTCTTGCAAAAATAGTTTTTCAGCAAGCTAACAGTTTAGTGGACTTCGTAGTCTTATTTCTGCTTTCAGAAGTTTGATATAACTTAACTCACTTGTCTACAAGGTTAACTTGCTATTGATAATAGCAATATTTCAGTCAGTGTTCCCCCTTGGGTTAGGGAGAGTCCGATCAAGTTGGATTACTTCCAATCACCTTAATTTTTTTCCACCACTGTCTTAAAACGTTTGAAATAGGATCTCTTTGGGTAGGGTTGTTAAGCAGGATTTAACTCTTCTGTCTTTGCCTCTGAAAGAGTTCTGTAATAGATAGACATGGTGTAAGTCCTATTGAGACTCGTGCTGTTAAGCTCCATACAAACCCATGAAATATTGAACCTGAATTCCTATGCCAGAGCTGTAGAAAGGAACAGGATAATTTTGGTCTGAAAAACATACTCAGTTCAGAGACAGTATTGTCCATGAGTATGTACTGTGGCTAATAACAGATCTCAACAGAGCCCATAGGTGGTACTGCACTGGAGACAAATAAATAGGAAAAACCCCTTCAGGTTAGGAAACACCCCTAATACAAATGCTTTCATTTGCTTGAGCCAGGAGGAATAAGATCAAAACCAGCTGAAGCTGAGGAGCAATGTCAGAATCTAACCTTAGACATGTCTGTCCCCTCCTTTATTTTGCCCTCCCTGCATCTGGTGTCAGGTCCTTCAATTTTGGCTTGAGGCTTTGTAGAACTCCAGTCCTGAAAATACTGATGTCCACTGTCAGCTTGGCTGAAGGCTAGGAGATCACTGAGGACAATAATGATTAATGTATTTAAGTATTCTCTGGATCAATAACTTACTTCTGAGTGTCAGATTGTAACTACTGGTGTGACATACGCAATTTTATAAACTAATCTGTTGACACAGCCCTTTGCAGAAACTTTCTCAGGCTGCTGTAAAACATTTACGTAGTAACAAGTAACTCTTTAACCAATAGAATTAATGAAGTCTAATTTCTGAGATGTCTTCTTCTCATTATCCAGTGCTTGTCCACATTTTCTGTCTTCTGAGTAAGAAGCAGTATGTGTGCTGTCATGCACCAGCCAGCATGCTTACTGGCTAGCACGTATGGGTATGACTGCTCAGCTTACTGCTGTCTTGGAGGCTCCAGGGAGTAGACATGAGACATGCTCTTTCCTCAGTAAGGTTATTAGAGTCTTTCTTTTCTACTCTGTTGTCTATTTTCATCAAACTTTTAGGAAATTTATCTTTTAGAGGCTCTTATTTCTGTATCAAATTGGTGTAATTAGATTATGAATTTTAAGTTATATGTGGAAGACTTGAGTAACGGCATAAATTATATTTTCCATGGAAAGTCATGCAGAAGAAAAGGTATAGGAGACAACCTAAGGTAGAAAACTAGAGATGCTTGTACTTAAAAGTCAGCCTTGATTCTTCTTGAGCACCTGCTTATGATCAAAATTTTCTCTCTTGTTTGGAAGACTCTAAAAGTCAGAGGAAGTAATGACCTCCTGAGGTCACTTTCAACCTGTATTAGCCTAAGATCTTAGAGGAAACAAGGTTTGAATTACTGTGGTTTAGAGCCTGTCTCACAGCTCTGTTGATGTCACGTGTTTCACAGCAGAGTTTCTCTTCCTCAGAGGGAGCTATCTTTTTTGTCACTTGATAACAAGAAACACTTGTTATCAAGTGTTGATATCAACAAAAATTTCTTTTGGGGCAAAAGCAGGTAATTTCCAGTTGCATTTTTAGTAGCCTGTTGCACTTGAGTTGCGGGGGTAAGCCAGTTATGCTTCTTTGCATTCATGCATTGCCTTTTCAGGAGTGATTGTGAGGAGCCCTGCAGAGATGCGAATTTTGGTGGTGACACTGTGCTGTGGTAGAGCTTATTCTTCTCATGTTAGTTTAGCTGGCTGTGGTTAAAGGAAGAAATCTGCTTTATAGATTTCTCTCTTATTTTCAATGTACACTGAAATTGTGATTTAATGACCTAAAGGTAGGAGCTGGGGCTTTAGACATGCACCCAATCACTTTTTTCTGAATCTATCTCTGGATAGGAGCTCAGTTTTTCAGAGTTAAAACACAGATTTAGAAGCAGTGTTTTAAAGAACTGGTCTGCATTGGGCAGATCTGACAGATCTGTTCTGTTTCCAGGTTTAGCGATTGATGTGATACTCTGTCCTTAAGATCAATTACCTAATGTTGTCTGTTTTGTTTTAGAAGTTCAGGACTGCTTAAAAGGTTGCAGATGTTCTTTTAGCTTGCTTTGTCATTTCTCCTTCTGATTTAAGGTGTTTGAATTCTTGTAAGCATTATCTTTTTAAAATATTTTCTGACCTGTGAGCAGCATTACTTGTATTGCCAGTGTTAAGTAATGCTTTAAGGTAAATATTTTTTTTTTTCCACTTGATTGCTTTGACTGCTTGTACTGATTTGTCTCAGATGTTTGTAATTTTATGCTGGTATACATTTGGATGTGCTGTTAGGAATCTTGTACCTTACATTTCCATTCATTGAGAAGGGTGTTAAATTTATATCATTCTTATTGACTTAGTTGTTGTGTGTCAGAGGATACTGTCTTGTGCTGGTTGTCTAATCATAGACCATTTAAATTGGAAAAGAACTTTGAGATCATCAAGTCCAACTGTTAACTCAGCACTGCCAAGTCAACCACTAAACTGTGTCCCTAAGCACCACACCTACATGTCTTTTAAATACCTTCAGGGATGGTAACTCCATCACTTCACTGGGCTGCCTGTTCCTATGCCTGATAACCCTTGACTCAGAAATTTAATTATTTATATGATGGTCTCTTTCTTAATTGCAGAAAATGTATTTTTGTTATTAAATATACTCTTTAAAACCAGGTCAAGCAACGGGTAAGACTTCAAAACACAACAACAAAAGTACCAACATAAGTCAAAATGACAGTGTAAGACTAGCAAATGAAGACGCTCTGATGAATACTATGCCAAGCATGCTTGATTCTTGTTTTGAGCTATTGTGCGTTGTGGCACAGCTCTGGCTTTGTGCACCACTTCCATGAATATTAGCAACCCCTAAAGGATTCGTAAAGAGTCTTAAAAGGAGAAAACTCTGGTAAAAATGTCTGATTCTCTTAATGTGTTTGTTTTGCTGGAGGCAGATTTAAAGTTATATGAGTAACAGGTCATTTGAAACTCTGTTCTATTTTACAGATTTTTGTAACTTTTGTAGCTTTCTAACACTTTTTAAATAACATTGTTACCAAGAGGTTCATAGGTAGGAATGTAATTTTAGCCATTCCTACGAAGAGTTCTCTTGTTTAGCAGTTCTTGTTTCATTTTAGGAGTTCTGTTTCTAAACAATTCTACTTAGGGGTCAGATTTAGAAAACTTATGTTAGGTACAATGGATTTCCAAGTATAGGTGATAAAGAGACTTCAGTTCCAAATGTGCTCCACCGCAGTATGTATACGTTTTTGTGCCTGCCTTCTAGAAGACTTTAGCTGTCAAGTTCTCTGTTTTTTCCCACTGAAGACCTTCACCTCCAGTTCAGCTGAACCTGGGTGAAGGGACTGCATGGGGAGCTGGATGACAGCTGCTAAGAGCAACCTAGTTAAAACTTTAAAAGAAAGCTAACCAAGATTCTAACATATGATGGAGTAAAAACTGTTCTTTTTAGAAGAGAGTCTCCTAAGAGCTATAACAAAAGTGTAAATGAGTCTCTGATACTAGAAATGGCAAAGTTAAGAAGGCGCTCAAGAGATACAACTCTTGTCTTGGGTTAGACATACAGTTTTCATTCTTAATTTGCATTGCTGTGCAACATAAGGAAGGTTTTGTATTTACCCTCTGCTGTGAATGTCAGAGATCTGGAACTCTTGGGCAATGCAGAATTGGACATGGTATGGAAACATGAGTCCTTTGCACATGCAACAGAAGGTGGAACCATATCAATTTCTTTAGAGATGAGAAGCAAAACAAAGAAGTGGGGTTAGTACTTTGACATTTAATGCACCCACTCTGACTTCAAATGTCTTGAAGGAACTTGCTCAAGAGAAGTAAATTTGACTACTGATATGGGGATTGTTGCGGATGGTTCTTAGAGAGTATCATTCCTGTACTCAGCATTGGTTAATGTCTACTAGCGCACAAGAACAAGGAGCACCCTATGACTTACAAGCATATTCAGTTTCAAAGGGAAGGGCTTCTTTTGGTCATCTCGACTTGTTTTTGGTTTTGTCGCTTCTCCCCCTACATGGAATTTGTTGTAAGGCTGTTTCAGGATCCAAAATTATGACTAGGTTCTAAAAAGGAGGATAGGTCTGCTGGTTCTCTACCAGCTATGAGCATCTAGGTGCAACCACTGCTCAGGAAGTTCTCGGTCATCTGACTTCTGAGCACTGGTAAAGTGTGCTAGGAAACATGTACTCATTTCATGTCTTAAGTTCTTCCTCATTCATTACCAAGTCCTGTGAGACAACATTGGACTAGCTAGACTTTGGTGTGTTCTTGTGCTCCTGGGTAACTTGCTTGTCTGAATCACTCCTGAGTTCTGTCCTGAAAGGACTGAAAGTTCTGTCTGCAAGAGCCTAGAAGGGGATAACTTAGAAGGGAGTGTCGTTTGTGTCTTCTGACATTACTGACTCAGCCCCTTCCACAAGCTCTCCCAAACTGCTACCAAAGTAATAACTACTGCTGGCTAAAAGACCTTAGTCATTAGCTGTCCTGCCAATACTTTAGCAGCTGTTTGAAAACTGATATTTTTTTGTGTTGCCCAGGGAGTACATAACCATTGACTCTGGCAAAAAGGATCTGTCACCTTTTTAGTGAGAAGTTTGGGAGGTGGGAGTTAAAAACAAAATATTTTGAAGACATTATCATATTCCCTTTTGCTTATGTACACATAACATTTTCATATTGTCAAATCTGTGAATGTTTTTAGGAGCTATTCCGTGAACCAGTAACTTCCTTTCATCCACAGAGACATCTTGAGAGACACTAAGCAAAACTGCATCTATCATCTAAGCTACCTTCCTGATGATAAGCTAGTAATCACAGCTACCAAAAAAGCAGACCCTTTCTTGTGTATCTGTAACTTGAGTGTATCTTGATGTTCTCCCACAGACACCAGGAAAGATTCTGTTGAGATCATTTTGATGTCTCTTGTTTCCTGTTTTCTTCTACGCTATGAGGCTGACTTGAATAGTTTGAGTCTGTGAGAAGCTACTGCAAGCTCACAGCCCACAGGTTTTCTTTGTGAATGCTGTTCCCAACCACAATCTGGCACACTGGCTGATTTTTATTTTCCTTCAAAGTCTACATGCTGCTGATTGATTTGACCAAAACAAATGGGGCTGGCTGAGCCTTAAACTAATTTGCTGATCTAAAAATAAACTTGTTCAAAGAAACCATTTATTACCTCATTGCCTCTCTGGATCATAGCTTGTGAGATCTTCCAACTGTAGTTGCAGGAGGAGAATAGCTAAGAGCTTCCAGAAGTTAAGAGGCAGGTGAGAGGGGCTGGAAGCCCTGCTCCTTTCAGTTGATGGGGATTCCTTGAAAAGGGAATTGGGATGAAGGAAGTGAATTTAATCTTTCTCAAAAAGACCTTCTGTCATATTCTTCCCCATTATATAATAAATGAATAAAACCTGTTGGAAGATGAAAAAGCAAGGCCGAAACAAATGCATGAAGCGTGAAACCTGTGAAAGCCGTGAACATATTCTGCAACAAATCCAGGGCAGGCTCTTGTACAGAGCTCTAGCCCATTTCATTGCTACTTTATCTGCTCCTGTTACTCCAGTGCCTGAACAGAAAATGTGCTGTTCTTTCGCCTAGATAGCATGACGCTTGACACTTAAGCTGTAAAGCCAAAGAGAAGCTACCTGCACTACTTCTTGGTTTTGTATGTGTGTTCTTTTGTTTTATTTTTAAAATGAAAGTTTAATACAGTAAATTACAAAATGGATCATTGAGGTAGTTGTAGCACTTCTGTGAGAGCCAGTTTGACCTGCTTCAAGCACCTGACTTCAGTGCACAACTTTGCTGCTTCTTCTCTGCTCCCCCTTTCCAGCTGAAAGATTGATCAGCTGGAGAGCAGTGGGAATAGGACAGTCTGTGTCTGTGAGCCCCTGGCTGTGGATAGATGCAGCCCAAGTGCATGGCAGACATTCTTCTACCCAAACAGGTGCTCAGCCTCTGTGGATGAGTCAAGTTAAAGTGGCAAAAGCAATCCCCTCTTTCACGCTTGAATTTGGATGCTTGCCAGGAGACTGTTGCTACTGAGAAAGTCTGCTGTGCTCCAGGTAGCTGTTCTGTCAGACTTGGAAGTAGTGTTGTACCCCCTTCTCTGAAAGGACTGCCTCAGAGAATGGGGTGAGGTATTAGAGTTGACTAGACAAGTAATCACAGTGAGGCATCACTTCCAAAACAGCTACATGATGGAACAATATAAATCCATCAATATGTACATTTTACAAAACTGCATTCTAGTATTTTGTTTTGTACTTCTTGGTGCTTCAGAAACTTAATGATGAAATCTGAAGATTTCTAATCTTATGAATCCTGAAACAGCTGTGTTTTCGGTGTTGTCTACTCCAATTACATAGTTACAATATTTTTCTCTTTTTGTTTTGGAAGGTAAGGAATGAAGAAGACTTTATTAAGAAACTGGACTGCAGTCCTGACCAACATCTAAAGGTAGTGTCCATCTTTGGGAACACAGGGGATGGCAAGTCTCACACCCTTAACCACACTTTCTTCTATGGCCGGGAAGTCTTCAAGACGTCTCCTGCCCAGGAGTCATGCACAGTTGGAGTCTGGGCAGCCTATGACCCTGTCCGCAAAGTGGTGGTAATCGATACAGAGGGTCTCCTGGGGGCCACTGTGAACCTGAGCCAGAGAACACGGCTGCTGCTGAAGGTCCTGGCCATCTCTGACCTTGTCATCTACCGTACTCGTGCTGACAGGCTCCACAATGACCTCTTCAAATTCCTCGGTGATGCCTCGGAGGCTTATTTAAAACACTTCACCAAGGAGCTGAAAGCTACCACAGCCCGCTGTGGCCTAGATGTTCCTCTGTCAACTTTGGGTCCAGGTGTCATCATCTTTCATGAGACTGTGTACACCAAGCTACTGGGCTCTGGTGAGTAGGCAATAAGAAACTGAATAACAATGTGCTAAACACTGTCTGTAAATTATCAGGTTGCATTGAATATTCAGCATTCTTTACTACCATGTAAAAACATGATTTGGGTTTTGCTCTCACTGGTTTCAGTCTGTGAACCAGGCTGTGGAACTAGAAGAGCATTCCCTTATGGTGATCTGACTATTCCAAATCAGCTAGAATAATCCTCTTAGCCAGCTGAACATCAGCACTGAATAGTCATGAGTTCTGCCAGCACAGAGGGCAGAACAGAGGAGGGTTTATCATACAAGTTCACGAGTATGGGTGATATGGCAGATGAAGGTGAAAACTGATGTGGTGAGTTGACCCAGGCTGGATGCCAGGCACCCACCAAAGCTGCTCTATCACTCCCCCCCACAAGTGGACAGGAGAGAGAAAATATAATGAAAGTTTCATCAGTTGAGATGAGGTCTGGGAGAGATCACTCATCAAATACCATCACGAGCAAAACTGGCTTGACTTGGGGATATTAATTGAATTTTTTTACTGATAAAATCAGAGCAGGGTAATGAGAAGTAAAATAAATCTTAGAAACACCTTTTTCTCATCCCTCTCTCCTTCACAGCTTTACCTCCTCCCCCACCAGCCACACAGGGAGACAGGGAATGGGGGTTGTGGTAGTTCATCACACGTTGTTCCTGCTGCTGCTCAGGGAGAGGAGTCCTTCCCCTGGTCTGGTATGGGGTCCCTCCCATGGGAGACACTTCTCCATGGACTTCTCCAACATGAATCTATCTCACGGGCAGCAGTTCTCCATAAACTGCTGCAACATGGGTCACTCTTCCATGGGGTGCAGCCCTTCAGGCACAGCCTGCTCCAGCATGGGTCCCCTATGGGGTCACAAGTCCTACTAGGAAGCCTTCTCTTTGTGGGTCCGCAGGTCCCTACCAGGAAGCTGCTCTAGCACAGGCTTCCTACGGGTTCTCAGCCCTGTTTCAGACATCCATCTGTTCTGGTGTGGGCTCCTCCATGGGCTGCAGGGGGACAGCCTGCTTCACTTCACCATGGTCTACCGGGGAACCTCAGCTCCAGCACCTGGAACAACTCCTCCTCCTCCTCCTTCTCCACAGACCTTGGTGTTCCTCTCACGTATTCTCACACCCACTTTTCTCTGGCAACAATTACATCTGAACATCAATTTTTTTTTTTACCTTCTTAAATATATTATCACAGAGGCATTACTATCATTCCTGATGGGCTCAGCCTTGACCAGTGGCACATCCATCCTGGAGCTGGCTGTCATTGGCTCTGCCAGACATGGGGGAAGCTTCCAGCAACATCGCACGGAAATCACCCCTGTAGCTCCCCCACTGCCAAAACCTGGCCATGCAAACCCAACACAACTGACATACCCTGGGATTTTGGCAGGGATATGTAGAATGCTGTTACAAAAAAAACCAAGATAAAATTCTGTGTAGAACCTAGGAGGAGCAAGAATTATGACGTTGATGAACGTCACTCTACTTTTTTAAATTCTGTGAACCAAAATCATTCTGAGGCTTATGTGAGGTTGGGACTGAGGTTGTGGTGGCACGGAGCTGATGACTTGATTTGATGCTACGTTTCTCTGTGCAAGTATCTGATAAGACCAAAGGAGCAGACTTGCAGACTATTATTCCCACCACTTTCAGTGTTCTTCACAGTAGTTTTAACTTAGCTTATGTGATATTGGATTATTCATATTTAAATGGTGTATTTTATTTGTATATCTGAGTGAAATACACTGTCTTATGGAAGAGAATTGTTTTTATTTTGGCTGTACAGTTTCTTCTCATTTTTTGTGTATTTCAAAAGGCGTGGTGAAACCTTTCTTGATTTGATCTGGTGTTTTGATAAGGAAGAGCCGTAATGAATTGGCCTGCAGTGGCTGAAGCTCAGTCCTGCTGTTTGTGAGCATCTAGGAGTCATCTCTTGTGTAATAAATACCTCAGCAGTCCTGCTGGCCCACATTCTCATTTTGGCTTCTCTAAACAGTGAGGTTTTAAACCAGTAGAAGAACTTGACGTTCTTTCTGGTTATTATCAGAGTAACTTCTTTATACCCTTTACCTTACCTGTAAGGCAGTTCCTTTTCTTATATGCCAATTTGCTGATTAGCAATTCAGCCTTTCATAAAGTTGTTGACATACACTGTTTCATCAGTTCAGCCTTTAGTGACTCATGAGGACACTTTGCACCTGTATGCAAAGTCAGGGTCATAAAAAAAGTATATTTTTATGGTCACTTCTCATCACAATAGGAATAGGAAAGAAACTTCTTAGCATATGGATATGCAGAAAGCTGTAACCATCTGTCTCAATGGATAATTGAGATAAGTGTGTTTATGTAGTTTTAGGACAGGGAAGATGGGGCCTGCCTTATTCTGAAATGTACAGCAGGTATTTGGAAGCAGGCAGGAGAATGTGGTTGGCGCTGTGGAGTCTGACCTGATGTGGCCAGTTCTGAAGTGCTTTGCCATGTAGAAGTTGTTGATAAAGGCTTGGTCTTCCTTGCTACAGGGCTGGCATGGAGAACAGGCAGCCCATGTAAGGTTCATGCCCTCCAGTTATCAGGTGCTAGGAATAGCTATACCAAGTTATGGTCTGGTGAGAAGAGCTAACAAATGTGCTGATATTGTGTTTCCTTGTATTATGTCCTAATTTGCTCCTTAATCTGGATATCTGTGTTTCGAAATCTAGATGTGCCTGGTTTTACCTGAGAAACTTGGTCTTAGAATTTAAAGGTGTTTATCACAAAAGAGAGGCTGCTTTTGGAAAGTTTGTTTCTTTTCCTTGTCTTAAAATATAATGATAACTGCATTCCAGATGTATTAGAAGACTTAATTAAGAAAACTAGAACTATATTGCATATGAAAGTACTATGCAATAAAGTCCTGTTTTAAACAATCAGTTGTTTATGAACTTGCTGATACTCTTATATATAGATCATCCTTCGGAGGTTCCTGAGAAGCTCATTCAGGATCGGTTTCGGAAGCTAAGCTGTTTTCCTGAGGCTTTCAGCTCAATTCACTACAAGGGAACAAGGACATACAATCCTCCAACAGATTTCTCTGGGCTTAGGCGAGCTGTGGAGCAGCAGCTGGAGAACAATACTACTCGGTCACCTAGACAGCCCGGAGTTATCTACAAAGCACTGAAAGTAAGTGCAGAAGAGTTTGTCACAGTCTTTATTTGTACCACTGTTGCTAGTAACTCAGCTGCAGCTCATAACGGCAGAGCACCTGAACCAGTGATGCAGTCTTGTATGCAGGTCTTCCATGAGAGTGATAATTTTGTCTTAACAGCTGGGGAGGCTGGGTAGTTTTTTTTACTTTAAAACAAACACTTTGGTAAAGACCATGGAAGGTCAAGAAAAGTTAAAGAGCCAAACTGAGCAAAATCACAAAACTGAGCTGGGAAGAAAAAAGTAACTGATGCTGTGAGTGACAAGCACTTAATGACAGTGATTTACAAAGAGAGACCTTAGAAGGTGTTTTTTATAAAATTCCTAAAGATGGCCTCAGCACAAGAGGAGAAAATGCAAGAGACTTGAAGGGAGTTAATAGTTGGCAAGACCTAGCACTGCACAGTGTAACCCAAGGGCTAGGAGGCAAAAAGGAGGAAGGAATTGTGCTGTAGCTAGGGATGGGATCAAGCCAAATGATGTATTACTTCAGAGCGAGTGATTTTCTCAGATGGTTCACTTTGCTAGGATGTCAGAGGGATTTTTGGGTCTTTAAATTTGCAGTCCTTCCTACAAGCTTCCACATACCACTACCTGATTAACAACATATTTTCTTTGGCCCAAAGAGCACGGCTGTCACTGGGGAGGGGCAGGCAGAGCTGGGGCATATCTGCAGAAGAAGGTAGTGTTAGCAGTCTTTTCTGGTGTTAGTCACAGCTGTTGGAACAGATAATTCTGGCTGCTCTGCATTAGTGGTAGCTGAAGCACAGAGGGAAGTGTCAGGTTGACATGTACTGTACACAATTCTTTGCATTAGGGAGCAGACAGGCAGCAAGAGGAAAACCAGTTGGAATCATTAATTTTAGTTTAATTTCTAGGACTTTATTGCAATAATCAAGTAACCTGGTTTCATATATAGCTGCTGGTGTACTTAAATTCATGTCCAGTAGAGTGTTTGCTGTGTTCAGATCACTACTAACTACAAATTTCACTACTAACTTCTTTTGCTTCACTTGCTGAGGACACAAGACTTGCTAGAGATCTCCACTTCCTCTAACTTTTGAATTCATTGGCCAGTATCAGTCAAGCTTTCAGGAGAATGTAAAGCAAATTTCTTTGAAATTATGTGAAATAAAATGTTTAAATAGAGGACTTATCTGAGGGAAGCTGTGGTGAAAGAGGTATACACGTCTGTGTGTATGTGCAGTCAACCCTTGTTAAACAGCACAGATGCACCCACTCCACCCACCCCAACCCTTCGAGGGGAGAGGGAGGAAGAGAAAGGCAGGCAGCCACTATATTAACCTCAGCTGTAGGAAGAGTTTCAGCTAGATCTCATGCCTTCAGAGATCTCCATCAAGAAAAGCTGTAATCATTTGCTTTGTTCCAGTGCTTTTTTTTTTCTCCCTTAGCATAACACCTGAAAGAACTTAAAAAGTTAAATGTGCCAAGGCTAAGGACTGATTTAATCTGAGAATGGATGTTCCTAGGAAAGGGTACAAATCCCTTTGTCTCAGTTTTGCCATTTCACCAGAGAAGAGCAGTTGTTCTAGTGGCTGGAGGAAAGCTCAGGGCAGCACTTTCTGAGCCAAGGGGCAAAAAAATGTGTTCTCATGAACTATGAGAAATGATCCTCTGAGTTTCTTTTCAGAGGTTTTCAGAATGCAAAGCCCTTTTAGCAAGAACCCTGCTATTTTGAGCAGGGATTGGATCCACAGTGATCCAGGTGCAATCTTCTACCACCCATTTCTACTACAAACTTCAAAGTAGGGACAGGAGGACAGGAAAGCAGAGAAAAAGAGTATCTTACAAGTGTTCTTGTCACTTTCATACAAGTGCAAGATTGCCTTCTTGGTTGGTTTCCAATCCCTGTTTTGGTTTCCAGGCTAGTAAGACACTATTTGTTAGCTGTGTACTCTCTCTGCCTCTCCCTCCAGTAGAGGAACTCATGCTTTTTCTTGCAAAATATCTTCATTGCCCTTAATTCCTTTCCAGTTCATTCTTTTTTGTTTCATAGGCTCTAAGTGACCGGTTCAGTGGGGAGATCCCCGATGACCAGATGGCTCACAGCTCTTTCTTTCCAGATGAATATTTCACATGCTCCTCTGTGTGCCTCAGCTGTGGGTAAGTAGATGAGAAATGCTTCTCCATCCTTTTAGGGGATAGTGCTGCCTTAACCTGCAGCCACAGAACGTAAAGTTTCTGTGACATCTTGACACCTGATATCAGCTATCCTCAGCTTCCAGGAAGAATTAGCTTGAAATCCAACTCTTATGTGAATTGGACAACCACTATTGCCACATCCCAGCTGGATGCATGGTTTTTGCCCACTCTGTTTTTGTGCATGGCTACAAACCTGTGCTGCCCATATATTTTCCCAAATGCAAGCAGGGCAGGAAGAAAGGAGTGTCTAAATAAATCCCCTGACGTTTCCTACCGTGTTTTTCTCTTGACATATTTATTGCCTAAACAGTATAAACAGTCCTAAAGCATACATCATGGAGTGGGGCTGTATTCAGTGAGTAGGTCTAAGTGGAGTTCCATATTTGATTAGATCTTGGCTGGTAGCTCTCTGGAAAGAGCCCAAAGATTGAGCCTGGAAGGGCAGTAGATGGCAGTCAGTGCTCTGAATCTGGGAGCTGTATAGCAGCATGGTGTTGTAGCTGGTTATGCTTCTTTTCTGATGCCGAGCATTTTCTGCAGTGAACTGTTGTGTGGTGCTGCTTTGTATGTGAAACAGTTGCTACAGTTCCTTCTGCCTTTCAATAATAAATTATGTCATTGCCATATGTACAGTTGTGAAGATGGTTTGAGGGCCAACATCTATAAAAATACAAGATAGCAGTAAAAATGAAATCTTGCTGACATCTGTCCTGTGTCTAACAGCAGCAACTCATGGTTTGCTCTTGAATACTCAGGTGTGGCTGTAAGAAGAGCATGAACCATGCAAAGGAAGGAGTCCCTCATGAATCCAAAAGTCGATGCAGATATTCTCACCAGTATGATAACAGAGTCTACACTTGCAAGGTGAGTAGCGATACAAGGACAAGGTCTGAAGAATGATAAAGGAAAGGATGACCCAGTAAATGACAGGCATGTGCCTGTTTTAATCCTTTTTTTTTTTTTTTTAATGTCAGAGGTGCTCATAGCCTTGACAAGAAAAATTGATCCTTATTTGACTTGTATGTTTGCTTGGAGAGTTCATCACCTCTGTGTGCTATGTGTCATTTTCTAGCTAAATTGTGAAGCTTGATGCTCTTAACCTGGGTAATGCTGACCTTTTATATATTTGACATGGTTACTGTTCTTACTTGCTTATGCCCAGTGCTTGGTATTAGCCAATGTTTCTGAAGGATGTCTGCAGGAGACAGGAAGATTTTTGGCTACCATCATGGTCTTTATTGATGTAGAAATACTTCCCTGATGTCCATCATTGATAGTGGGTTTGATTTTGCTTTGTTTTTAAATGAGTTCTGATGAGTGCTCCTTTGCTGTGGACCTCTGTATGCTAATTATATGCTTTACGTGGACAAACAGCAGCCAGATGTAGATTTGGATTCCCAAGAATGTGGGTTCAACCCACTACATTGAGTCTTTATGTTGTAGGCCTGTTATGAACGAGGGATGGAGGTCAGCGTGGTGCCAAAAACCTCTGCTTCCACAGATTCCCCTTGGCTGGGCCTTGCCAAGTATGCCTGGTCAGGGTGAGTACTGCAGCTGAGATCTCTCTGCTCTCTGTGGTCTCTGCACTGCCTGGTGCTTGGGACTTGCCAGAGAGGTAACCTGTCCTCCTCTTGTGCAGGTACGTGATCGAGTGCCCCAACTGCGGGGTGGTGTATCGCAGCCGGCAGTACTGGTTTGGCAACCAAGATCCTGTGAACACTGTAGTGAGGACAGAAATTGAGCATGTCTGGCCAGGGGTAAGTCTGCTTGCTGGATAGTCCTTGTGTATGTGTGCAGCCATGCACATGCTAATTTGGTTGTTCTGGACGTTGATGGAGAAGATAGATTGCCTTTCATTAAGCTGGTCCCTGCTGTTCGAAAGAGCCTTTGCAAGGGCCTTCAGACATCTTTTGGCTATCTTGAAATGGCTAAGTTGCCAACCTACTTCTGTCTTTCAAAGCAGGGCTTGTGAATCTTTTTCTCCTGCTTGCCCTTCAGTTTAACAGGAGCAATGGGTTGCAGAGCCATCTGCATCTTTAAAAGAAAAAAGGTGGTTTCCCTCTTTTTATTCTCAAATTAATATCTGTTTCATTCCAGACTGATGGATTCCTGAAAGACAACAACAATGCAGCCCAGCGTTTGTTGGATGGCATGAATTTCATGGCTCAATCAGTATCTGAACTTAGCCTAGGACCCACAAAAGCTGTGACCTCCTGGTTGACAGACCAGATTGCCCCATCTTACTGGAGACCCAACTCTCAGATTCTGGTAAATAGCAGCTGCTACAGAGAAAGGCTTTGCAAAATGAAAACCCCTTTTCCTTACTCTTTAAGTAATACAGTACTTTGCAGATTCCAAATGCTTCTTCTTTTACTGCAGCAATCCCAACTCCTACAACTTTGAGAAAACTGAAGTGCTTTCTCCTCTTCCCATTCTTGACTTAGCCAGAGAAAGTATGAACAGAGACTTGGCCCAGCCCTGATAAAGAGACTGTTTCTCCCTGCTCTTTGTGAGCTACTCTCCCTGCAATATCAGAGAAAATCTTGGCTTGCATGAACTTGTTTTTTAAAGCAAAGAACCAACATCTTAAATATGGCTACTGCAGTTGATAGTACTATTTTTATGGGTGCAGAGATTAAACTCTGGTTTCATACCAGATACAAAAAGCTGGCCCAAACAGTTCAACTAGGAAAGGATTCCTTGTGTCTTGCCGGAAACAGATTCTTCTTCAATGAAAACTGCCTTCTGAATTCTTACCCCACACAAAGGTCAAATGTCCATCATTCAGTCCTGTGTGATGTGCCTGTGTTTGTGATTGTGAACGAAGGAATCATAGCAATATATTGGCTTAACCACTGTACACCTACCATTCTGAATCACTTCCCTGGGGTAAAGTTGTGGGGCTGATAGCACCCAAGTCTTGTGTGTAACTGCATTTTTCACAATTTCAGTCTGAGACTTGCCATGCTGGGCTTCTGCTCTCTATTTTTCACTTAAGGAAGATCAAACTAACAGTTCTTCTTTCTGTGTTATTCTGATTAGAGCTGTAAGAAGTGCAACACACCTTTCAAAGATAACGACACAAAGCATCACTGCCGGGCCTGTGGAGAGGGCTTCTGTGATGGCTGTTCTTCCAAGACCCGTCCAGTGCCTGAGCGAGGCTGGGGACCAGCACCAGTGCGCGTGTGTGATAACTGCTATGACAACAGGGGCATCCAGTTAGGTAATCTTGAGTTGATTGTGACAGAACTATCCCTGGGCAATAGCCTGAAGTCTTTGTCCCTGATTTCTGGATCACAACCATTCCCAATGGGTGTAGACATGCTGGGCTTCCATAAAATTTTGGTAAGGAAGCTGAAGAGCTCAATACCTTTTGGAAAGATGACCCTACTAGATACCTGACCTGCTGACAAAATTATTTTCTAATTGTATCTTTATTTTGTTTTCCTGGCAACTGCTGATGGTCTGGTGCTAACATCAGAGAAGGGATGCTTATGTTACAGCAGACTATATATTTTGTCCATTATTGATAAAATGAACACCCTGCAATCCGAGATTGTGGATGGGGGACATAAAGGCTGAGGAGAGATTCCAACCTGCCTTTTGGGTTTGCTGCTGGTTTTGTTAATGTAAATTAACTGAAACTTTCAGTTACAGGCTGAAATGGTGGTGGACTTAGGTGTTGACCCCTTCACTCTTGTGTCATGCAGATGTGGCTGAGCTGCCTTCAGATGAGGAAGGGGGCACACTTATTGCCAGGAAGGTGGGGGAAGCTGTGCAAAACACACTTGGAGCGGTGGTGACAGCCATGGACATTCCCTTAGGTGAGTTCTGTTCTCTTCTGATGGATTTTTTTTTGTCTAAACGCATTTTTGTTTTCAAAGAGCAAAACTTGTTACTAAACTTCAAGAGTTTGTGTCACAGGCTGGCACCTCTGCTATGATACTACTGTTGGTTGAGAGTTCTACGGCCCTCTGGACCTCTTCTGCTTGATGTTTCTTCTTGGTTTTCAGCATGTTGTTTTTGCAGATCACACTTTCTCTTTTCACCCAATTGTGCAAAACTGCACCAAGCTGTGAGTAATTCACGCTCTCCTGATGCATTCACTGCAGTGACCTGCCATTTGGAGTTCCATAAAGATTGGCCAAATTAAGAAAGCATTTTATCAGGTTTGGTTTTCTTCCAGAGATGCTGAGTGCCTTTTAAGTGTATTCATGGATACTGCTGGCACTTGGTACTTCTGAGGGGAGGGCTGAGAATTTGAAGCTGTCCAGGTTGGTAATGATGGGGAGGTACTCAGTAGTGTGATCTTTAAGGGTGAGCTTAGTACAGGGAACCTCTGCTGCTCTTTCATGTGCTGGGTGGCAGTTCAGGTATGTCAGCAAACATTTCACATTTGAATTTTCTGTTGTTGGACGTGACTTCCTACTCATTGCGCACATTGCCTACAGCATGTCTGGCCATCACCTGTGCGGGTGTTTCTCTCCAACTCAATGAAAGGCAGAATAAATCCCTTTCTCAGTTCAGACAGTACATGGATTTCTGATTATTTGGTTTGGTGACTTGGTAGTTTTTTTGGCCACAGCTGAAACTAAAGGTAGGGAAAAGCAAGTGTCTTAACCTCTAGAAGAGTCTGAGTAAGGCAAGATGCCACTATTAAAGAGTTTACCTTTGAAAAGAGGCAGAATGTGGGAGAATGGTAGAATGCCCTAAATGGCTACTCGTTGCTCTGGATTCTGTCAGTAGGTCAGCTCTCCCTTAATGGCAGTGGTATGACTTGCAATGTGTGAGTGCCTCCACTGGAGTACATTCCTGACATGCTCACGTTCATGGATTATTTTGTTCTCCCTCTTTCTCATCCCCCCACTTCACTTCCTCCTTAGGTCTGGTAAAAGATGCTGCCCGACCTGCGTACTGGGTACCAGATCATGAAATCCTGCACTGCCACAATTGCCGGAAGGAATTCAGTATCAAACTTTCCAAACACCACTGTCGGGCCTGTGGCCAGGGATTCTGTGATGAGTGCTCACACGACCGCAGAGCGGTTCCCTCTCGTGGATGGGATCACCCAGTCCGAGTTTGCTTTAACTGCAATAAAAAGCCTGGTGACCTTTAACCCCAGGCTGCTCTCCAGATCTTTGCAATTCCTTATGTTCTCAGGGTTACAAATGAAAATATCTGGTCTCCCTTTCACCTTCTAACCTGTTGCAGCCAGAGTGCATGTTTCCAGTTTCTGGCCTCCTCTCATGTTATATCCATCTTGGAACACTGGGAATGAGCTTACATTCAGCCTCTAGGTTTTAATTTCAAATTAACTGGGAAAGGGAGGGAGCTCCCTTGTAAATGAGCAAACCAAAATCCCGTGTATTTTATTCCAGTAAAAAAAAAAAAAAATATATATATATATCTCAACTATGTATAATTTAGTATATTAAGAATATGGTTGAATAATGAAGCTTTGAGTATTCCTAGTTCAAATGATGGATGGTGTTGTTCCTTACTGTATTGGATCAGAATTATGGCCTTCTAATTCTTCTTTTGGAATGTCTTGCTGATCGTGATGTCCTGTGAGGAAGGTTTGGACTCTGTGCTGCCAGGAATCTCCAATGTTGATATGTGAATTACACCTGGTAATTCAACCAACTCTACATCTGGAGGTGCTGCCCTTCTGGCCATGGAAGATTAAACCTAGTTTAATTAGCAAGTTTGTTTGAACTGTGATATGAGCAATGGTCTTGCAGTGCAAGAGGTATCAAGTTAACACAGACTCCCTGGCAGAGACCGGTAGAGCTCTGAAAGGTAAAGCAAATCCTATGGCACGAGGCAAAGCATTCTGATTTTGCCATTTCAACTTCAATACCAGATCAAAAGGTAGCAGGGTCTTGCTCTCCCTGACAATATTTTCATGTACTCAGGTTTTCTTCAAGTTTCTCTGCAAGATCATTACAGTTAAAAGTTTTGTCCAGAGCAGAACAAAAGAACAAGTTTTGTAGGCAACTCTGAAATACGAAGTTTGAGTTGTTTGGGTTGTGATGACTTTCCTTTTCCCCCACTTTTTAAGTGATCCTGTAGTCTCTGAAGCCTCTGTGTTCTCAGATATGGTTGCATAGAAACTGCACAGATTTGACTTACTTTCTTCTAATAATATGAACTTACAAATCAACCTGGAAAATGGGAACCTTTCTTCTTTGTTCCTAGCAACTGGCACTCAGTGGACTTCATCCTTTTATGAAAGCACTGCAATGAATTCACTGATTTTATTATGAAAAGCACCACTTAACCTAACTTATATTGTCATGTACTGTGGATTTGTGGTTCCACTTAAAAGAAGTAAGAGACCGTTGTGGATTAAACTGCCTAAAATTCTCCCTTCTTGGCTTACATAGACAAGAATTCTTTCACCACATGAGAGTTGCCTCCTCTTGGGGTGGCTGGAGTTTAATGCAGTGTCTTAGAACTGTGGTATTTTTTCCCAGCTTATTAAATGTGCTCTTGTGTAGATGAGTGCCCAACACCCTGTTTTAAGACTGTATTATTAAATTAACTGCTATAAAGAACTTTATCTTCTGAACAAGCGTACTGACTTTCCTTGTAACAAGCGGTTCTCACTTTGTCTCTGAAAGAACATGCTCACAAAGTGATTGTCCCTTCACAGCTACATCCAGTCTACACAAGGAAGTAGACTTAGAAGATGATCCAGGACACCTTTGGTACTGGCCAAGTTTACTGCGGATGGTCTTATGTTTTTGTAAGCAAAAGCCTGCCATAAACTGACAGTTGTCCAAGTAAGGGCATGAGTAGGTAGAAATCCTCTCTTAAAAGACATTCTGTACATCTGGCATAATTCTGTGCTTCAAAGTATTCTTTATTTTTTTAATGGGTGAGCAGTGTGTTCTTGGTTTGTAGGCTGTGCCTTGTGTGCTGTTTATGCATGTAGCTTTACTACCATGTTAATGCACAAAGAGAAAGCAGCCATGACATTCCTTGTATAAAATCTTTGGCATCTGTTTCAACTTGTCTGATTTTTTTTTTCTTGTCAAAGCAAGAACTACTACTCAATCAAAAAGAAAATGTTGTCTAAACATTTTTAATATATATGTGGTCTTAGTAACTTAGCAACCTGTCAGTATCAGAGTCCATTCTTGATTGATTATCCTGGAGCTGAATCTTCTATGATGTTTCTCTACAGAGCAAAGTCTTATGTGGTGCTTAAACTGCAGCAGACTTGGTGTTACCCCTTTTGGAGAATGCTGAGAGGTGTATTTGGGTTCTTTGTTTTTCAAAATGAAAAAAAAAGAGATCTAAGGCTTAAGTTCCCTGCTGTTTCCTGTACAGAATAGCTTTTATTTTTAATAGCTTTTATTTTTTCTGATACTATTTGGTGCTGTGAGTACAACAGAATAGAATAGGGTTGTTAAATGGCTTAGCTACTTATAGGGAATAGATGTTGGCAGAGTCCAATGCTATTCAGTGTTAATGCATTAGGATTCAATAAACAAAAGAGCCCTAAAGGATGTCTGTGGACAGAAAGTTCTACGGAAAATTTAAATGAAAGAAATGGAAATCCTGGGGAAAAAAAACCCTAAAGCAACATGGGAGCATGTTGTGCTTGGGGTGGGACTGTCAGTAGAAACCTGTGAGAGTTCTATTCATGAACTATTAGGAGAGATGCTTTGTGTTATGGGTAGCACCTAACAAGAGTGAGTTTTTGGAAAACCTGTCAAAAGTTAACAGCAGCATTGCTGGAGCTATGCAAAAGCACAAACTGTGAGTTTCATAATGGCAGTATGAGACAGGTCCAACACTAATACAGCTCCTGTGTGAAAAAGTCTTCTGTATTGACAAGGGCAAAGAGAGAAGGAGACTGTTTTTCAGGAAATTTCTAGGAAATCATCACTATGTGTGTTCCACTGAAGAGAAATTACCATGAAGTTGCAGTTGGTCAAGATGCTAATGTGTCCCTTGGGTCAACTGAAGTTTACTGTAATGTTAATATCTTAGCAGTTAAAATTGCCACACTTGATAGGATAATGAATTCAGTTGGTCTGAGATGTGACACGATAAAAGCATGTTCTGAGTTAGATTCAAGTTGACTGTTTGATGCAAATCTCTTGCCAGAAAAATTATGTCAGATTGATTATTGACAGATCGAGCAGCATCTGCACCTCTTCTCATTAGGAAATGCTATGGAAAACATTGAGTAAGATAAGAACCGTATGAACTGACCAATGTGCAAAGATGTGTGCCCCCATGAAAAACTTAATTCCTTACCCAAAGCACCACAAAACAAGCCTAGACTTGTTGATTGCTCTGTTCTGATGGATTTATTTCCATTGTGGGTATATATGCCAATTCAACATGAAGATTCATCTTCACATAGGTGATGTGGGTTTCCCTGTCATTCTGTGAAGCAGATATATGTGAGCTTTTTATAGATGGGGACACTTTTACTTAGACTCCCTATCCAAACCCTGTAGGCCATTCTTGGCTGAAATGTATACCTGGGACTTGCAGCCAGGGGACAGATGGCGGAACAGCATGGCTGCAACGTGTAGCTATTGTCAGGGTAGGAGCAGCCTCTAAGGTGGAGTTACTTGCACAAGAAAAACTGCTTTGTCCTTCATTCCCTGCCCTCCTGCACTTCCACCCCCTGCAATGGTTTTCCTGTTCATTCATTCTCCTGCCCAGTGCCTTGCAGGGGAAGTTGCACAGGCTGAAGTTGGCCAAGTTATCCTGTATGTTCCTATCTGTGTCCCTTTAGGAATTGGACCTTTGGTTGTGTTCTGGAAAACAAGACAATCTTTGCTAGCTTTTGCTATCAACAAGAGTTCATTTGTGGAAATAAACACCATCATTAAGTTAGATCAGCCTTGCATTTATGCCAGGTGTCTGCTGTGACTGTGCTGAGACATTCACAAATGCCCCTGTTGCTTTGGGAGCCTGGGCTTTAACATTGCAGGACTCTGGCTTTTCCCACCTGGTTATACAGACTCTGTTCTCCATATTTTTGCTTTCAGCATAACCAGCCCAAATAGGTTTAAATACTAATATAATTCAATTTTGGCAGCCTCTCATCATTTTCATTTGTCAACTGACATTGTCAGTCACTGTAATGCCACATATTGTGGCATTGTCCTTGCATTTAATTATCACTGATGGCTGTAATATAATTTGGCACCAACAAATATGTCTTTGCTTGCCAATAATTTGAGAACAGAGAGTGATTTGGACAAGTGATAGAACTGTCTGCTTTTTGTCATCCAGGTCTCATCCCCATCCCCTACTTTAGCTGGGCACTCTTTCATGGCAAAGCAACGCTGACATATATGTTCTGTCAGTCACAGCACATATATTGTGTCATAAAATGTATTTGTTTGTAGTGCAGGTACATCAACAATGAAATCATGTCAATGCCAAAATGAATAAAAGTTTGCTATGAGGGCTTTCAAGATCAACAGTATAACGTGACAAAAACAAAGCTAAAGTAGAATGGCAGCTAGTTATCTCAAGCCAAAATTAGAATGCATTCAGCTTTTTAACTTTCTTTTTGTTGGATATAACTCAAGCAGAAAAAAATTATACCAGTGATTTATATATATATGTGAAAGTCCTTATGTAGGAGATGGTGTAATTGTGGGATTACAGAAATTCTAATTTCAAGAATGCCTGGAGATTCTGAAGCACAGTGATTTCTAACATTTTGAAAAGCTGGTTAAATCTTTCTGTTTCTGCTTAAAAGGCAGTTTTTCAGCAGCACTGGAGAGAAGCAATAGCGTATGTATGATGGTGATGTGCAGATGATGACTTGTCAGGAAGGCATCAGAGTGCTTCACAACCACCGTGGTATCAACAGAACTGCAGATAGGAAAGAAGTTGTTTCAACAAGAAAAGGCAGGTGATCTTGATTATATTTTCAGACATTACCCAAAAAGGTTTATCAATTTTGTGCCTTGGCTTCCATTTTTGAAACATTAAACTGATTTGGAAAGTGCTTTAAACAGTTGGGTCAAGCATCTCTCAACCCCCAGGCCCTTACTGCAGAATCCCTGTCTAGAAAGTACTTTGGGTTGGTGTTGACTGCTGGATTCAGCTCACAGTATATGTAGTATATATAGTGTGTGCAAGCAGCCACCAGTGACTGAAGCTTTGGGGACCAAAGCTGAATTTTCCACTGCTAGATTATAACTTTTCTGAAAGCAGCTTCTGTAAGGGGATACCTTGAGACTATGTACATAATTGGGTTTGAATTCTCCCTTTCTCACACCAAATACTTAATTTTCTAGTCCTGTTAGAATAGGTCCCTCTTAAACTCAAAAATGCAAAAATGCCAGTATGAATTTGTGACTAGTAAGTTGATTTTTTTTAACCTCTTAGTTTCACTATTCATCAGGATGATAGAGGAGAATAGACCATGAATCCATGTACTGCAGTAAATTGGGACCAACAGACAGACATGACCAACACCACCACAAAAGACCCAGAAGCAATTCTCCTCCCTGCTTTAGAAATGTCAAGTTAAAATTGAAGTTTTTCTACCTGTTATGTCTAAGAACCTTTTGTGACCTAAAGGGGTTTATGTGTAAAGAGCTTTATTAATCAGGGTTGAGAGATGATCGATAGCAGCAGGGGACACGGGACCGAGCAAGGCTGAGACTGAGACTCTCAGACTCTTATGAGAGAGTAGTGTTGATGGGAGGCACTGGCAGTTTGGCCAGTGAGGAAAGCTGGGTGGGCTGTGCTGTGCCATGTTCCAGGGAACCAAAAGGACCAAGGAAATGGTGTCTGCTGGATGAGGGATGCTGCAACCTATCTTGGAACACAGGGCTGGCCTTTCTCAAGTTTCCCACTAGTTTAGTGCTTGCTGAGAAGCTGAAACAAATACTGTGTTTTGATACTGTAGCAGACTGGAAGAGTGTTGCAGTTCCTCTTTAACTGCCTTAGGGTCCTGCTGTCGCTGCATAATGAAAGAGATAATTTAATATACTTTAGCTGCTGCCTGTAAACTGCTTGCTATTTGTCACTGAAGCCAAATTGCCTCTCTTCTTGCCCTGCTTCCCCCTCTCCTTTTTTAGAGCTTTTGCAGGCTTAATTATAAGTGTTGGCAGCAAAAGCACTAGTTGGGTGAATGGGTTTGCAGGGGCATGTGTATGCATTTGGTTCTTGGAAACAACAGAAAGGAAATTATTTTATTTTGTTTTATGAGTTTTGCCTAAAAGGAACAAAGAGAAGAAACTATCTTCAGTTATGTAAGATGCCTTTCTGCCACAATTCTTAGTTTGTGTTTCCCACGGTAACTGGGACATAATTGTTGCACAGTCTGTTCTTGCAGAATGGGAATTACTGGAGTTAAAAGCACTGAAGAGTCTAAACTGATTTAAATTTTGGAATTAATTCTGCTTTAAGGGAATTCATGATCTTTGTAGGTTGCTACCTGAAAATGTTTGAACCACACATGTTTACTAGCAAGAAGATCAATATAAAGTATGTTGCAACTGAGTTGATTATCAGATGTAATGTTAGGACTTTGCAGTGAGATGGGGTAAACTACACTTCTGTTTTCTGAACAGATGCATTATTGACTAAGGCAATGCAAATGCTTTTGAAAGTTGTGCTGTGTGTATTTATCATTGTGGATGCAACAGAAAATGTCAAAAATCAACATAACCAATCAAGACAAATTGCAGAGTATTTTCTCAAATTGAAAAGCAAAGCAATCGGGAATTAGGTCCCTTTGTTATCAAAGGGTAGTAGAGGCAATGGGAACGGCCTGCAAGACTTACCATTTAGGAGAGCAGGAGATCCCCTGGTCTCACAAACACTGTCCTGTGGAAAGAAGGGGCAGCACAGAGTATGCTGTGAGCAGCATCCACTCTGTTTTGTGTGAGAAAGAAGGCTCTGCAGAGGAACACTAAAGCCAGAGGTATGAGTGGAACCATAGTTGTAAGGAATTAACAGCTCAGTCTGCCCATGGGGAAACAGAAGTTGGCTGTTAATGGGATAGAAGAAAGATTTGGGGGTTTTGAATGTATACTCAGAGAAGGAAGAAACTGTTTTGAGTATTTGCTGGGGTTCATCTTGATTACCCTTGCAGCAGCTGTTTCTTACAGAATATATTGACACTGTAAAGTTGTGACATTGCCCCCACGAGGAGCATTTTCCTTCTCTATTGTCTTCTCTATAGATTAATGAGTAAATGAAATACAAAGGAAGGTTAGGAGGTCACCACACATAACACTGGAGTGTTGGTGAGCAAGAAGAGCTCCTGAGAACACAGTCTCTTGGAACAGCACAGTGCTTAGGCCTGAACCTTGTGAGACAACAGGAGAAATGAGTGTGGAGCCCTGCAGATCAGAGAGGGTTTTTACCAGGGCCTACCCTTCCAGGTGCCTGTATTTGAATAATTCCCTCTTATCCAAAGTCACTTGAAAAATGGAAAGGGAATGCAATGGAAAGAAACAAAAGCCTACAGGCTATGTTCAGGTTTTCATGGGGCTTGTGGAGGGGATCTCCCTGCACAGTGCCTTGCACTGCAGGGCACTTCTGAGGCTTCCTTTTGGAAACCAGAGACACCCTCATGAAGTCTGTTCAGTGAGCTCAGGCCAGTAGCAGGGATGCAAAGGGATGAATTGGCTGAACCACCAAGTCTTCAATGAACTCTTGGGGAGCTCATGCCACAACCCTGAGTGCTTCATCCCTGTTAACAGCGCTGTGCTCATGCTGCAGCTCACTCTCTCCTCCTCTGGGAAAAACATTTTGTGACTGGTTGAACAGTTTTACTAATCCACTTTTTAAACTACAAATACTCCTGATAAAGAGGAGTAAAAAGTAAGAGCTTTCCCTGCACATGCAGTGTGCAGTGAGGTTAAACAAAGCTGATGGCCCATCAGGATGAAGGTGGCAGGGTACAATCCCCCCATAAATAGGTTGCTCTGGCCAAAAGCTTTAGGTGCAAAAGAGTAATGATGTCTGTTAAGAAACGAGATAGCTAGAAACCTTTGTGACAATGCCTAAGAGGGTGCTGGTGGTAGTTTACTCTGAAGGCAGAAAGAGGATTGCTTAGTGTGGGACTTGGAAGGAAGGGACTTTCTAGGGTGGCAGCCCATTCCAGAGAAGACACAGGCCCAGGTTAGAGTGCTGCCCTAGGAACTGAGAAAGGCCACACCTGCAGACAGCAGCAGCACTCATCTCTGTGTGCACGTGCAGCCCATGCCACTGGCACAAGGCACTCAGAATGTGGAATCCCAGCCTTGTTCTCTGACAGGGCCATCTCACTGAGCCCTCCTAACGTGCTGTGCAGCATGGCTGTCATTAGAACCCATTTGGACACTCAGCCACTGAGCTAGCAGGACCCCAGGGGAAGTGGCATCTCTGATCTCACAACTACACGTGAATGCTCCAAGCAGATGCCGGGATGAAAAGATGGTTCTGGCACTACTTTAGTAAGAATTTTGGAAGACTTGAGTGCAGTGTGTCTTTCCTGTAAAGCCCATCCTAGTTCATGGACCTTTACCCTCTCATAGGTTCCTGATCTAGTCAGTGCTTCCTACAGATAACTGAGAGCAGGTCTTGCCCAACCCAGACTGGTTACCAGGCAGGAGGTGAAGAGGCTCCATGGGATAGTAACTGTTCTCAAATACAGATACGGTATCATCCAGTTACTGTGAGCTGGTACTACAACTGTGAAGGTGAGGGCCCAGTTGTACCTCTGTATGCAGAAGGTGTGACTTTGCACAGGTGATCCCAAATCCCAAAGATGTGGTCTGTACAACTGGGCTTGTGTCCTGCTACAGCTGCATGAGCAAGCCTGCCCTTCCAGACTGCTAACCAAACTCCATGTTAGGGGTGTGGACTTGGTTTGGAAACACTATGATAAACTAACAGGGGCATTCAGCTTCCCTACTGGACCAGAAAAAGGGCTTTGCTCCATGTCTGTTGCTTTTTACAGGGGATGGTGGAAGGGCAGTTGCACACTACCATCATCTGAAAGGGACAAAGTTTAGTATGAGCCAGCAAAAAGGACTGACTGTGGGTGAGGAAAGCGGCTGTTCCTTGAACTGCTTCCACCATGGAGCATGAAGCAGTGGCAGTTGAAGCAGGAACCCCAACCAAAGCTACTCCAAACAAAGCCCCAGAACACTTACAGTGTTCAGCGTCTCAACAGCAGCTGCTTCACTCTGCTGGGCCAGCCTACTTCTTGAGGCAGATGTGACCACAGCTAAGAGGTCATGTGACCAAACTAGGATTAAGTTAGAGCAGCCTTCTGACAGCAAATTCAGCTAGCACAACAGAGTTACCAGCTTGACGGGCTTACAGCTAGGTTTCAGAAGTTCATCAGTGTTCAGCTTTTATTTACAAGCACTCTGAGATTTATACAGCAAGATTTGCTGAACTGCTGAAGGAGGTTCACAATTAGATGGGCAGAACAGATGCAACAGCAGCACATAATGACTCAACAGCTGGGTGACTGGTGTAAAGATTCTGAAGTCACATTTTGCTTGGCAGCTTTGTACACCACGTCTGAGGAGAATAAAACGTCAGTTATAGGAGAAGTGGTAGAGATCCTGTTTGACAGCCATGAGTAAACCAGGAACTCCTCGGCTGCCCCCAAGTCTTGAAGAAAACACCACACTAGGAATGGCATCTTTGGATGATGGGTGGGGAGAAGGGATGGTTCTAAGCAGATGAGCATCTTGGAGACTCCAAATTCTGGTGTAGCAATCCTGACCAACTGGAAGGAAAGGACAGCAAAATTCAACATTACACAAAAAGGATTTTACATGGTTCTGCAAGATTATCACCGCAGAAGGTCTATGGGGAAAACAACTCGACTATTTCTACACCCACAAGAGGCAAAGTGCTTATCCATACTTTACGAAACCAAAATTTTACACTGAATAATACAAAAGTGGGAAAAATGTGCCTTTCCTATTAGGTAATTAAAAGTATGATAAATCAGCACTTAAGAGTGCTTTTCTCTTTATCAAGCTCCTAAGCTAAAGAAAAGGGGAGAAAAATTCAGTCAAATTAAAAGTTCTTCTTACTATTCCATCACTTACTGACAAATCCAAGGAAAGGAGGTCACTGTCTTTACAGTAACTTTATGAAGCTTGGCTACACTACAAGGATTTTGCTTCATCTGTTGCTACTTTTCCTCTCCCCACCCCAAATACAACAATACAAAAAGCTGAGTGTACCTGGGAGTATTCAAAATGAACCTGAGTGGTATAGACAGTTTGTAAGGAGTCAGGCCCACATGCCAGTACTTCAGTCCATCACCACATTATCCACTTAAGCACCAACTAAACATATACACAGTCTCTATATAAAGTTATTACCAAATCTCCTGTTTACGTGTTGTTTCCTTCAATTTCAAAATAAAGTGTTTTCTGCTCTACTCTTGAGACATATTGTGGAAAGGATAATGCAACTTTTGCAGGACACAGCAGATAAAGCTGTTAAGTGCCTCATGGAAGTGATTACAGTAGCTGTGCATCCATAACATAATTTCTTCATTTTCATAGTATATTACAGTATGTCTAAGGCTAAATTTCTTCTGAATTTTAAAGAATTAACAGCTTTACAGCTTCTAACAGCTGTATCTAAGAAACACCCCTCAGGCATAAGAAAATCACTACCATACACTCTACAAGTAGAGGGGGGAAAAGTCAACCCACCTGCTATAAGAAGTCCTTCCTCCTCATTTACATGCAAAGGGAGAAGAGCATATTCATTGTGGTGACCTTTGTACTGTTTCACACACTTTGCTGTTCTCAGGTCCCACAGTTTTATCTGCAAGTTGAAGGAATTGTTTGAGAGAGGCTGTATTAAAGCAGAGAGCACATCCAGAGGAGGGCCAAGAAGATGGTCAGAGAGTAAGAGGATCTCTCCTATGGAGACAGGCTGAGAGAATTCAGCCTCCAGAAGCAGCCTTCCAGTACCTTAAAGAGGCTACAAGAGAGCTGGAGAGGGTCAATGTTTAAGGGTATGTAGTGATAGGACAAGGGGGAATGGCTTTAAACTGAGAAGCGTAGATTCAAATTAAATATTAGAAAGCTCTTCAATGTGAAGGTGGTGAGTGACTAGAACAGGTTGCCCAGAGAAGTTGTGGATGCTCCATCCTTGAAAGTGTTCAAGGCCAGGGTGGCTGAAGCTTTGAGCAAGCTGTTCTAGTGGAAGGTGTCCCTGCCCATGGCAGGGGAGCTGGAACCAGCTTTAAGTTTCCTTCCAACCCAAACCATTCTGTGAAAAATAACTGGCTCTGGAAGAAGACCCATAAATGGAACTGCCACCCAGTTCTGTACTACATACTAAGAGCAGGCATCTGCCCTTGGGAGTGGGATAAGTACCTGTAAATGCCCAGATACTAAAAGGAACAGAATATCCTAACACAACAAAACCATACCTTTCCAGCCATATCTGCTGCCATAAGATAATGTTCAGCCTCCATAAGGTGAATAGATGTAACTGCTGAGCCGTGGAAGAGACGAGTTGCTTTCCAGCTCTGCCCCTTTCGGTTACGTTGGCGCACATCAATGCTGAAAATCTCACCCGAACGGCAGCCATTGTACAGCACTGGGGTCTGGGAGAATCCCAGAGAAAGAAGCGCATTGTGTAACATCTGCAAGGATCTTACAACTTACACAGACAGAGTCTGTATCGTGCTTTTGAGCTCTATGGTGTAGTTGTCAAATTATTTTAACACATGCATTAAGAAATAGAATTTTAATTACACACTGCAACATTTTTCAGCCAACTCATGAGTTCCATTCAAACCTCAACTATTTAGCTGGGAAAGTTTGGCTAGGTAAGCAGGAACTCAGTCTAACATAATGGCGAAACAGAAACTGGAATTCCTATTTCACCATTCTAGTTCTTTGTGAACAAGTCCATTAGTATTTTATAGGGATTTTCTCCATCTTGGTGGAGGCAATACACTGAGTGTTATGAAAATTACGTTATTTGCCAAAACCAAAACAATTTTACATGCTATTACTGTGCTCTTTGTACTTCCTTGTCTTTTAACCTCTGTAATATTAACAAAACTCGCCCCTGTTGGCACAGATTGAAATCAGTTAATCTTTTTGTTGCTGTTCAATTGTGTGCAAGCATCAGACCACATCAGCTCTGCTGCAGAACACCCATCCAACAGCAGCTGTCATCACAACCTCATGTACAGCATGCGGAGTCCTGCCCCAAACAGAACAAAGAGCCCACCAATGAGGCAGTGCTCTGAAAATACGGTGGCGTATGGTTCTCTGTACCTGCGTGGCAAACTGCTGTGCCAGTACATCACTACTGGTTCCAAATGTCTGCCGATGCCCTGTCACTACATTGGTCACAAGAACTCGTCGTGTCAGGCCTAAGGAAGACAGATGATGTTGGTTTAGCTGTAATTTGAGTAGCAGCTGGGAGATGAATGCAAGTCTTTCCCACTGAGACAGACAGGGTTGCTAGCCTTGCAGATAGATCACCTGTGCTAAAGCAGTTGTCTGCTTGGGGATTGAGGCACCAAGCACAGGACCAGGCAGTGGATATCTTGAAACTGCACAGCATCCCAGGTCTATCTCCTAGAAGGCAGGAGAAACACATGAAGTATTCATAAAATGTTAGAACAGGATGATAACTCAGAAAGGTTCTTAGACTGCCATACTTCTTTTAACATTTCAATCTGAAGCAGAGAAAGTGTTACCCAATTGGTGTCCTTTTTGGTACTCAAGAGACAGGAAACAAATGGAAGTTCATGACTGTAAGTGGGACACCATAAATAGATGATATCGAGAGACTGTGAAATTTATTCAGTAGTCAGAGGGCTGACCATGGCAGGAAAGAACAAAGTAATACTTGCCTTATAGCACTAAGTAAGCCATTTTTTAAAGATGAGTGGGCTAGAAATAAAAAACATTTACTTTATAAACTACAGATCAGCCAAAACCTAACCTGTAAGTTCTTGGCCTGCCTATTTAAAGAAAAAAAAAATTAAGTAACAATACCCTAGATTTGACTCTTACTCATGTAGCTCCTGCACAAAATTAATGCCAATTAGCAGAGTACATCATCAGTTTTCACTTCCTTCATGGGACATCATACATACATACGTCAGGTAGCAGAGGTGACACAGACAAGAATGGATGGATAACATAGTTTTAGACAGGGTAAGTTCTACTTTTCTCCCAGCATCTGCTCAGCAAGGCTCCCACAAACCACGTATTTAGGAGAGTGAAGTAAGTCAAACTTGGAAATACCTAAACAGTCAGTAGGATATGCTACACAGGAGGACTTTGGTGGAACTCACAGCATCTCATTATGGTGAAAGGCTTAAAATCTTCTACAGAGCAACTGGGTATGCTGGCCTAGTAGCCATCCACCCTCAGTGACTCTTCAAGTTCATGCTGACTCTATGCATATTGCTTTAATGGCTGCTTAAATAGTAAGACACCAAAAATTTAAAATGAGTCCATTACTCTTATCACAGATTTCCTCTGTATAAACTTAACTGATCATATCTGAATGGATACCAGATTAGAGGACTGCACTCTGTGACTTGAAGAAGCATGGTTCTAACATCTATCAAGAAAGTCCAATCAATTAAGTCCTGCCCCCAAAAACATTGAACAAAAAAGATCAGCTATAACCAGACTTAAGACATAGTATTCTCCCAGTCAGTCAGGTTTACATACAACTGAACGTGAGCTTGTACAAGGAGCTATGGGCTGAGATATTTACCAGCTTTGCACCTCTGATTAATCCCCTGAGCATACCTGAGTAGCTGCTATGAGATTCTGCAGTGACTCTGGACAGTCTATAAGGAAATGTGAGTACTTCTTGTGTGCAGCTTACGAGTATTAATTACAGGCCAAGCTACTCATGAAAAATCTCAAGTGTTTGCTTTACAAGTGAGGTGTTCTCCTGCCAAAGTCAAGCACCGCAGCAGCTAAAAATAAACTAGGGCTTTGAATACTGTTTGTTAATTAAGTCTCAAGTTCTTTCATCATCATTTCACTTCTTAAGCTGTTTTAGTCTTACAGGAATACAACAGTCTCATCAACTACTGAAAAAAAAGTTAAAATAATCTTTCTTTTGTGCTCTTTTCATACCATAATTGTTACCAAAAATTGGAGACAAAAAACCAACAAAAACACCCTACCTGGGTTAGTGCTGCTGAACAATGATGCTGGAAGCAGACTGGCACAGCCTGGTGTTTCTGCAATTCCCATGAGACACAGCTTGCTGAAGTGAGTTAAGGAAAACTGATTTCTCCCTAGAATGGAACAAGCTGCCTTATATATATAAGTGGGAAAAGCAAGCTGCCCTGACACAGCCACAGCTCACAACACTTTTCCCTGAGACGTCTGATGTGCTTTACAGTTTACAACTAAGTCCTGACTCTTAATTTCTTTCATAGGAATGACGTAGAAAGAACTCAAATTCTTGCTTGTGTATTTTCACTACTAGAAGGATAAGAGAATACTATTGTATCTTACTAGTGATAGGAAAAAGAAAAAAAGAAGCACGTCCTACATAGATCATTCTTCTCACTTTTTCATGTTGATGACACTGCATTAATGTAGATCTGTTTTTCATGGCGATAAATTGGAAAAAGGGGAGCACACATTGGTGAGGCAAGGAAGACTCACTTTAGATTACATTTAAATATTTTATGAAGACTATAGCAGGTATATATAGAATTTGGAAGCTGCATTTCAAGTTCAGTGGGGTAGATCTGTAACACAACTAGGGGAAAGCACGAACCCACCAAACCAAGCGATCCCAAACTCCTCCCCCGCTGTGCACGTGCCTGGTGAGCTCCTGCCCCCTGATGGGTCGGTCTAGAATTGCCTGGCTTTTCACACAGGCCATTCCATATTTTTCTATGTAATTTCTTTTGGCACTTTAATAGCATGCCTGTTGTCTGCCTTCTCCTACGTCAAAGTTCAATTTTTCCCCCCTCATTCTTCTGGGCTCTGCACTGTTCATTATTGGTTCCTCTGCTACACCGCCAACGTTCCTCTTCTTCTGAGTCAGACCTGCAGAACATGCTCTGAAAGTTGCAGGTGATGCTATTGAATTGCTTCCATTCTCCTCTCACCGCAACCAATATGGGGATGGTTTTAAACACAAACGAACCATTCCACTTTCAAAGAGGTTCACTTCAGAAAAAGGTTGTTGCCTTAACCCTCTGCTCCTCTTTTGCCTCAGCCAATTTCTAAACATCAGATCATTTTGGATATGGCATTTACATACACTATTAGTGAAGCTGGAATCCTCCAGGGCAGAAAACATGGTCTTTCATTTATCATTAATATGGGAACAATTCTACATATATCCATAACAGAACCATACATCTGTTTCACTAATTCCAACATATTTCATTTCTTATTACTTCCTCAGTTTTCCAGAAAACTTATTTTCTGGGAGAACTGGAGGAGAGGTATTCCTTGAAGTTAAGTTTTTCTGTGAAGCATGACACAGACTTGTGAAACCTGAACAACAATTCTGCTTTTTTTTAAAAGGATATAAAACATGAGAATCTGGATGAGTCAGTGATGCCCAGCACACAGAATTCACCTTCAGAGAGAAGACGACATACTATTCTTGTGATCTGTTTTTCAATTAAGCAAAGATTATTTCCATGCAAAGATGACATAGAATTCGGCACTGGGCACAACTCTTCAGCCCACTAAATAACTCAGTAACAGGGCATGAGCATTTTAGCTTCATACTCATCTTGTAATGACAGAGCAGCACTGAGAAGTCTGACCAAACACAGACTGAGGCACCAAGCACATCCTATTATTCAAGAGACCATCCTTAAAAGAATCTGATGAAAACCTGTTTTAAATATGCCTCATGTTTAGGGGTAAACAGAGTTTCCCAAAATTATTTTTAAGAAAGAGCATGCAAATCTTGGTAGTTTTGGTAGCAAAACATTAGTTTTGCCAGCTACAGTTCAAGTCTGAAGTAAGCACTATCCTTGGAAGGTGGTATTTCTATGTAGTCTTCCATGCCAATTGTAGTATAACATTCCTGACAACGAGCCCTGGTACTGAGCACTTTCAGAGACAGGTTTATTGTGGCTCTGTGTTTATCCAAGCTTCCCATTTCTAGATTCTTCCATTCTCTTCTCCTAGCCCCTTCCCCAACCCTCATGGCATTTCCACACGAGCCTCCCAAGAACAGTGTTCTGAGAATGCAACCACCAAAGGAAGGAGGAACAGAAAATAGTACTTTGCGGTTTGTGAAGTAGAGGTTGTCATACATCTCCACAGTGAGAGACTCCTTCCCCAAACCGCTGAGATTGATGATACCATATTTACATCCTCCATGCTCTACATCGTTCACAGTGAATATTCGTTCACAAGCAACATCTGCCTGTAAAATAAAAGCTTACCAGTCACACTTACTGGAAACTTACAGGAGAAACAGCTTGAGGGAGTTGCATTAGGTCTAAAATGAAACAACACATTAATTCTGATCCCTCTAACACCACCTGCTTTCCATTCACCTCTAAAATCAGTGGCCAACTCATTTTAAATGCATGCACAGAAAAAACAGGGATAGTAAAGGATTCAGTCCCTGGCTAACAATAAATGATCTTTCCAATGTTAACAATTCTGTACACTTACACTGTTTCTGAGTCCCTTCTGGCTTCAGCTACCTATGCAGTGCTCTGTTTACAAGGCCAGGAGCTGGTCCTGGAGAGCTTCCTATATAGTCTATGAAAGATCATTAAATGTAAAGTGATTACTGACGTTTACTTAGCTTCTCTGAACCATGGGCTTTGCTACTCCCAAAACTCTTCTCTTTCATTTTTTTCTTTCTCTTGATCTTCTCCACTCCTCCTCCCAGTCCCACAATAATGATCCACTCAACTCCTATTTACTTTCAAAAGAACATGGTGATCAGATTAAAAAAAAAAAACCAAAAAAACCCACTTTCATATCCAACCTTTTTTATAATTTTCCTTTGTAGGAAAGGAACAGCCTCTCCCTACCTGTTTAAAGTTACTGAGCACAGATTTTAAGAACTGACAGAGCAGGAGTAACTTATCTTTAAAAGCTAAAATTTGACCTATGTGAGTTGACTACAAGAGCCTGAATTTTCTCTGAAGATGGGCTCTCTTTATCTTAAAGACTTACATTTCTCATAACATACCACAATGATTTTAAAATTGTTGGTTCCAGCGACTGAGGAGTCTGGACTGTGTATTTCTATCTTCCTCCTCTGCATGCAGTTCACTTTTAGTTCATGGACTAGCCTGTAAAAGCAGGTAGGTGGGTGAGGGGGTTGAAGAGAGGAGAATTCAGGCAAGCCTAAATTTAATGCATAAGAAAATAATTCTGGCCAGGATATAGAACTGCTTCTCAATCACCGAAGAGAAAATGCCTGAATAACTAGCATGCTGAAATTTAACTTACATAACCCATGAACATGTGCATCTTCCACAGTCATGGAATTTCATCCCGCTGTTTTGAACCCCAGCACATCTTTAGTAGCCGAAACAACAACACAGTAAGTCACTGACTTAACTTGCCTCCTGCACTGTTACTGAAACTGAGCTACCTTAGCTGTTCTAATGGGGGGCAAGGGAATGGTCACATCCACTGAAAGGCATTTATCCTAAAATAGCTGTGCTGTACTCATAAAGCACAATGCGGCAAACCAGCATATCCGTATACATACGTAAAGTGAACTTTTTTGAAGTAAAATTGGGAAACAACTTCATTTGAATTCTCATCATTTTAGTAATCTATTACAGAATATAACCTTTTTTCTAACTTTAAGTAATATGTTCCTCCTCATCCCAATGAAACAGTAAGAAATGCAAGAAAACCTGACAGAAACAGTTGCACTAACAGCAGAACTGAACTGCAAACAGAAGACAAATCAAATCATTGTACCTGCAATAACTTGTGGAGCTGAGCAAACCCAGCTGCCTTTTCTGTAACAGCACAGATGAGTTGAGTCCAGCCCTTGTTGTTTTCTGTAAGAGAGTAACGTGGAACTGTACTCAGTTATTTACTTAAGATTCAAACATGGCTGTGGGTCTTTGATGTTTGGGATGTTTAGGTAACTTTTTCCTCTAGCCTACATATATTAAAATTTTCAGAATGTACAGAACACATTGCAACACCATCCTGATCTACTACAATAAGTAGACAAGAATATATTCCTGTGAGATGTGGAGCACTTCTGCAAATACAGAAGCTGGAGAAAAAATACGAAACCCTAGCAGCCATTGTTTTCAATCTACATAAGCAGCAGTACTACCTGGAGGTGTTAAGTCACCTTCTGGTTTTACTACAACGCCTGAAATTCTTCTTATACAGCAAAATTTTCTTTCACAATGAGACTGCAAGTAAACATGCAGTCTTACTGTTGTACTAAACTGCTTTTCCATCCCAGTTCCACTCCCCATTCCCCCCACAGTCCTGGGGTTGGAACTAGATGATCTTTAAGGTCTTTTCCAATGCAAGTCATTCTACGATTCCATTTCATGATTCACATTTTTTTTAGAATTTAATGGAAACACTTTCTGAGTAGACCAAGGAATAAAGTATTTTGCAGAATTATGGAGTAAGAAATCTTTTTGATAATACTCAGACAAAGCAAGTGTTTGAGAATCAAAATGTTCTTTACAGCAAAGACTGAAGAGCTGAATAGCTGGTTGGAGAACTTCATTGCTTAAGAAAAAGAACACTGTTCACTTCTTCCATGTGACAGCATATTTAAGCTAAGCTGTTACTTGTAAAGTTTTAAGACATGTTTTTCAGGTAATGAAAAAGCATCCTTGACAGATATTTTACCCAGATTACAAATACACAACATCAGCATTAATTTCACTGTAACTCTTTATGAAGAGAAGCACACAGGTTTTCCAGACATAAACATAAGACCTGCCTTGATTTTAACTGTCCAAAAAAGTTCTTCAAAAAAAGCTGTTTCCACCAACTGTGATTAGTATTGTTTCTTCAAGGTCCAGGAATACAATCAACTTATTAAAAATGTGACAAACTTAAAATCAGGACCCCACTTTGCCAATTCAAGGCAGGAATTTGAAACCTGGCATTCAATACCCTGACTCAAGTGTAACTGTTGGACAACTGCAATTCTCAGCACAGTTCCTGCATCTTTATAGGTTTTCTGTTTGTAATGACTTGATTTCATTCCTGTCTAGAACAGCTAAACAAAAGGCTTCAAGGACTATATATTCTTAGCAGAAAAAGAAACTGAATTGTCAGAATTTGAAGATTTTAGTTTATAATCTGTCCTGGGCCACAGTACAATAAAGCCTAATTGCAATCTTTTTCAAAACATACCTTTTGTTTTTCTTCCTCTTCTAGGAGTCTCAGTCTTTTGCACTCCATTGCCTTGTGCTGAATGCTGTCCTTGGTGAGTGGGTTGTGGTTATTATGTCCAGGCAGTAGACGAAAATAGCGGTTCTTTTCTGGGTCATAATAAAATCCTGGCAGTTCTTCAGGGTGGGAGGAGTCAGGGAGAAAAAGAGGCAAAATCAGATGGGTAACTTTGTTTACTGCTCTTTGATATTCCATGTCTTCACGTGAATGTCAGAGTTATGAGACTCAAAGCTCTTGCTCCCAACAGGTCCCAAGCATGATACACAGACTAGGAGAAGATGAGCCACTTACAGGAGAGAAAAAAAGATTATTTATAGTTTTCAAAGGCTGTTACACTGATACAGAAGGGATGTAACCGCTGACCAAGAGGAAATTCAGACCAATCAGAAAGGCACAAAAGAACGGTTTTGTTGCAGAACAAAAATGGTCTTTCCTCATAAATACATTATGAGGGGACATTCTTAGTTAAAAGACTTGGTAGGACAGCAAAAAAAAGAATGAGGTATCAAATAAACCCAAATAGAGTATTTCACTTCCCAGAACAAGACACTTTTTCTTCAGCACATAGGAGGGATTTAGATTAAATCAAGAGTACATTTGGCTCCCTCCAAAGGTAAGTTGGGATGAGAAACACTCAATTTTAGTGCTTCCCTGTCTGGGTGAATGCAGAGGCAGACAAGTAAAATACTCTGAAAGATTGTCTCAAGAGAAAGAAATTAATTCAGAGGCAATTGTTAACATTTCACTTCAAGAGTTTTTATTTAAAACTCTATCTACTACCAGAAATTTCATTTTAAGTAATCTCTTTTTGCAGCTGCTTACCATTCAGCTCCTTTTCTGCATCTTTTAGGTTTCAGCTTAGCCACAAGTGACCAAGATTTATTCAGGTCAGCAAAATTAAAAAGTTAGTCAATGAATCAGTAAAGTTTATAAAAGCACACTACATTTAGCATACAGAATCTAATTACACAGGAATAAATGTCTTGCAGGATACATCTCCAAGCACATGCTCACAACACAAAACAGTGATACACAAAAACCATCTCCCTGAACTCAGGGTTGTTTCAGGACTCTCCTGTTGTACAGAAATATATGTTCCCACTGGCTTAGTTAATGCTAGCATTGTTTAACCAGTTAGGAAGCCAGAACAGGACATCTTTTTCAACAGCACTGCTGCTTCATCGTTTGTTGTTAATGAACAAATACTTAGCCAGAGTGTATTTATTACAGACTACAATGTACACTGAAGGCATAAAGAGAGATACATCACACAAGAGAGGCACACCACAAAGTGGTGGATTGTTGTGCCTTTCAGAAGACTGAGTAACTGAACACAAGCTGTAATTTTTTATATGCTCTCTCATTTTATTTGCTTCCTTCGTAGTTCATTTTCTTCCTAAAGCGGCATTTCTGGAGGGAGAAACAGAATTGTATTTTTTCAGTTTATATCAGCTCTAAGCACACAAGTTTTCAAACATGAGAAGCACCTGTGGGCCTGAAAGTGATTTGGCTCTGTTCTCTAGATCCTTACTTACTATATCTTTTTGTATCACCTGATGTTGCTTTTCTCCAGAAACTTTACTGTTTGTATTGTTCCCATAACACCAGATTATTAATGCAGCTACTACTACTACTAGTTTTTTCATACAAGCAGCATATAGGAACTGACTTTTGACCCATAAACACTATCTCTTACCTGGTGCTACAGAGTTCTGCATTGAACTGGACGAAGAAGGATCTTCACTGCTGCTGGGGCCTGCATTCACTGTGGTCTGTGGTTCCTCCTGTTCCAGACTGAAAAAACAGCACTGCCTTCAAGACAGGCTCACAACTGTCCTACACATCTTTCCCACAAAGAATCTAGAAAGCAGATTGTTACTGACATCAATGGAATACCATTTTGCAGTGCTAAGCACACTCTGCATATCACCCACCATACATTAAACTGTGAAAATCAAACAGTGAAAATATTCAGCTTAAAAATTTCTCAAGGAAGTTAGTGAAACCAGCATCCTAAAAGCCTTAAATTACTTGCTAATACATTAGACGTGGCTGTTGATTCTGCAAGTGCCTTTAACTCTTTTTAGCAAAAGATTTACTGGGCAATTGTACATTAAACGAACAACCTACTCCTAAAAGCACGCAAGTCTTCGCAGCACAAAGCAAGAGACAGTGTGGGTAAAACACTGATGTCAGGTCAAAAATATTTTGCCATTATCTTCATAATAAGAATTTCATTGATGAGTTCAGAAACATGCAAAATAAACACAAGTTTAATGAAAATTCCAAGAAAAGCCTCTGCTTTTCTAACAAACATTGCAGAGGGTAACTGCAGCTTTCCTCTTTTTGAGCTAATATACATGAGCACATTCAGTACTGATGAGCAAAATTCCACTGGGATGTTTTCTGAATCACCTGTACAATTCTCACTTTTTAAGACAGGTCCAATTACATGTCATCTTAAAAGCAGTAGGTGAAGATGTTTTGCAAGAGTCATAATTTATTGAAAACACAAAGAAACTCTATTTCTAATACCAGCTCCGCTGCGGTTTCATTACACAACTTTGAAAATGGTTAAAGAACACAACAGGTATACAAGGGGAAAAACACCCCAGATCGAACCCAGGCACTTAACTTTGAAGCTTTGTAAGAAAACTCTTTTAATTCTGCTCACTGAAGTAGTGCCCATTTGCGTTTCTAAGTTTTCTTACACAAGTGCAACTAGTGTGGCAACTCATATGTGTGTCTCTTTTCCTAAAAATAAGTTTTTTTTTAAAAAAAAAAAGTTTAGTGTATTAAAACAAAGTCTTCTTTTAGTCCTGCAAGAGGCACTAAGGAAAGAACAGGGGAATGAAAAAGCAACCATAAAAACAGCTCAAACATAGGCAAGTGTAAGTTCTGAAGTATAAAACGTGTTTTTCTCAAAGGATCAGTTTTCAAGGCAGGGGATTATTCCTGAGGCCTTGTTTCATTTTCCTGATCTGCTAGATGTGGTATTATTACCACATTACTTATCATGCTTTCAAACATTCAGGAAGATCCTCTAATGACAGAGTTTACACCAGTAAACACAGAGGCTTAAAATACACAGGCAGGTAGAATGAAGTAATTTTATTTTTCTTCCCTGAACTATCTTTGCATATTGATGAAGGGTTTATGGATGATAATGCACAGCTGAAAGGACTGGCTCACGGAACCGCATCTCAGTTTAAAATCAGTGTACCGTTGTGAACACACAATAAACCAGAAATCAATGCAATTCCACTCCCAGTACGGATGACAGATACACCAGAAGTACTATCTACTAGATCTTCAGGCGGCAACCCTCTCGGTTCTAGAAAGTCACCATTCCGCACATTTAATGAGGCCTAAGATCCAACGCCTTAGCCCCTGCCAAGCCGAGCTGCCTGTACTTGCCTTTCGGCGCGGTTGCTGTGGCTGGGTCTTCTGTGCCCGTGGGGGTGGTGGCTGCGCTTGTGACTGCTCCATCCACGCCCCTCCTTGCCTCGACGGTAGTTTCTCCTCATTTCTACTCTTGAAGCAAACATACACACATACTTCACCCCTACTTGCCTGGAACAGCTCAGCATACAAGACAAGTCTCTTAATGCGGCCTCTTTTCAAACAGTTTCAACCTGTAACGACCAGGCCCGCCAACCACCCGGAGCACAGGCGCCCCCGTACGCCTGTCGACTTCCCCGCTAGTCCGGGACCAGCTCCGCGGCTCACCCCGCAGCGCTGAAGCCAAAACCCCACAGGTAAAAGCGCAGTGACGACCACACGCCCCCGCCCGTTCCTCACCGCGCCGGGCCCGCGCCAGGCCCGCCGCGTCCGCGCTGCCGCCAGCGCCCCGCCCACGCGCCCAGGAGCGCCTCTCACTGGCGCTCAGCCGCGCCCGCCGCTTGACGGACAGCTCGCTCGCCCAACCGCAGGAGGCGGGGCCGGCGCGTGCGCCGCGCGAGGGGCGGGGCTGGGGCGGGGTTGAGGGCGGGCGGACGGCGCGGGGTGCGGCGCTGAGGGCGCGGAGGGCGCGGGCGAAAGGGCGTGTTTAGCACAGCGGGGAAGCAGCGCGGGGTGGAAGAGGTCGCTTAGCGCGGTAGGGAAGCAATGCACGGCCGAGAAAAGGCAGCCTGGGGGTTGCTGGGAGGTGGCGTGCTTTGAGGGGACACCGAAAGGGTACCCGCAGCTTCCTTCTCTTATGTCGCCGGCTCCCTCGAAACCATCCTTTGGCTGTGGGCAGCTAAAAGTTGTTACAACCTCTCTGAACTTACCAAGAATTCAGAAAAGAGAATGTCTCTAAAGTGACTCCCCCGGCTGAGGCCTCTTGATGCTTATTTTTTTCTTATTTTGAGCCTTCTACTGGTGGGCAGTGAATAGTTGGGTGGGTGGTGTTGAAGCACAAGGTGGGAGGGAAAGCTCGGGCTGCAGCAGTCAGTAACAACTCCGCGGTTGGTCAGAGCGCCAGAAGGGTGGTAGCTACCAGCTCCTTGCCCTCAGAGCAAGAAACCCCTTCTCTATCGTTTATTAAAGGTGTCCTTAAGCAGTTCTTGTACAGTCGCCTTCCCCGTCCTGCTTGTACGGCATCTAGGAGTTAAAAAACACGTTATAACCGGTGTTGTAAAAAAGTTTGTTTCTTTAATGAATGATTAAGGTTAAAACAAGCAAACAAACAAACAAAAAAAGAGCTATAGTTAAAAGAATTGTGGGAGAATAGGGGTTTAGCCTTTTTGCTTCCAGAAAGTTGAGGGGTTTTTTGGTTGCTTTAACAACTTAAATAAGAAGTGCCAGTACTGGGAAAATAGGCAATGGATTTTTGCTGCTTTGGATGTTTAGACTTTGCACAAGTTTGCTGTCTTACTTGGCAGGAGAGTAGTTTTTGGGAGATAGCATTTTTTGTTTCTCACTCGCATCATCTGTGTTTTACATTCAAAATGCATAGTTAAAGTAGCCTTGGAAAGTATTCACTTAAGGATACAAACAGCTGGAGAAATCACCTGTGGCTTGCATATATAGTTTGTGAGCTCTATTTCTTTGTATTTACAAGGTAGACCACCAGCATGGTCTAGTTCTAAAGCATATTTTGTTGATTAGGTTTGTTTCTCATAGTGTTTTCGTGATAGTGATCTTTAGCTTTTGCAAAATAATTTTGCATTTTAATACAGTAACAGAAGAAAAGTGCCTACAGAAAGGGCTGCATCAGCTGCATCAGTTTCTGTGAACTGTTTCTAAAACACACTGGTGTTGACTGGATTCAAAGTGATGGTTTATGTGGCATTGGTACTTGATCTGTATGTAAATTTGATGCTTGTACACCTATGCACAGGGTTCTAGGGAGTGTTTTTTCCCTGGTGTTTGCTGGCTTGTGGGTAATAGTCCAGAATGTCTAATGTTTCTCAAGTACTCTCATACTCTGCTTCGTGCATTGACTTTGTTTCATCTGTTTAATTTTTGGTGCCAGTGAGCAATATTCAAGGTCATGTGACCAATATATGCTGCTTGTAAGCTGTGGAATTCATGTCACTGAAATAGTTACCATTGGGGAAGAAGTATATTAAATGATTTGTTTTCTCATTTGTATTGCAGATACTTACTATGAAAGTTAATAAAGAATAGACTGGAAGATATTTCAGAGATCACTGGTTTTCCATGTATGCATTTAAATAAAATATACAAATATATACTTAAACCCCACACATTCACCCATACATTGTTCCTTAGCAATTGTTTGTCTAACCTCTTCTTAAAGCCTTTTGGTTTGGTTTATTCAGATTGTTTTATTTTGTTATTTATTATTACCTCTCACTGAAAGGTCTCTTGATGTGTTACCTTATTGCTGCAATTTAGAAACATTACTGCTATTCCTTCTTCCGTCGGTGGATATAGAAAACAATTTGTTACCTTGCTCTCTGCAGCTGTATTCTGTATTTGAAATGTGGAAATGCTATCCCTTTTGAATATTTTCCTGTAGATTGAAGAGTGCCTCAAGAATACCACTCCACTAGGATATTATAGATGACAACTTTTAGCTTTGATGATTCTTGCTTCCTTTTTTGGACCCTTTTCATGGAGAACAGGTCTTTCCTTGAAGTGTGTTCCAAAAAACTGGCTATACCACTACTCAGCTGAGGCCTTCCTAGTGCAGAGTTTGTTTTGCAGACTGTACCAGGTTGGAGTTGTAGGATGTCCTATAGCTGTGCAGCAGTGCTAACTTCCATGAAGTTTGAGCAGTTTGAGAACTGCTTTGTGACCAGTTGTTTCCAGTCCAGGTTAGTGGAATTGGCTGTGCTTGGGCTGGTAACAGCTGAGTGCTGCTCATCTCAGGCTGGTTCCTGAACTAGTCCAGGCCATCCTGCCCTGTGGAATGCACTCTGCCACTGTGTCCACCTTGGCTATTTTTCTGCTTCCTTGACCTGAGGGACTGGGTTTATACCTGTGTAGTTGATTAAATATATATGTTCAGACTATGCTTATTTAGTTGATTAAAATGTAATTGTAAATTGTATTAAAACATTCTGAAAATACTAAATTTTATCAATAACATTGGACTTTAAGGTTTGAATGAGTTGCCTTTCAGATGAACTGCAGTGTCTGAGCCTGTGTTCATTCTTAGCAGTTGCATCTCAAAATTAAAAGTAGTTTGTCTATGCTCTTCTTCTACTGAGGCTTAAGCTGTGTGTTTTGTCTTATGCCTTCTTGGGGATAAACCTGCATTCTGTCTGTTAAAGCTCAGCTTATGTAAGGCCAGTCATTAAGCTTTGGTAAGTGGGAAGGATACCTGGGCCCATGTATTACCCTGGGTTTATGCAGGGTAATCAAAAGCAGGATTTTGTGTAATAGTAAAATTTGTGTTTGTTCTAATACTGCTGAAATCAAAGCAATTTAAGAGTCTCTGTAACTTTGTGCTTACTCTGCATTATGAGCTGCAGCAGTCATGCAGTAATAGTCTCAAAGCTCTTGTGAAAGTTGCTGATTGCCTTTTTATTTTAGTTTTCAGCATGCTCTGCTGTCCCACAGGCTCTGCTGTTAATGCAGAAAATCACTTTTGGATTCTCTGACATTAGGTCATAAAATCATTTAGGTTGGAAAAGACCTTTAAGACGGTCGAGTCCAACCATTAACCAAACACTGCCAAGTCTACCACTAAACCATGTCCCCAAGTGCCATATCTACACATATTTTAAATACCTCCAGGAATGATGACTCCACTGCTTTTCTGGGCAGCCTGTCTCAATGCTTGACAACCCTTCTGGTGGATATTAGGAAAGATGCCTTCAATCTAAACAAAGGAACAAACTGCTGTAGAATTTAAGGAATTAAGGTGATGAATTGTTGCAGTTTGTATAATGATCAGTAACTTCCTGCGTTTATTCTGCATGTGCATGTGTTTCACTTTTTTACTTTATGTGGTTTAAATCTCGAGCTCCCAAAGCCGTCCTGACGGTCTTGGAGGTGCAGCTCCCCTTGAGGGTTTGCTGGGTGGTGTGAGTACGGGAGCGAATCGGAGCTGACCCAGGAGAGGGCAGCAGTGCACTTGCACAAAACCACTATGTCTTGGCTTTGCAGGGTCGTCTTCTGTACCAAGTGTTGAATCCCTATAGAAATCAATTTTAAAAGCAGAAATACACCAACGAATCCATTTGCAATACTACTTGAAAGTGTATTTGTTTGTATTTATAGCTCTAAAATCCAGGGACACTGATGTTGCATATTTTAGCCAGGCTTTCCCTCCAAGTAAGAAGGTGAAGCTTCTTTCTCCTGGTGTCAGCTTTGTCTACCTTGCAGGTTATAGGTAATAACAACACCCTATGAGATATATATTAGCTCTTAGTATTTTTAAATATGTGTGCCTTTTTAATATAAAATATATTTTATTTATACAATATATAAAATATATGAGTGATATAAATTAAAATTTTGCTCTGACACTACATCTGAAGTCTTTTCCAGTCAAGTGTCTTTAGGAGTGAGACATAATGCTGGTCAATTTTCATAATAGAAATGCTTAGATTGCATTAGTTGCATTTAAAGATTATTTGGGTACTTAGGAAGGTGTCACTAAGAGACAGTAATAAAAATATTTAGGTTATACTTTTGCTGGCACTGGTGGAGGGACTTTATGACTTCTGATTATAATCAGAAAATGGACTGCAGAGCACGCAGGCATGAGTGGGTGCCAACAGTGTTCATGGTTCTGTGTATGGATAGAAATGGAGCTGTGGTGTTATGGGTCTCATCAGATAGGCTGGCACATTCCAAGAGATGGTCTCTGGTAAAAGCCCATCTGAGACCTTCTGTTTGTTATGGTCTGCCCTCTCCCATGGGAGGCACAGATGACTGGGCTGTGTTTGCCACCTCAGGGACTGCACGTGTCTTCCTGTGACTGCAGTAGCCCAGGGCAGAACAGTCTTGCTGCTGCTGCCACTTAGAAGAAAAAAAAACAACAAAAATCCCCAAAACACAACAACAAAACAGAAAATCCAAACCTGAATCTTATTAGACAGTAGGGGAACAGTTGAAGAGAGACTCCTGATCCATGTAGCAGCAAATTAGTGAGTGCAGAATGGCAAATCTGGTGGCTGCTGTTGCCAACCTGGTAGAGAAATCCAAGTGTTTATCACACATGGGTGTTTCCTGGTGTAGCTCCTATGAGTATTATAACCCAAGAATCCAACGTGTATCGATACTAGGCTGCCATGCTTGTGTATAAAGTGAGTTATTGCAGGACAGGCATGGTCTGAGATATACAGAGAACATGAACCCATACTTGCTAATATCAGCAGTCTGGCTCTAATCTGCATAGTCAAAATCAAATTACTAAAGTGATAGGTCTACTGAGTTACTTTCTAGAATGAGAAAGCAGTGCAAGATTAGGAATTCAGAAGATAAGGCTCTCTGTTGTGACAAAGCTCTCTTCCACTGCGCATATGTGGATTTAATTTAAAATCCACATTTCAAGTTGAGGGTCCCAGTGTGCTGAGCTGGAAGACCATGGCTATGTGAATGATAAACTCACAGCTGACCCTGAAGTTGTGTGGGATCTGCTGTGCCAGCTGGCTCCCTATAGGTCTATGGGGCCTGAGGAGATTAATCTGAAAATACTCTGAAGAGCCAGCTGCTGTCATTGCAAGGCCTCTCTGTGATTTTTGGATAGTCTTGGGAATGTCTCAGACTCTCAGGCACATGCTGTGGAGTCTTGGGGTGATCCTGTGCAGGGCCAGGAGCTGGACTTTGATGATCCTCATGGATCCCTTCTAACTCAGGATATTCTATGAAATCTCTCTCCCTAGAAAGACAAGCTGAAATCCAAACCCTGATGCTAAATTTTATAACTGTGTATATCTTAAATGAGCTCTTGTTGACCCTGATTTGAAAGGGATGTTAAAAATCCTTTACTTTTTGCTGTAGGAAGAATGATTTACTTTGCCATTGTGTTTCAGACTTGTTATTCCTGTGATGCAGCACAGGCTTCTGTGCACCAGTTAGGTTTTGTTAGGCACTGTTCCAGAAGTGGTTGCATTTTCATACTACATTTTTCTTTCAAAATAGCATGGTGTCTTTTGAATGGCAAAGTGCTGGATACATGAGTAGTCCTTTTGAACATTTTTGATGTTTTAGCTAAATATCTTATATATTATTTATGTGCAGCATGAACTGTTACTTAACACTCTGAAACATCTTTTGTGGATTTGTGATTTCTATCATTATTGCTTGCGGGCCCAGTCTGAGGACTGTTAAATGTGAAACAATATTCACCTGCCCTGATGGTGGTGTAGGCTTATGAAGTTTGTGTGTGTATACACATAGATGAACATATCTCTGTCTACAAAACCAGAACTTCATTACCACATATTTCAGTGCATGGGTGGGGAGAATGCTAATTTGAAGGCATGAGATTTGAAAGTGATATTGATCACAGAGATGTCTGTGCTCTGCATGTTTCCTATGATGCTATAGATCTGACATGTCAGTTCAAAAACTGGCCCCTTTGTTAATTTTATTGCTTTTGTTAATTTTATTGCTTTTGTGGTTTTTTAAATTTTTTTTTTGTAAGAAGTCATGTCTGCAGGTGGTAAAGTGATCTTTCAAGCACGTAGGAATGCTAACAAGGCTTACACTGCCAGAATGCTAACTGGACCTTATATTCCTTGCAGAGCTGTTGTAGAGTAGAATATCCTGATGGTGAAGAAACCTGTTTGAATAATGCTATCCTGCCCCTTTCTAGGGGGAGAACTCAAGACCTTCCATTGGAAGGTCAAGTTCCTGGTGTAAATAATACTGTTTTTAGAGTAGTGGCAGCTAGCAGCTTTTTCATTTTTCTTCCAAACTCATTTGTTCAGCTTATGGACCTCTAATACACAAAGTGCTTGTAGTTACAAGATTGATTTCTAGTCTTGTATTTAAAACTTGCCAGGAAAAGAACTAGTCAGCATCTCCAAGGAAGTATTCTCTTTTGAGGTCAAAATCTTGTGTGCTACTTCATAGTCTGCCTTGCCTGTTTTGGGTATTAAGGTTGTGCTTTTATACAGAGAGAGGTGAACCGTTTTGCTTTTACACATCAATAGCAGATGTCAGGGTTCTGACAGCTGATTTCCCACTGGAAGAAAAATTTGGGACACACACCATAGGAATCATCTTTCTTAGCAGACTTCCATATTAAATACATGAAGCTCTGAACGGATGTGGAGACCGATGATATTGCAGGAAAAACCTTTCTCCAGAAATTTCAATCTAGAAGTCAGTGTTTTGCTTTCAGAAAACAACTTTATCTTTGAATGTCATAGCAACTAAAGACATAGTGTTACAAGGCTGCTAACACCTCTTTTCTCAAAGTCTATATTCTGCCCATATCCAAAGGAAAGCAAGTAACTGGGGAGACTTGTGTGCAAGGAGGCATTATAATCATATGAGGGTGGTTCTCAGAAGTGGACAGTAAGTGAACACAGTGCTGTTTTGGAGCATGAGCTTCCTCAGCTGTCTTGTATGCATTATGTGCTGTAGATATTCCCTTTGTAAAAGTACTGTTTGAATGATGCAGGAGTGACTTGCTTAGTCTCCCTCCTCCCCACCTTATCATCTTTGAAGATGTGTGTTGGAATTTCTTGTTTCACGGGTTTGGGGTTTTTTTGGGTTTGTCTTTTTTGTTTTGATTTTTGTGTGTGTGTGTGTTTTTTTGGTTTTTTTTTTTTTTTTTAGGAAAGGGAATGAAAGTTTTATGAGGTAAGAATTCCTCTCTCATTCTCTTCTGAGTGCTCTCTCAGGGAGAACATGGCGGGAGGAGGAGGAAGCTCAGCTCAGTGTATGCAGACTGCTGTGGGAGGCTTCCTGTTACTGATGTGTAAGGTGGGGAGAGCAAGTTTCTTTTGAGGACTTTCAGGAGCATATCCTGAGGGCAGAGGGGTGGGAGGAGGGAAGGTTACCATGGGAAAGTAGTCTCCATATATCTGTGTGTTCCGTAGAGGGTATATGTGGGTTCTTTGATTGGTGGCAGGGGAAGGGTTTGAAGGAAAGTTAATCTGCAGATACCTGGTCTCATAATGTTAGTGTACATTGTCTACTCATGTCTTGGTTATTATTTATATGCCTGTAATACTATAATAATATATAGTAATATATATTGTGATAAATAATATAAACAGTAATTTATATTACTGTTTATATTTATATGTTCTGGATGATTCCAGATGTATCACTGTGGCTCAGTCTTAAATTTTATTCTTTGACCGCTGTGCCTTTGGTCATTCTAATTGCATGTATACCCTGATATTTATGATGGATGGTGACATTGCCTTCCAGTCCACTGGACTGCCTGTTTCATTGTTGGCTCCATAGATGCTCTGCTTCATGGAGCCCTTCTAGGACCTGGTTTTCAAACTGCTGCTCTTCTGGGCACTGAATAGAAGCCAAGAATAGGGAGCTGTGGTTGCATATAATTACAATATAGATACCAGCCTGTAGAATTTCAAAGCAGGTGCCTAGTGCAGAAGTCTGCCCATGGGAGTAGCACTGCAGGATCTCTCCCATTGGTACAAACTAATAAAATTAACTTTCTGCACAGTTTATGGTCTGTCATTTTTGTGTACCTGTGGAAAATAATGAAATAGAAACATTTTAGACAAGACATAAAACACTTAAATGAAAACAATAAGACTGTTTCTGGGAAGAAATATATAAATGACTAAATTAAAACAACACTGCATATAGGGTAGTCTTAGCACTGTTTTTTAAGATGATCTTCTAAAGTCTGAAGACAACTGAAACTGCTTATGTACTTTGTAGAACTGAAGCAATAATTGTTTCACATACAAGATGTAATATATCAGTTTGCAGTTCCAAAACAAAACCAAGACCAACTAACAAAACTTTAGCTCTCAGCTTAATTGAATGGAAATTGAAAGAAGAGGTAGGATATAGAAAATGGTTTATGGGCTTGGTTGAGCTATTGTTTCCCTGAGCAAAGCACTTTCTAATTGGGAGCTGGAAAGCTCTGAAGGTCCCAAGAAAAAAGAATAGGTAAATAACTGGCTGTAGGATACTATATATTCTGTACTATAACCTTGTGGGAAATCAGGAAGGATGACAGAAGTCTATATGAAATGGTAAGAGCTTCCAGGGCCTTTAAGAGAGTACCAGGCTACAGGGTTTGATCTGTGTTAATTACCCAGCAAGATTTAATTGTGTGTGGTGTGTAGTTTTTGGTTTGTTGTGGGTTTTTTTTTCCTTTTCTCTAAGTGGGTAAAAACTGAGTGTAAGTTGACTAAGAGTGTTTACTTATTTTCTTTATAGAAAATGCCTGCTTTCCTAAAGTTAAATGTGATTACGTCAGCTGGTAGAGCATCTTCACTTTGGGTACTTGAAGGTATTTTATCTTTGTTCAGAATGATGTTTCAGAACAGCTGAAAACATCCCTTCTGAAACAAATTGTTTCAGAAGTGTGGAAGAAAAGGAAAATACAGATTATCACCGAATTGTGTGTAAGATCAAAGTCTAGGAGAACTTCTAAGAGAGAAGTAACATAAAGGGTGAGCCTTGTACAGTGATAAATCAGTGGAATAAAATTGCTCCCATGTGTTCTGGATAAAATTAGATGAACAGATTAATGCCTTTATACAGTGTGGCTAGTTCTGCACATACTACTGTGCCCAATAGAGAAGTACTTCTAACTTGAGGAGAGTATCCACTAAAAATTTCTCCTGGAAGGACTGCAGGTATTTAGTAACGTTTTTTACAGACAGTCACATACATTCATGCAGTCATCAGCCCTGTGAAATCAGGGAGGATCATTTCAGAAGAAATTTAAAGAACTGTTTTGATGTGTTTCTTTCTCAAAAAAAAAAGAAAAAAACAACTTAAATGGAGATGAAAGAAATAAGTGAAAATAGTTGGATGGTCACCTGTATTTTGTTTTGGAATTCTTTTTGCCCTACATAGCATAATTTCTTCGGATTGAATTCTATGATATAGACTCTCACTAAAGCAATGATTCTTGTAATAATGGTTGGATATACTTGTTATGGGATTGGATATATGTGATATGGGAATATACTGTAACAGGAGGATAAAAAAAGTTTAGCAAACAGCTGAAATCTGAGCTTCAGAAATAAATGTTACAATCAGGTGTAGACCCATTACTTCATTTTTTTTTTCTTTAGGAACAGCATACATACTGTATGTAGTTATAGAATAAGTAATGTAAATGGTGACTGTACTGAGGGATACTTAAAAAGTTTACTAAAAATCAAAACTGCAGTTGTCTGTGTAGGAGGGGGGGGAGTGGAGTTGGCACCAAAAAACCCCACAGCTCTCCAAACCCGTATGTGTCTGTGGATCTTCCAATTAGATAGTGGGTATTGATTAAGTCAGTGGGTGATAGGTTGCAAAGTAGACATTTCTCTCTGGAAAACTGTCTCAGGTTCCAGAAATGAAATTAAAATTTTAAAGTTATTAAAGTTGTGTGCCTTGCCTTTACCGCGTAGACTATAATGGTACCTACGTGTACGGTTCCATCTAGGCTGGTGTGTTGCTTCTGCCCATTACCAGTAACAGAGAAGATGGTGATGCTTTCAATGTAAACTGCTCTCTTCTGTCTTGTGCATCTAGTGACCCAGGGTCTCATTTGGAAAGATTTAAAAATTTTTCATCCAGGAAGACTTAGGAAGTCATTGATATACTTTGAATGCATGAAACCTTTTCTTTTTTTTTTTTGTTCATGCACAGTTTTTGCAGACCCAGGACATTCTGACAAGGAATTCCTTAACTTTTACACAATGAGAAGAAATACTTCCTGTGTTAATTTTGAACCTTATTTTAGAAATTTTGACACATACACACACAAAAATCTGTTTTAGGACAGATTACAAGTGCTATATCCCTCATTATAGACTTCTCATGTAATCCACCTCAGTCCTCTCTTCCAGTCTGAGTTGTCAGGACTTTTGTTCTTACTTTTCGTTGGACAAACTGACTGTACAGAAATTATTCTGTATCTTTTGAGCATCCTGGTTATCCTTCTTTGTGCCTTTCCTAGCTCTAACAAACTGTACAAAGTATTGAGGAATTAAGCACATTATAGATTCCTATGTTGTGGCACAGTGCCCAGAGTGTGTCGTCTTTGACTTGTGGTTCAATAGTGAGCTGCTCTCAAATAATTCCTGGTTATATCCCAAGATCTTGTTCTTGACTGGCAATAAGTAATTCAGAGGCTGAAGGAGTACATGCAGTGTTAGGACTTTCTAAAGTATGTCAATTTGTCACACATTTTATCTGCCATTTAATGTCTTATGAGTCAGTTTCTCATTTCCCTCTGCCCCATCCTCTCATCTTCTGAAAACCTCCAAAACAAAAAATGGGAAAGATGACTCCTTCTGAGTTCAATTATGTGGGAAGAATAAAGTTCAGTTCCAAAGCTTCTCTGCAGGTTAATTGAAAAGAGTCACTGAAACCCTCTGCCACCTTACAGTGCTCTTTCAGTAGGTGGACTGAGGGGAGCTTGCTTTAGGGGAGAGCTTGGAAAAAAATCCATTACTTCCAGGTTCCCAATTCTAGAGCTGATGAAATAACTTGGAATACACTAGAAATGTAATGTACCTGGAAGTAAATGGTTACAGACTTTCTGAATTATTGCAAAATGATTTGATGGAAAGAAAAAGTCTCACTGGAAAGAGGTTACTAAGTGGTCCTGATTTCTTTCTGCCTGTTGCTGGTATTGGCAAGCAGTGCTGCAGGGACTGGAAAAGATGTTATTAAAATTTTTGTATGCAGCACATACACAAAAAAGTGGCTGTCCCTAAAGAAGATAAGAGCTTGGTAGTTGCAGTTAAAGATAATTTATTCAGGCTTAGCTAGTGCTGCAGAATCTGGTGGCCTCTTGTGCTGCTGGCCTGTAGTAAGCTGCAGGATGCAAGGTGTGGCATAGAAGAAATGCACAGCTTTCTGATTGCTCCCTGAATGTGTGCCATGAATACATTGTATTAGTGGTGCTACAGTAGATACAATCTAAGGATATAAGCAACTGGATACAGATACTCTTTTATCTGAACTGTACTAGTCTTAACATGTTAGATTCATCCTACCCATTAGGAGGAATGAACTCATACATGTTTCAATTTAAAGTCACCTCAGTAGTATTCCTTAAAACATTAACAAGCTGTGCTGGCTTGTGAAATCAGCTGCTTTCGCTTCTGTTTTCTGAGTTCAGAGATGTGCCTGGTATTTATGTTGTGTTTGCATGACAACTTTAGGATGGACAGCATCAGTGGAAGGGTAGCTTAGCCAGCATAAACCTCTGGCTGTGTAAGTGGCACTTCTACACCTGCGTGGAACAGTGTTCAAGACAGTAAATCCTGTTTGATGGCCCAGCTGCTCCTCTCTTGTGCTGAGTTTCACACAGCTTTGTTCATCTCTGAAGGTTACAGGAAGTGGGACACTTGGCTCCTGTAGTTTGTTGGGGTAACTTGGCCTGGCGCGCTCCTCTTGCCAGCCAGACAAGCTGCAGACAGCCCCAGTTTAGCTGTGCGTCATGGTAGGTACTTGTAGGTAACAAGTAGGCAAGACTGGCCATGGAGGAGGAAGACACACCCTGATAGATCTGATGCAAAGCCTATTTAATTTTCTAGAATTATTTTTATGGAATGGGGATTAGGTGCTAAATCCTGGAATAGCATTTAAAGGTTTCTTATCTAAGAATACCAAATCTCCTGAGAGGCACAAAACATAGCACTTCAGTTCATTTTGCTGAGCCAAACTGACTTAAAGCATCAAAATAATATGCATGTTACAATTTTTGGTAATTTATAAGTATTCTGGGTCAGACTTGTGATATGACTACCTAAACTAATCTGAGGGGTAAATCGGGCACTGTCTTATTTTTGGGTGCAGTAACTTGAGAATGTCCTTTAATACTTCTGATGTTAATGGACAAATTACAAGTCTTCATTTATTTGACTTTTTCACTGCATTTTGTTTCAACCTGTTGTACCACCTGCTTTCCTGTAGGAGACTTTTCACATGCACATGCCTTTTCCTGGACACAGGGATAGTGGTCTGGGTTGGTTACTGTCACTGGCTTCTTGTCAGGCTGGATGGCAGGTAGATGTCATCTTACCCTGTCACCAACCACTGGCTGGCTGAAGTGGGAAGGGTTGGGAGGGTTGAGCGGAAAAGACGGATTTGCTCCTTATTAGCGTGACAGCAGAGGTATCCTGCCCAGCTTCCAGAGTGCTAGAGAGTAGTACCAGGTGAGTTAATGCCAAGGCCAGTGACAAATTGTTTCACCATAGTACCCTTTCCATAGGGCTGTCCTTCAAGCTGTGTCCACTTCAGTTGAAGTTGGGCTAAGTGGGAGGGCTTGAAACAGCATGCTAAATTTTTTTTTCCCCTGCAGACAATTGGTTGGGATAAATGTTTTGTTTATCTTTATTCTTGGAGGAAGAGTTTCGGTGGATTTCTTTGTAGTCTGGAGGAAAAAAGAAAGAAAAGCATTAACTGTTGATGGGTTATTTTTTCTGATTTAAGGAAATAATCTTTCCATAATAAGCTTGAAACTACTTTGATGACTGGAAACAGTGCTATAATATATGAACTCTTTAAATAAAAAGATCTGATCTTGAAATCATAAGCTTGGTTTTCTAAAGCGTTTCCACTGGATGATATTATTGGTTTTGGCTTTTTTAGAGTATTATAAACTGAATGACACACTCATATTTATGAAAAGTCAGTTTAAATACTATAACTGGCTTCCTTGTGGTTTAAGACTTAAATAAATGTCTTGTAGGCTTCTTTGGCTCTATAGGCTGTAACTAAAGTCACATGTTATTTGAGACATGCATTATAAGTCCAGGGTGATCCTGAATACAGGTTGTTAATATTTTTTTAAAGATCATTGTATGGTGAAAAAATACTAAACTTTATAGAGATGTCTTGTATGTTTTTCATTCTTCTCTTACCTGATTGTTCTTGACTAAAAATTTTGGCATGAAAACACTGCCTTATGTGTAGGTGTTCCTCTGATCCTTTTGTTTTGTTTTTCACCTGAAGCATCATCATCATCCCTAAAAAATCAGAGTTGGCTGCTGTATGAATAATTTAAGTGTTACAAACAGAACTACGATTTCAAGTGAACAGAGAAAAAGCAGACAAAATACTTCAAAAAATGGCTTTCAAGGAGCTTCTCTGTACCAGTAAAGCAAAGTGAAAATAACTAATAATGCTGTGTACATACTGCTGTTTGTTTTTTTTTTTTAAGTTGTTCTCAGATGTAGTTTTGAGATTGTCCCAAGGCTTCCAGCATGGTTTCAAAGGTTAAATGATAGTCTCTGGATGTGTGTTCATGCTTGCATGTGCATGCCCAAATGCTGGAGAGGGACTTTATGTGTGTGTATATAAAAAGAATGGTTCAAATATAAGTCTTGAGGTGTAACCTCTTTGTCCTAGTGCTGGGACATGTATTTAGGGTTGTGGGGGAAAGCAGAGTGGTACACAATACTCCATCACAGCTATATATAGATATGATACCATATATACAACATATTAAAAAATAGAAGTCATATTATGGTGTCAAAGTCTAGCCCCCTCCCCCCCCCAAAAAAAAAAAATTAAAAAAATTAGGAGATGCCAGAACAAAGATTTTCTTAACAGCTTTAATTCCACTCCTTTGTCTGGATTACATTACAATTCATCCCTGCAACTGAAAACTGTGTCCTTTCTCCCACTGCCCTGCTGCCCTTGTATGTTAGCAGAGAAAATACACAGAGCCAAAGTGTGCTGGTCTTCCTCCCCGCTACCTGCTGCCAGTGTGACTTCCGGATGAGGAACAAATACTGCAGAAATGCAGGTGCAATCCGTGGGAATTTGGTTGCTACGTCCCAGCAGCTTTCTGGTGCTAGTTTTTCATGGCTCAGGCAGTTAGCGGGTGTTTTCTACAGAAAATTTGCAAAACAAAACACCTCGCACCAAATTCACCGAGACATCAGAATTTCGAGGCCACGAAGGCACAGAGTCACTCGACCGTATGAGTGCTGAATTTCAGGCGCCTCGTTCGCTCTCCGCGTTGGAGACGCTGCCCTCGTTCCATCGCCGGCGCATCCCGACGGGCGGGGCCGCGCGGGGGCGCCCCGGGGCCGGGCCCGCCGGGCTCAGGTGCGCGGGGCGGGGAGGAGCAGGGGCAGAGAGGCGGGGATGTGCTGTGCAGGGGTTTCCGCGACCTCAAACGCCTCACGCCCAGACGTACTCACCGTACGTAACACTCATCGCGTCTTAATTCGGACACACCCGCCGTGTCGTATTGTGTATTTGGGGAGTTAACAGATAAATTAAGCAATGGCTGTGTAGCAGGACAGAATTGCGTGCACGTCGCTCTTAGCAGGTTTCCTTTAAACTGTCTTTTTGTTTTTGTTAAGCCCATTCTTTCATAACGAAACACTGTATCTAGGCCAAATTCTGCACTTACGGATATAAAGAAATGCTGATTCTTTTGAGGTCACGACTGTTGACACTAACATTAGATAGTACCACTTTTCTCCGCTGGGTTGACTTTGAGAACAGTATATGAAAATTTGCACAGAAGATCTGAACAGCAACATGCATGTTTTAAATGCTCTATATAAGCATAGATGATGTTCTGCTTTAGTTTATACCACTATAAATGCAGAATGAATCTTACTGGCAGAATAAATTGGATTTGATTGTGACAATGTTGGACAACCCTTCCTCCTGTTGAAGGCGACTTTGGCAGAACCAAGCCTTTAGGTTAGAATTGCATATTAAAAATGGGAACAGAACCTGACTGGCAGGGATTTTTCTGTTTGTTTTTAACATCTGTAGCCCAAACGTTCAGCCTTAAGGAGACTAAGGCTAGGCCCCTGAATCCAATAACTCTCCGAGTTACCTAATAGGAAACACTAGACACAGGGACCCATATGGAATTTAGGCTATGTGAGTTGAGGCTTACACAGCTATATTGCAGCACTCTAAAATATTCCTGTCTGCTTTTCCAAGGTGTCCTATTGTTATGGGCTCTTAGACTTAGTGACTTGGCATTAGTCATAGAATCCTCTAAATCTCGATAATTTCTTTATAATATCCAAGTCTCAGCAGCCATTGCTTCCTAAGTTATTTTCCAGTCCTGTCTGATAGCTGTGTGACTTCTCTTCCCAGGCTTGTTTCCACAAGGTATTTAATAGTATTGCTCTCCTCTAGCAAATGAATGGTATCAATGATTATGTGTACACAAATGTCTTGGTGTTTTGCTGAACTAGGGTCTACTTTTCTTGATGTGATTTTTGAAAATGGCATAGGGCTTCCACATGCCTTTAAGTCGGTGTTTTAGGATTTTTTGGTAAGAATTTGACTGGAAACAAAGCTTTGCTGGAGGGTTAGAGTATATATTGGGGTGGGGGAGAGGAAATTAAATATACAGCAATTTCAAAATGAATGCCTATGGTTCCAGCATTCTGGGTGCTATGCTAACAAGTAGGCTAAAGCTGGATGTCCCCAGCACTCCAATTTGGAATAGCGCCCAGCTTTGGAATATAACATGCTTGCATTTGTGTCTGGAATACAACTGGGATTCTCATGTTCAATAATCAGGAGGGAGTGTGAGTGAGGGAAACAGCTGCATATCTCTGGCACTAGGCTTTGCATACTGACCCTTGTTGTGTAACCTCTGTGCTCCAGAAGTTTGAATTCATTTCAGGAGGTTGGCATGCATTTAGCTGGGAAAAGTGTTAGCTAGTGAATTATTCCAAATACATAAATAGAGTAAGGGAAACCATTGCTTGTCTGATTATGAGAGTGATCTTAAGCAATAAGCACCTCTCTCCCGTAACAAATGCAAGTACAACTTAGACTGTTTGTGCTATCCTTCCACTTCTCCCAAAGTGGATTTGGCCAATGCCTCTGTCTAGAAAATTGATGAGAGTGGATGGTCATGATTGCTAGGAGAAATTGTTACTGTGTGGGGAGATAAAAGGTTTTAATAAAAAGAACTTGGAGAAGAACTAGCCAATGGCTTAGAAAGAATAAGAAGCTCTTGCAGCGCCAAAGGGGAGTGGAAAAGATTGCAGGTCAGTTATGCTTGCTATGCCATTTACAAAGTGTCATAACTTTTAATCAATCATAAGGCTTTATTTTGTGGCCGTTGGTTGCACAGGGCTCCTGAAGGCTGGATTCCCACTGCTTGCATTTTGTAGTGAGATGCTGATGCTTGCAGGAGCCAAGCAGGGAGAATCCTCCCTAAGATGATAATTTGGTAAGCTATTCTACTTTCTGCAAGCTGAAGTGTTGCAGCAGCAACTGCAGTATTTTTTGTAGATGTTTTTATTCTATCAGAGTTGTTCTAATGCTTTTAAATAGTATTTCATAAGGACCTTAGCCATAGACATCAGATGGGAGGAAACATTCTGCTATGTGTGAGATGGGCAAACCCTTTGGGTTTTGCAAGTGAGTACAGAATTCAACATATATAAGACACTGTTCTTAGTAGGTGACTGATCTTACACGCAGCTTTTTTGCCCAGTTTAAAACAAAGTTACAAAGTTTTGCCCAGTTTAAAAACTGTAGTGCTTGATCATTCCTGGGCATGACAGGTGCCAAAATATTCTAAGTGCTGTAAGGTTTCCTTTCGTGGGTTTCTTTGGGGTTTTTTTTGTGATGCTGAAGATGCTTGTGTTTTTTTTTCTCAAATGTACAGGCCGGCATGCTCCTAGCTGGCTGTTGACCTTTAAAACAAACAAGAAAAGGCCCATCATAAGCAGGCACTGGAAGGAATAGCAAGGCAGGGAACTTGGATTTTCTGCATGTGGCACAGTTGGCCTGATGGAGTTTTATGTGATGATGTTGTGTTTAGACTTGTATTCTGCTCTCAGCTCTTGGGTAGGAATCCTTTCTGTCCTGTCAGCCTGGGATCTGAAGATGGGTTGAATAGGTATGTGTGAGTGCTACTTGTAGCACTGTGAGGGAGTGTGTGGTTCTTGGGCTTACTGGTTAGGAAGCTGGAGCCTCTATAGCCTATTTAGGCTCACTGGAAACTGGCCCCTATTGGTAATGTACATGAAAGATGAGAATCTGCCTGGTAAATCCTGTACTAGGAGTCTTTCTTGGAATGGCACAAGGATTCCACAGGGATTCCACAGATATCTAAGGACAGTCTTAGAAATAGCCTAATAAGCATCATCAGTGGGAGCAAAAATCTGGGCCTTGCATCAAGCAGTATCCCATCAGCCTTTTTTGTTGCTTGGAATTTCATAATAAACTTTGACAAGTTCTTCTTAGGTGCTTTCTGCTGAGGCAGCACAGAGTACCAGTGTCAGCAAAGGCCTGTCAACTCTAGCAAAAGACTGAGCAAGTAGAAGCCTTGACACGAGGGCTTAGATGTGTGAGAAGAGTGGCTGGAGCAAGAGTTGTGTGGCAGAGCTTCCTGCTGGAGGAATGGCTACTGCATTCGAAGGAGATGTCCTGACAGCAAAGCCGATCCACTTTTGCTTAAAAAACAAACAAACAAGAGGCAAACAAAAAAGCCCAACAAATAACACGCTACGTGTGGCAATGCTGGTTTTATGTAAGGGACTTTACCAATGTGGTTATCTCTGTTAAAAAGTCTAGCAAAATTATTCTGAATTCTGACCTGGGATCCTGTTTGGCCTGGAGAAATTTGTATCAGATCACTTCCACAGGCTCCAGCTGGGGAGGCTTGGGAGCAAGTAAATCAGGGCTGGCTCCCTTGTGACACTGACAGCAATAACTGACTCTGATGGGTTCCCAGGATCATTTTATGTTATACCAGTTCTGCTTTTGTTCACTGAATTTGCATCAACTTTTAAAGTTGAGCTAAACTGGTATTTTGGGCAGGTCAATCCACAGCTTTCTGTTGTTTCTTTCCTCTATCAAGGTAAAGTTGGATGGGAAATGGAAGAACAGTTCTGTGACAGTTTGAGGCTGTTTCTATTTAACAGGATTTAAAACATAGCTAAAATAGTCTTATTTCCCCCTTACTACCATTTTCCTCTGGTGTTTGGCCAATCAATGCAATAAAATGAGCTAGTGCCTTCTTATCCCCTCACTAATTCTAAACTGCTGTTTATGTGGATGTTTTATTTCCACTGCAACCACCCATCACATTTTATTTTTCTTACTTTAAATTTTTACAAAGTGGAAGATATTTTAAGTTGCAGATTGTTTTGAAAATAATGGAACAAAACAAGGAAAGAAAAAAATTAAAGAATGCAGTGCTAGAATTCTTTTGTATTTATAGGGAAGAGGGGGTGAAACCATTGAAGGTGTTATTAAAATTATTTTAAAACCCCCTTGAAATTAAAAGCATTTCACAAATAATACTAAACTGAAAAAAAACCCCAAACATTATCAGGTGAGGTATTTTCATGCTGAATCTAATTTTCCATGTAGTTAAAAAGACTGGTGTTATTGTTAGCTGTATAACTCCTGCATGTGCTGCAAAAGCAGCCTACTTATGATAGTGTTTGTTCCAAAGACCAAAATTCACTCTGTAAGCAAGAAAGCTTGAATACTGAAAAAACACAATTGCAGTCATTACATTTAAGCTGTGTCTGGACAGCTCACTTCTGCCTACTCTATTAAAAAAAAATCTCCATAGTGGAGTAAGCAGATAGTCACAGCAAAATACTCATTCCTTTCTTTGAGGTGGTGTCATCAGTAAGGAAGGAAAGGTGAAGATGTTCAAATCAACAGCAGATTCAAAGTTAGCACTTTCTTTGGATGGGTATGGCAGTTTGTTTTTCTCAGCTGTTAATTTTCTCAGGTAGGGTGCTAGTCATTATGCTCAAACCAAATGTTAAACCCGTCTTAGAATCATAATTATATTGTGTGCTCTGTGCTTACTAGAGATAATATTGATTAGCAAGGTATTACATTCCATTTTCTCCTCATGGGCAAGAGGAAGTCATGTTGTACCATTTTTGGGACCACATTTGAAGTTTTTTTTTAAAGGTGGTTAAAGCCTTAGGTAGACACTATCCCTGGCTCCATTCAGAGGAGCAATGAGGAACTTTTTCTAGGGGGGGTCAGATCATCTATTGATTGTTGCCCAAACTATACCACCTGCTTCCTCCAAGGTTTAAGTCACCTTAGAAACTCACTTTTATCCTTGCACTAGGAATAGGAGGATGGAGAGAGCATAATTTCAGATGAATCAAGGTGCCACCTCTGTGTCCCATTGATGGATGTAAGGTAAAAACATTTTTTCCTACCTTTAATGCAGGAAGGAGTGAAAAGGACTCCCAAAGGGTTCACCTTTTTCTTTATTCTTTAATTTTTTAATTTATTCTTTTATTTATTTTCTTTATCCTTTTATTTTCCTTTATTATTTTTTCCTTTTATTTTTCCTTTTTTTATCCCCTCCCCAGCTACTTACTCAAGGAATAAGGCAGACAGACCCATGTCTCTGGACATGTAAATCATGTGTTTCATGATGGGAACTCAGTTTTGTCCCATCTAAATTTTACCAATGACTCCACGCAAGGAGAGGGCAACTGTAGTTACTGAATGTGTGTTCTTCAGAGCATGTGTCTGTTTTATTAGATTCCTTTTCTTGCTATTACTGTGGTTTTGCAGTGGCTACCAGAAAGACTTGTACTCTCCTTTTGAAGCAGCTTGTTCATAACATTATTTCCTATTGTTGGGGAAATTTAAAAACAATGCATGACAAAGAATCTTCTGGCAGCCACACTAAGCAGATTTTCAGCAGTTTGTTAAACTGGGGACAGACCTGAGCCAGACTCTGGAAACTTACACAACTTCTGTCTCTCCAAATTTTTGAAAGCTTCAGATAGAGGCCCCCATGTACTTCTTACTAGTAGAGACTCTTCTGAAGTGTTAAAATGTATTTATTTTATTGGAACATCCCGTTAAAAAATAAAGGGGCTTGATTCCAGACATCAGCATACAAGTAATTCAGGTGTACTTGATAGAAAACTGAATAGTGCATACAAAAATTAAAGCTGGGTAATCAGAATCAGGCCTGAAATCAAGACAGACTAACGACATCCAAGAATTGTTGCTATAGTTTAGAGGGGAAATTTTGCTTAAAAAACAATTTAAAATTTGAAGTCCCTTTCATGAATATAATTCCCAAAGTTGTGAAGAATGAATTGTTGGCGCCAATTTTACACGGTATAGCTGCATAGTTCTCTTTGTTATGCTGACTACGTAAATTTTTTTGGAGATGTGTCTGTAGAAGGCTGGTGTTGAGTCTGTAACATTGATACTCTGATATCTTTTCCTCCTCTTTCTGCTAAGCAACTATTGGTAAAGATCAAAGAAAGGGAGGAGGAGGGCTGACAAGAAACAGTGTATGAGAGATGCCTGCACAGCTTTAATAAATAAAAAGGGGTTAAGGCTTCAAATCTCTTGCAGGATGTCTGTGCATGTGGGGCCCTGTTTTGCTGTAACAAGCTACATTACAGCACACTGTCTTATTTAGATCTATATGAATCTGATACTTTGAATATTAATATATATGAATAAAAGAAAATTGTAAATCACCGGAAATATCTGAGAATATTAAACAGTTGCTAAACTACCAGAAGCCACTTCTTTTTCAGGTTTGTTTTTTATGTTTCCCTCCACAGCAAAATTAGATTTGTGGCTTTTAATGTCGGTGTCTAGTTTGTTTCACTTTCCAATTCACAAGAGTTGAGGAATGTGTAATAAGAACCTAAATTTCCCTCCCTCCAGAAAATAGCAACTCTACATTGAAACTTAACAAGATAAAAAGGAAAGCAGAAGATAATAAATACAAGGTAAAAATTCTTTCACAGTTTGAAATATTGTCAGCTAATATAAGGCTTTTCAGGGTGAACAGGAATATTGTTGAGACCTCACAAAAGGTATCAATGCACTTGTGTTATGTAAATAGTAAAAATGTTTGGAACAGAGGTGGATCAGAAGAGCAATGTTATGATCCGTGAGACATGACACTTCCCAATACACTGAGAAGGTATGACGCTGTGTTTCTTCTACTTGGGTAGAGACAAGCTGCAGTTCTGTAAGAGGGGCTGGAGGTGAGGTGGTGGACTCTCTTCTGAAGCCCTGCTCACTCTAACCCTATAGGTGCAGCATGCTTTGGCCTTGTGTTAACACTCTAGATGTTACGCCAATAGATTTATGTCAAAACTTCCCCTCCTTTTTCAAAATTTATGTGTTGGCTGTCCAAACATTTGGCAAGCTCTTGTTAAGAATATGCCCACATAGGGTTTTTTATGCCATATACTTTTAAATTATTTACATTTTCTTGCAGCCTCCTTGCTATGTTTCAGGTGAGCGTGAATAAAACTAACGGTAACTAAGTACAAATGTAAAAATCTTGAAGTTATAATTTAGTGTATATGTAACTGAGTGTGTTTCAGCTGTGTTGGTCCTGTAGGATGTAAAACAAGAGTAATATTACTGATTAGTGACTTACAGTATGCTAAAATCAGGAGTGAAATTGATTTAAAATTTAGGTCATAAATCACCTACCAATGATGGAGTGGTGTTTATGTGAAAATGGAGGTAACTATGGTGTGGCATAAAATTTTTATTAATGTAGGTTTGTGATGTTCCCCCTGCTTGCAAATAGTGAACATATAAACAAGTAGTTTAGTTCATTACAAGTGAAATGCCAGTCAGTGCTCTGTGCCTTTTCTTTCAGCTAAAATGGTAATCTAACTGCTGTGGGATTCTACATGAAACACACTATGGGAAAATTATATGGACACGTGAGTGAAGCCTGATGTCTTTGTTACCGCGGGTGAGACTTCCCACTGCTTTGATATGGCAGCTCTGTCCTTGGGTGTCCTGGAGATTCCTCTGAGCAAGGCAGTGCTGTTGACTGGTTCTCCTAGCCAGGAACGTGGGGTCTGCCTGGGAAAAGGGCTGTCAACAATCCAAGGTCATCTGTGCCTGTTCTCACTGTTTGTTGCTTTTGCTGGTAGCTGATAAAGGCCCAACGTCTGAATAACAGGAGCAGCCAGGGAAGCATGTGTGGCTTAATCCCGTTTTTGCAATACATTCCCTGCCAAGCTGCACCAAGAGCTCTTTGCCTGCAGAGCAGAAATGGGCCTATATATCCAACAAAACAGGACCAGAGGGACTCATTAAACTCCTAAAAATGACCTCAAACAGGGTTTCTTAATTATCTGAAAATGTCACCAGTTTGCATTAGAAAATCTCAGGGCTTTCTAGAGCTTGGCTGGATTTTGGTACCTTCTCTCAGTAACACAAATCTGTCTACTGTTCTGCAGTGTGATGCAGTCCTAGACTACTTTTTTTTTTTATGTGTGAAGCAAAATCATTATTATCCCACAAGCAAATATTGTCCATCCTACAGTAAGTGCTCAAGTGTTTTCCATTAAGCGAATATCACAGCAACAAGAAAAGTCGAACCAGAAACCCTCGTAGTAGCGAGATGGGGTTGCTAGTCCATGGTCGCCAGTTCAGGTGCATGCTATGCCGTTTGTTTCTTTGCAGCGCACACATCAACTGTGTGCTTATGACAAGTCGGCAGTTTGTGGTTAGCTTTTCCTGTGAGCAGTGAGAGTACTGAGCAGGAGGGTCTGAAGTCGCATTCAATGTCACCTGGACCACTACGATATTAAATAATATAATGTAATATGATAATGGAAATGTTCTTAAAGATTACTTCCCAGAACTGTTTTGGGATAGATTTCAGCATCTTGGCAACTCTCCAGCTGACAGAAAGCTTATTTCTCCTAAGCAGTGCCTGTAACCAAATGGCTTAGATTGCTTTGATGGAAGAGATGATTCCCTCCAGGGATGTATGCCTGGCACTGTACCTAAGTTGACCTAGTAGATGGAATAGGCAATGTTTCGGAAAGAGGGACCCTAGACAGACCTTAAATATTAACTTTTTTGCAAGCTTCTGATGAATCCTTAATGAATGGGAAACTGCTATATTACACTTGTATCCCTGTCCTCACTGTGAGTAATAATTATAATCTTTCTGTTCTCTATTCCTCTTCTCTTTTGCCCCAGTACTGGAAAGTTTTATTTTGTAAAAAAGTTGAGCAAGAGAGATTTTGGTTGTCCTTACTTTTTCAAGTTCAGCCCACAAACTCAAGAAGATTGCTGTATCTGCTTTTCTTAGCACCTCACAAACATCTCTACTTCCATTCTTTTATTTGTTGTGAATAAAATTGTTTTTCTAGTTTCCTCCCTTTTATTGCTTTGACAGTCGTGTGTTTAATTGTCTTTAGTTGAGTTTCTTCTGGTTGTATAGATGCAAAGAATGGGGATGCAAGCTTGGTTTTGGTGGTGCTTGTTTGTGTTTTTTAGAGGGATAGAGGATGCCTGAAGGGAGATGAGACCTTTGAGAGAGGGAGAAAAGTATGAGCTGACAAAGTTGACATTACTATCAGACAAGGAGAAAACTTCATTCTTTGATTCTGCTCTTGTTGGCGCCTAATTTACACTGGAGCGATTTCGTGAACTTCAGTGGATTTACTTCTGACTGTGAGATCAGGATTGACACCTCTTAAATCACTTGGGTCATGCTCCATCATTCATTCGCAAGCTCCTTTAATTAGTTGCAGGTAAGCCCAGACTTCCTGGAGTTCGCTGCCTCCCCAGGAGTGGGCTCTGCCTGCTCCCTGCCGCGCTCCGGGGTCCAGCCTCCGGCTCCTGTCTCATCACAGGGCTGCATGTCCGGTGAAACGCGGGTCAGGGCTCTTCTCCCCGCGGCTCCCTGTGCCGGACGGAGACGGAGCCCCGGCTCCCGGCGCGCCAGAAGTTGCTCTGTGGGAGAGAGGAGCGGGGCTGTGTAGGGCCGGGCGGGCGGTCCGGCCGCCGCGCGTTATGTAAGGGCGCAGGGGCTGCGGGCCGGGATGACTGACAGGGAGAGGGAAATTCCTGGGGGAGGGGGAGCGGGAGCGGCGCTGCCCTGAAGCCGCTGCCAGAACCGGCGGCTCGCGGAGAGCTGGCGGGGAGCGCGGCTGTGGAGACAGGGAAGCAGCGCGGGAAGGGCGCTGCCGGGCAGCGAGCGGAGCGAGCGGGCGGCACGGGGTCGTTCCCCCGGCGGGGCACGCCGCCTGGGAAACAGGGGGGCAGCGGCGGCGGTGCGAGGGGACGAGGAGCGAGCCCGGCTCTCCCTCACCCGGCGCGGGGCGTTCGAGCCGAGGCCGGAGCGCGGTGGGGAAGTGCCGCCCCGGCCGCGCTGGACCCCGCGGTGCCCCCCGGCGCGGCGGCGGCGGCCCCGGCGGCGGCGCTGCCCCTTTAAGACCTGCTCGCCGCCAGTTCCAGGGAGAGGGAGTGACCTCTGGGCTTTGACAGCTCCCCTAATAACTAGCAGCGCCCGGGCCCCGCCCCCGCCGCGCCATTGGCCGGCGGGCCGGTATGCCGCGCTGCCATTGGCTGCCCGCTTCCCCTGAGCGAACCTTTAGAACTCCGAGACACAATATTCTGTTACATTGTAGCAAAATGGCGACTGTCATTCACAACCCCCTGAAAGCGTAAGTAGGAATCAAAAATGTACATATTCCGCGTGGTTTAAATATGAAAAAAGGCGCCTTTCCGGCGCCGGCTGCCAGCCGGAGCCGGGTGCCGGCAGCCTCCCAGCGGGTCCCTCCTCCCGCCCTCCTTTCTGCCCCAGCGACTCGCTCGTTTTTTGTGCAACACATCCCCGCGGCTCGCGCCGAAATTAACGAGGAAAAAATTGTTGGGTTAATTGGCGCCGGGGCGGGGGGCGGCGGGGCGGGGGGAGGCGGCGGGGAGCCCGCCCGGCGCGCTCGGGGTGCAGCGCGGGGTCGGCGGCGGCCGCGTCCCGCGGGGGTGCGTGCACTTGACAGCGTCCTGCCCCCGCTGCCCCGGCGGGCTGGCCCCGCCACCGCGCTCGGCGGGGCACGGACCGGCCCGCGGGGGCGCTCGGTGCGCGGTGCCTCCGCGCTCCCACGGCGGCTCGGAGTTGCCTCCGCAAATCTTTGGGGAGTTGGGATGTCTTGACGAAGCGACCCCCCTCGCTTCTCGGCTGGGTGGTCGGAAAGCGGGGCAGCGGGGGCTCTGCCCGTGCGCCTCGGCGCTCGTGCAGGAGAGGGAGCGGAGAGGAGAGGGAGGGAAGCAGACTTGGGTGAAATGAATGACTCGGGACTGCCGGTCGCTGATTTTGGGCAGGAAGTCCGGAGATCTGTTTTGCATATGACAGGCTTTCGCTTTTCAAAGTGGCAAAGAGAGTTGATTGTGTTTCCATCTTGAGAGCGGGCACAAGCCGCCGAGGGCTGCACGGACGGGGTCTGACCTCAGCTTGAGAGAGGGAGGGAAGGAAGGGAGGGGGCAAGTACTTCTGCTGCGGAGGTATTCCGGGGTTCCCGGTCAGGAAATAAGGCTGATTTCTGAGTGGCACCGCGGGAGCCGGTTGTCGTCTTCTGGATCGCGTCCTTTATTTTCCTTGTGGTCTGCAGCGCACGCCGCTAATCCCCGAAGGCATTAGGGAGAGTGGGATTTGGCACCGTATGTGGGGAGCGGAGCTGTCTTAACCTTTTTTCAAACGACTTCCCTGCTAACGGGGGCAGCGCTCTTGCTAGTAAAGCAGGGAAGCAGAGTACCTGGCGGTGACGCTTCGTTTGCACTTTCTGGCTGCGCTGAGTGGGTGTTTTTATACCTTTGAGTTTTGTGAGATGAAATTAGGGCTGCGAGGTTTTTTCTTTTTCTTTCCGACTCGAGTCTCTCCGGCTGGAGTTGGAAAAACGCTTGAAGGTTTTTCCAGGGGTTTCTGCCGCTGTCTCTCTACGATCCGGAGGGAAAAGAAAGCCTCGAGCTGGGAAGGGGTGCTGACATGTTTATCAGCTCTCCTGCTCCGTCCTGGCAGAAAAACCTTTGCTTTCATTTACTCGCCCTCTCGCGTATAACAATCCGCGAGGAGAGGGGAGCGCAGTTGCAGGGGGTTAATCAAAGAAGTCCGAGTGTCCTCGTGGGTGGGTGGCGAGGGACTGAACGCGCTCTGAAACCCGCGCTGAAGAGGCAGCGTGTTCCCCCCCGTTCGACGGCAGGTTTGACGCTTGTGCAGGCGGGAGCGATTTCTCCCGGTGCCCCTTCCGACCGCCGGGCGCTGCCCGGGCGCTGGCAGCGCACCCCGGGGCCGCACCGCCCGGCTCCGCACCTGGGCACGGAGCAGCCGCGGATGTGTGCGCCGTTCGCGGCTGCTGCCGGTAGCGGGGTAGCCCGGGCTCGGTGGCCTCTGGGGACGGCGGACGGGAGGCGGGGAGCTCCCGGGAGCGGCCACGGCCACGGGAGCACGGCTGGCGGCCCCGGCCCCCCCCTCCCCGCCGGCGGACGGGACCTTGCCGCCTCGCCTCGCACTTCGTGGCACCGTGGGGCTCCCAGCAGTCGCGGCGGATCCTGCCGAAGGGCTGCTTGTGCCGAAATGAATCGGGGCCCGATCCCGCTGCTGCTAAAGTCGGGGAGGACAGGATGAGGCCATTTATAATTAGCTCCCTTCTCCTCCCCTCGCCCCTGGGGGGTGTGAGAGGAGGAAACAATAGACATCAAGTGCTGGGTTCGCTTTTCTCTGTGTGCCTTAAGTACTAAGGCTATGTGGAGGAAGCAGAATTGGTACTGGCTGGCTGACACCATCTGCAATTTTGTTGACAACTTGTTTAATAAAACATTTTATAATTTTCACTTATTCTTTAAAGTTGCTGATCGAGAAACAATACACATGTAAATGAATTATGCATGGAATAAATTAGGACAAAAGCAGTAGGACACATAATAAGGGAGGGATGCGGTGCACAGTTTTTTTATCCTCATGTGTCCTTCCTGACAATGAACGGGAGCTGAATGACATTTGCATTTCCTCTGTCTGCGTTTTGATTGTATCTCAGAACCCACAAACGCCCCCTACAGAAACCGGCCACACAAAGGTTTTGCTCCGAGATGGGGGACAATGTAGGGACTGAGAAATCCCAGCTCAGGTATCAAGCAGCTCCTTGTGTGTGCTTGTGCTTTTAAGAGTGTCCAATATTCGATTTGTCTCTGGCACTTGGACACACGTGTGGCCTTGTTCATGCTAGACTAGTCTCTCTGAATAATGTATTCCAGTACCTGAGCATCTGTGGGAATGCATTTCATAGAATAGCTCTGTGCATGGAGTCCCTGATTAATGATTGGCTTCTCTTTACTCAACTTGCCTCCTTCTCTGTCCAGCGCTCTCTTATCACTTCTTGGTTCTCTTTTGGTGCTTTCATCCCTTTGCTCTTCTCCTCTTCACTTCCTCTGGTGAGCCAATCAACCTGATGTGACTGCCTGTTATTTCTGCCATTTATTAGCTTGTTGTTTACCAACATGGTGCTACAGACAAAAATATGTGAGATCTAAGTTTAACAGATCTGCAAGGTAAAGGTAGCAGGTGTTCGGACAAGCACATGCTTCTTCATCTGTAGAAATGTCAGTATTCTGACAGCTTTGATGGGACAGCAGTGGATTTGAAGTGCTGAATTTGTTGTTGTTGGTTTTTTTCTCCCACTAGTTTGTGTACATATCTCCATATTTTTTGTTTCCATCTTCTCCTCCTTTGGATATTTTAATATGAAGACATTTGAATGGTGCAGTAGAAGAAACAAATGCATTTAAAAAGTATTCTGAATTACTTCAAATGTCAGTCAGAAATCTCAGTGGACTTTGTAAACATTAATTAATTAAACCTCTCAACACCCCTGTGAAGAAAGGATTATTGCCTTTGTTTTATGGATGGCTAAACTAGGACAAAGTGGTTCAGAATGTCTCTAAAAGATGAAGTCTAGAATGCAGGCATTCAGCTTCCAGTTTTAGCATTTAGTCCCATTTCCTCCATCTCTGCCTTATTAGTGATGTGCATATGGTACCGTAATGCATTTAATGTAATTAAGACCTTGTAATTTACACAGTCTTGTCTAGAAGCAGAGCTGGTTTCCTCCCACCCCTTCTCTGTCTTTACTCCCACAAATGACTTTTGTTTCAGGTTGTCAATTAAACACACTAAGTGGAACATAGGCTAGGTTGTTGCCATTTTAGCATGTGAGATACCTCATGCCATATAGCGCTCTGCCTGGACACTCACCAGAGGGGCCGTTGCCTTCCAGTAGTTCAGCAGTGCTGGTGCTCTCCCTTTTGCTCAGGACAGCCTCTGGGACAAAAGCTAACTCAGGCTCAGCTGTAGGCTAGCTCACTTACATGCTGACTGCATTGTTGGATAACTTTGACGTGCTTGGGGACACTTACTCTCTGCCAGGTGTTTGGGGAACAGATCATTGCAGATTTTTGTGTACAGTGCTAGAGCTGATCTACCAGGCCTGTTCTGTCTCTGCATTCCCACTGCAAACACACAGCAGCAGTTGGGTTTTCAATTGCTATACCCTCTCAGATAAAATTGCCTTGACAGCCAACTCCGACCTCTGGGCTGCCAAATGACCTTCCTTGTGATGATGAATTCTGTGTCATGAGACACCTGTGAAGAAGTGGTCTGTGTTTGCATCCCTGTTTCACATTGGCAAGAGACCAGCATGGGTCTTGGGGTCTTGTGTGGCAAGAATATTTCATTAGTGATTATTCTGGCTTGAACTCAGGCTGGGGACTCTTAACTGGAAGGTCCTGTATCCCATTACACATCCCTGAAACAACCCTATGTCCTGATTAAGTGCTGATGAAGACTGATTTTTTTTTTTTTTTGGATGTTGTTGCATAAGTATCTGGTTGCTGATTTTTAATATTAAAGTGAAAGTATAATGTGCAGTGCTGCTTTCAGCAGGTGGAAGCAATAAAATAGACAGACAGGTTGCCAGTTCAGTGTTTACAAGTGATGTGGAGGTGATTTTAATGTGGCCTTACAGAAGGGAATTTTCTTCTGCTTGACAGAACAGGGTTTGTTGGGCACATTAAACCATGTACCAAAATCTCTACAGCAATTCCAGTGTGGCTCTGATGTTACTCAAAAACATAAATGAGCCCTAGTGTGACACACTTCAAATGAAAACTGTTGTCCACATGAAAACCGTATTTTCTAATATCTCAGCAGCAGCTTTCAGAGAAAACGGGAAGAATGTTACTGCATTTACACAGGGAAATATAAGTATAAAACCAAAGTCATTGGAAGGCAGAAAAGGCAAGTTAAGAAGACCTGAGGATATGCTGGTTTTAATATGAGAGGTTCTAATAAATGGCATGTTGCTTGTTACAGTGTTATGTCTGGTTCCACCAGTCACTTATGCATGATTAGTTGTTGCAGTGCTTTTGTAATTTGTTTTGTTGGTCTTTCAGTCTTTCACAGTCTGTCTAGTTGTGTGGATGGATGGAGGTTGTATCTCAAAATTGCCACTGAAGAAAAAGTTTTTAAAACATATTATTTGTGCTGTGTGAAAGCAATATTGAACTGTCTGGGTTATGCTACAGTGGCCCAAAGGTATGATTTTTTGGAGGGTGTTATAATTTCAAGGTAAGCACATGTCCAATGGGCTGGATGCATGATACCCATTAGACAGGATTCACAGTGTCCAAGTGGGAATACTTTACACAGAAGAAAGGTACACAAAGCAAAGTGGGGATCTGTGTCAGTCTGAGTCATGGGGAAGGTAATGTGGCTCATCCTTTGTGGAGCCTAATGAAAATTGATTTCTTCCTCTGCTTTCCTAAAACTGGAAGCATTGTATTTGAAGGTTGCTCTCAAGAGCAGACTTTGTCCATCTTGTATATCTGTCTTCTGCAGCTTATGACAGTTGGCTGTACCTCTGCTGTTCTGAAATGAGGCATTCCAAATCCCCCACTGGCTGCGAATAAACCTTCTTTTTAGGATTGTAATTTGATGAATCTGGAATTTTCTCACTCTGATTTGTCTTTCATGTCAGAGCTGAATTTCTTTGCTCAGTAGATCAATTTTACAATCTTGGTATTTATTCTGGGCTCATCACTGTGTTGTCTGTATGTGATGTTGCCTTGAGCAAGAACCATTCCTGTATTGTTTATCCCCGAGGACTTGTAGGAGTGGAATGAATCTGTTCCGGGAGTTGATGTTTTTTTTCCCTTGGAGAGACCAACCTCTGATCTGAGGTTTCCCTGTCTGGGGTGACATACTCCCATGTGCAGACAAGCAGCACCAAGGCAAGGTTGCTTGAGGCCTGTTATGAGGGCTTCATTAGGACTGTGCTGCTCTTCTGGCTTTGCCTGGCAATTTTGCCCAGGATGCAGAGACTGAGGAGTGTTAATCACTTCCTTAGTGCAGGTCTCAGTTTTTGCACTGGTTTGTTTCTTGAAAGGAAAGTCATCTCATCAATGAAATCTAAAAGGAATCATACTTTCAGAATACTTTTCTTTTTTAAAACCAAAAATTTTCAGATGGAAGTGCTTCTTTCTTTCTTTTAAAACTTCTCTACAATTTGTAGAACAAACCCACATATGCTGGACTAGTACATGAGAAGCAGAAAGTGTTTTTCTTTTCTTCTTTCTTATTTCAAAAGAAAGAAGAGAACTGCACGGTGTGTTTTTACTGTCTAAACTGAGTGACATGTAACACAAATATCATAAGTGAGTGCTTGAATACCGAAAATTTTAAATCCTTATTTATCTTTAATAGCCTAAATTGTTAGAAGCATGATACTTTTTAAAAAAAATTGTTATATATGGTTTATTTCCTAGCAGAGCATATTTTAACCACAGATTCTCAGCATATGTCTCAGAAAAGAATAATGCAGTGTCTCAATGGCTGCTGGCAAATATCCTTCTCACACCGCCATCCTCTCCAGTATGGGAATAGCAGGAGTATGTCAGCATGTGTCTCAGTTTTCAGGTTACCTGCCTGAGCCGGGTGCGGTCAGAGTTATGATTCCAGCCACATGGAAGGTTTTACTGGCACTCCAGCCTTGTCGGAGGAGAGGCTTCACAGGGAGCCAGTGGAGCAGCAAGAGCAGGGTAGGGATGGGTACTGATGAGTGTGCACTAGGTGGCTGTGATCAGCAGCGTGTGCTTGCCAAATCCTGATACATTAATTTAATGTTCTGCTGAGCTGTAGCTGGGAGAGAGTCTCCTGCTCAGGTGTTGATGGTGACACTGACTACATCAGTGTTCTTCTGATGAGAAAGGCTGGAAGTGATATTTAATGTCACAGTCTGTTGTGACAGAACTGATCCAACCTGAGGATCATCTCTCCATTCACACAAAACCTCGAGTTCTATTAGTCTGATACTCTCTACTTGCTTTCTGATAATTTTCATGAATGAATATAAAATTCCAACTGTAACATATATGAAATTTTAGTATGCAAAAGAAAGGAACTCTATGTAACTTCTAGTTTCTCCCCTTTGTTTTTTCTCATATTCCTGCTTGTGATACAAGATACAAAGCCTTTGTTAAGACATCGTGCTAAATTTTCTACCAACACATGGTTTAAGGCTTCCTGCCTTTTAGTTCTCAAAAATCTAAATAGGCTGGAAGGTACAAAGAAAATCAGGTGCAGAGCAGTGAAATAAGGCCATGCCCTGAGTTGGTTAATTCCAGCCTGCCCTACCGCATCATCTGGCAGGGCTGATTTGATCTGATCAGATGCGGGCATGCTACTTCTGCCAAAATGCAAAGTACAGTGCTTATGCTGCTTTTATGCTTTGAGTTGGCTTCATGAGAGCCACAGGAAGATAGATTATGGCTGTTGGAACAGAATTCCCTCTTGAAAATGTTTTGGGTGCTTTTCATGTTTTGGAAGAGTAAGTGAACACCAGTTCAGTGCTTTGTGTCGCAGGGCTGTGAAGTTTTTAGTCTGGTTCTAGGAACTTTGGAGTTTCTAGAATTCCTAAGGATCTACAACCTCACATGACTAGTCACAGAGTTGGGAGAAAAATCAGAATGGCTGGAGTTATAGCCCAGATAATTCACTATCCAATGAACACTGTGATAAAGAAACTTACTGTGGAGACACAAAGTTAATATTATTTCTTCGAGGGAAAAGCAGTGTTTAGATTTTCATTCCACTTCCACTTCAAGAACAGTTTTGAAGAAAGTAATCCATGGATTTGTGACTGTTCAAGTAGTTTAGTCTCAATATTGATTCCTGAAAGACTGTGTTTAGTCAATGATGGGGGCAAATATATTTTACGTTTATGATTACTTTAAAACCTGTACAGCTTGAATAAAGAATAATGGAAACAGTGGTTCATAAAGCTATTTTACTGCTAAACTCCTTTGGTGGGCATAGTGTGTGAGGCTGCTCTCCTGAGTGTTAAGAAAAATCACTACTCAGTGTCCAATGTCAGAAATCATATCATGAACCCACTTGTATCTACAAGCTTACCCTGATTACTTTTGTCTTTTTTTTCTGAACTACTAAAAGCTGCTTTGAAGACTGTAGCTTTTTGTGTTTTGTATGGGTTGTTTATTCTCAAAGTTTTCAGTTCATTAACCTATTCCTATTGATGGGAAATGTGGATTAAATCAGGATTACAATTTTAATTTGGAGACTAGTACCTTTTATAGCTGGGGTAGTACAAGTTATGAGGTATGTGAGATGTGATGGGTGAGGGTTGGTGATGGGAACTTCTACTGCTTCGTCATATCTGGCTGATCCTTTAGTTTTTAGGATGTGCTTCTTCAAAACTGATGCTTCTGTTAACGTTGGTGATGTTACCCTCCAGTGATCTAATTGCATGTGGATGAAAGCGATGTTAACACCTCCCCAGGGAGGATGGGACCCCAAATGCTTCTCCCTTCTCTCTCCTCCTGTGCTGATACAAATGAAAGGGAACTCAGTCAGGTTACTGGTGTTATGTTGGTGGCAAACAGGCATTCCCGAGGTCGAAATCTAACAAAATAGTGTCGTTGGGAGAAATAATGTGGAAAACTCTTCTCCATTTTCTGTCACCAGATCCAATTTGTTTTTGTCAGTAGTCTCAGCTAAATGTTTTATCTTCTCCTTGCTTTCCCCTGCCTCCCAACCTCTTTCCCCCATTGACCTCTATGAGCGCAGTCCTGCCTGCTGATTTATCAGGGCAGGCTGGCTCAGCACTGTGTGGAGATTGCTTTTAATTAACTCTCTTCGTTTTGCCAACCTTCAGGGAGCAGCAACCCTTTAATGATTATAATACTTTATCTGGATTTATATCCACCTTATGTGTTGTTTGTTGCTCTGCTTCCTCACGTGCTCTTCCTGAGTCATTTCCCAAAATGAAAGGTTTGTTTCAGGTCCCTCATACAGGATGAGGAGGAAAGTCTTCAATGGCTTCTGGACTGGAAGGATTGAGTCTCTGTGATCTACCTGAGTGTTTTGGAGGAGGATGGGGATTATGAGGTGATGCATGGATGGGGAGTATGAAGTGATTCACTTTGGGGCTGTCTTGGAACCAGACTCATTTCAGTGACTTGCCTCTATGCACAGGGAGAGGCAGCTTTGTTTTGTGGTTGCAGCATGGCAGACGAGCGCCTACTAAATTAAATCTGCCCCCTGACTTGTTGTATGACATAGATAAGTCATGAACTCATTGTCACAGTCTGGTTTCACTCTAGTGCTTTCTCTACTCAGCCTGACTAGCCTGAATGTTGCTAAAATGTAGTTAACTTATGTATGAATACAGTTCTAAAGGAGAGTCTCTTTTTACTTGCAAAAGTCTACCTTGGCCTGCTATGAATACCTCTGCCAAGTGAGATTTCTTCAAACTGAGCAGAAAGGAGCTATATGAAATTTCTCCCACATGAAATTTCCTCTTTACATATCCTGCAATGAGGATTTCAGAGGATTCCAGCATGAAAGAACTAGAAAAAGTATGCTATTTGTAATGTAGAGTATGGGTCACTTTTGTGCCAGAAAAATGCTTTATAATCATGCTTTAATTAAGCATCATAGTCCCTTTTGTGGTGTAATTTCCTCCATTCTTCTGTGGGAAGAATGGCATGCACTGTCTGACTTGGTGATGGTCACACTAGTCACACCATCAACCATTGACTCAAGATTGCTTTGCTTTTGGTGTTGAGTGATGTGTTGAAGGCGAGTGGGAATCCTTCCTTGATAGCACTGTCATGACCAAACTGAGGAGTGGAAAAGTGAGTTAAGACTGTCTGCCTGGTTCTGATGGAAGAAGTTCACCAAAAATTATTGTTAAACCATCTCTAATGGCAGTGATTTATGCCCAGAGCTGATAAAGGCATTTTTGGGATGCAAAGACTTTACCGTGGAAATGAACCAAGTGGCAAGTACTTTCGCATTTCAAAACATAAATGCTATGCCACAGTCTGTTCAGTATGATTTCAAAGTCGGTGGTGTGAGAACAGTTTTATGTGGCTACTTGTAAATATGTGTATTTAAAGCAGAGGAAATCAAGAAGCTCGCAGATCTAGTCTTCCCTTACTGAGGAAAATGAGACACCAGCTGAAAGGAATGCCGTCGTGGGTGCTACTTACCAAAATGTTGGCAGCACATCACTGCGTAAGATCACCTGTGTCACCTGGTCTGTGGTTTGTGTTTGTATCTTTCCTATCTTCTGCAGTCAGCTTTACTTTAAAAAAATTATTGTTTGAATATATATTTTTGTGTTGTTGCTGTGATTCCACAGGAACTAACTCTTGGCATTCTCACCTGACCAGATTGCAAACATACCTGGTTCAGGTACTCATTCTGCTGAGTAGATCTGAAAGTAAAGTCACTTCTCCCCTATTACTAACTTTCTAGTTTTGTTTCCACAGCTAACTTATCCACAGAGTTCTAGGGTTAGAAGAGACTATCTCCTGACACATCTTCTGAATTTCTCACTGCAAAACACTCTCACCATGCAAAGTTGAAACACGGCTGGCCCTCAAAGGACAATATATTTCCCAGGCTGCTGTTTCCAGCTACCTTCTCCTCCATGCACCCCTCAGAACAGAAGAAGAGGAACAGATGAGGGGTGAGCACTCTGCCTTTGGGAAAGGCTCTGACCTGAAAATGGATTGCAATTCCAGCCGAATGGTTCCTTCCCTTGGTAACAGAATTGCACGCCTGGGCTCTGAGCTCTTTGCATTAATTTAATCTCTGCTAAACTTTCCCAGTCAATTAACCATGTCCATCTCCTGCTCTAGCAGCCACATGTGCCTTTTCTGCCGTAGCAGGGTTTTGAAGCAGTAACTCCCTGCAGCCTTTGCTGCAGCAGTTTTCCTCGAGCAGCTTCCCTCAAGCATGGTTATCAATCAGGACCTGTCAGTTTTTTTCCCTCCAATGCATCTGTTTTCAGAGCTGTAGGAGTTTGACCTATTGCTTTTGTCTTTATAAGTACTACTTTTTACAATAGGGCCCAAAGCTGCATGAAAATTTCAGTCTTAGTGTGAGGAGATTCTGCTAAACCTGGATATTTCTTTTGCTTTCTGTCATTTTGCCTCCCTTGGGTTTTAATTTTGCTTGTCCAAAAGGCCTCATTAAGCTGGCTGGTAGTTCTTGTGTGGTTGTTGCAGGAAGCACCTGCAGTGCAGAGTTCTCCTCTGAGTACCTGCCTAACAGGATTTCATGAAAGAGTAGTGAGTTCTTAGAGGCTGGAGTGTTTGGGAGATGCTCAGCCCTGGGGTTTGATGTAGACTAGCTTTGAAGGGAGTTCTGCACCCACCGCTGGAAGAATGGTTTGTATGCCAGCTCTAGTGGTCCCTTGGCAAAGCACCTGAGGGGCCATGAGTGGCTTGAACATGATTTCCTTGCATGTTGTGCTATGACCAGAGGTCAGGTTGGGCTAGAGTGCCTATTAAAGCTGGAGTCTATGCTTTTTGTGTTGAGCATATGGGTAAGCCTGGTTCTGTTTCTATCGGTTCCTGTATTATAAAGGCTGCCATCCTAGTTGGCACTAATTGGGTCCTATGTGGGCACTTTCAGACAATGAAGACAAAGCCCAAATTTGCCACAGTGACTCAGTTAATGGAAATGTAGGTTTAAAAGAGGGTTCATGGGTCTCATGTCCAGTCCTCTGGTACCATGTCAGATAATCTCTTTCATAAACTGAAAAGTCCTTGTCTTAAATCCCCACTTGGACTATTTGTTCCCATTACTCCTCTTGGGAGGGTTCCAGAACCCACTGCTCTGGTTGCTGGAAATAGCATTTTAATCCCTAGCCTAGCCCTACTTGTGACCAGTTTATTCCCATTTGTTCTGGTGCCAGCATGGAGTTGTTAGTTTAAACACTATTGCTCCTTCCATGTCTTCCTCTCCACTATGACTTGTACATTTGTGCAACACTATTATAAGCCCTGTCAGTCTTTGTTTTGATATACTAAACTGTCTGTGCTATCTTTTCCTTCCCTTTGGTCACTGAAGTATTTATTGTCTTTGTCGTCTCTACTCCAGCTTGAGTTACTTGCGTTCAGCTTTCTTGAGTGTGAGTAGACAGAGCTGTACTTTGTTCCAGGTGATGTTTTGCCCTCTACAATAACTTTATTTTTTTACCTCTTCTGGGAAAGCCTTGCTTTTGCATTTGTTTGTGGTTATATAGTGCTGCTGGTTCATAGTTATCCTGTGGTAGATTGATACTGTTATGTTTCTTCTTCTGTCCTTTCAGTTGTTGTTGAGAGGAAGATCTGCGAGTTATTAAGTGAAATTTATACTGAATTCACTCCATCTAATTCTTGTGTGATGCTTTTAATTTCCTTGGTGTCCCTTCAGCTTGTGTAAGTGGCTAACTTTTCTCAACACACACACTTTTTGTGCCAAGGTCATTAATGGAAATACTGATTTCAGCTCCCAGACCAATCCTTTCCAAAACTCCAGAAGTAACCTCTCATCAGCCAATTACTGTGTCCAACCCTCTTTCAGTAGTTTTTCATTCATCTCACCGTTCTCTTAATAATCTTCATCTTCTCAATTTCCAGTAATTTCTCATATACTACTGTATGAAACATTCTCTAGAAGTCCACAGAGCTAAGAAGTATCTTATGGAAGCAAGATGTCAGGTTACTCTGTCACAAGGTATCAGTCTTGCATCTTTGATGTTTCCTTGTTCAAGACTGTTCTTGATCGTTTTGCACTTGGAAAACTGCATATGAGTAAACTCTAGCTCAGTTAGCCTTACTGAAATAATTCACAAGGTTTGTGTTCTGTGAGTTAACGACGAGTATCTTGTTTTCCTTGTTATACTCTGGTAATATAGTAGCAACCATGATTCGCAGTATCTGTTTAAAGAACTTGCTAGTAGATGTGTGGTTTCATGTCTCAGTTCCTGGGCAGAGATTATCCGGAATTTATGCCATGACTGCACAGATGTCACTGTGGCTTCCACCTTGGTCATTCCAGTGAAGCAAAGCATTCCTTTAGTTCTTGGCTTGTACCTATATTGCATTTAATCTATGTACCATTCTAACTGCAAAACAGCTGAACTTTCTTTGATCACTTTTTTTTTGAGGCCTGAAGAGTATTGCTGTTTTTTAATAGCTTTTGCAAGTTCTAACTCTTGACTTTGGCAATTCTCCCTATATTTCCTGACCTTTAAGATCCATTTAAAATTTTTTGTTACTACTGTTTTCTGCTCCTGAAGGGTGTCTGTTTAATTCTGATGTCCTTTTCCAAGGCAGTTACTCAGCCAATAACTTTTTCAGTCTTTCCAAATGAGTTTCAAGCAATTCTTGTATTTTTCTCTAAAAGAAATTCCCAAAGTTCTGCTGTATTCCTTTCCTCCCATGTATAAGGAACAGGTTTGACATACTTTGTGATGGTGATGATTATTGTACAATTTTGTACCTATTTTTGGACTGCAGAAGACTTAGGCCATGTTGATCTAGGGAAAGCAGGGGTGATTCTGGTTAATATTAAGTTGTTTAATTAATTATATCATGCCTAAGTGTGGCTTTTAAGATTTCATCAGTGTGAAACAATGTTGTATCTTTCACTAGAGTTGCAGCCATTGAGTAGAGATCCAAATGAGCTGGGTAAAGTTGACTTTTCTTTTTTTAAATTACCTTATTCCATTTTTCTCTGATGTTATTGGTCTTATTCAGAGAAAACTGTGTGTAGTGTGCATGCACACAAACATACCTATATTAGGCATAATATAGGAAAGAAAAACTGTATTTACAGATGGTGTTTAGGAAAACATGGTGTTGTTCGTTTGTCAATGTCCTTGCATTTTAAACATTTCCATATGGTCCTTACTGATTTATAGCAGTACATGATTCAAGTCTTTTCTACTGGTCAGTTTCACAAACTCATATAAATAGGAAAAAATGAGACATAGAATCTTTTTTTTTTTTTTTTACTATAGGACTCTGGGAACTTTTAAAATATTATAGCAGTCTTTGGATCAATGCATATCCCAGCAAGACCTTGCATAAGTGACCTAAAATCGTGTGATCAAACCTCTTCTCCCCTCCCCATCCCTAGAGAGATATTTGTAATTAGATAAAATGAGGACAGAATATGCATAAGTATCTGTTATGCTGGGATTCCTGCCCAGAAAGGAAACTAATGGCCTGAGCTGGCCATAATCTTTTGCACCCTGTGTATTATTGACAAGGCTATGGCTTGAGATGTTGGGAGTTCAGGGGCAGATTTTTGCTGCTGTCTTATGGTAACCTTTCTAAATTGACTGCTTTCCAAAACAAGTGGAATTACACAGCCTGTATTTTACTCATCATTCATTGTCAGGGACATTTTGCTTGTAAGAGAGGGCCTGATTCTTTAGTCTTCTGCCTAATGCAGTGGAAGTGAGTTTAAATTACTGCTTCTGTGGTTTGGAAGTGTTACACATTCACTTCGCCTGGATGTAAATGACCACATGAAGCGCAAGACAGTGGAGAACTAGAAGTAGAGTTGCTGGTAATTTTTTTCCGTTTCATCTAGCAATTGCTGCTAGTCACTGGTTCTTCAGAGTGGAGTTCTGTGAACAAATTCATCTCCCTCTAGTTAAATTAAGTAGCCCTTTGAAGCCTGTGTGACAAGTTGTCTAAAACTGTGATACTACACAATATAAGAGGATGGCAGATGGATGGCACTTCAGGAATCTGCAGGCTGCTTTATGTAATGTTGCTGTTTTCCTCTTTCTCCCGATGCATATGGCAGGTGTCACCTTGCCCCTCACAAAATTCTAGTTTTGCAGTCCTTTCCTAGATTTGGGGGTTTTGTCTCATGACTTGGCAACAATAAAACACAAATCATGGGAACTTACAATTCTGTCAGTCATCCTCAGATATCCCAGTTGTTGGTAAATCCACTGATGGAAAGCTTTTCGTGGAGCAGGCAGGCAGTTTGCATGCTAGTTTTCCTCTCTTACTTTGCTTCAGTGTCCTTGGGGTAAATGTCAGTGAAAGTAAGAAGTGTTTTGATAAAAAGAGGGGCAAGGTCACATGAAAAGCATGCCCTCTTGCACATTCCCTAGGAAGGTATCTACCCAGCATTTCCATTGCTCTGCCCAGCATAGCTAAATCAGGAAAAGAGCCAAAGCCATACTGAAATATGATTCTACTTTGAAATTATGTCCAGTTTGGCATCTTTTTGAGCTGAAAAAGTTTGTCTTGCTCTTCTTCTCCACTCACAGTAATTTTGCAGAGTGGGAGATTTGGGGTGAATCTGTTTTCTGTGCTTACAAGGCAGCAGGAGCTTCTATGTCTGGGCTGGAATGTGTTGTTTCAACACACTGAATGTGAAAAAAACCCCTTCAGCTTCATACAGACTGTGGTTTTTGTTTGTACTCAGTCAGTGTGATTTCACTGAAGTCCAAAAGTTATGCCAGTGTGAGACACAAACCAAGTCTATGTTATTTCAAGACAACTGTGCTACCAGAGAAAATTCCTTTTATTCCACCCACCCTCCTCCTCCCCTTAATTTTTCAGGCTCTCTGTCCTCAGATATTCAGTAGCGCCTGGTGCTTATAATTTGGCAGCAAACATTGATGTCAATAGCCACCTATGCGATCCTTAGCAGAAGCCTATAGCTTAACAGGACAGACAGCAGATAACTTGTTAGTAACAGGGGTGGGTCAGAACAAAATCCTGGATCTCAGCACTTCTTGTGAGCTTTGAAGATTGAACCTGGATCTGAAGTTAAATGTCTTTAATGGACAGGATCCAAACACCCACATGCTTTGGCAGAGCTCAGATCCAAATTTGGTCTACCTAAAGAATCAAGGTTCTGTTTTCATGTGGATTCTTCTACTAGTGAAAAGCAAGAGAACGGGTAAGACAGAAAATATGACACATTGGCAAAATTGTTTTTCAATAATATGTTTTTCAAAGTTTTTTCCATGAGGCGTCAGCAGCTCTTAAAAAATCACAGGGAGAGCATACAGTTGTCAATGAGCCAGAACGGTTAAATGTTTTTAAATATTTGAGTTGGGTTATTCCTTCACCTTTCTTTCTCACAAACATGCCTAGTAAAACTCCAGTAATGAAAACACTTGCTTGGGGAAGGGGATAAAATCCTTTTCAGCAAATAGTGATGGTGACATTTTAATTGCATCATAACAACACTGTTAGCAATGGTTTAGGTTTGGCATTGAACTTATACACAACATTTGTTCTTTTATACAGTATTGGTATTACATAGTAAAAATAGCACAATTGCAAAACTCATTTGTTACTCTTCTGCCAACTTTGTTCAGCTGACAGTTGCTGTTTGAACTTTTAAAGCAATGTTTCATCCATATGCTAATACCAACTGTACAATTAATTCTCTCTGTCAAATGATTCTCTTGTGCCTTACAACCCTGCATGGTAGTTACTTTCCAGTTTGAACTACCTGCAAAACCGTTTCTGTCAGATGAGCTGTGCTCATCCTGAGTGGTTCCCTACACTGAGATGATAAAGAGCAGCTGCTGCCTTTAAATTTCCCAGTACATTCCTGTGCAGAAGTTGTTGCAGGCACTGTGCTTCACTAAGCCATTTCAGGATGGTACTATTCAGAAATGTTCATCTTTCTAGTGTGAGATTTGGAGCTACTCTGTGATGTTTTGGATGCCATATATCCTCAGATTATTTTCTGTCTGTGAAGGATTTAAAAAAAAAAAAATTAAGAGGACAAAAACAAGACCAAGAGCATCCATAAATGAGCACTACAAGTAATGGTACCTAGTGCCAGGGGGACAGCTGGCACTGGAAGTCTCCACTGGATCACACTTAAACTAGTTTTGGATTAAGGGAGTAAAAAAACCAACCCAGTAAATAGGGAGGGGGAAGAACTCCCCGCAGGTGAAATGGTGTTCCTTTGGGTAGTTTCTAGCTGGGAACAGGCTAACATGCAGCTAGACCTGCTGCTGCATCTTCATGGGAGGTTAGAATTCAGATAGAGAAGGCACAAGTAAATTTTAATTTAAAATATTTTGAATTCTTCCTTGTTTCTACTGTTACATTTAAACTGCACTTTATTTTAGGAAGGTTTTTGTTGTTTTCTTTGTTTACTTCTTAACAGTTTCTCATGTGTGGAACTTCAAATGGGAAAGATTCATTGTGCAAGAGTTTGTGTGCAGATTAGAACCTGACCCCAGAAAGGGAAATCAATGGGTTTTCACTCTAGGAAGGGGATACACTTAGATCAGTGAGGAGCTAAAAGTGCTGTTGGTCAGCTAAAAGTGCTGTTGGTCCCTAGGAAGTATCTCTTACCTAAGAGTTAAATGGTTTTGTTTCCTGACGGACTTGCTCAGAGTTTCACTCAATGTTTCCTTTTACATATGTATAAACATAAAATGTGGTAGTGAACTTAATTGTACTGACTGATATCGGACCCAATCCTTATTTGTTCCAAGGTATCACTAGGGAGTCCTGAGGTTGGTACACCTTTGCTTAGTTGGAGATTGTTTGAACGATGATGAAAGTTACACTATAATAAAAATGTAGCCACACAGTGGGGGACAGTGCTTGTGTGAAGCATTTTTTTTCTGCTTTAAGTTGGTCACACACCTCTCTAGCAATAATTCTTACAAAATCACTCATCAACATGCTTACGTAGGACATCACCTACTCTAGTGGCACCAGTGCTCCCTGGGACTGCAGATGATTGTGCTCTAAGGGAAACTGGGGCCTCCTGGCAGTGCAGGCAAAGCTGCATTTTGTCTCTCCAAGGATAAGGGGTCAAGGCCAGTGCTATTCCAGTTATGGGGAAGGAAGAAGTAGGAAGAGCAGGAATGGAGAACGAGGGGAGGATGACTTCTGCTTCTCTTTTTCCGGCCAGGAGGGTGGGGAAAATGGGAATGGCACATGCAGCTGGGAGCTTTCCTCCAGTGGCAGCCACTCCCACTTGGCAGCCACCAGGACGCTCAGCCTGGTTTGCAAATGGCTTTGATAATGTTCTTCCCTTGAAGCTTTTAAAGAACTTAAGCTGCCCTGAGAAGTGCTCCTGAGGCATATTTGGTTAAAACCCTCGAAATATGGGCTAGCAGCAACTGGTCAGGTCACCCATGGAGGCTCTGTGGGATCAGTAACTGGGCCTGTACTCCCTGATATTTGCAAATGATCTGGGAAAGAATGTGAAGAGGAGGTGGCAAACTAAGCTGATAATACTAAGGGTGCTCCATGTGGGAAGAACAAAAGGTTGCTGCAAACTGTTGAAGAAGAACCCCAGGAAACTGAATTACTTGGGTCATTAAAATGACTGGTTATGTTCAGTTTAGATAAATGTAAATTAAGGGAAAAATATCCCAAATTAATGTATACAGGAATGGGGACATAATTGGTTACTGACACTGAAGAGAAAAGTTTTGGAGTTATAATAGATCTACCAAAATATGATATTTGTGCTCAGTAATACGTAAAGATAGTAATAAGGTAATACTTAAGAGAAAGGGAGAGAGGAAGGAAGAGATGCAGGCTGAATGTTAGGAGTTAGTATCAAAGGAAAGAAAACAAACATCATTACTATGAGACTATATTTGACACGTTACTGATCTTAAAGTTCTTTTCCAACATAAATGCTTTTATATTTCTGTGATTCTATGTAAGTCCAAGGTTTGAAGCATGCTGGAATACTGTGAGCAGTTTGGTCTGCCTGTGTTGAAAAGGATACAATAAGCTGAAAGATGTACTGAGAAAGAAACAAGGAAGATCAAAAGGAACGACTTCTGTATGAAGAATTACTAAATTGGTTTGGGTTTTCCAGTCTGTAAAAAGATTTCCGAGTCTCTCTCTATGAGAGAGGTTCCCGAGATCAGGAGCATCGTGGAAGGGGCAAATAGGGGATGGGTGGGTGTTCATTCTCCCTCTTGAAGTCAAAAGTTAGGACATCAAATGAGATTATCAAGAGTCTGGTTCAAAAGGAAAAAAAGGAGATACATTTTTGCTAAATGTTAAATAAACCTCTGAAACTCATTACAAGGGGATGTATGGGATATTAAAGTTTACCTGGGCTCAAGAAACATCAGCTTTACAGAAGGTAGATCCTTCAATGGCTATTGAATTCCTTGATACAGTTCGTCAGAGGCTGAGAGGATATACAAGTATGTTTCCTGCAGAATATCACTATATCCATATTTTGTGTGCCTCCTTAGGGATTCCTTACTGACCTAAGTTTAAGACTGCGTTAGATGAACCTTTGGTCTGACCTGATACGGCCATTTTTGTTTCAAGGTCTCTGGCAGTCTCATAGTACTTAGCAGTGTTGCAAGAAGGGCCTTGAGAAGTTTCAAAATAAGAGACCCACAAATGCAAGATGGAATTATGATTACTGGCTGAATAACCAGGGCTTTATTTTGTTCTTGCAATGTTTGCTCCTGCATGTCAACCCTAGGGGGAAGTCGGTGTGCCAGTTCACCCAGGTCTTGCAACAACCTGAGACAACCTGTTTAATAAACATACACTTTGGCTTCTGTACAGAGGAAATGGCATGATCCAGACTGGTAATGCAGAGACTTGCATTTTGTTTCTGCCTGCACCACTGACTCTCTGTGTATTTTCAGACAAGTCCTGTGCTTTAGTGTTTCCCTATGCAAAGAATACATAAAATCCTTTATGTCTCTTCTTAAAGAGAAGTTTGAGATATATGGTTGCGAATTGCTAAATAAGTGTGAAAACTTGTGAGTGAATGCAAAGTGTTTGATGCTGATTTTTTTAATGGCTATTACATTTAAGAAATTTACTGTCTCTAATGTCTGTTCATAGTCCTCTCACTCAGACTGAATATGAATTAAAACCTGTACTCAGATTTATTCTAGAGGAAGAAAATCTTAATTAGTTGTTCTATACTTATTAGTCACTCACTTGTTTGCTGTGTGTGTGTCAAAGCTGTCAGGGTGAACCCCTGGGAAATTTGCAGTGGTCTGATCTGACTAGAGGAAGCACTATTTTTATTGTTTTTTCTGTCCTATTGCAGTTTCATTTTGCCTTTTTTTTTGCTCTCACTAGGTCACTGTTTGTGGAATGAATTTTCCAGTCATGCCTCAGATTCATAATCATGGGTGACCTTTGCTCTTCCATGTGGCTCTCTTTCTGCTCCTGTGGCCATTTGCAGACATGTCTTATAAGTTAATATTTATAATGAAGGCAACTGATGGCACTTGCACATAAGGTGGTTGTTCTCTCTTCATGCTGTGCAGTAGCATGCCTGAATTCTGATGGGAAGACAGAGATTCTCTTGTTCAAAATTAGAGGTATTCAGTGGAATGATTAACAATTGCATATTAGGCACTAGATCAGGTATCTGTAGATGGTTCCAAGACACTGTACACATTGGGTAAAAGACATAACAAAATCCATCTTTCTCAGTGTGCTAGCTAGGTATTCACACAGCTTTCTACAGTTGGGAGGAAGCTCTGATGTGCTCCTTTTATGTATCAGCATTTGAGCTCGTAGATACCATGGTTTTGAGAAATCTTTAAAGATGAAACACAAACTTTGGCAGCATGACCAGGAAGACCTACCTGATCGCCTTTACTACTGGGGTTCATGTGCTGGGATTGCGTCAGTTCTCTGCCTCAAAGCTGCTACAGGTCAGGAAGTATGGGAGAGGACCCAGGTGCTTGTGCAAACCTCCTCTACATTTGACTAATAAACTTCTAAACACTTTTCAAATGAAATAGCTGGGACTGCCAGGTTCCTATGGAGAACCTTACCGCAGCAGAAGAAATCAGCAGCTCCTATTAATGTATCTGCTTGGTGCTTCCACGTGGAATACTCCTACGGATACGGGGGCAGTCACAATGCAAATGCAAGTCTACATTGCAAGTGTGAAGGCAAAAGATGTGCAATTGCTTCTTGATATTATTGCATGTTTCCAGTGCTTGCTGGTGGGTTCACAGGGCCGCTGCAGCTGGCAGCTAGGAAGACGTGTGGATTGTGAGGAGAGACTGGAAGTAAAATAATTAGTACTGGTATGATTATATTTTATTTTGTGCCAATTATTTAACTGTTCTTATGGGAACCCACGAGTTTTACTTTTTTTTTCACCCCCCCCCCGATTCTATTCCCCACTGCAGGGTTTGTGTGGAGTGAGTGAGTGGCTGTGTGGCTCTTAGTTGCCAGCTGGGATTAAACCATGACACCCTGGAATTTGTTTCCACTTACACTCTAAGCTGCTTGTGTGCCAGTTACAGCTACTTTTTGATGTGGAAAAAAATGGTTATTTGAATGACGTCTTGCTCTCAATTTTATGTAGTTTCCTCTTGCCCGCATGTAAATTCTGCATGAAGGCCACCATGCCCTCTTGTTCTTTGCATAAGTGTAGAGAGGCACCTAAACATGGCCTAGCAAACAGATATCCTATGCAATGCAAACAGTAGCTCTGTGCAAAGGGCATCCAGCCCCCCGGGCTTGCCAGGGAGTGTGCTCAGAGGGTGGTCTTGTCTCAGGCTTCCCTTGTTAATGTTACTTCTGATTGTCTGTGTATGTTGCACTATTTCACTCTCTGCCCAGTGACAAAAGGCATCCAGTTATGAAGCAGAATCACAGATTAAAAAAGCCAAAACAACCACAACCGAAGCCCAGCACACACCACACCCACCCCCCCCAAGAAAACAAACATTCTAGTTGAAGATTTGCCACTTTTGAGTGAAGTACTGAAGGGTGTATGAAACACTTGAAGTGCCCATGAAAATAAGCAGAATATGTTAAACTAAAATAGAAAAACAAATGCTAATTTAGTATTAATATTTCAGTTTATGTGAGTATTGTACCTTAGTTTCACTTTCCTTCATCTGTGTGCAATTCCAGTGCTAGTTAAAGATTTTCTGTACCTTTTGGGTCTCTGAAAACCATCATCAAGAAGTTTGAAAGCTGTTGATAATACCGTGAAAGGGTTAATTTTGAGTCCCTTCCTGCAGTTTAACCCTTCTTTTTAAGAGGCCTAGGAATAGTCTCTTTGCCAATTTTCTAAGCCCAATCCCAGTTTTTCCTCACCTGATGTTATTTTTGGTGGAAGAAAATAGAAATATGTCTAGGTGTTAAGGTATTATATTTCTTTAATCTCTGGAAAGGCCAAAATGAGATGGAGAAAGATAGGCAAACCCCTGACAAAGTGAAGTGATGAGTTACCACTACTGAAGCAGGGCAGGAGGTCAGGACTGAGGGAAGGATTGGAAAGAAAATGAGTGTGCATACATGTGTGTGCTACTTTGCTTTGAGAATAAGTCAAAAAAAGGACTGCAGATAAGGATCCTTTAAAATGTTTGCAGCTTTTTGATTTGAAGAAACTGGTATTCTCATGGGATAGGGGCATGTATGCAGGTTTTTTCCCTCACTAATCTCTTGCTTTCCCTGTAGTTGTAATAGGGACTCTTCTAAAACGTAAGTTCATGTGTCAGTGCTCTCCTCATATACTGAAGAAGAATAAGACAGTGGTGGTGGGAGCAAGTCCTTTGGAGATGTGAAAAGAAATCTAAAGGCTGATAACAGGAATGGTGACACAAGAAAACTTGAAGAAGATGGTTGCCTGGATTCTAAGGCAGAAGTGTTTTATTGAAGAAGGGCTGATTAGGGAAGGCCCTGATTGGGGAAGTGACTGGCGAAAGGATGCTGGAGAATGAATAGGAAGCATGGTAGAGACATGGTAAGGTATGAAAAAAGGTTTTGTAGACCAGAAGGGAAATGAAGACCCGCAAAGACAGATTGTAATACAAATTAAAGACATTTCCTTTAATTAATTCCTTTAAAAATTACTATTAACTAAAAATCAGTATTGTAAGTAGCTCCCACTAGGCTGTGATTTCCTTGTACTAATTGAGCAGTTTCTGACCCAAAGAACTTCCAGCTGGCAGCTACCACTGGTCCTGGTCCCTGAGAACTACTGGGATGGCATACCTTAGCAAATGAAGAACACGAGAGCAATTAGCTATCCACAGTGTTCCCTGGAGAGGATAACTGTGATATCCTTGGGCATAAGGTTGAGATTTTGGAGGAGAAGGCTCATATCTGGAAAAACAAGAACAAGACTTCTTTTCCAGACCTAATGTGAAAAAGTGGAAAGAGAGAGTTTGGGAAGGGGTGCAGTGGGAACAGTGGGAGGACTCCCATGGCAAAAGAGAGTAAAACACATCTTCAGCAGCAGGGGCCAAAGCTGGTGATAATTGTATTCTTGTTTCTGAGGGGAGGTGTGAGGCAGAGGCCTGCTGTGCATTCAGGTTTCTGTAGACTAAATGGGTACCATGGCTTGGGGCATCTGACTGCTTTTCCACCCACTGGTAATGGAAGGAAATCCCTCTTCCTCCTACCCCTTCCAGTGAAGAGTGGAGGCTGGAAAGGGCAAGAGAGTGTCAGGGATCCCTCTGCACCAGGGTATTGCAGCATGGACACAAACTGCACAACTATCTCATGGAAGCTTTGTGGGTTACTGCTTTGGGAGGAAGCAGAAGCAAAGAGCCTGCTGCCTGGCTCATAGACTTAACCCTTGGGTTGCTAAGCAGGATTTGTCATGCCAAGTCAGGCCTGTTGTCTGCTTCATCCAGAGTCTTATTCTGGCAACATTTTTTGAAGCTGGATTTTAAATGTCTTCTAGGGGTCTTGAGTGAAAGCTTTATCCTGAGAGTCCGATTGTTTAGGCTAAAGAGACAGTGTATGCAGGTGATATGCTCCAATAGATTCCGTTTCCAGTGCCATTCCCGTTCCCACTTCCTTCTCTCAGGAATTGGTAGGGACTGAGAAATGTAGTCCCATTTATTTTGCTCATTGGCTCACAGGTTCTGTGCCCACTGAGTCTGGCAAGGAGATCTCGAGGGGAAGCCTGAGAATAATTCCTTTGGGGTCTGCCTGCCTGTGAGCAGCTAAACTGACCTGACCAGCTCTTCTCCCTCCCTGCTTCTCTCAGACACACTTTCTCCTAAAGATCCTGTGGGCTTTCTGTGACCTGGATGCATTTAGTCCTAAATGCCCAACAACAGCTCTCAATGTACTTCATCATCAAACACAACAAAGGCAGTCTCCCACCCTTACCATCTGTTTCTGCTAGAGTAATTTGAGTTGTTCCCTATTTTGTGCTTTTTTTATTCTAAACTGACCAGGATAAATTAGAATCTGGTAAGTGAGCTTCAGTCTCCATTGTTTTCCTGATATGGTGGTTCATTCACTTTTCTGACATGGTGGTTTGTTCACCAACAGAGCATGTAAAATACTTCATTTTGAAACCTGTCACATTCTGACCAGGTGTTAACAACAGCACAAGGTGTGCCAAGGGGGGGTTAGATGGGACTCAGGCTCTGTTGATACATAAAATATTGGCTTAAGAATGAACTTTCATGTTGCCCTAAATGACTGGTTCACCCTTGCACTCTTGTTTTTGCAGTAATGATTAGCACACACAAGGAAAACATATTCTTGTCTTTCACATCATACATGAAAGACAAAGGGATGGAAAAGCCTTGCCCATGAGTCACAAGTGCATAAAAGTGGAATGTAGGCATCATGCTGTTCATCTTCAAGGGGGATGAATAAAGCTGTTTTGTGTTAGGAAAAGTTTTCTAGGAGGTTGGTATTTGCAGTGGTCCCAAGGACATTGTCTTACAGTTATGGTTTGAAATGATGCTCATCTATGATGTGCAAAAAAAAAAAAAATTGTTCAAGCTGCTACACACAATGTTCAAGTTTGCCACACAAATTTCTTGTGGAAGTTTGGTGGATGACTTTACTGCCCTGCTTAGTTCTGTCCCCTGTCCAGGACAGGGCTTCAAAACTGGCAGTGGACATTGTGCTGATGACCACAGCAGCCCTGAGCAGGAGACCACTGTATCCTGTGCAATGTGCCTCAGAGACTCCTTCCTCTGCTGCCACTATCCTAACACACCTCCTTAAGAAAGGAGCCACAATCTGCCCTATATTTGCTTCTCTTCATTACAGACTTGGTGGTAAGGAACCACACCTTCTTACAGTCACTGTTTAAATACTACTGTGAGTTTCACTGCATCGACTGGAACTATGGGTGGGAGAGTAGTTTCAACAAAGCAACTCTATTTTCAAGAACTGTGCTGATGAATTTTGTGCAGCCAGTGAAAAGACTTACCAGGCTTTATGCTGAATCCAGTCCACGCTGTACAGGATTTTGCATGTTTAATCACTGCTGTGTGACTCTGTGTGTAGTGCAGAAATAGTCAAAAAGGTGTGTTATTATGATGCCTCTCATTGTCCACTCTTCATGCCTTGAATTAAGGTGCTCAGAGTAGCAGTTCACATCTTCAAAGCACAACACCAGTTATAATGTGAAAATTTCTGTGATGACGCCATATAATGGTATTCCCATTTTTAAAACTAGGGAATTGAAAGAGAGAGAGACGGAAGAGTGAACTGAATTCAGACACCTGGGACTTGAGAAAGATTTACATAGCATTTAGGAGCTGCTGGCCCCTATACTTGTGTTAAGCATGACAAAACATGCCTCTCTCTGGATATTATTTATGTAATCTTATATGCATATGCATATTACAATTCCTCATGACTGTCAGTCATCTCGGAGACAGCTTCGTAAGAGCCATACTGAGGTGTTCCCGATACAGGTTCACCTGACTGCATACTTTCATCAGACCCTCTCTGAAACCCTTGTCACAGGTGTCTATAGAGATACTTTAAGTGAGTTCTGGAAGCAGTAGGTTTTGCGTGGGACAGGATGCTGTATTTGTCATTTTTGATCATGTATTCTGAAGTGGCAAGATGAATTTGACAAAGTTATCCTTGGAAAAACTGCACTGTACAGAGAAAAAGTCATAATCTAAGGAAAACATAATGCCAGAAATAAAGGGTACAGCAACAGAGTAGTAACAGTTGAGTTGGTTACACTGGAGGTAGCGATGCAGTGATAATGGTTTCTGCCTGCAGCTCCTAATTTGAAAAGAACTTTATGAAATCTGTACCATGCTTCCCTTCACCCTTCTCTGCCCCAGCTGGTGTTACTTTTTGAACCTGTCACCTAGCTGTTCCCATTTTCTGTGAAGGCAAGGCTTTTAAACAGGAACAGAACCTCTGACCCTCTCACCTGACACCTGCTAAAGTTATACAGCATGAGACTCTCCACTTATCACTGAACACCTGAAGCTGTAAGAGGACACCTCTCCTTTGCTAGGTTGAGGTTCCAAAAAGCTTAGAAACCTGTCTCTCTTTTCCCTCAAGCCCAGAGAATACTATTAGGACAGGAAAACTGAGGCTGAGATATATATATATATATAAGAAGACCCTCCTTCCTCTTCTCTGTCTAGTCAAGTTGGACAATTCAGATTCTATGTTTCCTGAAAATGTTAATGAACACTGCGAACTGCCTGGAGAAACTAGAATGAGAAGCATGCCTAGCAGTTGGATTTCAGGCATCATGAGTCAGAACAACCAACTTGTGTTTCTTGCATCTTTGGTGTCCTTGGACAAGTTATTTGACTGCTCATGGATTCAGTTTCATTTCCTATATAAGGAAAACAATAAATCTCATATGCACTAAAGGAGTGTTTAAGGGTTAGTTGATGCATACTTGTAAAAAGCCTTAAAAGGACCTATTGAGAGACAACCTGTAATTATCGTGTGCATCATGATTACCTGAGATTGCTCCTCATGGTTAGCTGAGATTGCTTCTACATGTGTATGTGTACGTGTATGCACACAGCTGGTTTGGGTACACAGTCTGCTGAGGGCACCTGCCCAACAGCAGATTCAAAAAGGAGTTCTGAGATTTGGAGGTGGAGGAGAAGTCTTCTGCTAATGTTAAATTACTTGCTTCAGTGGGAGTTGACATTTACTGAAGTATTAACTTTAGGAAAAGGAGGGGGTGATGAAGGAGGAAAAGAAGTCCTCCTCCTTGTGTTTTGGTGGTTGCAGGTTTTTTCCTTTATCTACAGCATGCTTACAGGCAAGATCTTACAAGACTCCCTCACCTTGCCTTAGAAAGACCAAGGGCTCCTTCATTCAAAGGAATGAAAAGATATTTTATGCTCCACAAGCCTTTTAAGCCTGTGGCTTCTCTCCAAGGGAGGTAGCTCTAATGGTGTTTCTAGTGATGTGGCTGCTTGTCCACAGGAAACTAAATTGAAGCACTTCACAGCTCCAGTTTACAAACGCTATGCTATGCATACCATACATGCAAGAGTAGGTCACTGTCATGAAAAGCTGTGTGGAAAAGGCAAAGACAAATTTTGGTAACCCAAGTTCTACAACAGATGTTTAATAGAAAAGTGTGGACTTAGTTTCAGTTGAGTGGTATTACTGATCTTGGAGAAGAAGTACAAAGAAATGAAAGGTGTGGTTGAAGGTGGAGTCTTTCAGTAGGGCAGCTTCCCCCTTCTATGGATTTCATATGTATTTTTAACTTTCTTGCTTCCAATACCTCGAAAAGAAATGGAAGAGCTCAAAGAAACACTGCTTTATTCTTTAACTGAAAATTTTAGATGTTCACATGTCTATAAGCAGAGAATTTCTAAGACACATATAAATGCAGGACTGGACCTTCTTACTGAAGAGTTACCTGAATTCTCTTTAGGGTTTGACCAATAACAGAATGCTGTGTCCTCAACTTGTGCGGTAGATAAAGGGACCAGGGACTTTGTGGGGTAATTATCTGGAAGTTAGAGAAGACTGGTGGGGAGTGTTTTCACTGAGTGTTTTGGAGTGGAGTATGCCAATTCATCAAAACCCATCCAGTTTGCAGAACACAGTTGATTTTTGAATTAATTTCCTAAATCAAATGGTTGAAGTTGTTTTTCAGAAAAGTTTTAGAGCATGTAGGAACATTCAATTTTGATATTTTCTGATTTATTTCTAAGTGGAAATTACTTAATAATTCACAAGGCCCCAGAGGTTAAAATCAAAGCAAAGCACTGTAATTGACTTAAAGACGTTTTTTTCATGTATTGTCAGTTTATGCCCTTTTCTAAGACTTTTAGATTCTTGTGCTGTTGTGGGAGAGGGCAACAAATTTCCAGATCACCAGAGGTGGGAAAATAATTTTGCAAACAGATTTAGTAAATGAGAGATGTTAAACCAAGGAGTTCTAATCATAGTTCTCTGACTGTCTGTGCCATGTTGAACAAATCAGAAGTTTGTATTATAACCAGGACCCCTGCTGCTTACAGAATCACAGAATCACTTTGGTTGGAAAAGACCTCTAAGGTCATTGAGTTCAATGTTTGGCCAATCACACCAACCACCACCTTGTCTAACTAGACCATAGCACTAAGGGCCATGTCCAGTCATTTCTTGATCACCACCTGGCTACAGTCTTCTTTCAGAGAGTTGTAGAGAGTGATAAGGCCACACCTGAACCTCCTTTTCTCTGGGCTGAACAACCCCAGCTCCCTCAGCTGCTCCTCATTGGACTTACGTTCTGGACCCCTCACCAGCTCCATTGGACATGCTCCAGCACCTCAATGTCCTTCTTGCAGTGAAGGGCTCAAAGCTGAACACTGGATTCAAGGTGCAGCCCCACCAGTGCTGAGTACAGGGGGACAACCACTGCCCTGGTCCTGCTGGCCACACTGTTTCTGATCCAAGCCAGAATGACACTGGCCTTCATGGCCACCTGGGTACACTGCTAGGGCATGTTCAGGTCCATTGTGTTGGTTTGCAGTACTGCTCATCTGAAAATTGTGACACAGACTGATCCTTCTCTTCAGGAAGGTTAAAAACCGTTTTTTTAAAATGGTGCCTTTTTGAACGCTTGTCTTTACATATTGGGTTTTGAGCCTTTATGTTAAAAGTCCAAGGTATTGCCTGCAAACCCAAGAGTTAGAAACACTTTTATACCTATGAAAGCTACAGCCATTTAATCATAAGACTCTGGAGTAGGACTTTGAGGAAGAACACTACACTGCACAAAACATGAAATCAATCCGTGGGAACTGGTAAGACCTGCTTTATACTTATTTGATACTGAAAGTGAGTTGAGAACTGTTGATAGCTTCTGAGAATCAAGGTAGGCTCTTGACTATTCCTGTTTATGGACTGACTGACTACACAGTAGGCATGTGAAAATAAATTCTTCCTAATAAAGTTGCCTGGCATTGCGAAGAGAACATGATTCATGCAGATTTTATTGACTGGCTCATTTTTGTGTGTGATGACCACCTATGTCAAACTGAAACAAAGTGAAGCTCTTTCATGCTTGCCAGAATATATTTAACCTTCCATAACTTATTCACCTGGTTTGGAAGCTAGCTTGTTTGTTTTTTTAGTAAAGATGCCTGCTTTTGCCCCACTTTATGATCAATAAACAAAAATATGCAAAGAAGATGAGTAGTTGATACGAGGTCACACACTGAACTATCTGCTCAACCGCCTTTTGCACTGTAGATGAGTCTGACTCATGGTCAGGCAAATGAGGACCAGCAGTAGTTATCTTCTTTTTCCTCTCTTTCCTCATTCCTCACATGCAAATCAGTCCCCTCCACAGTCAGAGATTTCTTGCTTAGATTCAATATTTTGTACAGAAGGCACCAGAAAGGATGCATCAATTCATGGGATGTTTCCTGGCATTGTGCTGGGCCAACTTCCAAACCCAAATGAGCAAATGAGGTAAAACTGGATTGGAGACTGTATGAGGGACAGAGAATTGGTCATAGGGAGACCACAACTGGGCAGAGAGCAACTGTCTTCTGCTAAATCTCTCATGAATCAATAAATGATGGTACATCTTTATCACAGGCTCTGGGCTCATTGAAGCTTCTCAGTCATGGAAGTAAAGCCTTTAGATATGCTTGGTAGGACAGAGGGGGGACCTGGGGACACTGTGAAGACAGCCTTTTCCCTTTTTTATGGTTGTATCTAAAGACAAGTGATTAAAGTACTATTCCTGCTGACAAGGTTCTCTTGGAAACATACACTTCATTGTGTGCCACTTAGTTTTCAGAGTGGCTGTTAAAGATTAGGCTCACTGTGGAGGCTGTGATGGGGAACTGCTGTTGATGTAGAGTGAATAACACCCCTGTTCCTTTCGGAGGGGCAGTTTGGATCTCCTCCCTTGGTGCCTTTGCAGCATGCTGCTGGAATGGCACTTGCCTGGCTGCTGCTCTCCCAGACTGATCCTTGCTCCTTCAGGTAGGTCACCATTTCAGCTACTGTTTTCTGTTGGACAGATCAAACACTATCCAGTTTTATCTGCTGTGCTTTATCTCCTGTCATAAAAATCAATTCTCCCATCCCTGTGTGAGATAGACTATTCCCTTGTGAAATGCCTCGTGTCTTCCTCCCTCAAACTCTTATTTTAACTTGTTCATGGTTTGACCAGGTAGTTTGTTATACTGCTACATGTGGTTTATACAGCTGGGCCTCTGAAAGGGAAAGAACCCTCCCAAACCTGCAGCTTTCATACCTCTTTCTCCACCTCCTCTTCCTTCTCCCCACCCCCTGCACCGGAAAAAAAAGTATTCAACTAATCAACGGTTGTATCTATTAAAATATTAGTCTGTGGGATACTACATGCAAGAGCAGATCCTACAGAAACCTCTTGCACCTGCAGGGGAAATGTTCCATATATGGCATCGAGGCTGGCAGAGTTTTGATTCGGAATAAAATTTAAATGATTCTGGTCGTTTTGCCACATCCTGTTTCTCTCATTTATACATGCACTATTTTGATAACCAGCAAATAGTTCTCAGTTTGCTGGAGCTAAAGATAGCCTTGCATTGTAGCACTAGTACCCTGCTCCGTTAGAAGTGCTCAGGCGCTCTCCCCTTGGGGCCAGCCTCAAAAACTGGGGTGAGACTAGGTTTCCTTTCTGGCATTTCTTTAAGTTTAGCATGATTTCATAAGTGCTTTTGAAGTGTTTCAGAGCAACACAAACAGGAGGAGCTGCAGAGTTTCAATTTCTGGTTACTGAAATGACCAGTGTCATCTCTCTCTTTGTTTCTTGTGATCCTTTGTTTTGTGTGAGATATGAAGTAGATGGAAAAAAACAGTTGGTATGCTTCAATTTCCTGGCTCTGCCTGGGGGCCTTCCCTTGTTAACTCTGTTTCTAGGATTAGGGCTTTTTTGGCATGTGAACCGTTATGTAGATCCCTTGGCTGAAACTTAGAGTTTACCTTGATCTGATAACATGTGTTAATTGTGCAAATGCCTTGTATAGAGCTTTGACTTGGACTAGTGTTTTCCTAATGAAGAAAATATAGCATCTCTCTGGTGAAGACAGACTGAGAGAGTAGGACTTGTTCACTGTTGAGAAGAGAAGGCTCCAGGGAGACCTTATAGCACCTTCCAGTGCCTAAAGGGGACTTACAATAAGGCTGGAGAGAGACTTTTTACAAGGGCATGTTGTGACAGGTCAAGGGGCAAGGGCTTTAAACTGAAAGAGAGCAGAATTAGATTAGATAAATTAGGAAAAAAATCTTTACTGTGTAGGTGGTGAGGCACTGGAACAGGTTACCCAGAGGAGTTGCAGATTCCCCATCCCTGGAAGTGTTCAAGGCCAAGCTGGATGGAGCTATGAGCAACTTGGTCTAGTGGAAGGTGTCCCTGCCCACGCAGGGAGGTTGGATTGAGATGATCTTTCCAAACCATTCTATGGTTCTATGAAATGAGGAAGAAGACTACAAATCCAGTTGAATAACTGTCAGGGATTAAAGTGGAAAATTGGCTTAACAGTGCTCTGCTGCTGGAAAATTCCAGTCTGGGCTCCAGAGCAGTTTGTGTGCATGCTCAGATGCTTACCTGTGCTGTAGCATTTAGCCTTAGTGAATATAGGCCTCCTCTTGAAGCTGAGATCTAGTTAAAATTAATATTTTGTTACTCTCAAGTTTGAAGAATGACCAGGCTGGGATTTTATGCAGATCCATCACATATTTTGAAAACAAAGTTCTTTCTGACATTTGATACTTTCTAGGCCTTTCACATAATCTGTGTTAAGATGACTCAGACTTTGGTCTATGCAGGCTTTTGTGCTTCCTGGGAGAAATGGAAAAGATGTATATTTTAACTAGATACTTACAGAAGATTTTCATAGGATGAAAGTGATAAGCAGCTCCAGCTCCAGGCTTATAACCTCTTCATGCTTCTTTTCCTTGGTCTATCAGGAGATGCTAGCCCTCCTAGTGCACTACAGCCATTTAAATAGCACACACAAATCCTTGGCAGTGCCGTGCCCGCTAGTGCAGAATGCTGCGGCTGCCATGCGGCAGCTGGGAGCCCAGCACTGGGCACAGTAGCCACTACCACCAGTCATTTGCTATCTGTAGATGAATCTGGAGTGAGGATGAAGTCAGTGAGACTGTTCAGGTGAGTAAGTCCAGTATTTTGGGGCGCCTTGCTCTCATCGGCAATCCTGGAACTACTCAGCTAAGAGAGACTAATAACATTTGGCTGGGTGTGTGGAGAGTTGTGTTCTTTCCATTAAACAAAACGTGACCTCTACGGGTTCTCCTTTTCTGGTGTAAACACGATGTCTACACCAACTGGGGAACCTCTGTACTAATGCTGCTGATTCCAAATAAAGTAATAGTGACAGGACCCTTCCCTGCAACTTACTCTGTTAAATTCATAATGCAGCAGTGCAAGAAAGTGAACTCATTGGACCAGATCCTTACAACTGTTGTAAATCCTGGTCACCTTATGGACTTTGCTGGAAGTGTTCCAGGGTACACAAGGAAACAAATGGGATCATTCTCCTTCTTTATTCCCTACCAGCACCACCACCATGTATATTTTATTTTACTTTTAGTATTTATATGTGACTGATGCTTCCTGCCCATGGCAGGGAAGTTGGAACTAAATGATCCTTGAGGTGCCTTCCAACCCAATCCATTCTGTGATTCTGCAAAATACTTGCGTGCCTATTTTTTCCTCAGTGGTGCTGCTGACGTTCTACAAGCAGTTCTGCAGGGTAGAGATGCAATTTGTTACCAAGTTTCAGCGTGTGTTGCCCATCCTTTCCCCTTTCTCCTCCTTCTCTGCTTTGTGGAGCAGATGGTGCTAATTCCCATGGTGGCTCTTGATACAGCTGAGGTCTCTTCCCTGATGCCTCTACTGTACCTTGGAAACTCCCTGTGGTATTTTTGGAGAAGAGAACACACAGTTGATTATTGCCTTTTGTTTATGACTTTTAAGATCCTATTAGGATTATATTTCCTTTTGCTGTGCTCTTTCACCTCCCCTTCCAACCTGTCCCAAAGATCTGTGGTCTGGAATTCTCTGCAGCCTGGGGAATATTGCTTTTCATCACTGTTGTAAGTTATATTATTTTGCATTCCTACAGACATTCACCCACTTTCCCACCCACTGCATGTTTACCTTTGTAGACATCCTCCCATTTTGATTGTACTTACATTTTTTTCAAGCAGAAATGCTGACTCTTTACATATAACAAAGGTCATTCTATTGCTTTCTGTTTCAATTAAGAGGCTGAAGCACCACTAATTGCCATTTTTAATTAGCCCATTCTTTAGTGCCCCTTTTCTCATCCTTTGGGCCTCCCCCTCCCTTACAAGTACAACAGGATGATTGTTAAAACACATCTTCCTCTCCCCTGGGCCACCAGTGTCTCCTGCCCACACCTGGCAGACCCCCGTGATGTTTTTGGACTCTTCCAAATCTAGCACCACATCCCTGTCTTCAATACACTGCATTGCGCTCTCCTGACCTTTCTGATTCCTTTCAACTATATACTTTTCTCTTTGCAGTTGTCAGTGGCTTTATATAGGTGAAATCAGGAATAGAATTTCACCTCCTGTATCTGAATGCTTTATTTATTGTGCCAGCTTTTCTCCTAATTCAGCTTGCTGAGTTGCTCCAGCATTCTCCTGCCATAAATGTCTCTGTGCATTTTTGTGTATCATATAATGATGCCTCTTTGACCCTGTGCATTGTGCTGCTCAACTTTCCTCCAAACCATTCACAAAATCCACTCCTTTTAGGCTAGCCTTCCTTTGATGTTCTGCACCCCAGTCTTTTATGCCACATATGAAGCCAAATCCTGATGCTACTGAAGTATTTTAAAATGTTGCCATTTGCTTCACTGAGATGGAGACTGAGTTCACTGTCTGCAGATTTAAATATTATGAATGGAGGGAAGTGGGGAGTGAAATGACAGGAGAAAAAGAATCATTAAGTTCATTACTCCTGCTGAACAGATCCCGTGAGCTCTTGCTGTTGAGGCGTATGTCCTCCCATGCTGCTGTTTTTTGTCACCTTTGCTGTGCTATCCTTAATTTAGATTGTGAATTCCTCACATTAGATTCATTTGTCCTTAGTGTGGCATGCCCACCTATGGAATTGTGCAAATGTAGTAACTCAAGGAGAAGATGTAGTCTTCTGAAGATTTTACCCAGTTTAAGCAATTAAAAAAAAAAATCATAAATAAATCACCTTTTCATAGTACCAAACAGGAAATCTCTGGGCAGCGGTCAGGATCTTAGTGGAAAGTCTAGCTTCACTGTGTGACGGTGCAATGACCACAGTAAGGTACAGAACAGAAGCCTGTGAAGGAACATTTTGTTCCTCACCTTTGTATCCGTGCCAGGCTGAGGGGTACAAATCCTTAAAATTCTTTGTATGGGCAGATGTAGTTTTCCTTTGAAAATTTGCACACAGGACTAACCTCAGTATGGCCTCCAGCAGGTGTTCACTGTGGTTCTGTGTTATTCAAGAGGACAAGCAGCCATCCTGTGCTTTTTCTTAGTACTATGCACAGTCTCCTATATCCTGTCTCAGGTGAATCCTCAAAGGCCTCAGCCACCCCAGTGACATAATGCTTTAGAGTAGCTGTGGTTTTGTGGAGAGCAGTAGGTTTGGCTCAGGCAGTCCTAATGAGGTAATGAGTGGTGGTTATGGCTGAAATGAAAGAGGCAAGAATTGCTCTGTACAGCCAGAGCTCAGAGTGGAGGTGGGGGAGCAGAGCAGGCTGTTTCTGGGGAGCTGCATGACTCTGCTGTTCACCCCCTTGTTCATTAGTAAGTGGCCTATGCCCTTTGTGGGTTACAGAGCATTGTATTCCGGTTACATCAAACTCTGATACTGCTGGCTAGTAATGGCACAATGGATTCAACTTTATTTTGCAGCTATCACAAGCTAATTTGCTGAAGTCACTGGCTAAACAAAGCCAACATTCCTCTCTGATACGTGTGAGATTACTTCTTTCCCCCTTCTTTTTCTTTCTCTGCTTAAGGTTCACTTTAAAACACCAAAGACCTGAGTCTCCTGTTTTTTCTGGATTTCACTGGTTTAATTCCTACAACTTGCACAGTTCTCTTGGCTTAGAGAGGTGATAAAAGAAAACCAGAGTCTCTTTCATGTTATGTGACAAGCCAGTGGTGGCATGGTGCACTGGGATAGAGCTGCTTCAGCTAGCAGTGAAGGTCTGTCTGTCTTGCTGCATCTGTTGCTTTGATATTTGAACAAGACTCTTCTGAGACACTCTCTGTCACTCCTTAATTAGCCTGTCACTCCAGGGAGGAAAGAAAAAACTCAACAAAAAAGCCTGAGACAGGAATCTAATGTGGCTTTACTGAATGACAGGGCACAGCACGAGGCTGGCCAAAGAAATATGTATTTAAACAAATTACTTCACGTTTACACATCAGCCCTTGAGTGAGAGTCTTGCGTAATCTAAGAAGGAATGTTGGGAAGCAGTTTCCAGCAGGAATCTCAGTACATCTCTTGTAAGCATAAAGGTACTCATGAGCATAGTGGGGAAGGGAAGTCAGGGATCTACAGCTAGAAGACCCTGGGCCATGGGCTGTCCTGTAGGGATACTGCAGGATGAAAACACTGGATGACTGATTGGGAATTTGTGTCTTCATGTGATGGGCTCATGTTCACCTGAGAAACAGCTTCACTCACTGTCCTTGGGATCTGCACTGGAACAAAATGTAACACAGGAGTAAGTAAAAAATTTCAACCAGGCTGGGATTCCTGCTGTGTGAGAGACCAGAGTTTAGCAAGAGCCAGTCACAAGCTCCAGAGCATGTTTGAGCCAAGGACAAGAATGGCCACTGAGGGAATTGAAGCAAATGCAAAACACAGGCTTGGTTATTGTTTCAGTCACTTCTGAATAGTGAGTGGTCCATCCATTTAATTCTTATGAACAGGTCTTGCTTTTTTAGCAAGAGGCAAGAGTTCATATTCTCAAGTATGTAGCTCAATTAGTGTGCTCTCACCTAGTATTTTTAGCTAATACAACAAGTGCGACTCTGATATTCTGCAAAGCAAGTGCTGAAGTCTTAACACGTACCTTGATTTTCTTCCTAAGGTCAGCTGCCACTTCAATTTCTCCACAACCCTGTTTTTCCTGCTAGAAAAGGTACTGAACAGTTACACTGTGTGAAATCTCTATTTGTTTTGCTCCTGTAACATGGTATTTTCTCCAAACAATATTTAACCAGAGAGTTCATCTTTGGCATAACTCTTACTTCAGTGGAATTACATCAGAAACAAATTTTGTCTCTAGAAACCAAGTAATGGATCAAAGATTTATCATTAGAATATCTTGTACCCCATGGCTCTGTAAATGTTTTCCACGTCAGAGGCAAGGTCTTCATTAGGACAAATTAGATAACACAATTTACTACAGGCCTTTAGTAGCCATGTAGGCCTGTTTTTTTCCATGTTTAAGTAGATTTGACTGAACTTAGTTCTTGTTGCTGGATTTACAGATCTGTTGACTTAAATCTTCTTCCTTAAGAGCTTGTCCACTATTGTCATCAGGAATGGAAGCTTTCCCACCGGCTATCCTGCCAATCTGTACCATTACTAGGCCTTGAATATGTGAGATAACTGGATTCTTCTTATTGTTTCAGCTAGAAAGTAAATTGGAATGCAGCTGATTTGGGGTAAATCAATATATTACTTATCTAAAGCAAAATAAAGCCATATAGAAATACACTGAGTTAAACATGTACGTTTTAACCAGTGTAATTAGTCCAGAAATAGACACCATTTGATGAGTGATGTTGCAATTATAAGTGACTTGTGACTTCCTTGCTTCCAGAAATTATTGCTGCCACAGCCTCCTAGCAGAGCAGTTTGCGTCCTTTCATTTCAGGTGGCATCAATTGGTGTAGTTCTGGCCACCAGTTTAAACTATTCAACCTAACCCAGTTTCTTTTGCTTGATGAAAATTGGAAACCTTCTTCAACAAAACTGGGTCAGTAACCTCTGGTACAGTGGTACCATCACCATTGCACCTGATTCTAGGTGAGGACTTTTATGCCCAGCAGACATTGGTACAATCTCCTTAGGTAACTTGATCTTCAGAACAGTTTTTGGCACATGTGTTCCTGAAGAAATAGGCTTACTGTAGTAGAGGTGCTGATGGTATTGTAATCTGACTGCTATTGACTGGATTGAGACTCCCAAGACACTATGCAAGGATGCAAGTTTTATTAAATTCTCTCGAAGTATTTCTTTGTGGTTTTCCCTCCTCCTCTTTATTTAAAAATGTGGCTGAAAATCTTGAATTCTGTTAGTATTCACTACAGATTTAAATGTCTCAGAACTGGGGCTTTTCATGCTTCACAAGGATGCTATTACTTGCCAGTAATTTTTTTGTTAATGGATCTTCATAGTTAACTATGAACCACACAGAGAAAAATATGATGGTCAAGGTGTCTGTTGACCTGCACCTGCTGATGGTACTTTGGCATCTAACAGATAAAGTACAACTTTGTGTTCACTTCTCACTTGTCCCACCAGTATAAAGAACAAAAGTTAGGTACACTAGGCAGAGGCAGTTGTGAAAATTCTCATTTTTGTACTGTACATTAGGGGACATGAGGTAGGAATAGCAAAATAAGTTCAGATTTAACAACAAGAAAATCGAGTCTTTACTAGAATTGAACTATCTTGGATGGCAAATTTCTGAAAAATAAAAACTACTTCCTTTATCACTTTTACATTCCAGCTTGCAAAAAGGAATAGAATAGCAAAAATAGAGTGAAAGTGCTCCTGTGGCACAGTGAGCCGTCAGGGCAGGCAGACGTTTCTGCTCTCCCAGAGCAGGGCTGTGCTCAAGTGGAATCTTAGCTCAGACTAGGCAGTGCCAGACCAGGCAGTTTGTGTCCAAATCACAACTGAAACGATTTGCTAGTGAGATTCCAAGGTGGCTGGCTAGAGAGATGTAATAAAACCTCCCAAAGCAGTAAATTAGTCCTGAAACAATTAGCCAGCTTTGTGTGCCTGCCCCAAATTGCAGGTGTTTGAGAGGAGGTGTTTTATTTTAGGTCACAGAGTTATCTATAGGCGAAAAATTTAGTTATGAATTTCCTTATATAGGGTTTATTCAAGTACATGTACATTGTAAATTATTTATAAGGATAGTTACAACATGGAAATATGTTGTCTGTTTCTGGCTGTACAAGTTTTGGAGGAAGAAGATGGAAAAATACTCCGAACCAGAGGCATTAAAAGGGACTGCTAGCATGAAATTCAAAGTCAGAAGGCTCAGGTATTAGATTTGTCTTCTACTTGTTTTTAATTATTTTTTTCCCTCATCTCTTTGTATGAAAGTTGTGAAAAATGGCAATATCCAGATTTAAGCAAGGAACTGTCAAAACTGCAGTGTAAGCAAACAGAGGTACATTAGCTTTTCTTTTCCTAGTGTTTTCTGTACAGTGACCTTCAGTATGATTTCTGTTAACAGGAGGTTAAAAACCTCCTGATAGGAATATGAACTTTGAAGTTGGTTGTATTCCTTTTACTGGAAGCTTTGTTACAGGAGATTTCCACCCTTCCCACCCTGCTGTAGAGAGGTTTTTCTTGTGGATGGAACAGAAAGCGAGTGCTTTTCCCAGGAGAGCTCACCGCCTAGCATGAGTATTACAAAATCACCACACAGATCCTCTTCCTTCTCCCTATAGGAATCAGTTTGTCTTTTGTTTTCATGAGGTCAAATTCACTGATGAGTTTTAGTGGACTGTGGTCTACCCCTGGTGTCCATTTTACTCATATGATAATTTCTACAGGATCTCAAGCAATCATGGTCTGTCAGGACCTCCACCTCAGAGGTGATTTGGGTATCTGCACGGTGTTCCATTAATATCAAGTGTGGGCTTTGATTCAACAGTGACTCAGAACTGAGGGCAGAGTGTTGCTTCATGAAGTACCAGCTATGCACTCTATACCACCTGGGATTTTTTATGAATTGCAGAGCATCCCAGGAGATTCTGATTTATTTCTTGAGTCAATGGGGCTTTGGTAGTTAGGGGTTGTTCTGAGATCCTTCTGTTGGTGAGGTACTTGAGACATCACCAAGTACTTGGTGTACAAGCACTGGATGCAGTGTGAGCTGATCCAGAACAGCAAATTTTCTGTTTGTTTGTTTTAACACATAACAGAAGATTGTTGAGGCTACCAAGAGCATTGGAGAGGCATATTTATTTATTTATAGACACACTGTTTACATATCATAGCTTGATGAAAAGCTGAAGTCATTACACATGAACTGAACATGTGACTCTAGTTATCTGCATCATGCTGCATGGCTGTAGGCCAAGGCAATACATGTACAGTTGTGCAGCTGAAGCAGTTGCTCCTTCAGCTTGCCTTTGCTTCTTTGCTGAAAGTTAATAGCCCCTTGGTGTGCCACCTAAGCTCCTTTTAGATATCTCTTTAAAAAGTAACTTAGATTAGCATAAACAAAAAATTTAAGCAGTAGGTGTCTTTACTTGAGTTCGTCCCAACTGATGGTTAGGGAATGCTTGCACAAGCCCCTTAGCTCGTGGTAAGGGCAGTAATTTCTGGCTAAGGCCTTGGGGATGAAGTGGGAAGTGGCAGACTCTCCATGTACCATGGTGGCACTTAGAGGACATGCAACAAAGTCATTTCCCTTCATAGTTTTTTATATAAGCCTTGTTTTGCCTACGTAGCCTCCACTGGCAGCAACAATATTTGAAACGGAATAAATTTTTCTTTCTGAATCACCACTGGGATTTAGTATAATGGGATTCTGTAGTGTGCAAAGTGGAGAGAGGTGTTAAAAAGTCACAGTACATGTAGAGTCAAGCTCCATCATATTCTGCTATGGTGCATCCGTTGTGAGCAATATCACAAGGCTTATGCCTGTTTCTTATGAATGGTTCTTTTTGAAAGAGAGATGCTTTTTTACTAATATGTTGACAAATGCACAAGAGTAATTGTGCTTCCTGTTGGCAGGGTTGTGCAGACTATCCATTTTGAAGGAATTTCTGTTCTGTCTCTCAGGTGATGCTCCCACTAAACACTGCCTCTTTCTTCTTTGGAGGCTTTTCTATTGGTGCACCTTTACAATATCATCTAGGTGAACAAAGAACCAAAGAAATGTGGGCTTCTGTCAAGGGTAGTCCCTTAATGAGAGATCCAGCCATGTGTTTTGTTATATTTGCTCTTGGAAGTGCGTTAATGTCTTGCTTGCATACAAAGAGATGAGCTGGACAGAGTGGATAGATAGAAGGATGTATGATTGGTAGTGCAGGATGAGAGAAGAGAGGGGTAGAGTAACAGCCCTGCAAGAAAAAATAGCAGGAAAGTTGAACCTTGTGGCCTCATGGAAAGCCCAAGGTAGTGGGCACAGTAGCATTGACTAGACTGCTCCTGAGAAAACTGTCTTGTCCTGTTCAGAGTGTCTGTATGATTACACTTGTTTTGCAGCATGGATGGCAGAAACTTTGAAGGGGCTAACAGAGTAAAATGAGACTGAGTTAACAAAGTAATGACTTCTGAGAGTGAGGGTGAAGATCCTTGAGATACATTGAAACAACAGAGACAACTCCTAAAGCCTCCTTGCTTCCATCTCTTTCAAAATATGAAAAAAAAGACTGGATCAGTGCAGGATGTGCAGGACTTGCTGACCGATGGTGTAGGCCCGTAACTGGTTTTAGCCAGTGCTGCAGTCTTGTCTGCCAGCAGTTCCTGACTGTACGTCCCAACCTGACACTGCCTTTCCTTGTACCAGATGTGAAGTGATCAAGGCAAGAGAACCCACTGCGCTTAAAAAATTTGATTTGTTTTTACATCATTCTTTTACATTTTGTGATTGTATGAGAGCTTGTGTGGCATAGGGGGGAAGACAGACGTTATGGGAACCGTGGGAGGAGAAGGGTAGAGGACATTTATTTTAAGGTCAGTGCCAGCTACTGCTGTCTTTAACTGATTGTGGGACTGTGGCACAGAATGGCCATGTAGTAGGCAAGGAAGCAGATAAAGCATGTCTGGTTGATTAAAATAGTGCAGGTGTTGAAGGTAATGTAGCAGGTCCTGTGCTTGGAGACGGTTCATGTCCTCCCCATGCCTTTAGCTCCTCTATCAGCAGAAGGGCAGATAAATCCCTCAAGGGGCTCCTGTGGGGTATAATTCAGTAAAGCCCTCAGAAGGAGAGGTTTATAGAGATAGGCAGTGTTTGTAGATTGAAACCAGGTGCCTGTTGACCAATTTGCAGAATTACACTTGGCTGGAAGCGAGCAAGTTTCTCTGGCCTGGTGCAGACCTTTCTTCAGAAATTGGGACTGCCACTTTGTAATGCTGGGTTTGTGCTGCACATTTTGGTCTGCAGCTTTCAGTGATGAAAAATAGGGCTCAGCAGCCTTCAGTGTTGCATATTTGTCCTTATGTATGTGGCGGAGTGTTGACTTTCACTGAGACTCTACCCTTAAGTAGGTTATATCAGGTAGCACCTGCATGATAGGGAGATGACACGAAGCAATTGATCTAGCAGCCTCTCAGTCAGGAGAACAAGAGCAGGATGTGGTCTGAAATGTCTCAGTAGTGAAATTTCCTACCGTTTGCTTCTTTTTGGTATATACCCCTAGGCCCTGTGTCTTCAGACCCTCCAGAAGGGGAAGAACAAAGCACAGTGGCAGCAGGAAAAATTTATTAATGATGTTGAGGGGCATGAAGAGGTGGTGTTTAATTTTATTTCAAATGGGGACTATTGTAACATCAATGAAAGTGCACAGAGGTCTGGAGAAGGGGCCTACTTGCTCCTCTCTTGCTTCCTTGTAGCTCTGCTAAGCAGACATTTTGGCTTACTCCTGGTTTTTGCCCACTAAAAGTTGCCATAGGCAGTAATTTTGTTTAGATCTGTTTCAGTTAAAGACGGCAAAGAGAGGCTATTATGTCCTCTAGAACATGCTAGGTTTAAAGAAAAAGCTGAGGTCTTGGTTTTGCAATAAGACTGACTCTTAAGTTTGTTTCTGTATATTTCCAGTGCTACTAATCAGTTCTGTGCTGTTTTACTATTTTAACATTCTCAGGTCAGAAACTACTCTTGCACATAATGTTGACTGTCATAGAATCATATAGGTTGGAAAAAGCCATTAAGATTATTGAGTCCAACTGTTAACCCAGTGCACCTGAGTTCCACATCTATGTGTCTTTTAAATACCTCCAAGGATGGTGACTCAACCACTTTTCTGGGCAGTCTGTTCCAGTGCTTGATAACCCTTTTGGTGGTAAATTTTTTTTTCCAAATATCCAACCTAGACCTGTCCTGGTGCAACTTGAAGCCATTGCCTCTCTTCCTGCCCCTTGTTAATTGGGTGAAGAAACCCACACCGTAAACTAGCTTCCTCAAGGAAGACAAATTTTGTCTCTTGTTAGCTACCTGTCATATAACAAATGCACTTTTACCTTCCCTTTTGGTCAAATAGATGGGCCATAACAAAATTTTAAGCATGAAATTTTGTAACTTTGCAAAACTGTCCTGCTCACTAATGTAACTTGAGTGAGCCCTGGCTTTCTGCCTGCACCTCTTTTGTTCCAGAGATGTTCCCTTCTTCCGGCATTACACGTCTGAGTGGAGTGGATGTCAAATACTGTAGTATTTGGTGTACTTTTGTTTCTGGCTGTTCCTTATCTCTACAGTTTAGCACTTTTTCTTCGATATTGTGGTTCTTATAAGAATGTATAGGAACAGTGGGTGAGAAGGAAATGTACAAAAGTTCTTACAAGAGGAGACATGATGAGAAGTGGGGGCATCCTGCATGAGGTGCCTGCCTGCGGCTCTGACAGACTCCCCGTGCCTTGCCAGGCTTCTCAGCAAAACCTGCCCTGCTTTAGTAGGAATGGTGAGCAGTTGGTCAGCACTTTCAGACCAGGAGGTTTTCCACACAGCAAAGCCTGTGGTGCTTCTGGGTTGGCTTCCTCTTGGGCTCTCATCTGATTTAAGTCAAAAAAGGATGTAAATATAGAGTTATTTCTGCTGAAAAAAAATGGAAAGTGTGAGAATAAACCTACAAGACATTGCTTTGACTAAAGTCAGAGCAGGGCAAGAGGAAGGGAATTACTACTTCTAGAAAATCAAAAGACATTCATCAAAAGGCAGTCCTGTGTATCCACCTGGCAGGAACACACAAGTTTATTTTTGTCTTGGGAAGCTGTTTCTGGATCTTTGAAATGTAACCCTTGTTACAGCAAGTTTGAGGAGTTTGCTGAGTATCAGACTGCTGAGCAATTCACTTTGTTAGATTTTTGTCTCCTTCTCCTCCTCCCTGAGGAAGACATCTTTTCAAGCTCCTGCCCCCTCCCAAAATACCGTAGTAACCCACCAGCTTTGCTAGAAAATGCATAGCACATTAGCGGGTTTAAGTGTCATAGTTGTAATCATTCAGAAGGCCAAAGAGCTGCATAGATTTCATTCCAGTATCCTTTCCAGCTTTTTGACAACACTCGGTGGGCAGAGTTACAAATGAAGCCCATGGTACAGATGAAATATGAGTCGCTGCTCTGCCCAGAGAAGCAAGTTGTGTATGTGTGGATGTGGCAGAGGGAGGAGTGCTATGAGATCAGCTGGGTGTCTGTAGTGAGAGAAGTGTGAATGGCAAGGGTAAGTTTTCCATTACATAGTGTCCAAATAAAAATGGTTGTAGTTATTGAGGTTATCTGTTCTAGAGTGAAAAAAAGGGTCAGCACTGCCCTATCCAGCATTCTCTTTAAATAAGCTGTATTTTTGCCCTGTTGTTTTGGCTGTCTTGGATGATTCCTGTCTTCTCTAAATTACTTCTGTAATTGCTTGTATGCCAGATTCTGCTCACAGCTTCAGAAGCATGACATCAGGAACTATTCTTCCCAAGTCAATGGGAAGAGTGATGATAATTTTTTTCTTCTTAATGCAGTGCAACTGAGAGCACTTCTTGGTCACTGCTGTATTAACACCTGTTAGCAAGAACAGAGAGGCCCCCACTCTGCTGAATGGAGACAGAGAGTGGCTTATCTTTCTTGCACATATTACTGTCTTTTTGTCTGCTTGGTGTGAGGAAGCATGATGAAGCACAGGAACATATCATATCTTTTCCATTCCTCTCCCTGCTGGTTTGGGACAGCACAAAATGAGAGGGGATTAGAGACCTATTAGCAAAGTGAGTGGGAGAATGCTTAATAAGCTCCTATTTTCTTGAGCATGGGATCTGACTTTTAGGCAGTGGCTGCAGGCAGGGCTGCAAGTGGGATATATGCAGAGAGAATACATACACCTAGTTTCTTTTTCCAAAATTACAATACTGGAGGCTTTTGGTGTGCAAAAGCTGCTTTCAGGTTCTGCTGGCTGCCTGCCAAGTTCAGACAGCCCCACTCTTATGTCCCCTTGGAGTAGGCTGGCTCAGGAGCTGATCCCCAATTACAGAGACAGAGGGCTGATGGTCACACAGCTGAAGGACAAGGCCTCACTTCTTTAGAGCCAGTAGCCCAGACCCAAGTTATTTCCAGCCTGGGAGCTTCTCCCTTGAGCAGGGCAAATTGAACTTTTAGCTCAATGCAAAACAGTCCTTTCCAGTTCCCTTTGCCTTTTTAGCCCCACAGGAGCCCGGATTCCTTCTCTCACAGAGGTGAGATAGTGCTGATTGTTTCCTGCACTGCTGCAGGGCCACACGGTTTCTGCTGAGTTTGGTCCTTGCCCCAGCCTCTAACCATTCTGGGCCTACATGGACTCAGCAACAGCTCCGAGCTCTTCCCACAGAGGTTAAACACTATCAGCTGGCTGGTCAGAGGTGTCCTGCTTCGTGTCAAGTAGGTGCTACTGTATTCCCTTTCCAACACTGCACAATAATGAGGTCTGAATCCATTAGGGAACAGTGCTTGAGTGCTACCCTGCAATGTAGCCTGTCACTACAGGGCTGTAAATACCTTTAATAACTGTTTGCATTGGTATTTCCTTGCTACAGTGCAGAACCACCCTGTAACTCATCGGAAGCGTGTCTGACCACGCTGTAGGCAGGAGGCCTTCACAAGGAAGACACAGGATTGAGTGCAGCTGAGTACAAGCCATGTGGCAACATCCTACAAGGGCTGATCTTCAGTGTTTTCAGGAGTTTTTTTAAAATCTTTGCTCATTATTTGGAGACACAGTGTGCTGGAGTGATTGGACATTCTCTCTGGAGGAAGCAAGGGCTCAATCAGTAGTATCTACAGGCAGGAGCAGAGTTCACCTAGAATGACCAAAGGAAGAAGTGCTTATGTTTGTCTGCATACCCCTTCCTTGTCTATGAACCAAGTGATACAGTTGTTTACACCAGTTTGTCATGGTTACTACTGTATTAAAAGAAAAATCAAGAAAGAACATTTAGATTTTGCAGAATAGATAGGTTACTCCTCACTTTTTGGGTCAAGGATGTTTCTAATGCAACATACTGTCTCTTAAAAACAGACAGAAGAAGCAAAAAACCCACATAAGTCCAAGTCTTTATTTCAGTATTTTCCCAATATTTCATAACTCTACGAAGGCAAGTGGCATGTTTTAAACAGGTGTAGAGTTGTGCCTCACTGCTTCCTGTATTTCAAACCCTGCTATCTGATTGGAATGGGAGCACAGGTATTGTATGCCTGCGTGCCTTGTGCCTTGGTTACCCTGGATTATGCATTCACTGCATCTCCAGCCCCTTTGCTTTTCTTTGTCCGGAGCTGGCGTTCATCTCGATCCACCCTTCTTGCCTCCTACTGCTTATACACATGGTGCAGTCATGCACTGGGCTGAGCTCCTGCTAGTGCCAAATCCACCATGCTGCTGAAGGAGGATGTTACAGTGCTGGAACCAATTGCAGCCAAGAAATACATGAAAAAGGGAACTGTGTTTAAATCATCACATCAAATAAAAGAAAAACCCAAATAAATGTGAAGAGAACATGAAATTTCATCTTTGATGTTCTGTGCTGGGAAGGTTTCAATCTCTTTTTAAAGCTCCTCCTCTACCCTCTCGCTTCTTATGGGATTGTATCCAATATTCCAATGTTCATGTAATGCCTTGACTTTGCTATCATTCTTCTTGGGGTAATTATAGGTTAGTATAATGTACCTATTGTTCTGTTCCACAAAGCAGCACTGTCATATGGATGGCAGGGGTGAGGTGGGGGGGATCTTTGTGTGTTCTCCTGCATCCACATTGTGTCTTTAATTAGTGTTCTTCCTTGCCTTTCCTTTTTTATTTTAATTTATTTTCCTTCCCATGGTACATGCTGAGTACTTCCCCCTCTCAGATGTTTGGTCTCTTTTCCCAGTTACACTGGTGCCCTGGTTTTTTTTTGTTTTGGCTGAGTTCATTCCCATCATAGCAGGTTTGCCTTTCAGATGAAAATAACATGAAAACCAAGTAATGAGTTACTGGTGCTTACAGAGAAAGCAGATAAATTATTCTTTCCTAAACCATATTAGTTGAGTCTCTTTTGTTATCTTGCATGATTTTTCCTAAGTTCAGAAAGAAGAAGAAACTTACCCTGTGCCCAAGGGCTCCGCTCTGCGTTTGGGCCCTGCTGCACAAGGCACTGTAAACATGTACCAACATGGTCCCTGACTGGAGTGCTCACATGTTTTTCTGTAACAGGATTCGTCTTTGCCCTCCAGGTGCAGGTGTGGGAGACTGCAGCTGAGTGTTGTACAGTGCGTTTGGTGCAGGGTCTTCCGCTGTGTTTGCTAGACAAGGTGCCGAGGATATTATTGGGTGCTTGAGAAATATTAAGGAGAGGCTGAAGAGCCCAGTTAATCTTGGCTGTTGTACCCAGGAGATCAGTGTTGGTTCCTAATTGGTGGAGAAGCTGTGTCATCAGTTGCTTGCTTTCTATTGTTGCCACCTCCAAGATAAATAATATTCAGAGCTGGTGATGTATTTTAACCTAGGTTCTTCTTGATTAGCTGCTGTGTATTTTGCTGTAAACTACTTTTTACTTTTGAGTCAAATAAGTGGTCTGGAGGGAGGGTTTCTGACTCGCCCATCAAAGTAAAACAGTAGTGGGCTGTTTTTTTTATTTTTCAGGATTTCACACAGCTTCCTTCTCTTTGAGTGGGTTTACCAGAATGATGAAATGGGAAACTTCCAAATGATTGTGTTTTTGAAACTTATTGTTATAAAGGAGGGGATTACAGATTTTGGAAAAATCTGGATTAAAACCTCTCTGCTAGCAATGAGTGTGCCTTGAGTACATGCAGCTTCCCTTCTGTAAATGGGCACAGGTGTGTTCTGTGGTCAGAACTTGGACTCCTCTTCTGCAGTTCCCAGGCTTCCTCTTGTTCCAGATGCACAAAGCCAAAACACACGGTTTCAACTTGAATATTTCTTTTAAAATGCCTTACATGAATCTGGAAAAGACCTGAAGGCTCATCCAACTTTGTCATTGCTAGGTTCTTCTGTGACAGGGAGTGACTTCTACTGTGAAGCATTTAAAATCATCAGTGTCTGTATACCTTAACATATTTGCAAGTCTGAAAAAGCATGGTGTCCATCTCTGGGTGTGTGGAATGGAGTAAAACAGACTTAGAGGATGGAAGTGGACTTCCTCCTATGCCTTGAGAATGTGGTCTTTCTAAAATAAAAATTAACCTCTTTCATAATGGCAGTTTGTAGAATTTTGTCTCCAAAACAAAAGAACCAACACATATGTACAATTTGGCAAGCCACAAATATTAAGCAGCCAGGCTCTTTCTCTCTGGTGTAATTCCATGGACTTCAAAGGAATCTAGCCTAAAATGCCTTTGACTAATACTTGCTGGTTTCTGTCTGGTGTCCTGAGTAATGCTGAATCAGATTTGGTATTTTAGAAATGGATGAACCCTTGTGTGTTCAGTGCTGCATGGTGAGAAACACCCCCTGGTATGAGCACACTCGCATCCACACACACGCATTGAGTGCTTTCTGGGGATGTTCCCAGAACCAAGGCGCTTGCCAGGTGGGATTGCAAGCCAGCTCTGGCCGTGTTGCATGTGTTGGAGAAGCACAGGGATGTTCCTCACAACTGCTGCTTGCCTTGTGCTTGCTTATTGTATTTCCCCTTTGTATCCTGAAGTGGAAACCACAGGTTAATCCCAGTCAGATTCTGTAAATGTTTGCCCCTGTTGGACCAGACCCAGAAAAATTCCTCCCGCTGGCTTCAGTGTATTTACATACCACAGGTCATTACAAGGTGGTGCTCACCTTTGTATTCATTCCCACATGTCAAAGCCGAGATATTAGTTCATTTTTTTTTTTCTCCAATATTTCTTCTATTTTCTAGGTTACTTTTTTTAAGAGATAAGAAAGCGAAAGGAGTGATCCCCCATGGGTCCTGACATCTGCTGCAGTCATTCTCACAGACTCAAAGGAGATTCAGGGAAGGAGAGGAAACAGTCTGGCTGCAGTCTCTTATTGTTTCTCTTTCGTGGGCCCCCACCCTGCACCCTCCTGGGCCTGCAATCCACTAACTAGCTCCTCCTGACTCCAGCTGTCATTTTTCCTTTTTATCTACTCCTCTCTCAAAGAACCAAATGTCATCTCTTGTGGTTCCCTTAGCTGGGGTCAGAGATTCCTTTATGTGCATTACACTGATCAAGGATTTTTAACTGGGAATGAGAGCGGTAATCAACTGCATGGTTGGGGAAGGGGAGAGATTAAATCTGAGAATTGCCAGTGATTGCCCCACGTGAAGAACAGCAAGCAGCTAGCAAAACACATGCTATCATTATGCTCTTATGATTATTTTATTCCCTCAGTGACAGTAAAATGCTATCTATAGCAGAAAGGTAGGACAAAGTCCACCCTTGTTTAGCCCTGTGCTATTAAATGGATTTTCTGTGGGGTAGAATTGGGAACAATTACATTTACTATTTGGAGTGACTCAACGTTTTCAGACCCTCTACCTGGGGGATTTCAAGAAAGGGAGAAGGGAAATCAAAGGTATGCTTGTGATCTAAATTGAGAAGCCATTTTTGATCAGAAAAGAGCAGCCATTTTTATATCCAGTCTTGACTCCGTAGCTGTGGGGAAGCCATTGGAGGATGTAGTGGGATGGGACTTATGCTGTGTCCTGACACTTCAACTTTGTCAGCAAATTTTAGGGCATGATGGGTGAATAAAAGTGGGGTGAATGAAATACAGGAAGGGTATGAAGATGCTGCTTCTAGCTCTGCCCATGGTTTATTTTTCTGGCTTATTCAACACAGAATCAAGCTCCAAGGGACTGCAACAGATTGCAAAATTTAAGTTTCACGGTCTGTGAAGGCGTAAGTTACATGATGAGCATTACCTTTGCATTGATTAATTACTTTAATTTTAGTAGCCTAAACTGTCTCCTTTAGTACATCCTTTAAAAAGTCTTGTCAGTCCCTCTAAAATGTCCTCTGTTGTTACAGAGCTATAGGAAGAAGAGTACAATGTGTCCTGATTCTCCTTTTGCACTGATGCAAGTCAAAAGTACTTTGAAGTACACAGGAACTGATTCAGTCCTCTTCTAGAAGAGCATTTTCTTCATAAGAGAAAAAAAGACTGTAGTTAGAGTTGGTTTATTTGAGGGAGACCTTCCTGGTGGAGAAAGAGGTTTCCTTCAACTCAAATTGCCAGTTTTTGCTAAGATGTGTGCAAGTGTCTAACATACTAGTATTATTCTGGTTTTACTATCTAGGCATTTGACAGTGATTTTGTTAATGTTTTCAAAATATGTTGCTTTCTTAGCAACTCCAGCTCCTAGAAGCTGGGGACTACATGAAATTTCCAGTTTTATTGCTGAAATTTCTGTCTCTGCTGGCTGTAGAAATATTTACACCTAAAATAATCTACCAGTTCAGAAACAGGACCCAACTCAAGATTTTTTGAGTGGTTTGATTTGGAAATACTATAAATACTTCACTGCTTTGAAAGAGGAAAATATGAAAATAACCTGGTTTAGTGGAAGGTGTCCCTGCCCATGGTAGGGCCTTGGAACTAGATTATCTTTAAGGTCCCTTCCAACAGAAATCATTCTGCGATTCTGTTAAATACCAGGTGCGGGTGGTAGCTGGAATACAGGAAGAAAGGTGGGAATATCAGGATAAAAAAGGCTTATTTCCCATAGGTTAGGGGTTAAGCTGCACGGCCTTGGACTTAGTCCCCTTCCTGCCTACTTTTCCAGTTAAAACAGATGTGCCTGAATCTCAAGTTTAAGATGGAACCTATTGGCAAAGATCCAATCAAATGCTACATCACAAAGCTTCCAAATCTGGGCAGATGTGGAGTTGTACTTGACCTGCCTTTTCTTGCTTCCCTCTACCATGTTTCAGCTTTATCATTTGGAATGGGCCTTTATTGCATTTTGAGGTCTGATCATCCCTTGTATGCACTGTGATATAAAAAGAAGGATGGTTAGGAGGAGTCCACAGTCTTAGAGATGCTTTGTCAGCTAGTGTCTTCTTGGTCTCCTTCTTTACTTTTCTCTGTAGCATGGGGTATGGATCACCTCCTGACATGATCTAAGCACATTTGCCCCACAAATCCCTTGGAATTTTGCATGCCCTAGAACACTGGTGATGCCAGTTTTGTCTTTCTGGGGCAGGTTATAGGACTTGAGGGTCCTGGTAATTTTTTTTTTACTATAGATCTTAAGTGTTTTTAGCATACTGGAAATTTGTACCCTGTTTTTGTGGACCTTTGTGTGCTAAATGCCTTGTACATTATTTTGTGGGGTTGGTAGAGACTGGGCTCCATTTTTAAGTTTGTAATTTCCAGTCCTTTGTTGTTCAAAGACACACAGTCCCTGCTGTGTGCTGTTCCATTTACTGCTCCCTTTTCAGTCTTTTTTTGCCATCTTTCCTTACTTATTCAAATTTGTCATTCCCAATGGTATTGCTGTTTTGTTCAGTGGGAGCCATGATTAAAAGTTTCCCCACTGGACTGATTTGATTTGATACCTGTCTTTTCAACCTCACAGTCTTTGAAAAAATTCCTCAATACATAGGCAAATACCAACACCAATGCTGTGGCCTCATTCTTCTTCCATCTTGTGCAGCTTTTTACCTTAGTATAGTGAGTATAAATCAAGGAGAAATCAAAACGGAGTTCTCAGTCTATGCAAGCTTTAATGACAACCAAATGTACAATGGCATGGGGAAATGATGTTTCTGAAGTTCAGATTCAGGCCTTAAGCCCAGACTGAAGCTGAATTGTAATTTGTCATAATTTACCTGTTATTAAAATATTAAATGTTTTACAAAAGCAAGTTGTATTTTCTCTGCTTCCACCTTTTAAAATTTTTTGTACTGTTCCTCTGTTAAAAAGTACTGACAGTTACAATCACATGGAAAGATATTACTGCAGTAGCCAGTTTGGTTCTTCAGGACATTATATAAACATGTTCCTCAAGTGACTATAGAACCTGGAACGCTGAAGGAAGCAGATAATTGCAGAGACAAGCTGTATTTTTACTGCTGTTTTTGGAACACTAACAATCCTCTAAAAGATGGATATTGCTAGAACTTCGTCCTCTTCTTTCTGTAGAACCATGTGTTCTGGGATTCTTCTCCACTATTTTATCAAGATTTTCTCCTTTATGCAGGCAGAATTAACAGAAAACAGAGAAGCAAACAAACCTAAGCACAAGCATGCAGCATAAAAATTCTGTAAAGTGTCATTTTGGGGATATTAGAAACAATCTCAAAACCATGTAATCCTGTAGTAAATTACAGCCATACCAGCTATCACCTCAAAATCCTGTATGAATTTTTGCCACAGATGCTTTCCAGATGCTGCAGCAGTTTCCAGCTGCTTCTCCACTTTTGGATGCACCAGACAAAACTGAGGAACCTCATCAGCTGATGGACAAACTTATGAAGGGTAAAATGGAGTAGGAGCTACTTAGTAGGAACAGACATAATTTCATCTAAGATGCCACTGGCTGAAGACACAGATGCCAGCTGTTTATCAGCTAGCTTCATACTGAAGGTTCATTTTATTTTAGTATGCTCTGCACTTGGACTTGCCTTCTTTCCTTCAGTCTTCTGGCTTGCTAGACCAAAAGGAGTACAAGAGTGCCATGAACTTATCATTCATACAAGTGTATAATTTTCTTGTAATTGAACTTCTCTCTGGCAAGAAGTCACATGAAAATCAAGTTTTGAGATTTCCTAGCTCTCCATTACTCTCACAACAAGAACGACCTGGAAGAGTTGCATCAACACATAAAAAGTCAAATGAACACCAGGCATTCTTTGTATTCAAAACCCATATATGTGTTCCTATAGCTCCTCTTAAGTAAAATATTCAAAGTCATTCACGGCAGCCTTATAACCAAGAGTCCATGTGGCAGTGATTAATTTGTAAATATAGACAATCTGTGCATAGGCAGTGCTGTAGATGAGCGATAGTCAAACCTGAAAAGTTTGCTTCTTGAATGGACTGAGAGGGAGCAACATAATCACCAGGGTGTGGTCTCCTATGCTGTGCTGTGGTTGATGCTTTCTCATCATTGCGTGCTGATGGTAAGCTGTGAGCAGGTGCTTTAGTGCACTGTCAGGTCGTCACTGCGATTAGCTTGTAGAGCTCTGCAATTGTGTTTTCTTCCTGACTGCTGGAGAGAAGAGTTGCCTTCCATCTCTCCATCTTTCTGCTTCTCTCTTTAACTACATCAAAGAGTAAAGAACAATCACTAGTTCTTTGAAATATTGGCTAAGCCTTCTTGTTTGTTGAGCAGAGAGGCTCTGATTAGGCGTACTGATTCCTTCAGAACCCAGATGTGATGTTTTAAGGAACTCAGGCTGAGCTATGTAATACATTAGATTGTTTTCCATTTTCTGCAAAAAGTGTCCTGTGTTTCACTGAGTCATATGGTGCTGTCTCCTGGTTTTTCTCTTTATGCTGAGAAAGATTTAGTGTGTAACTGATGAGTGTATGTTACACAAAAACTCCAAAGAGTATCTGGAGGGCCTTTCTTGCATAACCCTCACCAAACATGATTAGATTTTTTAGCATTCCATGCATGTGGCTTGTGTTCTCTTTAGGGAGAAGAGGGGACACTTTGGAGGGAAAGGAGATCATCATTCTGTTGTTCAAGTGATAGAGCCAACAGCGCTGCTATCAAATAATCACAGTTCCCAAGCTAACGACAAAGGAGATCACCCCACAGAGGTCAGAGGAGGCATTTACCTGCCAGCTTTGCTTTGTAGCTGCTTGGTAGCAGCTACACCAAGAGGATTCATCTGTGCACGATACTCCTTAGAAGCAGAAGACTTCCATACCCTCCTTACATGTGACCTTTTTGCAGATCTTTTATTTTTCTTCCCTTCTCAATTCCTGCCCATGGAGGCACTCTTCCCTTCCCCCTCCCATTGCCTTGGAGCTGTTTTGTTTCTCCTGATGAATGTCAAGTGTTTTGGGCCTGCAGCCCTGTTGGGTGGGGGCTAAGACTTGGATCTACCCCTGAGACACAGTGGAGCCAGCAAAGATGGGTTATTTTAAATTGTGTGGTGACAAGCCTTTTTTTTCCCTCCCTTTTTGTTCCCAGAGGATAGCTGGGGAAGTTTGCTGTGCCAAATGGTTGGAATGTGTTTTTTCTCCTCTTCCTCCCCCTTCAAAACAGAAAGAGAAAACTTTATACTGTGAATTCCATTAATTGGGAAACATAAATCCAAACTGTAGTGCAGCATTGCTGGGCCTAGGCACCTATTAAAGTTTAATGAGGGAAGAGCAGCTTTCTCTTGCCCTCCTCTCTTATGCTCTCCCCACATCAAACTCTTTCTTGTGGTGCCATCCTGTTCCTCTGGGAGTATGAGAATGCCTGGGAGAGTGTGTGAGAGCATTTGTCCAAAGTTCTCATGGGTCTGAATGCAATATGTGACTCCTTTAAAATAATGCAACCAGAGTGAGGCATGGACATTATTCCAGGCTGAAGTTAGTTGGGTAGCCAGTCTAGGAAAAAGAAAGAGAGATTCCTCTGGGTACCTGCCCAAAGTGGCTGCAAGCCCATTTGAGAGAAATCCACTCTGCAACAGAAATTTAACGTCTTATGTGCCCTGACCATATGTTTTGGACTGATGACAGGGTCCCCCATGATGAATGTTATATGGCTTTTTACTTCTTTTATCAAGCCTGGTATTTTCTCAGAACTTGATGATGAAGTATTTCCTTATCACTACTGACTGGCTGAAGAGATATCTCATTAAATCCAAAATAGAAAATAAGAATCTTTCTCCTTGTTCCAGCTGTGGTAATGGGAATAAATTGGTTCCCATCAGCTTGTACTGGATGTAATGGAGTCTCTTACACAAAAAGCCAACCAGAGAGGGCCTTGATCAGAGCATGAATGGGAGTATAATTAAACTGAGTGTAATAACATATACTTTAGCAAAGATACACAAGTTCATCTGAAATGGCTATGGAGTGAATGCCAAAAGCAAAAGCTTCTCTTTGGCATTGATGCTTCAAGAAGAAAAGCAATTCACATAGTTTAAGAAAGGTAGATTGGAAGGGTAACAGGAAGAGAGCTTAATTAGATGGCCCTGTGAATCCCAGAATTTATTAAAGCCAATGCTAACTGGCTCTGAGATCTGCTGCAGTAAAATAATAAAACTTGCCCTCAGGTAAAAATGCTTCTTATGGTGGTGCAAGACAACTGTTCATCTTGAGTTCTGGATAATATAATGTTACCACACGAGGTATTTTAACCTGCTGGTAATATTTTACTGCTTTGCCTGCAAGCTCGTCAATGTTTATATAACATTGTAAGCGTTAAAACTCTTGTTTTTATCAACTTCGCCAAGCAATTTTATCAACTGCTGCTGATGCAGCACTGGAAGTCTGGGAAGTGCTGCTTGCTTTTGCTTTGAGAGATGGGATGTAAGGTTAGAGGGGGTGGATGGTGATTGCATGAGCAATGCAGGTCAGGTTACTGTTGGATTCCTCTTGCAAGATAAGTGAGAGCCCTCTGAAAGGTAATTATTGGAAAGCATAAATTCCTGAGATAACCTGTCCAAGAAGAAATACTGACAGGAGCAGAGGCTGTGTGTTAAAGGCTAGCCATTACTCCAGGGCAGTGGGCTAACCTTTCTCTCTCTCTTTTTCTGTAACCTCTCCTTGCTCTGACAGTTGACTCCTGCAGTTCTTTTCCTTCAGTTGCTTGTCAGTCTTGTCCTGTTTATAGACCACAGTGATGCTTGTCTCCATTCTGTACTAATTGGGGTGCAGACAAGTGGAGACTCTGGACGCAGTTTAGTTCCATGTCCAAACTCGTTTAGTCATTGTCTTTGCTTGTCATTGTCATTGTCACTGCAGCATTCAGGTAGCTTTTACAGGATATCTGAAATAAAAGAAAGGTTACTCCTGTACTTCTTTAACTGATTTTTGTATAGAAGAGCTTCAACTAGCTTTCAGCACGACATGGAGTCAGCTTTGTCTCTGAATCAAGAAGGTTGCTGGATGGCAGCTGGGGAAGGAAGTCTTGCAGAGTGAGAAAACAAATTTCAGAGGAAAAGATGGAGCAAAACTGGGAAATAAGAAAAGTGACTTCTCTTTCTCTATGGCTTTGTTATGCAAACTCTCCATGTCTCATCTGTAATGTAGAGATAATGATATCTACCCAGCTCCTATTTCCACTGGTTGATTGATTAATGACTGTCTCATGATCCCTAGATTGCACTTCTGTGACCTGCAGTTTTAACTACTGCAGTGTATTACATCCCCGAAAGAAAATGGAACCAATGTGTTAGCTCTGGCTAGTTCCAGCTGGGAAAACATGATAAACTGACCTGAACAGCCTTGCCCACGTGTACCTGCTTCTAAGACCTCATTCTAAAAGTGCGCTGAAGCATGTGCTCTCTGTTCAGCTGCCATCTCTGTTCAGCAAGATATTCAAGTATCTGCCTAACTTTGAATTGATGGGGAGTTGCACACTCAATAACGTGCTGTGCTGAACTGGGACCTAATGCTTGGTTGCAGGCAAGGTTTCATCACAAGTGTTTGAAGACCTCTGTCAACACATGGGGCCAAAAATGAATCTGAGGTCTGCCCTAGCATGATGGGGATATGCATTAAACAAGTGGAGTCTTTCAGACTTGCCAAAAGAGTAAGTTACTTGAGCAGAAGAAAGGATCTTTATTTTGCAGTGATAATTCCAGCAAAACAGTATTACAGGGTTTGCTAATTGTTAAGTGAATTACAAGGCTTTTCTATTTGCTTTAACTGTTCTACAGTAATAACCACCTCAATCTGATACTTAAGGTGGTGCTGAGAACAGGAAGGAAGTCAGAAGAAAAAGAGGTGCAAGGAAAGTCCATTTGTATGGGAAGAACCATCAGATATTTGAGTTTCTGAAAGCTGGTTGTGGCAAGTACTTTTTCTTGGCTTTATTAAAGAGTTCCTCTTAGGTGCCGCATAAGAATCTACAGAAACCAGGGCACAGGTGTTTGAAACATCACTCCTCAGAGTTATATGTGAGTATTTGCAATGATGGTTTGCTCTGCTCCCATGGGATGTGCTCCAGGTGCAGAAGATCCTGTGCCTAGACCTTTGAGTTAGTTCCAGTGTGCTCTCAATACAGGGTCTTCTTTATGCTGGGGAAGCTGTAAGATGATGTGGTGGATGCATCTGTTTCGCCTCTTACAATTTTTATCGTTACTGTTCAAAGAGTAATAATGATACTTCACCAGAGGAATGACCATAATCTGCCCTACTTCCATTTGTGGGTAGAGCTGGGGGAAGGAGGTGAGAAAAGGAAATCTAATTTACAATTCTCTTGGGAATTTCCCTATGTAGCATGAGTCAAGTATATCCCTGCTGTACGTTTGCCAAGGCCAGTAGATTTACACAAGCAACATGATTGTTCCTGATAGGAATGATTGTTCCTATGTATTTAAGAGAAATAATAACTCAAAGAAACACAACTTTAGTTATCTAGGAATGAGATGACTTTGTAGAGAACAGAAAATATAATTTCCTGTTTTGTTTTGTGTGGTTGATAATTATTGACTGGGTACAGTGGATTTTAGTGGTTTCTTACATGTGTATTCAGTTTGTCACACATGGATTGTGACCAAGGATCTGAAAGTGCTACCCCTTCAATATTGGTAACTTTAAAATATTGTCTCTAGCTGATTTTTTTTTCCCAAGGCTGACCTCAGGGGCAAAGTAAACTCTAATAATTATGTGGTTTTATGTTAGATCTATATAAATCTCTGCTTTGCTACTTGTGGGATCATTTTCACCTGTGCCAAATGGATTGTTTCCTAGAGTGGCATTTCCTTTACAGCAGGAGATACAAGGTTCCTACAAAAGAGACAAGTCAGCAGAAAAATGTGAATTTACTAACTCTTTCTAGAGAAAGGACAGGAAGTACCTAAAATATTAATGTAATAACAGTTCAGTGTAGTGGGGGAAGCTTGCATACCATTTAGGAACATTTGTACTACTCTTCTACTTGCATGTTTATTTTAATCTTTAAATTCTGCCACCTGGATTGAATGGCACTGTATATTTGTCTACTAACTAACTGTGCAAGGAGCAGGGGAAATCCCAGCCTGAGAACTTCCAAGAGGGCTAACAGAGGTCATTCAGACCAGGACCATGCTGTAGAGCTTCGACAGCTGGGACTCTGACTTGGCTTAAAGCATGGGGCAAAACCCCCATGGTCTTTCCTGGCATCTCACTGCCTATTGAGCTCTGGTGGAGATATGTGGCTTCATGAAAGATGTGATACTCAGACACACATGAAAAGGAATGCTCTTGTCAGCTTAGCTGATATCATTTCGGTCAATGATGTAACTGGAGTAGGGAACAACTTCCATTTGCATTTTTTGTGTCTCCCAAGAGGGCTGTGCTGGTTGAGTGACCTAGCTGTCACCACTGATGGTGGACAGACTTCTTCCCATTGCAAACAAACAAGTGTGCCACTTGAAGACTAACCCAAGCTGGTTGTACTGCTGGAGGTACCTCTGGCAGCAGAAGGGGTTTTGTGAGCTTGCCCTCAGCTCTTGCGGGCAATGTCAGCTGGGTTTGCTCAAACAGATCGAATGGCCTTGCTTGAACTGAGTCAGGGAGTGCTCATGCAAGTATTGCCAGTGGCAGGAGGTGTGGGAGCAGTAAGCTCTAGGAGACAAGCAGTGAGAAGCAGCAGGGTAGGAGGGAATGGGTGATATTTTTAGCTGGCACAGCTAGAGCTAGGAGAGGATTTCTGTTCTTGATCTGAACATCTTTTTAGTACAGACAGTGCCTGAAGTAACGCACACGATTTATTAGTGAGGTAAGTGTAGGGTGTTACCCGTGTTCTGCAGGGGAACTGTTAGAGCTACAAAGGAAGTCACGGCAGAGTAATTTGTAGAAGTCTGGTTTGCTGTCTTGCTGGTGCCAGCTTGGGTGATAGATTATGATTTTTACCAGGAATGCAAAATATAGGACCACTGTGGGAAATCAGAACCATGGGAGCTGAGTGGATAGACTTTGTCTTTGACTACATCTGGCCCCTAAGACTATCGTTGCACTAAGCCAAACAGAATTCTGGTGACCCCAAGCCCCAGCAGCTTGAGTTGCTTTTCTAAAAATATATATTAAAAAATAACTTAGATGTTGTCGTGTCCAATCTAATACTGTTGCTGAAGTTTTCATTAGTTCATTCCTTTAGTAATTGGAAAGAATTTTTGACCTTTTAGGGGAGGTTAGGACCAAGCTGAATTCTGAGTGCAATTCAGACACAAGAGAGGTCTAGGTTATTATCTTTCACACCTGTTGTTCCTTTAATTGGATGATGCTGCATCTCTTTAAAACAGAAACTCTGGCCTGAGAAAGAATAGATGCTCTGAGACATCCCCAAGGAGTCTGCCTCTGAGATTAACCTAATTGGTCACTGTGCTGAGTCTAATAGAGATTGTATGCAATGTCTGTCTCTGGAAACAACTTAGGTTGCCTGATGTATGGCATGGAAACTGCTGCTGATGCCTCTTCATGGAAATGAAAGTAAAGTAAGAGAAGATGTGGACAAATTACCACATGCACTGTAGTATAATTGTTCACAGTCCAGTACATTTGAATGGGGCTGATAACTTAATCTTTTGAAATACCTGATTTCATAAGTACACATCAACTTGTACCATACACAGATAGCTGTTATATCTAGCCAACAACTCTGCATGTTAACAGCTGAGTGAGATGGGCAGAATTATCCCACCTTTTTGGCTTTGAGAGCTGGAAATGAGGCTGCAGGCCTTGAGTGGGGTCATGCACAGCTGCAGGAAGAGGAGCATCTCTAGTTCTGATCCTTATTCCTGCACAGAGACAGCTGCAGCTCTTGACCCTGAAAGCCAGATTTTTGTCAGCAAGATACCATCATGCACCACACTCTTCTTGGCAGTATTAACTTGTGCTGCTGTTTCTTTTCTTTAAATGGAAATGCCAGCAGAGCTCTCATACTTCTACAATACCTGTGAGGATGGGGCTAATCAGATCAATTTTCCTCAAATTGTAAGTTAAGCCTACCTTTTGTCATTTTTCTTCAAAGACAGACTTTTTGCATGAGATGATACCAGTAGTTTCACAGTGGATTAAATTACAGCCTAAGCCTGTTTCCAGAGTAATGAATGTAGCTCGCTCTACAAGGCCGCGCTCTCTGTTACAAATCAGGATCACACCGTGATTCAAGCAGTGAGTACCCTGTTGATTCTGGCCACAAGTAGCCAGCAGGGATTTCCAACCCTTTAGGGGAAGTCTGCTGGTAAATACCTGCAAAAGGGGATTTCTTTGCCCTTCTGCATAGAAGACGGGTGAATGCTGGGTGTTTGGAAGAGGGTGCTGAAAAACCTCACACTGCTTTTATACTGATTTGGGATTCAACCTAGACTTGAGCATCTTGCATCAGGGCATCTTCTTGACTGCTGTAATGTCTGGGCTGTGCCAGTGCTGACTCAGGAGCTTGTCATCAGATCTCTGATGGCTCCTAATCCCTTGAACCACACACAGTCTCTGCACCTGCCACAGAGCAGTGAACAAGTGCTAGAAGCTTGTCTATTTTGACCTGTCTGCATGAGTTATTCCAATGAAAGGAAGAACCTTTGTTTACCCTTGGATCATTGCTGCTCTAGCAACAACACTGTCTTCTTTGTGTACTGTTTTGTGGTCTGATTTGTGTCATCTACCTACCACAAAAAGAGTCCTGCTAGCCATTGTTTTCTCTGACTCCCAGGCTGGGGAAAGTTATACAGTCTTCCTGTTGTCCATCAGGTGAAATCACTCAGTGTGTATAGAAATGAAATAGCTGTCTCAATGACTCTGGCTCTTGGAGAGTGTAGGATAGACATGTGTTTGTGAGTCTTTAGAAAGCTGCCAAGTTTATGTTAAAAAACTGAAAGCCCAGAAAGTTTGAGTCATTCTGTAGCACATCTGGAAATCCTGTTTTGCCTTTGCTCACATTAACACCCCTTACATCATTAGAAAATGTTGTGCAGGGACAGTTGCAATGGACCACTATGAGAAAACTGAATCTGAACATTCCTGCACTTTCTGGCTTGCCACTAGAGTTTGTGGTAGGATTTTGAGCAGTCTGTTATGCTTTACCTAACGCCAGGGAAGCCATTCTCTATTCCTCTTGAATCTCCATGTCCTACCTTTCTGCAGTTGCAAAGGGTGCATGATTGTAGCATTTAGGCACTGCCTACTGAGTAAAAATTCCAGAGAGTACAGCCAAAGGAGGGGCCTAGCCAGCCCTTTTTTGTTCAATGCTCAATAGTTGTCTGACACTCTTGAATATGTCATATTTTCTTTTGCTTGGATCTTTTGATGAATGTTATGTTAGCATCTTGCAATGTAATGTGAGGATGAGCAAAGCAGAATGCTTTACCTCTTCAGGGAAGATGCTCTGAAGCTGAGGGTCTGCTGTCTGAAGATGTTATAGAAGCCTGGTGATACTGGACTCTGTTAAGAACAGGTTTCCAGTTGCATCTGGGTCTAGAAAGGAGAAGCAGACATTCAAGCAGCTTGAACTTAGTCCACTGTGCCCTTCATGAAAATCAGTGGTGTTTCAGGGTCTGTGAGGAAAAGGCATGAGGACAGGCAGGGGACTATGGACTTTGGCTTGCTTTGTGATAGGGTAAGTACCAGAGTTTTGCAACTAGCTCTGTCTTTGTTGCTTTTCTAGTCTGAGGTGGAGAGTCAGAGTAGGCCAGTCCAGATGGGAGAAACACACATGAAATGGCCAGGCTGCAGCTTGAGAATTACGCTGATTGGAGAGGGAGAGGAAGGTCCTTTTGGTGATTGTGTCTATAAGATTGTCGTATTAATAGTGTTAGTGCGTAGTTTGTAATGCTTCCCACTTCCTGTCAGCCTCATTCCACTCTCTTCTGACTTCAGCCTCTGCCAGCTATGCTGCCCTTGCTTTCAACACTGTGAGGTTTGGGAGAGTGCTGTCAGCATGAGGGGGAAAAAGATACATAAAGCTGCATGTCATCAATGTAATGGCTGGCATTGCTGCCCAGATACTTCATCATATTCCCTGAAGGTTTTGCATAGATATTAAATAGAAATGGTTGAAGAATTGAGCTTGTGGCACTCTTCATGTCACAGGTCATAGAGAGAAGGAGCAGCCGCCTGTCAGGGGCCTCATGGGACCTGCTGGAAAGGAATGAGTATAGCCAGCTCAGTGCAGTTCTCTCAACACTTGCCAAGACGTGTAGCTGTCCAAGATGGTCTCCAGTGTCACAGGCAACTGATAGCTCAGGTAGTGCCTGCCTGATTTCTTAGTCTCTGCTCAACTTTGTGAGAAGGCCTGAGACCACACTGGTGCTTCATTTCAGACTCATTCATGAGTGTCTCCAAAAGGAGAATAAAAAGTATCTTTTGAAGCTGCATTGCACCACTTCTCTCATACACTTCTCAGATCTCACCCAGTTTGAAACTGGATGGCAGTGCTGCTGAATAACAAGTTCTGATTTAAAAGGTCTTTTCCAGTTGTCCTCACTGTTCCTCACAGTATCAAATGAGTCAAATTATCTAAAATGTAAGACTAGAGGCTAATAATAGTAAATGAAAACTCCATGGTCTTAAGGAAAGCAAGTCCCACATTTTTGATTGTGACTGAGGACCATTGCAAACTATAGAAGGAAAAGTCTGTTGCTTTCTGTTACATGACTAGTCATTTCTTCCTGTGCTATCAGGTTTTTACTTGTCTAGTCATGTAGTGAGCATGGGTTTAGAGGGAAATGACTAGAAAGAGGCCTGGCCTTAAGAACTGGAGACAATCTGGATTCATACTCAGAGGTATCTGGTGGAAATTTAAGAGCTGCACTTAAGGAGGACTGGTTCTTTGTTATACAAGTTTTCCTGGGCTGATGTGGACCTGTAGTCGTGGTTGAGCATGGCTGGTTATAGGTCTTCAGCGAGTGCTCACCTTCTCTGGGTACTAACCTGAATTGTGTTAGGCACTGCAGGAGGGGCCTGATGGACTCTGCCTATTTTATAGCCAATGTAAAAAGGTGTAAGTGCACTCAAAAATATGTGACTTTGCAGGATGGATTGTGAAGTAGTGGTGGAGAGCTGCTCCGCTGCTTTCAGGGCCCATCAGGATCCCTTGTCAGCACAGAAACAAACATCTTGAACATCTGGAATGAAGTCAGGCTCTTGGTCCTTGTTGCTAATTTATGGGCTTATAAGACAGGCAACTTCTTGGGTTTCTTTTTTTTTTTTTCCCCTCATTGAAGGCATGCCTAGACAGCAGAGTCATGTCACTAGGTACTACACAGAAAAGTAGTAAGTTGGAGTCTGCTTAGAAATCTTATGGACTAGTTAGAGCTAGCCGGCAAAGATTGAGGGAAGGGAAGAATTGTTCTTCCCTGACTTCGTTATTAGCTGACCTGTTTCCATGATAGAAACCCTCAGTTCCTTAACACTTAAAAGAACAGTGACCTCAAGGATGTCACAGAGTGTGATCTTCCATGCTGGTGCTTGCTGTCATGGCAGTGACTACCTGCAAGGCTGCACAGAATTGCACCAGGCTCACATCGCTGTCCCAGCACCCACAGGGCTGCTGGTGCTTTCAGAGTGCTCACCTCCCCGCTCACACGGAGCTTCCACTGCTCCCAGCCTGCTGTTTAGTTTCAGTCCGACTTTTTTTGCACCAATAAAGAGCCTCTAACCTCCACTAAACATTTCCCTCTCCTATGCAGCTTTGCAGAAGTATGCAATAGCATAGGTTGTTCTTTTCCAAGTCCGGGATTCTTTATCAGTCAGCCAGAACCAAGTTATTTTAGTGTGCATGGGTTGGTATGTAAGTGCAAAGCCTGTGTGTATGCCAGCAGTGTCACTGGCATGCCTGCCCCAAACAGCTGGGGTTTCACATGGGGCTCTGTACTGAACGGCTGTGTGCTTTTCACAGTGTGCTGACAGCTGTATTCTGTATTTCCAGTTGTGCTGCCTTCAGTATGATTTGCCTTCCTTGTCCAGCAGTTGTTCATGTCTACTCCTTGCTTTTTTTTCCCCAGCATCTTTAAAATCTGCACATATGCTGATGATTTTGTGTCATTAATATCAATCTAGACAAGTCTGTGTGACCTTTAACTCCCCTGTCCAAAGGGAAGAATTGACCCTTGCAGTCAGTCACAGCACAGCACTGACTCATACATACTTTTCATAAAAATAATGCGGAAATTCCCCATAGTTTTTACAGATACTTTTTCAGGAGTTGAAGTGTAAGTCTTCCATAGCAACACAGTTTGGGAAAACTATGAAGCATGAAACAGATAATTAATCTTTTTTCTGACATATGATACACTTTATAATATTCATTTTTTTCTCTTCTTGTATCTCACTTGCTCAAACTCAACAGATCTGTTTGAGTTTCATTTGAGCTCATGCGCTCTCCGGTCTTATTCCCACCCTTGTCTGTTCTCCAGTTCCATTGTAAACCTCCTGGGAGGGGGCTGGGATTTGTCCCACCTCCCTGACTCCACAGTGATGAACACAACAATAGGACCGTACTTCCCCTTTTTTGCCCTTATTTTAATATACTTTCTGTTTTTTCCTGCATAAAATAAAACATGCTGTGTTTAGATATGTAGCACAAAAAATGAAAAAATATCGCTAAGTTTGAAGTTCTTTTAAAAAAAAATAACTGAAGTTTGGAATGTGTCAGAATCCCTCCAATAAAGACTAATGGTAAAACAAAACAACTAGGCACTCAAAAGTAAATTCAGGGAAGCTGTTTACCACTGATATATGAGTGTCACAAGGAAATACTGTTTCTTTACTTTCCTATATTTGATTATTTGTCACTTTTAAAAAGAAATTCAATTTATAATTAAGGCCAGGACAATTCCTCAAGGTCTCAGTATCTGAATATCTTTCCAGTGAATACTTACAAAACTGCATTTTTTTGATCATGCTTGCTGTAGTGGAGCCAAGGCAAGCTTTCTTAAAATATGGAGGTGACTGAATACTTCTAAATTGTTATTTTTCTTTAAGGCAAAAAGTGCATATTTAAAATCTTTAAAATTAATGTAATGAAACATCTAGACTGCAAGATTGTGTCAAGAGTGAATTTGACCTATTAGCTTGGTTGCTTCTCTGCCATTAGGATCTCAAAACCTCTTTTCTCCCTCTTAGAAAAATCTGAAAATTTCTCTACTTGATAATGTGATTTAAAGACAAATATTTTACACTTGAAGACTTACAGTTATTTTCAGTCTTAGAGCAAGGTGGAAACTGAAGCAATCTCCAGTCAGATCCTATATCTGGGTTGCTGAGATGTGTTGTCTTTGTTAATATGGATGCTTTGTGGTGCGCATATTCTAATGACTGAAGTGATTTTTGGCATAAGGAAGACTTATGCAGTGGTGGCAATTTTTTGTCACACAGCTATGCTTTTCTTTTCAGTAAACTCCTTAGAGTTAGAGAGCATCCCTGGTTTAATATAGAAGGAATCTGACATAGCTCTGAGGAAACTCATGTGTTTGTGGAAAGAGCTGTTAATCTTTGATCAGCTGGGGTCTCCTTGTTACTGACTTTGATTACACAAGTGTACAACTTTAATTACAGCTTTTAATAAGATTTCATTTCTTCCTAGTCACATTCTTTGTATAGTAGTGCAGCTTATCTTTTCCTTTCTCCCCTGGTCCCCTTCCCTTCCCCCCCTGCCTTTTTATGGAAAAGGGCATTTGGGGTCATTGCAGGGGATTCAGTGTCTGCAGGGATCCTGCTGTACACACTCTGCCCACGGCTGTACCCTCCACTTACTTGCACAGTCCAGAGAGCTCTCTCCTTCAGTTGCCCTCCAAAGATCCCTGCACTGGCAGCTGCCCAGGAGCTGGTGGTCAGCAGGGGAGGACAAGTCTGAGAGGCACCATGGTCACACAGATGTTCACTGCTGCACAAAACCTCTGAAAAACCCTTACGAAGTCTCTGTAGCCAAAGGATGTTCTGATCTCCCCATCATTGGATAACCTGAGACTTGGGTAAATTAAGTTCCGATTATCAGAATTGAGAAGGGGGAACTAGAGGTGTCTCTCTTGGTATTTGCTGTATTTGTGCTCTTCCCTAAGCCTCTGCTTTTAGCCCCTGTCAGTGATAGGCTATTGGTCCAGCATAGCCAAGACGAAGAGTTTGACTCTCATGTAAAGCATAACGTACAACTGAGGAGTCACTTAAAAGATGTGAGTCACAAAAAAGATACAGATGGTAAAACAGAGCAATTTGCACTGATTTGACATTCAGAGGTGTGCAAAATTTTAAAATGCCAGTTGTGCCTATGGAAGAGGATAGTGGGCAAAACAACTAATAGAACAGGAAAGGGACTCCCTTTTATCTCTGTGCATGCATCCCTTTGGCTCACTTGCTGTATGTGCTGTACTCTTTTCGCACACTAATGAATATCAGGGTCAGAGCAAGTTATGGTATCTATCACTCTGCTCCTGTTTTCTAATGAACTTACCCCTAACAGGTAGCTTTCCTAGCTATTCGTGTCACGACTGAATTTCACCTTGACAATAGATCAAGAATGAGGTTCAGCAGTGTGGCCCACCTACTTTGCAATGCTCCAGCATGACAGCTGCTTTGTGTCTTCAGGGTAGCTTTACTTTGATGCTTTTCCCTGTTTAGAGAAATTTGGAGGGAGGATTTTGGTAATCTCCAGCAGGCAGGGTTTTTAAACCTTTCTCAATGGAAGATGAAGGTTCTACAGAATTTTTGAACAAACATTTATTAAGTGACATTGTCTTTAGAACTGTTCTTCCCACTGGACTCCAGAGAAAAGCAGCATTTGCCATGCTGGGTCTTACTGGTCGCTACTGGTTGTAGCCTGCTGCTCTTGTCACCTTCCAGGAAAACTCTGGAAGGCTTATGACAAAACATCTGGTATGACCATTGCAGATATGGCTCCAGTGATTAAGGAGTGTTTTCATGTCGCAGAAGCACACAGTAAGAGGACTGTGGTCTTTGCTCTTATGGGGTCTTTGACACCAGAAATGATGGAGTGAAGTTCTTCTAAACTTGGCTGGCTTTCTGGTTGCTCAAAACATACTGCAGTAGCTTCTGTAACATGGGGTTGAAATGACTGGTTTGCTGAATTGGCTGGACAAACTACAGGGGAAGAGAAACAATCAAATGAGTTCACTGTGGTGTACATGGGCCTGACCCAGGGTCATGGGCCAGTGTGATTGCATCATTTGCTCATTCAGTAGCCACACTGCTACTGAAAAAATCTGTGTCTGGTTCCTGACAGCCTGATCTTTTGGTGAATTTGACATCACTTTCTGCATGATCTGCTTCAGCAGTGTCTCGTGTCACCAACATTTGCATCTGTCCAGGCAAAGTTTTTCTGTTTGTCCATTTTCAAACCAACCAACCATTCATGCCCCTTTTTCTACTCTTGTTGGAGGGGGCAGCGCAATCATTCTCACTGTCTGCCCTGTCTCTTTTGGCAGACTCGGGGACCAGTTCTACAAAGAAGCAATTGAGCACTGTCGCAGCTACAACTCCCGGCTCTGTGCTGAGCGAAGTGTCCGCCTTCCCTTCCTGGATTCACAGACTGGTGTAGCTCAGAACAACTGCTACATCTGGATGGAGAAGAGGCACAGGGGACCAGGTTGGTAGTGTTGTGTCTGTGTATTCATGTGCATGTATGGAGGGCTGGCCACTGAGCCCTCATGGGGTTTAATTAATAGGAGCTCAAACCTGCTACAGGCCACACAGAAGAGAAACTGCCTAAACCTCTGTGCCTGCAGGGGATTTCCTTGGGTAACTGCAGAGAGCTCATGCTAATTACTCTACGCAAAGAAGTGCCTGACATGGTAGTTTCTAAGGCTGCATCATTGTAGCTCTTTTCAAGCTATCGATCCCAGTCTGGAGCAGAAGACTCAATGCTCTGCTCTAAGCAGGACTGGAATTACCTCCAAGGTGGAGAAGGGAGTTTCTGAGATGAATGCTGAAAATAAGGAACTATATTGGGAAGGATATAAAACTGAAGTAAAATACAGGAGAGTCCAGTTAATGGAATGAACATTGTTCTGGTGGTTAGAAATATACCTATAAGCCCTGGTTCTGCTTTGGACAAGTTAACTTGGGTATCTGTTCTGCAGCTGCAGCTCCCTGGGTACAGAAAGAAGTCGATATATTTCCTTAAGGAGCTTTAGCTAATGCCTGTTCCACAGCTCAGTGAAGCTCAAGGGAAAACAGCACTGTTATTTTTGTAGACTTTGGTCAGTTGTTCCTTTGTTAGACTAAATCCATCTGAAATCCTTTTTTGAAAGGCAAAGGACAGTCGACAGTCACCAGTCGGAAGACAGGAGATGTTGCTCAGACAGAAGTCCTTCTGAACCCCTGGGGATATCTGGCTAGGTTATAGCTCAGTATCTGACCAATAATTAGCTGAAGGAACAGATATTTTGACAGCACCAAAATGGATTTCTACCTTTTTTTTTTTTTCCCCCTTTAGTGCAGCCCAGAGAATCCAGGCAGGAAGGGACCTAGTGTACATGGGCACTGGAAGTATAACATGCACACGTGCATAAATACATGCCAGTTCTCTAAACTATTTTGACACCCTCCCACCTTCACCCTCCACCCCCTCAAATTCTAGATCTGAAATTATGGGAAGGTGCAGCCTGCTCTAATCTCTTCCACTGTCTGGTTTACAGGAGATGAAGTAGGAGGAATACACAGAATGCTCCTTTGCCCTCCTAGGGCTAAGAAAGCAATTGCTGCTTCTGAAAAGTGCCTAGCTGAGTCTTAGCTGGAACTTTCCTTCTCCCTTTCCTAGGATATACTAAAGGAAGGATCCTTGCACTCCTCCTATTCCCAAAATATCAAAAGTAGAGTTCGTGTTGTCTTGCAGTACTATCAGAAAACTGTTTCTATAGTAAAATGCAGACACTTCTGGCAGAGGAGACAACAGGTGTTTTTACAGCGTTAAAAGTACCCCAAGAATATTTCAGCTACCAAAACTACTGGGGTAATTTGGGACTGCTGAATGTGATTCACAAGATGGGAGTTTTCTAAACTTCTGCACTAACCCTTCTTTTCTAGGGTTGCTTCATAACCACAGTCGAGTTTTTTGTTTCAGCTGAAAATTCCGCCTTCCTAAGAGATTATGCTTTGGCAAAATTAGGTCTTTTCTTTTCTTTTCTTTTCTTTACTTTTCTTTTCTTTTCTTTTCTTTCTTCTTTTCCTTCCTCTTGTTATGAGTAAGGTGCTGCTATTTTTATCCTTCTGAACACAGTCAGAAGGTGTGTGTATATATATATATATATATATTTTTACAGGTGTACATCCACTATATTCACAAGTAATGTTTTGTCAACAGCGACTTCCAGAGGGATAGACTTCCAGAGAGATAGACTTGTGTGGGTCTCATTGGTGTCTGTGCACTTACAGAAGGAATCATCATAAATGTGTTACAGCATCACACCAGGAACCAAGATGTCCTGCTTTGCCTTTCTCAGCTATAAGCTCTGTGGACTATCTTGAGCAAATTCATTCTGCAAATCTTTCCTTCTGCACTTCTGATAGTGAACTGTTTGGCAACTTGCCCTCCAAAAGGGACTAGGTGACATTTTTCCTGCAGGTGTGCGCTGGAGACTAATGGTGGACCATTCATCAGAGAGTATCGAGAGAAAGAAGTCTCCTGCATCTGCATTGGCCACCAAATCTGATGACTTTGTTATTTTGAATTAGAATAATCAGTGTGAAATGAAGCAGCCCTCCTCCCCCATATTTGCTTTCCTCTTTCTTGATTTTTATTAGACCATTTAGTGCTCCCTTGAGTGTCTTCGCGTAAATCTATTTCTTGTAGTATTATGGTGAGTCAAGGCATCCCTCTGCAGTTTTAGCATGCCTGGTTTTGGTTTACACAATGTGCTTGTGCCCATACTAAAGGGCTCTGAAAATTCTCTGCCAGCCATCCTGGTATCTGTCTTGTATGCTGTGCTCACTACCATTTACTATCCCTAACCTGAAAAACTAGATAAAGACAAATGGTAAAGCTCCAGGACCTCTTTTCACTTACACAGACTTGAAAAACAGAGGAGAGTCAGAAACTCAGCATATTAATTTGAGTTCTTGCTGTCCTCTTTGTTAAAGGAGTCAGAAATCTGCATCTCATGATAAACAGTTCAGGGTTAATTTCACACAATACTGCACATAACTCCCTCCTTTTCCCCTCCTCCCCTGGCCTTTCACATGAGCTTTGAGTTATGACTCCCCTACACTAATGAGATAAACAACATAACTCACTGCAGGTTCTGCTATTTCCTCTGTAAGCAAATGGTTGGAGCCTTCTCTGGTTGCCCTATAAGGTACCAGAGGGAGAGACAACCCACAGAGGACTGAAGAAAGTAACATGCATTACTTCCATGTTCACTGCAAGATCGCCTGTGAAGGAGCTGCATTCAGCACTGACCCTTTCCTTGTTGCCTCTCCTTTGTGTAAGATCTACACTTCATGTGAGCTGACACAGAGACAGATGGAGAACAGGGTAGAGAAATGAAGGTAGCATTGATGGGTTCAATGAAGTGAAGATCTGGTATGTGTTTTAAGTTCATTGGATGGCAGCATATTAATGAACAGGTGTATTGTGAGTAGGAACAGAGGGCTTACCTCAAGGGGTGAGGAGGTGGATGTTGGATCATCCGTCTCTTATTGATCTGCCTGCCACCCTCTAAGGAAGAGGCTTTCCTACCTCTCTCCTTTCAAGTTTCTAGTTGGGCTTTCAGCATGTAGTATATAGTTGGCTTTCACTGTCCTGGCTGAATCCAGAACTGTTCTTTCATGTAAGACTGCTCACATTAGCAGATATTCCCCCAAAACTAGTAGGTCTTTGCTCCTCTCTGTCTGGGACAAAAGCCGTGGTACTTATTCTTTCAAATGGCTCCTCTGTGGAGGCCTGGGCAATGGATTCTCTGTCCTATTGCTTTGATCTGGCAATTGCCATTTCAATATTGCATTCAAGTCCTTGCACAGGACCTGCTGTGAAAGGGTGGGGCTTCTTGCCTCCACCTCTTTAATTACTCACATCAGAGCCAGGCACAATCCACCTCATCATTATAGCAATTGGTTGCAGTGGTTAATGTTTGCAAAGTGGCATGAAGAAGGGTGTCGAAACACTGTATAAGTGCTAGTTATTCACATTTTTATTCCCAAACTGGTCTTAAGCAACCTGTTCTGAAATGTGTCCTTCCTGAGATGGGCACAATGCCCAGCTTTCTGGGCATCTATGAAAGAAGGGCGTGAAAAGTCCAAGTTCAATAGCATTCTGTGCCCTGAGACAGCCAGGAGCTCTGCAAATACTCTGTCTCTTGGCCATAGTCGGGCAGTATGCTGTAGATGCTCCAAGGCCTTGGAAGTAGGTAGAAGGTGCTGGGGTCTGAACTGGCATTCCCAACAGTTGAAATATTAAAACCCAGGAACTCACTTGCAGAATTTGATTAGCACATGCCCTCGAGGTGAATTATGTTATTGTGTCTTCCTCCCCACCCCCAAGTAAGTAGGATGGTTTTTTTTCATTATCCTCATTTGGTCTGGTGAGTCACTTTTGTTCCCAAGCTGATAGTCTCTCCTGGCTGCATCAGAAGAGAGGAGAGAACTCTTGGGCCATCCTCCTGCCCTTGAGCTGTTCTGATTTACTGGCACCCCCCTGATGCTGTCCAGTTGTTCACTGTTTGTACAGTTTCAGATATAGCAACACCACTCCTCTCCTCTCTCTTACGTGGTCTTACCTGGTTTTTGAGGACAATGAGTCTGGAATTGCAGTCATGCTTTGTAGCTCCTTCACGACAGCAGCAACAGCAGAAGGGCAGAGGAGCCAAAGCAACTGGTGGACAGAGAGGGCAGGGAAAGCAGAGGAGAGAATTAAATTCCTCCAACTTTTCTCTGTCTTGCTGGGTATTTCTGTGTGTCATGACTATCTGCGGCAGTTGAGGATGCTTTGAAGCACTTGCCAGTGTGCTTCTGTGCCCCTATTAGTGAAGCATTCACAAAGCCCTGCTGTGTCCTGAATGCAAGAAAGCAAAGTATATCTTCAACACTGGCTGAAGGGTGTCCGTCAGGAGAGCCAGGGCAACTCAAAAGCCAGTGATGCCAAATGTGGTTTAAGGGAATGTGCAATGATATAAACATTATTGCTGTATCTCCTCCCTCATTCAGCATACTGGCATGAGGAAGTAAGAGTCAAAATGAAGAACTGGTGTTCAGACAGAAGTCCAGAATGTAAGCAAAAATACAGAGTCAGACCTCTTGGATCTTGGTTTGCTCCCATTTGGAAGACACAAGTTTCCTGAGCTGCTCTGTGCATCAGGGGCTCAAGATTTGCATGTCAGAACTTCATCTCTTCTCTCTCAAGGGGCTTTCTCTGCGCGTGGAGGAGGCATCGCCCTTGTGACCCAGGAGAGTCTGAAATTCTATTTACCCTGAAGAAATCACAAATTATTTATGTGCAGCTCTGGTTTCAGTGAGCTGAGTGAAGTGTCTAAGTGAGACCTAGATTCTCTGTAGGCCTGATCCCAAGAGGTGCTGGGGAGCCTCAGGAGCACTGGATGCCTTGAGTGTGTAGCTCTGCCTCATGATTTGCAGAATTGAACCCTCCAACAAGGAGAGGCTGGGAGGGCAAGAACAAAGATGCTAGAGAGTGCTTGTGGTTTCCAAACTGAAATGTGATTAATTTTTTGCCTTTAATCTTCAGGCCTGGCCCCAGGTCAGCTGTACACATACCCAGCACGTTGCTGGCGCAAAAAGAGGCGTTTGCATCCCCCTGAGGATTCCAGGCTGAAGCTGCTGGAAATTAAACCTGGTAAGTATTTGTTTGCCTGCCTCTCCCAAGCTGCAGAACAGCTGGCATACATGCAAACCTGGCATTTAGACCTTGGACTTTATCTTTGCTGCTTTCCAACCATTTCTCGTTGCATCTGTTGCATCTTACTTGATTTGCTGTAACCATAACCACCAAACCCGCTGCATACAACTCATCCCTTATGAAAATATGAACAACTTGTATTGAGCACAATGGAAGCTGAATTTAACTTCTGTAGGGTTGAATCCTGGCTTCTATTAGCAAATTCACAAGGATGCAAAGAATCAATGTATTACTAATTATTTCTTCAGTGCATTACTAATACAAAGTCTCACTGACATCTGCTGCCTAATCTTTGTGAAAAAAACCACTGTGTGTGTAGAACAGTAAGTACGCTGATAAGATTTTTCTTAGTGAGGCTGGTGACAAGGGGTATGACCAGATTATAAACAACAAATAATAAAAAACAGTGAGCATATGCCACATTTGTGTATTTTTTCTGCCTGTACGTGTGCCTTTGTCCATTATTCTTTCATTCTTCTTGTCCTTGCTACTCTTCTCCCACAATTAAACTACTTGAAGCGATGAGTCTGGATGCTGAATGAGTGACTGTAAAGCAGATGTGGAGGAGCTGCAGCTGTGTCAGGTAGAATGTAGTGTTGTGCATTCTTCCCTGAAGTTAGTAATAAAAGCTTGCTGTCTCTGGGGTCAGCTATTATGAGAAAGAGGGAACACATATACTCACAGCTGTATGTGGTTTTTAAGAGGTGAGACACTGTCAGTATAAAAAGTACAGGAGAAAAGCCCCAAATGTAAATTAAGAATATTTAAAAAAACCTGTTTGACAGAAGAAGGTGCCTGGGAACTGAGCTGTGCTCAGCAATACTGATGACTTTGCTTCTATGCAGGAGTTGGTGAAAAGAGAGGAAAGAGCAACAGAGACAAGTTCTAAACCCATTAAAATCAGAGGCAAAATTTCTGTTGATTCTGGTAGAAATAGTTTTTCAAAACTCCCTACCTTCAATATAGGAGACATCAGCGGACAGTTGGACAAGAGGAAGAAATGCCTATAACATTCAGTTGGGGTTCAAACCAAGGGCAAAGTCTCAGCCAGCAAATAGAACTAGACCTCACAGCAGAGCTGCTTGGAAAGAGCTGATGAAATCAGTCATGTACATTGATGAAAATGAGACTGGACTCTAGGAAGAGGATGATGTTGGCTCATAGAAGTGCCTACCTCAGACTTTGTGATGATGCCAGTACTGCTGTGCCTTGGTAATTTTGTAAGGTAAAGCAGTAGGGGAGGGTTTGACTCTTTTTTGTTTGTATTCCTCTTCTTTGCTGTACTCACTGAATGCCAAATTAGTGCATCCTACATGCCACAGGGCATGAAAGGCAATTACCACAAAGCTATCAGATAAAGAGACCTCAGCATGTCTGTCTCTGTGTTGTTTTCCCTGCTATAAACATCTCCTCTGCATCTCAGGAGTGCTAGTTTTGTTGCATTGCCGGTGGCAACCAAATAAGGCGAGTTATATTGCTCTGCCATTTAAATCTATTTTCCAACCAATTTCTATCTAGTGATTAACTTTCCTTATCAGTTATACCACAAAATAATTTCATTCCATCTGTGCATATCCAGAATATACTCACTAGCCAAAAGTGGGATTTTTCCCTTCTCTGATTTGAAAGTATAAAACCTATGGAAAACATTGGATCTCCATTTAAAGGTAGCTTTTGACAATTTGGGAGAAAGAGAATATAATTTATTTTTGATATGGACAGCAGAAATACTGTAGGTTTTGGAGGGGAATACTGTTATAAAACCTAATGCTGAACCTAGGAAGCTACCTAATGCTGACTTCTTTAGTCCTCAGTTAAACATCTGATGGTTGTGTGGGGCAAAGATGTGGAAATTTAAGATCTCTTAAGTGGCACAGAGATGACAGCTGAAGGACATGTAAAATAAATTTGAAAGAAATCTAATCTAAATGTTTCATAGTTTCACTCCACGTAGGGCTTGGGCATTCCATTCATTAGAGCTGTTCTCAGCAGCTGGAGAGTGCTTGTGCTTGGTTAATACTCAAATGGCTGATTTTTATAGAGGAGGCTGTGGAATTCTTGATATATTTTTATGTATATTTATAATTGTTTTATGGCATGTACAAGCAATGCACATCTACGACATCAAATTAGGGCTAAACCTTAGTTGTATTATGTTAACAGTGTAGAAGTACTTCTTGTGAGACAACCACTGTAACAAACACAGATGAAGATCTTTGCTCCAAAATTTGCCATTCCAGCAGTCAATGGGATTGGCACCAGGGGTATGAATACTTGCTTGGACTGTGCCTGGGCTTTTGGAGTGGCTTATTATAGCAATAAATTGTATTCAGAAGTCAGGAGATATACAGACCTAGGATTTTTGTTTTGGTAAGTCATAGGTAGCCATTGGCTGGTCAGTAAGCAGAATCAAACTACTGTCTTGCCAGCAGTTAAAGGGTACAATAAATTATTTGGTAATAGTGTAGCATTTATAATTTTAACCTACTTTTACAGGTCTATGTAGTGCATGACACAACTCAGTGAGTGAGAGTTTCACATTTGGTAATACCAAAACCTAATGAGGAAAATAATCATGCTCCAAAGGTCTGCTGTTTTTTTGTAAAATGCAAGATGCACTATAATGTTTCTCCTGGGATCAGTTGACGCCTACTTCTTAATACAAGATGGTGCTTTTGTTGTCCTTCTCTGTTGCTTTTATTTGGTTTAAGATGAAGGTGTTTGGTTTTAAGAATATTTACAGCCCAAGTTGTAAAGGTATGAACACTGGAACAAGAGTTGCTGAGGCAGCCTTTAGATGCCTGTTTTCCTCTGCCACCATATTCAGAGTTACATGCATGCATTGCCCTAGTAAAGTGGTTTGTTCAAACATCTAGCAGTGCTCATGTTTGTGCTATTTCTAAGCATCCTCCATCCCATCCAGTAGCCTATCCAGGAGACATGCAGGAGAAATAAAGTATTGCCAATACTTACTTGTGATAGTGCCTTTACTGACAATACAGTCAATAATATGACCAGATCTTCAGGAATTTCACTAAGTATTCCTGACATTTACTTTCGTATGGCCTGGTCTTCATCTTTCATCTGTAAGTTATATTCCTATTATCAAAACCAAGCATTATGGCTCAGGTGCAGCCTAGAGTTCATTTTTGTAATGGGTATGAGCTGTTACATGAGTCATTACAGCGTAGCAGTCAAGACTTCTATGAACACTGGTACAGATTTGAGACAAATCCTGGGCCATGGGCAATATATTGACATCTTGCTAATACTGTGATGTCTTAGGTTCACAGAATACCATATTGAAAGGGACCTCAAGGATCATCTGGTCCAACCTTCCTTGGCACAGACTAGACAAGATGTCTCAGCACCCTGTCCAGTGTTAGGGAATCTACCACTGCCCTGGGGAGATGATTCCAATGGCTGATTGTTCCCAATGTGAAAAATTTTCCTCTTGTGTCTAGCTGGAATTTCCCCAGGAGTAACTTGTACCCATTAGCCTTCATATTATTCATGTGACTCTGTAAAAAGGGAGTCTTCACCTTTGTAGCCACTCTTTAAATACTGGAACACAGTGATAAAGTCTCCCCTAAGCTTTCTCTTCTCAAGCCTGAACAAACCCAGTTCTCTCAGACAGCCATATGGCAGGCTTCCCAGGCCTTTGATCATCTTTGTAGCCCTTCCCTTGACGCCCTCCAGACTGTCCACCTCTCTTTGGTATAGCAGGGACCAAAACTGGGTACTGTATTCCAGGTATGGCCTGACAAGCAGTGAATATGATAATGACTTCTTTATCTCTGCTGGTGATGCCCTTGCTGATGCAACCCAGTATCCTGTTGGCTTTATTTTATTAGCAGCACACTGTTCATTCATATTGAGCTTATGGTCCACCAGGACACTGACGTCCCTTTTCACAGAGCTGCTCCCCAGCCAGGCAGATCCCATCCTGTCCTGCACTCCTGGATTATGTTTTCCCAGATACATTTCCTAGGTGCAGAATTTTAAACTTATTAGGTGTTGATACTCTCATAATATTTGTGAAACTAGACTTCTGTTCAACCGAGTACGGGAAACCTGGTTCTCTGCAGAGTCGAGCAGTGGTATTTGCATGGCACTTCAGCACAGAGCAGTGGGAGGGCTGTAAGCAGCTTGTGCTTCCATGTTCACTCATCTGGCTGCTCTCCTGCCCAGTAAAAGAGCAAGAACAGAGCTGAGCTCCTGAGCCTGAGAAGTGTGGGAATGGGTGAGGGGGAGGGTTGAGCTAGGTAGCGTTTCTTCCAGTGGAGTGGGAGAAAAAGGAGAATTTTTAACTCTTACCACCACTGTGAACTGCAGGTGCTGTGATGGCAAGCAGTAGGGTTCTGGCCCTTGGTAAAATCAGAGCAGTTGGACAGAGGTGTGTTAGAAACGAGAGGGAGATCCTGGATTAGACCCGAGGCCCCTTGAAATCATAATTGATCCTTTTCCTATATACTTAGTGGTTTTGTGGTGCTGGGAAGTATCATGATTATGTGTTGGGTCAGCTATCAAAATTGTGGAAGTGGTATTGCCTACAGTAAACCCTGCTGACAGGCAAGTATTACCCAAGCTTTGCACCTATGCAGATGAGAACAGATACAGTGAGTGTGGCCAAAAACCTTGTGGAGTTTAAATTGGTAGTGTCCTACTTCAGTCTTACAAGATGGCTAAATATAGATGCACACATACATACCCACAGAGCTTTTATTTCACATGGTGTGTAAGTCTAAAGAATATGACTGTAAAGCTTTTGTGTCAATTTGCTGATGTCCTTTGGTTTTGGACTGAAAGCCCACAGTGAGGTTTCAGAGTGGGCAGCCTTCCCACCTGCCTGGAGGGTGTGGAGTAGAGTTTGTTTATGCTACTACTGTGCTGAGAATGAGCTGGGGTCTTGTGCTAGTAGTGTCTGTCCTGTTACTTATGTCTGGGCAGTCCAGTGTTCAGTTGAGCTACAGAAATGGGCTTTTTTACCAGCTGTTGAATAGTAAAAACAAACAAAAATATTTTTCTTTTGCTATTATGAACCATGGTAAAGTTGTTTGAAGAAAGTACTGAAAACAGATTTTTAGTTCCAGTTGAACAATGCCTGATCTGTTTTTAATCTGGCATATGGGGTATACCTAGGTGAGTGTGCTTGTGGATGAATGAACAAAATCCTTACAGATAAGCTGTTATCTCTTTAAAGCATCTCAGTTTACCTTGTGGAGACTGTGACTGATTGTACAAGATACTGTGTATTTCCTGGGAAGTGAGGAGTGCTCCCAGCTCCTGGGGGAGATGCTCAGCATGTCTGTGGAGGTCTGTGGTCTTTAAGATGGGGCACTTCACCAAGATAAAGTTAAGATGACATTAAAAACCAAAGAACAGAATTTGCAGTAGTATCACTTGTATGATAGCATCTAGAGACTCAAGCAGCATGTTAGACCATCATCCCAGGGGTTGCTGTGAAGTCTTCTTAGCCATGTACTTACAGTCCAGATATACAAAATATAGTGAAGGAGGTAGCTTGATTCCAAAATGGAGAAATGAGCGACAAAGGGAACGAATTATTTCTATGATGGTTTAAGCAGAGGTTTGTGGTACAGCTGGAAGTCAAACCCAAGAACACAGAAAGAATACAGTCCTACTGAGTTCCGTATTATTTTTTCTGTTTCTGGTTGCCATGCCCAGTTTCACTCAAAGATATTAGAGCCAAAATAAAAAATTCAAAGCACTTAATTTATTGAAAATTTCCTTTTATATTTTTTTCTCCCATAGGCCAATTAATATTGACTAGTTTCACTTTTGATTTCAGCAATTTCTACACAATCACATGTTGGTTCCTCTTCTGTACTACAAGACAGCAGTGTTGTTTCGCTATGAGCACTGTAAAGAGAGGCACATCTTAAAAAAACCCTTTTCCTACTATTTGACAGTTTTTCTACTATTATCTCTGTAATTAAAGGTCATGTTATGTTATAAAACCTGCCTGTGGCTCCTTTTAAGGTCCATTAAGACTATCTTAGGATCATAATCAGCGGAATATTTCTGGTGCCTGATAAGAGTATGTCTGTAATATGCAGATGAATTGGATACAATATTCCTGAAGGAGGCTATAATATAAACATGTCAGCTGTTCAGACTTCTGAAAGATTTCTGCAGATATGAGTTTACCAAAGTTACCTTTTGTGTAGAGCTTATTTTAAGTTTTTTAATTGTTCATGGCTTTTATCAACATTTGCCATGATGAACCCTGCATTTGGGGTTGAGCTGACTTGACAGGAGCAGGTTTGTTTTTCTCATGATTTGGTCTGGATTTCTCATACAAGATGAATTTTAATAGCCTGTTAGCAAACTTCTGTGAGTTCTGCTCCTGGCCCTGCAAAATTCCGAAATTAAAATGTCATTTAAAATCTGCTTTTTATTCAAGTGCTTCTGCATTCTGAAGTCCTTTGTGTTGAAAAGCAAACAAAACCCCCAACTCTCCTCGCCTTTTGTAATAGGTCCTTTAAAACAGGCCTGGGTTCCGGCTGTTCAGGCCCGCCGGCCGGCGGTGCCGGCGCGGTTGCGGCGGGGCCGGGCGCGGCGGCTGCAGCGGCGCGGCGGGGCCGGCAGAGGGCGCGGCGGGCAGCGGGAGCTCCGCGCCGGGGCCGCTCCGGGGCCGCTCCCGGCGGGGCTCCCCCGCGGCGGGAACGGCCCGCGCTCCGACCGGCGTTTGCTGGGAGCGGCACCTGCGCTGGGTTGAGCCTAGAGCAGATCTCACTCTCACCCATCCTCACCCATCTTTATCTTTGTCACCTCATGTAGAAGAAAACAAAAAATACCCCTTAACTTTTTGTGACAGGGAGGGTGGATGGTTTTCGGTTCCCATTTGATTTGTTAGAAAGCACATCTACACCCTGGCCGTGCTGAGTCCTGAGCTTGGTCTATCATGTACCTATCTATGTCACATTTCCATAGCACTTCAGAACAAAATGAAGCTTTACATTATGAATCCAAATCTGGGAGCAGGGATGCCGAAAGGTGTTCGGGTTTTTTCTTTGCTGTTGGGTTTTTTTTTTTTTTTTAAATACCAATATGAATACTGAATTCTGCTGGACCTTTTCTTTTGGACTTCTGGTCTAAATTTAAGTATGTGTTTATTCATCAGCTAAGCCTGCAGTTTACAGATGAGTCCATCAATGCTACTGAATTGAAACAGTAGGCTCCAATTCTCCACTAATCTTGTCTTCACAGCAGGACATGGCACCACAAGCAAGAGCTGCTGCTTTAAGGCACTTACACATCCAACTACGACTTGGATTAGAAAAAGTGACTTTCTGTCACCAAGAGAAAACTCATCAGTGTGGGATCTCCTTGCAAATCAGCTTCTTTCTATTATACACTTAAACAGTTTATTCCATCTCATCCTTCACCTTTAAATTCTACCTACAACAGGGACCTTTGCTGGTCCAGATCTCTGGCCAGATAAAGTTTGCTTTTTTTCTTACATGGCACTAAGAACCAGAATCATGACATAGAAGTCCTGCGGTGAAATATGTATTTGTCCCATTGCTGATCTGCAGTAGAGGTGCCCATCTCTGCACTTCAGGTTGTACCACACCATCACATCCTTGCATTGCTTGTGCCCCACACAGGACTACACACAGTACCAGGGACAATGGAATATGCCTTTTTCTCTCAGCTTCTCAGTATGTGAAATGGAGGTGTCAGTCTCACCTGTCTGACTCAGAGGAGTGCCTAACAGATATCTAATAAATACTTTGAGAGAGATTGGGAGGGGTATGGGATACCTCTAAATAAAAATAAATGAATGAATCATGGCATGTACCAAGCCTTCAAAGTGCCAGGATTAAATGTTTTGGCCATCAGCAGAAAGCCTTGCAAAACTGGTATGGAAGTGTACCAGCTCTGGTCCACAGCCTGGGCTTATGTGTACCAGGATGATGAAAAAATAAGCAATTTGTTACACACCCATATATACAAATAAAGAGACTCACCATAGGTGAATTGTTGAGCCAGTTTTTTCAAGGCTGGCTGTGCAGTGTAATTGCTGGAAAGATATCTCGAGTTTTGCACAGCATAATTCTTCTTGCTTTGTTTTTCTGGCCACTGGTGAGCTGGCCTTCTGTATGTCATGGCTGCCAGAGCTGTGGTAACCTCTCCTTCAAATCATGCACTGCTCTTGCTGGGTGTTGTTACATGTGATAAGCTGCAAATTCTTAGGCTAATTCAGCTCAGTGACTGTGAGTAAATGTGTATTTTTCCCCAAATGGAATTTCATGATTTTGCAGTTACGGAAGTAAAACACTCATTTCTAGAAAAGTAAATAATATTCTATAAATAGTCCAGTCAAGAAAACAAAAACATTGTTTCTGCTGCTTAACTCCACAGTCATGCTGGTAGAATTTACAGGATTAACTTCATGTAAATAGTTTCTCTTTCATTTGTAAGATCTGGAACAGGTCACTACATGTATTTTATATTCACAGTTTTACCAGGAGAACTCTGTTGTTTAGCTAAGATGGCTATGAATCACCTGGGATTACTCCTGGTTCTTGTGTGGCTGAGCCAGTTTGCATAATTAGGAGAGAGATGCATGAAGAAGCTACTGGGCTTTGGAACCTCTCTGGGTTTTGATCAAAAGCCCACTGAAGCCAACCCCTCTGGCTCTAGTCACCAGGCTAAGGCAGCAGTAGCAACTGAACAAGATAAGGCAATTTTCTGAGCTGTTAAGTCTGTTTTTCTGAGTTCTCTGGATCTCGTCACTGGGAATGGGAACAGAGGCTGCATGTGCAGCATCCCACAGACACAAGGCTCTTGTAATTTCAGAAGCAGTGCAGCCACTTAAAGGTAATTTTTCCACTGCTGTGTCATCTTAGCTGTACTTAGTATATTTGTGAAAATAGAGGTATGATGACTTTGGAGCCAGGCTGTTCTGAAAAAATGTTTCGGTCACTACAGTAGGCCATTAAATTGAAGGAATGAACTGTGCTGTTGATCTCCTTGGAGCCTCTGCAGTGTGACTGCAGGTCATCTCTCGGGGCTTGATCTGCAAGATGTGGGGGAGGGCTCAGGCAGCTGAGATGGCGTTGGCTTGAAAGACCTGGGCCTCTTGAGAGAAAGCTTGCTTGTGGTGCTGCCACCCTCTCTGAGCTATCCAGCCCATTGTTTTGCTCTCTCTCTGTTCTTGGCTACTGTGTTTGACCTACATCTGGCTGCTAGGACACGTCGTTGGGAAGAGGTTATTCAGCATGTGCCTCTCAAGCTGCCAAGGCCTGATTGAGAATGCCATGTCTCTAGGAGACAAATTATTCCTCCTGGAGAGGTACAGCTCTGTGGGATTTATCTCCTTGCTATGAAGTTAACATTGATGATTGTAAGTAACCATCAGGATTATTTATTTATGAAATAAACAAATTTTACCTTAAAATGAAGGGAGTGAAGGTAAGCTGAAGGCTTACCAGAAGAAAGGGCTATGGGAACCACTTGGGAAGCCCCAGAGGATGGTGCCTGGGGAAATGCTGGAACCTGTCAGACCCATTTCCCTCAAGGCACAAATCACCAGCTCTCCAGCATGGGGAGGGGCAGACAGGAAGCCATCTGCCCTGTAGGAATCTTACAGCTGGAACGGAACCTGAACAGCCTTGCTGGCAAACCTACTGCCCCTTTTCTAAGTATCGCAAGTAAAAATGCTTGAAAAGGATAATCCACATCGTCAAAAGGGTTTTTGCAGTGCACAGGTACAGTTCAGATGCAAGTACTAGACAAGATCCTGGGAAATGGGTATTTTTAATCTAATTCATTGCATCTATTTTGTGTGTCCATATGAGTAATTCTGGGAATTCTCTGGTAATCACATGAAAAAGGGTTTATAGGATCAAGTCCCCAGGGCTTAGTCTCATAAGATGCCAAGCTGTCTAACCCCAGCGAAGGAAAGCACCTGAGCTTGGGCTTTAAGAGCATGAGTGATCTTTTAGTAATTAATGGGACTTGTCACATGCCTAAAGTTAAATCTACATGTCAGGTACTGGGTTGGAGCAGACTTGCAGGTTTGGTACTCAGCATCCTGCATAGAGCCCAGTGAAGTCACTGGCCTACTAGGTCAATGGTGTGGTAGAACCTATGCACTGCTTTATAGAAGAAAATGTTAACAAAAACCAGCAAAGACATTATAGAATATAATTACATTAAAATATGCTTTTTAAAACCCTATTTATTAAATGTTATTGTTCTCCTGACATATAGCAAATTAAATTGTTTTGTACCATGAAATATTATAGTATTTATAGCAGGTGTTATTTTCCTGGTACATAATATAACGGAATGAGCAATGAATGTTAATATAATATTCAGTTTCAACTCTGAAAAGCCAAGCTTTATAGAACTGCTGAGAGTAGAATGGAGAGAGTATGATGACTTCCCCTCCCACATCCCTGTACCTCCCACCAACCTTCCCTTCCCATTCTCTGTAGTAAACATTTTACGGCCTCATAATCATCTTGTACCTGAGAGATAATAGTATGTTTTTACTAGATTATGATTAATTTCAATATTCCCTATATTTTGCATTTGATTGACTAATAGTTTATTACAGGTGTTTTATTCTTCATGATTCTGACACCATTGGTGTTTCCCATAGCATCCCTTCCCAGTAATGAACTCCATGGGGGAAGGAGGTTTGATGCAACACATTGGAATAGGTGGATATGGCTTTTATGTGCAATGTCTTCTAGACCAGAGGTCTCACTCAGGATGCACTTGGAACATTGTTCCCCTTAAACAAACCAGGTAATTTAGGGCTGGGACCTTAACTGTTGTAGGTGAGTAGTTCTGATAAAGATAACAGCAAGCAGCAATTTCCATCAGCTAAAGCTATGGTTCTTGATGTAGGAGAAAGGATGGAAACTTTGCCCCTCTTGATAGAAATTATGCCCTTCTGAATGCAAGTGATTGCCCTTGGCAAGTATGGGGTTTATGTCTTAGGAAAACATACGGTCATGATTAATATCCTATGTATGTCCTAAAGAGCTGTAGTGAAAATCCTTTTATTGTTGGCTTAAAATAAATGGCACCGCATGATGGGAATAAAAGACAAATTTTCAAAGCTGGCTCAGGTAGAGTGCTAAAACTACATATAAACACTTGAAGCAAGTGACTAATTTCTTTGTGTTTTTGAGGGATGGTGAATGCTTTTATCTTCTCATGATTTCCTTGGTGAAATGTCTGTAAATGACACAGTTACAGATACGTGCTACTCTGACAAAGTGAGGTTCGTGGTTACAGGAATTTCTGGAGTGATGCTAATTTGTAAGTGATGCTATGGATACATCTGCCATGTAATGCTCATTGCCTAAGTGAGGTAGCAGCACAACAGGAGAACTGGAAACACAGAGGCTGTATCTGTTGAGCAGGGCTATAGACCAGGACAGTATCAGCAACAAAGACACTATTAACTAAATAGAAAGGACTCAGGATTAAGTGCTTTGTGCCTCTGAAGCTGCTATACCAGGGCTGGCACTATAAATATACTTACAGTATATCCTTCCAGGGAGCTTTCTGTTAATATCTGAGTGGGCAAAAAAAAAAAAAAAAATTAACCTCTTTCTGCTAAAGATGATGCCCCAAGTACATCTGAACTCTCAGTCAGTGCTACAGATGGAACAAGAGTGCATCCAACTTTTTTGTTTTGCCTTTCAATCCTGAATCTTAATTAGTTCCCTACTGCTTTAGTACATGCACAACATTTTAATAGTCGTAAGGACTTACTCCAATCCACACTGCCATTTCCACAATTCCCTCCTTCATACCAGTAGCAATTCTCCTCCCCCCCCCCGCATTTAGGAATAGTGTAAAGAAAACTAAATAGCCAAGCGTGTAGCTGTAGATTGATGAGGTTGTCACACCATTCTCTTCACTGTTTTCTTTCAACCTGCACTGTGCTCTAATAGATGGATGATTGCCGGGGGAGAGAGAGAGTTAGCAAATCCCACGGCCAGATGTTCAGGGATGGACAGAGCGACCTTCCCAAGGAACCCAGAGGACTATAGCTGTGTCCTTCTGAGGGAGAAGGACAGCCAGGTGCCTCTGGCTGCCTGTGTTTATCTCTCTTTTCAAAAGGAGCACAAATGGACTCAGCATGGCTGCAAGGATGGATGTTTTTCAGTGCATCGCGGGAAATGACCAGTCATCCGTCTCTTCACTGTGGAGTCTGCCTGCAGCCATCAATCTTGTAGCCCAGCATGGCAGCTCCTTTTGGCTTAGTTTGGCTCAGTGTTAGATGAACAAAGGGAAATTAAAGCTGAGCAGAAGGAAAGGAGAGAAGAGCAACTATTCTCTATTTCACTTTATTTTCTCCTTGCATGGCTATCTCTCTCTCTTCCCTATTATCATCTATTTTCACTGTATTTTGTAAGGTGTGGAAATAGATATTTTCAGGGTCTGGGAGTTTACACTGTTCCTCTGTTAGCAGAGAGAAGAAAGGAGAGAGATATTGAAAAGACATGATTCAAGGCCCAGGGCTTCCATTTTTCAGACTTTTCTGTAGCAGCTTTCAGAACAAGGATGCCCTAGTTAGCTGCAGCAGACGAGGAGAAGGAATATAGTACCTTTCCTCCATCTTGCTGTTTTTCTCCCTTGTTTTCCTGATTCCTTCCTCACTGCCACATTAGTGTTTTCAGGTGTGTTCTTCATCTCTCCATTCCTGTTCTATTAAAAAAGCAACCAACAGAGCCACATGATGGGACTTTCTGGATAAAGGTGTGTGCTGATGCCCAGAGCCATGGTGGCAGCTCCTGCCAACAATCAAGCTCACTTGAGTCAAGCCTTCTTGATGTAATAGCACTGGGCTGTGCAGGCTCTGCAGGAGCTGCCTGACCTCATCCAGCACCCGTGGTTCCTACTGTGAAACCAGAGATCATGGCAATATCTTCACTGGTATGCAGCCCATCAGAATAAAACACATTCAGATATGTCTGTTTGTGCTCCTAGCACTGAAGTAGCCAGTTTCAGCACTGAACTCAGATGGGCCAGTTTTGCTTGAAATACTCAGATTTTATGCACTTTGAGCCAGGCAAAAAGGAAAAAAAGGTATGTGAATACACTGCTTGCTGGACTCCCATAGCTAAGGTCTGCTTTTTTTCCACAGTGAGCTATAATGTTGCTTATTCTGTTTTCCCCTAATATTCTTGCCTCTGGATATCATAACAGTTCATGTTTGGCTTATTCTGTAGAAGGCTTGTTTAGAGATAGCATTGTTTCCCTTAGCACTGCCCCACTGTCGTGTTTGATTGATGCATTGAAAAAAATGTGTGATTGCATTTACTTTTTAATTTTCCTGGTTGATCACAATGATCTAAGCATCAGGCCTGACAGAGCCAGGCTTCCCTGCAGAACTATGGTAGGAGATTTCTCTCTCCCAGTTTTTACTGTAGGCAAAGAACTGAGATCTCCCAGGCACACAGAAGGACCAACTAAGCATTGAGGCAAAGCAAGGGAACTCTGTAAATACTGGACATAGAGATCTCTGAGAAATCTTTACCTGCTTTCAACTCAAATGTGCCATCTGGAGTGAACAGACTTATGCCAAGATGGGGAAAATTTATACCATCATTGGTTTAAAGAGCTGCTTTGCAGTATGTGCTGAGGGTTTTTTTTTCTTTTTACCATAAACTTAAAGCATAAACCCTCAAGGAAAACATTTGTTTGGTGAAAACCAGTTTCTCCTCCCCCACACCTTGCATGAGCAGGCTTTACAAGTGGGCACAAGACCTTTCTGAGTGGGGATATTCAGGGAATTCTTTTGTATTTTTTTTACAAAATGGATGGCATCCTTTTCCAACCTGTGCATTTAATTGTGCCACTTTTGAATGAATGGTCATATTTTCTGCCACTACCCATTTTGCCTCCCTGCAAATTCTGAAAAAGACAAATCTCGTTCACGTTGTCATGAGACAGCCTACCCCAGATGGCACATCTGTGTCTTGGGATGCCCTCTGGCTGGCCTGTTGGCAGGCATTCCCGTGCCTTTGAAGGTCACCTTGTTTACACCTTGCCTTTTTTCCCCTCCCTGTTCAGAGTCTTGCTGAGCCTGCTGGCTGGGCTTCACCATCTGCATTTTCTCTGGTGCCATTAATCTTCCTGTTTACCATTCTGTTATTAATTCTAGAGTTCACCTTTTTGTCTAAACCCTTTATAGGCCTCTTGGAATTGCTTGCCTTTTTGTGGCAAGAGATCTGAGCATCTCAGAGATAATTTGCTTTGTTCTTTCCCATTTCTGAAAGGATACCTACTAGCACCTCATCCCTTTTTTCTATTACAAGCCTTCCTTCCTATAATAACATTTTTCACTTATATAGCTTCATCTGTCAGATGCATCTTAATATAGGAGTAAATATTATCTTTGTCCTTTGGAATTTGTGAATCGGCCCCTGAAATTTAGTATCTGTGGAAATAGTCCTACTTCTTCAGTGTTTTTCTTGGCTGGAAAGAAACTATGTTTAAATCTGTCTTTGTGAGAGCCTGTAAGACCACCTTGCATTTTTGGTGCTTTTTATTTGAATGCCTGAATGCCTATGAATATTAAACAAGCCTTACCAAACCCCAGAGGATAGGTGAAGACTATCTCCATTTGACAGATGATGGAAAAGCAGAGAGTGCCTCTGTTAGAATTTGGCCCAGGATCACTTGGGAGAGCAGAGATGCCAAAGGCAGCATCTGGGGTGGTTGCTCCCTATCCCATCCTAAAATGATTGCCACTTTGCTGTGGCCTTTCTGTTCTGCATTGGTTTATGCAGTTCAGTGCTCGCTGAGCCAGGGATGCTGGCCCAGGTGTGCCTGGCATGGCTGACCCTCAGACATGGCCCCGTGCAAGCGTGGCTGTGCTGCTCCCCAGGCCTGCCCGCGTGTGGGAACTTTGCAGGCAGCCATGCAGGATCAGGGCTGGGCCAGCTGGCATCTGGCTGAGCGGTGCTAATAAGCCCTGCCACACCTTGCTGATGCCTTTGGGGTGACTGGGTGTCTCTGCCTGCTCCCCAGAACTCTGGGTGTTAGAAAGGCCTCATCAGCGGAGCTGCCACTCCGTGCGGTGCCAGCCAGAGCTGAGCACATAAACCCCCTCAATCCGGAGCAGCAGAACGCACAGAGCAGGTTCCCAAGAATCACTGCAGGACTCAGATTGGCTTTGGCAGGTTTATCAGCTCTGGCTTAGTGCCGGCTCTGCTAGGCCTGGACTGAATTAATTGGGATGCTTGTGCACTGCAGCTGAGAGATAACTGCATTACAGAGATTTATCTGTTACTAAAGGTATCCCCTCCACTGTCCTCGATAAGGAAGAGAAGCTATGCAGAATCTCACAGAATTTGCAGGAAGGTTGGCATGGCTGGCTCTACACATGGTTTATGTATGAGTTTGTATTCAGTACAAGTGTTTTTATTCAGTTCTGTCACATATAGTGCAGTTGTTTGCAGTGGAGGTCCACTCCCTGTTACCCTTTGCAGAGTGTGCAATGTGGACATGACTATCCCACCTGTGGGGAGGAGGGGACTGGTGTTAGCTCATAACTGTCTGGTTAATTATTTAATTCTGGGGCTTTGGAGGGGTCAAAATGCCCATCATCTGTCTGTGTGAGTGATTCTATATGGCCATTTGCAGATAGATACCCCAAGTTATTCTTTTACTCCCAACAGACCAGAAACCCTGTTAGGGTGACACAAAGCCCAAAGGAATAGGCTTTTTTACTTAATAATTTTCTTTAAATTGCAGCAGTTATCTTGCCTCTGTCCCTTGATAGTGCCTACAGTGTTGCTGCAGAAGTCCTGGTACAGTGTGAGCCCATCTAGAACACAAATGCAAGAGTGACCAGAACACAAATGAGTGCTAGAAAATTGCTACTGAATGGAGATATTTCTGAATGGAGACGATTTCAGCCCTGAGGGTAGTTACTTGATCCAGCATTTAGTCTGATATTGTAATTTGGCAGTCTTTGAGAAGCAGGTACAGCTTATTATATGTGACAATGATTTATATCTGTGCTGAGAAATAAATCTGCAGAAAACTTCCAAGAGACAACTGACAAGAAGACTGTTTTGTTTTGTTTTTGGTTTTTTTTGAGAGAGATTTTATAGGGGCATTCTAGTCTGCCAGAGAAATACAGCTGCTGGTAAAGTCCACATTTTGTTATTGGGTCAAACTAAACAATGCTTAGCTGTATGTTTAAGGGCCTCTGCAATTTTCTGCAGCCCTATTTCTCCCTTCTGTTGTCTTGTAGCCTCCTAAGATGTGTTTTAACTAGGGGCTGATAGAAGCTTTCCATTGAATCCCAGTCTTAAAGTTGTCCTCTGATATTTCTGCTCTTATGCCCAGGCTAAAGACTGGAAGTGTACAGTCCCACCCATATCAGATCTTCATCTCTCCTCTGTCTTCACTTTCTCCCTCTACCCTCTGCCCTACCCCAACCGAGTCATAAGACTAGCAGCTTTCCAGGAGGAGGTGCTAGGGACACATTGGGATTTTCCAGTCTCCCTGTGCTCCCTAGAGCAAGCCTGAGTAGTGCCTAAAATTTCAAACATTTGCTAAGATGAATTCAGAGCTTTATAGGACAGAGAGTCCCCCAAACTATTTTTTCCACTCAAAATGGTTTTTTTCTGTGGAAACAAATACTCTCATGTTTTCAAATGGTCTCGTTTCTAGAAGTGGTTTAACATTGTCTTTGGCTGGATTATTGTTCTCACCACAGCCCAGTTTACCTTGAGAGTGCAATAATATACATGAGGTCTAGAGTGGGATTTGTGGGGAAGACAAAGAATTACTGGAGTAGCCTTACAACCTCTAGTATAGCATGGCTATATTGCAGCTTGGATTTAAAAAAAAGTGAATTTGATGTTTACTACTCTCTAGGGACATTTGTTTGGCTTTATGGACTCATTGTGAGAGTCTGTGTTATCAGGAATCTGTCCCAGGGGAGGCCCAGGGCTGGGCAGGCAGGAGGTTCTGTGGACCATGTATGTGTAGAACTGGCAGTGACAAGTTTGCTGCAGATGGGTGCTGAATTGAAGTAGAGTTGGGAGAAAAGGGTGGGATAGCAGGGGCATTAAAGAGTGGGATAGCATTAAATCATAATAGCAATAACATGAGCATCTACCCCTGGGAGAGCAGGATGTGGCGTAGTGAAAGAAGGGTTTTGGAGATCTGGATCTGCAGGAGGAGTGAAGGTCCATGCTGCGCTGTGCTGGCAGAGGCAGAGCCCTGCCTTTAGTACACCTGGTTCTGGTCACTGCTGTGAATGTATCAGTTCCAAGGATGCTAGCAAGTCACCATACTGGCCATGAACACAACAAGCAAGCAAGCAAGCAAGCTAAGGAGAGTCTGGTTGTGCATGCACAGAAAAGCTACGAAATGCAGCTATTCATGTAAGGCATTGTCTCCCCATTCTTTCTTAAGGGATTCCATCCCCCTGCCCCCACCCTTTGCACTCTAACACTATATTTGTGCCTTGGAGATGTGGAGATGAGCGTATGATGGATGGATGGATGCTGCTTGTCTGGGTTTTCACCACCATTTCCCCTGGGGCACTCTGTCTGCTGGCAGAGAGCACCATCCCAAAAGATGGTATCTTTTGCAAACTCGACAGCTAACAGACAGCTTCTCTCTCTGCATATTTCCCCAAAGAAGAGCAGGCTTAATCTGGTTTTTATATGGCATATTTCATTATAATCTTTTTGACTTTCCATGTTCCCAATACGCCATAATAAATAAAACGCTGGGGGTGGGAACAACAGAGATGCTGAGGCTTCACACTCTTGTGACACTGATAGATTCTCATTTTAAACTGTCATGGGATTTAATTGCTTGCTGAGCCACTGCACTGCACTTTCAGACACATCCTGCCACATCCTCTTAATGAGCTTAGTGGCTGCATTCACTCAGCAGTAGTTCTGTTTGCTGTGAATTAGGTGGCTTTTTTAGACCACCTATATGATTTTAAAGAGGTAGTGGTTATTAAGGTAATATCCTTGGATTTATCCATCCTAAACAACTCTTCTTGGACTCTTAACATATAGTTTCCTCTGGCTCTTTTTATGTTCCAAAAAAACGGCACCAAGAAACAAAAAAGCAAGAATCTATGTGCAAAGTCAGTGTTTGTCTAAGAGGGTTTTTGGAAGCTGGATTGCTTTGGTTTGCATAGTAGCTGTCTCTGGCGTGATAGATCATGCTGGAACTCACCCAATAAGTATCTCTGTTCCCAATTAGAACTGGAAATGGAGCTGCTTACGAGTGCACAGAGATGATGGTTTGGGTGGCAGCTGCTACTGTGGAGATGGAAATGATCCATTGTAAAACAAATACATTGCACTGTATAGAAAAAGGGATTATTGTTTTAAATTTATGTTTCAAAGAGACACTGAAAAGTTGCTTAGCTCTCAATGCGTTGTAAACCAAATGTAGCTTATTTAAGGACAGGAATTTGCAGCTATTTTGCTATTTTGGCAAATCAAAACTTGAAAAAGCCCACCATTTTGTGGGATTTGTGAAAATGTGCTTCTTTTGGAGGCAGCAGTTCAATAGAAAACAGATACAAGAATGACACTGGCATGGGTGCTAGTTCAGATTCTACCACTGCAATCTCAGGACCTTAATAAATAGAGAGGTTGCTGCACTGGGCTGGTAAGCAGAAATAACCATGTTAATTTAATCACTATGAAAGGGACTCTGCCAAGTTAAGAAACATAAATTTTAATTATATGCACACACACATATTTGAATTATAATATATGCACAATATTTAGCTGTGACACCAAGACTACTGTGGTTTACTAAAACAGGAAGAATTCTTAAATAACATTTTATTTTTCATTGATGATTTTTGGTGATTTGACATTTCCATTTTGTATAGTTCTAACTAGTTCTTGTATCTGCTACATTAACCATGTGCTGTTATGTTTGTGGTACTAATCAAAAGGAAATTTATCTACAAACCTTCTTAAAATTTTCATACAAAAGAGTAAGCTTTTAATTATAGTGCCTTTACTGGTAGTTATTACTTGTAATAAAGATTATGTTCTCTGAAATTGTAATGTTTGAAGAAGAGCTTGTGATACAAAACAGAAATTACAAAGAATTTAGAAAAATTAGTGGGTAGCAAATGCTATTACCTATATTTAAAAAGTATTTGGATGCGATTCAAAGATTTAAAGACACATAAATTCTACATGAACATCTGAGAAATTGATTGAAACAGTTATTAGATATAAGCAGTAAAGCACCTGGGAAATGATGATATAGAAGGTTCTAACCAACTACATTTTTTCCTACCAAGGAAAAGCATGCCTCACTACTTTCTTAAAATTCTTTACATGATATGTAAAGAACTAATAGGTAGGCAGGTTGACAATTTTCCTAAACTTTCTGAAGACCTTTGGTATGTCTCCAAAGAGAAACAAAGGATTGTCTTGGATCAACACTTTTAGAATAAAAGATAGTGGAAGAAAGAACTTTCATTATAGATTAAGGCTTACAGCTGGTGCATCAAGGTTTAGTGCTTGGTCCACTGGTGTGTAATACAGTAATGAACAAGCTGCAGAGTGAGAATACCTTGTCAACTACAAAGATTTGCACATAATATGAAGTTATTTAGAGCAATCATGTCTGGGAAGGTCTGTGGAAAGCACCTTGGGGAGATATGAATGTGCTTGGGGCATGGGCAGAGGGATGGGCATTTTAATATGGTACCTGTGTGTTTGAATGTATTCCTTATGGGAAGTTCTTGTCCCCATTACAAGATTCCTAATTCTTCTGCTTAGTAAGTAACTGGGACATTGAAAGACACAGCCTGAGGAGTAATCTAAAGAATATTGTAATTAATTTGTTTAAATGGGGGATGTGGTTTCGTCTGAGAATACCAGATGCAGTACAGGTCCATCTTGGGAAGACTGGTGTATAATAAAAGGAAGTTCAGAGAGGTTTGTCAGGACCATATGGAAAGCTTCCCACAGCAGAATAACAGAAAAGATTGTGACAGTTTATCCTTGAAAGGAGAGGAATAAAAAGAAATTACAAACATTTTGGTCAAGAACTTCTATTTTCCCCAGAAAGAACAAGGGGGCTGGCAATAAATAAAGTGAAACACTCCTTCTTTCAAACCATAATTTAACTGTTGAACTCAATCGGGTGGGAAAACATCAAGGGTAAAAGTGTATCAAAATTCAGAAAGGGCTGGGCTGTTCTGTGTATTTTCACAAGAGCCAGATTCAAGATAACTGGAAGGGATGCTGCATTTATCTCTCAGGATGCAATGCAGTATTAGGGTAGGTAAGTTTTTTGCATTTCTCTCGTGACAGACATTCACAGCTTCTTCTGCAACATGTGAGGTGACTGCACAGTGTGGCATGACCAATATCAAAGCAGAGGCAAGCACGGGGTCACAGCTTAATTCCTTAAACCTAGAAGAGTCTCCCTCTGGCCTTGTTTGAAGCTTCAGGCACTGGCTGGCACCTTTATAAGCAGGACAGTGAGTGGAACAGACCGCACCTTACTTCCAAACAGCAGTTCTCATAGTCTGGGGAAGGCCTTGATCTTTCACATGAAAACTACATTTCAGTTTTTGAGTTGGCTCCTCAGTTTTCTTTAGGGTACTGGCATAAGAGAAAAGATACTTTTTTTGCTTTTGTGGGAAAACCATGGATAGTTAAATAGGAAAGAGAAAATAAGGGATTTAGTGAAATGAATTTAATGATCCCTTATAGTGTTTAACTATTTCTGTAGGTGAACTGAACTATCTTTTAGATTTTTGAAGACTTTCATCTCTGGGGATTCAAAAACTTGTTTGGAAACATAATTTCCTGTCTTTATTACTGTATCCTTTACAGACTAGCCATCTTCCAGGAAGGATTGAATTAATGACAGTGATTGAATTCATTACAAGAGGTTGTCTTTGGACCTCTGAAGTTTTTATACTGTAAACTCTACATTCCAGATAAGACAGAGTATGCCATTTCCCCCTTTTTAGAGCTATTTAAGAATTAAAGTGGGTTCATAGAAGCTACCAGTGGAGAAGAAAGTGAAGGAGTTTAATGGCAGTCAGCTTAGTGAGCAAATGGGAGACAGACACTGGGTTTATTTTTGCTGGATTCCCAGCTCACTAACGTAACTTCTTGGTGACTCAGTCTCCCCATCAGTAAAGTGTGAATAAAAATATTACCTTACAACGCCTTGTCAGTGGAATGTTAAATTTAGTAATTAGGAAATGCTCTGAGAGTTTTGGATGAAAAGTCCTCCTGGAGTGTTGTTGTTGGGAAGTAGCAGTGCCACACAGAACAAACATGCCTATTAAAGACAGCTGCCTGTTTTGACCTTAAAACCTACCTTTCCCTCTTTTCAAACTTCATGTTCGATATATCTGGAACAAATGGGGAGTAGTTCTACCTTCATATATGTTCTACTTATCCCTCATCCTTTCCTTGCTCATTTCCTTTTCTAATGCATTCATTTGCTGAATGTATTGGTATCCAGAGACATACATAGCTTGTCACAGTGAAGACATGTTTGTTTCCAATGCCCTTGAGCTTCCTTGAAGCTTCTTCGCTTGCTGAATGTATGATGACCCCTTGGGTTTTGCAGTCCCACAAGGTTCTAAATACAGAGCAAATGCCCTTTTGCACCCAAGCACAGGACTTTGAACCCAAGCCAAGCCCAAATCCAGAGATGATTATGGAGGTTTCTTCATGACTTCAGATCCAAGTGTTGGGATTTGCACATAAATCAAGTCAAAAATCCCGTCTTTCTATTGAAATGTCTGGATCCAGAGGGAGGTACTAGGAGTTCATACAGGGAAATTCAATCTGTGGGACTCTCTTTTGACTCTTCTGTCTTTTTTATAGCTCAAGCAAGGGAGAAGTTGGGGACGGGGCCATAATGGGGTGGGTATGCCAAACTTAATGGTGAAAACAGAGGCCTGATTGAATAGAGCTCCTTGTGATGAGAAGGGGGATCAATTCACAGTTGACCCCATCCCATTGTGTGGGTTGTTCTGGGAGTTTCCTTTAAAATCCCAGTGGTTTGATTTTTCTGCATGGTTTGTACCCAGCCTTTCCCTCCATGAATAGAATAGCTTTTCCTGGAATTTTTGCTGGATTTTCTGTGGTTATTGGCTAAGCAATGCTCTCTCACTTCAGAAGACCGGAGTAAGCATGCTGTGGAAGTACTGATTGGAGACCCTGAATCATTTGCTAGCTTAAAGTTGGACACAACTGACCCCAAGAAGCAGATTATACTTTACTGTCCCAGGTGCAAGTACTCATTCATTATTTGTTTTTCAGGAGTGATTTGGGACTTTAAAAACACATGAATTTCTGCCCTGCAGAATTTGCAAATCATGGTGATAGAAATGCAGGGAGCTTCAGGCAGACTGAGGAACAAAACACAATTCTAAAGCATAAGAAGTAGACAGGACTCTGAAATACAGATACCAGATGCTGATTTGTAAGCATCGTTCTTGTATATTTATTACTTTTAAATATACTGGTCTAGAGAAAGGAATTCATTTTAGAAGGGAAGGAGTACTTAAGAAATCCATACCTGGCACTGTCAGGTAAAGACATGTGCAGGATGTTTCCCTGCCATAGGGTTGCTCTAAATGAGCCCCTGTATGAGTGGCATAGAGGCTAGGATCTACAAGGAAAACTGGATTATTGCCCAGGTATATTTTAACATCTTGCTAAAGTTAACATGCTGTGTTTGCCTGTCTGCTGCACTGCCTCATAATCTAGTAGCAGCATTTGAAAGGGGAATCAGGGTCTGTTCCTTCACTTCTCCAGCAAGTTGCATCAAACTTCCTCATAAATCCATACTGTCTTTGGAGCTCTGTCCCCAGCCTGTTCCTGAGCCAGCCTGTGGCTCTTCCTGCAGTGACTGGGCGTCATCCCATTTTATAGGTAAGATTCTGCACTCATAACTGTGTTTCTTTGCTGGTATTGGCCAGCTGGAGCCAAGTGGAGATTTTATCTAGTCAACATTACATGAAAATTCAAGACATGTCCCTTTTTTTTTCAACATAAGGTCTCAGCGTTGGCCCCCCACACAAGCTTTCTGTTTTCCCACATGTGGAACATGCCCTGGTGTAGGAGAATGAGGATTGAAGCTGTACTATTTAAACTGTGCCAGATGCTAAATTGCATTAAGCTACTTTTCTTCTTCAGGAGATCAGATTCTTCATATTTGTTATTTCGGTATCTTAAGAAGTCCTGTTTTTGTTCTTTATTTGAAGCAAAGAGAGTTTACGCAAAGGAGAAGGATTTTTCCCCCATTTATTTCCTCCTGATAAAATATATCCAGCGTTTTTTTCTGCAAGCAAGCACAGCAATTGAAAAGATACCAGGTTTTCAGTAAGATAGAAATTAATCATATATGGAGTTCCTTAGTGGTTAAATGAACTTGAAGAGCTCTCCTTTAAGACAGAAACAAGTTTGAAAGTCTGTTCATCATCTGCTTGACATCTCTGTCCTTCTTCCTGTTAGCTCTTTGGGGAAGACACACAGTGAGTGTGTTTTGTTTTTCAGAAGTTGATCTGCCTCTGAAAAAAGATGGGTTCACCTCAGAAAGTACAACTCTGGAAGCCTTGCTGCGTGGAGAGGGAATAGAGAAAAAAACAGACACTAAAGAGGAAGACACTATACAAGAAATCCAGGTAAAGGAGAGCCCCATGCCCTGACATCAGGGCTGGATTTTACAATTTGTCTCTAAGTCTAGGAGTCTTTTGTCCTGTGGCAGAACAGTGCATCTGTTGATAGCTGTGTCATTCTACTGCCAAAATGTTATCAAACCTTTGTGCTACACTGTGATGCTCAAAATGATGTCAGTATCTCACATGCTTCTCCTGTCACAAGAATCTCTGTTGTTTGACTGTGTTCTGCACAGGTCCTGTGTTGGAATTTATTTTGCAGCACTATGAGATAATTACGTAAAAATCTGAGAAGCTGAGGTGGATCCCAACTATAAACTGAATTTTAGTGACTCATATTTGAAGTGAGTTTGGACATGGATTTCAAATTGGATTCACATCTGCCATGGACAAAAACACGTCATTGCCTTACCTGTTTTGTTGTTTGTGTTTTGGTGGTTTTTTTTTAATAGTAGGTAGCCTTCTGGAAGTATACAAGGAAAACCACTTAAAAAATTGTAATTTTAAATATCTCAGTTATTGTAAGTTATGCAGTATGAGAAATATTGCCTCTTCACATGCATTATGGTTTGAAAGTTATTTGTCAAGATTCTATTTCATCCTTCAACAATTAAAAGCCAAAATACAATTATAGGTCTGTTATAGAAGCAATTCTGCTAATATAAAGGGTTCTTCTGTAAGTCCATGTCACTTTTAAAACATCTTAAATCACTAGGAAAGTGGGCCTCTCCCACAGCAGCACATCTTTGGTGATGCTAAAACACCGTTGTGCCATGAGTCTTTTTAGGGATTGTTAGTGAGAATTATTAGCGATGTGTCAAACTTGGTAATTTTGGCTGAGATACAAAATGTTGCATCTATACCTAAAAGTAGTAAAAATTTGAGGGGTCAGTCCCATGTCAAATGAAACAGAAAAACATAGGCATCAAATCTGTATTACCTGGAGTTCAGTTCTACTGCTCTATTTGTTAGAAATTTCACACAGGTAAAGGCAGCAAAATTTGGTTTCCCACTCCCAGTCACACAGGTAAAAGAGCACCATCAAGGAGGAAGCATCCCATGCTCATGGATTGGGGAAAAGCTTTGCATTAGAACTGCTCTGTGTTTGCTTTTTCAGTAGTAAATCTGGGTCTATGAAGCTGAGAGCTCTTGCTAAAGGTCTGTTTTTACTTGCTTCCAAGGTCACCAGAAGTCATGGTGCAGCATCCTTATGAAATTGACAAGTGCCTTTGAATGTTGCTGTGTGATCTGAGCTCCCAAATTATCCCCAGCAGCAGTCAGAGGAAAGAGACCTCAGAGATGTTGGAACTGACATAAATCCAGGCTTTGCAGAGCAGGGAGGGGTGCAAAAAAATAGAACAAATTTTCAGCTAAACTGCTGTAGCTGTGACCTGTCACCTGGATGCTGGTTTCCTCAGAACAGATGCAAAAGGCATGTCTTGCTGCTTTATTTTATGCAAGCACAGCTTATCTGGATTCAGTCTGTAGAACAATGATTGCCAAAGCCTTCACTAGTAGGCAGCTTTCAGTGTGTACTTTGGCACCTGGCAGCTAGACTGTACCAGATCAAAATCACAGTCAGTGCCTTTATCAGTACGACAAATAAGAGAATGCAAATCTCTCTTTCGTTCCTTTGCATACTTGTCTGTGCTGTAGCTCTAAAGGGCCCAGCCTCAAGAGTGCTGAGAGTGAGCAGGTGGGATACACATAATTGTAATTCCCACCTCAGTCCCAGCCACTTGCCACCCTCCCAAATTCATCGTGTCTGTCAGGAGAAGATGACTTGGTGCTTGGCTGCACCAAAGCACATAGGGCTGGGAAACTGTTTTAGAAAAACATAATAGGAAAAGAAAAGTTACTCTGCTAAAACATCTAAGGGCTCCCCTGCTAAATAGATGCAGGCATTGGACCCTGCTCTACAGTTGGTATGAAATAGGGTTGATGATTTTGCCCTATGGTAAATTGGTATTGAATGTGTGTCTCCATTGTTTGATGGAGAAGAGTTAGAGTAGCCTTCTGACCATGCAGCAGAAAGGTTATGCCCCTTCTATCAAGGATTAAAGTCATTACTCTGGCAGTGTCACCAAATTCACACTTGGTTACATATTATCTATTTCCTAAATCGGTGCTTCAATTTTAAAGGAAGAAAGTGGTTTGTAATATTTCTCTTAATTCTTGTGTAGTATCATTGTTGTAAATTAGCTCCTTTCCCTCCCACATACAATGTGGTTGCCCCTGTTTTGAGTTTTTTTTTGAGATATTTAAGATACGAAACAATGTAAAAATACAGACTCATGTCAGTAAGTTTGCTTATGTTCTTACATACATCCTTACATTTCTTACAGTCTCCTCATGTACAATATTTTTCAAGCACTTCAGTCCTAAGATGAAGTCAATTAATGTATGCAGTTGTATGAATTTTGAAGAAACATTTTATGTGTGCAGAACTGGAACCTGCTTAACTTTTACACCCTCTAGTATTTAGTACTCCAGTATTATGTGAATTTGTATTTCATGATAGTTGGAGGTCATTAATAACCTCCTCATATTCAAAAATAGAAGGAGCAAAAATTAGATGAAGACTTGATCCTCTGTCATGTGCTACAACTTGTTTGTAATGCACTGACCAGTATTAGTCATGGAAATTTAGCTGATAAAATAAGAATAAACTTTTGTAACTGGTCTTCTAAATACAGGCTTTTTGAAATGTGAAATTTCTGTTGTATTCTTTCCCACAAATTCAGAATTTGGTGCTTGAGGTATGTTGAAAGAAGAGAAAGAAACTGATTTGCTCCTGTTCTCCCTCTGCTGGCTCTCAGATAGCTTTTAAGTAGAAATTAGAGAGAAGGGGCAAATAGAGTAAGACTGAAAACCTTCCCATCAGTTTAATGTCACTGATTTGAATCTGCATCGTGGCTGTAGTTTAAATGAATGTTGGCATGGCAAAGGTAAGTTAGTGATTCCAGATTAGTCCCTTGCAAAATGGCCCAGCACCATAAATGGCAGGAGTGGCTCGGACCAATTTCTGTATTTCTAGCAGACATGCCAAGAGTTGGGGAAGTTTCAATGGGACTTCTTCCCACATTAGTGTTGTGATGATTTGTCTGGCCTTTTTTCGTGTGATGTCTGACTTGTGCATGTTTTCATGCAGGACAGCCAGCCTGCGTTTGGTTCTATAGAGGTTACATTTCAAAAGATAGAGTTAAAAGGATTGAAATTCCCTGGCCCAGGCATCTCACAGTTATGTGAGCTGATGAAGTATTGTTCCTAATAAATAATTAGTTGAATGAATTATTGCTGTTGGTGCTGTTAACCTCAATGAGACCTGTAATTCCTCACCATTCTCATGCAACAAACCTCCTGCTTCCAGATTAGAGTTGTACCTGTGGTGCAAGCCCTGAAAGACATGGCTTTCTAGATCCATTCTGGAATGTATGGAGGAATTTTCTCTATTTTTGCTAGAGAAAGAAGATTGTGAGCTACCAAGGAGAAAACCACTGATTTTTGTATTCTTAAAGTGCACGCTCAACATTAGAAGAAAACAAAACAATTTAGGTTGCAACAAATGAAAATAAAAAACCAAGTCAAACAAATTCCCAGACAGGGCCTGCATTTTGCATACTAATACTTGTGTTGTCTTGGAATATTGGTGCTCAGTGATGCCACTATTTTTTCTTAGGGACCTTTTAATCATAGCTGACTTATACCAGTGGTATTTTTTAGTAGGAATTCCCTGGAGATATTAGGGTGGAAAAGAAAACAAATTTTGCTTTAGTAGAGAGAAGCAGGGGTACTGGGATCTGATTTGGCTTTGTATCAACTGTAATAACCCATAGTCACTTTGGTAAACAGTAGCTGGTTGTATGTGTCCTTTTTTCTTCTAACCATTCCTGTTTATTGTTCAACCACAGAGGGTTTTAGAAAATGATGAAAATGCAGATGAAGTGAATGAGGAAGAAGACTTGGAAGAAGATATTCCAAAACGAAAGAACAGGCCTAGAGGACGGGTAAGTGGAGAGTATATTGGAATGGAAAGGAAGGAAGCAAACCTCTGCTTTCTAGTGTATATTTCTTATGTGTATTATGTATGCAAAGTCTTTATCCATGAATATATGATAGTGATAAAACCATAGGTAATTTTCAGTGATATGTAATAGATTTTTAATATTTTTCAGTTTATTTTTGTGAATTGCCATGAAACAAAAGACTATTTTGAGAGCAAAAATTTGGGGTAAATTTATTTTAGTGTTGTATTTACAATTGTAATGTAAACTGTAGTAATTATGATGACATCCTGTTATTACAACGCTTCTTAAAACAACATTTACTAATTACAGAAAAGCAGCAAATTCAGTTGTGACAGCCAAAAAAGTATTAATAAAAGTAACTTGAACTGTGTTAATAAGTTTTTCAGCTTTCTCCAGGGTAGCATTTTGTGGCTGACGCTGGCTCTCTTGGGCCCATGGCAAATCTTCCATTTGCTTAAAAAGGGCAATATTTTATCCTTAGGGGACTCTGTGTCCCTTCTCTTACCTAAGATGTCTTCACAATTCATCAACGTACCAGTTAAGTAATGAGGCCAACATTTTAAACTTGGAATCAACATTTTCAATTGTGGGCCTGTAAGGTAGGCATCTAAATAAACGTGAACACAATTCTCAGAATTTTTGAGCATTTTCATCTCTCTTTGGCTCCAGTGGATGCTGCAGGGGCACAGGAGCTCTAGAAGTACCTTTTGATGTGTTTATAGAAGTCAAGCAAGAGGGGCCACATTCTAGGCCAAATGAGCAGAATATAATAGCGTTTGAATAAGAGACATGAAACCACATTGAATACTTGCAATGTACTTATGCATCAGACCCTCTCTTTTTGTTTCTTCTGTTGTTGTGTTGTTTCAGTTTTCTGCTCCTCTTTATTTTGGAGCGTAAGTCCTTTAATATAAGATCAAGCACTTTAATAATTGGATAAGTATATATTTCACCTTCCTTATTCTCAAAATCACCTGAACCAGTTTCTTTCTTTCTTTCTTTCTTAGCCAAAGACCCCCACCTGGAAAAAAATTTTCCAGAAAAATGTAAGTTTCAGAAAATTTGTATGAACCAGTAACCAAAACCAGGAGATAGAATCAATATATGCACACAAGCTTAACTGTAGCAATCAACTAATATCCCAGGCTAACAACTCTTTTCTAATAAGTTGCTCTCACATAAATTGCACACGCTGGTTAGGGTGAGTGAAAGGGAGTGGATAGCTAAAAGAGATATACTGCTCTGGAGAAGGGAATTTGGTGTATTCGTATGTCCCAGACCTGTACAAACAAAATCCTGAAGTTAGTGTTATGTGCAAGATTTTGCTTCCCTGTTCAGGAAAATGTTCAGGAAAATGTTCCAGAATTTTTTCTCTGTTACTGTAGGGAAAGGAGCTGGAGGATACTAGGTGTCCCATTCATTTTGAAGCATACATTTGTTTTATTTTCTGCCCTGGAACTGGCCCCCTATTAAGTACAGGAGAAGCAGGATCTCTTGCCTTTTTCTTCCAACTCACTCCTGCTCTGCTAGTGCACTGGCTTCTTTCAGTGCAAAAAAGAGAAGTCCGAATAGTGCCAAATACTTCGAGCAATTTTTAGTTTTATTTGATGGCATCAATAATCAAAGTAAAATTGGTGGTAGAAATTAGGATTACAAAATTAGGGCCAGGTTATCTAGCTGTTGAAAACTGGTAAACCTGAATTGCATCTGGTCACAAGTGTTTTGCCAGTTTTCTAAAGGCAGCCCTTTTCTAACTTAAGCCTGACCCAGTATAGGGAATCGAGGCTAAGGATTTGAAATTAGGGGACATGAAACCTGGGCAGCTCTTTGTTTCTGGGAAGGACTTGGTTAGGGTATTTTTAGAGGGCAGAAGAGGGGAAGGACATGCATAGGAAACTAGATCCTGTGGAGTGTGACCTTTGGGGATTCAGAGAAAGGAGTGAGAAGGACTGACAGCATAAATGCAGGATTAATGCAACAGAATTACTGCTCTGGACTTTCCAAATTGCACATGCCTCTTCCTTTCCCTACAGCATGATTTATTTTTAATCCTGGACTCTCCATCTGTCCCTTTGGCTACTCTCTCTGGCTGCTTCAGGGCTGCTTCAAGGTTGCTGGGCCATGGCTTCCAGGCCTCTCATGTCAAGTCTCGTAGTCTTTGCTGCATCCTGTCAGGAGAATAAAGGCAGTCAAGGATGACTGAATTCAACAGCCTGGAGTGCAGACAGCAAGCATGGGGCATTCAGTTTAGTGCCTCTGGTGCAGTTGCTTGGTTTCCTTTCCCCTCAAGGCTAGCCCTGAAATCATGGGGGCATGGGAAGGACACTGAAGGCTGAAGAGGTAGATTTACAGAAGGAAATTTTTAGTGTCTTTGCTGGACAGGGACAATGTGGTAGGAGCTGAGCAGGGTAGTTTGCTAGGAGATATGAGATGTTCGCAGCTGCACCTGTACGGATTGTCTGCTCATCAGCTGGATATCCCGTGGGACAATTTCAAAAGCACCAAAGACATTTGGGAACCCAAGTCCCATTGAAAGTCATTGACTTGAAAAATCTCTGCCTCTGTGTTCATTGCATGAAAAAGTGTATCTGACATGTGGTCATGCCATGAATGCTGTGCCCCTGCATTTCTGTAGAGAACAGTCTGAAGGGAAACAGCTGGCTGTAAGACTAGCAAAATTCTGAGCAACAAACCTTAAATTACTATCGTATTCTGAAACGTACCTATGTAAAAATACTACTTTCTTACTCAACAGGTATGTTCCCAGTGTGTGAATAGAGTCAGAGCTACTGACTACTGACAAATATAAGACTTTACATCTTTTTCATAGTTCTGAGAAGCCAATGCAGCTGGTAGGATAGGGAAATTAGATCCTAATCCCGGTACCAGCAGAAATATTTGTAAGGGCCAATCACTTGTCTGTGTGAAGACTCCCTGATGAATTGAGGGTTGTGGAGGAGCTGCCATGGACTGAAATTCAGCTTGCAGCACATCTTGCAGTAGTGAGGGGAGAAAGGAACTAGCTTGGGATTGATTTCATTGCCCAGAGGGGGTTTACAGAGCTGGCAGTCAGAGAGAAAATACTGCAGACTAGTAAGATGATTTTATGTGATATGGTCAGTAAAGAAGCTTCCACCAAACAATTGCTGCTGAGGCCATTTCTAGGGGGAAACTGCTTTTCAGTTCACCCTTACAAATCTTGCTCTGCACATGTGTGCTGGACTGCACAGAGGTCTTTGCAGAAGGCAGAGTTATCCTTGTCCTACCTAATAGTGTTTACCCCATCCAGATAGCTGCAAATCCATGTCTTTCCTTTGGGACTGTGTTAAGAGCTAGACCTGAGCAATCCCAGGGAAATAACATGTGAAATTTTTTAAGTCCCTGTTTTGACAGACTTTGTCAGGCCAGCGTAAAACTGTTCCTTATTACTTCTCTTTAGATATCCAGTGGAACACAGCTCTAATCGTGCTAGTTCTGTTCCAAATTCATAGAAGAGGGATGGAGTTTCTATGGCCCCTTTATGTCTGGGTGCAAATATTCTCAGGATTTCTACACCTTCTTCAGCTTTACCTAACAAAGCTCTGTCCCTTTCTTATTTCCACATGCAAAAGCTTGCAGGATTTGAGTCAGGTGGCCTTGTCTAGAGTGAGAAATATGAACAGTTTAATAAGAGGAGCAGCAGAAGCAATTCTGTTGTTTTTATCCAGGAATAGAGTAGCTAGCAGAATTAATAAAGGACTATTTAGCCATCCACCCGTGATCACTTCCTCAAACAAAGATCAAGTCTAAAATTATTGTCATTTACAGGCTGTACATTAGTGAACATAAAAGAATTGAAGGCCTTGGCTCAGTTCCCAGTTCCACATCACAGCTCCACTGATGGACAGATATGAGCTGTCCCCTTGTTGGCATCTCAGCTGAGAAGGGTCAGGATCAAGTAGTTTTGATGCTGAATTCCACTCTCACCCCCTGGAGCTCAAGACAGAGCAGTCTGTGCTGTGGAGAAACAGAGCTTTTCAGTTTCTATAGCTGCCAGTTCGGTCCATTGTAGGAACACAGAACTGCAGAGAGACCTTTCTGGGTAATTTCTGTTATTGCAGGTAGCCACATTATCTAATCTTTTCCCCTAACTGACCAAAGCTCTATTTTATAATTACCCATGGTATCTTTGTCCCAGAAGGCCATTTCAAAACATTGCTTTTCAGCTAGAAAACAAAACAAAACAACACAAACAACGCCCCTTTGAAAATATTGAAGGAAATAATTTGACCTCTCTTTTATTTGGGGCCTGTTTTCTGGCTGATTTAATGTTTGTATTTATCCTTTAACACCTGTTCATCTATTCATTCATATTCATATTCAGTTCAGCAAGGTGTTTGAACATCTTCAGAAATAAATGTGTGACGATACTTGACTGAATATGTGCTGGCAGTGACCTACTGCTATGGATGAACAGTCTGAGCTGTCTGTGGAGAGGATCTCCATTGCATTACAAGGTCCATTAACACAGTGCACATCTTAGGAGAAGGGTCAAGACCACTTTGAGAAACCTGTATGGAAGCTGAGGATTTGTTTAGTTTATACTGCACATTTTTCATAGGAGGGTGTGGGGCACAAGGAGACCTGAGGGGTAGTGGAATGATGCTAACATCCTCTTGTCCTTGCAGGCTCGGGGATCTGGAGGTGGCAGGAGACGGAATGATGCTGCCTCCCAGGATGATCATGACAAACCCTATGTTTGTGACAGTAAGTAGCAACCAGACAGCTTATTCTGCTTCCAGCCTGGTCCTACCAGCTCAGTGCACTCAGGGCTTCATATATTACAGCAAAATATTCTGCTGCTCTCTGACTTGCATGTTTGCCACCTGCTGCTGCTGCTCTTGGTGTTTTTGCATGAGGGAAATAAAATTAAGTCCTCAGCAAGACTCCACTTTCCTTTGCCCTCTAATAAATAATCTCTTATATTTTCTTTCTCTTTTTCTGGCTTCTCTGCCTTTTGTCTTCTTTTCCCCCATGTAAGTTTCACCCTCTATTTCTTCTCTGTTTCAGATAGTTACAAACAAAAGCATAACTCAAAAATCTCCGACAAAGGTACTTCACCCTTGTTGTATCTCTTGATATATTTGGTGATTCTCTTCCCTTCAATCCTTTTAAAATCTCACTGGGCCAAATTCTGAAGGTCTTATCCCTCACCAGAAAGTACTCTTGTAGCATCATCAAAAGTTGAGTCCTTCTAAGAAACAAATAACATCTTGAATGCTTTGTTTTGATAGATATTCCCTTTGAATACAGCCCTGCTGTTTGGCATCTTGCAGTTGGACTGCAGTGAAGTAACGCATTGTCTGAACAGAAAAACTATACTACAGCCCAGCACCAACACTGAAGGAGGATACCAGAGTTCTAGTATGAGGGAGGAGTCCAATATTTGTTACACAATGGTTTGGGGTTTTTTGCAGTCTAGTCCTTGATGCTTTCCTTCTTCTTTTGATATTCTTTTTTGCTTCACTATGTCATTTCTGTGAAGGGCACTTATCTTACCCACATGTTTTTGAGGAATCCCATCTTAAGGCTTACTGTAGAGTATACATACAATTTTAATTTGTGCTACCAGGTGCCTTCTAGCCTGTAAAACAATAACCTAACAAAAGTTAATAGAAGTAGGAGAATAGCAGGTCTTCACTTCTGTGATCCAAAACTAGTGGTTTTGAGGACAACTAGAACCCCCTTTTTCTACTATTTTTCTATCTTGCAACGTTACTGACCTTAATAGAATAACCTTTACTATAACAATCTATGGGGGTATTTTCTGCTGATTTTTAAAAACATGAGGACATAGGGAGCATGCATGGTAAATAAGAACTGTATTCCATGTGATGAAATCATATTCTTGTATGGTGAGACCAGGTGACTGTACATGACCAGAAACGGAAAGACTTGCATATGAATGGGACACGACACATGATAGAAACGTGGTCAAGGAGGAAGAGCCCTTTAAGATGTGAAGAGTCAGAAGATTTACGCTGTGGTTAAATAGCAGTCCTAGTATGCTGGAAGAACTAAAATGTGTCTTCTAAGGCTTCTCTGAGAGCCCAGGATGTATCTTGCTGAAATCCACAGGTTTCCTTTGCTGGTATATGCATATCTTTCTTTATCTCTTCCCTGGAACATCCTTCTAAATCCAAGGATGCTTGCCAGTGGTAGTCATTTTGAACATAATGACTCTTTATTGTCTGATCTTGCATTGCTTTTGGATTTTACTGAGCACTCACAACATGCATAGTAGTGATTTGCACAGAGTAGATTAAACATCAAAGATATCAAAGCAGGCAGCAGAGATCTGGCCTAAAGTCAAGACTCTTGTACATTGTTGTATTGACAGATTTTTGCCTTGGCTTACATTTTGGAGCATAAATTTCACCTTTGGTTTCAGAAATATAAACTTCCTTATTTCATTTGGCTGACACCTTTCACTTTTAGGAAACTTACAGTTACAGGTGAGTCATAAGGAATTTTGGAATCCAGACTTTGCATGGTGACTTCTCCTTTTCCCTTGTATATAGCTGAGAAAAGGGTTATATGATAGCAGAACTCTTTTATCTGACTTTAGAGCAGAAGGGAAGAACTGTCCCAGTTTTAATGTCATCATCCAGAAGTAATATCCTGCCCTTGTTAACTTTCTATAGAAACATTACATAAAATTAATTATGAGTAATTGGCTTATTATCCTGCTTGGGTGGATTTCTTGGATTAATTTTTTTCTTTGAAATTATTTGCTGAATATTTTTATAGATAAAAATCTAATTGTGATAGATTAGAAATTGGTTTGCAGTACTCCCTCTGCAGATGTTTTGGGCAGATAGGTTTGTTTTACATGGAAACATGCAGGTGAAACACAGTGAATGTATTTCCTGTTTGGGAAAGCATTATTACCTCAATCACATTATTGGTATGAATAATTACCTTAATGGGTCAACAGTTTGCTTTTTCTGTAGTTTATTTAATTTGCCTTCAGGTTGCTTTTTCTGCAAGTATTCTGATATTCGAGTTTTGAAAATGACCACAGAGAAGAAAGTATAAACATAGCTAAACCAAATTAATTTTCTTATAAAACTGCAAGGGCACAAAAAATGATTTGTGGTCAAGAACTACTTTGCTCTTTTATCATATTTACACAGTCATATTTATGGGAAACAAGAATATATAAACAGATTTCATCAGTAATAAAAAGGTTATAGGAAAAAAACTAGGCTGTGTGTCAGTAAGATGATGCAAGGGTGATGCCCAGCTGGCGCTGCCCCTTGTGTTGGAAAACAGCAATGTAATCTCTGAAAAGACCTGCCTTTTTCTGTAAGAGGCATTCAGACATACATCAGTATTAAACTTGGTCCCAGTATTAAAACTGACTGGAAACATGCAATTTCAATGTGGTAAAGGTTTTCAAAGCTCAAAATGTTTTCTCATCCTGTGTTTTTAAGACGAGGTGGTTGGATGCCTGTTTTGTGGAATGAAATATTCTGAAATAGTTCCGCTGGTTTTATTGAGCATATACTGTATCAGAAGTTCAGAATAAAATGTTTGACCAAAACATCAATAAAATCGCTAGGATAATCATGAAATGCATTGTTTCATCAAATCACCAAGTAGAAAAGTTGTTGGTCAGATTTTCAAGCAGTTGCACTGGATAGTGTTGTGCCTTGAGCTCCCTTGGGATAGCTTCAACAATGACAGTGGCAGGGAAGACTGGCGTGAGATGGCTATAGGCTGGAAATGGTATTGTAGCCAAATGGCTCGGCAGCTGTATGTGTGCAGTCCCAAACATATCTTGAGCAGCTGGCTAGGACATGGAGCAGGTGCCTCAACAAAAAGTGGAAAGTAGGGCTTAAAGACTAATGCAAAGCCTCTGATGTCAAGCAAGTGGAAGATCAACCACCACCACTGTCCATGATGAACTGGGCATGTGATTTTTAAAGGAGGGACAGAGTGAACAAATGAATGAATACCTACATGTTTAATAAGAATCGATGTTATGTCCCTGTCAAATATTCAGCTGGGGAACCATTATTTCTACCAAGCAGTCTTCTTAAAAATCCTTCTACTATTTTAATAGTGTTTATTATATATTATTTACTACTTTATAAAAAGAAAAACCTTCTCTGAAGTTTTATCTAGAAACTTGTATTCTGGTTTAAAAGTTGCAATCAGTTGTAGCACCTGAGTTCCATGACTCCAAATGTCTACTTCCTTTAGCCAGAAAAGTTAGTTTGTGCTGAATCTCTGCAAGACACTAACTTTCCTGCTGCCTCTCCTCACTTGTATGCTTTTATTCTTCTCTTCTTCTCAAGCTCCCATGGAGGCATGGGACTATGTACATAGTTCCACCTTTGTTTTCTGTTCCTCTATGGAAGATTTCCCTTGCCCACCTCTAAAAGGAATTTTTTCTTTCTTTTCCTTTTACCAATATGTACTTGTCTCCTTTTAGTTTTATTCCCATATAAACTCCTAATATAAGTAGCAACTTATATTTGTATCATATCCTTTTTTTGTAGTCCCTCTGAGACTGAACTATGCATTTAGATCCATTCCTTGCGCAAAATGAGAATTGACTGAAACCTTCCTAAGATCTCTGCTGGATCAGTGACTAACGCAACATTGTATGAACCCAGAGACACTGATCTTGTAGTGTTTTGTAGAAGCTGATTCTTTTGTCAAGAACTTAATTTTAAGGTTTCTCTAGTTATTTAACCTACATTTTCTCTGCTGAAGTCCAAGAGTAGCAGTCCTTGCACTGTTCTCAAGAGATAACAATGTCTTCTATGTCTGTAAACAGTTACTGGGACTTCTTTCTGCTGAGTTTTCTTCAGCTCTTTTACTAAGCTTGTTTCTTTTACTTTGAAAAACTCCAAATGGCCTTTTAAAAGTAGTAGTGACCACAACTAAGTTCAGCGTGCTATTCTGAGGATAGAAACATTTCTGAAGATGAGTGGTTGATACATTTACATGTACTTACAGTCACTTTTAGAAATCGGATTTATGCAACTTGCTCTGATATGTATCCATGAGAGGCACAGGGATGGCTGACCTAACAGGTTATTTAGCAAACCCTTCATCAGTGCAAGATGAACAGCTGGAGCTCCTCTCCAGTGCTGTGTCCTGTTTCAGTGGCAAAGGAGCTTTCGTCCTTGTCCACCATGTGAGTTCATATGTAATATACCATTTGCTTCTTGTTCCTTCCCTGTTCAATCTGTTTCTACTCAGGCAGGTTATCTATCACATTTAGTTTCTTCAATATACTGCTTTGTCCTGTTTATACTGTGTTTTATTTATTTATATTAGACGTCATACTAATATTTACTAATTACATTGCTGTTTAAAATAATTCTTTGATAATGAATCTCATATGATATATTTTTGTTATTTTTCCAATATTTTTATCGACAGTCCATTCTCTGCATGTTTGATTCTTTCACTCTCTATTTCACCCTTCAAATTAATGATAAAACCAGAGGCAAGCATTGGGTTCAAACAGGACTCTTTCAGGTGCTTGAAGAAGCAGAAAGATGCCTTCTGAAAGTTTAAAAAAATTAGGCTCCTAATTCTCACTGATTTCAGCTGAAGGTAAAACTAAACTGTTTCCTTGAATATCAGATTAAATGCCTATCTGCTTGTGTTCTGTTTGTTGTGCCTACAAATCATATAAAGCTTGGAGCTTAAGTGAACACTTTGAACATGTCTTTGAATTACTAATAATCATTCAGAACATGGATTTGCTTTTAAAAACGCTTGACCCTACATCCAAATCACTATAGCTTGAAATATCCTCCTGCTTTTTCATTATTTTGAGATTAACTTTTTCTTCCCCATTCCCTTTCTCTTCTAACCATATTGTAAGTTCTGCCAACAAAAGGCTGGAGCCTTCACATAGCTTTAGTGATTTAACATGAACAGATTTCACTGAGTTTCAATTGGTACTGAGAATCTCTCTCTTTTAGTTTCCTTAGAAAATCCCAGTTAAATGTTATATTGTTCTAGCATGACTTGCCAAATGCAAGTCCTTGAGGCCTATTCTTTGGGAACTATTTCATTGTATTTGTTCAAAAAATGACGGCCCTAGTAATTTCCTTGCTAACTTCACCTTGTCTTCTTCGTCATCTCCTTGAAACGGTCCTGATCCTGTCATACATATTAGGAAGCATCTCACTGATTCTCTGAAAGTTTTGCTGGAATACAAAAGGCCTACCAGATAAATCCTGATTTAACTTGATTTTTACCAGTTCTCTGAGACTCCATCTCTTGTCTTAATTCTGGCAGATACTATGAACAAGACCAACACTACTAACTGCTGCTGCTTAGGGCAGATTTTTGGTTAAATATCACAATTACAAGCTGATTTGAAAATGCTTTGATTATAGCATTATATTTTTACATGCTTCTCATAAATCTCTGGCATGACTTTTAAAGTGTCCCTTTAAACTATTAGTAGTTTAAGCCCTAAATCATCTTCTGGTATTATCCTTTCTAGTGAATCCCTAAGTAGATAAGCAATAAGATCTAGAATAAGATGCTTGTTCAGATGAACTCAACAAACAACTCTCCCACCATAGCTGCTATACTTGTCATCCATTGACTACATTATTGATAGAAAAGACAAGATTAGAGAGGTAAGGACACTTAAAAAAAAATCTTTTAAAATACTCAATAACACAAATGTGGAGTAGAGCACATGGTAAGAAGGGAACAGAGTTGACTCTGATAGTTGAACATTTTCTACTCATGTAGGATAGTTGTTTGCTCCTGCTAGCGAGCCATTTGTTGAAATGTGCACAGGTGTACTGTTGAGCTGTGTATGTTTTGCACTGGGGTTCAAAGTTACTGTGATCTTAATACAGCAGGTAGATTCTGGGACTTGTCCTCTGGGGGCACTGAAACAAGGACTATTTACCTCCCTATTCTACCTACAGAAAATTCCCTATGGAATGGGTTACTAAATAGCTGCTCTCATACTACAAGTGTATAGTGTGACAGTACTGATCAAAGAGGGATGAATGTAATGTCTTTCTATTAGTGGAGGTCAAAATGCACTGTTAATGTTTGAGATCTCTAGATGTGCCAGAGTGCATATACAACTGTAACAGGGGAGAATATATTACCAAACCAGTGCAAAACAAGGACAGTTTTTAATTTTTTTTTTTTTTTTTGAGTGGAGTGAATGGTAGGACAGGAAGGTAACTTTGAGGAATGACTGCCTGCCAGAAGTTAACTCAAGATTTAGTATTTGACATAGCACAGCTGAGAAGAAAGAACAGGAGGCAACAGAGAAAAGCAAAGAAAGACAATGAGGGGGACAAAATTTAGTGACCAAAAAAAAAAAAAAGCAGCATGTACTCCTCCAGTTTCCTGTTTCCACTAAAAACATGGATTGTTTCCTTCTGTCTCATACTGGTGACAGATTGTGCAAAATGTATGTGGAGAGCTGGCTGGAACATAGCTCACAGGCTGCCAAGGACCAAATGTGTAACTATTTCAAAATGACAGCAACACAGCCATTAGATATTTGATGAGGAAGTCTTTTAAGTCATAGGTTTCAAATCCCCTTTTTAACAGGGGAAGTATTTTATATTAATTTTACTCATTGAGAAACATAGAGTGAGAATTTGCTTATCCAAAGGATTGCAGGGTGCTACAGCCCAGAACTTAGAAGAGAGCTCTCTTTTATGAAACACTCAATGCTTGCATTTATACTGTTCCCCCCCGCCCATAATGCAGTTGTGTAACATCTTCATATCAGTCTTCAAATTTGAAGGAAAATAAGGTTCATCATAGGAGACTGTCTGGTGGTCTCATAAAACAATCCTTCTTCCCCATTTGTGACATTTGGTCCGCACTGCTGTATTACTGCCTACTTACCCAGCTTGTTCCTAAGGGAGCAATCACATCAGCTCATAGGAAAAATACATCCTTTGAATGCAGGAGGAATTGGAGTGGGTTACGTTCTACAAACTCCCACTGTTTTCATTGAGCTTGGCTACCTAATTAAAGATCAAGTCAACTTCCCAGTGTTGAGATTCAGGATGAAATCTACCACATGCAAGGATGATGAGCCTATCCAGCAAGGAAAATTGAAGATAAAAAAGTCAAAGCTGCTGAAAGGAAGGCCACTCGGCAAAGTTCATGAAAGGCACACTTTCACTTGCTATGTGTGAGCTGCACGGCATTAAAAACTAATCGACAGCATGCATTTCAGACTGGAAGAACCAGTCCTCATTATGCTTTTGTCAGCTCTGAGAATGAGAAAGATGTGGTGTAAGCACTGGTGTGGATGCTGGAACTCATGGATTCCAGTCCTGGTAATGAAAAAAGATCACTGTGTGGGCAACTCAGCCCCTCTGCAGTTCTCTTTTTTCAGAACCGAAATGAGATAGTATTTCCCACTCAGGAATGTGGAGGAAGATTAATTAGTGTTTGAAAAGCCAGTCTGCAGTGGGAAGAGTTATATAAGAGCTAAGTGTTTATTGATGATCACCCTTTTATAGAAACTACTTCTTAGCACAGTGATACGGTCGATTAATAAAATGTGCTCTTACCTGGAAAAAAAGAGATTAGGGTGAATTCAGGAAGATTCAATGTGTTGGAGAAACCATGAAGTTCTGATTTAGCTTTCATTCTAGCAAAGTCTCACTGAAGCCAATGGTTCTTTTGCCTGACTAATATCATGACCCTTTCCCCTCTGCAAGCATCTAATTTGTTTGAGGAACATGAACTCTCTCCAGTTTCAATTCATGGCATTGCTTCAGACTTTTTTCATGACAGAACATGAATGTGAAAAATGGAAAAATCTAGACACCAATAAAAAAGGCTGCTGGAACTGCAAATCTTTGGTCCTACAAAGGATCTGCTAGGACCATATAAACAAAACTCCTTTGCCTCAGTTCTGATTATAAAGTCCTCCAAATCAATTTCTCACAAGGCATGTGTCACATTGCTGTCACCCTTGAAGGCCACCTGGAAGTCCTCACAATGGGAAGGACTCAGCTGCAGAATTACTACTCGCTCAGCTTATATCAATACTTGCTTTTTCCTGGCGAGGTGATACTTTTTTGCTGAAGAAGGATGAGTCTGAAGACCCATCTGATTTCCTATGTCATCCTAAACTCCATAGCTAAAATCCCTGCAGGATCCTGTATGGAATGGAGTAAACACCACAGTTTTGGGACTTGTTGTTGCAGGGAATGCAAGTTTCCTTTTGGGCATTGATCATCTGATAGTGTTCTGGAAATAATTTGACAGGAGTCTTTGAGCAGTATTGGTAATTCATAGCAATAGAATTATTTTTTAACATTCTTCTTCAAACACACAAAAGTAAGTGGGATAGAGTAGGATACTTGATGAGCTGATCCAGCTCATCTAGCAGATGGTCAATCTGCTAGAAATGTAAATCTCTTTCTCCATTCTAGGAAACACTGCAACATTTATGTAATTAGAGGAGGCTACCATTCTGAAAGAATTTAAGCAGTGAGCTCTCTCTGGGTTGATGATTACTTAAGTGTTATGCTTCTTCTACTATTCAAAACATGGGGAAAGTCATACAAAACTGCGGATATCTTGTTGTTTTGACTCTTGTTCAGACTCTGTTCCACTGCTTGTCCTTTGCCCTGCAGGACCACAGAGAAGGAGGAGTAGTTTCCCCCTCCAGAATGCACTGGAAGAAAACAAGGATGGTACTAGAAGAAGGGAGACTGAACTGATGTTTTGTGGAGAGCATGCATCTAACAACAGTCTAGTTCTTCAAAATGTCTGGCAATGGAGTTAGGTTTACATAGGAAAAATGAAGGCAGATGCTTCAAAGAATGGATATGCATATCTAAATGAGTATTTTATTTCTCTCAACATTGCCTCTTCCCTCCTGCAGGAGGTCTCATTTCTAAACCAAGGCCATTCAAAGACTTAAAAAATCTGTAACTGAGGACAGGACATATTACATTTCAAAAGAACTTCTATCTTGTTATGATGAGTCTGTGATCATAACCTTGCACAATGAAGAAAACTGGGATAAAAGTACATAATATTCCACATCACTCATACATATCATGAGCTTGTTTTACATGTTTCTAACAAAGTATTTTCCTTGAGGGAGTTTGTAAATCAGCTAGAAGAGATTGAGAATGAAATATGTTATTGTACTAGGCTTTGATTTACAATTTTCTATAATCTGTTCCAAAATGTGGAACATCAATTGGCATTTTCTGACTAGTAGCAGAAAGGTATAAAATTTGACATTTTATTTATATGTAAATGAATAAATGGGGTGAGAGGGTTGGTTGGTTTTTTTTTGGTTTGGTTTGGTTTTTTTGTTTGGTTGGTTTTGGTTTTTTGTTTGTTTGTTTTGTTGTTGTTGTTGCTTTTTGTTGTGTGGTTTTTTTTTTTTTTTTTAAATTTTTTAAAAATTTATTTGTGGAGTCTTTGACATTCCCAGACCCAGGTACCTGGAGAATGGGGAGTCAAGTATCTATATATATTACAGGATACATACTGGGGCCTGTAACACCATTAAGTTTTTAGGAGTGGATGGTCACTTACCCCTCGGAGATCCTTTTCAGGGGGGTCTAAAAACAGGATTCTGTTCTCTCTTCTGGCACCATTGCCTTTGGCCTTCTAAACAAGCTATGCAGGACAGACTACTGGACGTGACATTTATTCCTGTGTGAAATCCTTGAGGTTAATTAAGGTAATAAAGTGACTATAAATGTCTCTGAGAGTAAAAACTTGCAGGAAGGGCATTAAGCTTTTTGTCTTTGTTTTCTAATCTTTTAAAATGGTAATATTTGTATTTGGTAGACAAAATAGCTGTGTAAAAGAAAATGGACATTCAGAGAATGCTTTGAATATGAAAAGTGATTACTTTTTGAGACAATAACATGAATTAAAAACTATATAGAAAATCAATTCATATGTAATGAATCTTATGCTGTTGCCTGCCCTTGCTGTACACTCCCTGTGAAGTGTAGACCTTTCATCATCCTAAGTTGTTTGATTCTGTCCTTAATATCTGTTGACTTAGTCCTAAAATAAATGGAAGTTCAGAAGCAGGATTCTCTGTCACACATTCTATTATTTATTGGGGTGCTGAATATGAAGTTTACCTGGGCAAATAAGTATCACTACCACATGTTTTTTTAGCAAGAAACTGTGAATTATTTCCATCTCCTTGTCTTAACTAGGAATCTGCGAATACAGCTATTTATTAACCTTTTAGAGAAAGTATTTTAAAAAATCCCAGCTGTTTCCTTTTTTTTTCAGAGATCAGTAATGAAGAAAATGTCCTTTCTTCTCAGTCTTGTTTCCATTGCTGTGCATTGTGCAGCACCACCATTGGAACTGGCATTTCATTTAATTTTATATGCAGTCTTGTTAGTAGTCTTAGCAGAGAGGATTAGGGCTCTGTGATCTGGAGGGACTGAATGTGCACTTGCTTAGGCCTGTGGGAAGGACTGCTGGCAGCGTGGTGGGAAGAAAGCTTGTTTGGGGACCTGCAGCTGCAGGGCTGCCCTCCGTCACCTTTCCCCAGTGCTGGTTGGAAGGGTTTTGGGCAGGCGCATGGAGTGTGTGGTGCCATTCTCAGGGGAAAAGGGAGCATTATTTGAGAGGATGCTGCTGTGGTTGTTGATCACACTGATGTTTCCATTCTCTCTTCCCCTCCCTCATATTTCCTTTCCATCCAGTCTGTGGCAAGCGTTACAAGAACAGGCCTGGGCTGAGCTACCACTATGCTCACACTCACCTTGCCAGTGAAGAGGGTGATGAAGCCCGTGAGCAGGAGACCCGCTCTTCCCCTGTCCACCGAAATGAAAACCACAAACGTGAGTAGGATTTTCCCTTTGCCTTTGAGATCCTTTCCAGGGGTGTTGCCTTCACCCTGTCTTTGCCTTGTGGAGGCTGGTGTTATTGCCTGACTCAGTTGTGAGTGATTGGGCCCTGGATGCTTGGAGCTAATCAGCCACAGCTCACACGGGTGCTGGCTCAGCTAGTCAGAAATTCATTTCAAACCCAGCATTATCTCTGCAGCAAGTCACTTTTCCATTACTGCTCCTGTGGGGAGGAAGTGGCAAGGAGAGGGGGGAAAATAAGAGATGCCCAACCTGCCCATCATCAAGCAGCCTCCCAGTGGCTCTTAGGGATGTCAAGGAAATACAAGTCCAGTAGTTTCAGGGGGCTGTCTTTGTTTTGCCTTTAAATAAGAGATATGTGTCAATATCTCAGTTTTTCAGTATGAAAATAACAGCACCTTTCTCCCTTATACCTTCACCTGCTGCACAAACAGCTTACCTTCAACTTTGCTAAAAGCTGCTTCTTAGTTACAGTTTGACAAAAGCTATGAAAACACATTAGTACTGATCTGCAGGGAGAAGAGCTGGAACACGAGGGGAGAATGTATCTCAATTCCCCACACTGGTACAACGCTGAAAGAAATCTTAGTGGTCTGAATTCTTACGTGATGAATCACATATACTCAGTGTGAGCATAAGGTCCATCACTCTGTTTGATTGTCCTTTCTGTGCTCCTTAGGCACAGAACAGAAAGGCAAGGAGGCTGTGTTATATTACTGATTTTTGCAAGTCTCTAATACCCTTTTTCTCAGTTTTCCAGAGTTCAATACTATGTGATGTTTGCTGTGACTTTGGGATTTGTGTAGATAGCTTTGTTTGCTTTCAAAAAGTTGTTTTGGATCATCATGTGATCTGTGTTATTTTAGTTCAAAGTAATAAAGCAATAAAATGCTTATAGGGAAAAATATGCAGGAAAACACTTTGTAATACCTTATGAACTGCAAGAAATATGGAAGTAGGAAAACATTTTCTTTCTAAGCAGGATAATTGATAATTGTCCCCAGGGAGGTGTAGGAAGGGGTTTCCTTCCTCCAAAGCATCTGCTACTAGCCACTGTCTGAGCTTGAAGGACTGTTTACTGTGATCCCATTTGGCATGCCCTATGTTTCTGTCGCTTTTATGCTCTACCTTTTAGTTATCATGTTTTGTAGATTTGTAGCAAAAGTAATTTTGACTCCTCCAGCTGTTGATAAACTCAAACTGTCAATGCACTAAGAGTGACTGCTTGGGCAGGCAGGGGAATGTCAGTGTTCAGCCAGTAGCTTTTGTTTACTTAGCATTTACATCAGCTTTGGGGTTTTTTTGTTTGTTTGTTTGGTTGGTTGGTTGGTTGTTTTTTTCCTGTGCCTGCAGTAGTCAGTAATAGTTGCATACCTGGGAGGCATATTGCAATCTGTATTAAATTGATACCTTGCAATAGATGCCCAAAAAAAGAAAGGTAGTGTCCTCTGCCCTGAATTCAGTTTAACATAGGTGCCAAGAGGTTTCCGTCCTTGTGTCTCTGGTGCTTAGGAAATGATAGAAGTTAGCAAGAGGAAGAAATGGAAAAGCTATGGTAAGGTTAGGAGCAGCTGACTTTGGCCCAGGATAAAAAAGGTGTGTTCTACACTGTAGGAAGGAGTAGCATGAGAGCTGCTTGGGCTTGTGCTCCCACAGAGCTCCTAAGGGGTGCATGTGGCAAAGGGAAGTTGCTGATGCACAGATGCACAAGCAGGCAGAAGTTTAGAATCGTTGGGGTAAACCTCTTTGATGCCCAGATTCCTGAGTGGAAATAATAACCTGCCAGGAGCCAGTGAGGTATGGGCAACAGCGTGCAAATGTGCAGATCAGCCTTGGGGAAAGTCCCAGATGCTGGAAGGTAACCGTCCCAAATGGCTTAGCTGTTTCAGTGGCTGTTTGCTCCTTTTTGCCTCTTTGTTTACAGCCTTGAGCTCAGATCTTGCATCTTGGCTCTTTCACTTGGCAATATTTAATTTATGCTGCCATTCATCTTCCATGTGAATGCTAATTGTCCACATTGCTAATGTGCAGTCATTAAATGGTCCCATTGTACAGGGGGATGGTGGGGAGCCAGAGCATCAGATCCTTCCTCTCCCTTAAGAACTGCTAGGCATGTGTTATGAATTAGATTTGACAGGTCTGCAGCATCATAGGTCTTGAGCTTCAGGAGTCCTCTCTGCATGGGCTTGGGGGCTGGGGGAGGTGGGAGGGAGGGAAGGCAGGGGGATGTTAATCCAAACAGCTAATCCACAACCCACTGAACAGGAGGACCAGAGATATGGTGTAGAGTAGGATCTGGTTATTTGCCTAGCAGTGTGTCAGAGATATGAGCAGCCTGATTTAGAAAAGGCAAGGCAAATCAAACCAGCCATTTGGAATTTGTCGTGCCGTGGGAGGTGAGCACCAGGTCAGTAAAGTTCAGGCGGGCGGCTGCAGTATGAACTTCCTTCCTTTGTACTCGCGTCTCCTCTGCAGCTCCCACTCCTTGCAGAAGCTGCAGTAACAGCAGGGCTTCTGCAGGATTCAACTATTGATGCCTTAACTGGTGCCAGGTCAAGAGCTGAAAGCCTCTTGTCTTTCTCCACATTCAGTCTCCTCTATCTCATGCACAGACCAGTTTGAGTAAGTCAGAAAATGATCCAGAAATTGGAAAAGATGTCGATAGGAGGAACCTACCTAAAACTGAGAACCATTGAATAGGTGCATATTAGAGAACTGGGACTGGCCCAAGTCTCACCTCCTTGGCACATCTCACTGTCCTTGACTGTGCAGAACGTTTGTCTGTTTACATCTCTTTACATCTCTCTCTCCTTCTGTCCTTCTTTCTCACGTATAGATTACCTGTTGCAACATGAAAGATAGTTCAACAGTCTTCTCTGGCCTTTGCCTTTCTGAAAACACCCTAGCCTGTGTTCTGTTTGAGCTTTAGTGGCTTGCTTTGTATGCTTTATCTGGCCCTTTGACACAAATAAATAACCCTCCCTCAGTGTCTAGTCTTGCCTCTGCTATATACACATTTATTTCTGACCTACTCTCTGATTTTTTTACCTGAGTATCGAACTGTGAAAAGGAAATTATAAAAAACCCTTTAAAAAGTCAACTTCCCCTTTCCTCAACTCCACTGGAAAAAATAAATGATCCCACACCATTCTCAGACTTTTTCTCTGCTGGCTTTTCCTCTACATGTTGGCACCGAGACCGTGAGATTTGTGAGCCCAGGGTGCATCCAAGCCTGCCACAAAACACCTGCTGTTTTATTCTGTCTCTCTCCATGGGTACAGGCCAGCTCTGGGGGCAGCTGGTGCTCACAAATTTTGAGACACTTCTGATATAGGAATTACATTAGACTTCTATCTATTGAAATGTGTCTGTGAATGAGTGTACTAGTATAAATGCTCTTCCTTAATTCCTGGGAGAATAGGATAGTGTGTCAACATGGAGAAAAACTTCCTCTCCTTTAAAGGAGAAGAGTTTTCAGTGGCATTTTGCTGTGTGAAATGTTGATTACAGACGGCTGTGCAGAAACAGCAACTGAACAGGATCTTATGCCCACAAGCACTTTGGCCAGTGACAATCCTAAATAAAGTACACTGTGCAGGCTGTTGCTGGCCTCGCTGCTGAATGCAGGTTGATCTATTGTGCAATACGTGTAGTTAAGGAGGATGCATTCCTGTGTCCTCCTGCGTCTCTGCTAGCTTAAGCATCGGCCCTGCAAAACCACCTGTGTACATTATTTCATGGCATCAGCCTGTTGTGCCCAGTTCCATCACAGATTTTATTATGTGGATAAATCTCTACTGGAGAGACCAGCCAAAGTTGTTTGTGTACTCTAAGCATAATTGGATACCCGGTCTCCAGAGATAAAAAATTAATGTGCTAACCTCAGTGTGCCTCCAAGCTGTCCTCCAGCTCCCCCACACAGTCATCTTTGAAACATTTTTATTTCCATCCAGGCAGGGGGCTGGCCATGAATAAATGACGAGAGTCAGCCCCTCAGTTGGAGACGAGCTGTTTGTTCCTCTCCACAAGCAGCATCAATTTGAAAAGCTACATCAGGTCTACTTTTTCCCTGCCTCAGTGCTGATCCTTGCTGGGGCCATGGTGGGAGCTACTTCTGGATGCAAGGATGCATCAATGCCCACCTTGCAACAAGATACCCTGCAGCAGGTGCTTTTCAGTGAAAATATGTACATTACCTCGAGTTGACTTCTTAGTCATTTAATCCGTTCGGGGTTTTTCTCTTTTCAGATTTTGTTTTCATAAGCAAAAACACTCAGAATGCTAAAAGAAACAGTAGTGATTGGAGAGTTTGAACTATGTAAAGATTTCTCTTAAACGTGGCTGTAAATTACTGAGACTTTTGTGCCTGTATTTTGCAATGCTGAGTTAAAAAATCAATTAGTTGTTTAGAGTTACGGCATAGTTGTCTCCTATATACAGGGACCCAAAGGGGACTTTTTTTGTTGTTTTGTTTGGAGTTGTGGGGTGGTTGTTTTGTTAGTTTGTTGTTTGTTTTCTATACTGCCTGGGCACGGACTAAAATGTTGCTGTTGACGTGCAACTGTCATTGAAGAGAAGCACTGAGTGCTTCTCAGTAGTTTATGGGAAAATGTTTCCAATCTGACTAAGTAGTTTTTGATAAACACATGTTGTTTCAACAGCACATCAGCTCTTGAGATAGGATGGTACCATTTCTGTATTTATATTTTTTCCTTTTTCTGCTACTTCCCTGTTTTTTTCTGCCTTATTTTTCCTCGATGTAGGAACCCAGAGTGCAGAGAATATTTCTCTGCACTCTGGATTCCTACACTCCTCCATGTAGAATTTGAACCAAGTAAAATCCAAATGCTTTGAATGAATTTGAACTGAATAGGTGCTCTCTGCCTTCTCACACTCCTCCAGTGAGTAATTTCCAGATCCAAAGCCTACAAGATGTTGCAGGGACCCAATTCATGGCACTGGCTATTCTCACTTGAATACTGAGGGATGCTGCCAGATGGGGCTGTATATTGGGCATTACAATTCCTTCTTGAGGCGGGATATATTCCCTTAGCCAATGGGAATGATGTGTTTCAGTAGCCAGGTGCCAAGTCTCAAGGGAGGCACCCCTCAAAGTCAGGAAGTGTTAGATGTATGTTAAGATGTCAGACTCTTTTGTCTGTCTTCCTATTCTATCTCCTACTGTTTATCATCATGAGGCACTAGACAGTTACAATGTTTTACTGTGAGCAGTGGGGTTTTGGCTGATGCTTTAGGTGTTCCTGCAGAAGACTCTATAAGGTCAGTGTACAGAATTTGTATGAAATGCTGCCTTAAGGTAGAGGAATACCGATTCCCCAAATCTACTGATTCCAATCAGTTGACGCTGTATTTTCCTAGCTGTACCTTCCAGCTACCTAGCTCACCTTCCAGCTCTTTCATCAGCTGTTCAACTTAAGGTCCACACCGATTCCTGTAAAAGAGATGATCAAATGATCTTCCTTTTCCCCCATTTAGAGGTTTCCTCTGACTTTTACAGGTGTACCTCCTTCTCCTAGCACTTCTTGTTGTGCTCCTTGGCTGTGCTTCTCTGTGAGCAGCGGCTGTAGAAAAGGCAAACCTTTCAGAGTTGCTAAAAGCTGTTCAAAAGCAACAGCTTCTTCTATCCCCACACTACCAGCTAACTCAAAAAAGGAGATAAAATCCAGTTACTAGAGAGAGCTGGCAATACTTTGTGTGGGTGGTTTGCAGCACCTCTCAGTAGCATATCCTGCATCTCTGGCTGCCAGCAAAGGGCATGCCCATCCCATGCGGGGGAGTGCAGCGTGGGGAGCCGGAGCTAGTGGAGGCCATGGGGCTGTGAAGGCTGATTAGCACGACTCTGGGAACAGAACACCAGCCGTTTCCCAGCGTTACACCCAAGTTCCAAGTGTGTTCAGTTGAAAACAGCACCACATCAACACAGATGTGCTGCCTCCAGCCTGAGCTGCGCCTGCAGCCCCCAACACTTCCTGGTTTAGGGCCAGCCAACACTCTTATCTCTGGTCTTAACAACAGAGTAAGTGACTGGCCATTTCCTCTCATTCAGCTTGATTTATACTTCTTCCTGAAAAACGGCAATGAAAAACCCATGCACTTAATTCACGGTGAGGAGTCCCCAGAAATGGCCGTGCACATCCCTGCCTGGCTGCGTACCTGTGAGAGAGCAAGAGCCTTGAGCCCACTTCAGCTGTGTGTGGCCTGTTCCTCACACCAGCAGTTGTGTTCTTTTATTGTTCCTTCCCAGGGCAGGGTCTAGCCCTGAGCACAGAAGCAGTTCCCCAGTCCACCTCTCTGCCCCACCACTGCTTGCTGCACCCAGCGATGACAGGGGCAGAAGGGGGTACATGCCCAGCCAGCCATCTCCCTCCTCTTTCCATCAAGGAAAGCCACAGTCCGGGCACTGCTTTGCTTTTGCCTTCTCCTTAAAGCCCTGTTTTCATTTAATTATCACAGTGTAATTTCTCGCGTGAGCCTGCCTCCCCTGCACTGAGCCATTCCGAGCAGCAGACGGAGGGGCCGCGCTGCGATTCCTTACACGGGAGGGCCAAGGCGATAGCAGGTGGCAACGCCAGCGGCAGCCAGCCGGGCCCACGGTCACCATGGAGACGGGCCAGGCCTGCCAGGGAGGAGCGCTGGCAGCGAGGGGGGGCGAGGACAGGCACATGGAGCCATAGGTTGGGATTATGTGTCACCGAGGCCTCCAAGGGGCTTGACGACCGCAGGCGCAGGCTCTTGGCTGGCGTTCTCCTGCTCAGGCGGCCAGACATTGCTTGCCCTTTGCCAGGGTGAAAAAGGGAGGAGCTGGAAAGGAAAACTGGCTCTGTCTCAGACAAAGAGTCTTGTAAATTAAACAAAAAAATCCCAACAGGCAAAACCCCAACAATAAAAGCAAATCTACCCCTTTTCCTCCATTGTGAAGTGTACTGACTTGATTCAGGCCTACATGCAGGGTCCTGTGGTCTCTACTGTGCTCTGAAGATCCATGTTGCAAACAGAGTAAATGGCCTGATTCAAAGCCTTTTGAATTGAATTGAAAACCTCCAGCAGGCTTTATTGGTTTTGGATCAAACCCAGAAGAAACAGGTAAGATCTGGACAAAATGTGCTAGGAAAAATCCCTTTGTGAGTGCATATATCTGACTGTAGCCAATTCACTGTAATCATTGAAATAAATGATGCACAGCTCCACACCCCAGCAGCAATGCATGCACTCTACGCATTCTCCATTGCCTTCCCAGTAATGTGGATACGACAAAAAACAGGGATAAAATGTTGCCAAACCTAGATGCATATCTTAAATTATGGTTCAGTATTGTGCTGTATTACCTACAGGCTGAAGAAATATATGTGACTGTGATTTGTTACCGAGGAACAGAAAAACAGTTTTTCTTTTAAGCACTGCTTCCACCTCCCAAGTTTTTGAAGACTGTGATCCAAATCATCAAAATAATTTCATTTAGAAATCAGAAAAATAGATAGATACAAGATTCTATTTATTTGGGGGGTTGTCTGTATGTATTTAAGGGTCACATTTTGAAGAAAAACTATTTAAAATATCTGTATTCTGAATTTTCTGTTTAAAAAACAGAGACAAGAATTCCTTCTTCTGAACTTGCCTTGTATTCAAGATATTCTCTGAGAAGTAGAAACCTGAGATTTTTATTGAGTCATGTGGCTCCAGGAGATGATGTGGAAAAGAAAATTCCTTATTTCTTGATGTTATTTCATTATAAGCAGCTTGCTTTTTTTATTAAACTGAAACTATAAGGATAGTTTTAATATATATATAGTTTATATATAACTTACAGGGGGTTTTTTGTTACTTGGGAGGGATGAAGGGAAGCTAGAATTCTGTTTAGAGCCCCTGCCTTCAAAATCAAGAATGCACAGAAGATATTTTGTATATTTAAACTCAGTAAACTTGTTTAATTTTCAGGTTTTGTCTACAGAACAAAGTTACAGTGTGATATACTACATAATTTATTTAATTTACTGAACTTACTTTGCAAAAAGACTACTGTGAATGATGATACCATATTTTAAGTAGTTATTTCTTCTGCTTAGCTTGTTATAGCTTGAAATTAACTTGATTAGGCTAAGAAGAAAAAAAAAAGTTTCAGAATAAGTGCACATCAAATTTATTTGGAAATGCTGACTTTATTTTCACTCTGCATCCTGTCTTCACATGAATCACCTTTCAGGTTCAGTGAAACTATTATTTGAACTGTGCAGATCTTTTCATGTCTCCCCTTAATCCATTTTTAAAGTACTTTTAAAAAATTGTATACTCAGTTTTGGGGGAAATCTAGATGAAGACAGGGCCTTTGATGAAGCTTGAAAACAACACTGAGTTGAAATGGCGAGAGGCACTGATTTAAATACACCTTCTATGAGCACACCTTAGCTCAGGCAATACTCAAAGTTCCTCATAGCTTTTGATCTCTTGTTGCAGTTTGCAATGTAAAAGAAAATCAGAAGAGTTTTGAGTAAGTTAGGACAAGACCATGGCTGGTTTTCAAGCCTTTGCTTTAAAACAGTCTCTAATTTTGGGTGAGCTTTTTCTTTTTACCAAATTCCTGGAGGCAGTCACCTGATCTAAATGATTCAACTCTCTGCTAGTGAGTTACTTCTTGCTAGCTGAGCTGTTTGGCTTAAACTAGCACCTTCTGCTTTTTGATTTTCTTATGCAAAAAGTGAATACCTAGTTAATTACTATGTCTCAGATGAAAAGCAGCAACATTAGTGCCTAGGAAATTAATTGTTTTTCTTGTGGATCCATTCCCATAGTTACTTTTGTAAGTAGTTTTATTGATTTAGGGGTGAGATTAGGGTTGGTTTTTTCCTGCATGATACCGTATTCATGAAGATTGCATATGAAATCTTGCCATTTTTCCTTTGTTTCTTAATTCCTTCATCATTTGTGTATGACAGTAAAATAGAACTAGAAACTCGGAGGATATATGCAAAAAAAGTTCCTTTGAAAAGCTTTCTGCTTCCTATCATCTGAAAATCTCTTTATTCTCAAACCTTCTGTGATTTAGCCTGTGACTTAATTCACTGTATGGTACTGACCAAGAAAATAAGCTTAAGTCAGGTTTGGTTCTAGTTTTCACACCTGTTAGAACAAAAAAGAAAACATTGGAGAGAATAACATTGCCTGGCTTATTTGGCTGTAGAGATACATCATTTAAAATATCATTGATGTAACTTCAGGAACTTCTCATCTGTCTATGACTTTTGCCTGGTATCTCTATCACACTCCACTGAGCCAGGTTAATAAGTGAGCACATGGACACTTGCATTAAAAATTAAATAATTTGGAAGAAAACAAAGAAGAAATGAAAGGAAAATAAAAGGAAAAGAAAGGAAAAAGGAGAAGAGAAGAGAAGAGAAGAGAAGAGAAGAGAAGAGAAGAGAAGAGAAGAGAAAAGATCAAACCCCAGGTTTATTCCCTTGCCAATAATCTGGGAGAATCCCTTCAGCTTTATCACACTCAGCCAATACCCTCCACCTCTCCCACACAGCACAGATGAATTGATCAGTGTATGCATTTTCAAGTTCCCCTCTCCCATTTCCAGTTTGACAGTCAGTGGATCTTATGGTCATAATCCATGTTGAAAAAATTTAAGTCAGTATATGCAGAGTGTTAATTATACCATTATGAGCAGTGGTAGAAGTGGAGCTCTTTCCTAAGTCTGCTGGCTGGCACCCTGACTACTTGTTTTTATTTGTGGTCTCACCACTGAATTTTTGTGTGTTTGAGAATAAGCCAGTTTACCACTCTACCTCCAAGTCTTTCAGCTTTAAAATGCAATGCAACCTCGCCATAAGACTTAATTAGAGTCCAGAACACTTTGGCTAGAGTCTCTGGCAAAAGAGGCTTCTGACCTCACTGAAGGTTAATAATAGGATCTTAATATCTGTAAGGCATGTTAAAACACTTAGATGAAAGGTGAAATAATGTAATAAGGAACAACAACAAAAAAAGTCACTGAATGCTGAGCTTGCTGTGTTTGCATTGCATGTGGCCTGTCTGTAGATGCAGAATAATATAAAGAGGTAAATACTTAACTTTTTCAAAATGGGGCTGCAGTGGGAAATATAAATGCTAGGGAGGTTTGCTTTTTATACACAAAATATGTACAAGCAGCAACTTTATGGTCATTTTGTTACAGGTCTTAAAATGACCCAGTGTGCTAGGCTTCCACCTGGTTCCTGTTCTTTTTTTGCATATCTTGCATGCATGTATTAAATGCTTTTCTGGTACAGACAAAATGCTAATCTAACACTGGGACCTTCTCTCTGGTTTTGAGAGAGTTGGGGATCTGTTAACCAGGACCATTTCAGAGCAAAGTCCATTGTTTAGTAAATACTCTCAGGGTTTCCGTGACCACAGAGGAAGATAGTGATGTATCTGCAGCCTTATGGATTTTAATTTTCTTAATTTCACCTTACCTGGAATCTTGCAGTTACCAATCTCCAAAAGTTCAGCTGATCAACATCTGGAAGTAAATTAATAAGCAGATGCACCCAAACCAGAAAAGCAGATTGAACTTGGAGGAAATTTTAATTTTAAGTGTATGTCTTGGACTGCTACCAGAAGCCCTTCAGAATGTCATTGTTCTTTGGGGGAAATTTGAATGTGGACAAAAAGATCATTAATAAAGGCTGTCAAAACATCTGTTAAAAATTTGCAACTTACAAAATATGCATTAAAAAGATAATTAAATAGAGATGGTACTGTTTAAAGTTCTTAATTTTCTCATTTGTAAAATTCTTGATGTGGTAGGCTTAGGCCAGGTATACCGCTGGTATATAACTAGATTTTTTAAGTTTAAAGAGAAGAAACAAAGACAAAGACCAACCATTACCTCCACTGCCTTCCCCAGTTCATAGAGTGTACAGGAAGATGTTTTCCCTCTCTGGAGAGCAGAGGAGGAAAATGGCAGTTGTGAGCAAGAAAAAAGGACATTGCTGTTCTGCTCAACTAAGAGGAATGCAGAAGACCTCTGCCCTTCTCACCTTCCTAAGGGATCTGCCTCCTCCTCTACTTAAGATCAGTGTGTGTTTGCTCCTTTCCAAGTATTCCTAGCTGGAAAATAATAATATAATCTCGCTCCTTTTATCTTGTCTGAAAGAGTTTTTAACTCTGCTGGTTGGGATGTCTGCCCCAAGCTCACTCTGCACCTGTGCTGGGTGCTGGGGTAGTGTTGGACCCTCCCTGCTCATCCCAGGGAACGTGACTGCTGCAGATGGCTTAAGTCTTGGGTGAAACATCCCCAAATGGCTTTGTCTGTGAATATTCAAGGACTTTTGAACCAATCTTCTGACTAAGGACACCCTGCTACTTAGAGATGTAGTCCCCTAAAAAGCTACTTGAAATAAATAAAACCAGTAAGGGTACCTATTCCCCCATCTTCCCACTCTTGATTTTTGAGTTTTATAGACTGTAGTTTTCCTTTCTGAATTTGTATTTTGTGGGTTTATGATGATGACGGCTGCCTGAAAAACCAAGTTTGGCTTACTGACAACATAAATCTTATGCTGCATTAGGGATTGTCTCCATACCTGTATGTGTTACAAGTGCCTGGACTGTAAAGGCACATCTGGAAGCATGTCCTTGAGAGGGAGCAGCCTTGCTGGGATTGTAAAGGAAATGGTGAAGGGCATTTCAGGCAAAATAGATACAACCCAGGGTGTACTTAAAATGAAGGTGGTTTATGCAGTTCACTTCTTGTTCTGATTGACAATGTTTTGGGAAGTTTGTGGCCTGCAAACTCACTGAGCTAACAACATATCAAGGATAAGGGGGAAATGTCCAAATGAATGCTCTTTGAGTAAATCTGATTTCTAACCCAACTACAGCCCAGAAAGGACCAGATGGGGTCATCATTCCCAATAACTACTGTGACTTCTGCCTCGGAGGCTCCAATATGAACAAAAAAAGTGGCCGGCCTGAGGAACTTGTATCATGCTCAGACTGTGGGCGCTCTGGTAGGTGACTCCTTCTTGCATCTTACTTGTACAAAGGCATTTGAGTGATTTGGTTTTCGCACTTTCTGAAGATTTTGAAGAAAGGCAGCATATTTGGGAAGGGACAGAAGATGGAATCTTACCTCTTCTCTGTGTTTGTGGGAAAGGATGACTGAAAAATTTTATATCATAAACCCCATTTTTGGATTCACATTTTTAAGCTAATGGGGTCTTATGAAATAATGAAGTTTTAATGTATTTATTGGCTTTTGGGAACATTGGTACATGTGCTAGTTGTTCTTCACATGGAAGGAGAAAATCCTATGACAATTTTAAAAAATGGTCTCTGTCTTTAAATGCTGCAATTACAACTATAAATTACTTACAAGATTTATGAAAATTGCATGACAAGCATTCCCATTGATTACACATTTCATGCATTTCTCCATCCAAAAAAAAGAAAGAGGGAGTAAATTACAGGGTAGGTATGGGGGTAGCTGTCAAGAATTATCCTCTTACAAGATGACTATCATTAGTTTTGTTTAAAGAGGTTTTTATTTCTCCCTTTTCTTCCCTTCTCTCTTTTTAAATGTAGACAATTGTATCTTTCTGAGTTGTCTTTATTTCTGGGCTGTTGTTTTCTTCCTTCCTTTCTTTCTTTTTTTTTTTTTCCTTTCTCTTTTTTTGGAAAATTTTATACCAGCTGAACAGTTATTTATAGCTCATGTAGGAGGTAGTGATGGTGGTAGAGGGAATGGGAGACCTTTAACAACTGCATATTCCAGCTTTGGTCCAAGTTTCCACTTGTGGTATTTTTGTATAGTGGTGATACTAGTGTTAATAAAATGATTATATAGAAATCCGAAAACCGAAGAGGCCTTGAAATTCAGTATGAATGCTGCTCCTTCTATACTGTAGTCACTGAAAGATGTTTGTTGCTTCATGGCTGAAATGTGATGTGGAATGTTCTCATGCCAAGGAAATGGCCTTTTTATGCTCCTGCTGAAATTCATAGTAAGCCTATTACCACATTCAGTGGGAGAATGATTAGACTCTCACTGAAATTGCCTTCTGCAGTTGTTGTGACCTCTGAAGATATTGTGAAATTATACTGGCCACCAGAGGATCAATGGCAACCCCTGTGGGTTTCTCCAGGGGCGTGCTTATGAATGCTGTGCCGTCTGAGACATGGACCTTTTAGTGTATATGTGATTGCTTCTAATAACTGAAGGGGGAAGTCCATGGGGTCTGTGGTGCCATCTTGGAAGATCATTGCCCTTCGCCTTGAGTGTTATATTTCCATATAACTAATTTCAGCATTTCCTGATATGGCACAGTGAGATGGATCCATATTGTATTGCTACTCAAACATTGCTATGGTGATTATATCAGAATGCAACACAAATACATTAATTCCCTTGATTCCTTAGTGTGATAGAACAAGTAGATCAGCCTGTAGCCTAAACTGTGCAAAATCAGTTCCATTAAATGCTATCCTTGTACAAATTCTGATCCACTTGGGTCATTCATAGGGTCTGCAATGCTGTGACTGATGTGCGATGAAAGCGATTAAGGTATAACCACACACTAATCTCTAAACTAAAACAACGAACCCTCTTTGGTGTTTGCCATCTTTCTCTTTTATAATAATGGAGAACATTTTCATTACACTGAAAGAGAGGTCATGGAAATTATATTGTTTATTCTGTTCACAAAGTCAGTAAAATCACATTTCTACAATATGGTTTACTGCCAATTATTTTGTTATATCCATTTTCTTTTTTGTGAACAGGATTTACTTCTTTTTGTCTCAAGCAATGCAGTGTACTTGCTATATGGCTGATTCCTGTAGCTGGAGCAGGGAACCAACAGTTGGTTGCTTAATACCATGCTACTGTTTGTGAATAACAAAATAGCTGTTCCCTAAAATCTCACACTTCAGTTTTGCTGGGGCACAAAAGACATCTTTTTGTCTACCTTCCCCGAAGAGGGAATTTGAAGGTCGTACTATTAATCACATAAAAAGTTTGACTGGGAGAGAAAACAAACCTCAATTTCACAGGTTTCAGTATTTGACTTCTCTTTTTAAGAGTCTTCTTATGGTTGTTGTTGCCTTTATTGATATTCTGTGTGGAGAATTTCCTGTTCCATCTTGAAAGTTGGATTGACTCACACAAATTTGAACTTTTCAGTGTTCCCCAACATGGGTTACTCCTCCAGTTGTCTTAGCTGTTGAACTGTATATATTAGTTTTGGGGGTTTTTTGGTTGTTTTTAAGTACACACCATGAAATTTGTATTAAAGTACTGGTTTAGGTTACTTTCATTTAGTCTTCAAAATGTATTTAATTTTGTCTGCAGAGGAGGTTCTTTAGGATCAGGTGAAGAACGGGGATAAAAAGTAGTCCTGAGGTTGGTGAGGTATCTAGTGGTTTACATTTCTACAGCAGAAAATTTGTGACTGTTGATGCCATTGTGCTTAGAGCTAACAGTGTCTCATTACTTATATGGTCTAAAAATATTTAAAAATTGATCTAAGTAATCACGGGGAAATATTTTACTGTCTTTTGAAGAGAGGAAAACATGATTAACCCTTTCGCTGCTGTAGCTATGGGCACCTGTGGTGTTTGTAGATTTTTTCCTTCGAAAGAGAAATTGATCCTTTGTTATTTTTCTTACTGCAGTTCTACCTATGCTATGTTGTTGGGGTGCGCGGGCAAACACCAGCACACACCTATGAGCTTGATAGTCTGACTTGTTTAATGATAATGCAAATGATGAAAAAAATGATGATGATGATGCCTGTTGCTTAACCCATGTGCTGATATATTCATCATACATGTCAGCTCATTTGGGAAGAGAAGGCAGGAGGGACGAAGCAGCGCCAGCACGCACTACGGAGGACTTGTTCGGTTCCACGTCAGAAAGCGACACCTCGACCTTTCATGGCTTTGACGAGGACGATGCAGAAGAGCCTCTCTCGAGCCGAGGAGGTGGCTGTGGTGGCAGCTCTCCCTCTGCAGACAAAAAGGGCGGCTGCTAAAATAACTAAAAAGACACAGAGACTCTGAGCGATTTGCTGTCCTTTTTACTACTAAGATTATTACCTTTTTCTTTTTTTTTAAATTTTAGGTCCCCTTGAGTTTTTGGTTGGTTGGGTTTTTTTTTCCCCTTTTTTTTTGTTATATTTGTTATGTTTTCCCTGTGGGGCATACACTGAAAGCACAAGCATTTAAAGATCTTGACAACTACTTTGAAGAGACAGAAGGTTTTTGATTTTCCTTTTTTGTTTAGGTTTTTTTTTCATTTTAATTTGGTTTTATCCCACCTCCCCTCCTTCTCTTTCTCTTTGGAAACATAAAAAATGGATTTAATATTTTTTTTTAATAGTGAGCAGAGTTGATTTTCTTGTCTTTTAATATATATATCAGCAAACCACAAAAAATACAGATGGGTTGGAGAACAGAAAGTAAACCCAAATAGTTTTTTTTAATTATTATTATTTATATATTCTATATATTATTAGAAAAACTACTTTTTAAATAAAAAAATAGAAAAAAAAAACAAAGAAAAAAGCAATGGATGTCTACTTGATAATAGAACTGTTTCTAGAGAACCACTGTGGGCAGACTCTATCAGGGGACAAGGAAACCCTTGATGTGATGGCTTCTGCATTTCGAGATTTTGCACTTACTGTAGCATGTGAAGTCTGGCTCTTCTCATACATCTGCTATGCTACAGCCTGAAAATACAAGCAGCTCCATCGAAGACCATGGCCTTGGGGAGCACATTTCCATCTCCTTTGGACACCTTTACACTCAGTAGATCTCCCTGCAGCCCTTCGTGTCTTCCCTGCACCATTCTACGTTTTTTTTCTTTTCTTTCACCTTTCACTTGATGGACAGCAATTTCCAAGCATAGGGATGGAATATGAATGGCAAGTCATAGACATCACAGGCAAAACAAATGGAGAAGCAGAATCATGGAAGAAATGACACGGAAAAAATACCTCACCTATACTTTTCTTTCCATTTTTAAATTTCAATTCACAGCATTTTTTCCTGTGTTGCCCTGTTTTTTCTCTCTGTAGTGTCTCATGAGACACTTTATTTGCTTTTTAATTGCTTCTTTTGAAATAAACCAAAGCAATACTAATTAAAGTTCCAAGGGCAATGGAGAAGAGAGTGACTCCCTTCCTAGCAACTTTCCCAGAAAGGAGGAAACATGCAACAGGATCTGAAAGGTATGTCCAAGCTGAAATGTCTTTCACTCAATTGTGAAATTTCTGTGCCCTGGATTTTCAGCAGACCCCTGACTGAGCTTTTTGTAGCAGCAAGTCCCATGGATTAAATTGTATTATAAGTATGTGCCACATTCACACCCCTGGTGAAGCCAATGGAAGTTTTGTGGGAGCAGGATCCAGACTTGTGTACAGTCAGAAGTGATGCAAAAGGAGTCAGTGTGTAGTTACGTTTTGCTGTCCTAATGCAGGCAAAAATCTCCCTGGAGCAGGGGCTAGATTAAGTTCTAAAGACCTATTTTTACTGATGTACATAATGCAAACAGGGTGAAATCATGACCTGATTTAGAGCAAAGGCAAAGGAGATATTTCTCTGGACAGTGCCTAATCCTTAAACTGTAGGTGTGTGATATTGATATTTGTAAAAGTCTCAGCCTTGCAATAAAGAATTTGGATATGTGTAATGAATGAAGCCAGACCAAATGGACTCCATTTTTCCTGTTTCTTTACTAGTGTAACCTGTCTCTGAGAGCAATTTCAACTCCCTCCCCCAGCCTCCAACCATGTAGAAAAAAAGAGAAACAATTCAGCCTCTTGATTTTTTAATTTTTCTCTTTAGACATGGAATGAGCAGTGGACAAATTCTGCTTTTAGGTGTACAGGCATTAATCCAGAATATAAGACAATGGATGTCTAGATTACATTAATAATCTGCCTTCAGGATGCTGTTAGAAAACATTACAAGTACCTCAGTATGTGTATACCAAAGGACAGTGCATGCCAGAACCATGCATACTTGCCAGGAGAAAGCCTCGTTTAAGCTTTCCCCATTTTGATAATCCTTTTCTGTTGCTATTGTGTTTCTCCTGATTTATTATAATCAATCAAGTGTCAAATCAATTATATTGTGACATAATCCTGTCAATGAGAAGTGTACTTTAACTGATAAAAACATTCATTTCTTCCACAACCAGTCCTTTTTTTCCTCTGAAATAGTGCAAGATAAATATATAATGTCTTGCTACTCTTCTGTATTTACTAAAGCTCAGTCCTTGCAGCACCTGAATTAGGTAGCTGAAACCTACCCAAGTACATCTTTCTGAAGAACTCCAATCACTGCATAAACTGCAGAAGAGGCATACTCTAAATGGAGTTTTTCCAAGTGGAGTCCTTAACATTGTCCTTTGTGAACCATGCCTAATGCATTCTGGGCTCTTTTGGAATACAAATAATAATCAGATGCCCGTAATTCATTAAGTTTTGACTTAGTTTCACAAATACAGTTACTATAACAATGCATACAGTCTTAATCCTTTTGCAACCAAACCACCCATGTTTGTGACAACTGAGTAGCACAGTACCCTCAGAAAGAAACCACAACAGCTCACAAAGTGCATACGAATTGCCAGCTGACATTTATTACAGATAGCATAGAAAATATCCTCACAGTTATTTATGTCATTAATGTGTTTATGAATGCTCACTCGTTCAATATAGTCCTGAGAGAGCAAGTAAGGTAAAATTAATTCACTGTTATGGAGTGAGAGTAGTTCTTAGATTCCTCAAGATGCCTTATTGGATTGAGATAACCAACATGAGTTTAGTTCAGCAGGCTGAGCAGTGTGGTACTGACCATACGAAGGCATTGATCATAGCGAGGAAATTAAGATGTAGAGTTGGAAGATAAAAGAGTACTTGTTTAAGTCTAGATTGTAAAGTAGTGTTAATGGTGAATATTGCATGGAGTGTTGACATGGAAATGAAATATTCTCAGGACATGTAGTGCTTGAGTGAAGGCTGGGAACAGGGAAAGAAGGTTGGTACTTCCTAAGATGAAGGAAGATGAAAGCAAAGCGAAGGGGCTGCTACACAAGACCCTCTCATGAGGGGAAGATGACAATGAGGCAGCAAATATATAGGAGAAGGTTTCATAAATGCAATTTAAAAAAAAAAAGGACTCTGACACTAACATAACCAGTTCAGAAATGAGGGAACTGCACAGTATCAAATATATCTTAAAGGGCATGTAGATCCCAAACCAAACTGGGGAGGCATAAAAAAAATTTGCAATTTGAATTCTGTATTGTAACTAAAAATTTATCTTTGAAATCAGAAAGAAATGTGATGCTCTTTATTCCCCAGTGATTTCAGCAGTTCAATGAAACTTTCTGTTCTTCATAAATTCTTCAAAGGTGTAGCCCTTCAACTAATCAGAACTCTGGCTATTCCCGTTCTCCTCCAAAGATGTCCTTACTACAGGGAGGTTGGCACAAGCCTGTCCAAAGAGTCTCCTGAAACACATGCTCCCACACAAACCATGAATCAAAATAAGACAACCCCAATGTGAAATGTGAATAAAGGGGTGTTTCATTTCAGGCCCTAAATGCAGACTTTTCTGTGTTTAATCATATAAGCTGTCTCCTCAGGCACCTTTCCAGTGCTCCATACTAAAGGATATTAGAAAACACACATAGTTTCCTGAGTTGTCCTCTGCTAACTCTGATTCACAGATGGGAGCAGGAGAATAAAGGAAGTGGCATGCTGCTTGAGCAGCTGATAAGGGAGAAGAAAGGCTACACGGAGTGTGCACTGATCCTTAGCCTATTCCCTTTTGAGGCATTTAATTAGTTGAAATTTTAGCAGGGACAGACTTCAGCTCTTTCATGAAAACAGTATAAATTTTCAATCATGATAATATACATTGAGAAAATTTTAAGAAAATACAGGATTCTGGCATAGAAATTAAAAAATAAAAGGAGAACCAGGCATGTGATGGAACAGGAATGGAACTGAAATCTGACTTGCTTCACTTTGCATCTCTTCCTTTCACCCAGGCACCCTCCAGTTTTGTGGGCTGGATATTTATTTCTTGAATATGTAATGTGCTTGGAATAACATCGTATATATGTGGTAAGGTCATAAATAATGAGCCCAGGCTGCTGAAACAAGAGCCAGAGAGAACTTTACCACTGACTTCAGAAGGATTACCACTGGGCTTTCTTAGCCACTGCTTTTATTGAATGAAACCTCCCGGTTAATACGCTTGCTGGTATGGTGTAGACAAGCTCTGAGATGGCCATTTGTTTCAGCAGAATGTGTTATTAGAATCCCCTCCCCACATTGTTTTGCCTTTGAGCTTTTACATTAGTTATTCATTTTGAGCTCCAGTTTGCCATTTTACAGACCTCAGCTAAGGCTCTTGATTGAAGACAGAGACTCAGTTTGCTGCCTGCTGATGCATGGAGCAAACAAGAACTCCACCCAGAGAGTCAGAGTCCAGACTGTGCTAGGGTACCACTGTGTTCTCTCCTGCCCACTCTGCCTTTCTTTGGTTAATTCTTGCAATGATATTTTGAGATGGGCCCTAAAATAATAGTTCAAATACTATAAAACTATGGAGTTTTCAAAGCCTGGCTCTTCATGCAATTTGCTTCTTCCCCATGGAAAGCCGCTTTACTGAATCAATTCCTCAAGCAAACATTTTATTGACCCCACTGGGAGTCATCTCATTATAAAAACTGCAAAATCTTCCCAGTGTGTTTTGTGATGCAACACATATAGATGTTTCCAATAAACACCCATTTCATAGTCTCCTTTTTGTTTTTTTTTTAAATTTATATGAAATTTGTAGCTGTAAGTGAAGTATGAGGCACGTACATGAGTTCAGTGCTGTCATGGGGCTGTTTTGATAAACCTCACAGTGCAGGAATTCAGCCAGGATGAATTTTTGCTGACTAAGCCATTACAATAAACCCTTCCAATCTTTGTTCTCTTTGCCAGACATCTACCAGTGTCGAAAAAATCCAGCCTGTATAAATACCATAGAATACTGAAATTGAATCAGAATTATTTCCATGTCCCTGTCTGTATTTCCATGAATGCTAAGTTGCCAATTTCAGAGAAGACAAGTTGTAATAACATTTAGAAAAAAACTCCAGCTCTTGGAATTTCCAGGTCTGATAGCTCTGTTAAGCAGATGCTGCCAGTTCATATTGTTGCCTTATTCTTTTGGTCTCTGGCAGCTCCTAAGATTTTGGACCTTTATGTAGTTCAGAACTGATATGAGAGATGTGGGAAGACATGGGAAGAGGCACTTGCATTTTGTGGAAATAAAGAGATTATTTTATTTGCTATCTAATCCTGCTCAGGATCTTAGCAGTATGTAACTTAGTCAATTCACAGAATAAATGCAATGCAAAATGCAACCTTTCATTCTTTCCAGAAGTTATCGCATTGCTGCCACCCCATGTGTATCATTTAGCCTTCTGAAAATGTCTTTTGTGCCATGCTGCGTACACTTGTGGCTCCCTACAAATAATTAGTAGTAGAGCAAGGTAATTAGAGCAGGATTTCATAAGCAAAGGTCTTAACCTTGACTGAAGAGACAGCTATCTAAGCTGAATGATGAAGGTTATTTAATGATGTTCCCCAATAAGAAAGATTGACAGTGTTTCAGTCCCTTTCTTTTGGATATGATTTTTTCTTATCGATTTGTTTGCTTTGTGTTCATTTATGGCTTCCACAGTCAGTTGAAGCTGAGTCTGTTGAGCTATATTTTCAAGGAACTAGAATGCAAGCAGTGTTGGAAATTTGGTTTGTGCTATTTCTGGTTTTTTTCTGAACACTTGCTTTTGTTGTCTGAGTTTGTTTAGTTTTACTTTGTATTGCCTTTCCCTCTGCAGTCAGCCCTGCCCTCATGGATTCCAGCAGCCTTCAAGCAAGACCATTTCAGAAGAAGACTGAGAGAAGCCCAGGGATGCTTTTGATACTTCCTTCCTTGCCCTGACTCTTCCGTACCCATGTTCCATCTGGCACAGGAGCCTGGACTGTGGGAAGTTGGCTGTTGAGAGAAGTTCTGGGGATGCCCTAAGCTGGTGCAATACAAAGAAGTTTTTTGAAGTCTTGATTTCACTTCCTTTTAAGTGTGTGTATAAACCCAGGTCAGACTGGAATTGATCTACAATAGAACTGACTGAAAAACAAACAAACTGAAAAAGACAACTATTTTATTTATTTCAATATTTAAGAAAGAAGTGCTGAAGTTGCACAGTATTTTTGTTTGAAATACATTTTACTTCAAATTTTAAATGCAATTTTGTGAAGACATGAAATTTTAAAAAGCACTTACTGTAAAATAAAGACTGAATATTTACTTTAAGGAAAAAACTTTTTTTAAATAATGAAAATAAAGGTCAACTCTGCTCTCTCTCTTACTTTAAAGAAGCCATTCATACATGTGCTGGGTATCTTTGTTTTTTGAAAATTGGATGTGGTAAGTGAAGATTGTTCTGGTTTATTTTCTCCTTAATATTATCCTGTTAGATGCTTAAAACTTACTTTACTGTACTGTGTTAGGCACAAATCTGAACAAAAACTGTTGGAGTAGTGAAGACCAGGCTCAGTGGTTGAATTTTTTTGTTCATCAAAATCATTCGGATTTTGTGTCCGTTTCAAAGGACTGTCTTCCAGTAGGATTGATGTGTCTCTTCTGCATGGTAAAAGAGGTTTGCTCTTGAGCAACTCTGTGAAATACTTCTGCTGAAAGAGGGGTTTAAAAATCGAAAACAACTCCATTCATTTTTGTATAATTTTTTGCTTTGGTAATTCCACAGTTGACTGTGAGTTGGTAGTAAGGGAAGTATCTAAATGTTAAGTGCTCTTGGCATGGATCTTCCTGTCAAGGATGATCTCATGTGTAGAAAACTTGTGTACTTCAGCCCTTTCTGAAGTGGTAGTGGACTTGGAAAAGCATACAGGTGCAACCACATGTCTGCAATAAGCAACAGGGGTTACTATGCAGGAGAAAAATACAAGTTCCCACAGCTGCAATCCTAAGTTGTCCTGTGAGGCAGTGGGGAGGGATGGTCACATCCCAAATTCTAAGTTGTTAGGCATTTTCTTGGTGAAAAAGGTGTTCTCCTTCGTACAAGCACTGGAGGGTTTTGTTGGCTGCCAGATCTGCTCACAGTGGTTAGCACAGGTCTGTTCAGTGTCAGGTGTGATGCAGTCTAGTAGGGATGCAGGACAGCCTTGTGTCCTAGGAGAAGAGTGTTGGACTTCACTCTGCCTGGCACCCCTGTTACAGAGGAGAAGCAAACTGAGGGCAAACCATACCAACAATTATTGGGATTGACCCTCAGGGTATAGGCAGAAAAAAAGTAGTTTTGTTAATGTGGCTTACAGTGGCTTTCAGAATGAAAAAAAATGTCTACAAAAATGCATGCTGACAGGTGAAGCTGACAAAAAACCTGGTACTGTGTTCTGTTTCCTGCACACTTAAAACTCAAACTCATCTCATTGACAAGTTTCCATGTGTCAGTAGCAGCAGATTTTTCACTCTTCTCTTTCCCTTCTCCCAGATTAAATCTTCCCAGATTAAAACATAAAGTCAAAAATAACCATGTAAAGTAGTCCTGCTCCAAACTAAATTAAATGACAATTTTGTGTCCTAATTGGGCTCTTTAGCAGGATGGGTTTGCTTTGCTCATGTTGTTGGTTTTTTAAACTTGCAGTGGGGAACTGCCTCTAGAGAAAAAAAAAGAAATAAATTTTCATTTCATCAAAATATAAGACGCACAACTGTAATGAAGATTTGAAAATTGTAGGGTCTGTGTTCAGTTTGTGTAATATTCCTTCCAAATAAAAATTCTGCTTCCAGCGTTCCTTACTGTATATTCCTCTGTAAATATTATTTTCCCAAAGCAATTCCACAAAGTCTTTTTTAGTACAAATAATCTTCTTTTAAAAAGACATTGTTGAGCAACATACATGTACATTTACTTTTCTAAGCTCTCCATTGTTTATTACTCTCTTTGAAGCTTAAAATAAAACTTCCTCCTCTATTGATTTTGTTTCCCTTTTCCATTTTGTAAATTGTGACTTTTGTCCCTGGATTTTGTTTGTTATTTCCTAACAAACCATGACATTAACCAAGAATTATCTTAATTTTTCTCTTTTACTTTCTCTTCTCCATTCATTGGACTGCAGAAAATGGTCCTGTTACTTGCTATAGTGAAGGTAGGCAGGAAATAAAAAAGTGCTTCTGTATAGGACTTTTTATAAGAGTGTTTTCTATCATTTGGTGATAATAGAGGATCTTCCTAAATGTGTTTGTATTTTAATAGCCTTCTTCATGAAATGAATAGAGTTGCATTAAGGTAATTTGGAGTCAAAGCTGGAGTCTAAGTTATATGATAGCTGTTTGCATAGATTTTAGTGACATTGCCTTAAGGAGTTCTGCCCCTACCTATGCTGTTTCCAATCCAGTCACTGGAGTAACAGGAAACTGTGGTTCCCTTTGCCTTTCACAGTGCTGGCATTAACCTTCCCTTTCCCTTTACATGTATTAGATAAATGATATGTCTGTATAGAATGAAAAGAGAAAGAGGAAATACTGTTTCAGATTGGATGCTATCTTTTTAGGAAATTCTCTGTGTGACCTCTTCCCTAATATGGCTTGCTGTTATTTTTTATAAAGCTCTGTCACACAGATGGGCTCCTACCTGCCTGATTCTTAACATCTGGATGTGACAGACTGTGTGTCTTCATGGCAGATAATTAACTATTCTTGGTCTTCTTTTATAGCCTTTCCATGTAAATTTTTATTTTTCACAGGTGTAATTTCAATTTCCATTAGTGTTTTGTTTTTTCACTCTTTCTTCGAGTCATTACAACTTGGAAACTTCACTGCTTGCCTTCAGACCTAATCTTTACCCATGCAAGGCCTTTGGCCAATTCATTGTAGGAAGGAGGAATCAAAAAGGCAGTTTCAGCTACCTTTCCTGTCTTCAGTTACTGTGACTCTTTGCGACCTGTTTGGGATCTGATAGAGCAGCTCATGGACTCAGTGGATTGTCCTCAGCTGTTCTGTGGCTAAAAAGGTGTTTCCTTCCTTTTCACTTGTGCACTCGGGACCAGAGGCAGCTGAAAAGGTGGGGCAGGTGCCAACTATCTCTGAGCCATGCTGAGAAGGCAGCTGTGAGAGTCTCTTCAGAGTGCACACTGAGTGATAGCACTGCTGCTTTTACTAGAAACTTCCATTTTCCTTTTGTGGTTTGATGTCAGATATTCTTACAATGATCTGAGCTGCAGGCTTAGAGAACTACTTTTTTTATAAGGATTTCGTGGGGGCAGGTAATATTTTCCTACCTGAAAGCAGAGAAAGGAGGGGAGGGTATGTGATGGCTCCTGGTCAGTGCTGCTGTTTCTGTTCTTCTCTAAGCCCCTCTTGAGCTTTCTGCTGTGCTGGAGAGGACAGAGAGACCTATGCAGATGTTGGACTGACATTTTCATTGTCCTCAGTGTGAGGGATGCAGAGTGCAGAACGAGACATTCCTGCTAATGTAGCCAGAGTGAATGTGTGTGTTGAAACTGGCCTTTATGGATGTCTGTCAACACCTTATTTAGCAGAGCTGTTGTTACAGGTTGCCATACTCCAAGGAATGTCTCTACACAAGTCTTATTACTTTGAACATTTTTGTGTCTTTTTTTTATTTTCTTTTTTGTTTTCCAAAAGTTTTTTAAGCCACAGGCCTGGAATTAGAAATGTTAAGAAAAAATCTTAGTTTTGCAGAAATTATCTGAACAGATAAGCCCCTGAACAGATTTATGCTGACATAAATAGATCTTATTTTCCTGTTTGGAGAATGGCTCTTGCCAGTGAGAGTGAGAGATGTCAGCAGGAGGAACTAAAAATGTCTTTCAGCAGTGCAGCAGTTAATGGGTGCCCCCAAAGCTGTGCTTCCCCCGGCTGAGACCGAGATGAAGGCTGGCAAGGCTGAGGGCTGGAATCCTGATTTCTCTGGGTGGAGTGAAAAGAGTGTCAGCTAATTTGCTTTGGCCTGAGCTAGAATATTGCACTGGTTTAAGATTTATTACGAATTTTTGCCTGCAATCAGAAAAGAAATCTGATTAAATTTCCATCTTGGATCTGTGAGCCCTACTTGTATTTAATTCCTTCAGCCTATAGGTGATAAAAAAGCCCCATAACATTTTCTCTCTAAACCAAAGCTTTTAATTCTCATTAGCAATGATGTAGATTTCTCTGTACCCCGTCCCATCCCTGCTGTTGAAGATGGATGAGTAAGACCTCAGCTACATAAGGCATGCATAGCAGAGCACATAAGCAATGACTACTGCCCTCAGCTTTGGCTGGGTGTGTCCAAATTGTGGCTTGATGTTTTTAAGATCTCCATTATCCCTTGGAAATTATTGTATAGAGATTGTATTTTGTTTGCTGCACTAAAGCTGGACATTTGCCACAGTTAAGCCCTAACTTTGATTTTAATGACATAATATGAGAGCCATTCATCTGTGGCATCTCACCAGTATATTTTTGAAGACCTAACTACATTTTATGCTGTTTCAACAAATGCTCTTGCAGTGTGTGTTAGAAACTTCTACTGTCTCATCTGTTACTTCATGATGTTTTGTCTTTGCAGCCTCTAATTCTTCATGGTTCCATGGTGGGTGAACCATGGTGGGAGAAGGATGGCATTTACCTTCATGAAAGCAGAGATTCCTGGAGCATGGTGTTGTGGCTAATATTACTATCCGTAATTAGAAACAGGTTTGCTTGACGTTGCCTAAGACAGCTGTGGTAACTTTGAATGACCTACAGGCCAACAATGGCACTGCTAAGGAAAAGGCAACATGCTTTGAACACTGAAGCTGGGCAGTGGGCTGAAGCTCTTGGAACTTCTGCTGCCTGCCTGAGAGAGCTTGCAGAGGGGTACTTCTTTTTTTGGCAACTCAGCTGATGGATGGTACCTCTTGAGTGGGAACAGACACAGCCTCCCTTCAATGTCTTAACACTGGTTTGGGTTTTTTCAGAGTGGGGTTTAATTTCTCAGTGTTGCTCATCTTCCATAACCAATTCTCAGTAAAATCTAGTTTATATCTAGGTTTGCATAGGTGTTAAGAGTAATTTTTTACTTGGACTGAAGCCTTTTCTCATTACATTTCTTCAGTCTCTGCTGTTAAGTGTCCTCATATCAGTGACTTCATTGTGGACTGCAGGAAGTGAAAAGACCAAATCTTTTCAATACAGCCTCCTTTTTTGAAACAGAATAGAGATTTTAAATAATGCTGGAGATAGTTTTGTCAAGCACTGCTGCAGACTTAGCTTGCTATTTTGTATTTCTTTCACTAGCCAACAGCCATTAAATTCTTCACATGACGATTTCAGGAATCAGTACTGAGGCCAACTCTCCAAGGTGAGAGGAAGTCATTGGATGTGAAATAGTGGAAAGCTGTGCTGTCAGTAAAGGGGTAATTTTATTTTAGTGTCAACCAGTGTGACAAAGCTTTCAAGTTCATGTAGCACTTTGTGCAGTGGAGTTTGCATGGAATGGTTTTAAGTCTATGTTTGAGAAATTAATTTTCCCCTGTTGGTACAAATCATAGTTGCCTCACATCAGTGCTCTGCTGCGAGTGGCTTAAATATGTTAAACAACACTAAAGCCTTCCTTTCCCCAGGAAAGGAAGCCCTTTCCCCAGGCTCAACAACTTGTTTTACAGTACAGTGAATTCTGGGTCAGAAGTCTCATCCATTGCTGGAATATCTGGCCTTTGGCTTCTTAAAGAGCAGGTTCCAGGACTTCTCAGATCTTTCTATATTGACTGTGTCTCTGAATGTGTCCATCAGCCTAGGCGCTTAGGATAGTTTTTAACTGTCCACAAACTCTCTCTAGGTTGAATTTGCTGTTGTAGTGTTCAAGCATGCAGATGGCCAAGAGTTGTACATTCCTTCATCTAGAGAAAAGGACTTTCTCCGGGTTAGGGAGCTTCATTTCCCTTGCAGCCTCTTCATTAACTAGCTCTCCAAGACCCTTTCCTCACCTCCATTAATGGTGAGATTTTACAAGTACTTAGTGAGCTGAAAGAATGGAGATGAATTTTCTAAGGACATCCACGACCATTATATTCCTCTGTGACTGTTTACATATTTACAGGTCTGGAATCATGTGAAGAAGAATTAGTCCCCATTAGGTTCAGTGCAGCTATCACTGAGAATTTCCAGACATCTTGTGGGTGGTGGGATCCCACCTAACGGAGAACATTGTAGGTGATGAACACTCTCAACAGCTGTTAAAAGTGAGAGGACTTGGACTACCCAGAGCCTGGTCAGACCAACCTGTAGGAGAGGATTTCCCAACTTCCTGGCCATTAACACAACCACTGAGCAACAGCCCTGCTGGCCAATGGAGCAGCCAGCTAAGAGCAGGGTCAGAAGAGTCACAGATTGTTGTAGTACTGTGGAAGGTCATTTTCTGGAATTAAATACAATAATATTCCACTTTTGTATAGGCTTTGTTGAACGATTCCTTTGGTGCTGAAAAATAGCAAGACTAGTGAACTGTTTAATGAGGGACATTATTGTCCACTGCCGTGGAACTAGCTAATTTCTTGTTTAATCTGATGTGATATTTAGCTGCTATAAAGTTTTGGTTGTGTAGGTTAAAGCAGCACTGCTCACTTGTTACCGGTTAAGGAATGGCCAGGACATTGACTTGACTAATCTGGGGTGGAAGGTCTGGTGAGCTCTAAGAAAAGAGATCATGGATTTTAATCAGGTGGTTTTCCACTGAAAAAAAAAAAAAAGAAAATCCTACTGTTTTAATCTCTGGCAGCATTTTGTTGGACATTTACAAAAAAAGCCATTGAAATAACTGAACTGAAAAATACCATAGTGAGGACAAAAGATTTTGGTTTGATTTGAAATGAAACACAATCTCTCTTTCTCAATGAAATGGCCTTTTCCTTCTGCCAACTGCGCACAGGCTTGAATGAAACATTTCATTTGTGACTATTTTTTCTCTTTCTTAAAAACAATTCCCTTGAGTTCAGTTTTGAAGCAAGGTACTGCTCCAAAATGAAAGTCCAACTTCTTATTTGTGAGACATTGGTACAAAATGTCTCAACCTTTCTGAAAATCAGTTTTTCGCCCTGCCACCTCTTAATCCTTTCTTCCGTCCTACTTACTTTTGACTGAAACTACTTTGTTCAAATTCACTCCTTCACTCAGATGTTTAGATCACCTTGAAACTGCATTTTTTAGAGAGTAAACAAAGACATTTCACTCCCTCCTACCACTCTCACACTGATGCTCTTCAGCATGTGGTTATAGCTTTTACTTCCCTCTAGATATTGATGTTGCTGGGAGTTTGGTGGGGAAGTGAAAACTGGCTCTCTTGTTGATGAAATCTCTATTGGCACTTAAAAATTCCCAACCAAACAGGGGCTTTGACTGACAGAGAAGGGAAAAAAAATCAGTGTTTTCCAGCTTCTGACACTGCCTTACAAACAATGGAGAGTGTGCATGGGGATCACTGCCTGTTTGGCAGCTGAAAGGGTTTCTTTAACTCAACAAGGGACCAAAGTAACTTGCGTGGAATTGGTCTTGTTTGTGTTGGGCGAAGCAGTTCTACTTATGTCTGAATATACAGTCACATTAACAACAGTGTAAATTATGCTTCTGTGAGAAAGACAGACCTCTTGCATTTTCATCATGTTCACATCAATTATCAGTCACTTATCCATCATGTGCTGAATATCTTTACCTAGATGGTATGCGGTTACCTCATGTAAGACCAATGAGGTCACTGTCTATGCAATGGCACGGTGTCTTCTGCATTGTTTAGTTTCTTTAGTATTAAAATGATGACATTTAAATAATTTCTCTGAAGTTTGCCATTTGATTTGAAATTTCTGGAACTGTGCTGGCAGGGAATTACTCTAGAGTCATTCCTTAATCTTTCTAGAAAAAGTTACTCCAGAGATTTGTAATACTCTCTCCTTTTCCCCTTTCCTTTCCCCAAATTAATCAGCTTACCCTGTTTCCAAGTGACAGTTATGTTTGTGAGATGTCTGTTCCATGACTCATGGGTGAAATCAGCTCTGAAGTTCTCCCCATGGTCCTTGATGCTTGAGGAGGAGCACAATGGTGCAGTGGGGTTGTCTGGATGCTCTCTGAACTGACTGGGTGAACATGGCCTGTTTTTAGTGATGTCCATGTCACGATACATCACCTTCGTCGCACTCTCCCGCGTAATCCCAGCAAAGAAGCCCCTGTCGGAGTGCTCTGGGGAAATGATGTGTCTCATCCACTGCTGCTATTGGCTCAGGTTAGACACCCTTTTTTGGGTCAGTGTGAAAACACTGGAGTCTTTTCAAATGCTGCCTTGATATCATGGGCAGCGCTGGGCATCCCTGCAGGCATGCTGCCATCTGTGGCTGTGTTAGCGGGGCAGTTTAACACCAGAGGTACTGGGGAAGGACCAGGTATTTGGGCAGTAATATGGGTTCAAGCAGGTAGCAGAATCCTTGGTCATGTTAAAGGGAGGGGAGGAGGGGCAGTGCTGATATCTTGTTTTATGGGGGGGTTTAACAAAGGCAGTGTGCTTGCGGAAGGCTATTCAGGCTGCCATTTCCCTAGCATTTTAAACACCACCCTACTTCTCTCATTATAGCTGAGGATTTTGGCTCTCCCAGGGGGGAGGAGATGTTCTAAATGGGCTGCCAGGGAGGTGGATTTAATGCACTAGGAAGAGCTGGCTTCACCAAGTTAAAAAGCAAAACAAAACCCAATCCTCCATTCCTATTTTTAGTGTTTATGACCAAGTATTTTTGCTTGGTTGCTCATTTTGAAAGGGTTTAGTGAGCCTGCCAGTTGATTGAAGGCTCTGTGGTGTGTGAGCTGGCCTGGCTGGGGAGCCTGCAGTGCACAGCGACGAGGTCGAAGCTGTGCCGGAGGTTTTTTTCCACTGCAGTTTGTTGAAGGGTAACGAAAATGTCCCCGGGGCAAAGGGGGTGTTGGCTTTCCAGGTTATGGTGATTCATCTTGCCTGGATAAGCAGTCTTTCTTCCAATCCTGCATTTTCATCTCCATCTACCTCACCCCTACTTTGCTGTGCAACCAAATGCAAAGCCAGCCCCTCTCCACGCAGGGGTTTTGCTGGGGGTCTCCGGCAGCAACCCCGGTGAGCTGCACTGCCTGGGCAGCATTAGCATTCAGTGCCTGTCCTCCTGGCCAGTTCATGTTCTATAAATGGGTTTATTCTCATTATTAGGAGCTATGTCCCCGGCACATGGAGTCCGTGCGGTGCCTGCAGGCAGGTTTCCTTCCTGTTGGTGTTGGTAAGCAGCCCAAGAGCCTCCTGGCAATTAGCAGATCGTTACCCATAATGCAGCACGCAGCGATGCAGCCTGGTGGTTTTTCTGGAGGTCACTCTGACCTAATTCACCCCCAGGAATTGTACAGAGCTGGCATGACTTACCAGTGCATTAACAAGCTGATGCTTCAGTACAGGGTTATTTGAGTGCTTCCACATTATTTTTCTTAGGCAAGAAATAGCCATTTTGTCTAGCAGCCAACAGTGGTTAATAGGGGCCAGTCTGGAAGAAGAGGGAGCCGAGTACTGTCTAGTTTTGAGATAAGGCATTGGGGCACGTGGCATCTCCTTTGGCTCTAAGGCTGGGTGCTGTTTCTGATCCCCCAGGTTGCAAATGCACAGGGCTCAGTTTGCTGCTTCAGTTCTGCATTATCACAGCATCTTTGCAAAGAAAAGAGCAGCGTGTGTCAGGCGTGCCTGAGTCCCCAGTGCTTGGCTTCAGAGGGGAAGACAGAGGGACAGGCCTCTGCCCCAGACCTGCCCCAGCCCAAACCCCTGGCAGATATGAAATGGAGGTGCAGATTTCAGCCTGTCCCAAGCATTGCCCCCTGGCCGGAGGGGGGACACCCACAGAGCAGCAGAAACCCTGGCCAGGCTCATCCTCCCTCTGGCAAGCCTGAAGACAGAGCAGAGGGCCTGGCTGCAGCATCACCAGCCCAAATCAGGGTGTTCTCCCAGGGCAGTGATTTGTGTGTACCAAAGTTAATTGTTGGCTGTTTCTAAAGACTTCTAAAATCTGTAATTTATTTATTTTCATTTCTCCCTGCTGAGATATGTATGGCTGGATTGTGCATGCTGAGGAAGGGGTGTACTCAGGCACACACAGACCTATTGCAGTAAAACTGTTTTAAAGCATTTCTCAAGTAGTTTTCCTGTAAGATGGGCATCTGCTACCACAGGGATGGGGGTGTGGGGAGTGATTTGACTGACAAACCATTAGGAAGCCCAGAATAACTCACTCCTGGCTTGTCCCTTTGCATGCTCCAGAGGTCACCCCTGAATCCCACCCAGTTCCTCCTGCCACCCTGTGCCAGACAGAGTTACACTGCCTTGTCCACAGCTGATCTCCCTGGGTGCACTTTGTTTATGCACATGAGTGGCCTGAGCCAAGCTTTGCTCTTCATATACCCTCTGTAACCCAGGCTCCTTATCCAAGCTGATGCTCTTGATGCTTAAAAAGTTTTCAGAGGAAATTATGTGGCATTGTAGAGTCAAAGCTGGGAGTGAGTAGAGCTGGTGGGTGGACTTTCCTCAGGCAATGAAATTTTCTGGAGAGTGCCTGGAGATGAGGGGTGCTTTGGCAGGAGCTTACTCCTTTGCTCCCCGTGCCCTTTGGTGTTTGCATGGCTAAAGGAACAGCAGGGCAGTGCAGGAAAGTGAGCTGCAAGTGCCACCTGCCACACACCACCATTTTATAACTTCCCCAATCTCCCTGGCATTAGTTGCTTTCAAACACAGGTCTGTCCTGCTCTCAGTTCCCATTGACTCCAATTACACCTGCCAAACTGCAGCTGGGACTGAACCACTACCTTTTGCACAGGGGTTTTATTTGTCCCTTGGGTGAACTATTAAAGTGGGCTCTCTTGTACCAGTGCCAAATATTTGAGCGATTGCTTGTAATTTATATAACTTCTTCCACTGGAACTGGCAGTACTGAGAAGCAAACCACCACCTCTGGGGTGCAGCTGGCCACCAGTCCTGGTGCTAATGCAGCAGAGTGCCCCTACTCTTTTTGTGGGCTCAGTTTAAGCTCTGTCCATGCTGGCCAGAACAACTATAGGGCCAGAAAATGAAATAATAGGAACTATAAGCTCTTCTACATCTGAGTGATTTCAGACATCCATCAATTATTAAAGGCATTAATTCTTCCACAATTACTGGCATGTTGTGGCATATTAGAATAGAGGAGCATTGGTCTCTGACCAAATCAGACTGACCAGACTATTCCGTGGAATCACTGAGTCCTTTTGGACTCCCTTCTTTAGCAGAGTTGGCACTGCTGGAACACACTGGGAGAAACAGCTAGGTTTTCTCACGTCAGTCAGGACACAGAAATTCACAGTGGTGATATTTCCTCTCCTGTCTGATAATAACAAACCCCAGTGTGGTGCCAATGAGTGAGACTTTCTTTAGTTTGTTTGTATGTTTTTCTTAAGAAGCTGGATTCAGTAGGGCCCTGTGCTGATGGGGGTGAGACAAGAGCTCTTCACCTGCAGCCTCCAACTTCTACCCCTGTCCTGGCCGCCAGGAAAGCTGTTACATTTTTCTGTAATGAAATACTCCTGCTTTCCCCTATCACATAGACAGTGTGGCAGGTGGTGCCTTGGATCCTCACCCCCCCAACACTTTTGAAGGCTTCTGTTCATGAGTACCTCCATTTGAGCAGGCAGGCATATGGCTCTACACTGTAACACCTTCACATTGCAAGATGGGAAGGGCCAGGAAAATGCCAAGAGCTCCCCAACCTCTTCCCTTAGGAATGTTTGGTCTTTTTCTGGGAGCTGCAATTTCTTGAGCCCTGGGATTCTGGCAGAGCCAAGCCCTTCAGTGTGCTTAGGTAGTTTGAGTTTTTAAGGGCCCTTTCTAATCCATCTGTTGTTGACTCTGCATATCTGTAAGCATCCCTTCTTAGACAGACAAATGAGGGGTACCTTTTTAAATCATAACCAGAAAATCTTATCACTTATTAGAATTACAACTTTCCCTTCTTTTGCACAGATAATGGTAATAATTCTGTCTAATGATGGCAGTGGCCACAACGATCCTCATTCAGTCTTAGCAGGAGGAAATTATGCATTTTCTTTCCATGTTAATCTTCCATTATTTGGATGGGGCTCCCGTAACATAGGTCATTATATCTGTAATATGTATTTATAGTCGTTTGAAGACCTGAAAGTTTATGGAATAAATTCTGATGCAATATAGCCAGGAGGGCTGTGAGTTTTCATCATGCTATTGATTAAAAAGCCCACCACTATACTGTGAAGAGAATGGAAAGAAATGGAAACTGGATAAAAATTCCTTTTACTCTGTATGAATAATTTCACATTTATTTTTAAAAAAGAGTATTTGCTTATTTTTTCCCTCCTCAACATAATCTCGGCCTTTGTTTGAAAAAGGTTATTGATTGGATTGTTAACTTAAATAGTCTGTGGCGGGTGTGACAGAGCACATGGCTGCAATTAATCTTGCAATGCAGAATCCATTATTGAAAAAGCACTAATGAGCCATTCTAAGGCCTTCACTGGTCACAGAGTGCCTGGAAGCAGCAGATTGCTCCTGCCCTTTATTGTCAGTTTTGGTCTTTAGTGTTATACAGCCAGTGTAAGCAGAAGAGATTTTTAGATTTTTTTTAGGGTATTTATGTTAAAATTATCTTACCCATCAGCCTGCAATTGTACCAGGTGCAGGATACAAGAAATGGTCTCTGAATGTGCTCACCTCCCCATTCCTCTGACCAGATGTCTGGTAGACATAGTGTACAATTAAAGCCATTGGCATGTGAAACACTGATGTCTCTATAAAATATGGTCTCGGTCTCAGAGTTCAGATCCAGAGAGTTTTGACAAAGATGAGGGAGCTTTCAAACTTGAGCCACACTTTAAAATATTGTTTTAAGACAAAGGGAAGAGATGTTGAACACCTCACTGCGAGTTTTATTGTCTCTGTCTGTTGTTTATAGCTATTGCAGCATAGCAAAAGTTTAGGTGGAGAATAGTTATGGTAGATTAGAAACTGTCAGTGTTAACATATTGCCTTCTCCTTCAACAGAACTGCTCCCACGGTGTATTTTAGAGGTCTGTCTATTGACTTCGGTGACACCATAAATACGTGCTACTTCCTCCCCCATTAGATCTGCAGAGCTGATACAGACTTGTGAGAGTGATCCAGGGCTTCCCAGGGTGGAGCCACCACCTGAATTATTAACTGAGTTTCAGCTGCAGACTCTGCTGCACACCTTAGCCACAGCAAATGCAGTTCATCACACAATTGGGTGAAATAAGACTGTTTCTCCACCTTAAACACATAGCAAGAAGACTTTCAGCTCTCTGGCTTGTGTGCTACCACAGTGTCCGTAACTTGAATTGCATTTTGGACTGCCCTGTGTGTAGAAGTGGCCTGTGGCCTGAACTAGCTTTTTTTTTTTTTTTTTTTTTTATTTGGGAGGAAAAAAAGGGAATTTGAATCTACCTGTAGTAGCTTGCCACATGCAGCTACAGGGCTTTGTGTTCAGGTATTCTGACACAGAAGGAATGCTAAGAAGTTCTGTGATATGGAGCAGGGATGGCATTCACTAACACTGCCTCAGGAAGTCTTGGATGTGTGAATGTTCTCAGAGCATGTAAAACACTAGGTTTTGAACAAAAGTAGCAGGAAAAGAAAGAGATTGTGAAGAAGGAGAAAACAGGGAGGGAAGGAAAAAGAATTTTAATATTTTGAGTATCTAATGGCGTGCTTGCCATACACTACAGTGCCTCATCATGCTGATAGCATAAGTAAAAATAGTCTTTCCAATGATATTAAGTTGGGGTCATGGCACCACAAGGAATGTTGCTTAATGTGAAAGAGCATCTGACTTAGAGGCCAAAGAAAGACATTGTTTTTGCCTTACACATGGCATAAGCCCTAACAGAGAGCAACCTGCAGCTATACAGACTCTACTCTTGTTGTCACAGTACTTGGAGAGAGAGCCTAATGGAGTGAATAAATTGGTATGTTTTTTGCAAAATATTTCTGCATTGCTACTAAAAAGAAAGCACTGTGGCCCTTGCTCTACTACTAATTTTTCTAAAGAATCCTCAGCCCACAAGAGACCATTTCTTTTAGGCTTGTGGTTCTTAAGAAGTGCTCTTGCAATATGGGATGTATCACTTCAATGATGAGGCACCACTGATGTGAGATGCAGCACAGGAGATCTGCAGAGGGGTTTTTGAGGCAAATGATGAACAAAACAGTCAAGACTGATGACTGGAAGAGAGCAGGAATGGCTGTGAAAGGACAGAGATAAAGCAGTGAACAGGACCTTGACCCTCATGTTGTGTTAGAAAGGAAGGGTCTTCAGCTGGAGTCTCTGCAACGAGCAATGTGTGTACACAGGCAAGTGAGCACGTAAAGATGTACATGCATTTAGCTGGGATTTATTTCTGTAGGTTTGATTCCATTCTTTCTGTTTCTTTTCAAATGTGACTGAAGCTATTTAACTCTGATTAATTCACCTCCCTGTATGAGTTGCTTTCTGTGATATATTCCAGCACTGTACAACATTTCTGGAAGCAACTCTCTGCTGTTGGGATGAATTCCTCCTTGATGTGTAGTGTGGCACATTTGTTCTATTTACTGATGTTGGAATAAGGTTTGCATTTAGTGTAAATCAGATCTGGAGGAACATTTCAGTGTCATGTCAGGTTCTGCAAGTTTGGTAGTATCAGAAAGTATATGTGGTCCTCTCAGCAAGAAAAGGTATCTTGTCACATTTCATTCTGAATAGTTGTAGTTTCAAGGTCCCCAGAACTTTAGTTGGTCCACTGTAAATCTCAGTAAAATCTGTCACTTGTTTTGTGCTGACATTTCAAGGGCTTCAAAACCCAGTGATCTTCTTAGCCCATCTGAGCTCATCAGTAGTTGTCAAGATGTTTCTTTATCCAAAGGCTTAAGAGTGATATGAGCAATTTCATTGATCCCTCCTTCTCTAAATATCTCCTTTATTTTCTATTCCATTTCTTTAATAATTATGTGTACACATTTCTTTGCTGGACAGGCTTAGTTGTTGTATCACAACCATGCAAATATAACTGGAGAACAAAAATTCTTATTACAGCATTTGGTGGTATCATGGACACATTAAGGAAATATATTCCCTACAGCATTATTCCCTTATCCAGCAATTCTCAGCAACTGTTTGCTTCACTAGCTGGAAAATACTCTATTGACTTTCTTGAAAAAGAAACTTTTTGTAGGGTAGTGACGGGCGATGTGATGACACAGCAAAATATTGCTGATAGGTCTGGTAATGAAGATGGCACATCTGTGCCCACATCTACCATACACATGCCTTTTTTTCTTATTGGAGAAACAGCCTTTCTTTCTCCTCTCTTAAAAAGGCACTTAGGCTGGTGGAAGTGGAAAAGATTTTTTCCAATCCATTGGTTGTAGTCTAACAACAGCAGGTGGGGTAGAGGTGAAAAACCCCACACAACTCATGGCGCCAGTTTCTAGAGGTAGCAGGCAGCAGTGCTGGATGTGCATACCTGTGTCCCTAGTTTTTCTACACACGAGCAGTTGACTCTCCCTGCCCTGACTATGCACAGTGCTAATGCTTACGTGTGTCAGAGAGGGATTCTAATAATGAGGCTTTCCAAGAAGGCAGGCAGGAGCTTATTGCAGGCGACTTAGGCAATGTCTCAGCCTGGTAGGGGTGGTTTGGGAGTACAGTACTTTATTTCAGCGGTGTATTTGTCTTGTTTTGTTTTGCAGAAGGAACACTGATCCTACCTTTGGTTTGTTTGTTTGTTTGTATTTTCCCCTCCAGAAAGCCCATTGCTGACCCTGCTACTGTGATACCGCTGTTTTGCAAAGCTGAAGTCGACACGCATGTAGGGGCGGGGGTTGTAACTCTGGCAATTTGTCCTTCCCAATTAGATGTGACTGTTCTGCTAGCTTTCCCTTCTTTATTCCTTTCATTTAGTTCATTGTGGGAGTTGGCTTGGGTTTTTTTTCCTTTCAGTTTCTTGTTTTGATCCTGGAAGGTTAGCTGTGCAATTTGGTTTCTTCTGTGCCAACCAACTTTAGTGGCAGAGCTCTTAAAAAAATTAAAAGCGATATCCTTCCATCCTGTCTTGTGTCTTCTCTGTACGCTACTGCTTCCATTTAAGCAAAGTTTACAGAATTGCTCCACCCATTTGGACACCAGGAAGGGAAGCTGTGAAATGGAGAATAACCTCATTTCCACCAGGTCCTTCGTTCCGGTCGAAACAACACTAATTGAAACTGTAGTCCAATTTCTATTAAGACGGATGGTCTCTCTCTGAAATTGGGTTTGTTTCTGATTTCATCTTTTTTCTTGTTTTCTTTAAAAAAAAAAAAATAAACCCCCGTGAAAACCAACTGAAAGCCAAACCATTTTTAAGAGCTCTGAATAAAACTGCTTTGCTGATGGGGAATGGGTGGAGATGACTCTGATTTTCTCTTGTGCCCGGCAGCGAAAGGGTTAATGCCTGCTTTCCTCTTTGGTATCTGTTAGTTGCAGCCCATGTTGTGATCAGTCCATGTCCATGTGTGTTTTGTTCCCAAATTTAATACCGGTTAATTAACAAGCAATAAGTGAGCCTTAACAATGACCGTTGTTTCCGATCTTCCTCAGGACACCCGACCTGCCTGCAGTTCACCACAAACATGACTGAGGCTGTTAAAACCTATCAGTGGCAATGCATTGAGTGCAAATCCTGCAGCCTTTGTGGGACCTCAGAGAACGATGTGAGTCCATTTACCTTTTCATGCAAATAAGCATCACTGCAAGCTGCTGCTGTGCCCACCCTTGAGAAGCATGTGGCAATGGTGTGGGTCGCTGTTTTACTGCTGCTTCCATGCATCTCCAAGGAAGAGCCACCCCTGAGAGCAGAGATGGGCTTCTCCCCAGTGTCCCCATTCAGCCACTGGTCTGTGCTGAAATTACCATGGGTATCATACAGGGCCACTTAAGATGCTGATACTTGTGGTTTGTGTACTTCTTCAATAGAAATTAGCTGGGGGCCATGAATTCCTGTTGCAGGGAGCTGCAAGAAAGTAGTATTTTCAGTACGATAGTCAGAGGCAGATGTGAATACATGATAACCCAAGAGAGGGAAGTATGTTCTTCTGTCCCTGATTTTCTTTACTTTCTTTAATGATTTTTTAAATGTAATTACAAGACTTGGGAAACATGAAACCATTTGAACTGGGATGGCTAGGCCTCACCTAATCACTTACTCCAGTGATTTCCAGAGCCTGCAGCTGAGCAATGTCCTCCCTGTGGGGTTTGCAGTTAAAATCTGATGCTAAGGGCCCTTGGCGGCCTGTGAGAACCTTGAAAAATTGACAGTGGCTGGAGAGCTTTGGAGGTGATTAGTTAACACTATATTCCCTACAGCAGAATAAATTTGAGGCCTGAGATTTCATTTTTGTTTTAGCATAAAAAAAATAATCTGAAACTAGGGAGCTGTTCTGCCTTAGGAATCACAGGATACTTCAGAGCAACTTTTTTCACCCCAAATATATGAAAGAGCTGCAGACCACATGGTGGGGTCATGTAATTTCCATCTGTTTCACAAAAAATTTACTCAGCTGAGTTTTGGGAAGCTAAGTCAAAGGTTTCCTCTGAAGGAATTAAATCAGCACATGGTGACACTGGAGCCTAGCAAAGCCTGTCCTCTTCTCTCAGTACAGCATATCCCTGGCATAACAGCTTTTACTCTAGCATCATGAGGCCATCTTGGACAGGAACTCCTCCACTTCTCATTGTGATTTTCTAGTTAGAAACTGAACTGCCTTTGTGCTTAGAGAGGCTTTCTGCAGCCTCTGAGGAATATGGTGGTTGATCATGGATGAACAAATGTGATGCTTGTAGCCTTTATACTCCCACTAGTCTCTTAGTCTCTGTTGCTGCAGCTCTGCATTCCCAGCTGAGCTTTGCTGGTTACCTTACTTATGTTTTCATCTTGGCAAGAGATTAATTTACATCATTTTCTCTCTTCTCCTCTTCTTCTCTCCCTACTGTCTCTCCAACAACCCTGCCTCAGGACCAGCTGCTCTTCTGTGACGACTGTGACCGTGGCTATCACATGTATTGCTTGAATCCACCAGTCTTTGAGCCCCCAGAAGGTAACATATGACTGAAGTCTGCTTTGAAAATCACAAGAAAGTCTTTGTGGAGAAGGGAAGAATTTCGGAAAGGTGTTATGCAGGGTTAAGGAAACAGTAGCAAAGCAAACGGAGGTAGCACTACAAAGAAACAAAATTAATAGATATGAAGGTCTAGTGTGATCTGTGGTATCCTATTAAGTCTTGCCTGGTCTCCTCCTCTTCCAGGACATGGCTCTTTTGTGGGTCATGGGTACCTTTGGATGTCCCACATGTCATTGCTCACTTCAATTTAGTCAACTGAATTGGGTGCCTCTGAAATGGGACTTTGGACTTCCTAAGAAGTCTAAGTCCCAGAGAGAAAGCCCCAGACAGGGAGGTCCTCTCTGGAACATCTGGAGCCTGTTGTCAGGAGACTGGATTAAGAGGAATTACCTTCCTCACTCTATGACATGCAGGGTGAGGGTTTTGTGGTCAGTACTACCTTTGGTATGCAGTTATGACGTCTGCAGGGGGTTCAATCGGACTATCCTACGACTGGTTGGGCTTTGTCACTTGGCTGTGGAGCAGAGGAACCAGTCTCTTACCATTATAGGTTCTCTGACTAAAATCCTCAGAGAGCAGTAGAATTGGACAAGGAGATCTGTGAGTGCGAGTGACCACTGTTTACACGAGGGGCAAGACAAGAATAATTACAAATCAGGAGCTAATGTTTGTAACTTTGGTAAAAAGGAAGCTAAATCAGGAGGGGAAAATTTTGAAATGCAGCTAATAATTAGCTAAAGGTTTTTGTTCCACTGGGAAGTGGTATATTGAAAGTGTGAAAATATAAAACACCTCATTGCAATGCACACCCCAGTAGCATTGTAGCTCATGTAGAAAACCTATGGACACAAAAGTGAGGGCAGCAGAGGCTGCTTCAGAAAAGTACAGGCAACTCCAATATTAGGAATATCTGATATCCTATTCAAGCCAATCTTGACATAAACCCTGAGTGCCTGGATTTTATGTTATTCCTTTAAGAAGGATTTCTTTATTTGCAGGGAGCTGGAGTTGTCATTTGTGCCAGGAGCTGCTCAGAGAGAGAGCATCAGCTTTTGGCTACCAGGCCTGAGGAGCTCCAGCAGTCAAGAAACACCTTGCTCCTTGTGTTGCCATACCAGCACACAATTCCCATCCAGAACACAAAGACACAACCCACATCCAAATGAATGGACACTCAAATACAGGAAGAGGTATCTGTGGTATTCACTGTCACTAAGGCCAGACCTCCTGGGCTCTACTAGGACTGTGTACTTGCCCAATGCTCCAGATGAAATCTCTTCACTGCTATGCATGGTTGCTGCTTGCCATTAACAGGCTCACATGCATTATGGAAGGGGGAGGGTTGTTATACTGACATGGTGAAGTCAATTTTGTGTGGCCTTGTGCTTTCTGTTTAGTCTTTTTTTAAATGAAAAAGTAGTAAGATATTTCCCAAGGAATTATTGGTGAGTACTTCAGCTGGGAGCACCACCAGGTGTTTCTCTTCACAGGCTTGACTGGAAATCTCTTTACTGCAACCACTCTGTATATGAATGGGGGCTTAAGAGGGGTGCTCTGAGAGTTGCATTTAGTTCAGTACTTCCCAGTTCATGAAGAGCACATTGTCACTGAGAGAAGCACTGATCAAAACTTCATGGGGTGACCCTTCCTCTGTTGAATCAAATGCCCTGATCTGGCAGATCATTAGGAATCTGTTTTAAGTGTATCTGAAGGAAGAGCAGTACTGGTATGTACACACACAGATGGCCTACTGCCTTTGGTATTTCAGGATATTCAGGCATACTGTCCCACTGCAATGCCAGCATACCGTCCAGACATGTAATTTCTTTTTTGTTCAGAAAATTCTGAGTGAAAAATCTTATGTATGTAACTGACTTTTTGTTTAGCTCAGAAAATTGAATAGAAGAAAAATTGTCATCTTAAGTTGATCATAGAAAGTAAAACTGTCCGTTTTCTGAGCAATCTAACATAAGTTGCAAAAAGGAACAATTTTGGCTTAAGGTCAAATGAAGCACTTTGATTAATTTTGTGAAATTTCTAAACTAAAATGTTCTGCAGCTGAAAGCTGCGTTTTCTGGGAGTTGCCTAATCCAGGCTTTCAGCATTTCCAAAGTGTTACTGTTTTTTGTCAAAGTAATTATCAAGACATAACTGAATTTCCAAATAATTTTTCCCCCAAATTCTCTACAACTGCATTTTTGGCCAATGACACAATTTGTCTAAAAACCCCAGCTCTAAAGAAAAGAATAATTTGTTGAACCTAATATGAAAAGAAGAATTTTCATAATGATCTAAAAATTTAAATAGGAATAGTTCTACTTTATTTAAACAAAGCTTTACATGTGAAATGAAGAAATGTTAAGTGAGAGCATCCATTGAAACAAATATATTGCAGTTGAATCTCTCTGAATAATTTAAGACATTACTAGGAGGATGAGCACATCAAATATTTTCTACAAGATACATCTTTAAGGTTAAAAACCTACCACTCCCTGAACTGCCAAGTAGCCCAGAATAACCATTTTCTTGGGTATGATATATATCACTTTCTATGCATAGATTTAAGTGGGTTTATAATATAAATTTTTGAGAGTCCCAAGCAGCATGTGACTCATGTTGCTGGTACAAGTAGGTGAGGACACTGAAGATTATATTTGGCACGTTTATATTGGTTGAAACTCTTCTGCAAAATTAAACGTCCCTGAATACTTGAAAGACATTGTGAAACAATATTGGTGAGCGATTCCTTCTTCCTTCTCCTGCTAATTACACTTAGTTAGGATGAGCTATACTGACCTAGTGCACTTTTCCTCATTATTTAGCTAGTTGCTTCCCCTTTGGTTCAGCTTACACACCGAAAGTAGCTGTGTCAGCTACTGGATTCTCCCACCTACTATTCCAGCCTCTTCTCAGGCTGCAGCAGGAGTACTTTAACCTGTTACAAAAAAACGTAGGAAGTATTTATCCTAATTGTATTGGACCAAATCTCTCCTGGAGCAGCTGCACTGGCTACCTGTAAAATTCATTCAATACCTTATGCTTTCCATGTGACAGTCCTTCAATGAGCTGAGAGCACAAAGAAATTTGAGCATCAAGTCTGGGGAGAGCAAAGTGGAAGCCTGTGCACTTGCATCAGTTGTCTGATACCTGTTGGGACAAGGCTCTAGAGCAAATGTAAAATAAACAATCTTCCTCCCAGCCTGGAACTGCCCTGGCCCTGGGGAGCCCTTGGAGGACACAGCTGATCTGCATGAGCATTTACACGCATCTGTTGGTGTGGCTGAACCCTGCTGATCTGGCACTTTGGAATCATCACATGGTTCAGTCTGATACAAAATCTTGTGGCTGTTGTGGCCAGGAGTGCAAGTGTGTATTCACCAGAGACACCACTGGGCTCTCTCACAGAAAATGGGTGTTTTGGCAAGAGTGACTGGAGCTGAGAAGTGTGTATGCTGGAGGAAACTTTTATGGTGGTGCTGGTGGTGGGATCAGCAGATGTGGGCTAGCGTTCAGGCTGGTCCTCAGCTACCAGTCCTGCTGGACCTAGAGACTTCCATCATAAAAATGGCCATCGCCTTCCAGTTTCCTGATGTTTACACTGACCTTGGGGGAGTAAAACAATGCATTCTTAAATGGAGAGGAAATGCATGTTGTTTTGGCCTGCGTGTTAAGCAGACACTGATGGCTCATCATGTAAGTCTCTGGTAGCCTGGTTGGTGGGACCAGCTGGTGCAGAATTTCAGTGGTCTCCATCCCTATGCCAGAGACATTGCTGAAGAAGCTGTGCTCTCTGTGCACACCTGTTTTCCTATTTTGTGCTTTTGATCCAGAGTGCTGACTGTTTTCTCCTCCCACAACTATTCTGCAGCCAGCAATATCTTTCATGTTCAGAAATACTCCTCCGTGGCCTTGCTGAAGGCTCATCACTAATGAGGTATGACAGAAGGACAGATTGCTAGATCTTCAATGCCAAAGTGGTGTTTGCCATCTGAGATCAGTGTGACAGGGTGCTTACCCACAGTGGACCAGCCGTGTTTCATCTCTCCAGCTTTGTACTGTGTGCTGTGTAGCCAGGCAGCTTCAGGTAACTTTGGCAGCAACTCCTTTTGGATAACCTAAAAAAGGTCAGTTAGAGAAGATCATCTTTGTTGATACAGTAAATTGCACATTACTTCCTTCATGCCCACAATGGCATCTCCTTGGGTGTTGGCTACCTCGGGCTGTTCCAGAGATTGAACAATTCAGCTGTATTGTGTGAAACCATGGCTTGCGTCTGGCTCTCCCTCCATCACATTTGTGTGCTGCGCTGCCCAGTTTCCTCTCCATGGTGGGAAGACTGCTGAGGAGGAGAGCAGTGCGGTGGCAGACTCAGAAACCAGAGGGGTGGAGAAATGATCACTGAACAGGGGCATCCAAGTGGTACCACTGGGGAAGTCAACTCATGTTGCCATCACAGAGCCTCCCCTATAGCTTGGAAAGGGCAATACGTTTAAGAAACACGAGATGGGTCCTAATCTGCCTCCAAACTGTGCTGCCATAGCTGTGTTGCACAGTTTACATTCTGTAAACATACCTCAGACCAATTCTTGAGCTAGGAAAGTCGCCATCAAGTGTGTTCTTCTGAAGCAAATGTTACTCTAAATAACTTTGAAATAATGATTTTTCATCTCTCTTTAAAAGGAGCTTAGTCAATTCTGCCCCAAAGGAAGATTCTCCTGCACCATGCAGTGTTATGGGGCTGTAGCATTTTCTTTACACCTACAGCATGTGTTGTGACAGGGGTCATTTGGGAGGTGACGAGTAGATGGGGGTAGAAAGGAATATTAATTAAGCTTGTCACTGCCAGAGGGATAGTGTGCATTGTGTGCAAGAAAATTCCAGCTAGAGCTGGGCATGATTTTTCTGTGTGGAATATATTTATTTTTAAAAAATGTGCTTTTGAGAGAACTATAATTATTCATACATCAAAGTCCAATCTGGCAAATTATTTCATACAAAAACTATGGGGGAAATATCAGAAGAGTTGAAAATTATTGTTTCAATCTTTTTAGAAAGAATCACTTCAGTGTTTGAATTTTAAAGTTAATGTAATTTATATTGGGAAAAATCTGGCACCAGCATGTGGGGCAAGAAAATGTAAATCTTATGGAGGACATGATTAAAAGATAGATTATCTTTTCAGTGTTGTTATGGGAGGCTGTGGGATGATCACGAGGAGGTCACCTGACATTTCAACAGTTGACCAGTTCTATAATTTTGTGAAAATAAGTTCTGTGGAGAGGAGCAGGCAGACAGGACAGGAAAGCCCTCTTCTCTAACTAGTTCTGGGTTCATTATGATCTTAGCATCTCCCACTTTTGCACGATATACTGCATGACAGGACGAGGGGAGTGTGCAGCTGAGCAGGGTGACCACGGCTGCCAGGCAGGAGCAGGGGGTGTCTGCAGACAGGGCCCCCAGCCAGACTGGCAGGGATGCTCACAGATTCAGGGCCAAACCTAGAGCTCAGTTCCCAGCCACTGACCTGGGTGGGGGACAGCCTGTCCCGCAGTGCTGTGGGTCGTGCCTGGCTGCCCATCGCAGGGGCACTCAGCTGCTCTGAGCCAGTCAGAGAGCGGCACATTCCCCATGCCCCACCTATGTGGAGTTATAAAGCAAGGGGTTTATTTCCTCTTACAACACGGACTGCAGCACTGCTGTGGGCAGGTACTCAAATCTGTGCCTCGCTTCTGGAGAAAAGGCAGGATGGCAATTCTTAGCTGCTTTTGCAAAGCACTTGGAGCCTACAAACAGTGTGCAAGCCCCAAGTGCTGCTGTTTCTCACAGTGATGCAGACCCAGGATGTGGCAGAGCAAGAAGAACCAGCTCTTCTGGGCTGTTCCTTACCCCATTTATTTCTGCCAGCCACAGGCCCACGACGCTGCCTGGGAGATAGGAACAGGTGACAAGCCAGGAGTTGGGTGTGACAGATCCAAGACCCTGCAGATGAAGCAAAAAAGTTTAATTACAGTGTCTGTGCTTCTCCTCTGGTGAAAGAGGGAAGGAGTTGTAACTGGCAGGCACCCAAATCCATCTTCAGTGGTGATACAATTACTAGCAATGACCTCCAGCCCCAGCAGCAGTTAAATGGCTTTTCAGGGCAGGCACCAAATCTGGTCTGGTTTACATAAGATAAACTCAGATTTGCTAGAGGGGCAGGGAGAGGAGGCGGGTGTCTCTGGTTTGAAGGGGACTGTTTTACAAGTGCAGTTGCCCAGCCCACTCCCCATCATGTTCCCCTGGCTGTGCAGGCTCAGGCAGTGTCCCCACTCTACCAGTGCCGGTGCCATCATCCAGGGCCAAAACATCACGTCCCCACTCCCGGGGAGCAGTTTTGCAGAGAGTGCTGGCACTGTCCCAGCTCTGTCTCTGGTGGTGCTGGCAGGGGCACAAGGTCTCACTGCACTGCAAACAAGGGAGAGAGTGACTGATGCTCCCAGGCAGTGTCCTCGGCCCTTGGGGTCAGTGGCTGTCTTGAAGGAGGCAGGCTGCAGGTTGTGCAAGCACAATTCTGCTGTCCTGATGGCCAAGCCTCAGCACAGGTTAGAGGAGAGGTGCATCACTGTCCTGTCTCTCCAGCTGCACCACCGGTGTGTTTGGACAGTCCCCCCAGCACTGTGCATTGAGGCACATAACTGAGGGGTAGGGGGAAGGTAAAGAACAGCAAGTAACATGGGGGGACAGAAGGGGCTTCAGGGTTTACCCTTTTATTGTATGCCAGTGAGAATGCCAGGCATTTTGCAGCTGGGGAATCAAGCCAACAGCTTATTAATATTTGTTGTGTATTTCTGCCATGCTGGGTGAAAATGTAAAGGGTTATTACATCAGTGCATTTAGAATATATGTTGTTACTGCTGTTTTGAAATGAGGAAACTACTATTTTCAGATCAGCTTACTGCCCTTTGTGTGCTTGAAGTTAAAAACAAAACACTTCATACCTGAAAATTGCTGATTTTTCAGGTATTGATATTTTCTTTCAGACTCCTGTCAGTCTAGTTATCCATCTGATTCAGTTCATTGTAACAAACTATAGGTTTCACCTCCACGGTGACTCAGGAAATATTTCATCTCTTCCCACTTTCAGAAGCTAGGGAGAGAGAAGGGCAGGGTTTATTCTTTGTATTCTGAAAGACTGATAAAGGATGACATGTTCATTTCATGTTCATCTCCGTTCCACATCTTGAATGATTGCATTGGTTGGCTGGGAGGGCATTCCTTTCCATAGCAGTCTGAAAGGTCTTTGCTGCCATGGCTCACCTCTGTATGAGAAAGCACAGTCCAGTATTTTGTCCACTTGGATAAGACTCCTCCTGCTATTGCCATACAAGCCATTGAAACTGCTAATTCTCATCAGCGACCCTTGTGCCTACAAGATAGGGACTTCCCTTCCAGTTCTCAAGATTTTCTGCCTGGAAGGCCAAACCCCCTGCTGCCCATGAACTCTGATGGAGCACAGATCTGTTTCAGCCTCAACATGTGCTTCTGCTGGACACAGGACCTCATTTGGATGTTCACAATGTACTGCCAGTGCAGAATTTGCGAGCAGGACTAAAAAGGAAGTATCTGCTGAAAATCAATGAACAAGACATGAATGTTATACCTAACCTACTCTTCCTTCATAGCTCTCCTAGGAGTGTAACACTAGAGATGTGTCCCTGCATTTTGGGAAGGCTGTGCATGAGGAATTTCCAAGTGTCATCTCCTTTGAGCTTCATTACAGAACATCTTGCCTTGTTCATTCTCTTTTTTTTTCTCACAATATTTCAGAGACAGTGTATACTAGAACTGATTTGAAAGGTTTAGAACAATTCAGAAATAGGTCCAAATCAAACCATCAGCTTTTATCTCTCCCTTAGAAGTGTTCAACAAACCTTTGATCATTGCAGGGAATCAAGCTTGTGTGTTTATTTAATCTCAACTCAGCATTAAGGTCATACAGTAGTTCATAAAGACTTTTTAGTCATAAAATGTTCTTTAAAAAAAGTGAGAGATGTTTCCTCTTTACCTTGATGTCTTTCCATTTCTTCTGCTGCAGCAGAGATCAGCAGCTTTCCTGTTTACTTAAACTTTCTTCCAGCACTGCAGCCTGGGTCAGAAGTGGTGGGGATAGTCTTGGAAATAATTTATTTCATTGAATTGCAGATGTAAAGAGAAGCTCAAGAGCATTTAAGTAAATTCTCATCTGTGCTACTCAGTCAGATCTCCTAAGAACCAGAGGCTTGTGTACATGTTACTTTATTGGTTCACCTTTTCTTCACCTCCCATTTCAGATTGAATGTGCCATTGGTATATGCTTTTTTTTTTCACTAGAAGTGGTTGAAAAGAAAAACATCAACAATTAAAATTGGGGGTGAGGAAGATAGAGTTACAATCTTTGCTGTTGATCCTTTATTTGATTTGGGACAACATTGTCCCCATTATTCTAAAGGAAAATAGAAGGAGGATAAATCTGTGACATCATAGCTCTTCTCCCAGATAAAAGCTGTTTTGTCATCAACTTGTAAGTGCACTTTTAAAATGCTGGAGTCATGATCTCTGAATAATGGCATTGGCAGAGCCTTACTGTGTGATGCTATAGTATTGATTTTTAATTAGGAGACTTTAAGTTATATATACAAATTTATATACATGTATATATGCACACATATATATATGTATATCATAATGTTATTTACTGTAAACATTGCTCACTGATCAGGAATAGATCTAGAGTCTTATAATAAGTGTTACTAAAGAAGGAGGAAAGAGAAAATCCTACTTGTTTTGCAATTTGTGTCAGCATTCTAACAAAACAGGGCAATACATTATCGCTTACAACTTAATCTGAGTTGTATTTGCAACATGATTTATCAACACATGAAAGAGAACCAATGTTCTAAAAAGTGGGACTGATTCTCAGCTGCTCTTAGTCAACATTCATCCATTGACTTTAAGGAGTTTGCCTGGTATCCTTAAAGAGGCCAAGTCTAAGTCGTGGACTTTAGTCTTTACGAAAAGGTGTGTGGCTGCTTAATAGTTGAGCACACCCAACACATGCAAGAAAACAGTTATTTCTATCGCTGTCTCTAAGTCTGGTCTGGTCTGTTTATGCCCTGTTCTGGCTCCAGTGATGCCACATCACAAGCTCCAAAGGAAAGTGAGAAATCTCAGCACAAGATAATGATGGAACAGTCAGCAACCAGGGAAAATGTCTCTCTGATTTCAGTATACTGCCTTTTGATTATTCTGTAAACAACTCCTCACTGCTGTATCAGGAAACAGTGGACAGCAGCACATTATTTTCCCTACCTGTATGAGACCTCACTTCAGTCAGCTCTATCCTCCCCTCTCTTACGCATTTCTAATCTGTTCTAGTATTTTCTATCTCTCTGTCTCTTCACGTGGAAATCTTTTCCAGCCCCTCTCATTTTTAGCATCTCTCTCTGGAGTCAGTCCTCTTCAGCATCATTTGCTCTGAGACGGGCACCCAGGATACACCACAGATGTTTAAACGTTCCAAGCTTTACTTCTCTCCCAACGGTATGTCCTGAGAGTGTGTCTTTGCTTTTTAGCCATCCCACAAGTGGGCCCATGGTCACCTTTGGGGTATTTTTCCTTTGTGGTTACAGCTCATCCCAAAGGAACCTATGTTACAGCCAAGGGAAGCAATGCAGCCTTGCTGCCGGCACACACTTGCCCTCCTTTCCCCAGTGCTCCAGCTGGGGATATGGTCAGGCTGCCGGTGCATGAGATCACATCCAGCAGGGCTACTCCCTGGAAGCCAAAGTGTTGCTTAGTAACCCACTCATGGAAGTACCAGAAGCATTTTTCAATCTGTCACATTGGCAAAGAACACTGGCTTCTTGATTTAGAGGCATTCTGCTGTGCGTGGCAGGGCCATGCTCCATTATCTTGCATCCAGTACTATCTGCAAGCAAGGAAATGAACCTCCCATTTAATGGAGGGGCTGGGAGAAGGTGGGGGTGTGAGGCACAGAAAATATTTTTCTAGGACCGTACATGAAGCTTTTAGCTAGTTCTCCTGGCATCTAGTCCTCATCTTAACTCCCTTCCCATAGGAGATATTCCCTGCTTATGAAATGCACTCCAGGGTCCTATAGCAATTGGCCAAACAGGACCCTGCAGCACCTTCATCTATTATGAGACATTACTGCAATAAAACTTGGTGTGTCATACAGAAACTGGATGAGGTATTGCAATATTTATGCTGTAAGCCTCAGTGTCGTGGACAATTGCTACAGAATAATGTATGTCTTTTCTTAATGCAGTGGAGTCACAGCAGCTTCAGCAGAGCACACTGAACACAGATCATCTGTGATTGCATGGTTTCCTCAGTTATTTTCAAATTATTCTGTTACAGAGACTTAAATGAAAAATATCATCTCATTTAAAAATAGACTGTAAAGGCTCTTAGGTTACTCCCCCTTTTAAGAATAATTCAATCGGAGAGCAAAATATCCAAGAACTGGATTCTGACTTCAGAGGCTTACTCCTTTATCTGGCACTGGTTTATCATTAAAAATGCCTTCAAAAAGTAACTTGAGGGCTTTTATTTGGGGTACCTTATTGATTTTGCTATCACATCGCCTCATTTCGGAAATAAAAAGGTATTTTGAACAAAGTCTAGCTTTGAGCTCTGGGGACCAGCTGGACTCTTCCCATCCTACTTCTTGTTATCAAAGATGGTAGAACCATGGAGTGTATCCAGCCACGGCATCACCCATTTCTGTGGCTTGCCTCCTGTTGACAGATTGTGTCCTGGAAGCCCTCTGCAAAAAACTGAAGGGCTTTTATATGGGTCATGGAAGGTCCAGGGTGGTCTGAAGATGAGGTTGTTAGACAAATGTACCCAAGAGCTCTTTTGGTCTTCAGAGTGTCATTTACCTGGGATGATGCTCAATGTTGCAGTGATGAAATCAGCAAGTTTGTTTCTTGTGTAAAGCCATGTCAGTGACACACACAACAGTTCAGTGCTAAAGCTTGGCTCAGCATAAAGATGAAAACACATCCCACAACATCAGAAGTTCCTGACTTGATTTCTGAGAACTTTTTGAGGAGCTGAGTACCTTCCTGTGCTCTTTCCCAGTCTAATGAATAAATTTGGCTATGGAATAAAGGCTTTCAAATTCATTGTGCATAGCTGTATTTTTATTGCACATAGTTTAAGAAATATAGAAATTGATGAAAAAATGCTCCTGATGACTGGCCAGTATAAGAGCTTTTGATGACCTGCTGTGGATCCCAGAGCAGAAATGCCTACATCAGAGAAATATTCAGAATGAACTGGTTTCTCCAGGGGACAGGGAGCATTTTTGGCAGGGAAGACTGTGAAGGCCTGATCTACATTTTAACTCTTAGAACTGGCTGTGCCAGCTCAGAACTGATGGAAAGCTTGCCATTGCGATGCTTTGCTCTGTGGAAAAAGGATTCAGAGAAGCACGAAGTGTACAATGCATTATTTGTTTTAAAAGTATCAGGGTATCTGTTTCCAGTCTTCTAATACATTAACCTTGAAGTTTGTTCATAATGAAATAGTCTAGTCTTACAAGTTAGCAAAAGACTTATTGTCATAAAGACAGTGGGCTAGGGAAGAGCAGGTGGACTGGGTAACCTCTAGGCAATACTGAGAAAGCACATCCACTCCCTGCAGTCACAGGGGAGGGCACCTCTTTGCACTTACTGCACATTCTGCATCTTAAAATTATTTGAGGTGAGAATCATTTTAGAGCAACTGAGTTAGCTACAAAGCAGGAGATGTTCTATGAGCCTTAATTCTTGTTGTTTAGGTTTTGGGGTTTCTATCTGTTCGTATGTTCACAGCCTTCTTTTCAACATTTGAGGATGCTCTAGGTTACTTCTGTCTCACCTAACTGGGATCTGCTTGCCCTTATGGAAACAAATTGTGGGGTGGAAGCTGCCCCACTTCCTGGCTGTACATACCCCTATCTATACAACATATATGTGTATGTTGAGTGATTGCATCGTAGTGGCTTTTGTAATGCAATAACTGTGGTGTCAAGAAAATGTGGTTGGAGAAAACTATACTTGCAAATTAACCTGAATAGAAAATCAAAGTCAGTGAAAAGGCAATATAGCTGAAGAGTTCTTACTGTGAGCCACCACCATGTTGTCCACAATATGCCAGCTTCTGTATCCTCTAAATAGCCCTTTATCCTTTTTGCAGCAGAAGTGGACTTTAATTTTATGTTTGTACTCTGAACTGGAGACAGTGGTGTTCAGTCTTTTCATAATGTGCTGATGAATCAAAGTGCTAACCTTGTCGTGGGTTCGTCATCTTCTGTAGCTTCCCAGCAAAATAATGCAATGCCAGTTGGTGAATAGCCTGGAGGAGTTTTGGCTGCTGCTGACTGAAGCATGCCATTGAAATGTTGGTCTCCAGGGCCAGGAGGTTTTGTATTGATGCCTGTAAGAAAAACTCAGCAGTGTCAGATGAACCCAAATGTCCTATTAGTCACATGGCATGTACAGGGACAAGCCAAAACAACTGAGTCAGGGGAAAAAAAATAAGGGCTTCTGCCTGAAGAAAATCTCACATACCACTCTCATTTCAGAGGAAAAACCCTTTTGTGACCAATCCTGGGTGACAAGTAGGTGGGCTCAAAGGCTGGAGAGACACATCTTTGTAGTATGTTTGTCACTGTGTCTTTGGTTATATAAATGTACCAGAATAGGAGAAAAATGCCTGTCTTTCTTTCAAATTCCTTTTCAGCTCTGTACACGCCTCCAGGTTGCCTACTGCTACACCCTGTGAGGCCTCATTGGAGTTTACACTATGTTGCTTGGTATTTGTTTACTTTTGGCGGCCACAGACTAAGGTTACAGGTTTGGGAACCAGTACATAATTGTAAGGACAGCTTCTTGTGTTACTTTTTTCCCCCTCTCCCTCTTTTGTAAAGTGTGAACCTTTCTTTGGAATTCTGAAGTGACTGTATTGTTACAACGTTTGTATGTAGAGATTTGTTTTGACATGGCTTGTGTGGAGGACCTTTGCTCTTCTTATCTCACATTCAGTTTTATTAAGTGCTTGATAGCTTTGCCAGCCTTCTCTGAGGGAGGAGAGGTGATGGGGTGGCTTCAAAACTTGGCTTTTTTTAAGGGAAATTTGCCCAGCTTTACCTAGAGCAGTATGAGAATCTGGGGTGCTCTTGACTGTTCTTCACTCATCCTGATCTGATTGCTTCTTGGAGAAAGAGATCAGCCTTGAAACCCTCAGAAAAAAATGTATTGCTTAATGCGCTAAGCCAGCACTGACCAAGAAGGCCCATCAGTTTGTCACGCATGGAAACCTGCATGGTGTTTCACCCCGCCAGAAGGCGGCTGTGCAGCACAGAGTGAATCAAGGCAACTCACACTGCTCTGTGGATGCCACTGGAGCCACCACAGCTTGCACCAGCCAAGGACCGGCCCTTCCATGTTTTGGTGGTTAGGAAACCTGTGAGCGAAATCCTACAGGGGTTTGAGAGGAGTGGAAAATGGGTGTTGGAAACCTCTCAACTTCTCAGGATTTCTTTGGTATTCATACACATTTGCAAGAATGTATTCCAAGCATCTTGTACTGTTATTAGTAACTTGTACTGTAGTTTGTTAGCAGTGTTGACTACCTACATAGCTAATATTCTGTTGCAACTTAGAAAAAGTGTAAACAACTGCAGAAAACAGGAGTTTAGAACTTGTATGTACTGGTTTTTTTATATTAAAGCACTTCAATTAAAAGTTCAAGGAAAAATACTCCTGTAGCCGTTGTTGTACCTTTGTATCTGTTTGGATAACACATGAGTGGAATGAGATGGGAGTGCCCTCTTCCCTGTTTGCTTTGGTACTAACCAAAAGAGATGGTCAAAATTTTGGGAAGAACTTTGGGTGTTAAAGTTTATGCAGCAAACAGAAGGTGCCAGCAACCTAGTCCAGAAGACATTATAATCTTATGAAATCCCTGCAACCAAAGCTGAAGAGTCTGAGGGATGGCCAGGCCATCACTGAGTGGTGATTCACACAGCTGTGAGTATCTGCAAAAGAAGTTTTACCTGGGGAGCAGTTAATGAATGAGTCCACTCTGTAGTATGTTAGATTTCCTTTATTTTTATCGCAAAGTACCTCAGAGGTCACCGGAAGCCTGTTCACGTGAAAGTGAAGAAAAAACATCCCCAGTCCAGGGTTATTTCAGGAGTATAGCAAAGTTGTGGGTTTGGGTACCAGAGGAGTTGGAAAACAGCAGCACACACAGGCAACAAATGGTCCTCACCACACATCCCAGAAATGGTTTCTCTCTCCTCCCTGCCCCCCCCTCAATGTGCATATCCAAATACTTTTCTGGATCACATCACTGTGGGATCAGCGTGCATAAACAGACATCTCTAAAGCAGCTTGTGATTTGGTGATCTCAGCCCAGCTCTTAGTAGCCAGATGCCCATAATATGAAAACAACCATCAAAACTGTCTCTTTTGCTGGCACTGTTTAATCAAAGGGACAATGGGAGAGAATGGCAGTCTTATTTCTACAAAGAGCCCTTCAATGTCAAATTTGCCATACAGTAGAGTAGCATTCACCTCTGTGGCACAGACCACAGCCACTCTGGAGGGGAACAAAAGCTCTCAGACAGCACGCAATTAATCCAGCATCTATTAAACCAAGCACGGGTTATTTTGAAGGAACTAAACAGATTTCTGCTTTAAATTATTCTAAGCACTATTTTTTTTAACTCTACACAGTATGCACAGCTCGAAGTACAAACCAGAAGGCTGTGTTTCTGGCAGCTGTTATCTTCCCGGTAGCTGTTTTACATCCCTGGCATCTCATAATCCTGAGACAAAAATCAAGTAAAACACAGCAAAGGAACAACATTAAAATACCTCTGGTTTTCCTGCTGCCCAAAGCCATGTTCAGGTGCTCAACGCCAGAGCAAACAATTAATTGCACGACCAAGGGAAGTAATGAAATCTGGCTTCCTATGGATTTATGACAAGATGTTACCTTGGTGCCAGAGACTTGAGGAGTTAGTCTTTCTGCCAATATCTTGACTCCAGATGAGGATTTTATCAGCGTTAGTCTCTGGAATGGCATAATGAACTTTGAAATGGGTGCATTAAAAAAAAAAAAAAAAAAAAAAGCAAGCTATATTACACACTACATACAGTGAGAGATGAAATTTACTGATGGGAATTTACAAGATAATTAATATCACAGATCAAAACAAATGTACCTTGTCTGCTAAGTCCTAAAAATGGGACTGCTGCTTGTTTTATTTCTGTATGTCTGTCCCCACTTTTTCCAGTGCAATGCTATTGAATAATAGTATGATTGCCAGTGGAGTAGTTCCAATAAAAGACACAAAGTATTTGTAATAGTAGAGCAAAAGATGTAAATAAACAATATGTTTTCACAGATGAAGAAAAATTACCCAAAGATCTAAGATGGACATGTATTTTTTAATCTTTGAAAAAGTGATTTGGAAAAGAAGAGGAAAAGTGAGGTGAGAAGTTTACTGAGAATAAAAAACTGTTCTGGGCAGTCAAAACAAAAGTCGACTGTGAAGTTTTTCATGATAATGAGGAACTGGGTTGTAAAATGACAGATGAAATCTACTGTCGATAAATGCACAGTAATGCTTCTGGGGAAAAAAACCACCCTAATTATACATGCATAATGAGGGGCTCTAAATCAGCCATCACTGCACGGGAAAATGATCTCAGCATCATCGCTAATTCTGAGAAAATGACAGGTCAAGGCTGAGCAGGTGTCAAAAAAGCAACTAAAATGTTAGGAATAACTAGGAAGGGAGAAAAAAAAAAAAAGACAAAACAGAAAACATCATTAAGTCTCTGCATAAATCTGTAGTGTGGTCCTGTGCTGGGTGGTGTTTGCAGCTTCTGCATGCTCCCACCCTCCCATCCCCACAGCCCAGCACACACCCAAAAAGCAAGAACAGGCACAGGGGACAGCAAGAAAGCACTGGCGCTATGGAACAGCTGCCATGCAAGGAGAGAACGAGTGTGCTGGGACTCACTGGCTGTCAAGAGAGATGGCAAAGGAGAGACAGGTTTGCAGGTTTGCCAGGAACCAGCTGCCGCAGAGAACAAGCTGCACTTCCAGCCCCAGACATATTGAAGCATCTGGCTCCCTGCAGCTGAGTGGGCACAGCCCAGCTGTGGGGTGCATGCTCTATATGCACCTTGGTCCTCATATTTTTGGCCCACAAACCTCCTTTACAGGTCACTATTAGGGACAGTTATCTCCACAGGCAATCCTATACTTTGGTTCTCATATTTCAATAGATTTATCCCTGATCTCGGATATATTTTCCTACCCCTTTAGTATCTGTCCATAGAGGGAGAAAATCTATTTGACACTTCAACCATAGTTCCTTGAGCAAGATAAGCTGTGCCTGCTTATTTCATTCACTACAGTTGATAAAAGATAATCAAACAGCTTGTGGTTGAAGCCTTCACCATTTTTCTGGTACAAAAGCTGCATGAAACAGTAAATCCAAATTCAGCAAACCACAGCTAAACTCCAGGTGGGTGCAAACCTAGCACTACATCAGTAGAGGGTGAACCTCCCATCCTCTTCTGCTGGACCAGGATTTCATCTCTAAGTGTAGAAGCTTCCTGAGAAGATACAACAGTGACTGCAAGGAATGAAGGAATTTCAACACAGCAGAAATTGATTTAGTGGCTTTTTATTACGTGCTCCTGAAATGGCCTAGTGAATCTATCTGTTCTGATACCACAATAGCTCACTGTTGCACAGCCTCTGCTTTAGTGATTTGTTTACATGCCCACCTTATTCCTGGGAAATAAGAACCCGTAGGAATTGAAAGAGCCTCCTTCCCAAGGCTGGCTGTCTGTGCTGAATGGAGGAAAGACACATCAGTCTCAAAGAGAAGCTATGGAGAGCAAAGGTACCTCCCCGGCAGCCTGACCTTGGCAAGGAGACAGGAGAATCACCATTTGCGACAGGCAGCAGTTCCCTTTAATAAATATTTCATGGCAGAGAACGGCAGACTTGGGGTGAAAATGGAGGGCAGGGTTCAGCCTGTGACGCAAGGTGATGTGACCAGACCTTGTCTAGCAGGGCTGGAGGCCACCTAATTGGCATTCCCACACCATGCTTACGAAGAGCATTCTGTAGTCCTCTGGGAACACAAAAATAATTAAAAGGCCCCTCAGCATGCAGTGTTGCTAATGGGCTATTGCCTGCCATGTGATGTTTTTGTGCTCAATTAGAGCTGAGCAACACAGACTGCTCAAAATTCCCATCTCCCTCCGAGAGACACCTGGGTGGACTAAGCTTCCTTTGCTGCACGATGGCCCTTGTTGTGCATTGCCCTGCAGCATTTGTGATGAGGGGCTGAAGGCTGAGGTGGCAGCTGAGCTCCGTGCAGCAGAGCACACATTGCTGTGTTTATGGTGCTGCAGACAGAGCTCTGGCACTGGGGGCACAGCACACGGAGCTGGTGGGTTCAGAGCACTCATCCTTGCACACCCCGGCACCTCCGTGGTGACCTGAAGCTGCAGGATGGCTGCGCATATGGCGCAAAGCAAAGGCCCTGGATCTCTTCCAGGCAAGACCTTGCTCACACATTGCGTATCTGTGTGGACTTCTGGCTTCTCCTAGCACAGTGCCAGGCTCAGTTGGTGCCAGCCACAGCTGCATGGCAAAGAATTCCTTCAATATTCCCCCCCTTTTCTCTGCACAGATCCTGTATGAGATGATGCTGAGAGACCTATCAACACCTTTTGTGCTTTCTCAGGAGGGATTTGGCCACCTGAAGGCAATTTCTCTCTGCAATCTCAGATTGCCTTCTGTCCAGGCACCTGTTTTATTTACCACCCCTGCTGTGGAGGCTGCCTTGCCAGCTCTGTGTGCCTAACACTGTCTCTGATGCTCTCACAAGCCTTGATTCACTTTGCAAGCCATTGGTGCAAGCCATTGGTGCCTCGTTTGGGCCAAAACAACAATTCGTCTCCAAGGTATGGTTGTTTGAGTATTCATGGGCTAAACTTTAGGTAATTAGCATTGTTAATGTTCTCTGTGTGATATTACAGCTGTGGGCCTCATTAAAATATTCTCCTGGGAGAAGTCAGGTGAAGAGTCAGGTGTCAGCTTTGCTTCATGTGGAAAAGCCTGCCTGTTATTCTGAGAGAATTATTTGTTTAAACACAGGATTTACACATGATGGTGTATTTAATCCCCCGTGCTTCTGCCAGCCAGAGAGCTGGGCTGAGCTGCTGAGCAGCACTGGCATGGAACCCAGAAGCAAGGGTCTCTATTTCTTCTGCCTGAGAAAGGCTCAGGCTTGTGGGCTCCTGCCCAAAACACAGGCAGCAGGCAGGAGTCCTCAGGCTGGTCTCTCCAGTGCCAACCGCCCCCACCCCACCATAAGGCCCTGTCAGATCCTGCTCCTGGCCAGCCCCAGCAGCTTCCCTGAGCACCAGGAGCCTTGGGAGTGCTTTTAAAAGAAAGGACAGTGACAAAAGGCCACAGAGGAGCTCAAACTGATCTGAACCAATGGCAGTTCAGGTGATGAGCAGAGAAACAGAGGCATTTCATCTGCAGGAGATCTCCTCTTTCTGCGGCCTGAGAGGCTCTGATAGGGAGACAGGAGAAGGTGGCAGATCTTTCTACCATGGACCAACCTTCCCAGATGTAGGACACCACATGACCCTTACAGCAAGGGCCACGCTGTCCTTTGGCATCTTCCTGGGACAGCACCAGCCTCTGCTCCTCAGCCAGGGGATGGCATGGCCCAGGGCTGCTTTCCCATGGCACTACCAGGTGCAGTGGAGGTCATCCCATCCTGTCTCTGTATTTTGTACAAGGAGTGGGAGACTTGAGCATGTTACCACCCCTGGTGGTGAGGGAGTTATGCCCCAGTAAGGCCCTGGAGGAGTCCATATATCTCAGACATGGAGCATGACACATCTACGCTCTGCAGGAGGCTCTGCATTTGCTCTGTGACCTTCCCGAGTTCTTTTCCCCAGACCTGCCAGCATCTGCTTGGGCGATTATTTATGAACAGGAGTTGAGTTTCTCCAGCTGAAGGAGGTGGCTGTGGACAGATGTCAGTGCAACAAATGGGCACACACCAGCTGTTTTCAGGCGCTGAGCACCGGCAGGCAGAGATGCCCACTGACAGAGACAGAGAGGTAGAGAGATACATCCTGGCTCTAGATCTGGCCTGCTGTAGCTGCACAGAATTTGAAGCATAAATGGTTGTGTTATTGTTAGTTTTTAGGGGTTTTTTGTGGTTTTTTTTTTTAATTGTTTTTTTCAAATGTTTTACCCAGTATGTTTCTAGTATCACTTCTTGGGTTGATCTCAGGAGCACAGAGAGTTTTTCTTGTGCCTGGGGAGAACAGCCACCACTGTGGCTGGGCTGAGTGCTCAGTTCCAGGCAAAGCCTTGTGTTTTGAGATGCTACACGTGACTGTCACCTTGCTGCCATCTGAAACCAATGGCTGTAGCCCCTAGGTAGGTTTCTCCAGCAACAGATTTTGTTGCAATGTCCCTTGAGGGGTTTGGCAGGCTGCTCAGATGGCTAATAACTGTTTGAAAGTCTCCCCCTTCCCTTCCTTTCCATTTCAGCTAGTTAAGTGTCCTCATTTCTCAAGGATCTTCTTTCTGCCTGTGGGAGTGGTAGGTAGGTGGCTGGAAGAGCAGAGAGGTGCAGAGATGCAGTGGAGGTATTGGGTTCCTGGTGTGCAGAGAAGCTGAGGGCCTGAGTGGGAATGAAAGATGGCGATGGGTGAGTAGGAGGAAGCTTAACAGGATGGAAAGTAGGAGCAAAGAGACTGCAGGATGAAGATGGGAATGGAAGATTACCTGACTGGAGGGAGAGGATTTGTACAGCAGGATGCTGCTTTGTGTCGATTATGCAAATCACCTGTACCTGCTGTGCAGTGCTTCCTTGGGTTTGCTGTTTTGGTCGAGGATGCCTGGCTGCTCCCCAGGCTGCTGCTGCAGCCCCTGTCACGGTGGGCAGCAGCAGGCTGAGAGCATAGGGGGAAATGGAATTGCCTCAGTCAGCTTTTCTGGGAAACACCTCAGCTGGTTCATACTGGAGTACCTCCACTGAGTCTGCTATGCTGCTTCACACCTGCCAAAAAGTCTGACCCATCAAATTTTGTGCTGAGAGAAGTGTTTAGTTCTTCCTTTGCTAGTAAAATTACCAGCAAAATTACCTGTTATACCACGCCCTACTTGCTCTTTTAGGAACATTTCACCAGATCTAGCTAACTCCAGTCAACATTCCTGTTGTTCTGAACTTTCTCAGAGCTGGGAGGAGCCTGGGGGAGAGGAATCACACAGTGGAAAGCTCAGGAGAATCCACTTTTTGTCTTGGGCCTGTCCATATGTCCATAGTTCAACCTTGCCCTAACCTTCAGTGTTTCAAGAGCTGTGCACAACGCTCTCTGTGCAGAGAGCACAAATTGCTCTCGGAAAAATTTTACTCCTTCTGTAGCCAGGCCGTTCTGCCAAGTCAAACTGCAAATTTGGGTCCACATTTTGTCTGATGGCTGGTCAGGGTATTCAGAGTAGAGTTTTACTTTGCCTCATGAGTTAGAGGCAAACAGCAGAACTGAGAGGTGGCAGTGCTTGCTGCAAACCTGTGCCATACCTTCATACACCTGGAGCAGAAGCCATGGACAGAAATTCCTTGTAAGAATGGGAATCACATAAGAAAAACAATTTTGTTTCAGAAGAATTCAGAGCAGGATTTTATACATTGGCAGAGGCCGAAACAGTGCGATATCGACAACTAGCATCTTTACTAATAACACTAACTTTGGAGAATCGTTGGGCAAAGGGATTTTACCTAATTTAAATGTAGCTCTCCTGTGCTTCCTTTGCTGTGAACTTGTGCAGATGAAAGAGGAATAACCATCTCTCAGACAAGCAGTTCCACGTACCGGAGATTAGCAGAGGCACCACTGAGGAGCAGGGCTCCTGCAGGGTGCTGACATTCCCGCGGCGCTGAGCAGAGCCTGCATTCAAATTATTCTGAGGAGAGCCGAGTCTTCTGCAGGGGCAGCACAAGGAATGCATCAGGGACTGGGCAGAGGGGTGCCTGTGCCTCACAACCCACTGAGCACAGGAGTGTCCGCTCATTATCTGCCCCATGAACTGGTGTGTGACTCCTTGCCTCATGCTCTGGTGCACGTGTGTGTTTCCGTGTGCATTTGTGTATCTGTTTCAGGGCTGACATGTTCATCTGATGATACATATTTAAATAATGTAAATAATTGACATGCAATAAGGAAATGCGCTTTATCAAATGAAGCGAGACCAGGCAAGGCCCAGCATCAATTCATATTCATACGCTGTGCATTTCCTCCCTGTTTAATCTGTGTTTTAAAAGAACCTGTCCCTACTGGGAATTCCACCGCCAGCCCTCACCGGCCTCATTTTGTGCCTACTATGCCTTCAAAACTAATCCATCCTCAAAGCCAGAGGCTCATGTCAGCTTCATTTTGAGAGTGAGCATTTAATTTCTGCGTGCTCCTATCCTTTAAAAAAACCCAACATTTAAGCTAATAAAGGGGAAAGAGCAGGGAGGGAGCAGAGAAACAGCAATCTGACTCTCCATCCATGCATCCATTCATCCATCTATCCATCCATCCACCTGTCACAGCTAAACCCAGTATTTTACTACGAAAACAGGTATCCTCTTGTCCTGTCTCTACCGTATTGACATTAGGACTCTGTGTAAGACTTGTGAGGCCCATTTCTCCTTGATTTAAGTTCAATGCCCCTGCACTTCTTTCACCTGCCTTTAGAAGTTTCTTCTCCCCTCTGCTTATTTTGTAATGGCAGTATACAGTTCTGAATTACAAAAGAGGACTTAAATTTGTAGTGCCTGGTGATCCTGATGGCAAGTGCCAGGTGAACAGTACCCGTTTTAGAGAAATCTTCCCTAAATCCAGCTTGCTGTTGATCCAGGAATGTGTGTGCCCTTTCCACTCTCTGTGCTCCCAAATATTCCTTCTTTGGTTTTGGGAATGTGTAGAGCAGCACTTTCACTAATTGTGTTCTGCAGCCTGCGAACAAATTAGCATCTGCGCACAAAGGTACTCCCCTGGCCACCCTGTCTGTGCTGCTACACTTAATTGGTGTGAGTGTGGCAAGGGAGAAGCCAGCAGGCAGGCACTGCATTTAGCTTCCCTCTTTCTTCCCCTCTCACTCAGGATTCCTCTACATTATTTTTGATTCAGAGTCTCCAGGCATCTTGTTTAATTTATGCTGCAACTTTCTTATTGTCCCCGGAAATGCATTTGCAAAGGAAAAATCCATGCAAAAGGATCTTTAGGAGAGGGTGAGGGAAGCTGCCGATGGTGATTATGCAGTGAGACAATCAGCATGAAAAGTGGATAGTGCCTCTGAACAAAGAAGGTATCGGTAAAAAATGGCAGCTTTGATCAATTTGTGTTTTCACTTGCCTCCATGAGAGGCTGTAACCCTTTAACTTCAAGTCTAGCCATTGAACTGAGTCTGCTCTTCCCTGAAAAGGACTATGTGAAAAAAACCTTTCTTCCCCTCCACCTCCCCATCTGAGGCATTTAGGATTAGCACGGCATCTCCAAGCTTATGCCTGGTGTTTTTTCACCTCCTTCTGAGCCTGGGCTTTTGTTTTTGGCCTGTACTGGTTTCCCGTGCTTCATCCTGCTCTCACTCACATACAAACCATGAAGAACCTGCACTTCAGTGTTTTCAAGGGGGTATTGATGAAGGCACTGCTGTCCAGGGAATACACCCCAAGGAAACCACCTGGATCAAGAGCTGAACTCTTCAAAACAATGTGAGGGAGCAGTTCTGTGCCCTTCGCCTTGGGTATTGGCAAAGCTGCAATCCAGAGAGAGAGCTTCTGGTGCCTGCACAGAAATGTGCCTCCCTCCCTGGCAACAGCCTCCAGGGCTTGTGCTTCCTGCGGGGGTGAGGGGAGAGAAGTCTGCAGCCATCCCTCAGCCAGGGCATCCTCTAGCACGTCCCCTTGCTGGAAATCCTGCCACAGCAGGGGAACTTGGCACTCCACCTCTTGCAGGGGTACAGCTGGCAGTAGCACAGCACCATCCTTTCCCAGCAGCACTGCTTTTACAGAGTCGATGGCCCAGCAGCACGCAGTAGTCCTCAGGACTGCAGGAGAAAGGAGAAATTAGCATGCATGTCCCTGTGCCTCTTGGGCCCACAGCACCAAGGTCTCATAACTCTCCCTTTCTCTGTGCTGTCCTGGTGCCTCTATTGTTTCTCATCAGCTCTCAGTATGTTGATTTAATGTCTTCTGCCTTCCTGGGGCAGAAATAACACTTGTCCTTTCCCCTCATCTTGAAGACGATGCTGTGCAGCTGTGGAGAGTCCTTGAGAGTGCATTAGTGGCATTATTGGCAGCTCTGACCCACAACCATCTCTTACTAGTCTGCTCCAGACAAGAGCTTGAATTCCCCAATCTTACAAACTATAATGAAAAGATGAACGGGAGACCAGGGCTGTTTCCTGGGTAAAGCAGAGCTGCGATGCTCTCTGCAGAGGCACAGGTTGAGCTCCCCCTCAGTACTCCCACTCAAGTATGTTGATGAAAACCAGAAGAGTTGGTTTTGGTACTGTCAGAACAGTGCCAGGGGCCTGTTTGGCCATGTATAAATGAGCAGGACCTCCTCTAGGCACAAAATCCCTGGGAGGTGCAAGACTTCGGCTCCTGCATGCTGCCTGCTTTTCTGGTGCTGCACATGTGCAAAGCAGGGAACACTGCCCAGGCACTCAGCAGAGAAAGAGACTGAGGGAGACCATGGTGTGCCTCAAGAGTGGCACAGGAACAGCAGGTTCAGTCTGTGCTGAATGCACAAACATGTGACTGTCCCAAGGCCACAGTGTAACAGAGGAGTCATTCAATACAAAGCTTTGGCTCACTTTAAATGCAGGACTTGCTGGAAAACACTGTCCCCAAGGTCACTGAAAGATACTGCTGGACTCAACAGCTCAACACCTCCTGTTGAGCTGTTCAGAAGGTAACAACAAGCTCATGGGAAATGTGGCCTGAGGCTTGCTGGGAAGCCAAGCTCCACGCTGAGCTGCTCTGCCCAACACCCTGGGCCAGTGCTGACTGCAGCCTGCCTCCACCTGAGTGGACTTGCTTGTAAGGTAGCCCTGGGCTCCCTTTAAACCCAGGCCCCCTATGAAACATTCATCAGTCCCAGACAGCCTGCAGCTGAGCCTGAGCTTAGCTTTGTGTCTTGCAGAAAGTAAAAAGCCAAGCGTATTTTCCTTGGCTCCACTACATCTCCTGTTCTTTTCATTGTCTCTGCTATGCAATGCCACTGCTGTTTCTTTACTCCTAGAGATGAGTCAGACAGGCAGTGGCATCTTGTCCTGATGTTTCTGAACCCACTGAAGTTTTCAGTAGTTTTTTGCTGAGGTGGGTCCCGGCTCCTCTGGGTTGCACCAGCTTTCCCTTCCCTCTCCTATCTCCAGGCAGCTTGAGCCACGATTTTATGTTGGTACTTGCATGGGGAACCCAATGTAGGAGCTGGAAGTGGGCTGTTTCTGGGTTAGAAATTTTGTGAGTGTAGAAGGCTGGATGGCCAGGGGCTGTGGCTCAGACAAGAGCCACCCTGGCTCCCTGCCAGAAGCTCTTCCTTATCCCTGCCGTTTAGGTTTCTCCCTGCTCAAGGAGGCAAGTGAGTTATGATCTTGAGGAAGTGGCAGAGGCACAGAGCCAGGGGAGACCAAGAGCAAGCAGAAAAATGATGGGAGCTCTCAAAAGAGTAGGTCAAAGACAGAAGGACAGAGAAAAGAAGGAGGAACATAGCCTTCTGCTGCAGTTTCTGAAGAGGACAACTTTATTCCCAGCAATTAAAAGGTTAATTCCCTTGACAACACCTCCCCCTCTTTCCCAAAGACTATCTCAGAAATAATCAAAGTCTTTAATTAATATTGCACTAGTCCAAATAAGTACAATCATCTTCCAGGAGTATTTACATGTCAGGCTATAATTAGCAGCCTCCTTGGCACCAGCCCACATGAGGTGACAGGTCACAGTTTCCATTACATGCTGCATTTTTCCATATCATTGCTCATTCCTGAGTGACTATGAGATGAGTTAACCAAACTCAGCAAAGATGACAGATTGAGTGAGCCATGGTGGCAACCAGAAGAGGAGCAAGTGATTTATCTTTTCACGAACTTGCTGACAATAATCAACACCTCAGTTAAGTGATAACCTCCCTGTTTATTTTTTTTTAAAGTATGCTTTTCAAGTAATCTGAGAAGTAGAATTTCAAGATTTCTTTATTTCCTAGTGATAGTGAACCATTTCTACCTTGACTGAACTTCCTTCTCCGACTTAGGAAGGAAGTGCTTTGTCCATCCTACTGGATGGTGTCTCTTGTTCCAACAGAGGCAGAGGGTGAAAGAGTGGCTGCACTTAAAAAACCAAATTCATTCTTGAATGCCTTTTACTCCTAGACCTCGCTGTTAGCCACTCAGACATGACAGGACATGTAAGGAAGCACAATGAAGCTTCAGACCAAAAATGAACTCCTGTCTGTGGAGAAAAGTTATTGGGTTAGGATTAGAGCCACGGGAGGCTGAGCCCTGGAACATTGGCTTCCTCCACTGCATTTGCTGAGATTTTCCTGTTTTTACTATAACTTTACTCAAATTCTCACCTTTTCTCTTACAAAAATGTAAGCACCCTTATTTTCTCACTCAGATGTGTGTTGCCTACTTGCAAGAGCAACTGGATGGGAAAAGGCCCAGTGAAGTGGGCACCCACACTGAGGAATCCTCCAGTCTCCCTGGGTGCTTTTTGATTTCCTTCCTGGAACTTCATCCCTACATTATTTACAAGGGTCTTGCAGAAATGGTGGCTTCTGGTTTGGTACCCTGTCAGCTCCTCATTTAGCTGGCTTTCTGCTTGGATGTGAAACTCCAAACGTGGTTTTTGCTTCTCACTGACCCACTCAGAAGTCCCATGCTCCATTTTGGGTGGGAATGTGGATGCAGTATGTTTGAGGGAGAGGAGGGAAAGGAAGGATGAAGCATTTAGGGTGAGTTGCAGACTTCAAGCTGATGCCCTGCCTGGCTGCTGTGAGGCAGCAGGAACATTAATGCTGACCCCCACTATGGGCTGTCTTACAGCTGCTGGACAAAGATGTGAACAAGTAAAAGTGCCTCCTTAGGCAAGAGGAAACCAGTGGAAAACTAGAGGCATAAGGAAATATAAATCAGATGTTTTTGCAGTGAAGTTTCCTGCTAAACCTCTTGTCTGGGCCTCCCCCCTATGCCTCGTGTGGCTGCTGCTCTGCTGGTTCCCTGTGCTGGTAGCAGTGGACTGCCCTTCATGCCTTGGAGCGTGCAGGGCTCAATTATGCACTTACATGTCTTCCTCAAAATTGGCACCATCTGGACCACCACCTGAATGTCATTTTTTTCCTGCACAGCTTCTCACATGATTTGCCAGCTTGTGTTTGTGATTTGGAGGGGGGGCATGTGTGAAAGGTGGTGAGATCTGGCACAGTTTTTTTGCATAAGCAGTGCCACTGACAGAACTTTTATTTAGGATTTAACTGATCTCTGTACCTCCTTGGCAACCTGTGCCACTTATTCAGAGGAACTCCCTAAATCTGTGTCAACCTCCAACTGGGCTAAGTTTATTCCTCTAAAAGAATAAACACATTAATCACCCTAAGGACAACCTCAGAAATAATAAGCAGCTTCTTGTTTGAAATACTTCCACAGGGAAGAGAGAGCATACCAGGACAGGACTTGGAGAGGCCAGACTTTGTTAGGTGGTTCAGGTAGCACAGGCACCCAAACAGCATCTACAGATCATCTCTCACAACCTCCTCCAGGATGCTCAGGTGAAACAAATATTGCTCCATCACCTACAGCACAGTTGAAGCTCTGATTATACAAAAGTGTCCACAATCACAATCTCCATTTTAGGAGTTTGCTATATTCCAGGACACAAACTCCTAAATCAAATTATGATTTCATAAATCTGGCTAATCCAGGCTGTGGATCTGTTGCTGCAGAGTACATTCTTGTACCAATGCCAATGTACCAATGTGCATTCTTGTATCAACCTCTGCCACCAGCCAGTTGCTGTATGCACAGGAAAGAGGGCCACTCTTCATATTGGCTGTATTCAGCTGGTACATAACACACTGTCCAGCTCTACAGGATCCAGTCATGCCCTCCTTCTGGGGTGAACAATAACAAGTACATTGGTTCACAGGGAGTGAAATTATTTGCACACACCAGTAAAAGACATTTAATTATGAAACTTTTAAAATACTGATGTTTTAGTAATATTAAATATATTACTTCTTATAGGGAAATTTGGAAAGGAAGGTTCAGTGCCTGCTGCCTTCACAGAGGGCTTGAGGAAATGAGTTGGTTGCATTGCAGCCAATAAATTACAAACTTCTAGTCAGAACCTCTTTGAAATCATGTTGCCAGACAGTGTATGTCAACCAAATAAGGGTTTTAAATGTTTTAGTGTATGCAGACACAGTCTTGTCACTACATGTGCCATCACTAGGGAGCTAACCTGAGAGTCACACCCTCTGCCTTGCTGGCATCAAAGGCTGTGCAGCTGGCATAATTGTGGAAGCCCTGCAAATACACAGGTATTTTCTAGATACCTGTGAGTGCTGATCCTCAAAGACAAGGAGGGCTAGATATTGCCTCACCAATGAAGCTCAAGGAAAACCAGGAACCATGGAGAGTGGCACTACCTTCAGGTGGGGACTTGTCACGTGAAAACTGGGTGACACCTTCAGTAGTATGGAGAGGAGGATTTGCCATTTTAGTTCTGCCTAATGGTTAATACACTAAAAAACAGGAGAGGCCAGTGTTGGCTCCCCTTCTAGGAAGAAGAAAGCAGGTGCCTTGCTGGGGAGGGCTCATGAAAGAGCCTAAAGAGGTTATGTGCACACTCTGTAGAAACACTTCCATTCATATTCTCACTGCAACATGCAGTTGTGGCAAGTCCTTCCATATGCCCAGGGTAAGGGAAGCTTCCAGAAGACATGCTTCCTCCACTGCTAAGGAAATTACACACCATTCTTTCTTTACCATTAATTTACAGCAGTCTGCTTATATACTTCCAGTTTTGGGTGTACTGCTCCTCTCTGGGTGTACTGCTCCTCTCATTTTTCCAGTCAGCTGTGCCATCAGCTCTATTGTCTGCATCCTCCACATTTGCAAGTAAGTTAGCTCCACCATCCAACAGCCATGTAGTCTGGTGGCCTTCTGGTGGAGTCTCTGTAAAAGCTCTCCTAATTTACAACAAGCATATATATTTTAGAGATCAAGACAAAAACATATCTATTCCTAACTACAGGGAGGAGAAAGGCATATGCTCCTCTGCAGGGGGAGCTCAGGTTCACAGCTACTATAGGTAAGTGGGGTAGGGCTGTAGGACTGTACTAACAAAAGGATTTGCCATGTCCTTTTGGGAACCAAGCAGGTCTAGGTCAGCCAGAAGAAGCTCTACCAGGGAAGGGCCATGCGTCTCAGCCTTCTATTTGAAACTTAACTTGATCGCACTGTCAAGAGCTCAGCTGCTGGTTCAGCACAACAGTAATTAAAACTGTATCTTACATCCCTTTAATGACTGGTGTAACAAATGGGAGCAGGAATTGATCCGATACCCAAAGTCAGTTTTGGCTGTTCCAGTAAAACAGGAGCAGTACGTGCACATAGCTATGAAATAGCTCTTAGTCAGACACACAAACAGATTAGCACACATGTGGAATTAACTCCAAAGAAACTTAAGGAAAACATGCTTTTCCTCAAAATGCTGAGAGAACAGGTTCTTTTCCTTCTTAAGTGCCTATCCTAAGTTTGAGTAGAGTGTAGATGGATGGATGGATGGACGGACGGATGGATGGAATAAGAGAAATTATTGAGATCCCTGATATTTTACTTGTTTTTAACAGATAGGATGGGGGGTTTTTCTGTTCTTTTTTTTTTTTTTTTTAATAATGAACCACCTTTTCCATGAAGTCCAGGGGGCCAGCAATTGCTCTTTTCCACCTAAAAATTTAGTGTTGGAGTGGTGCCAGCTCTCAAAGAAATAAAGTGCTAGCCAGTGGCAAGAAAATGCAGTTTGATTTATTCTATACCTTTAAAGTGAGTGGTAGGCCTGTACATTAAACCCAGCAGCCTTTTAATTATGGATTGGCTCTTTCTAGTAGCCTTAAGATACAATTATCTGTCCGAATGAAAAAACAGCTGGGTGGCAAGGCTGAAATACAGGCTTGCTGATTTTGCCCAAACAAGGAGACTCAACAACTTTCACGGAAGTTTTAGCTGCATAAATACTGGAAGCACCTACCCTGCAGCTGGATACAGCCCTGTATATCACCTACGTCTGGAGCACAGAGACTGATACTGACTACAGTTTTTCAGCAAACGCACAAACAGTGATTTAGGTTGGACTGCGTTCACATCCCTTTTCTTTCCAGAAATATTCTGAATTAGAACTTGACTTAGAAAGAAGAATGTTTATGGAAGGTAGAATTAAAACAAGTATCAGAGAAAGACTGAGCAAACCCCACTGTAACAGTTGAATCCATATTCTTGGGTGTCAGAGACAATACCAGGTGGCCTGAATGTCCAAGAAAAACTAAACAAAGTTCCTCGCACTTCAACTATCCCATGTCGGTAGCAAACCCTGTGAATGAGATGCAGATTAACAATTTCCCCAGGAATAACTGTCTGGCAAGTAAATATTTGGCAATTATATTCAAAGAGTGAATAAATCTTGGAGATACTGCAATCTACTTGCAGGTAATTGTTAACATCAGAAGAAACAGAGTTCATCAAAAATATCTCTGCCCAGGAATGACAAGCTCATAGGCTAATAGAAATTAGTTTTCCATCTCTAATATTGGGCACTACTTCTGCGTGGTATCACAGACCCTGACAGCTCTTTGGCATGTGATGTTGAAAACAGCCAGCTGCAATTTGTGTTTGCTTTTAAATTTACAGTTTAGCCGAGGGGATGGAAAATACTTCCTGTTGGGAGCAAATTCACCCTCCACTGGGCCCACACAGACTCTGCACCATGCTTTGAAGTTCCCTGTAAAATCACGGAATTGGTGCATGGCCCCCACCTGACCAAGGAGGTCAGCTGGTATGTGAACTCTCAGGATGTGACAGAGGCAGGGACAGGTTGTCTTCATCATGTTTGAGGTTAACACTTTGTGCTCTTGTGCTCTGACTGCATTTTCAAGTCCCCCATCATCACTGTTGTGAGCAGCAATGAGCCTACTACGGATGATGGTATCCCCCTCTGTGACAATCATGAATTGCATCCCTGATGGAAGTGGTATCTTAAGGAAATGATCCTGTATTCCAGGCTGTTATCCAAGCATGCTGGAGAGGCAGGAGGTGATGGCCAAGATTTACAAAAGAAGGAGCTCAGCAGCCTCGAGGGAGCTGAGATGGTGAGAAGTCAGCAAGCCACGAAGATCAAAGGGCTTTCTGAGCCACCAGCTCATCAGCGGGTCCCTGCCTCCAAGGATGGGGACAGAGAAAGTGGGAAGGGGACTGACTCACTGGGACCTCTTTCTCAACCTCCTCCTCTTCCATGGGGATCTTCCATCAGCTATTTCTGCCCTGCTGAGGTGAAGTCTGCTGTACCAAGTGAAACTCTGCTCCCTCTGCTGTATCTGTTGCTGGCAGAGACCCCACTGCAGTGGGTGCTCCTGTGGTCTTCCAGGAGAATGAGTAAACAGGATAATTTCAAGTGCACCCCCACACAAACTGCTTGGCTGGGATGAGTCACCAGGAGCAGGCCGGGAATCTCAGCAATGTCTCTGCCTGGCTGCAGTGCTTGTGCAGCACCAAGGGGAGCACACAGTATCTTCCTGCAAGAACTCCTGCAGGACACACTATAGGAAAAAACACATTTGTCTTATTTTATGGGGAACTTGTGCATACTAAGTCCATGCCGATATTTCCATTGATTTTGGAAATATCTGCCTGTGTTCATGTGTATGTATTGACTAAGCATGATGGTTAATACTTTACATAGCAGTGTCACATAAAGCTTTCTCCTAACATGACTGCAGAATGGCTGTATTACATGCAAACAAAAATTCTCTGTGGAAATTACACAAGACCTTTCTGTGGAAAAACGATTCCAGGAGTTATGTAGATGGCTTTAACATTTATTGGAACTGTTTTCAAAAAGACCTTCACTCTGCAGCCAGGTGCACTTGTTTCTGTGAAGACAAATATGCAGGGTTTTGAGAATGTCATGGATGTCAATAATAGGATTCTTTTCAGATGCTACAGATTTTACAGTTTTAAAGCCTTTGATGACCTGCCCTTCCTGGACTGGGCACAACTGCTGACTCCTCTTGCAGTGTTGGGCACGACCCCTTTCTGATGGGAGTCAGCTCCCCTTTTCAGCTACTGTGACAGAATTGAAAATGTGCCCAACAGGAAAGCTACAGTGGGTTTGGCACTGACTCTGTCTCCCCTTGGCACTCTTGCTAGGGTGAATTTGCAACTGAAATTCCGAATTTGGCAAGAAAAGGAGGAACCATTTTCCTGGCAGCCCTCCACAGGTACTCAGGAGAGTGGATGGGGGGTGGTAGCCACAGAACAGATGGCAGTGTGGGATGAAGGTAGGTAAAGTGGTCAAAGATGTGGAATAAATAGATTTAACAAATATGTTGCACCACAACATGTGTGACACATGCATGTAGTTTTCCATGAAGAGCACAATGCCAGGGTGATACCTCACTTATGCAAATGACTGGGTAATTGTGCCGTACAGACAAGCACAGCCCTTCTGTCTTCACATCACTATGTTTTTCCTGAGTGATCTTTTAAAGAAAGACAAAGGCAGCAAAATCGATAGCAGTCTTTGAGAAACTGGCATATGAGAAAAGCCTCAGCCATTACAGTGTGAGGTGGGGATAAGGCTGAAAAGAGACATGACAGTCCACAAATATCCACACTTTTCATGATGAGGAATGGATGTTGATATGAACTGCAATAAGCTCAAGACTATGCAAAAAATACACTAAGGGAAATACTCCGGGAAAAAAAAAATCTATTGTGCTAAACACCTTTGCTATTTGTGGCCTACAGATGGCTCTCCCTGTTTTTAAACTTACTCAGAGATGACATTTTATGTTGTATTTCAGACTTTTTTTTTTCCTTGCAGTAAATGTTTAGAGTATAGAAAAATGTGTTCCTGAGGGCATCTGCTAAGGTCCCATCCACTGAGGTTTCAGAGGTGTGCTAGATAAAACAACCTCGGTGAATATTCAGTAGGGAAAATCCTGCTGATTAAAGGGAGCAGTGGAAGATGAGCTGCCAGGTCTTTTATTATCTATGACTCCAGGACTATTGGTAGTGAAGGGAGTTCTTGCATAAAAGCCTTTCCTGGCTTTATTTATGCCAAGGCTGCTTCCAGGAAGGGGGAATCCATCATGTCAGAGATGAATGCAAACATAGAGCTTTCTCTCTTGCCCTCTCTCTCCATTTGGACTGTCCTTTCATTTAACATAGAGACTGTGGTGTTCTGTGTATACTCTGCAACCTGATTTGCTTAAGACTCCCCAGAAACAAAGAGATAGTGAAGGCAGGATCACCTTAATACAGTAACTTTACTGTTTTCTGGGAGCTGCTTGCTGGGTCAAAAGAGAAAGTCAGGCAGGGAAGGCCAAGTCCCACGAGAGTCGGATCCAGTGATGCCCTGACAGTCAGGCAGGGAGCCAAGGGAAGGATGCTGATCCAGGTCCCTCCACCTGCAGCCACACACATCTTCCCTGTGACCCATTAGAGACCTCAAAGCTTTGGCAGATGAGAAGAAAGGTCACCCCCAAACCACCGCTAGAGTGACGCAGGATCGCCACCATATTCATCAGGTCAATAATACCCCAGGTGAGAAGGAGAAAACCCACACTACCAATTTAATTTCCTATTTGATGCAGATAGCTCTAGCACTGCTCTCGACACTGCTTCCACATTTTAGAAGTCTGTGGTTTGCTGTGCTGCTTTTCATAAAGCTCTGACAGTTGTCTAATTAAAGGATGGCAGAAGGCAGCTAAGCTCTGCTCAGCTCTGGCTGTGAGGGCAGTTTTGCACAGGGGAAGGCAGGGTACAGCTGAGGAGTTCAGCATCAGGGCAGAGCATCTCCATGTCCAGAAGCAGGTTATCACAGAAGGACAGGCATTTTTGGGTAGGGTGCTACCTATCCAAAACGCATGACAGGCAGAAGCTCAGGAGTTTAGCTACAAGATAGGGCTTGCAAGTAGCCCCCAGTGGATGATCCATCATACTAAGCACAAAAAAGACATTTTTTTCCCCATGTGTTGGATATGAGAGTGTATGTACAGGGCTGGCTGAGGATACCAGCAAGACGAACTTTCTTAAGACTGTGGAAAGCTCTAGTTAGCTTGATTCTTCCAGACCATGCCCCAGATCTGTCTGTGTCCTGGCATGGAGGATCTGACATATGGTATCAGGCATCAGCTGAGGGACAGTTTTGCAGCCTTCCCTGCTACCATATGTATAAATAAATATGCAGCTGCACTGACAGACAAACATAAAGAAAATGGTGTCAGAGATTCCAGCTGTCCCAGAGGTGATAGCTCAGCCAAGCAGTCTTGAACACAGTGTGCAGGCAAATGCTAGAAACTTGCTTTTGCCAAGGTGCTGCCACTGCCTGAGCTCAGGATGCACTTTTATTGAAAAAGTGGGGTGAGGGGTGTGTATCTGATGCAAAAGTACTGATGCAAAAGTGCATCAGTAGCCTTGCACATTGCAGCCCTTGAGGAGTGTTTCTTTTAGTGAAGAGACTGATTCTTCTGCCAGCTTTCATAGGAAAATATTAGTTTGACAATCCCTTCATGATTTGTACAGACCAGCCTCTCTAAGAGGGCATCAGGGAAAACAAGAGTTAAGGAAAGGCAGCTGAGAACTGCAGATGCTGAAGCAAGGGGATGTGGGGAAGATCCAGGGCAATGGTGATGTGGTGTGCTGGCAGCATGATGAGTGGAGGAGCGCTGTTGCTCTGATGAGCAGAGCTGCAGGATGGCTTGAAGGCAAACACACAAAGCAAATAAGCCTGTCAAGCAAGACAAGGGACTGCACATTGCAACTTCCTGAGTCTGATTCCCAAGATATTAACGATGGACTCTGTGTGCACTAAGCACAGGGTCTAGTTGAGGAAGGTGATGATTTCCATGGCCTGTACTGGTCCCTTGCTGCAAAACCAGCAAATGTTACACATCCTGCAAAGACAAGTGGCACACAGAAAACAGAGATGCTCCAAAGGATGTAAGCCCAGCAGCTCTGAGCTCCCGTGGAGGGGTCACGGGCAGATCCGGGAAGCAGCACAGACCTCGAGGAGGGTCGCTGGCAGTCACACCTCCAGGCTCTGCAGGTGGGCATGGCCTGGCTTTGCTGGTGAGGAGAGCTTGGGTTGCAAACACTGCTCGGCTCTGGGACCTTCCAAACCATAGAGCCACAGCTCTTGTTCTCCTGTGAAGCAGTGTGCCCAGCTTGCTGATGCGCGGCTTTCCGGCTAATTTGGGAGGAGCAGAGCCATGCCTCGGGTGCTGGTGCCAGAGGGTGCGGGATGAGGGTCACTGAGCAGCACGGACGTGTGCTGCAGGGAACCAGGTGCTTTTTGCAGCCCCCGGCATGGGACAGAGCTTCCAAGCTCGGCGCGCAGCCTTTGTTTTCGGTGTTCGCTGCGGCTGGACACTGTCTATGCGGCTGGATACGATGAGGTTCCACGGGAAGGGTTAAGGCCCGCGGGCGAGGCAGCCGGGCCCCGCTCCCGCAGCGCCGCAGCTGCGGCCCGGCCCGGCCAGCTGGCTGCGGGCCCTGCCCGGGGGCGGCCCAGGCCCAGCTCCTGAGCGGCTCCGTGCCTGTGCGAGCCCAGATACACTCGACGGCAGCACCGTCCAGCCCCGGCCCCGCTGCCCCTCCAGTCCGGCGTCACTGCAGGATGGTGCCCGTGTCCCCACATGCAGCACAGACCCACAGAGCCCACCTGACCTGCCCTCTGGAGCGCCCCTCCACCCACCGCCACTGCTCCCGGCCCCCCTCCACCCTCCCTGCGTCTTGCCCGCTGCTGGCAATGGGATGTGGCCTTGTGGAGAAGAAGCTCTGGCTGCCTCCAAGTCACACCACGGGGGCAGAAGGCCCTTCAGAATTTTTCCCTTGTAGAGGAAAATCCCACTGTGCCTCCTTTGGCCCCAAATGACCCCCAGAGAGCAATTTCAGAATCCCAGATGCTTTTAGGAGAAATGATGCATTGTATAAAGCATCATTCGATATTTTTTTTTATCTGCTGTGGTTTAAACCACGTGGCATGAGGTTCATGCAGAACCATGGCAAGAACCAGACACCCATAGTTCTGGGCTGTGAAGCTGTGCATCTTGTGGGAATAACCTGCACATGGATGGACATGAGAATCCAAAAGGAAACAATCCTCCTGAAATCCCAGTCCACACTACTCCACTTCCTAGTCTACCCACAGAAGGTGCTGCTCAGGGCTAGCTGTCACCTACTATTTATATAAGGATGGCATGGTTTAAGACCCCAAAGATGAGAGGGAGAAGCTCAGTTTAGCATCTCTGCTGACAGATAGCAATATCCAAGGAACAATTCCATTGCCCACAAGAGAGCTGTCCTCTGCCAGATGAGATGTTTCAGCATGTCTTCTGGGTCCCCCAGACAGGAATGCACTGGTAAATCCCTAAATTCTGCCCACTAACATCCACCCTCTGTGTGGGGTGAATCCACTATTTCCTATTGCAAATACAGAGGGCAACTACACTGACACTTGTGGCAATAGCCATAAATTCACATTAAAAGGCTTCAAGTAATAACATTGCTGTGTAAAGACAGCCTTTGAAAAGCTTGTTTCCAAAGCTTAGCAGCAGGATTAGGAGGTTGCTGGCTTTTAGCTGCAAGCTTTGCAGATGTTAGGGGCTGGCAAAGCAAAATCTGTATCACATGAAAAAGTTGATCGGGTCTGACTCTCCCCTGCCGTGAGATTACTTTTCTCACTACAAAGCATTTCTCCTCAGCAGTAAGTTCAAAGTACGTGTGGGCATGAAGATAGTGTATTGTTCACCAGCTCACTGTTCTGCTGAGCAGCCACGTCGCTTGCTCTCCGTCTCAGGTTATAAACAGTGCTGGGAAGCTGCAAAATTGCTCACAGCTTAATCGATGCAATCATGATAACCTAGCCTATCTTACCCTACTGTGAGCTCTACTTTAATAATCCTGCTTAATCATTAAACCACAATAAAAGCAAGCCAAGGAGTTTAAGGCAAGAGCCAAGCCAAGGTGTATCAGAGCACTGCTCCAAACTTGAACTGAGCAGTCAGCTAGAGACAGAGGAAGCCACATAAAGGGAAAGCAAAGTCGTTGTGCAAAGGGTCAGAAAGATGTGGCAGAAAATTTGTATCCATTGGGACTCGTGAAGCTGTGAGCTACTCTTGCTAGTCAAGACTCTGCAGTGGTGCCCTATTTACATCCTTTTCCCAGAAGACCATCTTGTTATCTAGCACACACACTCCACTCAAGTCTTCTTGTTGATGTAGATGCTCTGACTAAACCCTTATGCCTGATGATTATCAAGTATAACAGTGGTTATTTTTCAGAATGCTTTACCTCTCTACTGAAGAGTACAAAGACAGCAAATTCCTTGGACAGACCTATTCCTTGCCCATCGTGCTGTGTTATGGCAAACAAATTTTTTTCTAAGGCCATTTTATACAGAGGGTGAGGTTAGATTAAAAAAAAAAACAAACAAAAAAAACCCAGAAAAGCAGGAAAGGAGAGACACACTGCTTCTGTCACTCTGCTGGAGACACTGAGAACAGGGTTAGGCCAAGGCCTGCCCATGGATGCATCCAGGGCTTGCACTGATTCCAGGAGGATTATTCTTGTGTGCATGACTGCATGACAGACAGAAGAGATTTGGTCCTTGTTGCTTTGACTTTTCCAGGATGCTCCATTTATTTGTGCATTTTAGGAAACAGACTGGTACAGTCAGATGTTCTGTACCTGGGTTCCCCTTCTCCCACCCAAACCAGAAATAATTTTAGGCTAAAAGCATCACCCATGCCAGAAGATGAGAGAGCCAAATCCTTTCAAAGGCAAAAAACTTACCAAAACCAGGGTTTCACCTGAGTAGGACTAAACAAAGAACTTCACCACAGTCTGTGACAAGTTGGCTGAAGAGACAATGAGTCAATTTTGTATTTTTAGACCAAAATAATAGTCTGGATGGGGAAACAGTCTTGCCTCAGCTTCCTTGAAAGTGGGAATGAGAGGATTGGTATTGCTGAGATTATTCCAGAATTTGGGTTATGGTGCAGAAAACTGATTCAAGTTCTGCAGTCTGAAACGGGGTATATTTTGTCTTCATTGTCTCACTACCACCTCTTGTAGGATTTGACTGCAGCATGGAAGCATCCTGATATAACTTTACAGTGCATCATGGTGTTGTTACTGTAGTAACTTATTACTAGGACACCTTGTGTTATCTTTATTGCTGCAGTACCTGGTACAAACGTACCACTGTTTGTCCACACACGCTGTTATTACTGCCTTATTCCCCAAACTAATTTACTGCAGCATCCTGTTGTGTCTTATTGCTGCATTATCAAAATGCTACTTTACTGCAGCGGCCTGTGTTACCTTATTGCTACATTTATTCTGGTATTATTATGTCAGCTTACTGCCACTTTTTATGGCTGCCCTGCTACCATTTTATTACAGTACTCTATGGGATGTTATGCTGAGTTATACTGAGAGTACATTAATCCATTTGCTTCAGCCTAACGCTGTCTACACTGGCTTGTCGAACCTTTCCTAGTGCTTGTCCTGCTGCTGTTTTGCCACAATAGCCATGAATACTCTGGATACTCTATTATCCAAATAACAGTGCACAGCCATATTTCACAGCCATAGCCTTGTAAGTATGGGAAGTTTTGTAGCTAGCTTGTACAGCATGGACATTGTAAAAGCTTTCCAGACTGTCTTTCCTTGAATTGATGCCATTTAGAACATAAACAGAGGTGGAAAGCTGATTTCCTAACTCATCTTCAGCATGACGAGGTAGTTGGAAGACAGTGGACACTTACAAAGTAGCAGATTACTGCTTGCAATGCTCAATGGGATACTGTTGGGTGTACAAGAGTAGCATCACTTGGAATAAGCAACGTCATTAAAAAGCAATAATTCAAGGATGCAGTTCATGTGGAACTAGTTACGTTAGTATCACCATATGTGAAGTAAAAGACTTATGAAGAACAGTTCATACATATTCCCAGGAGAAGGCCTTGTCTACTCTCATGTTTGTTTTGGAGATATTTAGTCAGGAAATGAAGAGCAGAGTTTTCTTCCCTCCAGAGGATATGAAGCTCTGTCCGCTTAGCTAGCCATTGCTGAGCAGATTAGTTTGCACGAGTGTGCATTTAAATGGCAAGCTGTTCAGCATCCAGGCCCCCTGATGCACGCCCATATGCATGCTCTCCATGTCTGTAAGAATTCCCTCCATGTGCTCAACTGTTCAAACACGGAATATTCCCCACAGGCAAAATACTGTGGCAGCCAACATGACCATCCTGCAGGAATAAAGCTGAAAGACAGAGCAGAGTGCTTTGCTCACAGAGCAGCAGCCCATCCCCAAGTTAAAGTATGGTATTTCTGCTCCCTGCACAGACCATAACCCAAATTCCACCTTTCCCATCACCTGCCAGCATCCTCCAGTCCTGCCCACATATGCCCCCATGCCGCAGGACACCTCCATGGAGTTACCCCATCCTTCCCCCAGGAGACGACCTCTCCAGTGTCAGGAACTCACTGCAAAGCAGAGACCCACATGTACCACTTTACCATCCCTGCTCCTTGCTACACACCAGTTTCATGTTTCATATGTACATCTTCCTCAGGAATGCTCTGCAGACCAGTTTGAGGGTTCAAAAGACAGACCTCCCATGGGAAATGCCTTGTGGCTGGGCAGCACTGACAGCAGAGTAGCTCAGAGTGCGAGCAGCTGTTGGCTTACAGAGCTCCAGTGATGCATGGCACTGGCGGGTTTGACAGAGATAAAAACACCATCGACAAGGCTCTGAGAAGAGATGACCTCTGCATTTTCGTAGGGATGACCAAGGGAACACATATGCATATGCATGAATGGACAAGTGAGCTTATTACACAAAGACCTGCTATTTCCCAAGGGGACCCTTTGGCTGGGTGGGCAACAGAGGACAAATGGGTCCTGCAAGGACAGCTAAGTGACAGTTTAGAGGGGACAAAATGTCCTCTTCAGAGGCAGGGGACCACATGAATGTCCGGGACATTCATGGTGGTTATGCAGTCCTGGAACTCACTTGTGTCATGTATATGGAGGATGAATTTGGTCTGAAGGCCTGAGACAGCAGGCTGTTTAGAGTATAGGCATGTGTAAAGAACAAACATCATACTCAGTATTCTACTGTACATTCATGCAGGTGTATGGACCTTAGGTATAATTGATATTAGGACTTTTCTGCAGGAAAGAAAAGAGATACCAGAATGAGAGCTGTCATGGGCAAAGAGGAAGGTCCTTTTTCTGACAGAAACTATGCTGGCATGTTTTTTTGCATACATAGGCCTTAGATATTAGAATAATACTTGTGTCAGAAGTGAATGTTGTTGATAGCCAGCTGTCTACTTAGCTAGATGGTTTTGCCTAGGTAGGAATGCAGACTTGTAGCTATATAGCAGTTTCTACTACCTGTACAAAAAGCCAATTTGCCTTGGCATGAGTGAAGAAGACCAAGAAATGTCTAGTTTCATGTATGCTTCAGATCTGAACTGCTTACAAAATATAGGAGGTTTTGTGGTACTAAGTCAGCTGAGTCTTGAAATTCTTTTCATATATAGATAATGTACTGTATATGAATGGAGGCCATTTTCCTATCTGCAGCTAGTATAAGTGGGTTTTATATTAAAGTCACTTCAATCCTGTCCTCATCCTAACCTCCATACTCCCAACAGTTTGAAACAAGCTACTGGGTCATCTTTTGCTGTTGCATTCATGGGCTGTAGGTCAGATGAGTTTTAGTGGAAGCTCATTTCCTCCAATGGTACCATTTCATTCTCAGAATGATGTTTCTCAGCAGGGTCAGTTGTCTGAGCATGATATCACAGCTAGGTGTGCTGCTGTTTAGGGAGGGTCACCTGGCACCCAGCACCCTGCCCATTCACATCCTGCTTCTGCTGGTCCCATCTCCATCAATTCCCTCCTCACTGTAGGCTGAATTTTGACACCTGCCCACATCAGAGTTGCCTTTCCCTGGATACATGAGTGAATTTTGGCCCTCTCTGATTGGAGAGCTGAAGTCCGGTTTGGTTTGCTTGGAGAAAAGCTTGAACATCCATCATTGATTAGGTATGCAAAACCTTAAATAAATAGAAAAGTAAATAAAATATAAACCAACTCGCTTTAAAGTACCATGTGTGTGTTTGTGTGTGTGCTCTCGTGTGCGCATTGCACATCTCAAACATGGCTTTTTAAGCATCAGGCGGAGTCTGATCACATTTGCACTACGCGCACATGCAGAACGATTCCGCCGACGTCAGAGAATTTGCACCAGGATCGGAGTCTGACTCAAGGGGGAAGATCCTCAGGTGATGAAAACCACTCCTGCTCTCCTGACTTCAGCTGAGGATCTGGCCATCATCTCTGGACATGCTACATGCTATTGGAAGGACAATGAGTGATGAACTTAAATAGTGCCTTTAGTTTTTTCATTGCTTTAAAGGAGAAGAAACATAGGAAAGAAAAACAAAGTTAAAGTCAGTGAATCTGCAGGAGAAATGCATTTGGGATTTTGTGAGAAGGAGAAGCAGCTTCCAGCAGATATTTTATTGGATCCAGATGGCCACACGAAAGGGAGCAAGTGAGATTGCAGCGCCATCTTATTACAGTCACGTTTGTGCCAGGAAGAGATGTGGAAAAACACTGATCTCTCTCAGCTCTTCTTTCTCCAAGCTGTGGTTTGGGTCTGTTTCCTTAAATAACGAGACAGCAAGCCCTCACCTCGTCAACCTCCAGTGTATGGTGAAATGTGCTCCTCCAAACCTCAGTTGGAAACAAAGTACCTGCACAGAGCTCAGCGTCCTTACAGAGCTGCGCAGACAGAGAAGTGTTGCTGTAAACTGTGAAGAGAGGTGCTCCACTGGCGTGCGGCTGTCTGCTTCCACTTGCTCAGGCTGTCTACCCTGCAGGGACCTGCTCTCCCTGAAATGCCCCGTCCCCGGCAGTGGTCCCAGCTGTCTCTCCCACGGGGCAGTCGGCTGGAGCTGTCAGGAGGACTGCATCAGGCCCGTGAGGCGCTTGCTTGCCAGAGACTTTCCCTGGAGGGAGGGACAAACAGACAGAAGAGACCCAGAGGTGTAAGTGATGTCACGGGATGGTTTCTCTGGGAGTGAGGGGCAGGGGCTTTCCCCCAGAGCAGGACATGAGGTTCTCCTGACAAGGGAGGCAGGCGATGTGGGGTGAGCCTGCCCCCAGCATTAAATGTGCCCGCAGTTTTGCCCCAGGCAAGTGGTTTGGCAAGGACGAGTTGCGCCTAGTGAAATCCAGTGGCTATCACTCAAGGCTGTGCCCTGGGACTCTATTTTGTGAAGATGTTTCCTTCTCCAGTTCCATGGGAACTGGTGAAAGCAAAGCCCTGTCCTACACTCACTGCTACTCATTCTGCCTAGTACTATCCTGCTGGTGCAGAGCTCTACCCCAGCTTGGGGAGGGATGCACAGCCGAGGCTACTGTGAAAACTGGGATGTCCCTCCCACAGTCTGTGAATCAGTATCACCCGCACAGCATCGATCAGCAACAGGAATAGGGAAAAAGTAATTTCAGAAACAGTTTAGCCTGTTCCTGCCCTGCTGTCACTCACCTTTTCACACTCCTTGGTCACTTGCCTCCTGGGTTGGTGCCTGTTCACTCCTACTTGGCCTCCCTGCTCTCCCTGTACTCTCCTCCAAGCCACCAATGCATGCCTTGCTCATGCCCTGCTGTCATCCACATGAGCTTTCCCCCTGACTGGCAGGACCAACGACTAGGAAGAAGGAAGGTCACCTGCACATCTGAACCCCTTCCCTGGCTTAGACCATGCAGCACCTGCTTTCAGGAGCAAAGGACATACAGGACCTATTTTGAGACCTAGAGTTAGTCTTCTCCATTTGCAGACAGGGTATATCCCCATACGGAATACGGATAGCTTTGCAATTACTGATAAAACAGTGAAAAACTGTTTCAGGTATTGCACCAGTTGCTGTGTTTCTTTGGTGAGTTTTCCTCTTGAAAAATGATGTTTTTCTTAAAGGAAAAAAAAGTCTTGCTTGAAATAAACATTCAGGGAATACCAGAGAGCTGCAGAATACCTAGCAGCTCTTAAACAACCTCCTCTTCATTACTATATTTAGCCAAGATTTCCTTTGCAAGAGGAAGTCTTACTGATTGCTGTTTCAAAGAAAGAGCCACAAAAAGAGCAAGAAAAATGGATTATACAGTGAAAATATGTGCAAAATGTAGAAACATTTGAAACGTAAAAATTAGCAGGCTACTTGAAATAAATATTTTTAAACAAGTTAACACTCTAGGAAAAAAGAAACACTTCCCAACTCCCTTTGATTTCTAATCTCTTTCCATGTAGGGCTGTTCCAGGAGGATGTAGCTGTTCTCTACAGAAGCCACATTTCATTACTGAGATGTGTGACTTTCACCAAATAATTTGTTCAGCTGCATGAGCACACACGGCCTAATCTGTCCGTGTTCTGTATACGAGCAGTTGGCTGTGGGAAACACTGCCATCATGCCAATTGTCCTGTCTGGGACGAGAGACCGACAGCCATTGCTCTGTGCCTCACACGCAGGGCTCAGCATGGGAATGGCCAGCTCCATCCCAGAGCTCTGCACACACACCATTTAAGAGATATATCTTTGGTTTGTTTTTTTTTCACTATCAATAAAATTTTTGATTATTATTATTTTGAAATGCATTGTTGTGACGCTTGGGTTGTCGTTTTGTTGCCGTTAAGGAATACCAGAGAGAGTGCAAAGGAATTATCAGTTCCTGAATCCTATTTATAGGAAGAAGGTAAAGATGTGGATGTTAATCCCTGGAAGAATAACATGGCTAAATTTAGGGGGAAAAAAGTTAGTTTCCACCAATATTTGGGTACTTCCTTAGGAAAAAAATTAACAAATAAGCCTTGGTTTATATAATGCCTTGTTCTGTCAGACTCTAACTAATCTGCGCCAGGCAGCTCCTCTTGTTATCTTCTCACAGGCAGGTGGCTTGGGGCTACGCCAGCTCCCTGCGTCAGGTTCCAGCAGGGCCGAGGAGCAAACACTGTTCCACATCCCGCCCCCACATCAACATTCCTGTGTTCAAAGCAGGAAGGAGAAACGCCGGTAGTGGGCCAGGCTGAGGAGAGGGGACAGCTGACCTGGAGAAGGCGGTGGGTTGGAAACGGAGCCAATGGCCGTGGTTTGCGCAGAGCAAAAAACAACTCGCTCACGGGTTTCCCAGTGGAAACTGCTTCCCGTTGCGGGGAAAGGCAGTGGCCTCCATCTGCAGCTCCCCCGTCTCATGGGAAAGGCGTTACCCTGGGAACTGCAGCAAACTTCCCGCCTGCAGGCTGGGATGAGTCCCCAGAGCAAAGCCCGTCTGTCTGGGAGGATAACCGTGCCAGAGAACAGCCTCGCACACAGGGACATGCAAACAGATGGGTGCAAGAAGCTCTGTTTTAAATCAGCAAGAAGCAAGCAGCAGTGTTGTCTGCTCGGCTGTTGTGTTCACCTCTGTGCTAGGACAGATGGCAAAAGGATCCCTGAAATTGCATAGAAGGATTAATGCTGTGACATTTTTGACTACAAGCAAAAGCGCTGTAATGTTTGGCCCTCAACTAGAGGCATACTGATGTAGGGGATTTTGTTTCAACCCAATGCAGGGCCAAGTGTCAGCCTTGCAGCATGGGTCTGAGTGATACAGATATCGGCAGGCTGGAGTTGGGTGGGATGCAGGTGTTTGGTCTGGGATTCTCCCATCTTAGACATCCTCGTTAAAATAAGGAGGATCAGGAAAAACTGCATTTCATTAGGAAAACTAGCATCTCTTTTCTATTACTAAAATGAACAAGAAGGGAGCAAAACGTATTACAGGTGGAAAAGCTGGATGGGATCTGCAATCCATCTGCTGATATAAATCAACATAACTCAGTTGTTTTCACAGAAGTGCTGCTGATTTACACCAGTGGAGGGGCTGGCCCATGGTATCGCTGTTTCAGGTTTAGCCCTCCAGGGCTTCTAAGGCACAAAGCCCATCCTGAGACACAAAAGGTTTGCATCAGCTGGCTGAGAAAAGCCTAATTGCAGCACGCATGATGGTTCCTTTGGAAAGGGGCAGCGGCTCACTCCCCAGGCAGCCAGGACCCCCAGACAGTCCATTCAAACCTACCTGCCCCTGCTTGCCAAGAGGGTGTCCATGACCAAAGAGTCCAGGATGGCAACAGCATGCTTTAGTGTCATTGCTTAGTGTCCAGAAAAGAGGTGTCTGGGTAACCAGGAGAGGGTGGCCTGTGTCCACCTCAAGACAGCAGAGGTGAGATGGACCCCTGTATTTTTTGTGATCCCACAACCCTTCCCTGAGACTGGCATAGTGTGAGTGCCTGAGTCAGTCAAGTGAAAGGCTGCTCTGAGAAGGTGGAGCTGGCTGAAATAGTTCTTAATTGGGTACAATACATGCCAAAAAAGTTCAGGTCCAGGAGGGCATGTTGGGTCTCATCTACCACATGGAATGGATGGAATTCCCTTGGGGATATCTCTGACAGAGCAAGGATGTTTCAGGTTATTATGATGTGAAAGTTTGGCACAAACAACACCTAGTTTATTTAAAAACGTTCAACCAAAATAAATTGTTTCTTCCTTCCACGCGTCTTTGTTTAGCATTAAACCTGTGGCTGCCCCTACATTTCTACCTCTCCTTTCCCCACTGAAAGAGAATGTCAACAACAACTGCCATACTTCCAGGAGAAATTTCATCTAAGCTGTGCTGGCCGGGGATTTGGAAGTGTACCATCTCAAGCTCAGCACACTTCAGTGCTTCTTTTACTGTGTCACATGTATATGCTGAATAACTTAAGGCAAGATTAGAGTGGATGTGAGGAGTAAACTTTTTACATGGGGTCTAAAGCCTATAAAGAAATCCCTAGTCCTCCAGTCCCAAAATATTTGTCACTACTAATTAGGGTTACGACAATTAAAAGCCCAGACTGTTGTCACTCAAACAGCATAGCACAAGCAGTAGGGCATATGTTGTATGGCATATGTTGTGTGTCATCTTGGATGCAAGGAAGGCTTCCTCTTCCCTCACATCCTGCAAGCAATTGAGCTGTTGCACAGCTTACAGGCAAGGATGACATGTAGCTTCACTGCATCTGGTAATGTCCAGTTCTCTCTATGCTGCTGAATGAATCTTTTTTTTTTTTTTTTTTTTTTTTGCCCCTGAACAACCCCATGAAAGGAGCCATTTCTTAAAGGCAGTGTAAAATCTGAATTTGGAGTAACCTAAGGAAAACATCAGGGAATTCTTAATAAACCTAATGAAACTGTCTCCCAGAATATTACTTCCAAGTATGTGGCCATCCTACTGCTTGGCTATGTGTCAGGGAGAGGACTTGTGGACCATCAGGGCTCACTGAGGCCCAGTGAAATAAAGATTAACCTGTAGGTCACAGGAGATGCTTAGCATCTTTAGTGGCTGAGCCTTTGCTGAGCAGCTACTAAGCTAAAGTGTAAAATGCAATCAGCAATTATTTTAATGAAGCAAAATTCAGCAATTTAACATAGGGAAGAAGCCAAGAGGGAAAAAAAAGTGTCTGGGATTTGACACAAAAAAGGGACAGCACTCCTTTCAAACCTCCTGTATGAGGCACCAGAGTTTCCATCTTGCTCCTTGCTTTTATCTGCGAAAACCAGCACTTTGCATAGCTGGGAGAGAAGCAAAGAGCGGGAACTATCTTTTAAAAATAATGTTAAATGGAAAGTTTAGTTCTGTCCACTACCTGTGGCTTCACACAATGTTGATGTGCTCTGCCCAGCACAGCACAGTTCAGTATGTAGCATGCAGACATTCCTCACCCCCAGCATGCACAAGCCAGAACTCTCATGCGTGTTGTCAACAACTTACCTGAACATCCAGCTGGATTTATCCCATAAGGAGCTTTGGGGCTGCAGCAGTAGGGGAGAGGAGGGATAGCAGCACAGGCTCCCGTTTGTCGTGTCAGTACAGACCAAAGTGCTTTCACACTGACTGCTCACCTCCACGATTTCCACACATCAGCTTGGAGTTTTGTTTGCTACAGCTGGCCCCACCTCTTTCTTTTTACCCCTCCTTTGTGCTCGGGACTCTCCTTTTCCCAGTCTGCTGCTCAATTTGCTCCAACCAGAAGATCACCTTCCTGCAGGAGAAGTCATCTCCTGGGAAGCACTGTTGCCCCCATCCCCCTTTGCAGACAGCTGGGGCTGGTCTGCATCTCCACTGGAGGTGAGCTAATCTTCCTTCCATCGGCTTGAATCTGAGGTTTTTCACATCATCACAGGGACTGCTCCATTCTCCTATCTTTTAGCTAACATACCACAAGAAATTTGGCAGTGGGCTGACAACATCCTGCAACCACATTTTACTCCTGAAGAGATTGCCATGGCCCTTGCACTGCCAGCACTGTTTGGTTTTCAATGTTATATTACAATGCAGATCTTGGGGAAGCTTTATTTTGGTGCCATTTTGAAAATACTCTTTTTATTAGATTTTTTAAATTAAAATATACATTGTCAACAAAAGATAAACATAAATTAATGAAGTTAAATAAGAAACTGAATTAAAAACAAACAATACAGGAAAATTACTTAGTTCAACACAAAATAAACACAGACACATAACTATGAACTTAAGTAACATAAATTAACACACAAAATGTGGCAGACAGTACCACCAATTACACACTGACACAGACTGAAAACAGGAGCTGCAAAGTGGCTGTAGAGGGTAAGATGGGACCAGATACTCCCAGCATGCAGGATTCTCACCTGTTCTTGCCAGCACAGTCTCATAAGTTACCCCCAAACTCCTGCAGAGTGGGCCCCACTCCTCTTCTAAGGCTTGGCTGACAAGTTACCTGAGCTTCTTGCCATTCTTGCCCATCACAGTGAAGCTTGACCACCATGGGTTACATTCCCACATCTGATACTGCTTTTTTGCTCTTCTAGCTCATATCACTTAGGGGAACAGTTCAGAGCTTCAGTCCAATTAAAACCAGTATAATCTATTCCTATTTTAAGTTGTGAGGATTTCTTACACTTCCTAAATGAGGCATTGCACTTTGCTTGGAGAAATACCAGTACACCACTGCATATGGCACAAACCAGGACCTCCATATTCACCCACTCCTACCACAGCTTCATAATAGCTGCAGTCCTCCTCTACCATCCCACCAGAAGATCCTCTTCTGTTGTGGTGCAGTCTGGGCTCCTTGTAGCTGCGAGTGAGCCAATTCTGGCATTAGTTGAAGCTGTCCATGGACTGCAAATCCAGGATGTGTTTCTCCCTTTGACAAAAACCCAGGAAGACAGAGGAGCAGATGGATCACTGCAGCCAGTACACAATCATGTAACAGGCTGTTTTTTCATGCCACCTCAGAAATGCCCTAACTGCATGTTGCTGGTCTGGCTCTTGGGCAGGGTGTGATTCTGTGGAAAGGACTCAGCCTGTTTGACAGCTTTCAGCATGACTGGGAACCAGATATGTAAATATCTCACACAGAGGAAAATGGAAGCACCACTGAAATATCAAATCTCTCTGGAGTATCAAAAAAAAATTGGCTGAAATCACAGCAGGGGCTAAGCACAGCCTCTCTCCCAAACACCTTGCTATGGTCATGGTTTAGTATCCGCAGTTAGACCTGTCTGTAGTGAGAAGTTACCAGCTTTTATCTTCCAGAGGTTGTGTGTGGCTCTAATAAAATACATGAAATTAATAGTAGGTGTATTCTGAACTCTGTATAGTGCCTTTCATCCAGAAGGGTTCCCAAGCACTTCACAAATGGTATGCACAAAGATCACTCACCCACTTTGCCCTCGCAGGGGCAAAAGGAAGCTGCCATCCTGCACCAGCAGCACTACACAGCAGTGCTTTTAGGAAGGAGTGAAGGATAACTTACTGACTAGAAACAATGAACACTTACCCTTTAAAGGAGCCCCTGTATATAGAGCAGACTGTGCAGCTCACGTGTGACACCTGCAACCTACCCCCTACCAAAGCAGGTAAGGTACCACGATGATCCCAAGAGCAGACGTGGTGCATTCCCGCCCGCAGTGGCGAGTCAGTGCGTGCGGCGTGCAGGCCATGCACCCGGGCCTCTGCAGCCCCAGCTGTGGACACTGGCTGGCTGTCACAGTAAGGGAACAATCACACGGCACCCTGCAAACATGGGCTGCATCCCCTTTGTGCTTTGGGTACATTCTGATGCTTCCCATCACCTAAGTAATGCAAGTTCCTTTTCTCAGTAAAAGCCAGTGTAATGATTGGAGTGAAGTAAGCACATTTTCCTTTAAAGTAAAATATCTTCCAAAGATAAAAATAACCCTTTTCCCAGATGTCTTTTCTTGATGCCAAATCGAAGAAACTTTGGAATCCATTCCTGTATCCCTTCCCTTCTAGCTGTCTGTTCTGATAGCCACTTCACCAGCATGTCAGTGTATCATCTTTTTATACCTTCCACTTTTTCAACTACTATTCTCTACCAATAACAGCTTAAACCTTTGTCACTATTGCGGGTTGTGAATACTTTCCATATCCTCAAATGTTGTGATCTATTTACCCAAGCTGGTAGAGCTGGGAAAGTGAAAAAATGGGAATGCTGGTAAATATATGACAGCTTTATGAGATTATCAAGAAACCAGTTAAAAAGAGGACATCAGGCAGCAATTCTTTCTCCAGCCTTACACCTTCTTCACTGCTTTCATGGTTACTATTTATAAGACATCACAGTGACACAGCTGTGCAAAACATCACACAGTTCACCTGAGAAAGATAAGATTCCATCAACACATTTCACATGTGTGACACCATACTCAAGAATTAAGGAGTGAGTTTGACTTGGACTCTGATCCAACAGTATGCAAACCAAGAAGACATAAAAACCAGCATGAGGCAGTAGCAGTGGCCAAGGAGTGAAGCTCAGCATCAAGAAGATGGGGAAGCAGCAGTAGGGAAAAACAAAAGCGACAACATGGAGCTGGGAGACAGCTGAGAACATCAAGGAAGGGACAGCCAGTCAAGGCAGAAACAAAGGCTTTCATACCTGTATAATGCAAGAGAGCAGATACATATGGAACTGAAATGAAACATGCAACTGTGGACTTCTCTGGGCACTGAACTGGGATGCATTTACATCCTGAGACAAGAATTGTTCAGTATGAAATTACCAAAAGATACCAGAAAACTAAAGCAAAGGAAATGCTACCATGATAATGCCAGTTTTCATCACTGCAAGGAGGAGGAGGGTATTTTAGGCTCCAGACAGAAAGCATCTTGGGCATGGAGCATGATAAATACATTGAATACAAGATCTCCAGTCATTCTTATTTCTGGAAGAGTTATCCTTGCATGAGAAATCGAGGTGGAGCACTGGCTCCACAGCCATTTAGGATGTCATGTGGGACTTTGTCTACAATGCTTCTGGATGAGAATACAAAATCACTAGGCTGGTGCTGCTAACACAAGCAGCTCCTGCTTCCCAGCTTCTCCTTCTGCCTGTGGCACCTCTGCCTGCTATGGTTAGTGAAGCTGGGCCAGTCTGTCGATCCAGTTATTACCCTGTGCCTGGGAACTGAGACAATCTTCAGTTTTCACTGACTTGCTGTACAAAATGCTCCATCTAAAATGTCCAGGATTATTTGAAGAAGGGTCATTTGAAAACTTTCATTCTAGTGTCCTTAACCTACAGTCTGCTTCCCACACAGCTCGAACACAGACCCTCTCATCCTTCACCTTATTTTCTTCCGGCACCATGTTGAATTTACCACTTGGAAAAGCTTCCTGTTTCTTCATACCTGACTCCCTGATACATTTCACACATCTCTCCTCTGTATCTGATGTCTCCTGGTATACTAACTTTGAAATAAATATCCCAAGTCTTTTAGTCTCACTACATACTCACATTTCCTCCAGGACTTAGCAGGAGCGCTGGTTTTCCTGTTAAGTATTGTACTCTTTACAGATTGCAATATGAAAGATAAAGCACAGCCTGCAGTGTATCACATGCAAACTGCAGGCACCCACAGCAGGCCTGTGCACATCACACCTCTGTATATATTGCACTGGACCACTATGGCTTCAAGGAGCCAGAGAAAACACAGGAAAAGCGTTTCCCACAGACTCCAACATCCAGCCAGAAATCTGGCATTTGCATCTTTGCCTTCCTCAGTCCTGTGGAGCACTCTCTGGCTGATGCTGGTTTTGTCTGGAGCTGACAGGTCCTTCCATCACTTGGGCTGAGTTTCACAAGGGGCCCTGGACAGCAAATGCCTTTTGCTTCTCCCAGGTTGTGCAACTCTTCTCCCTGTCCTCCGGCAGTGTAAGAGACACACAAGAGATTCTTTGCTTTCTTCATGTAAAGACCCTTTTCCAGTCCAGGAACCTAATGCTTAACAGTGTTCCACAACAGTCAGTTCAGCCAGAATTTGTAAAAATTCTGCCTAAAGAACAGATCACTACTCTGGCCACTATCTTGTCCTTTAAAGCACAAAGACGGAGACCTCTTATCCCCTCAAAAGTGGTACGTGTGTGGGGAGTGCCTTTTGTTCTTAAAGAAATACCAGCTGGGGATAAAATCCAGAGGTCTCAGCACTGAGTCACCACTTGGATACTGAGTCAGAAATTTTAACACCTGTTTTCTTCCAGGGAAAATTCCTTCCCTGGAATACAGTCATTTTAGGAAAGTTTGAATTCAAGTTTGGGTATCATGGCCCAGACTTATCTAAGTTACCTGCTCAGACTGGTATCCATAGGTTTAATCCCTGACTGTTACTGCTGGAGTACCCATTGCTACTTTTAGAGATAAAGCTCAAGATGCAACAAAGGACCCCCCTCCTGTTTCCTCCTTTATTAAATGCAAATGGCTACCAGTGCAAGTTAGGCAGAGACTTGGTGGCTTCCTCTGTGAGACAAAAAGCAGCAGTAGTTCCCCTAAATGTACTCATTAAAATATATTTTCGTTCTACTCTTGGCCCTGAAGGATCATCTCAGCTTATGAGAACTAAGCTCCTGTCTATCTGATTATTAAATAATTTCTAAAGCAGATGGGAAACTACAGTGGTTTAAACAGCTAGGCTGAGACTGCAGGGCTAAAAATAGTATAGCAGGCTCCTTTTAATTAGTAAGATGATGAAATATGACAGAAGAGAGAGATGTAGATGTATGGATTTGTGTGTATGTGTGTCTTTAAAATTAAGTTATTACCTCAATACTAGGTATTATTTATAACATATATGATACGTGGTGTCTGATTTTTATGATGCCATTTATCTTCACTTGGGAGAGAAGACAGCCTAACTCTGCTTTCATAATGTCAATCCTTGTTGTATTCAAAAGGAGAATTGTAGTAAGATAAACCTGCCACCACGTGCAGTGCCATCCTTTTTTAAATGAGGTGGATTAGTAAGTGCTCCAAAGCAATAGACTGTCAGTTCTACAAGTCCGTGACATCGACTGTTCCCCAGGGCGTCCTGGAGAGCATGGAAGAGCCAGCCTAGCTTTATACCTGTGATTCCAGAAGAGCACAGGAGCCTGGCATAGGGCCAAAGGGGTCAGGTACTGTGATGTTTATCCTACCACTGTGCCGCCTATGTATTTTTGAGGACTCTTCAAAACCTGAAGAGAGAAGAAAAGACATCTGCCACCCCTTTTCTCCAGCAGTGCTGGGCTGCACGTGCCCTGAGAGTGTTCTGCTCCACCATGCAGATGTGGCCCTTTGATGCTCACCAGATGACTGATGACCATGTTTTGTCCTGGAACCAAAAAACTGCCATGAAACACATGGACATCACAGCTGTAGACTTCTGTCAGGTGAGTTGAGGAGGCTGAGGATGCCTGGCCTGCTGGGGGCTGGATCAGACAGATGTTCCGTCACTCCAAGGGGAACCCAGACAGGCACTGCAAACCATGCCCTTTGGTACAGAAGGACCTGACCACAGTGGGCACAACCCCCTTTTGGCTATTGCACTAAGGTATCAGCTAATACTTTGTAAGGACCTGGAAGCAAAAAGTGAACCATCACCATGGTGAAAACTGCCCTGTCAAAATCTTGCTGTTAGTGTCGTGCTTAATGTGGACCAGAAAGCACCTGGCTTTCAGAAAGATTTGGTGCAAAAACTGGGTGCATTTGTTAGTCATGAGATGCCTTCTGTTGCTCAAAAGTATCCAGCCGAGGAAGACAAGACTGTGGGTCTTGAAGGAATTGAAGACTGATATAAAAAAATATGTAAAGCCCTGTTCTTTCTTATTCCCCATTGATCCACGTGAAGGTGGAAAGCCTCTGACTGGCTAGCAGAACTCCATGGTGTCTTGCTGAAGTGTGTCAAATGGTCTGGAGCTAACCCCTGTCTCCTGAGTTATGACTCTCAGATGAGCAGGAGCCCTGTGGGTAAGATGACTTCCACTTGTTCCAAGTCTGTGCTCCCAAAGCCAAGTGTACCGCTTTCCACCCAGTGCAGAGGACCAATTTGGAAGCACTGAAAGATTTTTCAGGGGTGGGGCTTAATCCAAGTAAGAGACAAAAAGCCTGCAATACTCTTCCCAGTTTGTCAACACAAACCTTTACTGTTTCTCTTTCAGAAGTGTTGTATTTTCTCCTGTCTTTGTCAATCAACAGATAGTGAGACCCAAGCAACCAGAACAGGCAATCTTAGAGAGTCTGGTTTTTTTTCACTCAGGTGAAGACTCACTGTCTAAGAAGCTGGGCATGTCTGGCCTCCTGGCTACAAGTCAGCATTCTCTGATATGGAAAGCAACACTGTATGTACAGTATTTTGAGCAAGGAAGGGATCATGAACCTCTACCTCCATGCTCCTGCTCTGGCTCTATGCCACCTGCAATGTTAGTGGAACAAAGTTCTCCAGATCTGAGTACAATGATGTAAAAGGAAGGGCTCTAGAAGAAAGGGGGTCCAAGAGAGCTGGTCAATATTCAAGCATCACTTCTTCCAAGCTCAAGACCAGTGTATCACCATGTGCAAAAAATCAAGCAAAGGGGGCAGAAGATCCCTTTGGATGAGCAGGGAGCTTCAAGCAAATCTCAAAGAGATTCTGGGATGTAGAAAAAGGAACAGGCCACATGGGAGGACTAAAGGAACAGTCAGAGTATGTAGGGATGTGACAAAGAAGGCCAAGGTCCATTTGGAATTAAGTATGGCAAGGGATATCAGGACAGCAAGAAGGGTTTCTACAAGTACATCACCAGCAAAACGAAAATTTGGGAAAATGTGGGGCTGCTACTGAATCAGATAAATGTCCTGGTGACAGAAGACACAGAGAAGGCCTGGCCAATTACTGAATGTGTCAGTTTTTAATGCTGAGGTTGGGAATCCCAGACCTTGGAGGTAAGAGAGGAAGGCTGGAGAAAGGAAGACTTCCCCTTGGACACAGAGGGCTGGGTTAGAGATTGGCTAGGCAGACCTATGTGCCATAAATCCATGGGCCCTGATGGGATATACCCAGAGGTGCCTAGGGAGCTGGCAGATGTTGCTGCTAAGGTACTCTCTATCACCTTTGAAAAGTCATGGAGAACAGGAGAGGCACCCGATGAGTGGACGAAAGCCAATGTTACTCTCATCTTCAAAAAGGGCAAGGAGGAGAACCTGGGAAACTACTGGCTGGTCAGCTCCACCCCAGGAAAGGTGATGGAACAGATAATTCTGGAGGTCATGACCAAGCATGTAAAAGAAAAGGTGGTCACCAGGAGTAGTCAGCATGGATTCACCAAGGGGAAATCATGCTGACCAATCTGATAGACTTCCATGATGGCATGGCAGGATGGGTCAATGAGGGGAGAACGGTGGGTGTTATCTGCTTTGACTCCAGCAAGGCTTTTGACAGTGTCTCACATTACATCCTCATAGGTAAGCTCAGGAAATGTGGGTTGGATAAATGGACAGTGAGGTGGACCAAGAACTGGCTGAATGGAAGAGCTCAAAGGGTCATGATCAGTGGAACAGAATCCAGTTGGAGGCCTGTAGACAGTGCTCCCTAGAGATCAATACTGGGTCCAATCTTATTCAACTTGCTTATCAATGACCTGGATGAAGGGACAGAATGCACCCAAAAACAGTTTGCTGATGATATGAAACGGGAGGAAGGGGCTGATACACCTGAAGCCTGTGCTGCCATTCAGCAGGGTCTTGACAGGCTGGAGAAAACTAATGAGGTTCAACAAAAACAAGTGTAGGGTCCTGTACCTGGGGAGGAATCAACCCAAGAACGAGCACAGGCTGGAGGCTGACCTGCTAGAGAGCAGCTCTGCAGAAAAGGACCAGGGAGTCTTGGTGGATGACAAGCTGACTATGAACTGTCAGTGTGTCCTTATAGCCAGGAGGGCAAATGGTATCCTGGGATGCATCAGGAAGAGTGTGGCCAGCAGGTTGAGGAGGGTGATCCCTCCTGAGGCCACACCTGGAGTGCTCTGTCTAGTTCTGGGCTTCTCAGTACAAGAAATACAAGGAGCTACTGGAGAGGGTCCAGTGGAGGGCCACAAAGATGACGAGGGGTCTGGAGCCTCTCTTATGAGGAGAAACTGTGGGACCTTGGCCTGTTTGATCTATAGAAGAGGAGACTGAGAGGGGATCACATCAATACATACAAATATCTCAAAGGTGGGTGCGAAGAGGATGGTGCCAGACTCTTCTCAGGGGTGCCCAGTGACAGGACAAGGAGAAATGGCCTTAAGCTGAAACACAAGAAGTTCTACCTCAACATGAAGAAGAACTGCTTTACATTGAGGGTGGCAAACACTGGAATAGGCTGCCCAGGGAGGCCATGGAATCTCCCTCTGGAGACAGTCCAAATCCACCTGGACACATTCCTGTGTAACTTGCTCTCCTGCTCCTTAGCAGGAGAATTGGACTAGGTGATCTCCAGAGGTCCCTTCCAACTGTAACAATTCTGTGATTTCCCAAAATGCTGGGTCACATGCTACAGCCAAATCTGAAAATTTCCCCAAGGGTCAACTGGTCCTCCCAGTGCCAAACAGAGCAGCATAGTCTAGAGATGGCCCAGATCCACAGGCAATTAATAGTTCAGTCAATCTGGGAGACTACTTCATCTCAGTTATGGCTCTTTAAGGCAAATAAACTTTTAGCCCTTATTGTTTTTGAGATTTCTCTTTACAGCCATCACTGGAAATGTGACCTCATCTTAATCTGCTTCCAAAATAGGCTCAGTGCTCCTCCCTTGAGGGGAGACAAACTGGGGGTCTGTTCCAGCCAAACCTTAAGCATGCATTTAACTGTGCAGGGCCAGCTTGAACATGTGATCCTGTAATGAGCAACCACTAAAGCACAGTGGAGCCCTGGAAGTATGGACTGCTGAATTGCTCCACTCCTACACAGCTGGGGAGCTGCAGTGCATTTTGGAGAACTAGAGCATACAGAATTAACTTTGTCTTAATTCAGTCCCCTGAGTATGCCATAAAGTTCTCACTTTGGTAATGCTGTCCTCTGAGGACATGTCAATGTAGTGACTATTTTCTCATCTGATCGCAATCACAAACTGCCATAATGCAAAGTATAAAATATTCAGACCCTTCCTAGTTCTGGTAGCTACCATGCCATCAGAAGAGGAGATTTTATATCTGTATTAGGAGAAAGAAAATATTTACAGTATGCTAGCCAGTAAGACAAAAATGAACCACAGTGCCGACCAATCTACAATAATTTTCTTTACAGCTACTTACATTCTAATCATAGCATCCCAAACTGAGCTTGTCAAGTTACCCTTCAAATCAAATGCAAGAGAAAAATCCATCCTTGGCTATGCAACTATAAACCCAGCCAGTCTAGTAAAGTGAGAGTTACTCTTCCACGTACTTGGCAAATCTGGGAGCAGAATTTACCACTCGGTGTAAATATTTCTGCATAGTTTGTTTAAAAAAAAAAAAATTCTTTCCTACTCCTCTCCCTGGCAGACTCTTAGAAAGTAGTAAATATGCAGATGGGCATAGTGATATATTTTGTATCAACATATTTTAAATGTGTGCATATGCATTAGCTATATAAATACATTCCCCAGGAAGTCTGCCAGTGGATGTACTACAAAGCTTTGTATGTTACATTTGGGTTTGCTTGCGCAGTAGCACAGCAGCGTCAGGAAGAACTGCTTTCGGCTTATTTGCTCTACAGCAGCTCACAGTTACCTGCACAGCTTCCTGTTTCTCTCAGTATATACAAAGGTGCTATATTTATATACCATGTGTGTATGTAGTGTACATATAAATATACATTTATACACACACATGCAAGAGTATCACAGACTCATAGAATGCTTTGGGTGGGAACCTTAAAGATCATCTAGTTCCAAGCCCCCTGTCACAGGCAGGGACACCTTTCACTAGACCAGGTTACTCAGAGCTCCATTCAGTCTGTCCTTGAACACCTCCTGGGATGAAGCATCTGCAGCTTCTCTGGGTAGCCTGTTCAGTGCCTCACCACCCTCACAGCAAAGATTTTTTCCTAATATCTAATCTAAACCTACTCTGTTTTAGTTTGAATTCATTCGCCCTTTTCCTCTCACTGTGCTCTTGTAAAAAGTCCCTCTTGTCTTTCTTGTAGGCTGCCTTCAGGTACTGGATGGCCACAATTAGGTAACATCAAAGTTTTCACTTTTCCAGATTGAACAAACCCAATTTTCTCAGCCTTTCCTTGTAGGAGAGGTACTCTATTCCTCTAATCAACTTTGTGGTCCTTCTCTGGATTTGGTCGATGTCTTTGCTGTCCTGGGGATTCTGGAGCTGCATGCAACACTCCAGGTGGGGTCTCATGAGAGCAGAGTAGAGGGGCAGAATCCCCTCTCATAACCTGTTGGTCACGCTGCTTTTGATGCAGTTCAAAACACAGCCTGTGCTGCCCAGTATCCCTGCTACTCCACTCGCAGTATCTGCCTCTGGTCCTGCCCCCTTCTCCCTGCTTTTCCTGTTCTGTAGAAAAATTGCTGCACAGACAGATCCCTGAAAGCAAGTGGGGCAAGCAGGTCTTGTCCAAGCTCTGGACAGACCAGCTGGAGGTTGGAGACTGATGAAGGACAAAAGACAGAGGACATCTGCCTGCTGCCCTTGAGGTCCCACTGTCCCCTTGTCTAAAAGGTTTAACAGTGTTATGTTTCTTGTTGTGACTGTGCTCCTTTTCCGGTACCAGTATCATGAACGAGGCAAGGGGTATCGCACATCACTATTTACATGAGCACTGACAGATGGGGGCAAGGAGGAAGTGGCTGCAGTGCTGTGGGTGGATATGTATGTGACACTATCATTATCCATGCACGATGGAACTGTACGGATACTGTTGCAATGGAGCTATGAGAGCCATGCTCTTCTACTTCATTGTGCAAGGAAAAGCCACAACAAATACTGTAGTGGGAATGTAGCAAAACTTTGCATTTAATTCTAGACAAAAATCAATTTGCTTTTGCAATGATGATAAGCTAGAATGAGCATTATGCCATTTCTCCCCCCCTGCCCCCCCCTCCCCCCCCAGTCCCTTCTTTAGAGCTACTATTTAGATGAGCTACAGTATTAAGAGAGAAGCTGCAAAGATGCTAGCTGCAAAAATAAAGGATGAGATAAAAAGTCAAGCATCCACATTTCCCCCAACTGAAAATGAAGTTCTGAGGAAAGGGAGGAGGGAAAAGAAAAGGAACTTACCACGCTGCGAGTGAACTTTTCTAGAGAAGTTCTACGACCTTGCTCATTCTCTGGCTTAACAGGGAACAAAAATAAGATAAAAATACAGAAAAAAACCCTTCAGCTTAAATGCAGTCTTTCAAAACAGCAGCAAAATATAAGGAAGCAGCAAGAAGAAAAAGTTGTAAAAAAATGTAAAAAGCAGAAATCAATGTTTGCAACAGCAAACATAAGAAATCAAAATGCCTTAAAGAATGAGAAAAATCAGTACTTTTACTCTCAGAGAAAGTCACTTTTCTCCTGTGAGTTTTTTGAATGGTTCATATATGTCTGTGCATTGCTGTGTCTTACAGCTCTTGATATTGATTTCTTGTTCACTGAATTTTCCTTCTGTTGCTGTTCTAGCTGGGACGTCTGATTCTGGTTAACATCTGCCAAACAGCTATCGGAGGCTCCCAGCTACTTGTGTAGAGAGATGAAAAAAACCACAGTAGCTTTCACAGTATTAAAAAGCAATGTGTGAGTGAATACAGCACTGGAAGAAAACCACTGGACTCTTTGCCAGTGAACCTACACTCTTCTATTTATCCAAAGGGTAGAGGCATATTTCCAGTAAGTTTGGCTACAACAAAACACAAGACAGCATATGCATGTCTTTGCAAGGCAACAGAAAGATACAGGCCAGTTTGGGGCACTGAGTACGGGACTATTCATATGCAAGAAGACATTCAATTGCACTGTGAGAAGACAAGCATGTGCATCATGGCTTTATTAACATATCCCTGAGAAGGTTGCTCACTGCAGCACTTTGTTCATTTGGCATAAGGGAGATCTAATCGCCACTAACAAGGAAGAACTAAATAATTTATTGGCGTATTTGCTGGAATATCTAAGAGAAAAAAATTGTTATAGAGAAGAGAGGAAACTCAATGATACAAAAGAAAGCTTATTGCAGTCAGAAAGCTGTGGGCACTGCTGATTTCCAGGAGAGACACTTATTTTAATGTGGTGAGCCAGCAAAATGGGGGTGGTAAGATGGAAGTAAAACTGCCATGAAGGGAATAAGGAGCTACATGTGAGGGAAAACCACAGTAATGATGGTGCATGACAGTGCACTGGAAATAAGCACTGCACTGGAGAGGCACATACCTGACATATCATCTATTGCAGATTCAGCTGCAGTAACAACCCCCAGGACAAAGCACCAGTGCAAAAATCAGATAGAGAAGACATAAAGAAGCCAAAACCATACCAGATAAATTGGATGAGAACTCGTGTAGCTGAGTCTAGGCAAAGCCTTTTGATTCTTCTGCATGTTTATCACAGCTTTCACACCTCTCTGATGTCTACAAGGTTAGTCTTAAGCATCCCATGGAAAGATGGGGCAGATCGTCCCTGCTGCATCACCAAAGATGAGATCAAAACATAAGGCTCTTTTAAGACAAGCAATATTCTTTATCCAGAAGAAAGAAACAAGCAACCTCCACACTTACAACCATTCGAGGAAGCCACAGCATCAGCTCTGATGTCCCAAAAGTGGTATCAAAAGTGAACACTAGAGGCGCGTCATTTTAGCCCACACAGAGGATGGAGCCAAGCAATAAAGCAGCCTTCCCGGCTGGCAGGAAAACAGTAATGTACCCAGTCCAATGTTCCCCAAAGGAGTATTTAATACGCACTAACCCAAGGGTTAGTTGCCTCTCCTTGCATGTGAGAGGAGAGGAAAGGGGAAAGAAACATCAGCCTCAGTCCTTGGCTGAGTACTAGAGCCGTGCAAGTGCTCAGAGCGTCACAGATTCCCTCTTGGAAATAGCCTCAGAGGTGTCCCCACACGCTGAGGCAGCAGAGGTGACAGAGAGAAGCTGCATTCCTGCCACTTCAGCTGAACACATACCAGTGAGCAGGACTGAGGACAGCAGGGCACTGGGCCTCTGCGTTGGTCTCCTGCACGGGTGGCAAGACCCACCAGCAGCCAAGTTAAAAACACAATTTCAGGAGAAGAAATACCTGAACAAAAGACTGAGTGTACTGCAAGGCTCCTTAGGGGAGTAAGGCACTCGAAGTCTGCAGCATCACATTACTGCAGGCTGGAAAATCAGTGTCTGACCCAACTGCACTTTGAAGTGGAGCTCTGGTGTGCATTGGGGTCAAAGGAGAATGAGCTGCTATACTGGCCACTCTGCACCCCTGCACTCACTGTCAAAATTTAGTGTCTGTTTTTTCTATTGGCAAGGTGATCCACCTTCCCACCCAGCAGAAAGGTAGGATGGTGGTCTTTAAAGATCATGAGCACCTTGCTGAGCTGCTGAGAGCTTGTCTGGCACAGGGGGCCCCACGCAAGGCTGTTTGCTGCCTACCACAGCTGAAGACGTGTGGGAAAGCAGCCACAGAGAGCACCGACAGTGTCTCACAGAAGCGCCTTGCAAAGCACGGTTTGCAGTCACTCTGCACATTTGGCATGGCGGTGGCAGGCTGGATGCGTGGAAAGCTCATCCCCATAGCATCCAGCTCTGAGTCAAAGCTTGACATTTTCTAGTAAAATAAAAAGCAGCTGAGGCAGGCTGGCTGCAGAGTGATGAGCTTGCTTGAGCAGTTTGAATGTCCGTGGGTGTGGGTGCTGGCTGTACAGCTCGCTGGCGCTTCCTGTCTGCTTGCCCGTGTGGCTGGCAGCCTGCCGTGCAGGGAACGCCTGCCCACAGCTCTCCAGCACGGTGCTGAGCTGGGGAGGCTGCCTTGCACACTAGATGAAGGAAATTTAAAAATAACAAAGTGCAAAAAAAAAAAAAAAAAAAGAATAGAAAGACCGAGTCACACCTATCCCAGTCCTGGGAACAGACCTGGGGTGTGCACCCTGGAGCCATTCCTGCTGCAGCACCACAGCAGCCTTTGCCCAAACATACACTGTGTGTGCAAAGGGGCGAAGGCAGAGAAACTCATATGCAAGCCAGGTCATGTAGTCCTCCCAGGTGCAAAAAATGCAATCTTCGTCAGTAAGTACACCAACAGACTCCATCAGCTAATGGCAAAGGACATATGCATTTGGATAAAATATGAAACAACCATCCTTACTGCAGATGAAAACCCTTCAGCCCAGGCAGATACATAAAAATAGAGCTCACCACATAGAAACCATTCACTAATTATTGACTAGCTTCTTCAAATTTTCCTTTTTTTTTTTTCTTGATTAATCATTTACCCAGCCATCCAAACTTTAAGTTCCTTTGTGTAGATTCTGCTTGAATGGAGATTAAGTAGAAGAAAACTTACCAGCTGACACTGACTATTAAAAATAATTATGAGAAAATTGCTCAACATCTTTACAACATTCAAGGCAAGTCCTGCGACTGAATCAAACTGGCCATGTGTGCCCTGATGGGACTGAGAAGGAGGCGTAATCTGCAATAGGAACCTTCCTGGACAATACAGAGCAGTTGGCACAGGGGGTCTGGTTAAAAGCAACGCTTCAAAAGGCGTGTGCTGAAAATGCAGCCTGTTCCTCATGGCATGAAGCTGTTAAGTATCCCCTTGCTGACACTTCTTGCCAGGGATCTGAAAAGGGATAGGGAAATACATACAGAAACTTGGTCTTCTGAACATAAGGTCTGCAAAATTCTCTACCTCCCTCCCTCCCTGAACTTATTTTGTTGGCTATTGAATCCTTTATTTTGGTATGAGACTTTGGGGTGTGAAGTGGGGTTTATTTTGAACTTTAACTTGGTGAAAAATAATGTGCTCCAGAGGGAATGGCATCAGATAAAAACAAAGGATAATAACATCCCTGACCCTGGGTGCAGAAAAGGCCAGGAGCAGGTCCTGGGCTTCTAAGGCAGTCACATCTACCTGTCCAAAGTGAGAAAGCAAAGGGCATGTACAGTGCCACCAAGTGGCCGGAGTATTTTGCATATATTGTGTGTTCATTTGAACAGGACCACGGTGAATTCACACTTCTCTGAACCAGGTGGAGAGCAAAACAATGCTCTAAACCAAGAAAATACCAACCTGCTCTTCCCTCAATGCCGCAGGGCTCACTCTCATAGCTTCGCAGCCTGTCTGCACTACAGCTGTGGCTGCCTTTCCAGGATGCTTCCCTGCTTACGGGCAGGGCTGGATAGCAGGAAGCCACCCCATGCTAAACTGACACGAACACCAGCACCGTGACAGTTCAGCTGCCCCTTCAGCTAATGCAGAGATGCCAACCAATGTCACTGTTTCACCTTTACAGTGAGCAATGGAAAGTACCTCGAGGTCTTTTCTGTTCCTTTTGCTCCCTTCTCTGCAAAAATAACTAGCAGAGCACATGTCTGGCTGCTTCTTTACCATTAACAAAAGTTCCTGTGCGCTTGCATCCCCTTCCATGGTGCACTAACTAATCTGCACTGCTCTTTCCCCAGGGAATAAACCCCTGCTCTGCAGCCAAGTCACCCTGCCAAAATGCCTTCTTGCCTTGACTGAGGAGGTTCGTCACAGCACTTGTCCTGACAGGTGGATCACTGCTGTCTAAGGACATCCAGCCACCATTTTGGCTATTGTGGAGAAGGGCTGGAGGGCAGTGCAGCAGTGATTACCTGCTGTAAGGTACCCTGCAGCAAGGTGCATATTAGCAGAAACAGGAGCAGGTCAGTGCTTGACTCTCTGCAGCACCAGTGGCGCGTGTTGGGTAGATACACAAATAAAACACAGTGAGTCGCTCGGGGATCTCAGCACATCCAGCCCTTTGCTGCCGAGCCAGACGCTTTCAGCAGATCTGTGATTTCTACCTGCTGCAGAGGGGGTCTGGGAATGGAGGCCCAGAGCTCAAGTTGGGCTGGGCATATGGCCATTCCTCCTGAGGATAGGGCTGTGCTCTCATCCCTCCTCTTCTCCAGCTTGGCAGAGAGGAGGCCTTCTGTTCAAGGCAGAAGGCTACACCCAGTTTTTCCCCTCTGCAGCTCACTGCTTCCAATCACACCCTTGCTGGAGGCCAACCTCATGTTCCCTGCTGAGCACCATGAATCTGCAGGATTGAGGCCAATAATACTGTGGTTACTTGCAATAATGACATTGGGAAGAATGGGGGAAAAAACATCTAAAATGGATTAACAAAGTATGTATGTCTGGTCTGTACACAGCCTATGTCTGCTGTCTTGCATCAGTTAGTGGTGTGAACAATACGTTCCCCTCATAATTCTGTCATTGTATCTCAATCCTGACCCATAATTTCTTCTCCCTTCTTCCCCTCCATTACTGCACTCCCAGAGCAGGGAGGGGAAGCTCCCACATCTGTGGTTATTGTATGGTGTGGAAGAAGGTAACTCTTCAAATTTACAGTATTTTACAAATACCAGAAATGTGAAGCATGTTTTGAAGCACTAATCAAGCTTTGGCATCTCTCTGCTGAGCAGGTCACTATCATCACTGCCCTTTGAAAAAGAGGAGGATATACGGCAGGCAAAATTGAACTTTTTTCCCCAAGCTCACACAAGAAGTTAAGTGGGGTAACCAGGGGAAGCATATGGATTTTATGGTTCCCAGTTCTGTACTCTAGCTACACAGTCTGCCTTTCCCTTTTTCCTGCCCTCTCAGTTTGCCATAATCCAGTGCTGGAGGGCAAAAGATCCCAAATAACACAAATCTACCCACAAAACATTAATGTGGGAATCTGAAGCCATAGTTCATTTGCTTAGCGCAAGCAACTCTTTTACCCCACGTCCATCATGCTGTGCTTCTGACAGAACTTATTTTCAGTAATGAAAGTAAGCTATATCATATCAGTGTGGTATACAAGCCATGTGAGGATAATGACTTTGGGGAAAGACATGCCTCAGAGAGATGTACTCGTCACAACTTAAAGAACTGCAGTGAGTTTCTATTCACATCATTGAATCCAGGACTTTGTTTGCCAGCTCTAAACCAAATCCTCCATCTATGCAGGCTCTGATATGCTACTGCATTCCTCTTTTCCTCCCTTGCTTTCCAGCTATTTAGAGGAATTTTAAAAGGATGCCTCTCAAAGCTTCACCAAAGGTCCTAAAGATTGGACCATGTAGCTCAGCCTATAGAAATGTCACATTCTTTCTATCATCATCTCTGTACCTACACTGTTTCCAAAACATTCACTTGCACAACACAATGCAATGTGGTTGCAAAGAGCCTTACAGACTCTGGAGCAGCACCAACTCCCCTCCTGCATAATGTGAAGCTGATCAACAGCGCATCTGCGCAGATCTACTCCTGCCTTTTTTGTGCCTTCATATGTTTACTCATGCACCCACAGCTCTTTCTTAAAGAAACTTGATTCTTACTTTCACGGCTGTGTTAACATGACACCAAAACCTGCTCCTGCAGCAGTTTGCAAGGGGATGAGGATGTCATGCTGACACATCCAGGGCTTGATCTGACAGCAAACAAGGATTGCAAAAAAATAAACCTTTGGTTTGAATGAGTTTAGCTGGGAGGAGAAAGCTCTCCTGTCTTTCAAGCACATGAACTCCCATGTGTTCAATGGAGACTGCGGGGTGGGGGGGGACCATAAGCTGCTGGGGGTAGGGAGATGGCAGAGAGAGAAAACTTTGCCTCGCACCTCCATTTCCCAGCCTCTGAACTAAGTCAGGTCTAACCCTTCTAAATGTAAGCAGCACTGGTTTATGCTGTCACAGACGAGACATTTTGAAACAGAAGACTGACTGCTGCCCTCCACTACCTTTCCCTAATCCACCTGCCAGTAGTCTCAGGCACAGCAGACAGAGGGGCTTGTCTCCTTTTGTCACCATATGCATGCTTTTAAGGCACACAATGACAATCAGGACAAAAATACCACTGGGATTTCATTGTATTGTGCCGATGCAATGTAATTTGGCAGCACACAGAGAATGCAGCAGAAAAACAGCAGGGAAGATGGTGATGGGAAACCACATGCTCAGGCTGCAGGAGTCAGGAGTCAGTTTATGTACAGTCCTGGGAGTCAAATGCAAGTGAGACATATACCTATGTACATGGCATGCACATGCACACAGACACACACAGAGAGCTATGGGAATTAGTCAGGAGTTGCAGGAAGCATTTGAGCACAGCCACAAATGCAGAAATCAGTAGCTTATCTCCTAGACCCCTTGGAAAGAAGGGACTCGGGGACAGGAGCTGTAACTCTATGTAACCACTCCTTTGCTACCCTGATCTGGAGCCTCCTGACAGAATCATGGTGCTGGCAGAGCTCATGCAGATACCAGAAGTGCTAAGAAGAGCTCGAACTCAGATTTCCTGTGAGAGTGGCTGGAATTCTTGATTACTACATGCATTGCAATTATTTCCTATCTCCGAGGAAAAGGAAACATCTCTGGGGAGGCAAAAGCAAGGGAAAGGAGAACGGGAATTGCTGCAGGGGGATCTCTAGGCAAGGCATCCAAAGGGAATATCACATGGTGAGACTAGGGAGGTGAAAATCTCAACAGGTGAATTTTGCACCAGTAATGAATAGACTGATGGGTTCTGCTTCTCATATCACACACCGTTTTTCCATGAGAAGGAGGCAATACAATTTGTATTGTCTGCACTGAGTTTGGGCGACAACTGTGCAAGACAAACACCTTTCTGTATTACTTTTACCTTGGGTCACCATGTTTCCCCCAAAACTCATGCTGAAGCTGTGCACAAGGATGCCATGCCCCCAGTGAAGATGACAAAAGTGCTCATTCCCTTCTTAAAGGAAAAAAAAAGGAAACAATATTTTCACTTTCACACTAGCAGCAAGCAGCAGGCGAGAATCAAGAGGTGCTAAGAGATGCAGGCATGTCCTTTCCAACAGATACCTTCTTCTTCGCCAGCAGCAAGTCCTGGTAAGCATTCGAACGCAGAAAGCGCGCGTAGCTGTCACTCTTCATCAGCTTGTAAATGTGCTCCTGTGGGACGGCGGGAAACGAGAGAAAGAGAATTGTTATCAAACCTCATTTAGACATCACAGGGACTTAAAACACAGAGAATGGGAAGGAAGAGAGACTGATCAGAGTTCTAATTAAGTCTGCTATTACTGATTATCTGTGTTGTGGTAGTGTACATGAGGTCCATCCTGGGGCAGGACCCTGCTGTGTCTGGGGCTGTACGAACACAAAAGAGATGGCCCTCACCCCAAAGGTGGGCACATATTATTCACTCATCAGGATTGTTCTGCAAAGATTGCAACTCTCTGATGTCCCCAGATTATAAGAAAGTGCCTACCCTGGAAAGAAGAAATAAAAACCAGAAATAGTCTCATAGATTAGGTTTCGTTTTAGCACTTACAGATACTGAAACAATCACCCAGCATTCCCCTCCTGTTCATGGAGGGGAACTGATACTTGGACACATTTTATGTCCACTTTAGACATGCACTCAAGCAAGCCAACATGTTAGTGTCCTGAAAAAGCCCTTATCTGTGGTGACTGTTCAGGAAGTTATATGACTAGCTCAGATGTGGATGGCTACATCATACGTACAAAGTTACATTGGATGAGTCTCTCTCTTGTATGTACTGTTACCAGTTTGCTCTGAGAGCACTTATTATGTGTATCTTCAAACTTACAAAGTAGTGTTTCATTGCAGCAGAACTTACTACATACCATTTTCTATTTCCTTGCTAAGCTTTACTTTCCTGCTGAGAATCCCCTAACACAGTCAGCTTTTCTCCTAGTTATCCCTGGATTTACAAAAGATATTATCCCAAGCACCACGAAAATCAAATCAAAATACTTTGACCAAATAATGACTGAGAACACACTAAAGGAGCTCAAGAGGAAAACAGGCACCTTGGACCTTTCTTTTAGACTTTGCCCAAGGAAGCACTTTTATAGAGTTAATGAGTAGTTTTATCTATAGTTAATTATACAATGTGAAATGTTCTCTCCTGCCCTAAAGCCATTGTACATGAAACTTTAGAAGAGCCAAACCAGACAGAAGTCGCATAGCTTATTTCAGTGTGTTAACAAGCCAAGCAAAATTCCCTTATCTTCACCATCATGGGTAATTAGCAATGACCCATCTATACACAGAAGAACTGCTTAATTCAGCTTTCTTACACTATTTGGTGTAGTCTGATGAAGGCCACCGGTTTTTCTTTGACACAGCATAAATGTATCCTTTGAGCTACATCCTAGTGTGGAACAATTTTTACTGGTTAATTTCCATACTTGCTTTTATTCTTGACAGATCCTCATTTGTGCAGCTCTACCTATCCAGAGGACAGCACAAGATTTTGCAATAGAACTGTTCATATAAAGCCACTTAGCAACCGCCACCCTTCTTGCTTCAGAAAAAACACACGGGAGGGCACAGTTTCATATTCCTCATGTACAGCATTGCCATAAGAATTGACATCCAGCTGTGGGACATTTGTTCTATTTATGCAGGACAGAATGAGCCAAGGACGCCTTAAGACAAGAAGAAGGAAAATAATGCACATCATGGATATGATTCTCTCGTGTGAATAAGGATTTTCAACATCAGTTCTCTCTTAAATACTTCAATTAGCATAAACTCAGGACTCAGTTGATTTAAACCCAACCACACCTCAATCAGTTCACCTGTGCTGCTACCTCTTAAAGTTTCCAAGAAGACTCCACGTCCTCCTAATGAGTGCTTCGTAACTACCTGGGAAACAAACCCACCTAACTGGTGCTTTTCCAGGACCATGAGGAGACTAATGAGTAAGTGGGCACCTTGTAGCCCATCAACAGCCCATCAAAGGCCTGAGGGATCTCCAGAGCCTTCATTCTCTTAGTGGTCCTCTTTGCAGCAGCCAATACATGCAGGGTGCTGGTGGGTGAGGTGCTGAGGTGGGCAGGAAGGTGCTGTGGCTGAGGCAACGTGGTGGCTGACAGGGATATTTATATTAACATTTTTCTAGATGTCATTAATTTTTTTACTGTCTTTGGGCTCCAAATGGTTTCTTTTACCTGCGGTCAGACAACTAGGTCTGGTCTGAAACATGATGATAACATTTTTGGAAAATAACATCCAGTTTTCATTGCCACACAATGAGGCAAAGGAGAACACACGAGACTGGCCACACGACCCACCTGCACGCCAGCGACAACTATCGTTCTTGCTCATGTCAAGACGACTTCATGTATTTGACCTTAAAACAATATAAACTCAATATTTGGCGGTCAGAAGCAGAAAAAATTGCTTTGATCCTGAGATGAAATAAACCACAAGCTGACTTCTTAACTGAATCCCTTCCCTGCAACAGGACTATTGCACAGCCACTGCCCTGATGCCACTGCAGTAGCTAATTGGTATGAAGCATTTTCTCTGCTTTTCACATCTTGGAATCACTAAACAGCAACACCACTACCTTTCAGCTGTTCACCAAAGATATAATCAAACAGGGAATAACTATTCCTAGGCTTTGAATGCTAATGAAGAAAGAAGGTTGGGCATAGGAAAAGGAGGGACATGCATAGCTTCAGAAGCAAACTTTACTTTTTAATTGTAAGAATTCAAAGGGCTTGCTTTCAAGAAGCTCTGGACTGAAGGCATGAATGATACACTAGTAATTTATTTTACAACACTGCATTTCTGAAGCACCTACTGGAAGTCTGAGCCAGTTGCTCAGATCAGCAAAGACTGCCTTCCAATTTGCAACAGTAGAGGACAGCTTGCATTGCTAGAGTCAAAATCCCCACTGAGACTGCACCATGAATATTTCTGCTAAAATTGTGGCTGCGGTGTGTGTCTGGCCCACTTACACAACAAATCTCGCTGCAGGACAGGAAACGCCAGTGGCTGGGACATTTGTTTTGATCTTTAGCCTACTCTGTTTTTTGCCACCAAGCTATTTTCTCTTATGCTTTCCAGAATCTGCAACTTCCTAGGGAGAACCTACAGCTAGCGTTTAGCAGCTCCTCATTTCCGAAATACACTGAAAGCTACTGGAGGTCTAACAACTGACCATATTCTTTTGTGGAAACCTGAGTAATAGGCAGAGGTGTGGACTTGGATTTAGCTGCTCTATGCAACTTGTGCAAATTGTCTTGTCCTTCTCTGTCACAGATTTTTAGCTTACTTTGGATCATTGCAACCCACTGGTCTCTCACTTTTTATTTTACTGAGCAGCTATTTTTTTCCACGTTTTTGTCACATGGTGGGGAGAAAGGACACCCACATTAAAGGCTGAAATCTCCCAGTGCAATGGACTTTATGAACATGCACAATCTCCCTGACATACCTGACAGTGCTGGTAAGAAATTTGAGCCTTTCCATCCTTATACTGAGATAATTCTCCTTTTTGTTAAGTTGCTTATTACAGGGTAATGAGCTCACTACTGCTGGTTCCCTAAATACAAAAAGTAAATGCACTACCCATGTAATTTTTAACTATGCAGCTGCAGCTCTGGGCATTCCAGTCTCTTGCACTGTGAGTAGTCTGTCCAGAATTATCACTGCAACACTTCTTTACAAGTGCCATGGGAAGTTCCTGTGCCCTATCTGCACAAGAGCAGGAGAACCATTTCATCTAGGCAGTGCAGCCTCTCCCAGCTATTGCTGTGTGCTACTTCCCAAGCATGGCTCAGTCTCAGCTCCCTGTTCCAGTCCTAAGACAGCAATTCTTTAGGGAGTTACATTGCAAACCCGAGGATTGAAAACAATCATCTAACAAAATTGCCCAAGTGATCTATTAAACCATTAAACAAGGTAGCTTATAAAACCAGATAAAAGGCAGGAAAAAAAAGTCTTTCAAGATTTGGCCAGCAGTTGACAGGCATCATGTGTCCCACTGGTCTCCCCTGCAGCCTTGCCAGCTCTTTCTGAGCACCAAGCTGCCATCTCAGGCCACTGCAGTAGCAGCTGCAAGTGGAGACAGGGACTGACTTGACATGTGTGAGGGAGCCCTGGCAACCTGGCGTTTTGAGCTGACCAGTCACTCAGTCCCTCACACAGCATGCTGTTGATCAGTGCTGGCTGTACTGATGCTCCCCTGTGATGATGGATACACATTGGGAAATGTCAGTCTGACATGGAGGGTGACACAAGAACCTGCTTTTGTAAGTGCAGTGGGTTTCATCTCCAGGAAGCAAACAATTCCCTTACAAGACTCCTGCAAGCAGTGAGGGTTTGCTATCAAACGCCCTCATTACTGTTGTTTCCCATTTCTTGAACCAAGGCAACAGAGGCAATGAGATCTGCCTGCATCTTGTCGTGAGAAAAAGGTAGACCCTCTTTTGTGCTTATGCACCTGAATCACATCTCCTCCATCATGGGGAAAAATACACAGTGGTCCTGGGGGCTGTCCAGCTTCACTGAGCACACTCTCTGTACCTAGTCTTCTGTCACTAGAGTTACACTTCAGACAGCATAACCATTCCACTTGCCACAACCATTACACGATATAAAGAAGAACAAACAGTACATTTAAAAGGGGGAAATGCCCCTTCTAGAAAAAAAGGAACCAATGAGCTAAATCACAAAAAAATTCTCTTTGACAACTATATGAAATCAACAGGAGATCCCACCCCTGCGAGCTGACAGCTTAAGTGCAGGGAAATAAACCCTGATAAGGTTCAGCATCTCTTGGCTATTTTCCTTCCACAAGCTTTACCTTTCAAAAGAGATGAAGGACAGGCTTTGTAAATTATTCCTGACAAGAGGGGAAAGGGGGAGGAAAAAATAAGGAAAGTTTGCAATCCAGACGGGAATGTGGGAGGTGGCTGAGATAGCAGAAACCATTTCAAAGCTGCACCTGCTTCAAATCGATGTGCTGCAATGTGATCTCAGGTCTCTCTTCCCCCTTGCAGTCAAAGCACAATGACCCTGAGGAGGGCACAGCTGCCAGATAAACAGGACCTTGGGAACACTCAAGAAAAATGTGGGAAAAAACCTGAATGATAAAAAAATAATAACCTCTGACTCACCCAAGGCACGTGGTAGATCCCAGGAATTATGTTCTCTGTTAAAAAGATTTCTTTTTAGCAGAAAACCTTGGTTCTCTCCTCTGATTTGTGTATATATGATAAGAGAAGAATTGCTGGCTAAACATCCATTCCTAATTCCACCAGTTTTTTACCCATCCTGATATTCTGTGACAGGCTTGGGATTTTTTTGGAGTTGTGAAGGCCAAGCACAACCTTCTCATGAACTCTGAACACCAGCTAGATTCCAGAAAGCCCTTAAATTTGAACTTGCTGATGGAAATTTTCCCCTGTTTGTGCCTAAACACAGCCGCAAACTTTAGATGATGGGGAATAAGGGGAAATGGCAGATTCTTTGCTCCCTCCAAGCACAGGTTTCCATTTAGCACATTTATGAAACGGATCATCTTGACTACCATGACACAGCATATACAGAACAACCAAGTGATCAGGCCCAGCCAGCATGGGTATAGGAAAAGCACATCCTGCCTGACCAACCAGATCTCTTTTTATGACCAGGTGACCTACCTGGTGGATGAGGGAAAGGCTGTGGATTTAGTCCACCCGGACTTCAGCAAAGCTGTCAATACTGTCTCCCATGGCCTTCTCCTGGAGAAGCTGGCAGCCCACAGTTTGGAGAGGCGCACTCTTTGCTGTCTGAATGGCTGGGCCAAGAGAGTGATAGTGAATGGAGTTAGATCCTGGCAGCCAGTCACCAGCGGTGACCCCAGGGCTCAGTATTGGGGCCAGCCCTCTTCAATGTCTTTGTTGATGATTTGGATGAGGGGATCAAGTGCACCATCAGCCAGTTCACAGATGAGACTAAGCTGGGTGGGAGTGTTGATCTGCTGGAGGGTAGGAAGGCTCTGCAGAGGGATCTGGACAGGCTGGATCAGCAGGCCAGGGCCAATTGTATGAGGTTCAGCAAGGTGAAGTGCCAGGTCCTACACCTGGGTCACAACAGCCCCATGCAGTGCTACAGGCTGGGGGATGAGTGACTGGAAAGCTGCCTGGCAGAAAGGTACCTGAGAGAGCTGGTCAACAGCAGCTGAACATGAGCCAGTGTGTGCCAGTGGCATCCTGGCCTGTATCAGGAACAGTGTGGCCAGCAGGACCAGGGCAGTGATTGTCCCCCTGTACTCAGCACTCCTGAGGCCACACCTCAATTCCCATGTCCAGTTTTGAGCCCCTCTCTACAAGAAAGAAATTGAGGTGCTGGAGCATGTCCAGAGAAGGGCAACGAAACTGGTGAACAGTCTAGAAAGTCACTCATACGAGGAGCAGCCGAGGGAGCTGGGGTTGTTCAGCCCGGAGAAAAGGAGGCTCAGGGGAGACCGTATCACTCTCTAGAACTGTCTGAAAGAAGACTGTAGCTAGGTGGGGGTCAGCCTCCTCTCCCAGGCAGCCAGTGACAGGACAAGCAGAAACAGCCTCAAGCTGCACCAGCAGAGGTTCAGGTTGGACATCAGGAATAATTTTTTCACTGAAAGGGTGGTTAAGCAATGGAATGAGCTGCCCAGGGAGATAGTGGAGTCACCTGCCCTGGAAGTGTTCAAGAAATGAATGGAGGTAGCACTTAGTGCTATGATTTAATTGACATGGTGGTGTTCAGTCATAGATTGTACTTGATGACCTTGGAGGTATTTTCCAATCCTAATGATTGTGTTCCATGATTTTTAGCTAATTTTGGGGGGTTTACACTAAGGCTAGGTAGCTGTGGAGATGCACTTGAGCTGCAAAGGCCCACTTTACCCTCCTTGCTGTAGCTATTCCACTAACATCTTCTGGACTGTTTTGGAGGGCTCCTTCACCCTGTCACCAACACCTGGTATTAATTAGTGAGAGCTGATTTGGAGACCCCTTTTGTATTGCAAGCATGCAGCCAACCCTCTGGCCAGCTGCAAGGGAGATTTGCAGCATGTCAGACAAATCCATTAGAAGAAAAGGCCACAAGCAATGTAAAGCAGTAGATTAAACAGCTAAATAAATAACAGCATAGTGCAGTGAATGCTAATATTTGTTCTACCTGTATGCTTGACACTGGGGAGGAATTTATTGCAGATTCACACGTGAGAGAGTGCTGCCTGAGTGAAGGTCTTGTGGCCTTTGCTGGAAGGATGGCAAGAGATGCCAGCTGAGAACCTGCCTGGAGTTTGTTTTTGGAAGAGCTGTCTCTATAGCACAAAGAAGACGTGGGAAGAAGAAAGCAGACGCTTCTCTGAGCACATGGTGTGTGACTGCTGCACCTTCCAATTAGACTTGGCAGCAGCCTAGTGCCTGTCTGTCGGCACCTCTACTCTGCACAGACATTTGTGGCAGAGGACCTGAGGTTAACCCCTGTGCCAGCACACACACATACTGCAGCCAGCAAAACCTGCTATCCACAGGTTGTTAGAGATGTGTCCTGTTAACTCTGTTGTATTCTTCCCAGGTCATCCTCAAGAATCCTGTTCAACCAGCAGGACCACCTACCATACCACCACCAGGATCTTCCAAAAAGGCAAAGAAAGGAAAGGACACCTACTCCTCTTTAGCAGTTACTTGTGCCAAAACTGAATGCAACATTTTTTAGGAGCAATTATGATCAACTGCATTCAACCTAAATGATGGTGCCAAAATGCACTTTAGAAAAAGCAGTAAAAATTGCTGCTTCAGCTCTGAAAGCTGAAGTAGTTGGTAGCAGGCACCGCTGAGATGAGGCAAACAGTGAAGAAGCTGCAGAAGAGACCTTCACATTTGCCCCGATTGAACTTGATGGGAAAACACCAGTGGGGGTGAGAAAGCAGGGAAACACGTATGTTTTATTCCAATTCCCGTTCATGTTTCCAAATCCCCACTAAGAGCGCTTCTGGATCTGCTTATTCTGGTCTCTGCATTTAGGATTTCACTCTTCTCAAAAATGCTGTAGTGCCTGTTTGAGCTTCCTGCCTGCATTAACCAGGGTGAGCCCCTTCCCGGAGCCTCTCTGGTACCCGGCAGTGCTGCCATCTAGCAGGGCCAGGGGATACTGGGTGCTCCGACTGCTGTGGGACTGCGAGGCTTTCCTGGATTTATAGTTGGAAAAGAAATGCTTCAGATTGGCAAATGGCACACAAGGGTCTTGGCCTAAAAGTGAATTGCTCTGGAAAATCTGAGCAGTACCTTTTTTGCCACTCAAATATTCAAGGGACATGATAATTTACAAAGAGTTTTAGCTGGTGCATTTTCTTCACACTCAATCAAGTTGCTTTTACTACTAAGGGAAAAAAAAAGATTAATAATTATCCTGTAATATAGACTAACCTCCCTGCTAAACTAAAAAGCATAAAGTTTTTTTTCAGCCCACAAATGAAATTACACAGGGCTGAAGGCACAGGAATGTAAGAAAGAGCCTTAGCAAGAGGGGTAACTGTAAGCAATGAGAGCTCATTTTGACTAATACACAGAAATCCTTTGTTTAGCCCTGTAGATACATAGTTGGAAACACAATGTAAATCTTTCATGGAAAAGCACATTGATAAAAGTAACACATAAATTTAGCTATGGCTCCTCTGTAAATTGATGAGACAACTGGTTTGCTTCCTATCTTCAAACACAAATGTGAGGGCAGAGCTGTCGAGGGTCCATGGCAGACACAGTGCAGAGGACTAGAGGCAAAGGGTTGTTGAGTGCTGTGCAGTTAAGGGGTCAGCCTGGTACTGCAGGAGGATTTAGTCCTAAATATAGCAAGGGCTATCCTGGGAGACAAGAGTGGGCTGCCGGGAGTCTAACGCCATATGAGCAGCTTTAGGTTTTGAGAACAATGATCGTGGCTAAGAGGCTGATTCTCTCAATATAGGCCAAATCCTGGCTACTGGCAAAAAGCCCAAGTGAAAAGATTTTGCCTGGGAGGAGGGGAAAACCTCCTGTGGCGTTTGGGAGACTGGCATTTCTTTTCCAAACAATACAATATGTAGGAGCTGCAGCAATGAAGATGAGGTTTTTCCCTCTTGTGCATGCTGTTGTACAGCTATGAGGTGTAACTACTTTTGGTTAACACCCTGACACCTGCGGGCTGTCAGCAGCTTCCTCTTCGTTTTCTCTGTGAAAAATCCTGCCAAAAAGCTGAACTGTACCATGGAGAGGAACATGCAGAACCCCTCACACAGCAGAAGAAAATTCTATTTCAGTGGGGCATTCTGTGTTCCATAGGAGATGGTGATAGAGCAGGATACAGCTCTGCAGAAACAAGCAGAACACAGCTTCTGAGTAAAGGTGGCAATGCTGAGATAGGGAACACCAATCCTGCTTGGATGCCTACCTAGAGAACATGTACTGGATAGATAAACAGTTTTCCATGCCTCATCAACATTTTGACTGTAAGATACCTGCTGCTATGTCATCTTGGGCTGCTGTTAAGTGGTTGAGCTCAAGATCTCAGAGTCTAAATGTATATTGAATCTTTTAACTGTTTGCCAACAAACCCCATCCTGACACCCCATACCTGCTGTGGGCTGAGCAGAGATGTGAAATGCATTGCTGATAGATCTTCCCAGGGATTTTTTTCCTAAATTTTTAATTAGAAGTGTGAACATTTAAAGAGGTAACAACACCTTAAAAAATTAAAGACCAGTGTTGCTGCAATGCATGGGTTTAGCGGGAGGGGACCATACCCCTGAAGTCTGTGAGAAGTGCCTCCTGGAGCTCTGGCTTCTTGATTAGATAAAAGGATGCACTTGCAAGGACTTTCACTCCCTATTTGGGAGAAAAGAAACAGTATCAGCAGCTTCCTGACCTTCACATGAAGAGGAAATTCTCTTGTTCTGGATCTGACATGCAGTTGTTTCTTGCTTTCAAGAAGCACAGTGCACACTACTGACACAAGAGTCCCAGAGTCTGAGTGCTGAATTCAATTTTTGAGCAAGCTAGAGACTTTCCCATGTAATCTATCTAAAGGTATTTTTTGGAGGTAGGAAACGTCTGGCACTGAGGCACTGTTAATACTCATGCATGTAGTTTTAGACAGCTTGGCAGGATCAGCACCCTGAATTAACAGGCAGACTATTGTCCTGTGGGAATATGCTGACTGTTCTTGTTACCCCATTCCCATGATCTTTCATTTGGAGAGATCTATTGCCTTCTGTCACTGTGTCTGCAAGGAGAGAGGTCACTCGTGACTTTTTCCTGCTTGTGTGTGACAGAAGGACATTAACTTAGACAGTAGTTTGATCCCTGATGCCTTCAGAGACAGAAAGGGAACAGCAAGACAAAGGCTGAATGGTAGATGTTTTTCATATAACATGACTGCTAAAGCAAAAATTAAAATGGAAGGCAAAAGATAAAAAGAAATACTTTCTGATGTGTGGTGCATATGTGCATTTTGAAAAAAACTCCCAACAAACCAAAACAGCAAAATAATAACACAAAGTATCTGCTCCTATGTAAACTTCTGCTTCAAGCCTTTTATTTCCTGCTCTGTACATCAGGCACACCAGCATAAGCCTCCACCATCACTTTGCTATTTTTGTTCCAGACTACTCTTCCAGCTGTATTTGTGGGGCTCTTGATTCTAGATTCTGTTTGGTTGTAGGTTGTTTTGTGAAATCCACAAGTGCAGGAGCTTGCAATTTTTTCTGCTAAGTGTAACAAATACACAACAGTGAGACTTTGTATGTTTTCTACAGTCACCATAACCCAAATACAAGGAAGACAACCAGAGTGCAGTGTAAGGAAGGATTTTGTCCTCCAGCTCCACAGAATCAGAGCCAAAGAAGGAGAAGGGAATAAAGGTCAAGTCCTTGTTCAGTCCCTAACCTCCACAGGAAGGTGCAGGCTGTCAAAAGCCTCCAGGAGCCCTGGGCACACCATTCATGTATAAATACTGATGCAGTGCCACAGTGCTTTCAATTCCCCGTACTGCAGGTTCAAGGCCTCTGAGCAGCACTGGCTCAGGTGGACTTGATCCCCTCTTAAGAGGCAGAGCACCTTGGTCTGCCCCATGCCACCTTGCTGGCTGCCTGCACTGCCAACCAGAGCTGCTTTGCTGTAACCCTGATTCTCCATCCTTAGTCATCGTCCTTTACAGGCATGCATGTAACTAGGGTGACTGGGCAAAACTTTAAGAAAATAGGAATAATGTTTCTTCAAGTTCTTACATGAAAGATGATACAGACACACAATGAATGATTATTTTCACATTTTCCTTCCATGCTATGGTTTTGCTCCAGACCGACAAATGGAGTTCTGTATGGCCACTGAATAGACACCAGGCCTTTCACATCCTGTGCATGCTTGAAAACACAAAATCAAGAGAAGCCACACCTCATTCTCCCTTCTTGGTGCAAAATGACATTTCACTTCCAAGAGATCCTTGCGTAAACTTGGAGTTTGGTATTGAATTCAACAGGATCCTGTCAAGTTCTGTCAACACCTTGAACTTCTTGTTACAACCAGAATGCAAACTGATGACTGACCACTGATGAATCCTGCAAGGACTCATATCTCTGTCACAGTCCAGAACAAACTGAACTACACCTGGGGCAGCTGAGAGCATGAACTGGGCTCAAATCTCAAGACCAGATTTAAGGAAGAAAGTTTTTACAATGAAGATAGTGAAACCCTGGCCCAGGTTGCCCGGAGATGTGGTGGATGCCCCATTTCTGGAAACATTCAAGGTCAGGTTGGACAGGGCTCTGAGAAATATGATCTAGTTGAAGATGTACCCTGCTCATTTCAGGGAAGCTGGACTAGATGATCTTTAAAGATCATGCCTTCTGTCCCAAATTATTCTACGTTTCAAATCTGGTACAGGTACATTTCTGGTTTGAGCTGCCTGGAGTTTAGCATTATAGTCTAAATCTGCCCTGGAATTAGCCAAGGATCTGCAAAGAACAGTTAAAATCCCTAACTGAGCCTGGATTAGAACTGAATTTCCCTGAATCATCTTCATAGTTACTTCAGGTAAAGGGATGTCGATCTAAAATTCTATTTTATTTATTAAAGAATAAAAATAAACAAAGAAAACAGGAAAGGAATTCCAAAGACAACTGTGTGGCTTACCTTACTCTAGTACACCTGGCTCTGAAGCCTACCAGTAAACGTAGACTAAATGGCCCTAAAAACATTACTGAGGAAACACAATGCATCCTTGTGATACTAGCTTCCAACACCAAGGGACTGAGGAAGGGATTAAGGACCTTCTGAAGGCAGAAAGACATTTCAGGGGAGGCAAGGACATGCTTGATGGGGGTAGGGGGAGAATGGTTAAAAAACGAATAATGTGTTGTACAGATAAGCCATAATTGTCACACTCACAGCTCTGTGTTTCCATGTAAAGATGAATTACTTTGGCTGTCAGCAGCTTCATTAGCCAAAAGAGGCCATTCAGATGGACCCAAACCTATTTACTTTCCAGAGCTGACGGTGCCTGCTTCATATTGCAGGGCTCCACATTGGTTGTTCAATGATGCTGATAACTCCTGTGGGAGCTTACATCCTGCTAAGTACTTCACTGTTTAATTGAACTGACCTTTCCTGATGATGCCCCTTGTATTAAAAGCTGCTTTACTCCCCAGTGAAAATGGTTTGATAATCATAATATTTTACTCCGAGGACAGTTGTTTAAGAGCAGAAAATAATCAGCTAAATTGGTAGGCTCCCCTCTGGAGGGGCCCAGCACTAAAATGACAGAAGGTGCTGTGGACCAATATAGCTGGCACAGCTGACGCTGAGGACAGAGCCAGGAGCAGCACTGGGCTGCGTGAGAATGGGGATGCCAATAAACTGGACAGCTGGGGAGGGGAGTGCAGGCCGAGCCAGCACAGCACACTCTGCTCAGAGCTGAGATGTGCTGGCACAGCTTGAGCCAGGCATGGAGTGGGCAACGGCACCTGTGGGAGCCACAGCAAGAGGGGCAGCTCTATGCAAGCCCAGCAGTGCAGGACTGTGGAGTGCAGCAGCACTGAGGGACATACAGCATGGCAAGTATCCTAAGCTGAGATGGGGAAATGGCAAAACACTTGCTTCTGTGGTACAGGAATCCATCTCAGAGAGAGGTCTCTCTGAAATAATAAGTGCACACCAAATTCAGGTTTGAGTTAGGAGCCCTTTGAGGACTGAGATTTGGAGCTGAGATTTTCTTAAACAGAGGAACCATTTGCTTTCAGACCATGACTGGCCTAGGGACAAAGAGGTTTGAAGTGAGAGGCATGTTTGCCAAGAGCCCCTTTCTCCTTGTTTTTATCTAGGCTAGTTGCCTTACCAGATGGTTGAGCAGCATCTGGGAGAGTTCTTTGGGGCTGGGAGCCAAGGTTGTGCCAAGAAGCACACCAACGTAGACTGTTAAGAACCTGATAACAAACGATGCTTTGCTTTCAACTTCCTGTTATAAAGCATTTGCTGGCCTGAATGTGCTCTGCTATACCTTGCCCTTCCCAAGTACAGCAGTGCGTCCATTTCCAGTGCTTTTTATACAGAATTGCCATTTTGTGGATCTCTCAAGTCATGACTAGAGTGCCACATCACCTTCTCCTATTCTTCCATCGCAGGAGTACCAAACTAATTTTCTCAGTTTAGCCAACAATTTTCCTTCCTCTAAGTGTCTCACAGCTGCAGGCATTCAGAGAATGTGCTGTTGAGTAAAGTAATTTTTTCTTGTTCTTTACTTACAAGGACATTTCAGTTGTTTTCCTCTGTGCTAAAGCTACACGGGACAGGACAACACTCATATTTTCCCTCCCACAGAGGGTGTTTTGACTAGTTGTGTCTGGTTGAGTGCCTAGGAATGTGGGATGTGTGGGAGCTCCCATGGGCTCCTGATGCCAGGGTGCTGAGATAAGGCAGCTGCTGCAGATTCATGGACAAGAGCCTCTGTGGTGGCAGGGCTGACCTGCAAGAGACACTGCGGCAGTACCTGGGAGATTTAGAGCACCCTGGGGCGATCTATGCTGGCTACCATGAAGTGGATGTGCAAACAAAAATGTTCCTTCTCCAGGATAAGCCAGCAAAAGCCAACATTGCTCCAGCTCTACCAGGGCGCTACACCCTTCAGCAGTGTCCTTCTTCTTCCTTCTTTTGTTAGACAGCCTTTGCAGCTATCCAGTCAAGCAGCCACAAACAGCTTGCTTGGCCTCTGGAGAGCTACCAGAAGCCCACTGCACAAGAAGGTAACTGGGTTCACCTTTTGCATTGTGCTATCCTCTCTTGGCATAGATTCAACCTCCAAGATAACCACAGCTGGCCCTGAAGGTTTACCTTTGCCTCATATTTCTGTGTCCACGAACCACAACAGATGAACTGAGGACATCTGTCAGTGTAAAAATCCACTGAAATAAAATTAACCCAAGAAGCTAAAATTGCAGTCTAACTGCCAGGGCTCCAGCTTGATTGTATCAACTCCCCTCTGAATGGCAATTACATTGTGAACTGATCAGTTCAAGGCTAAACCCTCCATGTCTTCTTCTAATTAAATACTCATCATCTAAACATTCATCTTATTCTTAGTACTTCTACCTATCAATTTAATCAATTCCCCCATTATTCACCTTTCTGCTCTAGCCTGCATTTTGCCATCATCACTTTTTTCAGGTAATGCAGAAGTTCTTTTTCACTACAACTGCCAAGCAAAGAATACATCTTAGCCAGAATGTCTTCATACTCCTGTATTTCTCAGCTCTAAAAAGGGCATTTAAGTTGCCTGATATTCACAGGGGACTGCCTTGAAACTTCACATACATTCCTTCTATGCTAGCCCCAAGGAGCAAGATTGCATTCAGGAAAATAGAGTATTTGATGCTGGTTTGAAAAATTCATTGCCTAACCTTGTATAAGTGGTCCACAACATCTCCTCTGAGATGAAAGTATTTTGTTAGTGGAGTATTTTGAAGAATTACCTTTGAATGTCAATTTAAAAAAAAAAACCACACCAAAACCCAGGAATTCTTTTCATTTGCTGTTGGTTTTACTACATCTTGTGATAAAAATGATTATGAGGAAGATATCTTTTAATTGTGTCCCTAGTAATATTTGCTAAATGATCCCTTCTTCCTTTTTCTTTTTTAAAAAATACAAAATTATATTTTCACTTTCCAGAAGGCTATGCAGCTTTATTCTTGCTTGTAACAATTTTTCTCAAATTATCTGTTTTCCTCAAGGCATTTTCTGTGTACAGTTTATCTGTGAAATTTCCCTGATAAAGCTGGAGCCTTAGGAGGGAAGGATTAAGCTCACTGCATTGCCTACTGTCCTATCATTACTCTAAGGTATTGTCTGGTGGACAAATTTCTAGCTGTGTTGGAGGGAGCTGCTGCGTTTGGGGTTTGGCAGGGGGATATAACTAGCTATAAATAAATACATTACAGAAAAAGTGTATTAGCCAAGATTTTGATATGACATCGGCCATTCTGTAAATATGCCAGACTTTGGTAACAGGTAGTACAGAGAGACAGGCTGAACTGTATAGCACTCTTTCATCTGTGCTTTCTCTGAGACATGGCTCCAGCTTGCAGTACCTTCCAGACTTGTAGATTTTAGAACATTTGCTCCCAGAGGAACCTTAGCCTGTTACGACAGATAGATTCAACAAAAATATAATTTACCCAGCTTGAATAGACATCCTCAAAGTCACTTCAAACTGTGCATCTCCTTTTTCTTACGACTAAGCAGTGACAATGTGATAGTGGAATGTCATGTTAAAACTGAGAGTTTCATTAGCAGTAGTTCCACAAAATCAAAAACTAACCTGTGCATCTTCATATGTATATCTCCCTGGGTCTTTGACATTTTGGCTTGTTTTCTCATAGCTGTGGGAATCCAGGTTGATAGCACTTTGGGCCCCAGGAGCTAGAAACTCTTGCCAGATTTCTTCCACTCTGGTGGTCACGTCCTGTAAAGGTTGTTTCTTGAGATCTTGGACAGCCAACCAAAACCTGTACTAGGAAAAAATTAACAGGGCAGAAAAGAGAAAAAGATAGAAATCTAGGTAAGATTTTGTGAATAAGCCTAGGCAGAGTCCCAAAACAGACACAGAACCTAATCCTGTGTCTATTAGAATTCACTGAAGACTCTCCACGTAAGCATGACTTCAAGGGGAAGGGGTGAGGTACTTTACACCAACCCCTTATATTTTGGCTAAGATCAGAACACTGACTTTAAGAAGTGATACATCCTTATTCAATCTGCCCCTGCAGAAGTGTCAGATTAGGTATGCAAACAGGAAATGGTCCAGAGCTATGCAGCTGGAGGAGGGGAGCAGGCTCTGCCTCCCACAGCCCTGCTGCAATGTGCTGGTCATTCCTGCCTGCAGGATCAGTCATCCAGAGGGGATGCAAAACAAAGAACAAACTTAATATCATTTCCATATAATTTCAAACTTAATATTAATATAGCTTCCATTTCCAGAAAGTATTTTTTTTTACTTGTAAACTGACCAGCATTCAGATGGATGCCATGAGAAAAGATGACACTTGTCATGCCATACTCCATTTTTACAGGGATATTTTCTTGACTAGACTATGCTTACAGACTAAAGTAAATTCATAAACACTGAGAAGATAATCTCTTTGATGGCTAAGGATATAATCCATATCTTGATCTGTGAAAAGAAAGACCACAGAATATTTTCACAAGAGTAACATGCATGTCTTTTGTCTTTTATCCTAGGAAAAAGACATTTTGGTGCTGGTGCTACTTTTATTTATTATTGAAAGAGATACGGTCTTTCAGGTGATTAATTCAAAAGATACATGGTGCCCAGCAGCCTTTTGTTTTGGTCAACTCTATCTTCCAGCAAGAAGATATCCCTGAGGGCTGTCTGCCCTGAGTACCTGGGCCCTGCAACCTGGCTGAGCAAGCACAACAGTGCTCTGCACCGAGTGCTGAGAGATACAGGGCAAATAGGTACAGATATTGCAGCCACCTGCAATAACCAGCTCTTTCCTACCCCCTGGCAAAGGTGCCCATTGTCCAGGGATGACAAGGAGGGCAGGGTTTGCCTTGGCTGTCCCTGCCCTGCACTGCTCTTACGCACTCCCTCTGCTGGGCAGACTGCGCAGAGGGGACAGGGTTTGTCTGGGTCATTGCTTGCTCAGGGCATCCGCAAGAGCTGCACAACTTGGAAAATCCTGTGTCTCCCTTATAAATCAGTTGAACTTTATCTGAAGTCCTGATTTCTCACCCCAAATTATTCAGTGGCATCAGTGTGCAGCCACTAAGGCAAATATTCCTTCGTGGTGGAAGGAGGAAGATATAGTCTGTCCCAAACAAAAATCCCAATGGCAGTGAGGGGAGGTAGAGGAGCCAGCAGCCTGGTGACTCCTGTCACCTCCTGACCCTCGCTTCCTTAATGGCTGCAGGCAGTACCTAAACACCCTGGAAATGGTGTTACTGCAAGCAAATGAGGCTGCTACCCCATTTAGCCTGGTACCCTACCTGAGGGTAGAAACAGTCAATTTGGGAAAAAAATGACAACCACACTACATGCAAGGCCAGGCTTAATCCTCCTTGCCTGTCTGCTGCTTCTTCCTAACCATCAGGCGACCTCATGCCACAGCCCTGACTCACCCAAGCCACTTGACTATATGCCTTCAACATGGTTTTCCCATTTCCTTGGCAGGCTCAGTAAAACAGACTGAGGTACACTCAAACGCTGCATCAATACCTGTGGAGTCACATACTTGTGGTTCTAAGACAGTGACGTTTGATTTTATAGCTGAAATAGAGTATCTGGGGTTGGTGGTGGGGTGTGTATGGTTGGTCCTTTTCCATCTTTGAGAGTTTAAGTGCACCTGATGTCCTGTCTTGTTATTTGAACAGTGACACCCCCAATTATCACATGCATGCAGAGAGTAAAGGGTGGCACTCACAGTGCAATAATCTGATGCCATATGCGGCTTCCGTTATTTGAAAATACTTTATCATTCAATTTCAGATGCAATGGGAACACATGAATGCAGAAAAGGCATAGGGAGAAAAGATGCTAATCATTCCAGAGTAGCTGGGACACTTCAGACAAACACTTGGCTAGGGAGAACCTTTTCTTCTGGCTTATCTTCTGCCCCTGGAGCCGGGGAGGCGGGCTGGGAAAGCACTCTCATGAGAGAACTGGGAACGCTGTGAAGTGACAGCTTGCCAGAATAGGAGCACCATCCATTTTAATAACCATTTGGCTCAGTCTGAAAACCAACCAACCAGACCAACCTGACAGTAACAAGAACAAGCTCTTTTTACTGCAAGCACTCGTGAATTCATGCCCAAGGCTGGATCTCCTCTTCAAGGCAAAGGGGAGTTTTGTCTTGGTAAATTTCAAAGCTATTCACTATAGCTGGCATCTGAAAATCAAGTAATACCAAAGAGGGGTACACAGCCCCGCAGCTTCAACTCCAAGGCAAATTCTCTGCCACAAGGAATCATCCTGAAAACAATGCATAAGCAGGGCTTCCTATGGGATTTAGAGCATTGCAAGAGAGAAGCAGGTATTTCTGCTTAGGAAAGGAGCAGACACACATGACTGTGCTGGAATTTCTGCTCAATTATAAAGTGCAAATGCATTCCCTGAATCCCTGCACTTTCTGAAGTGCAAGCTCAGCCCCAAGTTCATGAGGAGTAAAGTGAAGATCTTGCATTGCCTCCTCTCCTTCTGTAGGAGACAGATTTCCAGTGGACACCGCTTGCATGGGGGCAGGGGGGAAGGGAGATGTCCTTGTGTGTCCTCTCCACAGGCGCCCTTTAAGCTGAGCAGGACTGGCACAGGGACTGTCAGCACAGAGGGAACAGCAGCACTGATCACAGGTTCTTTGTCCTTTACAAAACAGCATGTAAGGTCTGGAGAAGGCTGATAATAGGGTATCCTAAAGTGTTGTCAGTGGCATAAACCATTCCAGCCTCATCGAGCTTGTAATTAAACTGCTGCCACTTGCAGAAGATATCCCATAATGGCATTTATCCTCCACAGCTCCCCCAAAGCACAGAAAGCTCCTGGACCTCAGCGTGTGTGCTTCTGCCTCCCTGCAGAGCGCTGCAGAGGTGCTCGGTCACTGCTGTTCAAAGACGTCCCCCAGTGAAAAGGCTGCTGGGGAAAGACAGGGTGGTAGCGGGGGAGTGGTTGCTTCTGAGGTACATTGTACAACAAAAATTAATTTAAAATCCCGACCAGGAGGCAAAAAATGGATGACTCCAGAAACAGAGAAACAACTGTCAAAATAAGGGCAGTGTTGTATCCCCATCTTGGGGATGGACACGATACCCCTAGCTTGACAGTGAATTCATCAAGTGACTGAGGTTGGAATCCAAGCACATTTCTCTCCTTGCCTCACTAGCTCCATGCCAGTGTCCCATGCACCTCCCATCTCAGATCTCTAACCATTCACAAATCTTCCATTCACCAAGAAGTATCTTTGAACATCTCAGCTGGGAAAGGAAATGAATGAAAGTGATAGGTAAAAATGAAAATGCAGTTCAGACAGGGGCAATATTCACATCTTTGTGTTGTTTAATGGTCAGATCTTCGGCACAGGAAGCTTGGCATGGCCAAGACCAACAAAAACCTGTTCTTGGTGAGCAAGCTGGGGGCAGACAGATACTGCAAGGCTGTGCGCTGGGGCACTGAGGGCCTGCCAAGGAGACCGCAGTATCGGTGGGGACGGGAGAAGCGTCCCGCAAGGCCTCCCCCTCACCCTTCTTCCCCTCCCCTCCCCCGCGGTGCACCCCGGCGTCCATGGTGCAACTCCCTCCTTCTGCTGCCTTTCAGTTTTGCGGGGCCGGAAAGCCCTTTTGTCGCTGCAGCTGAGCAGCGCCCGCCGGCCGTGAGCAGCGCCCGCGGTGCGGCTCTGCCCGGGCCCACTGAGGGGCCGGCACCGCGCCCGCGCTCGGCTCCGCGAGGCCCGCGCAGCGCGGGGCGGTGGCGCCGCCTGCCGGGCACCACCCGGCCCTGCCCGCGCTCGGCCCTGCCCCGCGCCCGGCCCTGCCCGCGCCCGACACTGCCCCGCGCCCGACACTGCCCCGCGCCCGGCCCTGCCCCGCGCCCGGCCCTGCCCCGCGCCCGGCCCTGCCCCGCGCCCGGCCCTGCCCGCGCCCGACACTGCCCGCGCCCGGCCCTGCCCCGCGCCCGGCCCTGCCCCGCGCCCGGCCCTGCCCCGCGCCCGGCCCTGCCCGCGCCCAGCACTGCCCGCGCCCCGCGGAGCCCTCCTGAGCTGGCACTGCCTCAGAACTGCTCGGGAAACGCTATTTAGGGAACACGGGGCTTTGGGGGGGCTCGGTGTATTTACTGAATATACGAGCTCTCCTCACTGCCTGAACTTCTCCTTTCCTCAAAACTCGGGGAAAAAAATATTGGCAACAAGTTTCAACCATTAGGGGTCATGTAGGATATAAACACTTTCTGCAGGTAAAATTCCTTTCCGGCAAACTCCATGTTCAACATATGCTCACAATCAATAGGGCCCTGGGTGCCTGCATCCATGCATCACCAGCTCCACAGTGCATTCCCACAAAGTGTCATGTGTTTCCCACTAAGGTCTATAAACAGGTGTGCAGCCTCCTTTCCCTTCGGGTGAAATTCCCATGTCCCGTACTTCCACTTTGCTGTTTCTCTTTCCAGCTGACACTCTTTGAAGCTGGGGGGAAAAAATTTCAATCCAGCAGCTAGATGAACATCTCAGCAATCTCATGACATCTCAAAAGATTCCCAGGTCATAAAAAATGTATAATAACTCTCTGATGCCCTTTCTTTTCTTATAATTTCTTTTTTGTTTTATTTTAAATTTAAGTTTGGCATTTTAACTGCTATATTTTGGGTACTTCAAAAAAGCACCAGAGTCAAAACAAATTGTAGATGAAAGATAGCAACAGAGATAAGAAAGAAAACAGAGCAAGGAAAAGAGTTAAAATAAAAACAGAGAGAAATATACCCAACTGACTGGCTTTCCTGCTCCCACATAAATAATGGACAGCAAGTAAATAAGTAAGTTACAGGGCTCAGCCAAGCCCAGGAGACTGGTGGACATGATCCTGCAAGTTTACTGGAAGACAGAAACACAGCTGGAAGGTTATCTGGGAGGTCATCGAGTCTAGTCTCCTGCTATTTCTGGCAGTGCCTCACCCAAGACCCCCACCGGGACCAATTTTTCCTCAGCTAGGAAGATACGGAAATACCTCACCACCATCAGGCCCGTGATTTGGGACTCGCACCACTGGGTGTAAGAGCAGAATTTGGTCTACTTGCTATATTACTGAATTACATTCATTTCAAGGCATTCTCAAGCACACACATCACAGAATTTTTTCTAGTGCTACCATGAATTTCTAGGTTTTCCAGCAGTCACTTTCTCGATCTGCTTTAAGTTCAACAGAAGGGCCTCAGCGCTCCGGCCAGTGTTAATGAAGGTCCTACTGATACTCCCAAGAGATAGCACCTTCCCATTGCAACAGTTCCGAGATCTCTGGGTAGTTACTGGGAAGAGAGTCCTGAAAAGATTAAATGTGAATGTTACTTTTCTAGCAAGGTGCTAAATGCTATGCCCTCAGAAAGTTTCTTACAGCTCCCCGGGGTTTGGATGGGATTCATCTCACTGAACTGTAGTTGTCTACCATGCAGACACCGTCATTTGAATCAATCTCTCCAAGCTTATGGTAACAAGAGATAGGCGCTTAACAGTGTATTTTAGATGCTTTTAGTTTTGCTTCCACTTAAAGCTGAAACAAATCCTTCTCAGGTGATTCACTGACTCCTCTTCAGCTTCTCTTCTCTCTCTCTAAAGGCAGACTGGATAAGAAGAAGGCATGTGCTTCCGAGCTGTCAACTTAGGTGAGGCAGATCCCAACTTCGCTGTTGAGCTTCTCTCTCTAGCACCACTGCTAACAATCCACTCTATTCCAGTTTTCTTCATTAATCTTTCTACCTTTGCAGCCTGTTATTTAAAGTTTTAAGCAGGCTTGCTAATGCTATCCAGTATTAGATAATATTACCACATAAGCCAGTACCATCATAATGATACCATAAGAACGATGGCAAAGTTCCCATACTAAGAATGATGCCAATGTCTTCCACAAAGGATGCAGGATTTTACCTGTCTATGCCAGCCCACTGATTTGCCACCTCCCTTCACTACATCCCAAAATCAAAGAGAATGTGCATCAGCAGGAAGAGCAGCTCTGACTGACCAAGGAAGGTACAAGTTTGCCTTCTCATAATCAAACTTTCTCCATTTGTTTGAGTAGGATGAACGTGGGGATAGACGCTAGTCATAAAGCCTGATGGATTTCATTAGCACAACCCCAGATTTATTTCAGAACACTTATTTGAAGAGTATTTTAATACAGTATATTAATTTTGCACTTCATCACTACAATTTAATTGCAAATGAGTGCCGCTGGACATAACTTCACTAAGCATATGCAAGTTCAGCACCTGTTTAGCAACAAAATTTCAAGCTCATTTATGTAATTAGTAACACTCCCTTGTTTTCTTACAGGTTAACTTTCAGGTTTTTCAAAACAATGAAGTGCATTGAGTTTTCACTGTTTTGCTGCTGGCATGCTTTCTGTACTTCTCCTTGGATAGGGAAACCTGATAAATAGGATGGTAAGTTCCACTCATTAAAAATCACTTTCGGGGGAATTTCCCTTTCAGATCTTGCAGGCTAGCAGACTGCACTACAGTGACAATTGTCCACATGCTTTAGTAATGTATTTGATTTTCTAAGTGAAAAAGAATGAAAAAAACACGAACTAAAAAAAGGCTGTGCAATCAGGTTCTTATCTGGTGTAAAAAGAGAACATCAAGCCTGCTCACTACCAGCAAAGGCAAAAACCCGACTGACTGCGTGCTCACGGACAGCAGATTTCCTCAGCCCAAGAGGAGGCTCAGCTCTGCCAGTGAACCTGCAAGCTTCTCTCACCTTCCCTGCAAATGCTCACTCAGCCTTCTGGAACACCTTCTGCCCAAAAAAACCCCACGAGAACCTGTCCCTGTACCCATCCATGTGCTAAGACACAACCACAGCACCGCAACAAAACCTCTGCAGTGTAACTTAGACTGTAAAAAAAGTGGGGTTTACTGGCTCTCAGCCTGATGTAGAATCACGTGGGTGTCTACATAATTTTTCATAAATAAAGTTTTGACTTCTTCACAACCTGAGAAGTCAGGTACTCAGAATCCCCACACAGAGAGTCCTGTTAAGGTGAGTCAAGCTCTCTTGGACAGCTAGCAGATACCAAAACTAAAAGCAGTTGTTGCAAACCTGACTTGCTGAGTGCCAATACTGCAACAGTTCCTAGCCACATGATGACCATACTGTTTCCCTGACACAAGCCCTGCCACAAAGACACGTGTAAATCCTATATATTGATAGGGAGCTCAGTGGTGATGTGCTGCATCTCATCACATCATGCGAGTCTGCAAGCCCTTGTGTAAGATACCTGACAACACTGGCTCTGCTAAACACTCTTTCTGAAATTACTTACATAGGTCTAGTATAGGCATCTGTAGCAGTGCTGAGGGCCAAATTCTGCCGTTCTCATCTTTATTCAAATGGGTGTTTTTAGCAGTTCAAGACACACCAAACATTGCATTTCACCTATGCAAGAGAGTAGAATTGGTCCCATTCATTTAGTCAAGTCAGAAAAGGTTTCACCTGAGGTTTTCTGAGCTGAATTCTGATTCCAGGAAACGAAGGAACTGGTCTCGTCCTACTGGGTCCTTCAGCACCTCATCCATGGAGAAACCCCATCTTTTCACACGCTGCTGACTAGGTTCTTTGCTGTTTGGAGAGAGAAGGGTAAAAACAGATGGAATGTGCATCTCTGCCTGCTGTCCGAGCAGCTGCTGCTGTTTCTGCTAAGTGAAGGGAGGGAGATTATCAGATGAGATGCTGTTTTTTTCTCAAGATTTTGCAAAAATACAAGTTAGCAAATAACACAAAGAAGCTATAAAGACCAAGGTCATCATTAAAGCAGCAGTACTATTTGGGTGCTACATACATGTTGAACTAAGAGAGACTGTGAATGATTTTTTTTTTAGTTTCTGGTAGGTTTCACTTGAAAAACAGCATACCGTACCTAAACGATTACTCATTATGCACTTCTTGCATATCTCCTCAAATCTACCTTAGGATTTCTTACACATCAAGGCAGAAATTTTCCAGCAATGTTCCCTGGGTCACTGGTGAGCTCCAGAGCATTTCCTTGTGTCCCACACAGTGCTGCCTGGTCATTTGGAACTGGCTTCAGATTTTCAGATCCACATTTGCATTAGAAAAGCAGTTCCACTAAGAAGCAATGCAGACAAAGTATCTAAAATGATTACTGGTTTGTAGTCTTTTATTTTTCAGTGCCTCTGATTTTTGCATACCTAAGTCTCAGAAGACTAAAAAGCATCTTCCTCCTACTCTCCATGATAATCAGACTTTTATTTTGTGTCTCAGCTGGGATACTGAGATAGAGAGGCACCCAAAATCACTAGCAACCTTTCTCCTTAATTATTTCTTAATACAGCCCAACTTACATAAGCTGTTGTTTGAATTGCCAGACATGTTGCAGAGATGCCTATGGGGGGATGTGGTGCCTGGGAATCACAACAAGGATCCTATGAGACAGTCTGCATCAGAGCGTAATCTGGGCTCACAAAGTGTCTGAAAGCTTCTGGTGTGATGGCGTCATACTATGAGACAACCATTAAAACACAGCTCAGCTGCTCACATTTGTGACAGCAGAGCCATTGTTAACAGTACATATCTATTAAACTGTGAGTCTCGTCATGTCCACAGCGATTCCTAATCATGGAGCCTTAGGGGACAGTGGCGATCTGTGCTGAAGACAAATAAGCCAAAGGGGTAAATAAAATGCCTGCTTTGATTTTCTCTTGGTGGAAAGGCTAAGCAAAATTGATAGGCATGTCCTCACTTGAGGAGCAGCACACTTGGGATGGCTCCTCCTGCGCTCCCTCAGGAGCCAGCAGTGCTGCAGACAAGGGCGCAGATCCAGCCTACCCGTTATGTGAGCCAGCCTGGACACTGAGACACAAAAGCCATGCTTGTGCAGAGCCACGCACAATCTATGCTCAGGGAATTTCCTGCTGAATCCAGAGATCTGTACCTGCTCTTCTTGCAGCTACACAATGTTCTAGCACAAAAAAAAGGCCAAAGTGCTGTCTAAAACAGAATGCTTTCCATGGCATTTCCTGAGTCTTGATTGCCATAAAGGATGAACTCTAGTGGCATGGGGCTGCCCATACTCTGCAGCCAGCCTTGCCACTAGAAGTGAGAGGCTCTTTGTTTTCCTGTGCAAGGGCTCTGCTTTCCTAACTGAGGAAACAGCTTTGCAGGCAACACAAGGGGATCTTGGGGATCATTTAATTATTCATGCAAGTTGCAACTAGATGCAGATGCAGTGAGGTTTTTTACAATAGAGAATAAAATGGAAATACAGAGCTGTTTGTTCTTCCATCTCCCCACACTACAGCTTTCTCTTTTTCATCAGCAGGAAATCACCTTCCTTAACTCTAAAATCATAGCAGAAGCCAAGCATTTATTTTAAATTCCTGTAAGGCTGTGACATCAGGTTAATTGTATTCTTCAGGGACACAGACATCTTTCCTGGGATTTGCAGTTACCTCAACAGATGCAGAAATAATGGATGCCTGGATTACCTTGTGGGTGAGGGTTCCTGCAGAGCAGTATTTTGCAAGGGCTGTATCTGGTACTAGCCCTCCTAGGGAGGATGGAGAAAATGAAAGAAGCTAGCTAAAAAAGAAATCCCAAATATTAAAATTATGTGAAGAGGGGCAAAGATTAGGAAAGTAATGGATTTCTGGGACTACCAGAGAAGCAGGTGAAAACAAGTTTCACATCCCAAACTACGTAGTTTTTAAATGGGGCAAAAAACTTGTCCTTTTCTTGGAACACTGATTGCCTATGAATCAGTTTTCTTGGCCAATAGCATCTCTGAATTATTATTCAATAACACACAGGATTAGATAGTGCCAAATGGCAGCAGCTAAACACTGGAGAAGCTGCTGAGCCCTTACAGTTGATTGCCACAGGATGTGATTGAGTAGTGAAGGTGATAGAGGACATGGTGATTCCATTCAAATTTGCTGTGGGAGCTGCTAGGCATAGTGGCAGGCAGGACAATTCAAGTCCCTTTACAAGGATTGTGAATAGCCTGTGAAGGTAAAAGACACAGACACAGGCCACACTTCCCTTGCACCAGCGTCACATGGGCAAAATGTGATCTCTGTTACAGTGTTCTGCTTGGTTTTTTTTTTGAGAAACTTTCTGAGGTGCAAGGCATTGAATGTCCTACAGTCGTTCCTCCCTCTTTTCATCTATTTGACACCATAACAGAGACAAGCTAGCTTGTTCACCAACAGGTGAGGCCCAAACTCACTCTATCAGCCTATTATAATTCTGACCTGTCAAGTCTCACACATCTCACATGAGCTACGTTCTTCTCAACAACTGGTCACATTCTTCTGGCTCCTGTGCCAAACTCACTTCTGCACAGCAGGAATGACCACTACTCTATAACTGATCCCATTTTGCCAGCAGCATCTTTCATGGGATTCCAGGACATCAGCAAAGCTGGAGCATTGCAGCGGGGGAGGAGCAGGCTCTCAAGGGTCAAATGAGATATGCTGGAACAAGTTTGCCTTAGCAGTATCCTATAGCTGTAGGCTCCTAGACATGAGCCTGTGCATGTGCATGAGAACATCCATTACCTGACTTACAGAGCACCATACATCAAGCCATATGGAAGTGGAAGGGCTGAATAATTCACAGACACCAGTGATAAACTTTAGCTATGTTCTTGAGTCTTGTAGTTACAGATATACAACTTCCTTTCCAAACAGGGCAGTGTGAAGAGCATATAAAAAAAATGGCAAGACAACTCTCACATTAGTTAAAACTACCAATTATTTTTTACCTCATTTCAATGTCCCACAATGCTGCATCATCACTTATCCAGGGATTGGAAGGCTCAGCAGGAGTTATAAAGGGGTCATATTCCACATATTGCTCTGTGTAGGCTATTAAACTGGCAGGTAAGAAAAAAAAAAAAAAGAAAAAAAAAGAAAGAAAGGGTTTGAATGCTCAGTCACACGTCAGAGAGGTACAGCTTTTCTTTTCATCCTGTTGGGGTTTTTTTGTCTTGGATTTTTTTGTGTGTGCGCTTCCTTTTATTTGTAGGGATTAGTCAGTTTCTCAGCAACCACAGGAGACCCTTTTCCCAGGGATGATGCATGCAAGGATTTCTCCACAAACAACCACCAGCTCACTGCAGTGTTTTCCTCAATAGCAGCATTTTCCTCCAGCTTGTCTCTGTTCAGATGCCCCCAAAAAGCCTGATGAGGCAACAAGTGGATTGCTATGGCAGGACTTCCCCCAGAGAGCCATGGGAAGAATATGAAGCATGTGTCATCCTGTTCATTTGCTGCATATTACTATTGCCTCTCACCCTTTTCATTTTTGCAAACTTTTGCACCTACATAAATTTATGCACTATGAGAAACTCACCTAAATAGGGTCATGGGCTGCAGCTACAAATATGTTTAAATCTTCAGAGGATCACAGTCCTGAGCATCAAAGCTTTGCCTATAGATCATTTTTTAGTTATGTTGATATAGTATTTATACTAATGGCACTACTGTAAAATACTTCCACAGTAATAATTAACTTAGACTATAATAAATTATATGCATGTTGGAAAAACACCTGGCCTTTATACTGGCTTGCTTCATGGTGAGTCAGTTAAGGCATATAGCTTCTAATCCTCTCTAGGATGAGATTCAAAGAGCTTTCTGGGAAAAGGACTGTGTCTGCTTGCATAAACGATTCAGAAATTCCACTGGGGTTGGGGTTAAGGGCACATTTTTACAAAAGAAAGATAGCATATATGAAATAAATCAAAAGAAATTTCTCCTAGTCTATACTGGAAATACTCTAAGGCACTTTATTTTTTTGCCTACGACTGCCAAGTAATTAACTAAGTTAATTATGACTCATCATACTGAACAACTAATGTACTTGCACTGTGATTGTCCACGCTAAACTTTACCTCTGATCCTCCACATCTCAAAAAGGCAGGCGAACGAAAAGACCCTGTGAAACAAAGGGTCATAAAAGGCAGAAAGTTTCCCTGACCTGCTCTATAGTAATTATTTCTTTTTGTTTGTCCTAGCTCTTATCATGAGGCATTAAAATCATACACTTTTGTAACCACAGCAGGTTCCCATTGCCCCTGAGGGCACTCGGGGCTGTCTCATCTCATTTCATTAATTACATTTCATGACTGCTGTGGGTCAAGGGTTGGAGGAGGGAGCAGCATCCAATTTCACAGAGCAGCAGCAGTCCCCTTAGACATCAATGAAAGAGAGGGCTGGTTAAAAAAGAAAAGAAAGCCAAAAAGGATCAATCAGGAGATATCTGCTGTGAAACCTGAATTGCTCCTAATAAAATAATAAGAAGGCATCAGAGGTACTAATACAAGTACTAGCAAGAAAGAAAGGGGGAAAAAACTAAAATGAAACAAGGGGGAATTTCTAAGCACATTTTGCTGATTCAGTATAATGGCAGCAGCAGAATCATTGCCTCATTGTCTAAAGGAGGCTATAGGCAGGGGACTCCTAAGGGAAAGCATTTTTGTCAAAATGCAGACCTGGCCTTTTGGGTGATAAACTGTATATCCAGTAGAAGAGGTGATAGGAACACTTGACCGAAGAGTGCAGAGCTTGCCTTGAGAATACAACTGTCTCTCAATCAAGGGGCCTGCTGAGCCTTCACAGGAACTTTGAGAAGCTGAAAGGATAGCACAGATTTTCATCTAGGGAGCTGAGACTGCTTCTGGCAGGAAGATGCTCGTTTTTCCCCAGCCATTTCGGTGATTCTGTGTCTAATGAAATCATACTAACACTGCACAATGCAGTCAGGGAAAACAATAGGTAGAATATACTGATAGTTTTGCTCAACAGTTCTCAAATCTCAATGGCTAAAACTGAGAGTGTGCAGGTCCCAAGTGGGGATGTGGAAGAAAGACTATTTCCAAGGTGTGTGGGGCAGCTGAGGGATGCCTGTTCCCACAGTTGGTACAGATCTACTCCTGGAAGGGGAATAGGAAGGAAGGGAAAGAAAATCTTTAGCAGCAAGCATTTGTCTCACAGAAGCTGGAGATACCCTTTGGAAAGCCTTTCTCTTCTGATGGACAAGGGCTATCCCAAGAATAGCGTGAATTAATGGAAAATAAATACAATTGATCAATTACTATTGAAAGAACTTACATCTTATTTCTGTAACTTGTTTGCCCTAGTGCTTCCTGACTTATTTGCTCCTTGTTACTTCCCTCATCCTCTCTGAAAGTGCCCTTGTGCTATGCTGAAAAATTGGCAGGTGGTGCCACTGTCAGGCTTGACTGTTGAAAGGAGCATGCCAAGAAGTCATCTCCTGTACCCTGATCTGCCACACTGTCACCTCAACTGTCCTGAGAGCAGGGTCCAGTCTGAAAATTGACTTGATAATAACAGCATCTCCTTACACAGCAAATTTGTTCCTAGTGCTTGTATTCAGTGTTTTAATGGGACTTTGAAGGCTGCACAGGGCTTTTTTCAGGCAATTGTTCAAGTCAGGTCATCCATGTTCATTCCTCCTCACTAGTCCCCACTGCTGCAAAGCCAGTCGACCCATCAGCCCCTCTACTTCCCTCCTACCTGCTCTGCAGTGCTCCACATCCAGGCTGCACCACTTTCCACACGAAGTCCTGGGACCCTCAATCAATATTGCCAATATTCAAATCAATATTCAAAGTCATCACATGACCAAACACCTCCTCACAAGATTTGAAGACCACAACCATGATTTTCATTCTTTATAATTATTAATAATTATTTAGAAATACAAGGTTCTTCACCCAGAGGGTGGCTGGGCACTGGAACAGGCTCCTTGGGGAAGTGGTCACAGCACTAAACCTGACAGAGCTCAAGAAGCATTTGGTCAATGCTCTCAGGCACAGGGTGTTATTGTTGAGGCTCTCCTGTGCAGGGCCAGGGGTTGGACTTGATGATCTTGATGGGTCCCCTCCAACTCAGTATATTCTGTGATTCTGTAATTTGATTGTTCTCATTTTATTTGCTTTTCTCCTGGTTATTATTTTGCGCAGGTTTTGATAGCAACATTTTCTTCTCCAACTTGGGAGCAATTAAAAAAAGAAAAAAAAGAAAGCCCTTTCAAACCAGGAAAATTATTACTGTCACAGTATATTAAGGTCATTGTAAGTAAATCCAGTACAATGACTTTTTTTGTTAAAGTAGAAGTATATGTTCTTAATTAAAAAGATCCAAAAGCCCAAAACATAAATATAAATGTGCTCATTTCAATCATACAATGTATTGCAGGATTTCAGGGAGGCTCTGAATATTTTCTGTTTAATTGGATACATTTTCATTCTAATTGTTAAACTTCATGAGCCAGTAGGAACTTACATTGGGCCTCTCACCATTTAATTTACCTAGTATAGCACACGCATGCTAACTGCAGGTGCAGGCACTGCAAAGCACATTTCATAGGGTAACCCTGTTTTACTTTGTTTAAATTAAAATTCCTCTATTATTTTTCTAGAAGCAACCAGCTCTTATCATGTTCCTCATGTTCAACACAGTTTTGCTTTAAAAGTGATGTCACTGAAGAGCATGACTATCCCTACCTTCACCTCAGTGACCACCCTGCAAATGCGCATAACTTACAAGTACCTAAGTAAATGAACTGTCATACTCAATTAAATTTGAGCTTGTTCTTCACCTATTCATACTTTTCTACCAAAACTAAATATTCTGCAAGTCAAATTGTGCGCCTTGATTTGCTTCTTAGAAATCCACTCCTTAAAATACTGCCTTCAGTAGTCCAGGTACAACCCCAGTACTTCTCTAAGTAAGTGGGAGCAGGAACTGGCCCTACAATCCCAGTATGAACAGAGACGTGAACACCATGTGCAACAAATGCCAACAGCTCCTTCCCTAGAGCTGTGCCAGACTAACAAGAGATGAGCACTGAGAGTTCAGCCAAAAAGGGAAATAAGGGTGTTTTCAAATTAAAATAGGAATGATTTTTCTAAAAGTAAACCCTAGGGTAGTGAAGGGGTGGGAAACAAGTCCTGCAAGGGTTTTTTCTTTTGCTTCTTCTCTTCTGCAGTATTACAGGTCCTCATGTTCTACCTATTTTTGCTCAGTGGCAGAAGAGAGAGTACAGAAGTGTCAGCAGCCAGCAAATAGGCAGCACAGCTGGGAAAGGAGGGAAAAGGATTGATGCACAGAAAGGGGATCAAGTCTTTGCACTTTGCTGCCTGCTCTGTTCCTAGAAATGCCAAACTGGAGATGAGGAAAGAATGGGAAATCATCAAAATGGAGACACTCACCTTTCTGCTACTTTGGACATCTTTAAACAATGTCTCTCTATCTGCATGTTCAGAAAAGTTATCTGAGGAGAGAGATAACAAGGACATTAACAATCCATGAGTTCTACAGCACGCATTGACAATATCCCAACATGCTCTTGATTTCTCTTTCCAAACAGCTTGAAAGTAACTCAGAAGGAAATGGGACCCTTCCCTAGGTATCAGAAGCTTATTAACTGCTTCCAATAGGAGTCTCCATTTCCAAAGGCTAAGCCCTAGGGGAAGCTTCAGAAGACATAATTAAAGTAGGAAAGACACATATTTAGGGCCAAGGTTCCTAGACTACTCAGGGTGCAATATGATCTTTTTACAACCACATTCTGCTCTCCCATTTCTCTGACTAACCAGCATCGCAAGACCTGTAACAGTTTTACAACACACTTTCATTCCGCTATGAACCAGTTCTTCAGCCTATGATAAAAAAGCTCAAGAAATGTAGCATCCAGGTTTAGTTCAGAAGACCACCCAAGAAAAGATTGCCTAAGAAAAAGTTTTAAAGCTGCATTTAGTAAAACGCTGATCTAGTGATTCCCGTTTGTCTTTCAGTGAGGGCTGCTTGTTGCAGCAAAATAATTTTGAGGGAGAGCTCTTCATGCCAGGACAAGGATATTTGAGCTGGCTGGTCATTCCTTGGCGTGATTGTGCAAAAAACTTTTTCCTAGTTTCCTAAAAGCTCTGACTGTACAGCCTAACATTCATGCACTGAACAATGCCCTTCCTCAGCACTCGTCCCCAGCCTGTGCATAGCTACGCTGGCCTTTGCCACTGCCCACTTTTCAGACATCCCCAGTGAACTGGAAATTAACCTGTCTACTGGTCCACAGAGTAACAGCAGATTCAAATGTCAGTGTTACTCATAATATGGATCACCTTATAACTGCACTGCTCAATGAATACTTACTAACACTTTACATTAGGCAGCATCAAGGAGAAGTATGTGAGGATCAAGAACAGGTAAAACATACAATTTTTTTTGCTGGTATCTCAATAACTTCATATGCTTTTTTCTGGTAGCAGTTCTCAGAAGAGCTGCCATACAGCCACCTACTTACTTGCTTCCGGAAATCCTCTTTTGTTGTTTTGCGCACCGGTTGGGAGGGCAGGTGTACAGGGCTTTGGGGCTGAGACTCCTCCGTAACCCCATATACTGACTGTGGGGAACCAAGGAACAAACAGATGGGATTGCAGCATTTTGCTGTTACGCAGTGAGGAACAGTGAGGTATGCAAAGCAGTAAGGTAACAAGCCAGCAATTTCCTACTGTTTATACACACACAGGTCAATAATCCTTTGGCCCGGAGCAAAATTTACAGATCAGACTGTGCTTGCTGATGCCTGCGCTTGGAAGGCCTGTAGGCATGTTAAGAGAGGAGTTTGTTTTAAATGTTAAAATGCAGCTGATAATTTTTAGGAGCTCTGAAGGCTGTATGCATTAACACTTGCAGAATAAACACTGGGAACTGTCACTGGGGTTAACCAAGTGGCAAAAGAAAATACTAGAACCCAATTGTATGCCTCTGTCTTTCACTTGGTTTAATTTTTTGATGTAAAACTACATATTGAAGAAAGTACTTAACCAGGTTAAGTCAAAGGGTCAAGTTCATGTGAACTTCTCTAAACAAAAACCTTGCAGACTGACTTGTAGCCATTCATCTTCAGGACAGACACCTGCACTGAAAGTAATATCATTTGCCCTTTCATTTAGTGCTTTTGCTTTTCAGTAAAATGTCTAATAGACATGTGAACAGCTCTGCTGCAATTTAATTTCCTATGGAAGTTCAGGAGTTCAGTGCCCCGTCCAAAAAGGTAACAAGTGATGAGATGAGAAGAAACAGCCTGAAGCTGTGCCAAGAGAGGTTTAGACTGGATATTAGGAAAATTTCTTCTCTGAAACGGTTATCAAGAAATGGAACAATGCTGCTCAGGGATGTTTTTGAGTGACCACCCTTGAAGGTTTTATTTCAAAGACAGGAACATGGTTTAGTGGAGGACTTGGTTAGGTTAAGGTTTTGAGTCACTGATCTTAATGGTTTTCTTCAATCTAAACGTTTCTACAACTTCATACACACAGAAGAGCTCAAACTTGCTGGAAGTCAAAGTCATCCAAGTTGCTAATGATCCAGCCTTTAAAATGATTAAGGCAGGTAAACACCTTATTATCTGTGCCTAGATAATTTCTTACATGGGGACCTAGGTATTATTTCCAATTCCTTTTAATTTTATGGGAGTGCAGAGCCATCAGACATTTGGGACACAGAGCTCCTTAATGCCCTTCTCGGCTCTACCCATCACCCAGTCAGTATCACTTTGCTGGTAAAATGGAAATAATAAATTCACCAAGGAGAACATAACAGAACTCATACTATCAAAACACTTTTTTTTTTGTTCCTATTGGGTAAATCTCATATACTGTATGTGTCAAGTATGATTTACATTAAAAGAAAACAAAACCAGTGAACCAAACCAACCCCAAACAAGCAAAAACCAAAATCAGGAACTCAAACTGACCTTTTTCACTTTTTGTGGGTTTTTCATACGGCGACACTTTCTGATGTCCATTTCTGTGGTGTTCACACAGCCTGGCTGAAAAGAGATGGTAATCATGTTACTCCTCTGTTTAGAATCTTCATCCTACCTTACCTTTATAAAATATACAATTAGATCTTGTCCAAAACTCTTTCTTGAGATTTGCGTTCCATAAATTACTCTTGCTAAACAAGATACTGCATATACCCAAGGATGCCATACCAGCATTCAATCCACTTACTGCTAACTTTGGCACCAAAAGGAAATTGCTAACATGGGGGAGCATTTTCTAGGAAGTCTGAGCCAAACTGAGTAAGCTGCTTTTCTTTCACAAGCCCAGTAAATAATTTTCCAAAGTTCATATTTGTCACGTATTTCCAAATCAATAGTTCCATAGGTGCACAAGCCCAGAATGTCTCAAATAATCTTGTAGACACTTGGTGTATTTTGAACTGCGGGGAAAATCCATGTGGTCCCTGTAAAGGCAATGTCTTTGTACATAAAACATTTACTAGTAATGAAACTTTTCCTGTCAAAACCTGGAAAGTCTCATCATTCAAAAATAGTTTTACCACAGGCCTGTGCACATCCCAGAAAGCTCTTTCCTGGCTGTCCAAGATCTTTCTTTCCGTTTTATCCTTTTTCCTGTCGATTCTGAAAACAAAAGCATAAGTGAGTATGAGTCAATGTACAAGTCATGCTTTCTTCTTTGATATAGTTCCTAGCTGCGGTTTTTAACCCCAAGACAGAAAGTTTCAGAGATCAACTTTTTTTGTACAGAGATGTCACACTTGCACTTGCAAGGGCACATGCCATGAACAAATTATCACTGATGTTTACTCAAGCATGGGTCAAAAGAGATTTTCCTATTAATTAAAATTTAACAGCTGTTTTTCATCTGGTGAGGAAAACTTTTCCTGGTACCCTGTTCCCATACTCTGATTGATTTGACAGGCTGGAAAAGTTTGTAGTTTTGTCTGTGTCAGGAGACCCACCAGGACTTGTTTGCTCCAGGTGACGCTCCTGGCTGGTGCTGGACTGAGGTCGTCATCAGGAGACCTCATTGCACCCCATTACCCCAGCAGCACCACTGGCATGAATACAGATTGCAAAGGAGCACCTGTCCCAGATATTCCCAGCAGCAACAGCATGGGCAGCACTTGTGGCCACTCCTCCTTAGAGCTTTCAACCCAAAGACTGGCTCTGCCTGTGTGCCCCTATGCTGGCAGAGCAAAGGGTGACAGCACAGGTGACCAGAGCTGAGCTTGCTGCCCGGCCCCTACAAACCAGCACCCACCCAAGAGAGACGTGACTGGGATGGGACAACAGGAACTCAGTAATTCCAGCCCTGATGCAGCCAGTGAACCAACTCACTCAAAGGACACAGCCCAAAGGCCAGCAGAGGTTGTTCAAAGCAACTCCTGGCAGCAGTGAGCAAGTGACATCTGGCACCTCACCCAGCTTTACACATGAGTGCAAAGCACCAGCTTTCAAGATATATCTGCGTAGGGACTGGAGGAGGCACATGGAAGGAGGAACAGCCTCCACTTCCAGAGCAGGATTGAATAAAGCTCAGTGTCCCTGTGCTGGGTTCCCACATTGCTGCCACCAGGAAAATCAAAGCAGAGAGGAAAAAAACCCAATCCAACTGTGATTTCTGATCACCAGGTTCTCTCCCACCTGTTTTTGTTTTTGAGGGGTAGGGACCCTTGACTAAGTGTGTGCTAGAAAGGTACCGAGAGGATAGGAAGCAGGGGACTGAAACTGAAGTTTCTGAGCACCCCTCCCCACAAAAAGACCAAATTCTCCACAGTTTGACATCACTTGCTGAATCTCCCCCTTGCAAGGCTGAAATGAGAAATAAGCTCTGGCACAAGCTCTGTCCCCACACAAAGACAGAGCAGCTACTGTACTGCGTTGAGGACACCCAGCCCAAAACTACCTTTCTGAGTGAGTCCTTCACACCTGGCCAAAGGGGAAGATAAAGCCTATTCCAATCTTACACACACAGCACACACAAATTGGAAGCCTCTCTGGAGGCTACATGAATTCTCTTCATCGACACTTTGTGCTCAACCCAGATTGTCAGCTCCTGTCTCCGAACTTACTGATAACTCAGTATTTCGCATTTTAAACTATGAAGACCCAAAGCAGCTAGATGCTCTATGGCTGCAGTTTTTGAGCAATGTGGGTATAGCAATGGAAATCCTGCGTGCAAACAAAAATGTGGAAAGCAAAGCAAAACTTGGTAAGCAGGAGGAATGTTTTCAGGTATCACCCCCCCCTTTTAGTTAACTTAAACTTTTAGTTACTGTGAATTACAATGTGAATTCCGTCCCTGCCTTTCTGGAAACCTGAAGACTGAACCATCACGTGAACTGTGAACTAAGAAGCTAAAACCAGCCAGCAAAAAAAGTTGGTAGTGCTTATGCATGCTTAGGGTTCAAAGAAAACAGAATGGAGAAAAGATGAATAACCAACCAACAATGACCACAATGAGTCTGATACTTACATTTCTTTCTTAGATAATAATTATATGTTTTAGACAGAACGCAGACTTCTGTTTTGACTTACACTTTTTTTTTAATCTTGGCAATAGCCTTTAAGTAACTGAAAGTACAATTGCTATCCTAAGTTCTAATTTTCTCTTCCAAATGGAGCACTGCTATTCCGGTTGGAAAAAAAATCCCTTAATTACCTTGTAATTTAAAAGATAATTACCATATATTTAAATTGTATATAATTTCAATGTTGCTAAGCAAAGAATTCATCAAAATTCCAACGGGTTAATCAACGATAGAGACATATACCTCAAGCCACACCTTCAAGAAATTATATTCCTTAACTTTTTAGCATCTAATGTTGAAAGAGCAAATTCCTTCCAGTGGAGCAGTTTCAGTACTGGTGTCCTCACATGTCACCTTCAGCAACCCTTCCATTTTATAGGTGACAATGACATGCACAAAATGGACCCTCAGAGTTCTAGGTATTACTTTGTAGACAACAGTACACAGACCCTGGACCATACCCATTTACCAGCAGCAATGAAAACACACTCAAAACATTACGAGGCTTCATACCGCTCTCATAAGGGAAGATGAGAAGAAATACCTGCTGTAAATACCACCCTTATACTGACATTGAAGTGACACTATTTTTAGACTCAGAAATACTCTGCAAGCATAGAATAACACAGATGACAAAATTCTGTTCTTTCCATTCATACAAAACAAAAATACTACACAAATGTAGAAGCACAATGGGCTTGTGAATTACCCAGAGTCCCATGGCAAATACAGGCTTAGGAGCTCCTGACCCACATTTCCATGTATAGATAATTAAACCCATCTTTCAGTTTCTGGCACGCACCTTCAAAATTGGCTCTCTCCTGTTTCTAGTCTGCCAGTGATTAAAATTCACCAACACCTTCTGAGCTTAGTCACAGTAAAATTTTGACAAAGAAGTTTTATCTGTACAGAATCCCCTTCCCTTCACAGCTCTAAATACTGGTGTAATTCAGTGCTCCAGGATTACTCACTTCACTTGGGCCTCTGCTTGCATGAAGATGAATTCCCACTTTCTTGCAAATGCTCTCTGAAGTCTTGCTAAGTTTTCCTGTTGAAAGAGTAAAATAGTAAGAACAACCAATTTCTGTAATTACAACAAATGCTTGAGATCACATTTAGCATGGTGGGTATTTATTTTATTCTTTTTTTTTTTTTTAAGCTGAGAAACTAAAGACATGGAAGTCAGTGTTGGTTTCAGGTGAACTATACTGCAGGCAAAGCAAGGCTGTTACACATCTTTTTGGGCTGCAACCCAAAGGGCCCTGTCAGAGATAAGTAATGGAGTGTGATGAAGACAGCTTGAGCTCTACTATGAAAAAAATTATGGACTTGTTCCCAAAAGATAACACTGAGAAGCTTTGTGAAGCTGATGACTTTCATTTCTGATAGCAGATGGCTGCCAGCTGCACATTTCCCTCTCATCCTCACTTTCCCTTCCTCTCTGCACTGTTCTCTTCTCTTCAGGCTTTTGTGAAGGTGCAAAGCCAGAGCGTCCCCTGCTTTGCTCAGTCGTGGTCACTGCTGGGAGCATTATGCAGCTGCACAGTTCTGAAGGCTGGGGATTGCCAGGATGATTCACAAAAGGAAATAGCTTGTTTTCCTGAACAATGAACACAGTTACTGCAAAGAATGGCTCCAGATGCAGTTTTGCTCTACATCTGAAGTAAGAGCTCTGGTCCAGACCCGTTACAGAGAGGATTTGGATGGGGATATGGCTTCATCACAGCTCAAGGTTAAACTCAGAACATGGCCAGAATTTCAGGCTTAAATGGCACCCCTAAGTTACATATCCACTCCCTCCCCAGGAATGGAGACCTGTGAGACAACAAGATGCTCTTCTCCATTACAGCTGGTTTAACTCTTTCAAATTTACACTGAAAACAAACACTTGTAGTTTTACTGTTTTTTTATACTTATCACCTTTATTTCAAGAAACTTACTTGAGGCACATGCATTTCAATGCAAGAAGAAATCTTACTATTATTTACTTTAAACTCTTGTATAACACAAGACAACATAAAGCTTGGCCCTGCTACCACCAAGTCCACATAACGGTTTCAGTCTGTACACATGGAGGAAAACAGTTAAACAAATGATTTACAGCTGTACTGAACTGTGATGATTTCCTTAAATGTGCCTACAAGGAAGAACAACTTGTAATTATCTGTAAAAGAAATTTTTTTTTCATTATTTTTATTTTGTTTTAAATTACATTCACATGTGCCCTCTGGAGTACATATGCTAAGGCCAATGAAATATCACCAACTGAAGCTATATTTGAATTGCGCTTATGTTTGACCAATTATAGAGAAACCTGAATGCAACTATACAAGCTTAATCACATCATCAAGACTCCTGCTCTACTCAGTATAAATGGGGGCTGGGGGATTGTCTGTAAATGCTGCAAGCAGAACCTAAAAATGAGATGTCCCCTGACATGCTTTGTAGAGAGCCTCTTTTAAAGCTCCAGGTCACTGCTGATACCTATGGAGAAGCATTCTCCAGCTCCATCTCCAAAACTGTAAGAAGGGCTCCTTCTCACTCCTGCAAGCCTGTTTCTCTCACTTGTGCTGAGCTTACATCCCTTACTGGATCTGCTTCAGCTCCCATAATGCTTAGGAGGAGTTGGTGCCATTCTTATCTGAATGTCTCCAATTAAGAGAACAAAGTTTGAATGCAGAAGTAACTTCTAATTGTGCAATGCAATATTCACAAGAAAAATGAGAGACTGCCAAGATCTAATTATTTACCATCACTGGAGCATTGCTACTCTCAGTAGGCAACAATGTGCAAAAGTACTTTAGCCTCACTGCATGTGTGTGGGAGTATGTGCACTGCTGAACAGCCTTTTGTTGCTTTATGATAGATCTTTGGAGTACTTACAGTTAATTGGTTGGATGTGAGCAATTTTAATGGTTTTAATAATGAAATCAACAATATGCAGAAGAGAAAACTCAGCAAAAGGACATGTACGTGCATGCAGATTATTATATTCCTTCCTTTGTGCCTGTTTGAGATTAGAACTCTTGGGAAGTCTGAATGCACTTCCCGGGTAGACTAGATAAGAGGCAATTTTTGCATGCTCTGCACTGAAAGGACAGAATGGCATGAACATATCTCTCCACGTGCACAGATGCTCCAAAATGGGGAAGGTAAGGAAGAAGGAAAAACTCCAGTCTTGGAAGAAAAAATCCCACTCTAAAATATATGTGATTATATGCAATATAAATGTTTTCATTGTAACAAACATGACCACAGAAATCCACTAGAACCAACTTTGTAAACAAACCCTCCAACTAAAAACTCCATGTATAAAATTCTGCTATTACACTGTTGAACAAGTAAACAGAAGAAAGTCAGTATGACAGAAAAGCTTCGCTGCTCAGAGTGCTACACTGCTGGTATTCAAAGAAATACACAGCCCTGCCCCTCCTGCCTCCATCTTCCCACTCCTCTCCACCCTGATGTCTGACACTAAAGTTTAGGATATTTTTATTCACAGTAATTCCATATCAGAAAACACGCTCTGAATAAAGTTCAGTGATATTTTTCATATGGCATATTGAAAACATTCCAAGTCTAATATCTGAGAACTTTTGTAACTAGATGTCTCATCAACAATTTAATTGCCCAATGGCACACCTGAAAATCCATCATTTCCCTGTGCTGAAATCTGCTATATAAACCAGGATTTCCTATCTGAAAACAGGACACCAAGCTGAACTTCTGTGTAATTCGCCCCATGAAGGGCTCATTATACAGCAGGTGCATTAACGTGGGACACTGCAAAGCCAGGGACATTCATCAATCACGGTCCTGATGTTGTCTCCACATCAACCTTCACACAGTTCTGCCAACTAAGAAAAAGATATGGTAAAGGCTGTCCCCAGTGCACAAAATGGCAGCATTCAGTTAGCAAGCAAAGCTATCCCTGCACCCCCCAGCTTTAAACTCTAGCAGCAGTGTACCTACGGCTTCATAATCCGCCAGCTCCAGCCTAGCTTTGTTCTGCATGGTCCGTTTGCAAAGATAGATGGCTAAAGGGAGAAACAGAATGGAAAACAATTACAGACAGATTATTAGTACTAGATTCTAAAAAAAAAAAAAAAAAAAAAAAAAGAAGGAAAAAAAGTAGACAGCTCGTTTTCATCGGAAACCAACATGAATCAAGGAATGAGAGGGCTGAACACCCAGCTGACATTGCTTACAGCTCATCTCAGAGGCCCATAACATCTGGGACATCTCATTTAAAAGTGCTGAGAGCAGATGCCAGGACCTAACAAGAAGTCCAAAAAAGGCACAATTGCTTCTGGATATAGCATTAGCAACCTGTTCCCCTAAGCAGGTTGGGAATATGCATGCTGAAGTCACCATCCCTGCATTTCTTTTCTGCTAAGAAAAAATAAAAATAAATCAGGATATTGATGCGAAAACACAAATAAGGGCCAGATCTTAAAGGTATGATCTGAGCATTTTTTAATAAGCTCCATCTACTTATTCTTACATACTTCAAATGATTAAGAGAAGCCCTGTCACATTTCGCTATAGGCACAGACTGCTGAAACTGATGTGGTTTGGGATTCTGAGATTCAAGATGAGCCCAGTGCACACCACCAAACCAGTCCCAGGCTAACTCCTGGGAAAGCCCCACCTGGATCTGCTAGGTCATCCCATTTTCATTACAGGCTGAAACACAAGGTCCACAGCACACTCTGGGTACATAGTCAGGTCTGAACATAATAGAGGCCCAGTGCTACTCATGAAATTCTATTCTACGCTGTTTCTGTAATTTTAACATTCATATAGTGAGCCAGTTTTATGCATTGTAACCAGAGCAGACCAGTTCATTTATATTTACACATCTCAAGGGCAGTTTCCTCTGTAAGGCACTTACGACACCAAATGAAGTGAGTCAGTTGTCTCACAGCGTTTTTTCACGCAAGGCAGTGACCTGCCATTAGCAAGTTAGTTCCTCTCCTGTAAGTGGACACATGCAAATAAAAAAAAGTATGAAGTGCTGCTGGGATTTCAGTTTTATTTGGGTCTACTGCTGGTTTGGGATTAACTCCTGGGAAGACTCCATCTGTACAGGCCTCTGCTATGCAAAGTCTGATTATAAGCATATGTTAGAGGTTTCTGGGACAGATGAAAATCTGCCACTACAGGGCTCAGAGCTAATGCAGTTGAAGCTTGTCCAGCTGTGGGTCAGCTCATGGAGGGCTTTATTTTGGGGTGTACTGCTCCACTCAATGCCTCTGCAGCACAATAATCTGACTGCAAAAACCAATTACTTATCTCATACTGCAGGAAAAAGAACAGAATCTCCATTTTCATATTATTATTCTGGTATTTACAGAATACATATGAGGCACAGTTCACACAGTGATTTAGGGTGACTGTAAAATATGGAATTTTTTTGCATATACAAAACAGCATCATGTTTTCTCCTAAGCAGTTCCCTCACTGGGATAAACATGTAAGTCTGTGCTAGCTCCTCTGCAGATGAGGACTGCAAATGAACTATCATGACACACACCACTGCAGGCTACTTCTTTACCCCAGCAAATAACTTCCAGAATCCATAATGATGAGTAATTATTGCACAAGAAGGAAAAAAACCCAAACTGATTATTCAGAGAAGAGTTCTAAACCAATCTTATGAGATAAAAGGACTTCCAGAAGCCCCCATTTTATGACTGCACACATGGATACGCTTCCTCTTCCAAAGCCACACCAGGATGCAACAATTAATTTTATCATTTAACTGTGAAAGAAGTGCAGTTCTGGAAGAGACAGCAATATTGCATGCAGACAGCTAAAGATAACAACACTGACATATCTTCTTTATGTATTATCCCTGTCTGCAGGCACTCACATGTTTAAAACACCACGTTGCACTTTATTAGCTCATAAACCATGCTCAGTCTTCTCTTTTACCCTATCATCTGGTAATCTTAAAAAAATGGGAAAATAAGTTTGATGTCATGTATCAGAGAACATTTAACTGTGGGTTGCTGTTAGTTATGTAATGGTTTATTGATCAGTCAGATGAGTGCCCAGATGAAGTAAATTTTATTGATCAACATAAGAGATTCAGCAACAGATCAGAGGATGTTCTCCCACAAAAGAAATACTGGTATTGTTTAAGATTCCCAAGAACCAGTATTCTGCTTGCCACAAATCCTACTGAAATGAATGGGGCTATTGGGAGAACGAAGGTAGCAGAAGGCAAAACCCTGGCCCCACTGAGCTCAATAGCTACAGCTCCAGGGGCTTGAGATGCCCCAGGATTTCAAATTCCTGCATTTGAGATGGGCACATATCTGCCCCTGATGCTGCCATCTGACAAGAAACTCTGCACATGAAGGGTGCACTCTACATGAAGGGTGTAGATGTCCAACAGTAATTATTTTAAGGACAATTTTTTGGATCACAAACTAACTCTCTATAGTAAAATAATTATACTCTCACCATAATCTGTGTTTTCTGGTTCCCAACAGTTTGAAGGCCAAAAGTATGGTGCCTAGGAAAAAACATACAGAGTTTTGTAATTTAAGAGATGAAAACCAATTCAGATGCAAAAAAACATTACAAGTACAAAAAGAAGAATCACGAAATCTACCAGCCAGTCTCTGCCCTCAGAGAAAACACTGCTACAGATCTCAGTAAAAGTGAGGATGCTTTTCCAGGAAGGTATGACCTTTAATATTCCTCACTGCAGGTAAATAGAGATGCTGTAATGCAAGCACCTCTCGAGGAGGATGTCCAGTATCCTGATGAAATTTCAGACACTGTTGCCAGCTCATCTGAATGTGGACCTCTTAATTCTTTATCCCCAGAACCTCCTCTTTCCCCAGGAATTCACAGGCAACCTGAATTTTTTTTTTTTTTTAAGAGCATGAGAAACCTCATGGTCTTATCTATATGCTACATACCCCTTGCTTTTCTGGAGCAGCTACCAGTGTGGTTGGCAGACTACAAAACAATTTCCTTTTTAATTGTAACAGATGGCAGAGGTCAAAACTCAGCTGCATAGAGTCATTCTGAAAGCAGAAGTCCTGTTAAACTTTGTGCTTTTGTTTTCTATCCAGGTCTGTATATTGCAGTTGCTACAATTAATTACAAGCTATTACTATATGTGACCGTATTTCAGTTTTAAGATGAATGAAAAAGAATGTGCTGGTGATTACAGAAATTACAGAACACTGATCCTTTACTGATTACACATTGCTTTACTGATGTAATGCTATAGATGGGCATAGGACATTTATACACAGACTATTCCTTGCACCGAAGTATAGCGAGAAAACATGGGGGATTCAAACAATACAGGGTTCAATGCTCCTCACTGACATATATCTTATGAATTTCAGAAGCTAAAGAGCTACTGTTAAAGGAGGGACTGATGTTGAGGTAAAAAGAAGCAAGAAGAGAGTAATGGAAAGGAAGCATGATTCTATCAGGTTATTTTTGCAGAAAACAGCTAAGGAGGTATGTTTCAGGAAATGGTAATAGGCAAAGAATATGCAAAAATGGTACGAAAAGGGAAAGAAAAGTCAAGCAGGCACTTTGATGATGTGGTTTACACAGGCTTAAAAGAAGGAAAAGAAATTAAATTATATCGGAATGTAGCTCCTGAAAACTGCACAGGACAAGTTCTTAGAGTGCCACTCTTAAAACAGAGAAAAATACAGCTAAATGGGCAACCAGTATTAGCCCTGCTTCTGTCGTGTCTTTCAGAAAAGAAAGGGAATTGTAATGAAAAATCTGAGTCTGAATGATGCCTTGCAACCAGAAGGTGGGGTGAGATAAGAGGAGGTCTGTGATCTCCTGGGCTTCTTTTTTCACCATGACATTGGTCACACATGATAACACAATACCACATTAGCAGCGAGCATGAGCAGCTGCAACATCAGATGCAAAGAGCAGAACTGGCTTTTCAAATAAAAGCTAAAAAAAGAGGAAAAAAATGCAAAGGAGGAACAGGAGAGTGAACAGAAGAGAGGTGACAGGAAAGATAAGGGAGCTGGCTGGGATCATTTGACAGAAAAACACAAATTCAGCCAGCAGGATTAGGCAGTAGGACTCCAAGTTTGGACTTACTGCTTCTTCTAAAGTTACACAATCAGTTCAGAAGGAGTTGTTGCAGCACAAGCACTCAGTTATCTAGCAAGTTGACAGTGGCAGATTTTGGACAGGGCATGGAACTCAAGCACAGGGTGCTTTAAAAATTCAGCACATCTGGAGGCACAGAAACACTGAGGCATAGAGATGTCCCAGTTTAGGTGACTGCCAAGGTTACACATCCTCTGTAGAAGAGCCAAAGCCTTAAGCGTGCCCTCTCCCACACCAATCCATGAGCAAGAGATTATAAAAATGTGAATTTTCTGCTGTGCCAAAGCTTGAATATCCAGCTCCTAAGTTTGTCCTGGCCCATTTTGAACAGGAGAATGGCTACTTAATTCTGCATCAGAGTTAGGGCTTGAAAGTAATTTTCTTTTTCCTGGTTTAGTTCAAATCTGAGTAAAACAGCCTTGAATTCAGATATCAAAAATAGTCACAAGACATAGCCATTCATTTATGTAAAAAACTAAGTCAGGAGGTAGATGAGAGTGATTTGGGATTCTAAAGCAAAACCTTTTGAAGGGACTTCATAATTTCCTAGGGCCTCTGTGAAGACAGCCTCAATCCCTGGCTTCATAGACCTAATGGCTGCTTAGGCATAAAGAGTGGGTGATTTCAGCAGTATTACTGCAGGGACAGAAGAGGGGGCCACAAGGGAGTCAGGGTGCTTACCAACCTGGAAACGATAGAATGTCCCGTCATCTTTCAGGGTAAGGACATGGTCTGAGATCGGAAAGACATAACCCTGTGCAGCAATAAGACTTCCCAAGTGTATTGCTTCCCCTGTCAAAGAGAAAAAACAGCAGGGATGTGTCAACAAGACATGCACTGCACTCTGCTTTCAATAGCAGCTCTGGAGATGACTCATGTGAAATCTGGTGCCCACATGCCTCTCTGTACCCACACCACATTCCTACCACCTCCAACCAAACCATGCAAAGCAGGAGTGCAGAAATCAGCCTTACAACACAGATGAAGGAGTGCTCAAATGTTTAACCCGTTAGTTTTTTATTTACAAAATTTCACACACCAGTTCAGCTCTAGAGTATGAAATTCATTCCAAAGCACATTATCCACCACAGCTGACAGCTGACAAGAAGCCCGTTCCATCAATAAACCTCTCTTGCCTCTACCAAATCCAACAAGCACCTGCAACACCAGTTCATTAGCAGAATATTTATTCATAAAGACACATCCTGACACTGTAGCATTGCCATTTGTTAGAAAAAACGTTGCAAACGGGAGTTACAACAGTAATTGCGCTGCCCAAGCAACCTTCCCCAGTGCAGAGGCACATCTGCGCAGATTTTCAAGCAATGCCAGCTGTCAAAAGCTGCATCAGCTTTCTCAGAGTTGAAAAATCACCTGCTCGTGCATGTCCAGATAGATAATAAAGCTGTTGTCTGCAGCTGAAATTCAGATTTGGGACCTGACAGGACTCATGAGCAGGGATTTGTGTATAGGGATGCCCTGCTGGGTGATTCAACACTACCTCTATCTCTGCTTTTACATGGTGACAGTAAGGAAGCTTAAAAACTGGTAGGTGAGATTCTGGATTTTTTTCTTTCCTGAAAAGGAAAAGAAACTTCTGGACCTGCAGATCTTTTCTTCCCTTCTCTCAATAGGTCTTCACTTGCCTAAATTATTTTGGTTTCTCTGAAGAGTGAACTATTTGGACTGTGCCCATGCACTGATCACTCTTTATGGCTGATTATCCATTTATCTATCTGCTGATTTATCTATTTGCTCTTTTAAATAAATTAAAAACCATTACCAGATTCTATGGCCCTGGCCAAGAATGACACAGACACAACATCATGTCAGTTGTGGCTATCTTTCTTCACGCCATGAAAACCTGATGCTGCATTTGCCTGCTTAACTATACACATCCACCAACTTTTTTCTAGGAACAAAACTAAATTCAATCAGTCTTCTGTAGGTAGCAACAGTTTCACAGTCAGGCTAAAATTCCTGCAATGGCATTTCAGTGTGTTGCAGTATAAGGCATTAGACCTAAGACGTTGACTCTTAACTCTTTTCCTTCTCCTTCCCTCCAATGCTTAAATCAACCATGTTCTTCTCCTGGCATTTTAGACTGCAGCAATATAGTATTTACTGTCTAATGGTACACACAATACAAATGGAGCACCTGTTTCTCCCCAGCTGTGGTCACCTTACCTGCATCCTCAATGTTGAGGTTCTTCATAAGCCACTGCACAATATCAGAACCTTAACAAACAAACAAAACAAAAATTTAAGAAAGCATTAGACACTGAGACCACAGGGTCTGAGAGCCCTAGAGAGAGATAACATTGAGATAGATACAATAGAACATGACATGAACTTAATTCCATTTTCCTTCTTATTTCCACTGAGGTTTAAGAATGTTTTTCCTTCTTGTGCCACACAGCAATTACATGGTTACTGACAGGTACTAAGTCCTATGGAGCTTTCTGTGCAACAGGAGACTTGATATAGCTTAAATCAGGTATTACTCTAATGGTTCCATGTAACTGTTCTCTCTCATTTTCTTCTCTCTCACCTCAGCATAAAGAGTTAAGTTTCTCCAAGCGCTAGTTAGCAAGAAGATGAAGAAGCATTTACTGGCACCTCACACCTGTAATGTGTATAGAACTGAAACATCAGTCAAAAACAGAGGAAGGCCTTGCTCATGTCAAAGACAAGCAACATCTTAGAGAAGGAAGCGGCATTCAGAGTGCCTGTAACCACGGCCCCTGGGAGCGGTCACCTGGTGGTGATCACACAAACGGAATGGTGGCCGGGAGGAGAGAACCTTTAAGGTCCATCAGGAAGTTCATTAGGTTTTCAGGGCCCATCATGTATAATGAAAGTTGTTGCTATCTCATAAAGAACATCAAATTCTCTAGGATTGATCCTTTGTATGTATACAACCTCTGTTGCTTGCATGGAGATCAAAGAAGAGGAAAACTTATCACTGTTCAGTAGAAACGAAGGCCTGTTACCAAAATACATCGTGGCAGGGCAGCAAAATTCAGTTAAATCACATACTCAGAAGGTTAAGCTTAAAATTAAACATAATGGTGTGTACAAGTGAGCTAACTGGAGTTGTCCAAAGTCAAAGGCAATCAGCAAAGACACTTGGAGGCAATTTAGCAAGTCCATACTAAGTTATAACAGCATTGAGCACAACCTAACAATGCCATGTCTGGACATAACACCAAGCCCTTCTCAGCATACAGTCAGTTTCCGGAGAAATATTTGCATTCACATACAGTAGGCTAATAGCCCCAGTAACACTTCATAGAATCATAGCTTGGGCTGCAAGGCACCCTCAATATATCCAGTTCCAACTCCCCTGCCATGGGCAGGGATGCCACCCACTAGACCAGGCTGCTCAAAGCCCTATCCAACCTGGTTCAGGCTTACTCAACAAATCCCAGAGGATCTTATTTGTGTGGAGCACTTCTGAGCTCAGACATGGATGGGACCTCAAGGGGAAGCATAACCACAATGGTTGTTCCAGAAGAACATTTTGTTTGCCACTGGCCCAGACCACCCCCATGCCCTCAGAAAATCTTAAATATAATAAAGGCCAGGAGTCACGATGTGCCACAGAGACACCAGGCACTGCCCCAGGTCCCTGCAAGTACCTGCAGGTCTGACTCTCCCATACAGGTGAAATTCCCATTAGAAATGTGAGCTCTACCCCACACAGAAGAGGACAGTAGCTCCTACTCCCCTGACAATGGAAGCAGACCCACAACACTTCAAGGAGCACCAGCAAACCTTCTTCAGTCAGGCTTCAGCAGCAGGCAGCAATATGGACCTGACCTCTCTCATCCCCCACCTCAGGCAGGTGACACAACCTACCGGTCCCCTGCAGACAATCAGCAGAGCTTCTGAAGATCAGGGAAGCATCTGATTTCACTTAAATACTGGGCAAACAGATGTGACCAACAAGCAGCAGCCGGGCATTCTCTCACCCTGCCTCGAAGGTATCAGTGAACCAGATACTAAAAGACCAATCTCACAATCTTGTACTCTCAGCAGTACGGTCATTCTCCACACCTCCCAACTTCACCTAGGAATTTCAGTTGCCACTATCTTGTTTGGAAAGTTATTCCAGAATTTTTTTTTTTTTTTTTTTGATAGATTGAACTCTTCTTGTAACTTTCCAACCTAAGTTTGTTAATGTGCAATTTATATGCATTTTATAACCATATTATCACTGAAAGAAAATAATGATTCTTCTTCCTTGACGGTTTCTCCTGAGTGTTTCTTTAGAGGGCTGACACTTTGTCTGCCTGCCTACATCTCATTAAACCAACCCAACTCTTCCTATGTCCTCTTAAGGTGGTCTCTCCCTCTCCCTGTACTTTACCTTTCAGCAACTTTGTAAATTTAAACCAACTTCTTTGCACTGAGCTCACCAAAACTGCAGGCAGTACCTTGCACAGCGGCAAACCAATGCCCGTGGCAATGGTGCCAGCACTTTGTTTTCTCTACTGAAACCACCCTGTCAGATGCATCCTGATGTCACGTCATTTTTTTGTGAACAATAAATTTATTCAGAAAAATATGTACAAGTGGTCCAAAACTATCTGCTAAATGAGAAGGCATCTAGTGAACACTGCTAGCTGAATAACATATGGAGAGTATGTTCAAAGCCATGTTGTTTTGACAAGTTTGTTAATAAAATACACTATTTTATAAACATGGACGTTCCCTTTTACCTTTTACAAAACAAAAATATTTTGAAGACAGAGCACAACATTTACGATTAGAAAGCTAATTCAAGAAGATTCAAACTGAAGTGCTTCTGTATTGTTAGAAACAAAACCTCACAAAATGCTGTCTTAGTTCAAGTGAAACTAGAATATTACTGGTTTTTCAGTTCATCTCCCAAACAAAAAAATCCACCATTTCTCCTGATTTTGGTCTCTAGTTACAGACTTGCAGTGATCTCTTAGGCATTGTACTGCCAAGTGACATGAGAGCTGATACCTGACAGTCATCTACAGTATTGCCTCGATTTGCTCACAGGAGGTAAAGTGCTTTCTGCATGACCCCTTTCCAGATGTATAGGAATACTTAGTGCAGGATTAAGTCCCACTCCATTTTTACATAGAATCATCATGTCCCCAGCTCTAGGACACTTCTGAGGAATCTATTCAATTTCCATCAAATGACAACGAAAAATTCAAGTAATGTTGAAAGCTGGTTCCCAAATCTTTCTCACCCCTCATAAGAAAGGTTTAAATGGGCAGGAAGGGTTTAAAGGGGTAAGTAAACTGAAGGCACTGACTCAACCAGAACTCCTGTGATCAGCCACTCCAGAGTATAAGCAGCACTTGAGATCAGGAATTTTAATTTGTTTCTGTTAAAAACATGAAGTCATTCCTGAATGTTGCCAAGAGCCTGGAAGATGTTGTAGCTGTTCTCCAGTTGTCCCGAGGCAGACAGATTATCTTTCTGCTGAGTTTGCTGAACCATTATTTATCACCTGCCAAGACTGATTACTCACCCTTGGGACAATGACAAGTCTTTCCTTCCTCTGTTAATTACTGTCATCGTTAATAGCCATGTCACTAATTAATATTCAATCATAATGAAAACTCTTTACTGTCATCTCCCGTAACACCTTCAATTTTCAGGGTTACCCTTAAACATTTGCTTGTGGCTGTTTCTATCACTGCAACCTACTTTTGCCCACCTCAAAATACTACTTATGCCCTTCTTCAAATGAGAAAATTTAGATTTATCCTTCTAAGACACAGTGAAGATTTGAGTGATTCCTTTACAACACTGTCCTCTGCCAGATCAAGACACAGATACCTCTATCTGTAAGTTTTCCAGAAAATATCATCTTCACCTCTCCTTTACATTAAGCCTGGTGGATGGCCCTCACACAACTCACCTTCCCAGAAAGGTATTTTCTGAGTGTTTCTCACATTTCACAAGCTCTTTCAGAGCATACCCAGGGAAAATCCTTGACTCTGACACGTTTACACTATATGCTACCAGGGCATTTGGAATCTTCTCAAAACAAATAGTTGGGCATGTTTTCATAATAGGAAGTGTTACTAAATCCAGGTAGAGGAACAGCTTCCCTCTTCTCCGTGCTCCTCTCTATACATCTACATTTCCTCTGAGTCAGAATGCTCAGCTCAAGGATAGCCAACATCCTTTGAACACCTATTTCCTCCTCATCTATGATGAAACATATCTTTTTGCCTTAGGCTCTTTTTTGAAGCTGAAGTTACTTAACAGCAACAGAATAGCTGTATTTATACAGGCAAACATATTCACAATGACCACTTATCCTGCTACATGGTTAGAGACAGACCAGCAGTTTTATATTTATTGCTATTTTCTACATTTTCTCTTACGCCTCAGTGACCCCATAATAGTAGCTGGTTCTCTGCTGGACATTGCCTGTCAACCTGACAAATGAGTGGTCAGACACTCAAAGTTAAATTAAAAAAATTCACAAGGTGTGAGGCCATTGGCAAGATGCAGTTGGTGAGGTGAATCACCACCCCTGTATTTGATACCTTATCTACTCAACCTATGTTGTTCTACCTCTTCTAGAAAATGTAGACCTATCTATAATCAGATTTCCCCATCCTTCACATGCTGAAATGACAGAGGCAGACAGGACAACTCAACCTCCTCTAGCTATTTCTAAAGATCTGCTGCCTGGAGTGGAGTCTGTACCTCTGGTTCTGAGCAAAGCAACCAGGACCACTGGGGTCTGCTTGTCATCCAATGGACTAAACGTGTCCCTGACAAGGCCTACACCTGTACACACACATATATATGTATACAAATAAAAAATACAAGAGTATTCCTGAAACCTCAGCAAATGTGTGCCTCTTTATTTTTCTTTTTAGGCCTGATATGACAACTGCTTTTTTTGCTGTGTCCTGAGATCACAGAGCTGACAAGCACTGACAAGTGGAGCTCTATGAGTGGAGTGGGATTTGACATGAGACATCTTGTGTGGCCAAGTGAGGCACCAGTGACCAAGGACTGAAGCTTGTCCTGTCTTATAGGGCTTGTTAAGCTGAGCCCTGATCACTGGATGCCATCAGCTGGTGGGGTGGGATATTTTGGATCTCGTATCATTCACAGCCTCACACCACACTGACAGATAGTATCACTGAAGCAAGTGAGGTCTTAAAAACATTTTAAAAAACCATCTGATCATAACATGAAAGAATGTGTTATACATACTTGTCTACAGAAGGACACAGAAGATTGCTTAGTTATTTCCTGTCTTTTTTTCAGTGTTACTGTAACTCTAATATTCTGTGAACATATTTTGATAGTTTGAAAAAATATTAAGTATTTTTGCATGGCAGGGGAGTTTATTTGGTCTGATTGGGGTAGGGTTTTTTGTTTTGTTGGTTTTTTTCCATGAAAAATGTGAACTGTTCAGCTGCTTCCTAGACCTCATCTACACACTCCATGGCAAGCAAGCCACGTGCCTGGCCTCTGTTGTCAATCACCTCCAAACTCACTGTCTAGACAGTCATTTGATGAAAGGGTAGAAATACGCCCCCTTCCTGTCACCTCATTCTTAAAAATAGATGAACCCATTTTAGCACCAAATTTTCCAAACAATTTGCTCCTGAACTCAGAAAAATCTTTAAATACTTCTATCAGAAAAGCAAGAGAAAAAAAAAACATCACAAGCAGTTGAAATGACATAAGAATACATGCACAGGTGTACAAGCAGACACTCAAGCTGCTTTTTACGCTGCCAATCATGGCAATCACACTATTAAATTAAAATAACGTCTTGGGTCCTTCCCCAAACAGTTCTGAGTCCTTGGTAAATCTAGGACAAAAAGGTTAATTATCTCCCCTTTTACCACTGGGCTTGCAAAAATAAACAAATCAACATCCCCCAGGATAAAGGGCAAAACGGTTTCATACAAAATTTCTCAAGGCCTCTAGCACTCTGTGCTACAATTCTTCTTACACAGAGCCCCCCACTGACTCCCACAGTGATTTCAGCTAAGTTGGAAGTACAGACTACTGTTCACACTAAGGATTTAACAAAGCAACAATTTTTATGGTAGGGGGAAAAAAAGAGGAATATCTAGGTCTCTCTCTAGTACTCTGTTACAAATACTGGGGAAGCACTTTATAAAATTTACCTACAATAAGCACATAAATAAATACCAATGCCAACTAAAAAAATATCTCAGCAGTTGACTCAGAAAACGTGGTAATTGCAGCTCTCCTTCATCAGCATGTGGTAATTGCACCACTCAGTGTCAGCAAGGAGCATCATCAAAGCTACAACAGCTTAAGGAGCATCATCAAAGCTACAACAGCTCAGAGATCCTAGCAATAGCAGTTTTCCTTTATGTTATACTCACTTTAAATCTTGTTTGTGAATTACTAACAACCATTAGCAGCAGGAGTGTTACCCCTTTTTGATCAATGCTGCCAAAGTTTCTAAGGAGTCTTTTTGTTCATTGTAAACTTGAGAGTTTGAATTTACCATTTACTTCTCTTGTAATAAAAAAATTGAAAGCATAGTACTTTGTGTGAAGTAAGAACAAGGCTTAGTGGGAAAGTGGAATACAAAATTTGAAGGATGGAGATTTAGAAATGCAAAACCCAAATTCCTGTGTACTTTCAACCCTGCTGATACCTCCTTCTTCTGACCTGCTATTCGGAGGAACTTTTGCCTTCTCATCATATTGGTCAGGCTACCAAAGCACATGTATCTTCCACAATGCAGACCTGCAGAGGGAGATTTTCACTAGGCAGGAATCAATTAATGACATGATGGCGCAGAGCTCTGTGTGGGCTAATTCACCCAGGCAACAAAGATAAATTAGATCTTAAGATCTCAGAGATACCACAGCCAGACTTCTTTCCTTACACGGCTGCCCATCTAAAAACAGCTCAGGTAGCTTCACAAGGCCTGAAAGGAAGTAGCAGCAGACATGCCTGAAGACATGCTGCTGGCTTGCAATACCCTCCCATAGCAGCACCTAGAAGCAGGCAGCCGTGCTGAGGAGCAGAAGGATGCCACTAACCGAGAGCCCTGGATTTAAAATGACTGCTCTTCAGGGGCGTTAGTAAGGCTGAGTTAGCAAACCTCTTAATGGATGCACAGTTAATCCCAGTGAAAGATGTCTGCCAGGACAGCTTAAACCAGGTCCTCAACTGGAAAAAAAGCGATACCAGCAAAAGGTCTTTTTCCAGTTGACCTGCCCAGCTCATAAAGGGTTTGGTGTTAAGCCAGCCTCAGTGTTGTTCTCACTGCACTTCAACAGGGCTGCATCCCATCGGCGCAGCCCTCACACCTGACCCTCAGTGCCTTTGATCCACACTGGCCTTTGCTCACACTGAGACATGCCAAGCTGTAGCCTTACCACAGGGGCAGCCAGACTGATTTACTTGTGCTAAACATCCCTCACCTTGGGACTTGGAAAACCTGAGCTGCCATCGTGTCTGTGCTACCTAAAGACAGGCCTGGCATCAAAAGACACACTGGTAAACCCGAATGCACACACCCTCCAGAACCCAGGATATACCATAACCCCAGTGCAATCCCCACTGCTGTTGTTTCATTTGCTAGAATTTGACCTAAATTAGAGATGTACTGTGTGACCTGTGCCCAAATCTTACTCTCTCCTCAAATACAACTCAGATAAAACTGCTGTTACTACAAGTACAGGACAAAATTGCAAAACAAAAAGAATTAGTGGTTCCACACTTTGTGTCATTCAAACCCATGCCTCCTGTAACACCCACAGAAGATGAGCACAATGCCTTGAGAGCCCTCATAGAGGTGTACAAGAGGCAGGAAAGTGATACCTTGCACTCCCAGCCTCCCAGCAGCACTAGTAACAGCACTTCGAAGTAGCATCTGAAATCACTACCTTTTACAAATCTGAACTGAGGATGTGTTGAGATGCACCTTTACACCTACAATTGATCATATATTTCCAGCTGCTTTTCAGGGTGCTCTGCCTTTGCATTACTCAGACTACTGAAGTGGCTCATATAGCTTAGCAGTTTGGCTCTCTGCCATATAGTAGTGTTTAGGCACTGTTCCTCACGTTGTCAAAATGATTTGGCAACAAAACAGCAAAGGAAGCAACTCTGAGCACTGCTGGAATTGAGGCTTTTGAAGATTCCTGTGTCAGATCTTGTTAGGGATGAAACATTTTTACTTCTATTCAATTCGTATGCACAGCCTTTAAACCAAAGGCAATGTTTCTGTCATTTCAATCATATATTAATATTTTTAATAGCTAATTTTCTTCTTCAGGAAACAGGAAAATTAATAAAACATACAAGGCGACTGGTGTATTTCAGCATGCGACTATCAGGTCACTTCACACCACGTCCTCATTCACAAACTGAGTTTCAAAGGCTGTTACATCAAGGTCCCCCTTTCCCTCACCAGTGTTATAACAGTTTCCCTGCAAAGGTGCAAATGTCACCAAGTGGTGCAAGACAGTAAAGTGCTCTGAAAGCTGCAGCATTTTAATGATTTTGGCACAATATTTATTTACTAAGAGATCTGGCATTGTAGTACTCACCTATGCCAGATTCCTGTGAATTTCTGCAGTAGTTCTGTTTGCAAAAGTCAATCTTTAAACCTCCCACAGAGCGCTGGCCGCAACAGATCTCTCCCAGGATCACACACTTCTGTGTTGACTGCAGCAACATGATCACCTGTGATCTCTATTACAGAGAAGGGTAGTTACCTTCATCAAATTCTGTAAGAAAGCAACTTCCTCCTGACACATTGCTGCTTTTTTTTCCCCCCTCATGTTCTTTAGGAAAGGTTGAGAACCACACATAGTGTTTGCAGTGATGCAGTAACAGTCACATTACCTGGAAAATTAAATGACCCAATGTCTGTAACTCTCTTCCCTCCAGGACTTTGTTGTTCTTAAAAGAAAATAATCAATACTGTACAGCTTTCCCAGCAAAGGAAGCTTTTTTCCTGCTAGGTCTTTCAATCATGTGTAATGCCAGCTGCCCTGGAGTGCAGTTGGCCTCACTGTACTGGTGCAGCAGTCAATCAGGGACAATTCTCCAGCAGGATTAAGGTTGCACATGTAATTTCTTTTAGTCGAGGGTAATGCCAAATGAATTACAGCTCTATAGCAATTGCTGACAATTTACTTAGTGCCATGCAAAACAAAGAGACAGTATTGGCACTAACACTAGAGGCCATATTTTAAACAGGGCTCCTTAAGCCATGTGTTAAAGGGAATTTTACTGGCAAGGAGCAGTTGATTTTGCTGGCAAGCTTGTTCCTGCATTTCAAATTTGGGCAGAGATATGTAACAGTAGGAGTTTTCAATGCACAGAACAATTTAATGAGGACACAACCAACAAGCAAAAATCTGTTAGCCATAATTAACAAGTTCAAAATAGGTAAATTATTTGCTCTTTTTTGTATTTATTTCACAAGGTTGTGCATAGTACAAGCAGTAAAAACAACAATCATAATCTCTTAAATACCTATATTTTAAAATCACATTTCCTGTCTGGTAAATCCTTCAAGTTTATTTTACCAAATAACCTCTGAAAGTAAGAAGCATTTGAAAAGCTGAAAGCAGCGCTGAACTACTACCATTCAGTTTAAATAATTGAATTTAAAGTCAAAACATCATGTATCGTAGAACTGCAAAATACCTGTCTATGAATTTTAGAAAGTATTTTTGTTTTCATTCTAAGATAGAGGGAATCTAGGAAAATATTTTCCTTGTTTTATTCTTCCCTCCAAGAATTTGCAGACCAACATTTGTTTAAATCCTTTTGATGTAAGTATGGGTTTGGACTTGGAAAAGTTGATGGGCTGCTCCAAAGCTGCAATGATTTCTGATAGCAACAAGTTCTGAAAGTGGGATGGGCACAGTGCTGTATTTGGTTGCTACGCATGCACAAAGCATAGCCTTCATAGAGCCACTCACTGTGCAGTGAGGATCAGCCTTGATCAGAGCAGCTCTTTTGTTTTAGAGAGTTTTGCAGTGCAACACCTGACAGCTCTGGAACAAACCCGAAGTGCTGCTGCTTTCCTACTTCCATCCAACAGCGCCCCAGTCTGAGACCCAGCAGCTTCACTCACTTCATTCTGGAAACCTCCCAAGAGTGAGAGTAAGTTCTTTACCGCCCCCACAGACTCTTGACAAACCCGGTCTGATTTGGCTCTCTAGAAATATATCCCTGGGCACATCAGCCTCTCTGTGCACTCTGAATTCAGCCGTGTCCTGGTGAGTGTGGCAGGAACAACCTCGGACCTTACGGCGTTTCTCAGCAGGCACAGTTTGCCTGGGCAGATTTGCACAGAACAGCCTTGTAGTGCTGCAAAACACATGCGTGCTGCTTTTAGTTTCCGAATAGTAAAGCTCAAAATCCTCTCCATGTAAAGCAGAAACTTTTTCTTGGGCCAGCAACACTGTGTTCTGTAAGGTCTTAGTATTTTTGTTCCTCAGAAGTTCTGGGAGACAACTCTTAAAACACTTTCAGAGAGTAGTTCCACGAGTGATTGTAGAAACTAGAAAAATGTAAATACTCCAGCAAAAAAAAAAAAAAAATCTTCCCGTAAATACTAAAATGAAAAATAAAGTAAAAGCAAATACATCTCCCTGGGGCTCTGAAGGCGCGTTTGCCCCGCAGTCGCTAGGGCCGGCTCGGGTTCACGCTGCGATGCCGCGGGGCCGCGCCAGCGGGCGCTGCAAGAGCACAGACAGCGCCGGCCGCGCGTCCGAGTCCCATCGCGACAGCGGGGAGCGCACGGGGCACTGACAGGTCCGTCCCGAGGGGCAGCGACGGACACCCAAGGCTAGCGTACAGGTGTGAGCACATCTGCTGGAAACCTTCTTTAGAAAGTTCCGGGTACCGACCACAGAGGCCGGACGCACCACCTGGATTTTACGGAAAATCAACGCCTATTGCAAGGAAAACAAACCTTTCCTGGTATTACAAACATTCTTCCAATGCTTTCAGATCATTTTCATTTCAGATCACCTTCTCATTTAAAATGCATATCGCTCCTTCCCTCGTTTCACCTTTTGTCCATCCTCCTTCCTCCTTGCCCCAAGCCCCCGGCGGGAGGCTGAGATCACCCCGCGTCCCTCCCCGATGGCAGCCCCGGGGCCGGGCTGGGCTGCGGCAGGGGCCGGGCAGACACGCGGCCGGGAGGTGGTGGTGTTGCCCACGGAATGGGAGGCAGCGCCAGGGCCGGGACCGTGGGCGGGCGGAGGAGCCGCGCCCTCGCCAGCGCCTGCCCCGGGCTCCGGTATCTGCCCCTAAACCCGCCCGCTGCCGGCTCCCCGGGAACTGCAGTGGGAGGCGAGGCCGCTGGAAAACCAGATGGAGCGCGCACCCCTCATCATGTTCAGATGCAGCTGATTTCGCAGGTAAGGACAGCAAAAACAAACTCCAGGCGGAAAGGAGCGGGGACTATCCTGTCCTCTCCACGCCCCGGGAGACACACGGGAGAGAGAGAGAGGAACGCTGTGTCCAGTGAAGTCACTCACAGGGAAGAGAAACGAGAGGAAAAGGTTCCAGGCAATCAAGACAAGAATTACAATAAAACGGTAAAATACGACAGGTCACACTATCAGGTTGTATCTGAGACCAGGCATGCAAAGGCAGAGCAGGGCAATGCCTTGCTTGTCTTCTGCTTCTTTTTCACTTTCACCCCAGGACCACGTGTTCAGGAGGAACACACTCAGGTGTGCGATGTCCTCTTTTTCCCCAACAAGTCACCAGCATCTCGCATCAACAGTCCCCGAGAAAGACGACAACAAAGCAGACACAGCACTCAGATCGCTGTACCATTGGCCTGGGAGAGCCACCAAGCAGTTGCCTGTCTCAGCACAGCCGGCTCACTGGCCTGCCCCCAGAGTAAAGGCAGATACCCATGGAAATATTTGCAAGACAGAGTGGGGATGCTGAGCGTTTTACTGTTCTATAGACTTTCTCTTTTATGAACATATTCACTTATGTTGCACTGGGGAGGCAAAGGCAAAGCCTGAACACAAAAGAAAACTCATATGGCTGAACATCTGTAACCTGAACTTCCTTTGTTTTCCCAGAGGAAAATAAAACATCTAAAACAGGTTAACCACTCAAAAGGGTTAAAGCCATGACCTTATGAATTAAACTGAATCAAGAGAGGGGAAGTGTAAGCAGCAAAAGACATAGAATGTACTGAGAAATAAAAGTTCTGAAGAAAAAAAAAATTTGGAAATATTACAGCAAATTCGTCTGCAAAGCAATGCAATAGAACAAGTAAAGAAAGTCAGATCCAAAAGAGATCATGTTAAACTGAGGGGAAAAATATTGTAAAGAATTCACTTCTGTCTAACAAGATGTTTTGTCACATAGAAGCAGGCACTAAAAATTAGATAAAAATACAGGAATCCATGGCTTTGTATACTCATACAGTCCCTCCTCAGGAACACAGTTTAGAGATTAATTGCTGGATTGTTCATTGTATGGTTCCCTCTGCAAGAACAAGCATGAAAATGATGTTTGGAGGATGTGGGACCAGAAATCCCACTGTACAAAAAGCAAGGTAACTCAGTGACACCAGAAAAAGTGGAATAATAGTGAATACATATATAATGTTGCAAACACTACATCAATATCAATACAAAATACTCTTCCAAAGGTCATATAAAAAAATTGCAGGTCAAATTAACTCTGACATAGCAAAGGCATCCCAAGTGGCATTACATTTTTCTATGAAATCATAAAATTACCAAGTCTGAAACCCAGAATTATACCGGAAAGGAACTGTCTTTCCTTCTCCTCCACACAGTAATGTGTGTAGAATAACTATGGCCACACCTCACATTCCTTGGTTAAAAATTGCCAAGTTTCTTCAGACAACTGCAGTCATGTCACCCCACCAGGGCTGGCTGTGCCTTCTCCCCTCCCCTTGCTGTATCCAGCATTTTGGATATTGTACCAACTGCACTGATAATGGCACTGTCACAACTTTGATGAAGCCAGTTGAAAGCATGTCAGGTCACTTTTTACAACCACGGTATCTCACAAGCTCAGCAGATTCTGTCCAACATAGTGATTTATTCTGAAATAAACTTCTCAGCCTGTTCACACTCCATTAGCTTATGCTGCATGTAGAGGCAAGTTAGAAGGGAAAAAGAGTGGCAGAAGTTGATGGAGAAAATATAAAAAAGCAAGAGGATAAGCCTGTACAAAACAGGCCCAAGGAGTAAGAACATGGATTTTGAAAACGATGACAGGTATGCAAAAATAAATTGCGCTTACAGAACTGAAATGGTCAAATGCTAATCTAAGATACACGAACCATGCTTTCCTCTGAATTCTGTCATAGTCCATACATATACCTGCATGCAAGTCAGAAACATAAAAAGATGGAAAGCTTCTTTTCTGCTACTGGATGTACCTGGTCTTCATCGGGATATCCCAAGTTCCATTCTAGCACATGTCTGTATGGCTTGGGAAAGACTATATAATGTTCCTGAAGGACAAATATATGGCTGAAGAAAGTGTAGCAATGTCTTTTAGGAGAGCTGCAAAGATTAATAAATTGATGTTTACTTAACACTGTGAAAACATAAAATGCCTTTCAACTTCATAATGTTGATCATTAATACCAATTCCTGCCCAAAAAGTCCCCCCAGTCCTACTCCCCTGTGCAGAGTCCCTGCTCATTAAAGGCTCATTTCTGGTTTTACTTTCAAAGACTGAAACCTGCCAGTGCCATGCAAATTTTACTAGCACTATTTTCAGAGCAAACTGCAGTAGTCCCAAGGCAGGTAACTCAGAATATTGTTTCCAAATTGAGAGAACAAATTGAAAGAGCAGTATTTACCTTCTGTCACCAGCTTACTCACAGACTGTCTTCTGCAAACATGATCAAACTACAACAAGGTCATGCAAATTTGAAACCAATGACGCAATCAATAACAGTTTCCCTTCATGGCTCTGACCACACCTGCTGCAAAATCCAAGCAAAGGCTGCCAGACTATGGCTAAGCCAGCAATTTGCTGCCAGGAGCTGGTCTGGTGAGAGAAGAGGTTAAAGCAAGAGATATTTGCTTCCTAAAGTCATGAGGGGGTCTTTTATGCATTTAAATTTGAAAACACATAGAGAGTCATGTCACAGATGTGGAGATGACAGCCTTATTATAAAGTGCAGTACAGCATGACAAATTATTGACCTACTTCTTAAAGAAACTTGTCTCATGCCAATGACTTATCCTCATCCTTCAACACACCCTCCCAGTATCCAATATTACAAGATACAGTCAGCATCTCCAGCTTTCCCTCAATGTCCCACCAAAAACAAAAAAACCTTTCTTCAAATTACACTTATAAAAGCCCAGAACGCTGGTCTGGCAAACTGACTGTGTTTCTGCCAAAGATGCTTTTGGTATTGTGACTTTAACTCTCCTTAGATTTAGACTCGGATCTTAAAAATACCTGTCTTAGCGGGTCTTGTGAGTCCAAGTCTGGAGTGTGTTCTTGTGAGGCTTCGCTGAGGCTATTGGTTCCCAGTATAAAACAAGCATTTTATGCACATTGATCAGATTGGCATGGCAAGGTTTTGGCAGCAGGAGGGCTACACACGTGGCTTCTGTGAGAAGCTGCTGGGAGCTTCTTCCCCTGTTCCTGACAGAGCCAGTGCCTGCTGGCTCCAAGACAGGCCTGCCACTGGCCAAGGCTGAGCCCATCAGTGGAGGTTATAGTGTCTCTGGGATAAGGTTATTAAGAGATTTGGGGTTATTTCTCATTATCCTACTCTGACTTGATTGGTAATAAATTCAATTAATTTCCCCAAGTTGAGTCTGTTTTGCCCTTGACAGTAACTCGTGAGTGATCTCTCCCTGTCCTGATCTTGACCTGTGAGGCTTTTGTTATATTTTCTTTCTCCTGTCCAGCTAAGGAGGAGGAATGATGGTGCATTGGTGGACACCTGGCATCCAGCCAGGGTCAGCCTGCTACAATACATCAGTCAAAATGGACATCACAGAAACCTCCAGAAAAATACAAAAAAAGTCAACAAACTTCTAACCTCTCCCTAGTGACTGTGCATTTTATGAGTAGACCATAAACAGATCAAAAGGACACAATTTAAGATATTGATTTCAACATGGTGAAACTGTTCTCCTGCTCTTCCTGCAGCCCACAGGAAACAGAATTCTTGGCCTCCAATCGAGACAAGAAGCTGAGGGGTTGCTTAGCCTGGAGAAAAGGAGACCCAGGGTGACCTTATCACACTCTACAATACAATTACCTGAAGGCAGGTTGTAGCAAGGTGGGGGTTGGCCTCTTCTCTCATGTAAAAAGTGGTAAGGCTAGAAGATTAGATATTAGGAAAAATTTCTTCACTGACAAGGTTATCAAGCATTGGAACAGGCAGTCCGGGGAAGTGATTGAGTTACCATCTCTGGAGATATTTAAAAGACATGTGAATGGGACACTTGGAGACATAGTTTAACGGTGGGCTTGACAGTGTTAGGTTAATGACTGGACTCAGTAGTCTTAAAGATCTTTTACAACCTAAAAAATTGAAAGATTCTATAAGGGAGAACAGATTTTTCCATTATTTGAAATGAAAACACAAAATAGAAATGATGTGTTTATTTCACTACCACTTCAGATTAAGTGTGTAAAGAAACTGCTTCAGGATATGCAATCAAGTCCTGGAAGCAGAGCAGAAGAGCATCCAGGAGGTTTACCATGGGCAACAACAAGAAGAAAAAATTCAAGCACTTGCAGATGGTCAAGAACTAGACAGCTGTTGGCAATGCCCATCTGAAGCACTATGGGCAGGGATGGCCAGTTAGCGCCTTTTGGGCCATGTGGCACACCAGTGATTCAAGTGGGGTTCCCACCCTGGAGGAGTTCCCTGCACAGGAGCTTCTAGATCACCTCAATCCCTGACTGCAGGAGAAAGAGTGCCTGCACTGCCAGACTGCCATGAGGGCCAGCAATCCAGCATGGGGAAGCGGGTACCACGGGAGGCACCTCTAGCTGCTAATCACTTTTCCAACTCTTTCACTTCTGAGGCTTTTAATACAGGGTCAGGAAATTGGTGCCTTTGGCATGACCCTGTCTACCCTCTCCGCAGCACCAGAGCTGCCTTGCTAGCCTGGCAAATGCTTTGACCTGTCCCCACACCAAGCTTTCATGGCTGGGCAACAGCATCCTGGTTAAGTTCTGGTATCAGGGAAGAACAGAACTACTTCTAAATACAAACCAGTTTGACCACTAGTGAGTCCCTCACTGTGCAGACTGAGAGCTCCATACAAACCCACAACAGCCCCTGCCAAAGCACACGCCAATGAAAACAGCCACATGTTGATGGGGCTTAATTACTTTCTTGGTATTAAAATAATGTAAGAAAAATTGATCTGGAAAAAAAAAATAATAGGGGCTTTTAACCTTTTAGCAGGATGGATAATTAGTGGCTATCAGGATATCAGGAATGGAGATAAGTAGGTCCCCAGCTGGCTTAGATTCAACTGCAATTTTTTCCATTAAGATCTCTTCAATTTTATCGTCTGGTTATTAAATGCACATTTTTGTCTTAAACCTATTTTGAAGCAATTATATGTTTATGCTGGTTTAGAATGCTCCCTTTTATGAAACTAAATCGTTGGGTATTTGTATGCTGTCTGTAATCTGGTATTTTAAAGTAGTAATTATGAAAGCAAAACAAATGCACCTCCTTGCCTGTTTCTCCTTTTCTTCTCTCTAGTTGTTTGCATCCTTTTGCCTCCCTGAATACAAAAAGACATGGACATTTCCCTCAGACTAAAACTGGGCCATGGCAGGCTAATAACCATTTGTGTTTTTGAGAACTACCCCAGACAGATTTGTTACATCTCTTGACTACAAAGGACATCAACTCCAGACAAACGAGTGACACAACAAAAAGTTGTCCTACAGACAACCTTCCTGAATTTTTAAAAAATATACTGGACACAGTTTCAGAAATTACTTTAGAGCCTTTTGTTCCATTTTCAAAACTGAAAAGCCCTCAGGAGCCTACATCTAACCAGCTTTCGACAAGATATATTGGCATAATGGTTAGAGACATTTTTTAATGCCAGGCTTATTTCAAGGGCACTTCAAGTGTTTCACCTTACCACACAGATACTGGAGGAGCCTGTGCCTGGTTTCAAACACTCATCTCTTTCTTGAGCTGGCATATAGGCCCATAATCAATTCTGTAATTCATCCGATTGTTTCTTTTTGCCTTACAATTCAGCAGTCAAAATTTTATAAAACAGTTTAAGATTTATAGGAAAACCTGGGCACATTTTTTTCTTTAGTTACGCCTTCACCTGTAAAATTTTACATTTAAAAAAAACCCCATCCACTATGTGGGAACACTTTAGTTCGTACACAGTAAAATAAAGAGCTATACAATTCACATCAGTCTTCCAGTACTGTAGAGATTTCTTTTAAAATTACCAATTATATATATCAAAACTGTCCCTTAAGGGTAAGTGGGTAATTTCTTTCATGAAAGTACTCAGTAATGCAACATTAAAGGGACAAAACATTCTGCAGGGCATATATTTGATTAACTGTAAACCACACACTTGGTGGATTTTTTATTTTTTGTACAGTCCAGCTGTATCTATACATCCAAAATCTAAAAAAAACACTGAAAGCCAAACAAACAAGTTTTGTATCAAAATGCCACCATTCATCATGATCCCAAATAAGCATAAATGGCTAAAGTCACCTGTGTGACTTTAACATACCTCAGAGATAAGAAAACAGGAGTGATGTAAAGCGGCAAACAAGGATAGTAACAAGCTGAGCATGTTCAGGTGGGATGTGATGGGATAAGAAGGTTGACTAATTTTCTTGAACTGCAGAGAAAGATGAAACCTTCAAGCATGCCAAGACAGTAAGGGTGAGATATCCTGGGAGCTGAAAGTAATCAGTGCAGGACCTTCTGCACAGAGCAGTTGGCTCTCCATGGCACTAGCAGTACAAAAGCATGTTCTCAGACAGTCTCTTCAGCTAGCCAACTGGGATGGTTATTTGACTAGTATACAACAGAATACTTCATTTTGAAGGGACCTACAATGTTAATATAGTCCAACTATTAGTCTGTATTAGGAAAGGAGCAAAGGACTGCTTTGTTCCAGTCAAACACCAAAATCCATGTCTATAACAGTACACCTTTGTGTCTGTCACACTCAAGCTAAACAGTACATTATGTGTACATTTGCAGGATTTTATGTATGTCAATGTAAAATGCTGAAAATATTTAATTACATTCCAAACTACTTCCTAAAAGGCTTTTTTTCCTTACTGTGAGGTAAAACCATTTGTTCCATACAGCTGAAAAATGTAAACACAATCAAATCAGTGCAGAATGGCAAAACATCTGACTATGACCCCCCCCCACCATGTCCCGCTCAGTCCAGACAGCTGGAGACTGAGGAACATCCCTCCACAGTATTGCTAAATATTGCTTTTTTTCTTATATAGTACCCTAGATAGCCACTACAGGATCCATGGCCAGAGAGTTGCTGGTGGCCACTGGTTTGACACAAAGTGGGCACCCTTACTATACCACTTAGAGCCTGCCTTTTGCGGTTCACATCTGCCAACTTGCTCCATGTTAGCCAAGAGTGTCACTTTAGAGAAATCTTCTGTATGCTCTCATCTCAGTAGGTGAGACCAGTCCCTTCAGCAGCTGCAGGGTATGAGGAAAAAAGGCAGAAGCAGGAGAAAAGGGACACACCTGAAAAGGACATGCCCTTCTGTCCCTCCCAGCATCTACAGGGAGCTTGCAAAGTTAGTGTCTTTGCCACAATGGTTCCAAGCGCAGCTGCATGCAGGGATACCCACCGTAGCCTGGCTTTGCTGGAAGCTACCCTTTCTGAAAACTTGTATCCCAACACCAGCAGGGATCCTGCAGAGTCTCGCTCACAACTGTTCTGTAGAAACCCCTCAGAACAGAGCATTTGCAGCAAGTTCCCTAAACAGATGCAGTGAGGCCCCTCTGCATGCCAAAGGCCTTTCAGCAACTTCTCACTTGAAATATGGTATTGCACATTATCATCATTACTACAACCCTACCTGGCACCTCTGATTATTTACAGAGAGTAGGTCGTATATTATCCTGTGCCCACAAAACCTACCATGAAATTATCATTTTCATCACCAAAAGCTTAACATACAAAGTTCAAGAATAAAAAAAGGGATAAATTTATGTAATAAAACAAAATGCAGCAGCTGCCATTCATGTTACTGTGTGAATCTATATAGGTTTTCATTAGGACAGTGGAATTCCACAATACCTCTCCAGAAATAAAATTTGGTATGCAACAGAACAAGACAGGATGAACTGTGACACAGGCAGGAACAGGCTCAGAGACTCAGTCAAGCTGATCAGGTACTGCCAATTGACACAGCTGAAGAGCAGATGCTACCTTACTTTAATTTAGCAAAGCCAGCACGGTGGCTCCATGGACCCATGCAGACTTGACACAAAGCATCTGCAGGTTTTACCTCTCACTGTGGCAGCATATTAATCCACCTCTCTCAGTATCATCTGCAAAGGACACCCTCCTGTTTTGCAGGGCAAACCTATGGGTTTAACAATCAGTGTTACCCAAAAGTGAAAATATGCAATGGCAGATGACTGCCACAATCAAGGTGTGACGGCTTTTCAACCTCTCCTCACATACCCCCCAAGTTCCCATTCCTGTGTGCTGTCTTGCCACACATTAGAGCATGTTGGCTTTAATCCCTGAGAAATGTGGACTATTTTCATAGACTCACAGAATGGCTTGGGTTAGAAGAGACCTTAAGATCATCTAGTTCCAATCCCACTACCATAAGCAGGGATACTCTTGACTAGGTTGCTCAGAGCCCCATCCAACCTGGCCTTGAACACCTCCAGGGATAGGGCATCCACAGCTTCTCTGGGAAAACTGTTTACTGTGAGCCTTGCAACCCTCACAGTAAAGAATTTTTTTCCTAATATCTAATCTAAACCTACTCTGTTTTAGTTTGAGCCATTCCCTCTTGTCCTATCACAACATGCTCTTGCAGAAAGTCCCTCTCCATCCTTCTTGCAGGCTCCCTTCAGAGGTGGGCTTGAAGAAATGTGGGTGGGGCCTTGCAGAATCTGCCAATGGTGGGAGGTAACACAACCACGCAAGAAGAACAGACTGGAACCAAACGGTGAACTAGGAGAAGCATCAGGATTTCTTAATTTCGAAAGAAGCATTTTTCAAAATGGAATAATAAGACACCTACTGCAATACGCAGATGCAATTCTCACATAAACTGTCCCTAAAATGGGCATTGCCTTTTCTATGAACAGAATAGCCCAGGAATCCCAGGAAAGAGGAGTGGGTGTTGACAAAATCAGACTTTTTTTTTTTTTTTTAACTTTCTTTCAACAGCATGGACCCTTAATGGAACAAACCATACTTTAACGAAAGTACTCTCAGAATGACAAAGCTCTAGCCTGACACTGCACATGCAAAGTTTTTTCCTAGTCTGGTAATCTACACCCCATGACTTTTCCAGCGCTCTCACAATCTGCTCCCAAAGTGCTGTGACTAGTTTAGCTCACATAATGTGAATCCCTGTTTCAGAAAATGCTTCATGGCCTGAGACTATTTGAAGAAAACTCATCCCTGAATCTATCCAAATTGGTAACAAATCCTTTGACCGCTGAAGAGAAGTAATGAAAGGGAATTTAATCTTGACATGTCTGGATTAAACAGTTGACAGGCAAGCCCTAGAGGACTCAGTGGAACAGAGGACAGCTGTTTCCAGAGCTACACCTGAATTGACAGAGTCTAGACGTTATGAATGAGAGCTCAGCAGAGCTAAAGAAGCTTGTCATAGCAGAGGCAGGAATCCAGATTTTAATGATACAATTAAGGAATGCCAAGGCTGATGTAAAATGCTGAGCTATTTCTACCTCTGTGTCCCTATGACTGGCCTCACACTACCGTGGGTGTAATTATGTAAGATACACAATCCTTTAGTGGAAAGTGGAATTATTTAAGGAAAACAGCTGGCAAATTTAGAGCTAAGTAGGAGCACAGAAACGTCAATGCCAAACCAAGAGCATGTCAAACATGACCCAGATACCTAATTAGAAGTCATGCTCAAATCTAACTTGCACAGGGCTCCAAAGGCAGGCTGACTGACTACAGTAGAGAGGCTGCAAGAGGAACTCTCTTGAGCCTTATTCCCCTGATTGCATTAGATACAGTTCTGATCTCTCCCCCTCTTCACCAACTTTAATGTCACAACCCTTACAAATGTGCCAGGAACGGGAAGGTAGAGCAGTTTTACAGAATAATGATGCAAACGCCCTCAGGAAGGCATCAAGGCTGCCAGAGGGCTTCCCCCAGCACAGAGAGGTGGGAGCTCAAGGCTTCATGTCTATTCCCAGACGACCTGCTCTGAGCCAGCACTCGGCCATGGGGATTTGCTGAGCTGTGAGGGGGATGTTCTCCCACTGTGATGCTGGCTTCAGTAACACTTCTGCCTCAAGCACCTCAGCCTAATGGGCTGAGCAGGGAGCAAATGAGCAGGAAGTCATTGACAGAGATGGTGCCAAGATATGCTAACATACTTCAGGAATACCCCACAGCTGGCACAAACAGGTTCCAAAGATTCCTACAACACTGGATGATAACTTCATGATACAGGTACTAAGGGTGCTGACTAGGAAAGATGCCTTCCTTGATCTGTTGCTTGTCAACAGCAATAATTTCCTTCTACAACAAGGTAACCCACCTAGTTGATCAAGGGAAGCTGATGTAATCGTTATGGATTTCAGTACAGCTTTTGATACTGTCTCTCACAGGATCCTTCTGGACAAAATGTCCAGCACTTAGCTGGATAAACACACCATGTGATGGGTGAGCAACTGGCTCATGGGCCAGGCAAAAAGGGTTGTAGTGAATGGGGTGACATCAGACTGGCAGCTGGTCACTAGTGGGGTTCCCCAGGGCTCCATTTTAGGGCCAATTCTTGTCAACATCTTTAAAAGCTACTTGGATGCAGGACTTGAAGGCATACTGAGTAAGTTGGCTGATGACACTAAACTGGGAGGAGTTGTTGACTCCCTTGAAGACAGGAAGGTCCTGCAGAGAGATCAGGACAAATCACAGGGCTGTGCAATCACCAGATGGACAAAATTTTAACAAAGACAAGTGCTGGATTCTGCACCTGTGATGGGGCAACCCTGGATCAATGGACAGACTAGGGAGCAAGAGGCTGGAGAGCAGCACTGCGGAAAGGGACCTGGGGCTCCTGGTCTCTGGCAAGTTGGATACGAGTCAGCAGTGCCCTGGCAGCCAGGGGTACATCAGAACAACCGGGCAAGGGAGGGGATTGTCCTGCTCTGCTCTGCACTGGGGTGGCCTCACCTCGAGTGCTGGGGGCAGTTTTAGGCACCACAATATAAGAAGGATATAAAACTTACAGAGAGTGTCCAAAGGAGGGCTACAGCGATTGTGAAGGGCCTTGAGGGGAAGCTCTATAAGGAGGGGTTGAGGTCACTTGGCTTCTTCAGCCTGGAAGAGACTGAGGGGTGACCTCATTGCAGTCTACAGCTTCCTTGAGAGGGGAAGAGGAGGGGCAGACACTGATCTCCTCTCTGTGGTGATCAGTGACAGGACTTGAGGAAATGGCATGAGGTTGCATCAGGGAAGGTCTTTAGATTGGATATTAGGAAAAGGTTCTTCACCCAGAGAGTGGCTGGGCACTGGAACAGGCTCAACTGGAACAGGGAAGTGGTCACAGCACCAAGCCTGTCAAGTGTCAAGAAGCATTTGGACAATGCTCTCAGGCACTTGGTGTGATTCTTGGGAAGTCTTGTGCAGAGTCAGAAGTTGAACTTTGATGATCCTTGTGCATCCCTTCCAACTCAGTATATTCTATGATTCTGCGAGACATACTTTAAAAACAGAAACTCATTAATTTGCTTATGTATCATGGATAATAACAAAGGTAACTGAGAGCTTACTGGAATCCTTTCTTGATAAGCATCTTCCTCTTGCACACTTGTCCTCCACTAGGCAAATGAGTACCATGAGTGGTCAGTGTGGTGCTTCACCTCAGAGGGTGGCTGTGAAGCAGGATCAGAGAGGTTACATAACCCCTGCACTTAGCACTAGCACAGCTGTTAATGAAAATTTCAGATAATTCTGGTTTTCATTGTTCAAAAAGGTTGTTAAAAGCTTGGGTAAGGGTCCAGGGGAGAAGCACAAGAAGAATTAAAGCTGTGGGAAAGGTGCTTTGAAGTCAGGCATGCTTTCAGAGACACAATTTATTAAAAACTTCACAAACAGAAAGTGAAGTGGCTATTTCACTGCAGTGACTAAGTATTTTTTGTGGAGGAGAAGTATCTTCATTGTCAAACATAACACCAGGTTCGATACCAGAACCTTCTCTGGACAAAGTCAGACCAGCAACAAAGAACAGCTTTAGGGCATGTTACTACTTTTTGAAGGGTGACAGTAACTTTTTTAAGGTGACAGCAAGATTTTTTTTACTCCAGGCATTTTTTAAATTGGATACTGTCTCATAAGATCTACAAATGTAAAGAGGCTTTGAGCCAGGGAAGCTGTGTGTCAAACCTAGACAATTTTACAGCTCTCCAAGAAAGCAAGCCCCTGTTTCAAAAACCCAATGCTCTTTGGAGCTCTAAAATCAACTCTTCCTACTCAAAAAAACCAAACAAACACAGTATCAAATTATAATGCACTACCCATGTAGCAATGACGTAAATGATGAACATGAGATGCTACAGTGCAAAATTACAAATCATATCTTAAAAGATTTAGTCTTCAGATTCTGTTTTTTTCTGTTTGACAAAAGAAATAATCTTTGATGAACAGGCCACTATCCAATTCATTTGCTTCAGTAATGATAGCCTTGTGATCAAAATTTTAGCAGAACACAGTAACTTTTATTTTCTATAGCCACTACTGCTTCCTTAGAAAGCTCACCTGTCACTGTCTCTCTGATAGGAGAAAAACAGACAACATTCAACAAAACACTGGACATTTGGCAGATCTCATTTGTTAAAAAGTGTGGTTCCCCATCAGTCAAACCTACTCAGGAAAATAGGAATGAAACGTACTGAGTAGCTAGGGCAAAAGTAAAATATCATGCAAGAAAAAGCCCATCAGAAATTAGTCACTCGGTGAATTTGACAATCATTTTGGCATCAACCAGCACACAACTGAGTTTCCAAAAAATAAAAAAGGAAAAGACCAAGAGAGACAATCCGATCCACAATAAAATAGGTTCAAGAATAATAGAATTTCTATGCAATACCACACAATACCCTACAATAATTGGATGTAAAACCTTCCACTGCTAGAAACACGTGACTTTCCTCATCAGCCTATGTTATTTTTTTGCCTGTGAACATAATTAGTGTATTACATTAACCAACTTCTCAAAGTTTCCTGTCAGTTTTATTACTCATTCCTAGGTAAGAGTTAGTTTGCAATCCTGACCATATTGTGGAGGTATCTACATGGAGAAAATTCTTACAGTGTAAGTGACCTTGCAATGGAGCTGAATCCTGAGACTCTCTTCCAGCAAAGCACCCAGCCATCAAACAGGAATTAACTGAACGAAGACCTAATTGCTTAGTTTTATTGCTCTGCAGGACCAAAATATAATTTTCTTCTCTGCATGTGGTAGTGAATCATACATCAAAAATATCCAAGCTCATCAGTTCACACCATACTCAAAACAAATCCATGGGAAGCCAGCATGCAGTTTTGAGAGATTTATCCACGCAGGAAGAAAAAACCCAAAGAAAACATGCAAATGTATATATTTATAGCAATAGATATACATGGAAAGCCTGAAAGCTTTTTGTTGTCCCTTTCCTTTTTCTTATAGAAGGTTCTAAAGCCAATTCTTGGTGCTTTCAGGTGCAAATACACAACAGACCAAAGAGCTGTGTATTTCTACTGGAACAGGCAGAATAAAACAAGCTATTCATCGACCATTCAGGGTATCCACATGAACCAGGCCATACAGTTTGTCCAATCTAGAACTATGCCAACCCCCTTGGCCTACAGCCTCTTGTGGAGATGTATTCTCACTGCCCAGTGCAGCTTTCAGCTACAGTGATTTCTGGCTATTTATGGCTAGTAAAAATAAGCTGGTGGTCTATGTAATTCCTGGTACTATTTAAAGCAAAAAAGCAAACCCATCCCTTCCTTTTCACCTCACCCCCAAGAGCTACATTAATAGTAACTTTAGTGTGGTAACTGAGATATATCAAACATACAATACTCACCTATCAAATCTAACATGTAAAAATTATTTATGAGACTGGAATTACAGTTATTGAAGCTAACTTCTGCATTTTACAGTATAGAAGCTAACTTCTATAATTACAGTTTAGAAGCTAACTTCTGCATTTCTTTATAACAACACACTGATTAAAGTCAGAAAATTTAAATCCTAGAAGAAACTCTTAGGTTTTTTGCAAAATAAACTCTTTAGGTAAAATGCAAGTAAGAATCTCCTCAATAAATAATACCCTGAAAATTACTTTGACTTAAAAAAGGCAAAGAATGCCAGATAACAATGAACAGAATCTATGCATGGAATAAAGAGGCAGAGGTATTCACCCAGTAATGTGAGTGGGTTATTTTTCTAATGGTTGGAATAGCATTGAATTAGAGCAACAGATTCAAAGTAAGGGCTGTCAATCTACACTCAAAAGATTTGTGCCTTCACACTGCTATTGATTATCATTGTGCTTTTACATATTGTTGCTTTTGCACTACCTCAAAGTAAAACTGGGTTGTCTAAGGGTCAGATCCCCCCATGCTCCTCAGGGCGGATGTGGCTTCTCGGGCACAGTGGGAGCAAAGCTGCTCTGCTGTGAATCGGATGCTTTGCAGCCCACAGGAATGCTGGAGGCAGGGCAGAAACAAAGCAAGATGTGTGAAAAAACAAAACCGTGTTGGTAGATCCTTCACCACACAACTCCCAGGTTGCTATGAAGTGAAGACAGGAGAGGTGAAGTACTGCAGCTTGAGTGCAGTCTGCTCAACACTCACATCCAAAAAACAAAGCCACACAGTTCTTATAATTAATCTCTGCTCTTTTGCTGTGTCATTCAGATCTGGAAACAACCTTCTGTAATAAAGCTATGCTTTTGAAGATGAGATGAATGCAGAAAAGCATTGATCATTCATCCCTACGTATTTCTACAGGCATTGAAATATTGTTGACTTTTCTTTTTAATGCTTTATTCATTAGCCACAATATTCCATCAGCTAAATGCTGTGTTTCAGAATAAAAATGCAGTCAGCAACAAGACCCTTCTTAATATCCAATTTTTTTTTTATTTATTGTGGCTGAATTACCAATTCATTTAAACACTGGAATTCAGCAGGTAATTTGTCATGAAATCTGTCTCTATTCCAGCTTTTAGTCTCAACTGAAAGATTGAAAAGGCCTAAAAGCAAATGTTGGTAGGGGAAAAAAAAATAAAGCCATTTTTAATAGATCTGCTTTGTTCCAGGCTCATAGCTTTCATTTATTGCTTTCCACTCCAGCAATTTTTATGATCATGCTCATCAATAAGAAGAATTATAATTTTGTGTTCTAGTTTCTGCCCACATGGCTGGAGGGTTGTCTTGGGTTTACTTTCCCTTTTGACATCATCTCTGCTGTCCGGAAAAAGCAGACAAGTCACTGCAGAAAAATACAGCTGGACCATTTGGTGGTTTGGGTGATTTTTCATTGTAGTTTTATTGGCCACAGGAATATCCAAGCAGCATAATTATTTAAGTTTGTGATTCAGCATAGCTTCACTTGACAGATGCAGAGGTTCAAATCACAGCAAGGACAAGTAGGACCAGAAAGTACCTTCACAATTCTAATGTACAGAAGTTAAACTTCTCATAATATGCTGGACTTTAGCACTTAAGAAACCTTTTTATTGACTGAAATAATACTAAAGCCTCAGGACTGGTTTCATAAGTGTTTCAGTGGCCTAAGCCAGATTTTAATGCAACCCCCTGCTGTGACGTGCACTTCCTCCAGTATTTTTCATCTCAGGTGTGACTACTTTCAAGTGCTGTCATATGAAACATATGAAGAGTGTTCAATTTTGGTAATTTTAAGTGATGGTTAATTTTATTGAATGATTTAGGATTTATCCTATAGTGCAAGCATACACTTTTTATGGGATATGTAAGCTTCATGTGATGTACACGCATGCTTTTTTGGAGATTAGCAGTCCTGAAGAGGATGGCAAAATTACGAACAACACACATGGAAGTAGCATCAACAGCCAGCTGTGAAAACCATCCTTCCTCTCCAAGCTCAGAGCAGCTGCCAAGTCACACGTACCCCAATATTTGGGCTGGGTTTACGCCACACAGCAAGGAAGGACCACTATGATGGAACAAGCAGGACACAAAATGCACCAAATGAATGCCCCCTGAGCTGGGAAAGCACAACACAGACACAGCACTTGTGAGGAAGGTGAGCAGCTGCATGATGTGAGCTGTAGCTTGGTTGCAGCAGAGGGCAGTGATACACAAACACTAGCAGTCCTCGCTCTGCACAGCACCTACAAATGCAGAAACTTGTCCTTGGTTATTTCTAGCATGCAACACTTACCGCTCTTAGGGTTACTCTTACCAAAAACTGTGCACTATTTACATATATTTAGGTGTACACATGTGCAGATGGACAGAAAGATATATTGAATATCCACTGTTTAAAATGGCTTTCTCCTATTTATTTGACAACCACGTCCTATTTGAACTATCTGCTATCCCCCTAGTACTCTGAAATCAAATCCTTCAAGCTTTTGCTTCACAAGGTGGTGATTTGCATCGTTACAACAGGCACAAAATTGCTACACTTCAGGGAGCTGATTTTCATCTTTTCCTCCCTCATCCTTCTCACCATTTGAAAGGTAGGAAGCTGGATGCAGTTAAGGAGAAAAAGGGAGGGAGGACAGAGCTGAGGATGAAGACAGCGTAAGACTTTGACTCCTTAACTGGGTTAATTTGTCTCCTGGCATGCAAGTAGAGAGCTTAAGAGAAAACTACAGGAAAAAAAAATAATTGCAAGACATGTGCTACTCATGTAATTGCTGACATGTCTAACGCTGCGTGATTCATGGAAGCTTTGAAATAATAGACTTCTTATTGAGGGATGGAGGGATTACATTTCCATTGGGTGCAATTTGAAGAGATGCATAAAAGAAGGAAATGTAAGTTGTTATGAAGAAGCCCAGTCTTGACTTGAATTAGTTTAAATGCAACTTGCTCAGAACAATTGATTTTTTAATGAGAAATAAATGGATCTGTATGTCCAACCAGTGTTTGGCAAACCAGTTTCCACCAAGCAATTGCTAAACTGCTGAATTTACTGTGCAGCATCTGCTCTATAGAAATGTGGAAAACCATCAAAAATTATACAGTATGTACATATAAACATATGTCAATTTTAATCCATGAGCATGTTCTTTATATCCTACACAAATCTGAAAACACCCAGTATTACCTTGGATATTGATTTAAATTTCGGGGGGTTTTTTTGTTTGTCCGTGTTTTTTTGTTGCTTATTTTAACTAAATAGACTCATTCATGCTTAGCAAAAGATTGAACTTGGTTTAGATTTGGGACTATCTACATCTACTAACTTTGCCTGAAATAGAGTCAGTTCCACATTTCAAGTGTCCTATTTTTCAAAGCAAAACTACATAGCAAAGACAAAATATCTAGAATGAAACTACCCAAATGCTGAAGGAAATCTTTATCAGACTCAGTCCTGCAGTGAAAGCCCTGTGTTAAGGTGATGCAAGCAGCTGGACAGACAGCCTAGGGAAGCCAAACCTATTGGTAGTCAAGCTCATGGAGACTTTGGTCCCAGTGACAGTAGTTTCCAAAAAGCACCAAGGCAAGTTCTACCCCAGAAGAGAAGCATTAAGAAAGCAAACATTCTGGCCAAGACTCAACCTTGCAGCCTGCTAGGTGATGGGTGCTGGCTCTTACCACTATTTCCAGTCCTAGGCCTGCTCCCCATGCCACAACAACATTTTTCTGTACAGTTCACCTGAACAGGGGCCTTTCAAACTCTGGACATGAGAAACTTATTTCTCCCTTGGGCCTCTGGCTGCTATATCTGCATGAGAGGTGTGCTTCAGCTCCTCTGAAGGGAAAAGACAACACCCTCAGACTGGCCCCAAGGGAGCTCAGTTCACAATGGGTGTACAAAGTTCTCCAGCAGAACTTGTCTGTTTTGAACTACATCATCAGGGAACATTATCAATAATGAAGTCTCTCTTTCACAACACCGTGGGATTTCCATATTCCATCCAAATGTGCTTTCTTTGAGTAAGTGACATTCTGATGTGTTCTGGGACAACTCCATAGGCATTTGCCAAGACACATGCCGGCTTCTTCAGACAGAGACACACAGCAGTTTAAACTTGGTTTAGCTCATGAGTCTCGAGTAGCAACAGGCCATCTGGCACATTTCAGTAAAATTGGCATTTTCTGCTGAGAGAGGTCCATGGCTTATATAAGAAAGACATGGCAGGACAGGAGTGAAATGCACTGGCAGGGCTGTGTGCACTAAGCTTGCGTGGCAGCTCTCAATCCAAGCCAGTACAGGCAGGGCACAATCCATCAATCCACCCACAGCACAGAGGCAGCGCTGGGAGCACAGCAAGGGGACAAGTGAGTGCTGGGGTGAGGGTCAGGAGCAGAGCACGAGCAAGGGACCGGCCATGGGACTGCTGCTGGGAGGAGGAGGTATCATTCAGAATGGAGCTGTGGGGACAGCCACGTTTGAAGTCATGGGGTATGGATCAGAACTAAGCTGTATCAAAACCTCTTGGGAGGAGGGCAGAATAGCGCAAAGATTTTAGACTGCATGCCTCCCTTGGATTACGGTAACAAAGATGCTGGTACACAGGATCAGCCAGTACAAAAAACCCAGGAGACACTACAGTGAGGTTGGGAATGTGGGGCAAATTGGGAAGCATGAAGGAGGCTTTTTGTACTGGAAAGCTCAGCTGTTGCAGTGCTGACTTCTTTCTGACTTGTTTTGGCAATGTTGTATAAGACCAAGTCTGAACCAGTGGGAGGAAAATTTGTATGTGTTTGGTCCTCCTACCAAAAATGAGGTTAGTTTTAAGATGCAATTATATGAAAATCAAAAAAAAGATGAGAAAGCCAGTTTTGTTGCTGGTTAGTATAATGAAATGTTCCTACAAGAGTCTGATGACTGGGAAAATAGAATTAACAATTCATTTACAGAAACAAAACCTTTACTGAGAAAACTTTCTCACTAGAAGACAAATGTGCAACTCCATTTATTGCAGCAACTGCCATCATGTGCACTGGCTGACAACCCATTCTGGGCACGGATCACAGCACTACTCAAACCCTGCCCTCAGGCATTTTTTCATTCCATACTCTGAACGTTGGACAACGTCTGTCACACGCACACAGGTGCCACACAGACTGGTCCCATCCTACTTTCACTCTCTATGGCTTGCCTGTAAAAGTGAAGACTTAACCAAGAAGACAAGAGTGTGATGTGTGCTCCTTTGACTGACCTACTTCGAGTCAAAAGACTGGGAAGGGGATACACAAGTCTACTTCCAATGCAGATTGAAATGTGTCTTTGGCACAGCAACCCCACACAGACTCATCATACATTCAAAAAAAGTTTTTCATCCTTTTTCCCAGATTTCTGTTGTCAAGAAAGGGCCATTATTGATAACTCCCTGAGGATCCTTCTCCTTGTGTTACCCAATACCTCATTCATACCTAAGGCATCAGGACAGATGAAAGCAAAACAGAGATGAGCAGCTCTTTCCCTGGTATTCAAACTTTAAATCAAACACCCACTTCACTGTACTATAAACAGAGCTGCCAGTTTGGAGCATCAAGGCACTCCTGTAATACTTATTTTCCTTTAAGATTTTATATTTCTCCTGTGAAAAGCAATTACAATAGAAGTGTCAAGCAAAAATACATTCCTGTTAATCACAGTCACTGTGAGCCTGCCAAGTAAATCACATCTCAGAGTTGCTGTTCCATTTTTCAGGTAGAAATAAAAACTGTGTGAGAATGCCATGGTCTAGAATTGAGCTCTTCCCAAGAGGAGGTACGAAGTTTTTGAAAATACAAGTTCTTCTCCTGTGTTCATGACATTGTGTGGAATTAGACAAGCACTAAAACTGAGTGTCCAATGACCGTAAGAGTAATTCAGGTTGGAAGGATCCTCTGAAGGTTGCCTAGCCCAACCTTCATGCAAAGCAAGGCCAAATGCACAGTTAGGTCAGACTGCTCAGTTCAGCCAGGCCCAGGGGTTTCTGAACAGCTGCAAACCACTGGTTCCACAGCTTCTCCAGGACACTGGGCCCATGCTCAGCTGCTCTGACCATGAACAATTTTCTTCCTATATCCAAATATAGTTGGGATTTCTTTCCCTGCAACTTGTGTACATTGTCTTTGGTACTTTCACCATGCACTCCTGAGAAAGGATCTGACCCTGTCTTCTCTCATTCCCTACAGCTTTTCCTTCCCCAGACTGAACAAACCTCATGTCCTCAGCTTCCATACAAATGTAGGTGCTCCTGTCTCTTCACCAATCGATCACAGTCACTGATAACATTTATACATTTCTTTTGGTTTTGGTCTACAAATAGGCACCTCTACGCTTCTGAAAAGACAAATAACAAATGGCGAAAACTTTGGGCTCTCCACTGGGCTGTTACTTTCCCATACTTTTCAAACTCAGAGGCTTCATGCACTGTCCATGTGTCACAAGGGAGCTGCCTTAAAATAACCTGGAGGGAATGGTACTGAGCTTGTTCCCCTCCAAATCTGAGAATTTCTATGGGCTTTGAAGAGAGGTTTTGTTCTTATTTTATCTTCATCTTTACACAATTCTTTGTGTTGTGAAAACTAGCCATTTCAAGATGATGCAATCGCAACTGCTGTTCCAAAACTGAGTGCAAGGGAGCAGTTTTCATCACACCAGAGAGCTGCTAACCATGGTTTAAAAATGCTGTGAGGCCTCCTGTTTCCTTCTGAATAACACGTGGTGGCGTGGTGATTAGATCAATTACCTTTATAATGCTATGAATTTTAACTGGAATATCAGAAACCTCTTTTAGCTGAGTCAATCTTAAGACATCAAGTCTGTGTATTGCAGACTTGAGCTTATGGAAGGGGTTTTCAAATCAGATAAATGATTATTTTCCCCAGGAACCTTCAGGAACACTTAGTTCATACTTGATCCAGCCATAACCTGGAATTTAGTAATGCAATTTTCACATCTCCTTTTAGAGCCATGTTTCTTTTCCACTGTAAAACCCTAACTGTGCAACTGCCAGTTAGAGAGTCACCACCCTGAAATCAATTTCAATCAGAAGAGCCTGTTGCTCAATAAAAAGAAATTGACACTGAGATGCATTTAAGTATAAACGTCAGTCCAATTTCCATATTCCCTGATTATCCCCAAGAACCGTGTAGATTTGTATTCCATTCCCGTAGCTTAAGCTGGACGTACAAGGAAATCAAAACACACTCTTGAATTAATCAAAACAACTTTAAACTCCGTTCAATCCAACCATTTTTACAGCAAAAAAATTTTTAAGTCCTTCAGCTCACATACACCCCTCTGCAATGGCTTGGCAGCAGCTGCACTGCCACCATCCCTGTTGACAAGAGGTATTTCCCCATTACATTACAAAAGGATAAAAATCCCAAGAACAAGAAAGGTCCCTTTGAATTGCCCATCTTCTCTCAGTTTTTGGTGCTGTCTATATGGAACAACGCAACTTTTGCATTTTTAGTGACCATTTGAATTTTACTGCAGCAAACTCACAGTCACAGAGAACGATGCCCTTCATTTTTCAGAACAGGAGGGGAAACTTCTCTAAACAGACTTAGTGTATGTATCTGGTCTGATTTGGAAAGAGACTCTGCAAAACAGAAAACTGTATTTGTTTTACAAAGATACACAGCATTGTAAATCTCAGGAGTAGCTGGGTATCTCACACTGGACAACAGTCTTCTGGTGGAGAGAGAGGAAATAGTAGTTTTGTAACACTGTAGTCAATACTACAATTGAGTCAGTGAAAACAGGTACCAGAAACCCAAGTACAATGCCTCCATACAATTTACATCACCCTGAATAAACTCATCACCTATCAATGGCACAGATCTTCATTGTACTGGAAGATACTCTGTCTGGAAATACATGGAGGAATGGTTTTGTACTCTGACTCCCCATTTCTGCACCATCCACACTTTTGTATATAGAGCTTTATCAAAGCAGCACACATGCATAGAAGGTATTTCATATTCCTCTACCTGTGATCAAAGTCCAGTAAGAGAATCCGGGTATGAGTGAGGAAACAATTTCAACTTTCTTTCCTGACCTCTTCTCTAAGATTGTCCTTCCCCTGTCATAGGGAATGACACTTACTGGCCATACTCTGATAGCCGCAAAAACTACATAACACTTTTTAATAACTCACTCCAAAGAAATATAAATGCTTGTTTACTAAACAGAACTAAGACACCTTTGTTCAATACTTCAGCCTGTAACAGAATGACATATAGAAAAATTAAGCAGAGGGGGGCATTTTTTCCTCACATTCCTTCTTTTCTGTGGCTTTAGTATGTTTGTTTAGAGCCAGCAAGTACCAGCTCACATTCTCTTCTCTGCCAGCTGGGGTTCTTACCGGTGACGACACTGGGGATTTTGGACAGAAAGCTCTTGACAGTGCGGATGGGAACTCCACCTGTTTTGTCATCCTGCATTCTTGTAACGATGTCTTCAATCTGTCAAAAGAAAGGGAAGACTTGGTGGTTTATGCAATATGGTGACTTTAATGCTTATATACCATGAGTGCTTTGGAGCCCTGCTGGTAGAATGGGCTTCAAATACACCATTGTGTATTACTGCACAAACACAGGTAGAGACACAGCTACCTGCCCAAATTCAAACCCTGAGATCAGAAACCATGAGACAACATAGACTAACTTTGAAGGCAGTGGTCAGATACTGACAATCCAACTGCAACTGCACTTCTTTTGCTGACCAGTGGTGATAGAAAGGTGCTGTTTGCTCCACAGATGAACTGGGTTGCACTTCAACCAGTTTAAGGAGGTTCACATCCAATCCACTTTCCCCTCTGCTCCCACGTTTGTTTGAATCCTCAATACTATAACCTTAGGAGAGCTTTCATTTTCCAAAGAGTCCCAGACAGTCACCAACTGCTTATGGCTTGAGAAGATTGGAAGATGGAACAGCTGCAGGAGGACTTCCCCTGCCTCGTTTTGTTTGCTAGGATGGTACATGCCCATGGTCAGCATACAAAGTAAATAACCAAAAGCAAAATGATTGTAGAGAAAAACTTGTTGGATTTCCACAGCCAAGCTACCTTTTAGTTCCCAGGCACACACATAATCCACCACATACAGAAAAAAACATGATCATCTTCAAAAGCCATGGCAATCAGAGGATCCAGTTACTGGGGGAACGAGCTTAACCCTCCTCCTGCTTACTCTGAAATGGGAAGGGATTTTTGCTTCTTTTAAGGCTACTCCCCATGCATTTACTCGAAGGCAATGCCAGGGAGAACAAAAAGCTGAACATAAACACAGTGCAGAAATTCAGTATCTCCAAAAACTCTCTTCAAGCTAATAAGGACTCAGAAGCCCAACAAAAATAGACCCAAAGCTGTTGTCTCTGTTAGCTCAAGCAGTCAACAGCACAGCCCCACCCACTGTTGTTGACAGGTGGCCAAGGGCAGCCAGACAGGGAGCACAGCTCTGATTTTACCTAAAGATTTCCTGCTCACAGATGCTACAGAACAGAGCCACAGCAGAGAGGTTACACCATGGGAGCACAGCCCCTCTCTCTCCTACAGGCACAGCCTAAGAGCTCAACATGCTCTCTCCATCTCTGGGAAGCCACTTCATTTACATACGCAAGTGAGTTTTTTTTCACAGATTTAACACCTACATTTCAAAACAAGTTTAATTTCAAGTCTTCCCGAGGTGGTAAGACAATCTCCCAGCCAACTTCAGGCACTGAATTTGATCACTGTGTTTTTAACCTCAGGTTACCACTTAACTGAACTGTTCACACCTTGTTTATATATTACTTTTAATTTAACACATCGTGAACAAATTCTCAGTGGGAATGAAGTCACAAAGATGAAAATATCCTGACATATTCAACATACTACATGAGCTTTGGGTACTTACACAGTTAATTTGTGATAAAATAACGATACTTTCCCTCAAACGAATCACTATGAAAATTAATACTCCTTTTCTCCTTTGCCAGAGCCTCATGCAGAGTTTGCTGATCAAAGCATTGGGCTTTTTCCCAGTCTGAGGATATCTGGAGAAGTAACTGCTCATCTCTGATACCCAGAGGGTATCTGGAAAAGTAACTGCTCCACTAAAGAGTGGACAAAAAGCATTTCATTTTGTTGAGAGGAGCCTGACAGCATCACTTGTTATCAGAGTTGTTAGCAACCCAGACCTACAAGGCTACAGTGCTCCAACATCAGACCTATCGGGTGACAGGGCAGCTCAGTCACCTGTGAAGGGTGGACCAAGAGCCACAAAATCTCAGAATGGGTCAGGCTGAAGGGGACCACAGTGGGTGATCTGGTCCAACCTCCCTGCTCAAGCAAGGTCATCCTAGAGCACATGGCACAGGATAGCATTTAGATGGTTCTTGAGTATCTCTGGTGAGGGAGACAGGACAGCCTCTCCGGGCAATCTGTTCCAGTGCTCAGTCACCCACACAGTAAAAAACTTTTCCTCATGTTCAGGTGGAACTTCCTATGCATCAGTTTCTGCCTACTGCCTCTTACCCTATTGCTTGGCACCATTGAAAAGAGCCTGACTCCATTCTTAGTCTTAGACTTCATCCAAGAAGGTCAGCCAGACTAGGAACTGCTTCCGCAAGGCAATGAAAAACCCTCTGTGTTACCAACTACTTATGTGTCTTCATCTGTATGTACTTGCAGCTGACATCAGAGAAAGATTTTTCCATGCATATTAGGAGGAAGCTATTTTGAAATGTGTTATGAGTACCCTATGTCTCCAAGGAACACTTAGAGGCTTCAAGAATCATGAGAATAATGTTTGGTAAAACTGTTGTTTTCTCTTTTTTTATTTGAATGAAAAGTTCAGAATGAAAAATGAGATAAAATAATTAATTCAATGCAGGAAAATTAACTTTTTACTCTTTTGCTCACTATAAGCTAGAGGAACACCAGCATGATTTATGCCATTAACACTCCAAGTTCAATTTCAAGCAAAATAAAACTTTAATTAGCTTAAAAGAAAGACATATTATTTTTATGTAAACTATTCCACATTTCAAGCAATCAGGCAGGCACTGGTGTCTCAAATGGGGTCATTAATTTCAGTTTCAGCTACAATTACAAATACCTACTACATTTTTAAATAAAAAATAAACAAAGCTACCCTAGAGAGAACTCCTTCCCAAAAGGCTCCTTCTTACTCTTGCCTTCTAGCCTGACTACACTAGGGGCACTTACTGCTCTCCTTATTTCTAGTTGTTGGATGTTTCTTTTCTCCTTTCCTTTCTACTCAAATACCACACCTCCGTTCTTTCCTTTCTCTCATCTGATCCAGACATGACTACACATATCATCCTCCTACAGCATGCCCAGAATTTTCAGTCTGCTGCCCAAGAGCCCACAGGATTACAAGACCCTGGTTGTACACACTCTTTCCATTCCCAACACGCTTTTCTTGTGCTCTCCAGCAAATTTCTGCACTGCTTGAAGAGGACAGCATGGCATACTCAAAAAAACATTTGACAATCATTTAATCCTTTATTAAAGTTACAATCAAGTTTTAATTAAAATATTAAAAACCTGTATCTGGCAACCTGTTTTCAGTTTTTGTTCAGTTCGCTACAAAGAGAAGATCTGACCCTTTGTAGATCCTTTGTTTTGCACCCACCCAACACTTGCAGATATTACCACCCTGGATCCAAATTCCTGCTGAGCTATGGAAATGTTTCACAAACAAGAGATAGAGTGACAAAGCAGAAAAAAAGTGATCATTAGAGCTTCAAGCATAGAGAAAAGCAAAGAGGGAACATGAAGTGTGAAGGTCACTTTCATGAAAGCTTTTAATCTTAACTTTTAAGAGAGTTACCTAGACACTCGAGTGCTAATGATTCTCTCTTCAGCTTCTGCATGTCATTAAATACCCCTTAGGCTTCCCTCTCTGGCAGACAGGGAATGAGAGTCCTTGGACAGCTCATTTCATCAGGCTAGGAGGCAGAAACAAGTGCAACAAAGCATTCTTCATTTATCTCTCCTAAATGAGCAAGCTTCAGTGAACTAAATTCTGCCCAACAAAAGTCGTGGTAAGAATGGGCAATGCTTTTTGGGTTTTTTTTCTATGATGGGGGTCACTGCTATTTCAATCTAGTCTGATTTTGTAAAGGGAACTGTCATTCTTCTCTCCAAGTGGATTCTGGGTCAGTATCTTCACAAGAAAGCCAGAGGAATTCATGTATCTGCTGTCACCGTTAGCTACACACTGTAATGTATGCCTAACAAACTAGATCTGCTTTTCCTCCTGACTGGTTGCTGACATCTCTGCTCCTCACATTTGTCCAGAATGTTTTTTATTCCTCATTATCCCACTCTCGATGCATTGAAAAGGGCTTCTGGCTTCTGGAACACATTAGTGGAGACATAAACTACTGCAGGTAGCTTATGAGAGGCTACCAATATATTCTGTTACACAGAATGTGCTGGGAATTCAATGTATATATTGCTAGCATTCATTAGACCTTCTTTTCCACTATCAGCACTTTTGCTGGCCTAAGGAGGCTGAAGGCACAAAGTAGAAGACCTTGAATTTCTGTCAGAGCCAAGATGTCTATCACTGGAAGATGAGAAGTCCTTTTTCTGGGGCAGGAGAGAACAAAAGATTACATTTGTTGATGCATTAGAATAACTAAGTGACATAATACAACAACAAATGTAACAACCACAGCCTGGCAACTCTGGGTCAGTGTCACCTAACATCCCATTACCATTATAAGAGGGAAAATGACTCTTAACTTTGCAGTAGCTTTTCTTTCTTCCAGCACCAAGGTAAAGCAAGGTTCTGCTTCAAGTTAGCACACACAGCCTCACTGAGTCCTGGTCAAGGTTGACCTTGAAGGTGACATACTGAGAGAAGGGCAAGTTACACATGGAAAAGAAAAGCTACCAGTTCCCACCTCCCACAGCCCCACAGCCAGACGCCACCAGCAGCTAATGGAGCTCCCTGGCTGAACATGTTCAATGAGACTGAGTGATGACCACATAATGATGTCAGAGGCCCTCACGGTCCCATTTTGCCATTTTACTTTGTGAGTTAATGAGGAAAACAGTGCCCTTTTCAAATTCTAGCATCTGAGTTAGATGTACATATTCCCTTGGACCCTGCAGGAAAGCTCCTGCTGCCTATTTGTGAATATTTCAGGATGTACCAGGTGCCTGTCTGATTACTCACAGCAGCCACCTTACCCTTGGGGCCTCCTGTCACCAGCTAACCTGTGGCTGGAGAATCTCCAAGCATCACTCATCAGTGCCAACATTAAACATATAGGGTTAGAGAGAACACTGTGCAGTTGCAAACATCCTCTCTGACCTGGCCAACAACAGCTCTCATGCATACTGGGGGAGCTCGATGGTACATGGAGCAAAGGATCAGGCTGTTATCAGCTAGCATGATGGCAATAATTACAAGCACATTTGATCTTTTCACTGAAGTATAAGTTTAAAAGAGACACTTTCTCACAGTGCCAAGTCTTACTCCCCTAAGTGTCTCTGACACTATCAGCATGCCAGTGCATTCTCCACCTGCTGACTCCTGCCATGCAGCCCACACATGCACAAACAAGGAAAGTTAATTTGACAAGATGCCTGAAGCCAGCTTGCTTCACTGGTCCAGTCAATTTCACTCTGCTCAAAAAATAAGAAGAAAAGGCTGAAAAATAAGGGCTATACAGCTCCCTTTGGCACCCTCAAGGGAGAAAGGACAACCTTGCCTCTGAGGCAATGATGGAAAGTGGCAGAGCAGCTCTGCCAGAGAACTGTGGTGTGGCCTTCAGCAATCAGCATCATCTACTTCTGTCCAAGTCTCCTCTCCTGCGTAACAGAGATAATACCAAACTACACAGGGGTGCTGAGATTTAGTTCAAAGATGTCTAAGAAGGAGTAGGAATGTCTTGGATAGCAGATGCCACACAGCTACAAAAGATACATTCCCCATCTCTGAGAACCTTTCACAATCCCAGCAAAACCAAGTGGCAGCAGAGCACGGATGCATCAGCTGGCAGGGCCGTTTGGCTGCTTCCCACCTGACCAACACCCAGTGACGGCTGAAGTCAGGCCACTGCTGGAACTTCCGCTCTTCCTGAGGGAGACGTCTCTGCCTCTTTTTAAAATTTCAGAGCTTATTTCAGATACAGGCAGAGTATGCCACATATCTCACTTAATTGGGAGTGTGTTTCAGGGAGGAAAGAAAATAACTGTGATCTTCAGAATGGGATGGTGAAACAGAGTTAATAATGTTACCTCGGAACTGGTAACATGCTTTAGCATTTATATATCTCTGCTGTGAATAGGAGGGTACCAGTGAAGAACAACCACCAAGGCATTTATCCTGATTAATTGTACGCTGCTGCTAATTCAGCTAGAGCTTCACAAAAGTGAGCATCTACTCACAAGTCATCACATGGAAGGACAGGTTTCACCACATCAATTGGATTATACAAAACAAACCTTAGGGAAAAACTGTGACGCTTACTGAGCTGCTGAGGTGCAACACCAGAGTCTGGAAAGTACCAGGCAGCAGTTTTTTGAGCAGACCGTGCCTCCCTAACACAGCCCACAGTGTCAGCTCTGCATGGCGCCCCCAGCTCAGGCCTGGGCTGCGTTACAAGAAAACGTAGTCATGGAAAATGAGAGCTGGAGCTACTCCCCTCAGGCACTATATGCACAGTTGGAAAACAGGGTTTAATATTCAGCAGAAAAACAAAGCATAGCAAATTAATTCAGCAAACAGAGATTCTCCAAATGAGCTGAACTAATGCAATTTTCTCCCTCCCCAAAAATCGAGCTTTTTAGCCCATCAGTGTCAACAGTGAGAAGCAAAAGACATCAATGTGTCAAGTGTTATGCAAACTCAATTTTTCATTAAAAACATTTTGACAGACAACTCCCGATGAGATCAAATTCTACATGAGCTATAATTGCTTAAAAGAGAAAGCTATTTTGGCATGTTAGAAAGCTGTGTAAAAATAAAAAGTAAACTCTTGCTTATTGATTGTGCTACTGTAATTACAGCAGCAAATGCTTGGGACTCTGTTCCACTACGCATCATAACAGAAGTATCTTGTGAACAGTGCTGCATTTCTCCCACATGCTTTCTACCTTTATGGCAAAGATGCCACATATATGCATATAATCAGCTTGAGAGATCTTACACCATTTAAAGAACAACTGCTCTAATTAAAACCTTCTAAGGCTAGCTCCAAAATAGACCAAATATTTACTTTGTTCCGTAAGCAGAAGTGTTAAGCTTTTTAAAATTGTAGGAAAGTATCATAATTATCCAATGAAAAGACAATATGAATTTTAAATAAAAGTCCAATGGAAACCAAGCGGCCACAGAATTACAACAGAGGTGTGAAGAAAGTCACACTTTTGTAAAAATAAAAAAAACAACAACAAAAACAAACAAACAAAAAAAACCACCTCTGCCACACAGTATTTATTGACTAGATGTGGCTTTTGTGTAACATATGAAATATGCAAATCTATGCACAGAAAAACACAAATTCAAAGATCATTTCAGCCAGGAAACCTGTAGGATGGAATGATCTACACACTGTTTCTCAGTGTGTGATCTGAATTGGAGGAACCACCACTTTGGGGAAGAAAAGGAAGAAGTTAGTGCCTGTGTTCTTTTAACAGTGCTGCTAAGGGAAGGCATTGGTGCTGGCGCCATTTGGGCTGCTGGTATCTGCTAGCTAGTGACAGAATAGAGCCTCCCAGATCATTTTTTACAGGTCACCAGTCACCTAGTACTAACTGCATCTGACCACGCCATCCTCAGCAAGATTTGAATGGATAATCCTGAAGTGCTCTGCAATGACTATCTGTGGAAAGAAGACTGAATCAAAACAAAGCAGCAGCATGGGTTGAAATATGAAGTAGTAAAGTTATAACAGGAAATCTAGAGCTGCACTTCTGGTAATATAATCACCATAGTCCCCATATACTAATAACAAGAAATGTTTGGGGGAGCATATGAGTAGGTGCTTTCCTTTGATGTGGTTTACTGGAGTCACTGACTGCAGGGACTGACAGCATCCTGCTGCCTCGCTCCAGCCAGGGTCCGACGCACAAGTTGCCATGGAAACAGCAGAGATTTTCTCTTCTGTTGCATCACTGCCCTGAATGCAAAACTACGCAGGTCTCCAGACTGCTCATACGGTGGCAAATGAGGAGCGGAGCAGACATGCTACCACAGCCCACATGGGGACTGC